>NW_026848232.1:0-2400000 GCF_030867565.1 Colletotrichum costaricense | reverse complement strand
AGCAGAGCGATCAGGTACCGAGCGGCGGTCTGCAATGAAGACTCATGTAAAGTCGTCAGGAAAGACAGAGCACCCAGAGCAAGAAGCTCATGGTACCAAGTCGGTTTCAAAGACTCCATCGTGACTCGAGATCTAGCAAGTCAGTTGCCGGACTGTTCGGATGGATGAGGTGCCACAGAGGTAGGAAAGGATATTAGGGCAACAAATGTAACATCACGCAAAGATGTGGAGAATCGTGTCATTGATAAGAAATCGGAAAGATACATCAATTCTTCATTGACCATGGGCACAGAAAGAAACCCTGCTGCTTGTGCCGCAACTGCTTCTGGAACTAGGTTAGTTCCAACAACCCGGAAAACACACAAAACACGTCCAACAGACGGCGATTTCCCCCACACTGTGTGCCCTACCATTTAAGAGTTAAAGCAGAAACAAAATACGCCCCGCCAATGAGGTTCTTAGTCTACAGGTTTCAATGTTCGGAGTTATCGTTCTCTTTTACTAGTATCTTGCAAATGATTACTGAGCCTGATTAGGAGCTAACCTTGTGAGTTATACCAGGTGACACAGAACGCTGGAAACGTCTCGTGGGAACGCCCACCCATGCAACATCCTTGCTCAAGTACTGAGCTATGGACGAAATAGGAAAATGCTTTTCGATTTGCGGAATTTATCCACAGCGGGCTCTTGTTTGTTGTGTTCAACGCCAACATTGTGGCAACGAATCGGACAGCATCAGTTTGTCAGAGACCACCTCACGATCGGGGCACCTAGTGTAGGGTCTTTCTCAATTTACGGCCTTTACGCGCTATGAAAGCACTCTGAAAGAAGATGACTTATGTGCTGACCAACAGACCATTCCATCAACTAGTAGAGAGGCTCTTAGCAGCTAAATGTTGATATATGGCACTCTAATAGCTCGTATCATATTGTGAGAAATGAGGTGCCAAGGTTGGCTTGGGCCTTTCGATCTCAATGATGTGGTACAGCAGTCGAGGAGGATGGAGACGGCATTTCACCGACCACCCTCAAGAGGTCCCACAACGATGAGAGGGGAAAAGCATTACCTCTTCAATACGAACATGGTCTTTCTCTAAGCTTTTTGACCAGGAACGCTATGAACCAGCATGAGGCCGAGAAGGGAAACTGGAGACACTAGTCAGCATGATGGTATAGGGCAGACATGCCCTTTGAATGGCTCAAAATTGCAGTGAGGCTTTTGCCACATACCTTACTTTAGCGGCGAGTGCACGCAGTTTGAGTAATCTGGGGAACTAACCAAAAACCTCATCGGACGATTGATGGTGCCCTTCGCATGAGTTCAAAGTGCAGTGCTCATGCAAAGTCTTGTTTCGAAATATAGAGCGCTCGTCCACTCTACCTATTGTTGGTCAACGGCTCTGTGTTGCGTGGAAAATTCGCGATTAAAGTATTTAAGCTATCAGCTACCCTCCAACGTCGACAACTACATGGATTACTACCTAGGTACTAGCACGATAACTCAGGCTTATGCTCACTTACAAAGTACTTCCCATGAACGGAAACACCATTCTCTCTCCTCTCTCAGTTACAGCCTTCAAATATGCAACAATCAACTCCTCAATGCCCTCTCTCCTCGCGCCCTCAATCCACTGATCCATGTCCAGCTCAAGGAACTCTCCGCCATATGATTTCTCCATGTAAGCCTTGAATTCCGTTGGCGGTACCCGGACACCACTCGAATAATGCCTGAACAAAACCCCTCCTGCCTGGCTATTATCACGATATGGGCTTAACGAGGTAGGATCTCGTAGACTGACGACAGCAGTTGCGATCTCACCCGCCACGTCCTCGACCCGCTCGAAATCAAAGTATCCCTCAACATTCAACCCCTCAATCCGCGGCACGGCGCCCATGAGCTTTGAGAACCGTAGCAGCGCGTTGAGCGCGTCTTCGAGGGGCGCTTTGTCGCCTACGACAGCACAGGGCCGATGAATTGTGACGGGTAGTAGACCCCTCTCATTCTTCTCCGTCACTGCTGCTGCGGATAACTTCTCCAAAAACACCTCGCTCGCCCATTTCGCAGCTGTGAAACCCTCCCCTCCATCCGCCCTCGGCGAATGACGACTAACGCTTACAGGCGGCATCGCAGCCTCTGCGACGGGATCAAGTAGTGTGACCCGATTCGAAGAGATAAAGTGAAGCGGTATCCGCCGCGGAAGGGCGAACAAGCCCATCACTTTCGTGGAATCAACATTGGGTATGCGGAGGGTAGCGTAGTTGTTTAAACAGTGGCCCTGAGCACCTGCGAGGACAACCGCATCGACTGTGTTTTGGAGGCGGGTGTAGGTCTCTGGTGACATGCCGAGTCGGGGTTCGAGAAGGCTTCCAGTATGAATTGTGATTTTGTCATGCTGGGGGTGTGATGGCATCTTGGTATCGGCCTCAATTGCGATGCAGTGGACCCTCGCTACTTTTGGGCTCTTTAACAAGGATGAGAGGATTGCGCTGCCGAGGAAACCTGTTGATCCCGTCATGAGAATCTCCATTGCAACTGCATTCCTCGGTGTATCTCCACGAATCCCAAGGTCGAGAGGGCTAAGAAGAGCCGTCTCAGCTTCCCAATCAATCGATTCCGGCACATGATTTTCGCTCTTCCGCCGGAAGAGTAAGGTAGTCATTTCACCAAGCGTGCTGGAGTGGTACATGTCTTTGAGCGAAACCTGTATACCCATGGATGTGCGGATTGCACTCTGCAGCATCACTAGAAGGAGCGATGTGCCCCCGATCAAGAAGAAATCCGAGTCTGATGTCAGAGGCTCGCCGTTGATCAACTGTGAGGACGTCTGGTGAAGGACGGAATTCCAAAGAAGACGGAGCTCTCCCTCGGCGAGACTCATTTCTTTGGCGCCCTGCGGTGATGCCGGTTGTGCTGCTGGCGGGCGCGCGATGGGTAATAGGGCGATGACGAGGCGATCGACTTTCCCATTTCTGCTGACGGGAATGCGGTCCAGAGGGATGATCAGTGAGGGCTTCATGTAGCTAGGAAGCGGAAGCGTGCTAGCAAAGGTCTGAAGGTCGGCCTCGACCACGACTGAGTGTTTGGAGAGGACGACATGAGCGACGAGGAAAGCAGGATCCCCGCGAACGGTGACGACTGCATCTGCAATTTCTCCCTTGGACTCTTTAACAATGACATTGGAGACGTCTTCAAGGTCCACACGCAGCCCGCGAATCTTGATCGTAGTGTCGCCATCCATGCGACCCATGAAGTACAAAGACCCATCGAAGCGTAGGGTGCCTTTGTCGCCTGTCTTGTACATTGTGGTCCATCCCATTGAAGCGTCCCGTGGGGAAGCAAATGGGTTCTCTGTGAACTTCTCTTTTGACAGATCTGAGTCGAGATAGCCTTGGGACACGCCTACACCGCCAACACAGATCTCCCCCGGGATGCCAGACGGCACAACAATGCCGTCCTCATCGATGATGAGAATTGAGGTGTTTGGATTCGTTAAGCCAACGGAGCCAGAAACGACGGCTTCTTCTTCGTCAAGATCTACTGTTCGCATCGTTGCGCAGCACGAAATCTCCGTTGGGCCATAGCAGTCTGTCACTGTGGGTACATGCTCCAGCCTTCGAAACGTATCTCTTAAATGGCCATTGACAGCCTCTCCGCCGGTGCAAGCATGTCTCCAGCTAGTCTGCCTCTCAATGCCCTCGCGACCATGTCGAATGAGCATGAGATATTCCGTAGGCGTGCCAAGCGTGAACGTGACGCCTTCGTCAACCATGATCTTCGTGAGGGCGACGGGATCTCCACGGCTTTCTTGCGGGACGATAACAAGAGTGCCGCCATTAGTCAGCGCATTGAACGCCTGCGCGATGGACATGTCGAAGCCGAGCGAGCTCTGCTGTAGAACGACTTCGCGGTCGAGATGGAGCTTTGAGGCTTTGGTTGCTGCGTAGTTGATGATGCCAGCGGACGTGAGCTCGATGCCCTTGGGAGTCCCTGTGGATCCGGACGTGAAAAGGATAAACGTCGCTGAGCCCGGCTGTTCCAAATTTGGGACATTTTTGACGTCAGAATTGTCAGAAACGTCGATGATGGAGATGTTGCTGGAAAGATCGTCTGCCCTTTGCCGCGTTAACGCGTGGCAAATGATCAAATCTGGTTTCGAGGCTTCGAGAATTGCAGCTAGACGCTCGCTGGGCAACTTGGTATCGAGGGGCAGATAAACAGCACCAGCACGAAGAATCGCGAGCATAGCAACAACCCAGTCGACCGTGGGATCGCACAAGACTGCAATTCGTGACCCGAGCTGCGTCTTACCCGAGAGTATGGCGGCCAGACCAGCCACCTTGCCAGCCAATTGTGAGTACGTCAGCGCTGTGGCCGTATCCTTGAGAGCAACTTCGTCTCCGTGACTGCTGAAAATCCGATCAAGTCTTTCAGTCAAGGTATCTGGCCATCCGAAGTCAATATCCTCGCCCCGTCCAATGGCGATCGCCCGATCGACATCACGAGGATCATAGAGCTGGCACTCCGGAAGCGTCTTGGATGTAACCTTAGCCGCATCATCGAGCAGCGTCACATACATGTCGAGGAGCAGGTCTGTCGCAGCTTGGTCGTACAAGTCGTCTCGGCCCACGATCTGAAGGTAACATGCGTCTTCCGTCGGCGTGACGCTAAAGGCGAGATCGTAAGGGCTCTTGGCATCGAACCCCTCTTTGACAGTCAGGCTGCACCCGCCCAAGGGGATGCTCGAAAAGCTGCCTTGGCGATAGTTCATGGCGACCTGGAACAGGGGCGTGTGCGTCATGTCCCGCGTGATATTCGCCTTGTCTAAAATCACATCAAAGGGTACGCCCGAGTTGGCTTGCGCGGCATAATATCGCTGACTCGTCTTCTTGACGAGGTCGCCAAATTTCTCGGCCTTTTCAACCTGGAAGCGAATCGGTAGGAGGTTGAGAAAGAAGCCGATTACTTGAGAGCTTTCAGGCGTACGATTCGCGTCCGTGATGCCAATGCAAATGTCTTCTACGCCGAGTAGTCGATGCAGGAGAGTCTGCATCCCGGCGAGATAGAAGTGGAAGGGCGTTACGCTGAGACCTCGGCTGGCCCGCTTGATTCTCTCCGAGAAGTCGCGCCCAACGTCCCTGACAGACTCGATGTTTGCATAGGATTCGGAAATTGGGCGGGACTTGACGCGCGCGAAGGGGAGGAGAGAGAGTGTTTCTGCCGGGGAGGAGTGTTCCCGCTTCCAGAAGTCAATCTTGTCATCCAAAAGACCGTTCTCCATAGCCGTCCGCTCTTCCATCGCGAGATCCAGGTACTGCTTCGTCGCCTTGTTGATAGACTTTCCAGCATACAGTACATTGAGATCTCGCATGAAGACGTGCAGGCTCACACCATCCATGATGATGTGGTGGTATCCAATAAGCATAGTGTGGTCGTCGGGAGAATGGCTAACGAGAACCATACGGAAGACATCACCGTCGGCGAGATTCCAGTTGTGCTTGCGCAATGCCTCCATTTCGCGCTGCACTGAATCCTCTTCAGGGTTCTTGATATGCTTCAAGCAATCTTCTGGCGTCTTCAAAATCGATTGAACGGGCTCTCCATTGCCTGGCCTAGTTGAGAAGCAAGTGCGCAACGCGTCATGATGAGTGACCGCAGCTGAGACGGCCCTTCTCAGTCGGAGTATCTGGATATTGCCCTTCACATCATAGACATAAAGACTGTTGTAAGATGTTGGGTCTTCAGAGAATTGATTGAGAAACCAGAGTCTATGTACACGCTTAGCTAACTCATACGGACTGGCTTTATACAGGAGAGGATCATCTACCTCGACTGCGCAAATGACAGCTTTTCAGTTCGAACAACTTCCTTCCTTTGCTGAAGCTTCTTGAAATCGGATCCCGCCTCGCTCACGCTGCTAGGCGTGGTGATACTCCCCTCCTTTTCGGGGCTCGACGTGCCTACGCTGGAGGCCTCAGTGCCGCTCAATTGCTCCGATGCCGTGGACACCTCCACCTCCAATCCGGCTGGCCCATCGGCCGACTTGCTCCCACCATCTTGCATCTTGGCTGACATGTACTTCTTGACGGCATCCGCGCAAATGTCGCGAGCGTTGTCTCCGCTCAGGGTCTTCAGGACAGGCACATCCACGTGCACCTCTTTCAAGAACCACGTTCGAATTTCGACCGCAAGCAGGGAATCGATGCCAACATCCAGCAGAGGCGCTTCAACATTCAGGCTTCCCGCGCTCATCTGGAGCATGGACTCCATCCTGGCCCCAAAGGCTGCAAGCAGTGCGGCTGTGGCCTCTTCCTCGGATCCTGCAGCATCCATCTGCTCTTTGACATGGACACTGCTGAGGTTGCCCAGAGCGCTCTCCTGCGCTTCTTCTTCCTCGCGGACAAAGTGCGAGAAGCGTGAGTTGGAGAACCAGGGTGGACGCGCCTTGGTCGAAGATGTGTAGTTGAAGGGCTGGATTCCAGAGACCATCTCGATTGTGCCGTCGGCGTTTTCTGGCCTGCTTGCCACCACGGCCTCGGCGAAGATCAGGTGAGCGTCTGCCTCGGAAATTGGCATGTAGAAGACCTTCTTGAGCTTCTCCATGAGACTGGGGCCTCGTTGGGCGATGTAGCCCACGTCGGCGACCATGCCAAGCGACATGACGGATGCTGCCAGGCCCTTGGCTCGCCTCTTGTTCGCAACTGCTGCTTGGAATAAAGAAGCGGCATTATAGTTGGCCTGTCCGGCGTTTCCGACGACAGAGCTCATGGACGAAAAGAGGATAAAGAAGTCAAGAGTGGGTTCCGAGAAATACTCGTCAAGATGGATTGTGCCCGCCACCTTGGGTGCAAATACGTCGTTGAGAGCGGAAGCGTCCATTTCGACAAAGAGCTGATCCTTGAGGACAAGCGCGCCGTTACAGACACCTGCGATGGGAGGAAGTGTCTTCTTGATGATGTCGCAGACTGTCTGAACTGACTTGCGTTCGGACACATCCATCTTGTGGACCGAAATCACGGCGCCGAGTGCTTCCATTTCGGAGAGCCAGAGAGAATCGACTATAGCACTGCGGCTAGTGATTACGATGTACTTAGCGCCATTCTCAATCATCCAGCGGCAGATCGATCGACCTAGATCCGAGACCAAGCCCACCATCAGGTAAGTCTTCTCTGCGGAGAAGAGTCCTCCACCATTGATAGGCTGGACAGTGACTGGAATAGAACCCGTGGAAGCCCAGTTGACAATAGTAGGGTAGCCCAAGGACGCTGGAGACAAGCCAGGCAGATCTCTCGCAGGAATAATCGAGAAGGTGGACGCGGTCGACTCAGAAGCAGAGGAGAAAGCTTGTCGGAGCAAGTCGCTTCCGTCGAGAACATCAGCCAGGTCGACGGAAAAGGTGACTTGCTCATAAAGCTCCACGAGGCGGCTTTTAATAGTGTCGTTGGTTGCGTAACTGAGATCGACTACGTATCTGATACCTCTCGGTAATAGAAGCCGGATTGATCGTGCAGATGCCCTCTTGTGAATAAAGATGGACCCTTGCGCCATCTCCTCCTCCTCAGAGGTTGCAAAGACAAGTTTGAGACCGCTCGACTTCGTGCGGAGTACAGCGGTCATGTCAGGAGTGGCTCCATAGATAAGGATGGCATCGTTTCTCGACGAAATGGCACATAGCCTGGAATGCAGACGAGTTGCGACGAGATGATGGGCTGTAGCGACCAAGATGGCGTTGGGTATGGGTCCCGGAACCGATGTAATGAAAGTATTGGAGTCAGTAATGACTACCCTTGAACAGTGATAGGCGGTGAATGCTAGCACAGTCTCATCCTTCAGGCCCATTGTGCCTGCGCAAAGAACGGGGCCTATTCCCTTGCAGAACGGTAAGGAAACGGACTGCTTGACGCAAAGTGAGGAGTCTCTGTGCCCTGGTGCTGAGTGTCTTCTGAGCCAAGCCGCTTTCTCTTGTAGACAGAGGCTGTCCTCAGTTGGACAAACAATGACTTCAGTCTCAGCAAGGAGCACATCCTTCGTGATGGTGCGACGTAAAGAATTCAGCCGGTTATTCCTCTCGTCGTCCATGATAACTCGAGGAATGCGCAGGACGTCCTCTTGAAGTGAAAGTTCTGGCTCGGTGGACCAGAGCATAGGCGAGCGGGAAAACTCAGGAGACTTGGCCAGCTTCAACTTGAGGAACGACTCGACAATGAAGCGGGCGTCAAATGTTGTCGACTTGGTGACATCGAGAAACTGGAGGTTGAGCTGCGGAAGCTCAGTGATCAAAGCGCGACCGAGTCCAGTCATCATATTGGCAAAAGGATCCTCATCAAGGCGACCATTGGTCACCCAAAGAGTGTTGGTAGCATGCGAGAACAGACGTTGGAGTTTCGACAGTCTCTCTTCCGTCATCGGCTCGGAAAAGAGAGGCTTTTCCATCTCTGTGAGGCTGATGACAGATGTCATGGTATCAACATGCCTGTCCAGAATTGCGTCCACGCTCTCAACCAGCAACACTTTGTCGGTGAACCTGGAGGCAAGGCGCTCGATGTTCTTGATCATGCGAGACACGGGGAGCGTCTTACCGCCAATGATCAACAGGCGCTGCTCAAGGGGCACCTCGTCCAGGGAGGACAACGGATCTTGAAGTAGTTGGAACCTCTCATCGACAGCTTGAGCAACAATGACAGAGCAAGCATGCTTCTGGGCGTGCGGAAGATCCGTGACATACTTGTCTGCGCCACTGAAACCGGCATCTTGGAGAATCGTGTCCCACTCTGTCAAGCCAACGCCGGGCCCACGAACGCGCCCTTCATCAACCCCCAGCCACCACCCAGGTAGACCGCCCATGAGAAACATCATTTGAAGGAACTCGCCAGTGACTTCCATCATGATGAGATAGCCTCCAGGTTTGAGCAACCTGCGGACATTGGCCATGGTCTCCCTAAGGTTTCTCGTCGCGTGCAGAACGTTTGAAGCCAAAATCAGATCTTGGCTGCCTGCGAGAATGCCCTGCTCGGTCGTGTCTCGTTCGATGTCGAGAACCTTGTAGGTGATGCGCTTGTTGTGGGGCTCGAATCGCTTCTTTGCGTTCTCGAAGAAGCCGGCTGAGATGTCGGTATAGGTATAGTGGCCGAAGGCGTCGCCAATTCGACTGAGAACAGAGTGGGTGGTGCCGCCAGTGCCAGCTCCGATCTCCAAAATATCCATTCGTGGATGTTTGTGCGACAGATTCTCGACGAGTTCCGCGATGAGATTGTTGAGCGGTTTCATCGCACGCCCGTCAGTATAGAGGTTGCTCAGCATGTTGTCCACGAGCATGATCTCTAGTAGCTGCACATCATCTGTCATGACATCCACAACGTTGTTGGCGACAGCATGGATGAGTTTGATGTCGGCCTGGTTGGAGTAATTTTCCTTGTATGCCATGATCAAGTCTTCGGAGTCTTCGAGCCATTCCTTCCTTGTCGTTGGATGGGTTCCATCTCGGGTCTCCTGGAGGCAAGCTTTGGAGGCATTGAAAAACGCCTTGTGGAACCA
The DNA here is from genome assembly GCF_030867565.1 of Colletotrichum costaricense. Lineage (NCBI taxonomy): Eukaryota > Fungi > Ascomycota > Sordariomycetes > Glomerellales > Glomerellaceae > Colletotrichum > Colletotrichum costaricense. The sequence continues at coordinate 2,390,468 of NW_026848232.1, read as the reverse complement.
CTTCCACTCCGAAACATCAGCATCCGAAAGATGGTCAAAGATCTTCTTGATGAAAAATAAAGACGTTCGATCAATAGCCTCGGCAAGTGCTAGCTCTTCAGCATCGGGCGAAATCTCTTCGAGGTTTGACAATGAACCGAGGACATCCGTCTTCCATACCGTCTTAGAGAACATGGGACGGTCATCGGAGGGGCGGGCTTCGGTGAATAGCTTCAGCGTCAGACCCTCGGCCTGTAAGCCTGTTCGGCCATCCGGGCCAATAATATGAACGTCTCCCTCGAAAGTATTTGCCGTAGTCCTCGTGACGAATGTGTCTACGTCAAAGTTGATCTGGCCAGGTTCTCCTTGGTAATCGATGTTGGGTGTGAGAGCCAGACGGTCGACCTTGACCGGCAGATACGGTGCCCATAGAGCACCGCTGAGGGGAGTGCAAAATGCTGCAATAATGGAGTGAAAAGCAACATCTAGCGGCCCGGGGTGCATCACATATTTGTCGCCGACGTCGGACTGATTCCATGACGCCTTGGTTGTGGCATAACCCATTGTGCGGTTGACAGACTTGATGCCACGGAAAAGTCCTTGATAATTCAAGCCGATTTTGAGCAGCGAAGAGTAGTATTCTTCCGTATCCACCGAGGCGACGCCGGATTGCCCTTGGGCACGAGGTGGTAGAGTATCGGCCGAAGGCTCGCCAAAGTCAATGATGATCGACCCAGCGCAGTTCCGTTCCAGTGTCCCAGTGGCTTCATTCGAGCAAGTATGACAGGAGAATTCTCCTCGAAAAATGGCCTCGTCATCATCGTTTATATAGGTCCTCTTGATGGAAAAGACAGATTCCACACCAGGATGGTTCTCTTCCATCGTCAGTGCACGAGGAATAACGAGGTCGCGGATCTCGATAAACTTGACCGGCCGAGAGTCCGCTATCTCCATTGCTGCTTGTATTGCCATGGCCATGTATCCCGATGTTGGAAACAGAACGAGTCCTTGAAAGACGTGCCCACGCACCCAAGGCAGCTCACTCAGCTTCAAGATGTTGCGCCATCTCAAATCTGTTTCCGAGTCATCGATAGTGCGCCTACCCAGGAGTTCATGAGGTGCCTTGTCGGCTAGACGATACCGACGCGAGAGGCGTGCTTCTTTCCAGTGGATCTTGTCATGATGCCACGCGTAGGAAGGGAGGCCCTTGAGCATTCGGGCTGGATGTGCATCTGGGCCGTGCATGGCTTTGCGGTAGCCCGAAAAATCGACCACTGAACCGAGGTAGCTCCAGATGTAGCCAATTCCACCAGAAAAGGCTTCGACATCATTATAGCCACGTCGTAGAAAAGTAGCGTAAGGCAGAATATGGCCAAGAGCAGTCTTCATTGTCTGCGATGCAGGTCCCTTGAGTGCTGGATGCGGTCCGATCTCGAGTACAAGGTTGAATGGCCCGGCTCTCCACAGAGAACATTCAGTAGCCTCGGAGAACAGAACGGGTCTCACCATATTGTCGATCCAATACTGGCCCGACAAGACTGAGAGACTGGCTTCATCATCGAGAAGCTCAGCATGTCCGTGGACCGATGATATCCACACGCAACGATCAGATGGCGTATTGACTTTGATATTGCATGCCTTGAGAGCCGCCAGGTAAGGCTTGGCGCAAGGCATCATGTGATGCGAGTGGTAGGCAGTATCTACCTTCAAGAGGCGGGTGAATGTCTTTTGCTCTTCCAGTATTGCCTTGGCCTCATTAATGGCAACTTCATCGCCGGATAGAGTAGTGCTGGTAGGGGAGTTGCTAGCGGCAAGGCCGATCCGACCCTTGAACTGCGGTTCGTCGCAAAAGGCCATGGCATCCTCGAACCCGAGGCCGATCGCCATCATAGAGCCTCGTGCACCTGACTGGCTGAGGGCAAGCTTGGCGTATAAACCACGATAATATGCAATCTTCATAGCGTCAGCGGCGGAGATGATGCCGGCTGCGTAAACGGCGGCGATCTCTCCTGAAGAGTGGCCGACGACCGAATCGAAGCGAACTCCTGAATAGGCCAGAACGTCAACCACGGCAATCTGAATTGCAGTGCAGAGTGGTTGGGAGATGGCAGCTTCTCCGATGCGCGAAACCTCTTCCGGAGCTGTGAGCTCCTGCACCAGAGACCACGATGGAGCGTCTGAAATATCTCTTAGGGCGTCTTCGCACTTCATGATGGATTGCCTGAATTGATAGGATGATTCGATCATCAGCCGACCCATCGACGCCCACTGTGCTCCCTGGCCAGTGAAGATTCCAAGAATCGCAGGAGGCCCAGCAGAAGCACTGGGGGCTTTGATGCCAATCTCGGCCCCAGTGTGAGAGGTTTCTCTAGCCATCTCGAGAAACTCGATGAGCTTATCTCGTGTCTCTCCAGAGAAGAACGCCCGAGTAGAGAACAAGCTGCGCTTCGTCTGCGATACGAGAGCCAGATCCTCTAGATCGACATCAGGGTGGGACTTGATAAAGTCGGCGTACTTGCCGACAGTCTCCGCAAGCGACGACTCCCTCTCGGACGAGACCACCAACGGCCCAACAAACTTATGAGAAAGGCCGTTCATAAAAGTGTCTCCACTGGTAATCAAGTCTTCAGGGGTGTAGCTCTCAATGATCGCGTGTACATTGGTCCCGCCGAAGCCGAAGCTGTTTAAACTGGCCCTTCTTGGTCCGTTTGGGATCTTTGGCCAAGGAATAGACGTAGTTGGTACACAAAGTCGGTCGTAGAATGGCTTTATCGCAGGATTGAGGGTGTTGAATAGCAAGTTGGGAGGAATCGTGTGATTTTGCAGGGCCAGAGAGACCTTGAGCAACCCTGCCAGACCTGCACAACCTTCCGTGTGACCAATGACAGTCTTGATGGAGCCGCAAAAGAGCTTTTCTGCGTCTTCGGGCGACGATGTTCTGGGAGAGAAAAATGATTCTCGGATAGCTCGGGCCTCAACCGGGTCTCCGGCTAGAGTACCAGTGCCATGGGCCTCAAAATATTGTGGACGATCAACGATGGGGTCTAATCCGGCATTGTCGTACGTTCGGCGGATGAGTGTGGCCTGCGCAGCGGAGGAGGGCATAGTAATTCCAGTGGTACGGCCATCGCTATTCATGCCAGTCTCGCGAATAACAGACTCAATATGGTCACCATCGCGAACGGCAGCGCTGAGGGGCTTCAGGACGACGGAAGCGACTCCCTCTCCACGAGCATAGCCATCCGCGCCTGCATCCCACATGCGGCTACGTGAGGTTGGACTGAGCATGTGAAGCTTGGACTCAGCGACATAGCCGGCAGCGTCAAAGATCAAGTTGACTCCGATGGCAATAGCCGTGGAGGACTCGCCGTTACGAAGAGATTGAACGGCGAGGTGAAGGGCAGCGAGGGATGAAGAGCAGGCTGTATCCATCGTTATGGAAGGGCCTCTTAAGTCGAAGTAGTAGGACACGCGATTCGAAAGGATGCTCTTGGACGTGCCGGTGGCGTGGTATCGGTTGATGGTCTCTGGGTCTCTTTGTTGAATGTCATGATAATCTCCAGTCATTACACCGAGAAACACGGACGTCAAGGATCCTTGAATTTGGTCGAGTGTGTAGCCTGCAGACTCGAGTGATTCATATACCGTCTCGAGTGTGAGACGTTGCTGAGGGTCCATGGCATCAGCCTCAGCTGGGTTGATATTGAAGAAAGAGGCATCAAACAGCCGGCTATCCTCCTCGAGAATATATCCCTTGCTGCAGACATCGGTGGCGCCATGATGCTCGCCATCGGAGTGATGAAATGCCTCAAGATTCAGTCGATCTCTGGCGAAGTCGCGTAACACATCCTTGGGTTCTTTCAACAGCTCCCAAAGCTTTGTAGGGGATGATGCGCCGCCGGGGAAACGGCATGCAGAGCCGATGATGGCTATGGGCTCTTGTTGTGTAGGCATGGTGACAAAGCCTGGTAGCTTTTGGTGATAGAAAGCTAGCTAGAGGCGCTAAAAGAACTACACCCAATGTGCTGTTGAGAGCGGTGGATGCCTTGGGGGTGTTGAATGGAGGTGTCAAGAAGAGAGAAAAGACGTCGCTGTCATCTGATATGAGAATAACTGGAGAGAAGAGAGTCTTCGTGAAGGCACCCGACAATTTCAATCTTACAAGCGAGTTAGGTAGTCCAAGTTGGTTCTCCAAAGAGTTAGATGTATGCAAACATATTGCTTCATGTAGTATTCGATTGGTGTGTTGCCTGGCACTCAAGGTATACATACTGAGGCAATTCTCTTGCCCCCCGGGCAGGTCGTGATCCATGAGGCGTAGAGCAAGCCTATGCCCGAAAGTTCCTTCCACGTCTGGTCTGCTGAAAAGAGAATAATCGATCCGATGGAGGCCGGAGTGGATACCCAGTGGAGCGAGATGAGACGTGGGACATGGTCGATGTTCACAGCCCTTGCAGTGCTATTCAATGGTACTTTGGTGTACATGGGGTGACAATCTTGCATGTGCATAGGAAAGATTGGCAAGCGCGGTGTTGTAACCGGGAGAATTGAATGATACCAACAGGTATACAATCCTGCCCCGGTATGGGACCGAACATTTCCGACCTCGCCTCAAAAGTCCAGGATAAGACAAATTGGGGCGTGTGCATATGATGTGTGAGCGAGGTTAGTACCTAGTCAGGTCAGCAAGCAAGCGTCAAAGCCTGAAACACAGTAGATTTGTACGATTGACAACCCGTGAGGTTTGCTCGAGGTGATTGCTTGACTCGCTGCACCAAGCATCAGGAGTGGCGCGGGATGACCCCCCGTTTGTTCCATCCGCCTCGGCGGAAGGGCTGAGCATAGGTCGAGTCATAAGGAGACACCGGCGTACCAAAAGTTCTGACAAGATATGGCGCAATGCACGGGCATACGACTCTGTCGAAGGCAACGATGGAGCCTAGTATAGTGCTTCGCCAGGGTGTTTGCGCCTCTCATCGAGAAACCCTGCAGGCACTTGGGACTTGAGAGAAGGGCGGAAAGAGCTGATCTCACCAGAGGAGGCGTTCCATGAATATCTGCTCTTTGGGCAGCTTTTACAGACCTCTTCTCAGACCTACAAGCATCCCTTCTAGTCTTCAACTTCGCAATCCCATCATCTCTTTTACCGTGGACCACATTACCTCTACCACTTCATTCTCAACCATCTCCGTATCTTTCCTCTCAGTCGAGCTTCGCAATGGCGATACAGAAATTGAACAACGGCAACATGCCGCCAGCTACGCAAAAGGCGCTGAAAGTCCAAGGGGCAGGGAGTGTCGAACTGCAAGATGCCTGTCCTGTGCCTCAGCCAAAGATTGATGAGGTCTTGGTGAAGGTCGTCTGCATTGGCATAAACCCGTTTGACTGGAAATCACTGGATATGTCTCCATCCCCAGGCTCCACTTGGGGCTGTGACTTTTCTGGGCAGGTCGTTTCTGTCGGGACAGAGTGCAAGAAGCACTTCAAGCCTGGTGATCGAGTTGCAGGCGCATCCCCGGGCAACAGCGCTGACGACCCTCACAACGGTGGATTTGCCGAGTATGTGAGCGTCCCAGAAGCTTTATTGTTCGACATCCCTTCTTCAATGGGCTTTGAAGAAGCTGCCACACTGGGGTGCGGTATGCTCACCATCGGTCTTTCTCTATACCACGTCATGAAACTCCCATTGCCGCACGCCAACAAAGCCTCTGGTGACGGCGAGCCTCAGTATGTGCTTATTTACGGTGGCGGAACCGCGACGGGCACGTTGGCCATTCAAGCCGCGAAGCTGTGAGTATACTTGAGCAATTCATGAGATTGACACGGCCAAGCCAGAGGCTGACATAGACCGCAGTTCAGGCATGATCCCTATCACGACCTGCTCGCCACACAACTTTGAGCGGGTGAAGTTGCTCGGTGCCGCACAAGTATGGGACTACCATTCGCCTTCCTGCGCTTCCGACATACGCGCTTTCACGAACGACCGTCTGATGTACGTGCTTGACTGCATCACTGACAGCGGGAGCATGAAGATCTGCTACGGGGCCATCGGAAGCGAAGGTGGCCGATATGTGGGCCTCGACCAGTTTCCCATCCGTGGGCACACGCGTCGCAACGTGCGTCCTGACTGGATCATCTCCTGGACGGTTCTCGGCAAGCCGATCAACTGGAAAAAGCCATATCGACGCGATGCTAAGCCAAAGGACAAGGCATTCGGGGAGCTTTGGGGTCCGATCACTCAGCGGGTACTGGATGCGGGGGATATCACGACGCACCCAATCGAAGTGAGCGACGAGGGACTTGCAGGGGTTGCGAAAGGAGCCGAGAGGATCAAGCTGGGGAAAGCAGGTGGAAAGAAGTTGGTGTACCGCGTAGCCACGCCCGTAGCAGTCGCATGATCGACAGAGGTGTGCCATCTTCTCGGGACCGGGAAACAAGAATCTTTACCGAGTTAGCTGTGGGTTTGTAGCAATTGAAAGACTGCCATAAGCACTATCAAGTGCCGATTGTTTCTCAAGTACTAAGACATGAAATGAATACGGTCTCCCTAGGATGGTGCCAACAAGTTTTGGATGGCATCCTGGCTAGCATGGTACGAGGGGGTGTCGTGATGAGGAAAGGCGATGATGGGTTGTGGTGTGGATGTTGAGGCGTGTAGTTCCATTGAAGCGCGCCACTGTCTCCACTCACCCAACTCGAGCCGCCCAATTGCCGCGATCCACTCCACGGGAAATCCTTCGAGCGCTGGCCGAAGGGGATAATTCCATATGCAATTAGCAGTGTACGAAGTCCAAGCTGGGTTAAGCGCTTATCCGACTCCTTCGCCGAGACCTGCTGTTGATGTCTCTCACCTTTCCAGAGACTTTTCGTCTCGGCTAGTAGCCAAGGTTCCATATCATCGACGATCCATCCTGGTGTTTCCTTGGATACAGATCCTTCTCGTAAGGTATCTCGAAAGTTCTTCAGGTTAGGCCCACAAGACTGAGTCGCTGACGGTAGCTCCGCGCCGTGTCCCCAAGGACTGTACAGAGCATGCAGGCATTGCTTCATCCCTGAATAGGGCAGCTGATTCTTTTCTTCATCGTGACATCTTGCTGTCTTGCAGTGAAGGTTATGTCTGATAGCCAGAATCATCCATGGCCAGAGCTTTCTAGTGTAAATCAAAGTGCAACGACAGCCGATTTACCATCCTTTGGGAATGCGATCCCTGTCCGTGAAGAGCCCAGGTCGCGTATTTACGTCCCCGAAGGTGACTTACAAGGTAGATCTAGATCAGCAAGTCCCTGGAATAGAAGCTCTGACACTCGACTTACACAATCAACTTTCATGCAGATACACCATTAACAGCCTTAGTTCCACGCCCTGAGCTCCGATCGCAGAGTAAACTCTCACATATTCACCCCGCACTCAATCTTGTTTGTCGACAACTCTAACATCTACCTTTGACTGCTTCACACAACCTCTGGTCCAATGTCCTTTACATCTTTTGCAATTACAGTACCGCTACCACCATCTTTCCTGGGTCAAGATGTTGCACCTATTCAACGTCTCGTTGACAGCCTTATACGGTTTCGTTATTCTCTATCTTCTCAACAAGATATGGGACAATATCAATTACTCTCGAAAGACTAAGGCTTTCAAATGTGGCGAGATCAAGACTTACTCCCACTGGGACCCTGTTTGGGGCATGGACTTTGTGATGTCCATGAGCCGTGCTTTCAAGCAGCATAGATGGCTGTCCTGGATGGAGGAGACTTGGGCTTCTCAGGGTACCAAAACCTTCAAAGCGCGGTTCCTCGGCATGCGCATGGTCTACTCTTCCGAAATGGAGAATATGAAGGCCATGAGCACTAGCCATTGGGAAGAATTTGTACTTGAGCCCATACGAGTCGACAACGGCGTCGCAACTCCGTTCACTGGAAAAGGCGTAAGTACTTCAGATGGCCAGTTTTGGCACTACAGTCGGGGCGTTATCAAGCCATACTTTGAGAGACAAGCTTTTGCCAACGTTGCCAGACTTCAGCCATTCACCGACCGAATGCTGGATCTGATACCGACGAATGGGAACACTTTTGACTTCCAAGTCCTGATCAGAAGATGGGTTAGTCGTGCCTTCTCCAGCTTGCTTGAAAAACACCCAGCTCATCATGATTCTGTCTTCTTTTGCAGTTTTTAGACACCTCCACAGAATTCCTTTTCGGCCGTAGTCGTGACAGTCTTCAAAATCCCGAAAAAGAAGACGTCATGCTCGCCATGGTCGACATTATGCGTGGCGCTCGCGTACGACTGACCATGGGGAAGTTCATGTTCCTTCACCGGGATCCAAAGTGGTACGAGAGCATTCGTCTCGTGCACAAGTTCATGAACGAATACATCGACGAGGCCTTCGATGAACTCAAGCAGCGGAATGAGTTCCCGGACAAGTTTGTCGACAAACCGGAACGCACGGATTTACTATGGGACATGGCGCACCAGATAGAGGACAAGATACTCCTACGAGATCAAATCACCGCCGTCTGGGTTCCCAGCAATGAGACGACTAGTATCCACATTTCCAACGCCATATTTGCTCTCGCTCGTCATTCGGAAGTCTGGAAGCGACTGCAGAGAGAGGTGAAGGATACGTTTGACGAAAGCGAGGAAATCACTTTTTCCAAACTCCGGGGGATGCAGTACATGAATTGGGTTATCAACGAAGGTTAGCAATCTGCTCTGAAGAGTTGTAGACCCCATCTCAATAACGACGTCGTCGTAGTGCATCGAATCATGCCCAACGGCATTCAGATGATTCGCGTTGCCGTTCATGATACCACCCTTCCACGGGGTGGTGGCCCGGACGGCAAACAGCCCATTTTTTGTGCCAAAGGCGATATTGTCCACAGCAATCGCTATCTCATGCACCGGGATCCTGACTACTGGGGCCCAGATGCGGCCGAGTTTCGCCCCGAGCGCTGGAAAAGCGTCAGGCCATTGTGGCATTTCGTGCCTTTTGGCGGCGGGCCACGCATCTGCCCAGCTCATATCCTCGTAGCTACGGAGACCGCGTATGTTCTGACACGCTTTTGCCAGAGGTTCAAAAACCTCGAAGCTAGAGATGATCGACCTTATGTTCCTGTTATGAGGGTTGGGCCAAGCAGCCTGCACGGCGTCAAGGTTGCAGTCACCCCGCGATAGATTTCAAGTTACGAGCTGGAACAAAAAGCAACTTGAAGCGATCTCGCGGCTTCCAGATCATTCGAAAATCTGATACATAGGCCCAGTTTCTACCAATACTAGATTTCGAATTCACTCTATCTACCTCCTGCTTCCATGACAACATTTTCAGTGTAATCCATGACTTTCTGCATCCAACCATCATCGCACGTTAAAGTCTCCAGAACCTCATTGCGAGAAGATGTGCTCCCGTCTGCCAGCACCAGATAAAAGCCACTACATGGTCCATGACATAAAGCTTGATCATTAACATTGATCTTGGCACGCAAAATCATGTCACGGCTGGGATATCGCTCGCTGGTCGCGTTGAAAGCCTGTCTTTGCCCACACTCGTCTTCACTCATAGCAACCATTTGATAAAGGGGACCAACTACCGCCTCAACCATTCTGCCAAGGACACCTCCACTACCCAAGAGATTAGATAGGAAGCTCGTAGAAACCCAACCAGGATAGACGTGAAGGAACGAAATCCTAGGATGGGCCTTGGCGAGAAACATGAGAGCAAGGCTGTGAATAGTGGTGACTTGGTCAACAGCTCTTGGCGCGGTGTAATTCCCCTCCAGCCGAAGTCCCAAGTCGCCTCCTTCAGTGAAGAGTGGCTTTTCGTGCCCACCGGCCAAGACAGAGACAATGCGGGGTTCGTTGGCTCTCAAGAGGCTAGACATGAGTCCCTGGATCAATCGGATGCGGATGTAGTGGGACAGAGCGAAGCAAATGTCAAGGCGCTCTTCTGTATCTAGGTTCCCGATGGTCAGATAGACTCTTACGAACAGCCCGGGACGATGTTGCAGTACGAAGCCACTAGCCTCCCACAGAACAGGGAAGGGGCGTGAAGATGGAAATCAGGCAACAAAGCTGAAAATTGACATTCTGAATAAACTCACAATGTGGTCCCCCAAAGGCCAACGATCCTGGACTCATGTAAAGCAAGTCTACATGGGGCTCACGTCGTATGATGTTCTCACAGACGGCAATGACATTCCGGAGGAGCGCTATCTCGGTCTCAATGAAATGGATGCTGACTGAGGGGTTACTCCGTCGCAAGGCGGCGATGTGAAGGGCAAAACTGGCTTTCGATCGACCGATTACGTAGAAGCGCGGTGACACAAGACTGACGGTGAGAACTTTGAGGGTAGCGAGGCCAATGCCATTGGTGGCTCCGGCAAACACGGCTACGAACCCTGCTTCCCTTGCTGACAATGAGGCGTTATGTTTGAGGACGGAAAGTAACGAAGGCATTTCGTCAGAAACTACATGTAAGAATAAGGGGTCGGAAAGGATGCAGTTGGGGTGTATCGATGGGACCATCCACTGTCATGAAAGCTGGTTGTAGTATACCCAGAAATCAACTCACCCTACGCATGAAGCCATTCATTTATGTCGTCTAGATATGCATTTAAAACGATTACCATCCTTTCTAACGTAGATACTGTACATTAAAGTTCAGACGTAGTTCATGCCTAAATAGGCTGACATGAAACATGACCAGCCACAATGTCGGAACAGCCGCCGAGACATGCTTCGATCGTATCAGTCTTACCTCATTATAATATGTAGATTGTGTTCCACAAGTTTTCAACAGCTTTCCATTGAGACATGCATGTGCCAGGATTCTCCTCCTTGGGTGAAGTTTGAACATACACGCCAAGGATGAGACAAATCTCGTAAAACTCCAACAGTATTGGTCTATGGATTGTCGAAACTTGATGCCTTGCTCGGAAGCGCAGTACACACAAACTTCCAACGGCAACTAGGCACCAAGGATGTGACCCCTGCGGGTGTAGTGTCGATCAGGGCTAGATGCATCTACACAGCGCCAGGGAGCAAACCCAAAGTCCCGTACGTGCGGATGAGACCATACTAGATGAACTAAAGATAAGGCTGCTGCTGGAACTTTAGTCTTCACTACCTGCATTTCCCCGCCCAGCTCCTTGTCAGACCACACATTTGGGTGGCTATCAGGTTGACATATTGTCAGCTTGATTGGATGAGTACCGGATAGACACGTTGGGTCGTGCGAAATCCGTAAGCGCGAGCGGGACGGTGCGAAGGAGAGGGATTGTGCACCCCACATGTCCGAAGGATTCAAAGAGACCGCCCTGGAAGACCAGCCCAAATACATATAACAGGGGTAGGTAAACAATGCTCTCAGTTCTTCCCTAGTCTGTTTAAGGTTAGATCGAAAAGAATACCTGCTTCGGGAGAATTGCGTATTAGTGGACGTCGCAAAGGATTCACCGGCAATTGGAAGTAGACAAATGATTTCTGGAATTAGCTGTACCTTGTAGACATGCCAAGACACCCTGTGCTCCATCGCTTAGAGTAATGATTCGATATGTTGATCATCGGAAAATGCGGGCTATTCGTAGGCAGAAGCGTGCCATTTTCATGAGTTTAGTGCACGATATGTTTGCATTGCTATGATCACTCCCCTTGAAAACCAGGATCTGATGGTTGTGACCCGAGTCAGGATTCGTCATCAGATAGGTTCTTTCATGTGGATGAAGCAAACAACTGGCTTCACATTTGCATTTGGACCAGCAGTCAGCAATTGCTTATCGGACATGATCCTGTATTACGGATGTGTGTCTGATGGTGCTAGTAAAAGAAATTCAATCTCTGAAACTTGGACCATTGTCGATGCCATTATAGGAATTCTTCGCGGACAATTGAAGCACTGCAAAGATCGCATTGGACTGTATCACCAGAATTCATTTGGAACCAAAATGTCCTCCCAAACCTACGTCAACCACACTCAAGTTACTCCTGGCGTAACTTGGGACCACATTACTACCCATTGGCAAGCTCTCACTACAACATCGCGTCTCACATTTACAGTCGCTGTCATTTGCACCGGAGCGTACATCATCTCCATCGTCAAAGAGCTCTACTTCTCGCCGTTGTCTTCATTCCCTGGTCCGAAACTTTGCGCAGTCTCTCGGATTCCCCATCTCATTGCCACAGTTCGAGGACGCCAGCTTCCATGGCTGATTAAACTCCACAACCAATACGGCGGTGTCGTCCGTATCGCCCCCGACGCCCTCACTTTCACAGACGAGCGTGCTTGGTTCGACATCTGCGGCGCCACCAAAGCAGCCAAAGATGGCATGGCCAAAGACCCTCGTCTCGCAGCCCTCGTGGGAGGCGACCTTGTCAATCCCGACCCCGCGAAGCCACGATCTCAACAGACGCACAGTCTCATGCGCAAGGCAATGGTGCCGGCTCTAAAGCGTGATAACGTCAAGAAGATCGAGGGCATGATCAATGGCCACATCAACGAGTACCTTTCCTTTATGGAGTCCGCCAATGGTGCCGCTATCGACATGCGCGACATGAACAGCTTTATGATTTGCGACCTCATAGCGGATTTGTTTCTCGGCGAGTCTCTCCATCTCTTCTCAGACCCAAAGTTCGTACCTTGGGTGCATTCTTTCGACCGGTTTGCCAAGGGTGTCACAATCCTAGCCGTCTTGAACCGGTTCCCGTTTCTTCACAAGATTCTACTTTTTGCCGTTCACAAATGGGGAAGCGGCGAGCGTGAATCTTTCATGGCTCCAATCTTTGAACGCTTTGATCGCCGTGTCGCCCTATCAACAGCGAGGCATGACATGCTACAGATGGTCTTGGATGGAGAGTCCGAAACCGGCGGACGACAAGGAACGATGCCCCTAGAACTTCTGAGGGAATTTGCTCCATTCCTGATGCTTGGTGGTTGCGAGGCCATGCCGACTGTACTCACGGGATTCGTCTATTTTGTCTCGCGTGCGGAAAACCGCGCTATCAAGGAGTGCTTGCTTGAGGAGGTCAGAACTGTGTTCAAAACCGAGGCGGATATCACCATGGACAGACTCAGCAGTTCTCAAAAGGATCTGCCTTACCTAGAGGCATGTCTGCAAGAGTCAATTCGGTGCTACTCGCCAGCGGCAACTGGCACAGATCGCTGCGTTCCTTTATCGGGAGCTCAGATTGCGGGCAAGTTTGTACCTGGGAATACTGTTGTCATGATGCTGCATCAGGTCACCTACTCAGTGGAGCGCAACTTTGCCAGACCTGAGGAATTCGTTCCTGATCGATGGCTCCCGGATGATCGAGGACGACCAAAAGACTGTCTAGGCGATAAGAAAGGAAGCGTGCACCCCTTCTCAGTTGGACCCCAGTCGTGCTTCGGCCAAGAGTTAGTCTTACCGCCCCCGTTGCAAGGTCTGGTTGGATTATACTGACACTCTATAGGTTGAGCTTTTATGTTCTACGCATGACCCTGTGTAAACTGCTGTTCAACTATGACGTAGCCTTGGACGCTGCGTCTGAGAATTGGCTGGATCGCCAACTCACTTATAGCACACGGTCGAAGCCGCCTCTAATGGCAGTCATCAAACGGGCCAAGACGCATTAAGAAACGAGTTCAATATTGTGATCCTGGTTCCATGCCAATTTATCTCCAGAATACATGTAGTGCCAACGTTGAAATTGATGGGGTCTTCGAGTCATCCATAGCAATCGAATAGCTTTGCCACATCACAGCATGAACCAAGCTTGAGTAGAATGCCATGACCTCACCGAGTCTTGAATTGTAAAGGCCCCAAAGGTACACAAGATGTGATCAACACATTATCGGTATACGTTCAGTTAATCTGCAGGGCTTTTCCATACTTTTTATAGGGCATTAGCTATTGCATTTGTAGTATAGCAATGCGTTGACAACTCTGTAACTGGATGGTTAGGGATACCGAAAAACTTTATCACGGAATTTGAATTACTACGGTATCTTGTAAGCGAGCTTCCGAGTGTTTCCTTCCGTTCAATTACAATTGCTCGAAGACGCGAGCTCTTATCCCTTCCGAATCTAGCGGAGGCATTCCGACAAAGAAATCATGCGCAAGCTCAACGTCACGCCGTGTAGTCTGATAAAGTTCGAAGTCAAACCTAGAGAATATCGTGGCAACAGTGAGATACAGCTCGGCATAGGCAAGGTTCACACCAATACATTGCCGGCTGCCTCGCGCAAAAGGCACGAAATTGCGCATGAGCCTCGTTTTATCATCGATCCAACGTTGGGGGTTGAATTGGTCTGCGTTGTTCCAGTGCGCTTTGTTCGTATGAAGAAGGTATGAGGAAGAGCTCATAACGGTCTACGAAGATTGGTAAGTATAAGACCGAGTAAGTTTGGACTGTGTTGTACTTACACCTCGCGGTAGCCTGTAGCCAGAGTACATTAGGTCTTCGGTAGGAGCATACCGCGGAAGACGACCCGGTACTCCATAAGACAGTCTTATGCCCTCTTGTATGACACCAGTCTGGGCTTTCATTTTAGCGAAGAAGCGACTTAAATACTCGCTATTATGGAACATAACAACTGACCAGATATGGGAGAGGCTCCAATTTTGCCACAGTGAAAGGTGGGCTCACAGACTTGAGCTCAGCTCGGAGGGTCTTAAGCATAGCCGGGTTCTCCGTGAGATAATAGCTCAAGACCGTCAAGGCCGCGGCAGTGGTTTCCGTGCCGGCACCTAAAAAGATCGCCGCTTCGGCTTTAAAGCGCTCGAGAGTCTTGTCAGACTCCGGCAGTTGTTTGCTGTCTCTCATCTCATGGAAAACTGTTCGTATCGTATCGGGCTTGTCTTTGGCAAGGACCTCCGTGATCTGCCCAGAGATCTTCTTGTCATAGTCTGCAAGAGGCTGAAGCTTAGGATCGATCTTTGCTAGGACACTGATGGGAATTTTCTGGATCAAGTCGAAGAGCCAAGGAAACATGCGGCCAATGGGGTGACCTTGCGGCATCTCATGGAAAAAGTCAAGAAACTCTTTGCCGAACTTGTCTTGTTTGAGGTTGTCCATGCTCTCGCCGAAACAGTACTGGCCGATGACGTCCATGGTGAGGCCACTATAGAGCTCTTTGAAGTCCATGACCGCCCCAGAATCAGCAAGGCCACTCATTCGACCAGCCAATTGATTGATAGTCTGAACGATGAGAGGTTCCAGAGCACGGATTGATTGCTTAGAGAATGATCCAGACAGCGCCGATCTGCGAATCCGATGTCTTTCGGCGCTATAGGTGTCAAACATGCTCTCATCCTGGGTGGCCATGAACCGAATCTTATTCCGAGGTCGATGTGGTCCACTGGCGTAGATCTCGTCGTAAAATGTGATGTCGTTGATATGAACTTCGCGAGGGTTGATCCTGACTATGGGACCATACTTGGCATGCAAGTCCTGGATTTTCCACAGAAAGCGCCCACGACAGATGGCATCGTAGTAGAATTCGTACAAAAATGTTATTGCGGCAAGTTTCGGGCCGGGAATGTTTCTCAGCGGTGAAAAAAATAAGCGGTAGGCCACCACAATGATAGAATAGTGCAGTAGAAGTAACACCAAAGCTTTGGATGTGCTCAGTGAATCCCAAGTGAAGTCCATCATGGAAGCTGTTCACCGCAGAGTGCAAAAAGTGTTTTGGGGCACCAAAAATGCTCAGAATGACTGGAAACTCAAGGATAATGCCACCGCAACTCAGATTCATGAAAGAATACGGCCGCTAAACCAAGGAATCAAGAATAGATTCTACAAGGCAATGAGTCGGGCCAGCGGTCGCCGAGCTTAAGCTTTCGGCGTAAAATTCGCCTTGATTCAGTCATAGACGTTCCATGACCTAATTCGCACGGAAGACTAGGGAGCAATGTCTGAGAAAATATCGTCAGATGATTGCATGAGAGATGATACCCATGGATACAAAGGGTGACTGTCATCAAAAGTTCCCGCACCACTCTTTACGAAGCCCCCATGAGGAAGACCAATATTGGGAGGGGTGCGTCGTACTATCTACAGACTGGGATATTCCATCCTTCATGCCGAGCGGCAAAGGATGGCCTGCAAGTGACTAGTTAGATCCTTCGGGACCGGGGCATAAGAGAGGGGTGGTGGCGGGGGTTGATGAGAGCTATCCCATTGACGGGGCGAAGTGTCAAGGGGTATCTCCAAAGTCCCTCAACGTCATTTATGCAACTATCCGTAAGTTCACACCAGCATAGTTCCACTTCGACATCGTTACGCCCTAATGTCTCACCTTGGCGAATCCTCCGTGGCTTACCGGAACGTTGCCTGCTGCCTGATGTTTACTAGACTTGGCAGGAAATGGAATAGGGACTTGAGGGTTAGCCTGTCTGAGATACAAACTCTTAGAGCTTTTGTAATCGCCAAGATTAGACAACGGGACATGACGAAATAAACATGATTGAAATAAACATAATTAAGTAATGGCCTCAATACATCACAGAAAAGATTGTGAGTTCATCTTCCAGCTGCGCACCACATTCTCACTTCCTCTTTACAACTCGTTTTGAAAACCCAAGTTCATTCTAAGCTTCGTCGACCAACATGGCTACTACAAACACCGCTGCCCCTCCGCAAGCCGAGCTTGATGCCGGCATCGCCAACGGCACTGGCATGGACGAACTCATGGCAGATGCTAAAAAACGTGGCCTGGAAGAAGAAATCTCCCGCTTGACTGATAACCACCTCGTCTACACAGATGCTGCCGGTGGAAAGCTGTCCTTCATTCCAATCGATTGGAAGAAGCCCGGTCTCAGGGTCTTGGACTCCGCAACGGCAGATGGTATGAGTTTTTCCACATGCAGCTGTGCATGTTATGGCTGACCATCGGATTAGGCATCTGGCTGCAGGACCTTCGGAAGCAAGCGGGACCTGCCGCTGAACAGCAAACCTTCATTGGCACTGACCTAGTTGAAGCACTTTTCCCCAATCCTCGACCCGATGGCATCGAGTTCTATAAACAGTCTATCACCGAGGCCTGGCCTGTCGAGTGGCAAGAATCATTTGATGTTGTCCACCAGCGCCAGGTGCTGGGCTTTTGCGGCAACTTCGCTCTCGAGCAGGCTGTTGCCAATCTCTGCGCGTTGGCTAAGCCGGGGGGTTGGGTTGAGCTTGTCGAGCTTGACTGTGACCAGAGTCTGTTGGGCGAAGGCACAGTCGCTCGCGAGTTCTTCCATCTGCTGGAGCAGATTTGGATCATCAAGAAGATGGGCGGGAACTTTGGTCCCAATTTGAAGGACTGGATGGAAGCGGCCGGTCTCGAGAACGTTCAGGTCGATGTCTTGGCATGTAAGGTTGGTGCTAAGGCGAAGCCTGAGCTCAAAGAAGCTAGCATCAATGGCGCTGCTGGCGCTGGTCCTATGATCGTGGCTATGGCCCGGAGTAAGTTCCCAATCGCACGCCCGTTTTCTTTGCTTAGGCTAACGTCAGGCTCAGCCCTGCCAGAGCTTCAGGGGTTCTCGCCCGAACAACTCGACACGCTCGATGCCAGAGTTCGTCAGGAGCTGTCAGAGAAGGGTTGTGAGTTCCAAAGCTTTGCTGTTAGAGGAAGGGTGCCTGCCGGAGGATTGAAGCCCAAGTCCAAGGACTAGAGCAGATTCTTTAGCGTAGCTCGACGGATACCAATGATGAAGAAGCTGCAGCTTTACTTAGCCGCGTCAAGTAATGTACATTTCGCTCTGTTATCGCGAATTGTGAACTATGTATAGGCTACTTAAGTACCTACTAGTTCAATCTCATGGAATAAACAACATAAAATCGAAGTTACCCACGTAGCTTCTATCTTCTTTATAACATGGAGCAGATTTGCGCCCCAAGAAGCCTCGTATAGCAAATCAGTATTGAAACTCGTAACGACGGAAAATGTTATAACTAATCGAGCTGCGTCCTATATAGTATTCAGCTAGCTCTTCCTCAGGGACTGATATAAAGGGCTATTCGAGTATTGAATAACGCCTGCTGCTTACTTCAAATGCGTCACGAGAAACTAGTCAAGAGATCAGCCAACCCAAGCGAGACCCGAGACTCCACAAGATCAAACTGCTAGTAATACACCAGTCGATACTTTTACTTCCGCGTCTGTCTATGGACTATGTTCAATACCTTTATTTTTCTGCGAAATTCGGCAATGATTAGATGGAAACTCGGGCTATCCTTGCACTACTTGTGGAACAAGAGGCGCCTTCGTTCTCCCTTAAACCCCGTGCGCGTTACGCGATTCGAGTAGCTATCGCTTCTTCCACCTTTCAGTCCTTCTCATTCGCATGAGGGGCGTGCTCTCCAAGCGACATTCTTCACACGCACTGCTTGATGGAAGCGTCCCTGTCGCGGGTTTCCGTCGGCGACCGGGAGATCTTGGCCAAGCAATTACGACGGGGTTGAAAAGGGCAGGCTTTCACAAGACGAAAGTCGGGCATCGGATGAGCCTGAAGCCGTACTGGCGCGTCTGTCTGGGATGCCTAAACACATGATGCTATGTAAATCACCAGAAGGTGGACGCCGGTGGCTAGCACCTCCGATCACGGAAAATGGCGTTCGCCAATCGCCGTGCTGCCAGAGCGTCTAAGGCGATTGGTCCATGACGCATATCACACCGGCATGAATGTCTTCATCGTGCCCAGGGGCACAAAGTACATGGCTGCATTCAGACGCCCAAATTCAATATCTCGCGGACTCAAATAAATACTATCCATCCACATCAACACCATTCAGTCTCTTTTCCGTATGAACCAATTCCTATGAACTTGTCTGCACTTATTTATACCTTTCCATCGCAACTTCAAAATGGCCATCAGCATCAAGATTCTCCAGACAGGGTCGATAAGAAGCCGCCCCTCCCACCGTCATCAGCCTGCCAATAAAGCTGTACTCCTGCGCCGCCTGTCAGTCTTGCTGGACACATCCTGGACAGATCCGTTGCCTATCAACACGTACTTGATCGATCATCCAGAGGGGCCCATTCTGTTCGACTCCGGCGAGTCGCCACACAGTATGGAGCCCGGTTATTTCCCACTCTGGATGCCCTTCTTCCATCTTGCTGTCGATATCGATGTAGGAAAAGATGAGGGCATTGGCTCCCGACTTGAGCAAGAGAACCTTACTCCAGGTGACCTCAAGGCAGTCGTTTTATCCCATCTTCATCATGATCATGGTGACGGGCTGCCCGACCTCGTCGGAGCACCGGTCTGGATCACCGAAGAACATTGGCAGGCGTACAAGACGCCATTTTATGCTACAATGGAAGGGGCCGTTCCGAACCAATGGCCAGCATCTTTCAAACCTTCCATTCTTCAACCAACCGGTGGCCTCAATGGTCCATGGAACCAGAGCTATCCCATCACCGAAGATGGAAAGGTCGTGGCTGTCGACACACCCGGCCATGTGCCAGGATATCTTTCGGTCATTGTTCGTGCTGATGATGTTTCGTATCTCCTACTTGGGGATGCTACATATGATCAGGACCTACTCGACCAGGAGCTTACGGATGGTGTCAACAGCAATCCGGCGCTAGCAGTCGATTCTCTCAGGAAAATCAAAGAGTTCGCTAGGAGCGAAAACGTTGTGCTGCTCCCTGCTCACGACCCGCAAGCAGCTCACCGCCTGACGGAGAAGGTCATTTACAGACCTAACGCGGTCGAGAGCCCACTGAATCAAGGTTCTCTGTACACAACCCCCGGGCTGTTGCTGGTGCTTTTCGGGACTGTTGTATTTTTATGGCTGAGATTGAGACGAGGGCATTAGTGACAAGTTGCCTACGAAGTTCAGCGTCCCCGATTTCAAATCTCTGCCTACTTTAAACTCCTCGGGCTTCCCTTTCCATATTCAACGACGTTGTACGCTGTCAGGTCGCGAGGCGTTTGCATTTTCTTTTCTTAGTAGTGTATTATCTAAACAGTAACCTATATCCTTTCTCGTAACTAAATATAAAAGTCAGTGGGAGGGGCGAATCTAGGTGTAGTGGGGGTTTAACGAGATCCTTACCTTATCTTTTCTCAGAATAACATTATAGCCCAACTTTCTATTAATTTTCCGATATCTTAGAGAATCAATCTTCTCTTATCTATCTCTAATATGTATTTTATTAGTATTCGTTTTTATATTCTTATTGTTTATATGAGTAGCCTCTTGAGACGGAATTAAATATTATAAATCTTTTCAGTATTATTATAAATATTACTCTCTTTGTTTTCAGTATAATCTTAAAAATATAAAACTAAAAGCCTATAAAAATGCTTGTTTTTATGAATTATTAAATACTTTTTAAAGTCTCAATAGATTATATATATTTTCACTCTGTCTGAAATTATATTTATAAATCAAACATATCCGAATGATAGTTAAGGAATTATGTTTTAATAATAAAGCTCTCACGTTTTTAGTATATTCTGATCAATAATTCGTAGCTGCTGCTTATACTAGTAACGGCTACTTCTAAATAAGCCCTAGAATAAGGTAGATGCACTCGGGCAGTGTATTTTAATGCGAACAAGGGAGTTTGTTATTGAACAAAAGGTGGTTTATTGAGGTAACAATCATGTTCAACAGTGTTCGTGTGGCGGAAGGCCATTAGCTGTTGTCAGCCTGTCGGTGTATCTCACTTTTACAAAGTCCAGCAAGCGATCCACGTCCTTTGTCGTCGTCATGAACCCAAACGAGATCCGTACGGCACCCACAGGTGCCAAAAGCCTGACGTAGTCGTCCAGAGAGTCACTCTGAATGCTGGTGAGCGGTAATAAAGCCCTCTTGTCCAGACCAAAGGCAGCTTCTCCAGCACCAGGGTTGCAGAAGCAGCCCGTTCGTAGTGATATGTTCTCGACAGAGGCTTCTTTGGCAACCAGTCTCTCGTCGACGACCCTTCCACCAATGTCCAAAAAGTTGAAGCAAATCGTTCCACCTCTCAGCTTCATATCCGTCGGGCCGTATATCCTGACCATGGGCGACCCGTCACTGTGTTCGAGATTCCGTAAACGATCGAGGCACCAGCCGGTGAGGCATCTGACCCTAGTGTCGATCAACGGCATGCCAATGCCTTCCAACCAGTCCAGCCCAACAGTAACATCCGGTATTGACAAAAAGTTGACCGTTCCATCCTCAAAGGCAGCCTCATCTGGCGCCATGACGTGCCACGGAATTCCAACCGATGCCGCTGTGATGGTCCCACCTGAAAACCAAGGTCGTGAGGTGGCAAGCTTCGCCAGAGCATCGCGTCGTACAATCAGACAGCCAACGCCGGTCGGGTAGCCAAATAGCTTGTACCAGCTCGAGATGACAAACTCCGGTTGGACGCCGGATCCTGCGGACAAATCGAGTCTGGAGGTCGGCAGGTACGCCGCCGCATCGAGGAGCACGTCATACCCCTGCTTCTGCGCGACGCTGATCCATGACAGTGGATGACGGACGCCGCTGAAATTACTTTGGGCAGGGTACGCAAATAGACCTCTCTTTTTGGATTTGGTGTTGACCGCGTCGTCGTTGGTGGTTCGTGGGGTCAGAGCTAGTTTCGCAGCTGCAGCTGCAGCTGAGCCGAATAAGCCACCTCTGCGAAGGTTTAGTGCTGACATGAGGTCAGACGGGTCTATCCTCAGCTCCGGGGCGCGGACTGGAACGTAAGTGGTTCGTGTGTGTTTTCGGCGTGCAAATTCTCGGAGGCCGTTGACGGAGTTGTGGTTGTCGGACGTGAGAACCAGTCTGGTTCGTCTCGTGAAGGGGTATGATTCCGCAACGAGCCGCGCGGCGCCTGTTGCGTTTGGAGTGAAGATTGCAGTGTACTCTTCCTGGGAGGCATTGAGGTAGGATAGGACGCGGGCTCGTGCCTGCTCGACGAGGTGAGTAGCGGATTGACTCGTCGGATTGATAGAGTGCGGGTTGCCGCAAAGAATGTGCTGGAGTCGAGTCTCGTGGGCTCGGATCTGGGATCGGGCGGCGAGTCCTGCGCCTGTGAAGTCGAGGTAGACGTGGTCCTGCTCGTCGAGGTAGCCATACTCAGTAGCGCGCAGATCATCTAGCCGCGAAGTCGATACATACTCGGGGTGGCTGTCGAGAATGTTTTCCATGCTGGCCACCTCCAATATCCCAATATCGGAATGTTGGTGTTGGGGTGAAGTCCAGTCTCGATTGGGTTGGGTAAGTGGTTACAATACAAGGGGGAAAGAGGAATTGGCTTAGTAGGTAGTAAGAGGAATAAGTGCGGTAGGGCTTGTCTGTCCGGAGATGTTTGAGAATACTCCAGGTACAGCGTGTCTCTGGGGCAGAAATTTGTGTATAAAAATCAGGCAGGCCCTTACTTACTTAATGGGATGGAAGGAGGAAAAGAGTGGTAGGTAGCGCCTGCCAGATAATCCCATCATTATCCGATCGTCCGAACTGATTTTGGACAACCAGCTCTTTGGTATGCATCCTGATCCTAATGAGAACCTTCTCCACTAGTATTACTTCTAGGGTGCCAGATATCAGATAGTGGAGGGTTGCATCGACCGTGGACCCGGGGGTTCGGCTAGCCCAAGCAGCTAAGACCCGTCGCCGAGTTCCATGTCAGAAGGAGAGCAGCAGCGCTCGGATGAGCCTCTCATTATTCGTCGCCTCTCTGACGGTAATGATTGGTAATATCGAACAAGAGGGCATGCACTGCGTACAAAGGTGGACTGTGCTTGGGGATATATACACCGTTCTTCTGCTTGTACTCGCAGATGTTGGGCAGACTGTTGCATTTGTCCTACCTGAATGTCTGCAGGTCCAGACCACGCGGACGACTGCGTTTCTTCGGATCCCCCATGCCGCCCATTAATTACGTGCGAAAGAAGTGCAGAACGGATGATCGGGTGGCACGACGTTTTTTCCTTCCTTCACCTTTTCGAGACCCTGTGCCTGCGTTTCGGGGAATGCTGTGGCGCCCAACGTGGAATTTCCGACAAAATTGGGTCGTGAGATGTTCCATTTCGGGTTACCAATTGCTGACGGCCTGACGGTCTCGGACTGGTAGACCAACCGGTTCCTGAGTGCATGTCATCCCGGCACCTCCGCGTGGGAAGGAAGATCTTCTGGAAAGAATATTGATAACGACACATGCTCAAATAGTGGAGGAATTTTGCAACAGGCAATGAGAGTCATGTTACAAAGGGATTCCTGAATTGGATATTCTCGAACACAGCGCAAAGTGGCTCAAGTGGCGCTTCGTACTTTTCGTCCTATCGCAAATTTATTAGTTAGAAACTTCAATGAATTAGACTTGGTCACGATCATGCTGTCCACGCCGACCTGCATATGCGGCCCATGATCGTCGTTGGCGCCGCTTCAGCAGAGCGGAGACACCCGTCGATGATAGACATTGTATCGTTAATCCCTTAGAGGCAGGCCACATGTTCAAGTGAAAACCACTGGGATATGCAGCGGCGGTGATTTTACGGCCGGTATACTATGCGGTTGAAGGCTCGTACTTGCATACATCTTCGCTGTAAGAGCCATATATAGGCGAAAGACCGATGCACCGGACAGTATGTTGGTAACCAATGAGCGTTCAGGCCCTATTTCACAACAACATCAGCAAGCAGAACAAGTGCAGGACCTAGCTCATGATTCCCTGAGAACGAACAACACGTGTGTTCGCTTATTATTACGCATCATGTTTGTATGGCATCATCGCCAACTTCTCGGACTCAAATTGTTGGTCTCCACCATGTTTTCACCGATCCACCCACGTTTTATTTTTCTCCACAAGTAGGATGTACGGCTCTCTTTACTTGGAAATACGAAAGATGGTGTGTAAGACGACTAACGAATATGTGCAGCGTTCCACATCTCAAACTAATTGCGTTAGGCTAAGCGGCTTTCCTTTCCCCCCTTCGATAAATATGCATACTGTAATGGGACAATTTTCACCCAATCATTTGCCTGCATCAAGCGATTTTGCCCTGGTGCCCATGCAGCTCTCTCTCAGCTGGCGACATGGCAAGGTGCTACCAAGGCACAGCTTACTGTGCTTTCGCTAGTTCCTAACCGCATTGGGAAGCTTTGGGCGATGGAGGCAACCAGGCAGCTATCAATCAACCAAATCAAAAGGCTCGAAAGGCAATTGCTCGTGGAGCGCCATGAATCATTGGAAACTTGTCAAAGGCACTATATGACTTGGCAACAATCCACATCGTAGGCTCGCAACGCTTGAATTCTAGGTTTCGCGAAAGATATCCGCATCCTATCGGTATCCTTTCCCAAACTTAGGCTTAGCGCCAGTCGGGCTTGGCCACGGAGTGAATAGCCAATGTTCAAAATCATGAACAAGATCATGCCGACCACTAATAAAACACACACGTATCTGTCAACACCATCAAGCTGCACAATCTGCTTGAGAAGCGTTGGGCCCGTTATTCATGACCGATCTTCAGCGGAAGCCTGGAGCCAGGAAGCTTCCTACTATGTTACCTACCTAAATAGGGTTTACAAAGTTAAACCCTGAGACAAGGACGCGGGTTGATCGTCACTCGAATCTACGCCTTGGTCCGAAGAAAAAACTTTAACTCACCTATTCTTGAGTAATTTCTCTGACCGAGGACACTCAGCCTATTTGCTTCTAGGCTTTCTTGGCAAACTCGAATCGGTGAAGAAAATTGGATGGAAGAAATTCCGTTTCATGTTTCATTTCTAGACTCGTTTGCTTTCAACCGCATAGGGTCCAAGGAGCAATCTATTTCAATGTACCTAGCAAAGCTGGCAAGGGAATTGTCAGATTGTCTATCCCTCGATCTCAAATGACATCAAATAGATCTGAGAAATCATGCCATGTAAGAATGTTATCAAACGCCAGCGGCTCAAGCGCGATTGCATTCCACGGTTGTGATAGTCCAGTGCCAAGATTCTCCCCAGATGGCATCTTTGGGGACGCTGCTACCAGTATTGACGTCTCCTCGGCGGTTTCGCGCTGTCGAGTCGACTCTCTCGCCCGGTCTCGCAACGGCCCCATAGCCGCCCACACGCAACTCTTCTTCCCCCTCCGCTCACTCGCTTCTTCGAAGTCAGCGAGGCAGGCGATGTAGTTATCCACTGCAAGCCAAGCGCGCTCTGCCTCCCCTCGTTCAGGCGAATCGACGAGCGTGCGGAGCGTGAGGAACAGGGCGTATAATTGCGGATGCTGCTGATAGAACCAGGCGTAGCCGGGGAAAAGCTTTCCTGATTGAAGCAGATACCCTTGCTCGAGCAATTCGATGGCAGCGATTAACAGTGAATGGGGCAGGTACCGGTACCTGCGTTCTTGTTCCATTGGCGCCGAGAGCCAGGCTTGGAGCATCAAGATGAAGCGCGCTTTGGCTACGGATATCCGAAGCAAAGACTCCGCGGCACGATGTAGGTCACTATTCTTCGGTGCGAACCGGAGCCAGCGATGGGCCATGGAGGACTCCGTCTGCTGGATCTTGGCCTCCCTCGTTCGCTCGTCCGCCGCCCCGACAGCGGAGACGGCGTGGCGTAGGTTGCGGCAGAGGTCGAGGTTCATGATGGAAAAGGTCGTCTCGGTCCATTCGTCTCTTCCGGCAGGGGCCTCGTCCATCTGGGGCCATAGCTCGGTATCATTCACATTCAGCGGCAAGCGAAAGATTTTGCCGCGGTCGGCCATTGTGTTGTTGAATCCGTGGCTTTCGGGCGCCGTGGCGTCTAGGGCGGTGAGATGCCACCAGAGACGACAACGCATTTCCGTCTCAAAGGGGCCCAGGCCGAGACGGGAGCCGTCTTCGTGTACGCCGAGGGATTCTGCTATTCTGATAGCGAGGCCGGTGAGCGTCCAGATGGTTCGGCCGGTGTCGAAGGTTCTTAGTGCAGTCTGTGTATGCGTGATCAGCAATGGGTAATGTATTAGTGGAATCCAAATTGCCGTACCAAGTAGATTGCCAGAGCCTTCAACCCCTGCACGTTTGGATAAAGTAAGAACTGAGCCCTCGTGAATGCGCCATCTATTTCCCGCATAAAGTGGCGCAAGAGGACCAGCCTTTCAATACCCAGTTGGGTTGCAACCTCGGTGCTAGACATACTGGTCGTTGCCGCAAAGGCAGTGGTATAAAGAAGAGCCTGTGTGATGTTGTCTGCTCCTTGAGGTTTGGCTGCGACACCAAGCATCACTGGCTGGATCGTGGGTATGTGGAGTATTTTGATCAAGGGATCCACGTTTTGTAGATAGACGATCCATAGCCTGGTAAGGACGTGAGGAGGTACTGAGACGGTCTCCGGGTCAGATCCAAAGACATCCGTGGCAGCTATGCCATAGTGGGGAGATATATGTTGAGTTGTTGCGCTGGGTCTGGGATCTCTAGTCTTTGTGCCGGCTATGGGTCGCTGTCGAGGCGGGTCCTAGGAGATATCAACATGTTTTCTCAAAACTGGAAGTTGCTCGAGCCATTACCCCAAGAAATAAGCCCACAAATACTGAATCATCTACAAAGTTTCCTCTCTCCCCGTCTCCGACAAGGACTTCTTGTGATGGCAGGATCGGTGGAGCCGGAACGGGGTCCGTCCCAGGCTTGCTCTGTCTACACGGATCTTGCACCGGGGCTCCATTACGAAGAGAGGAGACAAGATTGGATAAGAGCCCTTCAACTCGAGCAAGTCGGTCAAGAACTTCCTGGTTCGTCGGTTGTATCGTCTGCTCTGGAGGAGGTTGTGACGATGACTCAGTTACTTGATGAACTACAGGAGTTTCGCAATACGATGGTACGTTCGCATCGCATGGCGAAGAGGACTTGACTGATCGGGCATTTACGGGGGCTCTTCTCGTTCTGGCCTCGAACACACATGAGAGCTGTAAGCGAGTGCACTGCGAACAAGGGAGGCCCCGATTGCAGCGGACTTTGCGATCACGACAGGGCTTGCAAGAAGGACGGTCTCGTGGTCCCAGACGTCTTTGATCACTCATCGCAGGTCTGGTCCAATGAGATCCAGGAAGTTGTGAGAAGAGAGCTTGTAGTCGGTAAGATGAATTCGGTAGATTGAATCATGAGCTAGAGTCATGCTAAATGGAAAGATAATGATGGCGTTTGCGGTTCGGTGCGCCTCCCGAGGTTTCCCCGCGTGCCCCATTTTGGCCGATCGGCCGATCGGGCGAACCTAGTCTAAGTGTCGATGAAGTCGAGTATTTTAAGGAGATTTTGAGAATGAGCAATTAACTTGCCCTTTGAGCCTTTCCTATCGACTGTTCAAGTACACTCTACCCCTGATCTATAAAATGGGTGCTGTTGACGTCAATTCGCCCAACGATCTTGCCGGGTCCGATCCTGTGTCTGATCTTGACACGGGGGTGGTAGCATGGGATGACCAGCATGACACACAGAACCCAAGGTGAGAACTATATGACAATAAGTCGGAAACTCTATGTCTGGATCTGATATTAAATGATACTGATGTGACGCAGAAACTTCCCGTCAACGAGGAAATCTACCATCCTGGCTCTGCTTAGCTGCATGATAGTGCTCAGGTTCGCAGTCTCGCCTAGATGCTGAAGCGTATAAAACAAATACCTGATGCCATTCTCCTAATAGTTTCTTGACGTCCTCAGTCATCGCACCAGCTGCTTCAAGCATTGACTCTGAGTTTCACAATGATTCATCGACAGTATCTTCAATGGTTACAACTATCTACGTCTTTGGCTACCTTGTGAGTATAAACAACGACAATCACGACTTAAACATTACAATGCACGTGCTTATCAGCCATTCTTAAAGGTCGGACCTCTTCTTCTTTCACCTCTCAGCGAATTCTACGGTCGACGCCCAGTATTCTACTACGCCAACATCTTCTATACGCTCACCCACGTCGGCAGCGCCCTGTCCCCCAACATCGGGTGCCTCCTCGCCTTCCGCACAATTTCAGGCTTCGGCGCCTCGGCATGCTTCTCCGTCGCAGGCGGAATGCTAGCAGACCTCTATGATGTCCACCAACGCGGTGTACCAAACGCAGTCATCACGACGGGTTCTCTATTCGGACCCGTGCTCGGGCCCTTGTTCGGGGGCATCATCACGCAACGCGCAGGCTGGCGCTGGATCTTCTGGACGCTTCTTATCGCATCTGCCATCGTGACGGTCCTCATGAACCTTTTCACGCCAGAGACAAATGCGCACATTATCTTGCGTCGGAAGGCATTGCGGATTGGAAAGGAGACGGGGAGGACGGACTTGCTGAGCTTCTACGACAACCAGGTCGGGACCTCGTCCAAGAAGAATTCTCAGACACTGGGTCAAGCACTCCGCCGCCCCTGGAAGATGCTGTTCCGCTCACCTCTGGTCCCGGTGTTTTGCATCATGACGGGCTTCATCTCAGCTCTCTTATACATCCTCCTCACATCCACGTCCTCCTTCTTCCAGGAAGTCTACGGCTGGCCTCTCGAGACAGCTGGACTCGCCTACCTGGGCCTCGGCTTCGGAAGTTTAATCGGTCTCCTCCTCTTCGCCAAAACCTCAGACCTCATCGCCGCACGCCTCGCAAAGAAGAATGGCGGCCTGTACCAGCCAGAGATGAGACTGGTCACCGCCTTCATTCCAGCCCTATTCATCCCCGTCACGTTTTTCTGGTATGGGTGGTCAACGTATTCGAGGACGCATTGGATCGTCCCCTTGATCAGTTTGGCGCCGTTTGGCTTTGCTCAGGTTGGGATCAACGCGTCTTCTCAGGCTTACTTGATTGACGCCTCTGGGCCCTATGCATCCTCTTCGTATGCTTGCGTTGTATCGGCTCGCTGTCTTATAGGTGGGTTTCTTCCCCTAGTTGGACCGAGTCTATACAGGAACCTTGGCCTAGGGTGGGGCAATTCGGTGCTTGGTTTTGTCAGTTTGGCCATGGTTCCGATCCCTCTTCTGTTGTATCGATATGGACAAAGACTTAGAGAGAGGAAACCTCTGGACACCGTATAGATAGACAGGGTGGCACTTCGCCGCATAAGGCTTTGTTGTGGCCTAGGCAGGTCTTTACTGTTACATAAAGGAATTGGCACGAAGCTAGGCTGGAGCTGTAAAGCCATATATGGAAGCTTTATTTCTGTTCTAGGGCTCGGGTCTATGATCTTTTCTCGATCCAGTGTCTACTTCGTCAGCTCTGCCTCGATAGCGGCAAACATGAAAGACCCGCTACCACGGTGATCGTTCTCGACGATAGGGATGCTGGTGTAGTACTAGAAACTCCAATTAGCAAAGCAACTCTCGAGATGGGGGTTCAGCGTAATAACAACAGCAACTTACCTCAAAACTCGCGTTCGAGTTCAGACTCCCAACCTGCACCGTGCCCGTGAAGCTAATGAGCCCATTCTTATCATCCCGAATAAAGTCCCTCACAAGGGCCTCATACGCCTTGAGCCCAACATCCTTGTACTTGGCCTCGAGGAACCCATCCCGAACACCACGCAGCAGTCCGTAAGCAAACATGGCCGCGGCGCTCGACTCGAGGTAGTTGCCCTTGCGCGTCTGGTACCCCTCGTTCATAATAAGCCACCACCCTCCCGACGCATCCTGGCTTCTTGCCAACCCATCCGCCAGGGTGACAAAGTACTTTTGTAGCCGCGCGTATCCCGGAAGGTTCTTGGGATATACTTGCAGCGTGTCAATGAGCGCCATGAAGTACCACCCAACAGCACGGTTCCACACCAACGGGCTCGCTCCCGTCACGGGATCCGCCCAGACGGCGTCCTTTGCCTCGTCGTACCCGTGCACAAGCAAGTTTGTCGTGTGGTTCCGGGTATGCTCCTCAATCAGATCAAACTGCAGCGCAATCTCCCCCCACGCCGTGGTATTCCCCTTCTCAAACAGCGAGACATAGGTCGCATAAAACGAATCGGCCATGTAGATCCCGTCCAGCCACATCTGATCCTCGTAAATCGGCGCGCGGTGCCAGAACCCGCCGCTAGGCGTCCGCGGCCACCGGTTCAACTGTTGCCGCAGCCCGTCCGCCGCGATCTTGTACTTCGCTCCCGCCGTAGTGTTGCGCTGGTAGAACCAGAGGAGGTTGTTGCCGATGCGGATGTCGTCGAGGGAGTACCACTCCGGGTCCCAGCCGTCGAGGACACCGGCATCGGAGATGAGGGAGGAGACGGCGGTCTCGGCGGCGCGGAGAAGGGTCGCGTTGGAGGCGGCGGCGGCGGCGCGGGCGATGCCTTCGTAGAGAACGGCCGGGCCGTAGCCTGCATCGATGGGGGCTTTGCGGGCGACGAAGGACGAGGCGAGCCAAGTTGAGTAGGGGCGGGAGGGGGTTTGGGCTAGGGCGAGGGTGCCGGCGAGGGCTAAGAGGGAAGCGGAGGCGCGCATCTTGGGTGCTGGGGAGGATGAGAGGAGTTTGAAAGAAGCCCAGGGGGTCTAGCAGTGAACCTCCAATGTACGAGATGAACGCTGGGTAGGAGGACCAGATGTGTTAGAATCACTAGTGTGGACTTGCTTGCCTATATACCTCTTCGTAACGCCATACCCATCACCCATCCTTGACCGCAGTCCGCAGCGTACAACCGCACCATGGACATTTTCTGGAGGCCTTCATGACGACTTCAGTCGTCCCCCAATTTCCGGTGCACCGATAAACATCCGCAGTGCATGGCACATGCAAGCAACTCCGCCTTGACAACGTCGAATTGAGCCCTCTAGTTGGACAGAGAAAGACCCTGCGAGAAGTCAGGGTTCAAAAACACCTCTCAATGGAGGAATATCGCAAGACCTGTTGGTGGAATCAGCGAGGGGGTAAAAAGGAGGGGAGGGAGCTCGATGATGCACTGCATCATGCACCGCCAAGGCGGAAAAATATAACGACGTTGCAACGGACTTCTTTCAGCAATGATAGTCCCCCATCTCACATCGAAGCTGCTCCCCAGTTTGTAGTCGGAGTCTGGGGAGCGTGGGGAGGTAAAGGCTTGAGTCACGTTTCTGGTTGATCGCATCTCGCCCCGGTCAGCAACAACTTTCGGGGCATCTGTCCTCGAACGCCCAGCATCGTCTCGCTCGCCAAGCCCCCGAATGTCACCAAACCGGCCAGGGCCACATAATTAAGGGGAGGGCCGGCGCCATATGACGGGCGGCGAATCCGATGACGGCCCCCGGGTGACGCTTAACAACGGAGCTAAAGACCGCAAGCTAAAATAATCCCCCGAGCCGTAGAGAGGCGGGTAGAGGATCAGATGAGGGAGTCGCGGCGGGGTAATCAAAACACCGCACTTCCTCCACGGGAACCCGGCGCCCGCGGCATCCAGAGTGGGTCCAACCCAGCACCACTTCCACTCCGTACACTCCAACGCTCCGGGCGGTAGTGGAGTCCCGTGTACTCCATACCCCGTCCGCCCCGCCCGCCGCAAACACTCGGATCAAACGGCACCGCCATGTGGCCATCATTCCCGCCCCAAGGACACGCCCCGAGGGCTAGGCTGGCACGGTTGGGGCGTGGAGGAACGGAACGCCAATCGAAGACTGTCATTTTCCGCTGTCATGGTCGCTTCCTTAATCCTGGGACAGCTGGGACACGGGAACTGCAAAATGCTGACCTTGCATGCCCCCCAGAATCTTATTTCAACACCCAGACCTCTGGGACTCCTCTCCTCCCCTTGAAGCCGATCAATACACTACATGGCAGTCCGAGCTTTGTAGGATTTAGGCTTTTTCGGTTACTTTGTTGGTACTACCTGCTTATTCCTACATCAAACCAATATTCCCTCTTCTAACCTCGCTTTTCCAGGCCGGGAATCGCCTCCACGCCCGCTTTCTTGGAGAACATCGTCTCAAGTCTGAACGGCAAGAATAAGATACCACCACCATGGAATACTGAAACTTCGAGCCCAGCCGCATGTTCAAATCCAACCGGCGTACCGGCATGACATTGACACGCCCCGAAATAAGGTTCTTGCCGCCCCCGGAAACAAAGGCGTCTTTGCTGCGTAAACGTTCGCTCGGTTGTCACATCCGTGCGAACCAACCTGTCAAAGCGAACAAACATTCAAGATCAAAACAAGACCGTGCAACTCAAAGGAAAACGTCTTGAATGCATTTCATTGCCGGCTTGGCAAGGCAAAGACCTCGGCAATCTAATGTAAGAGTAAACTTTTCCCCGGAGCAGACAGCCGCCAGAATGTATTCAAGCGAAAATGTTTGCTGCCGAATCTACAACATGAAAGGAGAGAAGTGGGATTTTTCATAAGGTAATTCCATTATATGAGCTTATATTTTTGCTCTTGTGTTCGTATCAAGACCGTAACTTTAACTTATGGCAAGTCGTCCACCTTGTCTGAATAGGGATGGTTTCGCGTTGTTGCGTTAAAAAAGACAGTAAAAAGAGCCCATGGAACTCCGCCACTTGAACCCAAAATGCTCGCCACATCATGCGAGAACTTGTACCATCCACACACATGCCCGCAAAAACCTCTCTTTCTTGACCTGTTGTCTCTCAATGCAAAAGGTAACGCATGAAGAATACGATCCAAGCCATAAGCCATTACAGAAAAATTCCTAATCCATCCCTCCCCCATCAAAAGCATAGTGCGCCGTTTGCAACCAAAAGAGAGAAGCATTAAAATTTCGTAGCTTTTAGATCTCATCAAGAACCGTGCTGGGCTTCCACTCATTGGTATCAATCGTCGCCTCGGGATCGGTCCAGTTGACAGGCTTGTGGATGCGCAAGAGACGAAGGAAGTAATCCTCGACAACGAGCAGGTTAAGCAGCACGCCGTTGCAGTTCCAGGCGAGACCGCAGACGATGGCGCCGGCAACGGCGTCGAGGACAAAGTGGTTGGCGGTCGCGACGATGGCGGTGAGGATCAGGGCCGGGTAGGCCATGCCGACGGCGACGATGGCGAAGCGCTTCCAGGGCCGCGAGCGGATCGAGGGGAGGGGCAGGGTCGCGACGGTGAGGCCGATGAGGAGGGAGTAGCCGAAGTGCAGGGAGGGCATGGCGGCTGTTGTTCCGTTTGTCAGTAAGGAAATCAATGTTGGGGCTGCAATCGTGATTTGGAGGTCCAA
This sequence comes from Colletotrichum costaricense, assembly GCF_030867565.1. Classification (NCBI taxonomy): domain Eukaryota; kingdom Fungi; phylum Ascomycota; class Sordariomycetes; order Glomerellales; family Glomerellaceae; genus Colletotrichum; species Colletotrichum costaricense. The sequence goes on along the minus strand of NW_026848232.1, from coordinate 2,357,505 downwards.
AACTCACCATACTGGTTGCAAAACTTGTTCGTCGTCCAGACGCTGCTCTCGCCGGTAGAGCTGTGCACGGTATCCACGAAGCCAAAGCTCTTGGCCTCACCGGCATCGGGACCGTTGTAGTTGGGATCGCTCAAGAGACGAGGGGGCATACAGGGCCAGAGGGTGAAGACGACAAAGGCGAGCAGGTTGCAGGTGGCCATGGTGCGTCGGCGGGCCTCGTACAGGGCGGGACCGGCCGAGTTCCAGCGAATGTTCTCGTTGCCGCCGAGCTTGGCGGAGACGGCGCGGCGCTTGCGGGTGGTGGTGATGAAGTAGAGGATGACGAGGAAGAGGATGGTGCCCGGGATGTGGATAAAGGAGTAGATGCGGTTGATCCAGTGCATCACGGTGGGCATCTGCAAAAAGTACTGCTGGACGGGCACCTCAATGAAGACGTGGAGGCGCTGCTCGAGGTGGATGAGCTGGAGTGCGTGCTTGCGCGCCACGTCGACGGTTCCCTCGTTGAGGGTGAGCGCGGTGAAGGCGCGGCCGACTTGGTAGACCTATATTTTGATGGTGTTAGAACGGTCCAAACATAATTGCTGGAAGGGCGGCATCAGGAGTTTCCCGCTTACCCAGTAAATCAGGGCCCAGTACCATGCCTCGACCAAGAAGGGGAACTTGCGGAGGACGCGGCTGAGAAGTCTGTCCTTGTATACTCTGGTGTTTGGTGTCGTGACGATGCGCTGGTATCCAAAGAACTTGATCCTGCGAGAGCGTCGCGGCGGCTCTTCTTGCGGTGTCAACGTTGATGATGAGCTCCAGGCGCCGAGGGAGAGAAGGGACTCTTCAGAGTCTGGGGTCGAGTTGCCGGAACGGCGCTCGTCAGATCGCTTGTGCTCGGCATCATCGAGACCGGCTCCCTTCCATCCCAGGTTATCGTAGGCGTTGGTGTCGCCAATGTTGCGGTTGAACCACGTTCCTCCAAATAAAAGGGTGATGACCACCAAGGGCTCTGCCACGGCACCGATACCCATATTTCCTTCTTGTATCTTTTCTTTCTTGCCTCGGGTGACTGAGTGACTGACTGACTGATGACGGAATAAACAGCCGACGATGGAGACGGCGATTAGTGAAAGAGGTATGAGGAGACTGGAGAAACTTGGCTACTCCAGTTGTGACTGCTGCCGTGTGGTATTTGAGGGCGCGGGAGGTTCGGCAAGGGCCACAGGTCCCGAAGGCTGGATGCGTGCGGGTGGGATGGATCTGACAGACTCAGTCCACCGGTGTGTGCTGGGCCAAGGCCCAATGAGAGAGGCGACCGGAAGGTCGGGGATGTGAGTTTAAGATTGTCCGTGTCAAAGGGGGCCAAGTTTGGATGTCTCCTGAACTACCGGGGATTTCCTGATGAAGATCTAAATTGAGTAGTGTACGGAGTACGGATAAGTGAGCAGAGGAGGAGTAGTCAAGATTAAGAAGAAGGTAGACCTGTCGAGCGGGAAGGTCGAAAGGTAATCAACAACAAACGGGGGAGCTCGAGGTAGCGACGTTCATCACGCAGCATGGATCAGATGGATCTGTTAATAATACCGTAATAGATAGAACATGGACTTTCGGCACACTTTGAGCAGAAAGCCCAGGCTCGGCACAACCCACCAAGCTGGACCTTGACCGACCGTATACAGAGTTACCGGGTTGGTGGCCTTTGCACTTTGCGTAAAGGTAAGGTAGCGAATCCAGCAGCCCATGCCACGCTTTGCGCATCCTCCTAGGCTGTCTTCGCCCTCCTCGTCCTTGCTCGCAAAGTTCGCACTCCCACCACCCGCCATAGTCCACATCAGCGGGCTCCGCATGGCTCCGAGGTGCTGGGGAGGAAAATGAGGAACTCAAGCTCAAGCCGCGCACCGCATGTCGAATTCGAACCCACCCTGGTCCCTCTCGCAATGGCCCCAAGGTGGATTGTGGATGGTGGGAAAGGCTCTGCTGCCCGTGACCAACCCTGTCCATGACACGGATTTCCGATCTGTAGCCAATAGCGGATTGTGGGCTGTTGGGGCGGACGGGCTGGGATCCCTGACGTGGACGAATCGCCCGCCAAGTGCCGCGAGCGCCAAGGGTTACATCTTCCTTTTTGTGTGCTGCGTCTTTCTTTCGCCCTGTGTGAGATGAGAGCTTCTGCTTGGCTTGGTTGCTGTGTGGACGCACCCGGGAATTCAATTCGCACCCAGAGAATGTCCTTCCAGACTCTAGCTCGGGTGTGTTGTCGGTCGCCAACGGCTTGGGATGAGACAAGAGCGAGGGCTGTGGACTCGGGAGGGAGCAGCAGAGTGAGAGAGAGAAGACAACAGACGAAATGTCGCGTGCTCCCTCCAAGTCGTGGGCAGCTCGCCGTTGCGGTGCGGTTATGCTCTTAGCTCTGCATGTTCCGAGCTTGGCTACCTGACGTAGGTAGTTTGTTCTGTCAAGCACGTCCAACCGCGAAACAAAGTCTCTTTCTTCCTGCGCTTCAACCGTTCCGTCATGCTTCGAAGCCCAGGTCCGTTCCCTACTACTCTCCCTTGTGTTCCCCCTCCGTGCTCTCTAGCTTCTCTGGAGGTTCGCTGTGGTTTCATGCCTTTGCGGCTTTGCCTCGACTGCGTACTTTGTACTCCCTTCAGGGGGAACATGTGCTCCGACGTCCGCTTAGGAAACGCGGCTCTGTTATCAATCAGGCGCGCGTCCGCTAAGGGGGAAGGTGGGCGTCGGGGAGGGATCGAAGATGACGGAGGGCATGCGACGAGGCACACGACACCGTAAGCTGACAGCCGGCCAATCAGACAGGGGATCGGGCAACATGGTGGAGTGGTCTGCATCCGCGACATCCGACAGAGCCGTCTTGTCCTTCTTGAGTTCGTGGAGACGGGTCCGTTCACAGCCCACCGCTTGCAGGCATTTTCCTCCCTCGTGTTCAACGGCGGGAAAAGAAAGACAAAAAACCCAGCACAGAGGTCGCAAATTTTGTCGATTACCGGTACTGTGTATCCATACGCCGTAGAGATCCCCCTTGTCATGAAATTGGCTCTGCTGCTGCGTGCCGCCGCTAGAATTCCGCTCCGCTCCCATGGAGGATGACCGTCCCCCCCCCCCTCCCAGGGGCTTGCGTGTTGGGGTTTCCATTTCCAATGTATTCTTGGGAGACGTTCATTACCGGACTCGTTTGACAAACACGCGACCTCCAACATGGCTGAATTTGCAGGTTGCGTATGCCTTTTCGTACGTCTCCGCACCTTAGATAAGGAACGTCTTGCATGTCACCAAGTCGCCAGCACTGTCGACCAACGCTGGAGAGACTGGCAGGCAGATTACAGATGGACACAAAAGCGGTGGATGGGTGACACAGGTGGTAACAGGCCTGTTGGCCGAATCCCAATCGTCCTCCCCCACGCTTCCCACGCTTCCAACGGGGTGTCGGCGTCCAAGGAGAGGCCGCCGCCATGCTCAGTCTGCTTTAGATCAGTGATGAAAATTCTCGACAACCTGACTTTAATTTCAATGGTCGGTGGCATGCTTCTGCGGGAGGGTGGCTTCATTGATGATGGGAGGGGCCGGCGCACCCGCCCTTCAATGCGAGCTCGAAATTTTGTCTTGGCATACATCATCAAAATCCGCCATCGCCGACCCCGTGGTCGGGCCATCCTTTGCTCGGCGATTTCCTAGCGAGACTGACAAGGGAAGGGAAAAAAGCTTTGTGATGGTTGATAAGGTCGTACTGCCTCGCTGACCTTGGTCGCCTAGCAAAGCTTCTTTGCACCAAGGCAGATCTCTCTACCTGGGCTTTTCGTGACATCTGAGCAGTTGACGCCAATGATGGTGTTTATCAACCTCCCCGAGCAAAACGTTATTCAACCTACCCCAAGTCCCGGTGCAAAACATCAGCCAACGTCGTTCGGTGACTTCACCTAGTCCGGATTGGGCACGTTCACGCTGGCTTGTCATTTCCGCGTTTATGCGATGAACCCGGCCGTCCCGCGTATTCCTTCTATCCCGTACGGATACTCGTTCAGCCCTGCAGATCGTCACCGGATGCTACCGAAGGCCATAGTTCGCGACGTCTGCTGGGCGGGTACCGAACCACCAGTAAGCCAGCATGGTGTTTGAAATTTCGACTGTTGGACCGTCGGCGCAATGCCCAATCCCGGCCGGCTCTTGCGGGCACCTGCCATCCAGCTATACCCGTTCAGGAATCCTGGCAGGTCGGAGAGCTTGCCCGCTCCGTTCCGCCCCCTCCGGACTATTGAGCCCTCGAAACATTGGCCCGGCATCGGTAACTAAAACCTCCGTTCCTCGGCGCCGACATGCGTAAAACGATTTCCATGTCGGCTCCGTCCGGCCGAGGACTCAGGACATGTGCCACTCGTGCAGAGCAGCACAGCACCATCCGAACCACTTCTGTGGCGCTTCACTGCTGGATTTGTGATGAAGCAATTGGGACGGAACATTCTGTAAGTGCTTCGGCGCCGCATGACACCAACGAACAGCACTGCTGGCGACGGAAGTGCGAACTGACCAAACCTTCAGCATCTGACATGTGACGCTTGGTGGTCACGGCGGAGCAGGTTGAACATCCCCTGGCAGGTGTGAGATCGATGGCAACGGAGAGTCTGACGACCCAGCACATGCTGATGAAGTAGTTTTTCATTGCCGTCAGAGAAGGTGACGAATGGCGCAAGTATAGATATATTGCGGACATTCGTTGATAATCAGGCCGTCTCTTCTTTATGTCTATCTTGGGCATTCTGTTGGAGTAACCTTGAGGCTTCCGCCTGCTTGGTCCAGCAGTCCCTCACGTCGCAGGTATTCAGTGAGGCAACTGTTGCGGCCTCATCAGACCGCGGGGGAAGAATCGACCAACGACAGAGCGTCTGTCCCGCACGATGGTCTATTTATCCTTGATGAAGGGAGTCTTCATTGTCAGCTCGTCGGCTGAAACAATGAACTTTCATTCCGGGCACCACCACTGCGTAGTCCATGTTTGGTGGCTACCATGTTTAGTGCCAAAGACGACCGTCCAGTAATATGATTGTCACTGGAGCAGGGATCAACGAACCTCAAACGACAGTGGAAGAGCTTTTGGGATCACCGGGAGTAGCCTTTGGCTGGCTGAAATGTTTTCAACATCGTCGCAACCTCATGAGGGTAAACGCGTAGGCCGTGACCGAGTCTATGCAGATCTCATTAACTTGAAGGAAGAGTAAAGACGTTCGGGAATTCGCACTTCAATGATCCCCATCAGAGCAGATTTTGTAACTGCAAGTCTCAGAATTCAGAACCTCTGCGGTTGTCCTTGCCGGCCGGTGCCGCCATCTCGATAGGCAATTTGCTTACAATCTCGTATTGGATCGTGTTGTTTGGCTCAAAATCACCATACTGAAATGAGCGCGAGCTTGGTGCATAGCCCGAGTATCGCGTTGTCGTGTGATCTGCTTGAAGCCAGACCCCGTCAAGATCGATCTGTTGCACCCGAAAAGCCGGAAAGAACCACCACAAGGCTGAAAATGTGATATCATGTATACATGGTAATGAGACCATCACGAGACCATCGACTGGACTCCGGAGAAGATGATCGATGCCATCTCATACTGTCCAGGAATTGTCGATATTGGGGTGGAAGTGATCCATCATACAGCGGCGCAGATTGTCTGAACGTTCTCTTGCTTGAAATGCCCGACCGAAAGGCTCTGCTTTTGTCAAGTGGCGAACAGATACATATCTGAGCCTAAGATGACCGACACAGGCTGTGAGACGGTTCGAAATCGTTACGCAGGTAGATACTTAGAATGGTCTTCGATTGGATCATCTAGTGACTAGAGTGTTAAGTGCGAACATGAGTTCCGCTCGCCAACTCTTCGCTCTCGCAGTCAGGTCAGGTAGTCAATAACTTCGCAAAGTGTAAGGAAATGCATCCCGGGACTTCGATGATATCGAGGATGAGAGCCGAGCGAACTAATGATCACCTGAGCCCGCGGCCCCGCCACTATGTGGCTCGATATGGCACTCCTAGGAAACTCCATGAGAACTCTGATCACTCGTATATTAGCAGGCAGCGTTGTCGTGCGGTCCCTGGGCGAGTTAGAACTGATGGAGTAATCGATAGTGTAAAATCCCCGCGTCGATCCGTTGAAGAAGACTGCCACGGGGATACCTCGTCAAGACACAAACGTCCGGTATCATCAGCGCCACGTGTTCGGCTCGAGCCGAGAGTGGCTTGAGAGGCATCGACTGATATCAAACCGCACTTGGGTTCGCTGGGCGATCGGAAATGCCGTCCCCTTGCTCTCATGTTGATGGAAAACGGTCTACTCCGAGAACGATGATGACTATTGGTGTAGCCTCGGTATATGCGATGGATGTACATCTTAGTTGGGCGGGAAGTGTCCGAGAGCCGCCAGAGATGTTGGATAGCCTGGTCAAGAAGGCAGCAGAGGCTCTAGTCTTGATCCCGATCGGTGATGGTAGGGTGGGTCCGGAATCTGTCTCATTTCGGCGCTCCGGGCGGAAGGCCTGAACGCTCCAGCTTTTCAGCCACATCCGGGGCTATCGGCGGCAGACGTCGTGGCTTTCGTCCGTGTCATCAATAGCGCGATGGTGTTGTAAGTGCCTAGGATGTCTGCGCTTTGAACGACTCTGGATCTTGCGCGGGTGTCGAAGTGAATTCTAGCATCGATTGCTACGTTGCACGTGGACTCCCAGGGCATGTTCGTGAGCAAAGAGTTGATGTAGATTTGGAGCGAATTTGGCACTGCCGAGGAGCATGGGGCCCGGAGAGAGAGAAAGAAAGATAGCACCTGTTTGGGCATCAGTACTGCTGAACAATGGAACGGGTAAGATGCTTCCTCCTGATGGTAAAAGCAACAACTCTTGACAACGCACAAAGTGCTTGCATGCCTCTACTCCTTAGCACACAATCAGACGCAAATGGTGTATCTCAGAGGGCCCGAGCGTGACACCATGGTCAGTCGTTGGGTAGGATTTGTGGATGGAACTCTCGAAGATGTCGGTGTCTCAAAATGAGTGGTCAATGGAGACGCAAACACTTTGCGCTGGCGCGTGCGAGATGACACTTGGGGGCCAAGGCGTGGGGGCATGAGCCAAACGGGGCAACGCCGCCATGAAAATCAAGTCTGACAAGGAGAAGAGGCTGAAGTTGGAGCTTCTGATGCAAGAGGGAAATCCCATTCACGATGCATGAGGCAGTTGATTAATTACATAAGGCGAGGAACCTTGAGAGGTGCGTTGCGTGGTGTTCATCTGATGACAAAGTGAGGCGCGGGTGCGGCCAGGGCAGGCGCCTGCAGTTCGCGGACGGCATGAAATGCAGGAACCAACCTGCGGTCGAAGGCAGGAGGGACATGGTCGAGGCCACAATGCCCGAGGAAAGACGATGAGTTGGTCGCGGGAAGGAGGGGCCCCGGGGACTTCAGATGCGGTACGTACACAAAGACACGCATAAGAAGCTGAGAACCAGACTTCTTCGAGTCTAGTGCAGACGCAAGTCGACGCCCGGACTATAGAATGGCACGGCCGCGACCAACCACAAGCTTTTTTTGATAATTGAATGGATCCACCTGTTTGATAGTTTGAGAAAGCAGAGGAGAGATACTTCCGCAATCCTGTACCGGTATGCGTCTCTTACCTAGGACAGATACATGAGAACGTTCCTGCGCCACTAACCTCGAGTCGCGGACTAGCATCTTCCCAAACGGGGCAAGAGACAATGAAATGCATTGCATCGCAAGCCACGACCGAGTCGACGGGCGGGCACAACAATCGCTCGGCTGGTCCCTGTAAAAACCGTCAGCTAAGATGCTGAAAGAAATCGAAAGAGGAAAAGAAAGAGAGGCAACGGCCTCATTCTCTAGGCGCTGGTTAGCGGCCAAGCGTGATGAGATGAAGTGGTAGCTGCTGCCCAGGACAACGGACGGGCGTTGAAGGCTGCAGCGGTCACATGTAAAGGTACATGTACGGACATGCACTGACTATTTCACTACTGCGACTGCTACTGGTACTTCCATCATGGCATAGCTACTCGATAAGGGACGCAGGCGGCAGAACAGAGTGGCAGAATGAGGCCATGCGATCATATGTCTCTCAGCCTTTGTCCGTGCTCATGTTGTTGTTTTCTTTTCCACCCTCAGCTGAGGTTTAAATAGGGTCCAGGGTCCAAGACATGGAGGCTGCGTCCATTGTGGCATAAAGGTTGGGCGGATTGAGTTAATTGAACGACGGGAGTTTCTCAGGCGTTCGGGTGTCGCTGTTGCTCGAACCGGTTTGAGACGAGATGGGACATACCCTGCTTGTGATGGGAATGCTTTGCGTAGAATTGAAATGACAGTTGCTTCCAAAAAGAGATTCCAATCGAGTCGCTGAGCCTCCGCTCTTGACTCGATGGGTACCCCAGTCGCCGCGATCGCAATACTCTCCTTCCGGTCTGGTCTTTGTCTAATGATCTTTGGTCTTGGCTTTATTGAAGGCAAACCACACGAGGTGCTCTTGCGGGATGGTCCCGATGGGGTTGCATGGGGACGTCATGTCATTGAATGAAATGAAACATGTTTTGTGCCTCTAGTTTGGGTCGCGACAATGAGAAGACATTGGACTTTCCGTGCTTGTCTCGAAGATGAATTGGTATCTGCATCGAGTAATGCCACTTTGCAGTGACTAGTAGCCGTGCGAATACTTAAGTAATGTATATACATACATACATACACTACTAAGGTAATTGAATCTATTCATGCGAGTGTAAGGTATCCGTACTGCGGTGTATATACAGCCTCGGATTATTTCATTGCATTCCTTCCTGATTCCACAGTCGTTCCTCCCCCGTTCCAGGTCCCCTCTTGATTGATGAGTGATCCGTGCAGACCCTGATAGACCCACCACACCTCGTGCTCTTTGAGCCTCATCTAGCCAATCAGACTGCAGTCCAGCTTTAGCCCAGCCCAAGTCAATTCTCCCCAATGCTCTCCACCAGCCACTCACAGCAAGGCTCAGGCACATACTCCGTGCAGGCACACACAACAATTGGGAGGTGCCTTCCCTTTCCTGGCTGTCCCTGCTGTGTGCTTCAGGGGCTCTTGCTTTCCGTTGGTCTGGGCTTGTGGTATGTACCTTACTGCTCAATGCACCACACGGCTGCGCGTCCCAATGCTCAATGTTCATTGTTCGTTGTCGCTCATGCCAGGAAATTCTTCACATCTAAACGTAGCCCAACGTAGGTAGTCAAGGACCGTTTGGTGTCTCTCATGACTTTTTTTTTTTCTCACCTCCTCCCCTTTCCCGCCATCTGCCAATTCCTCCCTTGATTCATCTGTCTGTCCGTCTGCCCAAAGCAGCAGTAGTCAGCCGTTGAACCCGCCATCCGTCGCCCTGATCTGATACACGACCATCACAGAGGGAATAACCAGGAACATACCGCTTGGGTCCCCCGAACCACGATACGACCCTTGAACAACTTTGTCGCTTTCTTTTCGCCTTTTGCCTGCAATCATATTCATTGTTGATACCCCGTCCCTTATCCCCCAGTCCAACCACCCAACCCACCGACCCCCTCCTCCTCTGCCGACCCTCTTCTGCTCTCCTAGGCCGGCCGAATTTCCCTGCGAGAAAAATTACGGATACCCAATTGCTCCATTCGCCTTCACACGAACGCCAGACTCGAGATAGAAGCCACATGCTGTAGTCGCCGTTGCACCGTACTGCAAGACTGCAAGCAACACATCAACGCCGCCCTTGTCGTCCCAATTCAAGCAACGCCAAACGCTAAGCCCTTCGATCGAACCTGCGCCATATCGCTCTCTCTCTCACCCTCTTCCTCGCCTACGTTGCTTGCCCCCTCGCAACCACTTCTTCGGATCGCTGAACCAAAACTACACGAACCCGGCCCGTGTCGATTGTTCCTGATGAAGCGATAGCCGATCGTCTCCACGAGGCTACCTCAACACTAGAAACAGCCCTGCCAGGGTCCCACAGGTTCGCGATCGATCACCATCCTCCCGTATCCTTTGCCGTGCGATCTGGGCTCTGTGCTAAGCTGTATTTGTTACAGGTTCATCGGTTTTCGTCCCCATCGTCCTTCATTCTTCCACATACCGACCACATCTTTGCGCACGTCGTCGACGAACCGAGCCTTCAATGCCCTGGCAGCCTCTTCCTCGCATTGCCTTCGCCGTTGCGACATTTCCTTTCGCCGCCTCGGGCCCGGCCGATCTCCCCCTCGAACTAGGCGATGAGCTCTACATCATTGAAGAAACCCCAGATGGCAACTGGTTGCGTGGCTACTTGGTAGCTCCACCCAGTCTGCTGGCCGGACTGACTTCCGTAAAGGGCCAAACACTCGAAGCCCGCGTTTTTAGTGGCATCTTCCCCCGAAGTTGCGTCGAGGTTCGCGAGGTTTTGGGTGAATCTGACGACACGGAAGACCTGAACGATGCTACAAGCGATGATGCTGCTGCCGCTGGCGATGTTCAACTCGGTAGCGACTCGGGAAAGAGCGGATTGACGCCAACAGCTACCGAGAAACCCAAATTGAAAGACGGTCATAAATCTCTAGGAAGCTCACGAGGGTCCAAAGGCTCCAGAATCGAGATCAAGGGACGCAAACCGCTTGGGGAACTACCCAACGGCACTCAGGGTCGACTTTCCATCCCCGTCAAGCGCGACCCTGACGCCCCACGGCCGGCCGCACCCGTGCCGATGCTCAAGATTGGCGACGAAACCCCAACATCAGCAGCTGAACCGCTTATTGACGAAATTGCCAGCTGTCTCCGAGAGTGGCATTCCACCAATCTACATGGCCTACTCTTATCTCGCCAATACCCTCGCCTGGAGAAGCTTTCGCAATTGATCCAAACGCTGAATCTTAGCCGACAACAGTTCCTCCACAACGTCCTCACACGACATGAATATGACAAGTTGCGCGAAAAGACAGTCTGGGACCTGGTGCGGGTGAATAAGCTATGTGGAGGGGAGGTCATTGTTCGAGACCCCGCAGACCGGGGACGAGTATTGACGGGCGATGATTCGGTAGTCGACGTTACGAAGCTGCAGTCCGTTATGAGCGTTCTGGATGAGCCACCAGTGCCCACCGTAGAACCGACGGCCCTGCACCACCTGCTTGTTGACGTGAAGGGATTTGCCGGCGCATCAGCCGAGGAGACATCACTGGTAGTTTATCTTGTAGCAAAGCCGGTGGGAGGGCAGCCCGCCGCTCTCACCGAATGCTTCATCATTGACATACCACCCGGGGGAACGATAGGAAGTCTGGCGAAATCGGGTCAAACTAGAACAATATTCGCCGATCTTTCAGCACAAGACATTGGCGACGTTGCATCGGCGGAGACCGAGCTATACCTCGTCGTCAAGGTGCGTTCGAGCCAGCAAGTTATTCCCAGCGGGAAGCCGGACTCTCGTTCTGGCATCAAGTCTCAGGGTGGAGGATATTCCAAAGATCCCACAAAGCCACCTTCTGCGAGTGGCAATAAACCTTCTAGAAGAAGTCTAATGTGGGGGTCCAAGAGTGGGCGCTCAGCCTTCTCCAGAGGAAATGCCACACCGAAGCTTGATTCATTAACAGAACAGCCCGAGGGTCGCCCCCCGACACAGGACGAGAGCCAAGACAGCGCCGCACCTCCCAGCACTGCCGGTTCCAGACAGCGCGGCTCATTCGATGGCGGCTCAGGTTTCCACATGGCCGAACGGACGGTGGGAATTGGTGTTCTGAAACTCAATGCGGTCATGAAGCAGGACGAAGATGTGGAACAGGTCGTGAGCATTTGGTCGCCATCACCAACATTACCGACAGAGAAGCAGGGTCTCCACGAGGAGTGGGATACCCTTATCCGAGACCTCATGGACAGCAAGAGTGGGCATTACGAAAAGTCGCGCCGAACCGAGCGCGTACAGGTGCATCTCAAGTCCTTCAATCACCCGGATGTGGATGCGCTGGTCAAGATGACGCCAACCTTGTTGGCTGGCATTCGCAAAACAAACAAGATGGGCTTCTCTGGCGCGCCTACAAAAGCTAGATCGGACATTTATGTTACTCTCGATACTGCTGCGCTCTCCAAGCAAAATCTGTTGTCCAGATATGCAGGCAACCCCGCCATACTCTCTGGGAGTGTTCATGGGAATAACCTACAGGTTACACTTGAGGTACGGAGAACAGGCGGGGAGAAGATTCCGAACTGCATCTTTTCTTCGTCCAACACCGAAGGAATCACCACGTGGAAGTCTGTGGCTGTTGAGAGGGGGGAGCACTGGAGTCAGACTGTCCGACTTGCTGTTCCACCAGAAGATGTCTTCACTTCGCACATAGTCATGTTTCTATCCGACATGCCGAATGCGCCGTTCGCGGTTGCCCACATGCCACTGTGGAACCAAGAAGCTTTTGTCCGAGACGGAGCACATGCCCTGCTGTTATACAAGACGGATGAATTTACCTCGACGGCTCAAGCTGGCCCGACCGGCAAAGGGGGTTATCTATCACTACAATGGAGTGCTAGAGGAAACGACGAACACTCTTCCGAGGTAACCGGTCCTCTTGCGCTCCTTCGAGTCGACACATACCTATGCAGCACACGATTTTCCCAGGATCGCATCGTCTTGGGCCTGCTCAAATGGAAAGAGGCTCCCAAGGAGGATATCCCGATGTTACTAAAGCATCTGATCTTCGTTCCCGAAATCGAGGTTGTCAAGCTCCTTAGCGACGTTCTTGATGGTCTCTTCGGCGTCCTGGTGGAACACTCGGGCAACGACGAATACGAAGACCTTGTATTCACTGCACTGGTTAGAGTCCTGGGCATTGTGCATGACAGACGATTCAATCTCGGCCCACTTGTCGACCACTATGCGGAGAACCGCTTCAACTACCCGTTCGCCACGGCCTGTCTCGTGAGATCGTTCACTCGCCTGCTGGAGAAGCCTACCGAGGCCCAGACTTCGAGAAAGCTCCGCTCCACTTTCAAGGTCGTGCGACACATTCTCAAGTTCATCACCCACGCGCGAGGCCAGCAAAAGGCCAAGGAAGCCGGGATAGGCATCACGACTTCGCACTCCACCCCTGGTTTCACTCGGGAATTGAGGAACATCTTCAAAGCTCTTGATTCCATGATGCGTAGCAACGCACCTGTCCTTGTTGGCAGCCAGACGTTAGCTGTTCAACACTTTCACACTTGGTTGCCAGAGTTGACTGGACTCCTGACGACCGAGGAGATTTTGCACATTGCTATCGATTTTCTCGACTCGTGTTCGCTTGTTAAGGGCAAGCTGGTCCTGTACAAGCTTGTGCTCATCATCAACTACTCCAAGCTGGATATATTTTCTCACCCTGAACAAAAGTCAGCTCTCACGGCCAATACCGTCCGATGGATCGCGCCGCACTGGGGTCATAATGAGGACGTCACTGATTCCTGGAAGGAGCAAGTTCGTCTTTGTTGCTCAATCCTTGCCGGTCAGATCGACAACCTCGGCCCTGAGATCCCCGACTACCTACCAAAGATCATTGATTCGTACCTCTCTATCGTGGCCACTTCGAGCAAGCCTCGCAGCCGTCTTTCACTTCTTTTCCCTACTTCATACCCCTTTCCCTCCAAGCCTATTGCGGAGGAGTCTACTTTTGACGAAGCGTTGGTTGAGCTTTCTGCAATTTTGTCGGCAGTTTCGAATTCCCCGAGCGGCATGCAGCTGGAACTAACAGAAGGAGACCTGACTGCCCTCCTCGAGAACACCCTTCGCGTGCATATGAGCATCTTGATGGGCGAGGCATTCCCACACGAATGGCTGAGTGTCTACATATATCACCACAAATCCACGATGAGAACCTTGCAGTATCTGTCCAGCATACTGCTCGAGTCCTTCCTCCCCCACCCCGACGAAGCCGAAAACTTCAATACGGAACTTTGGAAGATGTTCTTCACGACAATGCTGAAGCTTGTTGGGAGCCCATCTCTGGCTCTGGAGACCTTCCCTGAGCAGAAGCGGAGAGCAGTCTGGAAGATTGCTGGCGACGTGCGAGAACATGGCGCTGAACTGCTCAGACGAACTTGGGAGGCCATTGGTTGGGAGACGAGTAGCGACGAGCGTGCACGATATGGCCTATCCAAGATGGGTGGCTACCAGGTTCAATACGTCCCTACCCTTGTTGGCCCCATCGTCGAGCTTTGTCTTAGTGTCCACGAAGGTTTGCGACGCATGGCCGTGGAGGTGTTGCAGACAATGATTGTCAGCGAATGGACCCTGAGCGAAGACTTGTCCGTCATCCAGACCGAGATGATTGACTGCCTCGACCACTACTTCAAGTCCAAGCCCCTGACGGAAAGCATACTGCAGAAGCTGTTCGTCAACGAGGTCCTGGAGAGATTTGCGCCGCTGTCGAGCGTTCCCGACGAGCCTCTCTACGCCGGTATCCGTGACCTGATGGCAACTGTCGACGAGTTCCTGGATCTTCTCGTTGCCGTACACAGCAGCGATAACACGAGCGAAGCATCCCACCTGATCAACCGATTACGCCTGATGGAGTTCCTCCGCGACATGCAGAAGGAGGAAATCTTCATCAGATACGTCCATCAGTTGGCCATTCTTCAGGGCGAGGCGAGGAACCACTGCGAAGCTGGCTTGGCCCTTCGTTTGCACGCTGACCTCTATGACTGGGACCCTACGAAGCAAGTGACTGCTTTGGATGACCCGGAATTCCCCATCCAAACCTCATTCGAGCGCAAGGAACGCATCTACTTCGACATGATCAAGCACTTCGAAGAGGGCGAGGCCTGGACTAGCGCTTTAGCTGCCTACCAGGAACTCCGGATTCAGTACGAGAGCAACGTCTTCGACTTTGCCAAACTGGCCAGAACCGAGCGAGCCATTGCCACGATTTACGAAACTATTTCCAAGAGCGATAAGCTGGTGCCCAAGTATTTCAAAGTGGTATACAAAGGACTGGGCTTCCCCTCTAGCCTCCGTGACAAGGAGTTTGTGTACGAAGGCTCGCCGACCGAGCGCGCCTCTGCCTTCACCGATCGCATGCAGGAGCAGTACCCATCCGCTCAGATCGTTACCGGTGGTGATGTCGACGATGTCGAAGGCCAGTTCCTGGTCGTTTCTGCCATCACACCGCACCGCGATCTGTCACACCAAGTATTCCAGCGTGCTCGCGTTGCCCAAGTAATCCGCGATTACCTGGTATCCGCCCACCCTCAGAGCTTCTCGGTGTCTTCTAAGCGCAGCACATCTGGCCCTGTTCAGGAACACTTTGCGGAGAAGATGGTATTCACCACTGCCGACCCATTCCCGACAATTCTTCGCCGCAGCGAAATCGTGCATACCGAGGAGATCAAACTCAGTGCCCGCCAGACCGGCTTAGAGCGGATTGTAAGGAAGACGCAGGAAATGACAGTGATCGAGAAGCGGATTACCGAGGGCGACGAAGAGAATGCACAGCTGCTCGTCGATGCAGTAAGTGTGTCGGTCAACCCAGATTCGGAAAATAGCGTGGCATGTTATCGTCAATTACTGCCGTCCCGTGCAGAACCCGAGGATGACGAGGACGATGTGCTTCAAGAAGAAGAGGTTGAGCCTGAGCTTGACCCTGAAGACAACGCGATTAAGATGGCGCTCGTAGACCATGCGATCATGATCAAGCGGTGCCTCGCAACCTTTTCTAGAAGTACCAACGAAATCCTCAACGAAAGGCACGAGGAACTTCAACGATGTAAGTCCTTCTTGCTCATGCTCATGACCTCTTGCCTAGGCGCTCCATACTAATACATTACAGACTTTGAAAGCACATTTGCGCCTGAGATTGCCCTCTTCGCTCCTCAGCAGCCATCACGGGAGTCCGCCAATGCTTCGCCGACATACAGGCGGTCGTCACCATCTACCGAACAAGTATCGCCCCAACCGCAGAGCATTGCTGGTGCCATGACGAACGGAGTCGCTGTCGAAGAAGTGTCGACTGTCCAGCCAGTTGCCATCCGCCAAGGGCGTGGCACGCGTCTGAGCTTCTTGGGAGGCCGTAAGAAGGAATCTCCAGTATTGCAACAGACCCCCAGCGACCCTCAAACGACACCGGAAGTTGAGGACACCGTTAGCCACCGCAGCCGAAGCTTCAGCAAGACACAAGACAACGTGACCATTACAAGCAACGCCAACCGTCGCAGCAGCTTCTTCCGAGCTCCGTCCAGCGACATACCGCGGGTTCTAGGCAGTAACGATGCCACCAGCGAATGGGTCACGGACTCGGGCGGACGGCGCAGTTCAGATGCGGGAACGAACTTGACAGAGAAGGAGCGGGAGTACAAGGACGAACGGCCTGTGGACGCACTTGGCATCGTCAAACGTGGAAGCGTCAGAAAGAGGCTCAGCATGCTGAAACTTGGTAAGAAGTCTGCTAAGGGGAACGGTACCATGGTCAGCGTGCACGAGGAGTAGGACTTCACGGCAGCAGCCGAGCAGCTTGGTTACATGAACAAGACGACGGGTGAATGGCAATACCCGGTCTCATGATGATGCCACAAGTGTAGGGGAGCGTCTGCCTGGTTCCCAGGGGCAGGTTCAAGGCCGTCACGGGGTGCTTCTCCGTGATCGCATTCAAGATGTCTATACTTTTTCCACTGGCTTTTTGCGATTTGTACAGACGGGGAGCGGTTGGCGGGATGGTGTTCTGGATATGTATCTGTAGGATCCCCCCTCATCTGCAAGGCGACACAGCGCCGCAGATGCAGCTCATTTTTTTCAGGTTCTGGTTGTGAATAATACCTGGTCTCACACTAAGTGTGAATAAAAACCCAAACTACTCTGAACAACAAATATGCGTCTTACTGTGCTGTGCCAAACACCACAGGTTCTCATCTCGAGCGTTTATCCTGGTTATCCATGGTCTATATCATCGCGACTAACCCAAATACGCAACAGCATGTGTTTCCACATGAGATTCGGCGGCGCCAACCCAAGCGTTCCAATTATTCATTCCTCCATGATGGCACTCCGTTGTTATAGGCCGCCCCTGCACCTGAGCCGCAACGTCCCCGCCGCGGTGCACAGTCACGACAACCTCGCCAGTCCGACCATTAAACGGCGCACTACCGTGATACACGCCCACGCCACCACGCGCAGGAGTGCCATCATCCTCGTCCCAGCGGGCCTCCTCGGCGACGCCGCCCACGCTCACGGTAACCTGCGCGGGACCCGTCAGCAGCGCCGAGAAGACGATTTTATCCTCCATGATCTCGGACGGGTGGAAGAGCTCCTGGCCGTGGGAGGAGGTGTTGCCCGTCGTGCCGCCGGCGTCGCCTGCGTGGGCCGGGTGGAGGCGGTACCAGGTTACGAGGCCCTCGCGGCGGACGGTGGCGGTGCCGTATTTGTAGAGGTCGATGAGGAAGGGGAGGAGGAGGCGCCAGCCGTCGTGGGGCATGTCGCGGACGTAGTTGAAGGGGGCTTGGCCGTATTCGAAGGCGCCGAATTGTTTCTCGTGGAGGGGGCCTATGTAGTGCGATTCTCCAAAGTCGTTCCAGGTGAGCTGTTGTGTTGTCTGTGGTCAATGTCATGCTCCCCAAAAGTGGGTTTCGTGTGTGTGTGAACTCACAATCTGCACATACTCGGGCCTCATGGCCAGAATCTCATTCCATCGATCGTTCCACAGGTCATCACCCTTCCACGCCCAGTTCTTGTTCCAGGTGGGCAGGTTGGTGTAGAACCAAGGGGAGACGGCGACCATGTAGGGGCGGTGCGGGCCGAGGGCGTGGCGGTACGATGCGTCGAGCCCCTCGTCCATCTTGCGCGCGTTGCCGTGGGGCCAGGCGGCCCAGCTGAAGAGGCCGTCGGTGACGCCCGTCTTGAGGGCGTTGTCGGCGCCGATGGAGGAGAAGGAGGGGATGAAGAAGCAGTTCGTCGCGGCCTTGATCTCGTGCCAGTCGGCTGCGTTGCCGACGCCTTCGAAAGTTGAGACGATGGGCTGATGGCCGCGTTTGAAGTAGGCTGGTGAGGGGCCGAACTTTTGGGGGGGGGGGGGGGTTAGTATCTCGGACTTTTGATTGAAGGTTCGGGGAGATTGAGGCTTACTCTGCTGACGATTTCGATGACGCGCTCCTTGGGCCATGCTCCTGCTCCTTCGTAATCGAAGGATAAGAGGAGCTTGAAGCCCGTCTGCTCGGCGGCGGCGAAGACGTCGGGGAGCCTCACGATGGCTTCTTCGTGGATGCCAAAGTTGAGGACAAAGGCGTCAATGTGCGCTTGCTGGGCTAGGCCAATGTCGACTTTGTACTCGTCCACGGTGTACTCGCAGGTATTGCTCAGCTGTTGATGTGTGTTAGTTTCATGTTTGCATCTCATAGTGCGGTGTTGAGGAGGCCTCCGTGAGGACCTGACGAACCATGAAATGAGCGAATACCGCTCTCTCGAACCCCTGATGCGGCGGTTGAGGGGGATAGTACTGCTGTTGATGTTGCGGCGGCGGCTGCTGCTGTTGGGGCTCATCGTCGCCGGTGATGGAGGCGATTTCGGCCTCGATCTTTTGCTTTGCTTCTCTGAAGAATTTCCTCATGATTTGTTTAGTGCATGTATGTGTTGCGGTTTTGGTGTTTTGGGGAGAGTGAGTTGAGCCCCCACGTCAAACTCACTCACTTTCAGGAGTGACGCGTGCGCCCGCTGCATCTACGAATACAGAAGCTCCAGTTAAATGACACGTGTGGTGGGATGGCGAAAGCTTTCAGACTTGGCGAACGATAGCTGCCATTTGCTGCCCCATTTCTGCGTAGCCGAGGGCTTAGCAGCATCCCGAGTTATCCGGACGATTGATCATGGGGGTTTTGCTACGCTTGGATGAAGTTATCGGTGGTCTTTCTCTCGACGTTGGACGATGGTGTTGTGTAACTAAAACATGCCGCTGCGATGTTATGCTGCAGGTTATTAAGTACTTACTTACAGTGCGTTCCGCAGGTGTTGTTTAGCGGGTTTAAAGTGCTAACCTTGAAGGCAGCGGGTGAATCTGTTTGGATAAAGTAGTGGTTACTATTTTTATCGCTGCTCAACGCGGGCCAGGGAACATGGCTCGGCGCAACCGATCGGAATGTAGGTATTACATACAAGCTGGTCGGAAAACCAAAGAAGAAAGAAAGGAAAGACACATTGGATTGTTTCTCGGACTGTTTCTTAGTTCCCTTCTCGGAACCATGCATGTCATTGAATCAACCAAGATAGAAAGTCAAGTAGAAATGTATGTCTTTCCTCTGTAAACCCGGTTCTTTTCTGCCTTTGTGTTGTCGACATAAAGAGCTAGTCCTATGCTTGCTGGATGGAGAAAAGAAGGGGAAAAGTGAGTGAGCCAGTACCTGACCATCGATTGATGCTTAGGTAGTTGAGTTCTGGCGATAAATGATGTGTCGGGTAGTAAATAGTGGCAAAACCAAAAGGAAATGTCCCTAGCAAGGCTCGAACTTGCGACCTTTGGATATCTCTAGATGATCTAGAGTCATATGTATGGATATGAGACCAACGCTCTACCGACTGAGCCATAGAGACTGTGGAAGTTGAAAGTTCCAAAGCGTGAGTTGACTAAGACCTGTAGCGGTGGATCCTGTGGGTCAAGTCTTCGTTGCAAGCACAATTGATTCCACCTTCTGTCATTGTGTGGATGGCCTCAATGATATATAGTACATGCACGCAAGGCAAACACGGGAGGAACAACAATATGGTTCGCCTATTGTTGGCTGAACTTTCAAACACCGGTCATATGCTTCCACTCATAACAAACCAGCTTGGCTAGCTGAACTCCTCCGATGCCGGAAAGCAGACAATCCCGGCCGAACTCGACGTCCATCTCCGTGCACTAACAGGTGTACTTACAACGCACAACATCGCACTTCAGGGGAGACCAGGAACTTTCCGAACAGACGACCAGTGCTAACTCGTTCCCACCAGTCTCCGCACGAGATAACGGTAGCGCGGCCCTCCGGTACACCCCGCCTCCGTGCCCCCCTATTATTGTCCGAGCCAACAACTATGCGGAAATCGAGTGCTGACACATACGGCAAACGTACCCCAGACTTTCCCGGACGACAGGTCTCCATGCTCGTTTACATGCTTTCAAACCGTTGCGATATCTGACTCTCAAAGTCTCCACTGTGCAGATCGGCGGTTCCGCGCCGTTGGGCATTTCCTCTCGTTTTCCATTTCGTCTAGAACACGCTGGTCTTCTTTTCCCCTCCTCCCTTCACAATGAGTGGCCAAAGAACCGGCAGCACCCATCAGGCCAAACGCCCGCGACTCGGCGAGCGCACCATGTTGGCCTGCATCGGCTGCAAGCAAAAGAAGCTCAAGGTAACATTCAACTGTCTTCTAGTAGAACTGCAAAAGACACAACCGAGCTGACTGACTCGTTCATAGTGCGACGGACAAAGTCCCAAGTGCCAGAACTGCGTGAGGACTGGACGAGGTAAGGTCCAATAGCAACATGAGACGGCATAATGAACTTCATCTAATGTGGAAAAAACCAGACTGCCTGGTAGAAGACCCCGGCACCGGCTTACATCGCCCGCGCGACTACATGAAGTCGCTGGAGGCCCGCGTTGCCTATCTCGAAGGTCTCTTACAGCAGGCCCGGCCCGAAGTCGCTCTCGATCACTTTGGTGCCAATCACGAGGGTGGTGGCAGTCGTGGTCGTGAAGCAAACCAAAACGCCGCCGCCGCTTCGCACAACGGCGGTCCCACGCAAGCAATGCCCATCATGCACATGCCATCTGCCCTCGCCCCGAACCTCCAGGCTCAGCCTTCATCATTCGAAGACGTGGACTTCTCGCGGGCATTACGTGCGCCTTCTCCAGATGTTGACGACCATCATGTCGATACCTTGTCGTCAGAGGTTGCGTTGCTCTGTCTAAGCGCGGCCGGCCGGGAGCCGCATTACTTTGGTCCTTCTTCCGCTGTTTCCTTTTCGCGCATCGTCAGCGCGACCATGGGCCTTGCCAGCACTGGCGGGAGCTCGCAGCATAGCCATGCAGGCCGGGGAAAGGATATCAATCCGGAAGTTGTCCGAGAGGTTCCGTTGAGGTTACCGTCGCCGATACTGAGGGCAAACTTGTCAGAAGCGTACTTTAACAACATACATCCCCAGTACCCATTTCTGCATAAGCCGACGTTCCGGATTTGGGAAGAGACATGTCTAAAGGCGAGTCTCGACGGAGATCTGAGCAGTGTCAACGGATCAACACTTTTCTTCGTGTTAATGGTAAGCCGGACCTTTGGAGAGCTCGTGACATGGCTGTGAGGAGATCGGCAGTGCTCTAATACGACTTTCAGGTATATTCAATAGGGTCTTTAGTCCTTGGTCAAAACCATTATGATGCTGCTGAGGTATGCTCTACTCTTTCGTGGAGTTGGCGTATTATGCGACGAAGAATATTGACGCAGGAGTCGGCAGGCTTACTATTCAATGGCCTTGGATCACATCTCGGCAGTCTTGGACCTTGACAGCCTAGAGTCCATCCAGGCAATACTAGCCTGTGCTGTGTATTCTATCAGATCACCTGTTGGTGTAAGTCTGTGGTAAGTCAAGCGTCTACTTGAAATCATGGTGCCGGTTTGACTATCTCTTAGGAAAGTCTCTGGTATGGCTATACGCCATTGTATCGAGCTCGGCTACCACCGAAGTGCCGAGAGATATCACAGAAATACAGATGCTTTGACTAAGGAGATGTCCAAGAGGTGTTTCTGGGTCGCGTATGACATTGACAGAGTCGTTGCGTTTACACTAGGCCGCCCAGTTGGTATTCCGGACGATTCTATCGATGTTGAGGTGAGGCTTTTCCTCTCTTCGTATCTCTCGCGATAGCCTCTGGTTATAAAATACTAACGAGGAGCGCAGTTACCACTGGATATCGATGATGAGAATGTGACTTCGGGAGGACTCTTGTCAGCCTCACGAACATCCAATACAGACCCGCCGACACTCATGACCGGCTTCATCCACGCTATCAAACTAAGACGGCTGTGGACGAAGATCAGCGACAACCTATATCCCCCCACGACTCGACATTGCGGCTGCGGAAATACAGCTACAATAGAGAGTCTCCGCCATGAACTGGAGGAGTGGCGTGCAAAGACTCCCGATCAGCTAAACTACTCAAGGGCGCACCCACTGTCAGTCTTCACCTCTCGCTCCTGGTTCCAACTCGCTTACGACCACTCGATCCTATTGCTATACCGCCACTACATGATGGGAGGATCATCCGCAGCAAACCAGTCTACGGCGGACAACACCGGTCACGGAGGAAACCTCAACGACAACGAAGCCACGGAGCGGGTGCTGGAAGAGTGCGCGGTGCGCGCGAGGGAGATGTGCATGCTCTACCGCCGCGTTTACCAGTCCTCCTCGGTCCAGTTCACCTGGGGCAGCCTGCACATCCTCTTCCTGGGCGGGCTGACGTATCTCTACTGCCTATGGCGCTCCAAGCGCGTCCGGGACTCGACGAGGCAGGCTGATGTGGTGACGACGTGTATGGCGTGCACCACCGTTCTTATTATCATTGCCGAGCGTTGGAACCTGGCGACGTCGTACCGGGATATGTTTGAGGCGCTGTCGCAGAGGACGATCAGTATGGTTTGTAATGATGGGCAGAAACCGGCGGCGGCGGCGGCGCCGAGTGGTAACACTTCCTTGCCTGCGATTGAGTCGGGCCCGGTAGCGGGAGATATGCATGCCGCTTTTGGTGGTGGTGCGGCGCCGTCGATGCAGGATTGGATTATGGGATTGGACGACTTGTCGATTCCGCAAGAGTCGGAGTGGCTGGTGCAAGAGTTGCTTCAAGGTGTTCGAGATTATTAGCAGTCATTGCCGACACGTCGGAACAGATGCCATGAATTACGATGAACGAGGATGGTATTATAATTAGGGGCGCCGAGATACGAAATGAGGCTATCAAGCTTGCAACAAATATCAAAAATCTTTCCAATCATTGGGACGAAATGCAAGCCAAACATCCTGGCAGAACAAAAAGCGTAAGCAAGTTCTCTACGTGTCTACCTGGAATCCTGCCCCCGGGCACTAGTAAAGCCGTGGAATCATGTCCATACTCAAACCAAGCTCTTCCGCGCAGGTATGCAAGCTCTTCATCTGCGCTTGCGCATACAAGTCGTTTGCGTTGAGGATACCTCTCCCCAAAGCCTTCTCGTAGCCATCTACATCGGGTCGCGTCGACTCATCCTCTCCTATCGTAGGTTTGCTTGGGCTAGCCCCGGCCTGGATATTCGACTGGAAGATGCCGGCAGCCGAAAAGGGTAAGAAGTCTTCGTACGTGATGGGCACCGCTTCGAGCACACCCTCGGAGACGAGCCGATCCAAAAGAGAAGCTGGGTCTGTTGTATCGATATTTTCCAAGCTGTGCAGCTTCTCTTTGGCGATTTCTGCGCATCGATAGTCCGAGTAAACGAGCCCTTGCCGCCGCAGCTCGTCCCAGTCATCGGGGAACTTTTCAAAGACCTTTACAAATGTCTCGTCCACCAACTTCGCATCAGAAGATTCCCCCTCTTTCTGTACTATTGCCATTGCTTCCTCCAATAGTTCGTCATAGAGCTTTCTGCCTGCAGGCGTAACAGCAGCTCCCCTCTCCTCAATCTCACCAAACCGAGCCTTATGGAAACCATCCACAAACTCGTCTCTTCCCGAAATAGCAAAGCGAATACCCTCCTGTAGCGCAAGGAAACTCGTCTGACGCAACAAGATTGGGCACTCGCGCACCGGCGGGCCCTCGATACGGCTCTTGACAGCCATACCCGCGGCAAGCATGGCCTCTTGCGCGGCATTGATATCCAGGGCTCTCGGCGTGAGGTGGTTAATGTGCGACGAGCGGAAGCACGCGATATCCGCCAAGATGGGATGCTCGCTCCGTAAGAGGGCATACTCTTCGTGCGTAGCCGCCGCGAGGGGCTGCCAGCTAAACGTGCGAATCGCCTCCACCACGAACCGCTCCCCTTGCTCTGGTGTCAGGCGACCGTCCTGACACGTCTCAGCTATGCTTAGAAGCTCCAACAGGGCATCACTAAAGATATCGCGCTTTGCAAGGAGATTTAAGGCAACGGCTCGCGCCGAGCCAGACTTGAGCAGCTCGGGCCGGAGGAGCGTTGTGAAGACGCGAAAGGGGTTGCGTTCCAGGGAGTGTGGCGACGTCGGGCGGAAGCAGGTCGCGTGCATGGGCAGGCCGGCCACGGAGAGGTCGTAGTAGCCGACGGGGTGCATGCCGAGGAGTGCGAAGATGCGGCGGACGGTGTGGAGTTCTTGCGGGGTGCCGAGGCGGATTGCGCCGTGCCGTTCGAGGGCTAGGCGCTCGATGCTGGCTTCCATTGTTGCGGAGCTCGAGCCGTGTCCGAGGCCGTGGCGTTGCTTGGACTGGGCATCTCTGTTGATGGTTTGGACGATTTGAATGAGGTCGCCGTAGAGGGGCACCTCGGCCTTGTACATGGCGGACATTGCGAGCGCAAAGGTCGTTCGGAGGGTGTCGGCGTCGACGTAGTTGGCGTCGGGTCCCGGATGGCCCGGAGGACCTGACCGGTGCGTGGATAGAAGGCTGGTCGACATGATGGTGTTGGTTTGTGAATCAGTTGTTGTTCAAAGACCAAGAAGATCCCTTGATGAGGATGGCTGAGTAGGAAGAGATCAAGATAAGAGTGATGCGATAAGGTTGATATTCGGGTATAGTTGGAAGATAAGTAAGGCTTAGATAGAACTAGCCTGTAGTAGAGAGTTATAATTTAGAGGCAAACTTCTAGATACCATGTATTATTAAACATCAAGGAAATCTAGTAACCAACAATCATCTGTGCGGATAGTCGAGTTGGGTCACACGATGACTTCGGGGGAAAACGCTGGCATAGAGTTAGGCCTCATGGTTTTTCCCGAGAGCATTACGAAAACAATTAGTCTGACCAGCAAACCTTCCTACTGTGAGATGAGTTACTAACAGCCGTCAGATGACTTACTCTAGCAAGCATGACCGAGGTCATCGACTACGTCGTCCGGCTTACGCCGGAGACTACTGCTAAGATGTCACTGCGATTCGTTTGGTGGCTTCGGATATGGGGCGGTGGAGGCGCCGGCAGCTCGCCATCTTGCCGAAAGGTGGATCGGAAGCAAGGAGCGGCCTTAGTCGGGCATGAACCGTCCCCAACCGCCAGGGTCGGAGGTTTCCGAGTGACGGCGACATTGCTGTTGTGCTTATCCGCTCTTCTCCATCACCTCATGCGGAGTAACCGCCATTTGGTATTCCACTGAGCGCTCACTTACTCGACTTTCTCATTCTTTCAAGGTCACATCGCGAGAGGACGAGGGTTTGATAAGAAGACACAGCCGAGGAAAACCACCTCCCCTTCTTTGAAGGCACATTGCAGTTGAGAGCGTTACCTACCACATCGCCCACCATGTCAACCACCACAACCGTTACGGCATCCACACCCGCACAAGCACCACCGGCGCCGACACCGCTCGGTTCGGCGCTGGACTCGGGCAAGGCGGGTAGCGGCAAGGTCAAGCGCCTACACCAGATCCCGGTTCCCGAATCCAAAGAAGCCGCCCGAAAATGGCAGCTGGAACAGATGGCAGCCGCGTTTCGCATCTTTGCCAAGTTGGGCTTTTCTGATGGAAGCAGTGGGCACATCAGTCTACGAGGTATGCTTTCTTCCCTTTTCCTCTTTACTATCACTACAAACAGGCGAGGACTATGCTGAGAATTCCTGCAAGACCCCATTAGACCGGACACGTTCTGGATCAACCCGTATGGAGTGCATTTTGGCGTGCTAAAGGTGTCGGACATGGTTCACATCGATGAGGATGGCAACCGCATTGGCGGTGCAGATAAGCCGGTAAATACCGCCGGCTTCACCATTCACTCCGTTCTCCACAAGAGAAGGCCGGATATCAACGCCGCCTGCCACATGCACAGCCCTTACGGCCGGGCGTGGAGCACTTTCGGACGTCCGATCGACATGCTTAACCAAGGTAAGCCACAACTCCCAACCTCATCGCGCACTACTGTGGAGAGATGCAGTTCTAATTATGCCATCAAAAAGACTCATGCATGTTCTACAACGACCTCTCTGTCTACGAAGGATTCGGTGGCGTCGTACTGGCAAAGGAAGAGGGCGAGCATATCGCCGAAGCCCTCGGCCCCACCAACAAGAACATCATCCTCCAAAACCACGGACTACTCACCGCCGGTGGGACGGTGGCTGAGGCAGCTGCATTCTTCATCGCGCTTGAACGTTGTTGCCAGGCTCAGTTCCTTGTTGAGCAGGCTGTTGCTCCTGGAACCAACGGTGCTGCTGGTGGACTGAAGAAGACGTTTGTCGGCGAAGAGGAGGCGCAGTACACAAAGGATGGCACGGGTACACCGGAAGTCATGTACATGCAGTTTGTACCAGAGTATCAGTTGATTGTGAAGGAGTCAGGAGGCGACTTTTTATTATGAGACTGCATGTGGATAGAGGTGGTTAGTAAAAGCGGGAAGAAAAGTCAATATCCATTCGCACTCACAATAGTGTGGTGATTACTGAAGAACTATTCATTTACACTAGGGTAAGTAAAGAGATGCCAAGCTAAAACGGACTCGGCTGTGACCCAATTGCGTTCGTAGAGTCACCATAAAAGCTTCGACTCTGACATCATTGCAGATGCTGCTAACCATGCCAATAAACTGGCGTTGGTCTCGCTAACCCAGAGTAAAACCACTGACCCATGGTGTACACATCATAAACAGGAATCTTGCCATCTAGTGCTCTGAATATTGCCTCCGAGAAAGGGGGCATATTGGTGCATTCAAGTACTAGGATCCTGATGTCAGGCCGACTAGCAACAAAGCTTTTGGCAACGCCGACGAGCTCTGCCTCAATGTCTGCATGGACATAAGGAGCGCCCCTCCCAATTGTGCCCCTCAAATGACCGTCGGGAGGCACTCCGCGGATAACAATCTTGGAAAGTGCCTGTGCGGGGACAAAGCTTGCAAGGTGCTGAGAGCCTAGTCTTGACTCATCATAAGTGAGAACTCCCACACTCTTGTCAGGCGGAAGCAGAGGTAGTATTGAGGGCAGTTGGGCTAGCGACGACGTGGCGATCGGGATGGGCAACCTTGCGGTGAGTCTAACATATTCACAAATCAGACTTTGGGTTTCTCCTTGGAGTTGAGTTAATGGCAAATGATGTTTGGCATTATACTCACTCGGATTGGGCTAGTGCAAGGAACCCGCAACTAGTGATGATGCCCACGCAACCTCTAGCCGCTAAACGCAGTCCCGCATCCACAAAACGGTCTATGAATGTAGAGTCATAGCTAGAAGACGTGACGACCTGCGAAACTTTTGACCCTTCTGCCATTTCACGGATGAGAGGAAACGGCCAGGTGCGCTCGTTGTAGGGATCACCCGGTGGTCGGTGTATATCCACCTCTATGGCAATGAAACCAAGCGGTGAGAGACTTTGTGTAGCTTGAGCCATGTTGAAGTATAATTTCAGTACTCGGAAGTTCACGTGGTTGACGAGCTCTTCGGATAGTCCTCGTTCTAGTGACAAAGGCGTCTTTCTTTAAGCAGACGCCGCGTCTGAGACTGCCGAAGAAAGGCTCTTGAGTTACCGATGCTTATCGAAACCATCAGCAACTACATGGACATCATCGATAACAGTTGGTTCACCCATGGGGGGTTTTCTGATATGCTCTCCAAACGATCAGCCGTACAATCACCCAATTGGAAGTGGTTTGTGGTTACCCCGCAGTTCGTACGTAAACTGATCAACTTGAAGGAGGGAAAGTTGTCGAGACAAAAAAGCCAAGGTCTCCCCGGATTCGGGTCCTCCCGAGTGGGGTCCCCTGCGGTTCGGGAGAATCCGACCACTGTAGAAACCCCTCCGTGATTCGGATCCGCACCGGAAAAAAGCCGGGCGTAAGAGTTGAGTTGATTTGTCGGCGGAATGTGATAGCTGATGTATTTCTGTTTGTCACTGACGGGCAACAATTCCGGTAATTGTGGGATGATTCGGGCACCTTTTCAATGTTATTTCAAAAGCAGCCGGCGATGTTGCGGCTAAATGACATGTCTTTTTCAGTCGGCTGCTTGTCTGACACCCTGCGTATTTCTTTCTCCTTACATCCATATACCCCGCGATTACTATTGAATTATATCCAACAGCCTGCTATCATACCACAACCCTTGCTCTGTCGTTGAGAAGAAGACATTTTGCACACAATCATGGCACCAGCTCGGACAGATGACTTGGGCTCAAGGAAGCCCCGAGTCGTGGCACTCGGCACTCCAAAATATGTCGGCGACGACTACCTCGCCGACTTCAAGACCGAGTTCGACTATTCCGTTCTCGAAGCAACAGACCGCAAGGAAACAATAGCCATGCTGCCAGAGGATATCGAGAAGAACGGTCCCATCGATGCCTTCATCATCCGCATGGGCACACCGCCGTACGAGCCGTTCGACAAGGGTCTCTTGAGCGCTCTAGCACCCAACTGCAAAATCATCACGTCCGCTAGTGCCGGGTACAACGAGTTCGACGTGGAGTGGATGGCCTCGGAGGGCATCTGGTTCTGCAATACAGTCGACGCCGTGGCCGAGGCAACGGCGGATATGGCTCTGTTTTTGACTCTGGCTGTTCTGCGCAATACGAGCAATGCAGAGAAGAGCGCCAAAGCCGGCACCTGGAGAGCGGTCCCAGGGCTTGTTCCTGGGAGAGATCCGTCCGGCTTGACTATGGGTATTGTCGGGATGGGGGCTATTGGCAAAGTATGTTCTGGCCCATCGCATCAAGACCGCATTGCAGAATTGCCAAGCTAATCTGAGTAATCGCGCAGTACCTCGCAAAGAAAGCAGCCGTCTTCAACCTCAAGATCAGATACCACAACCGCCACCAGCTTCCCGCGGAAGATGAAGCAAAGTACAACGCGGTATACTCCCCAACACTGGAGGACCTTCTCGGCAAGTCCGATATCGTGTCACTCAACTGCCCGCTCAACGACCAGACGACTGGTCTGATTGGACCCGCAGAGTTTGCCGCAATGAAGGACGGCGTATTCATCGTCAACACCGCTCGCGGGCCCGTTATCAACGAGGCGGCGCTCAAGGACGCTCTGGACTCTGGCAAGGTGGCGCGCGCTGGCCTCGATGTTTTCTGCGACGAGCCCAAGCCAGACATGGCCTTGGTTCAACACGATAACGTGATTGCGCAACCTCATCTTGGTGGCCTCACAGACATGGCTTTTCAGAAGGCTGAGAGGGAGTGTTTTGAGAATATCCGGGCTTTATTCAAGAGTGGGAAGCCTAATTCTCCTGTTATCGACATCCATGATAGAAAGGCAAAGGCTTTGGCGAAGTGAGGTAACAGGCCTAACGAAAATTCTTAGTTAGAGGTTAGCTAGGATCTGAAGGAAATCATGAATAGCGTAGAGCGTCAGCGCCGTAGACTTTCGAGAGCGGTCTGCAGACATCTGCAGCGACTCAAGAATGCTTCAAACAGATCTAATGTCACAAACTTACATCAAAACTTCATAAGATGACAGCAGAAAGAGTCCAATATCTTCGCTCGACAAGCTGCGTGAACGTGAGCTCAAATAGAACAGAACACACTTGCTATAGTACATTGTCTCCTGACCAGCAATTTCAATAAAACTGATTCATCTTTCTTCCTGTCTACACCGGCATGCACAAAGTCTAACTTAGAGGAATAATACACGAGCAAGCTGACTGCAATCATGCATACCGCACTGCCATAGAGAGTGCACACTTTTCCGACGGGGTGAAGACACGAGTTGAACCGAACACATTCTCGATTCATAAATGCTACCCGGCTTCTTCTAGGACTACAGACCACGACTCAAACATTGATTTATCAATTAGAGCCTACTAATGTAAGATATAGTCATTATGAAAAGCTTTCACCCCTCTATACGAAGCAATTTGACGATGGCTTCCTCGCGCCTGGTATGATTGTTCCTCCAAGCGTGTCAGTATCAACGCATCTGATTAGACCTTTTGGCTGACCGCACGTGCGCCATTCTTCTCAATTCTAGATTCGGGCTCGCTGTTTTGATCGCTTCTACATATATGCATGTTAGCCTCTGGCTTTGCGCCCAAGATTTACGACTTGAGGGTACTGACACTGACTCTTGAGCGTCGATGATTGCCTCTTGCTCCCGGGCTTGCTGCTTCAGTTGCTTGGCCCTGCGACTGACGTTCCACCATGGTCCCTTGAAGAGCTCGTCTAGTTGCTCCAAGCTCTGGAGAGATGTTTCAGGAACAACGCAGTAGACGTAGATCAACGACAGAAAACACCATCCCGCGAAGAAGATGAAGGCACCCCAGTTATGAGTCTGGCTGAGCAGCGAAGGCATACCCTTGTTGACGCCGAAGAAAAAGAGCCAGTGGAAAAACTGTGAAAAGGCGCTGCCGAAGGAGCGGAGATGGTTGGGCCACAGCTCTGCACCGAAGACATAAGGTAGAACGAGGAGACCTGCAGAAGTATTAGCATGTTGTTTTATTCGACCTGTCACATATCTTTGGTCTACTCACCGACAGCGTATCCGAATCCATGAATGAAAACAGCGGCGATAGCAGCTTCGCTAGATCCCGGTGCAACATTGCCCTCCTGGCGATACTTGATGAAGACACCAATGTACAGATCAGAAATCATCTGGATAGTGATACCCGTGAACAGACTGCGACGGCGACCGAGGGCATCGATGAAGAAAAAACTGGCAATCAGAGTGAAGAAGAATTTGGCCATGCTGTACATGCCGCTGAGGAACAAACTACGGGCAGTGCCACCACCTAGTCCCAGCATGCTCAGGATGGGGACGAGGTAAGACGTGACGCTGTTTGCTCCGGAAAGTTGAGCGAGAGCGTACGACAGAACGGCCTGTTGCACACGACGCAGGTTTGAGGGGACCAAGAAGGCATCCTTCACCAGCACGACGAAGCCGGGGTTGCGTCCAAACTTCTCTTCCTCTTTGGAGATCTGGTCCTTGATGTCTTCGATCTCGGTTGCCACCCGGGGGTGATCTACCGGCAGCCCTCGGAGAGCCGTCAGATTCTGGATCGCCTCATCGTCCCGTCTGGCAATGAACAACCAGCGTGGACTTTCATAGAGCAGGAAGCTTGCCGCAATGAGGATGGCCATAACGATAGTCGGAGAGAAGAAGACGATCTGATACTGGAGCCTCCCGACAGCGACATGGATGAAGCAGGCGTAGACGATGAAGACCGACACAGTCAAGGAAAGCAGCATGGCAACGCTGAACCAGACCGCCAGGAGACCACGAATCTCTGTAGGGGCAATCTCGACGATACTGACAGGTCCAGTGACTGTGAGGGCACCAATACCCATGCCGGAGACGATGCGAGCAAAGTAGAGTGCACCGATGTTACCCATCGACACGGTCGCGATGATTTGTCCGATGATCCAGATGGTCATGTAGAGGCGATAGGACCACATTCTCCCGATGCGATCATTGAGGAAGAATGACAAGCCGGCGCCGATGCCAGCTCCGATGTAGACGAAAGAGATGAAGTTGGAGACTTGAGTAGGGTTCGTGGCCGATGTGATTCCAAAGTCCTTCTGGAAACCGGGAAGGGACGGCACCACCGAGGAGGAGCCTTGATCCCATGCTATGTTGACCGGTCAGCCGGTGCATCTTGGAAATGCCAATGATGGTGAACGGAGTCTTCTTACTGATGGGGATGCCACTCGTGGCATAGAGGGCAGCGGTGAGCAAGAGCTTTCGGTTCGAGATGAGTTCTCGAGGCGACTCCCTGATTGCTGTGATGTACTTGGCGAAGGTCGACTCCGTGAAGACTTGCTTGACACCCATCTTACAGAGGACGACGCGTTGTCCTTCTTGAGTCCGAGTAATGATCCGGCAAATCGGCACCGTCTGTATGGTTGGCACGAGAACTCGACCGCGTTGTATAGGTAGTGAGCAGATGAAACCTTTGGCGACAAGTGAGTAATTAGATGAACCAAAGGAGTCGTGTGTCTTGTCGATGGGTCCTGCGATATATCATCGGACAGGGAGTTGCCCAATCGGTATCTATATGTCAACCTGTTTGCATATTTGTTGGCTCGTTATGCATCAGCTGGACGTTATCAGAGCCAAGATGCGAAAGAGAGACGTCCGGTCTGGCTCAACCCCTACCCGACCCTGCCTCGAGCATGCCTCGCTTGCTGACCAAAGAGTCCCAATCGGCAGGGTCGTCGTCTGTGCAAGCTCAAGATCCGGGGTAGATACCTCTGACGGGGGTTTCCAGTCCATTCGTCCCTACGGCGCATGACCAAGAATCCCTTTGAGATAGGATTCTTCCTCGAACCCCCCTTCAGCGTAACCCGTATCAGGCTAAGGTAGGTTGACAGTCACCGGCTCTGATGGGACTTGCAGTAGCTTGCCAACCACAGCCCTGGATCGTTATCCGGGACAATCCGGGCAAGGGTGTCCATGCCTGCGGCACACTGCGAAATGACGAGAGCGGGGTCGTAGAGCGACACAGACTAGGACGTTATCAGCTGCCGGGACCGGACCCAAGACCGCGCGGTGGGTGGAGGGCCCGTGGGGCACCCGGCACCAGAGTGCTCCGTTAGGGGAGGATGTATCTTTGATAGTGACGGCGACTGGGGGATGAACTTATCTAATTGAATTGGTTGCGCAGTTGTTGATATCAATTTGAATGTTTATGGTCTTGCTCTCTGCTAAGTCGCCAATCATTGCCAATGTGATTTTGTTCACACAGTCACAAGTCACCAGGCTCTCACAAACTTCGACGTGTTGTTGAATTGTTTAGTTAACACTGTTGCTCCTCAATCCAGGCGTCGCAGGGACTTTAGCTCCCGCACTTTCTTCTAGCTCCGACCCGGCCAGCAGCGTTGCCACGGCGTTTACCGAATAATCAGACCATACGACCTGTCGGCACTCGACTAGTTTGCTCGATCCAAGAGAAAAAGGCCGTTCAACGCCGTTCCAGGGAGCTGGTGTTCCCATCTTTCGCCTGTCGACCCCTCGTCGCCCAAAGTTTAGCAGTACGCTACTGAAGTACGAACAATCCTTTCGGACTCCTCTCCGAAACCTGGCCAGAGCTTCTGGAACGTCTTGGGGCCAAAACTCCCGAGAATAGCTTCTGCATTTTTTCTTGAACTCTGCTCAGCTATACCGGTACATGCAGTAGCGCAGCCAGAAATCATGGCACGCTCACCTAACAAGGACGATGCGGTCATCATCGTCGGGGCCGGCATCTTTGGTCTCAGCACCGCGCTGCACTTGTCTCGCCGGGGATACAGGAACGTCACCGTCTATGACAAACAGCCCTACCACGAAAGTCTGTACTCGTATTTTAAAGGCGCCGATGGAGCCTCTGCAGGTAAGAAACTTTATCACTCTTCTAATGCTGCTGGCAGAAGGCTAATGGACGATCGAGACATGAACAAAATCATCAGATCTGCTTATGGCGCACAAACGGAGTACCAAGGGTTGACCATTGAGGCGCTAGAGGGCTGGACCGCTTGGAACGAGGAGCTGGCAAGCGGGAAGACAGTCCCACCCGGCCTAACCACCAACGACCGCGTATTTGTCAATAACGGCAACCTGTCACTCTCAGACTCAGCAACCCTGCCGCAATTCGAGCAGGACACCGTTGACAACATGGAGGCAGCAGGGCATCGAAATACTCAACTGATCACCATTGATGAGAAACATCAAAAGATCGCTGCTGAAAAAGGATGGTCGTTCGGAATGGACCCGTTCCGACGTTTGCAAAGAGGCCTCAATGCGGCCGGCGTTCTCGACACGACGGGAGGCATGGCCGTGGCTGACAAGGCCTGTCGTTTTGCGCTACATAAGGCAGGAAGCCAAGGCGTCAAGTTTGTGTTAGATTCGCAAGCTGGTGCCCTTGTCTCGTTGATTTACGAGGGGAAGAAGGTTGTCGGGATCAACACCCGAGACGGCAAGGAGCACTATGCGAAGCTGACTATTCTGGCGTGTGGTGGCTGGACACCTTCTTTACTCCCAGCCATGGACGGTCTGTGTGAGACGACGGCAGGATCGGTGGTGCTGCTCAAAATACCCCGTGAATCGCCGTTGTTTACTCGTTTCGCACCCGAAAACTTCCCAACCTTCACTTACAAGGTGAGGGACGGCGCTGAAGGTGGTCTGTACGGGTTCCCTAGGGATGAGAATGGCTGGCTGAAGATCGGCTATCGCGGAACCAAATACACAAACCCCGTCAAGCAAGCTGACGGCAAGGAACGCAGCGTACCCGTAACACGGTGGTCGAGTGCATCGGCGCCTAGCGATCCTAACGATGCGACTAATGACCGCCTGACGACGATTCCCCAGCAAGCTCTGAAAGTTTTGCGCTTATTCTTGGCAGAGAATCTACCGGAGCTAGGCGCCGAAGGCATCGATGTTTGTTTCACTAGAGTGTGTTGGTATACGGACAGCTACGATAATCATTTTGTGATTGACCATGTCCCCGACACCGAGGAGACACTTATGGTTGCGACTGGCGGGAGTGGACACGCGTTCAAGTATCTTCCCAACATTGGTAACTGGGTCGTAGACGCAGTGGAAAAGAAGGGCCAAGACCAGATTCCACCAAAGCTTTGGAAGTGGAGACAGATTGGGAAGCAGGAGGAGCCGTATAATGTCTTAATGGAAGGAAGCAAAGGCCCGACAGCTCTCGGCAACGTGCCTTTGGCGGCCGAGATCGAGGTATCTGGCAGTGTCAAATCTAGGTTGTAGAATTGAGGCTAGGTCTCGACATATGTTGAATCCCAAGATGCTACTAAGGTACCATCAATCACTCTACCATGCAACTATACACAGACCGAGATTCCGGGTTTTCTCCTGCGATTTCACTTTTGATTCAGCCCTAACGTCGATCTCTAGCTACTTTGGTTGTAGAACGGGAGATTTCCAGGTTTGTGCGACTCTTAGCTGAGGTTCGGCTATAATGACCGTAGCGTCGGATGTGCTCCCCGAATACTTATTAAAAAAACACGCATCGTCCAACTATCTTGTAGCCTCTTCCACCGTATGCTATAGTCCACTGCAAAGAAGATTTGGTCCGGGCTTCTTCGGGCTGTCCGTCCTGCATGAGCTACATTAGTCCTAAATAACTTCGACCATGCCTCAGTCCACCAGATCTTGCTGCAAATCAGATGCATCTAGACAACGCGCAAAACATGAAGCTTTTGTACAAACCTCAGTTGGAAGTATCTATCTATTATTGCTTTATACAAATTAACGAACGTCTTCCAAAAAGCCCACGTCCGCGTAAAGAATTACCCGCGAATCACGCTGAGCCTCCTAAGCTGTGCCTTGGCATCATCTTAGCTCTTCCTCCCCGACCTCCGTCGACGCCGGTGCCGGCGACTTCTGTGGATACTCCTCGAGATTTTGGTTCTGAGCATTCCTCGAGCTCAACTTCTCCACTCGTTTAGGGTCTTTGAGAATAAAGCGGCGGACGAATTGCCAAATGTTTGGGATGCAGGTCGTGAAAACGCCCACGTCGAGCTCTATGTCTGACCACACGGCGACGGGCATTGCATCGACTAGAGATGGTCAGTCCCGCTGAGAGTAGCACGCCAAACAGTGTTTGTTTTTGGATGATTCGAAGCTCTACTCACCAGTTGGATTGGTCGACGCAGTCGTGTACCTCAAAACCGCCCTCAGTCGTATACCGCTGGAGATTGTAAGGCTGATCGTAGTAGGGTAGTTAGTCGTATGTCAGAGATGAAGTTGGCGTTCAAGGGACAGTGCTTACAATAGGCCGAGACTGAACATCAACATCACCGCCCATTTCTTTCGAGGCTTCATGTTCAGGAAAAGCACTTGAGATGCCGGTAGAATGAGCATCCACACGTCTAGTACGATGTTGACCACCCCATGGACCACGCCAAGCGGCGGCACCGGTATACAGTGACCACTCTCCTCCCCGGTCCATTGTTTCCAAGCTTTCCCGACGGGTTGACACTGAAAGGCCACTAAGAACACGGAGCCCATCCCTAGCCCCACGGTAACAACTTGCGTTGTCCACAAGACCCAGCGAAACTTCTCACCGGGAAAGATTCGGAGGTACATGAATAGTATAGAGGATTTGATCAGAGTCAGCGTGAACACATAGAGTAGTTGGCCGATATAAAATGTCTGGAGCCAGTCAGCGTTGTATTCTCGTCTGAATACGCGTTGTCGTTAGAGGGGCAAGTTATTACCAAGAAGTAAAGGTCGATTTGGTCGAAGGTGAGACTCCAAATATCTCGCCCGGCGCCGTTAAGTTCAGCTATGAGAGAATTAACACACCATTTATCGAAACTTCTTTTATGAATGCATAGGGATCTTCTTACCGACGTAATTTACCGGTATGAAGCCAAACATTATGATCTTGACTCATGGATTAAACTTTTCTTTATCATATTTTCCCAATCCAGGGGTCGTAACTCACATATGTCAATAGAATGGTACTGTCATCAAATCCCCAGGGTGATATCCGGGCGATCTTCACAACTAATCGGATGATGATGGCGAAAGTGGGAAGTGTGAAGAACAGAACCAGGCGCATGATCTTGACAGCGGCGAAGTCGTCCTCAACCGGAAAGCCGCACTCCGTCTGCGTGATATTCTTCGTGACTGGAGATGTGGTTAGCAATGTGCCGTCTCGGTATCCCGACGGAAACATCGATTCACTGACCCAGGGCATTTTTGACTGAACAATCCGCTCTGACACATGTCTCGACTAGGTTTATGTATGAAGTATCATGGCAGAGGCATGCTTGATCACCGGAAGTGCATGTCGACTTTGGAATGGCATCCAGTAGGCAAGGTACCTGCCTTTTATTAGCAAGACTTAATGGTAAGAAATGCATTGTGGGAAAGTACTTACTGCGCATGGTGGAATGTCGCCCAGGCTGGATGCTTTCGTAAGGGTACTGAGGCAGAGTAGGAGTAACGGCGGTGCGAGCCGTGCCCAAAGCATGACTGAAAAAGTGAGAGATAAGAGGAAGATATGCGGCTCTTTTCCTTCCTGGACAGAGTCGTTTGTCACCTCGATATCTGCTCCTTAATCGCTGGTTCCCTAAGTGGTGACAACCACGATTTGACTTTTGGGAATTTGTAGAGCGTGGTTTGATTCCGGTTTTGCATCAAATGGGGAACCTTGCCTCAATGGAAGAAGGAGGCAAGCGAGAGGGACTACCCGTATGTACGATTCCTTCAGCCCGCTTAGATGAGCGGCCGAGTTAGCCTCGCAGCCGCCACGGCAGTGCCTTCATTGGTCTCGAGGTGGCTCGACTCCGCACCGCTGACATTCCGATGCCATTTCCGTCAATCTCGATAGCAGTGGCGTTGAATGACCACAAAGAATGCTTTATATATAGTCCATCAATTCCTGAAAGAATGCCAGCATCGACTTCAGATCGAAGCCGGTTTCGGTCTAGATCATTCAACGCACGGATAGGCGGTCCCGCCGAATTATTTCTCGATCTATCGCATGGTTCCATGACGAGATTATCTGGATTGCAATGACCATTGATGCTATGTAATCAAGC
Organism: Colletotrichum costaricense; assembly: GCF_030867565.1. Lineage (NCBI taxonomy): Eukaryota > Fungi > Ascomycota > Sordariomycetes > Glomerellales > Glomerellaceae > Colletotrichum > Colletotrichum costaricense. Next base: position 2,319,929 of record NW_026848232.1, on the reverse strand, counting down.
AAGCTAGTGATCGGAACTCTGTCACAATACCTCGTTGGCGCTTCCCCCTTGAGATCGGGCCGAGGCTAGTCACGTCTCCTAGGAGGATTACTCCACCAGCTCCATGCGGGCCGCGACGATTATCACTAACTCTATCAAAATCAAAACCGAAAAATCGCATCCTTACTACCCCGGGGCCATTTTTATTCCCCAAGTTAACTTCTCTGGCATCGACCTTACGCACTAAGTTATCTAAAATTGTTCATTTGCAAGGACTATCTATCAGCCAGCAGACACTCCGGCCAAGACAGCATCCCATCAAAGTTTTGATCGTTAGATACAGCATTTTGTTTGGTCTCAAGATGACTCTACTTTTTTTTAAGCCTTTGTAAAATGAAGGGGAAACAGTGGTGGACTTAGACGCCATATGCTTTCCCACCGCACGAACGATATGAATAAGAGTCATCTGGCAGTTGATAGGGTATCTAGTGAGAAATTTCCCAAGAGCCAACAATCCCGTCAGAGTCTACACGGGCTCCTTGAATTTTCCATTTCGGCCTAGAAAATTATCAAACAATTCTCGAGTAAAGTTCCACACTTTCACATCCAACCCTCTCTCCCTCATACCCCCCAAAACTTCCTCATTGTCAACCCTCTCCCCTTCCGGACCAACCAAAAACACACCACCCCCGGACCTTTTTACACCCTCGACCCCTCCAGGAACCCTCACAACTCCCTCCCGCCCCCGAGAATCGTACAAATCACTCGTCGCCAAAAATAACCCCCTCTGACCCGCCTCCTCAACACCCATCTCCCCCCTAACGTCCACCCCAAACCCCCTCGCCCTCTCCAACCCAGGCGTCGCCACGGGTCCAGGCATAGAATGCACAAAACTCACCCCCGGGTTCTCCCTCGCCAACACCTCAAGCGCGAGCGTACCCATGGTCGTAGCCTGCACGGAAGCAGGCCAGTAACCCCAATTCCCGGGCTTCCGGAGGTCGAGGTCCTCCTCGTCGGGCATGGGACCCTCTAGCCCCGCCGCCAGCACCGATACGACGCGCGGGCGGGCCGCCTTGTGGAGGAGGGGGAGGAGCTTTTGGACGGCGCGGAGGCGGGCGTAGTACCGCGTCGACATGGATGGGTCCAGCCCTTCTACGGTGTTTTGGCGTCCTTCAAAGGCGATGAATCCCGCGGAGAGGAAAAGGATGTCGACTTTTGTTTCCCTTTGGAGAACGGTCTCCATGGCGGCGTCAATGTCGGATATCAGGGCATGATCTGCGGGGAGGAGGGTGTAGCTGGCATCTGGGTTTGTGCTTGCGCGCAGCGAGGCAAGGAAGGTCTCGTGAGATGCGACGGTCTGAGGGCGCGCCACGGTGTAGATGTGTGGGGAGCGCGCGTGTTGAGCAAGGTGCTGGAGGGTGCTTTTGCCGATGCCTGATGTTGCGCCGATGAAGACTGCTACTAAGCCCTTTGGGAGAGATGCGATGAGGGCGTTGGATTGGTTTACTACGTGAAGGGAGACCATGGCTGAGGAGTTTGGAGCGAGTGCTTTCGGGTCAACGTTATCTTTGGGTTACTGTGTCCCGAAGTTGGAAAGTTTTACCATGCGTTTACAAGACATATATCTTATAAGTTATTAGCTACTGGACATTATCGCCAATGTCACCCGATATCGATGTCGTTACTCGATGGCAATCCGTAAGTTATCGTCAGTAAGCCAGAATTCGATCGAATTTCGGACGAAAGAGATGCATCCCCCTAGCATTAGTTCGTCTCATTGGTCGGCTAGAATCCCTCATCAGTGCAGGGTACCGATAAGTTGGTCAGCAATAAGCTGTGGCTCGGATAGATAGGTCTGAAGCGGACGATAAAAATAATCCGAATTGCGAAGGTGCCAGAGAGGTATGTTTGTCTGTCTCGGACCTGCTAGCCTTCTAACACTTGTGATCTGGTGGAGACTCGGGTATCAAAGCCTCATGTCCTTCGTATCCTCACTCTTACCACGATTCCAAATCCGCGCATGCTCTCCCATATTCCCATCTCGTTTTCCCGGCGAAAGGTGACTTCCTCCCCGCGCACCGTCATTGTAACATTTTCCTCGAATGTTGTGGAAGGAGACGTGGGCTTCATAAACTGTCGAGAAGGCGGGGGGCCCGATGAGGACGACGAAGGTGACGATGAAGGATCTGTGCCCGCTCTGAATAGCCCCCAGCGGCCGGCCTTTTTATCCTCTTTTGCTTCTTCTACGACGGCACGGACGACGGTACGGTCGAGTTTTGGTTCGGGCTGTAGCCGTTTCGCGAGACGCCGGGCCAGACCTTCATCGCTCCACCACCATTCTCCTTCCCTTGACGTCGACGCACCTGTATTGACGTCGTCGTCCCAGCGGCCCCATTCGTCGAATTCATAGGGGGAACCTACAACTGCATTTCCGGAGGCTGCGCCCGTGCTTTGACCCTTGGTGCCACCCCTTCCCTTAGAATCGGGGTCGGGCTCCGGTTCCACGCGGATGACCTCCGCGACCTGGCCTGCCTTTGGGTCGGCATCTGAAGCGATGATCCATTCTGGACCGACTGCCGCAGCGGGCACGAGATAGAGCTCTGTTGAAATCGGTGGGTGAGGAGTCGTTCCTAGACGTGTCAAGAGTGACGTGATGTGGGGCGTTAGGAGCGGAAGAAGGGTTGTTGTCGTGACGGTATCACGGGCGGTCTGCTGAGCTTGCGTTTCGCGGAGCAAGAAAGAGAGGTTGTTGAGGGTCACTGAGACCGATGAGTTGTGGTTGAGTGACGACGATGAGTGGTATGATGTCGTTGCCTCGTTGTACGAGGGGGGCAGATCCCCGTCTCCGTCAGGGTTCTTCGACATGGTAACAGTATCGTGAGTAGGTTTGGAATTGAATTGATGCTTTGTGGTCAGGCTTCTGCAACACAGACTGAGATTTGCGTGAAAATGAGCTCGTCGGGCTGATGCAGTCGTAAGGGAGATGATTGGAAGTCCGTCGTTCGTGGGTCACTGAGTGAATGACCTTGATAGATGAACAGTAAGCCTGAGCTCTTTGTGCCAAAAACGCCTCGGGCGACTCTGGCATCGGGTGCGTGCCGCAATGGTGACTGGACCTTGAAGGATCAGAAGAGGCAGGCAACGACTTTGGGTGCCGAGATGGGGATTCCGCAATGACGAAAGAGTGGGAACACGGCTCGACGTACTCCGTAGTATCTAGGTAGTTGCAATGCTCTCGGCCGACGCCGATGGGAGCATCGGTTCGACTTCTACAGGGCTGAACTCTTGTGACCGCAAGACCTGCACGAACAGCATGCAGTCGGACTCAGGATCCGGGGATGGTGGCGGAGATTATCGGGTTTCGTGGTCACGGGGTCCTCTGGGCGATCAATGGTATGCAGGGGCGGATGTGTATGATTATGTTGCGTCAAAGGGCAGACATGGATTGAGGCTGTGAGTTGGTTCGTGGGTGTTGTAGATCCTTGGATAGCCTCTCTTGGGGTCGGTTCAGGCGGCAGTGCGGCTGGGCGAAGGAAGACAAGCAGGCGCTGTAAAGGCCACTCGACGATTATCGGATACGCTAATGGCAGGTTCCAAGGGTTCTCGGAGGCGTTTTCGAGTGCCTGGCGAAGGTGCCGAAAAGGAGAGGAGGAGGGAAATGCGCCCGACTAAAGTGCTGTGCTGTGCTGCGCCGCAGCTGGTTCCTATCAGAAGGGCTCAAGGAGACACTAGCGCGCCGCCATCGCTCAGCATTCCCGGAACAGGTGACCGAGAATGAGGCCCGCTCGTCGATTGACATGAGGGAAAATCAGACCCTAGGCTCGGTCATCGCCTAGGGAAAAGAAGGTCGAATTGAGTTCGAAGTTGATGTGGATATGTGAGCGATTTCTTGATGTTGATGCTGCGTGATTAAGATGCCCGTTTCAGCCGCAAGATATGTTGGCATGCAATAGCAAAGTAAGCGTTCGGTGACGGGAATTACAGGCCTTCATCTTGCGCTGCCTGGAATTCTAGCAGCAGACTATGCCGTCTGAGAGGGTCTATGTTGTATAGAAGAGAACGTGGATGATCTGACTCGGGCCTGTGCACTCGAGTTAGCCCGTCCCTGCATCTTCTGGCGCCTTTTGATGCATGTCTGACCTGGCGAAACCATGAAAGTGAGGGTGTTGTCGATGGTGTCGAGCGAAGAGGTGGAGGGCCTCAGATGGGAAGCGGTGGAGTGGATCGACACCTTAATTTCCCCAGATCAGCCACATTCGGCGATTAGGTGACTCCAGGCATCCATATAAGGCAGGCTTCGAGAAGAAGTCTAGCGCGCACTAGCCACACCCGCTGACTTGACCCAGCCACAGGAGTGTTATGATTGGTTCGAATATTCCGAAAAAGTCACGTGGAGAGGTAGGACTGACTAACCGGGTGCCTGCCGTCTGATGCGGAATTCAAAGGACCAATCCAGCTACTCTCTTTCCGCCATTTCCTCCACCTACAGGTCCAACCGTCCAAGGGTGAAGGAAGGTCTTACCATATGCACTGCCGCCACCAACGGAGCGATGTTCTGACGGTGACCATTCACCAATGACACCGCCCAATCGCATCCTCCGCCCTCCAATAATGCTATGCCTTGCCACGAGGCTCATTTCATAGGCTGCCAGAATGGTATGTCGTGTAACGAGAACGCCTGGTCATGAATGGGTCACACGCTAGTCGCAACCGTTTACCGCCGCTAAGTTGCTTGCTTGGCTGGGCGTCTGCCCCCAGCCATGAACTACCTTACCCGAGATGCCAAGGTAGGTGACATGATGTGAGTCCATTCTTGAGCTTAGAGCTTAGGTAGAGCTTCGATCTGCCTCGCGTGCTCCCAAGGTATATAATAGAATGGTTCCTCCTATTTGCAGTGTTGTGTCACACCAACATAGAGCTACCTCAAGATACCCCGAGTCTTCTTGTCTATCACAGGGGGATCACTCTACAAATCCAACGAGCAATCTACGCCAGCAACGTCTGCTCCAAACATCCATTTATATACTACTCGAACTTCTCGTAACAGACTCGTTGAGAAGCGGCCACTTTTAAAGATCTCACCCTCTTCTCCCTCTGCCAACCCTACCTCCATCTTTACCTTACCCTCACTCACTTCCACCCATACAACACCGCCAAAATGTCGTACAGAGTCGCCGCCCCCGATGAATACCTCGCCATCACGGGTATGTCCGTGAAGACGGTCAAGATCACAAAGGCCGCCTGGGTATGGCCCTTTCAACGCTGCATGCGCTTCCGCATCACTCCCCACGACTATGCTATGAGCCTCCAGGCCATGACCAAGGAGAAGCTTCAATTCCTCCTGCCCGTTGTTTTCACTGTAGGCCCCGATGTCAACCAGCGCGGTGCCAACGCCGCTCACCAATCGAGCCACCACTCCGAGACCTCCGACCAGCAGCAACACGATGAGGACGACAGCTACATTTCCTCCAACCGCCGCGAGGACCGCGGCGACGCTCTCATGAAGTATGCCATGCTCCTCGCCGAGTCCGCCGACAAGAAGACCAGCTCCCTCGTCCACCTCGAGAACATCGTCAAGGGCATCATCGAGGGTGAGGTCCGTGTCCTGGTCTCCAGCATGACCATGGAGGAGATCTTCACCGAGCGCGAGGTCTTCAAGCGCCGCATCTTCCGCAACATCCAGTCCGAGCTCAGCCAGTTCGGCCTCAAGATCTACAATGCAAACGTAAAGGAGCTCAAGGACGCCCCCAACTCAAACTACTTTGAGTCCCTCTCCCGCAAGGCCCACGAGGGCGCCAGCAACCAGGCCAGGATCGACGTCGCCGAGGCCCAGCTGCGCGGTAACGTCGGCGAGTCGAAGCGCAAGGGCGAGCAGGAGCGCGAGATTGCAAAGATCAACGCCGAAACCGCCGTCCAGAAGACGGACCGCGACATCGAGCGCGCCACCGCCGAGGCCAACCTCGACACCCGCCAGGCCTCCCTCAGCAAGGACGTCGAGATCGCCCGCGTCGAGGCCCGCCGCGCCCTCGAGTCCAAGGACGAGGACCTCAAGCGCGAGGTCGAGGTCAAGCGCGCCGCCGCCGAGATTGAGCGCCTGCGTGCCACCGAGGTCGTAAAGGCCACCATCGAGCGTGAGGCCCGCCAGCAAAAGGCCGACGCTGAGGCATACGCCATTGAGGCCGACGCCAAGGCCAACTTTGAGAAGAGCCAGCGCGAGACCGAGGCAAAGGCCTTCAAGACGCAAAAGGATGCCGACGCGCACACCTCAGCCGAGTTCAACCGCACCACCAAGACGGCCGACGCCAACGCCTACAAGGCCCGCCAGGACGCCGAGGCGCACCAGTACTCTGCCCAGCTCAACGCCGAGGCCGACCTGGCCATCATGCTCAAGAAGGCCGAGGGAATGGCCGCCATGGCGGACGCCTACGGCAAGATGTCGACTGCCTTTGGCGGTCCCGCGGGTCTGCTGCAGTACCTCATGATCGAGAAGGGCACCTACGTCCAGCTCGCAAAGGCCAATGCCGAGGCCATCCGCGGCCTGCAGCCCAAGATCAGCGTCTGGAACACGGGTAGCCAGGGTTCTGGCGAGGGAGGTGGCAACTCTGGCATTGATACCATGCGCAACGTCTACCAGATGCTGCCTCCCCTGATGACGACCATCAACGAGCAGACTGGCATCACTCTGCCTGAGTGGCAGTTTGGCAAGATGAACGCCGGTATGCAGGCCATGCAGAGCGAGAACAACGGCAAGATCAACGGGTCCAAGTAAAGGATGATTGTTAATATCATAGACACTCATTTGAACGATTGGGGTAGATTGGCGTTGGTGGCTTATGCCTGATTCACGAGTTTGATGATACCATAGCAGGGATGGCTATAGTCGATTTTATAGATCTCCTTTGTCTGTAGTTGTACTTTTAGCTTGATAGTTACTTAATATCTCCTTGAATCTTGGACACTAGTAAAGTTCGATAATTCCGCTACCGCCAAGTGTATAACATGTAGACAAACGGAACCTCACGTGATTGGTATTATAGTGTTCAAAGACTCGTACTGCATAGTATCGTTCTAGGTCGTTTGGCGGTTAGCGTCCGAAGTAAAGGGGATATTTACGACATCCAGCAATGATGACCAGCTACGCATGCAAGTTATACTACAATATACTCATTCTATAATCCCACAGTAGGATTCACCTATAACGTTGCTGAAATAACCATCTCTGCACTACGAGGACTCCTGGGTATAATCCGGCACGGGAATCGCTTCGGGTGACTCGTAAGTCCATTTGTCAACTCCACCAGCGGTATAATCTCCTCCCCCCTCGGCCCTCTCACCCTCTCAATCTTAACCGTCGCGAGCATTGAAGCAATCACAATCCAAATGCTCGCCTCCGCAAGATGCTTTCCAACGCAAACCCTCCTCCCGAACCCAAACTGCCCCACAGGAAACGGCTCCCCGCGGCCGCCCTGTTCAACAGGGACGTACCTCTCCGGGTCAAATGCCTCAGGATCAGCATACGTCCGCTCATCGTGCGTCATCGCCCGCGCGTTGGCATACACGAACGATCCCTTTGGTATAAACATGCCGTCGTACACATCATCCTCCAGCGAGCGGTGCGGCACACCGAGCGGGGATACGGGGCACCACCGCAGCGTCTCCTGGACGATATAGTCAATGTACGGTAGTCTCGGCCGGTCCTCGAAGCAAGGCATCCTTCCATCCCCGACGACCTCGTCCAGCATCTTCTGCGCTTTTTCTTGGACCTCAGGGTGCAGAACCATGTTAAGGACGAAGACTACCAGCGTCGACCACGTCGTGTCCTGCCCCGCGGCATAGACCGCCGCCGCGGCACCCTTGATGTCGTCTACCGACAGCTCTGGCGCGATGCCTGATTTGATCTGCTCTGCCCTCTGCTCCAGCAGCATTTTAGTGAGACTGTGTTCTTGGTCCTGGGTCCTCTTGGCCGTCACGGCGGCGTAGGGAGCGTCGTGGATCTGGCGGATCGCCCAGCTCCAGGTCCGCGCGAAGCGGAGTGATCGGTCTCTCACCAGCCAGTCTGGTAGATGCCGCACAAAGGGGAAGAAGTCAACCAGCGTCCCAGCCGGCGCCCCGCCGTGGCCGAGCGCGTAGGATGCATCCGTGGCCATTTGGATGTACGGGTCGGTATCACTCTCAACACTAACACCGAACCCAATCCTCATCACAATAGCCGTCGCAAACCTCCGCAACGCCGTCTCCCAAGACCCAGGGTCTCGTATAATCCCCCTGACCAAAATCAACGCCTCCCTCTCCTGTAGCTCGCGATAAACCTGCACACTCGTCTTTGAAAAGCTCCGCTGCAGGATGCTGCGATGCATACGGAACTCCGAGCCCCACCGCATAAACGTCAGCGTCTTGCGCCAGCCCATCTCTTCGAATAGCACGAAGCGCGGGCGGTCGCAGTAGTTTGCGCCCCGCTTATCGAGCAAATCAACGGCGGCGCGGACAGAGTTGAGGACGATGATGGGCTGGCCTAGGACGTTGAAGTAGAGCACGTCGGAGCGGTATTCTTTTGACCAGGCGGCGTAGGCGTGTTCTGGGTTGTCGGTCGGGACGATGCGGAGGTGGCCGAGGATTGGTTCGCCCGGAGGTCCGGGCGGGAGCGGGAGCAAATGGCCCTGGTGGGTTCCGAGTTTGCGGAGGCGCGTGCGCGTGCGCCGGGTCCGTAGGGTATGGACGGTGACGGCGGCGAGGAGTAGGAGGAGGAGGAGCATGGCGACAAGCCGTGTCCTGTGCACGGATACGACTTGCAATAGGGCCATTGTCGGGTAAGGTGCAGTGATTATTGTTGCAGGTATATAGCGAGCGTATCTAGTCGCAGGATAGTCTTACTAGTACCACCGAAGGTGGAAGGATGGGTATTGGCGACGGGGATGCCTCGAGGCTCTTATACGGAAGTGTCACCGACGATAGCCAATGCGATACCAATTCCAACCTTGTCGTGATGCAGCACGCAGGAAGCCCGAAATGGCCATCTCGGCTGGCAAGTGGAGGAGGGGCCGGTTCCCTTCCAGCACGTAATGATGAGGAGATCGATTCTGCCAGTGGTTCATCAACGAGGTGTTAAGAGTAAGAGTCAAGCAACACAGACTAGAAAGCCGTTTGACTCGGGTTAGTGCATATGAGGATCTTAGAATGAGGGTGACAAGCCGCCCAAACCAATACACAAGAAAACCTGGCCGGAAATTCTGCCCACGACGGTTTGTCGCATCCTGGTCACAACCGGCAAAAGGGTCCGTAGCCGGCGACATGCTCCTGAGTTTGCCGGACTTGGGCAAAATTATGGTCTCCTTACACTGCGGTCCGTCGCCCATAAGTGTTTTTCCGCGTTTCCCGTTTAGCGAGCTTCATGCCATTCTGGAAGCTGTCATTATGAATGTTTCTCGGACGTGGCTTAGGCCGTATCTTCTGAATCTCATGCCTACTCCGAACGTTACAATATCTGCATACCTTGTCCTCCCACGTGGCCCTCCATCCGCTAGTTCACCTCTAGTCTGACACGATCTCACCTAAGATTCAGATCTAGTCACGAGTAACGATTTCTAGTCAGTGACGTGCAGACGTAAACTCGCAACCACCGAGTCACACGGAGCCGCGTGGTGCCGTTTGTTCTGCTCTACCCCTCACACACCTAATTCGTAGCCCACATAAGGGGGAGATGGTCGGGGCCGCAGCGGCGGTCGCTTAACCCGCGGCGCTGACTGACTCGGGCCCCCGCCGCTACCAAACGGGGATTCGGAAATCGATTCGTTTCGGAGGTGGTGCCGGGAACGTAACATGGCGGGCTCGCTACACGCGTGTCGGCAGAATCATACAGCCAGCATCCGGGCCACCATGCGAATCATGCCGACATGCTGGGACCGAAGATGTTGGATTTTGCGGATTTCTTTGCCCAATGGAGCGAGCCGCTAGCCGTTGGTTTCGCCAATGATTACTACGGTCCTCCAACGCCGATGATACCGACTCTTCAAGCAGCCCTTATGGTCATTCTCTAGTGTGTGGCTCTTGTACTGTCAAGGGAAGTTGTGGGTTGAGTGTGATTGCGGGGGATAGTGAAACGGAAAAGGGAGCGGTAGTTTTCAGGCCTCAGACACCTGAATGTTGAGCTAGGATGATTACCCCTTTTACCTCTCATATAGATAATAACACGCAGGGAGCCTCTGGTGCGAGCAAGAGAACGGATAAGAGAACTAGAAAAAAGACAATAAATTCCGAACTGAGAAGTACCTGAAGGCTGGAGAACCTTCACTGCGTCCCACCTTCAGCATTGAGACAACGTTCCGTGAGAGCTTACCACAGGACACTATCGCAGCTAGACGATTTCTCCACATCTATATCTTTCTATGTTATATTTCCTTACGTTGATTTCAATACGTTGGTATAGGATTAAATTGAAAACAACGTATCGCTTGTTAGACCAGATAAGATATCTGGTATAATGACAGGAGAGATCTACCGGCCTGCGCAAGATAACACCCACGCTTTGTCCGTACTCGCTATTGAAGCTTGATACAACGAGGACAAGGAAAGGGACTCGATATGAAAAGAAGTTACAGTGCGCATGACCACTTCGCGCTGCTTAGGTTCACAAGTAACTTGGAGGAGACATACGCCCTTCTGTCAAGTGCTCAAGCCGAGCAAACGGTGGGGAAGGGGTCGGCAAGGCGCACCTTCTGGATGATACAATGCCAGGAAGACCTTCATGTCCACTTGGAGCATAGCATCCCCCCGCCGCTCCCATTGGATGATCTGACAGTAATTCGCCTTTCTAGGAGAGCGGCTTTACGTTTAAAGTCGTCACTAGGCAAATGGCTGCATTGACTGGCACGCTTGCTGCTATCGCGAGCCCCTACTTCACAGTAGGATGCCCGGATACATACCCTTGTGCGACGCTTTCCCAGGCACATAGCCTTCGAGGGCAAGTCGATCGTCGGTCGGGCATCCAGCGGATGAGATTAGGCCAAGCCATCCGAGGAAAACCAATAGTAGGTACGCTGCATCAGCAGAGGGGCTTAAGATACGTACGGCGGAAGCGGCATTGAGACATTGGTAGGTTGAGTATCTGGAACCAAAGGGTTGGAAACTTGGGTACCCAAATTTCACCTTTCTCCCAGACGTCATGGTATTGTGGCCAAATAATTCCGTTTCCGGGATGAGGGGAGAATGAGGGGGGTGGGGGGCTCATTACCTCAACTACATAGGTAATCTCGCCCCATCCCTCATCACTGCAGACGACGAGGAGCCATACCAATATGCTATCCTAGAGGGCTTCTGGAGTAGTGAAAAGTCATCCGGTAACGCCATCAATCGTACGAGCAAATAGGGGCTTGAAATAGTATGAGGGCTTGCGATGAGACGTTCCCCGCTATCCTTAGGAGGTGGTCTTCGCGTCAATAAGTGCGACTCGCTATTATTGTATCTCTAGCAACACCCGCATCTATACCCCCATGTCTTAACCCTTAGAGGCCGAAGGAATGGTAGTAAGATCTCGTGGTTGCGTCTCCTGTCGTCAAGCAGTCCCAAGAATGGTGGGACTGACTTGCGCAGAGTTAGTGGCTTATACAGACGCTTGAGATGTCAACCAACAAAGCTTTGACGGCCGAAGGTACCCAGAAGGATGGCGAGGGGTCCATGTTGTGTATGGCGGCCTAAATTTACACATGCCCCAAATGAGGTGTTTTTTCTTACGACCTCTTCGAAGCTGACTGCATTCTTGAGTGGCAAGTCCAATTATAGTCTGCTCACCGTCACTGGGATGACCCCCCGATGAATACCTAGGTGAGGCTTCCGTACTTCCCTCTATCCTCCTTCTTACTGTCCAAATTCTGTTTATCTGATAATTAACGATTTGCCTGAATTACATAGATTTCACGCAAGTCCATGTGCCTGAACTTTGATCGAGCCTACATAGTAATCAGTCGGATCACAGTATGGCGTAATAGTCAAATCTGTCGATTACATTATGGAGAGTGTCGTCAATAGCCTTTAAGTAGCCGAAAATGTACTTTTTAGTCCGAGTAAGCTATTGGAAAGAGGAGAAAGGCATACAATCTTGAGTTCGTCAACTCGAGTCAAATTGCCAGCTTTAAGCCTCAGAGTCCGAATTAGAGGTGTCGCTCCAAATAGCCTGTTTCATCGCACGTCTCCCAGAAGAAAAAGCATGCTGGACGAAGCCAGTATCATGCGCCACCGCTATGATAGAATCATCGCTTCCGCTGCTTGACACCTCTTCCATTCCACGGACTTGACTAACAGTGCGAAGCCCAACTGCAGACCTCTTGAAATGAGTAGCATCTGACACTATTCTGGGGTTTGGCAAGCGGTCGGCTGGCTTGAGCTCCGGAAGATGACCGGATGGTTTGGAACCGACGCCTTGCAGCTTGGCACTAGCTGCACTGTGTTTTGGTAGTACTACTCGCTTGCGCTTCCGAGGATTGTCAATCTCCTCAGAATCAGGTGGCTCCACGCGCTCAAGATGGTTTTGTGCAGGCCTCTCTGGGCAGGCCACAATATCCCCCTCTTTCGTTACCAAGAGACCGAAGCCTTCGTCGTCTACCTCCGTGTCAATGAGACAGCAGCAGTAGGACGAGTCGTAGTACAATGGTAAACTCAAAGTAGGCATGCTTCGGATGATTCTTTTTCCGCCATGACCCATGTAATGTCTTTGAATGACAAGGGATCGTTCATCACCTACGCCTTCAAACTCGAGCTCGAATAGCCAATACCCCTTGTGAGGCTGGGGAAGTTCGATGACATCGCAACAGGATGCAAGACGGAGATACTTCTTCCTGTCAGGAACCTGTAGAAAAGGGTCGCAAATAATCCTGACTCTAGATTTACCACTGAACCACCTTTTCCAGGGACTCGGTCCAGTCTGCTCATGGGTCATGTCAGTATACACAAAGAATAGATGACAAGCAACGCAAAGCAGATCGAGACAACTTACTAGGTCCAATGAAACCTCAATCTCTTCTTCCCACAAGCCCCCAGATTCCTTCGGCCCTTTGGGTAGACTTCCCCGTTGGAATCCAAACGCGGCGCCCTTTGCAATTGACTCTCGTACAGACATGGTGTTCGCTGTCGCAAGTGCTGCCCCTCGGCAAATGTTCCATGAACTGCCCTTGAATGTCAGCAATGCTGTCCTCGCAGTTCTGCTTCGAGCTATTGATATGTTACTCACTCGTCCTTTGGTGTGTACATCGTGGATGGCTCCGATAATCCGTACCGCCGGCAGGCCAAGTTGAGCCGAGCTTGGACAGCAGAGTTCTTCCCACTGCCCCCTGACAGAACAACTTTGACATGGGCGCTGAGAGACACTGCTTCAGCGATCTTCCTTTCAGCAAGATTCAGAGGCGCTCCCATGGCCCTCAAAAAACAGGTCTTGGATTCATTTAGCGAAATGTTCACGCTGCAAATTTGTTGCTCGTCGTCAGGGTTCGGACAGGTGAAGTACATCGGCTCGACATCGCATCCTTTGAAATTCACGATTTTTCGCTGGAATGATTCGAGAAGTTCTGATCGTAGTCGAGGTGGTAAAGCGCGCTTAGTAGTCTTCTCCACGTACGACTTCATGAACTTATTAACCTCCTGCTCCCACCATTGAGTACCGCCAAAGGTCGCTTCGGAATACGTGTCAGATATGTCGAGAAACAAGCTAGGCAACAGGACATACAAAATGTTTGACCCATTCGGTGGTAGCTGAGTTTACCGTCGGTGCTCTTCTGTGCACTGAACATGCACCCGTTCTAAAGATGGTCGTTCGCCTTGTGAACTTGTTTCCGGACATTGGAGATGTGATAGATCACTTACCATCGTGTGACCCCCGAAGTCCAAAAAGACGACAAGAACTGGGATCTGTGGTGACACAAAGATCTCATCGACGAGCCGTTCAGTCGCGAACAATTTATGGGCCGATGCAAGACTTTCAACGTGAAAGCTGACTTCGAAATTCGGTTTGATCCAAGTCGAATTGGGGGGGATGTTCTTTCTCAAAAGATTCTCATACTCGGTTCGTTCTCCTAGTCTCCAATGAGCAGGGTATGACAGCCCGATCTCTTTGATGTAGAAGTAGGTGCGCGAGTCAGAGTCGTTGTTGCCATTGCAAAAGCTCTCAACTCGCTCAATCACTGTTCTAGTGATATCATTCATGCCCTGTTTGACAAGGTACCAAGTTTCTTCCGCTTGCGAGCCCTGAAACAAGGCATCAGTAGCATCATCTCCGGTCTTTGGAGATGTGGAGAAGAAGGGCTTTGACGGCATCGGTTCCCTATCCTGGTCGATGTCTTCGCCCGTATAGACCCTTCCAATGCCATCGAGATAGATTGCCGAACTGAAAGCGCCTTTTTGATAGCGTTGATCATGCCCAGGCAAAGCATCTTCAGTGAAAATGAGATACTTCTGACGAGTGTCTCGGGTTAGAATACTGCCACGAATGGCGCTGCTTCCCCAGTCCAGTGCCAAGATACTGGGCGCGTAAGCTGAGGTCAGTCCATGTTTAATGATAAAGGTGAGACTTTCCAACTTTTAGCACAGAACACTTACGCAGTCTGTCGTTCGTGCTCAATCATGTCTAAATGTTGGCAAGATGTTAATAAACGCAGAAACAAAAAAAAGTGCAAGGGGCGCCTTCTGCTGTCATGTGAATAAGAATGCCAGGGGGAAAATGAGGACGAATGATCAACGTTTTAATACTCCGTAGTCGTTGCATCTCCCGAAGTTTAACCCTGATATTGATTCGTCTCCGCCCCGGATTGATGTACTTGAAAGATACCGGGTACGATAGGTAACCCCATTGAAGCACAGAGACCGCCCTAGACTAACGCGGTGCCTAATGCATGTAGTTCTCATAACATTACATTATTTTGGGGGGAGACGTTGGATGTCAGTCGAAGGAAATCTAGCCCACTAGCAGCTGCAGTCACATAGAAAACCCAGGAATACACCGGTGTGTAATTGTATGTACAATGCCCGTTGTCTGAAAATGATCCATGATGTGGGTCCATGTAGGCAATAACTACAATGGGGGTGGTGTAGACATCAACTTACCGGATTTTGCAACACAATCATGAACTAAGCAGGGAAAGCTTGCGCTGTCACCGCCCGCCCCCTTTTCCCTACATATGAAGCCTCAAGGATTGTCTATCGGTGAGCAATGATACAAGATCTGCAATAGGCTGTGCCCATTCTTGGCACAATCACTGCTGCGGTGCGGGCGCTAGACAATTAAGCTCGAGGAAGCTTTTCGAGTATGAGTGAAAGAGGGACCGTACTAAAGTATATCGCTTCTGACATAGTGTGCATTTAGGCGGATACCTTTGATTTCATGGTATGGATGTAAAGGAATCAGGAACTCTGTCTCAAGCTGGCCGTGTTCCTTCAAATTCAGCAATGGATTGAAAAAGGTCGCCCCTTCCGCCCTGCAGCGCATCAGCTTTGCCCCTTCTTATCTGCAGTCACCAGCTCAGGAGAAGTGCACTATGAGCCTTTCAGAAGATTCGACAAGCAGTCTCTCCGAGGAATCGGCAACAGCAATTCGTCTATACATTAAACAGCTTGAAGATGACCTCCACCAGCAGATCACTACTGAGGTTAAACGTGTTCTAGAGTCATATGAGATTTTTAGGAGCCATTGCCAGCAGAGCCTTCTTGCGGGTCTTCCTCCCAAGTACCGGCCGGAAGAGAGACCAGAAGTTGTTGCCAGGATCAAAGCACAATTCCCGTGTCACATCAACAACTTCTTCTACGACAACATCGCTGGAATGTCCTGCTCTGCCTTCCAATACGCGGGGACGAAGCCGACTCCTTTCACGATGCCACGGGACCTCATTTCCATGCGCCGGCCGCCTCATTCGAATCGCACTGTCATTCGGCGGAAAACGGTTGAGGGTCCTCGATTTGTGACCGTGAATGCGGTAGAAAGAGCTTACTTGGACAGTTTTGTCTTCTCCTATACGCTCGATGGTTCAAAGGCACATTGGATTCTGCTTTGTCCAAAGCAGGATTGCCAGAGTCGCAACTTCTCTCGAGATCCGATCGCTAGCGGAGATGCGATAGCACACTTCAAGCAGTGTGAGATCTCGGCTGTCGAAGAAACTACCATTATCAGGAGACATGGGATGCAAGGTGAGCCAATGTCTGTCCTATTTCTCTTCATTATACAGTGAGTGAGTGGCTGACCTGTTTATTTCTCTCAAAGTTGTGCCGCACAGACTCAAAGCTCGAGACCAGCCTATCAGCGCTCGGTGGGTAGCAAAGCACAACAAGAACATAAAAGCAGGCAATCACCGGTTGACAAAATGTTCTCGGAAAGCTGACAACGGGGCGAGTCCAGACTCCATGGAAGACTTGGACACAGACTCTGACTGAGGGTGTCTTTATGGCTGGCTTTAATGGCTTGGACTGTAATGAACTATGGATGAATGCGTGCCTCATGGCACGATTGATCATTAGGAATCAGTCACAGAACCTTAGAATGAAATTGCGTTGCTTTTGTTTTTGATCTCTCCCGCCTTCCGGGCAACTCCAAGTTAAGGTAGTGATGGATACTTGACCAATTTTGAGAATTGGACACCAAATTTTCGGGCTGAGCGTGGCCCATGTAGGCAGGGTACTACCTAGACATCGCGAGATGCACAAACATCGATACTTCCCCTTTACAGGTAGTTTCCTTTCTCCTTCTTCTCTCTACTTAAGTACTCTGTAATTTGACGAACTGTATGTGACCCACTTGTTAATACAGCCTTTGCGCCAATGGGGTTCGTTTCCATTCGACAAGGAGCTTAGTGTGAACGGAAATGCCGTGGCTTCCCTGAGGATTGTCGAAGCCGTAACAGGTTCTAGCCATTTCAAACCAGCGGAAGTTTATTGCATCTTACCCGGTGTGCCAGGCTTGCCCCAAAACGGGAAGCCCTATCGCATCCACGCTACCATGCCGAGTTCCAGATCCACATAAAACGTATTGAAACGAAGTAGGGATGAATGAGACTCACCTTTTACACTGCATGCAACTATGTTGACAAAATGATAAGGGGATGAAAGCAGAATGCATGAGGTAGACGGTAGTAGTGACTTCAAACCACTTGCATGTCCCGTTGACATATTATATATCTTGAATTATGCGTACATTGTAGGATAACCTCGAGAGCGCTCCTTACGTCACCAAGCTAAGTTAGATAGCGCCATATATGTATCAAGGGGTTTCTGGTGCGTCCGCTGAAGGATGAACATCGCAAATGCGCTGTTTTATGTCCTTGTCAATTCGATCTTCGGACAAGAAGTCATTGGAGAAGAGATAATGTACGCCCCATTCACTACGCCCATGTGAAATTACGCTTACTTTGAGACTCCGAATGCAGTAAATATTTTAGTCGGCATGCATGGTGCTGAAAACAGGATGCCTGGAGTGATTTCGTGGCGTGTATACGCACATAAGCTCAAGACATGGCATTCTTTTAACTCAGCCTATCTGTCCGCTTCTTTTTGTCGCCCTTAATTTACCCCACGCGAAGCTAGAAGCAGAACACTATTATCATTGACATGAACTCTCAAATGTAACATGGCAGATCGTTGCTGTTGGGCCGACGCACTTTACATTCGTTATATACTGAGGTACAGTACCTGGTAGACATGCATGTAGGAAGTAGGGTCAGTGATAAGTCGGGACATATCCGGACACATTCTTTGATTTAGATGTGAAACAAAATCGTGAGTCTTCAAACTTATCTTCGGGCCCGCGAATTGACTCGGATTATACGGAGTAATACACGGGCAGTGCACAAACTATGGAGTGAGGCCATCGCTCGCACCTGAATTACTCCTTAGATTGGTCACGCAAGAATCGCCTCTCCGCTAACCCTGGCACAAAATTTTCCTATCACATGCCTAAGTTGAAGTTGCACTAAGGGTTCGTGAACTCCTGAACCACACCCCCCCCCCCTTTCTGTTCTTTTTTCGTCCAATGCGACCATGTAAGTACTCTGCCTCTGAATGGAAAGAGTTCTAGGTTGGGCCTACGTCTAGATCAACATGCAAATCCCCATGCGAGATAGCACGAAATTTGGACAACAAGGAATTTGTCAAGAATAACGTGGCCAGGGAAGGATATTAACATGAGCTTTTGACATGTATACTTGGGATATATGTGCTTTCAATTTACCCAAGATTGCGGTACATCAAGTGCTCAAATAGGATAAGATCGGCCGATTTAATCAGAACTATTGAAAGTTGGGAATTTGAGAGAACCTTGCATATGGCTCATTCTCTCAATTCCTCTATCTCCAGGGGGCAGATCATCGAGACCAGGTAGCATCCGTGCTTCCATTTGTGAGGTAGGTATCGCGTAGAAAGGTTGCATAGCGAGGCGAAAGCTCTTTATTGATAGCTTCGTAGCCACAGAAGTACCAATCGAGAGATTTACGTGTATTAATACCTACTTCTTACAGTCCTATGATTTCATCATAACGCACACTTGTATGAATAGACAGATATAAGCTCCTGGCTTTGATACGAAACGTGGTTCAGGGCTGAGGCTACATTAAAAAAAATGCACCCAGTTTTCATCGATACCTTCTCGTTTTATCCACTACACTTTGACGTGCGGACTTTGCTGCTGCCTGAGTACGTCCCCAAGTGTTAGCCTATCCTTGTATTTAGCTTGTGGGCATTGGAGCGAGAATCTGTGGCCACAAGGGTCGGCTTACGAACGCACAAATAATTTCCGCATCATCCCTAAAGGCAGTACCATATAGCTTCAATGTTGAGCAGCTTGACCGGCATATGAATGGGTCAGCCGAAAAAGCAAATTTACAGCCAGATGCCGAATTCGGACAAATAAGAATGCAGCACCGCCTGCCAATACCCAAGCCATGAGCGAAGCCCCAGTTCGGCTTGCTTTCTAAAGCTTTTGTCGTGACAGATATCTTTATGACTAGGTTGGTGGAATTAAAACGCACTGTGGACACGGCCTGGGAGATGAAGGGGGGGGGGGGGGGGGTGATGTGGATTGTGTTGGTTATTGTAGGGGGGGAGGTGAGAGGAGAGGAGTGGGGGGGAGGGAGGGGGGGGGGGGGGGGGGGGGGGGGGGGGGGGGGGGGGGGGGGGGGGGGGGGGGGGGGGGGGAGGGAGGCACTTTCTTACTTTAGCTTCAGCACAGGTGAGCTGGTGCAAAGGAAGCAGACAACACATGGATGTTTTGAGAACTTGGAGCTTTTGAAGTTTCATTACTCGATGACGAATGCTCGTCTGCGAGGGCGGTCTTTTCTGAAAGAGTCTCGATTGTATGTGTATTGTTGAGATTGCCGTAAATCGCGCGGTGCCAAAAGTCAGAAAAGGTCACCTATTGCGAAACAGCCGTATTGATTCAGCTGAACCAGTCGGCTTCCTCTTCCCGCGGCACAGCTGGTCACTCGTAAGTGATCTACCATTGGTCTGCCCCTGATGATAGTAAGTGGCGTGAACGTAATAGCCAATTTCGCTTTTGAGGTCACGTCGGACTTTCTCGAGGTCTCCGGGACATGTCAGCGAGGCCTTCGTCAAGAAACAAACAAGCGTTCATTCTTGGCAAAGATCCCATTGATGGGTACTACCCATGGTCAATATTTACCAAGCTTAACTAGCTGCTGAGACTCATGGGGGATTAAGTATTGATGACATTTGGCACATGTACTTCCTGTACCCTGGTGCATGATCCATGCCCGGTGATATACCAGAGGCCTTGTCTTGGATGTGGGGGTTCTTCCAGCACTTAATGCTCTGGATCATTCAACCCCGAGTGTCCACGTATCCAAGCATTCATCTGCGTGGCAGGAAAGCTCAAGATTCTGTGGATCCCGCCAACAAATTCTTCGAGAGGTTTTTTGGCGACATGAAAGCTTGGTCCCTTGCTAGTTTGAGTCTGGGCAATATGTGTATAGGTTGGTTGCGGTCAACGGATTAGAGACAAGAAATATACCTGGGATCCAAAGTGCTTACTATTTAACCCCAATACCCCTTATGTTGATTCGAGTCGCTCTGTACTTTTTCACGGGAGCCACTCAGCTTATAACTTTGTTTACCTTCTGCTTCGGGATAAGACTTCATACTGTTATGTGCTCGAGGCCAATTCTCAAGAGTCATGCGATGTCCGGCGCTCTGATGCGCCGCTGTACAGACATGTAAGCTAACACTTTCGCTGTCATTCAGAAAACTAGATTGGTTAATAACCGTAGTGTTGTTGGCTTGGACTGGGGGAGTACATCTGTTCGCTTGGTCATTTGCTTCTTGCCCTCGGACGGTGAGGCGATTGTTCCAAAGCCGGAAGAGTTGTTTAACCAAAGGAGTTTGCAAACCCAAGATGGTACTCGATATGAAAAGGGCGCTTTCAACGGGTACATCAATATTTCAGGGACTGGAGAAGTCTACACTGGCGATGAACTAAGCCCTTCAGCCACACAGGTTTCGGCAAAATTCTTTCTAGGTGATGGTTTTCTCGACACAGGCCGGAACACAATCAACGACGAGAATTCCCTGCGGGTGGAAGCACTGAGAATCAAGGACAAACACTCTGATTTCGAAACCATCGGAAAGAAAGGTTTGGGGTTAATCCTCGACGCTGTCTTCCTTCGCTTAGATGAAGAATGCCGCAAGATGGAAAGACCTCTTAGGATTGTAGATTTTGGCCTCTCAGCTCCTGCTCACTGGAGTGTCACAGAATACGAAAAGTACAAGGCTCTGATTAGGGAAAAGTTAGGAAGTAGCCCAAGACTGCTTACTAGTCGATCGTTCGATCTCGATCAGATCTACGACCATCTCCATTTACATACAGAAGCGGAGGCAATGGCCCATTTCATTTCTTCCAGCGAACACATCGCAGACAGGAGACTTGGTACGGACGCCAGCCAATATGTGCTTTTTCTCGACTTCGGAGGCCACAGCATGGTACGTTCTCTTCATTCTGTTCCAGCACATTTAACCGCATATTCTGACGCGCAAAGAATGGCTGCCTTTACTACGTAAGACGAGCCGGAGGCAAAACGGCCCTTTTCAGAGCCGGTGATCCCATCGGTAAGCCTAGCGAGCGAACTGAGAGTGCCTTAAGGATGAAATAATTGGTGATCTGTGTGCTAACCTCTCTGTTTACAATAGCAACAGTTGGCGGCGGAGGCATGTGGGAGGCATCCGTTGGTGACTTTTGCACCAACCACACCACATCGGACAACGGTAAAGTCAGCAGCCAAGAATTCTCGTATTTGCTTCGCAATGAGTTCCTCAGAGAATTCCGTACGCGCCTCATAGCTCTTGGGAACAACAATCCGTTCAAGGAAGAGTCGCCGAATGAATTCAAGTCGCAGTTCGAGGACATTGATCTTACTATCGCGAAGCCGGCGAAGTATTTTTCAACTTCCAAGCGCTTCCACGTCAATATTCCGATCCATGATCTGACCAAAATGTTCAAGAAAGCCTTTCTTCAACCATTGCTTGAAGCCGAACGCGGCATCAGGAATCTTGAAGCTGAACTTGCATCATCGCAAAAAGACATCCGTGGCCGGATTGTAGTATCTGGAGGCGGCGCCAAGAATCAAAGAGTCAAGTACTATTTGTTCAAGTTCGTCGAAACGGTTTTCCAAAACACAGTATCTCCGCCTATAGTCTATCTGGATCAGAACCCGGAAACCCCAAATGAGTAAGCATGCTTCCATCTCGATATCTATCTTGACAAGAACAGTAATGAGAGGAGGCCGGATGCACTAATACTTAGACGCAAACAGATCATTTAACACTGCCAAAGGAGCGGGGCTGGCGACGGCTAAAGCACACCAGACAATCCAAAATTACATCAAGAATGGCGCTGCTTTTGGAATACAAGTGCAAAGAGGCCGAGGTGGTGGCGGGGATGAAGAATGGGACGATTTTGCTGCTATGATCCTGGCAAATAACGTGAGTTAGGCAAATGTCCAAGAGCATAGACAACTTTGCCGCGTGTTGATTTATTGACATCAGGCTGTCAGAGAAAAGGAATGAAGGAATCGCGGTACCACACATTCCAAACTGACGGCACCAACAGGTTCAGGATAGTCTGCGATCCTTTCGGCCTGCACCAGTCAATGTCCCAGACTGATACACAATCTCTACGCTATCTCGACTGTGGCGCGCATACCTATGACTTTCTGGACCTTTTCATGCCAAGTCAAGGGCAATGGCAGTTCCGGCTTTCAGTCCCAGAGAATCAGAGTTCTGAGCATGAGCATCTAGTCCTTGAGAGACTTATGGTTGACAGAGGCCGTGAGTTGTGGACGACATACGACAAAATCAAGCTCGATGTATTTTTCAGCCGATCGACATCGACATTCTTAGTAAGACCTGATCGGAAACTCGATAACTTGCACCTTGGTTTAGGCTTGACCCCAGACGGAATTTTTGTTGCTTGTACGGCGGAAACTGAGAAAACCTGGTTCGACGAGGTCCAGCGTCGGACGGATGCCATATGGGCGGAGAAAACTAGGGAACCGCCCAATTACGAGACAACAGGTGCCAAACTTGTTGAGTTCAGCTCGGACAGTGAGGCTTAGGGTTTTGAGAGGTATGAAAAGTAAGCGGAACGTGACGTATTTCTTCTAGATTGTAGAATACAAAATTACGTGATTCATTATACCAAGCAAGAGCGTAGGGTCCGAATTCATTGTTTAATAGTATAAGGTAATATGCAATAATGTAGTTTCGTAACAGACTACTTTGAGACACAGGCTGTACATACATACAGTCATTGAAAGCACGTGCAAATGAAGAAGTGAAACGATAGTATCTAATACAAGGATGGTATCATTGACTCCATAAAGACAAAGAATCTACAAAAAGGCGCTCTAGAGACACTTGTAACTCAATCTTTGAACGTAGAGTTCATACCTCCTGATCCAATTTCTATAGCTGTAATAGCAAATCAAAGCACTACATAGCACCTAGAGCGTGTACATGAAGTCAGGTCGCTTGTCTCCAGCGACCCACCTCTGCTCATCAGTCATACCAGCCCACTGGGCATCCATCTTGCCGGCTCTGCGGCGACTATTGGCTACTCTAAGCGCGAAGTGCATGAAGATGGACCCACCAAGGAGGAAAAGAATCTGGTAGCCCAAGACAACACCGTGGCCAGTGAGGTAACGAGGGGACTCGGCCTTGATGTAAATGTTGGAGGAGACAACACCGTTGAGGTTACCCCATCCAACGACCATGCCCAGGACGAAAGCGCGCTTGAGAGAACCCTCGGTATTGTTGATGACCCAGGAGAGGGTGTTTGAGATGGTCGGGTAGATACCAGCGGCGCCGAGGAAGGTTCCGGCGTACTGGACCTTGGGGTTGGTCGTGGAGATGAGCATGACGAATCCGACAATACCAATAGTGACAGTCGCGACGTTGCAGTATCCACGCCAGCGGGTCTTGTCGGCAATGATACCAACAGTGACGGTGAGAGCGGCAGCAACGGCGTAAGGCGGAACGGAAAGCAGCTGGGCCTTGGTGCCTTGGTGACCCATGCCACGGAGAATAGTAGGCAGGAAGAGGGAGAAGGCATAGAGGGGCACGAGGCAGCCCATGTAGATGACCATGTAGCCGTACGTCTTCCAATCCGTCATGGCAGCGTAGATGTGGCGCTTGTCAAAGTCCTCGGCGGTGCGGCCCTGCTTGTCGGCGATGAGGCGGCGCTGGACGCGGATACGCTCGTCGGGAGTCAGGAATCGGGCGCCCTCGGGCCAGTCGAACACCATCCACCAGCAGAAAATTCCGACAAAGACGGTGGCCAGACCCTCAATGATGAAGATCCAGGCCCAGCCGGGCTTGCCGCCGATGCCGTCCATCTTGGCGATGGCTGCGGCGAGGAGACCGCCAAAGGAACCGGCCAGAGCGGCGGCGGAGAAGAAGACGGCAGAGCGAACACCGATTTCGGATCCCTTGTACCAACAGGAGAGGTAGTAGTTGACACCTAGTGTCTCATATCAGCCTCTGAAATTTCACAACCATAGGTTCCTGTGAGATCATGATGAAATAGCGAGCTTACCAGGGAAGAGACCAGCCTCAGCGATACCGAGGAACCAGCGGGCCGCAAGGAGACCGGAAAAGTTGGTGCACAGACCCATGAGCGTCATGATCATGCCCCAGACGATGATGATTCCAGTGAAGAAGATGCGGGGTGTGAGGCGCTTGAGCAGTGCATTGGTGGCGGGCTCGAAGACGGCGTAGCTGATGAAGAAGATGGTGAGCGACATGTTGTAGTCGGTGCCGCTCATCTTGAGGTCATCCTCCATGCCGGCGAGACGCGCATTGCCAATATTGGTTCGGTCGAGAAAGGAGAGGAGGTACTACGAAGAAATATGAAATTAGTATATCGTCAATCGTATTATGCGCGCGCAGCAGCTCATGCGCTGAGATTCTAGGAGAAGTGAGTGAGAGGGAAAATCATGTCTTACAAGGAGGGATAGCCAGGGGACCAGCCAAAGGTCGACCTTCCACATGAGCTTCTTGTCCTAGAAAGGAAAAGATGAGTTAGCATGAGTGGACTTATTTCTTCTGTCGTCTTAATGAAGCGTGGAGGAGTGAGTGAGGGCTTCACGACCTCATCACTCATAAGCCGGGTGAGGGAGCACACGTACAATGGCGGCACGCTCCTCTGCAGACTTTCCGGCGTCGGGATCGGGCAGATCAGCAAGCATCTGCGCCTGCTCGAGCTGAGAGTCGATGGGCTTCTCATCCGAGCTCTCGGCGAGCTCGTGATCTTTCTTCCCGTGGCGATCCATGGCTACGGTATTGGGACGACGGTTGTGGGTAGTGGGAAAGGTGTTCGATGTGCGAATGAGATTTGCGTATGCGCACGAGCGCGTTGGAACCAGGTGTGTCGCTTTTCCGAGGTTTGTGTGTGGGATCCCGCAGAAAAGTTTGCTTCCCTCTTGCCTTTCGATGGTAGAAAAAAAGAAAACTCTCAATCAAGAGAGGTAGGATCCGTCAGAAAGGCAGGCGCATGAAATCTGGTACGTGGCTCGCTTAAATGGTCGGGTCACTCAGGTGTATTCACCAGTAACCGAAGCTCAGGATGAGAGCGGATGAGGGGAGAGGTTGAGCAAGACTCGAGATGTGGTGGAACGCGGCAAATGGGAGGCGTTGAAAGGAGACGGAGAGGTTAAGTGGGAGAGAGAAACACAGAGAGAGAAGATGTGTCCCAAAACAACCTGGATGAGCTTGAGGGGTAGATCCGAAGCCAACGTGGGTTGAAACCTTGAGCGCTGCTTCTTATAAATTCGACGACAACATGGGATGTAGGCGGCCGTTTCCTCTCCCTCTCTTATTCAACGACAGTCCTGCCATGCCCGGGACCCTCCGTGGCCGCCGAGTGCTACCCCCGATCCACTCACACTCACACTCACACTCTACGCAGTATACATCGCATACCCCAATGGGAAGGACGAAATTGGCTTCCCATCTGAATGGTTTCGTTGGATGGCCCGCCCCTCTCTTCCGAAGTACTGTGTAAACAACCTTCACCGTGGGGGCTTCCGACGGGAGGGCAACGGGAGTACTTCAAATTCGGTACCGGAAACCCTGTCTGCTAGTTATAGCTTCGCCGCCGCGCCGCCTACGACATGGACTAAGGCTAGATTGAGGTCTGGGAGCCTGGGAGTAGGGGGAATGTAGACTCAGGGAGTGCCTCATCCGTAACTGCGGGCAGGGTTTGCAGGGTTTATTGCCTTGGGCTTCGGTACGTACTACGTAGCCATGCAGTATGCAGGTTGCTGGTCGTGGTCTTCCGCGCAGCTGGCTTGCATTTCGAGACGAAGAGAATGGCAGGGGGCTTTGAGTTAGGAGTGGCTGGCTCTAGCTCAGAGAGCTCAGGTTGAGCGCTTTGCTTGCTGCTTGTATCTCCGACGTCTCGACACTACGAGTCGCATTTACACTAGGGAAAGGTATCCAACTTCCTCGTCCGTACGACCGATGCCTTGCCCCCGCCAATGCATGCCCAGAGCTCTTGGCACTTCTCATGAGCCAACCCCGGAGCGGTTTGCTGTTAGCGATTGGCCCGCAGACTTGCGAGTCTGGGGCTAGTCTGGAAGGCAGGCTGTGGGCAGGATTGATGATGGGGGTCTCGCAATGGGAGGAAGACGGAGGAGAAAGGCGGAGAAGAGCAAGAATAAGCCAGACAGGTGAATGGCCCGTAGCCAATACGACGATGGGAGGTGGTAGAGAAAGAGGCAACTGGAGTCGACGATGTCCAGGCCGTTTGAGCAACATCAATGACTCGTCGAGCGCAGCCCTCGACTTCTTTTTCTGCCCAGCCCGAGACGCCTGCGCTTATGCTGGCACCAGACGCAAAGACGACGGACAGTGTGCCCTAAGGATATTGCTCCTCGCTGGCAGCACATTACCTGCACGTCCCAGTATGTGACCCGAGGGATTTGTTTGTGCTACACTACTCACGGAGAGGATGTTCCCTGCAGGCTAAGGAGTGCTGGACGGCTCACGAACACCAAAAGGAAACGCTAGATTGACGAGAAGGTCGAGCTGAATGCATAGAATGTTCGATTCTTCCCGTTAGCTTCCCTGTATCCGAAGTATGCGAGCCCTTCAGGACGGGTGCTGCACTAAGTTCGAGCCGTCCTCCCCCAAGTTTCTTACAAGCTTCTTCTTGTCCTGATGGCCATCGCGGCGCGGGGGAGGATACGGGGAAAGGGATGGGGAACCTGTTGGAGGTCATGGTGGGCAACATGAAGACAGGGGTGAGAACATGAACGATTTTCGATGGACTTTTCCCTCGACATCATCTCTCTCCTACAGTGCCGCCATTATCCTTTTGTCATCATCGCGACCCCCTCTTCCCCTCACAAGTCTCTCCACTCAACCACCGACATTCGTGGAGGCCCCCGGACGAAATAAGCATAAGAAACAGAAAAAGTTCGGACATTGAGCGAGATAGTTGGCCAGAGACAGGGAACCAGCCTTCTCACGAACACCCCATGCCGCGCCCCTCTTTCTCTCTTCATCCCCCGCAATCCTGTTTCTAGGCAATTTTCCCCGCACGGAGAGGGAGTCGTGGAGTTTGACGAGAGCGCTCCGATTACTTTACGACTCCATTTCAGTCGAGGTCTTGGAAAGTCTTGGGAGGGGCCCGGCAGTGGAGGCGAGCTAATCAAGCTACGGCTCTTTGCCAAACTAGGGGAATTCTTGCCGACATCTGTGATCCTTCAGGCTCTTGGGGAAGACCTGTTTCCTGGTCTGCCAAGATCGTGCTAGAGAAGAGGCCAATGGGGCATCGCGTGCTTTTGACTTCTGTCGCGCTGTCATGTGCGATCAAGTCTCGTTCCATTGGGGTGGATAGTGCCCAGCACAGCCTGTATGTATTCATTTTCATCAGCGACATGGATGATGGCGGGCCAGCGGGCTTCTTCCCGCCATTCTCATTCTCCAGTGAAGCCGAGACCGGGCAGCACACCGTGGACGTTGGTTGGAGCTTGGCGGGCGCCCAAGCTAGCTAGACGGTCTTGTGAGCAGTGAGCTTGTCGATGAGAGTCGAGCAACACGAGCTCCCCATACCGACGGAAACCAATGGAAGGGAGCGATTTTCGCTAGATAGGCCACCTTCATGAATTGTGCAAGCCACAAGTCTCTTCTCTTACCGAAAGCTCGTAACAAAGGAGGAGACCGGCGTGATCTTGGCGACTGATGCGCCCGTTTCCCCGCCCATGTCCTGGGAACAGCCGCCGTCCAGGGCACTGCACGAAAGACGACTGGGAAAGCGGTAGAGGAGATAAGCTTTGCCGCCATTGAGACCGACTTTGACACGAACTGTGGCTCTCGAACTGGCGGCGCCGCCAGCCTGGGGCAACTTGGGGTTAGCTGGCACTGGGCAGCCTAATGGTGGCTCCCAAATGGAACAACGCGCGCTTTTTCGTTGGTCTTCTTACTTGGCGGGGAAGAAAGAATCTAGATCGCAATGTGTCAGGGCTCCTCTTCCCCGGATTTCCTGGTCAACATCAGCCCATCCCGGACTGAAATCAGAGCACCACCGAGCACCCGCAAGTTGTTCCGGGAGAGCCTTAGATTGGTGGTCAGCAATGTGCAAGTTCCAGGAAAGGCTTCGACGAAATACGCGATGTTGGATGGACCACAAAGGCTTCCGCAAGCCAAGCCAGAGAACAGGTCCCATTATCGACGTCCTCGGTGCTCTTGGCAACAGGCAGTCCGGTCCCAATAACATTCGCTGAGTATGGGTTTTATCCGATGGCACATCTCTCAACCGCATAAGCCATCTGCGAGACCACGCGACGAACGCCCATCCGAGTACGGAATGGCCCAATCATAGTCCCAAACCATTCTCGACGAGGCGAAACCCTATTTGAACGGCCGCTTTTGAGAGGTGAGCTAGAAGGTTCGTAGTCCGTTGACCGGGTATGATGTGGCAACACTGCCTCAACTCGAGAGAATCACTACAAACAGCAGTGCCGTCAAGGCAGGACAATGCCGTGGTTTCACAACGTCCCGGTCTGGTTCCGCGATCCCTTGCACTTGGTTCTCGAACAAGATCGTCTCCAGCGCCGTTCCCGCCTTAGTGGCTTGCGACCTGGCGGGCAACCTCTACAAACGACTCCCAATATCGCGGTCGAATGGAAGTGAAGAGGCTGTGACAACTTGCGCTCATAACGTTCAACTGGCATCTGAAAAAGAGGGTCACAAGGTAGTCAGACTTGAACCGTCACATGTCTCGGTCGCAACCGGCGTAGATTGCTATTTGCTAAACAGCCACTGCCGAGGGACATCCGCGATTCGATATCGTTAATGCGGATACGGAAAAGTAAGGGTGAGAGTAAGATGAGTGGTAAAGGGTGAGATTGAGAGCGAGAGTGAGAGTGAGATTGAGAGTGAATCTGTGAGACTCAGTGAGTGTGAAGCCTGGCGGCATTGGCCAATTGTCGGTCGAACCATCTTGCGCTTCTCACCCACTTCGTGTGAGAATGTGTATATTCTCCTCCTGTCTCTCTCCCTACATCTACCTCGATTTCATCCCATCCAAACTCTGTGTTCGAGTAGGTGACACAGACCGAGCGGCGGTGCGGTTTCATTTCCATGGCCTCGGAGCGACATGTCCTGTCCTGCATACAGTATGCGGCGAAAAGCAAATAACTCTCTTTTCTTTTCTCCTTCTCCTTACAGTCGTCCCAACGTTTTCTCCAGGATTTTACTCCCGCCACTGCCGCCGTGAAAATGAAGAAAAAGGAGAAGTCGGACACAGTACGAGATCTTCGGACGAGTTTCGTCCCAGTTGGTTGGTGCAAGATTTCTCTGCAAAGCCCCATCTCGGGCGTTATTCCCACATGAGCAATCTTGTGCGAGACGGCTTGCGGCCGAAAACGTGTTGTTTGCTTCCTTCTTGCATATGCTGCTGCAACACCACGGAGCCGTGTATGGTCAATATTCCGCCTGTTTACATGTGCTCTTATTCGACCGGCAACGATGATCCCGAAAATGCCTCGAGGAGGGTACCAAGGGGATGGGAAGACCGGAAGAAGCATCTCTTCGATAAGAATTTGCCTACCAAGAACGCAAGCTGTGAAAGATGCAACCTTGTTTCAGGGTCGTAGAGAAGGATGAGGTCGCCCTGAATATCAAATTGTTTGCTAGAGGCACCCGACGCGCGGCATGCCCAGAGACGCTGCAGGAGGTTGAGGACTTCGTGTGAGTAAATCACCCATTGTACTTTTTACTCTGGGATCCCTCATGCTTCATCCCAAGAGATCATGTGCGTCAAATAAAACGTGGGAAGAGAGGCGATGCAGGTGTCCACGCGCATAGATCTATTGCTGCGCCTAATATGCTTCCACCCGTGCTTCCCTGCCTATGGCAAGCAAACAGTAAGTATGAATTGTGCCCAATAATGATTTGCTACATATTCCTCATGAACCTTTCCATCTGCACAGCAGACGATTCCTTGATAGAATTGCTACCCCTGCTGTCCTTCCCAGCGGGCCAAGCGGCGCAGCTCGCACAGCAGACCCGTTAGACCTGACCGCCACGAGCCCATTCATCTCGACTGTCCAGAGGTATTCTTCGTCGCCCTGAAAATCTCCTTTCCAAAGATCCAATCGCCAAATGCAGCAAACCAAACACCACAAACGCCAGCTCAATTCCAAAATCCCCGGCCGTCTCGACGGTCGGCCCGATCCACCACATTTGCGCCATGCAGGGAACGAGGACGCCGAGGCAAGAGAAGCACGACCAAACGCAGCCACGCTTCGCGGCAGCCTCGCGGCGTTGTCCCAGGAGTCTGGATCCTACCTCGCGCAGTTGACGCCACAGAACCAGAGGTCGTCGACGAGCACCACAGTCCACGGTCCACGGTTCACGTTGAGGAATGCCGCGGACCAGTACCTAATGAGAGGGACGAAGGTCTCCAGACTCTCAATGAAATCGGCAGTGTCACGAATTCAACGAGACTTGCCACTGATGCCATCATCGGCGCATACGCGTCGTAAGAGACATTTGCGGACCTCCATGAAAAGGATGAGAGGAGGAGCTGGAAGTTGATGGCTATGGTGTATCCCTTTGCTGCGATGTTGCCGAAGAGCGTGGATGAGAGGACTATGCTTTCGAACTTGCTGAGACCTCCTGCTGGACCGACCACAGCTGACATCACCCTGTGGGCTGTTTCGTTCTCGTAGGCAGTTTCGAATCGAGGCGCTCTGGGTACTGTTCCTTGAATAGCTGCGCTGAGGATTGTGAGGAGGATCGCATGAACAGGGTGATCTGCATAGGTGTACTAGGAGATCCTCAGCCGTAGCTTGGTCCTTAGTAGGCTGGTTAGGTCGTCGTCAGAAGCGCAAAGGACGTGATAGCTAAAGCCAAGTCCCTCGCAACAAGCCCGGACGTTGCGCCTCGCATCTCGAAAGCGAATCTACCTCCTATGTCACCTATAAACTCTTCACGTCGCTAGAAAGACGAGTTGAGGATAACGCCCTGTTAGATAGGCACTCACAGGAGCATGTTCGCGTTCATCGCCACCACAAGGTCAAGATATTTACTGTCTTCTTAATGACAAGCTAGTCCACGAGAATCAGGGCGGCGCCTCGCACTTGAATGTTCCGGCCGAATGTGACTCGACGATAAGGGATGCCTTTCCAGCTCTTTCACTCTCCTCTCTGCGCATCTAGGATAGAAACTTCGCTTTCCGTATCGCGCTTCGTTGTGGCGAGAGGATGACTTCGGAGACATCGTTCCTTTGAGCCCATTCTGCTATGAAAGCTCGATTATACTTGTGATGGTCGTGGATTAGAGGTTGTGCAAGACAGTCGTCACTTTTTGACGAGGCCAAAGCTGACAGGTCTTTTGGTCATACTTGAAGGCCAAGTCTATCACTGCTTAAAGGGGGTGTTGAACCCGATCGCGCAGGGGCTTGATAATAACAGCCATATGATTGACTTGGACAAAGTACATGTAGAGGTGAAGGTTTTCTTCGCCAAAGTGTTCCAAGTGGGAGCCGGTCGCTAAGAAGCCATCAGCCTCGGCCCTTAGAAGCCGCACCTCGCATCTCTGGACAAGATGAAAAACACGCAAAAGACATTGTCAAATATCTCAAGGTCCTAGCCTCCGATATATCGGACCTCCTAGCGGCCACGAGCCCATGGTAGCCTATCACTAATCTTGAAACTTGGCACCCCGGATATGCGCCGGAAACATCACCGCAAGCCGGCCCTGAAGTCCCCACGAGCCGAACCCACACAGATCCACCGTTCAAGAGCCTCTCTGCCAATGTGCCAGTCCGCTTACCTAGCAGGCCTAGCAACAGATTACATCAATGAGTGCCCAGGCTAACTAATGCGAACCGTCCATAGCCTAAGAAACGGGGACTGGCCCATCTCCCTTCTCGGATGACCGTGCCGCGGCAGACCCGCCGCTGTTCGCCTTTTCCGAAACCGGCGCCGAAATATTTTGGCCGATTTCTGGGTCTGCGTGGGGTCCAAAATGTCATCGGTCAAGATTTTTCGTAGGCCGAGGTGGTATGAGTATTTCGCCAGCAGGGGGACCGCAAGGGGCATTTCTTCCTTAATTCTCAATCTTTCCCTCCGCCAAGAGAACCACAAGTCCATTGAGCCGTCCGGACGGTTCCATCACGGCCTCCACTTCCCCGATCTGCGGCCTCCGACTTGCGCCCCACGATGGGTGAACCTAAAACCGATGGCCCCGATGCCGAGACCGGCGTTGCGGCTGCTTCGAACCCCCAACCCGGACAGGAGAACCTCGTGCTTCCGCTGGAAGGGAATGCACCAACGGAGGCCTATAGCATCTTTTCTCGCACAGAGAAGTGGTTCATTGTCGCAATGGTCGCCGTTGCGGGATTCTATAGGTAAGTAAGGTCTTTCCGTGCCTCACATTGCCTACCCTGACATTCGGCGTAGCCCGCTGCCGGCAAACATTTACCTACCTGCTATCCCGAAGCTATCAGAAGCATTCGGCAAGTCTGTCGAGCTTCTGAACTTGACAGTGACAGCCTTTTTGGCGACTCAGGGCGTGTGTAAGTAAAAGACGACCTGCAGAAAAATGCCCCCTGATATCCACCCTACCAGCTATTTAGTGGATGAATACGACCTAACACTTATACCTGAATAGCTCCGATGCTATGGGGACCCCTCTCCGACCGCTACGGGAGGAGGCCAGTCTTCCTAGTCTGCCTGACTATTTTGATCGGAGCGTGTATAGGAATAGCCGTAATTCCTACAGACGCTTTCTGGCTCTTAATCGTCCTCCGATGCTTGCAGGCTGCAGGTTGCGCTAGCACAATCGCTCTTGGTAACACCTCCTTTTCTTCATCCCACTCTAAGGTATGTGCGACGCTAATCAATTGATTATCAGGTGCGGGTGTCATCGGGGACATTTCGACTCCCGAGGAGAGGGGAGGATTCTTCGGCACGTTCAATCTGGGCCCTATGGTACGTTTGGCCAACTATTGGAGCTTTGCGAAAGGTACCTTACTCTATCATGGTACTAACACTATCAGCTTTCACCCTGTATTGCTCCGGCGATTGGTGGTGCACTTTCTGATAAACTTGGCTGGCGCTCCATTTTCTGGTTCCAGGTCATCATGGCTGTTTGCTGCCTTCTCTTCATCCTTTTGTAAGTCACGCCTTGTTAATGAAACAAACCCTCGTCCTTCCTTTCTTCCTCGAGACCGTGCGCTGACGGCTACCCATCTCTATAGGTTCCTCCCGGAGACTCTTCGCAACCTCGTCGGCAACGGAAGTGTCTCTCTTGGTGGAGTTTACACCCCTCTTCTACCCGTAGTAGGTAGATCTCGAAGGAAGAATAAGATCCAGGGCAACAAGCCCGGCGTCAAACGATCAATCAACCCTTTTGTCATCCTCGTATATCCCGACGTCGCTATAACCCTCACATTCACGGGCGTCGTTTACGCAGTCAACAACACCGTTGTCACGACGGTTGCCTCTTCTTTTGCTAAAGTCTATCCTTGGTTGTCCGAAACCGCCCTCGGTCTGTGCTACCTGCCCACGGGATTCGGCATGATCGTTGGCAGCACTCTCACCGGCAAGTTCCTCGATTGGGATTATGCTCGTATTAAGAAAAAGGTTGAGGAATCCGATGGCGCTATCTTGTTCCCTAAGGAGTATGTACGTTTAAGGACCATGCCCGTGTTACTGGTTCTTTTCTCCGGAGCTGTCATAGCATGGGGCTTTTGCGTCGACCGAGGGGTTCATATCGCTGTTCCTCTCGTCCTTCAGATTGTCTGTAAGTTAACCTCATGGGCTGCATGTCCTTGATAAAGTCGCGATCCCACAGCTGACGCTTCTAGTGGGGTATACATCGATTGCTATTCTCAACACAACCATGACTCTGATGATCGATATTCTACAAACTAGGAGCTCGGCTGCGACAGCATGTGTAAGTAACTTGCTCTGAAGAACTATGCCAGAACTTGGAAATGCTAATGTTGTCACAGACAAACCTCGTACGCTGCTTACTGGCAGCCCTCTTGGTGGGTCTCATCGACAGGATGACGGCTGCCTTGCGCATCAGTTGGAGTTATGTTCTACTTGGCGGCGTTTGTGCTCTACTCCTACCCCTCATGTATATAGAAATGAAGGTCGGGCCAAAGTGGAGAATGAGGCGAGACTTGAAGTCCGTGGATGACTAGAGACAGTGTTTGGCTTTGATATCCATGCCTCATTTACGTACCTCGATACGGCACAAAAGGCCATCAATACTTCTACCAACAGTTATGCTAGTGCCCAACCAAAAATCGCATTTGATATCGCATCCTCCACATATAGACACTACAACAGCCTACTTAGAATTCAGATCCAGAAGATTGCCGTTTTAAATTTCCTCGCTACCATCCATTATCGAAGGCTTCGCGAGTGACCTGCAAGACCAACCGTCGTATTTGTTCTCAATACCAAGAGTAAAATAATAAGCATAAATTTCCATAGGCTAGGCAAGTGGCAATGCTGCATATCATGCCAGTGATTGCTCTCACACGTGCGCCCCTATAGAAGCCACCAATTACCACAGCTTATACCCATGTTGCCAGGCGCCACCCCTATACAGCCCCAGTTACAGCTAAAATAGCAAATATTTAAGGCCTTTTAAGGATGTTTAATGTACTTGCCAGTCTGAATGTGCCGTAACACAACGCGGACGGGCCCTGGGTTGCGCTTTGTACCTGTTCCTCTATGTGTGAAAACAGCCTCTACAACTTGAAGAATAAGCCGTATTGCTTGTATCAGTTTCCAATATCAGTGAATTTCAAGCCTGCAACGGGAACATAGAATAAACTGTTCGTTTATATGGCAGTAAGTTCGCTTTTACCGCTTTTACTACTGCGGCATCCCTTGTACTTCGACCTCAATACAATTTAACCCTCAGTACTTCACTTGCGGCAACACCCTCAATTCCTTTCCTTTTGGGAGGCACACTCCAAAAAGCCTAAGTACGTAGAAGATTATGGGCTGAAGCAGGATTAAGTAAGAATAAAACGATTGTATTAGCTAGCAAACTATCTTTCCCTCCTCTCAGTCCAATCGGCGGATTAAGCGCCGTTCAGAAAAGATGCCGCAAGGAAAACGCTGAATATCGCAGTTGTTCAAAGGCTGTCACCTAACCCGGAATATTAGGAGGCAAGATTAACATCGTCACTGTCATCTTCTGAAGGGGCTAGCGAATACTCGGTTCCCAATTCGAGTGACGACGGGGTGTGCGCGCCTCGTTCTCGTAATGAGCCACTTCTTGTCTCCATCGATCTTGTTGGAGGCGTCCCTGGATGACTGATAGGCTCGTAATCGGAATCAGAACTGCTATCATGGGTGTTACCAACAACTGAAATCTGTGCACCTGAGATTCTTTCGTTCTGCCCTTGTGATGAATCGCAGCTTGCCGCTGAAGGTGGTCGAAAAGGAAGGAGATGACCAGTGGGCTTCCATCCGGGCTGTCGCCTCTTCGTCCGTGGCGACGTTTCCGATACCTGTATTTGGCGTTTGCAAGGCGGACGATGGTTCTGTGTGCTGCTCTTCAGGCCTCTCAGCTGTTCCTTCACGGAGTCCACAGTGCAGGATGTAAGCGTTCCCTCTTCACTGAGTCGAAGACCACGACCTTCATCATCCACATCCGTGTCGAGCAAGAAACAATTTGAAGACTTTTCAAAATACATGGGACAGGAGAAAGGAGCCTCAGATCTCATGACTGTACGTGCTTTTTTGCTGGTCCCCAAATAGTCTCTTTGCAGCGAAAGGATCATGGCATCACCGTCGTAGGCAATTGAATGAGTGAAACGCCAGTAGCCTCTTTTGGGTGGAGGGAGCTCGAGGACATCGTAGCTCAGTGATGCCGTAAGCTCCTCTCTGCGTTCTGAGACTTGTAAAAACGGATCACACACGATCTTGAGCCATTTCTTCCCAGAACACCATATTGTGAAAGGATAAGACTTCGTCTGTATAGCAAATATATCAGCCTTCAATCCCCGGTAGAGACAAGTGAAATACTTTCAGTCACAACTCGAAGCTCTGCATCAATGACATCTGACAAAGTAAATTTGGACATACTGCATCAGCGGTGACTTCGATCTCTTCTTGCCAAAAGATTGCCTGTTTCGCGACGGCTGACTGATTTCTCTTCCATGCCGAGCCACCATCATTCTTCAAGTGCCCAACTTGGATTCCGAATGCTGCCCCTCTTTCCATGAACTCAAGGCCCGTCATGGTAGTCGCCGTGGCAATTGCCGCTCCTTTGGAGATATTCCATGAACTACAGCGTAAGTCAGCAAATATGACGTTTGAGAGAAGCTCTGGAACAGCTATCATTACTCCTTATCTCCCGCCTTTTCGTGAAAAAAGAAGGGATCATCGATTTTGGCCTTCCTGCACGCCTCCCAGATGTAGGCCTGGACGATGGAGCTTTTGCCGCTTCCGCCGGAAACTACAACTCGTACCCTGTTGCTGAGAGTTGCCGCCTCAGCAATTTTCTCCTTTGCCAACTCGATGGGTCGTTTCATCCCATCCAAAAAGCAGCCCTCGGCTTCTTCTTCCGAAAGATACACCGTCAGCGATCTCCTTGCATTCTGCGGATCTGTGACATGCAGCGACATCTCCTTGATCTTGTCCGAGCGTAACTTCTTGATATGCAGATGAAAGTTTTGAAGAAGCTGCGTCCGCTCTCTTGGAGGTAACTTGGATTTCAGCTTCTTTTCCAAGTATTCTATTGCAAATTTCCCGAAGGCTTGCTCCCACAGTTCAGTGCCGCCCCTTGTGCCTGGGCGAACAAGATTTAGCCACGGCTGTTCCACAGCAGCACAAACAGAGACAATCGAAGTACTGACTTACAGAATGTGTCGCCAACTCTATAGTAGCTAAACACCTGTTTCTTGCCCTGTACAACAGTAAACATGCAGCCGTTCTGATGGATGTTTGTCAGTATCATCTCATGCCGGGCGCGGCTTCGGATGTGGGGAGCAAGGTGTCTACATTCTTACCAAAGTGTAGCCGCCAAAGTCCAAGAAGACTAAAAGTGCAGGTTTGTCGGATATTCGAAGAATCTCATTGTGAAGGCGTTGGTTCCAGAATAAGTTATGTGCTGAAGCTAGACTTTCCACGTGGAAGTCCACATCTGTGTCGGTCGTAAAAATATCAGGGAAATCAGACATGACTCTCCTAATGATGTCTTCGTAGAAGGTTCGCTCCTCGTGCCCCCAGAATGCTGGGTAGGACAGCCCAACCCGAAGGATCTTGACCTCGCTGAGCACACGACCGTGCAAATACCCTCCTTGACAGTAACTTTGTACTTGCTGAAGAACAGCTCTGGCGATGGCGTCCATTCCCTCGTCAATGAGCTCTTGGGAGCTCCTGATTCCCCCCCTGTTCAGATTCTTATTGATAGCCTTGAAACTATTGATGGCGGCGGAATTGCTGCTGAAAAGTTCCTTGGAGGGGGTAGGAATTCGACTATCGTCCATTCTTTCACCAAAGGACACATCGCCCTTTCCGTCTAGATACAGAGCCGAGTTGAAGGCACCCTTTTGGTATCGCTCATCGTGCCCAGGATGAGATCCTGTGTTGAATATATCTTGTAGAATCCGCTCTCTACCTTGGAAAGTGAGTAGACTGACTCTGATTGCGGTTCTGCCCCAATCCCAGCCCAATATCCTGTGATCATCTTGTCAGAGGTATGGAAAGTAGTCACAATCTCATACGTATTCGTTCGGTAGTTTAGGACAAGAGCTCTTGTCACCTACGCTGAATGAATCTCTGGAGATTCCATATCGTCATAGAGGATACAATCGTCCGATATTTGGAAACTTGACGATAGAAAGTGTGAATCCAAATGCTGGATCAGAAACGAAGGGAGGTTGATGTGATCTGAGTTAACTGTTGAGGTCTCTAAAGTGGAGAAAAGTGAAGAGTGTAGCATAGGTATCAAGCAATATAGTTCGAATCAGCACTGCGATGTCAAAGCTTGCAATTGTGCAATTGAATATGGATATATATGATAGTTTCTGATGAAAGATTCATTGTGAGAATTAGAGGGACCAGCAGAAAACATTGAGAACTTGTCATGTTTGCAAGACAATGCAGCAAAGCTTTTGATTGTTTTCCTTGGGATCAGCAGCATAGACTACCTATAAGGGAGTCCTAATTTGAGACAAACAGATTAAATGTTTGCACGCAAAATTGCATGGCGTAAGCGCTTTCGAAGTCTCGAGATCATTAGTGAGGAACGTCCTTATTGTTTTCTCTTTGGTCTTATCTGCTTACGACATGTTTGCTTGCCTTCTCGCGAAAATAAGCGAATGCCCTGAAAATTCATTGACGACATTTGTTTGCGCGCGGCGGGCTGCATTATCAATATCGGTTGCGTGTAGTGAGGTGCAAACACAAGAAAAGTTAAGGCAAGCCTTAATTCTTGCTTGTCTGATCTTAAGGTACTTATATCATCTGCACTTTGAGTTTCCAAACCCTTCCTAAATGTGTCGCAAGAGAAACACCTCGCAGGTCTTGCCCCTATCAGTACATCCTCTTCGCCACCCGTCGTAAGACAAAACCTGCCTATTCATCATGGATGCTGACCTGCCGATGACACCTTCAATCTCTCGGAACGCCGCAGAATATGTTCAAAAGCTGACCCAACACTACAACACTCACCTCGAGGGGGAACTGAATCGGGGAATGAAAAAGCTCGTCAATCAATACGAAACCTTCAGGGAAAGAATGCGGGATAAACTCGTGTCCGAAACGCCAAGCCGATTTCCCTCTGATGAGAAAGGGTCTATCGTTGCTCAAATTGAGAGAACCTTTCTCTGCAACGTCAGCAATTTCTCTCTCGAACAGAGTCAAGGGCTTTTCTTCTCTGCCTTGGAGTATGCCCCCTCAAAGCGACCGATGTTCACTACACCGCCTGAACTTCGTCAGCCTAGTGAAACTTCGATAGTGGTATTTAATCAGACTCTTTGGCCTGTTCTCCCCTTCATACCACTCACAATCAAGATAGTCATCAGACGGGCTTTCTTCAGAAAAGACTGAAAAGACCACAGAGCCTCACTTGGAATCTCGGAATCCTTCCCCCCAAGTGCCTAGTCATGACCGTCTAGACTTGAATAAGGGACGCAGGCGGAATCATAGCCTTGAGAACTTGGAAGATACACAGACACATAGATCATCCCCTGCGTCATCGACCAAGAAGCCGCTCCAAAGAACGATTCCCAAGAGCGGCCGTCAGAAGCTTATATTGAAGAAACAGAACAACAAGCGCTACCAACGTTCTAGACAGAAGAATGTAACATGCACCTTGACGTCGTCAATCACAGTATACTACCCCAAGAACTTTGTCTTTTCTTACACACTCAATGACGACACAAGTTTCTACATTCTTTCTTGCCCAAAGATGAGCAAAGGCTGCCATGATCCAATCTTCAATAGTGATCCCTTTGAAGATGGTCTAGCAACTACGCACTTCAAGAATTGCGGCATCGCTTTTACCAGCGACGACGAGATTGTTCGTACATACGCTCGGCGAGGTCAGTGAACGGGTACTTGGTCTCTTTAATGTGTTCATTTGATCTCACATATCAATGCTACGTAGTCAAATCGCCACGGAACGCCCCAGTCAAGCAGAGCTGGGTGAAGGAGCACAACGACGGACTGAAAGCCGGAAAACCATCAAGTCCGCAGAGTAGGTCTAGTACTTTGGCATTTCAGATTCACGCTCAAGACTCACTCAAATACAATACAGACCCTGCCCAGATCAGTACCTGTCATGGTATCCCCGTATGCGGGAAGGAGACGAAGGGCAAACCTGGCGGGACTGAAGGTAACAAAGACTCTAGCTTCGAGCCTGAATCAGACAATCACAGTGACGAGTTGGCTATAGGGTCAGATGATGGCACGGATTGAAACCCGACTGGACCGCTTCATCAATATGTATACAGCAATTCTTTGTCTCTTAGCTTCCAGGAAACTTTAGTAGACCAAAACCCTGGGTACGGAGAACCATTCGTTCAACATAATTCTAGGCTTACCGGGTATCTGTTACAAATAAGACATATCTTC
Source organism: Colletotrichum costaricense (assembly GCF_030867565.1). Taxonomy (NCBI): domain Eukaryota; kingdom Fungi; phylum Ascomycota; class Sordariomycetes; order Glomerellales; family Glomerellaceae; genus Colletotrichum; species Colletotrichum costaricense. Next base: position 2,279,862 of record NW_026848232.1, on the reverse strand, counting down.
AAAAGCTTATATAGGGTTTCCAACTTTTCTATACGATCATCTTCTACGTGCGTTTTTTAGACGACTAGGAAGTGGCAACGGTCTATGACATTTAACCCAGGTCGTATGTAGTGCTGGGCTCTGTGAACACGTGCACCAGTGGCGTCGTAGCTCGCTCATGATACGCTCGGTCGGGGTTCTGAGCGGTCGGTCTGCCCGCACTGACTGTCACTCATCTAGTCCAGGGAAAATCATATGATGTCTTGGTTTGTCCAATCAGCATTTCTAGAAGTTGCTGCACACTTATCCAAGAGTATCACTTGTGTTGTACTACATAGATCTTGCATTTGTGGCTTTCATTCGAAGCAATTATTTTGCAAGGAGCGGCATTTGATAACCAATAGCCCAGCAGGATGTCGTCAAGAAAAGGACCTTGCAGGAGCATTGCAGCATCACCTGACGCACTAAGTCTGCCTTGTTCAGAAGGAATGAATCCGAGTCGAGCTGCCAATATAAAAACGCCGTAGTTCTCCTATAAACCCATTCCGACTTAGCTCTCCACCCAGCCTCGAAAACAGTCCTCATTTTGGTAGCATCGCCAAGACATCCAGAAGGTTTCCTAAACCATCCGCCCTCCCCGAACTGCCTGCTCCACTTCAATAATCTGACACCAACTCTCTAATATAATCAACACTCCCTTAAGCACATTAGATATTGTGGCACACTCTGTCCTCTCATTATACCCTGCCTCAACGGAATCACTCATTTCCCGGAGCAGGTCAAGATTCGATGGGAGGGCCAGGAGATGTAGCTTCTGGCGCCGTTCTACAATATTATTTCGCGAATTCCTTTTGCGACTTTAAAACAGGACAAGTAATGCCTTCATTTTGCTATGAATCAATTGATGTTCAGGTTTTATATGGATACTCCATCAGAAGGCTTATCTTTCGCCATGGAAACTTGTTTTACGTCAGGATTATTTACGACAATTATATTGCGCATACCTCCCAGTTTATTACTGCTCCGATACCCCTATCATCTTTGAGCGGTTATGTGCCTTCGGCCAGCTACAAATCCTTAGGGAATCAAGGAACAAGAGGCGAGAGATTCGACCGCTTTTTCATGAATTTGTCGACGCCAGATGATCTGTATGGCTGTCTTTTCAGACAGCCAGGTGCTTGTGCGGAGATAGGCAAGGTCATCTGGTGCGATGGTGGTTTCTGGACCTATGACAATTCCAAGGGACGTCCTGGAATCATCTTGGGCTACGATAGCCACACTCGCATTTATATAATTTCTCCCACGTCAACGAAATCTCAAGGTCGTACCGACACACACCTGTTCCTTGCCGGTAGCCCAGATACCCAAGATCGCGCAGACCTGCATTTTGTCGACGGCAGCAATAACAGGACTTATATGCCAAAAGACTGTTATTTCAACTATAGGGATACCTGGGCCGTACCTCACGATTGTGTCCGGCCCTTGGATAAAGGCACCATTCGCGTCGACAAAAACAGTCGGATTTTTGATACCCAAAACAAATTTGCGGAAGCCTAAGCTTTATCACCTGAAAGATAAAACTTGAATTCCACCATCTCTCCTCGGAAACAGAAGCTCCCTCCAGCCGCTGGCGCAAGTAGGATGTGCACACAGTCTTTTCACTTGAGCCCGAACAACACTACTGGGTGGACGGACCCTAAGCTTCCGAACAGGCTGAGCCCGAGGTCTAGGAAAACTCATAATTTCCACGAAGTGGAAGATCGATTGTTAATTTCATTCAACTTGTCGGTCGAACGGTCATACCCCGGTGTGGTAGAGAGGGAGAGGTTGATGGCGTTGGTACAAGTCCTTCATTTTGAGAACCTATCCTATTTCCTAAGAAACGATCAAAACTGAACCCGCCCCCCCCCCCCCCCCCCGAGCGGGGCCAAGAAAGAACACGGAAGGAGGAAGAAAAAAAGAAAAAAAAAAAAAAAAAAAAAAAAAAAAAAAAAAAAAAAAAAAAAACAACCCCCCCCCCCCCCCCCCCCGAGAGGTTGGAAAAAAAAGTTCAAGGAAAGAAAGGGAAAAAAGGAAAGAAGATAAAAAAAAAAACCAAAAAAAAAACGGAAAAACAGAAAAGAAAAAAAAAAGATTTCCTTTGTCGTTTTTGTAGCATTGGAGCAGGTCTCCCTCCTTTCATATTCAAGTTCGGCATGAAGAGATTTGGGGGGCCGGCTTAGGGTCTACCTTGATGTCATGGTGCTATCACACTGTACAAAGGCTGTGTCCGGGAGGGGCGAGGTCGCTAGATTTTAGTTAGGTGCTTCATGGCCAACGGCAAAATCTACCTTGTGCTCTCCATCTAGGATCTTGACCAAGATTCCGTACCTCTACATGAATGCCTATTGACTAGCTAACTCCAAGCTCAGCCTAAGCAATCTCAACAAGGATGTCTGAACTGTGTAAGGTTTCAATCTGCTGGAGAGTGCGAACTTACTCTCCCCTTTCCCAGATCATTAGGGATTTCAATTATGTACACTGTATGGTAAAGAGGAATGACATATGTAGTTTGAATCTTAGACTGTGGGGACCAATTCAAACAGCAGATGTATCGAAGGTGAATATGCTGGAGTATCCAATTATCAAGGATACATCGATATAAGTTCATTGCAGAGTCCGGATATAATAGTACGGGTGCTGGAAATAGAGACGGTGGAATCGAATAGGGACTTGGACAAAGTGATGTGCGCTGGTTTCGATAGGCAGACGGTCTGCACTAACCCGGCAGTATACTTTCAGCGTGGCGACCGCTAACATCGGTTGACCCTAGAAATACAGTGATCCCCCGAGTCACATCCTATAGCCCCCGAAGCATGCCCTGAACGGACTTTCTCTAGAATGTCGAGTTACCAAAACGATGTTCATACATTGACATGATGCTACTCAATTGTATAAGTACTTATGCAGTTCCCTGAAATTCAATATCGAGTACATAGTGCTAGCGATCGAAGCAAGTGATTTAAACACATTTCCTTCCGGCACATATCAAAGGGAAGGTAATCTGCTCCTGGGCTTTAGTAGATAGGCAGAAGCTGAATTACAGTGCAGCCCCATAGAGGCCTCTGACCCCAACCATAGAAGCTTAAAAACGGTTCAGCTCCATTCTCGCACACCATGAATGCACCATTAAAATCTGGACCCATTTCCCCGGGATAGTATACCCCGTTTTCGTTGAGGGTGAGACCTTGTGTACCGTCTTCGCACTTGAGCTCCACTGGTCTACCGCTAGGTACCATCGCAGGCCCGCGCCAGGGCACCACCATGCCGGAAAAGGAGGATGAGTCGCCGCCAAAGTCAACGCCAAGGGTATTATTATTGGCATAGAACATGCTTCCTTGACTCTCGGGTACCAGGATCACGGTGGCTCGACATGCGGCGTCGGAGACGTAGCCGAGCTCATAACCCTGGATAATAGGCCCATTGCCTGGGGAATCGGGGTAAAGCATGTTGGCCCATAGACGGAAACTGTTGGTTTCATCATCGTTCCTGGCGGAAATGGTTGCCGCTATTGCACCAGCAGCAAGAACGGTTGTTTTCAGGATGGCTTGAATGACCATTTCGAAGTTGTCTTTGGATAGAATGAGGAAGGTTGGCAATTAGGTTTCTTTGATAAACGTATGGACGCACAAAGCATTTGGTTACGGTCTGGAGTTGATATGATGCAAGTTACCGTGGAAAGCTTCGTCCTATTTATATTGATGTCCACCAATCTTCGGTATGACTCCAAGACGTGTTTCAATATGGTAATGTAACGACATTTTGGGCCTTGTCGATATTCCGCCCATGTATGTCTTCTGTTTGTGCCCGGATCTTCCCACACCGCTCGTAAGATGGTGGGCTTACGAGAGTCCATTCGACTGCAGGTCTGCCTATGAGGACCTCCGCAAGATATTGCCTCGGGAAGGAATTTCGCTAGTCGGACGCTGGCCAAGGCTGACTTACATCAATTGTCCACGATCTACCTCGTATCCTTGAGGCAATATTACGTGCATAAGCTGTAAGATCAGATATGCCTAAGCGAATTCCAACAAGGCTATGATTACCATGCGATCAGAAGAAAACAAATACGAGGGACTGTACACAAGAAACGTCATGCGCTTTCGAATTATCAAAAGAGGTGTAGAACGCAGCTAAAGACCAAAGGATGTCCTCTCTGGCTGTTTGACTTATCCAGCGGCAGCTGAGTATGGGAACAGTGGCCTCAGGAGGAGATCTTCTGAAGCTGATGCTAACTCCTAATGTTGATTATCGATTTACAAAAAAAAAACGTTTCGTCTTGTTGAGTGAGTTCATGGTTTCTGCAACCTGGTGCTGCTATGTCGCCAATTCCTCTCAATCACCTTTTGTTCAATGATTAGTTATGTGTCACTTTTACCCGCATTGCAGAGTAAGTATGTGAGAGCCCTCAAAGACCCGATCCACTGCCTTCCTCGCCAAAGGTTTCGACAGTGCGGCCTATTTTCCCTTAGTACGTGGCTACATACAACCTATAGTGACCTGATTGAAATGATGATTCATTCACAAAGTGCATTCTTGTGGGCATTGTGGACTAGATGATGGGGAGTGAGATGACAAGAATTTGTGGTGGACGCAGTAGGCTTCACTTAGATCGCCTGTATATCTCGTTTTGGAACTATTTGGCAATGATTTCCTTTTCCTTCATTCCGACTTCGAGGCCACAAACCATGGCTAGATTTCGCCGAAAAGGAGACTATTGGCGTCCAGCTCGTCAGGCCCGGGAACTTCGTCGGACTGCCTGAAATGCGCGTACCAGGCCAGAAACTCTGGAATCGTCTCAAAGATGTGTAAGCCGTGATCCAGCGTGGAAAGAGTGTACCTCCACTTCCAAGGATCTTCGTCAGACTCGCGGCTATACACAATGCTGAAGTTGGCATCAGGCCCTGTGCCAGGCGCCCACCCTCCCGCGATTTGCCAGCACTCTGGGAGGCCCGCGTGCTGCGTCAGGTCCTCAGGTGTCATCACCCTGTCTGCGTGCGGGCATAGATCATCTCGGCAACCCCACCAGAAGGCCGGGTGGGCCCGGTTCCGAAAGACGGGCAGCCCAAAGCCCACAATACCGTCAACGAGCCTGGCCAGCACGCGAAAGTCCTCGGGAATCGAAATGGTTTCTCGCACGTCTTCTCTAGACTTTCGCTTCAGACTCTCTTCAATGACGGAGAGGTACTCGCGACGAATAGCGTCACGCTCCTCAGAGGTGCCTTCGTGCTCTTGCATCACGTAAGTACCGTCGAGGCCAATCCTCGGCGCCAGCTCATCGAAACGTGTAAGAATCTCGCTGGGCTCTGAAACGCCAAAATCTTTGATGGTGGTGTCAAGAAGCGTGTTAAGACCGTCCAGGCGGAGTTCTTCGACGTCCTCATCGTCTTCTAGATCGTCAGGTACCGCGGTGGCAATGAATGGTACGTAAACATCGAGAGCGCGGCGGTTCTGCGTTGAGATGAATGAGCGATATGCAGCCAGCGAGACTGCGATGTCATCTGGAGATGAGGCCATCTTAGGAGATGAGGGCTGAGGAATGGATTCTAACATGCGGTGTCAAGCAAGTGATTCTGAATAGCAACTCAACAGGGCCTCGGGGACAGGAATGAAAGATCTCTGGGTCATGTTGGACGGAAGCCTCTTCTAGATTTTAGGCAGCCCCTTAACTTAGCCCGTAGTCTAACCAAACCGGGATCGTCAAGCGTATGTGGAGAACATTATGTTTGCGGAGACATCATGTGCTGAAAGACACTGAATTTCCTCAAACTATAAGTATCAACGTTTACGTGGTTCGCGGGAGTAATAAGTAAAATTGCACGAGTATAAGAAGTAATTCTCGGTACCTTCGAGAAATTAAATACACGAGAATAAATGAAATAAGAAGTGGAGTTGTGAGGGCATTTGGCTCAACATGTGAAATCGACCCGGCTTGTCTTCCCTCCTTTGATCTGGACTTGGCCGTATGCTCTACTGGCTGTGCGTATTTGCGGTCAAGAAAGAGACATCGAGGCATCGACGCTCCTTTTGTAGCCAGCAATGACTTTGCCAGGATCTTCGAGCGAGAATCAAACCGGCTGGCCACCGGGGCTGAAGTTGCCGCATTCCGACAAAATAACATTCCAGCGCTCGGCCTCGTGGAAGCGCTGAGTAGAGGGAAGGTTCGGGAAGGGGATCTCGCGCCAGTTGACGCATTCCCACATGGCGAGGGAAGCAAAGTCGGCGACGGTGCGGCAGGGGACGTTGATGGCGTACGTGTTGTCGTTGCACCACGCAATGGCCGAATCCTGGTTGCAGGTGGTCCGGATGCACTGGCGCGCCTGCACGATGCAACGACCGACGTTGTACAAGTGATTGATGCCAGTTTGGATATCAATCTGGGACACGAGGCCCCACCGGCCAGCTCCGCAGGTTTGAGAATAAGCCTGTTGTTCATTAGTAAGACTGCTGTTGAAGTATGGTAGGAATAGGTACCTGGCGAGCTTCGAGAGGGCTATTGTCGTGCATATCTCTCTGTTCAACACCGGACTCAGTGATGTTGACAAAGATGGAGGCCTCGGGGGCGTCGATGAGGATCTGGGCGTTGATAGCCTCGATGTCGGCGCCCTCGTAGTGCACATCAGGACCTCCGGGGGTAAGGGGCCCCTCCCAGCCCAGAAGGCCGATGGGGTAGGGGATCACACTCTCATCCCTAGCAACGAGGCCAGAATCGACTGGAGAGGCCTAGATAAAGCAAGATTTAGTAAAGGGGTCTAACCCCCATAAAAAAAAGGTAGGTTGTCGGAGCCGCGATTTACATAAGTGATGCGAGCCATGGTGGCCGCCACGAGTGCGGAGAGAACAGTCTTCATGGTGAGTAGAGTAGATTGAATTAGACTCTCTGATGTTAATTGAGAGATTGCGGTTGATGATGAGAGCAGGTGGATTGGAACCTCATGAATAGTGAGACTTGATCAAGTCTTTATACTCCGCGAGTGAGGGGCTGAACCTTTCAAGCCTCGGTCATGAGGCTTGCCTTCCCACTAGAATAAATCAGACTCGACACACTACCTACTCCGAAGTCTCAATAAGAGACTTAGTTTCCTCGATAATTTTACACTCGACCCAATCAAAGCATGTAAAAGTTTTCGAAGTCCAATTTTAATCCTGCGGGATCTGCCAAGTCATAGTGAAGTTGCAGTACATAGCTCAGGGCCGCCAGGGTTAAGCTTGGCAGCAATATACGAATTTTTGACTTCTCGTGTATCAATACCATAGACTAAGTAGCCTCATAAGGTTGAGGTCTGGGCACAGTGACTGAAGTTCTGTCTTGGTGCCACATGTGACTGAGAGGTCCACACTGACGGAAGTTCTTATAATGGCTTGGCACCAAGCATGACCCCCTAGTTTTGGGCTGATTCAACTCTCCATTTGAGCTCAGGCTCAACGGGAATCTCAAAGGTTTGATTTTTGTTAAGGAATGGTTTAACAAAAGGTTTGGGAGAGGCCATAGATAACGGTCGTAGGCCTTTCCAACTTGATCGTTGTGACTATGCTTTGGGTATCCCCCTAAAGGCCGAACAGCAATCGAGGTGGCAGTAGCAAAGGAGTTTAACTAACAAGAGAGTTAATAGTTCCTTGGTATAAAGTGAGTAAAGGGAACTAAATGTAGCGGGCTTCGCGATGCAAACAGCAAGCGAGCAAATCAAAGTGAGGGACTTTTGCGGTTAATAATTCGATGGAATCCCCCGGCTAGCTACCTACGGCAGGACGTTGGCATTGCATGGAGTTCCAGTGCCTGCCTATTACTAGCATCCCGAAGTCCCAAACAGTCTCCTTGAAGTAAGCTTATTTTGGCCGAGGACCCGATGCGAGGTGTAACCATGCCTATTCAGATTTTGACCGAGTGCCAAGAGGGATTATCGTGGCATAGCGCACCCTCATGCCAAGCCAAGCTGGGAACCGAAGTCCTTTTCCACCGCTTGGCTCTTGAGGGAATACTTTCTGTCAGAAACATGTCCAATGTTGTCCCGAGCGGCTAGGGACGGCTACATAGTGGACTTATGTGTTAATTGTTCATCGAGAAAGGGTATATCCCGGATTGTATCTTTGAGCATAACAATGGCAGCTGCGCCGCTCGCAGGCTTGTATACGGATCGCTCGTCTGGCAATTGTCGAAACCACCAGGCAGCTATCATGATGGCATGTGTGATTGTTCTTCATTCTGCTCTTCGGTTTCAGGCGCCGAAGTTCTTTCGTCGTCGCTCCAAGCTAGTCCATATTTGCCATTCAACCGCTTGTCCACCTAGCGAGTCCGAAAAGTCCGAGAAAGCCAACATACATGCTTAGAAGCAAGCGCGTCCGGACCTTCCGCGACCCTTCGTACAGTGAATCCGGGGTCTAAAACAATAGCCGACTACAACTCCGGAGTAGGTTGTCGAAGGGTAGGGTCTTGGCTTGGGCGAGTGCGCACCCGGGGAGACCACTAGGGGAACTCGTAGAACGTCGGCCGTCCCAGATGACATGGTGGATTTTCCAGCTCAATGCCAACGGCCTAATTGCTTAAGTCACCGGCTTACTCCATGTTCAAATTTCCCCGAATGTGGAGGCGCCGACGATACAGAAATCGTCCCAGATGCTGATCAGCCGCCAGAGGACGACGCTGTTTTAGCTCGAGAAGAGGACAGAGTTCAACTGAGGTCCGATTCTCCAGGGCCATATATGGTGGGAGGAGATTGGATGTTAAGGCAAGGCAGCATCTGAACTCCGGCAATGGAGACCGAATGGGATATCTCCCAAGAGCCTGTTGTCGAGGGGCGGAGGAGACGTCCCAATTCCTGAGCCGTATTTTCATGCTCAGGCACTAGCGTATCGCTGGCACCTGGGCGAGGGACTAGCAGATGGCTTGCTTGACAAGAAATAAAAGTCCCTTGATTCTCTCGGCTTGCGCCCGGTCCCCATGTTGGGTTCCAAAATATTTATCCAAGGTGTATGCTGTATTTAAAAAGAGTATGCATGCCGCTCCCTGAAGCGCCTCCGCCTGGCCAGATACCGTTGTACTCGTAGCTCAAATCCCACCGGCCACAGCCACTCTCTGAACTCCCCCTTGAGATATATATGCGTGCAGATTTTTGTTCCCCCCCTTTGGTCTCGAAAAAAGGCCAATCCTCGTTGGTTAAGCGAGCCAGCCTGGCATCTAGCCGCGTCCACCGTTGTAGTCAGCGCCGCCAGCCTTGCGCAACCGCTTGACAATATCGTCCTCGTCCAAGTCGCCCTTGTGATCGGCGTTGACCGTTATGCTGTGGTGCGGCAGCACCCTCTTGACCTCGCTGCTCTCGATGCTGACGCGGGCCTTGCGCATAATCTTTGTGTTCTGGCCGATCCAAATGACAAAGGCAAACTTGACGCGCTTGCTCTCGACGTCGTTGGCGTACTCGACGCGTACGTAGGCGTACTGGACCTGTGAGTCGTCCAGCTCCGAGGCCAGCTCGGACAGGCCGCCAGTGCCCGTCTTTGTGAGGGTCATCTTGTTGCCGACGGCGCTGGCGTAGGAGATGAGGAGCCAGCTCGTCTCGTCCTTGTCGGAGCGAACGGCATCGTAGGCCGCGGCAATTTCAGGGGCGTCGAGACCGGACATGTTTTGCGGCTGGCGGATGTTCGGGATCGGGAGTGCTAAGAGAACGGCGGCAGAGGAGGAACGAGGAGGTGGTGGTCCCTTTGGTGGAGACTGGGGTCCGGGTGTGAGCGGGAAAGGTTGGAGACAAAGAGAAAGTTAGATAGGACGAGAGGGAACAAAGGTTCTTCGCCTTTCGAATCCTGCAGGTGGTTTGGGGCCGGAGAGGCAGAGGGAGGGGTGGTCGTTGATTGTGTAGGTGCTTGGATGAGAGTGGTTCGAGAAGAAGTGACAGCGGATTGGCGGTGACGAGACTCGACGTTTGGCAAAGGACGAAACGGCGTCCAGAAAGGCCAAGGTTGCATTCTTCTCCCACTCGTCTGGTTCCAGGTCCCGCCCATCTTTCCTTTAACCCCACCATCCGAGGGCGAATCAAGCTGGAGGGGGAGGGGCAGATTTGTCTACGTACCTAACTATGGTGACCAGTCTTCGAGCACAGGCCATGGCCGGCCTCACCCGAAGTCCCTCCGGTCCACTATCGGCATGCTGAGTCATCCTACCCTCTCAGCGAAGTGCCTTGTACACCGAACCGTGTGCACTCGGCCAGTTCGGTATGTCTCGGTGTGAATTGTCCCCACCGAATTGCATTTCCCATCATGCCACCGATACACTGGCTGAAAGCTTAGCGGCTGTTGAAACATTCACACAAAAGCCTTGCTTAGATACATCTCATCCATCAGATGGAGCAGCAACCTACAGCCCAGGTATTCAGACGATGCCTCAGTGTCACCGTACTGCTTCGACACTCAAGTCAATAGCGTTGCAGTCGGTGACTAAGCAACTGCTTCTTTTCTTAGACCTCGCACACCGAGCGTCGTGGACCCCTAACATCCCGATATCCCTGACCCCTGCGCTGAGTCGACCTTGCGGTAGATCGTGCGACGAAACAGCCCCTCATGCAAAACGTCCATCACTGACCTTGACAGGCCCCGTCCAGCACCTGTACCAGAATGACACAAAGCTGGAGGGTTGCTTGACGTCGCACGCATGATAGACCTCGACACCCCTTAAGCGCCCAATCCAAGCGCGAATAAGCGTCCGGTCCCCCGGAGGGACATTGGCGCGTCTCAAGACCGTTCAACGTCCGCCCGCTCGGTCCTCGATGCACACCGCGCCCCCCGTGGGGGAACCCGGTCAAAAGTCAAAGGTTCTGCGACACAAGAGCAGACCGCATGACATCAAATACCACACCAGATAACCCCTTCTCCGACCACATGCGAGCAGGAGCTGGAACCAGGGGCCCTCTCAACTTGTTTGGTGTTTCTTGGCTCCATATTTGTCGGATCGGCCGGCGGGATATATCAAACGTCGACGTCGCCTCTCGAGCTCTTTCAAGCTTGTTTCCAGAAACAGACGACGCAGCTATTGCTACAATCTTCACCAAGCCCTAGACTTTCTGCCTACTAATCGCCCGAAATGTCCAATGAGTTGGCTAGCCAGGCGGGCTGGGAAGCCAACCCGCTATCCTTCCTGTACCGCCAGGCCGTCATCACACCAGCCGAGATCCCGGAAGAATTCGACTTGTCTGATTGCACTCTCATCATGACGGGTGCCAGTAGCGGCCTCGGGCTCGAAGCAAGCCGTCAGTTCCTTGAGCGTTCACTCGGTCGCCTCATTATGGGCGTCCGGAACACATCAAAGGGGGAGGCCCTCGCCGAAGGCCTACGACGGGAATTCCCCATGGCGCAGATCCAAGTATGGCACCTGGAAATGGAGTCATATGAGAGTGTTAGAAACTTTGTTGCAAGGTGCAAGAAGGAGCTGACGCGGATCGACATCGTCATCCTCAACGCTGCGGTGGTCGCCCAAAACTTTATAGTCTCCCGGGAAGGCCACGAACTGATGCTCCAAGTCAACTTTCTCTCTACCACATTACTAGCCCTACTTCTACTCCCGGTCATGAAGCAGAAGAAGCCGGCGGGAGACCAGGCGAGGCTAGTTATCGTCAGCTCGGATTTTACGTATTGGCATACGCCAGAAGAGGACATGGTGACGGGTTCAATGTTCAAGCCGGCCGACAAAGAAACCCTGTGGGAATCTGGGAAGAATTATCAGCAGTCCAAATTCCTGGGCCAGCTTTTCGTAGCAAAGCTTGCGACCTACGTCAACCCGAACCAGATCATTGTCAATCTCGCCAATTCGGGCCTTACCAGCGGTACCAACATCGTTAAGCCAGCAAGCGAGTCATGGTTCATGGGCCTGATGAAGAAAACTATCGGCCGCAGCGTGGAGGTTGGCGCTAGGAGCTATCTTGATGCGGCAATAGTAAAGGGCAGAGAGAGTCACGGAAGCTTCACCTCGGACGGACTTATCAAGCCGTAAGTCAAACTATAAGAATCTCCCGAGCTGAGGATCGAGCGATCATCGAGCTAACATGAATTCAGATGGCCAGCTGTGATGTACACATCTGAGGGGAATGGCCTCAAGGAGAGGATATGGGCAGAGACGAAGAAGGAGCCTGGTTTCGCAGAGGCCTTTGCAGAGGTTGAAAAGGGCCTCTGAGCATTTAGAGTGCGCAAAACGTCGCAGCTTCAGCTGAGGAAGAGATGTGTACTATGAATCACTAAGGAGGCTATGTAATATTTGGTGAATTCCCCAATAGCCTACAAAGTTGAGGCTGGCGTGTGCAGGTACGGCGTTATTAAGCGGATATAGCTCAAGAAGCAAACTGGAATACGTACGAGTAAGATGAGTATCCAATCTACTTTGTCACTAGACGAGTACCACTTTACGCCTGGGAAGATGCTTATATCGTTGAATGAGAGGAGACGGTGCCCAAGCACGGAATGAATCCACCCGTTCAACAGCCACCTTGGCTTGCCAAAAGACGTGTAGGTCTCCTATCAATTGCAAGGGTTCTCGGGAAAGGACGGCTAGACGAAGAGCACATTGTGTATCGTCTGAGATGCCGATAACTTACTCTCCACACGGTTCGCAGATTCAAGCTCAACCGTAGCTGTACTCAATCATTGGCCGTTCCACATGATGGCACATAGACAGCTCAGGCCCTGTGGTGATGTACCGTTTGGTCATCTCAAAATGTCCCGAGTCAGTCATCGTCGCAGCATTTGGGATCGGAAGACTTGTTGAGGCATTTTCACGTCTCTAAGTACCTACTAGTATATTACAAACGCCCTGGAGGAATTAGGCAACCGAGCAGACTTGTCTTTGATGCCTGCCTTCAAGCTCAATACAGCCCTGCAACGGTCAACACCTTTTGAAATCGACGAATACTCTATTGAGTTTCAGCTGCCTGCTTGACCCACCTTGTGGTATCTAAGTGAACTTACTTTGTGATCTGTACGGTACCAACATACTTAGGCATTCACTGAATTCCTTGTCCATCGGAGAAATATTGTTGGAAGGTATATAATCCATCTTTCTCCCTGTAATCCTCTACAACATCTTCACTCTGCATCATCTCAACATCCATCGATTGACTTCCACCTTCGTCTCAACTAACGTTACGATCAACAGTTCACCGCCCCTACAGACCAAAAGAGCAGAATGGCTTCTGTACCCACACTCCGAGAGCTTGCAAAGCAAGTCTCTGAATCCATTTCAAACGAACATTTGTCCGGTAGTACGTTTGCTATCGGCGGCGAGGTTCCTATCGAGCAGTCGCAAGGCCAATCTAGCCCTACAGCTCAGGTTGCGTCTTCTTCGGTCATTCTTCGTTGGGACAATCCAGCGGAGCGTCCTGGTCCCCAGCGAGTCTCTTTCCCAGTCGCTTCAGATGACGACGCCGTCGCGTTCGACCACCTCCTCAAAGTCTCTGAAAAGGCTACATTCGGTCTTGACGGGCGGCACGAATTCGATGAAACCTACCGCAAGGCTCAGAAGCTCGGTGCAGGTGATTTCTGCACCACCTTCTGCCCGTATGAAACAGGCATCATCGACGCTGTTTGCCAGGTTCTTCTCCCCAGTTATGACATGGACGAAGACAAGCGGGCAATCCGTGCGGAGCTGTACAACATGAATGTAAGTGGGTTGATGTATGATGGTGTACAACCTCGATGTCTCTGACATGACCTTTTACAGATCTACTCCGGTCCTTCGGGCAAGTTCAAGGCGCACGTCGACACTCCTCGTTCGCCCTACCAAATTGGCTCCTTGGTTGTCTGTCTTCCGATGAAGCATGAGGGTGGCGAGCTGGCCGTGAGACATTTTGGACAGACTCATTCCTTCGACTGGGCCAAGAGCTCCACCAAGTCTGTCATTCAGTGGGCGGCCTTCTACAGCGACTGCGAACACGAAGTGTTCGAGGTCAAGTCCGGTCACAGGGTTACGCTGACATACAACTTGTATGCGACAGCAGGAAACGGAGACCTCGGAGGTCAAATATCTGCTTTCAGCCCTACTTCGCTGCCACTCTACAAGCAGGTTGTAGACTTGCTCGGCTCCAAGAAATTCCAGTCCAAGGATAGACTTCTGGGAGTCTACAGCACACACGCTTATCCTCACACCGAGAAGGAGCACGGCCTTCCGTTCTGCCTTAAGGGTCTTGACATGGTGATCTACAACACCTTCAAGAGCCTAGGCTTGGAAGTACACTTGTGTGCTATTCTCGAAAACCCGAAAGGCTTTCGAAGGCGCAAGCTTTACAATGGGGAATTCTCTGATGAAGATACAGATGCCGAGCCAACGCAGAGGAAGATGAGATTGGCGAAGAACAATAATGGGGCCGGATCAGACTCGGAAGATGACGACGGTAGGAAGTACTACACCAGGACCGTAGGATACATCAACCAAGCATACTCCACGGACGAGCAGGTTGAGTACCGAGATGACATGAAACGCATCATCAACGAGGCCATGGGAACCGATAAGGTTAAATTCGACGCTAGCAAGATCATTTGGCTGAACAAGAACAATGGCGAGTCGAATATGCAGGTGTCATATATGGCAGTAGGTTTCCCTATCGCCCACCTCACGTTGAGATCTGGATTTAGCTAACATGTACATGCAGTACGGCAACGAGCCATCCTCCGAGGAAATCTACTCATACTTTGCGATGGTCACTGAAATTCCTGCTGTTGGAGTGAATGCAAGCGATAACACGGAAGCATAGAATCATGCGCCAAATTGATGGAAAGGACTTCGGGGTAAGAAACATCGATAGAGACACCGACAGTCACAGATAACATGCCCGTGGGATGGAATCAAGTATCAGTATATCTTTAGATAAAATAGTAACTAGAAGCATCTTCAAGTTTACGAAGACTAGCGTATTGTGAACAAGACAATTCTATGGAATGGTAGACGATCGTAGCCTAAGTAGCAAGGTACCGTCCATGTTCAGGTCCAGGTTTCGAGGCGACGGCACGGGCCCAACATTTTCCTGATCGAGCCTGCAGCGAAAATGGAACCTTCCCAGGCAACCGCTCAATGTTCCAAACTAACTTGCCGTGTATTCTTGCCAAGTTCCTTTCCCACGTCACAACGAGCATGAGTCCCCGTATATGCTCGTGCACTCTCTGTGGATGGATCGTCGTCGATGCACCAGGCAGCGTTTCTTGGCTGAATCAGTTCCGCGGAGGTAAGCGCTCTGAGTTTGTACTTGGTAGTAGTAAGCATCCTAACTTGATCCAAAGTCACTTCAAGTCCAAATGGCGTCATTCTCACCGGTGTTGGCTTATACGATGATCCGGCAAGGGGCGCATTCATCGCCCCAGTCGACCTCAAGCGTCGTTGGGATGACCCAACCTACGACAGTACAGATGAAGACCAATTTGGTGCTATGGGCTTCCCGCCAGTCAACGGAAGACACGGCTTTGTTTTCCATGAAGCCTGCTGGGACCTCTTAGAGAAAGCCTTCCATCCGAGTCCAGTTCCCTTATTGAGACTGTTCGAGGTCTGCGAATCACTCCCATTTCCGCTATTGTCAGTAGGTATCAGCTGGGGCCACGACTACGGGGGAGCCAGTATCGTCGATAATGAACACCACTTGCCGTTCGAGGACAGATTTTCCGACCGGGACTACATGGACCCCGACCCCATTCTCAGCGCCAATCCGTACGAAGCTGAAGAGGCACACCACTTGCTCACTGAGGCACAGGAAGAGCCGCCAAGTCCAGAAGGGCCTATTTCCAATGCTACAGCCCCAGAACCAGAACGGGACAGCTTCTATGCGCTCCCAGAAGAGCTACGGTCAGCGATCGCTATTTGCCTACCGACTTTGGATGTATTGAACCTACGGTTGTCCTCACGTTCGTTCTGGACGATTTTCAATAGTCAACAGTTCTGGGCCTCGAGATTCAAACATAAGTCAGACCGCTCATGGCTTTTTGAATCCCAGGACGGTGCTCAGCCTCGGGACTGGAGATGGCTGTATCGTCGAACCAACAATGCGCACATAGGTCCCGGCCTCCAGAATAGAGTTCGTATTTGGAACCTGGCCCAGAAAGTTGTGGCAGCTCTGGACTTCCAATGGATCGACAGTGGTTCAGAACCTTCCCAGCAGCAAGGCTCGACCCAGCGTTTAAAAGTGTCGGGAGACTTGTGGGAGAGACCGAGCGGGCCACACCACTCCCACTTGGATAAGGGTTGCCTTCTCCGCGAAACGTACCGCCTGGCCATCCCTGAAGACCTATCGATGGTTTCTATCTGGTCTATTCCCGTAGGAGAGATTCTATACATCGCTGGACTGAAGTTTACCACGGCCGCAGGCGATGTTCGTCAAATAGGCTACAGAACTACTACTGAGCAGTCCGTGGAGATTTCAGACATAAGCGGCTTCAAGCTAGCTGTGGGAGAAAGGGGGATTCAAGCTTTGCAATGCATCAATCAGAATTTCGACACCTCCCACTGGCTCGGCAGTCCGGAGATGTCGCTCAAGACACTGCGCTTCAATGTAGGCGAGCGCATCAACTACCTTGATATTGGATTTGATGTGAGTCAAGTGGACCTTGTGAGCTTTGTCCCATGCAAGTATGCTGACTTCACAGGGTTGCAAAATTGTGAGCTTGGCTATCTTTCCTCATTCTTCATCTATCGCAAGACTAGCACAAGATGACAACAGATTGAGAAATATGGGGATGTGGTACCCTGAGGTCCCGGGACCAGACCTCTGCTTGAATGAAACTTCTTTCGCCCCCAGGGAACATTACTTGGACGGATTCAAACCACTATTTTGGACCTCCTTCGGCGGCCCAGGTGGTGCCCACCTTCGAACACTCAATAATATCAGAGTCGTCCTGGGCCGCGCCGGCATATACCGCATGGACTTCACATACAATGTTCCAGAACTCGATAGAACGTTCGGTTGCCAAATGCCTGGAGATTTGACAAAGGAAATCATTTTTGAAATCGATGGAGCAGGAGGCGAACTCATCAATGCGGTCGAAATTCTCCAGGAAAACGTTGACCCTGAAGATGCTTACATATGGATGGTGGAAGAAGGATTCATAGCTGCATTCAAGGTGAGTTGCCCATGTTCACCTGTCCGTTGTCCAAACTCCCCCGCAAGAGATGTGCGCTGAAGTAATCACGTTGAGGTGTCCACGAATCGAGGAAGGAGCTGCTTCTTCTCCATTCAAGATAACCTACCAAGCAATACTTCGTTTCTAGTCACCACAGGTCCTGGAGAGGCCATCACTGGGTTTTATGGAAGCCAGGTAAGCGCGCCCGCATACTTACACTGCGTGTCTTCTTGCGAGGTATCTTTCATTGACTGACGAGGGTAGCATTCCCATGAGGGTAGTAGCATTTCGGCTTTGGGTGTCATCTCCGAAGCGATTGAAGGAAGTTAAAGATTGAGTTGATGCCGGGATAAGGTAGAAATCGTCCGTTGGCCCCCAAGTTCTGGGAAGGGCTGGGAATCGGGCTGTTGCCCAAGTCCTGAAGTCTGCCGTTACCAAGTGATTGGCCACGTTATTGTGCATGTCACGCTATCGTGAATTTTGAAAGGCAGGCGACGGACTTTTGTGGAGTTTTTACTGAGCTTGTAATGGCATGAACAAGGAAAAGGAAGGTAAAGTTGTAGGGTGAACTTGAGAAACGTCATTCTCGACAGAAAAAAAAAGATGACTTGAAGACCTCTATTAAATACGATTAGAGATGCGACGCTCTTGAAGTAACTTGCGAAAGAGGTGGCATCCCATTCACTTCAACCCTTAAGAATACTGGCGGGGTCAGCTACTTAGTCACAAAAGCCCAGGTGCACTCAGTGTAAAGTCAAACGCTGCCCGACTTCCTTTTTGGAATCCATCGGTACGGATACATGTGGAACAGAGCATGTAATGTTGGCCGATACCCCTACCTTGTGTAAAACAAATGGGGCCCCTGGCCTATTCACTGTAGGTAGCTAGCCGCGTCGCGAAAAGTCGCGTCTTTGACCAGTGTGCAGGTTGGTCAGAAAGCCTGCACTTCAGATACACTGCTGCTGCGTTTGTCCCTTAGCAAATCTTCCACTCGCCATACCAGCGTTCCTCACTTCGCCCAGTGGAGTAATTCTGCCTTTGTACAAGTTCCTGTCCTTACCGCTGTTTCTCATATCCTTACCCGCCTCAAGGTTCTGATGTACTTGATCCTACCTTATCCCACGTCCCAGCCAGTAACCTTACAAGTCGCTGACAACAACAACGATTCCCGCGAAAGGGGACGTGCTTCAGAACATAGGCCGACCCACCCTCATCTATCCGTATTCTCACCTCATTCATCATTTTCAGTGCGGCAACGGACGTGCTCATAGAGCTTCACTCCCAGGTTTAACGCCGCTTTTTAACCTGCGCGCAGAAATCTTACAACTCGTGTCGCACGCGTCTTAAGTGTAAATACTGCCTACAAGGCCAACCTATGTAAGCCTCATTCAGGCCAAAAAGGTCATCTCAAAACAGCCATTGTGACAGCTCGAGTGGTCACATCCCGCTTCCCATGTCCAATGCTCGCGCTAGGTCAGAGGCAGCGTAAGTCCTTCATAACCTTCCTCATCTCCATATCAACACCTTTCATTCAATCATTGAACCGTATTCTACATCTCGTAAACTGACCGGCCGTTGTCTTCGCGACGTACAGCATCCTGGGCATAGACTGGGGCAGCACCGCCATACGTGCAACCATTTGCATCCGCAAGACCAAGGAATTGCACCCAATTTGGAACCACGGCGCGGTTCCTGGACATGACATCCGCTATCAGACCGGCGCTTTCAACTCAACTCTCTACGTCGACGATCGAGGCGGCATAGTGTACACGGGCGAGGTGTACAACCAGAGCTGCACGCCCATTCCCTCAAAATGGTTCCTGTGCGAAGACCGCGAGACCGGCAACCCACTCCTCGATGGCCTCTTGGCAAAGTTCAGAGGCATGGAGAAGCGGATACGCAGGGCCCTTGAAGCCATCGTGAGGACTGTATTCCAGGAGGTGACAACTTTCTGCACCGATCGCGCGCTTCATATTGACGAGATTGGCCTGTCGCATCCAGCGCACTGGACCGCCCAGGAGCTGTCCAACTACGAGAACCTGATTGCCGCCGTCATGATGGAGTCTAATACGTTTACAAAAGCACACGGTCGCATCAAGCTTCATGTGGAGAGTCTGGCGTCGGCTCACTTTCTCTTCTCGAGCCCGCGTCACATGAAGCAGATCCTCACTAAAGTGGACGAGCCTTGTCATCTGGTGTTTCTTGATTTTGGAGGTCACACGATGGTGAGTCAGCTGTAGCGATGTTCGCGAGTTTACGATATTGGCCTAGAGAGATATTGACCGCGGTAGCGCAGAACGGCTGCATATTCAGCGCAGTACGACGGAGTGGCGATGAGTTGAATTATTTTCAAGTTGGGGAACCCTTCAGTAAGTCCGGTCACGTTCTCGATATATTCACCCACAGAGCCACGTCTGATAAACGATCTATCAGCCGCTCATGGCGGTACACAACTATGGGAGAAAAGAGTTGATGATTTTGCAACAAATTACGCCGAAAAGTCCCTCAAATCGACTCTACTCCCAAGCCAACGAGCAGATCTTTTGGAAATGTTTCATTTGAAGATCAAGAGGCTCCAGACAGGCCTATTCGCGAGCATGGTCTTGCACGCAGAAGATCCAGACAACCACGGTAGTATATCAGTACACTTACGCGCGACCGATGCCAGGCAATGCTTCCTCGACGGGCTAGAAACCCCTCTAAGACTCGCCAGGAAGAAGATTGACGCTGCTGTCGCCCTGGGCTCGAACGTCAAGATAGTTCTGTCTGGCGGCAGTGGCAAGAACGTTCTAGTGCAGGCGAATCTTCAGCAAGTTTGTGCTCAACTCAAGATTGACGAGCCGTTCCTCTTTTACGAGGCCGTGGGTGAGAAAGAGTATGTAGATTGGGAACTCGAAATTCCGAAAGGTCTGGAGATGAGTAAGCTGCTAATATGTCCTGCGTCTTGACAGCTCTTTCAACATCAGCAAAGGCGCTGCTCTTGCGGCGGTCGATAATATTATGGCGAAGGAATTCATTGACAGGGGCGCTGCTTTCGGTTTCCAAACAGGTCGCCCGTTGAAGGGCGCTAATGGCAGCTTCATAAGCTGGGATAATACAGCCTTTCTGGCTCTTGATTCTGTGAGATTTACCCTGAACTCCAGGTGTTCACTTTGGTCTTTGCGTTCTCAACCTGGTCTATGGACGTGCGTTGCTAGATGCCGATCAACCATTTTGCTTTTCCCACTGACAAATGCTCGATCTGGCAGGATGGTCCCCATTACTTTAGAAAGCGCTATAGCGGGACGACGAGGCTCAAGATCGTCTGTGACCCTCAGCTTCAAGCCTCTGCCAAATGGGACCACGTCCCAGCAACGTGTTGCTACGACATTCTCGAATTAGCGCCGCCTACCAAAGGCCACTGGGAATTCTGCTTACAGCTACATGACTTCGGTGACGGCAAGCTGGGGCTGACAATTCGAAAGAACAAACTGTCGTGGAAGGGAAAAGCCGTATTGAATAAGACGACCTACGGCCCTTTTCCCCTCGAATACGACACGTCTTCGAGGTGTTGTCTAATCAACCTAGACCGGGTCAAGACCGAGAGTACCGACTTTGAGAATGGCATCTTCTTGACCGAGGACGGGAAGCTTGTGCCGTGCGACCCGGAGGCGGTGAACGATCAAATCCAGGATCTGCAAAAGGAGAACAATGATCGACTCAAGGAGTCGGGCGGGATCGATACGTCCATGCCGCAAAAGGTGAAGGAGCAGCAAGAGAAGCAGGGGCAGCAGCAGGAACGACAGGAAAGCAGAGCGGCAGGAAAGCGGCCCAGGTCCACGTCGGTTTCTCAGACGAGGGGCAGAGGGAAGCCGCATAAGAAGTCCGGCCGTGATGACGATAGGGGACAGGAACCGGCCTACAAGAAACGACTCATGAAGCGGTAGCACGACACGAAACCACGGAGGCAGTAAGCAGGCGAATCCTGAATGTAGTAGACACTCGGGCGCGGGCCTTGATAGAGTGCTCAATGTATTCTCAGCACCCTCGCCTGGGGATTGTAGTTATTAGTACTTGTTATATGAGAAGAATGGTCTGCTTCATCTTATTTCGGCAACAAGATCATCATGGTAGGGTCAGAGGAGAGGGAGAATCATGTTCTAGCGAAGAGGCCGAGGATGATGATCTAGAGGTGAGGGCAAGGGCAGTTGAAAATTTGGTGTGCGAGGTCTGTGGCGAAGTGTCAGATTTAGAAAGCAGCCCAAGACGCGGGATTCTAAGACGCGGGAACGAGGTGCAGTCCGAGAAGGAGATGATGATGAAGAAGGGTCTCAGGTTCGTTCAAGGAGAAAGAGGACACACAAGAATAAAGGATTTTCGTGCCACAAAGCCCGCAAATTGAGCCATTAATATGTCCAGAAGCCATGAAAACCGACGCAAATGAAATCTAGATGCCACTCATGCGAATAAACCCCTGTCGCGAATGGCTTTGCCGCTCCAGCCCAGGTGAAGCCGCTCTCCCTCACCATCACTTAGGCTGTCCCAATCTGCACCTTGGATGGCAATACCCCGAAGCCACTTTCGCTTTTAATATCATTATTGTTCGCCTTTAGTAACCAGAAGTTCGGAACTTCAAGTCTATGCTAATTTTGGGGACACAGAGATGATGCATTAACTGGCAGCGTGTCTTTCACATTTCAATAGGGAAGCAAGCCAGCTTGCAGCAATACTTGTTGCAGCAAGAGAACGCAAAAGATGATATAGAAGGTATGTCAAACATGCAGTCATTATATTGTTGAGCAATCTACTCGATGACCTAATGTCCCAAGAAGTAACCGCCTAATATTAACCACATGAATGAACTTTGTGTTCTGGTTTTCAGGCAGTTGCACACATCACGATGATCTTACCAAATTCATCATCGCACTTCAAAGCCCACATCCACACAAAGTTCCTGTGTTCTGCAAGCCACCTGGCCACGCTAGGATCTTGCCGGGGCTATCCATAACGCCCAAGACGGCACATCGGCAACGGCCACAGTCTCCGCGTTGACTGGCAAGCTTTGAGCAGATATCTTCATGCAAGGGCAAACATTGTTGGAACAAGGGTTCGTGCAATTGGCTTTGCCTTCCCGTGTTGGATGTTCCGCGCGCTCAGACCCAGCAATCATCCAAAACAGCACCTGCCTAAATACATGTTTGCTTGGTGATTACCACCAGCCCTCATTGTCCCCTTTGGCTGGGGGACAAGATCAGCCGCCCTGATTACAATCTTGCGATAAGGGCTAAGAAGTGTTTCCGTGTTTTATTAAGCTGAAACGGTGTAAAGATTGCGTTGTGTAGTACACTTACTTGCCAAGTTGAATGTCAATACCTTGCCAAGATGGACAATCCACTGTCGCTGCATGCCGCGCCTCAGCAGACATCAAGTACAGTATACGCCTGTGGCCGTCAGCGTTGTCGTACAGTAGTCTCAGTGGGTTTCTAAGTCCATAAGGCAGATTTCTAATTTATCGGACATAATCGAGGTATCAGCATCGAGTATCGACTAGGTAGAAAAAAGCAAACGGATGTCAGCTCCACAACGAAACAATTGGAGTTCGCTTGCCCACTTTACACCACTTGAGTAGATAACGGCATCAACATTCAATTTTGCCATCTCGTTTACCTCAACACCACATTTCATAACGGTAAAATACCGTAGCCGCGCCCTCGTTATCAGATCGAGGCCTTATGGTGTTGCCAGCGGGCTTGTGCTCTTACTTTCACATGATGGCGGTGTCCGTACCGCAACAAGGTTTTCAGGCTAGGGATTACTTCTGAATATCGCGAAGCCTTCTCTCTTGACCATGAGGCTTGATATGGATATGACTGTTTGTTGAGAACACTTGAAAATAGTTGGTTCTTTGATGGACTACCGTCGGAGAGTAGAACGCTGAGCCAAGGTACACAATCTTTGGAGGCCCAACGATCTCTCTAGTCACTGCTAGCTGACGTGTTTCTTTTTTTCGAATGCGTCAATAAATACTAACGCCAGGGGTGCTGGGATTCATGTAGCTCGACGTCTTGGCGATGTTGAATTTCACAGAAGAGTGTTGCCCCAAGAAGAGATGTATTGAAAATTGTTAGTTCACTTCTAGTTTGAAAGACTTTTCATTCAAGATTGAGAATTTAGCCAGATCTAGCGATATACATGAATGAATCCAACTCGTCAAATCTCAATATCCAGAATCCCACCGTAAGACTCTATAGACGATCAAGATGACTAACAAATCAGACATTGAGCTGCAGGCATTCTGGTTTTCTCTTTTCTTTTCATAAGCTAATAACAATGACATCATGTCTTGACGTGAAGGTGTATGTTATTAGGAAACCTAGCTATTCATTTATTATCGAGAAGAGGTGAGATTAAGGTCGCAAAGTCCGCGAGATCAATCCCATCGATCTTCCACGGATTATTTACTCTGATTTCGACATTCGGCCAGAAACACTCAACAGCAGTTCTTTACCAATAGAAAGAAACAGGATTCAAAGATGAATGTTTGATCATTTAGTCTGTTGGTCTAGAGGAAGGTGCGTAATGCGTTTCTATGAAGCTTCCCTACGTGCAGGGAAGTAATTTTATAGGGGAATTTGAAACTCGTTTCGACCGGCCTTCCTTGTCACATGGCCAGCAAATATCAAGTTTGTATACCCTCAAACTACCTTATCCTGCGATTCTTTTTAAGGTGATGTTAACTCACGCCTAGAGACACTTCATCTCTTTCCTTCTCTTCAGATGCAGTGTCGTTGGGCAGATATTTCAGCTTTATACTGTATACACGGCCAATGGGGCGTTGTGATGTCGGGGTGGGAGCAATGGTATCATTACATTACTTTATGACAGAGATGCCAGAGTCAAATTATCAGCCCAGAGAGCTGTATCGATGAGCCCTCAGTAATACTGGAGTCGCCAACCTCACCTCCAGAACTTGTTGACCGGGGTATTCACATAGAATACATGCGAGGCTTTCAATAATGGACGGAGGAGCAGCCACCGTCTTATTCTTCACCTCGAACCGTTCCTTCCCTCGATTTCCATAACATCTTACTTCTCCTCACCCTCACGTGCTTTCTTCTTGATCCAACCACTAACAAGCCGGGGATTCAGGAAAACAAAGGACTTTTGACCGCCCGCCCACACATTGATTAAATTGTGAGCCCATTCACAAATCTCAGATTTATTGACCTGCCACAAGAGCAATCTAACTCCCTTCCACTTTCTCTTTTCTTTGTTGTGCTTCCCCTTCTTCTTCCCGCACACCCCCTCGAATCTGAGCTGTCTTCACCCACGACTCCCTTCCCTTCACAGCCAATCCATCTTTTCGACTCGCTCCATCGTCGCCAGATATCGAAGGAGACCTTTGCTTGACCGATACAGAGGCGGAATCCATCACGATGGGTAAGCACAAGTCTTCTTTGAAGGCTTGGTGCCACAGTCTCATCCCGCTCTTGCTCCTCGCTCTTGCGGTCAATATCTGCCAGGCTCGTGACAGAGGTAAGAGCTATCAATCTCACGACAATGCGGCTCCATCTAACCACCTTATCCCTCCCTCTAGACCATAAGAAGCGAGACGATATCACCGGATCACTCGCCTCGACCGCTCTCACTGACGGAACCAGTCTTTCCATCTCCACCTCTGAACTTGAGGAAGGCCGCGTTGTCACTCGCATTGTGACCACCTCTATTCTCATCGCGCTTCCCTGTGGCGTGTCTGAAGGCTCTTCTTCCTTCAGCTCCGACCTGATCAACAACGCGTCTTCTTCCCGCTACCTCAACACAACCACAGGTTCTGAAAGCAGCTTGATTCGATCCCCCAACTCTACAATCATCCACTCTGCTTCCTCTTCCAGCCGTACCAATTGGAATACAACTGCAGTCAATCACGGGTCCTCGTCGACTGTTTTGAGCTGGAACTCTACAATTGCCGGCCCAGTCGAGTCTCTGTCGTCCTCTGATTCCTCTTTCCAGAGTCACCAGCCAACTGTCTCGGGAGCGACATCAACTGAAACCGGAAATCGCGACCTGTCTGCGTCCTCTACTCAATCACCATCCACTTCTCAGGAGAGCCAGAATGGTAGCACCGGTGACGTTACCCCCGCCTCTTCGCTGCACACATCTTTGTCTGAAGGTGGTACAGCCCAGACCCCCGGTGCTACCACAGGCCCTGACCATAGCCCAGCGTCGACCACCATTCCCCAACCATCCCAATCGTCCAACAGCATCTCTAGCGACTCTGTCTCTATTGAGACTTCAATCTCAGATGTAGCTACCGGTACAACCGCCGTCAATGTGCCTCGGACGTCTCCCTCTGGCACTGATCGCAATGCTGAGACCTCACACATGACGGGATCCGCTTCCAGTGGTGGCAGCTCTCACGCAATGACCACTTCCGCATCTACGACAGAGAACGATCAGCAGTCTACCAAGAGTCCCATCGTCTCCACCGAGGAAGACCGGAAGTCAACCAAGAAGGGCGATGATGACGATTCCAAGACATCTACCAAGAAGGGTAACGATGATGGCAAGACTTCTACCAAGAAGGGCAATCATGACAAGAAGTCTACCAAGAAAGATGGTGATGACAACAAATCCACTGAGGCTTCCCCGGGCAGCACTCAAAAGAGCATCGTATCTACACACCATGCCTCTTCTACTCAGCACTCTACGACTTCTGCCTCAACTGCATCTCCCGGAAGCAGTGGATCAAACGGTCCTGGTTCCACGGTCACATCTTCTACCTCTTCAGGGCATGGAGATCTCACGGCTTTCTACTTGACTGCCACAATCAAGCCTCCCGAAGGTGTCCAACCTTGGACATGGCTCACTTGGACGTCTACCGAGGTCACCAAGACGACTACTCGTGATGGTCAGGCCTGGCCAACAATCTTCCCCGCATGGTCATGCATCGGAGGTCAGCTTCTATGTCATCCAAAGTGCCTGATTCCTTTCCTCTTCTGCGATCTCCCAGCCCTCAATCTTCCGGGCCCGCTCGGGTTCCCTTGGGCTAAGGTTAGTCCATCCCCATAGTTGACGCTTTGTTCTTCTCGACGCATCCGCTAATGAAAACATCTAGCCGCCCCCCAAGAAGCCCAAGGGTAAGCCTCGCAAGGTCAGGAAAGACGACCCTACCGATCCTGAAGATCCCGAGGATGACGAATCGGAGCCATCTGAGACACCTACCTCTTCGTCTGAAGCTTCTTGCACAGCGACCACCACCGTCTACCCCGACTGCAACCAGGGCTGTACTGCCAGCCCTATCGTTGGTTCCGACTCGTCTACGAGCTTCACCACCAGCTGTAACACGGCCACATGCAGACCCTCCATTATCTGCAGTACCACTGTCGATACTACCACAACAACAACCATCACGACTGTGTCTGCAACCCCTACAGAGAACTACTGTGGCGGCGTTGACTCGAGCTGCCAGAACTGCAAGGATAAGAGATCAGGTCTCTCGAAACGTTCCCAATTCGTCAAGTGGGATCCTCAGCCAGATCCTGAGATTCTTGGCGGACCTGATGGACTCACGAACTTTGCGACCTGGCCGGCGGGTAAACAAAACTGGTTTGACCGCGCTTGGAAGTACTTGGCCCACTATTGCGATGGTTTGGATCATTGGAGACCTCTTGGCGACTTCGTTGACGGCGCAAAGAAGCTGGTCGGTTACTCTACAATGCATGCCGATGTCTGGGGAGACCAGCCTATGATGGGAGGTACCGGACCACTCTGGGGTTGTAGCGGAATCATCATCATTACGAAGAGAGGCATCTACACCAGCCACGTCTGGGAGGTTCCCAACTTTTGGAACCAAGGATTCGGGGAATACGACATTGATAAGGAGTTCCGAGAGGGCGTTCTCGAGTTCCTTGAGACCGGCTCAGGTGATCGACCTGGCGACGGAGAATTCATCTTGCAGCCGAACAGGCCGAACAGACTGACGAACCCTCCGCCGCCTAGACCTGGCAACCCGATGCCAGATCCTGAAGACGGTACCAAAGGTCAGTTCCAGACACCCTATCCTGGAATCAAGCAACTCAAGGAGACAACCCCGATCTTTGACAACATCCCCGAGAACACTCTCCAAGTCATCTTCATCTACCCCCTTACTGGTGGACAATGGAGCAACCCTGTACCCCCGAACTATCCCGACTACTTGCCGCCCAGACACCCCGAGCGGCTGCAGCAATGGAAAGACTGGGTCTCCAACCGCCTTGGCTTTCCCGCGGACAAGTTCACCAATGTGGGGTATCACAAAGGCCCTGGGTACTGGCCCAATGCGGACGAGAACCACCCGATGGACAACTATGTCCCGCCCTATGGCCTCATCTGGTGGCAGTATCATCCAGCTCACGTCGTGGAGGTGCTTCCTGACGGCACGCAGATCCGCAAGCCTACCGTCAAGGTCTATTGGGAGACGTGGCTAGTCTACGAGTTCTCCTGGTGTCCCCCAGGCACTGAGCTGAAGCGTGACGAGAATGGAAGTGAGTCATGCCCAATGCCCGCCGCTCCTGCGAAGTCGTCCGCCGCGGCTTCCGGTGGCTCAGCTTCAGCTTCCGGTTCCGTTGCCGCTTCTGCGTCTGCCACGGCTGGCTCCCCTGGTAGTCAGTCCTCCAGTCAAGCCTCGATGTCTAGCTCCCCTAGCGGTCAAACCTCCGACCGGGCCTCGACGTCTGGCTCCCCTGGCGGTCAATCCTTCGGCAGGACCTTGACGTCTGGTTCTCCTGTCAGCAACTCCCCTTCTTCCAAGAGCAAGGTTGTCGTCTGGGTCACCACCACTGCCGAAGTGACTGTCACCAATGACATCGATGTCACCCTGACTGTCACGCCCTCGGCTGCCGCTCCGACCTCTACGGCTGAGATCTGGCGCATCGCCCGCATCACCCAGGACATTTCTTTGGGTGATGGCACCTCGAATCACACTGCGACAGTCACTATTGTCCAGATCGAGGAAGGAAAGGAGGTCAACGTTGTCACGAACAGAGACAGCAATGGCGGAGGTCCTGTCAAGCTTCCTCATGAGCTTGTCACCACTGACAACTCGGGGGCTAAGCTGACCATTTCCTTCAAGGATGGTGATCAGCCCTACGAGCTCAAATCGGAGATCGGTGGTCATACCCAGGAATGGTCCATGAAGCAATGGGGCAACAAGATTGCCAACGGTCCTTGGTGCAAGATCATGAAGAACACTACAGGCGAGGCAAGTTCTTACATTCCATTCTTGTGGTCATCTCATATCATTCTTTGAACTTTGAGCCTAACCTTCTTCACCTTCTAGGGCGTAGTCAAGCGGTCTGCGGAGTGTCACTACCGTGCTTTTGGCCAATAGAGACCTTGAAGCTCATCCGATACACCATTCTCTCCCTTTTCAGCACATCCTGGATGAGACGGAAGTGTAGAATGCGGAGCACAAGATAGAAATCACGGAAAGGATATTGCGAAGGGTTGGCATAAGTATTAGCCGACATAGATGCCAATTTCCGCTGTGATTAGGCAGAGGATGGTATTCTCAATGCAATAAACCACGTTCATCATGCTATTCGTGAAATTGACCTTGATCCTAATTTCTGTGTCACAATGACTGGTTGTGAATCCGTGCCATGAGAACCTTCCACGGATAACGTGTCGTAATCTCCTACACCTCGTACTCCTCAATGACACTCCTGGGCTCGGTATACTCTCCAACCCCAACGAATGGCATGCTCAGCCCAAAGGCTTGAGGGCCCCCCACGGGCATACCTTTCTCCGTCTTCCAGAGAGGGTGAGCAGGTAGCGCGATAACATTCACACGCAAGCCGTAGCGGAGATCCTGAGACCCGATAGCCTCCCCATCTTGGCCTAGAATCGAGATCAGATCCGGCACGGTACACAACACCTCCTGCTGGCCGCCCTCTGAACCCTCTTCATCTGTGAGAGCAGCGTAAAGGTACTCATTCTGAAACGGGATGAGTATATGCCGATCTGGAAGCGATGTGTTCTTTGTGTCGGAGTCTTTCTCTTCGTCTGCAAGGGGGGCAATGAGGACGCTGCCCATCGTGTAGCCACCACCCACATAGCGCCTTACATCGATGATCTTGCCTGTAAAAAGAAGCTTCCCGGCACATACTTCGAACTGAGAGCAGATCAGACAAAAATATTCAAACAGCATCATGGGAAACAGTAGCAGGAGAGACTCCTCCTGGTTCTTCAGGGGTAGTCTCTACTCAGAGCCAAACGGTGCGTATGACAATGTAGGTACTCACGATAGCATTGACATAGTCAGACTTCCTCTTTCGCGCCATATGTACCGCCCGACCTAAATACCAGGCTTGCGATAGAGTGTTGGGGACGCCGTGGGACTTTATGGCCGAGCCGGGAAGCGGCCTGGCGCAAACGGCGCATCCGAGGCCGAGCTCAATTGCTGCTGTGCGCAGGAATCGCTCCAGGCGAATTGGCGTGTCGGAACTCTATGTTTGAACCGAGTCAGCGTGAAAAGATGGCTGTACTCGAAAGCGAGTACCTACCATCACAATGGAAACGTTGCCCCTTGCGTCGGAGAGCGCACAGGGGGTCAACGGGTGACCATAGACGCTCAGTGTAGCTGTTCAAGACACTTTGTTAGCTGGACATGGCTCGTCTATCGACTTCCGTTAGTTACCTTGATACATGGTTGGGTATGCTCTTCCCATCGCGTCGCCATCAATGACCGGTATGTCATAGTGTACGCCGGTTGGGAAAACACTGAGCCCATTGCCTCCACCACTACCCTCTGTCAGTCAACATGCTTAAGCGACCTTGGACTTTTGACTCACATCTCGTCGATGAAAACTCCATGAAGGGGTACATTGCCCAAGATCTTTCTCACGGCATCGATGCCGCTGGGGATCTCTGAGCCACCAGCAATTCTCTCGTTGATGACGCTCGGAGTGCCATACCAGGAGCCGAAGCATACCATGTCAGTGTCGGCGAGGGACGAAGGTGATATAATTCTCATCTTGCCAGGCTCGCTATTGCGTAGGACATACAAGCTTTTCAAGAATTCGTGGTGGGTTGGACCTCCACCCCCAGTTCCTAGCACACCACAGCCCGTTGAAATCATTTCCAGATCTACCTCTGAGACATACCAGACCCCTGCTTGGACGTCTGGCCGGTAGGTCTCGAGATCTACCCGCAGGGAAGGCTTGGTGGTTGGCTCTAGAGCGTCCGGAACACTCTCTTTTGGCGCCTCGGCCTCCTCATCTTCTTCTTCGACTGGCGTCATGCTCTCGAACAGGAAATTGGGATCCTCCGGAACACTCAGTTTGCCGACAGCTCTGACCTGTATCCTCATGGCGCCATTATCGACGTATTGAAGCGGCATCTTGTTGACCTCGACAACGCGGACGTCTGCAGAAGCTGCGCCCTTTTGGACGGCCAGGTCGATAGCTTGTTGACATGTTGCTGCAACGACTGCTCTCTCGTCCCTACCTTCAAGGATCTCAATCACGTCGACTTCACCAGAGACTTTGCCAATAGCCGCGCCAACCGCATTGGCAGCGCCTTGGTGGATAGGCTGGATACACTTCTCGACGCCTTCGAGGTTGTCTGTGACGAGAAGAGCACCCCCTCCCACCAGAAGGACGTGTACAGGGGCTGCGGAAACCTTCATCTGCTCAATAACACCTTCCAGCATCTTTTTAATCTTCTGACGCGCGTCGTTAATGGTTGAGCTTGGGATGTCTTTGATGAGGCTCGCGTCTCCCAGCTTCGCGTTCCCAGAAGCCACCACAACATCCGTTGCTGTTAGTGTCGGACCGCCAAAGATCCTTGCCTGCTCAGTAAGGAAGTGCCCAACTGACCCTGGGCCGACCGTAACACCCCCTAATTCGGAGTTCATCTTGACTTTGCTGCCGCCACCGAGCCCAATAGAAACGACCTCGGGCATTGAGAATGCTGTTCTCACGCCCCCAACTTCCACAAACCCAGGCGCTTGTCGAGGGAAGCCAGACGGTAGCAACGCGCATACGTCTGTGGTTGTGCCGCCGATGTCAACGACGAGCACTTGAGGCTCCACTTCCTTCTTTTCCGAGGTATCGATAGGATCTCTGATCGTCGTCTTTGCTTGATCCAGTCCGGCGAGAAAAGCCGCTCCAGTCATGCTATTTGTCGGACCGCTGGCGAAGGTCTTGATGGGGAACTCGGCTGCCGTATCAGCATCGACCAGTGTGCCATCATTCTGGGACAGATAAAGCGGACACGCCAGCTTTAGCTTCGTCATTGCGATTCTGAAACCTCGGGTGACCTTGCGCGCTGTTCTGAGAATTGCGGCATTGAGGATTGTCGCGTTCTCTCGCTCCAATAGGCCAGGTGGGCCTATGTCATGGGAGCAAACCACATCGAGACCCGGCACTTCTTCCAGCATGATTCTTCTACAAGTCTCTTCATGCATACCGGAGTGATCCAGCGGTGAAAAGATACCGACTAGGGCAACTGATCTCACCCCAGACGCGACGATGTCTCTGGCCGCCTGGCGAATCTGCCCATGATCGAGGGGCGCAATCTCCCGACCATCGATCTCCAGCCCCCCATCGAGATAGTAGACACCACCATCTAGAATACGATGAAGACCAGAGGGGAAGTCCGAAAATGGGGGAATTTGTCTTGTAAATGGCCCACAGAGACGGACGACAGCGACCTTGCTAAGCCGTCGCGTGTCAGCCTCAACAAGAGCGTTGATGAAGTGCGTTGTGCCTATGGTCACACTCAGGACTCGCTTCTGATCGATTTCTGAGCTTTTAATTACAGCGTGGATTGCTGCTTCTATGCCTGTGGTAATGTCTGGTGTAGTTGAGGCCTTGTGGGAAGCCAGGACACCGCGGCCGGGCGTGTCTGAGGCCGTAATGTCAAGGATAGCGGCGTCGGTGTTCGTTCCACCTACGTCGACACCTATGCGGTAAAGTCCCATGATTGATGAACTCACGTATGGTGTTGAAGGTGAGGAGTGAAGTCGAAGGGCGACATACGGTGTGGTTGCGTCCGGTAATAAACTACTTGCTCTGTCTACCTCTTCTTATGGTGGATGGCGGATGGCAAAGCGCTTAACAAAGGATTTTACCTAAGCTAAGGCAGACTTAGCCAACCAAGACTTTGATAAGAAGTTGGCCGACAACAGCACCGACGAAGTTTCCAATGGTCGAAGAGTCTAGGTCAACTACTAGCGTCCGTGTAAGTTGTGGCACTTAGTCGTCAGGAGCCCCGCCTGAGGGGTTCACGACCTCCAAGTTGGCCGATCGATCGGCCAACTTCAGCCTGGACAGGGGTCATCCCCAGCCGGGGCCCTTTGCTCCTCTCCCTACGTTGAGATAACACCCGCTAGAATTTCCGAAAGCGCCTTAGAGAGTGATAAGTATCCTTGTTAGCGCAACGTGGGATGACTGAAGAGTGCCAAGATAACACCACCATAGACCGACATTTATATCTTCAACGGAACTCCTCTTCAAATCATGCATGTCTCGTGCCGCACTCATGCCCGAAGCGAAGGACTCGAACAGACAAGGTCCCTTTCGTCCACAACTTTCTGCAACATCGTTCCATTTGCTTGCTTCACAATAGCCAACATCAAAGGAAACAATGGGGTTGCAAGCCGCCTTCCAGCGGGTGGAACTCCCCTATGTTTCCCGCTGGATCGTACGTAAACTCGGCCCACCCCCGCACATCGTTCATGTGGCCGGCTGTTAGAGGTGGATTGCTAGTCAAAACAACACTAACGCAATAATTGACAGAACGATGACATTCGACCCATTGAGGCTCAAAGACGTACCTGGGGCTTCTTGACGTTTCACAACTTTTGTGCGTGAAGGCTTGTTTGTACTAGGTCCTCTGTGCTGACTGATTCCAAGGGCTCTTGGTCAACTGCAACATCACCACCTACTTGACTGGCAGTGCCCTCATCCCTCTAGGTCTAGCTTGGTGGCAGGCCTTCATATGTGAGTCTGATTCCTCTTTCGCTTTTCCTCAGGTCTGTTTAACGTGTTTCAAGGTATCATTCTTGGCAATCTTATTGCCACCGCCGTCGTGATTATCAACTCACTTCCGGGCAGCTACTATCATAGTACGTCCACAAAGTGCAATTTGCGACAGACTTCCTTGTGTTGCTAAGTCTACCTAGTTGGCTTTCCTGTGTTCAGTCGAGCGGTATGGGGTATGTGGGGATCACAATTCGTCATCTGGAATCGCATCTTTCTGTCCCTTGGTAAGTTTCCCTACTCGCATTACAACCACGTCACATAACGGACCATAAACTCATTCTGCCTGTCTCTAGTCTGGTTCGTAGGACCCTTAATATCAACATTGCCGGCATGTTGACCTGTACTAACACACTATAACACAGGTATGGTTTCACTGCCTGGGTGGGAGGAGAGTGCATCTACGTGATCCTTCTTTCCTGGGACCCAAGGCTTGAATCCCACATTCCCAATGGCATGCCAGCAGACACGGGTATGACAACTGCGCAATTTGTCTCGTACATCATCTTCAGCGTCATTTCTCTCCCAGTAATCTGGATCCGCCCGCATCGTCTCGAGAAATTCTTCCACTTTGCCTGCTCCATCACTCTTGTCTTTTTCATCGTACTCCTTATCTGGGCTCTCGCAACTATGGGATCCTCGGGCTTCGGAGATACCATTACCTCAGGATCTGCCCTACCAAACACAGGAGGACCAGACAGTGTGGCTTGGTTGATGATCTACGGCATCGTTTCAACAATCGGTTCCATCGCGGCGGGCATTCTGAACCAGAACGACTATTCTCGATTCGCTACACAACCTAAGCATGCCATCGTAGGCCAAGCTATCTCGTTCCCTTTCTATAGTATCTTCAGCTCTCTGATCGGCATCCTCGTCACTGCAGCGACCCAGGAGCGATTTGGTGGCGAGGCCATCTGGAACCCGCCTACGCTCTTTGCTCAGCTGCTGGCCCAGGACGAAACAGCCGGAACGAGGGCAGCTTGCTTCTTTGCGGGTCTCTGTCTCGTTATATCCCAGATCGGAGTCAACGTCCCTGGAAACGCGCTTGCTGGCGGCTTTGATTTGTCTGCGACATTTCCCAAGTACCTGAACATCCGTCGTGGCGCCTACATCACCGCGATTTTCAGCGTCGTCGTCAACCCGTGGCGTCTCGTCAACACTGCAACAATCTTCCTCACTGTCCTTTCAAGTTATAGTGTCTTCTTGGCTCCGATGACGGGATTGATGATATCTAGCTACTTGATTGTTAATAAACGCAAGGTGAACGTGGACCACTTGTACCGCGGCGATTCGGGGAGCATCTACTGGTTCTCCTACGGTTTCAACTGGCGAGCCCCAGTGGCAGTGAGTTACCTTCCATCTTTATTGAAACAGAATCACTGTTGACTCGCATTTCAGTGGCTTGTTGGTGTTGTGCCCTGCATGCCAGGCTTCATCGCCGCCGTCGACACGTCCGCAACTGTTAGTGAGGGCGCCACGGAGCTGTACTCCATGTCGTATATCTATGGGCTTCTTTCGAGTGGCTTGGTGTACGCGTTCCTGCATTGGCTTTTCCCGGCGAGAAGTCTGAATGCCTTTGTCAAAGATGCGCCCTCGGCGCGTGAACTTCAAGGAATGCAACAGAGCAAGTGGGACGTGACGCTGGCCGAGACTCCTGAACTTCTTGGAGTGCTTTCTGGGCCTGGAGCCAAGACAGCAAACTCCGCCACACCCTTCAAAGAAGATTTATAGATGCTAGAATTCACATACACAATTTCCGTACCTGTCATAATCTTCTTAACTACCTACGTCTACCTCTATTCTCATCACTACTGTAATTCTTATCAAGCTATCTTAACCCGGCATAGTCTTTGAAACACGCACTTAGAGCTTCATAATGATGAGATTGCGAGACTTATCATGATATAAATCGTGCTTAAAGCGATGGCAAGAATGAGGTTCGCAGTTATAATATGAGAAAGGGGGTTCAACCATTGTACTGTTGACCGGCGGAGCATGTTACCACCCCTCCCTAGCGTCGCAGTGACAGGTCCCGCATGTAAGCCACTAACATTGATGACCAAAATGCGCACAGGCGGTATCGGCATCGGCCAACTGCATCGGCCAACTTCCCTCACACAATACCACCACCGTCGGCCAACCTTATCACGAACGCTTGATGGAATCGAAATTTTGATCGACACCATGCCTAAAGATACTAAAAAGTCTCCCCAAAGACGCAGGTTCAAAGTGCCGAGCGAGTTCGGCCAGGCAAGACAATCAAGAAGCCG
Source organism: Colletotrichum costaricense (assembly GCF_030867565.1). NCBI lineage: Eukaryota > Fungi > Ascomycota > Sordariomycetes > Glomerellales > Glomerellaceae > Colletotrichum > Colletotrichum costaricense. The sequence goes on along the minus strand of NW_026848232.1, from coordinate 2,244,500 downwards.
AAAGAACCGCCCTTGTGACGCGTGCCGTAAGAGAAAGACGGCGTGTGTTATCACGTCTACACCACCTTGTAAGTCGTGTGGGTTCCCAGGTTGACGTGTCTTGAGGATGCATGACTGATGAGGTGCAGGTCTTTTCTGCAAGGGGCGAGGCATAGAATGCAAGTCATCGGCTTCGGATAGTGTTGCCTCCAGTTCGGCTCTATCTGCATCCCTGTTCGCATCCGCACCCGCCCCTCAAGATGCTGCGCAAGATGGGCCTTCCAGTAACTCGGAGTCTCCGAGAATAGCGTCAAACAACATACGCCCTTCGGCTGGTAGTGATTCAATCGAAGTGATCCCAGCACCCTACCTGCAGACACTAGAAGACAATGAAAATAGGACAGCACACAGCATGGGCCCGGCAGCCGAACAAGACACTCACTTCCTCGCCTCCTTCCGCTCAGACGTTCTCAGCGGGCCCAATCAGATTGACGCAGAATTCATTCAGGTACACGAAGGGAGCGGATATCCGTGGGATCCGCCGGTTCACTTCTGTCTCTTGCAAGACGAGTTTACAGCCCACGACAACAAAGCCCGGGAAGAAGCTTCTCGTGCGATAGAGGAAATGGTCGAGCCTCACGGTCCTACGCTCGTACGCCTGTACTTCAGACACATTCATCCAGTGCTGCCTGTTCTATCCAAGGTCAGGTTTCTGAACCAATACTCCGCAGACAAGACAAAGCTTCCTGCCTCCCTTCGAGGGGCAGTATACGCACTAGCCTCAGTCTTTTGGAAGTCTGAGCCGTCACTACAAGGTTCCCTTCATTTCCAACAGCATGAGCTCGCAGACCTAGCCACAGGCTCTTTGCAAAGAGAACTCGACTCGCCAAATTTAGCCAAGCTTCAAGCATCCCTGCTCCTCCTCCACATGACGCCCAACAGGACAGACAGTATCGCGCACCCCAAAACCTGGACATCGACAGCGCAGGCCGTAGCCGCTGCCCAGATGATTGGACTGCACCAGGACGCTGAGAAGTGGAATCTCTCATCATGGGAAAAGAGGCTGCGGAGGAAGCTTTGGTGGGTTACGTATATGACTGACGTGTGGTCGGCAGTGTGCCACGGAAACCCGCCACATATCTATGCTGCTTCTTTTAACACGTCACTCGTCACTATGGAAGATCTGCGATCCGATGAGAGCGTTCCTGAGGACTTGCGATCACTGGTCTATTCGTGTAATGTAGGATTTGATATTGCTTCTGGAGCGCGGTTTCTGGAGTTGGTAAAGATAAGTCAGACCTTGCGAGAGGCAATGGACTGCAGTTTGTAAGTGCCTTCTGTTCCTGAAACCTCTTTTGACTCCGAAGATGGAGGACTGATAACTGGCTCAGTCAGATACCCAGGCTTGCGCCACCAGATTCCCAGAAGATGGAAATGGAGAATCGAGGGCGTCTAGTCTCGCTCCGGGGAGAACTCCATAACTGGGCAGCGATACTGCCGCAATGTCTTACGATGCCTCATCTCGAGAATGCAATATGTATTTTATCCAATAATGGTATGTTTCAAAGGAAAGTCCCAGCGAAGATCTTAATCTGACGGGGGCAGCGCCCCTACATCTAGCGTATTACGCCCACTTGGCGCTTCTTTACCGTGCCCTCATGAGTCCAGCTACCAAGGTTGCCAAGGCAATACCATCATCCAGCCTTCGCCTGTGGTTCGGCACGGCACTTTCAGACTTTGCTAGTTTCACGGACTTCATGAGTGAACTAAACCCTATGGACCTACGAGGCTTCTGGGGCTGCCGTACGTCTCCTTTCCGCTTCACTCAGACCTTTTCACAAAGTCGAGAGAATTTGTATTGACATCTAAGGCTTCCCTAGACGCCCGCTCTCAGCTCATACTCTGCGGCAACTTCATCATTTACCTGTTTGTGCTGGCATCTGAGCCTGGAGACATCACATCAGCCTTTAAGTTGCTGGAGAGCTTTCACGACACCTTGCAGCGGTTGAAAAGACACGTCGACTCAATCTCGGAGTTACTCCTTCTTCCGGTCAGTCTTCGGATCGACTCCTTCTTTACCCAGGCAGCCGATCGACTACGTGGTGGGCCAGTTGCCGACAGTACAACTACTGCGATTTCGACTCCCGGAGCGGCGCCAATACCACTCATGAACAACCCCTAGGATTTGATTGGTCTTTTTTCCAAATCATTGCGAATTATGCTGTTATTGTACACTGCGATCATTGCAAAGCCATGTCCATTCTTATGCAACCCTGAGATACCAATCGAGCCAGAATCTAGTTCTTCTCCTCCATACCGTCCCTCAAAATCTCAATCTGCTTCTTGATCTCGACCCACAACGTCAGCTTCTTCAAGTCGCCGTCATCCTCAGCGTCATCGATAACGCCAAGCCAGTCATCCTCAAGCTGCTCCGTCAAAGCCTCAACGCTGTCACGCTTCCTGCTACCGCGGTGGTCCGAGCGGCGCGCAATGGCAAGCAGGGCGGCCACAAAGGCCTCTTGAATGTAGGCAAAGCTAAACTTGTCCGTAATCTTGGCGATGGCCTCACAGAGCTGGTCGGGGAAGTCGATTTCTTTGTTGCTCTTGAGCTTGTTCTGCCAGAAGTGGCAGTAGGCGATGCGCTGCTCTAGGTTGGGGTCGGGGAAAAAGTATTTTCTGTCAAAGCGGGATGGGCGTTTCTGTTGCGTGTCAGTCTTCTCGAACTTGTATACACATTCGCGATAGGAATAACTTACAGAGATGCCTGGGTCGAGGCGGTCGAGGTGGTTGGTGCTGCCGATGATGAAAATTCCATCATTGGCCTTGAGGCCGTCCATCTCGTTCAGGAAATAGCTCCTCACGTCATCGGTGACAATGGTGTCGAGATCCTCCAGCACGAGGTAGCAGGGCGCATACTCCCTAGCCTTGCCGAAGATCTGCTGGATAGAGTACTCTGGCCCCATGAAGGACGCTAGCGTGCGCACGTAGAGAGTCGTGATGTCCTTCTGGAAAAGCATATTCATCGTGGCCTTGATGGAGATGGTCTTGCCATTGCCCGGCGGCCCATAGTAGATGAGACCGCGCTTCCACGGCACCTTAAGGTTTTGGTACGTCTCCTTTGAGTTGTAGAATGATAGGTGATCTTCGATGAGCGCCTTCTTCATGTCTTCATCCAGGATGACGTTCTCCCACGAAGCATCGCGGAAGCTCTTGAACAGCTCGTGGCTCTTTTGCCAGTACCCCTGATCGAACACCCACACCTCTTCGTGGAGGTCGCTGCTCCACTTCCCTGCGGCCAGAACGAGCTGGTCAACGTGGTAGGTCTGCGGCGCGAGGACATAGTAGTTCTTGATCGGATACGGCATCACGCCGTCGCGTCCATCAACGAGGTAGACGATGAACTCATGGCCCTGCCATTTGTACAGGTACTTGCCGAAATTCGTAATTGTAGCCAGACCGCCGAGGTTGCCGTCCATGCGCCGGGAGGGCGGCAGGTACAGCAGCCATTCGAGGGATGAGGGCAGGTTATTGCCATCCTTGTCATCAATTACCTCGAACGTGGCGTGGCCGCCTTGAGCGTAGGCGAGAAGGTTGCAGCCGTTGCCGTAGCCGAGGGATTCAGGAACGACGACCAGCTCGAGGTGGGGGTACTGTTCCTTGAGGGCTTTCGAGATGAGGGCGTCGGTGTTGACGCGTTTGGCGCTTGAGTGTTTGAAGAACTCCTTCGTGACGGCGTCGCTGGGGCCAGGTTCTGAGGAACGGGTGTTGACGTTGACGCGGGTGCTGCTGGTGCTGTTGCTTGCGCCAGGCTGGGGCTGGGGGTGGGGCCGACGGGGGATCGTGGTCGGGTTGTAGGACGGGTGCTGGAAGGCATCCTGGCTCCAGATACCGTGGGGAGGCATAGGGAATGGAGGCATCTTGTCACTTAGCCGTCCGGCGTCCGATGAGCTGCGACGGGTGGTTTGTGTGTTGTGGGATGTGACGAAGGTACGGATGGGAGATCCGAGGAAGCTGTTGGAGATCGAAAGTTGGGGTGAGACGAAGGGGTTGGAGAGCTGAAGGGAGCTAAGATAAGCTCAGCTGCGGAGCTGCGGGGGAGGGGGTCACTTGTTGTTCGCCTCAGGTTGGAGCTGATGAGTTGTACAGCGAGTACATACAGACTATGCGTATGGAGGAAGACAAACACAGGTCGTTAACTTGTTGCCTAGAGGTGTTCGTAACCGGCGGAACGTCTGGGCCGGGCGAGCTGGTCTTGCTGGGTGCCGTTTGGGGAAGTTGTCTGGCTGTACCACCGGCCCTGTGGTGGGATGACGTTGTACCATTCGTCCATTCGTTCATCCTCCGGGGCGAACAGCCAGGGGGAGCTGCTGCGCCACCCTTCGTGTTCGTCAACAAGGGTATCCCGGGCGTCGCGGGGTGTCACAAGCAGCTTGGCGCCTGGAACCGGCCGATGGGGAGCTTCATCGTTGTGCTCTATCTAATCTACCACTCTCCCTAGCCTATTGCTGCTAAATTCAATCCAACATCGGCGATATTAGTCTTAAGGCGCAAAACACTCGAGTGTTGGCAAATGACGTGGGGAAGAGTAACATGTACCAGTAACCGAACTAAGGAAGGGTAAGCCAGCCTCGATCGTGTAATTCGCAAGGCGTCAATCAAGGTGTGACAAAACTTATAGACCACAAGGTACACAAGCCTATGCCTAGTCCTCATTAGCTCGAAAACAGACTATCCTTGGAGGAGCCAACTCCATTAGACACAGGACAAGTATAACTAACTACTTCTCTTCTCTCTAAGTAACTATGATTAGGTAGTCACAGACTATTACCGGTTTCCTTCGCGTTCGCCCTCAATCGAGGCATTTTGTGCATAAGAGAAAGACACTAGTAGATAGCACGGTATAGCAAGGTACTCCAGGACTGATTATTTGTTTTTTCCTCTAGCAAGGAGGGTTACTGCCTCTAGAATCAGGGCCGCATGTTTCCCCTCAATGCCGGTGCAGTCCGAAGAAATGCTATTGCTCCTTCGAATCGTCTAGTTTCACAGCATAGGTAAGGTAAGCACTAATGAATTCCTCGAGGGATACAACGGTGGGATGGCTGAGCGTACAGCAGACACTCGTCAGATACATCGGCCTTTTCGTCCTATCAATGCACTGCTTTGGGGCACATCTTGTGTCAGGGTATCATCACGGACACCGTCCCTATGCAACCGCAAGCCAAGCGTACGCCATTTCTGCAATTGTTGAAATTCTGCTTAATTAGTTGGAGGCACTATAGCAGAATGCTGCACTTCTCCAAGAAATCCTGCATTGCCTTATGGCCTACGCATCAACCTTTCTTACCCCAGAGGAATCATCTTACGGCCTTCCCCAAGCCTCGTTGGCATTCACATATCCCGGTTACTCTTTCGAAGATGCCGGTCAACATGACCTGCAGGTTGCTGCGAGAACTTCCGTGGTACTCAGAGAGCGCACATGTATACTCGAGGTTTCATCCTCTATGGAAGGATGTCACATAAGAAATATCATAAAACCCCTCCCGCTGCCATGCCTCGGGTTGCAAGCTTAATGTGAAAACCTCAACGAGAACCACGGTCCAGCAGGCGAAAGCAAACGGTGGTAAACGCCATGATGGAGCTACCAGATAACCCTCCAAAGGTCGACATCGGGAGGGATATTTACGAAACGCTCCCTAATACGGCAGAATTAATAGACAACTGGGACATGATCAAGGCCGAGGAGATCGCAAAGGACGTGGTAACGTGCCTCTCAAAGGCTCTTCAGCAGCGCCAGCACCATGCCATCGAAGCCCTCTTCGCCGAACCATCCTGTCATTGGAAAGATACACTATCTTTCACAGCTCACATCAGAACTTTCAATGGCAAAGGTGCCATTGCATCGGCTTTACTGGAACTCTTCGCGCTTCGCGAGGCCCAAGGCTTTCAGTTTCAGAAGGCGCAGATTTTGTCGGCCACCAGTGAACTTGTCAGTACAGGGAAACAACCTTCGGTGTTTTAGCCCGGTGCTGATTTGCCCTCCTCTAGAAATGGCTCGACTGTGAATTCAGCTTCATGACTGGATCTCCCAAGGCTTCCTGTCGAGGAAAGATGATGCTCATTCCTAGCGGCCGTGACTCGGGCGACAACGAATGGAAGATTTGGTCCATGAGTACATACCTTTCCGAGTACGAAGACTTCCCCGAGGATGAGGGTCTGCTCAGAGTCCCTTCGACTCCTGTGACGGACGACAGCCATATCTCTACGAGTGTGCTGGTCGTCGGTGGGGGCAACGGGTGAGTCCCCAAGAGCCTACTTAATCTGTTACCTGCATTTAACAAACACTCCTGTAGAGGTTTGATCCTGGCCGCTCGATTGAAGGCCTTGGACATCGACTACGTCGTGATCGACCGGAATGCAAGGGTAGGGGATAATTGGGCGACGAGATACGACTGCATGCGTTTCCACGTCTACAAGTCATTCTGCGAGACACCGTACATTCGTAAGTAATATCAAGCTCGTAGAGACAAAAAACTTGTATCTTATAGTCATTCAAACACCGGCGGACGTATCGGATAAGGATGGGGACGAAGGAGGCAAGACCGTAATCCTAACCCTAGGGCGATTCTCGGCGCTTCGTCGCCTTCTTACGCCAACGAGAAATCTCCTTACTCAAATCTCGTGGTCCGAATCAGTGAAGGGACTCTTGAATCATTACTAACAGTTTGGATTAGCGTATCCCCAGGCTTCTAATGACGGTCTCACACGAGACCAGCTAGCCGATCAAATGGTCGCTTTCGCAAAGGAATTCGACCTAGACCGTCGTGTCCTACACTGTACGACAATCGCCGCAACCCAGTACAATCAAGAGGACAAGACATGGAATATTGAGATACAGACGGGGGATCTTAGACGCACCCTATCCTGCAAATGCATGGTTCTCGCCACGGGCGGCGCGGGCTTCGCGGGACCCGCGCCCCTTCCGGATCTTCCGAGCAGGGAATCCTTCAAGGGCCCCAACATACACTCGGAATCGTATCGTAATGCTAGCGACCTAGTTGCAGCGGGGGCGAAGGTCAGTTCTGAAGGCGTCACTAAAATATGACAAACAACTCTACCGGTCATTTTGCTAATGCCTTTCTTGTCTCGGGGTAGTCCGTCGCCATTATCGGCTCTGGAAACACTGCATTCGATGTCTTGGTCGACTGCCACGACGCCGGTCTCAAGACTACCATGGTACAGCGATCAGAGACGTACGTCGTTCCCATGACGTACTTTGCTCACCCTATGGGCTTTGGGGTCTACGACATCCTGTCCCCTGACGACGCGGACGTGAGTGTGAATGGAGGCCCTTTGGCCATCGGCGGGGCCCTCCTGGGCTTGGTGCATAGGATCCAGGCACAGGAAGAGCCGTATGTACAGCCCCAGGAATCGTAATCCTGCCCCCTTGCTGACCTTCACTATCCAGGGATCGATATGCAGAAGCTAGGAGAGCAGGGTTCCGCGTGCAAGACTCGCTGACTGGCGACCTGCTCGTGAACCTCATCGATCGTTGCGGAGGACACTTTGTAGACATGGGCAGCGGCATGGAGCTCATCACAACGAAAAAGGCCGGTGTTCGGTCCGGGGTCGTGCCCAAGTCCTACACCGACAAAGGTCTGGTGCTATCCGATGGTAGTAATCTGCAGGCGGATGCCATAGTCTGGTGCATTGGCTTCGGCAACGTTGATGGCCGAAAGAACCTCCCAGATACCCTGGGAATCGGAGCCGAGGACATTGCAAGGCGTCTTGAGCCTACTTGGGGCGTGGACGCCCAGGGCGAGATTCGTGGGCTTTGGAAGAGGCACCCTGGAGTTGACAACCTCTGGATCTTTGCTGGTGGCACGGCTCAGCATCGATGGTTTTCAAAGGTGATTGCTTTGCAGATTAAGGGAGCTCTCGAGGGGATCCTGCCGGACGCCTACAGACGCACACCAGAGGCACCTGTTGGTAGCGATTGGGAGCGCGGAGACACTTGGGCTCCAAACCTGTAGATGAATGGGTTTATTGGTAAGGCTAGTCATTTGAAGTCAGAAATGCTATTGAATACGAGTCCTGGTTTACAGACAAGGAATTTCTCCAGGCCTACCTTGTCAATGCCTACCTAGGCTTTCACTCATTGAGCTAGATACCGTGTAAGTGCCGGCAAGCAGCGTAGGTCGAACTGTGGAGCCATGCAGTTCACGGCGCCAGTAGAATGAATGGGATTTCATCTTTGCGATGTTGGTTCGAGTTGAGATAGCCTCAATCGACGTCATCATCGGGAATGGGAATATGGGTATCTGCATTTCTCCATGTACGACACATCTTATTCATGACGAAAGAGAGGAATCGGCCAAAGCGAGCACATGCAATTTGGCAGACAATGCCATGTGCGGGGACTGTGTTCCTCGGCCGTGCGAAGCTTAGTCACACGGCGTTTTAGCGGCCGTTTCCTGAGCGTTATCGGCTTATCGGGGACGTGGACCCTCGGCTCGAGTCACGTCACCCTCCCACCTGTTGCCGAAAGCCTCCAGTGCTTCCCTCAGAGTCTATTTGGATTGGAGATTGGGCCTCAACTGGATCTCTTAAACCTCCACTTTCTTCACCCGCGCCTGATCCCCGGAGTATCGCCCTCTGCGCCACCAGACAATACCCACAACCGCAGCAAATTCCGTACCTCCGTCACCACCCGAACCACTTCACAAGGAAAACACCGCAGCTTGGCCCCCCTCCCTCAGCTGCTTTGGTCCCAAACATGGTCCTCCTAGACATCTCGTAATCCTCTCTGCTACACCGAGCGCGCCCCGACCGATAACGAGCGGAGAGTTTTGCACCATGTCGCACCAAGGCTTTCCCAACGAAGATGCGGCCATCACCCATCTCGTACACAATCTTGTCGAGAATGCTGTGCGCTCTGTCGAGGAAGTCCCAATTCCTTTGACGCGTGAGTTGATGGAAATCACCCGGATCTAGCTCCGGGTCCAATTAGCTAACATCTAGACAAACAGCACGAACTCCTACTCAGTGGCCCGTCGAAGAACTTGCGACCCGGGAGGCCCTGCGATACTCCATTAGCCCTAGTCACGTCAAGGATCTCCTCGACTTCTCCGCCCTCAACTACGTCGAAGAACCCGACGATAACCTACTCTGCCCAATCTGCAAGCTGCCCGTCATCACCCCGATCATTACGCCCTGCGACCATACCTTCTGCCTGGAATGTCTGAAGCGCCATGTTCACTCATCCGATACCTGCCCCATCGACCGGACGAGATTCCGAGCCAGGGACTGTAAGACGTCGAGACTTTTGACGAATATCCTCGATAGCCTGGTAGTCGAATGCCCCAATACTGAGCGAGGGTGTGGCGAAAAGATGAAGCGCGACGAGGTCGTCAAGCACACAATCAGTTGCCGATACACGCTGCACGACTGCCCCGAGAAAACATGTGATAAGAGGGTGGAGCAATGGTTGGCTGTGTCCGGCAAGTGCTGGCACTTTGAGCAGACGTGCGAATACTGCGAGGAGAAGATGGAAGCGGCGTCGATGGCCGACCACATCAGCAAAGTGTGCCCGAAAAACACGACGGACTGTACCGAGTGTGGAGAGACCATCAAGCTCTCCGAGTTGGGACAACATCGCGACGAACATTGCCCGGAAACCTCGGTCCCTTGCACATATCATGACTTTGGTTGCAAGCACGAGGCACTTCGCAAGACACTAGCGACTCATCAAGACGAGTGTACCTTCAGGGTGGTTGCTGTCGTTGGAGAAAAGGTCAAATCACAAGAGAAACAAATCGAAAAGCTGCAGAAGCAGACGGAAGACCAGGAGCGACAAATCATGGCAATGAAGGACGAGCGGCGAGACTGCATCTCCTGGGACGACGTATTCAACCTCAACAATGTCCAAGGCGGACCAAAGTTCAAACCCACCGAGGCTGTGATGACTATTTACGAAGACATGGAACGTCGCATGGAGGAGCTCAAGAAAGAGTTTACAGACCTCGAGGGCCGTCAGACAGTGATGGTCCTGAACCAGGTCATGCCGATTAAGGATCAGATCACCGAGATCAGGAGCAACCTGGGCATTCTCAAGATGCACATGGCATGGCTCATGAACAAGAGCCGAGAGGAAGTCGAGCGCAGCCGGTTGGCCAACCGTAGCGTTGGTAGCACCAGCCGAACGAGGGGCAGCTCTGACAGCGATGGCGAGGCCACTACTCCGAGTACATCTCGGCGGCTGAGTGATGGGTCAAATGGCATCCCCCGCCTCTGAGACATCTGCCCTAGACTGGGCTTTGGTAACCATGCTCAGTCCTTGGGGATCTTTGCATATACAAGTGAGATCGGGAGCAATCTTGGATGGCTGCGAGGGGTGAAACTTGGCTGATGCAAGATATGAGCAAGAACGGATGCAACGCAGCCTCCGTTCTACTCAGTTCACAGCCTAACCCCGACCCAGATGGGCTCCGTACCTTCTCCAGATTTAAGTCTGACTGTACTACTAAAATTGTTGATTTGACTGGCGTTGGGGACAAACGGGGACAAAGGAACGAAACGCGAAATGGAAAGGCACGGAAATACCCTTGTGGTGGTCTGCGAGTTCAGCAAGACACCCAGTTACACGCAAGTAGTCTCGTATCTAGTCTAATTGACACAAGGAGGCAGCTTTGCAATGCTATCTCTACTGTTCCACGTGTGAAATAACTTGTGCTCATTAACGTTGATCATGACCAAAGCTCAAGGATTTGGTTAGCCCTTCAAATGAAGCACGCACATTTATAGACCCCGTGTCCACATGTTTGGAGCAAACCTTAGAATGGTGGTTTCCCAGGATTCCATCGCCACACCAATGACGTAGGTTTCACTCCGTTCATCTGAAGCCTCAGTAGCTTCATATTGAGGGAGAAATTCATCAAAATAAGGGTCTTAGGGGTCTTCTGAGCTCGATCGACCTTCGGTCTGTAGCGCAAAGGCAGTCTGTACTAGCATCCATCCTGTGCTTTGTTGCTGTTCCTCTGGCGGCATCCCCATATTGCTCACTACATAAGGATATCCGAAAGCTTTTGATGCATAAGCTAAATCATGCGATTCAGGCGGTCGGCAAGACACGAAAAAGCTACGTTTCATGAATCATTGATGCCTACTCTGTACCTGTCGTGTCGAATCTCTTGGAACCAAAAACCTGAGGTGAGCAGGAAAGCCTAAGCTTAGTAATTGGCCCCCATCCCCACGGCGGCGGACTTTGAGATTCTTGGTGGGTCTTTCCGCTTATCGGAGTCGGACTTAACAGCCTCAGGGACTCATCCGTGGCACCTCACAGGTCCGCTGTCGCCCCACAGTGACCGCCTGCCTGGCTTGCTCCCCCACCAACCTGGCCGTCCGTACCTTGCGCTTGCCCACCAACGCACTTAGGTACAGTACCTTCCTGACCTCAACTCGCGAGGCCCTGTACGTAAACGTCCAGCCAACCCACCTTCAATCCGGGGACTTCAACCTTGCACCTTTGCTAGCCTCGATAGAAACGGATTGCTTCACTACGACCATCGCTTAAAAGCATCCATACCGCCCGCCATGGATCCAAACGAGGGCAACCAAGCGCCCGATGCGCCCGACGTCAAGAAGATGAACGATGTAAGAGCTGTCTGCCCCTCGTCCTCTCACCTTCCTCCTCCTAGTGCTCCTACTCTCGAACCTCATCGATTCCCACTCTGCCCTCACGCCTTATATAGACGTCCGGTCTGGCACGAACTGCTTTCGCCGGTCGCTCTCGCCTCTTCGCCGTTCTACTCGACCTATGCACACTATGACAATACGGATGATTGAGCAGAGAACCCATTGTGGCGAGCGCAATCGACAAACATGTCACCCGGAACACATGAAGGCAACGGCTGTCGGGATTTTGAGGTCATCATTTGAGCTCATAGAAAACAATCTGACCAGTCTGTTTAGATCCGACTTCGACGGCTCGCCAAGCTTGGCTCCTCGACAAGATCCCCCAAGCCGGAAGGAGAATCGTCAGCAGACGCCGAGACATCAAACTCCGCAACGAGCGAAGTCAAGGCTCCCAAGGCCCCGGCCAGCCCAACACCCTCATTTACACCGAAGCCTGCCGCCTCGAATCCCTTCAACCAGCTTGGTGTCAAGTCCGGTAGTGGTACATCTTCGCCAGCTGGATCGAACAACACCGAGAACCACAAGCGAATTGCTTCCGACCGCGCAGCTGCATCTGCTCCCGCAAAAAAGGCAAATGTGGAGGAGTCATTGGATGATTTTTCAGATCGAATCCTCAGCCATATTTTCCGGATCACAGTCGACCCAGAGAGAGTTGTCGATACCCACGGACACAAGCTTACCTTCCTGCCGGAAGCTAGCCAAGAGCTCCAAGAGAACGGATCGCCGCTTAAATTGACAACCTCCATCCTCGATAGTGCCTTGCTTGAGGCCGTCACTGCGATTCCCGCCGACAAGCCCCTTCTCGGCTACCTACTTCCCTCATTCAAACGCATCATCCGTACAAACATACTCAAAGAGACGGCAGAGAAGAGGGAGGCTCTGGAGGAGGCAAAGAGACTGTGTGTTAGCAACGCTTTGTTTGCGCTCACAATCCCGGATCTCTTTGGGTAAGTAGACCCATTCTGAGCATTCCAATCGCTTACAGGTGGTACTAGACGATCACGCCCCGAGAGTTTGGTCACCTACCTGCTCAAAGGACATGAGCAGGACGATGGAGTCTGCTTGGACTTCTTGCGGGAGGCAGTAAAGCGCTTTCCCGAGGATGAGCAATTCCCAGCTGCTTTTGCCACAGCCATGCACACACTCAGTATTAAGTTGTCGACTTTGTCCATGGAAGATGACTACAAGCCGTATATCAGCGTGAGTTTTTCTTGGCGACGCCAGTTTGCCTATCTCTCAGCCATTGAACTGACACTTGGATAGGCCTTGATGTCCTACACAAAGTTCCCTCCTCTGCTAAATGCACTGGCACAACATCCCAACTTCATGACCGCTCACAAGCTGGGATCCCATGTTGAAAAGGAGACGATCCTGGGACCCTTCTTCCGCATCTCTCCCTTGCAAACCGAGGTGACAATGACATACTTCCCGAACCCACGGGCCCTGAACCGCACCCAGGCTGCCCCATCCCAAGATGCTCTGCGGGCTATTCTTCGAGTTCATCAGGATGAGCTCTTCACGATCGCTAATGCCTTTATCCGAGCTGACACTGACACCCGGAGTCGGGTACTCGATTGGTTCGCCTCCGCTATCAACGGCAATCACAAGCGTAGAGCTCTCCAGGTTGACCCCAAAGAGGTGTCCTCAGATGGCTTCATGATGAACCTCACTGTCGTATTGGACCGATTCTGCTCTCCCTTCATGGACACAACGTTCTCAAAGGTCGACAGGATCGAAGTGGAGTATTTCCGCCGCAACCCCCGTGTGGACATCAAGGAAGAGACCAAGCTCAATGCCGACCAATCGACGTCAGATGCATTCTACGGCACTCAATCTCAGGGCAGCTCAAACTTCATTTCAGAGGTTTTTTTCTTGACTTTGGCTGCGCACCACTACGGCAGTGAGGCAACAAACTCGAAGCTCAAGGGTCTCGAAAGGGATATCAAGTGGTACGAAAAGCATTTGGCTGCCATGGAAGCTGAGCGGATTAAAGTCCAGAACCAGCCTCAGCAGCTTGCAATGTTTGAGTTGACACTCAAGCGCCACACTGCGGTCTTAGAGAAGGCAATCGCAATGAAGTACGCGATCGAGGGTATCTTCCTTGACGAGAAGATGCAAGAACTGTCTCTTCGCTTCATGCGATACGTGGCCGTGTGGCTTCTTCGCCTTGCTAGCCAGTCCAGCTACACCCCCGACAAGGATCTTCAACTTCCCCTTCCTGCTCAGGCCCCTGAGGCTTTTGCGTGCCTGCCAGAGTATGCGCTCCAGGACGTGGTTGACAACTTCAAGTTTGTGTACCGCTACCTTCCTCAAATCATGCCGTCTGCTGTTGGCAGCGAGATGATTGCGCTCTGCATCGCCTTCTTGCGTTCGTCAGAGTACATCAAGAACCCGTACCTCAAGTCGTCCTTGGTCACATTGCTCTTCTCCGGCACCTGGCCATTCTCGCACTTTAAGAAGGGTGTCTTGGGAGATCAGCTCTACGGATCCAAGTTTGCCAACGATAACCTGTTGCATGCCCTCATGAAATTCTACATCGAAGCGGAGTCGACTGGTGTTAACACCCAGTTCTACGACAAGTTCAACATCAGATACGAGATCTTCCAGGTTATCAAGTGCGTTTGGGGCAATGATGTGTACAAGCAGCAGTTGACGAGAGAGAGCAAGTAAGTTTTGTCTGTTTCAGCTTCTAGCCAGGGTGCGGTATGGGTGACTAACAACTCGCAGGGTTAACAGACAATTCTTTGTACAATTCGTCAACTTGCTGCTCAATGACGCGACCTATGTGCTTGACGAGGCACTGACAAAGTTCCCCAAGATCCATACGTTACAACAGGAGTTGGAGTTTGGCAACACGCTATCCACGCAAGATAGAGAGAAGAAGCAAGAGGAGTTGACAGCATTGGAGGGCCAGGCGGGCTCATACATGCAATTGGCCAATGAGACGCTAGCGATGATGAAGCTCTTTACATCTGCATTGACATCAGCATTTACAATGCCTGAAATTGTCCAGCGTCTGGCAAGCATGCTTAACTACAACCTGGAGACTCTTGCGGGACCCAAGATGGGTCAGCTCAAGGTAAACAATCCAACCAAATATCACTTCCAGCCAAGGGTTCTGCTGTCAGACTTCATCGACATCTACCTCAACTTGGGCTCATCGCAAGCGTTCATCGACGCTGTTGCCTCGGATGGTCGCTCGTATAAGCCCGAGGTCTTTGACAAGGCTAGATTCATCCTCTCAAAGCGCAGTATGAAGGAGGCCGTTGAACTCGAGCAGCTCGACACGTTGATGGCCAAGTTCCTCGAGTCGAAGCAGATTGCGGACCAGGCCGAGCTGGATCTTGGAGACATCCCGGCCGAATTCGAAGACCCGATTATGGGAGATTTGATGAAGGATCCCGTTATCCTGCCATCGAAGCATATTGTTGATCGGGGAACTATTGTGCAGCACTTGCTGTCGGATCCCAAGGATCCCTTTACGCGACAGCCGATGACGGTGGATGATGCCATCCCGCACACTGAGCTGAAGGAGAAGATTCAGAAGTGGAGGGAGGAGAAGATTGCGGCGGCCAAGGCCAGGGCAACGGGCGGCGATGCGATGGATACAACGGAAGGCTGATGAACGGGACACGGCACCATGATCAGGACTGGAAGGCAAAGGGGCATTGGCATTCTCGTTGATTAGACGTTCAGGTCCTCCTCTCCAAGGACGGGGACACAGACAGGCACAGGCAGATGGTAGGCCTGGGATAGACGCATAGCACGTCTCTGGAAAGCTAACGCTGAGAATGAAAGCGTCTGATGCTGCGGGTAGCATAGGCTTAGATACAGCGAGACATCAGGTATATGTGACAGCGAAACCAAATCAGCTCTCGAATCAGGCAGAATCCTGCGGCCCAAAGTGATGTTCAACATGCAACCGAGACTGCAGATGAAAAGCCCAGACACCTTAGGCCAACCCGGCGTTACCGGAAGTTGAAGACGAAGCAGTTTTCAGTAAAGTGAGCAAACAGGAAGCTGGGGAATTCGAGGGTGAGATGAGCGAACGGAGCAATTGAAGCCGTGGAGGGCCCGGGCCGAAAGGTCAATTTTGGGTCAACATGAGATTCAGGACTTGCTTCACCAGGCATGAGGGTACTACGAAGAAGTTAAAGAGAGGCGAGAATGATGCGTTGTACAGGTTGCTGTATTGGGGTACGTTTGCTGACCGTGTTCGGGGTGTCCTTCACCGAGATTACGAGAGGCGAAGTTTTGGAGTAAGGTAGCAAGCAGCTGGGTAAATCGTGAAGAGAAATTGAGGGATTACGGATTGCGGATGTGGGCAAAAACAAAAGTCGAACCACTCGTGCCGCTGTCGGATGGCGGCTGTCGTGTCCGGGATGGGTGAAGCTCAGCCACAGGGGAAATCGGGAGACGTGGGAGGGTGAGGCGGTGATGATGATCCATGGTCCGTGGGGGTGTTGTTCTTTAGTGGATACGGGGAATTTCTTCATTCGGACTATCAATCAGCAGGTCATGTTCGGTCTGGAACTTTTTTTTTTTGGGTGATGGCTGCTTGGCGGTTCGGGGTTTTAGGTGACCGGGTTTCTTGGGCGAGGAAATGAAATGGCATGTTGTCTTTCTCCCCGATGCTGATATTGTCTGTTCTTGGGGGAAATTTGGCTGAGGTGATTCGGGGATGAACAGGCGGTCATGATGTCATTGGGCAACGGAGGGTGAAAACTCGGGCGCTGTTGATATTCCCCGTCTGGCTTACTCCGTGCTGAGGCGTTTGTTTACCCGTTTCATCCTTGACCTTCTCTATGTTTTCGCGTAGCTATGCTCCATTCTCCTATTCGTTTCTTACTCCGGTACTGTATCGATTTGTTTTACGTGAAGGTTCAGCAAAAGGAATAGACTGCCGTGACGCCGTCGGGGTCCAGGGCTGTGTTACGGTGCTAGGCATTGATATCCGAGCCGATTTACCCAGTGCCCACCAATCCCCCGGTTTTCAACATCTCCAATCACTGCCGTGAAACAAACAACGCATGAGTGAGCTGAAAGACCATCGACGGGATCTCGTCGATGAAGCGGATGCCAGTGGAGAGTGA
This sequence comes from Colletotrichum costaricense, assembly GCF_030867565.1. Classification (NCBI taxonomy): domain Eukaryota; kingdom Fungi; phylum Ascomycota; class Sordariomycetes; order Glomerellales; family Glomerellaceae; genus Colletotrichum; species Colletotrichum costaricense. The sequence goes on along the minus strand of NW_026848232.1, from coordinate 2,227,737 downwards.
GAGAATTGTAGCGGGCAATGGATGGATGTGCTTCAAGGTTCAGGTTCGTTTGGGCTCTGGACTTCTGGATGGAGACCAGGGAGGGACCGCCCGCTGTGGCGGGAAGAACGGCACGGCTGACGATTGGGCGAAACGTGGGGCGCGCGAGGTCCGCTGGACCACTGGACCGCTGGTGAGTGTTCCTTGCTGGCTCAGAGCTGGTGTGGGCCACCCGAAATGTCACCCGTGCCAAGCTTTGGGCGTAGCGTCGTTTTTGGGACTTGGGGATCCTTGGACACGCATGTGTGTGTGTGTCTGCTGTGACGCCTCGAGAGCCGAGACATGGGGAAAGGTGTTGTATGTAGACTGTTGAATAGGAAGGATGAGAGACGTGGAAGAGCGATAGAGTGAATAGGAGTAAACGGAGATGAAGGGAGGCCGCCCTCGTACATACCTTACCTCGATTTAGAGACATCGGGCGCAGCTTCATATGGAAAACGCGTGCTTTTGGCAACAGAATGTCGCGGCAACATCCCAGAGTCATCCCGTTTCTGTTGGTACTATAAGGTATTAGAACCTCAACTTCTTTTCTTGGCGGGTGCTGATTTGCGGATATTGTTCTCCTGCGCCCCTTTTTGCCCGAGTCTTTTTCACTTTGCTCGGGGATTTCCCTGGATGGCTCCGGGGGAACAAGGTGACGGCACATCGTCCCATCCTATCCGTACCTTACAACTAGGCAGATTCTTCACCGATCAGGGGGGAGGCCAGCGGTTAGACGTGTCTCGACTAAGCAGACTTGCAACTCTCTGTCGACACTGTAAGTACGGAGTACGCTACGCATGCGAGGTGAGGCACTGGAGGCGGCATGTACCGGGTTTACTCTCGAGTACCTGCCAAGGACTCTGTCAATGATGTAGCTGCACCTTATGTAAGGCAGTACGTACCGTTCTACACCGTCTTGTGCCCCCCGCCATCCGTGCCGGCTTCAGGGCACCCCAAGTCGCGCGTCACGGTGTCACCCCACTTGCATCTGCCATTGGCCTTGGCCCTCTCTCTTTCGGTCTCTCTTCCCAGAGCTCCCACTCCACGTCTCCATATCCGGTTCTCTCGGCCTTTCTCCCTCAACGATCCATTGGGCTGGGTGAAGTGGACGGAATGGGCCATGGGATTGGTGAGGATGGAGCTTTGACTGTAGCTGTCAAGTCTCTTTGACATGGTCCCAGCTCTGCCGTCCACCCCGCCAGGAATGTACTCCAGAAGGTACCTTAATGTAAGTTCAAGCTGCTTAGCTACCTTCATTTAGCACCCAATTGTACCTAAGGTAGATAGGTAGGTAGCTAAATTCGGGTAGCTTCCTTGGTCCCGGTTCCAGTTCCAGTTCCAGCTCCTTGCCTTAGACTTGGAGGTGTAGCTGCAGATGCAAGCGCAGTGCCACGGCCGCCCTCCCAGCTCCGCTTGTTGCTTCCATGGCTTGGCCCTGTGAATGCCCCTCCTCCTCCTGTTCTCTTTCTTCTCCTTCTTCCCCCTCGCTCCCACTCCCAGATTCTCCCATTCTGCTTCTCTCCAACCTGTCCATTCGCCTCGGCCCAGTCTCTAGGTCCAGCTCCAGCTCCAGCTTCGGCTCCAGTAAAAGGTCAACGGTCTCGACTTCATATAAACATCCTCCTCCGTCCGCTTCCCACCACGCCCAAAGCTCCCTTTCTCTTCTCGCACCACAGTTTTCTCACTCCAACACCCTCCGCTACTTCTTCACTTGAAAATGGTTCACCTCACAACCGTCAACACGCCCCCAGACTCTGGCTCTGCCTCCGGCGCCGAGGACTCGTCCGCCACCAGCCTCCGCCAGGTCCAGCAGCAGCTCAAGAAAGTCCAGCTCCAGCTCGCCGACCACGATGACTGCTACACCACGAGCGTCTATGGCTCTCGCTTCGCCAACCAGGATCTTCCCAAGAGCGAGATGCCCGAGAGCGAGATGCCCAAGGAGGTCGCCTACCGCATGATCAAAGACGAGCTCAGTCTCGACGGTAACCCCATGCTCAAGTAGGCCTCTCCTTTCGTCATATGCGGGAATCTCTTGTCATTTCTGGCCATCGTTAACCCCCATCTTCATAGCCTGGCTTCCTTTGTGACAACTTACATGGTGAGTGAATACTTGACGAATCCAATAACCGTAGTGACATTCCGAGCTAACACCCCACCCCAGGAAGAAGAAGCCGAGAAGCTCATGGTAAATAAATCCTCACCAATACCTTCTCCCTCATTATGCACCGCATACACGAACCCAGATCCCGAAATCTAACAATGGTATTCCCACGAACAGGCCGAGAGCTTCAGCAAGAACTTCATCGACTACGAAGAATACCCCGCCTCAGCAGACATCCAGAACCGCTGCGTCTCCATGATTGGCAAGCTCTTCCACGCCGACGTTGGCGCGGGCGAAGGCGTAGGCGCCGTTGGCACCTCATGCGTCGGCTCCTCTGAGGCCATCATGCTCGCCGTCCTCGCCATGAAGAAGCGCTGGAAGAACAAGCGCCAGGCCGAGGGCAAGTCCACTGAGCACCCCAACATTGTCATGTCCTCCGCCGTCCAGGTCTGCTGGGAAAAGGCCGCCCGCTACTTCGAGGTCGAGGAGAAGCTCGTCTACTGCGCGCCTGACCGCTACGTCATTGATCCCAAGGAGACGGTCGACCTTATTGACGAGAATACCATTGGTATCTGCGCCATCCTGGGTACCACCTACACGGGCGAGTACGAAGACGTCAAGGCTGTCAATGACTTGCTGATCGAGAAGAACCTCGATGTGCCTATCCACGTTGATGCTGCCAGCGGAGGTTTCGTCGCTCCCTTTGTCGTTCCTGATCTTGAGTGGGATTTCCGTCTCAAGAATGTCGTCTCCATCAATGTCTCCGGTCACAAGGTAATTTTCCTCTCTCGTGCTTTAATTACCGAGTATCAAACTTCTTGGTTCACTCACTTACACACAAACTACAGTACGGCCTCGTCTATCCCGGTGTGGGCTGGGTTGTCTGGCGCTCTGCCGAGTTTCTCCCCCAGGAACTCGTCTTCAACATCAACTACCTCGGCGCAGACCAGGCCTCCTTCACCCTCAACTTCTCAAAGGGCGCCTCACAGGTTATTGGTCAATACTACCAGCTCATTCGTCTAGGCAAGAAGGGCTACCGCGCCATCATGTCAAACCTCACCCGCACCGCAGACTACCTCTCCCAGTCCCTCGAGGTTCTCGGCTTCCGTATCATGTCCAAGCGCTCCGGCGAGGGTCTCCCCCTTGTCGCCTTCCGCCTTCCCGAAGTCCCCGCCGGCGCCGAGGGTGAGCCGGGCGTCCGCCACTACGACGAGTTTGCGCTCGCCCACCAGCTACGTGTCCGTGGCTGGGTCGTGCCCGCCTACACCATGGCGCCCAAGACCGACGATCTCAAGATGCTTCGCGTCGTCGTCCGTGAGGACTTTTCCAAGTCGCGCTGTGACGCCCTCATCACCGATATCAAGCTCTGCATGGGCCTGCTCGAGCAGATGGACCAGGACGGTGTCAAGAGGCAACAGGAGTACATCAACAAGCACCACCTCACCAGCTCGAAGTCAACCCACAACCATCCAAAGTTCAGAGTTTGTCCCCAAAACCCCCGGGTCCCGCGCGAACCCACCCAGGATGAGATTTCACTAACCATGCCGTGTCTGAACAGAAGGAAAAGCATTCCCTACAGGGTAAGACTGGCAAAACGCATGCCATCTGCTAAGTCCTTCCGCGGTTGTTGTCATAAAGACGCAAACTACTTACGGCACGAAATAAACGATTGACACGACGCATACGATGGCTTCACTGGTGCGGTGGCGGCAGGGGCAACTACGACGGCTTCAAAGCCAAACAAGGTTTGGGTAACGTAGGCTGGCGGTTGGGGATATATACTACACGAGAGGAAAGGAACGGTATTACTTTTTCTCGCACTTGTATTTTGCACAAGAGGTTTGTAGAGGAGAAAAGAATACACCAGTCATTGGATCTACTTGGGATGGTCATCAACTGAACGACCATATCTCTGTGACCTACTAACCTCAGGGCAAGTCAAACTTCAACTTCATCCGGTTCTCCTGCACCGTCTTCTCCAACTCCCCACCGTCATCAGCATAATGTGCCAAATTCAGCGCCAAATCCGCCCACGTATTGCACTCGTCGTCTTGTCGGACATTGTACGCGTCCACTGCCTGGTTAAAGCCCACGGTGACGAGCCACTCAAGCTCTTCGGCCGGGAACGGATGCTGGCTCTATCAAGTGCAATCGCTCTTAGTGTTTTTGCCTAAAAAAACATGCCGAACAACAGCGAAGAGGGGGGAGGGGGGAGGGGGAGGAGGGTCGAGCAGCGGAGGAAATGCAAACGCACCTTGCGAGAATCTCTCGCCACGTCGACGGCCTGCTTCATCAGCCTCTGCCCCAGCGCCGCATCGAGTGGTAATACGGCGTGGAACATGCACCGGATGTACTTTGCTAGCCTGTCGCCCTTCATCTTCTCGAGCTCCTAGATCTCGTTGACGATGACGCCTAGTGTGGAATAGAGAGCTGCGAGCAGTGGAAACACGGCATGGTAAGCAACGGTCTCCTCGTAGCCACCTATGATGGAAGACAATCCGTGGTGGGTTAGGCTGCTTACCTTGTCCAGGCAATTTGCCTCGCAGCGCAATATCACCCATCGCCTTGAGCGTATTCACGTCCCGACACGTCACCGCCGTACGGATGATGAACCCCAGCTCATCAGTCTTCTTCAATGCCATGGCAGCCTCAAAATCAAACACCATTAAAGTTGCCAGCCTGGCCGTTAGATCGCTCTTCAGCCTCGTAGCCAGACCATCGCTCATCTGCTTCTCCAGAGCTGCATTGTACGCCACGACATGCCTCCGCATGACGAGATAATGCTGGAGCTGCTGCTCGACGTTGTCTTCCGTCCGGGCGAGCGATACGAGAGCAGCGGCCGCGATGAAGTCGCAAAACATTGTCCTGAACGCGAGGTCACTCGCAGCTTCAGCAGGGAGATCCTCTGGATAATGCTTCGCGATAGCGAGGCAGCTGTTGTAAAGTCGGATAAGATGCTTTACGTCCCAGCTGTCCGAGTGTTTGAGGCCGAGGTTATACGCGTTCTGGCAGAACCAGTCGAGTTCCTTGACGGTGAACAGCCGGTTACCATCCTTGTCCCTGAGACCTCGCTTGATTGCCTCGATAGCTAAAAGACGACATGATCAGTCTGTGATGGACTCTGATGAATGATGCACTCTCACCTCCTTCAAAAAGCACAAGCACTTCCTCCACTGTACTCTGCCGCTCCCTAGCCCCCTTTTCGCTCTCAGCAATCGAGACAGCGAGTCGGATGTTACACCGCAACAGCGCTGGCAAATGAATCGGAGACGTCTCGCTGAACTCGAACTTCTCCACCAGCTGCTTCATGGCCTGCATCGCGCAGACCTTATCCCCAGCCTGTTGCGCCTCGAGGACGCAAGCATAAAGAAAATTAGGGTCCTCTGGTGCTGAGAGAGCTACTCTTTCCAGACACTGAGCAGCCAATTCTTGGTCGGATGAGCGGAGGGCAGCCTTGTACATGAGGTACCTCGTCATCGGTTCGTTTTGCGCTGTCTCGGACATGCCCTGAAAGACTTGCCGCGCCCTCTCGGCGTTGTTTCTTCCAAGGGCACAGAGAATGAGCTTTCTACGGTCGTCAGTGTACGTAGCTTGAGACTCCTGCGAAGATACACACCTGCCAAGTCTCGACATATTCGCAGGTCCGCCATTTTGGAACAGAGGCTGCAGGGCTATTTGGCACCATCCATCTGCGAAGTCGAAATGTCCCTGGTTGTAGTTGACTTCGATCTTTTTCCAAATAAGCTACACCAATATTAGCATTTCTTCCTTTCCATCTTCCTTGGATCAAGCTCACAGTCAAAGCTCCGACTGCCGTAGAAGCCCCGAAAGGCTTGCTCAGGTTATCTTGGACGCCTACCAGAACCCCCATCAGCTCTTCTATGGCCCTCATACCATCTCTCTGCGTCGTCTCCATCCATATCCTCAACAATACCAGTCTCTCGACCCACTCTTCGCGTCCAGAAGAGACAATAGTGCCCCTAAGCATCCCATCCACGACGCTCGTCGCCAACGTCGGGCTCTTATCGTGCAACTTTCGTGCGTGATGAACCAAGAGCTTAAAGTGCGCCTCGGAGAAGTTGAAAGAACGCACCATCCGCCTCAGAATATCAGCATAGGCCTCAATGTCAAATATCTCGGCCGGCGCCTTCTGTAAGAGCTCCAAGCGAAGGAGGAGGACAACGGGCTTCTCGCCAATCTCGGACTCGATGTAGCTGACTAGGTCAAGCGCCTTTTCCGAGGACTCTGGCGTGCCGAGGCCCAGAAGCGCGTGAATCAGGGCTTGACAGACGGAGAGGCGCAGCTCGATAGCGTCGCGGGAGAGAAGCGACAGGTCCTGGGCGTTGATGATGTCGTACCCCCGTTCGAGCCACCTTACCGCCATGCCGAAATCTTCCTTCTTGGAGAGGTCTTTGCCTATCTCGAATAAAATCTCTGTCATTTTCTCGGCCGAAGTAGGATCGAGCGCATTCGGCTGGAGGTGTCCCTTGCTGTACATGAACTCCATGACGGGAAAATTATCCGTTTTCCAGGCCTATCTTCCACGGTCAGCTATAGGAGCGGCCGCATCATCAAACTCAAGAGCGAACTTGCCAGTGCTGCTCGGAGTATGAAGTATTCAGCGTTTAGCTTTTTGCATTCTTTCAAATCATCCGGTCCCAACATTTTGGCCTGTAGCTGACTTAATGTCGCGCTGTATCCCGCCCCCTTCTCGAACACAGTCTCGGCGAGCTTCAGAGCACTCGAGCTGGTACCGCCTTCATCTATACACCATGTAAGTAGCTTCCTCTCCGTCCCAAGAATTCCCGCTAAGCTCCCGACTTACCGAGACACGTCTTCCCCGCCTTGAGCGCCAACTTCATCACATGCACCACATCCGCAAGTTGCGGCTCAGCACCGCTCGGAACACCCCTCGCGATGCTAATCATAAAGAAAGCAAACGTCCTACTCCGCAACAAAAGCTTCTTCCTCGCAGCCGGTGCTGCCGCCGTCCCGTCTACATTATCACGACGTTGTCGGGTACACAGATTCCAAAGCTCCGTCCCCCTCCTGTCAAGTTCCGCCCTCTGGGATTTCGCTCTTGGACTACCAGAGAAACGGATAATCGTCTCGAGCTGGGGGTTGAGCTCCACGAGCAGGGCGTCGATGGAGAAGGTATCGTTTGCGGAGGGGAGGCGCGTCGAGAGGGCCTGAGAGAATGCTTTCAGACTACAGGTCAGCTTGCAGACCACGAAAGCTTCATCTGCGGGATGCTACGGACTTGCGAAGGAGTTGATCTTGTCAACGCTGCTGTTGCTTTTGGGCGACTTTGCGCACCGTTGAGGGGGCATTGTGCTTGGCGAGGGCAGACCTGGGAGGTCGAGATCATGTGAACCAGGTGTTCACTTCGTGGAGAGCAAGTTGAGAGCGAATATTGGGCGTCGGGTGCATGACAATGAAAGCATTTCACTTCCTTCAGGAAATAGCGAAGAGGTTGAAATAGACCGAGAGGTGATACGATGCGAAAGTGGCAAGTGCCAAGTCATTCGCGACAGGCATAAATCTCGTATGCGCCTTCCTCGAAAGCACCTGTATCCGGACACGGGGTTACTCCCCCTAGACAAGCTTCTGACCCGGATCGGAAAGAACAGGACCTGAAGGGCATGATGGGAAGCGATTACTTGAGGCTTCAAACAAGAAAATAAGGCTATACTAGATGTGCCTGTTATGTACTGGCGGTGGACCGTTCCTCCCGCCTATGCAGAAGAACGTTCAAAATGCAGCCGAACCGGAGAATGCTCTGGTATCCAATAACGCCTGCCCCCTTTGATTTTGTGTTTCCAACCCCCCCTCCCCCAAACCAAAGTTTTCCAATAGGTCCCCCTGCAATGCAAACGATTACGGCCGGGCTGGATCGTTGGGCAAGAAGTTACCTACGATGAGTGTAGGGCTGTCTACTTGTCAGCTTCAAAAGGCGCGAGACTAGTGGGTGGGCGGATACCAACATTTTGTGGTTATCTCGTTGAATCATAAATGAGAAGCAGCAATGAACCACCGGGTCTGTCGCCTTGTCGTCTGGGTTCTTTAGTGTGCAGGCTGTAAGTAACGTATCGTGAGCGGGATCGAAGGCGATGGTTCCAAACTCTTCCCAGTATCGCACGAGAGACTCTTCCGTCAGAATCTCGTGGAGTGAGATCTTGCCCTATGATCTGGTTAGTTGCAACGTGACTTGCTTGAAATGACCACAACACGTACATCGCGTAGGTTCTCCACAGGCACATGGAGAAGTTCCGCCATCTCATTATTGCCTCTGAAGATCTCTCCAGTTCTCCGCCAACAACACGCTGGCACCGCCATACTGGCAAATACACGGTCGTACTCCATGAGCTGTTTCTCGAACCACATTTCCACGTAGAGCAGTTCCATATCCGTCAGAGCTTGCGCCTTTTCGCGGAACTTGGGTCGGAATCGATCGATCGTTCGCAGAATCTTCTGCTTCGATGATGCAGCGATGTGGCCATCCAGGTACGTGCCCAGTCGCGCGTAGCCCTTGACGTAGTTGAAAGGCTTCAGCAGACCAGCCTCGTACTTGGCCTTTAATACACGGTCCATGCGCTCCTCAGGGGTATCATTTCCTGACGGATCGGCCGCCTGGAGGTAGTATTCACGCGCCTTGTCTTTGTCGCCCTGAACGATGCTGCCTGGCCGTGATATCGCCTTGCCCTGCTCCAGGTTCTGTGGAGGCAGCATCTGCGAAAGCGCATTATTGCCATTGCTAGCACCGGCCCGGTTATTCCCATTATGATTTCCAAACGTCGGCAGCATATCGTTGGCGCCCGCGGTCCTGCTGAAAGCAGGGCTGTTTTGGGACTCGTCGGAGACAATGCCGCCGTCATCCAGTAAGCTCGTCTGCAGAAAGTCATTCAACAGGTTGAACTCGTGCGTGACTTCGGGGGCGATCAAGTAGTTGTTGGGGTGATAGCTTTGCATGTCGTGGTAGTGGTTCTGGGCCGTCAACCAGGCATCGGAGAATCCAGCGACTGTTCGACCGGGGCGCATCACGTTAGCTTCCAAGTCTCTCTCAAGTTGAGGCTGCTTGTTGTCCTTCTGTACTCCCTAGAGAGCGCAGGCGCGTGCAAAAAGAGCAAGGAGCCCCCAAGTACGAACAGCACGGCACTGTGGAAAAGGGGGAGAACAAGCCCGCGGGTGAAGACCTACATTGGTTCACATTGCTGCCGTTTCCCGCCATGCCGGTGCCTGCCCCCGGTGACACGAGGTGCAGCGGGTTCCCCTGGCCCAGTACAGCGGCGCCAAAAGCAGACGCCTTGCGGTCGAAAGGGGGCGGCGGGCCCATGGACCCGGTCGCAGATTGGTCGATGGAGCTTCTCGTGAGCTCAGATTGCGTCGTCTCGGACTCGTCGACAGCGGATGGCGCGTGAGAGCTCTTGGCTTTTTTGGAATCGGCATCGCGGGGCTCATCGTGGCAGAGGTGGCCAATATTGCGCTTGATGCATCTTGTACATGGTCGTTCCTAGGCACAACATGTCAGCGGGTGTGGTACGAGCCAAAGAAACGGCATGCGCGCGCTCATCCCCGCGCAGGGCTTCCAGTAAGCCGAGTGGACAGCGCGAGGAGACAGAGATAAACGGACGCCGCAGCAAGGCAGCCCGTCATGTGTCAAGGTTGTGTGAAGAAAGAGATCTTACATACGAGATCGCATGTCATATGCTATAGAGCAGGCAAGACACTATCCGTCAGCCATCTTTTCTCTTTCCCGCTTATTGTTTGTTCAGGCCCTGTAGGTTTCCTTCTGCAGGGAGACGAAGTTGCGCGTATATGCAGGCAGGGGTTTCGTTGGTTGGCATAATCATCGCACGGCAGCAATCGCAGAGACATGATAGTGTCAACACCATGCGCGGAGCCGGGGAAGCAATGCCAGTTATGCTGTTTGGGTAAGGGCTATCTGACTTACAGATCGCCGGCAGTAGACGCAAGCTGGGAGGGCACATGACATTAGCTGGTGCTTCCGCACGACTTGCGGCACTGAGAGAGAGAGTCGCTGCAGCAGCTGCAATCGCAGTCTCAAGGGAGCCCGCGGATACAGCGCGCAGCTGTACGTGGGGTTCAACATACCGTGGTTGACCTTGCGGCGTTTTTTGGGGCTCTTGGCCGAGTGAGCATGGCCACCATTGTTCTCGGTCTTGTCGCGCTTTTCCCTGTCGTCTTGCGCTTCAGACTTTACGTCTTTGCCGTTATCTGGCATGGCGAGAGACCCAGGACGGGTGACGGCAGCAGTTATGGGTGGTGGTGGTGGTAGTGGTAGGAGTGGTGGTGGTGGAGGGCGGGCTCGGAATCAGTTCAATGGGGCAGCGGCTCCCATTGGACCTCAAAGGTTACGCAGTAGACGAGGGTTCGCAGATCATTTGACACCGGGGGTGAATAATGCTAATCGACCGTGGTGTACTCTCGAGTGTCTGCGCAAAAGATTGGGCGTGGCGGGTTTCTGCAGACAGAGTGGTAGGGAAAACGAGGTTGTCGCGTGCGGGTAGCCGGCGAGCTGAGTTCGGTCGGCTATGGTTGCTTTGCTTTGCTTGCTTTCGGATTCGTCCCGCCTTGCAGTTCTCGAGTTGGACACAGATTGCAAGGGATCCGTTGGAAACTGCCGATCCTCTTTTCCAAGTTCCTAGGTAGTCCTCGTCCTCCTGGTACGTTCATTCGCTTCGGGTCCGGGGATCGCGGAATCGTGGGCGTTTTCGAGCGTGGTCGCAATTTGTGGTGTAGGTGTAGGTGTTGGTGTTCTGGTCGTGGTGGCTTCGGACAGTCGCATGGAGAAGAAGAAAAAATGGGTGCGGGCTTTTGGCGCAATGAGCAAATGATGATCAGTCCCAAGGGAATGGGATGGGAGCTGAACCAGGCGAGCCAGGCGAGAGGGAACCAACCTGGTACCTTGGCTGAAAGCTTCGCAGAAAAGGAAAAGGGAAAAAAACGACAACGGGCAGGCGGCGTATCCGTACCCAATTGCCATGGGAAGTGGGTTAGCTAATTGAGCACCCGGCATTCCTTCCCACCCACTTCGACACATTAGCCTTTGGGACGAGCCCAGGACAGGCAAGATCGATGTTGTTGTGTTCCTGGTAGTGGAAAGTACCTGACCCAAGCGGGGGATGCTACTTCGTCGTCTCACTCAACCTTCACTCACTCAATACTGCGTGCGATTTCACTCATCAACCTCAATCGTGAGAAACCACTTCAATAAACTCTGAGGCTTACAGCCACAATCTTATTAGTAAATCACGACTCACGGCACGGTATCCAAGGCTGGGCGCAGCTGGGCAGAAGTGGGTTACAACCAGTAATCGTCATGTAATGAGGTATCCCCCCTCACCTAGCTGGTCGGACGTCGCCCGATGAGACAAGCAAAATGAGAGCGAGAGAGTCGTAGAGAGAAGCGGTAGGGGAGAGAATGCGATTTGGTTTCCCCGCCTTCTCCTTCATCCCGACTTGTCACCTTTTACCTCGGTGAAGGTCTCATCACGCACATTTAAGACTCGGTGACATTTTACGAAAAGGTACCTCGGTCAATCATCTGCCAATTCAAAGCAATGATATCACACCAGCACGCATGGCACAGACATTGCTAGAGGAACCCACCCGTCAATGCAGCTTCCCTTCTGCCCTACGAGCTATCTTTAGTCGCTGTTCCCGAAATCCCCTGAGCAGCTCCATCACCACCGTCGCATCAAACCAAACGGTAAATTCTTGGCTCTCGAAAATGTCAAGGCAAGCCCGCAAACCAAGTGGTCCTTCGTCCCATCTTCTACTGACTACAACGATTCAGCCAGTATTACTAGTATACCTAGTCAATTTGCGCTCCAACGGCAGCGAAGCAGAATGGAAAAAGACCAACGGCTGAGAGCTAGTATTCTCCAGTCGCCTGCAGCATGCAATGTAATGTAAGCATGAAACCACAGCCCGCCATTCGGCCCAAGGTGGTTTTCTGCTTCGCTCTCTCGCACTCTCTTGCTTCCCCTCGGCCGCCCTGGTCCACGGCTTTCCAGCTGAGAGAAAATCACTACCGCTTCCAAGTTCGTGCTGCTTCATCCATCGCCCCGGCTACCCCGGCCCCAAAGTCTTCCCCCTCATCATCCCATCTCTCTGTGCTCACGGGACTTGGCGATTTGGGGGCGCATTCGAGATCGTGTGACGCATTGCTCTCCTGGGTACTTCGCAGTAATGGTTATGCAATACTACAAGGGGAGAATTGAATGAAGTGACACAATATATCGTAAAATCTTCGTCAAGTTCGCCAGACTCTTTACGAATTGAACACCAAAAAAATCGACACTTGAGCACCTAACCCCTCCAAGAAAACAAGAAAATAATCCCATGCAAACCGAAAAAAGTCTTGGCGCCCGTTGCTAAATGGCTACGAAAAAGCTCTTCTCCCCCTCCTTCGGCAGCACCCTGGCCCTCCTCATAATCGGATCCTCGCAGCTTAGCCGGATCCTCTCGGGTGTAGCCGGGCTCTCCAACCTGAGCAGGCCATCCCCCTCCCGGTCCTCCCCGACCGTCGCCGCCACCCCGTACTGCGCCCTCGACGCCTTGAGCGCGTCGCGGATCGCAAAGAACACCGCGCTGCCCATGAACAGCGGCGGCTCGCCCACGCCCCGCGATCGCTGAATCGTCCGCAGGTCCTTCCACTCCACGTCCTTGAGCAGCGTCACGTTGAACTCTTGCGGAATGTCGCGGAACCCGGGGATCTTGTACGCTCCCGGACCCCGCGTGAAGAGGTTACCCGCCATCGGCCCGTTGCGGAGCCAGAGCGATTCCTCCATCGTGAAGAGGCCTAACCCTTGGACAAAGGCGCCCTGGATCTGGCCGTAGTCGAGCGCCGGGTTGATGGACTGCCCGACGTCCATCTTGATGTCGGCCCGGAGGCACGTCCACGTGCCGGTGAGTGTGTCAATCTCCACCTCGGCCGCCGTGACGCCCTGCGTGAAGTAGAAGAACATCTTGCCCCTGTTCTCGCCCCACGTGTACCCGATCTCTGGTGTCTTGTAGAACCCTTGCGCCGAGAGGTTCACTCGGTCAAAGTACGCGGCGTGCGCCAGATCCTTCATCGTCGCGCCGGGTCCCAGCTTCTCCCTGTACGGCGCCAGGCGCTCGTTGAGCTGCGCGCACGCGTTGTAGATGGCGTAACCGTTGAGGTCTGACGAGGCCGACGCGGCCGTCGCTGAGGCGTTGGCCACCGTGTTGGTCGCCGTCTCGGAGATGAAGACGTTGTCCAACGGCACCTCGAGAGCTTGTGCGGCGATCTGCGTCATCTTCGTGTGCAGTCCCTGACCCATCTCCGTACCGCCGTGGGCCACCAGGACGGATCCGTCGTGGTAGATGTGTACGAGAGCGCCCGCCTGGTTTAGGAAGAGGGCAGTAAAGGAGATACCGAACTTTGTCGGGATGATTGCTAGGCCACGCTTGCGCCACTTGTTGCCATCGTTGAAGCGCCGGATAAGCTCTCTCCGCAGCTCGTACTTTGCCTCGTCCTGAACTTGCTTGTACATCAGTGGTACGTGCCAGTCAGTCAGGGGCTGGTTGAAATGCGTCGGCTCCAACGGCTTGTAGAAGTTGATCTCACGGAACTTCTCGACTGGCATGCCCAATCGATCCGCAACCTCCTCCATGTAAGTCTCGGCAATGAACATGCCCTGAGGTCCGCCAAATCCTCTAAAGGCCGTGTTCGACATGGTGTTGGTCTTGCACAGCCGGCCGCGGATGAAGACGTTGGGAATCCTGTAGCAGCCGTCCGAATGGGACATTGCTCGCTCGCAGACGGCCGCGCTCAAGTCGAATGTCCAGCCGGCGTTATTGAAGACGTCGAGATCCAGCCCTTGTATCTTGCCGTCCTTGTTCACGCCGACCTTCCATCTGCCCAAGAACGGATGGCGCTGCCCCGAAGTGACCATGTCCTCTTCTCTCGTCAGCATGTAGCGACACGGCCGCCTAGTTTTCCTCGCTGCGAGCGCGAGCGGTGCGCTCAGTTGGATTGATCTCGTCTCCTTGCCTCCGAAGCCACCACCAAGTCGCTTGACGCGAACGACGATTTTATTTGCTGCTACGCCCGTCATCCGAGCAACAAAGACTTGTCTGCAAGCTGTTAGTACAAAAACCACAGATTTAATGAAGAGTGAGCTTACGTCTCGTTGGCGTTTTGGGTGCTGGAAAACACCTCCATCTCGCCATCCTCGAGCTTGGGGACTACCAATGAAGCCTGCGTCTCGAGATAGAAGTGCTCCTGGCCACCCATTCGCGCCGTGCCGGTGAAGATGTGATCGCAGTTCTTGAATGCCTCTTCAGTGTCGCCGTTCTTGATCTCTCGGTAGTAGTTGTGGAAGCTGTCCTTTTCGATCGCTTCTTCGATTGTCAGGATTGATGGCAGGTCCTCATACTCGACCTTGACTGCACGTGCGGCCTCGGCTGCCCTCGACGCTGAAGTAGCCAAAATCATAGCGATGGGCTGACCAGCAGTATGGACCTCGCCTTCGGCAAAGAAGAGCTCGTCAAAGTGAGGAGCACCCCAGCGGTTCTGCTCAGGTGAATCGACGTCGTCCTTGTCGATATAATCGACGACACCAGCCATGTCCAGTGCGGGAGAGTAGTCGATCGACTTGATCTTTGCGTGAGCTTTTGTCGACAGCACGAAGCAGCCATGCAGCTCGTTCTTCGCCACCGGTATGTCGTCGATGTATTGGGCCTCTCCAGTGACTTGCTTCAGAGCGGCAACATGGCTCTTGGACTTGCCCACGGTCTCCTGCTCGTACGCAGCAGCCGCGCCGTGGTCTTCGGTTCCGCCAGAGATGCCACGCTCAAGTTCGTCGACCGCCTCGATATCTATATGCTCGCTCTTCCCACCGAGATTGGCGATGACGTCGTGGTAGAAACGGTAGAAGAAGCTGAAGGCGAGCGCCTTTCGGTACGAAGCCATGCCTCCCGGAACGCTGAATTGCAGATCAAAGTCGGTTCCCAAGGCATTCATTGCTCCTTCGAGGGTCTCGAGCTCGGCAATGCGCTTGCCCACCAAGTACTCCATGGTGTTCTTCGCGGCTACTGTCATGGCCGCCATTCCACCATAGATGAGGTTGCACTCGGTCACTACGCCATCGTCGTCCATCTTGATCCGTAGAGCACCGGTCACGATGGCAATGTCGTCGTCTTTCCTCTTGGCCTGCTTGTATGCTCTGAAGAACTCATTCTTGGCAGCCGTCACGGGTATCCTGATGGAAGCAATGATGGCGTCTTGAGGAAGTGCTGTACGTCGGTATCCTGTGAAGAACTGTGACATGGGAATCTCGGTCTCTTCGCTCTGAGACTTGGCCACCAAGACGGCATTGGCTGCCCAGAGTACCGGGTTCAAGTCTGAGATGGGCGATGCAGTAACCAAATTCCCGGCAGGGGTACCAACATTGCGAATCTGTCTGCCAGCAAAGTACTTGAGTTGCTTGTAAATGCCCTCAAACACCTGGCCGCGAGCGTCTCCATAGTGGCGCGTTGCCACTTTGCTGATGTGCTCCAAGTCTGTCAGGACGACGTTTCCTCCAATCTCTAGATGGTCATCCTTGAATTCGTACTGTCGCAATTCGGCAATGTCCCCAACGAAAACGGAGACGGGGTATTGTGCCGCCTTGAACTTTACTTCAATCTGGGTTTCGGTGCTGCCACCGATAATCTTGGCTGCAGGGTGTATGCTCTTGATATCCAGCAGCTGCTGAAGTGTTACTGGCCTGTACCACTTCTTCCTCTTGTTGCCGAACGAAAGCGGCCTCATCTCGTGCTTCTTGAGGGCGGGTGGGAAGATGAGTTCGGTATCGGGGTTGTACTCGATGAAGCCGGGGGGCGTGAATCTCTTGATAGGTTGGTCATCAAGCTTTGCCTTGTCCATGCAGCATCCGCCCTCCTTCTTCTCGCCGTTGCCATTCTCCATGCAGCAGCCCGAACCACCGTTCGTCCTCGCCTTTCCACATCCCCTCTCGACGCTAAATGTCTGCGCGGCCTCGAGAATAGGCTTGTAGCCGGTACATCTGCACAAGTTGCCATCGAAGGCTTCCTCGATGTCTTCTTCCGAGGGCGAGTCGTTGTTGCGTAGCAGAGCGTACAAGCTCATGACAATGCCGGGGGTGCAGAAACCACACTGACTGCCGTTGCTCTTCGCCACGCGCTCCTGGGTGGGGTGTGGCCTCTTTGTGTTTCCGATGCCCTCGATGGTGATTACGTGCTTGCCGTCGACACTGGCTAGGGGTGCCAGACAAGCGTTTACGCTCGCATGGTAGATCTGCTTCGTCGTCGGATTGAACTGGGAGATGACGACGGTGCAGGCACCGCAACCGCCTTCGCCACATCCACTGATGGGTGTTAGTGTGTGTCATGATTGCTTCAATCTCCTGCGGGCCAGAAAGCTAGGGCCTGGACATACAGCTTGGTTCCCGTCAAACCGATGCCTCGCAAGTACTCCAAAAGAGTTACCTCGGGGTCAATCTCGTCTAGCACGACCCGGGTGCCATTGAGGTAGAAGCGAATGGTATCGTCAAAGTTGGTTGTGAGCGAGTTCAAAGGCCCGACATCCCGCTCGGGGGAGATGGCGATAGGCGCCATGTTGCCAGGAAGCTGCCGAGAACCAGTTCACTGTGAGATGTGATATCAGGTAAGTCCTTAGCACGCTTCGAAGGTCTTTGGGTAGGAGGATGAGGAGGGAGTGTAAGGAGAGGGAAAGGAGAGGGAAAGGAGAGAAAAGGAAACGGGTGTAGGTGCGCTTAGGATGGTGGAAGAGAGACAACCCCGCAGCTTTATTGTAGAAAGAGAGGCGAAGACGATACTAATTCAGGTTGAGCCAAGCCTCCGTAGGTACCTAGGAGTAGTGTTTGCTGCAGAATGGGCCACTTGCCAGCCAGTCATACTTGTGTACGGAGTATATGTGTGTCTATTTACTGCATTCCGCTCGCCTATATCCGTGGGAACAAATGTTTGCAAATATTAACGGGCGGTATTCCCTCTGGTTTCTGATTCCATGTGCTCAGTGATTGCTGTGGCAAGACAAAACAAAAGCTGTCGGGCGTCGCTGACATGTTGGCTGCGGTTTGCGACGGGCGTCTGGCGAATCAGAGGGCCCAAGTTTGAGCTTATCAGCGGATCCCGCCAATCTGCATCTGCGATTTTGGTGGGATGCGTTATCGTTATCGGCCCTCCCCCTCCTCCCCACTAAGGCCGGTGCTTCCCCGCCACTGAGACATCGTCTTTCAGTTGAAGCCATGAGCACTGAAAGATCCGTGCAGCCCCGCTGCGCTTCATGCCGTTCACCAGCGGCCCCTCTGTCGGCCGGCTCCGTCTCCCCTTGGTCGGCATCTTCCACCCTGCGTGCCTGCATCGCCAGAAGGTCTAGACATGCAATTTGTTCCATCTGGCACCGATTCCCATCTTGAACCCCTGCATACGATGTACGATTGTACCTTATCCAACGAGTCGAATGCACTCAGAGATGCTATGCGACTCTGTAGCTTATACTGTACGCATCAACGGGGATCGGTCGGCACGTGGCTCGTCATAGGTATACAACGCTCAATCCACGCTCCGCAACCAAGTCTACCTTACCTCGGTGAGGATGAAGCGATGCTCCCAACCCAAAGCTCACCTCCGCTCACCTCTGCTCACCGATATTCACCGATATACACCGAAAATGATTAGATGACAGACAGGCATCCCAGCCCTCCGTCACCGAGAATGATTCATCAACACTCCGGCGCTGACAAACCCCCTCCACCAACCTCTGTCATCTATCCCCAGCCGTTCACACAACTCTTTTACCCCGATCCCCGGCAAATCCTTCCAAGATTATATTGCTTACCCCAGAGGATGCGGGCTGAGGAACGGGGAGAGTTGCTTATTGCAGGCCCCCCGCGGCTCCATCTTTGTCTATCTCAACTGCCGTCAAACCTAAATCCTCCGCCGTGTCAGCAGCCCGGCACCAAATCCGGAACGCCTAAGGCCGATTGACATCGCCGATAGCTCGAACCCCTCCCTTCTCCGCAGGAACATGGAGCAGCGTGGCATTTCGGCTGCGTTCCAGCTATACCGGCTGAGACAAGTTTTTGGCTCTTCGACGGTGCAATGACCGAGGTAGAGAGTAGATATAGCTTTGCCGACACGTCGATTCTTAAGCTGGCATGTCTGCCTCTTCAGAACTCTCCGCAGCCATGGGATACCTGCTTGATTCGACAGCGGACAACATGAAGTTCTACAACGTCATCAACGGCGAGCGCCGTGGGAGCGATAACCACCACCAATGCACAGATCCCCGCACCGAGGAACCGCTCTGGGATGCTCCCCTTGCCACGACGCAGGATCTTGAGGAAGCCGTTGCAGCCGCCCAGAAGGCCCTCAAGACTTGGTCCAAGACTGCGATCGAAGAGAGATCCAATCTCTTGCGCAAGATTGTGGAGGTTTATACCACCCACAAGGATGAGCTGAAAGAAATCGTCATGAAAGAGACGGGGAAATCGGTAATACCATAACCTTTATCATAAAATCAATCCAATGATGAGAATACTGATGATTCGTGGCGTTTAGAGTCTCATGGCCGACATTGAAATCACAAATACTTGCAATCAAACCTCGTACTATTGTATGCCTGCACTGTTCTCTTGAGTTGACTCGCTCATACTTACAATTAACAGCAAATGTTCACCTCGAAGATGAAGTCACTTTCGAGGACGACAACATCAAGATCGTCGCCACTCACCAACCACTGGGTATCGTGGGGGCTATCTGTCCTTGGAACTTCCCTCTCATCTTGTCAAACATCAAAGTGGCATCCTCGCTCATCACCGGCAACTGCATCATCGTCAAACCCTCGCCCTTCACTCCGTATTCTGTCATGAAATCCATCGAGCTGCTCATCGACGTCTTTCCTCCCGGTGTCGTACAGGTAGTCAACGGCGGCGTCGACTTGGGTATCGCAATGACCTTGCATCCAGGCATCGCCAAGATCAGCTTCACCGGGACAATTGCCACAGGAAAGAGCGTCATGGCGAGCTGCGCAAAGACGCTCAAGCGCTTGACCTTGGAGCTAGCGGGCAACGACGCGGCGATCGTGACTGACGACATCGACATTGCAAAGGTGGCAGGACAGGTCGCGCAAGGATGCTTCTTCAACGCCGGGCAGATGTGCGTCGCAACGAAGCGAGTTTACGTCCACGATTCGGTGTATGAAAAGTTCCTGGATGCCTTCAAGAGCGCAGTTGCCGAGAAATATGTCATCACCAAGGATGCCCACGCACCCAGTTTGTTCGGCCCCGTCTCGAACAAGATGCAGTATAATGTTGTCAAGGATATTTATGACCACTACAAGAAGAATGGCTTCAATATGATTGCTGCGGATCATCCCGAAGACTCCAAAGGCTTCTGGATACCCCCGACCATTGTCACAAAGCCTCCTGATGACTCTATTTTGGTCAAGGAAGAACAATTTGGTGAGCCGGCTAATCTTTTCCCAAGTGTCTTGAGCTAGATACCGCCTCTCTCTGCTCTAACGCACAAGCTAATTATGCTGACTATGCCACCAGGCCCGATAGTACCCATCTTATCTTGGACAGAGGAAGACGAGTTGTTCCAGCGAGTCAACCTGGCCAACGCTGGTCTCGGGTCGTCTGTCTACTGCCGCGATCTAGGCCGTGCCGAGAGCCTCGCCCGGAGGGTAGAGGCGGGAACAGTCGCTATCAACCTCCCCGAGATACCGCACCACGGAGGTTACTTCTCCGGCATGAAGGACAGCGGCCATGGGGGCGAGATGGGCAAACACGGCCTTCATTCATACTGTTACACGCAAAGTCTGCAATTTGGCAAGAGTTGATCAACCCGACAAGATGGCAAACAAGCGTTTAAGAAGACTTATTACATGCTACTTTAAGCGTGTTACTGTAGCCAGAGACTCGTACCAATAGTCTAGTCTCGCTAAGACGTAGTACATACAAATGGACCCAATATTTTCACACCGCTCAAGCAGTCTTTGCGCGATTCTCAAGCTCGACGAATTGCACCGCAGTATCCCCAATGGTATCCTCCAACTTCCTATACTCCATCCCAAGAACCTTCTCCGCCAACGACGCATCAACCCCAAACATGCCCTCCGCCAGCGCCGTCTTGGCCGGGTCCCCCTTTGGTATCCGCCCTTCCCACTGCGGCAGCTTCTCCCTCAAAATGTTCGCCAGTCGCTGGTTCGACACGCCCCCGGGACTCACCAGGAATCTCTTTCCGCCCGCCTCGGGCGTGGTCGCTGCCAGCAGGTGCGCGCGCGCGACGTCCCGCACGTCGACGTACAGGTGCAGCATCTCAGGCGGGACCGGCGTATCCTTGGTGAGTGACGGCCCGCAGAAGTTCTGGTAGAGCATGTGGTTGCTCTCGTTCAGGGTCTGCGGGGAGGCCGTCGCCGAGACGTCGTAGAGGGGTCCGTAGACGATGGGCGGGCAGATTGTGACGAGGTCGAAGGCGGGTTTAAGTTCGGAGGAGAGGAAGGCCCAGGCTGCCTTTTCAGCGAATTTCTTGCTGGCGACGTAGGGTATCGCGGGGTGCGTTGACGCCTCTGCGTCCTCCCTCGATACGCCGAGCCAGTCCTTCTCGCTGTAAATCTTGGGCGGCTCGGAGACGGGGGGCTTGGTGATGTCGATCACGGCGGCCATGGAGCTCGTGACGATGACTCTCTTCACGGTCGGCGCCTTGCGCACCACGCCCTGTAGGATCTCGGTCGTGCCCTTGACGGCTGGGTCGAGGAAGTCGGCGTTGGAGTTGCCCTTGCGGAAGTTGAATGGCGAGGCCGTGTGAAGGACAACGTCGAAGGGCGCATGGTCCGAGACGAGGACGGTATCAAAGGCGCCCGGAACGGCGATGTCGGGCACCAGGGCGAAGTCGAGCTGCGTGGAGGGGTAGGAGGCGAAGGTCTTGTGGAGCTGGTCGACGGAGGACTGGGAGCGGACGACGGCGCGAACGGAGTGGCCTGCTGCGAGAAACTGGGCGAGGATGTGTTGGGCTATGAAGCCGTTTGCGCCGGTAAGGAGGACGCGGAGAGGCATGTTGGGGAGGCTTGTTGTGATGATGACTATTTACTCTTGGTATTGGCGTTTGGGATCTAGCAACCACCCTCTGGCTTCAACGTGATTGTTGAGCTTCATTCTGAGCTTCTTTATAATAGCGTTCGCAGCGCTGCCGGAACAGTTCCGACCCCTCCGATGACATGTGGAAACTTGCCATCACAGCAAGCATAGCTCCATGACTCGCAGCAGCTTTCCACCTTCCTCCTCTCGTATCTTCCTTCCCAAGGCCACCATACCTTACCTCGTACAAAAAGTGACCGAAAAGATTATGGAACTTTCCGACCAAAGCGACACCTTGGTCTTGACGTACCCGACTATCGGTACCAGTTGAAGAATTTGCTGCGGTACGGTCAGGCTCGTCGGAGAAAACGGTGTTTATTAAACTTTGGGATGAGAAGTGCGATTGCAACTTTGACCGGGGGTCCGGGGCATAGTTAGGCGGCATAGGCCACAGCCTACGGTAAACAAGAGCTATCCGAAGACCGCGCCGGTGGGAGGGGTAATTGGTACACGAGGCAAGCTTCAACTGCCGAGGTGATGCAGACATCGCAGAGTGCTCCGTGAGTTTCACCGTCTCGGGTGGTGAAAGAAGCAGTACGTACGTCTTCCGAATTGACTGCCGGCTTTGCTTTTTAGAGTTCCAAGGGCCTAAACCATCGGCCGTGGAAAGGCTTGCCGTGTCTGGGAACGGATTGCACGTATCAACCAATGGTATTATCGCAGCATCCCACTATCTGATTAGTATTTAGAAAAGGTCAAATTATTGCGTAAGTGGGCATCATATGTAGGAGAGGCTTATCTGGTTGGATCCTACCTTAGGCAACTCATGGCAACTCCAGCATCGATTGATTAGCATTACACAGGAGCCAGATTACATCCGACAGATACTCTCTCGGCTCGGGGCCTGTTTGCACGAATGTATAAGACAAGGTAGGCCGGGACGTTTCCGGTCGCCCTTGCAAGTCGAACGGAACCCCCACGTTCCCTACCGACCGTATGAACGTGTCCCCGTAACCCCCGCCTCCGCACCGGGCCGATGTACGGACTACTCCAAAAACTACCAGCCAATCCCGGCCAGAACCTCAACAATCTGCCCCGAAAAGGACCCATTTTGCCGGGCCTGCCGCCCGCGTCCACAAGCGCCAAAAAAAACACAAAGGCGGAAATGCCGCATCGGAAATCAAAAATATTGACCAGCCTGGGGGTCGAACCCAGAATCTCCTGATAACTGATGAATCGTAGTCAGACGCCTTGCCATTGGGCCAACCGGCCATGATTGATTGGACACTCCAGAGGATGTTGACGATTCGAGCCGGAATTGTGTCAATACTTCCTTCCAGGATCATAGCCACTCCAACGGCGGCAACTTGAGCAGCGCAGCCGCATCAGAGGACACCGACTATCACAGTGACAGATGAATGTACGAGCTAGTGATTATGGCCCAGTGATTCGTTGTGAGCACATCGAGACTTTCTCAATCAGCGGCTACAATTGAAAGAACCCAAGGACTTGGTCAATTGAGACTTTGACGCAGCTGGCTTATATTTATAGCACCCAGCGGTCTTCGAGCCTTTCAGCGGCCGAGTCCAACCTCGATGTCTTGATGTGCCCATGGGTCATGGCCCTGATTCCTGAATCGATGAAGTACATAGCCACACCAGAGTTACCGTCGGTGCAAGGTGCTTGTTCCTAAGCTCTAGATGACAAGTAAATGTTGGGCTGCCGGACTTGTTGCTGAACCTCTCCAGCTCAGGGTTTTCTCGGGCGTCATCGAGATGAGCCACTAATGCAGCAGGTGCCATTAGGAGTCACCGAAACATCACCACCCAAAAGAATTAAGGTAAGACTCATTTATTCTGGACTTACCTGTACCATATTCGTTCTCGGGTATGATTATCGATTCGTTGACGATGGTATGAATGAGACTGCATTCTCATCAATCCCCGTCTTCGTAGCGCCTTTCTATTCTTGGCTTCTCTCTTTTCCATACTTGGCAGACTTGTTGCCGTAGAAAGGAATTTGCGCTGTAAATTACCTATCCTCTGTAGAAGCGGTAAGAAAACACCGAGCTGTTGTACTTGAAGAAGCAGTTTCACAAGAGAGTCATGCGACTTTAGCGAGAGCAATCGTTCTTTGTGGTTGGTTCAAGCTCCCTCGGTCATGTAGATCGTCATGCTATTGATATATGTAAGTTTATGACTTAGTCATGTCACTTCACGATTGCGCTGCGAAATCCATTTGTAACTCGCTAAGGTAGTGGGGCTGGTAATCAATCTGTGCCAGCGATCACGACTTCGCCATAGCTAAACGGCTATTTCGGGAATCTGGTAGTTGGAGACCGTCCCGCGTTTGGAAATAGGAACCCGTCAACTCTATATAATAGACAAGTTGTCAACTCCATTGATTGCCATTAGTTCATCCCATCGGCTCGTAACCTTACTATCTTATACTTTCACCAAGCAAAACGTTGTTTACACTTCACACTCCCCAGGCCTTGAACCTCTGAACGAATAACCTCAATTTGAGTTCATCCTTGTCACGCCTACACCGGGTTAAGAGCTAATTTAGTGAAAAACAGATGGCTCGCTTCATCTTCGCTCTTGCTGCACTTTGCGCTGCGACGGTCCAAGCTCATCCCCAAGCTAGAGGCAATTGCGGATTTGCCTTCACCGCTTCTGGAGGAGGACAAGCTGGCGGATGTGTCGGCGCTGGCGACACTGGAGGTGTTTCGATTCCCCAGGGACCGTATGTGCAGTTCGCCATGGGTAGGGACTGTAAAGTCAGCGTCACCAATGGCCCCATCGAGGGTTTGTCTGTTCAGTCTACGGGAGCGTGTTGAGCAACATTAAACCGAAGTAAAACTCGTCGACGGTGTTCAGGCTTGCTAGGCATGCATCAAAACCAGTCGGGTTGAGTCGACTCAATTTCTTCAGGATGATGTAAGAAGCTTTCTGGTTGCAATGAACAGTGTTGGGGTGAACATGGTAGGCTTGCGTAGTTGCGATATGCGAACATCGCATTTGTACAATAGCAGCGAGGTTCAGGGTGGCTTTTGCTCTTGGAAATGATATCCCGTGGAAAAGAAGATTGAAAGCACTGATGGCGGAGACTCAAGGTGACCAAGTCTTATACTGATCATGTGTTCAAAACAAACATGCCAGCTTTACAGTTTTGATGCTTCCCAGTTCCAACTCAATCTAGTATGCCCGCTCTAACTTATGCGATAGATCTGATGATTCCAAAGAACTACATCACGATGTCTCCATAGGATAATTATATCACCAACTAGGTGAGTCTCTTTCTGATACCGCCAGGTCAGTGAAGGTATTATCTGTCCATCCTAGATTGGCTGCTCTAAAAGTCGATCGAGATAGTATGTGTTCTCCAATCGGTACATACCTGGCTTATCAGTTACCATGGCCTCAGATTCATGATTACATATCACCTCGTTTAATCCCCCCTGTCGCGGTCTCTTTCCCGAGATACCATCCATATGGAAACATCAGATCTTCTCCCAAGATATTCATGACAGCCCAGCCTAAAGAGTAAATTGCTGCTTGGCAACTGTCAGGCTAACGCAGAGAAATTTGAGCCTCTCATATAGAAAAATAAACACAGTAGTGCTAGAAATTGCCTTTCCTGATGTTGTTAGCGGGTGGGTTGCTACGTTAAAAACCACAAGGTAGGAACGTAGTCCTTCAGGCGTGGAGAAAAGCGTATCCCGCCTATGTGTACCACACCTTTCGCTTGGCAGCTTCATGACAAAGGGACTGCTCTTCGTTGGTATTCGAAAGATGAAACGGTTCCATTTATATGGATGTATCTACTGTTTTCAAGTCCAGTAGTTTTCGAAGAGACAGGGAACTCCCGGCACACACTAACATACAATAGTGCCAGTAGACGCATTTGTTCCGCTACGGCAGTTTGTATTAGCCAGCAACTTGTTTCCACGCCCGTGACAACTATCTGGATAGAGAAACTCGTATTATTTGGAGATGCTGGCCGCTAAGGAGCATCTTCACCTACAGCACGCTACCCGATCGCTCATCGAAGAGGTTCCGCCTTTCAGGTCAACCGTCGAACCTTCAAGGATTCTTGTGGGGTTCGGTGTTTGGTAGGCGAGAAAATCTGCTCTCAGCACCACCCTAGCATGGGCATGGCTTGTTGGTTCTCCCGGCTCCCACCCAAAACCAGACGAAAGCCATTATTCCCGATATCTATCCCCTGACAGTTTGACAGGCGTCATGTGGAGATGGCCACCAACAGAGAGAGGACCACGATTCATTCGCGAACGATCTGGGGACACGAACGGTTCATGGTGGCACGATAGGATTTTCGGGCCGTTACGATCGAGAACGTCTTCAGATGGTAGAAAAGTTGCCATTCCCCTTGCCTCAACGTGGCCAGCTAGGTTAGTGACTCGCCAGTTCGCCAAGTTTCTTTGACACTGTTGCTCCGTCCAACCACGGGGTAGACACCACTGTGCCCGCTGTCGAAGTCGCGTCGCAAATAAAACAGGCCCACTGAAGGGATTTGACAGCGTTACATCAATTCTTTGGAGGTATTATTCGAATTACTTGGCTCATTTAGATCTGCGCTTTCCGCACGCCGCCACGCCGCTATCACGAAACCACAAAACTCTTCGTTTCACACCTCGACACGCCGCGGCACTTAGTTGCCCGGATACCATCTGCTGAGAATAGAGGTCACATTTGCCGGCCTGCTAAGGTGAGCACAGTGGCCGCTAGGCTCGGTCTCCGTCTTGGAGCCGGCAGGCAGGACGGCGGACATGCCCTGCTGGTAGCTGAGAGGCAGTGCGTTGTCAAGAGTGGCATAGAGGTAGGCGCAGTCGATGCCGTTGCTCCAGGGCTCGTAGCCGGAGGCGTTGGTGAAGGCACCGAGAGCGGTCCAGGTCATCTCGGACGCCCACTTCTCCTGCTCAGAGGCAGGAAGGTCGTTGAAGCCGACCTCGGGGAGCAAAGTGGCGTTGCCAACAACACGGTCCCCCTATAATGCATGTTAGTATGACTACCGTTTCGTAACCGACGGGAACTGGGGTATTGGGTTACATACCTCGACAATCATCCAAGGAAGAGGCTCGCCGCCGAGAAGGTCGAGCAAACTGGAACCTTTGGGGAGCATGAAAGCACTGGCGTAGACGATGCTCACAACACCACCAGAAGCACCAGCAGCGGAGCGAGTGGCAACGTCGTAGCCCTCAACAGCGTTGCTGGCCACGACACCACCGTAGGAGTGGGAGTAGATGACGACCTCCTTGCCATCGGAAACAAGCTTGTCCAGCTCGGTGCGCACGGCGGCAACATCGTCGGAGAGGGATGCCAGGGGCGTGGTGGTACCGCCGACGGTGGGGAGAGCTACAATGGAGGTGTTGAAGTCGGAGCCGGCCAGCTCGGTAGCGAAAGGCTGGAAAGCGGAGGGCAGCTGCCAAGCGCCGGGGACAATAAGAATTGAGGGCTTCATTGTGTAATGGGGATGTGAGGTGACAACTGGAGAACCACGAGTGATGCGATCTTGGATCTGTCAGAGATTGACGAGATGAGAATAAGGACAGAGATGGGCGAGGGATGCGTGCAGACTTGGATCGAAGTGGACTCTAAAAAGGAATGTGTAGCCTGCCTGGTAGCAACAACAAGAGGCAAGTGATGAGCAGAGGCAGGTGGCCTTTCTAAAGTACTACTTCGTATCTGCTATAGATATCAAGGCATGAATATACATCCTCAGCAAGCAATATCCCCGAAATGACAGCGGCCAAAAGCGATGAACGACCCGTGACAGCGGGATGAGCGCCGGGTAGTCTCTCGGATATTGCCATGAGGTCTTGAGTCCTTGAGGTCCGCTAGAGAGGTTTACGCGGTCCTCCGAAGTTATCCACAAACGGCCCAACGTTGGCGGTGGGTTGCTCCAGTTGTGAAAAGGGGTTCGAAGGGGGGCAACTTGAGGGGGTCATGACGGAACAGGTTATGGCGCAAGTGAACACCCAGTTCGATCGAGCGGAGACGAAAGGACGAGAGGGGCTCGGTACCTTACAGGCTTGCAGCTTGAAGAATGCATGTGGCAGGATCTTCTTTTGTGTACTACGTATGGAGTAGCATGTGCTGCGCCGTCGTTCTGCATTGTTCAGCATTTCTTTTTCTTTTGAGGTTCAGGCATCTCGCTAAGTAGTTTGCTTTAGTCTCCGAGGCCTTTTGCAACCATCTTCTCCATGTTACCTCGGCAGTCGAGGACTCGGGGGCTTGGGGCAAGCTTCGTATTATATCTCTTGTCGTTTTCAACTTGCCCCTCATACCCAAAGAAAAGCAATCCCTCATGTCAATATTCCACTTAGTATTTGACGATAATGACGCACAGGAAGGAATCGTGGTCCACCGCAAGAAGTTGAGTACAAGTTACAGGGTTGTTGACTCAATGTGGCCCCCATCCGCGTCTTCAACAGCTCTCTTCCGGGAGCTGTACAGAGGCCACAATTGCCGTGGTTTTGGCGTTGATCTGTCGATGTCAACCCTGTGCATGCAAGGATGCGCCCGGACGTCAAGGGGCATGGCATGCGGGCCCTAGTTGCTAGAGGCGGGTCTAGAAGAGGGGATCTCCCCCGAACTAGTCGACTAGCGTGGGATCAGTTCCAACGGTTTTTCGAGTTTGGATGCGAGACCCCAGAACGAGAGCCGTGCGCCGGAAGCATTCTTCCTAATCCGAGTCTATCGGACGTTGGCAACGATGTTTCCTAGTGTCTGTAGCGTGCTGCGGGCCGGCTTGTGTAGGCCCAAGACGGAGAAAGAAGAAAGACGAGACTAGGACTGGAACAATTTATACTCCTAGCCTCCTTACGACATCACACCCTGTCCATAGTCCACAGATGTCTGGACAACCCTCATGGGGTTCCTCCTCGAGACTGACAAAGATTGACAAACCCGACAACTCCTCGGGACTTGGCCGGGTGCTCGCTCCCCTTTTCGTTGCTTCTTTCGGTTGCAGTTCCACCTATTGTCTCTCTCTGGGCCCCTACCCGAGGTAGCAGTTGCAATGGGGGCAGATTGACATGTCAAACATGACAAGTCAAAACAGAAGTGATTGACAGTTTGGGAATGCAACAGTGGTTCGGGAAAAACGAACGGGTCCAAGAGCCCGAAACCCACGGCCGTGATAGACGACGACGGGGTTGTCGCACGTGTTTTTGCTTTTTCTCTCCTGCTAGATTTTGTGTAAGCAAAGCCCGCGGCAACGAAGGCATCTGGCATTCCCCAAAGAATGTTCAGAATAAAATGATTCCCCATCCCCACGTGGTGTGGCCGGTGTCGTCGACCCCCCTTGCGTCCGTTTACTCGGTAACCCCCCTCCACTCACCATCGACGACGACCCGTTTTCTATAGACCGCTGTTCAACGAGAGCCCGCGTGGCCATCAAGCCACCCGCCATGGCAGCCACTATGGTGACATACCCGTACAACGATCCGACTATCGATCAGCCCCAGAGGGACTATCTGAAGAAGCTGGCCGACTTCGCTGAAGATCAAAACCTGTCCGAGGATCTCCGTCCATATGTACGAGCGATTACGATCGCCTTCACTGTGTTTGCTGCATTTGTGGTTGGGTTAAGGTTCATGGCTCGTCACCTGCAGGGTGCGAGATACCTCAAAGATGACTACACGATGTTGTTCGCTCTAGTGATATTGATTGGAAACATGATCATGAATCTCATCCGTAAGTGGCATTGGAAGATGAGAGTACGAAGACATGCTAACATTCTCGCCAAGTGGTTGATGCTGGTATTGGACTGCATTCAGGTCGCCTCACACTAGAACAGCTGCAGTTTCTCGACAAGGTACGCATCAGCGTTCTCTAGCGCTGTGCAGTTTCGCTTTACTATCCAGCCCATGAGGACTAAGCTAACATTGTTTCTGTAGACCATGATCGGTGCCGAGATTCTGTACGTCAACGGAGTCAACGTATACAAAATAGCGCTGCTGTTGCTGTACCTACGCATCTTTCCAATGCGAGAAGTCCGCAAGGGAGCATGGATATGTGGCAGTTTGACATCGCTCTGGACGCTTGCTTGCGTCGTCGCCGCCTCGATACAGTGTCTTCCTTTGAACACGCTATGGGAACCGTGGAAGCCCGGTACTTGCATCAACCTCTTCTTGACGCAACTTGCCATCGCTGTGCCGAGCATCATTGTCGACATTGCGATTCTCTATCTTCCGATACCCCACGTGTTGAAGCTCCAGATGAATAGAGCTCAACGGATCCTGGTCCTCTTTACTTTCCTGCTGGGAAGCTATGTCGTGTTCTGTAGTGTCTACCGCTTCAGAATTTTCTTGCTATACACGAAAAACGATGTTCCTTGTAAGTCTCTTGACGCGGATGAACTCTCTGGCTATTCCGTGCTAACTCAACAATAATAGACTCATTGGCTCAAGGCCTGGCCTGGAACATCATTGAAATCAGCAGTGGTATCGTGTCTGCATGCTTGCCGACTCTTGTAAGTCTAGCAATGACAACGTTGATGATAACATGACTGATTAAGTGCACAGGGTCCAATCGTACGTGTACTCTGGAAGGGTCTCCTTGAATCCGCTCAACGAAGTGGTCTGGATAAGTACGCCCAGTCGTCCTCCAACAAGAAGTCGACAGGAAGGTCAGCAGGCATGACCATCGGCGGCGGACGATCCGGAAACGCCTCTCATGCAAGGGATGGCTCGAAAGACTGGTCCAAGCTTCCCGAAGCCAACGCCAAACCGAACTTCCGGGAGGAGTCCAAGTACGGCATCGGCCTTCGCACAATGGGTGGAGGCGACGATGACCGTAGCTCTCGTAGCTCAAATGACGTCGAGCTGATGCCTCAAAGCACGGTCAGCGTAACCGTGCGGAGCCCAGCCAGGGACAACTTTCCCGAGCATGAAGCGGGTGTGAGTGCGCGAGAGCACTACCACGGGAAGAAGATCTCTAAAGAAAGCAACTCTGGGTATCCTCACTCAGATAACAGGATATGGCAGCATCGCGAGGTTGAGATAACGACGGAGCCGGTAGAACCGGAGTCTGTCTTGCCGGATTTTAACAGGAAAAGGAAGTCGGGGATATGACGAGACGGACGCTGGCGGAATACCCATATGAATGAACATCGTCTGTAAATAACCTGTAATAGTATCTAGTATAATTATGCTAAAGGAGCATGAGCTTCAAATCTTTCAGATCAAGGCCTTGACGAGATGTTCAAAGTGATTCGGTTGTGGAAATGCATGTGAGTGAGCCACGAATAGGGTTCTTCATGATGTACAAAATTTCAAGTGTTGCCTCAAAGAGCAGCTTCTGTTTTGACTTCTCTGCGCATATGATTCTACGACAAGCAGAATGCTGCAAAGATACATCAACATGAAGTTAGTACCGTTACGTAGTCTATCTAAGATGACTCAGCCTGGTCTTGTTCCCTGGCCTTCTTCAAATCCTCCGGCCCATAGAGGTTCCTCACGGCGAAAATCAGCCCAGCTGCGAGTGCAACCATCAGAACCCAGATTGCGTAACCGCCTAGGGCCTGAGTGTTAGCACCTATGGCAAATAGGGTGGTGAATGAGGCCGGAGAAAATGCCCTGATGACGCTCGCTCCGGTAAGAGCCAAAGCATTCAGCGTTCCCAGAACACGAGGGCTGGGCGAGATGTCGTTCAACGACAATTGTATGGCAGTGAAGCTCATGCTCACGCCGCAGCCGATAGTGAGAGCAATGGGCATAAAGACCCAGAAGAACGTGACCCAGGCCGGATTGTGTACACCGAGCTTGAGAACGACGTTGCCGAGAGGGCAGATGAGGAAGAACCAAGGGTACGCATAGGCGCAGGCACGCAGCACACCGTTCGTGCCTATGCGATGCTGCAGTGGCGGGAAGATGATGAGAAGCCACGAGACTTGGGCGATACCGTTGACGGACATCATAACGGAGATTTGCAGAGGGGTGAAGCCGTAGCCACCAAGCTCGACTGGGGTGAACCAAAAGACGGGGACGACGGCCGTGTAGGACAATGCGAGGAGCATGAGGTAACCGTACACGAAGAGGACATTGGAAGCGCCTGGCGACTTGACGATCTGTTTGATGGAGCCCTTGTCCTTCTGGGGCGGTGCTGCTGCATCGTCGTTGCTGCTGTGCTTCTCCTTGACCAGTGTTTCCTCGACAAACAGTATGCTAGTGATGGTCGCCGTCAAACCAATGAAGCCCACGCAGAAGCTGGATAGTGCGTAAGGGTAGTCGAAAAAGAATTGAGCTTTGAAAACGCTCGGGTACTGATGCGCCGGATCGGCGAGGGCTCCGCCGAGAAGAGGCCCGAAGAAGATGCCAAGGTTACCGCTCAGAGCGAACCAACTAAAGGCCCTGGCTTGCGTCTTTTGGGTGACGTGCTCGGCAATCATGGTGCGCATCGTGACAAGAGATCCGCCAAACACGCCTGCCAGGCACCGGAAGAGGATCATTTGCCAAATGGTCTGTGCCATGCCGAAGATGGATGTGGCGATGGTAACACCGCAGAGGGAGAAGACAAGAACGGGCTTGCGGCCAATCCGATCAGAGAGTCTGCCCCAAAAGATCATGACGACGGCCTGGGTCAGCGAGAAGAGTGACTCGATGAGACCGCTGTAGAACCCGACGTCTGCTTTGGCGAGGTGGCCGTTCTCTTCGGCCATCTGGCTGATATACGGAAAGATGCAGAAGAAGGCCATGGGCTCTACAAGTCGCGCGTAGCATAGCCAAAAGACTTGCCATACCGGCAATGGCTTATCATCGGCGTCCGGAGTCTCATTCTCTTGGGATGGCTCATTGAGCGTTGTAGCCTTGGAGACATCGGGATCAGCGGTCGGAGCGATATCGCCGGCGATGAGCAAGGGAGTTGACTCCGTCGCGTCGTGACTGAAGGTGTCCCCGGTTGCCGGCTTCTGGTTCGGCGCCATCTTGGTAGCGTAAGAATGTGCGGTTGTGTTCGTATGAGCAATACAACTACCTACCCTAGAAGATGATGGTTCCCCGGTTTGGTCGGCCCTTTCTCAGAGCTTGTGTTCCAGGCACAAGCGACGTGACGAAGTCGCTTGTTGAGTAATGAAGTGTAGGTAAGCAAAGTGAGATGAAACGCAATTGACGTTGTTAATAATTTGAGAGCGCGTCACCTCGGTCTTATGTCAGACCGCCGCAATTTTCAGCCTTCCTAATCAGGTTAGGCTACATCACCAAAGTACCGTCCCGACTCTCAACAAACAATTCAATTCAATGGCTTTATTTAAGCATACTGAAGGATGGATTTTTTGTGTCGCATAAATGCACTTGTGCAACGAGACGCCAATTCCTTCGCTTGTCACTGATACAAAGAAGACTGAACAGCTCACCTGTTCATCTAGGGCTTCCGTCAGCTACATCCTCGGGTTCACTCATTTTCTCCTCTCGTCATAGTAAACATGGCTGTGACAGCTTTTATTATATCCAGAATGCCGCCTTTCGCTGGCTAGAAATCTTGGCTTCAGAGCACTGATCTGTTCTTAAAAATTCACTAGAATTTCAATTGTTAAATAGATCCATCCTGTGTAACTCTGTCCTGCAGGTTTATCTTTTTCTCGCGAGTCCATGTTACCCTTGTCTGCAGAAATCAGTACACCGAAGACTAGAGTCATCCGGTAAATCCTCTGCCGCTGAGATATGCATCTACTAGCCATTGCACGCTCTTATTACCTCCAAAGTCTTTCAGGTTTTCTGGCTGATAGGCTGAGTGGCCACAATCTCTTCCCCTTTGCCTGTATACTGGGTACCCGGGCTATCTCCGTCAGGCCTGTCGGAATCAGATCCAATGACCGAGGAGCCTTCCGCGCCAGCTCCTTCGGTCGCAAGCCTCATCTCCAGGTCAGGATGCTTGTGCTTCCATCTCTTCATGTACCATGTGCCGAACATGAGAAAAGCCCACATTGCGACTTCGAATACTGTAGCTGCGGGATATCCGTGGGGATAGCGCGGGGCTTCGACGGTTGGGAAGGTGAATAGAGGGATCCAAATCTGTCCACAGAATCCGAGGGTCATCATCGAAGAGATGATGAGACCTCTTTCACCATAATTCTCTTTGAGCGTGGAGTTCAACCATGAATACTAAAACGCTTCTGTTAGATGAGGAAGTCGATCATGGCATACAGGATGACATACCAAGATCGGAGATGCCATTCCAGAGAAACCTCCGAAATAGAAGGCAAGGAATTTGAGGATGTCAGGAACATTCCATATAGACAGGACTATGCAAGAGAAGAGCACAAATGACTACGAGTAATCAGCGCTGATCGTCGTGTCAATGTTGATAAGATGGATTCGTACCGCCTGGAAAGACCAAAGGCCCCTCAAACTCAAACAACCTGCTAACGTAGTTCCTAGCCAAGAAGACAATGCCCGCAGAAGGTCGATGAAAGTCGGCAAAATATTCACCAATTCAACCGAGTATCCAGCAGCCTTTAGCCACAAAGCCATGTAGCCTGTCCAGTAGTGCGCTTGGCACAAGAAGCTGTAATGTGTCAGAGAAACAGTCGGTCCGAAGGAGGTTCCGGGGCACGAACATGTAACAAGGAACGCAAATCCACCACATTGGTCTGGAGAGCGTATACTTGAACGTCTTCCATGTAATGCCCTCCTGCTCGACTGTTGGCATCCGCTTGACGGCCAGGGCATGCTCCTCCGCGGAGAAATACCATCTCTTGGGTGAAGTGGGAAGACCAGGCCAAAACGCAAAACCCAAGAAGGATATGGGTAGGGTGATAATACCCTGAACAATGAAGAGCCATCGCCAACCTGCACGCCCGAAAACGCCGTTGAGGTTTCGATACGCCGCGGCCTGCAAGTAGCCGGAGAACATGGAGCCTAGAGAGTTCCCCATGAACCATACTCCAGCTCGCTTGAAGAGCTCTTCGTTCTTGAACCAACTGCCCACTACTTTTGGTCAGTACTTCGGCGAGGAGACATTGGGTTTCAACAAGCATCCTTACGAATTAGATGAGTGCCACCGAACGATGAAGCTTCGAGGAACCCTGTAATAGCGCGAAGGATGTACAGATGCCAGCTGTGCTTGATAGTGGACTGAGAAAAAGCGATCACTGCCCAGATGATCTGCAGGGAAGGTAACAAGAAAGGTGCACTGCATAATCTCGATCAGCAACTTGCTAAATCGCCTGAAAAAGCATCTAATTTTTAGACTTACATCTTTGCCTTCGTCTGTAGAGTCATGAGCGGGATTTGGCCAATGACGTATGCGGTGTTGTCTGAAAAAGTCAGTTGAGCATGTAACATGAGTGTCTGAACATTTGCTTACAAGCGACGACATAGTAGTTCAACTCGTTGCCGTGAGAATCAAGATCCTCACGCATGCCTGATACATATGCGTTGGTGACATTTTGCTGCCCAAGGAACTACTGCCGGTCAGCTCATAACTCTGGGAGCTGTGAGTAAAAGATTCCCTTACTCTGCAAAAGACTAAGAGTAGTAAAGGTAACAATTAGTTTGGTTTGCCTTCGATCAAATGAAGAGACCTTGACTTACAAGACAAACTTCCAAAGACCAGAATCGCAAGATCGAGTTTTCGCAAAAGCTTTCGCTCTTCTGCAGGATAGTGTGAGGCTGTTCAATGACCGTGAGTGACTTCCTTGTGAAAGATAAACGGTCGAATACTTACGGTACCAGTCAAATACTGACAATATCACCGCCCCTATCTTGTTGCCCTTCACTTTTTGACCGAAAGACCCCATCTTCAGCTGGTTCTGCCGGATTTCCGTCTGCGATGCACGTGCAAGAGTCAGAATCGGCACTGCGCTGTCGGCAGTGGTTTACATATAATGTCACCGGAGCAAGGAGGATTCCTCGTCCCCCTGTCTACGTCCCTTTCGCCTTCTTGGTCTTATGTCGAGCCTTCACTTAATGCTTGCCACCCCCAAGACGTGCTTCTGCTATGAACACCCAACCACCGCGGCGTCTTGTCTGCGATAAGCTCAACTCCCAGTCTCTCATGCAACATAACACCCGCCGAGACCCGACTACGTACATCGCACAAGAGCCTCGCCCACTATTCGCCATAGTGGCAGGAATGACGAGTGTCCATGCTTACCGGGGAAAGATGCGGGATAGCGGGTAAAGTACCTTAAACAAGGACCAATAATCTCCGATGCGGCAACGAGATCGTGAGTCTGGACAAACCCTCACCCACCACTTCCGCCGAACTCGGTGGTTTGCCGAACGTCCAAGACCGGAGAAATACTACCGGGTGGGATACCTAGACTGACTTGAACCCGTTTCCTGCGGCGCAGACGTCGGTTTGGCGGCGGGAAAAGCCCGACGACGTGTGACGGGGGTGGAGATTGCGCCATCCGTTATCAGATGATGACATGCGGCGATCTCGCATCTCCAAGTGCCTCGACCAAGTAGGTTTATTGTGTTGCTTGGTAAGTGCCGCGGGGTAAAATGCGAGTGTGACACCATGGAGAAAGATGAAACCAAATCAACTTGCTATTATTGGTCTCTTGATGGTTGAGGATTTGGTGGGGGTTAAGTCCTGCGGAGACGTCGCCGTGGCGTGTTGGCTCGACTAATACAGGCAGCGAGATCCGGCGTGAAGCCGTCCGTATTCGCAGTCAAGGTTCATAGTTAAAATGGCGAGCTTGGAACCCGGCCTCTGGATGTATTGGAGAAAACCTAGACCAACCAGCCTCTGAAGAAAAGATACCCCGCCTCACCGCCCAAAATGCCGTCTGCTGTGTCCGAATTGTACCAATACACCCACGTCCCAGAGACGGAGGAGAACCTTGATTGGGCTGACCGTAAGTCTTGGCTCACCATGCTTTCACGCAAGACTGTGCAGGACTTCCAAGCTGACAGGCACGCGAAGTTCCCACCATTGACCTTGCAAAGTATGGGACACCAGAGGGCAACAAGGAACTTGCCGAGACCTTGATCGAGGCCATTCGGACCAAGGGATTCTTCTATGTGATCAACTATGGCATCTCGCAAGAGGCGGTCGACGCACAATTTGCTCTTGGCCAGAAATTTTACGAGCTACCGTTGGACGAGAAACTCAAGTATGAGCCGGATTTGGATTCTGGAGACTACAATGGGTACCGTCCCGCTGGTAGGCGGTTTTTGAGCGGTGGCCTCAAGGATAAGACCGAAGTATGGAACATGGCCAGTGAGTGTTTCTTCAATTTGCTTCGAATCGAGGAAGCATTGCTGACAGATGCAATCCAGCTCGCGCTGGACACATCACACAACCTTTGCCCAAGCTTTTGGAGGATCGCAAGGAAGAGATTGAGGGATTCGCAAAGGTACTATACTTTTGATCGTACGTAGGATAACGTGATTAACGCCAGACTTAGAACCTCCATGATAAGGTGCTGGATCCCCTGAACCACCTCATCGCTCTGGCTTTGGAGCTGCCCGAGGACTTCTTTACACGCGTACACAAGTGGGAGACTCACGATGAGTCTCACCTGCGCTATATGAAGTATTCCAAGTTCACTCCGGAAGAGATCAAGCAACTCGATGATGGCCTATGGTCCCGTGGCCACACGGATCTGGGGACGATCACCCTGCTTTTTCGTCAACCCGTTGCCGCCCTGCAAATCAGGGATCATGAGACCGGCGACTGGAAATGGGCTAAGCCGCTTGATGGCAGTCTTACTGTCAACACTTGCGATGCCCTGAGCTTCTTGACGGGTGGTTACGTCAAGTCCACGGTTCACCGAGTGAGTGAAACTTCATCCCTACAATATGGCTTACACTCTACGGTGGTCTAATCCGGAAACCAGGTATCTGTGCCGCCTAAGGACCAGCGCCATGTCGACCGCCTGGGTTTGTTGTACTTTGCGCGTCCTCAGAACGACCTCGTACTGAAGACGATTGACTCGCCAGTGTTGAAGCGCGAAGGCTTTACTCAGAATGAGTTCGAGGCTGGCGGCCATCCGGTTCCGACTATGGGAGAATTTACTACCCTCAAGCAGACTTGGCAACAAAGGAAGGGGGTCAGCTACCAGAACTCAGAAGGACAGGAGATCCTCCCGGGATTCAAGGGTCAATACTTCAAGTAGGACGGACGGGCTGTCCTAGCCGCCACATTTCTTGGAAACTCAAGTTTTGAACAAATGTGTCTGAATGGAAAGAGAATTCACGATCGTGGCGGTCACAAAACGGGCGCGCTATGTATTGTGGTGGTCACTACAAAGGTGTTTTTTGGTAAATCATCACCCACTTAATCATGTACTACACAGACTGGTCAAGGAATGCTTGAATTCAATCCACCTAGTTATCTAGATACGATGTCAGCTGCTATTCGAACCTGTCTCATTACCAGTATTGCTCGCAAGTATCTTCGGCTGCCCGTTCGATCCAATCGAAAGAGCGATTCCCCTCTTGCGTAATTCCTTTGACTTTAGTTTCTTTACACCACTAGTAGATGTTCAGTCAGATGGACTGGCAGGGTCCGAAGAAGAACAAAGCAAATATGCTACCGCCGGCTTCTGTGCCACACAAACATGGGCCTTTCACGAGTGAACAATTATGCCCCATCACACCTGCATCAAGTCTCGACGGGGTACACGATTGCGTATCAAGTGTTGTATTAAATTCTCTCAATTTCTTCTCACGAGGGATTCCGTCAGCCTTTCCACTCTAAACCTTGGTCTCATCGCCCAACATCCTCCAATATAACTGAAGTCAACAGCCAAAGTAAAAGCAATACGATCTATTTGACGTCTTCAACAATTCTCAACTCTCATCATGTCTTCTATGCCTTCTTCACCACCTTTCGATTGGAGCTCAGAGATTTCGAGCGGAGAAAACTCCAGATCCCAACCACCTGGAGGTGGCGCCAGCTTGCATGTTGGCGCAGCGGATGTCCCTCTCATTCCTGGTCACGTTACTGGCCACGACCCTGGTCACATCGCTAGTTACATCACTGAGCCCTTTGAAACCTCGAATGAAGACCTCCACCGATTTGATAACGATCTCGACTTTAAAGGCACTCATGGAGGAACGGCTTTGCTATATTTCACCCAGCACAGAAGGCCCCAACTTGGATTTATCAAGAGCCTCATCAAAGACGGGGCCTCGCCCACAAAACCATGCCCCCAGAAGTGCTGCACACCGCTTATCAATGTTATCCAAAGAGCAGACCTCAGTAGAGAAGAAGACAAGAAAGCTATCAGGTATCTCGCTCGCAAAGACATAGCCAACGTCAATTCAGACGAATCTCGATACGGTTCGGCCTTGAACAAGGCATGTTACGACGGCAATTTGGCAATGGTCAGATTCCTTACTCGGGAGTGCGGCGCAAGCCCAAGTTTTTTCTCAGAAGGTTTGTTCGGCAGTGCCTTGCAGGCCGCATGCCTATCCAAGGCGGATAAGGACGTCATATGCGGCATGATACAACATCTCGTACGAGAAGCCAGAGCAGATATCAATGCACAATGCGGATTCTTTGGCACGGCGGTTAACATAGCTTGCCTGCTAAAATCTAACGAACCTTGGTCGCTTATCTTAGACGTGTCTAAAGGTCACTCGAATATCCCTGATCCGATGGGCCGTTTGCCAATTCACTTCGCAGCCGTCTTCTCATACCACAGATACGAGCGCATTTCCCAGCAGCCTCGATTGAGGTTCTTGCCTTTGGATTCCAAAGACAAGACCGGTCGCACTGTTCTACACTGGGCAGCTCAAAGCGGAGATGTTAAGACCGTCAGCGATATTCTCACATCTGACAAAATCAAGCTTGATATCGACCAACCCGATAATGATGGCTGGACGGCGTTATGCTGGGCTGCTCGAGGTCTGACATCAGGAGCAGAACTCGATGAAAAGTCTTCTCAGGGTCAAACAGATATTATTAAATACCTTCTCGAGCGCGGCGCCGATAACACGGTATCGGTTCCGGGAGATGGACTTCAGAGCTGGACTCCGTTGCAAATCGCTATTTTCCACAACAGTGGAGAAAATGTTATTGGACCTTTAGCCAGATCGGCGTCA
Source organism: Colletotrichum costaricense (assembly GCF_030867565.1). NCBI lineage: Eukaryota > Fungi > Ascomycota > Sordariomycetes > Glomerellales > Glomerellaceae > Colletotrichum > Colletotrichum costaricense. The sequence goes on along the minus strand of NW_026848232.1, from coordinate 2,188,481 downwards.
GCGAAGGAAACATCAAAATTATTCACGGAATCATCTTCTCTACGGACGGGCCATGTACACAACAAACCAGCTTGCATTTGTTGTCGATCGGTATGTTGTTTCCTGAGTCTTGCACTATGAGCTGTCTAACCTGGATGCCGAATTGGATTCCTTACTAATGCCTTACATCACATAGCCCATCATCGGCACAGCATGGTCCTGTCAGGTTTGTATGGACTTCAAGCTTTGTTTCAAATGTTATTTCAGTCGCGAAAAAATTCATCCTGGACCGCATCATGATTTCAAGAAGAGCGATTCTGTGTTCGGCAAAGACCTCAAGAAGGAAGTCTTGAAGACATGGATGAAGTGATGAAGCCATTTCAACTCACACCTATAAGCGACAAAGATGAGTCTTGATCTCTTGGAGTGACAGATAGAGAACAAGACCATTGTCAAGTAGCAGAACTTAGAGATACTAGAACTTACTCATGAGATTCTTGCTTCGCAAAGTCTGAGCCAAAACTTTAATTGCCATGGACTGAATGAATAAGACTTAGATATAATGACGGGGGAGGCTGGAGCCCCCGGACGGATAGCGGCCTGGTTATATGCCTTGCTCTGAGGGAAGGTCTTGCCAGGGGATGAGAGATGGCAAGGCCTTGGCAAGCAAACCTGAACCCCTGTCCCGAAATAGAGAGACGTAGTAATTCAATCACCTACGGTACTATGTACAGAACCCTTCCAGCATCAGCCGCACGTCTTCGGAGCAGCCAATGAGTATCCGGGTTAGCTCGTCTATCTCTAGCGTCCAAAAAGTCCAACGTTCCCCCCCTCATCTCCACCAAAACACCAAGCTTTCGTCAAAAATGACTCGAAAGCGCAACGCTAAGGATGGACTTAGTCGGCTATCCTTTCCTCTTCTCAAACTCGCGGGGACTCTAGGTGAATTTAGAAAATTGACGATTCGTCCGAGCCCCGGGCCCTATGCTGACATTGTCAATCACCGAGACACTCCTCTAGTCGTAGTGATTACTCATGACTTATAGAATTGTCTTGGCACGTAAGCTTTCGGCGTTGACTATCCTCATCTGGCAAAGTATGAACACGGTGATATGGGAAATTTATTGCAATAGTGTTCGTCATTCATTAACAGGTTATCTAAATCTAAAAGGTATCGCGCACCGAAATCCCAAACGAAACGCCAAAGGTATCCAACGAAAAGATCAACAGCCAATTTTCCCTGTCAAACACTTCAGCGCGCTACCTGGCCGCCAAGACCGCTCTTGCAAATGACCGTTCCAGTTGTGGGCTGCTTGATCTTGTTACTATTGAAGTTCCAGAGACCTTTGCCACCGGAGGTCATGGCGAGGCCGGTGGTAGTCCCGTCCTTGTTGGTGTAGCTCAGCTTCATCGCGACCGCGGTATCGTCGGTGCTGTTGGACTGGCAGCCGACGGTGAGCGTGCCGCTTTGCGATGAGACCCAATTGTAGGTGGGCATCGTCACGACATCCTTGTACTTGACGGCCGCCGCCGAGCTGCTGGCAGCGGTGACAGGGGTGGTGCTTGTGCCGGTACCAGTACCTGTTCCAGTGCCAGTGCCAGTGGTAGGGGTGGTAGCGGGAGGACACTTGGAGTTGTCGTACAGGGTAGCACCAGTCTGAGGGAAGGGGTTCAGTGGGCCCCAGAGGTTGCCCTCGGCATCACGACCCAGCCCCTTAGTCAAGAAGGCGTAGCTGCGGAAGTCATGCGGGCTGGGAGGGCGACCGGGGACGGAGTCTTCGGGCTGGATCCATTCCGAGACAGGCATGACATATTGGCCGGCCATAACACCGTTCTTGGTCTTCACGGTGCCGGTGCCGGCGACGACGCGGTACTCGCGGGCGTAGTTGTCGTTTTGGGTCGCCTTGATGCGGTACTCAAACTTGTTGCGGACCTCGGTGCTGGGCACGCTCACACCCGCGATCTCACGATCGACGGCCTCGCCAGTGCACGGGTCGTACTCAATGGCGTAGATCTTGATGGGGTTGACATTTGCGGCAGAGTCAGATGTATAGCCGACGAACTGTGTTGTGTTAGCTACACGGGCATTCCATGATGCGGAAACAGCGGCATGGTAACTGACTCTGGTCTGTGCGATTTCCTGGTTGACTGTGTCGGCGGTCCAAACACCAATGTTGGCATCCTCCATGCGGATGTACGTCGGAGCGCCCGAGGTGGTAATCTGGACGTTGCTCACGACAAGGTTGTAGACGATGATCTCGCTACCGGACTGAACACCAGAGTACTCAACGAAATCGCCAGCTACAATAGGAGCCATGACCAGGGCATCAGGCGCTTTGCTGAAAAAGAATTGTTAGAAAGTTTCGGACAAAAGTGAGCTTCGAGACTTACAAAAGTCCTTGTTTGACGCCAGGGGTAACATCTGGTCTGTTGGACTGAGGGCAGAGAGCATCGGTGGCGCTACGCGGAACGCACATGGGAAAGCCAGAGAAAGAGCTGATGCTTGGATTGGCGTCGTCTGCAGTGAAGAAAGGCTGGGAAGTGTATCCGACGGAGTAGATAGCGTTAGGGTCGTTGATGCGGATGGTGCTTCCGTCCGTCAACTTGATCCGGCCATCAGTGTTCACGCTATCAACGAAACCAGAGGCACCATTCAGAAGCGATTGGGCGATTGAGACCTGAGCAGCAATGGGAACCCCGTTGACGACATTGCCTGTGACCTCGCAGTTGTAACCAGTGTAGCCGCCACTGCTGCCCACAAATTCCTTGAAAGGGATGAAGGCCGCTGGGAATGTGACTTGAAGATTCTTTGGCACAGTAATGGCGTGGCCATTGCACCTGAAGGTGCCGCCGGTGTTGAATTCTGTTGTGCTGGCAGAAGCACTGCAGTTTCCATGTCAGTCTGAAGTTCACCAAATACTGTCATATGACTGGAGGGACGTATGCTTACCCTTCGAACGCTCCGTTAATGTCGAAGGGATAGTCTGCAACCTGTGCTTGTACAGATGTGAAAGAGACCGAAGCACTCAAGGCCGCGTAGAAGATCGACTTTGCCGAATACATGATGAAGATGTGTCTGAGTCGGCTAGACCAGTTTGCCAGATATCAGACTGTGAGAGATGAGAGTGGTGGATAACTTCATTCTGATCGAGATATCGCGATGAAGCCCGGCACTTATGAACTATTTCTGAAAAGTCGGCCGAGATCGTGTCTCCCCGCAGTATTCTCCATACTCTCAAGACCCGAGATAGATTCGCGGGGACCGTGAGGCTTGGCAGCTAAAACACGAAAGGTCTAGAACGTGGCTTCGTACCGAACTAGCACGCGAGTGGTGACTCTTTTGAAAACCCCATGAGGCTAGACGAGCTGATCCGAAACGAGAGGATAAATCCAGAATAGACGGATGGTGCGGAAGCCACTTGTGCATGTGGCAATGCACATACATGCACGAGCTATGATGAATATGCAGTATGCAAGAAAGACTAGGATCGCGAACCCCGACGAGGCCGGCGAGGCCACGATTCTGCAGACTGGCCTGGCCGTATGCCGGTCCATGCACGAGGAACTAGAGATACGACTTCAGGTCAGTAGTCCTATGCAGATCTCCACAAATCTTACACCGAGTTGTGCGGAGATGAGGATTCCGGTTGGATGGTCATGATTTCTTGGCCGGACGGCTGGATAGCTGGTAGATCACAGGATGGGGAGATGAGGGTCTGCAGAAGCTGAGGCTGCCACTCGACAGGGAAACGCCACGAGAAAACCGTCTACCGCCACCAGACAGTTTTTCCTTCGACGGCGAATAATAACTGTGACAACCTTCAGCCAGTTAAGGGTCTTGGCATGGGAGGTTGGTGGGCAGCCGTTCAACAGTAAGGTCCAAACGACAAAGACTCAGTAAAGAAGTCGAGAGCGCGTCGCGTGCGTATCCTTTGACAATCATCCGAACAGGCTTTTTTCGTCGTATACGGTACGCAACGTCTGGCGTGAAACAAGAAACGTTGGGGGCTTCGAGACATGGTCATCGGCTTGGGCTTGAGGATGCGGCTTCGAAGAGGACAAGGACAAGGACAAGGAACCGCTCGTGTGGCCTCTTTGTTCACGACCCGGCAGTCTGGGTAGCTGGAGTCCTGATCCCACGACTGCCGGGTGGATGATTCGCTGGCAAGTCGATAGGGTGTGGCAGCCTGGGGTATACGAGCACAAAGCGCCGAAGGACACGGCCAGAGAATGTGGTGTAGTTAAGTTTACTCGGAGGTTTTCGACGTTTAGCGGCGGCGATGGGAAACGGAGGTGGACAACGAGCGCCTGACTAAGGTGGACCCTGAAGCCCCGATCACGAGAGCTTGGCCAATCAAACTCGAGATAATTAAGCTTCATCTTGGTCCGGGCTGAAGCGCTAATAAGGTTTAGCGACGGTAGCGGCTTGGCACTAAATTATGGGGCTCCAGGAACCGAAAACTTGGGGAAGGTGTCGCCCGGGTTTACTGACTGCTGCCTTTCTTTCGACTTTCCCACCCACCCAGCCTTCTTCCCTCCTCCTCCGAGTGCCTTTCTTTCTCACCTCATCGCCAATTCCGGCGAATTCAACGCTTTGTCCCACCTCTCATCTTTTCCATTTCCGGCCGAAACATGGACACTGCCTCCACGTATCCTCCAGTTTACCCCTGAGATCAGACTACTAGACCTTCAAAGTCCAGACGATGTGCATTGTCCGAACTTCAACGATCCATCCGATATCGATGCGAAGCTTCTTCTCTGCGCAGAAGTCGGACGAAAAGCTCGCCGAGAAGACATGTCGTCGAATCATGGCCGCATCATCGAAGGAATAAGCATTCTGCAGCATCCATCAGCTGCGTCAATGTGGCGTACGATAGTCTTGTCAAGTTGTCGGCCTGGCCACGCTCTCCAGTCCCAGTAACAGCGCACCCTCCGGCTTCCACACCGCATCACGTGCCACAAGACTGCGTCTGGCTCTCTCAACCAGCCTTCGAAAACCTCTTGTTGAGGTCGGCTGCTGACACCGTATGCTAAGCATTGTCAGCCTAATGACACCAACGAGAAAGTTCTGCCTGTCATAGATGACATGAGGTTGGCATGAACCAGGGTGTACCCCTCCATCATCGGATGGGAAGGATGCCCAGTCGGGAACCGATCAGAGCCGGCTCAAGCGTCGATAAAGACCGACTTTAGGCCTGTGTGTGTGTGGAGGCCCGCAGCGTTCGTTCGCACAGAATGCCTGCTTCGAGCTGTTCAGCTCTCATGTTCTTGCAGCTGGACCAGATACGATGCACACTTCCACAACTCCGAAGCCATTGGTCCGGGGCAGCATCCCTGCTCCCGTGCTCTGGGGAACGCAGAGTCCGATTTGTCAATGATCCCATCCACCTCCAACTCGACAGACTACCGACCCAGTACCCTGGAACCTCTTGCATATCAGCTCCGAGTCGCTTCTTCCTCTACTGTCCATTGAATACACATCAGCTCTTAGGCATCCTGCGCCAACCGGTACTGGCGCTCGAGCCGGTACCGTGATCCCAGAATAGCCTCGCTGGGCCATTTTTGGTGCTCGCTCAGTGGCTCGTTTCAACTGAGGAGGCTCGCGCTATTGATATCTTGCATTGTCGAAGGTTCTGGGGCTGAAATTGCCACACCAGATTCAAGAACAAGGGATCTAGACTGACTGAACAGCCGCACTAGCTCTATCTTTATGGCCTCGACACCTGGTGTCAACTCCCAGCCTTCTCATGCCGTCTTGACCAGCGTCAGGTAAACCTCCCGCGCCGGCTGACAAACGCTTTTCTTACATTTTCATGCATCAAATGGTGCGCTACGCGAGAGTGGCGCTCGTCTTGACGGCCTACCCACTGACCCAACCACAAAAAGCAATCCGACGTTGAGGACTTGGATCTGGATGGCCGTAGCTGCCGCCCGTTGACTTCTTTATCCGTATCTTCGATCCACGAGTTTGCAGATGGGGTCACCCTCGAGGAACCAAACGGATCGTACGTACTAGAGACTAGCTCGACCATCCCGTGGCTGCTGCTTCTGCTGAACCAAGATCCTGGGTTGCCGATGGCCTGGACCCCCCTCGGCATACTCGGACAAGAGTGTTGCATCTACCGCGTGTTTCTAGACTGGCCTTCTTTCTTCACCGTCCAGACATCTGCCCTTGGAGTGTATGCATGGACAACGACTTGCCCCACTGACGCCGAACGATGCGATCCATGTTGAAGGACCGTAAGTCGGCCATTGAGCTTTACAGTACGCCCTCGTCAGCCCACTCATCCCAAGGATATTGCTCGCCTTAGAGAGCAGCTCAGACTAGCGATGCTCTTGCTCCAAAGGGCTAGCCGATAACCTCTGTGCGGGAAACATTTCGCTCGAGGTCAACCCTTCACCGGCTCACGCCATTGCTAAGGCTGTCGTTGTGGCTTTCTACCTGGGGGCCGGCGTGGGTCTCGTTAGATTGGACTGGATCGCCGTAACTCGGTCCATGGTCTCGCCGCCTCGACCACCCAGATTTTTGATCAAGATGAAAGATGAAAGTTGATAAATACTGGAGTTCTGTCCCTACGAACGGAAATCTTCTCCATCGCCTCTATCTCCTTCCAAGCATTTGACAGTTACAAAGGCGTCGCCACCCGTCTTGGCCAGCACTTGTCACTTGCACTGTTTCTCTTGGCTCATTTCCCTGCATATCATCTTCCATCTCCGCCATGGTCTCTCTCACTCTTCGCCAGTCTCTGGCCATCGTCTTGGCTCTTGCTTCTGATACCCTCGCCAAGGACTGGGACAGTCCCGCATACACATGGCTCTACGAGTTTCCTCTACCAATTCCCCCTCCTAAGGAGGAACGATAGTAAGCCTCATCCGCAGCTTATACCGTTCGTTGATGAAGAGCTCTCGTGGCTAACTTTCAGCAGCCCCAACCAGGCGATCATCAATCCAGTGACCGGAAAGAAGATCAGGTACTATGAGGTTGAGGTCAAGGAGTTCACCGCTCAAGTTTACCCCAACCTCAAGCCTGCAAACTTGGTCGGATATGATGGCATAGCGCCTGGACCAACGTTCCTCATGGAGCGTGGCGAAGAGGCAGTCGTTCGCTTCATCAACCACGCCAAGATGGCCAGCTCAGTTCATCTTCACGGCTCTCCTTCGGTAAGGCCTAGAACCATCCACCTTTGAAATACTATCATCTAACCTTTTTTGCTCAGCGCACACCTTGGGATGGTTGGGCTGAAGATGTCTTCAACCCTGGCCAGTACAAAGACTACTACTATCCCAATAACCAGAACGCCCGCACTCTCTGGTACCACGACCACGCCATCGACCACACTGCCGAGAATGCCTACTTTGGCCAGGCTGGCGCATACATCCTCCACGATTCTGCTGAAGACTCTCTTGGCCTCCCCAGCGGTTACGGCGTCTACGACATTCCTCTGATTCTCTCTGCGAAACAGTACAATTCCGATGGTACTCTGTACTCGCCTGCCAACGAACAGACTAGCTTATACGGCGATGTTATCCATGTCAACGGACAGCCTTGGCCGTATCTGAAGGTCGAACCCCGCAAGTACCGTTTCCGTCTTCTCGATGCCGCAATTTCCCGTACATTTTTCCTCTACCTCGAAGATCTCAAGGCCAACAGAGTCGAATTCGAAGTCATCTCCTCCGATGCCGGCCTCTTGACGGGACCCCAGAAGGTCAAGGATCTCTACATCTCCATGGCCGAGCGCTACGAGATTGTCATTGACTTCTCCAAGTATAAGGGCGAGAATGTCACCATGCGCAACACCAGAGGCTTCGCCGCGGATGTGGACTATCTGCACACCGATAAGGTTATGCGCTTTGTAGTCAGCGACGAATCGGTCAATGACAAGTCCGAAGTCCCCTCCTCCCTCCGGGCCGTGCCGTTCCCCAAGGACAAGACCGGCGTTGATCAGCACTTCCTGTTCCACCGCACCGGCAGCGACTGGCGTATCAACGGTGTCATCTTTGCTGATGTGAACAACCGCGTCCTTGCCAAGCCTAAACGGGGTACTGTTGAGGTTTGGGAGCTCGAGAACAGCTCCGGCGGCTGGAGCCACCCAATCCACATCCACCTCGTCGATTTCCGCGTCATCAAGCGCGTCAACGGCCGTAGCAACACGGTTTTCCCGTACGAGTCTCAGGGTCTCAAGGATGTCGTCTGGGTTGGACCTGGTGAGACTGTGACCGTCGAGGCTCACTACGCCCCCTGGCCCGGTGTGTACATGTTCCACTGCCACAACCTCATCCACGAGGACCATGAGATGATGGCTGCTTTCAACGTCACCAAGCTCGAGGACCTTGGCTACGACGAGGAAGCCTTCGCCGACCCCATGCAGTTGGAGTGGCGCTCCAAGAATGAAAACTCTGCTGCATCTAGCTGGGACGCGATCAAATCCCGGGTCGAGTACATGGCCAAGCTCCAGCCCTACAATAACGAGCAAGAGGTCGAGAGCCGTCTGGACGCTTACTGGGCCACCAAGACCAATGCGCCGTCCCCAAGCTCGACCCCCAGCTCGACGCCCTCGACTCTGGTCGTGAGCACCACCACGAGCCCCGTGGTCACTTCTCCCGCTACTACTCCTGCCAGCTCGACCATCACCTCCAAGGCCACGACCACCAGCAAGTCTGATGACGATGATAAGAAGAAGAAGACTTCGTCGACTAGCACCAGCACCACCTCGTCCAAGAAGAAGCGTGGCATGCGCTTCCGCGGGGTGGACATGGAAATGCCCAAGCGCACTGCCGCGCCCCAGGCATGAGAATGATTAAGTAATTATCACGCACGACGGATCTTGAGGATTTCATTTGCACATCTCTCCGCTTTACGACTTAATGACACAACCCACGCTCCTTATAGACCATTAGATATCCTGTCCTTGAGCACATCTAGACATATTCTTTCCCACTACATAGTACGGGCGGCGGGAAAACGGACAGCCCTCACAGTATTTGTAATGTTGTTTACTTTCGATTTAATGCAACGAGAAAAACTTGACGCGCAGTTTTACCTGTTGAGTGCAAGTGTGGGATTATTACGCATCGAAAGTGACACGGTCTGGTTACTAATGCTGTCCGAAAATATCAAGATGATGAGAACCACTGGTGCAAGCGCGCGCCCAAAGAAAACTTACTTGGCCAGTCCAGGCCGGTCATGTCCGGCGCAACCTTACAGCGTACTGTGAACAACTACCCATCTGAGATGTGAATAAAGAATCTCCTCTCATGCGACCCCAAGGACTTGGCCAGATAGACCTGCGTTGAGGTGAGCAATGGGAACCGTCGCGCTTTCTCTTCGTAAAAGAGAAGACGCTCAATCGAAAAGTCGATTTTAAAGAGTCGAGAAAAAAATTGGTAGCTTCTCTTTGATTGAGCGTGTCATCCTTAGTGCAGGGGCCATGCTACTACGAGGAATGTTAGTGGCTGTTTCCAGACTCGAACTCGAGGGGTGCAGGGATGGTGCTTACATCTTCTCTGTATCGTTTCAAATTGACCAAATGCCCGAAGGCAAAATGTGAGAGAAAATTGGCGGCTTATAAAGGGAAATGGAGTAGGGGGTGTGGGCCGGGGCTTGATTGGCGGGGTGGTGACGTGTAGCTCGCAGCTGGGGCCCGCTGGGCCCGCGAAGCTTCACCTTTCGGTGCGGCAGTATCAGCTTTGTGACTTGATGATGAGGGCAATAGTTGAATTGAGGCTCTCTCCCCAAGGTGCCAGTCGAACTGACTCTCCATAGACGCGTCTATCGAACGCGTTTTTTGTTGGCGGACAGTTGAGACCTTGGTCCCTGCCGATGATTGACTTCTCATAATCGGGCAGATAATCGCATTTCCATTGTTCAATTTTGTAGGATTGTCAAGGCTAAGGTATATTTAAAAGACGATAGAAATGTCTGGACTCAATCCAAACCATGCTTTGCACAAGAGATCTATAGTTTATTTCCAATTCTATCAATACTTTTCTCTCTTGAATCCGATTAACGCCAAAGCATCGAGGCGCTCGACCCCGTTATTCAAATCTCGCTAGTAGACTCGCGGAGGACTGGTATTGGTAAAAGTCAGCAAGTGTCAACATCCACTCACGTAGATCGCCCAAGACTTCCTCAACAGTTGAGACTTCGAGAAGAGAGCTCACCCACCAAACCCAGCAAACATTCCCTCAGTCAAAAGGCTCAGAGCAATACGACTTCACCCCCGTCCTGCTCCCAGGCGAAACGCCACACGCATCGACAACAGCCTGATCCGCCGCGGCGGCAAAGCACGCATCCTCAAACTCGTTCCCGCCGAGAAAGGGATGCGGGATCACGGGCCACGCGCGCGTGCTGTAGCACTTCGCCTTCTTCTCGCTCCATTTCGATATCGTCGGCGCGGACGGGTCGCCGCCCTTGACGCCGAAGAACTTGTCTTGCGGGTATTTGGCGCAGGCGGCTTGTGTTAAGCAAGGGTCTGATTTGGGGACTTGGTCGCTTCCGCACCAGCAGAAGTGGTGTCTGTCGCCGAGGGCTTGTGTGGCGAAGGCGGCGAGGAGGAGGGGTATGGAGAACTTCATGGTGGGTTTGTGATGGGTTTGGGTTGTGGGAAGATGGAGAGAAAGAGGGAAGTCGAGTCTCCGACTTTAAGGTCAATTGCAAATGCGTCGAATGCCTTTTTGTTGTCGTGATACTCTGGCTTAGAATTAGCGACGTTGTCGTGTTAGAACACGGCGTCTTAAGTCAATAATCACATCTCAGTCTCTTAGAGATATAGTTATTTGCGAGCAATAGAACGACTACATACTCGGTTCTACCCCAGAGCCAATTGTGTACTCGGTGGCTATCGCCATAGCGGAGCCAAGTGGTTGAATGAGTTGCTTATAGTCCTATCAATTTCTCTATATTATTCCTAGCAGACTTCCCGCAAACTTTGATAGAGGGATCTACACTAGTACTACCCAGAAGATCCTCGAATGGGGAAACATGAACCAAGCGGCAACGCCGAGCCTGACCCATAGTGATCCAAGCTTAGTGGGAACTTTATCTATCACAATATTGACCGACTCTCATTAACCACGCAAAAGTGTCTTTATCTTACCAGTTTTTGACCTGATATCCGATTCGTGTTGAAGTCAATCATCATCAATGGTATCGTAACAAAGTCTAATTAGATGAACGGAGGTCCTTGCTCGATTGCACCTTATCACGCAATGATGCTTGCCAATTTTGACGACAGACAGCACGGTCCAGGAAACAGCTTGCCCGGCAAACATGGAGACTGATTGTTTCGACTTCAAGATGCTTATATGTCTCACTTGAACACCAGGAACTTGCCTCGATGAGCCTCTCTGCCCGTCATCATATTTCTTGTCTTCCAGTGTATATTGACCAGCTGCTCTGCGCCGACCTCCAGGCACCCCTTAGCCTTTGTCTCAGTCTTACCAAGAGTAACTGCTGGCAGTTCATCCTCGAGATATAGTAGCCTCTCATGCACGTCCGATCTTTACTGGCGTTATGCGCTGGGTATTTGAGTGTCTATGTGGACGCGGCGCCGTCTAGTCCTGGCTCCGACTTGCTCTCAGTCGTGAGCCCGCGTGCAAACTGCGTGCCTAGCCAACTCTCGAGCGATACATGGAAGAAGGAGGGCGTAGACAACTTCCTCGCCAACGCCGCGAAACATTATACGGAGTACTCTTCCGACAATGTGCAAGCTCTAGGAGCATACTTAGGTGCCCCCAACTTCTTTTGCGGGGTCAACCTGTGGTGCAATGCCGGTCAACCGTGTACACCGGTCACTTTACCTGGGTGGTAAGCCATGTGTTCTACTTCTATCCCATCACTCTTCTCTGTACTGACGAGTTACGCAAGGTACGCCTTGATGGGTATCCAAGGCTGGAACAACTACGTCAACAACCTCAACCTCGCCGTAACCTACGCCGCCACCATCCTAAGCCTGAAGCTCGCAAAGGTAGTCGACGACCTATGGCCGGCAAAGAAGGACAACGTAACTCCCATGAAGCAGTTCCTGGCATGGGTCAACGGAATCCTAAACGCCTTTCCAACCACAGCAGCACTCGGCGCCACCGCGGGCAGCATCGCTAGCACAGTCCAGGGAGGCAACATCATTGCGGGCGGCATGATGCTCGCGCCCAGCGCAGGCGGCCAGTTTCTGCGATGGAGCGACCTGTCGAGCCAGATGGGCGGCAAAGTCGACGAGTACAAGCAGGCGATCGGAACGTACGCGAAAAAGGTCATTGACGCGCCCATTGATGATCCGACGTGGGGTATCAACAAGGTCTTGAGCGGCGGCGGCTTCCTCTCCCGCCAGACGAACATCACGCAGGACGATTTCGACACGTGGATGTACAAGACTGTCAGCGTGAACGCCATGGCGCTGCTGATGCAGGCGCAGAATGTCTACATCATTCGCACTTTCAATAAGACGGCTTGCGATGCCTCGTCTGCTGCTATCCTGTGTAGGCAGGAGGCGAATAGCAAGTGGACTGAGTGGCGATTCCAAAGGCGCGATAGCGATGATGATGTGCCCGAACATCGGCTAGCAGAGAAGCTCATCCAGACGTATGGGCTTACCAAGGAGGAGATCTTGAAGGGGCCTGCGGACTGCTTTGATAAGCATGATTATGAGCAGCTTACGAACCCTTGGGAGACTGTGTCGGAGAAGGGTGTGGGATTGGAACCGGTGCAGTTGTGTAACTTTAACGTCAATGTTTGCAACATGGACGCGGCGGAAGGGGGTGAATATGGGCCTACTGATGTGTATGAGCCTGGGCATTCGGATTGGATGTGTGAGTTGCAAGGCATCACTTGGACTTAGAATGGGATGTATCACGGCTCTCAAGATCGTCTTGAGTGAAGGTGGCATAAGGCACTAAATCAAATGTTTCTGGTGACCTTTGACTCCATGATAATGTCCGATGAAAGGATCACCCTCCTCTCTTTCAAGGACGTTTATTTCCCAATCTCGTCGAATCCTGTGGCACCGGCAGCAACACTGCCTTCGTTCGGAAGTCGCTGAGTCTGCCCAGCTGCTGACTGGCTTGGTCCTTCATGTCATCGACATGCGACTTAGGGTGCTGACGTTAGTGCGTTCGCGTATCATGAGGCCTGGATAATCTCGCAGTCGAGGTGACCTGTGAACTTAGAAACCAATTCAGTTGCCTCGCCTGCCTGTTGTATCCCCAGGTGAGGGAGCAGGAGCACGCGCGAATAGCAAAATAAGTACATCGTGGATTGTGTCATAGCTGTGATGGTTCCGTTTTGAGATGTACATACATATTTAGATCCTTGGACGGGAAAAAGATGGATTCAACTGCGCGACTAATCCGACGCCTTGCATGCAACTCTTTTCGACCAAAAGGCCACGCTGCATCAACATGTCTATGTGTGAGTCCATGGCGCTTCCGATATATGTCGTATCTTGGATTTCATTGGACGAGGATAGTCCTTCTGTCTCGGCAGGAGAATCATGTCGAAGGATGGATTGGGAAAGAAACAGTGCACAAACTGTGTTATCTTTTGCGTTGCCGGTCTGATCGATACCGAGATCGTGGCTGGACCCAATTAGACATAGCATTCGGGGCTTCCTACTGTGCCTCGAGTCGTACGGATACTGTCACTGAAACTTGCCAAAGTCAGGAAATTACATGCAAGTTACTCCGTACACAGAAAGGCACAACATACCCCACATCCGACGATGGCTTCTTCGCATACTTAATGGGAGCAAGATCCCTTGGTGTAAAAAGGCGCAATGCCCAGTTCAAAGCCACCGTCGAACGGATATTTATCAAGAGAATCCCCAGCTTCTTGTAGTCCCTCATTTCACATTTGCTTTTACACTAAACCATACTTGGCCCCATCCTCCATCCGCAGCATCCTTCCTTCGTCGATTCGTTGAACGAACTGCCATCTAAGAACGAGGCATACTCACCAGGCCTTCGAGCATGTGTTCGGCGAAGACAAAGTCAGAACCCCTTGATAGCAGGCCACACAAGCGAGCTTAGTCAATCGGCTGAGTAAGGTCGACCACGAACGAACGAGGACAACACTTCCGAGGACGACACAAACCCAGACGAAGGTCGGTTGAATTCACCCGACCGTAGCTGATATTTTGCTGCCCCGAGCAAACCATCAAGGCAACCGGAACACTCTGTCAGGCTCTGTCGGATCACTGGTGCCTAAGCGAACAACATCACAAGGCATCACGATACGGGCCCTGAATAGGAGAGCGAAGCAAGAAAGTGAGGGGATTTTTATGCAACGGGCAGCACTCTGCATCGAGCCGAAGCATCTATCATCTCCACCGGCGTTGGAGCAAGTCATAATTGGGCCACGTAGGCCATCGGATGCGTCTGGTTGCGGGCGCTATCCGGGATGCCAACGGCATGAAGCAACTCGCAGATATGACAACACAAGACCTCACTGCCAAGGGCCACAGTCGAGGGGCTTGAGACCACATCCTACCCACCCTTTCATTGCAGTCTCTTCTTTTGTTTCTCCTTGCTGCCCGATCAAAGTTGATCGGAGGCCGCGGATATGCTCGTTCATAGCCAGCTGCGCTGCCGCAACAATATGCTGCCCCAGCCTGCCGCATCACTGAGGCCAGTTATCTTCCAGTCCGCTAGAAGGAAATTGACTGAACCGGAAGGAGGTTTCTCGCTTTCATTCTGGATGGGGGGGGCGTGGTTGAAGTCAACCCTCCATGTTGTCTCGGCTCCGGGCTGTATGACCGCTCCTCCACGCGCAGTCAAGATACGCTATGTCTGTGTCAAAACGATGTCCACTGACCGGGACATAGCTTGGACAGTGACCTTCTCTTTTTGTACGAATGCCTGCTCAGGGTATCCATCTTCAAGAACTGGAACACTGGCAGGCAGGCTATCCTTCAGCGCTGCCCTTCAGTGCCCCCAGATGGCTGCCGGCTACCTTACATACCACTCAGCTTCCAACATCAAAGAATAACCCCGGTGGCAACTCATGGTGCAGACTAACCTCAACTGAATCATCTTCGATTCTTCAGATATTTCCGCGCTCGAGGCTGGATGTTTGTACTATGGGCTAATAGTTGATATCACAGCACCGAGCAGGCTACGCTCTGAAGCTAGCCCTAGGCTTCATCAGGTCGATTATGTTTTGAGCTCTCACTTTACACACCACGCTAGTGACCATCATGACCATGCACGCATGCATGATGTTCCCCGGACGGGGCGTGGAGCTGGGACGCGTTCATCATCCACCGTTGCGAAACGACTCCGGCTCTTGATTAGACACAACCCCTCGACTAGTCTCCTTAGGCGGCCGAACCCCGCTACGCCCGAGTTCGAAGGCATCTGCCCCGCAAATGTAGTCTGGCACGCATGAGGGATTGCACCTTTTTGAGGGGTTGTCGATTCATCTGGCTTTTGTCTGGAGCTCGCGCAGCATTTGGTCGTCTTAACGAGACGGGAATCGGGATGTGACCAGGACCACTGCGTTTCCTGACCGTTGGTTTCCCATTCGTCGTTGATCGGAGATTCAGATCAGTATTTAATGAGGGAAACTTTTGGGGGCCTAAGAAAGCTCTTCTTGCAATGTTTGCGAAGCAAGGACTACGCTCTCGGTGTTCAGCGACTCAGTCAGCTTCTAGCAGACATAATTTACCAATATTGCAACTGCCATAAAGCGAGTATCAGCTTGTGATCAAGATGGATCCGAACGCCGGGAAATCAGTCTGCCACAGGTAAAGCTGTCAATTCTCATGCTTGTCGTGTTTTAAGCTTTTTGCATCGCTTGTGATATCTAAACATACGTTTTACTGATCGGCTCACTGCAGCGGTTCCGAGCGCAAATCGGCACACACGCATTCAACAGCAGCGTCGCAGAGAAGCCTCCCTAGCCAACAGCTGAATGCGTATCAGAATCAGACGCCTTCTGAAGATAGCAATATCTATCGCGTCGCATACCAGAACACCGATATGAGCGCCAGCGCCGCGCAACATAGGGGCAGGATTGCTGTGGATTTGGCCAAGTTTACTGGTCGATTTGAAGGCAGCTCTTCCTAACAGACGCTGTGGATTCATTGTTTCCAGAGACGGGACGAAAAGCTCGCGATACTAGTATCCTGAGGTCGGCTACCGGTATCTATATGGGGAATAATTGCAGTACATAGCATCATTGGTCCAGATGTGAAGGAGATCGAAGGTTCAGCGTCGCGTCGCATTCCGATCAGTCGTATATTGGGGCATATGTAAACAAGGCGTTCATCAGGGCGTGGAAAAGGTGTAGGGGACGGACAGTAGCTTTAGGTGCTAGACTACAGGTTTAGACCACCACAAGGTGAGTGGTTGGTAGATGAGTAGCGACTCTCCAACCCCGGGAGCTCTAACTTTGACTTCTGCATTCTCATCGCCTTACGTTTGTTTGGCTACGCTGTAACTTGCTAGTTTGAAAAGGCGGATAGATTCACGTTAAGATTGTCTACTCCAGCTACCTTACGCGCTGATGAAAGAATAAATGCCTAAGCGCCCATGTGTTTTCCCTGAAAGGTGATGTCAGATGTAGAGCTCGAGACGCTTAGAAGGGTGAACCCAAGGACACGCGCGTATCAAGGGGAAAGCTTCAGGAGGGAACACTGCAGGCTTAGGTTGCTCTTGATTGTTGTGCCTAGAATCCCTTGGGAACCTTAGCATAAGGCACCTCAGGTGCCTTCAGTGTCTGATCTTATGTAAGCTTGGGGGCAACCGGACCTGAAGAACACAGTGAGGTGCCTACCGTCTTACTGCAGTTGGCGAGGCCGGCGCGGGCAATCCACTTTCGGCACTTGAGTGGGGCCGGTATTATTATGGGGCGTCGGCCACCACCGGGCTTCTACCTACAAGCACTTTGATCAACATGACATTTTCAAGACCTTACTCGACCAAAGAAGACAATGGCTTGTTTTTTTCGATCTTCTATAATCTCATAAACACCCCGCTCATGACAGTCAGATGTATATCTTCCCTTCGAGTACCTGTTTATCCATGCCCTTTCAGGCAAAACGTGGCCCCCAAAGATCTCGGCATGGTTATCGGGGAGCCGGACTGCTGCTCGGTCGTACTTTCCAAGGTACCTTGCTTCGACTTACCTTGCCTTGCCTTATATCAAGCTATACCGTGCCAGCGAATTTACCAGGTGCAATCAATGGGGTAAATGCAGCCAGCCACATTGTCATGCAGAGTTGCAGAGGTAACGGGAGAGAGAGGTGCTCAAACCTCAGTGCTCGCGGGCCAGGGTATCACTCGCTGACTGATTGGTTGGTGTGCGACAAGTGTATAGGGCTGAGGGGACGCTTCGTGCCTTCATTGGACGGTTTTGAAAGGGAAAGCCCTGCTGCCTGGAGGATTCCCGTACTTGAGCCAATAGAAATGGCCGTTGTGGCGGAGCACATCACACCAGGGATACCTGCGCGCCGCCGTAGCCAACCGGATGTGAACTCTCGCGCTGATGAGACGTAAAGTCCTGATGCCATCTTCATTTAAGTCCTCGAGAATCCCATCCCACGTCTACGGAATCTTGCTCTAGGACTTCTTTCCCGGCAACCTGGATTCTCTCGTCTTTGGCATCACTCCATGCTTTTGGGTCAGCCCTACATATACGTCTGCCCATTCCCGTCCCCCTCCCTCTCGATTTGCGCTCTGAATGAACTCTTTCGGCCCCCAATTCCAATTCGCCATATCGACCATATTCTACCGAACGCCATACTTTGGACAAGACCTACAAACAGATTTCCTGCCGATTCTGATCAAACTGGTCTTCGAACAGTTTTACGACTTTCACCACAATCTTCTCGCTTCGTCAAGCTCGATATTTCCGGTTCAGCAAGACCACCTGAGAGCATCCGGCAACACATGGCCAGGCAGCCACCGAAATCGCGAGGCGACCAATGTTTTGGGCGACCCATCGGCGGACAACTTTCTTCGAACGAGGCAATTCGGACGCCTTTCTCAGATTGCGAACCATGGATGCCTTGAACAAGGCACCGTGAGGCAGCAAACGAGGCGGCTGGCGACCAGCTGCAAGCCCCGCGCGGAGGCCTCTTGCCTGCGTCACGTTGCATCATCTGGAACCTGGAAGCGCCCCCCTTTTCTCAACACATCTTTCTCATCACCACCTCATCGACGATTGGATCTCATTCACTCTCGGCAAGGCAGATTTATGCGCCACATCAACGAGAGTCGGCTCATCGCATTGGATAGCGCTTACATCCAATCTGCGCTGCCCGTGGAGCTTTTTCCACTTCTATTTGCATGAGCTCACCTCAGGAGCCTCCCCTCCCAATCCCTCTCAAGTCACACAGTCCCAACGCCCGCTTGCCAAAGTTGGCAGGTCTTCGTTCACATCACAGCCAATAACCGTAATCAGTGATTAATCTCGAATAGGAAGCATCTTTCATCCCGCATACCTGCGACTTACAGGCTCATGCACGGGACTTTCGGTCGTCCAGTGGGACGCCTGAGAGATCGAAGAGCTTGAAGTCAAGTCCAGCACACTCGATGGCCTTTCGTTTTGCGCATCAGTCTCCTATCTGGCTGATTTAGCCGGACGAACGGATTTCGTCATTGCAAGTTACGATCAACTTGGTCTGGACCGGCCTTGGGAATGCGCCAGCTTCGTTGCAGACAACTTACAATGCGAAAGATCTTCAAAGGTGTCCACGCGGCTTGGGCGACCAATGTTGATGGTTCTTTCAAGCGAAAGAGACACCTCATGTCAGTTACTTGACATTACCAAACCTCTTGGAAAGCATTCAGTGCTCACGCTCATCGCACCAGAGGGCTTGAGCATCCGTGCTTGAGGTTGAGGATGCTATCAAAACCACTGCTATCTACTTACTTCACAGACAGCACGATGTATGAGCTGCAACTCATCGGAACCACAACGACTCAATTCCGACTTCACTGTCTTTTCAGGAACACCGGCACACTGCTTGAGAACATTCAACCTGTGGGGCCCATTATGTGCTTGGGGTGGGGGCGGAACAGACTGGGACGCCTTACCAGGCTGAAAAGGACTAACAGGAACAAGACAACGATTGGACCACAGGATTGAATCCTTCGGCAACCTCGCCCCCCTGCCGGAGACCTGCTCCCTCGATTCGAATGGCACGCCGTCCCTCAACGTTACTGCCCATACTGCGGCATTGTAATTGAGCCGACTCCATCGACTTTGGTGTCGGGTAGCCGTTTGAGCCTTCTATTCGTTGAACGGCCGCATTCCACCTGACGCAACACATTGCAAAGACACTCGCTGTTCCCCTAGGCCAAGCTCAGCCATGCAAGGGTCGGAAGTGTATTATGTCTCCTTCAAACCTCGAATTTGGAAAGCAATGGTTCGCGCGCTCTGCACGCTGGCCGTATTTAAACCTGCCAAGTTGGATCCTGAGGAACCCGCACACTTCACACACCAACGGTCAGATTCGGAACCTCACGAACAGCTAGCTACCTGATTCTTTGAAGATCAGTCATTCACGATTTACGCCCACAACTTTGCGCACACTGCCCATCCTTCCCACAGGCAAACATGGCGCATTCTGGACAGTCAGCTTACAGCGGGTACATGATCCGGCCCCGGGCGATGGGTGTGATGGGAGAAGATGCGCGTCAGGCTGATGTACTAATCCAACGGGTTCTAGCCATTCCTCCTCGAAGGGATCACACAAGCACTCGTCAAAGGAATCCAAGAAAGAGCTCGCCCAACGACGAACTTCGATGTACCAGAACCAACCAGCGTCCGACGAACCTACCGCGTATGGCGCCGCATTCCGAAGCGAGGACGTTGCGGCCAGTGAGGCGCGCCACCAGGCTAGAGCCGCGGAGAATATCGCAAGAATTATGAGCCAGTACGGCGGAAAGTAAGACGATTGACCTCGTCGGGCATATGGGAAACGCAAGGCGGAACGGAAAACGTGTGTGACTGGCAGAGGGTGGATGTGGTACCGCAGGGTCAGAGTCCATTCTTCGTCGCGTTGGCGTTGACCGCCCGTGGCTACAGAAAAGACGCCGAAATGACGGAGAACTAATCGCGGGCGGATAATAGTCGAGAGGCGTTCATGGGAAGGGAAAGATACCATAGATTCCATAGTCGGACGACTTTGGTTTGCTTCTGTAATTGAGTATTCGTTTATTCTTCCAATTCTGCTACAGCTACCGCATGTGACTATCCCCGCCAGCCGTCTACGTGTTCCATATCAAAGTACTCGTGGCGTCTTTCTACCGATGTTAGCCTGCTAGTACTCATAATCGCTAGCTTACTGGCATGGACGACAAAAACCATCACCAGGCCCATCCAAGTAGCACTGGATCGCAGCTCATCTCAGGATCCCCTGCCAAGGAAGAACTGCCGCTCCAAGTGCATGGGAAAGAGCAGGCTCTGCCGGCATTCAACGGGGGGAAGGAGAGTGCCTGGAGGTGTCGGTGCCATGGAAGCTGGAAAAAAATGCATTTTCCATCTTGTTCCTGCCTGGAGCTGCGTTAGCGCTTGCTGTTTGTGGTGTTCCTGCTGACGATGGCCGATCGCCCTCTATCTGGCAGGAACGAGGCAGGCACATGTCAAGCTTGGAAGCAGGCACGACGACGCGTGACTTCCTGCCTTGCCTGGCCTTTCCCGGATCACAAGCTCCGTCCTCCGCTGCCCCTCCAATCCCATCTCCGTTGACGACACCTCTGTTCAAACTGCACATTGCATCAATTGTCATTGCCCATCTCTTGTAGACAATTGGTCTTGTTCGTTCCAGCATCAACATCACATGTTCGCAGAAGAATCACCAGAGTATACCCGAGGTAATGGCCACTTCAATTGGCTGGACAGTACACGATCAACGGAAGACCCTTATTCGAGATCATCTACATCCTGAACCTAGCGGCTAGCCAGAGACCCACGGGCCCTTCCTTTTCGTATTCATGCGATGCAGTACCCATCAAACTGCCACGGCCTTCAAGAACGCCCTGCTCTCGTTGCCCTGAGTCACCTTGGCGACAGGTGTGAGATGAGCCTCATCGGCCTCAGAGCCCCCCTGCAATTGGCGAACATACGCCTGGGCAACTCTGAGCCAGTTGACCTTCTCTCCCCGGCTTGCACCCTGTCCTTCCCACACCCAAACGGCTCGGCCCGCGTCATCCAAGAGGAACACGTCTTGCTCTTCAAAGTCCGAGAGAGCAGCCTTGCTGCCATCCTTGACGAGGTCGAATCTGAGCTCCCCGAAAGCATCGCTGAGGCGAAAAAGCTTCTGAGGTCGCTCGCCGGCGTGTGCCTTGGATGCTGATCGAACTGGTCTGGGGCAGTGGAAGCCAGACTGAGGCGTATCATCGTCACCTCCGAGAAGGGTGACGATAACGCGAGATCTCGATTCTTCTTGGGCCAGAACCTCGACGTCGATGTGCTTCGCCAGCGTCATGTCGTTGACAACCTGAGCAGCCTTGGCCTTCTCCATCGGGCTGCAGCTCTTGCCCTGCCACTGCCAAATCTTGTCGCCTGTGTCGAGCACGAACACGTCGTCCTCGTCCAAGCTTTTCCACGTTGGCTCGACTTCGTGTACAACAACGCCGTTGGCACCGACTGACGGGTTCTTGAAGATGCGCAACAGAGTGAGAATCTCCTCCTTGGGCTCCTCGTCTTCGACATGACGGAAGCCAGATCTTACCCCTCCAGAGCGAATTTGGATGCGAGGGAAGAGCTCTAGGAACTCATCAGACGGCGCCGACTGTAGCTCACGATGCTGCGTCGCGGCCCCGTGCAGGAACTCATCGAGCTCGACCGTCTTATACGCAGCGGTACCGGCCTCGTCCTGCGATGTGTGGGCACCGAGCCAGAAGAAGATGTCATGCCCAAGCTTCTCGGCGTCATCTTTGCTCCCAACCTTGTACGAGTTGAGGACGATGTAGCTGTCGCCATCCATAAACTGACCATACTTCTCCTTAGGCCATGGCTTGACCTCGAACTCCTCGATACGCCAGACATGAAGCCCAGCGGCTTGGCCAACTTCGCCTTCATTCCAAGCTGGCTCGGTAGCAGCAGAGTTGTACTTCACTTGGTGGTCAATGTCCGTGCCAATGAGCTCGACATTGCTGTCCTTGATGTCGTACTCAGTCGGATGCACAAGGCCTTGATTCGGCGCCATGATTGATTCAAATTTGCTCGAAATGTCCGAAGAGATTGGTTTAGTCGTTTTCACAATTGATACGCTTGCCAAAGTCGGAAGAAGAATCGAGATTGAAGAGGATGGGGGAGAACCAGGAACAGCGTTTCAACGAACGTCATGGCACACACGGACGCTGTCTGTGGCTCAGCCAGTCACAGTGGATCGAAGCTCCTCAGCTTGTGCGGGGATCAGCAGTTTCAATTGGGTCGATCTGCCAGCTTTCCTTGCGGCTGTATCGCGAAGCCACACGAGATCCATCAATGAAGAAGTACTACAACGCCCCACGAACGCCTCAACCAGGTTCCTCAAAGCCTCCAGCGCCGGCCCAGCTTCCATGATATTTGCTGTCTAAAAGTGGAAACAATATTTCGATATGTCAAGGGAATAAAACAGGGAAAAGCAACCCGCAGCGTCGACCTCAGCCCCAGCCTCAGTTAAAGGGAGTGCTGAAGCCCAGCCAATCCGACTCTGGATCTGGTACCCCGGTCGTCCTCATGGAATCGCCGCCTAACCCGCTCATCACTTGTGGCTGTAGTAAATTCGTCTGACCATTGGTCGCCCGTGAGCTCGGCTCAGACATCTTGGGATAATTAAAAAAGTCGAAAACGTCAATGTTGTCAAGTTCGCTCAACGAAGTCACTTGAGTCGATGTCGGCTCCATGCCAGAGCGTCGTGTGGAGGATGTCAAGGTTACCAGATCGTGGGCACTCCTGAGGCATTGCTGTTAGTACGGTCCGGGGGCGGTAAGACATCATATGGGATTACTCACTTCCTCATCGCGGTAAAGCTCATGTCGCCCTGTCGCCCTCGCTGTACCACCCGAGCAAGAATTTTGGCGTAATTGTTTGCGACCTCCCAGTACTGTCCAACATGGCGAAGCGTTTCGATGAAAAAGTCAATCTTGGGATCAACGGGACACCCAACAGTCGCAGCGTGAATAAGCAGCAACCTAGCGGCTACCCATAACGAAAAGGCGAATGGCGGCCCCAAGAGATCCAGGCCGTTGGCCTCAAAGACGTCCTGCGCAATATCGCCGAGACTTTGCACGGCAGACAAGCACCTCTGCATGGCATAGTGCGATGGGACGAAGATGTGAGATCTCACAGTGGGGTACGCAGCCGAGGAATGCAGACGCACCACAGACGTGACATATGCGCTATGCAGCATGAACCAGTTGGCGACGCGGCTCGCGGGATCTGAGTGGCACAGAGCCGAAATTCTGCTGTACTCGCTGGGCAAGCTCTGCAACCAGCTGTCGAGCGCACCGTCCAGCGATCTATATGTGTTCCGCCAAACCGCCATTTCCGACGACGATGTTACGTCGATGGGTGTTTTGAGAAAGTCGTGGACCTTGCTCAGTATACGCAGGATCTCGCAGTGGTACGAGAAACTGCCGAGGTTTTCGGGTTTATTGATGGTCGGGCTGCCGGTTTGGTCGGATGACGGACTCCATGACTTCGTCTCAACGGGAACGTTTCTCGAAAAGAGGTCGTATGAACACGGCAAACCGCGCTTCATCTTTTTGTCGTCGAGCATGAAGTCGAACGTCGTTGTCGCTATCGTCGCGTATCGATCAAGGAGATAAACCATCCAGCAAAGCCGTCGACGGCCCTCATCTTCAATCCAAGATTCTGGTCGGCCCATCGCCACCCGACGGATCGAGCCCGTGTGCGGCGTCTCCTCTGCCTCGGCCGTGAGATACACGCTGCTCTCTTCACAGAGTTCCAGTTGTCTCACATTCTGCGAGAGCAACGCGAGCATGTTCCAACCGCGCGGCCCATTTGAGGTTCCCAACTCGTCCAGGCAGAGTATCACCAAAGCCCTCAACGCGGCAATGCTCACGTTCTCCATCGCATATATCTGCACCCTATGTTTCGACACTGCATGGTAGTGTGACCGCATGTCGGGCGACAGCCGCGGGTCTTTCATGAACCTTAGTGTCGTTGCTACTATAGCATGTAACAAAACACGATCGGCTTCGTTGAGGGACGTCGAACCAAAAAAGGCACCGAAGGTCGTTTTGCGGTCCAAGATCGGACACCACGTGTTGCAGTGTTTGAAGTATAGGTCGACAAGCGTGTACAGCATGTCGTGAGGCGGGAACTCAGAGACAGTCGGGACTGAGTGTGCATCTTTTCGAGGCCCGTTGACGCTCGGCGATGCGCCTGCTTGGCTGAAAGACTCGCCTGCGGATAGGTTCAAGAGAGCCTGAACTGAAGTCCGGTCACCATTCTGTAACGTCTCTTGGGCGTCACCGCCCTGCCAGAAAGGGCTCGAGAAGGCTGGTGTTCTCCCATTCGTGGTTGGTGGCCCTCTTGGAAGGCCCGGAGCCGGACTGACGCCATTCGCATTTCCATCAGGACGGAATCCCTCGATTTGTGATGGCGCCTGATTGCTGATGGATGGCGAATGAGCCTGTGATGTGGCGACGTGATCATGGGCGATGTGATCTTCTACACGACGACCAAGAGCCTGCAAGAGAGCATCGAGCCTGTTAACCTTGGCTTCAAGTTCGAGACTGAAACCGATACGGCTACCCGGCTTCTGTCTTTCTAGATAGACGCATGTTCGGTTGTGACGGGCACACCAAGAACATGCGGGCTCTGCACGATCGCACTTGACCTTCCTCGCCTTGCATAGTTCGCATCTGGATTCGCGTCAGTCGATGGCCATGCATCTCATTTGGGGGGCCACACAATCAGAAGCGCACAACATACGATGTCTTTTGGTGCTTCTCCCTCTTACGCTTCCTCGGTGCACCGGCCGAGCCATTGTTTGTCGTGTCTTCACCACTTGAGCCCTCGTCGTGGCTGAACACCGAGTTCGCTTCCTCCTCGGCCATTTGTTGCGGACGTGCATTCGTGTCTAGCATATCTGTCCCATGGTCGTGGGAACTCCACATTTCCCGTTTTTACTTTGATGGGCTGCGAAGGTGTTGCTCTTATCAGGACCCTTTTTGGATGGAGCCGTGAGGAGCCTGGCCGAATTTGATGTCAGGAAGTGGTCATTTCACTCATGAGCGGGCGTGCAGCAAGCAGTAAAAGGCAGGCTAGCGAATTGCCTCAGCCGGCCGGGATGCTGGAGGGAGTGAAGGATTGCACCGCAGCACCTTGGGGCGCATGGGGCATATCCGGCCTTGTCCGCGTTGGTTGGCCGGGTCGATGGGCGAAACGTGGGCAGCCGAATCCAGGAGAGAGTCTCTGTACCGTCTGTGTGTGTGCCGAATAGTGCTGGTGTCAGCTCTGCAGGCGCTGCAGTGTCAGTCAGTCCACCCAGTTTGTGTTGTGCTCGAACCCGCAGAGTGCAGTCTGCAAGTCGAAGGAACAAGTGGAGAGAGATGGAAGACAAGCACCGAGTCTTCAGCGAGAGGCAAAAAGGACTGACTAGTCGACTAGGTGGAAAAGACTCGGGAAGCCAAGGCCGCGATGAGGGACTTTGTCAGCAAGCGCTCGAGTGTCTGAGTCTGACCAAGTGTGAGAGGGGGACGGGGTCCTTCGGTGTTCTCTCCCGACAAGCCATTTGAAGAGATGGCTGGCACGGAGGGCAGAAAAAAAAAGAGAGATCCAGTCGTCGGCCCACTCTCGTCCACAATAAGAGTTGGATCTCTTGCGCAACTCTGTCACTGTCCCTTACTTTACGCGGTCTGACCGTCCTGTCTGTCTGCGCTGCCAACTAATACCGTGACAGAAAGAGTGTACATATTACATACAAAGACTGCGGAAGACGGCGGAACCGTGTACAGTACCAGAAATGAAGACTCCTCCGTGCCGCCAATGCGCACCAACCAACCAACCACTTGCGCCCGGCATCCTCGTTTTCCCGGAAACTCGTTACACACAGCATCCGCCCGTGGCATGGGATGGACGGAACGGATGAGGGGAGATCGTTGCGCCCAATGATGAACCCTTGGGGGCGATTACGATAACCAGAGCCATCTCCGAAGCCACCAGGCATGACACTGGCACGCTGGTCACTACGACGGAACAACGGTGCTAATACAGACTACCGCAAGACATGCAGGAACCGCGCCGCCTCTGTTAGACAGTTCCCCTCAATTTTCTTCTCCAAGTTTGCTGCCGAAAACCCCCCTTCCATACGGCAAACAGCGCCGCACCCCGGCCACTCCGAACTCTCTCTCCCCCGCTCCTTATGGTTCCCCTGTCAAGCCTGCTACCGCGAGGATCATCCATGGGGCGATGCAACCGTCAAAGGTGGGGGTAAACGGCAGTGGCTTCGACGATGTCTTCTTCCACAGGCCCCAGAAGCAGTAGTCACCGGGTGGCTGACAGGTAGGCTACAAGCCTACAACTAACAACGCCCATCACAAGAGGAGGGTCTTTTTTGCCAATACCCCCCCCCCCCCGGAACAAGGCCGCGCAGCAGGCTGAGGATCGCGATGAAGTCACTGCATTCCGCTCCTGCCTGCTTCACGACTCAGTTTGAACGGGGTCATGGACGACGATTTACACTCCGATCATCCGGATTTACCAGGAACATGCGCACGTGGGGACGGGTCGAGACAGCAATGCAACCGCGGCTTTCCCTGGAGCCGTCGACTTGGCGCACTTACAAAGACTTGCATCGGTGAACAGGGCAAACGAACCAGCTTCTGGCGCACAAAATCGAGTTTCCGACAGAGGCAAAATGCGTCATAATGCCGTGCTACCTATGATACAGATTGGATTTTTCTCTCCAAGCGGCGCCGGATCGCATGTGCGTGCGCCCATTGTGAATGGACCTCCCAAACAACAGACTGTGGTATATCGAAACGAAAAAAAAGAAGACATTATCACGTGAAGAACTCCCAAGCAAAACCCGCTCAGCTCGACCAGCCCTTGCTCATCTGGACAGCCTTCTCCCAGCGGCCGAAGCGCTCAGAGGCATCCTCTTCGGAGATCTGGGGCTTGAAGATGGTGCGGCCCTCGAGGTTGACGTCCTTCAATTCGTCAAAGCTCTTCCAGACGCCTGCAGCGAAGCCTGCCGCGATGGCCGCGCCGAGGGCAGTGGTCTCGCGCATGCCTGGGCGGTTGACAGGGATGCCAATGATGTCGGACTGGGTCTATTACGGAGTACATGGGTCAGCTTGATTTCTCCGCCCGAGGCTCGGAAAAGGTCCGGGGGTTCTATTCTTACCTGCATGACGAGATCGGAGTTGCACATGCCACCGTCAACGGCGAGCTCAGTCAGGGCTGCACCGCTGTCCTTCTCCATGGAGTCCAAAATGGCTTTGGTCTGGAAGCAGGTGGCCTCAAGGGTGGCGCGGGCGATGTGGCCACGCTGCGTGTAGGCGGTGATACCGAAGATGGTACCACGGGCATCATCGATCCAGTAAGGCGCAAAAAGTCCACTGAAGGCAGTGACGAAGGTGCAACCACCGTTGTCCTCAACCGTCTCGGCGAGTGCGCTGAGCTTGGAGGAAGACTCCATGAAGCCAAAGTTGTCGACCAGGAACTTGACACTGGATCCAGCAACAGCAATGGAACCCTCGAGAGCGTACATGGTCTTGCCAGGGCCGAAGTCGAAAGCGACAGTGGTCAAGAGACCGTGGGATGAAATGACGGGCTTGGGCCCGATATTGTAGAGCAAGAAGCAACCCGTGCCATACGTGTTCTTTGCGAGACCAGCCGTGAAGCCCTTCTGACCGACCAGAGCAGCGGACTGATCACCCAAGCAACCGGTGATCTTGGTACCGCTAAGAACGGTGTTGTGGAGCGTACCATACGCCTCGGGGTCAGAAGAACGGACAATCTTTGCCAGCTTGACCTTCTTGGGGTCGATTCTGAACCAATCAATGAGGTCCTCATCATATTTCAGAGTGTGAATGTTCATGAACATGGTACGGGAGGCGTTGGAGGGATCCGAGACGTAAACGTCGCGGGCAGTACCGCCGTTCAGCTTGTAGACCAACCAGGTGTCAATGGTACCAAAGGCCAGAACACCACGCTCGTAAGCATCCTTGACCTCAGGGCTGTTCTCCAGAAGCCAAAGGAGCTTGCCGACGGAGGGATATGTGGAGAGGGGAAGACCGCATCGCTGGGTAAGCTCGCTTGCGCCGAGACGCTGCTTCAGACGGCGAACGAGATCCTTGGTGCGGGTGTCGGTCCAGACGATGGCATTGTACAGAGCCTTGCCGGTGGTCGTATCCCAAAGGACGGTGGTCTCTCTCTGGTTGGTGATGCCGACAGCCTTGATCTGCTCGCGGGAGTGGCCCTGAGTCTCGAAAGCCTGGACGGCGCCGTCAATGCACGTCTCGACGGAAGCAACGAGCTCCTCGGGGTCATGCTCGTGCCAGCTGTCGCAATGGGATTAATTTCTCACTCTGCGTAATACTTTTCATGCGCCAGTAGTGGTCACATAGGAAGAACGACTTACCCTGGGTTAGGGTAGATCTGCTTGAACTCGAGCTGGTGAGTAGCAACGACCTCACCGTGGGGGTTGAAGATGAGGAAGCGGGTGCTCGTGGTGCCCTGGTCAATGGCACCAACAAAGGAGATCTTGGAGCCAGCACCCCCGTTTACGGAAGTGGGAGACATTTTGTCTGAAGTTTGTTTAAATCGACTGGGGAGAAGAGACGATAGCATTCAAAGACGGCAACGGCGTGGCGCGGCAGCGGCAGAGAAGAGAAAGGGACGGACGATTTTGGGTATCTTGCTGGACGGGATGAGGAGAAGGGAGTGAGAGAGACACACGACAAAAGCCTAAAGTTTCACGGGCTGACAAAAATATTTGTAGGTGCCGCGCAGGTGGGAAACTCTCAGCTCTTCAGCAGCCAGCAGCAAGCAGCCAGCTCCAGTTCTCGGAAACGCAACGCAAAAGGGCACGCGGCGTGTCGGGTTAGCTCCCTCCATGGGGAACAAACAGCTTTCTTCGAGAGCTACCCCTCATTTCCATGCATCTCTCTTACCCCATCCCCAGATCGTGTGGAGATGTCACGAGATGAGCACCAAGGAGCTGGGCTTGGGTCAAGAGAAAAAAAAAACCGCTGGACTGTCAAAGGGGGGGTCCCCGGATCCAAGACCAATCCCCACTGGGGAAATGCGAACGGATCGAACGGGGTTGCGTTGAGAGCGTTCTAAAGAATCTGACAGGCCGGCGAATCCTTCCACGCGAGAAGCCGGAACGAGAGATGCAAGCAACCGGTCGGTCTGTCAGTCTATCTGTCTGCGTACCACTGCTTCGGTATCGAACGACGCTATACGTATTGATACCATGGGCGTGTAGGTACTTGTTGGTCTACACGGGTATCCATAGTAGACTGGCTACCACCTTGACAGCTGACTGACATACTAGCCATTTAGGTTGTTTGGTACGGAGTAGGTTGTTGGTAACTTGATAGGTATGCGTACGGACTCGGGAGTAAGCATGCGAGAAATTTGGGGAAGCAATGATTCGGGGTGGATGCCCCGAGTTACTTCGGTCATTGTTCGACATTGGCAAGCAACGTCGGCCGTGAGCAGCGAGCAAAAGTGGAGGAGGACGGGGGCCGGATCACCTCGTGATGGGGCTGATGTCATTCCAGGTCGCACTGCAACAGCAGCAGTTTCGGTCTGCGTCGGCGAGCTCCCACGGAGGCATCGGTGGGTCCGGCCGTATGCCGGGCTTTTATCTCTTTATGAAGCACCGGTGGCCCGAGGCTCGCCCCAGAAAGCGGGGTCGACTACGAGCAAAGACGGCAAGCTACCTTGAGTCGTCGAGTTTCTCTACGAACTAGACCAAGCACCTTGGCAGGCATGCAGGTCACTGGTCGAGCAGAAAAGTAGATGGGCTGGTGGCCTTGCCTACATGGGCTAGAGCTGGGACGGGAGGAGGATGCAGCGGCCACCTCCGCGCCCGCGTGCGGTGCCTGCGCCTCTGGTTTGCTGGCTGGGTCTTTTTTCTCCTTT
This sequence comes from Colletotrichum costaricense, assembly GCF_030867565.1. Lineage (NCBI taxonomy): Eukaryota > Fungi > Ascomycota > Sordariomycetes > Glomerellales > Glomerellaceae > Colletotrichum > Colletotrichum costaricense. The sequence continues at coordinate 2,158,450 of NW_026848232.1, read as the reverse complement.
GGCGTTTACTACTGGTTCTTCTGCTAGTTGCTTCTGATGCTATTTTGCGCACACGAACAGGTGACACATTTTCAGCATGGAAAAGGCAAAGACGCCGGGCCGGGGGGATCTTTGCGACCCCATTCCAACGAAGGCACCAGGGCATGTCCATGTTCGTTGTCTTAAAGGGCCATATTCAGCGGCAAATGGGATTCGGCGCCGCGGGCGACCGACCAACCACAGGCGACAATTGCGACAAGATTCCAACGCCAACGCTAGAAGCAGTGGCCGAACGAACGAACGAACCAACAGACTAATCTGCCAGTCATTCCGATCAAGAGTCTGGACTCTTGCGGATACGTGGTCCAAAGAGTCAAGAGAGTCTTCTCTTTCTGGGCCATGCCGAATGGCTAGGTATTGCCTATCCAGCAATGGCAGAAACCTCTTCCCCCATGGGCCATGAACCCATAGGCAATTGCTCCAAACCATTTGCCGGCCTGCATGCGTTTCGAAAAGAACACCATTGACACCCCCTGCCCGACCATCGCGCTCATCGTCTTGTCAGAAACGGGACAAGACCGACAAACCATTGTTCACATCGCTGACCTGGTTCCCCTCCACTACGTTGCACCCGCCCTCCCACCTTTCATCTCATTTGTCCAATTTCGAGTAACCAACTGCGGGGAAAGAGGCGAAAGTCCCGTTACGAAGCAGACCAAGAACAACGCCGGGCCCGGCTTGCTTGGGATCAGCTAGAGCTTTTGGACGGAATTGGTTTGCCTGGAGGCTGGAGGGATGGCAGAGATGGGACCAACAGAAAGACATCTGCGGCCTGCCAGTGCTACCGAGGAGAGAAGAAGGCTCATGGTGGCCTCGGCTCGCCGTGTAGAGTTTTTCTCTCTTGCTTGTCGCCTTTTCCCCATTTGGTTGTGGACGGCTAACGTCATTGGAAGAAACGCTTGAACCTTGGCCGGCGATGAACGAGAGATAATGAGAGACAGGGGAGAAAAAAAAATGAGCCGCAAATGGGTTTCAACGGGAAGTAGTCCGTCTCTTCTCTGCCTTCGGTCGACACCACGGAACGCCGCGCGCACCATCACACGCCAATGATGATAGGCGTACCCTTCGTGTATGACGTTTTTGCCGCGGCTGGTTACATAGTTTTGGTGTGGTGTGGCTCGCCCGCGCTCGTCACTGTCAGATTTGGTCCGTGGACGATGGAGCGGCTCCACCACCTCTCAATGGACCCTTGGCGTCCATCGCCCGAGCCCCAGATGGCTTCAGGGATGCATCATGGAAGAGGCAATCTTCCGATCTGATCAGTCAGAGTTCAAACTCGGCTTTAATCAATCGGCAAACCAGGGAGCAAGGACGACAAGCTGTGGCACTGGCAGGTCATGAGACTTTCAGTACATTCTTCCTTTGCAAGGTAGTCAGTCGTACCGTAGCAAGCGTAGGTCTCACCCCCGATCTCCCCCAGATTCTGGTTTGTAACTGGACAAAGTTTGGGGAAAAGCTGACTGACTGGAAACAAGCAAGAGAATTGAGTTGCTGCATACGACGACTTGGCCCCGCGTAATCAACTTTTTCTATTCGCTTTCCCCGTCACACCCGTCTCTATACTTTTGACGACGATTAGGAAGGATTCATTCAAACTGGGTCCTTGGTTCGGAAGACGCACCGAAAACTTACCTCAAGTCCACCCGTCCAGTCCACCACGCGATCACTCCAGCCTCCTTGCAACAGGCCAAAGAAAGAAGTCCCCTCCTCTTTTTTACACTCGTGCCTCTTACTACGTACTCAATCCCACATCCTTCAACCTCACGCGCGCCTCTTCACTCGTACAGCAACTTGTACAACAACCCGCCCTCTCTCACAGAGTATCAGTACTCCCTACAGTCACCATTGGCATCCGTCGCCCCTCTCCACACGTGGGAACCTGCCCCAGAAGCTTACCTCTGAGGAACCACATATTTCATCCCATGCGAGGTTGCAAAGGGCATTAGTCCTTCTCCTGGGCCCTGGCGCGCATTTCTCTCACACACACATTCTCCTTGCCGGGAAGTGAAGCCTATTAGTGGCGCGAGTGGAGTAGATTCGTCGTTTCCGTACCTCTACATTGCGCAACCTTGTGCGTCCTGTCTCCTTACCCAAGAAGCCGCAGATAGTATCCGTACATCCTCTTCCTGATCCGTTCGGCGCGCACACCACATCTGCCTTGGCGCAAACCCGGAGAAGGGGGTCCCTCCTTAATGAGCGGGGTGGACAAGGCCAAGACGAAAGACGGGAGTGAGAAGCACCACCCAAGTACACCAAAGCCAGCATAGGTCCAGAATTCCTCTTCATCAAAGCCTCGGCCGCCGTCCGGCGACAACGTCTCGTCCATCTCGGCCGCCAAATCGCTTCAACTTCGGTGTGAGCCACCGAACTGCATCATATCCCCTTGTCCCACCTTCGTGCCATCTTCCTTCTCTCTCTTTTTTTTTTTCTCCCTCTCACATACACACACTTGACCGACCTGGACACACGCACAAACTGAGCGACTTTCATCTCACCCGCCCACATCGTTCGATTTTTTCTCACTCCTCCGCTTGACCAACCCATCCCATAGCGTCGTCCATCGTCAAGTCCCCTCGGTATCTTCATCCCGCGTGCCAATCTCCATCTCTCCGCGAGACCCGTAACGCACGAATCCCGTTTAGGAACAGTTGTCGAACTTTTGCTCTTCGTTTTTTTCCTTTTCGTATCACCGAGGCTGTTCATCCAAGGACCCGAACTGTCGGTGATCCCAGATATCCGGAATTGTGGAAGCCATTTCAAGGATTTCGAACCAATCTCGTATCAGTCACCGCCGCGCGCAGGTCGTGGTGATCCTAAGCGTCGTGGGATCCCGGAAGAAAATCAGTCTACTTGATCAGTGATCTCGGTACAACAGATCCACATTCGCAACACCCCTAACCCGCTGAAGGGAGACCGAAGGAAAAAAAAGAAGAAGAAGAGTCAAATCAAGCATACAACTTATCTGCAAAGTGACCAAAGATGGGTAAGCGTCCATGATTTCCGTTTGGCGATACCGTATACGCCCCCCTAGACCTAAACCCCCTCCCACTTCCACTGCCCACTCCTCACTCCCCCAGTATCAACACCCCGCCCCATCTCAATGTGTCCATCCAACCATCCCTCTCTCCTCTTTTCCCCAAAGAATGACTGCCAAACCCGGTGGATTGGTTGCAACGGTGTCCAGCCCCGTGGGAACACCACGAGCCCGTGGGGACCATAAGAAGATGCTGCTTCCCCATGGGATGGACGTGGGATGATACCTTGGCCAGACCTTCGTCCATCTCTTCATCTCATCTTCATCTCACCGTCCCCGCGTTTCTTGTCTTCTCTCCTTCTCCATCTCCTCTCCTTCTCGAAGTCCTTCTCACTCCTCATCCATCCATCATCTCACCACCCTCGAACCCCTTCGTCCCTTCGAGAGAAATCGTAAACGTTATCGTATCGAGGTTCTAATGGTCATCACTGTCCATACAGCGGAATCGGTGTCAGAGTCGTCGTCCGTCGGCAAGCAGCATATTCCAACTTATAAACACGACATGGGAGGCGAAGAGACCCACGAGGAGCACGCCGTTGGCAGCATGCTCCCTCCTCACCATGAGGAGGAGCAGCTGTGGTGGTCGCGTATCCGTGAGAACTGTCAGGAGGGTTTCTCCGAGTTCTTTGGAACCATGATTATGATCCTCTTTGGCGACGGTGTCGTTGCCCAGGTCGTTCTTAGCAACAGCACCAAGGGTGATTACCAGAGTATCTCTTGGGGTTGGGGGTAAGTTTCGATCCTTCCCAGTGTTCCGACTTCACTTCACGAGTGCGTGGCTTTTTCGGCTTGCGCAATCTTGAATAAAACGAGAGTCTCGGCGGAAGTCGAACACAGAAACGAGAGAAGAGAAGAGAATGAATCAACTAACTCATTGCTTCATAGATTGGCAGTTATGCTCGGTGTCTACGTGGGCAAGAAATCCGGTGGTCATCTCAACCCGGCAGTGACACTCGCCAACTGCGTGTACCGCGGCCACCCGTGGCGCAAGTTCCCCGTCTACTTCATGGGCCAGCTCCTGGGCGCCATGGCCGGCGCCTTCATCGTGTACGGAAACTACATCAGTGCCATCGACGCCTTTGAGGGCGGCCCGGGCATCCGCACCGTCGGCGGCGCCAACTCGACCGCCGGCATCTTTTGCACGTACCCGGCCGCCTTCATGACGCGGACGGGCATGTTCTTTTCGGAAATCGTCGCCTCCACCATTCTCATGTTCTCCATTTTCGCCCTCGCCGATCCCACCAACGGAGCTGCGGGCCCCTTTATGCCCTTGGCCCTCTTCTTCCTCATTTTCGGCATCGGTGCTTGCTTCGGTTGGGAGACTGGCTACGCCATCAACCTGGCTCGTGACTTTGGTCCCCGCCTGGTTTCGTACATTCTCGGATACGGGTCTGAAGTGTGGTCCGCCGGTGGATACTATTTCTGGGTAAGCAGCAAGAAAATTCCTTTCCTGCCTGCCTCGGTCTCCCCCCTATCTTCTGATGGGGCTCGGGGTTTTTCGTCGTCGTCGTCGCTGTATGCGCTAGTCTTGTGGCCCTCGACGTCGTCCTTCCGAGTGGCGAATCCTTCACCTCACATCCTAACCCGAAGTCTCGTGACTAACATTCCATCTCCATAGATCCCCATGGTCGCCCCCTTCTTCGGCACCCTCTTTGGCGGCTTCCTGTACGACGTCTTCATCTTCACCGGCGAGAGCCCCATCAACACGCCCTACTTTGGCCTCACCCGACTCTTCCGCCCGCGCAGGGACGTCTGGTCCAACACCTACAAGAACCGCTTGGAGAAGGTGTAGACAGTGTCCTCGCTTCACGTAGTGTCCGATTTGTGCGTTTTTGATGATGAGAAAGTGAGAGAGAGATGTTGTTTTCATCTTGATGAGTGATGATGAGATTGACACCGGGATCTTATCGTGAGGATTCGGTCCATCTTCATGAGAACGACGACGACCTCCACGACGATCTCTTATGAGTGTGCGAGAGTGAGAAAGGCAAAGAAACTGGCAGACAATGATACCACGGGTTTCGGATAACGAGAGAAGAGAGAGATGGAGAGACTGAGACGGGCGAGCGATCGACTCGAAGGTCCCCTCCTGCCTTCAACAAGACAACCTCTTGATTTGATCCAACGCAGTTATGCGTTTCTCAAGTTGAGGAAAAACAGAAGGGGAAAAACAAAAAGAAACACAAAAAGGATGGGTCTGTCTTACGGTCCAAACACCCCAAAAAAGCGAACACGGGCGAAAAATCGTTTATCATGAGCTTGTTTGCAGCTGCATTCCGTCGTTCCTGTTTCTTGTTTTTTTGCCTTGCTTGTTGTCCTGTTAGGTGCTGAGGTGCTGCTGCTTGGGTATTGGCGTGGGTTGGATTAGCGGTGTCTTGTCTTCAAATCACAAAGTCATTTTCAAGAGTTCAAAGAATGTTTCCCCTTGGTGACTACGCAATACACGAGAGAAAAGAGTGCCATCAAGAGGCAAAGACAATCCTCTTTCTCAACTACGATGTGCGCCCATGGCCAGCAATTAGTATGTTCGTGAAGGAGACCCTTGGAGACGAGAAAAAAGCCACCTTCGCTGGAAGATTGGCACGATTGCCCCGAGGGCGGGCCAGGTGAACAATTCTTCCGTCAAGTCGGGGGTTTTTGCTCAGAGACATGGGCCCAAATTACGGGGGCCTAACGCCGCCAACTTGGCTAGCGGGAAGGGACCTGCCCACGCCGCTGGGAACTGGAATCGCTTCCGAATCTCCAGTGCAGCAAAGCTGAACCACCACCAGTCCAAAAGAATCCAGACCAACAAAATGCTCGCACTTTGCATGTAATCCATGATGGCGTGGGCTTGCATCTTGTTGGGGAGACTGGGGTTTTGGTGTGGTGAATCGTGAATGTAGCCCCGCCTCTGACCTCTCAGAGGCCTCAAAGGTTGAGATTGACCCTGACAGCGATCCCGAATGTCTGGGTCCGCGGTTGCACATTCTCTTTTGGAATGTCTGGAGTCCAATAGTCTCGTGGACTCAGGTAGCAATTGCAGTATCAAGACCGACTGGAGCCCCGGTCATGCTCCGTCTCGACCCCAGCTTGGGGAAATGGGTGGTCCCCATGGGCATCTTGCACCCGCTCCATCTGTAGCCGACTCTTGACCTCTGTTGCTCACCTTCCTGGCCAAGAGACGGGAGACCAGCAGAGGGATGGTAGTCAGCAACCTACTGTGCGAGCTTAGGTATCACGTTGCCCATGCTTCCAGCTCGCCAATGCCATGGAATCCTCTTTCAGCCACCAAGAGGGTGCATTATGAGGACTTCGGATGGCCCATTGTGTGTTGTTCAAGTTTCTTGTGGCAACTAGCGATTCGCAAGAACTGTGCGCTTAGCTTACGTTGAAGATGGGCAAAGTTGAGGAGAGTGGTCTGTTGTCGCCTGAACTACCATCCACGTCAAGGCGGGAGAGGGCGCGGATTGGACGGGGTGGCGACGGGAAGTGATGTCAAGCATTGGCCGCATGGCGAGGAACTCGGATGACTGTCTTGTCTGGATGGCTCGAATGTCCAATCGCCGGCATGAGTTTCCCGTTTGCAGAGCTGTAGCAAGGTTGCGATGCGAGGCGGAGCAGTGCGTGTAAGTGTGTCTGACGATGGCCCGTATTGTTCCCGTTGCGTATAGTAACTTGGAGATCGCGCTTTCATCGATGAGAGGCCGATGGCTTCAAACTCTGAGCGAAGCTGACTCGTAATACAGCTGTCTCCGATCGATGGCCCTTCTTCGGTGGCCCGGCGAACGTTGCCCGTCGTGAGATAAGGTTGTGTCTGGCTGGTGCTTCGTCTGGAAGCGCGGGGTAGAAACAGCCAAGAGCTAGTGGACGTGCAGGAAACGTCGCTGTCAAGTTGCACCCTGGGACCTGGTCCATCTTACTCAGATTGGCTAGAGGGTTCGGTAGCGCGAGTCGACGAACTCTGGGTGCGATACTTGTCGTAGTGCTAAGATTGGTACTCTGGCTGCGAACGTGCCGTGGGGCGCAGCTGCAACCTGCGAGTTTCAAAATGTAGGCGCAAATCAAGGTCATCAAACGAGGACATGGTGATGGATTGACCTGCGTTTGGGTGTAAGTCAACTGGGGGGGTGAAGGACTATTTCGAGCTGGGTTGTGTGGCTGTCGTAGACAGGGACCTGATACGCAGCACTTGGACAGGTTGGCGGACCAAAGCTGGCCCATCGCATCATCTGGCAGCGCAGCAAGAAAACTGACTGTATCGTGACCGTTTGCGTGGGTAGGGGAGCCGAGTTGCGAAGTGGTTGTGGATTGGCAGCAATTCAACCCGTGTGCCACCTCAACTTGCTTCCTCCCACTTTTTCGCACGCGAGTTGCAGGGGGCGGCGCGGAATGTTCGGCGTGGCACTGCGGCGTGGCCGTGACGGCCGAGGGATGTGCAGCGAAGAAACTTGGTAGCGGCCACGGAGGAGTGGACGGCGGGCGTGTGCCCTGCGGCGTGCGGATGCGGTGCGGGTGCGACAACGGTGTCCCTACCGCAGTCGTATCCCAGGAGGGGTTCGTGTCCGGACACTCCCCAAGTACCCATACAAGAGTAGGTCGAGGTACATGGCAGAGGTAGAGTGACTTGTCAGTCAAGCTCGGACGTCGGCCGCTGCACTGCGTAGGGGTTTTGCGCGTGATCGATGATGGTAAAGAGTTGCGGAAATTGCTGGGTCTGGAGGGAAGAGTCGGCAGACTGGAGGCAGGTTTTGCTGACTTGGATAGCTTGGCGAGTGGTGGCAGTATATCGTGTCGGGTGTAAGCGATGCCATGGCGGGTGGGCTAGGTAGTCGATGATATGTAGGTAAAAAAAAATAGGGAACGAAGACAGGTTCGACTGTACGGCGTTTGTTGGCTGTGAATCCCGATAATTCGGTCACCAAAATGGCACGGCGTCTGTGTGATGCAGCCTCCCGTGGCCGGGAACCAAAAACGGTCCGCAGTACTATGGATGGACAGAAGAGGACGGCATCTGGTTCTTAAGATGAAGCAGAAATCCGCCCTGGAAGAAATTGTTTGGCTGGTTGATGCCCCTTGGGCTGTTGGGCAAGCCTCACAATCGGGCCTCAAGTTGAGAAGTGAGGCGAGATCCATAGTAATCAGGCCCCTGTATAAGGGCCGACATGTGAGGATTGCAAAGGATAAGGGTAGTTAGCGGCAGTATGGCGTGGCGCTGTGTGGGCAAACATCCCACGATGGACACTGATGGAGACGTTGGGGAGGGTCGACGAGGAGACATCAGTCGCGGGCCATTCGCCGAGCCGATTGGTGGTCGCCGTGTAGTCGCCGTTTGGCAGTGGTGATTGTTACTACTGGGTGACTGGGTGACTGAGTGAGGCATCCGCAGGGCATGCAATGCGTGTCTCGAGATCCAGCAGGCGAGTGACTGTGCCTTGCTGTTGATTCTGCAGTGAGCGTGATTGGATTGGACTATGGAGCACTGCCCAGTAGTATTGGACGGTGGTGGTGGTCCAGGTCTGCGATGTGGATGTGGTGAGTGACGGGAATGCAACACCGAGGACGAGCGAGAGTCGAGGCCGCAGTGTCGCCGTCTGGCACTGCTAAAATGGAGACTGATGGTGGTGGTGGTAAACCGAAAAGAGGAGAAGGCATGTGTGGCACGGGAAAAGAGGGTCAGGGCTGGAAGCAGGGGCTAAAGTGGAAGAGGACGTACTTTTCGGCCGGAGGATTCCGCCGATCATGGCGAACCTCAAGGTCCAGTGGAGCCTTCCCTCCAGCTGACGGAAGGTCTCCAAATCTGTGACCCCACCTGCACTTTCCAGTTCTTAGCGGGACCCTTCCTTCCTTTCTCTGGGAACCTGGGCCGCACCTTCTCCAATTCTTCTTCAGTGGTCGGCGATGTCAACCGAGACCACCGAGACAGGGGTACAATGCTCCACGTATCATCAGCACCGAGAGAATACCGAAAATATGTCACCATCTCGGCCAGTCAACACCGAGGTGCAGACAGACCCCTGATGGCATATTTGAGGCTCTGACTGGAAACACCATACAATTACGGATCCATCTACGCATACGGATGGGATGGCACCGACGACTCTTTCCCACCTCCAGATTTGCGTGCCTTTTCCCCATTCATTTCTCCATACTGGATCCTGCGCCGTTACCGACATGACGAACGAGAAGCGGGTCTCTTCCCGTCTTTCACTCACTCCGGTTCACTGTATGTCCTGACTCTGCTCAGTCACTCAGCTAGTGTTGGGGTGCTGTTGCTGCTTGTTAATTGCTAGCTCGGAGTGAGCTCGGTACCCATGATGTCAGACCCCGACTCGAGTGCATTGCTGCTGCTGCTTCCGGAGACCGTTTGCCCTTCACCACTGCCCTTCACCACTGCCATTGCCACCATTCACCACAACGTACCTACTGTGTAGCTACATGGCTGATGAAGCTGCGATAGATGATAGCATGCAGTGGTGTGGCATAGCCAGGCTAAGGTAGCACAAAGTAGCAAACGCAGGCATGGTGGTCAGGACAGACAAGGTATCAGCAAAAAAAGTCTCAAGATGAGCCATGCTGCCATACCGCAGACGCGCCTGCGACCACGTGGGGGTCAAGGTCCAATTGGCAATGGCGAGCGATACCTTGCGAACACCAAGCAAGAGCTGTGTCTGAGCTGGCATCCTCATCGCTTTGTCCGTGTGTTCCATCCATCGCTACCGGCCAAAGCTGCATGTCTCTCTCTCCGTCTGACCCCCCGTCCGTCCATCCATCCCCCGATCTCCGTCATCACAAGGTATCTTCGTACCCCCCTCCACCCCCGATCTACTTTTAGCCTCTTTCTGCCGGGCTCAAGTTTCGTTATTGTTTTTTTATTTTCCTCACATCAGGTCGCCCTCTCTCCCATCTCTGATACCCACATCCCCTGCCCTTCCGCCCTGCCCAGTCAGTCCAACGGAAGATTTTTGCTCGCGCCAAACGGGACCATTCCTTCTCGAGCTCGGGGTGTCATTCCACGAATAACAGTCCATACTTCGCGGGTGAGGCGGCCCAGCCCGGACAAGCACAGCTTCCTGCTTTTCTGCCACCCGGAATCTACCCACTCACTTGGGTCATCTACCGATCGACAATCCTCAACCCCTTCGGTCCCTCTTAAGCCCTTGAGCCTTTTCTTCCTCTTCCTACCTCTCTTATTCTTACTTCTTTTCCCCTACCTTCACCTTCCTGATTCTTCCCAGGATCATCAACCTGTGAACCCCTCCCCCTCCTAACACATCACCATTGAGGGAAAGCATTCACCAAAAGGGCATCCCACACCCTACACGCCCGGACTGGTCACCTATACCAGACGCGCCTTCCACCGTCATCGTCCCGTCCTTCTCGGACTCGGTCTAAACCTCACCGGGTGAAGAGATCACAAGAAAACACACACAAGAAACGCCCGCCAGCATGGCGTCTCGTTTCTCAAGCCTGAGAAGGCCCGTCGCCATCGCTGCCGCCGCGGCAACTGGTGGTGTCGTCGCCTACTCAACCTTCCTCAGTGGCCGCGGCGCTCACAACTTCGACAAGGCCCTCGTCGAGCTCAAGCGCGATGACCAGGGCAAGATCGTCCCGCCTTCATTCCCCGCGGCAAAGGACCGCGCCTCACAGCTGGCCGACCTGCGCGCTCACAACTCCGATGCCCAAGAATACGACCTCCTTGTCATCGGCGGCGGCGCCACGGGAACCGGCATCGCTCTCGACGCCGTCACCCGCGGCCTCAAGGTCGCCCTCGTCGAGCGCGACGACTTCTCTGCTGGAACCTCGTCCAAGAGCACCAAGCTCGTTCACGGCGGTGTCCGCTACCTCGAAAAGGCCGTCTGGAACCTCGACTACTCCCAGCTCGAGCTCGTCATGGAGGCCCTTCACGAGCGGAAGACCTTCCTCAACGTCGCCCCGCACCTGTCCTCTTCCCTGCCTATTCTCCTGCCCATCCAGAAGTGGTGGCAGACTCCTTACTTCTGGGCCGGCACAAAGGCCTACGATCTCCTCGCCGGTTCCCAGGGTCTCGAGAGCTCCTACTACGTCTCCACCAAGAAGGCCATGGAGGCCTTCCCCAAGCTCAGAAAGGATAACATGGTCGGTGCCCTCGTCTACTATGACGGCCAGCACAACGACTCCCGCATGAACGTCTCTCTCGCCCTCACCGCCGCCTTCTACGGCGCCACCGTCCTCAACCATGTCGAAGTCACCTCTCTGGAAAAGAACTCCTCCACCGGCAAGATCACGGGCGCCCAAGTCCGCGACGTCAAGAACCCCGGCAGCGCCCCCTTCACCGTCCGCGCAAAGGGCGTCATCAACGCCACCGGCCCTTTTGCCGACGCAATCGAGTGCATGGACAACCCGGACCGCAAGCCCATCGTCGCCCCTGCCTCTGGTGCGCACATTATGCTGCCTGGCGACATCTGCCCCAACGGAATCGGTCTATTGGATGCTGCTACCTCGGACGGTCGTGTCATTTTTGTTCTGCCCTGGCAAGGATACACTCTGGCTGGAACCACGGATAACGCTGCCCCCGTCGAGCGCGAGCCCATTGCCCGCGAGGACGACATCAAGTTCATTCTCAAGGAGGTCAACAAGCTGATTACCCCCGAGTCCGCCCTGTCCCGTGCCGATGTTCTCTCTGCCTGGTCTGGTAAGCTTTCCTCTCATTCCCTCCCCCTCCCTCCGATATCGCTCTCAGGCCAGGACCAAGAAACTAACATCTCATGCAAGGAATCCGCCCCCTGGTCAAGGACCCAAACGCAAAGAACACCGAATCCCTCGTCCGCTCCCACCTCGTCACCGTCTCCTCCTCCGGCCTCCTCACCTGCGCCGGCGGCAAGTGGACAACCTACCGCCAAATGGCCGAAGACGCCGTCGACGAAGCCATCAAGACCTTCAACCTCGTCCCCAAGCCCGTCTCCCTCCCCGACATCTCCGGCGCAGGCCTCGCACCCTTCACCACGACCGGCGCCTGCATCACCACCAAGATCCCCCTCGTCGGCGCCCACGGCTTCTCGAAGCACCTCCCCGGCCACCTCATCACCCACTTCGCCCTCGACGCCGACGTCGCCCACCACCTCGCCCACAACTACGGCGACCGCGCCTGGTCCGTCGCCACCACCCCCGCCGACCGCCAGCGCATCATCCCCAACTTCCCCTTCGTCGAGGGCGAGATCCGCCACGGCGTCCGCGCCGAGGCCGCCCTCACGGCAACGGACCTCATCTCCCGCCGTACCCGCCTCGCCTTCCTCGACGCTGAGTCCGCCCTCCGCGCCCTGCCGCGCGTGATCGACGTCATGGCCGAGGAGCTCGGCTGGGACGCCAAGCGCAAGGATCAGGAGTGGACCGAGACGGTGCACTTCCTCCGCTCCATGGGCCTGTCCCCCGAGAAGTTCGGCGTCACCCGTGACGAGGTTCTCCGCAGCGGCACCGCCACCTCGGCGTACGCACCCAAGTCGCAGATCGCGGCCTCGGCTAGCGGGATCAAGTTTGCGCCCAACGAGATCCAGGCTGGTGGTGCCCTGGCGAGAAATATTACCGAGGCATAGAGCAGGCCCCTTGTCATCAAGGATGACTGTTCCTCTTGCCTTACTATTTCCCTCTGTGCTTTTTTGACGATACGTGTGTAAAGGAGACGAAGAGGAGTGAGAGCGAGAGCATTTTGGCCCGAAGAAAAAGTTGAAACCCAACCGGAGCCGATGGATAGCTAAGCTCCGTTGCGTGTGTTGTGATTGAAATCCTTTTTTTTACTTGGATTTCCGAAACGAAAACCCTGGGATACCTAGATAGAACGGGGATATTGGCGTACTTTTGGGGGCAAAGGAGGGATTGGGCATTTTGAGAGCAGCACCGACTGTGTGTACGATTCTTCTCATCTGTGTTTCCATCCAACCTTCTTTTCTGGGTTTTTTCATTTTCCTTTTTTACTTAGTTTATTAGTAGCATATGGCATCAAACGCCAGAAGAGTTTCTCTCTCCGGTCACGGGAGCTGGGACTTTGCAGTGCGTTTACACAAATTATCCGCATAGATGGCTTTGGCCATTGAATATCAAGATATCATTACATGCTGATTGCTTTCATTTGCCTTATTGGGAACCGATGATTTGGTGTTTCACAGGTGCTTGTCTAAATCTATTACGCCTTCCAATATATTCACGTTGTGTCGCCAGACTTCCTTCCCAGCTCTTTGGACCCTGACTCAGGTCCGTGGTGTGATGAGCCATTATCGACTCCATGAAACCAACGAGTGACATCGCATCCCCCAAAAAAACGACGTCATCGCCGTGACTCGCGCAAAAAAATGCCCATTCAACCACAGACACCCCCATCCTCATCTATCCTTCTTCTCCGGAGGCAATACGCGCCACTGGTCCGTAATCTTCAACCCGAACCCCTCGGCGATATCGCACCCGCCGCGCCCCCACTTCAGCTCAAAGACCCGGCGCCCGGCAGCGACGAGCACCTCAAAGGCCTCTGCGAACCCAGCGGCGTCGTAGTAATACGGTTCGCCCTCGCCGCCGTGCTGGCTTTTCTGCCACGAGTTGCGGTTGTGGTCGCTGTCTCTGTACTTGTAGTTTGTCATTTCCAGGCCCGTCTGGACCACGGCGCGGAATGACTCTGCCTTGTCGTCTACGAGGGTAGCATTCGCCGCGGTCTCGTCGTCTCGCTTGTCGCCCTGTATCTTCTCGTTCTCGGGCTTCTTCTCGGCCGGCGGCGGGGGCGGAGGCGGGGGTGGGGGATTTGGGTCGACCATTTTCGGGACCGTCCCCGGAATCCGGTACAAGACAGAAAGATCCTCGAGGTGCGTCGAGATATCATTGATGATACCCGCCCGACGGTGTTTCATCGTCCAGCCGTCCATGGCCAGGCGCGCGTTCATGTCGCAGTCGGTCGCGTAGTACGGGATCAGCGAGTCCCAACCGCCAATGGCGTCCATCGCGGCACGGTTCACCAGGGTCAAGTGGTCATATTGGTACCACCGGAACCCCCATTTCTCTTTACGTCTCAGCGTGGTATCAAGATCGCGCAGGCAGTTCTCGTATATGGTGCGGTAACCCTGCTGTCCTGCCGCGGGCGGGTTCATGATCTCATTTTGCTCCTCCTCATCGTAGAATTCCCATGTTCGGTCGCCGGGGCGGTGAGTGTCGTCCTTGCCGTCCTCAAAAGAGAAGACGAGAACGTCCTGGTGAGAGTAAAAGTAGTATGGCCAGTTGTTCTTGTGCGCCTCGTGCAGGAACATGTTCTGCATCTGCGAGAAGGAGAGCAGGGCGGGCGCTTGGATGACGTTGACTCCTAGCCGTTTGAGCGTCGTATGGTTCAGGTAGAACTGGTTCTGAAGGGAGAGCTTGCCCTGGGCGTTGGCGAACTGGACACCCGTGTTCTCGAGGACATGGATGCTGGAGGGCGGCCAGCCTGCTGTGATGTAGCTAACAACGCATTGCAGAAGGATGGGCCACTGGCGGGTGAAGCCGATGAAGAGCGGCGGTTGCGCGTCGAGACCGTAGTCTTTGTGTATGTCGTCGCGGGGGACGTTATGCGCAGGGACCGAGGGGGGCGGCGAGTCGGTGTTGGCGAGGAGGGGGAAGGGATCGATTACCGGGGGCGAGGTGTAGGTCGGTGCCGGCTTGTATACTGGGGTCTCGGAGGAGAGCGACTGCTTGTTGTCCTTGCCACTCGAAGATGGCGGCGGTGTCTTCGTGTGCTTCGCGAGGTTATACAGTGAATCGAGATTTATAATGCTTTCATGGAATCGAACAAGAACGAGGATTAGGGCGAAGAGAGCAGCTAGGGGGAGTATCGTTCGCAAACGGGAATTGATAGCGATCATCTTCAGATTCAGAGAGCTGTGAATCAGCGCATCGCAGGCGTAAGGAGGACAGGAATGCAGTCGAGCTCGGCGAATGTAAGGCTCGTGGAATACGACGACGGCATTGTGAGGGAGGGAGAGGGAAGCTGCTGCGCCGCAGGGCAGACGGGAGTCGATGAGATTAAGTTGGGGATCATGGTTGTGTGAGGCGACACCTGTGCCGCGCGTGTGTGACGAATGGGAGGGTACGTTCCTTCAGCCGCGTTGCGTTTCTCTTGCTGGAAGGAAAGAAATGCCTGAAGAAACTGCCTGGAATGGGCGATTCTCAGACACGCAAGTCGCAACAGGGGGAAAGTGCCATGCAGCTTCCTTGCTTGTTTGGTTCGGAAGGTGGGTGAGTGTGGACGGCTGAGGTGTGTGTGTGGAAGGTGCAACTTTTTTTGGGCCCTGCTATTCGTGTACAAAGTGGAAGGACGTTCCAGAGCTGGGAGATTGGGGGATGTAGCCTGCCGCGCTAATGCTCCAAAAAGCTTAGCTGGCACGGGACGAATGTGCCTCTTTCCGCCCAGCTTGTTAGTCTCAGTTGGACGATTGACCAATTAGAGCTGGGTTGCTTTGCGTAGTCGGAATACGGCAGCTTGAGTGGAGGCCGAATCCTTGACTTACAAGCAAATTACTATCAATCAACGCTACGAGTACCTCGGATGTTACGTAGGCAGATAGACATGAGTACACGAACTCTGCACTTCAGTTCGTAGCTGTCTAGAAATTTCGCAAATCATCTTGGCGTCGAGAAAGTCATAAGGCGCAAGGATTCAATACGGTTACTGAATTTGCTCAACGTTTTACCACGGGAATGACAATACCGAAAGACAAGTTGTGCGAAGAAACTCTGACTTGGAAGGATTGATCTTGAAGTCTTGACATTACCTTTGTACTCCAAGCGGAGATACGATGCATATCATGAAGTTTTTCAAAGGACCCGTCATTCATTTTTCCGCCATCTTATTCATTTGTTCCTCCTGCTTCATCCTCTTCCTCTGGTATGGTCGTGAGAGAGGTCGACTGGTCAGCAGACCAGCTCTCTGGCAGTCACTCAAATGTAAGGTCATTAGGTCAGGGATACGGTTCATACTTAGCCATGTTATAACCTATATCCAAACAAGCGTTACTTATCGTATGTGCTCAACTTCAAAGAACGATTAAGATTCAAACAGCATGATACAGTACAGGATCGTCGTTAGTCACACGCAGCGCTAGCCAGAAAGGTTGACCATAGAGGTCGGCCGCAAAGGTCGAAGGCGGCCGCAAGGGGGCTCACTCATCCTCAACGCACGAAGGTGCTATAGGGACCAACAGTACCTCACATGCCACGGACCGCCAATCGAAATGCTTGATCGATAGAGTATCAGTGAAGTCTCATGAGGTTTTCATGCGACAGCATTTCGATTCGGGGTGGTCACCCTTTCTTTTGTCTTTTTCCTCTCTTTTTTATCCTTAGCCTTAGATATCTCATTACTATCTTCACATTCCGTGAAATATCAAACTCTCATCACTCAGCAAATTCTTTCCCCAGACTTCAACACGAGATCTCAACAGACACATGCAAGACGGAATGGCAGTCAAGGTCGCCATCGGGAAGATTAAAGTGGCTGCCACCGCGGTTTGACCCGCTGAACGTCTTTATCGTACAGTCCCTGCAGGAGATTAGATTTCTTCTGAGTTGGGAGCGATCAACAGACATACCTCTTCTGAAGAACTTTGATGGATCGCTTATTGGTGAAATGGATGGCTTATTGTTGACAGATATGCATCGGTACGCACCGCTGCCGGTCACCTCGAAAGTGCTTTGGTCTGAGTTGCAAAGATTGTCACTGAAGGAGACGACCTTGGCCCAGTTGTCTCTGACTTCGAGATCCACCGGGTTGGCAATGACGGAAGTGGCGAGGGAGGTGATCGAGGCAAGAATGGGGAAGTGCATCGTGAGTCTTTGGTAGTGCAAGGGTTTAGGTAGTATGAAAAGAATTACGAGGTTACAAGTGTGATTAAGAGTATATGCATAGGGAGTTGAGTAGGTAGGGGGAGGAGCCAGCGTCGTCTGCTTATAGTCATGAAGATGCCGGCGAGGGAGATAGATGGACCGTGGAGGCAGCAAAGCGACATTAGCGCTGCAAAAATAGACAGCATTGTGTCAAACGGCGCCTTGTAAGACATCTGATTCGGACGGACTGAAGAGCACGTAGCCACACATGGTGTTATACAAGCCGACCACGAAGAGGATTTTGTTGATGCTGGCGTCAGCTGTTATTCAAGCACGACTAAACTCTTGTATTACACCGCCATTCCTGTCTTAAACTCATTTTTCAGTGGGATTTCATGATCTCCGATACGTTGGTACGGCTTTGAATTGATAAAACCGCCAGTTCTAGAGGGTTTCGAGGCACCTGGCTCCCGAACTAGTATCAGCTCAAGTACTAGCCTCGTGTCATGACTGATCCATGCAAGCCAACATGTCCAGTGAAGGCATTTAAATTTAGGAATACAGCACCAAAAGGGGCTTCTGAGTTGTAAACCATCCAATGCTATGGTATCTGCAGCTGCGGTAGGAGGCTGACATCAGAAGTTCGGATCCAGGGCCCGAATATCTTGTAGCAATGTACCCTGCCTCAGGTATGTTGCCATCAGCGGGAAGCATTCCGCGACGGATTCGAGTTTTCGTACAACAAAGCACGAGTGATCTCAGTCAGGAGAGCCCCATTGCCATCCAGCCGAAAGATGTTGAATTGCGTTGCCTAAAGTCTCTCGTAAACTCAATGTATTATTGGAGTCTGTGGGTTTCCTGCTACGACAATGAAGGAGTTGGGGGTAATTGAGTGACCAAGGATCGCGGGGTAAAACTCCAACTGCACCGGAGAATCCCCGGCTCGGCTCAGTCAGATTACATAAGAAACATTTACCCCGCCAAAAAGCGCATTGGGCCGGCTCACCCCGCCACAGGGCGTGGACTGCAGCACCGAACATCGGGACGGCCGATTACGCCATTCAAACGCTCCAGACGGGAAATGGGTCTCGAGCTGCCGTGAAGCAAATCAGCGTCTTCCAATTTTCGGAGCTTCGTTCTGGAGTACTACGGATAGGTTAATCGAGGAGGCCGACTCACAACCCTCTTCGCCGTGCCGCTCCGACTCCTCTTCTCATCCCATTGCCCTCTTCATGACCTCCCTCGTCCTCCCTCTCTTCCGGTCGCGCATCATCAGCACCAGCACCGCCAGACGAGGTTTCCAGTCCACCGCAATGTCTCTCAGCAGCAAGCTCAAGCCCGCGGCCCGCGTCGCCGGCCGGCGACAGGATGTCTGGTGTGTATTGAGATCCCGGCCGTCGTGAGACAGAAAAGTATGCGCCAGCGCTACTTCTGACAAATCTCTGTTGGTCGATGATGAGTAATTGAGTGCAAGATGCTCACCGTGAGACTAGGTCCATCATCAACGAGGCCGCTGCCGCTTCACCCAAGCAGCCCATCGTGAACATGGGACAGGGGTTCTTTGGCTACAACCCTCCCGACTTCATTCTCAACGCCGCCAAGCAAGCGCTGGATCGCGTCGAGTGCAACCAGTACAGCCCTACCAAGGGTCGCCCAAGACTCAAGAAGGCCATTGCGGACGCCTACTCTCCTCACTGGGGCCGCAAGCTGGACCCCGAGACCGAGGTCACCATCACTACTGGCGCAAACGAGGGTGAGATGAGAAGGCCTGGAGAGGAGTGAGATGATCTTAGAGTATGGACTGACTGGTGACTAGGCATGCTGAGTGCTTTCATGGCCTTTATTGAGCCCGGTGATGAGGTCATTGTCTTTGAGCCCTTCTTCGACCAGTAAGCCAGACCGCGAGTGCTGTTCATGATACGTCCCAGGCATGCTGACTCCTTGGAAAGGTACATCAGCAACATTGAGATGCCCGGCGGCAAGATCACCTACGTTCCCCTGCATCCTCCCACAGACGGCGCCACGGCGACATCATCCGCCGCCAACTGGACTATCGACTTTGACGAGCTCGAGCGCGCCATCACACCAAAGACCAAGATGATTGTCCTCAACACACCACGTTCGTCGCCACTTCCCTTGCAGCTCCAAATACAGGGCGTGTTTTGCTGACATGTTGACACAGACAACCCCGTCGGCAAGGTCTTCTCCAAGGACGAGCTCCAGAAGATCGGCGACCTTTGCGTCAAGAACGAGATTATCATTCTCTCCGACGAGGTCTACGACCGCCTATACTATGTCCCCTTCACGAGAATAGCCACGCTCTCCCCCGAGGTCGAGCGCCTCACCATCACCGTCGGTTCCGCGGGCAAGAACTTCTACGCTACCGGATGGCGCGTGGGCTGGCTTATGGGTCCTGCCGAACTTATCCAGCATGTTTCTGCGGCGCATACTCGTATCTGCTACTCATCCGTCTCGCCTCTGCAAGAAGCGTGCGCTGTCGGTATGTTGCCCCCTCTCTCTCTACCTATTGCTTTTCCCTAGCAACCTTGGATCTCATTGTGACTAACCCCGCGTCCGACAGGTTTCGAGCAAGCCGAGAAGGAAGGTTTCTGGGACGAGACGATCAAGGACATGAAGGGCAAGATGGACCGCTTCAACGAGGTGTGGAAGGAGCTCGGCATGCCCTACTCGGAGCCCGAGGGCGGCTACTTCGTCCTCGTCAACATGGCCAAGGTTAAGCTGCCCGAGGACTACCCGTTCCCGCCCCACGTCGCCAGCCGTCCGCGCGACTTCAAGCTCGCGTGGTTCCTCATCCAGGAGGTGGGCGTCGCCGCCATCCCACCCACCGAGTTCTACACGGATGAGAACGCGCACATTGCGGCGGATTACATCCGTTTCGCGGTCTGCAAGGAGGACGAGGTGCTCGAGACGGCCAAGGAGCGTCTTCGTGGGTTGAAGAAGTATATCAAGGAATAGATGAAGATGCGAGTATGTTCATAGAGGATACAGATCGCGGTGACACGAGTATGTACCATGCCTGTCATAATTTCCCATGTTCTTCTACCCTTTTCAAAGAGTGAATAGACAAAATCCGAGCCATATAGTTTCTCCCTCAAACACATTCCTTATCACCCCGCTTGTAGTTGACATGAAACATTCATCTTTGCCTCGTCACGCGTCAAGGAACAAATCCCAAGTGTTCAATGGCGATGGTGATGGCGCCGATGGTTAAGCCCACCACCCGTAGACGCCGCGCAAGCATCCCCAACGCCCCCGAGCGCTCCGCCTTCCTGGCAGACGTTCTCGGGGCCGCAGTAAGTCACAAAGAGGAGACCCGAGTCGCCCGGCACGGGGACGCCTGCCGGCGCGCACCAGAAGACGGACTGATTGACGTGCGTGTCGTCGATGGACTGCCTGCCCGATGTCAGGGCGCCCTCAATCGCCTTACGGTTGTTTGTATCTAAGCTTGAAGTTAGAATAGAGGCTTCTTGAATGATTCTAATCATAGAGATCAGAAGATTTGATGACGGGATACCAACCGAGTTTGAGGAGGCGGGAGCCGCAGTAGGTTTCGGCTTGGGTGCATACTACGGCGAAGGCGGCGCTGGTGAGGGTGGAGATGATGGTCGCGATGAGGGCGAGACGAGACATGTTTGCTTTGGCCTCTTTTTCTTTCCTCTTTTCTTGATGTCGGAGATTATGATTGACGACTGTTGAAAAGTTTCTGCAAGGCGTTGGTTTGTCTGAGGCTCATATGCCGGTCGCAACGTTCGTGAAGGGATGGTGGCTCATCCCTTTGGTATCCCTTTGGCACAGGGCGGACGGGACGATGCAAGCGCCAGGTCAAGCTCCGGCTTCAAGCATCACACAATTGAGGAGTCACGCGAGTCAGAAAGCTACATGATTTTGGTAGATGAAGCAGCGCGGTCGCAAGCTGTGTTTTTCTATATGCCCAGGTCCTCGCCCACACCATGGGCATCATCAGGGCTTACGAGATAATACCGCAGGTGGAACAATATCACGAGTGCAACAATTCAAGGGTAAAGCATGTGCCATGATGCTTGATGTAACTACTGATCTGTGTCTTCAGGTGTATCAAGCTATCCGAAAACCTATGAGGGTATCACGAGACCTGGTCGTCTCAACCAAACCATGGTCTAGACCTAACCGATGCCAATTCCTATTACCTCCGCATCATCCTAAACGCCAGCCTGAGCTACAAAAAGGCCTCCAAACTGTGATTACCAGAAGGAACCCCAAATGCCAGTAGAAAAGAATCGTAAGGGGTCGAAAGTGAAGAGCAAGATACCGCAACCGGGCAAGGAAATAGCCGTAAGATCCTTTAGATCTCGCCAGTGTTCGCGGCGCCCGACATCTCGACGTCGCCATTGGCAGCCTCATCCTTGACCTCAAGCTTGGCGACATCAGCGGCAGGAGCGTCCTTGCCATCAGCAGCCTCCTCGTTCTCGGAAGCCGCCTTCTCGGGAGCAGCAGCAGCAACAGCAGCCTTCTTGGTATTGGCAGGGGTCTTGCGCTTGGCGGCGGGAACCTTCTTCTTGACGGGCGTCTCGGGCTCGGCCTCCTCGTCAGCGTTCTCGTCGCTCTCGGTAGTCTTGGCGGCGGCCTTGGGAGTAGCAGCGGCCTTCTTCTTGGCCGGGGTGGCGCGCTTCTTCTTGGCGGGCGTCTCGACGACGAGCTTCTCCTCGCCGTCCGAGTTCAGGTTGGCGCCACCGGCAGCGGCGAGCTCGTCGGCGTCGTCAGAGCTAGTGGTAGCAGCGGCGGCGGTAGCGGCCTTTCTCTTGGACGGAGTGGCAGTCTTGCGCTTGGCGGGGCTGCTGCCGGCGCTGTCGCTGGACTGGGCGGGGAGATCGGAGAAGAGTTTCTTCTTGATGCCGCTCCAGGCGTTGGAGGCGGAGCGCGGGTTGGTCATGCCGCAGGCCGCAGCGAGCTTGGCGTAGTCAACCTGGAAGATAGAAATGTTATTAGCGCTGTCCAATGCGTGAGGTAGATAGCGAAGATTTTAAAGTGAGGGTAGATCTTACCTCGGGAGCGCTCTTCAAGGAGCTCCAAGCGTGCTTGAGGATCTCGAGCTCGCGTTCGGTAAGGGCGGACTTAGGGGCAGTAGCAGCCTCGGAGGAAGAGCCGGCGGAAGACATGATGAGTTGGTATTGATGAGAGTGTGATGAGGGTTGAATGATTTGTGACGAGAGGCGAGAACTTGCAAGTAAATATGCAAGAGTGTGAAAGCTGTGGTGTGCCGAAGTGTGACGGAGGAGGAGTGGGTGGGTAGAAGTATGAATTCTGGAAGCAGAGGAATGAGATAAATGTATGAGAATGAAATCTGCAGACAAGCGGGAGAGTGAAGATCCTTTTTATGGGAGGACCTGTGGCAGATGGGTTGCAGATGTTGGAAGGTAGTGAGGAGGCGGGAGAAGTCAAGGGCAGGTACAAGAATGGGAATGAAATTGAGAGCGGTGTGGCAGACAGAGTGAGAGCCAGGATGAGAAAGAAAGTGAGCGAAACTTAAGTAGAGGCAAATGAAAAACTCATATGAGTGGTTGAAAATTCTAATGTGAACGAGAAAGAACGATCGTCCTGCCGTTCTTGACGGCAAGAAGTGGGTAAAAATCACTGAAGACGTCGAAGGCAACAGCGAACTGCCGGCAGATCAAGGCAAGTCAGCCAAGATACTAAAAGACTATTTCCGCGAACGCCAGCTTGAACTGAAATATTAATTACGGGCCATCACGTTTGGCATTTGAGAGTGCTTTACTGATGTTAGACTTCATTGTGTATCTCTGCTTCAGCGTTGCAGGCTGCAGCATCACAGGAGGCAGGAGGAGAAATTTCAGTCAAGGCCTCAAAGCAGTCTCACCATATTTCTCTGTTGGTAATTCAATGTTTGACTCGAAAATTCCAATCAGCTTTCTTCGTATTCTGCTGTCCCGTCAGTTCTTTTTTCATTTTGAGAATGATACAAGCCTCTCACTTGAGTGACCCCATGAAGACCCACTAGGCAGGCCGCAACAATCATACATCGAATATCGGCAGGCAAAGCTAAAGGACTCTATAATCTTCACCAGAATCATTTGAAGGTTTGGAGTTTACTTGTATTACCTACTGTTCACTTGCTGATTCCTGCGATGCTTGCTAGCAACCCCTCCCTCGACCCGAGATAATACGCCGCTACACCTATCAGCCCAGGAACCACAACCCATAACGCCTTCCTTGCGAATGCAACCGCCCCTTTCCTGATGATTATCTGAAGCTTCTCGTGGTATGCCTCATGAGCATTGACATGGGGGAACGGAACATCAGGAATAGGCTTTCCCAAGAAGGCGCACAATGGTTCCCATCCATCTTTTAAGTGCAAGTTGAGCAACCGATCAGGGGGTGTCTCTCTTCGAATAGTCGCGTAGTGGTTTCGATACCCATCGCGAGCCTTCTCTGGGACTTCTTTCCTTGTCTCTGCACCAAAGGTGTACTTCAACCACGTGAAAGTGATGTCGTCAATCTCAGCCACATACTTGGCTCGCAGCCACGATAAAAATCGCCAGACAGGGTTGAAGGCGACGGTGACGATACTCTCGTCGAAGCTCTTGTACCAGGATTCAATGTCGCGCCCGACAAGGACCACTTTGGAATCAGGGTATGCCGCCACCAGCTCGGGACCGAAGAAGTTAGCTGGCATATCGCAAACGGCTCCGCAGTGACCAAGGAGCTGGTCAAATTCTGTGCGACCGAACGGTTGCTGGCCTGACTTGGGGTTCTGCTTCGCGTGCATGCCCTCCATCCACATTTCGACTTCGCAAATGTTTGAGACCATGGTAAATCCATAATAGACATCGTTGTAGCCGAGGATTATTAGTGCTCGTTGCATAGCTGCATCACGTTAGAATGATTGAAGAACCCAAAGGCCTGAACATGCTTAGAAGTTACTTACACGACGTGCCCGTCTTGGACATCCCCAAAGCCAAGACTTCAAGAGGTACGACACGCTCGCATTGCCGCCTGTCAATGTTCAAATCCGGCTTGAAAAGTTCTGGATGCTTCTCTTTCTCACTTTGCATCTGAGACATTGTGAGATGGTTTCATGTAGAAGTTCGCAATACGCCAAAGAGAGTATGGTAGGTGAGACAGAAATCAGCTAGACCCGGATACTGGAGAAACCTTCTAGATAAGGAAGAAGGAGATTTCGTGTTTTCAGGAGCAAGCAAACGTAGACATAGGATCGACAATCCTATGTGTACTTTCTCAAGACGAAACCGGCGTTGGTTGTGAACTGAGAACCCCGGTTCCAATAAGTCCTTCAACCCCAGCTTGTCACATTGGATCGTATCATATCCACATATGACAAGCATCTTGTGGCTTCGAAGGGAAGCCATCGTCTCCACGGCTGGGATCCGAATTTCTAGTGCCTTGGCTCCACGTATCGGCCTGCGGGCCGCCTCCGATGAGCCAAGATCTCATTTTGCGGCCGAACTTTGGTGCACGAATGAGAGATCATATGTGATTTATAGACGAGCGTCACCGTTAGCAATACCAGCACAGCTAGATATTGAGGAATCCAAGCACTTCGCCCTGATGTTCAATGTAGGATTCGTTCAAGCGAGATAACAAAACACCAAGTGGGCTCGAGATCCTAGTGTTACCCGCACTTTGCGCACCGGATGCTACCAGTGTACTTCACGCCGAGGATGTTCGTCTTTCAGAAGTGATCTTACAGACGTTGGTCCATAGATTAAGTACACATAGACATAAGCCTATGTTCGGATGTTAAGATTACCTGTCTTCGTACATCGACATCAGACTGCGAAGTCGGGTTCGCCACTCATCGATAACTTGGGATTGAACACATATTTTACATGCTTAGCGGCCCGCATAGAGAAAACGTCCCGAAACACAAATGATCTGAGTGGCCCAAGGACTCGGTTGTTGGGGGAAATCGAAGAATATTCTTGGCTGAAATCCTTCGCCAGCGAAAAGATTTGTTTCCTGGAGACTCCCCCTGGCATGCCAAACATGCATATGCAGTGGGCTATATCCTTGCACGTGAACCAACGAAGTGATCCATAACATCTTTGATGAATATGAGAGCCTCCGTTAGGAAGCATTCCCGAGGAGAGTTGTGGTTGGAAAAAGGATGCCCATTGCCAAGTGTGATAACCACGAAGACATGGCTCAACGTCTGATCAATCTCAGATGTTAGAACCAACAACTCTTTGGGATTGTTCCGCACATGACATCCTTCAAAAGTTTCAGGAACCCAGTATATCAATGCAGCTTGCACGAGCTGGTCTTTTGCGTTCATCATCTCTCGAACACCGTTCCTGAGAGCGTCAGCATTTCGAAATTTCCGCCATGGCGACCGCCGCAGATGTCGTCTACATGGCCGAACCACCCATCGGCGAGGCTAGATTTGCAGCTAAGACCGTGGGCATCGGTATGATAGCTGCAGGGGTCTCGACAACTGTCATTTCCTTATCGGCTGTTTTTCTTCGAATATTTACGAGACTACATGTTGCAAAACGGAGCCTAGGCGTTGATGATTGTAAGCCAACTGATTCTCAATAGTTCTATGAAGAGACATGATGATCTGAGAGAACTACTAACACTTGGAAAACAGACTTGATTACCACTTCAATGGTCATGAGCCTTGCCTTCTTGGCTACAGGAATGGAAAGTAAGTTCGCATTCATTCCTACCTTACTATTCTGCCTGACCTATTTCTCACCGACTTAGTGATCGATCTAGGCGTTGTATCGCATTTCTGGCAGGTGACTTACGCAGATTATAACACCGGGTTTCTCATTGTAAGTTAACTATTGCCCACTAATCATTATTTTGAGTCAGATACGAGCTACTGAGTGGATATCTACGCAAGGCATGCTTCGGAAAGCTGACTCGAATTGATACTAGTACGGCACATGTACCACCGTGAAGTATTCTCTCAGTGTTGTACTGGCGAAACTCTCCTTCTTGTTCCTCTACCTGCGGTTGTCTCCCGATCGAAGCTTTCGAATAATCGTCACAAGTCTCATCGGAATTGTCATCGCTTATTCTGTGGCCTATCAACTGCTGAGCATCTTCGGTTGTCGTCCAATCTACGCATCATGTGACGCAGAGGCACTATAGACTGCTCACTGCGTCGACAAAGAGACTATTTATATGACCCTCAGTATCGCAAACATCATTATGGACGTCGTCATACTTCTGCTTCCGCTGAAGATTGTCATTCCACTTCAGATGGCTCGAAGACAGAAGGTTTCTGTCATTCTTATGTTCGCCACTGAGACGTTGTGAGAGCCTTTACCTCCTTTTTCTATCTCTATCTTATTCTGTCAAAGTATTGCCGGTCCTAACTACTCGTAGTGTCTGTGCATCGGCGATCAAACGGACGATCATCCTTCCACCACTGCTGAAAAGCGCTGATTACAGCTGGGATACAGCCGAACAATTCAACTGGTCCTTCCTCGAGGCGAATGCCGGCGTCGTGTGCGCCTCGGTCCCTGGGCTGAAGCCCTTCTTTGTCCGATATCTGCGAAGCTTCATTTCTTCACGTATCACCGGATCTGCTGACAAGAGTGGAAAGAAGTCATTGCCATACTCCACTGTCATCGAGAATAAAAGAAAAAGACGCAACATGCAATCCGAGTCGTACGAATTACAGTCGCATGATGATCTTCCAGAAGAGAGTTCTGGAAAAGCAAAATGTAGCGATGACGAAGCTGAGTTATGTTCCGGAAGGAGGTACCGCAAGGATATTTTCAGTGACCGGGAGACAATTATCGAATCTGAATCGAATCGGCATGGAGGGGCTTGTAGCGGGATATATCCTGCAACTAATGAAGTTGACTTCAATGGCGTTGAGTCTGCCGCATTTGCGAATAGAAACGATGGTCGAGTCACGCCGTCAACGGCCGCTCGAATTCAAGTCACCCACGAGTCCACAGTCTCGTATGATCCCCGACAACAATAGCTATCTAGCAAAAGATTTCTTTGCAACTACTTCACAGCATCTCGTTTTAGCATGCTTGAAATACCAGAAAACAGCATTGAGGCATAATCGAATGCTCCCACGGGTGAAATGAGGCTCCAAAGCGCCATGAACTTTGGTCTATCCGCACGAGTTGCTACTTCTCACAGCACTTCCCACAACAAGCACCGCTGGAACAAGTATTTGCTGTTCCAATGTACATAAGAAACAGAGCTACATCAACACCATTGTTCTAGTCGGTCACTTCAGGGTCCGTGCGCATTCTGGATGAAGCAACACGACATGTCGAGCCCTTGATGCATTGCTCGCTGTGGATGAAGAGACGAAGCAACGGCCGCTCCTCCCAGCAACTTACCGACTATCGTGAGTTTGCCAACGCCCTGGTGGTCTAGCGGTATGATTCTTCCTTAGGGTTGTCATTAAACACATCCACCTGGAAGAGGCCCCAGGTTCGAATCCTGGCCAGGGCCCTGACCCTTTTGCCTGATCTCCACTGAATCCGTAGTGGAGCTCAGGGTCCTTTTTGAAGTAGGGCCGATGGTTTTCTACCAAGGATACGGAAGGTTTGTGCTTGCCATGGGAAACTACGTGTGGAACACCTATCAATTTCTTGGCGTTGGCTGGAGAATCCGACTCATCGGGTGCTCCGTTCTGTTTACTTTATCCATGCTGAAGTAGACAATGCCGAGTGGATGGAGCGAGACAAAGTGACTAAGAGAA
Organism: Colletotrichum costaricense; assembly: GCF_030867565.1. Taxonomy (NCBI): domain Eukaryota; kingdom Fungi; phylum Ascomycota; class Sordariomycetes; order Glomerellales; family Glomerellaceae; genus Colletotrichum; species Colletotrichum costaricense. The sequence goes on along the minus strand of NW_026848232.1, from coordinate 2,130,869 downwards.
TAGGGGCCAAGAGGCTGAGTGTGTGCCAAGAGGATACGCTACTTACATAAAAGAAACAGCCTCGAATATGCTTAATTGGACGCGTGAGATGTCACCCCAGATGGTTCCTGGCACGACTGGTTCTATGCGTGCCGCGTATACAATTTTCATCCGAGCTGGGATGGTTACTAGTCAGTGTCTCACTATGTACGGGAGAGCCAAATTTGCACTGAGTGTGGGAAATGGTGCCTCAGTCGAAGCCAACTACTTGGGCATCTGCCTGGGAATCTATTGACCATGCAGGAGTGCGCAGAGAGCGTTCATTACTTCATAATTACATTATCACTGTAGAACTATTGTAGTCCACGGGATGAAAGATCATCTGCCAAGAGCTGGCTCAAATAGACTCGACATCGCACATGAGGCGAAGCAAAATACATCCGGATCGGTGGCATCAACATCGTGTAAGCATTAAGCGGTGAGTCATCTAGGATAAGCTATTCTACAGAAATCTATCAGGGTATCATCTCTATATTATTAGACCAGTCTGATTATGCAAAATTTGGGACAACTAAAGCGTTTTCTTCCAATCCCACTTAGTTGCCATGCCTCGCGAACATGCGATTGTGATGCTACCCAGCCCGAGGGTCACTCCTGCCCAGATCCAGGCGCTAATGTAGCCTACAGAGCGTACGAGTGCGCCGCCAACGGGAGAACCTAGCAACAGAGCAACAGACATTACGGCATAAGCCATACCAAGTCTGGTTCCGATGTACTTCTTGTCCTCCGTGAGAAGAGAAAATGTAGCCGGCTGCAGAGAGAAGAATGCTCCGCTGCTGGTTCCGTAAAAGATGACCGTCACCAACAACGCAGGAGTGTGGGTGACTGCCGAGAGACAGAATGCCGAGATGGATAAGGCCGCTACTGCGACGATGAGCATGTTCATTCGACCGAGTTGAGCGGTGAATAAGATTGGTACGGTGCGGCCGACAATGGATGCGCCGTTGAGGATCGCAAGCAGATACTTGTCGATCTCTGTGCTGACAGCATGCCTTGCCAACGCGTATCCCGGAATGTAGACGAACGGAGTGTACATGCCAAGGAACACGAGGCAGCAGGCGGCCACGAAAAGTAGATACGGGGCGTCTTTGAAGGCAGTGCGGTCAATCAAGGGTCTTCTGAAAGCTGAAGGTTTAGGCGGTTCCATGGTCACGATGGAAATGCTAAGGGTTGTGAGCGCGATCAGCGCCATGGTGCGCACAGTCCAGCGGAAGCCAATTTCTGGCTGTATCGATCTGAAAAGAATCGGCAATACCAGGCTATGAGAACACGATGTTAGTACGGATGGCCAGCCTTAGCCGGCGGGATACTTTCTGAGCCGGAGATTTTTGGTGAGGGAAGACTTACCCGCCAACACCGCTTCCAGCCGCTGCAATGCCGGTTGCCATGGGTAGCTTAGTCGTGAACCACGGCGATAAGATAGCAACTCCTAGCACAGCTAAACTTCCCTGTCCAACGCCGACACAGAGACCTTGTGTTAACAAGAGTTGCCAAAGATTGTGGCTGAGACTCTGGAGGATAGACCCGGTGACGATCAATGTGGTTCCCACCCAGAGAAGTTGCTTGGCGTATCCCAAATCAAAGATGGGGCCGGCAAAGAGGCCCAGGAACACCATCAAGAAACTTTGCAACGAGCCAATTGTGGAAATAGCGAAAGAGCTGTGTTCCTTCAGGAGGTGACCCTCATAGTAGACCTGGAAGGTACCGAAACTGGCAACAAGTCCTGGAATACGATTAGTTCTGAACGCGCTCATTGCTTGGCTTAATCCCCAAATTGATGCAGGCTATGCGGGAGCCCGCGGGTTTTCATTTGCCCAAAAAAGGCAGTGCACAGGACTTGAAATTATTGTATGGGCGGATGGTCCGACTTATGACTTACCCCACGTGTTGAAATAAATGAAAAACGAGCCAAGAACTTGCATCCAGGCTTTCAAGCCTCCATTCGGGGGCCCCGTCGGCTTAGTGGGCGACGGCGGCGGTGACTTGAACTCATCAATACCATCGCTACCGCTCTCTTCATCGAGCTTCTGCATTGGGTCTTCGCCCGGCCCGTAGGGCTTTTCTTTATCGGATGTGTACTCCATGGTTCTCTCAATACGAATAGGTTGGGTAGTATCGACCGCGGTTATTGCTAGCGCTGCAGGCGGCGGTGATGCAACTACCGGGATGGTATGTCGTGCGGTCCTTTCCTCGATTGGTGGACTTGACTGCGGCTGTGGCGTTGGTCGTACTGATTCGTTGTCAAGGCCGGCTTGATTAACAGAGCGAGAGATCATCCAGCGACGACGACGAAATGAATGAATTAACGATAGGTAAAGAGCTTGCTCAGCAGGCCTTTCTGACATCTATCCAGTTCTCCCACCTGAGCAAAAGAACGGGCAACAATGGAAAATTAGCCTTCCATTTTGTTTAAGTACAATAGACGGAGCCCTCCACGGACCCCTCAAAAAGCCGCCTGGGCCTCGCCGCAGCTCGGGTTGCGCCGCCCGCGGTCGCAGGCCACGTTACAGAGACCAGATGGACCTCCAAGTATGTCGTTGTTGCGATGACTTGGGGGAAAGTATAGCGGTAACCTTACCGTTTCCAGGTGGGATGTAAATAACCTGAGGCGAGGGGCCGCGAGTAAAATAAGGTGTAAGTCAGGCACAGTGGCCCTGGCTGTTATTGTTCGGGAAACTTCCAACGTCTCGGAGACCAGACAAGTCTTGACGCGGTCTGAAGAGTCAGAAAGCTTGAGGATTATGGTGGTTCGAGGCCCAATGAGGAAGTCGGATCGGCCAGAGCGGATAGGGATCAACGTTGCAGGCTGCGGTAGACGGAAAACAAAAAGTGTCAGAGCAGTCTATTACTGAACATTTCACTCGTACAATGATGAACTCGCAAGCTACACATCATTTTTGGCATTTATGAGGCGGACTCCCCTAGTCAAATGTGTCCGCAACGAGGGGGGCTTCATCATGTCACATTGCGAGAATCCTCCAACGTCTCGGACCTCTTCTGGAATCTGCGAATGCCAACGGCTTTGAGGCATTTGAACCTCGTCGAAACTTCGGAGTAGTGGAGTTGACGATTGATAATTCTTGTGCGATTATGGTTAGGTTACACTGGGCGGTGAATGAGAAAATGCTTCTTTGAGTCTTTCTGGGCTGTTCGGCCATGGTCCGTCGTTTGGTAGCGGGTCTTATCAGCTTTTGGCGTCGTTGTCTGCTATCTGAACGCCGAACTGCAGACAAAATCAGTTCGGGGCTCCTCTTCATAGATAAAAAAGATGCCGAGGCCCTCCTTATGTACGTCTTGGCGCGGTGATCGAAAATCGGGGACTGAATTGTCAACAACGCTGACTTAGCAGTTTATTAGCTAAGAGCCCTGAGAAATAAACCGCAAAATCCCGCTAGTTGCCGCCCTAGTTGCCGGCGCGCGCACCGGTGGGATGAAGAAAACATGAAAATATCTGCCTTTTGCATGACAACCGGAAAAACCGTCGGCGTGGGGGGAGTCTCAGGATGATGACGTATTTATTCAGGGAAACTACGGAGTATCCCACATTCCTGGTCTGTAACCTGATGTTGGTTCAACTTGGTTCAAGCTTGTCTTCGGTTCGGTTCCGCGCTTTCTGCAGTGCCAGTTCCGAGCCGACGGAACGTGGCGGTCGTCGGGACTCGGAATGGGGTCCCGTAGCGATTGTCTGGAGATCAATGTGGCAGGTCGCAGTAAGGCCGCAGCAACTCCAAATAAAGTTGCAGATTGTGTGCTGAAGAAGCACAACCTAATAATGCTGGGGGCTCTTCCGCGCTATCAGCTATCAAGAGCCGATAGGCCTTCCTCGGTCTTTTCGGCTCTTCGGTTTCGGTTACAAGTCCCCTGAACAAGCAAGCGATTGAATCGACGCGCAGCGTCACGTTGGGGGCGAACGATAAATGACAACGTATCCGTAATTCGCACAGAGGAAAGCGACGATGTGTGGGCACGATGTGATATATTATCTGCATATGACAGCTCCATGTGCACCGTAACGGGAGCCAACAAGGGAGTTTAGATCACCAAGCCCATCCCAATTGGCTGACGATGATCAATCACATTGCGAGAGGTGTGTGAATACTAAACGTGGGTTTTTGTCTATCCGTAAATTGAGCTATCAGGGGTCTCTCTAAAAAGAATTTCGTTTGCCCGTTTTGGGCGTTCGCTCCAGTAAATCCGGTAATGGTACATCATCTTGTCTGAAAACAAAAACATCATCGTCGCAAAAAACTTGCATGTCACACCCGTTACTGAGTCAGGTACGACAGGTAATCCTTCCACCCATCTCCTCCGAGACCGACGTAGCCAATGTACATGTCGGGTCTGACGACAACGGTGAAGTCGTCATCGTCCTTCGCCCACTCGGCTGAGAAGGACGTTTCTGGCGATGAAGAATCTTCATTCACAGCGGTCGTACGAGGAGTCTCCGCATTGTGGGGGGCGACGGTGAAGAGTCTGGCCAAATCCTGGAGACCATCTCCCAAGGCGGGACCATTCGACTGTCGTCCAATCTTCAGCACCAAATGCTTGCCATACTTGCCAGCGACAAGATCATACAAGCGCTTCGGCTCTTCTCCGGATGCTGGCGTCAGGAAGACATCCGGACAGCGCCGGCCGGCGGTCCAGATGCCCTGGCTGGGGGCCTCTTGGATCAGGGGGGAGCCAGTGCCATCGTAAGACACGCCCATGCCTAAGGTAGTTGGTGAAGAAGATTAGCCGAAGATTCTTGCCGCTACGCAGCATGCTTGAAGACTGCTAGGTTTCGGGAGCGTGGAGAAACGTGGAGTAGAGGGATTGTCGCATGGTAGGGTGGTCTAGGGATTCTGGAAGGACTTCCCGAATCTGCAGTGGTCTCCATGTCCCATCCATGAAGGGGGCCAGACACTCAAACAGAGTTTAGGAGAACAGAAGCGCAGCCCTAAGAGGACTCCGGCTCGGGGACTTAGGAGGGGGGGAAGCTAGGAGAATACAGCGCAATAAACATGCAAGACAAGCTTACCTGTGATGTACCCAGCGTTTTTCTCGATTGTGGAGACGTACTCCTTTGCCGTTCGAACTGTGTCTCTGACAAGCTTCGCTGCAACGTCGATGACGCCCTGGGCAACGGTGCGCCGCTCAATGTCGTAGCTCCTGATCAGCTTATCAGCCGCGTCAGGGCTGAGCTTGTCGTTTGTGATGGCTTGTGCCAGCCTCCATGATAGCGCAAACGCGTCGGCAATACCGGTGTTGAGGCCTTGGCCACCGTTCACCGAGTGAACGTGCGCTGCGTCGCCTGCCAAGATAATGCGGCCGCCTCCGTTCTGAGAGACGAATGTCGATGCAATACGCTCCTTGACTGTATGCATTGTCAGCTATCTTCATGTAACAGCATTTGGATGGCATGCTGCAAGAGCGGGCTATGCCGCCGACTCGCTGTGCCAGGGTGCCGCTTACCATCAAACGTGCTGAACCACTCCGTCTTCTTGAAGTCCACTCGGTGAGGAGCCATATGCTCGCGGATGGAGTTCTCAGCCTTCTCCTGCGTGATCTCGCCATCAAGCAGGATGTAGAATCTGGCCATGCCACGCTCTCGGGGGATCCACGAGACTCGGCTCTGGCCGTTTAGCTGAAACGTAATGATCTCGGAGCACACGGGGAACGACGTGTCAATGAAAGTGTCCAAAACGGCCCAGATCATCTCGGGCTTGGTCCCGGTGAAGGTGATTCCCAGCGTGTTGCGGACTGTGGAGCGAGCGCCATCGGCTCCCACCGCATACTTGCTGCGGATCACTCGCCCCTTGTTTGTTGTCGTCACCACGCCGTTCTTGTCCTCTGAGATAGAAGTGACGACTTCGCCAAAGCAGACGGGCGTCTTGAGTCTCTCTGCAAGGACCTTCTCGACAGCGGGCTGGCCAATCATCAGGAAGTTCTTGCGGAAGCAGTGCTCAAGACCAGTCCACCATTGGCTTTGGCGCGACTTGAATTCACCATCCGCAAAGGTTGAGCTCGCTGCAAATTGTGTCAGCTTTTGCGTTCTCATCAAATCAGGAAGGTGGTTCAGAGCCTACTATTGCAGGTGATGCCTTGTGAGATAAGGTCGTCAAGGATGCCAACGACTTCAAGAGCTTGTTGGGTACGAGCGTTGAGTGCATCGGCTCTGCCCAATTCAAGAGGCGCATTCTTGCTGTCTGTTTTGCGTGTTAACACTGGAGCTTGACTTGAAGAGCTTATCTTCGCCAACTTACCAATAATGCATACCTTCACACCAAGCTGCTCTGCGAGGTAGCCGGTGAGAAGACCAGTTGGCCCGCCTGCACCCTTGAGTCAGATTTCATTGTTTACTCATCTGTGTAAGTCGGCAGGAATACTCACCGCCAATGATGGCCAGATCGACCTCGGTCTCAAGAGTCTCGCGAGGAATAGAGCCCATGATTACTGACTGAATGTTACTTGCGCGTGGTGTCAAGAGAGGTTGTGAGAATGAATGACAAAGGTTGAAGTTAATGCAGTGATGTTGGTCGCAAGGGTTCAGCTCCGTGTAAGTCGTCAATGTCCAAGATAAGTATAGTTATTGGTAGGATTGCCCGAGTACGATGAGTTCGGAAGAAAAAAATCTGAAATGCAGGTCGAACGACTACCGATTACTAAATCGATCGGATCAGGGGCATAGGTATTGTCTTACGCGGAACCGGCAGGTATTGTTCGATGGGTGGCTTACTTGATATCTGACATCAATGGACCAAGGCCAAGTCCGGGACTACTTACGGTCGACGGCCGAAGGGTGCGCCGTGCCTTGAGCCGAGCCGCCTCCGGTGTGACCGATGCTCGAAGCAATACCGCGGATAATCGTCTGATATCGGAGCGCGCCGGGGTTCTTCCTGACCTGGAATCGAATGCTACGCATCGACCACACACGACTGTGGATGCACTCCGCAAAGAGCAATCGACCTTACAAACCTGAATGTTGTTCCGACGATCTTAATGTGACATGCCACGACATGCCAATGTAGCAATGCAGCTGTAATCCCGGCTATCTGGCTAGACCTGCCCAAGTGAGGAATCTGCGCCGTGGTACTCCCAATCTTTCGCCATGCCATCCCAGACATCGTGTCACGGTCCAGAAAGCCGATCGGGAAAGGCGCGTTTTTGCTCTCCTCGGGGGGCCCCTGTCCCCACAGCCGCGGGAGGATCCTGCCGGTGCGGAATCTGGCCCCCTACTAGTCGGGGTCTACGTCTATGTTCAACGGTTCAGCCATCCATCTGCCGCGGCTTAACCTGGGATGAACCAGACTGTCAATAGCCTAGCCTGACGTTGGTGGCTCGATTCTTTGTCTGTTTTCACACAAGTGGTACCCTCCCCACACTGGTACGCCTCCCAGAGGATCCAAACCAGGATCTTTTCACCTTCCCTTGACGACTCCCGCGCGGCTGCAACTAAGATCTTGCACTGGCCAGTGGCCACACACTTGATTCCTCCTTCGAGTCTTCAGCCGGCTATGTCAGGCAGGTGTCCACCGTGACGTGGGTCGTTTAGCTGTCAGCCCTTCAAACTTGGTCCATGTCCGATGGAGCGCATGAGTTTCCTGATCCTGATGGGGCCGTTCCTGGGTAGTGGGGTGGCGGCACTGACTCAATCGACGATGGAAGCCGGGTGAAGATTAGGAAAAACAATCAAGAGTACTCCGTATAGAGTACGAAAAAAAGAAAAGAAAAGAAGGTCATGCATGGTATGACATCCGTCGACAGGGCCAGGATGCCGGGTGCATATTGATTCCGTGGGCAAATCCTTACCATCTTACCATCCTTCTAGACGTTTTGCTATTGAACCCTAGTGGCGACATTGTGTATCGAACAACCACGGGAATTGTGGATGAAGAGAACCGGAATAAGACCGTTATGGGCCTTGATATGGGGGATGGCCAGATGTGACCTGACGCAGCTCCGAGCCCATCACGGCCAGTGCCGCGACTTGGCCCGCTGCTCCTTGCCATTACCCTTTCCCTGTGATCGTCATCTCCGAGCAAGTCTGTATGCAGATGCAACGTTGGCAGGCTATGCTACGAAAGGAAGCTGGATATAAGCCGGTTGCGTCTCCCGAGACTTTGGAAGGTTTTTCTCTACTAGACCAGGCTCAAATTGCATTAAGACCCAGCTGCATCTGCCAGCCTTAAACTTACTTTGATCGTCGTTTATCTTGTTAATCAAGCCTCCATTACCCTAACCTCTTCATACCCTTTCAGTCCTCTTCGCCTCTACTTCAGCCACATTCAACGACATGCCTTCTCTTGTAGAAACACCGGTTCGCCAACCGTCACCAGAGGTTCAGCTCATCTCAAAGGTGGCACCTCAGATGATGGACGACGAAACCCTCTCAAAAGCAGCCGACATTCTCGACATCATCTGCCGCTACCGCCTTAGACGCCCGCACGAAACTTGCCCTGCTCAGCTTGAGGGCAGACTGGGCTTCCTCTCCCAGATCTACAGAAAAGTCAAGACACAGAGCCCGGTCCGCATGTGCCTTCCTGCTTTCCCTTTCAAGTCGCCCAACACAAAGGACAAGGTCCTCAGCCGTCTGCCGGATAAGGCTGAGGAGTTCTCTCTCGCCAACCTCAACGGTCTCTGCTCTGCAATCAAGGACATCTACGAGCCCGGCGCGAAGTTGACCATCATTTCTGACGGTCTTGTGTACAACGACCTTCTCGGTGTTCCCGACAAGGAGGTTTGGTCATATGGAGAGACCCTCCGCGACATTGCTGCCGAGAAGAACCTGCTCAACATCGACTTTTCGCGCCTTCAGGATCTTGTTCACCTTCCTCACCTCCCTAACAAGCTTGAGGAGATCACATATGTTGCGAACGCTACCAACTTCCGCCGCGCCCTTCTCAACACCTTTGGCCGATCTGACTACGACCCCTCCACCGAGATCTCCAAGAACGAAGATACCTGCCTGACATATCGCGGATACATCAAGTTCCTCGAGACCGATTTGCGCCATGTCTACCCCGTCGGAGAGGACCGATCCAAGACCAAGTTCAAGACTGGCATCGAATACATCTCCAAGCAGATGCTGCAGCGTGGTGATGTAAGTTGCAACATGATATCAACAGCTTTTTTCAACTATTAACTTTCCAAACACAGGCCTTTGCTCGCGCCGTCCGTGAGAACTTCCGCGACCACATCCGCCTCTCCATTCACCCCTCCACCGGCGAGAACAAGATCTCCATCAGCCCTCTTCCCACCTCTTCCTACTACACCACTCCCTGGCACTGCTCGATCGCCTTCGACCTGAGCGGTGCCATCACCACTGGCCCCCGCGCCGATTTCGAGAACGACCCCAAGTACGAGCTCGTCTACGAGGAGGGAAGACCTAGCTACTTCCGCGAGAAGAGCGAATTGATGCAGTGGAAGTCGGACGTCGTCTTTGAGCCCATGTACCCCTGCGGTCTCCTCATCCGCCCGGCCCCCGGCTCCAAGAAGCTCTCCATCCACGACGTTGAGGCCAAAAAGGTCCGCGCTTTGTCCGAGGTCAACTCACCCGTTGTCATGAGAGGATTCACCAAGACCAAGGATCGCGACTTGTTCGTCAAGAAGTCGGAGGAGTTCGGCACTCCCTTGCCATGGAAGTTTGGTCTCGTCCTGGAGGTGAAGGACCAGGGTGCCGATACCCGTGGTCTGAACAACGTTCTGTCAGCCGAGTGGATGCCATTCCACTTCGATGGGCTGTTCAAGACCCACAAAGTGCCCCAGGCGGACGGAACTGAGAAGCTTCTTCCCAACCCTCCCAAGTAAGTTACATCCCCGCTGTGGCGAACTTGTCAAGCGAAAACCTTCATGAGCTTCTTTCCCTAACACACCGAAAACAGGTTCCAGTTTTTCACCTCCATCACACCCTCACCGAGTGACACCGGCTTCACCCTCTTCACGCCCTCCAGACTTCTCTTCCAGAACCTGCCTCCTCACCTGTCTGTGGATAGACTGAGAGAGCTCACCTGGAGCGTCCAGACTAGCTCCTTCGACTCTACCAAGATGGGTGGCCTTCCTCTCGTCGTCGACCACCCCACGACCGGAGAGCCCTGCATCCGATATCACGAGCCTTGGCCCCAGTCCAAGACTGCCTTTGACGCCACTGACGTGGTCATCGAGGGCGTGAGCGACAGCGAGAGCACCGAGATCTGCAACGTCATTGACTCCCTCCTCCACGACAGAAGAAACACCCTCTACTTCTCCTGGCAACAGGGTGATCTGCTGGTCAGCGATAACATCCTGGCCATGCACACCCGCAGTGATTTCACGGCTGGCTCTCCCAGAGAGATGTGGCGCATTCACTTTGATTAAGGAACGAATTGTTTGACCTTGGGACTGTTTTGATATGCAAGGAAAAGTTTGGAAAATTGGCATTAGTGGTGTTAGTTTAGGATTCCCTCTGTGTTCTGATTAAGCTCGGCATAGATACATTTTAGTCTGAAGCGATTGAATTGAATTTTGTCTGATAAATTACAAAGAGTGTGTCAAGTACCGATGTCAGTGGTTGGATGAGATCCAGAGGCAAATTTGATTGCCGTATAATACTACGTGGCGTGGTCTTAGTTACACGTTACCACGGTACGGACGTGAACATCAGAGATAAATGATTGGTGATTATAAAAGGGAAATCATCAACCAGAGTCCAAGGGCCATCATTAATCACGTCACTTGACCATGATACATACTTAACATCTTGACCAAGACATCCCTGAAGTCTGACGATCTCGACTCGGAATCAAAATCTGGGACTGGATCCTCTCGGAAAAGCTGTGAGGTGTGCGATGTTCTTCTGGGACTACATATTCGAAGTTACTATGACCATGCATCTGAGACGCTGATACGACAAGAAGAACTTGTCATCGGGTCGCATCATAATACCGTCCAAGAAACCAAATGTCACATCTGGTATGTTGTCGCTGGTAGGTAGATCACACCACGGCTATGCCGTAGTTGCAATGACGGAGAATACCAGCCGTCCTCCTAGGTACTTCCGGCATGTGGGCAGATGTCAAGCGTTTACTCTGGAAAACATTCGGAAATTTTAGGAAGACACGTCCTCATATGGTGAAACATGCCGGTTCATGGGTGAGATGCATTATTGCGGATAGCTGTAGTCACCATAACCCACCTACATGAGTTTGCTACTACTCGCTTGTGGATCCATTGTTGGCCAGGCTGTACAGTACACCGTACTACCGTAAACCCATAAAGTCTAGACTCTAGAGACTTTGTCAAGCCCACTTTTCGTGCGCTCGAGTAGAAAGCAGGTCAAGTATCGCAGTGCGTAAGCATGTGTAAGGTTCGGAGATTCAGCCGCCCAACGAGATATTGCCGGGGACGGGCCGTAAACCGCTGTACGAAGCCAAGACACTAGGTTGCCGAAACCCCGGCCGCGGCAAAGGATTTTCTTCGACTCTGGAGCCACAAGATGCTTGCAGATTGTGAATATGATAAGGTACAATGCTGCATGCAATGTGACGAGCCAGGGTTCAAAGAACATGTTGGGGCCGGGGCCCTGCTACGCAAACCTGCAAACCCGCAGCACAACCAACACCTGTTGCCCCCCCGAGCAAACATTGGCTAAGGAACACATACCTCTTCGGGCTAGCGATTATACGAACACCGAGGACGCGTACGGATACAGGTAACGGATATGTTTTATTCCTATCTATCCGCCCCAACAACGAGATGGAGCCGGAATACTCCCCACACTACACTCGAAGCCAGCTAAACGTGTCTTCGTGGCACAGTCTTGATCAGCAGGGGTTCAGTGACTACGGCTGAAACCCATTCCTTTCTCTTTGGAAGTTGCACTGGTTGCCAGTCTGCATTATTTAGTCCTGCAACCTGCGCAGGTCTATGTCGTTCATTGGCAGGACTGATTTCAAAGTTTGCGACCATCTTCGCGACACTCATGTACAATTCTAGGTACGAAAAGCTGAGTTTTCTTGTCAGTGACTGTATGCCCATTTGGGGTCACGGCACTTACTGATTTGCGATACAAGTGTTTGCGCCTTTAGAGAATGCAATGTAAAACTTGTCTCGTAGTACATCCTCTGTAGTGTTCAAGCCGTAATCATCTATCCAGCGATAGGGATTAAACAACTCTGGATTCGGGTACGCATACTTGTCTCTGAGGTACCAGACCGGTGATGAAGTTACAATAGTCTGTGGAACACATTGACCGTTAGAGATGGTACTGAATCACTAAACATGCCACTGTGGTGACTTACGCCTTCGGGAACAAAATTTCCACATAGCTCAACACCACCCTTGGGAACCACACGGGGCAACATCGCCACAGATGCACCAGCCCAACGAATGCCTTCTTTGACACAAGCTCTCAAGCGAGGGATGTTTTCTAAAGTATTGAAATCCGTGGGAAATCCGTGGGATGCTAGGTCTTTATACAACTTCTGCTGATAAGTCGGGTTCCAGGAAAGGGCATAGAGGATATGGGCGAGGGATGCAGAGGTGGTGTCGGTCCCAGGTCCCAGGTTCTCCTTGGCCTCTGATAGGGCAGTCTGAGTCGGCACGCCAGCTGAAACCATGACGTTGAGCAGATTGGGAAATTGTGACTTTCGGCCTGGATCTTTGTTTCGGACCCAAGCTTTGTGCGTCCACTTCTCGAATTAGTACGCTAACAAGTTTCGTATCTTTTGAACGAACCTCGTCGTATTGCTGCAGTCCCTTTTTAGAGGATGTACGCAAGCCTTCTATATGACACAAGAAGTCTTCTACTCTCACCCAGGTTGAGTACAGAAGCGGGAAGTTCATCATCTAGGTATATGGTCAGCTTTGTCTAGACTTCACAAGTTCCAAGACCCTAAAACGTACCAGAGGCAAAAATGTCGCTTTTTCATCGTTCTTTGATACAAGAGCAACTTCTTCTCCTTTTGACCAGGCAGAGACGGCCGATAAGGCTTCACCGAATGAGAAATCCGCTTGAGAAGTCAGCTGACGAACGCAGAGCCGGGTCATACCGTGGCGTCTCACATATGATATCTGCCTCAAGAGCGCGGCAGGCAGGGCCTATGTCAAAAGAGACGCTTCTTCTTTCGACTGCCGAGACAAAATTATCAATGTGATGAAGCATTAACCCTTCAAGCTTCTCAATATTGCTGCGGCTGAAGAGTTGACCAAGAATTCTCCGCCTCTTGGCATGCTCTTGAGGATCTCTACGGGCTGTTAGAACATAAAAAGAAAGGCTACGTTTCTTTCAGAAGGGTCGTAACGAACGTGATAGAGAAGAGTGCGGGATGTTCATCTTGGACGAATTCTCCGTAGTTTCGGGGATCTTTTACAAATCCGCTATTGACTTTATGGACTGTATCGTAGATGTCGATGGAGTAGAATGATAGCTCATTGGGACCAATTCGGATGAGAGGGCCTAGGAGGACAATAGAATCAGTTGCCACCCGTGTCAATGGTTTGAGGGGGAAAACGGAGCTACCTAGGGTCTCATGCAATTTTGGAAGTTCAAGGGTGACGTTGCCTCGGTATTCTTGACGAAAAGCCCAGATCAACCTGGAATAGCCTGCTCCCCATCCAGCATTAGGAATACGAAATAGGGGAGATGCGTGAGCTTTGGTGACGGTCTGGAGAGTGTCAATCGTCCGATCAGGTTGAAGATTTGAGCTCTTTGAGATGATAAATACCTTGAACGCTGTCACCGCCACAATGCATAGAGCAACCAGCGAAGTCAGAACGAGGATCGCCATTCTAGCATTAAACCTTCAGTTTCCCAAGAGAGTTCCGAAGTGAGAGTCACAAGATGTCGGCGCCAATGAAGTTCGCCCAATTTTCTCAATTTCATATCTACGGTGAATACTGAACCCTGAGCATCTAGAACGTCGAAGAACTACTCAAGACTGACCGTGTCCTGTGATCCAATGCGTCACGTTCTTTGAGTGCCGATTGCGTGATGGGCCTGATGCCCGAAACCTATCGTACCATCCCCCAACTGGCAGTCAACCCGGGGTTGCTTACGTTGACCTGATTGGCAGGGGCACGCGGAGCGCGGCGACATCCCAATCTAATCTCAACCTCCGAAGAAAAAGAGAGAAATATGGCGGTAAGTGAAGAGAGAAAGATGCTATCATTGCCAAAGGCGGAGTATGTCATTCCCTCAGTGTGTGGATGGTTGTGATCGTCTCTCAACGTTTGTCAAACCCGGCCTGATGCTACATGTACTTACTCAGCGCCCCATTGTGCGATGTGTTAGTAGTGTAGAGTATATCATGGAGCAAGCAGAGGACTTGAAACCACAAGTCCGGGTGTAATGTTGTTCAAAGCACACATTATACTACATCTAATAGCAAATTATCTGTTCATCGACCTGTCTAAAGACTCATCTCGTTTGGTGTCACCAAGTTGCTGCTAAGGCTATTTCGTACGATTTACCGATGCCGTCATTCAGTCCCACATCACGCGACTAAGTAAGTCAGCCATTGGCACATGCGGCAATGATTGGAAGATTCGTATTTCTTCACACGCAAAAGCCGAACATTTCCGTCCCACTAATTAGATTTTTCAACGGCCCCTGGGCGGCCCGAATACTCCATCTCCCATAAGACGACGTCCCCTCCATCCGCATTTGTTCGCTCCGACGTCGCTAATTCGCTCAGCTTGGACCAACATCGAGAACATCATCAACATGGCTGCGACTGAGCGCCAAGACGAAGGCGTCGCCAAGAACGCGAACACCTTCCAGAGCGACGCAGAAGATGAGTCTTCAAAAGATGCCCGGGTCTTGGTGAGCAACACACAGCATGAAAGCATTGCATTTCAGTCAGCTAACCGCAGAATCGGCAGGAAAACCTAGGCTACAAGCCGGTGAGCAGACGATTTCAAAAGTCAGCCCATCTCACACAAATAACTCATTCTTCTAGGTGCTGCACCGGACATTCAATACGTTCCACAACTTTGCGACAACGTTCGGTACGCCGTATCCAGTCTGCTGGTTCTCTTCGTCATTTCTGATCTCGTTTAGCTGCCCTCTACTTCATTGGTGGAGTCCGAGTGACATTCTCTACCGGCATTGCTGCTGGAGGTAACCTGGCTTACTGGTAAGTGCTAGTGTCTGCACTCACCGATGTGCATTTGCAACGCCTAACATTCAGATAGGACGAGTTTCATCGTAACTTGCGTCTTTACCTTCATCACTGCCGCAGTCATTGCAGAGATCTGCTCCTCTCTACCCTTGGCGGGATCCATCTACCTATGGGCTGCTGAAGCTGGCGGACCCCGATTTGGCAGATTCTTCGGCTTCATCGTTGCATGGTGGAGTACCACAGCATGGACAACTTTCTGTGCGAGTAAGTTGACAACAACTTCTGAGGCATCTTCCCAACCTGAGTCGCTGATCCCTCTCAGGCAACACACAAGCCGCTGTGAACTACATGCTTTCGGTAAGTGATGGCACAAAGAACTGACTTCTCTGTAACAGTCTCTGACTTTGCAACAGGAGATTGTTGTCTTCAATCTCGACTTTCCTTCTGACTCCTCAAGCGTCAAATTTCGCGCTGTTCAATGGATCACTACAGAGGTCATGCTGGCCTTGGCTGCCATCTGGAACCTCCTGCCTCGTGAGACCACCTAGACTCCTATGTGCCATCATTGACAAGCTAACAAAAGCACAGCCCGCTACTTTAAATGGATCTTCTACTTGTCGACCGGGTTCGTGTTGCTGGACTTTGTTCTAAACATGGTCTGGCTACCGGTCGCGACAAGCAAGAGCGAGTACGGCTTCCGATCTGCCCATGATGCTTTCATGACCACCTACAACGGGACCGGCGCTCCGGCCGGTTGGAATTGGTGTCTCTCGTATCTTGCTACTGCCGGTATTCTCATCGGATTCGACGCGTCGGGGCACGTTGCGGAGGAGACCAAGAATGCAAGCGTCGCTGCCGCTCGCGGCATCTTTTGGAGTACCGTGGTCAGCGGGATTGGCGGCTTTGTTGTCGTGATATTATTTCTGTTCTGCGTCGTAAGTTTATGCTCTTCTCAAATGCAGCGCAGGAACGAACCCTGCTAACGGAATTTGACACAGCCTGATGCGGACACCCTTTTCTCTTTTGGCGGCGCCCAGCCATTTGTACCATTGTATGCAGCCATTCTCGGAGAGGGAGGCCACATTTTCATGAACATCGTTTGCATTGTCGCACTGTGGTTTGTAAGTCATCTTTGTCTTTTCTCGTACCTTATTCCCGTGTCTATTGAATAACGTGCTGACCCTCGCTTAGAACACTGCGATTGCAATTCTGGCGGCGTCGCGTCTGGTGTTCGCCGTGGCACGAGACGGAGTTCTCCCTTGGTCTCCTTGGGTTGCCAAAGTTGTCGATGGCCAACCCCGAAACGCCGTCTTGGTCGTCTGGGGTGTGGCCTCTGTCATCACCTGCACGATTCTTCCGTCATCAGTGGCCTTTACTTCCCTCGTCTCGGCTGCGGGTGTTCCTTCAGCCGCAGCTTACGGTCTGATCTGCCTTTGTCGCCTTTTCCTGACACCAAAGCAATTCCCGAAGCCCGCTTGGAGTCTCGGACGCCTGAGCAAGCCTTTCCAGGCAATTGCTGTCTTGTGGAACGGCTGGGTCGTTGCTGTGCTGTTCTCGCCCTATGCTTTTCCGGTTGAGGCATCGACACTCAACTATGCCCCGGTCATCATGGGCATCGTCACAATCTTCGCTATTCTTTCTTGGTGGTTCATTCCTGCAGAAAGATGGCTACCGTCTCAAAGAATCCAGGAGACGTTGCTTGCGGGAGAACGTCCGGTTGAAGAGTAGGCAGCAGAGTGCTGTCTGCGAGAAGATGGTAGCAAACACTTGCTCACCGGATAATTGTAATTCAACAGAAATCTCTAATTAGTTAAGATACTTAGGCATTGTAATCGAAAATAATATGGACGGTGGAATAGCCGATAACTACATTTTCGCTCTACTCGCTAATGAAGCCTTACCCCTGAACGCCATGCTCAAAGCTGCGCCCTTGTCTCAGCGGACCCTTCCTTCGTCAACTCTCTCTTCCCTCTCTCCAACTCATCAGTCAAGTCGTACTTCCAAATCCACTCCATTCGCTTTGACAGATTGTCAGCAACCCACTCAGAGTCCTCGCTGAACTCCAAGTCGTACAGCTGACCAGTCTCGTGGCTGTCGACGACAAGTTGCTGGGATCTCTCTCTTCGCGTCTTGTCATACGTCGAGAAAGCTGCCTCAAGTTGACTGGCATCAGAGATAGAGCCCAGCAGGTTGCCGAGGATGTACGCATCTTCAATCGCCATGCCCGCGCCGGATCCCTTGTGAGGCGTGGATGCGTGAGCGGCGTCTCCCAGTAGGCAGAGTCGCCCCTCGAAGTACGTCGGACTGGGCGGGTGCTCAAATAGTGCCCATACGTCTGGCTTCTGCATAAGCTGGATAATTTGTCTGGATTTCTGGCCCCAGCCTTCGAAGTCGCGGATCATGTCCTCCTTCTCTACAGAGACAACCCACTTGTCCGACTTCCACTCCTTAGCACTGGCGAAGGCCACCACTAAATTCCTTATTAACCATTGTCACAAGACTGAAGGTGGAAGAATACTTGGCTCACCGTTCATGATTTTACCCTTTGCGACAGAAAAGGTCAAGATGTGGCCATTTCTGCCAAAGTACATCTGGGCGTTTTTTGCCAATTCCTCGCCCAGAAGCTTCTCCGCCTCCTCCATGGGAATAAGACCTCGGTAGGCATACTTTCCAGAGAAAACAGCTTTGGATGCCGGGTGATCCTCGCCGAGCATCAAACTCCTCAATCTAGACTTGATACCGTCACAGGCGATGACAGCGTCGTGGCGAGCGGTCGTGCCATCTTGGAAAGTGAGCAGAACGCTTTTCCCGTCATCCTCGTACTTTTCTGCCCTCTTGCCGAATACGGCAACTCCGTCGGGCAGTAATTTGACCAACTCGTCCAAGAAGTGTGCCCTGTGAATACCAGTCTGACCGGTTTCACATTTTTGCCGATAGATCAGGTCTCCCTCTTTGTTCTTGTCGTTACAAGTCTGGCCGTACCTGAAGTCGAACCATACGTCCTGGTGGTCTTCTGATTCGTTGTGTGTTGCCTGGTTCTCGAAAGCTTGCCGCACGTGGGGTGAGATCAAGGACATAGCCCTTAGCGCATTGGGACCGAAAGACACGCCTGCACCGATCTCACCGAACTTTGGCGCCTGTTCGTATAGCGTCGTCGGTATTCTGTTCTGGAGGAGTTGAAGGGTCAAGGTCAAGCCCGCAATACCACCACCCACAACAGCCACATTGAAGGGCTTGTTTGGCGTCTGGCAAAACTCTTCTGGTGGTGCCATGTCGATTGAGGCAGAAAATTTCTTGTGATAACGAAGGGCAAAGTCTAAATGTGGTAATTCGAGGTGGTGGGCAGTTCAGACTACGTGAAACGACTTCTTGTAGCTTTGCGGAACAGATCTCCGTGTTTAGTCTGTAGGCTTGCACGTAGATCACAGCGATGAAGAAATACGCAAGAATATATCGCTGGTGCTAGGAAATAAGGGCCGACAAAGCAGACAAATTACCAAGGCTAACTGCCCCTTACTTCCTAGACCGGCTGCTCGGCTGGGACCTATGACGCTCTCGATGATTCTGGCTGACCCCATTCCCCCCGGACCCCGGCCGCGACCCACGTTACGCCAGTGCCGAAGTGCCCGAACGACAACGGAAGCACTGCATCGGTGGCCCATCGGATGGGCAAATTCATTCGGCTTAAAGGTCCCAGCAGCTCAAATTCCCCCCAAGGCACGGGGTGTAGCCTATCGGATCACGGGTTCAGGCGTCGGGAATGGGGCTTCGAACAATGGACCATATGCCGAAGGCCAGCTTCGGGTGGCGGCGCAAGCGTGCCACATGTGCATAGGTGGACTGCGGAGTATCATCTCGGCACTGAAGAGGGGAAAACGAATGGAACGAATTGTAGATCGCATATTTCACTATCCTTCAATAATGTGAATCCCCGAAACTTTAAAGTCGTTTGTTGTGCAGTCTAGATCCCCTCATTGGGGGCTGGGGGCTCAAAGCCACTGAGCACTAACACCGTCTATCCCAGGCGCCACAGCTGCCAACGTGTTTTAGTGTCCAAAATAGTACCAAATAGCCAGGTCATGCTGCCTCTACCCCGGACTCCGGTCCGAAGTCATCATGCCGTTGGTCTGGGGTAATTTGCTTCTGGTCCCTGGATCTCATCTCGCGGAGTTGAGATCCTCCCCGTGGGGAAAGAGTTTAAAAATGATTCAAATGGTCCCACTGCTTCTGTCAATCGATCAAGACAGTTTACACCAACATTTTCTTCGACGCTAAAGGGTACACCAGACTTTCTCGCTATCGAAATGACTGCCACCAAGCCTACCTTCATCTTCGTTCCCGGCGCGTGGCACTGCGCGACCAAGTTCGAGCCGGTGACTTCGAAGCTCGAGGCTCTCGGATATCCCACCAAGTCTGTTCAGCTCCCGTGCTATGGTGCGGAGCCTCCGCTGTCAGACTTCCAGCCCGATGTCGCGGCCATTCGACAAGAGATTGAGAAGAGCGTAGATGCTGGCGAAGACGTTGTGCTCTTCATGCATAGCTATGGCGGTATCGTAGGCTGCGAAGCTTGCCGTGGGCTGGGCAAGGCAGCTCGGGGGAAGGAGGGCAAGACTGGTGGCGTTGTAAGACTGGTATTCTGCGCGGCCTTTATGGTTCCAGAAGGTAGGTTCTGGCCAAAAATTATTGAGAGGATCATGTGACTAATAAAACACCTCCAGGAGTCTCACTATTCGACATGCTTCAAGGCAACCCTCTTCCTTGGTTCATCGTGTCCGACGACAAGGCAAAGGTTGACCCCGCACGCCCAGAAGAGATCTTCTACAACGACATGGACGAAGCCGCCATCAAGGAGGCAATCGCAGGACTCAAGCACCACAGCTACCAGACATTCTACAGCAAGCTCACGTACCCTGCGTACAAGGATATACCAGTAACCTACATCAAGTGTGAACTCGACAACGCGATTCCTCATCAAGGCCAACAGCAGATGATTGACACCGCTGGTGTAGACGTAACCGTGGAGACGATGCAAGCGAGTCACTCTCCGTTCTTGAGCAAGCCGGATGAGGTCATTGCTGCCTGTAGGAGATCAGCAGGCGAGACTTTCTGAGGTACCACGGGTGGGGGTTCTTTAGGTTTTCTTGAAAATACGTCATGCAAGTAATATGCAGGGTCTCGAACTTGGGCTGCAGTATATCGCAGGAACGGAAGCTCGGCTCTTGTTTGGAGGAGACCTAGATCTAATGAATTCAAACAAGTATAGTCACGTTGGTCCAATTCTCGTGAGCGCTATGTGTGTGATTCGCTGGGCTTGACAGTGCATGGGTGATCGAGCTTACTGAACGATACATCATCACATGCAAGTCCCATCTGCTTGTTTGTAGGCATCTGTTGTGGTTCATCGCTTGGTATTTTGGTCATTTAGTCGCTAATAAGTTGTACATAGTCTACTTCAAAACACGCATCTTCCCTTCAAGACTAACACGGCGGTTCCATCAAAGTCCCTGCATCGGCAAGCATCATCTCATCCGTGTAGCCCAGGTGCGCCATGCTCGCGTCCATCGTTGGGAAGAAAGGCATATCTTGCCCATAAGAGTCGAAGAGCAGCGTCCGTGGTGACATTGGAAGTAGTATATCGGTCGACGGAGTAAGTGCCTGGATCACGTTTGTTCCTCGACCAGTTTCGCTACCCAACATTTGTGGCCCATCGGTGCTCCCGGTCGTCAGTGAGACACTCTGGTCCAGGCTGTTGATCTCCCCCGCTTCTGATGTGCTCAAGTGTCGATGGTTGCCAAAGTATCGGATGTCTCGCTGAACAGCATTCGAGCCGAATTTTGAAGCTTCATTCGATAACGGGCCGCCTTCGTGGACACTCCCAAAGAGCTCGCCGATGAGCATACCCTGGCACTCCATTTTCCGGCGTGCCCTCCGTTCTCGGTACAGGACACATGCGCTCTGGAGATGTTCGACGATGGCGAGCTCTCTGCTTGCAACAGGATCGTGCTTGCTGAACTTCTTCAGTAGCGCTTGCGCGTCGTTCAAGCCATGGTCTAACGGGAATGTGCTGTCTAGGTCACCAAAGACGGCCAGGCCGAGGACCAGGGCGGAGACAAAGACAGAGTTGATGACAAAGGGATGTCGTTTAGCTACGTTTTTGTCCGGGATGAGGGTTGAGAGGAGGTCGATTGTCCGTATTGCAGAGTCCACGCAGGCATGGACCAGAAGTTGGTCGGACGGTGATGACAAGGGCGTTTCCTCGGCCCACATGGACGTCGTCCGGGTGCGCGCAATGTTTCTCGAGACAAAGTCGATGAGAAAAGGCCGTGATAACAGCATGATACTCCAGTAGTATGCTTCTTTCATGTGGTAAAGCCCTATGTTCGGATATCTCTCACCGTCATCGGCGTCAACATACTTACTGGGTTTCATCCCGTCAGCCGCGAGACCATCACTGAACTTCGCGGCCCATCGACGGTGCTGTTCGCTGATACGCTCGAGTGTTTCTGTAGACACCATACGCTTAGCGTAGACGTCGTTCAAGATCGATTCGAAGATCGCGCAAAGATCCAGTGAGGCAGAGTAGTTCTCGCTTGCTGATGTATCTCGGGTCTCGGAAGTCGCCAACGGCCGACCTAATGAGGCGGCCAAGAATAGATCCAGAACCCGGAGGGCTTTCCACAGTCGATCCCTAGTGTCTTGCTCTTGTGTTGAGAAAAGCGCCGGGACGTCTCGCCGGTGAATCCCCAGCGCGTAGGCGGCACGGGTAGCGACGCCCAGGTGCATGAAGGCTGAGTTGCGTCGCGATGCACCGAGGAGGTAGACGGTGATGAGGATGTAACTGCGCACCGTGTTGTTTGTTGGGTTCTCCATGGCATACGAGACTGCCAGGAATCGACCATAGTTGAAATACTTCTCTGCATCGGCATCCCGATCATCCGGGCACCGTTGTGCTCCGATGCCGAATATCAGAAAGAAGATACAGTTCATGGCCTCTTCATCTTGACTCATGGGCTCTCCACGCAGCCAATGTTCGAGGTCCTTGAGGATTTCAGACTCATTGAAAACATCGAGAATACAGTTTGTTGCACGGAGATACCACCGCAGCAGATATCTTGCCTGCTCAGTGCTAGGCTTGGAGGGGATATCGGCGGGATTCGTGATGATCCATTTTGGGCGGCCTTCAGGAGTCGCCTCGACCATGATATGCCGCAAGGGATCATCAGTGAAGGGGCACAGGCCGACGCGATCGCGCACAAGCCGGCGTATCACTTTCAAGAAGGCCAGATTGGCGGCGTCGCCGATGAACATGAACCGTCCCTTGCCATCTGCGATGAGTCGCGATACCTTTGGTACCGCAGTGCTCTGTGAGAGGTGGCTGATTGACGACGACGCGCGCCGGTGCTGATGGTGATGACTCGGTGAAATGACAGCTTCATGAAAGGAGGCAGTCGGCCCATAAGAGCTGAAGAGATCCTGACCGTGACCGGGAGGACTGCCTCGGTGAGGAGGAGCAGGAGGAACATGAACCTGCGGGCGATCAGGACTTCTCACGGATGACGAGTCCTCCGCAGCGGCAAAGTTCGTCGGCGGGCCGATGAAGGTGCAGTCGGCTTCGACTCTGCGGATCACGCACCTCCGACAGGGTTGTTGACCATCGCAGCGTTCCTTGCGCCGCTTGCAATTCCCGCAAGCCTTGACGCATCTACGCCGCTCGCTCTGACGAACTCTTTTCGTAGGCATCGTTTGCTCGCCTTCGACGTTCAATCTGATTGAAGATACGATATGAAAAAAGTGACAGCCTCAAAGCTGTCTCAATTCAACTAGAGACGAGTGCGTGGCAAGATAGGAGACGTTGAATCTCGGGGCTGGGGGGCCAGACAGGACTACGGCGGCGGCGGCCAACTGAGGCAAAGGATGGTCCGGGGCAGAGCTCTTGGCTTTCCCTTTCCCCCTTTGCTTGCGCGCGCGCTCTCTCGCTTCTTTTGCGGGGGAGCACTTTTCCAAGGGGGCCCTAGCTCACAAATGTTTCCCCAGATTTTGCTGCCCGCTGCGGCGCAGTTCAACCATCCCGCGCCTCAAAGGATGCCGAGGTTTTTGGAGGTTCAAAGAGAAATGGGGAACAAGTCAGAACTCAAGAGTCGTCAATCCCACGGTGGCGTAGCCAATAATGGTCGGGGTCTTACTTCTGCAGTAACTACCATTGGCTGTGGTTGGTTGCTTGAAGAAACGGGTTGTTGGGTTGGATCGTCAACCGCTTGGCTCGGCATCCAACAGTGTCCCGCATCCGTTCCGTCAACCCACGCGATATATCCACCGCTTACAAGTCCGACGGCATTTTGAGCCATTATTCAACTCATGCCTTCACTCGAAAGACTCGAAGACGATGCAATTGATATCCAATGCGGACTGGATCATCGTTACTACCCTCCACCGTTGCGTTACCACGTCAGCTCTGCAAGGAAGACACTGCTGGTAACACCGAGAGAGGGCCAGCATAGAAATATGACAGCGAAACTGGCTTGGAAACAACTGACTAAAAGCCAGCAGCGACTAGCATAAGTGCCACCTTCCGAGGACACCATTTCAATTAAACTGTAATGTCAAACGCACCTATCTTTAACCAATAAAACACTCAAAGTTTGTCCCTTACCCGACATGACCTCGAGCCCACCGATGCCCTTATCCGACGATCGCCCCAAGACCGAGAGGAAACGGTTCCATTTCATTGTCCCAAGCCTGAGCGCGGCCCCAGGAAGCGCCACCTCACTTGCCAGCCCCTCAAGCTAGACCCGCAGTAGCTGCGCCCATTTCCGAATCCATCGGGAGCCGGGTCTGTTGGAAGTGGTTCTAGAGTTGCTACTGCTGGACACTGGGACAGCACACATGTACCCTTCCGCCCGATTCCCGATGCGGGTCCGACGTTTCGTTGTCCACTGCTGTAACGCAGCTGCTTCCGACCTCTCGCGAATCGCCGAATCGGATCGGGGAGTCAGATCGAGAGCTACGGGAAATGCAGAGCGGATATGGGCACGATGCGCAATCGCAGAGCTGAAAGTCGGAAGAAATAATGATCCTTTTTTCGTAATTGACGATTATCGTAACTCTGATAGCTGCACACAATCAACAGTAGTTCCAACGGTTTGGTTACGCTGTACTCTCTGGATTACTCTTTACTCAATCCAGGCCTTGTACGCGCGAGCCAACTGAGAATCGTTTCGAACGGCCTTGTTTTCACAATAGCAAGCGAGCAACAATGGCGGACTCAAAATACTCAGCCGTCGCTGAGACGAAACAAATCTTGGATCTCGTCCTGAGTTCCGTCCAGATACCAGCAGAGGCAGAAAAGATCTCAAAGGCTGTGCAGTTTTCGGCGACCCGCGACTTGCCCTATTTCCCGATTCCTTTCAAAGAAACGGAGTTGGCCTCAGCTCTGAAGGCTATTGAAGGTGGTGTAGCAGGGGCCCTTGCAGCCACCAAGGATGGCGTCGCCTCCGGCAAGAAGGTGTCTGTGAGCTTGGAGAAAAGCACCGCGTTCCTGATTCAGGCGTATTTGGCAACTGTTGGAGGATATGGCAAACTCGATAAAGAAGTGAAGCAGTTTTTAAAAGGTGAGTTATGTTGTTGCAATTTTGAAAGCAACATGAAGTTTTCTGACTTGTGCCCTTAGATACGGATTTGCTTCAGGCACAGTCAGATCCTTATCGCCGCATGTCGGCGAATTTGTATGAGACAAAGCAGCCGGGTGAGTACTACCACATTCATGGATCTCTTGAAGCATCGACAACGCTTGGCATGATCGGTCTCGAGCCATTTAGGCCAGACTTGAAAGATCATAGTGCTATTGTTGAGGCGATAGAGTCTCATGTGAAGCAATTTTCGGTCGATGAACTTGAGCGGATGAACGCCGATAAGCGCCAAGCTGGAGTGCCTGTTCTCAAGCATGAGGATTTTATCAAGACGCCTCATGTAAGTCTCGCTTGTTGAGTTTGCGATATCACTGCTGATCAGCTTACAGGGCAAAACTAACACCGCACTTCCTCCGTGGAGCGTGGACAATCTTGAGACTTCAACACCACCATCACCTTTGCCGACTACATCTGACAAGCGGGTACTGTCGGGTATCAAGGTGCTCGAGCTGTGCCGCATCATCGCAGGGCCCGTCATAGGACGCATCCTCGCAGAGTACGGCGCAGACGTTCTGAAGATTACCAGCCCGAACCTAAGCGATGTCCCGTTCTTCCAAGTAGATGGCAACATGGGCAAGCATGCCGCGGATCTCGACCTCAAGACTGAGGAGGGGAGAAAGCACTTTGAGACGCTGCTGGCCGAGGCGGATGTTGTGCTGGATGGCTACCGCCCTGGTGCCCTAGAGAAGCTGGGGTACGGTGCTACTGCCCTCACAAAGCTGGCCAAGGAGCGCGGAAAGGGGTTCGTGTACGTGAATGAAAACTGCTTTGGATACCAAGGGGAGTGGTGCCAGCGGCCCGGCTGGCAGCAGATTGCCGATTGTGTAAGTCAACACATTTCTATTTTGAGACTGCAAATCGCTGACTGGGTTATAGGTGAGTGGCGTGGCGTGGGCGCAGGGTCAGTTCATGGGGCTTGATGAGCCCGTTGTCCCTCCGTTCCCCATTTCTGACTATGGAACGGGATGCATGGGCGCCATCGCCGCTCTCACGGGTCTCTATAACAGAGCGACGAAGGGTGGTTCATGGCACGGCAAGGCATCGCTGTTGCAGTATGATCTCCTTCTTGTTAAGGCCGGAAAATACCCAGAGGATGTCCAGGAGAAACTGCGCAAGCTCGCGGGCGACGATTTCCTTGCGTTGCGGCACAGTCACAGCGTCGATCAGATTTCTGGCACGGCGCTCAAGGCAATGAAGGGGTATGCGCCAGAACTGTTCAGCTCACCCAACGTTCGCGAGAAGTGGTACGCGAGGCGCTACAAGGCAGAGGTTGAGGCTGTGAGCCCCGTGGTTGAGATTGAGGGCGTTGAGATTGGGTTCAAGAGGGCTAGCAGGCCGAACGGCTCAGATGAGGCGAGCTGGGATTTTGGCCCAGAGGAGGATCACCGCATTGTTGCGCAGACAAATGGGGTTAAGAGGGCGTGAATCAATGTCAAAATAGAATAAAACCTCATCTAGACTTTTGAATAATGAGTTTCAGTGACCATCAAAGTTGCCCCAAACTCTCAAGCTGTTCGTAGTACGCTCGTTACAAAGCTGAACCGCGCGAACTGGCCCATGGATTCAGCGCTTTAAGACTGTGAAGTTGGGCTTCGCGTACACATCGTGAGCGGCTGTGAACACTCATCTCACGTCTACTATCACGAGATATTACTGAATGATAGATATGATGACCATCGTATCATTGGAGTAAATCCGCACGGATTTAGGGGTACAGCAGAGTCACATCTCACAGCCCGAAGCCGAAGCCAATGATCCTTCCCGCGCGCGTGACTCCGCCAAAACGAAGCCTGGAGCCATCAAACTGCGGGGTCCCCGGGGCAAGCCGACCGGAATAGGTGCATAATGAGTGCAAATATGGCATGTCCTTTGTTCTATCAGTATGTTTGTGAGTCTCGGCAGACACACCCCTCGCGTCGGATCTCTCCCCCGTACCCGAAAAGACAGTTGCGTGTGTTTCCCGGACCCGGGGGGCGGTTTCCGGGAGCGTAGAAGCCCAGCGCCGGTGGTACCCGCCCAGTAACAGCGCACGTGCAATTACAAAGCAATGGCGGGTAATGCACGCGCTGTGATTGGGAATAAGTATCCTCCATCGAACTGCGGGACGCTTTTGGCAGTCGGGGTAGTTGAAGTTAGCTCATCTTTCAAGATCACGTCGTCTCACCGAGAAAAGCATTATCTACATCATCAGCGATACTCCCTAGAGTTAACCAGAAACTCATCATACAACACAAATTCACGTCTCTCCACCATGGGCTCATTACAGAACGGAGACGGCCAGTACCAAGGCCTCGGCCAGGACTTCACCAAGCAGGTCATCGCCTCCATGGGATCGGAGACGAACCCCAGACTCCGTGAGATTCTCACTTCATTCATCCAGCACATCCACGACTTTGCTCGCGAGGTCGATCTTACGACAGATGAGTGGATGATGGGTGTCAACATGATTAACTGGGCGGGCCAAATGTCAAATGACCGACGCAACGAGGGCCAGCTGCTTTGCGATGTTCTCGGACTCGAATCGTGAGTTTCATGATGAACGATGCAAATTGC
Source organism: Colletotrichum costaricense (assembly GCF_030867565.1). NCBI lineage: Eukaryota > Fungi > Ascomycota > Sordariomycetes > Glomerellales > Glomerellaceae > Colletotrichum > Colletotrichum costaricense. Next base: position 2,103,517 of record NW_026848232.1, on the reverse strand, counting down.
AGTGAGGCTAATGAGACTGTCAGGCTCGTCGACGATATCACCAACAGAGTGGCCACAAAGAACGGCCAGCCAGGCACAGCAACAGCCATTCTCGGCCCCTTTTGGCGGGCCGACACCCCTGTCCGCCCCAACGGCAGCACAATCGCCGTGAAGTGCCCCGAGGACGGCGAGCTTGCTTTCATGTACGGCCAAGTGACGTGCTCCAACACCGGAAAACCGTTGGCGAATGCTTCAGTCGATGTCTGGCAAGCATCCACAAACGGTAAGTTTTGAAGATCAGGCTAAGCTTTTTGCACATGTCGTCTAATGTTCCACCACAGGTCTGTACGAGCAGCAAGATGCCGATCAGCCCGAGCACAACCTCCGCGGAGTCTTCAAGACGGATGCGGAGGGACGTTATGGATTTTACTGCCTGCGACCCACGCCCTACCCAGTGAGTCTTCTCAGGATGTATTGATGAAGTTGCTCTTGGTTGTTGACGACATCTCTCAGGTACCGGGTGACGGCCCCGCTGGAAAGCTTTTGGACCTGCTTCACCGCCACCACTTCAGACCTGCTCACATCCATCTCATTGTAAGTGACCAGCTCGAATGCACATATCCCAACGCAGGTACTAACAATTCTCCAGGTCAAATCAGGAGGCTTCAAGTCGGTAACAACACAAATCTTTGACGAGGACTCAAAGTATTTGGATGACGACTCTGTGTTCGCGGTGAAGGATGGCCTGACTGTAAAGTTTATCGAGAGAAAGGGAGACCCCAAGGCTGCCAAGGAGCTCGAGTACAACATCAAGTTGGCTGCCGAGTGAGCTGAAGAGGAGATGGGATCTTGTTCATTAATTGTTATGGAAGGCTGAAGCATGAATACCAGGAAGAATGCCTTTGCTGAAGTACACTCTGCATTCGTGAGGATTTGATGACCCAACTGTTGTATTCGATTCAATTAGCGATGAGCTAGGAATAGAGGACTGCTGAGACGTCGATCGCTGAGGACAATCATCGGGTACCTTATCCCTGAGTACTTCGGTAGTTCGCCCAGAAAGAATTCGATGGAGTCTCCGGCCTCAAGTTGCCTCATTGTTGATGACCTTTCCCAGCAGTATTTACACCTCTCTTGATAGCTTGTCGGATTCTGCTAGTACTGCGTCAAGCTGTGAGCGTCCAACTTTTAGTAGGGTGGTTATGAAGTTGATACATTTAGGGATGATGCAGCGTGATGTGGCAACAGCAGTGGCAGTATGAGCTATGAGCTTCAGTTGACTGACCTAAAAGTTGCATCATTTGCTTCATGGAGCCCCGTATAAACCTGGAGCAGCAAGAAGACGTTGTGCTGAAGGGAATAACATCGTCATCAGTTTCCAGTACGCCAAGTGGATGTTGAACGTCACAAAGCAGCCGCTACTCCAGGACAACTTATCCTGAAGCACAAAACAATGTCAGGTACACGTCCCCGTATCTTCTCTGATTCGACGTCTTTTATGAGTTCTTGATTGACTGAAATGGCGGGAACAGAGTCGGATTATTTATTGTATTACTAGCTAGTACTCCAATGAATGGTGTACTGACGTTAATCCTTGCTCTGTGGAAAACATGTGACAGCAAGCTCAACTCATCGCTACTGTTAAGCTACGTGCTTACTTCGTCCCCAATCCTGAACGCAAGAATAACTACTTCGTTGTTCTTCCTCTTCCCAAGGAGTTCATGGATCAGTTCGAGCCGGCATGGAGGAAGCTCTTGGAGCAACAAGTTTCACTGATTATATGGGAGAACGAGGACGACAAGAAGCCGTCTGTGTTCTGGTAAGCCAACCCAGGGAATCAAAATCACTCTCTTTTGTACTGACTATGTGTAGGCGATGTAGTTTCAAGCCGCACACGAGCTACATCCAGACTCTCGAGCCTCGCCCTCTTGCCGAATCTGTCGCTGTGCTTTTCTTGTCACGCCCGCACCCTCATGAGCCCGGAAGTCGATGCACCGTCGTGAGCTTCGAAAGTCGAGCGGATGCCAATGCGGCTCGGATGGCGCACTAGAGCTGCGTAGTCCTCTACTTCTTTGGAATCTTGGACCACACCGAGCGAAAGATCATCGTTGTCGACAAGTGAGTAGGTTCGTGTGATCGCGTGGGGACCGGGTGGAAGTGAGTTAGGCCCACACAGCCGGTCAGCTCAAGGTGGAAGTGGGTTAGGGCCCAGTCATCTAAGGTATTGCCTTCTACGACAACATGCACAGCGTTTATTAGTATATCTACTATCCTTAGCATCTCTGTCCTCGGCATCTGTCCTCGGCATCTCTGTCCTCGGCATCTCTGTCCTCGGCATCTCTGTCCTCGGCATCTCTGTCCTCGGCATCTCTGTCCTTGCCATCTCTCTTGTTGGTATCCCTGCGCTTGGTGTCCTTGTACCTTGTATCTCTGTCCTTGTATTGTATTTCCTGTAGAGTATTCTATTACGTATAGTTTATAGACTATGAATGGCGTAGGGGACCTCTTTTTATTGTTTTTAATATTGTTCTTTTAGTAAGTCTTCTGCTTCTACTAAAAGAAGTCATATAAGTCCTCGCCGTCAGAGTCGTAGGATTTCGGATCGGCACCTGCTGTTAGCGAGAATCCTGTGACTAGATTGGCCTGCAGTTGCAATAGATCGTAGCGCGGGAGGTCGGCTTCGCGATCGGCGTAGACCTTGATCAGCTTTCCGTCGGTCACAGTTTCCCATGGGTCCGGACTCGTTGCCCCAAGTGTCTCGTGATCACGGGTCTGGAACTCGTCGCGAGGATCCCAGACGTAGTTGACACGATCCGTCATCTTGATGTTTGTCCATCGAAGCCAATGGAAAGTCATTTCCTGACACCATCGAAGCTTGTTGACCATCCTTTTTGCGGCGCTTCGCGTTCTCATAGAGTGACGGGAATTTGACTGATTGGCAGTTTGGCGCTCCGCCGTAACGCTGTCGTCTTCCATAGCCACCATGTATGGTTTTCCATTGGGCTTGAGCATGAATTTGCCGTCTGCCCAGTACTCGTGCAGTTTGGCATTCAGGCAGAGCATGTTGGCCGGCTCATCAATGATACTATCGTCGTCTTCTTCGCACAAGATAAATTGAACTTTGTTCATTGCGTCCTCGCCATCCCAGGCTTTCATTCCATGAAGCAAGGACCACAACATCCCCTCGCAGTTCGACAGAGCAAAGGGAACAATATGGCAGACTTGAGGCAGTTCCATATTTGTGACAATACACCGTTTATTGTCGCGTCCCAGTGCCTGCGGCAGAGAGAGGTCAGTGATAAGTCTTATCCAACGCAGTGTCGCAATCGATGCTCACCTCATCGGATTTTGCTTTGTTGCGTGTTCGCTTGGGCGGCTCCTGGAGCGTCTTCTTGGGTGCAGCCGACTGCTCAGATGAGGAAGCTCGGCATTTCTTTGTCGCAGAGGATGCTGTATCGCCCAAGATTTCCTCATCAAACTGTGCCACCCCAGAATCCTTCCCCTGGTCGTATCATTTCATGACTGAGAAACCAATTAGTATTTGCAGGTTTGAACTGAAGCGAGAAGACCATACACGTTCTGATCAATCTGGGAAAGTCAGCTGCTGCCATACTCTGCTTGCTAAGGTACGTGTAAAACGCTCGGTAGTCGGGTCTGACTTCCTCCAACTTTTCTGCAATGTCCACTAAAGAGTGAACGTCGAGGACCCAAAGACCGCTCCAAAACCGAGCTGTCTTAAGTTCAGGCATCGTGATTTCGTCCAACGATCCATAGATCTTCCGAATGAGAGGTAGCTTCTGTTCGAAATCTCCGAGGTAGTCGGGATCCGGAAGACCCTCTGTAGTTGACATCGTGTAGAGATGATCTGAGAGCGACACTTTCCGGTTGGTAGTTTACCGCCTATTCATGGTGTTGATGTCCTGGATCTCAGATTAGCAAACCTACGTGGAATTTCATACCTCAAGGGGAGACGAACAAGGTAGTTGTGTTCAAATATTTCGGTCATCAAGGTTAAAGCCATCATGGTTGGTGCCATTATTGTTGAGCAGTTACGAATTCTGTTAACAGGTACCCTGTGCCTTCCACCGCGGGTTGACTTAGACAGTCCCTGGGTGCCTGCTTATTGAGTGGGTCCCATGTTCCAACTACCACAATCTTAGACGAAAGGGGTCTGCAGTAGTCGGCCCCTGCCACGCTCCTACCTGCCCCTGCCTTCACTTGGGCCGGAGACTAAGCCACGATATGCGCCGCACCGTTCAGCCACAGGTCAACATCATCCAACGTCCGTTTCAACCACGACGTAATAAGGTACCTAGGTAAGGTAAGGTAGGTTGGGCCTTACGAATGCATGTCTCCAAGTTCCAGAATCCGGCGAGCCTCTAGGATTCCAGCAGAAAATGCCTTCTGCTAGACTCCTAATCATTCAGTCCTCAATTTTTCAACAACCATAACGAACGCCATGCCTGTCTCTTTCCCAATCCAAAGATCAACTAGCTCCTTCCGTTCGGCCAGTAAAAGTGCAATTTGGCCAATAAAATCTCACAGTGCCATATGTGGCACTGTAGCACGCCAGCTGTCGCGTTTCATTCTGCGTATGGCCAGCCCTGGTTCGTGTGCTAAGACGTCAGCATGCATCATTGACGATGCATGTGGCCAAAGGTACGTGTACCGCTGGTACTAGTCTCCTCAGATAGCGTTTCGGTTCTCATCACATAACGAAGCCACGTAAGCTGTAAGTTTTAAACGTTCGGGCAAGTCCGTATCATAGGCTATCTGTGAACCATGTCTGGGTTGGAGCAAAACAAAGAATATTGTAAGAAATTGGGCTGGTTAGGTATGATGACCTTATACCGCGAATTCTTTGGCATACCTAGCTCAAAAAGGCTCCCATGCTGGATACTGCCGCACCCGCCAGGTGGTCTATAAGCCTCTCACGGTTCTCTAATTGCAACAAGAAAAGGGTGTGTGGCTCATTGGTTGAGCGTCTCGTTCCAGGCAGTGGCCCATGGCCCTGTCTAATGTAGTTGATAACCACGGAACGAGGAGGAGCGGGTTCGATTCCTGTCACGTCCACTTTTATTTTTGTGTTTTTCTTCGATTGTAAAATGCTGTTACCACCCTATCTACTCAATTCAGGATGCCTACTTATCAACGACCCGTACGATAGAATCATACTAACAACACCAATGCAATTGAAGTCACTAGCCTACGTTATGATAAGAACGCTACTCGCCTGTAAGCCTTTGATCGAGGTTGGCTATTTGTACATTAGACTGGTGACATTGGTGACTAATTTTGAGCAAACCATGCAAAGATCATCGAGATTCCAAGCTGGACTATCGGTTTAGGTAGGCAGTAAGGCATAATCCTCATGTGGCGACCTCAAGTTGGAGTATTCATAGTAGAGCTTCCCAGGTTGGTGTTGTTGCTGCCGCATGAGCTACTGGATCTGCTGCTGCTCAGGTTACTGTTACTGTTGGATTTTCTTTTGCTCCGGGAGAGACCGCTCGAATTGATGTCTGAAGGTTAGAGTCTGTTCGAAGGAGAAGACGAAGATCTTACCGCAGGTTCGTTGCTCATAAAGGAAGTGAAGTGACAGACTGACCTTGGCCCTGCAACCCAGTTGACTGGCACGGCGAGTGGGGCTTCCGATTGGACGGGCCCATGCGACGGCCCGAGCCGCCGCTAGAACTTTGACGACTCTGCAACGCAACGGGGCCAGATCATCACGTACTAGGTACTGGACGATAATACTCGACGATAACGAAATCTCCATCGACGTATTGTAGATGGAATCCGTTCTCCAAACATGTGATGTAAGGTGAAGATGGGGACCCGAACACGAATGCTGTGAGTGCAAGTACTGTGTCGATTCGGACCACACATGGGTTCTTCTAACATCCAACCTCTCCATTAACTGACTCTACTGGCCAGCAGGGACTCGACGGCACCCCCCGGCTCACATTTCTAAACTTGGCAATGACTTTGAGTAGTACCTACCTATAAGTGCTGGGTGTCTCTTGGTGTATGTCAGCACCACTTTATCATGGCTCCGGAAAACCTTTCACTCGGTCTTTGTCGGTGCAGTCAATATCTAAACAGTTAAAGCTGTACGTAAACAATGGCACAAGTGAGCTCGAGTGCATGACTTCTTCGACCTTACTCAATTTGTAAAGTTCATCAGGTACGGCAGTACTGCGGGCAGCTCCTTCCCTCCATGTGACCTCATTCAAATATCTCTTTTTAAAGAGGAGATTCTAGTCTTCATAATGCCTATCGAGCCTTAGAAAGTAGACGTTTATTCCAGAAACGATCTTAAATTAACTTTTATTAAACAAGATACCGGACTGGGGCGCAAATATGAGTAGGTACACACCACAACCCGCGATAATACGGCCCATGTCTAGGTAGATTTCTGCGGCGCAACCTGCGCTAGGCAGTACTTGAGTTTCTGATGCTCTTTCCATTCTAACAAAAACAGACGGACGTGTGGCTCAGTGGTAGAGCGTCTCCGTTTCATGCTTAGAGGAGTCGAGCTCGCTCACTCCTTCCATACCATACACCGCTTGCGGTAATACAGTTCTAAGCAGACAATGAGAGGAAGCGTGGGTTCGATTCCCACCATGTCCATTCATTTTTGTTTTGTTTTTCTCCTCTCTATTCATCAAAGTTATTTTTGGCCACCCAAACGGCTCACGACGTGAAATGACTGAGCCTTAAGGGTTTCTCTGCCTGCGAGCAGGACTACCTGCCCTCTGCCAAACGTCCAATCAGTCAGCTTCCCAATCCCTACCATAAAACCCTCGCGCCTGCCTCTTTCCCATCCTATCTTCCTAATTTTCCGACTGCGCCTTCCCACGTGACCAGAAGGTGATAGAGACGTTCTCTGGCAACCCTTCTCAGCTAGACATATGTGGCCGTCCAACCTGATGCCTGCCACCTGTTGGCCCGCGCCTGGCCAGCCCATTTGGTGTATGGAGACGCCAGCATGGTTAGAATAGTACGAGCACCCAGAGGTCCACGTAAGGTTATTAAATTGTAAGACTCGATATAAAGCTAAGGGAAAGGTGATTGGGTAAATTATTGTTATTTACACTTTATCTCCGATGACCCAACTCTTCTGGCCTTATCGATTGTGTGTAATGTATCGTACCTATACGTTGCGACGCGATGGGGTGGCTACTGGTCGGGCTTTGCCGGCGGTCTTCTTCCTACTGACACTTTTTTCCACCTCAAGATCAAGCGAGTCGTTCGAGGAGCCATCTACTAGTATACGTAAGACGGCCCGTCATCTTCCAGCTTCAAAAACACCACAGAAGAGCGTGAAAACGAGTTATTCCTCAACTGGAAAGTGGTCTTCAGGACCTATACAAGGACCAATTTGAGAAGCTACTCACGATCACGACAGGCTCTCAACCATCGCTCTTGGCCATCATGACCTATCTTCTCAGACACCACCCAGTCAGATGTTATTCAAGGATTACCATGGGTGGACTTGGGACTCACATATCACACCACGGCCACAACCAAACACAGAGTATGAGTCATCAATGAAGAAATGTACTTTTCTGCCTGCCCAGCAAGCTACATTTCAAACGACATTGGTGATGTTCTCGTGGCTAAGCCAGAGATATCAATAGAGAAGGTCCCATCATCTGACCAAAACACTACTTGTCTCCAACGCTCGGTCTTACTACATGTCGCTATGGGAGGGCTCGTAACAACTAGAACTCATGCTGCCTGAGCGAACGCACCGTAGGCAAAGCCCGATACCTTTTTGAAAGGTGTTCAGACTCGGACTACGATTTCGCCTGTAGGCTGGAACAGTGTGCTTGTACTCATAAGTACATTTAGTGCTTGATTACTCAGGGATCGGGTCAGGCATCCTTTCTGCTAACTCCAGTGCCTTAGTGATAGAAGTATGAAATAGACGTGCTGGCCAAAGGTCTTCCTCTTGCAACAGCTTCATGTATGCATATGCATATTTGCTCGTCCATCCGCACTTGTGAACGCACAGCCCATCCACATCGTTCACCCCGGCAGTAAGTATTTCTGCCAGCCTCAGCCTTGCGAGCCCTCTCTGCTCTTCCAGCAGACCTGCCCGGTTGCTTGTTAGTTATAGGTTCAAAAGATCCTCATGATACTTACAGAAGACCCTCCATGTCATGAGAGACTCGGCATCTTTCCAACAGAGATCAAGATAAGGACCATCATGGTCAAGTATCAATGCTCTCGTGATCTCCTTGAAAGCTTGAGCACTCTGCAAGAGATATGCTGCGGCAGTGAGAAGCATAAGATTGCCAGCTGATTCTCCAGAAGGTCGAAGCCAGCTTTCGGCGGCAAATTTGAGAGCATTGCCACAATCATACTTGTCCGCGGCCACAGCGACTGCGAGGACATCGCCAACAGCAAGAGTTCGAGGCACCTCACTATTCTTATGATGAATGACGGAACAGATGATTCTCAATGCAGCAACATTGTCTTCAGGCAGCAATAGTTCGGAAGGTTTACCCTGATTGTGCATCTCACGGCCTTCCTTCCAGTCTGGCCCGAGCATAACGGAGAATGGTTTCGATGCTGCCATCAATGACATAGAATGAACGCGCATTCTTGTCTCATCTGGCCCAACTAACAGAAGGAGGTCGCCATCAGGAGCGATTTCGATAATTGTGCTTGGTCGGCCGTCTCTTGGATTTTCCATACTGATTGTGGATAGCCGCCACTATTGTGAGGAAACGTCGTTGGTAAGCTGGACCACGTTAATGTTTGTGAGTACCCCGCATTTTTACGGCTCAGTATAAGAATGGAGGATATGGTGAAAACTGCAACAAAACGTAATGATGATGGAACAGACCCCGCGTCGCGTGCGCGTTGTAAACAGATACCAGATCAACACGCGGGCTCAGCTTCACGATTTCTTTCTCGCCCAGCTTTACTTGCGGTCTAAATGGGCTATCCTATCACCCCATTATCCAGAGCCGGAAACTCCGTACCTCTCGTTCCTGGAGCCCATCTCTGCGATGGTTTCATGGATGACACCGAGCACCGGAGTGATCGGACTCATTCTGCGCAAGGTCTTCATCTACGGCATGAATACTGAAGTCTCACAAACATGTATCATCATAGAAACCAATGTGTATTAAATTACGCTCGAAGGCTGGCATCATGCTCGTAGTGTATATGCTGAACAGGGTCGTTCCACTCGCTATACTCTTTCACAAGTTACCAGTGGGTAGGTCCAATGGTAGAACCATCGTCGGGTAGAATCTTTGTAACGGCGGCACCATCGGCATCCAAGTTCTGGTTTGACAAGTTAGAATCAGGACCATTGAAGGCAGATAAAGAGATAAACATACGGAAAAAGGCACCGTATTGCCCCACCAATCAGGGAATGAGGTGTTTGAAAGACCCAGAGCAAGTCCAGAGACGACGATGCAAAGAGCGGTGCCGATATCGAGGGCTCCGGAGAGGACGTAGTTGTAACGAGCTGAGAGTTGGGTTAGCACACGTGATAGCACGGCGACTAGTCCAAGTGGGGCACTAGTCACAAACGGGGAAAGACTTACTCCACCAGCCGAAGAAACGGTTGCGAACCCACCAGTTGAAGATGAGACCAACAATAACCCACTGTCCCAACCACCAGGTGGTGGCAGGAGGGATCATACCAGCGGCACCGAAGATAGCGGGGAAGAAGACGTATCGGAGCATGCTGCGGGGGTAGCGGCGGGCGAGGAAGAACTGGATGACGGGGCAGGCGGCACCGATAAGCCAGAAATAGTTGACCCAAGAGTAGAGCTGACCGGCACCGAACATACGGCGAGGACCAATGACACCCCAAATGACACTGGCGTTGTAGAAAGTGCGGGCATTAGGGCAAGTAAGACCCTGAGCCTGAGTGGAGGTGCAGACGCCATCGATGTTGCCACGGAGGAAGTTGTAAGAGGCAATCTGAACGAGGGACAGCCAAACGACGGCGAAGGTCTGGGCGGCGAACATGGTGCGGGGAGGAATCTTCATGTAGTGGCCGACCTTCATGTCAGACACGTACTGGAGACCGTTGTAGCAGAGCATGTAACCCCAAGACTTGAACAGCATCATGGCAACGGGGCGGCCGGGCGTCATGTAACCGACAATCATCTCAGTGATGACGTTAAGACCGGTCTGCTGGTTGGTGACTGCCTGAATGATACCAACGGGAAGAATGAAGAAGGCGCCGATGATAATGCAGATGATGTAGGCCCACCAGGTCAAGTGAGTGTTCCAGACCTGAGAAGCGATCATACCAAAAGCAAAGCTGACAGCGAACATGGTTGCGAACCACCACTCGGGAGCCTCCTTGTAGCGGCGCATGAGCTTGAGGTGGATATCAGCCTCTTCGTTGGAAGCAGACTTGGTTCGGTCAATGATGTCACGGCCGTAGAAGAGGGCAACGTGAACGAGCGTGCTGATGAGACCAGCGAAACCCATGCCGTAAGACAGGGAGAAGGCAGGTCCCAGGATGAGAGGGGAGTACTCCTGGTAGGCGGTCTCGTTGAAAGTGAAGTCGGGAGTCAAGATACGACTTGTGTTGTAGGGCTGAGCGAAGTGGTCAAAGTTGGAGTTGGCGCTGATGGGAAGGTAGCGGTAGAATTCAGGTCCGCCCCAAGCAAGACCAATGCAGCCAATCATCATGATGATAATGCCGGCACCGACGTTAGCGATGGCGAAAGCCGGAGTCTGCAGGGGAGAGAGCAAGAAACCGGAAATGGTGCTCCAGTCGAAGGAAATGGGGATCAAACCGAGACCGGTCTGACCGCCAAAGACCTGGTTGACGACAACGTTGTTGGGGGCGATCCAGCAGACAAAAGTGAAGATCTGCAGGAACTGGGCAAACACCTCGGGAATCCACTCATAGACAAAGGTAGCGGCAGCCACAATGAGGAAGAACTTGTAGCGACCGATCCTCCAGCCGTTGGTGAGGGCGGGATCTGAAGACGAGTGGTCGTGAAGTGAGTGCATGACGGTGGTGGTGATAAGGGTCGCAGGCCAGACCATGGCGGCGGGCCAGACGAGGTAGCGACGCAGAATACCGGCAATACCAAGACCCATGGCCTGGGTCGAGATAATGAGCAGAATCTGGAATCCCCAGCCAAAGTATTGCTTGTAGAAGATCTCCTGGGCGAGGAGGATATCAATGGCGTAACTGGCGGTGGCACCGGCAGCAGTCATCATGGTGATGATGGTGTGCTCCTTGACGTTGAAGGGACCAGGGTTGGTGTTGAGCTCATGACCGAAGAGGTTGAACTTGATCTCCGGGATGACCTTGGCGCAGAAGCAGCCAAGGGGGTAGGAGATCAATTGCACCACGGTGGAGGTGATGATGATGGGTGAGCGACGGAGACCGAGAAGAATGTTGCAGGCGGCGATGAGTGTGCACATGATGGCACCAATCGCCCAGGCACGGATGGTGTTAATGGGCAAGTCGGTATCGTCAAAAGGTTGAACCTAAGCTTGTTAGTCATGACGCCCGTCGCTCGACTCAGGACGTTGAATAAACTCACCGAAGCGCGGACCTCGGGGTAGGGAGAGTCCTCGTGGAGAGCAGCCTCAACGGCCGCCTCCTTCTCGTAGTCACCAGACTGGACAGCGGCGTCGGCAGCATCGAGCTTGTCAATGTCCAAAAAGGGATCCCACTTGTGAATCTTCTTGAACTTCTTGAGTTCGGCTTCCGGGTTGACGGTCTCGAGACCGTTGGCATCGACGCCGGTCGAGACGGCGTCGACCACGATGGGCCGCTCTCCGACCTTGCCCCTCCACTTGCTGAAGGCCATGGTTGGCAATCTTTCAGTTACTGGTTACCGGGTTGGTGTTGCGTTCGGGTTGCACCCTGAGTCCTCAAAAGAATGGAACTCAAAGGGGGGAGTCTCTGGTCGTAGAGCTTGTGGGCTGAAGAAACCAAAATCGAGCACGACGAGGGAGAGCGCGTCGGGTAGTATTTAGATGCGTCGCACATCCAGGGCCTCGTTGATGGACTCCATGATCGGTTGCCATATCGGCGACCAGTGGGCCGAGATATTGACCTGCCTAATGGAGTCAGTCGTGGGCGAAGCGGGCCAACCCCTGGCGGAGTATCGGGCGATACGAAAAGGCTACTATGTAGATATTGCGCTGGATGCAAGCGGAAGCTTGTTTGGACGAGAGGGTGTGTGTCTCTCCTATGGAGTACACACACCTGGAGCCGTGGAACGGGCGGTAGCTTGTCCTTGACAGACGCACTGACGTGACCGATAAACGAAATCGCCCCTGATGTGCACCAATCGTTCGTCTCGAGAGGACTCTTGTTGGGTCTATCCTTCCTCGCCACCGTCTAGAAGGGTGGGAAGGGACGGTTCTAGTTGCTCGTAAGAGGTGTGATCGTGCCGTTTGATAGGATACCACGGCACAGAGAGTCAACCGACCAACCCGCCAACCCGCGTTCGATACCTCGATATCCTCGCAGATGAGGACCACCCGAAGAACTGCAGGCAACGAACTAGCAGTTCGAGGAGGAACGGGCTGGATGGTGGGAGTGGAGGGGTGCTCTGGGGGTGGACACATTCCGCCCGTCTCTTCTCCACCCCCTGATAGGCCTCTCTCGGTGACTGGAGCAAATTAGGTACTCATGTACTGTTCGACGGTGCGGTCGCGGAGCCTGTCCGCCTCCAAAAATGACCAAGAGGCCTCTTGTCATTCGATGGTTAGGCCAGGGCCATTGAGCGCCGTTTGAGCGGGAATGGCGTTGGGGCGTTGGCAATTGATCCATCCCGCTACCCTCCTCCGCCGTCGTGCCGCCGGCCACCGCCGCCTCCCATCTTCCAGCCGCCAAAGTTGCACACTGACTTGACGACATGGGGCGCACAACGTCGGGGTTGTCAGACTGACAGGAGCCAGAGAGCTGACTGAGAGCATCGAGGTGAGTCGTTCCGCACTCAACAGACCATTCAAAGAGCCGCCTCGCTGATCGATCGCCAAGGGGGCTGGGCGCCAAGCACGAGAAGAGCAGGTAGTCACCGCGGGAGGGCATGGCGTCGCCGGGTGTGGCAGAGAGGTTGGCAGCCAAGCACATCTCAAGCAACTCAAGCAATGTCCAAGACGGGTGGCCAAGGTCGGGGAAGCGTGGGAAGCATCGCCAGAAGCCGCAGGTCGTACCCCAGGCTCGACCGCTAGAGCCAAAAGGAGGAAAAGGGCAACAAGACCAACGCGTTGGTGGCTGCGAGCTAGCCAACCCGCGTCGCCACTCCTCCGACAAAAAGTCGTTCAATGCAAAAGGGCCCTGCTTCCAGTGGATCTGCCGATAGCAAAGGGACCTTGGGGTCCGAGGATGATGCCTGTCTAGCGCGGTTGTCCCCCTCCAAGCCTTCGAGGCCAAGACTTTCTCAGTTAATCACCCGAGTTGAATCCCTGCAAAGGCACGCGAGAGTAGAAGAGCTGGAGAAGCGAGTTCCGACTCTGCTGGCCACTCAGAGATGCGGGAACAGAGCGACAATCTGCACTCTTCGGGAAGGACGTCGGAAGAGACGGCAAATGATGCCACCCATGTCATGGTTTGTCGGCAGCAAGGCCAATCATTGCGTCGAGTTGGCTTCGAGGCTGTCAGGTTAATGACACAAGCACTGACAAGTTGAGCATTCTGGACACAAGTGGATGAACAAAAAGTTCCTGAGACCCCTCCCACCCCTTCGTTCCCTCCGCAAATGGCCCCTCTGAAGGCGTGACAAACGTCCCTCTGTGCTCCGTAGGCGCGCCCTTCTGGGTTGACACGGTTGAAGGATGCCTGCCGCTTAAGATCCGAGCTGCTGGAGAGGGTTGGTTCGTCCGACTGCGCTTGGAGACTTTCCTGATGGGTGACCTCCGCCCCACGCGATAGTCCCGCGCAAAAGGACCTTGGAAATGCGGTTGTGGTCAGATTTGATTGTATCGGTATTCCTGCGTTGGCGATGAAGATGGGAGATGTCATTCATTCAGCACATCTATCCAGGAAAAGCGAATCAGCGCAACTGACTCGGCAGCAACCTCGGCATCCTTTCTCACTCAACTGCCTCACCGTCTTTCTCACTGTAGCACAGCGGACAGCATTTGGACAAACTTGGTGAGCAAACATCACGCGAAGGAACAAACAGGAAGGCAAGCGATATGTAACGCCTGACAAACCGCCGCAACATCGATTGCTGATGCCCTTTTTTCCCAGTCTATTTGCGACAGATTCTCCAGCGCCTCGGTAGCAGTTTTAAGGTTATCGAGAACGACTGGAATTACGGATTCTCGTACGTAAAGTTCCTATCATTTCCCCAGGTCCCCGCTGGTTGGAAAAGACGGCGTGGCGCGCGGTGGCACGGTGTCACGACTGCCCACCACCACCCTGGGCGACAGCCAAACAATTAAATTGGAATAATTTGTGCTTATTCAAGCATTCATCAATGCCGCCTGGAGATGCCTTCTTCCTCACACAGCAATTTCATATCATAACTGGTAATGATTTTCAATGCGGCAAACAAACATGGGCTTGTTGATGTGGGCAACCTAGAAATTGAATGGATGCATTTGGCCACCACCTCGCGTGGTTTCCGGGACATGGGCATGCGAGATGGCGAAAAAGGTTGCGAGAGCTCCATCCGTGATACCCGGCCGCCGAACCCTTATTCCAGAATATCTTCTGCGGGGTGGGCAGCCAGCGCGCATTCTGATCCGGACGGCTGCAGCGTCTCCTCGGTATCTCGGGTAGGTGAGTGACATCCCAGGAAAGCATGCGGCCTACCTAGCCTTGTGGACCGCCCTGCAGAAGGTCAGCTAAAGAACCAAAGAAGTATGGCATGTCCTGATGATTGCAAGAAATTCGGTCTTTCCCATTGGCCATCTGGCAAGCGGTAGCAGGCAAACCCAGAGATAGGGAATCCCAGCCTGTGGTCACTCATCAACCCCACGCAGCTTTCCGCCAGGCTGGTACGCTGGGTCTCTCCCTCTGGGTCTCTTGATGGAGCCGACGCACTCACTTTGTGGGCGACACCTTGCCTCTCGGTGACATGTCGTATCTATAGGCACGGTTAACACTTAATGGCGAGTTGCGGGGCGTACAAGTATGTTGGAAGTTGGGATAAGAGACGGCAGTGGCGTTAGTTTGGGCGAACCTGCTCAGACGAATGGCAGCTTAGTCCTTATCATCTGAGAGCTGATCTATGACATCTTAGGTCCCTTTAGGAGCCGCCACAATCCACTCGGCCGAGGCAAGCCGTTGGTAACGCAGCCGACCTCACGCTGGTGGTTGCAGGATCGAGACACATTTGATCGGACCGGTTTCTACCCGTTCAGCTCAGTCTCGTCCGAAAGGGCAGGTACACGAGCCTCGACAGTGATTTGGTGAAGGATTCAAGACTAGTACGTACCTATCTGCCTGCACTAAAAGCCCAACCACATTCAACCATGATCCACGTAACGTTGCGCATGCCGATCATGAAGCTGAATGACAACATTCTAGCTAAGACTTCTGCTTCTTTCAACAATTTACGTGGCCATGTTTGTTCGCCTCTGCCAAATCCTGCAGCTACGTTTTCCATTTAGCCACCGTGAAGCAATAGATTATCTGGTCGTCGCTGGATAATTGTTCAATCTGACCTTCCTCAATGTACTGAAGGATGCTTCTATTAATGAGCGGCTGCATGGTCTTGGCCAATTGCTTCAAACATACTTCGGTTTTACAGTACACTGTTTTCTAAGATAGTGATGTCGTCCGCTCATTCTAAATCCTCACGCAGTTTGCATGATGTGTGTTCCAATATATGGTATTATCATCGGGTTTGAGCACTGGGTGCTCTAAGCTTGTTCTTGGTGGGGATTCATACAGATTGACTTTGTTCATTGGGAATATAGCAGTGCCTCAGCCGACTGACTGCCTGATAAATCCGAGATCCATGCGACACTCAAATAAATGAGACATACGATTCCGTTGCTGAATATGGTCTGTTGAGATGTTTTAGCGCGATCTCTGATGGGGCTCTCAGACTGAGAGTAGTATATAAAGCTTCATGTACCTGAAGCCATGAAGGATAGAAAAAACTAATAGAATTCATCTTTGGTGTCGATATTTCATGCGCAAAATACGTTTGCTATTTTTCGACTTACAAATGGGGTGCTCCAGGAGTCGAAATATCGCATCAACTACAAAGAAGCGATAACACAAAGATCTGAATATTTTCTCCGCCTTTCGACTATGAAGAATTCTTCTGACTCGAGGTTATAGCGGAAATGATTTCGGATTAAAACTCTGTTCGTCTCCTGTCTACTGAGTAAGAGACGCACACCTTCCTGTTGTTCCCATTCCGCTGTTAGTGTAATAGAAGTAGTTGGTACGCTACAGCTCTGCCCCTTCATACACGCTCTGAGGCTACTAGTCAATTTCATAAGAAGGCTTCTATAACACTTCAACTGCTTCTGAGTAACGAGATACCTTGCGGATGGTCATTGCAAGACCTGCACGTGGGATAAGCTTCAGCCTGGCCGTTGATAACTTGATGTTTGCACTTATCTCCGGTACTACTGACCTCTGCTCGAAGCTAATTCATAGCGTTACGGTCGAAGCCTTCGGCATTGCCCCTAAGCAACGGTGTCTAAGCTATCAGGGTTGCGTTTGACCTGTACTACTTTGCCTGTCGCCAAACCTGTCTCCCTTAGCCCGATGTCAGTAGGGGCGCAGGTCTAACTGTCCACTTGAGTGGTCGGGCTTATCAAGGTAGGGTACCGGAGGGCTCTTCGTGATGAATGTGAGAGCGTCTAGATGAGTCCTTTTCTCACTGCCATCAAGTTCTTGTGACATAGGCAAAATGACTGCAACGAATATTCTTTGTTCATCGGACTTTGAAGCATTGTAGCAAGTGTCATAGGCTGTGTACAGGAAGGTCATGCCAAGAGAAGACAAGACTCACAAGAGAAGCCTTACTGTTGACAAGATCTCTCACACAATTGAGACAGACATCCGGGCAATGAAGCCAAAAGATGCTTGGCAGCAAATTTCACTAACACTGCGCAAAGGGATGCGGATTTTTGCCATGGCCAGGACTCCGGGTTTCTGCCTGACAACGTTGTCTCCTTTCTTTCCCATGGTGGACAAAGTTGACAACATCTTTGGAAAGTGGGCACTCTCATGGACACCATGAGGTTGAAACCTTACCATACAGGTTACGGAGATTGCTCTTCCAGGATGTACAAGTCGAAAGCATCTCTGCTGGCATTCATTCATGCTCACCAGCTAAACCACCCATTCCTCTCACTCACATAACCTGGCCGATTCTTCGCACCAATCCTCGGCTCCTGTCCCGTCCCTCACCAGCAATCCGATCAGCATATTCTCACAACGCAGCTGGTCATTGGTTCCAATTTCCCTCACATCTATAACCACCGCAACAACCTCTCTCCACTCATTCCTCTAACATACAAATCAGTCATCACAATGGGTTGCGGATGCTCCAGAGAACTCACTCCTTCTGAGGCTGCCATCGAGGAGAGAGATGTCGCCAGCCTCGAAATGGCCCAGAAACTCGAGTGGTACGCCCTTCTGGAACGCGGAGTATCAGAAAAGAGAAAGAAGGAAAAGATGAAGGAGTATAGAAGGGACTGGAAAGACTTCAATGGCCGCAGGCCCCGCGGGTTTTGGGGCGACTCTCCCAACTATCGAGGAATCCACGTCAACTTCCCTTAACGCAACCTCAACGACACATCATTCTCAGGGCTACTTAGTAACCTGCGCGAGACCTAGTCTTCGGAACAGAACCCCATATCATCCCAAGATCACTACAGCAACATTTCATGAGAGCACAGTACTGGGCTATGCCGGTCTCCCGTCTCATGACAAAAGTTGTACCGAGAAAGCTCAATGACATTCACCGCATTCGGTTCTCAGAGCACAGCACCGTACCGACTATCCAGGTTCACTGTCCTCAACATGACCGTGGCAACACGAAACTCTGAATCTCGTCCCTACCACCAAAGTCGAACTGAAACGAGTTTTCGCGGTCAATGAGAGTTTCTGCGACTTAAACATCGCTTCAGTGCATCATGATGTTGCGGATTGCCGAGACAAAGTTATATGCTAGGTTAAAGGTATATGTACCTAACTTGAACCTAAGGTACCTTATGGCAGGATACATGCCGCAAGGGGTCTTTCGGGGTTATCGGGGCTTCCAGATCTCGCAGATGAATCCTGAATGTCATACTATACGGGGTCGTTGGGAATTGCTAGGCACGTCTGGGCTGTATTGAACAAAGTAGACGGAATCAACGCAATACATGAACGATCCTCTTATAATTGTTTCCGAGTGCATTATATCTCGAAGAAACGAATGTTAGTTACATTCGGCCCATTAACTCATGAGTTTCTAGCTTCTCTACTGAACACCAGTCGAGACCCCCATTACCGAATGCCTCACCTTATCTTGAAGGTCTCCATAGCATTCAATTGAGCCATTTACGGTCCCAATAGTATCAGAATAAATGGGGCAACTCAGTAATAGTTTTAAATGCCATATTACTTTGGCCAACGAAACATGGCATCCAGATTCTTGCATCTTAAACCAACAATTGGGCTCCATACGGGCTGTGTAAGTGATGACTCACAAATCGCGCACGTAAGATAGGGCACCATGTCACGTAATAATACTGGTTCCTACCCTGAATTCTATTCTACCACCCCAACAAGGTATGGAATTAGTTGCTGCAAAAACTCGAGGCTCGAAGGTCATTTGATGAACTCCGTGGAACACCAAACAAGCCGCATGTTGTTGGCTCAGTGCGCTCGCAGGGCTGTCCATCTTTTGCATGCAGCCAACGAAATGGTCGATCGCCTCGGCCGGCCTAGGTCAAACCTGCATTCGCTGCCCCGCCGCCAGACTTTTGCACGTGCTCCGATCCACGGCACCCGACAAAAGGATCCCGGCCCCGGTCATCGCCCCACCAAGCGCTCTCGCATCGTGAGTACGAAAACGGAAATCGGCGCGGACGAACATCAGCTCCATCGTGGGGTAATGACTTAGAAATAAGAGAGTCGGCACAGATCTTAGTAGAGATAGACGCACTGATGCTGCTTGCTATATGTCAACACAATCAGTTGCAAAAGTGGAATTTTGTTCTCTCAACTCGATTCCATTGAAACTTACTGTGGTCTGGAGTTATCATCTTTCAATAATCCAACCTCTCCTCGAGCCTTTGAAGTGGAACTTCAGACCCGAGGTTTGGCAATTTGAATCTCATGTTCACATATTGTTCTGTAGAGTAAGGCTGCTTTGAATCCTCAGTACAACCCAAGGGCCGGGAGACTGACGGCACCATAACCCGACTGCTGTATTAATCCAATGCTGGAAGAACAGCGGGCTGCAGACTAGGAGCTGACTTCTATAAGTACGCTCCCATGCCGTTGAGATTGTGTCTCCGCGCAGACTACCTAGGCAACCAATAGGAGGACGTTTGAGATTAAGGGGACTTGTCTACTGACTGCAAGTAGTCGAACTAACTCATGTCTCAACTGTCTAAGATGATTCAATTGGACTGGACTAGACATTACTTAAGCTTATATGTCTAACCCAAGTCCCGGGCCTTCACTGAGCAAGTTGCCAGCACTATGGCTTACCCGGGATACAGCTTGATAGACCTTTAAGCGACTTGTTAGTTTCAACCAGCTCAGTTGCTGAGCCTCAGACTTCCGTCCGCTGATAGTTTGATGCCTTTCACATTTCTCTAGCCTGTTCCCAAGGAAGATGACACAATCACTCCACTAAACATCTAGGTACTTAATTCTCTAATTCTTTAGGTATGGGAATTTGTAAGGTTCTAAACTTCCAAGAATCATACAATTTTCACAACCTGACCATCTCTCCATACGCCAAGTATCTATCGATCTACTAGCCCAACTACCTGATATGAAACCAATCCAAGAATGTGTATGGAGTTGACATCTTCAAGTGCTTCGCAATCATATTTCCGCTCGGTGTTCCATCAACCTTATGAATGAGAATTCGAGAGCCTCCCCTCGTAATCGCTTCATGTGAGACAGTGTTTGATTGTCACGTCGATCAATTGAGCACGAAAGCAAGATGTAACCGCAAAGCGTAGGATGGTTCGGAGATGGGTGCGTGCGCCACGTAGGGGACTTCGGACTCGGACTCGGACCATACTTGACTAAGAATATAGAGATCCATTGGAGCTTTGATACATCGCGCAGACAGGCGGCAAGCAGCAGCATTTCATGCTGCTACGCTTGTCAAATTAGATGTTGCTACTACATTATGCCTTGCGTATTATGAACTGTCAAGAAGGCCGTCGGCGAGCACGTGGTGTTGTTTACTTGAACAAAGTACGTGCAAGAGAATTTTGAGTTGCGAAACCACGTGAATTGTCCCCAGTGGGCCGAGGCAGTGAGCTTCTGGTTACAGAGAGAAACACCCACGCCCCGCCACAGCCAAGGAAGCATCCTACTAACAATTCATGCTAACAACGACAAGGCTGTACGACCTGGGGCAATTCGACGAATTGTCGACGTTGGGGGAACAGTGGGGTAGGATTCGGTATGTTTTCTCATAATAGTTGCCAAAGACTAATGCTACGATCGCCGGCCGCGTGGGCGATGCATGTTGACCGCCGGCCGAATGATCGACGAATCCTTGCCCAACATCTTCCCTGTCCCAGCTGCACATCACATTTCCTTTCACGTTCGCATAATTGTCTTCGGGAAAGGCAGTTTCTGTCTTGAACCTGTTTTTCGGGACGTCTCGCTAGAAAAGGACCCATCAAAGAGTTTCCCTGGGTTCTGTCCGGGGGCTCATCAGAGGCGGAGGATCGCTGGGCGGCCTCCGCATCGTTTCATGTTTCGAAGCCGGACCCTGGGCCACATCTCCCAAATCGCCGGGCGCCTGAAGCTGAGGCTCTCTGAACACGTCATAGCTCAGGGCTCCCCCAGATCTGTTTGGTTCATGCTCTAGGGGTCAGCTACCCTTTTGGATGGGCAGAAGTGTGTATGGTCCGAGGTAAACAACGGCATGTGAATCACGATGATTTGATTCTATGGATCATAAAAAGGCTTCAGTTGCGCCTGCAACAAGTCATCATACAGTATCACTATCACCATCATACCTCGAGTCAACAGCATTCCAACGTACCAACACATCCCAGAATCAACTTTGACCACAGTCAATACATAACCAGCAAAATGTCTTTCGCCGATCTTTCCAAGAGCTTGAGTGACATCGAGCGCAAGGTCAACAAGTCGATCAAGATTCTCGGCAAGGGCAATGACATGAACTACAAGGATGCCATCAAGCTGGGCACCAAGTCGAACTCAATCGTCAGCACGATCAACAAGGGCATCAAGGACTACTCGGTGAGTTTCCGTTTTTTTTCGTCTCTGTCAAGCGACTGCTGGGATTAACACCTAAATCAATGACAGACCTTCACTCCCTCCGAAGATGAAGCCAAGAAGCTTCTGGGCCAGATGAACACTATCGTCGACCTCACCGAAACTCAGCTTAATGCCATGGTATCGAACCAGGCTCGCTTCGAGAGCTTGAAGGTCGGTGGCCTCGTGAAGAAGAACGTCACCAAGACCGAGGCTGCGGGCAAGGAGCTCTCTGCGGTCATGATTTCCAAGGCCCCTGCTAGCATCAAGGGAGATGCTGAGGCGCTTGAGAAGAGGCGTGAGGCTGCGTTCAGCAAGGCATCTGGAGCTTTTGCTGGGTCCACAGGCGGCGAGGACGAGCAACTCGGAGACGATTCCGACTAAGGGTATACTAGCTCCGAGCTTACAATACATAGTGGCTGTGTAAATAAGAGTCTACCCTTTCGCAATTTCGACAATGGATCGCGCATGGGATTTCCAAGTGCATTGTCATCAATTAGCCCGATGGGTCCGCTATGCGGTGTTGAATTACTACTACCTTGCAGTGGTGATGGATTTGAAGATCAATGTCGTTACATGCAACGAAATGCATGGTTGTTGGCGATAGCACCAACTTGGTGTGACGCAGCGTGAGCCTGGACCACTTTGCGTCACGTCAAGGTCTTTAGACGATACGGTACGGCCCGCGGCTCCGAGTGTTAGTAGGACAGGGCAATTCGACTGACTCGAGGTTCAGTTCAGGTCCGCTGCTTTTAATGATCATCAACACAAATCTTCTTGCTCTCAACCCATAGGGTAAAATAGCATCATGCGGCGGGAATACGATAGGCGTGCTCGTGGTTGGAATTCATTTTCCTTGAATGCTATTAATAGGTAAGGTAAGCTGACGATATCATTATCGTAGTGATTCAATTGGAGAAGAAAATATGACCTTGGCTGTCAGGTTCATTGAACTGGCGGAAGAGAAATCAGGTAATAGCTGAAGAATCACAAGTCAAATAGTCAAAGATGACTTCCAAAGATCAAAGCTTCGATAATCCGACATTAGTAGAACTCATTGACCTGATGTTGTGTGGTTGGAGATGTGATGAAAAAAGAAAAGACAGGGTGCTTGAGCAGACCCAGTAAAGCTTAGGTTCAATCTGGACCTTGGGATCTTCTTGAGAGGAGCACCGGTAAGAGGCACCCAAAAGTAAGGGGCACTCCATTTACCATAGTTAAGCAATTGATAGGCTACACAGGGGCACCCGTGACGGCAGCGACACTTCCAGATTACCAAGCTATGCGCCCAAATAGGTTAAATGGTGTGCCTTGTATTTAAAGCTGGGGTGCTTATTACCGGTGCTCCTTGTATGGTTGGAGCGCGCGCCAAGTCGTGGCTGCCTAGTGAATATCGGGTCTAAGCCGGAGAGGGGTTTGGTGAATTCATGTTCCTCCAGAGCCATTGAGGTCACGGCAGCTTCTTATTGACCTCGCCATCAATGCATCATTGTGCTCAACCACATCGAAATGGAGACCCTTCCTCAAGAATTGGTAGATGATATTGTTTCTTATTTAATACCACAGCAGCGCCCCGAAGCAACATTGAAGCCTTATGATACGTGCATGAGACCAGTTTGGCCCATCGCCCCGATAGCCACAGTCTCGCGTCGACTACAAGCCGCCGTGGAGAAAGCCACGTTCAGATCTTTGAAGATTACCAGCGACGAATTTCCGAAGTTCATTGAGCTTCTCACTCCGGCTAGGCGATACCATCTGACCAGCTTGATCGTCACCATCACTCTTCCGCCTTACGATGACGTTGCATCCCACAGAGCGGAATCGCCCGAAGAACGGCTTATCAATGACAAGTGCTACAGTAATGGCATAAGAACACTATTCCAGATTCTTCGAGGTTGGGAAGATGAAGATGCCAAGACAATCAGCTGTCCCCTTTCGTTATTTATCAACCACCCAGAATCGCCTTCCGATACGCCATGGCCGACCAAGTATGTTCCTTGGGGTGAGATGTATCCCGAGGAGGACGGGATTTATGAGGGCCGGTTCTTGCATTCTTTCATTGAACTGAGAGAATGCCAACTACTCCCGGATCTGGCGAGAATCAAACAGCTCACAATGATTCAACCAGAGGAGAGGTATGGCTACCGGAACACCTACCCCAAGGTGCCTATCCTACTTGCCTCAAAGATGCCAAATTTGGAACGCTTCAAGCTATTCATGAATGATGATGAAAAGAGATTCGACGAGATACGAATCAACAATCGGAACGAAGCGGCGCAGGCTATTCGAGAGCTGTCACTGCCGTTACTGAGGAAAGCCGAATTTGAGTTCTTTCAGAGACGATATCGAAACGAGAGAGCAATGCCGCCAGCGTTGCATGAGCTCGGAGCCCCAGACCCGTTGAGCTCTGCTATCTGCGCATTTTCACAAAATCTCATAGATCTGAGTGTCACCGGCTCCTTTGACGACTCCCTCCTCAGACCTATGCAGGGCCTGAGCAAGACATCATGGCCCAACCTCAGATTTCTCGACGTTAACATGCACGCCACTTCCCCTTCAGGAACTTGGTACTTCAAAAAGGCAGACGGAAGCCCAGATCACCGGCCCTACACCCACAGCTCCAACACAAACAACGCCCACTCAGATCTGCACAACGAAGAGTTCAGCTTCGTAGAGGAAGCCGCCTACGCGCGTATGACTCCGGTAGAAGTCTTCCGCTGCAAACCTGACGACGCCTACATCGTGCCTTTCATCGATGCGTACGCCAACGCGCTGAAGGCGATGCCTACGCTTACCTCCGCGGCGCTGAACTTCCAGCTCGAGTACGAGGCCGAGGAGGATGAACCCAGCTGGATGTGTATTGCGTACTTTGCGCCCTGTCGCACGGCGCCAAAGCACCCGCCAAGATTGTTGTGCCCGAAATGCAACAGAGGCGTGACACGCCAGCTGGTGAAGTTGTACCTAGACTGGGAGCCAAGCGAGGAGCTGGCGGCTAAGCTGCGTGCGATTGGAGACGAGGTTTACGAGGCGCCGATGGTGGAGAAGACAATGGCCCAGTTTATGGATCAGCATGAGTGGGTTAATAACGAAGAGTCTTGATAACGGAAAGAAGTTCCTTCCTTGACTCGCAAGCGAAAGGACTATATGTCCTGGACAATAGCTACTGCCTAGAGGTGATTAGCGCAGATTCATGGGTCATTGCAAGAACCCGTTAGTCTCCATATAGCAGATGAATGCATGGTATCATCTTCCACTACGTTTATTGCCGTAATGACTATCGGTTGGTTGAGACCTCAGACCAGATCTCATATATAGATGCGTCCCTCGATCGTTTAAGGTAGGTGCAGAGTAAGACCCCAACTCATACTTAGGCATGTCATGTCTAATGACAACCCGTGACTGAGTCGATGCAGGTATATTCAACCCTCCTGATGATTCTTAACAGCATTATGACTTCAAGGATTGAAAAGTCTTGCGACAGTAGATTACGTGACCTGCAAGCAGGAGCTAGGCGACAGCCCAAGACTTCAAAGAATCGAACACGATCACTTCGAGGCGCCATGTCCTTCGTAAGTCAGTTGCCCCAGGCTCCAACCTCACTTCCTTTCTCCATGACCTTGGGTCCTCGTACCTACATCAGAAAAGACGCACTCGTTCACAAAAGAGCACTTGAAGTCCCTGCAGAGTCTCAACGGCGGATGTGAGCAAATGCAATCCATAGATAATGACCCATTGGCAGATTTTCCTCCAATCATCTGACTGGGCTTAATGCCTCGGAAAAACCAGTCTATCAAAGAGATAAGAAGAAAAGCTTCACGGATGATCAAACACGGGGTGTCTCTGGAGATGGCCCGACATAGAGCCAAGTCCCAAAACAAAAGCCCACAACAGCAAGTAAGCATATCTGATACATAGGCAAGGAACTGGTGCTGTTTTGCCTTCCCTTGTTTGCTTTTCTCTTCAGAGACACGATTTCAAGTCATGTTATAGGGTGCACTATACTCGAGACAAAGATGGGACGGTCAAAAAACTGGAGAATCTGGCCCTTCTGGACGGCAGTCTGTGCCTGCTGTGGAGGATGAGGTTCCTTTGGGTGTCGTGTGCCAAACAATTTTGAGAGCATAATATAATGACCCAAATTACTCGCCTTTGAGATATCTCACTCTGTTCAAGTAGAAACCAATTTGCGGTAGACTCTCGGCAACATTATCGACGCGATGCTTAGTTTTGGTGACTTGATCCCACGTGAGGCTTTCATCACTGTCAAGAAGGGCAGCACAACTTCCATTCATGCGGGGTATTCGGCCCAATCGCCTTGTTACCGAGTATCTTCATAGAATATGTTTTAATTCCAGCCTGAATTGATATTTTCTATGCCGAGAGACCGGTAGGCGCAGCCATATGTCTCGCAATGCGTTGAATTCCCACGCTTCATGAGCTCTTTCAAATACCAGTTTCATCAAGGTGGATACACAAAACATTGGAAGTTACCTTAGTTTCGAACATCATCAAGAAGTCACTTTTTTTTTTTTTGCAAAAGACAAATCAGTTGAGCTTCCTCGAACTATCTACAAGGTGGGTGTGTGGCTTAGAGGTTTAAGGTTTGTAAGACGTGATCCCTGGCGTAGATCGGACTTGGATCTTGTCGTGGGTGCCTACCTCACCTCCAGCGCCGAAACAGCCTCTAGTTCGTCTGGTCGATAGGAAAGAGTGGGTCTGTGTGAGGTTGTACCCAGTCATAGCCGTCACAGAGCACGTCGAGATTTCCCAGAAGGGCAGAGGGAGTTATTGGAGCAAGGGGCTTGTGTGGCCAATGGTTATACATATTTACACTTGTCTTGGAGATTTCCAACTTCAACACCGGATACTAGAATAGAGTTAACAGGAAATAAGTCTGAAGCAGCGTTTTTGACTCTAAGAAAACAAAATACGCCTTTACGAAAGGTCGTTGAGAAACGACTCAGGAGTGAGCCTGGAAAAACTAAGCCATCTAGGCTCTCGCGATAGTGAAGAAGTACTCCATGGTGGAATCGATATCGAAGCTGAAATCAACGCTCTGCTCTCGGACACTCGTAGTGCCGTCACGAGCACAACCCTCAGTGCCTCCACGTCTCCAGCTGAAGGTCCATCGGAATTCTTCGCCAAGGATGTGGAAAAGCGGATTGAATCGGAGGCGGACGCGTCCACGGAATTGGCCGAGGTTGTCGGTGGTCCATGCTTGGAATTAGACATGACGATTGCCACTTGCCTGTTCCCAATTGGTTGGAGCTACGCCCCTAGCAGCCTCAATCTTGAGGAAGCGGGACAAGTTGTCGGTTCTGACGGGGAGAGGTGGATTGTAGCCTTTGAAGCAGATATCGAAAATGAAAGCCCGCTTGTCGATGAGTTCAGGTTGTCGACTTCATCTGCGACGGTGACAGCCGTGTTGGCGACCTCCATCTTGACCAAAGGTCTGTCGGCAGGAAAAGCAAAGGCGCCAATCATGTAGCCAGTGGCGGCAAAGACAACTGCAAGAGATTGATGATGAAATTTTGTCAAGAGTGGACGAACAAGTCTAGTTCTGAAGTTCTGAATGTAAGAATCAAGGGAAAGGGTTGTCAAGGCAGCATTTATGTTTAGGTAGCTCGCTCTTCTGTTGGACTGGCAGTGGAAGGTCATCTTTTAGCTATGACTATGCAAACTAGATGTCCGACATCTTAGGCATCCCGTGTGTATTAACAAACTATTCTTTTGAAAGTTCATTTACCAAGGTTTATCATTGATTGAAAGCTTAACTTCTCACATTCAAAGGCTTCCCCTTCGGCAGTCCAAGACTAAGTACAGTTCCTAGTACCGCAGCCTTGTCTTTTGATAGGCATGACTGAAATTGGGCCTCGTACTAATCTAAATATCGATAGACTCAAGTCTAATCCCATTGTCTCTACAGGGCTGTAGTCTCTCAAGACCATCGAAATCGAGATTATATATCACCGCACCATACCGAACTCACCTTGACTCACCCGACCAGACGGAGTATTCCGTACTTGGAGAAAACCGACCTCAGACCTACTCTACATACTTCCTGCGCGGACCATTATATTGCCTTCCTGCTCGGATTGTCGTATTCCCGACTCGAATCTAGCCTAATGTCGAACCCTCACCCATTCTCAACGCACCATCATTTCCGAAGTCCCGGAGTCAGTTTTCTCAAAGGATCGTCGGATGACCTGCATCCTCGTTAAAGCCAGTAATCATAACGGCCAGTCCACATTTACTCAGTTCCTCAAACGAACAAATTCTCTGTGTTCAATGTTCTCTATCTATTATAGTTCAGTTAGTCCGTGTCCTTTTCATCCTTTTGACTTGGCAGATAAATGTCGGAACTCGCGGAGGCTCCTTCCTATTCATCTTAGCGAAGGGGGACTGATGCATCACCGGCCTGCTTTTCTAAACCTTCAATAAGAGTAATTTGAGTAAAGTTGGGGACAAACAGTAGTAGATAAGATGATCTAGGAGAGACGGCCTAAAGACGGAAACCCAAAGACATGACGCATTTTTATGAACTGAAAAATGAACTGTGAGATTGAAGTAAAATACAGACGCAGCGAAGGGCCGGTAGCAATCCTTCTTGCAGATATATATAAGGCCAACCGATTTCTCCCTCTGCTGACCATCTCGCCACTTTAGAGAATTACATTTGAAACTCGCAACCATTTCCTAGCATTACAATACTCGAGTTCTGAAGATGAAGTTCCTTACTCACGTACTTGCTATCTTTGGCGTTTTAGTGTAAGCTCACTACCTTGGGCTCTTCTCAGAAGTTAACGTTCCTATCCAGTTCTTTCGCTTCGGCCGATCTTCGCACTTACTGCGCTCGTCAAGGTGGTACTGACCTCCCCATATATGTCCACGCAACTCAACGTGTACATGATCAAAACCAGGAGGTTTTGAAGTGGGGTACGTTCACCTTATACCGTTCCCGTCTTAATATGTGGCTGATCAATCTTAGGCCAAGATGCCCCTGGTATATGGCTCGGGCACGCGTCGGGGCTAGGTCCTCGCTTCGGTGGTTCTTTCGTCGAACGCAAGGTCGGCAGAATTGACGGCAAATGGATGTACAATCAATGCCATCACTACGGTGGCTTGGATTCCACTTGCTTTGAGTGCTCGCAGGTTCAGACGAACAGCAAGGATAAGATTTACACCCAGAGCTAAATTGGATCTTTTCGTTGGGACATGGTTAACTATCGAGATCCATTGTAGGTAGAAACAATGGACTGAGTAGGGCAGAGATGTTGTGGGGATGGACAAGTCGATAGATCTTAGGATGGAAATCTACTAAAGTATCTTAAGAAGAAGCATTATTTCACGCCCTGAACTACTAACCTCCTAACTGCTAGCCTACGAAGTAATACAATAAAGAATCTCAATATTATTAGATTTATTGTTGCTACGAGCAGTCTGCCATTGTCTTGCCGAAAGCTGCCTTGGCTCTCTGCAAAGCCTGCACAAAGTGTGTCTTTTTCCGAAGAGAGATTGTTATTACATTTCGACCTTACCGTTGTGGTTTCCTTCTCCGGCTTAACAGGCGCGAAAAAAAAAATGAACTTGACGGGATCAGGCTTTCTATGAAGATCACACGATACGGTACAAATTTCTAATTACACGGTACGCGCAACATGCGCCAGGAACACGCTGAACTCAACATAGTATTTCCGATACGAAAGTCGCCATGCAACTTGGGATATTACCACGTGCTATAAATCGTGACATTTCTTCCGCAAATCATCTAGTCTGCAGGGTGGCAGTGTCGTGCGTCAGAACAGATGCAGAACTCCTCGGAACTTCTAGAAGAAATGGAATTTCTCATTGGCGATTAGACGCCGGGGTCATTTCAAGTGGCTCTTCCTCACCTCTTGAAGCAGGGAGATCCGAGATCGGTTTGGTACCATCAATTGCTGGAAACAAGCATGACCTCCTTGCAGAGCAGTAAATTCACAGCACGCAAACCGGAAACCTCAGCATCCTATGCGCTAAAAAAGCTTGGGCTGGACTAAGGAGTTGGGCTCCGTTCATCCCGTCCCGGAACCTGACTCGAGAATGAGCGATACTCGCAGAACATCTCTGAGGTTGTCTGTGGTTGCGATGATAGAGTTCGACAAGATGCGAGAGACCGTCTGGGAACTGGTGTGGACGCCGTCTCAAGTTGCTGGGTCCGTCTGTCCCATCCTAGGCAGCTCTCCCCTGCCGACTTTGAAGCACTGCAGAACCAGTGCTTCGATTGACTTGAGGTCAGCGACTGTGAGCTGGAACCTGACTCAACTGTCGGCCGCAGCACTGTCGAAGCACTGGGCTGCCGTTTCAGCGTGTCTTCTCTTCGCTACTACGACGCGCATCTCTCTAAAATCCCCCCATATTTTTAGCTTTTGGCTACTGTCTTCGGCGTTCGCGGGCGGCCTTTGTATGGAACCCCCTCACCCCTCCGCGACGTTGAAGCCAACGCTCCCGCGCTTCGCAAACCAACTCCTGCCCGCCGACTTCCGCCCATACCGAATCGATGGGACACATCGTAGGGCGGGCGGCAGGGCTTAGTGTCTATTAAGCAGGTTACATTGAGGTGGATCTGGCAGCATGCCGGGGTGGGCAGTTCAACCTCGAACTCCCGTCCTCTGACCAATCGCATCCAACCTTGCATACTGGCGGACCTGGCTCCAAGCAGTCCGGCGACTTTCAGAGAGGGTGGCATACCTTGGAGGAACGGTATTGCCTCTGATATAAAGTTGACTTGACAGACGAGGGGAGGGGATCGTCTCAGTTCTTTCAAGGGCCAAGCCATTCTTTTTCTGACCACAGTCTCCCTGTTCCAACATTCAGACCAGACGCTCTTTCAGTCACCATATATCCCCGCGGCATCCCACACCTCAAAGACCAAGGTTCTTGCGCTTGCCGTCGAACCTGCCACTCCTTCAGTCGACGAACAGTCTGTCAAAGCTCTATCAACTACTCAACTATATCTCTCCTTCTATACGTCGACTTCAGTCACCAACAAAGCATCCACGCAATGCGCTCTTCAATCCTTTACCTCGCCCTGGCCGGCGTCGCCAGCATCGCGCAAGCCAACCCAATCATCAAACCAGACGCCCAAGTCGACCCCAAAGGCCTCATCACTCGCAGCCTCTCCCACCTCCTCTTCTCCCGCTCCGAACCAACACGCTCCGAGCCGCCCCCAACTAGGAGACAAGCAACGCCGCCTCCCCCTCTGACAAGCAACCCTGCCGCCGCCCCGCCCGGCGGCGGCGGCGCAGTCAACAATGCCAACCGCACCGTCACTCTGACCGTGATCCAAGGCGACACCCTCGGCCAGATCGCGCGCCTCCTCAACTCGGGCATTTGCAACATCGCCAAGCTCAACAACATCGCCAACCCAGATTTCATCGAGATCGGACAGGTCCTGCAGGTGCCCATCAACGTCGCCAACCCGGACAACGACTCGTGCCTCAACCGCGGCGGCGCGATCCCGGCCCCGGGACAGAATGCTACTGCTCCCGGTACGCCTCCGGCGGGTGGCAAGGGGAAGGGGAAGGGGAAGAAGGTTAAGCGAAGCGAGGCCCTGTTTTCTGAGAAGAGCACCCGGGCGCCTTTGCACTAATCCGTTCCGCAAGTTGGATTTGGCCGAATCAGGAAAACATTCGCCGGGAGGGCTTACTAACTTGGAAGACGAGGTTTCGGGGTGCGCACCGTGGCTGGATGACACGAGACTTTGGCAGATGGCAGCGGGTCTAGCCTTGGAGTTTTGGCATTATGGCATATTTCAGGTGCGAGATGTGTTTTCGCGTTGTTACTCATTTTTATAATATACCTGGCTGGAACAGTCTGTTCGAACATTGAAAATAGTCCACCAACAAAGTTTCCGTTGCAACTCTGGGTGACAACTTGAACTACTAGGAAACATTGGCGAGAGACGGCGCTCTTGTGTTTTCATGGGATCATGTGACGTCATGCGCCGAGAGTTGCTCATGAGTCAGCAAAGGGGAAGAGTCTAATATCCATCGCCAAGATCTGCATCAATTTCCAATTTGCGACTATTTTCAACAGCGATCCCGCGCTGATATTGGAACGGTCAATTGATAAGGGAAGACGAAATCCAGCTGCCATACGTGATATGGCTGTTCCCCAAGACCCAACGTCTCTGTTCCTCTCAAGATATCGTTGATCAAACCACGCAGAGCTATGGCAGTAACAGCATCCTCGCTGGCCTATCATGAGCCATCCATCACCACCATCGCCATCCTCTCCGGCTTCCTCCTGCTCCTCGATTCCGTAAATTACGCTCTCGACAAGCTCGTCTACTGTGGTCTCATTGGTCAGGTATTCCTCGGTATCGCATGGGGAACGCCAGGAGCAAAATGGCTCTCCGAAGAGATGGAGCACTCGATGGTGCAACTGGGATATCTCGGCTTGATTCTGATTGTCTATGAAGGTAAGGTTCATCTTTTGCAATACCCCAGCACTGTGATACTCATAATTTGTCCACAGGAGGTCTCTCCACGTCTTTCAAGTCCCTCAAAGCCAATCTTCTACTCTCAATTGGCGTCGCCGTCACTGGCATCGCTGTCCCCATGGGACTCTCCTTCAGCCTGAGCTCTTTGATCGGCGCCACACCGCTACAGGCCTTCGCCGCAGGAGCCGCGCTCTGCTCGACCAGTCTCGGGACAACATTTACGGTTCTAGGCACGAGCGGCCTCACGACCACCCGCATGGGAGTCGTGTTGACTAGCGCTGCCATGATGGATGACGTCGTCGGCCTCATCATGGTTCAGGTCGTGTCCAACCTCGGTGGTGGCGGCGGCAGCGATTTCAACGCCGTGACGGTGGTCCGACCGATTCTCGTCTCGTTGGGTTTCGCGACCGTTGTACCGGCGGTGTGTAAGCTCGTCGTGGGCCCGATCACATTGCGCCTGAATATGATAAGAGAGAAGAACCCTGGGTCCAAGGTTGACCAGCTTCTTCGTATGCGTCAGACTGCTCTCGTCATTCATACGTGCTGGTTATTTGGGCTCATTATGGGAGGGGCCTTCGCTGGGACGTCGACCTTGCTAGCGGCATATGTCGCGGGCGCCACCATCAGTTGGTGGGACAGCGAGGTGCCTCATCCCATATCTCGCGGAAAGGGAAAGCAGAAAGCATTCATAGTTCAAGGCGGATCTGCTGCAGACAACCAGGAAGCTCTCTCTGCAAATAACCCAGGGCAGTCGAGCTCCGAGATCCCACCTGCAGCTACTCTGATGCCAAGCAATGGCGAATCGGATACCTACAACACAGGCATTGAGATCTACGAACATTACTACAGCAAGGCCGTTGATCACGTGCTGAAGCCTTTCTTCTTCGTAAGTCCCCATGGTGAATATCCTTATATTGATATCAGATGCTAATCCCCACAGGCATCCATCGGCTTCTCCGTACCGATAACGAGGATGTTTACCGGTCCCATTGTTTGGCGTGGAATAGTCTACACCATCCTGATGATGGCTGGCAAACTAATGTGTGGTGTTTGGCTGCTGTCTTTTGCCAGTCCGTTGCGCACCGTGCAGCGGATCACCAAAAAGGTATCCGGTGTAGGGAAGCAGAAGTCGAAGAAACTCGCACCCGGAACACAATGTGCCGGGACAGCATCGGATTCGGGAGCAAACAACAGTCAGACTTCTCCGCCAAAGCAGCCGCAGCAGGACCAGGAGCCGCGGCAGGGTGCGCAAGATGGTCAAACGGAAGAGATGCCGCCTCAGCCGCTCGACTTGCGACAAACCGGAAAAACTCCGAAAAATGCTTCTCCCAAGCCGGAGATGCCGGTTTCCGTGTATCCGGCCTGTATCCTCGCCTTCGCGATGGTCGCTCGTGGTGAGATTGGCTACTTGATCTCTGCACTAGCCGAAAGCACCGGCATCTTCAGCGGCGGGTCAGGCGCACCCGAT
Organism: Colletotrichum costaricense; assembly: GCF_030867565.1. Classification (NCBI taxonomy): domain Eukaryota; kingdom Fungi; phylum Ascomycota; class Sordariomycetes; order Glomerellales; family Glomerellaceae; genus Colletotrichum; species Colletotrichum costaricense. The sequence goes on along the minus strand of NW_026848232.1, from coordinate 2,070,199 downwards.
CAGCCTTCGGAGATGTTCTTGATCGTGACGTGGGCCATCACTTTGTGCACAATCATAGGACCTATATGCGTTGGTCTGCTTGTAAATCGGGTAAAGCGGCTTGAGGCGCTCAGCGGCAAAGGCACGAATGGAGGTGGACGGAACGTTCTTGGTGCCTGGGGTGTGGAGTAGACGGCAAGAGAGACCTTTCGGCGAGCGATAGACAAGCAATTCCCGCGTTCTTCTTGAAGCTGCCTCCATGTCGGCATACCCCCATCTTGATGCAGTAGATATGTCGGGCTCATCTATAGCCCAAGTCAGTAGCGTCTGAAACCGGTACCAAGACTTTAACATCCTTGACGTTCATGTACGTATCAATCGGAATCATGTGTATAGATCGAGCGTGTTCCTCCCGAGTCATGAGCCGTCGACTGCGACTCCTTGCAAGCCCGACTGCTCCCACCACTGCTTCAGCCCGTCCACGTCACACCAGTCAAACTGTCTTGGCTCCTCAAACCACCACCTACTACCGGGTTTGGGCTTGTCGCTGACGTATTTCTTGAGGCAGCCACCATCAAAGCGGTGATTCTTGACACCGACGAGGAGTACAACGCTCCCAATCTTGGGGGTGAAGGCCTCGGCGTCGAGGAAAACGGTCAAGATGACTTGCTTGCTGCTGCTCGGGTCGACGAGTCGAGCAGTCCGTTGCGTGTGATGCGGTGGCATGTGGGACGGCTCGATTTCGGATAGTGAGGCGACGACTGCAAGAACGTTGACAGACCAATTTTGTTTGTAGGGCAAGTTCGGGATGGATCGTAAAGAGGTCAGCTTTAGGGGCGTGTTCGGATCGGTCCAGTCGCGCGGCAAAGCCACGGGACCTCCCTTCTTGGCCTGCACCCTACGTTGAGTTGCTTTTGTCTCCGATACTTGCATAACCTCGAAACCATCTTCGTCTTCATCGTCAGCCTCCGCGATTACCCCGGCTGCTCCAATCGAACGCACGTGTTGCGGTCTCGGGCGTTGTGTCGATGTAGGTATCGAGATCGGTCTTGCTTGTCGTGCCTTTGTCGGAGTTGCGACAGATTCCACATCGCTATCGAAGACGATCTCGTCCTCAACTTCATGTTCTGGGGATATGGCGTCGGGTTCCGTAAGAGCTCTATGCCATCCAACCGTGACTAGATCATGGACGACCAAGTATACCATCTGGCGTGTCCCTCCAGAGCGACCGTCATGCCCGACGAGATCCTGTAGACGAATGGAGAATTCCCCCAAGCGGACGTAGCAGCCGACGCGGACAGCTCTGGTGTCCAGGAAACGATGCATTTCCCCCCGGAGAAGAGCTTGTATACAGAGCTCACCGTCCCCCAGCATTAGTCGTATAGCCCTCCATCGCTTCGACCGTGGCACCGGGAGCGACTCGACGTCTTCAACAAGAAAGATGGAACCAGGGATGCAGTAGCGGGTGCGCAGCAGGTCGTTGATCAAGAGTTTCGGAACAAATGGTTCGGCGTCATTGGCAAATGCTACCTCGGCTGGGCTCGCCGACTTTTCGGGCGTGTTGGGGGACATGTGGACGCGTTCATCGTTTCGCGGCGACGCGGCGTGGGAGCTGAGGCCGTGGGCGTCAAGTGGTGATGTTTCTGTCAGATTCCTTCGCCAGTGGGGAGATGGCGCAAGGTCACTGACAGGGCCGCGGCGTGGCGGGCATGCCCACTGAAGATTCGCTAATGCAAGTCATTACGTAGCTTTGGGCGACAGCTAGGGATCATCCCGGCCCGGCCTGACAGGCCGATCCTACCCTCAGCCATGCATTCGCATTTCCTTCTATTAGCATTCACGATCGACTTTACTTGCATAATAAATTCGGACTTGTTCTTTTAACTCAACCTTCAGGTATGTGATGATCACCGACTAAAAAACTTTTGATTGATTCGGGTCATAGAAGTTTTCGACTAGTTCACAGGGGTGCTTTTTCATTCAGTCTCATCCCCTTTCCTATCTTCCGTGTAAGATCCATCAATGATTTCACTCAACCACCTTATGCTCAGTTATCGCATCTCAGGGAGCTGCTGCAGACCGCACTATCTCTAACGAGCTATGTTAAAAGTTACGTTATAAACCCTTGAACCATTTTGTGGTCATTTTCAATTGAGTTCATGACGTCCTACTCTTATGGGGAATGTAGTGCTTCAGACATGAAATGACACAGGGCCTCATACTTACTTAATGTCATTACTAGGCTGGATAAGTTTACATAAGATATCACGTCTATGATCCGAACTTCGACAACGTCAGACATATTCGTCTTTATCAGCGCGTCTTTACAATCGACGAACGTCACTTTAGTCATGAGCGGCGAGGTTGTCAATCCTGTGCTTAATCTCATGGCGGCTGGTATTATATCAAGACCTCCATCCATCTATTCCGAAGAATGATCAACCAGCCGAAGCCCTAATCTTCATACGTCGGCCTTATAAGTCTGGGTAGCAATCTCAGAAACAGTTGCCAAAGAGACTCATTCATTATAGGCTAGAGCTCTTCTCAGGGTCTGGGAAAAGATACTTTACGAGAACACATCCCATAGATAGAACGAGCAAGACTCTAGATCACCCAGATGAGCGCTTGCCAAGCCGTAGTTACTGACTGCGATTGATGAGAAACAGATTGGTCGGCATCAGCGATGCACTAGCAGTATTACCGCTTGTTTGCATAAGATACATTGTTCCTGGAGCTCATTAAGGAAAGTCTAACGCGGCTACGGAAGATGATGAGTTCAGATTACGACACATCAATGCAGGCCCGATTCCAGCTTAGGAAACCCGGGAATAACAGCGTCAAAGGATCAGCAAAAAGAACAATCAAGGCCACGTAGGCAGCCGGTAATTCAACGGTCAAGAGAGTACTTGTGGCGATACGCGCATTATGACCGTAGGAGATATGGCCCAGGAGGAAGAATGTATCATGACCTCATTTCGCCCCGTCATTGAGCCTTCGTGGTTCTGGCGTGGGAGTCAAATATTCGTTGTGGTAGAACTTCAGACTCTTGAAGATCGAATTCGAAGACAGCTGGGTGTGAAAAGGAGTATTCCGTCTTAGGTAAGCGCGCGGGAATGGGCGTCCCAAGGAGTAGCCCGTTGTACTGATAAGCAGGGGATGGGTGATGTAAATTGAGAAAGAAATGACTGCATGTGATGAATATGAAGTTTTTGACCGTGTTTAACGACTAGGGGCCACTCTCAGTGATGGGCGAATGCGAACTAAGAAGTCACACCAAGCAATCTGTGGCCAGTTCAGCTATACGAAAGCGATGCTGGGATATCCACAAAGTTTGCTTATTTATGCTTGATACTGGGAGGATCTACGCTCAATCGAGGATCGACATTCTCCGTGGACAGCCCGGTATTAGGGCCCGCCTTAAAAACTTCTTTGACGCCGCTAAGAGGAGCAAGCGGAGGAAGCGGTCTCCTTCCAGCTCCGTACCGAAGGCTACGGCTGTCGCGTTCGACTTGGGCACAGCAGACTCGGAGCTTGGCCCCGAATCTGAACTTGAATGTAGTAACGTAATGATGCGCGACGAACTGTAGATTCTGTCACTGGAAATGAAATCGTCTATGTGTAAAACAACATGCGCGCGAACAACCGAAATGAGAACGATAGTGCTGCTCACCTTTCAACTCCAATCAATACTCAGCAGTCGACTATCTTACATCACCTTGAAAGCAGAAAACTTGCAAGAAGCACATTAGTGGTTTGCTACATTTCGATAGATTCTTCAAGTAAGATGAACGGATTTAAGAGAGAAATTGAGACGGAAATACGCCAGACGGAGCGCTGTGAAAGGCCGCCAACTCAGATATTTGTAGGGGATGGGTTCAAGAGTGTGGTTGACTGGTTTCAGAGCCCCTTCCTCGTATAACACTAGCAGTCCGCGTATTCAGGTTTGGCCCCTGTAGTACCACTCAGTGAGGTGCCTCCTGGCAAGCTGGCACAGGATCGAAGCTTCGCCGGATTGTAACCCTAATTCCGACAGCTGGGGTCATATAACAGACAAATAAGGTACAAACCCTTCAATCCCATTCGCTGTCGTTTTGCAGCTTCTGCCTTGGACAGAGAACGGGATTCAAAAGAGCGGGCTCTTGTAAGAGCCCGCGCTGCGGCAGGATCCGCGTCTTACTTCGGGGATGAGAATGGGAATGCCAATCTTAAAGTGTTGATTTCCCCGCAGGGGCCTGGCCGGCGGGAGCGCCACCTTCCGGCGAGAGTTATGCATGCTCCGGTTGACTTATGCAACTCCGGGCCCGAATGACCTATCCCGAAGACTAAGGGGACAAACAGCGTGAATTCTTTGGGGAAAACATGCATACTATTTCGAATACGGTCAAAGACTGATGGTGCTTTCCATGTGCCACAACATACTAATAAGGAGAGAGCCCGACGCGGTCGTGCGACTGTCCCATTTTGAGGCATCATGGGCATTTAAGCACTTGTTAGCTTGTGTTCCACGCTCAAGTCGTAATCCGCCATACACGTGGCTCTACTAGCTCAGCACGACAATTCAAGTTATTGATGTCTATCTCTGTGCTCCTTGACGATACGGACATAGGGACTCAGATGTCGAGGCTACCATCCCCCCGGATTTAGGGAGTGAAATAATCACCGGTGGTCTAGGCAGTTCCCAGTAACCCAAGCTTGGTCGTCTAATATTTTGACAGAAGCGCTCGGCCTCCTGACAGCAATCAGGCTGGAATGACACCGACACGTTGGTAAGCCACAGTTGGAACGAGAAAGCGAGGAAAATTCTGCGCCAGAACAAGCCATCAGTACGCAATGCCCCGTGTCCTGACATGTCAGTGCCGCCTCTGTTCATCAAATGGTTCCAGGCCGTCTAATGTTGAAGGGGGTATGATCCCTGCGCCCATCAGTGTCGTCCAATCGCTGAGAGGCTCGCGATCGCATTATCAGGGAATCTCGCTTTCGGATTCTTAATTCGTGGTGTGCTGATGGAGAAACCAACGAACTAGTGCGGCGCATGGTCCAACCATGGCACAACTTTGTGCAATCGGACCTGAACCCCTTCTCCAAGACCCGGGGTTGCTATGCGCTTCTAGGTCTCCCGCAACGAATATAATGTAACCTTCTTCCCGTTGATTTTTTCAGCTTTATTCTTGAGGCTCAAGCCAAGAAGTTCGTGTTTCTACATACAAATAACGACCACGCCGAACCATTCTCCCGGAAACCTACACACAGCAAACGACTTACACGATCGATTCAGACGTGCTACCAACACACAGGCGTAGCACCGGAATTTCAAAGCACACCATGGCGGATCTCAAGTCCTCGGACTCTGCCCAAAGAGAAGTGGATGTTGAGAAAGGAATCAGCCCCAACGCCTCGGATCTCGAAGGCGCAACCATCAGACCCGAGTCTCGCCAGGAGCCAGAAGAAAACACACAAGATGCTGACAAGGAAGCACACCACGACCCGAACGTCGTCGATTGGGACGGACCTGACGATCCTGAAAACCCTCAAAACTGGCCCATGAAGCAAAAGTGGTTGAATATCGCTACCATTTCGATGTTAACCTTTGTCACGTAAGTTCTACCTCTACCCCAGAACCCAAAGACGAAGCCCATCAGCTAACCTCAACAGACCACTTGTAAGCTCTCTTGGAAACGCGTTTCTAAGCTGACTGAAAGCTGACATTTTTCGCAGGGATCCTCCATGTTCGCCCCCGGTATTCCCAAAATCATGGTTGAATTTCACGAGACCTCGGCCACGGTAGCAACGTTCGTCGTCTCAGTTTACATCCTCGGCTTTGCCTTTGGCCCTCTCATTATCGCTCCGATGAGTGAGGTCTTTGGTCGCGCACGGCTCTACATCTACGGCAACATTCTCTTCACCATCTTCACCGTCGGCACGGCCCTCTCACAAAACATGGCCATGATGATGGCGTTCCGTTTCCTTATGGGTTTGGCTGGTGCGGTGCCAGTCACCATCGGAAGTGGCAGTATTGCAGATATCATGCCAATTGAGCAGAGAGGTCGAGCCATGTCCGCTTGGGCCTTAGGACCCCTCCTCGGCCCTTGTATTGGTCCCGTTGCCGGAGGCTACTTGATCAAGGCTGCTGGATGGAGATGGGTGTACTGGCTTGTGACTATTGTGGTATGTATTCCTCCGAGAGATTTGAAAGCCAAGCAGTGCACGAAATCTGACCAAGCTGTAGGGTGGTATCTTCATTCCTCTTTCTTGGTTCATGATGAAGGAGACCTTCGCCCCTCTCATTCTCGAACGCAAGGTAGCCAGGCTCCGCAAGGAAACTGGCAACACGAACCTCAGAAGCAAGCTCGATGATGGCCAAACCACGAAGCACAAGTTCCAGCACGCCATCGTCCGACCTATAAAGCTCCTCTTCGTCACACCGATCGTCACTCTCATGGCTCTCTACGTCGCCATCACATACGGTATCCTCTACCTCCTCATCACAACCTTCTCCTTCGTCTACAGAGATCAATACGGCTTCGATGAGGGAACCATCGGTCTCACTTTCCTTCCTGCCGGTATCGGTATGATGATTGGTGTCGGCACCTTCGGTGCGCTCACCGATTTCATCGTCATCAGTAATAAGAAGAAGGGGCTCGTTCACAGACCCGAGGCCCGTCTTACTCCGGTTTTGACCATGCCTTGCGGTGTGGTTCTGCCAATCGGTCTCTTCATCTATGGATGGACAACTGATAAGGGTGTTCACTTTATCGTTCCCATGCTTGGAGTTGTCATTTTCGCCATTGGACTTATGGGTGTAATGGTAAGTCCCCAATGCGTATCGAATGGAAGGGTGTTGGCTGACATGAGGAACAGATGTGCATTCAGAACTACCTCCTCGACACATACCCCCGATATGCAGCTTCTGTCACTGCCGCGCTAGCTGTTCTTCGATCTTTAGCCGGTGCGCTCCTTCCTCTTGGAGGCTTAGAAATGTACAACGCCCTCGGGCTCGGATGGGGTAACAGTTTGCTAGCGTTCATCTCGGTCGCCCTCATCCCCATTCCTCTCGTCTTTTACATGTTCGGCGAGCGGATCAGAGGCAGATTTAAGCCTAGTCTGTAAAATTTCTGGAATTATTCGGGAAGATTATTTGTTATTTTTGAAGCATGGCGTAAGGGTTTAGCATTCTATGGCATACTAAAAGGTGCCATCCGACATGGGGTGATGATCATAAAGCATTAGACGCATATCTTATATAGTTGAGACACGTAATATACTGGGAGACTTTTTTTGGCAACTGGGTACATAAAATCGACTGCCCCGTAAATATTTGTGCTACCAAGCTCATAACTTAGGTGGTCGTTACCGCTTTACCCGGACTGACTATGAGCCACGGAAAAGACGATGTAGCTTGGCGGTGGTGGTGCTAGTAGCCTCACAGTCCATGTGTAAGCGGTTGTACTCATCAAAAGAACAAGCGCGCACCATCAAAATTGGCCCTCAAGGTCAAGATACTGGTCCGCATAGAGAGCCGAATGAAACGTGGTGCGCTACGCAAGAGCTACGATCAGTAACAAAGAAGTAGCGCATGCCATTTCACAGTCTTCGGGTATTGACGAGGAATAGACCGAAGAGAATCCAAATAGTTGGTGCTTGCCTCGATCGACGGCGTACGGATGGCGTCCCCGAAGCCGCATGCGGGTTAGGATTGCAGATACGCGGCAGTTTGCGGCGGCCACATCAGTCCAAGACACATCCGCCACCAAATGCGGCCAGCCCGATACATAGCAGCGACTCAACCGCACCGGTCCTCAAGTTGGGGGGTTCGGTTCAGGAAGAGTGACGCCGATCTCCTCTTTCTTCTTGAATTCTGATTCACGGTTTCCTATATTTCGACAAATACGCAAGCACTCGGGCGCGCGTGTGAGCCTGGAAACTTCACGACGCAGGGGTCTTTCTGGAATGCTATCGGATTCATGAAAACATATGTGTACGACTCTCTTTACACGGCCTATATCGAGCAAACAAAACCAACAGATCTTGGCAGGTCCTTTACTTCGCTTCGTTTGGTCTCGACCACGGGCTTCAGTATGAGCAACACAACTATACCGTCAGGGGTGGTTGGGCCAGGAGCATTCTTGCCAAGTGATACGAGGCAGCCTTTAGTCATCGGTATTACATCAATGTTCATCGTATTGATTGCCATTTTTATGGCCATTCGGGTTTATATCAGGGGTTACCTCTTGAGAGGATGGCAACTCGACGACTCTGTGTTCATGTGGTCTTCGGTGAGTTCAAGGTTGCCCCGCTATGAAGTCCCCCAAATGACAACTAACACTATCATACAAGATGCTCGTGATTGTCCAAGGAGCCATGGTACTATGCAGTAAGTCAAACTCTGCTGGATTTTCACTATATTTCAGTCAGCGAATAGACTGATCCTGAATTTCTTCATCAGATGTAGTGTATGGTAGTCTTGGGCTGCACCTTTGGAGATCAACATTTGATCAGATACAGCAAAATCCTCGTGTAAGTCAACAGGACACATGATCTACAGTCGGCACCAAGCCTGCGAGACTTTGGCTGACGTCGGTCTTAGTACTTGGTTACAACAGTCCTTATGTACCAATTATCTTTCGGTTTCATTAAAGCAACGTTTTTACTGCAGTTCCGCCGAGCATTCGCTCTGCCTCACATAATATTGTTCTGCGACATCTTCCTGGGCATCATGTTCCTAGCACTCATAGGATTGCTCATCTTCGGCGGAATCGTTATGCGAGATTTTCTGAAGCCGGGGTATGTCCCTTCGCCTGGGGAAAAGGCATACCTGATATTTGGCTACGTCAACGCCGCCGTACATCTCTCGACGGATATCGTCATTTTCATACTGCCGCTGGCACTTGTGGGACAGATGCGCCTTGCAGCAATGCAAAAAGCTGGTCTAATCTCCAGTTTTGGGGTGGGAATCTTGTGAGTAATATAACCTGCCTCTTCAAAGGTCGTCTTCCTGAACAAATTGCAGCACCAGCGCGATCTCCGTGCTGAGAATAGTCAGCCTGCCTCTTGCTACAAGCGGGATCGATGGGTTCTACCAAGCCGTGCCGCTCGTTCTCCTAAGTATGGCCGAGCCAACGTCTGCAGTCATTTGCGCATGTGTGCCGATTATGCGGCCCTTGTTAGCATGCTCGGGAACTTCCAGGTATGGCAGCCAAGGATCGCGAAGACCTCTCTCAGGAGCAACCAACGAATCGGCCGGACAAAGACGTCAGACACCGAGTGCGCCTCCTCAATCGCCCACCAGCACGACAAGTCAATCCGTAACGCAAATGACATACAAATCGACTATTACAGGGAGTATAGATGGAGATTTGGAAGGATACACTTCAAGCCAACAGGCCAGGGGTAGCATCAATACATTGAACCCACTGTCCATGCACCCATCATCTCCCACCAAAACGGCACAATTTCCATGAGGAATTGAAGTTTCTTCACCTTTACAGCAGTTAGAACTCCATGATTGATTGCGGCGTCTAAGTTCACACAAAGGCATCAGCACGTGGGTTCATGTTTACATTACGATGACGAGAGGCAACAAAATGCCAAATGAAGATACCCCCCGCGCGGGGGGGGGGGGGGTGGTGGACATGCCAAAAGCCTCCGGAATGAAAGACACTCGGATTATCTTGTTGGTCTTTGAACATTTGGCCGGGGAAAACACACGAGAATGGCAGCACCCACTTGAGTGTGCCGTGTAGGGAATCCTGACAACCCCTTAGAGCGGATATGATTCTTGTCTCCCACCTTGCGAGTCAAGGAAACCAGCTGCTAACGTTTCGTGGTTCACCTGATAAGTCTGAACCCCCAACCAACGACTTGAAGTAAGTTAGGGAAGTAAACTTCAACTCCTAGCAGCGGCACAGACATGTTACGGGGCTTCATGCGAGATTAGGAAAATATAGCAACCGATCACCAGGTGTTAGATGCGCTATTGGCCTACATCCGACAACGGAGGCAATGCTAAGTTGCGCTTGTCATACGTGTACTCCGAAGGCTGATGGCTAGGACTTTTGGCAGTGAATACAGAATTGTCTCTCAAATCATAATTTTTTTTGATGAGCAATAGTAGATCTAGGATTTAGAAATCGTAGTGGGGAGATGTTTGCTGGATCTCAATACCAAGACCACGTTGTCTGAGTTACTTGAGATAACTAGGAAATCAGTACGAGGGAGTCAACCACATTAGCATCAATGGTAGTATCCTCTGAACCACATACTGAGCTTCAAAAGATCGCATACAATCTGACTCAATGACGCCTTATGATCATAATAGAAACATAAGGATTTATGGCTCTATCTTTCTCAATCTATTTTAGGAAGAGGTCTTCTGCTATGGGCATCCGCACAATACCAGTCGATCAGTGCATTTCCAGACTCTTACAGGGTTGGCTGTAGAGCCTTGAGCCCCATATAACTTGAGCCGACCACTGGCAGAACCTCCAAATAGTGAGCATTATTTCTTTTTCGAATATCCAACCCTGACACCCCCTAGTCTCTCAGGTCGTCGTCCGTAGAACGGTGGATGCTGAACAAGGGAGACAAGCTCACTATCATAAGGGGGAGAATGACTGCCCCCGGACAGTATTAGGGCAGTAAGGGGGCAAGGAAATCCCCAGGTGTTGCGAAGTGAACTTCGGACCACTCAGAGAAGGTGAGAAACCAAGTCAGAATGTGAATTACACCCGAGCGGAAATTGTGGTGTCACCGTCCTCGATTCCAAGTCCCCAAACCCGAAAAGAGGGTCTTGAGCAATGGCAAAGCACTGACAGCTGTCAAATGTCACTTCTCCTGTCAAGTTTTCAGGAGGGGTATACCTAGGTTAAAGCTCGAATCTCAGACAACATATTGCTTATTTTCTTCCCCAATGCATCACAAACAGCCGGTTGAGCGGGTACGCTCGAGACTACATGGATTCCGCTTGGCAGGTTGTCCACTCAAAGCTCGCGAAAGATGCCCTGTGAAAAAAAGAAGGACTTCTGCTGGGAGTGCACACTCTGCGAGAGCATTCAGGTTTGCTTGTCAATTTGATGTCAGCACGGAGCCTCCCCCGTGGCCTGCATCACGCCGCCCGGTGGAGTGACACAAGTTTCCAAGGGATGGCCAAGACCCCAGCATACCATTCCACAGGAATAAAACAGCCCAAATTCCCGGATACTGAGTTTTGGTCCTGCCGTGGCTTGTGCTTCTCTACTATTCTTGACCTCCCTTTTCCACCAGTAACCTCTTTGTGATCGGCCTTGAAGGCTTGGTCGTCATTGGGTGTGTCGATGGCCTCTTCCGAGCCCAGGTACATGGCCGAGCCGCCAGATGGTCAAGGACGATTCGATGCGGGCACCATTACAGCCGGGGCGTTGATACTGGGTGGAACGCTGACTTCGCTATCCATCATATTTGTCGGTCTGCGAGCCTTCACAAGGCTATCCCTGGTGAGAAGAGGTCTTGGTCCCGATGACTGTGAGTATTCTCCTAACATATATTTGTGAACTCTGTTCTAATGAGCCCTTACCCAGATCTCATCGGCATCTCGCTAGTTCTGGCCATAATCTTCTATGGACTATCCGTCAAATGTGAGACTATTCCGACCACTTACTATGCAGGGCGCCTCTAATTCCAGAAGTGTGCGAGCTCGGCGTGGGTACTCATTTTTGGCAAGTCGAGCGAGCTGACTATTCACCTTCATTCCTGCTTGTAAGTTACAACCCTCTCTTGAGGTTGTCAGATGAATCTCCACTCAGCATTTGTTCTTTCCACAGACGCACCCGACTGACAAAATGATCTAGCACAGCATCATTGCGATAGCCGTCTACTCATTAAGTGTAACTACTGCGAAGTTGTCACTCCTCGTTTTGTACTTGCGTCTATCACCCGAAAGGTGGTTCAGAATTATTACAATGACCCTCATTGGCTTCGCCTCTTCGTACGCACTGGCATACCTCTTTCTCATCATCCTCAGCTGCAGGCCAATCCAGGCTTCATGGGATCTCTCGGCTAGAGAGGGAGCGATATGCATCGACAAAAACACCGTCTACTTGGTGCTCAGTGCTACCAACATCATCATGGATGTCGTGTGCCTTATTCTTCCTCTGAAGATCATCATCCCCCTGCAGATGGCAGCCCGACAAAAGCTGTCGCTGATTCTGCTATTTGCAACAGGGGGCTTGTAAGCGACTTCTCACGCGAAGGTGCACAATCGCATGCTGACGTCTCTGCAGTGTCTGTCTATGTGCCATCAGACGTACAATCCTCCTACCGCCGCTTTTCAAAAGTAAGGATTACACTTTTGACATTGACAGGCAGTTGAACTGGGCATCCATCGAAGTCAACGCTGGAATTGTGTGTGCCTCCGTCCCGGCACTTAAGCCTTTCTTCGTGCGCTATCTGCCAATGTTTGTGACTTCCCACGTCGCCGCACGCGGCTCCAAGACGAAGAAGACAACGCCAGATTATCACAAGTACCAACACTCAAATCCCTACTCTACCACAATTGAAGCCAACAAGAAGAGGCGCAACGTTCAGTCAGAGGCATACGAGCTGCATTGGCATGATGATTTGTCGCTATCATCGAATGACATGCCGAAATATGGGTCAAGAGAAGATGTTGCGAGGCTTTGGTCCGGAAATGCTTTTCGCAAACAAAGCAGAAGTCGCTGCGAGAATATCATCGAGTCGAACCCAAGGGACCCAGATGATAGTGCCTTAATCCTTGTCGACCAGATACAGCCGGTGGGAGAACATGACTCAAAAGAAGACCCTCCGCAGAGAGTGGCGAGCATGAGCGGTATCAGAGTCACAACAGAGACACGGGTCGAGTATGAGGTGCCATGGCCGGATCATCGCAGTCCCAGGGGATGATGTTTTCACGCTGTTCTCTTGTTTGTTGAGCGTACTTTGGACACGTTCGATTCTTATATTAGCAATACAGACTGCAAGCTGTCTTCAAGCCCCAAGTCTCCCAACTTCAAGGTAGAAGGTTTCCTCGCTCATCATGCAGCCTCCAGGTGCATAATATCTCTGAGGTCTTTCACCTCCGTGCCAGGCCTAGTAGCGACAGGCTTCGACTTTCTATTGCCATACTTCCATTCCTCTCTTAATCCCCTTTCTTTGCCCTCCAAGGCATCTGCAATGTAGTCGCCGATGGTGGGAAACATCTTGAAAGCATGACCAGAGTCTCCAGTCGCCAGAAGTAGCGATGGATATTTCGGGTGATTGTCGATGAGCCAGTGAGAGTCCGGAGAGTCGGTGCACCAGCAGACTCGCGCACCTAACAGCGGTCGACCAGAGAACTGTGGCATGACTGTATCAATAAACTTCCTGATTGCTGTAGCTGCTTCATCGGGTATTCCGTCTTTGGGGTGTGCACTCGCGTATCGAGGAATTGAGTAGTGCTCTACCTTACCCGAGGGATCAGTGTACGTGCCGATTCGGTACTGGTAACCTGGGGATCCGTCACAGATCTTCATCCACTCTGCAAGCAATGTCAGTATACAGATCCTTGTCTCTCATTGTCGTATAAACCTACTGGTCTCTGCGTCTGGTTCGAATGTGAAGCCCAGCTCAAAGTTGTCCACGACGGGAATCCCCTTCCACTGGGTAATCTCCTCATCATTCAGCTCGATATGAGCCAAAGACCAGCACTTTGTCCACATCTCCTGTGACAACTCAGGTAGAACTTCAGGTGATGCAGCCCCTGTACAGAGGATATACCTGTCCCCACGCACAACATCGCCGGACGCAACCTTGATCCCGTCAAGCTTGCCCGAAGTATTAAGGCTCAGCCCAGTCATCGTACCATTAGGTCCTGATATGAATTCAACACCCATATCCTGTGCTGCTTTACCCCATTTCTCTAAAGACTTCTTGGCATGGGCCCAGCCACCTTGGCTGTTCCAAAGGCCCTTCCAGTTTTCGATGCCGTCTGCATCACGGAGCTGCGGAACGTGTGTGGCAATTTGCTCTTTGCCCGTCACCAGCTCGAGACTATCAGCCTGTCCAGCCTTCTTGAGATTCTCATACGACTCTTTGAGGTGTTTCTCTGCTAGTGGGTCCCCCAGAGTTGTCACGATGCGTCCCTATGAGGTTATCAGGGGCTGAAATGTGCGATAATGATTGTGGGAAACGTCGACCAACCGTCTCATGAAAGATTCCTTCCCATTCTGAACTTCTCCAAGCATTGAGTGCCTCGAGCGCCAGTTCCGTGTACAGCGGCTCATCATATTCGGTTCTAATAATTTTGTTCAGGTCATACCCTGCAGAATCGAGACTTGGTATGGGATGACGATCGAGACACCTGATATTGGTGTAGCCACGCTTGGCAAGATGATATGCGGTGCTGATGCCAAAGGTGCCACTGATAAGGTCTGATCAGTAATGCCCAGATTTGGTATGGTTATGTTAGACTCACGCGCCCAGAATGACAATGCTCGAGGTCTTTGAAAGAGGCGGGGTATTGACGGTCATGGCTGACGAATGATTACCATTATCTTTGTGCAAGGGAGCAGACTTTGAATACAAACTATCACTCCTTCAAAGATGAAATATGTCTGAGAGAGTTTCCGTATCTCGGTGAGATATGTAGTCCTCAAGTCGGTACAAACACGCCGAGACTACATGAACTCTATGAAAGAGGATCGACTTGGTCAAAACATGGGCATCTAATTGGCCCATTGTTTTACCCCTCGTCCTGCACAGTTACTAACTAGGCCATTGTTGGGGCGCCAGTCCGCTAGAGCGCACGTCCAAACAGGTGATCTCAGGGGTCTCTGCCGGCTTGGACCTTCCCTTCCGCCTCACCATGTCCATCTTGGACATCCTCACCCGCCTCATCAACCTCGGAGATGTAACATCGGAACCCTGAAAATGTCAACAAGCTTTTACGACTCCGCATTACTCGTGCATTTTACCATCTCTCAACGACAACAATGTCTAGAAACGAGCCTCTGATCCCGTTGCAGCAGCACGGGCCAGATAGCTTGGACCTTCCACAGTATTGTCTCCCCTGCTCCGCTGTAGGTAGTGTACCATGGGGAAACACCAGCGTAAAGCCTATCTTGACTGCGGGGTCTGAAGATCGGGTCAAGATGGACTGAGTGCAACGGATGGGTCCACCAGTTCCAAGGAAGGTCAATACCAAGTAGTTCGTTCCGAATGAGGTTTATACTCGGCTCGACGGCAAATAGTATATAACGACTTATGTAAAGTTTTCGTTCCACATCAGTAGCATCGATCAGACCAGTTCAACGATCCACTCGTTTATATCAACATTCTCCGGCCCAAGATTCGGCCACCATGTCTGGCACAACAGACCAGCACGGCGAAAAGACGGCCATGGCCTCTCCAGGGCCGCAGTTGCATCCCGACGAGGAGGCTCGCGATGCCGAAAACCTAGACAAGGCGATGGCCTACGCCATTGACGAGATCGAGGAGCACTTTGACATCGAGTCCGACAACTCGCCGTACCCCGAAGTCCGCGCTAACGTGCCTAACACGGACGACCCGTCCATGCCCGTCAACACGCTCCGCATGTGGGTTCTCGGCGTCCTCTTCACCATGGTTGGCTCCGGCATCAACCAGTTCTTCTCTATGAGGTACCCAGGCGTCACCATCTCGTCTCTGGTGGCACAACTCATCGCCTACCCCGTCGGGTGCGCCGTGGCCCGTATCCTGCCAGTTAAAAAGGTGCGCGTCTTCGGCCGCTGGGACCTGGTGATCAATCCGGACCACTACTTCAACATTAAGGAGCACGCGGTCATCACCATCATGTCCAACCTATCTTTTGGACCTTCGTGGGCTACTGACATCATTCAAGCGCAGAAGGCGTCGGCGTTCTACGGGCTCGACACACCGGTCGCGTACCAATTCCTGCTAGGCCTCTCGATGCAGCTATTCGGTCTTGGTATGGCTGGACTGGCGTATCGCTTCATCGTAGAGCCTCCTCACATGATCTGGCCATCGACACTGGCCAATGCTGCGCTGTTTCAGACACTTCATGGCCGGGCGAATCCTTTAGCAGACGGTTGGAGGATCACAAGATATCGGTTCTTTCTTTATATCTTTGTCGGGGGGTTCTTCTGGTACTGGCTTCCGGGGTATCTGTTTACTGGTCTGAGCACCTTTGCATTTGTCTGCTGGGCTGCTCCGAGTAAGTCGGATACCTGTATGATGATTATTCAGTTCCACTGACAAGGCGCAGACAACGTTGTGGTCAACAATCTATTCGGCATGTCGACGGGCCTGGCCTATCTGCCCATTACCTTTGACTGGTCTCAGATCGCCTATAATGGGTCGCCTTTGGTCGTTCCGTTCTGGGCGCAAGCTAATGTCTTTACTGGATGGGTCATCCTCTTTGCTCTCGTAACACCGATTCTATACTACACCAATACGTGGTATACCGCATTCCTCCCCTTCTCAGGCGCAGATACCTACGACAACACCGGCAAGATCTACAATGCTACCCGCGTAGTAGGCAAAGATGGCAATTTTATCGTGGAGGAGTACGAGAAATACAGCCCCCTCTTCATGCCCGTCACCTTCGCGCTCAGCTATGGCATATCATTTGCGACAATGACCTGCGTGCCGACGTACATCTTCATCAACTACTACAAAGACATCATCGGCGCACTCAAACCGAGCAGGAAGAAGGATATCCACACCCGCCTGATCGAGAGATACCCAGACACACCATGGTGGTGGTACGGCATCATGACGGCCGCCGTGCTGGCGTTGACAATCATCGTGCAAGAGGTCTACAAAACCCAAATGCCTGTCTGGGGCGTTTTCGTGGCCTTTGGGTTAGCTCTGATCTACCTGATCCCGACCGGCAGCGTCTACGCCGTCGCAAACCTCAACAGCAACGTACTCACGGTCCTGGGCGAAATCATCTCGGGATACGCCATACCGGGAAAGCCTATCGTCATGCTTATTTTCAAGTTCTACGCCTACACGGGTCTAAGCCAGGCCATGATCTTCTCCTCGGACATGAAGCTCGGCCTGTACATGAAGATTCCCCGGAGAACGCTGTTTGTAGCCCAATTGGCGGCTTGTGTCACGGGCTCTCTCACGCAGAATGCCGTTCTCTTGTGGATGCTGAACCATGTCAAGGACATTTGCCACGAAAGTCAGCCCAATGGCTACACCTGCCCGCAAGGACGGGTTAACTTCTCTTCGAGCATCGTTTGGGGTGCCATCGGCCCAGCACGGCTATACAGCGTTGGCAAGATATATTCTGGTCTGTTGCATCTCTTCTGGATTGGGGCACTGTTACCCGTGGTGACATTCTTCCTCAAGAAGAGATTCCCAGAAAATAAGTTCCTGAGATACCTTCACTGGCCTCTCTTCTTTGCAGGAACGGGCAACGTTCCTCCTGCCACAGGGATCAACTACACCTCGGCTTTTGTCGTCTCCTTCATCTTTAATAAGTGGCTCAAGGGCAAATTCCCTCAATGGTGGGCAAAGGTGAGTTCAAATGCAACGACTTGCATCCCGAATTTAGGTGACTAGTTCTCATACTGACTCGGTAACGACAGTACAACTATGTCCTATCTGCCGCTCTCGACTCTGGCCTAGCCATATCCGCCATCGTCATCTTCTTTGCTCTCGTTTTCCCCGGTGTCCAGCTAAGCTGGTGGGGTAATAATGTTCAGCGTTCGACCATCGACGGCCAAGGCGTTCCCTTGAAGGCTGTGCCGTCAAATGGCACATTTGGCCCAGCAACCTGGTCTTAGCCAGGTATTTTCCTGATATCCATCATCCGTCTGAATGATTCCCTGTAACTTTCTGGCACTGATAAGCCATGATTCCCAATAGCAAAACCAAATCAGGTACAAATACTACTACTAATGAACGCATTGCGCCAAGTCCAAAACGCTCGCATGTCGCCGTTACTCGTAAGCATAATACATCACAGAAACTGAGGTGTACCTCCGCATAAATGACCGTGAGGACTGATTTGCAGGTTCGAAGGCAATACCGCCCGAGCTACACAGCTCAAGCCAGACTAATATTATGGCAGAATGGTGCCACGAATCGAGCCCAGTCGTTAAAAGCCTTGGGGCTGGGGGATAGCTGCCGATCCGATGACAAGAACGATGCCGCCTCGCGTTGTTTCCAGACCTTTTCAATCACGGAACGGGTCCGAGTGACATTGCAGAGCGAATCTGCCAACTTGTCGAGAACATAAAGTACAAATGGACGTGCGTAGCGGGGTGAGGTTCTGTCCTCGATATCTCCCTCGGCCCATTCAAGCTCCTCTGTGGGATCGAGTTGGCAGGCTGCCATGAAGAGCGGCCATGTGAGCCCAGCTTTGACATCCGCCTCGAGCAACACCGCGACGAGACGCAAAATCTTCTTCACGTTCTGCCGAATCACAAGCGTCGCGGGAGTTGAGTCGTTGAGAGCAGAGTGAAGGTAGAGCTCTACCGTCAACCGCTTCAACTCGACGGTATTCCTAATGATTTCGTCTGCGCTATCGCTCTTCAGATGCGACTGCTGGAGCAGACAAGTCAACCTGATCCGCTGGCGCTCAAGATCCTGCCAGCAGTCCTCCGCCGTCGAAGATGACATGCGATGGTACTTGAAGCTGAGCTCCGTAATCTCGCCAATGATACTGACCAGCTGCGGCGAGCAGCCCATCCAGAGATCAAGCCCCTCGTCCTCCTGCGCGGACCAAAAGTCGTTACCGAAAATGGGCTCCTCGCCGCACGCAGTTCGTCCCATGACGTCGTAAAAGGCAAAATACCGCTCGGTGAACTTGATGATTCGCTCCCACGGACTCTGCTGCCGCGCCGCCATCTTGGCGGCGTCCGAAGTCATGCCTTGGCGTCTGAACCTGATGAGGTCTCGGGCCCCGCGCAGATGCGTGACCCAGCGCTTGTCGCACTCTGCAATGATTTCGAGCTGGCAGAGCAGCATCATCAGGACGAGGATCTCCGAGTTGGCTGCGATGTCGATGGACGACTTATTTTCGAGGGTTAAGCGCAGCGATCGGATGACTTTGGCTGAGTAGCTTAGAGCTACCGGCTGATATGTGCAGTCTGATCTTGCTCTGTGTGAAGCGGCGAGGCCCAGGAGGGCGTGCATGAGGGCTGGCGAGGCGGATGAGACGGCGAAGGGGAAGATGAGTGCGGAAAAGGGAGATTCGCCTGAAGCACATGGGACTGTCATGGGACAGATTCGATCCAGGTAGTACGATAACAAATGTGATTCGGCCTGGCTGTCGAGTTGAACGTATCTCACCGGCCGGTTGATACAGCCCAAGTTCTTTCTCAGTGTAAGAGCTGCTGATTTGCGCTCATCCGTAGAGCTGTCATCACTGGAGGACGACGAAGACTCTTCCCTCTCAAAGTCGGTGATGAAGGAGTTCAAGAAACCAAAAGAGTGAACGTGGGTAGGGAGACACCAGTAGTTGTCCAGGGTGGAAGGCGGCGTCGCGGATTTCTTCTTGTTATTGCCGCCCGTCCCAGATTTCGACCAGACGCCGGCCCTCCCAAAGGCGCGACCAACGTAGTCCGTTTCCCATTTCAGGACCTGGGCGTAGACGCAGTCGGCGTAGCCACGGGAAGTACATGGCCCACAGTGAGGTTTCGCCTCGTCGCACCGGATCTTGTGTAGACGGCAGCGGTGACAGCCGCGGTGGCTTCGTCTAGATACCTGCTTTGAGGGATCTCGTCTGCGCGGCATTTTTGCCAGAGACTGTAGGAGACTGTGAAGATGTCTCGACAAGTCTAATATGAGCTAAAAAAGAATACAGCAAGATGCCGGTGCTAGCAGTATTGAATAGTGGATTTGGGAGATGGGGCGTGACATGGAACTGCAGGAGAGGATTCCGGGGGACGGATGGGGAGGCCGGGGATGTGAGGGGCCTAGTTGTCGAGTGATGGAGCAAATCGTCGGCTGACTAAACCTCGTTCTTGGAGCCTGACTCCGACTTTTTGATCATCGCCAACATTTGGGTCTCCTAGATAGAGTTCACTGGGATGGCTGGTTCGCTAGTTGAAGGTTTGGGCCAGGGGGGAAGCACTCCGATCCCCAAGTGTTGGATGCTCATTCTGGGAACTGCCAATCTTGGGTTGACTTGATGTTTGACCATTCACCTCAGACAAAAGCCAAAAGATTAGAGTTGAGCCGTTGCTCTACCTTGTTCTCAAGAATTACGCAACTCAATGCGGAGTGGCACTAGATTGCTACTAGCTATCTGACTCGTTGTAAGAGATACGCGTCCTCGGACTATGAGAGCTGGTGCAAGGCACTGGAGATCAGAGCGGTCAAAAAGGCATTGATGATGTAGGGTTACCATGAGCAAAGAGGAGTGCACATCAAACGTCGAGTTTACCTAACGTGTGAAGCCGAACTTGTCGTACCTAGCCTGTAATCTGAAGGAACGTTTGACCAAGTCCTCTTCTCTGCGCAGTCGTGACGTTGGCAGCGTCGTCCGATATAAAACATTCTGAGGGGTAATGCCGGCTCATGTGGGCAGCTTTGAGTTTAGAGCACTTCGCGACAAAGCTTCTCAAAGCGGGATGATATCAGACAACTGAAAATAGGACGGCGTGGGCTGTATCAAAGAAGATGGCGATCACCCTCTGATATTGAATCACAGGGAGCTTCTCCATATAGGGCGGCTTGGGCGAGTCAGGAACTTCTAAAGCTCTTTTCTGGGCCTCTATCCGTACAAGGAGGGGTTGTGACGAGTCCTTGAGGGGCCATCGCGGGGTCAGCCATGACTCAGGGATCCACACGCGCGCTTCAAGACCACTGAGCATACCAAATGAATCAACAATCACAACTGGTCGGTTAGCTCAGTTGGTTAGAGCGTGGTACTAATATTTCACCTGAAATGTTGTGTAATGCCAAGGCCGGGAGTTCAAGCCTCCCACTGATCATTTCTTTTGCAGTTTTGACCTAGAGTTGCAGCTGTCTCTCTAAATATGACGAGAGAGCTCTTTTTTTCCTGGTTGGGTGAAGATTCACGCGTTGACGTGGAATTAGATGGCCTGAGCCCTTTCTCATGTTCAGATGCATATAATGCTTATGTCGATTAATTGGGGCTCCTTCTAATATGCCTAAATCGGAGTGCGATAAAGATAAGCGTCATGCAGCATGTCACCCCAGCTTCAACTAGAAGTCAGGGTCTCTCTAAAGCTCCCCCAAGCTTCAAAAACGCTGAGCCTCAACTGATGTCTATCTTGTCACACACGTCTCCCTAGATCTCGCCCAGTTCCCCTCGACGCAAAACAATGCCGCCGAGATGACAACCCCGCGCCCTTGGACACCTCCCCTCCTCCTCCGCATCCGCTTCACAACCTCCCTCCCAGACCTCGACCTCGACATCCCCTCCCCTTCCCAAACAACAGTCGCCGCCCTCAAGCACCTCATCCGCGGCCGCCTCGCACAACCCGACTCCCAGCGCCGCCTCCGCTTCATCCACCAGGGCAAGATCCTCCCCGACGCTTCGGCCCTCAGCTCCGTCCTGCGCCCGCTGCCCCCTCCTCCTCCCCCGTCATCCTCGAACCCGACGTCGACGCCGTCCACACCCGGCGCAAGCAGCGGCTTCGATGACCCCAAGGGCAAAGGCAAGGCCAAGGCCAACGAGACGGCGCTACCGCAGAGGGTCTACGTGAACTGCAGCATCGGCGACAGTCTCACCGACGAAGAACTCGCCGCCGAAGCCGAGGCAGCTCTACGCGCGCCATCGGAGCGGGGTGCGACGACGCCTTCCGGGGCAGGAGACGGTCAGCATGGCGGTCACGGTCACGGTCACGACGGTGTCGCATACGGCTCCCAGGCCCACCACCATCAGCAGCAGCGCCCGACGCCAAGGGGCTTCGACAGGCTCCTCAACGCAGGCTTCACGGCGGCCGAAGTAAACCAGCTGCGCCTCCAGTTTCGCGACATACGCGCGACGCAGTATACCCCCGACACCATGCCCAGCCCGGACACGATGCGCTCGCTCGAGGACACTTGGATAGATACCAACGCCGGCGGCGCGTTGCCCGGCAGCGGGACAGGCGCAGGAGGGGACGGAGCCGACGGAGGAGCGGGTGGCGGCGGCGGTGATGATGCGTTTGGGGTCATGAGCGGTATACTCGACGTCCTCATCGAGGGTCTTATTGTAGGCTTCTTCTGGCCATTGGGGTGTCTGGGGTGGCTCTCGCGGGAGGAAAATATGCTCTCTGGCCGGTGGCATGACTTTATCGGGTTCGGTGTGACATTGAGTATCATCATTGGCGTCATCAGGGCCTTCTCGGGCGATCGATAGGGCGAGGCCGCTGTTGGCTTCCAAGTCCTCGTGGACTCATTTTGGGGAGGGGATATGCTTCCGGGTGATTGGTACGATTACGTTACGTTCGGTGTGGCATGGTGTTGCACTGTTTGGTGTTGACACGATGGCTTTCTCGGGCGATTAGTAGAGCAATTGCGGTTTTTTCTGTTACGGGGTTTTGGCGTTGGGATAACGTGGATGCTTATTGATTACACATAGGTAACGGCGTTTTATTCGTAATTATACCACGCATCAGGCAAGGATGGCTAGGGAGCATAGTATGAATCACATAGATAGAGACAGCGAACAGAAGGGGGCCATTATCTGCTTCATTGGTGGCCATGGAGAAAGCGACTTTTTAAGGGCCGAAACTCCGAATCCGCACACACAAAGATTCTACATGCGTGGTATAAAACCTCGAATAACCATCAAACGCCATGATATCCCCTGGGGCTACCTAATAACAGCAAAAAAGTACAACGGGCTAAAAAAGAGGGAGCAAAAGGGCCATCTGACAATTGCTAGCATGACAGTACTGTTGCCAGCATCTGAAGACAAACCTTTTTTTAGAGTTTTACAGGTACAAACTCTGCGCCGCGACGATGTCACGGCGGATCTTCGCGAGACTGTCCTCGAACTTTTGTGTAAGCTCGTCACTGCCCATGACCTTGGCGCCCTGGCCCATCTGGCGCAGAAGCTCTTCCAGACGGCGGAAAAGGCGGATAAGGGAACCCTCGTAGGCATTGGTCATTTTACTGTAACGTGTCAGTGGACGTAAGATAGAACGGGGAAATTGGGGGTAACGTACCAGATGTCTGCAAACGGCTTGCCTTGTGCCCACGAGTAGACAGTCTCCATTAATTGCCACTTGAAGCCAGCCAAGTACTCCTCCTCGTTGAGCTCAAGCTTGCTCTCCCGGCTGACCTTGGCGACCTGCTTAGCCTTGGCCTGAACCTCCCGGTAGGGCTTGGCCAATTCCTCGCGCAGGGCTGCTGTCTCAAGCTTCTCGTCCAAGACGAAACAGCTGAGTGTAGCAGCAATGAGCTCGGGAGAGAGCTCATTAAAGAAGCGATCAAACAGAAGCTCGGCAAGAACAAGCTCATGACCTTCGGTGGATGAGATCTCACAGGCGACACGAGCCTTAAGCTCGACAACCTCAGACTCGTTAAGGAATCCGAGACGGCGCAGGACACGCTTGCGCGCCTTGAGCTCATCCATCTGCGCAATGCTGTGGAGTGTCGCAATTTCCTTCTTCTTGGACTTGATCTGCTCGCCAAGTTTCTCCTTGGAGCGATACTGAAGGTAGAGCTCGGGCAGCAGTGGTGATCCGTGAAGGGGGTTGGTGAGGAGGCGCGCCTCCAACATCTCAATCTTCCTCATCAGGGCTTTGAAAGACTCGTCATTGATGCCCATGTTCTCAACAGGATCCAAAATGGGCAGTCCGTCGGGGAAGCGTCTGTGAACCTCCCGAAGAGAGTTGCCAACCTCGTTAAGCGCGGACTGAGATTTGCAGTCCTTGGGCATGAAGACTCTGATCTGGCTGATGGACTTGACGCAAGTCAGAAGACAGGGGATAATCTCGAAGCGAGCTCCGTTGTCCGGCTGTTCAGGGTTCGGGTAGGGAACCAGGCCCTTTGGCAGGTCAGAGGTCAAATGCCTGGAACCTTCGGCAACAGGTGCGCTCTTCTGGTCTACAACCATCATGACGTCGATGAGGCAGGACTCCTGAGGCGGGTATTCGGGCTCGCCTTGCTTGCGGTTGCGGTCGCGGCGGATCAGATTCGCCACGACACCCCAGCCGAAGTCGGTTCCGCCAATGGTGTTATTGGTCTTCTTGGGGTCGTGAATGCGAACCAGACGGCCGGGCTGCATGAAGTCGGTGCAGTGCTCAGGGTGCTGAATGACAGCGCGCATGTCGCTTGTGTACTGCTCCAGCTGGTTGCGGAGGTTGTAGTAGTCCTTGACCGTAGCCTCATCAGCGATGGACATGCTGTCCCTCTCTTGCTGAAGAGCAACCAAGTCACGTTCCAAAGCCGGGACACTAGCACCTGTCTGGAACTGGTGGAAGCAACGCTCAAGCATGAACTCGGGGGAAATAGCCTCGATTCTCAAGAGGTTAAGGATCATGTTGTAGCCGAGGTAGAAGGCGGAGTTAAGACGATCCTGCTCACCCACGACCATGCCGCGGGCAGTGTCAGGCTCCATCTTGTCGTCAATCATCATGATGACAATACCACGCGTATCCAGACCTCTACGACCAGCACGACCAGACATCTGAATGTACTCGGACGGGGTAAGAGGTCTCCGTTGAACTCCATCCCACTTGTTAGTCTGGGTGAAGACGACAGTCTTGGCAGGCATGTTGAGACCAATGGAGAAGGTTTCGGTTGCGACAAGCACCTTGATCAGAGACTCTTGGAACAGAATCTCGATGGTCTCCTTCAAAATGGGAAGAAGACCAGAGTGATGCACACCGATACCCTTTTGCA
The DNA here is from genome assembly GCF_030867565.1 of Colletotrichum costaricense. Taxonomy (NCBI): domain Eukaryota; kingdom Fungi; phylum Ascomycota; class Sordariomycetes; order Glomerellales; family Glomerellaceae; genus Colletotrichum; species Colletotrichum costaricense. Next base: position 2,045,434 of record NW_026848232.1, on the reverse strand, counting down.
ACAGAGGAAGCAGGTTCTGGATCTGGGGAAGCTCGCGATCAGCCTCAGATAAGCTCTGGATGGCATTGTTGAACACGGTCTTGACCATGGCCTGCTCCGAGTCATTGTTGAACTGGAAATGGGAGATCTGCAGAGCCAGGTTCTCAACCTCCTTTTTGCTGAAGTTGAAAACGATGACAGGGTGGAAGCTCTTCTGCATGATCATGCGAATGATCTTGGAGATATCAGACTTCATATCGGATGCCTGACCACCCTTTTGTGTCTGCTTCTTGGCTCCCTTGCCCTTCCAGCTTGCATTCGCGTTGTTGGGGTCTTGACCCTTGCCCGCCTCGATGAGGGACATGGTCTTCTGGAAGTTGCCTTCTCTGAACACGCCCTTCTCGTCGACAACCAGGAAGATGCCGTTACCACCGGCAGGGAAGAAGTAGTTTTGAAGGGGCGTGGGACGGAAATCAGTGTAGACGACGTGGCACGCCTGGTGATGGATCTTGGCAATCCACTCCGCAAACTGGAAGGCGTTGGGAATGGTAGCGGACAAAAAGACGTAGCGGACCTTATCGGGAAGAAGAATGATGGTCTCTTCCCAAACAACGCCTCTGGTCTTGTCTCTCATGTAGTGGATTTCGTCAAAGACAACCCAGGCAACCTCTCGCATGATCTCGGAACCACGGTACAACATGGAGCGCAAAATCTCGGTTGTCATGACCAAACAGCTGGCGGTGGGATTGATCGTGACATCACCAGTCATCAGACCGACATCGCCAAATAGTGCTTCGAAGTCTCGGTATTTCTGGTTGCTGAGGGCCTTGATGGGACTTGTGTAAATGACTCTCTGGTTACGCTTCAGACATTGCGCAATGGCGTATTCGGCGACGACGGTCTTTCCGGCAGAGGTGTGGGCAGAAACCAACACGCTCTCCTCCCTCTCGATCGAAGCGACAGACAGCGCCTGGAAAGGATCTAACTTAAAGCTGTACTGGCGTGCTGGCTCCGCGGGCGGCTTATGCTCGGAGAGGGGGATGTATTCGTAGTCCAGGTCCGGCGGCAAGGCGACTTGGTGCTGGATGTTGTGGGACAGGACGAGTGATTCGTCCTGTGCTGGGGTGAAGACCGCGGCGCCAGCAACCTCTCGGGACTGGGCAGTCTGGAAGGTGTCGGTCAAGACAGGCTGGGCCTCATCTTCCTTCTTCCTCCGCTTGTCCTTATGGGGCTCCTGCTGTTCGTCAGAAGCAGCGGCGGCATCTTCAGTTTCGTCAGCGTCCTGGCCATCCTTGGAGGTATCACCGGCGTCGGGCATGTCGTCGTCCTCTGGCTTTTCGGCGACGCCATTCTTCATTCCACCATCGGCCTTGCGCTTCTTGCTCTTCTTGTCCTTCTTGCGCGACTTCTGAGGGGGCTCGGCTACCTCAGTCTCAGGCTCGGGCTCGCTGTGTGACTCGTTTTGCGCGTCAGGTTGAGCGTCGAAAACATCGAAAAGCTCGTCCATGGTGGGCGATTGCTTGTTGCCAAGCGGGAACAGCAAAGTTGGGGTCGGCGCTTCGTTGGTCTTATGTATGGCGTCAGGGACTCAAGGTTTGTTGATGGACCAATGGCAAGCAAACAAAGCCAAACCTTTGCAAGCTCTCGAAATGCAAAGACGCGAGACACTTGGGGTGCAGCGGTGTGTCTGTTGGTTTTTGAGGGTGTTGACAAGAGGCAACTCCTCAATTTTGTCTAGTCCCGGCAATGTGCGTTCGGTCGCAATTCGCAGGTGCTCGGGCGAAAAAGTTGGCGGGTCGGCCAGAGCGAGCAACAAGGAAGAGGCAGAAAAAAAATTCCAAAATGCATGCATGACGGTGGTTGAGATCCGTCCAGATACGGAAGGCGGTGACCGATCATCGTAGCTTCGAAATCCCAGCTGCGGGACTGGACCGTTCGCCGCTACCTATGACTTAGGCCCAGTCACGTGGAATTACATAACCGGGAACAGACTTGGAGATCTTTGGAGCTTAGCCGGCTGCACAGTCTCAGACCACTCTTTTGGAAGACTTCAACACCACAATCGCACCTCTCCATACACCCATTGCGCTTCGCGATCGCCTCATAACACACCGCCAAAGTAATTAAGACCTCGCGAATACCCCCCAAAGTCCAATTGATGCTGACCAGTGCTCCGTAGATGTTCGCCCGTGCTGCCGCCCGCGCGGTCCCCAAGACCCCTTCCACGGTCGCCCGCCGCGGCTTCCAGACCACCCGCGCCCAGATGTCCTCGCCCTACCACTACCCCGAGGGTCCCTACACCAACATCCCCTTCAACCCCAAGAGCAAGTTCTTCGGCCTTGGCTTCTGGACCTACTCCTTCGTCGGCTTCTTCGCCCCCTTCGGCATCGCTGGTGCGTGCTTTTTACCGCGGCCCCGATTTCCGCCGATATCGAGTACTGACGAGATTCATAGTTTGGCAAACCAAGAAGCCCAAGGTTTAAGGAACCTCTTTGCACATTTTTTCTTGAGTCGATCGCCATTGTAGAGCATGGATTGGGTTGAGACGGAGGACGACTGTGTACACAAGCCGAAATAGAGACTTTTCGTCCTCAATGGATCAGCAGGGAAACCGAATTACGATCTGTCCGTCGCGGCATTCCATGTGATGAATGTGAATCGCAGACCTGGGAGCCATACCAGACTACAGCCCGTGCCCGTGCTGGGATACTCATCATAGGTGAATGGGGATAGAGGTCACAGTTCTCTACTCAAGTGGCAGTGTGCTACATTGTGTCGGCAACTGGACAGTCTCAAGGACTTAAGTGTCAAAAACAGAGTTCACCTCAGTAGGCTACATCCCTTGTCGATTATCCTGGTGCTCATACTGGGATCTTATGCGAGTTGAAACTCGGAGCTTGCCGATTTGGCTGGAGGGGTAATTGGTTGTTGCTCGCTGGTACATTATTCCACCACCCAATCACTTTGTCCTCAACTCCCGATATAGAAAGATGCCTGCTGTTGCTGGTGGCTGGAGTGGAGTTGAGGGGGGGTAATAAGGACTTCTTGTATATTCAGATAATAGAAAGGCTATTGGATGAAGGTCTGCTGGATACGGCCGGCGAGGTGGAGAGGAGGGGAGAAGGGCTAGATAAGGTGTCAATCATTGACAACAGGACAATGGAATAAGCTTTTGACGGTGAGGTATGGACAGGTAATTGAAATTACTGGTATCTTTGTCTATAGTATAGGTTGTTTTACATTGGCCGTTTCCTGACCGCCTTGTGCTTCTTCTTCTGCTGCCCGGGCCCATGCCGGAAGATGAACGCATCCTTGCCGTCCATGAGTCTGGCAATATAGTGATCCATAAAGTCCGCCCTATCCGGCTCAAGTTCCCACCTCTTCTTGAAATCTTCGTACACCTCCAATACCTTTTCGTTATTTGTACATTTCATGAAGGCCCGAAGCGCCCAAATCATGAGCCAGGTATCAAGTCTTAGACCCTGGACTTTGTTGTCAATCGCCTCAAATAGCGCGGCCAAGACATTTTCAAGCCGGTCACCTGTCCAAGGAGAAAACGGAGATGCGCCATACTTGCTGAACCCTTCGAAGATGGCTAGGAAGATGCTCCCGTGAACTGGCACGTCGAATTGTGGCATCTCGTCCAGAAACTGGGCAGTCTTGCTCAGGTTTCCCTTCGTTATAGCGAAATGCTTAATCAGGATGCGGTACGTTCGCATGTCAGGAGTCTCATGTGCGAGCTCCTGTAGCTGTGGGCGGAGCTCTGGTATCTTTTTGCCGACGCGTGCAAACATGGAGTGAATATGGATGACGGCCTTATCCATTGACGGGTCCATCTGGGGTATCTTAGCAGACGCCGAGTAGCTGTCCTTCATATACCCGTAAACCTTCAACGCCGCGTCCTCATCCCCACATCTCAGGAAACTGGAGATGACGCAGTTGAGGACCACAGTGTCGACCATCTCCCCGGCCTCCACCAATTCCTTGTATGCAGCCCGGACGCCGTCGGGGTCTTCGCGGAGCCCAAAGAAGTGAATCAGGCTGACGTGGTGGAAGCGGTTGAAGCTATATCCGCGCTTCTTCATCTCCTCGTAGAGCATCTCAGCTAGTGCAAAGTTTCCAGCCTTGGACGCCGCATCAAATAGGATGTTGAAAGTGACGGCGTTCCCCTTGACACCAGACAGCTTTTCCATCTCCTTCCACAGCTGAAGAGCAGCCTCGGCTTCGGTGTCCGTGACTCTGCCGACATATCTGCTTGCTAGGGCCAGGGCATGGTTCCATTCGCTTTGTCGCAGAGCAATCCCGCAATCCTTCGCGTCACCGATGAGGGAGAAGTACCGAAGCATCGTCTGCGTCTCCTTCTTGATCGGGGTGCCAAATATCTTGAGTAAGCGATGGCGCAGCTTTGCTGGCATATGAATCATCCGAGGTTCCGGTAGCGCCGCGTATAGGCTGTGTATGGTGCCCAAATCAACCCTCGCTGGATATCTCATCTTGGTGCTTACAGCAGTGCCAAGCTTGGTGACCAACTGTCCTATGTCTTCATCGCCGCGTAGTGCTTCATGATATGAAGGGTACTGCTGGTCCTCTTTCCTCTCCGATATCGTGAGCGGACTAGGCTCTGGTTGAGCGTATCTGTTCAGGTAGGGATCCCGGGCAAGTTCCAGGTGTTCGTCCACTGTTCCAACATCCTCATGCTCCACGAAGCCGAGTAGGACGTTCTTGTCCTTCCGCATGACTACATGATGTGATCGACTAGCTGAGGTAACGGCGGAGGCGGCAACGTGGCTATATGATCGAGATCGTCCGCGGATGGCCGAGTTTGAGCTTGTCGGGGCACGAGGGCGAACAGAGGAGGGCGCCGGCAGAAAGGTCGACAGCAGCCATGAAGCTGTCCGAGGACACTGAGTGCCCGGTGGGCGAGAGCATCGTGTGCGGTCCCTCTGGTGCTGAGACGCCGGCGCCCTCGAAGGTCTCTCGGTTCGGAGCTCTGGCCGGGAAGAAACTGCAGCTCGAGCTGCGCAGGGTCGAGTCGAGAGAATGGCACCGCATACGGACCCGTCTATCCGGCTAAGTACTTTCATGGGTTGTCGAGCATTGCGGCCAGGGCATCACCGTTCCATCGAAGAGCACGCGCTCACTGGCGAATAGCTTAATAAAATTGGCGTTTGGAAATCGTTGGTGAGCTGCCAGCTGCGTTACTAAAAGCTCCGGGATGATTGGGATGGGAATATTATTTCGCTGGTGAAGTGCATGGGTAGAGTGGGGCCGACCGCGATAGCCGGTGCCGGCGTTAGGATTGGCCGACGCTCCAAATTTCTGAGTTGCAGTTCGCGACGGACGGAGCTCATCACCTGCAAAGGCACCCCAGACAGGATCGAACAGTCGTGCCACATCCGCCTCGATCTCAATAGTGAGTCTCAATTGCCCAAAAGATGCAGCTTACCAGACATCTGACAAACTTGGCAGGTCAAGATGGGGCGACAGATCAGGCCTGCGCGGATCTACCAGACCGTGAGCCAGGAGCTCAACTCGAAAATCCTCCCAACGTATCCCGTCTATGAACCACCATGGTTCCAAGTCATGAGGGATATCCCCCCTTCCGAAATCATTACGAGGCCGGCTATCGTCAACACCCAGAACTCCAATCGCAAAAATCGCAAGCCTCAAGGCATCTACAAACCTCAACAGATCGTGCACGAGGAGGACTCCTTACGGAAGACGTTCTTCAGAGACCACCCTTGGGAATTGGCGCGCCCAAGAATGATTTTGGAAACAGATGGAAAGGATTATCAGAGATGCGACTGGTCCAAGGGTGTCCGCCAATACAGAACGCCTCTGACCGGTGAATGGTAAGCTAACCCCGACTGTTCAGCTCCTCCCTCCCCTCGGAGCCACAACTAACAAACAGACAGCGTCGTCCAGCGCCAGCTTTGGCTCATGCACAACAAAAATTACCCGAGAGCAAAGGCATACGACATTGCAAGAAAGGAGTTCTACGCGCTGCGCCAGGAGGAGGAGATTGAGAAGCGCGTTGCCAGGGAGGAGGCGAGACACGTCGGGGCGTACTTTGGCAAGAACAGGTTGCAAATCGCACAGGACTTGGAGGACAAGGAATTTGAGGTCTGGAAGGGCTGGGCGAGCAACAGAGCTGTCATGATCGAGCAGGCGCGCACTGCCAGTTACGCCAACTTTGGTGAAGAGGCGACGGATGAGGTTGCTGTCGGGGCGGAGGCGGAGGCGGCGGCTTGAGCAGAGAGGCCCCGGGCCTTGTAAGTATATGTACTACAAAGATCTGTATAATACCAAAATTCCAGGTTCCTTCGACTGCGAATAGTCATTCGATGTGCCCACTTCTGTGCCTGGCCCTGTGAACAAATTATTGGGGAGAGTGCCGTGGCCGTTGTGGATTGATCTTCACGCTTCAAGATCAGTGGCTACAAGCTAGCTGGGTCGTAGGTTATCAGAATAAGCCGAATTTTTGCTTCCATCGAGTGAATTGAGCGTATGGTCCTGTATTGGTGAAAAAAGGCATGGGCCTATAGCTATATTATTTCTCCGATGCCAAGCATTCACGACCTCCTTTTCTACCTAGGTCAGAAATGGTTGAGATATAACAAATTATCATATCTTCTTTCTCACAACCATACAACCTGCATTGGCCACGCCGTAGGTCTTGGCTACTTGCTCATGCTGAACCAACAAGATGTCGGCAATGCCAGTGTAATGAAACAGCTTCCCTGTCAGACTGAGGGTCTGAATTCTGGCCCACGACTCAACGTAGATGACCTGCATGGTGTCTTCTGGAACAACGTAGAGCATCTTGAGGAGGTATGCCGCTAGACCGACAATGAAGCCAGTGGCAGGGCCATTGGTGAGAATGATGTCGGGAAACTGCTGGCGACTTCTGGGGCCCTTGAAAGGAGAGGACAGCAGCAAGGGGAATATCTCAGCCACCGACATCAGGGCGGTAAAGGGCGTTGTAAGTAGGCTCTGGTGAATCTTTCTGGCTCTCGCAACGATGTGTTTGTCAAATGTTCCCACTTGTCCCTCGCCGTGGGTAGTCCTGAGCTCGTCTTCAAAGGCATTCAGGTGTGTGAGTGACATTGAGTCGCCACTAGAGATGAGATAGCGTCGGTGCATGTCGGGGACGTCGGGAAAGCTGATCTCCATCATGGCTAGCATTTCCTTGGTGTGGCCACCTGAGCCCAAGACGACGAGGAAGTAAGCTCCTTTGAGCAAGCTGGGACTGGTGGACTTCTTCGCAGCGACATCAGACAGATGAATTGGTCGCTTTAAACGAGACTGCTGGATTTGAAGGTGGCGGGCCTACATACTGTCAATATTGAGTGGGGTTCCAAAGACAAGTTGATCAATTACCGTGATAAAGACACTACTGGAGATGACACCCAGAACTAGGGTTAAGAGTAGGGCCCTCCATGAGGACTTGAGAATGAGGCCTAGGCCAAGGACACAGAAAGCAGACGCAATACCGATCAGAGTAGATGCAGCCGCCATATTGTCATGTTATAATGAGACCTTTATTCTTGTTTAATTGCCATTTCCCATCAGTGCGTGGTGTTGTTGCGATTATTCAACCTGTTGAAATTGATGTATCAGTAATGTGTTCTGATAGAATGAACAAATATTACTCACAGCTTTGCGTCTTATGAGAGAACGTTTGGAATGTCGATCTTCGACGGCTAATGGGCTGCAATAATAAACAAGTAAGTGATTTCCCTATTGAAAGACCAAATCTCGCTTCATCGACGAGATATCAAAAGCCCTTCAGTCATGAGGCGAGTGGCTTTCAAGTGGATATAAGTGCACCGCTGGCAGTGACTGAAGCTGTCACTGGAGACTTGTGGGGACCCTGTGTGATAGATCCAATTGGAGCAGCGGTGCTCCAAGCTTGCCTTGTGCCGGGCTTCAGAAGGTACTCCGTACCTCAGTGTAGGTAATCCGCTAGGGGGCTCCTGACAGAAAAAGCGGATGACCTCATGTTCCTGCTGGGACTTGAAGACCCCTGCGACTTCCCCTGCTTTCTCCCAGGAATACGTGCAGACCGCCCGGCAGAATCTCGAAAGTTCCGGGCTACAACAATATTGACGAAAGACATACCGTCAACCTGCATAAATGCTTTGTATGGCCCGAGGAGCCTCGAACCTCAAAGCGCAATGGCAAACTTGAGAAGCGGCAGGCTGCTGACCTGCTTTTACTGCGGCAAACGGTCATCAACAAGATACGATGGCCTGATTTCGGAATTTCTCTGCCTAAAATGCGACGCGACAAACTATCTGGACGAGGTGAGTAAACTAACCTACGGCACAAAGCAAGTCGCGATTCCATCTGACAGTAACCTAGCGCGGAGACATCACCGATCCTCCAGTAGCCAAGACCACCTCAGCGCCTGCTGCGACGACGTACGCGATACCGCGATCTCAGTCCCCCGACTTCAGTACTCCATCACAGAGCATTTTCTGCCCGACATGTCTCAAGAACCAGCATCTGTTCACCAGCTCCCTGGCACAATACCTGCCTGAAGACCCAGACCACCCCGACTATGCCGAGCTCGAGAGAAATATGTACAAGTTCCGTCGACGACTCGAACAGCGATACCCTCAGATATGCGCCCAGTGCGAGCCCAAAGTTCAAGCTCAGCTGGATCAGGCCGGCTACACGGCGCGGACCGACCATCTACGACGCATGATGGATAGGAGCAGGAAAGTCAGGGTCGCTCCAAAACAATTAACCTCGCTAGATATTGCGGCTAAGGTGGGAAGGTGGCTCTGGTTTGGTGGTATTTCTTGCCAATACCTGTGGCATGTCGCATCCTTGGCTGCTGTCTTTGCGACGCAATATGATGAAGGGCCAATGCGAGACCCAGACGCGGATGCCGAAAGCACAATGGTACAGAGACTTTCACTTGCTCTTACACTGCTTCTTCCTCGGCCTGAGAGACTGATACACTGGAGTCTATGGACCAATGCTGTGAGCATCTGGTGGAACCCCAAATTCGTTCAGGTCTTCCGTGGCTTCTCTCGTCATATCCTGGGCTTGTCACACTGGTACACCTTTCAGGGGCTCATCATCTTCACTCGATTTCTTGCCATGAGAATGACCGAAATGAAAGGCGGGCGATCAGCTGAAGGAAGTGCCCAGATGAGCCTCCATGGACTGATGGCTGTGTTGATGCTAGCTGTGAGTGACACGAATTACGATCTCCCGAAGGCGCTGCTGACTCGATGCTGCAGATATACATACTTGCCCAACGATCCGTACGTGTCGACATGACACCGCTATTCCAGAACACCGGAACACCAGCTGCGTCACCACCAAGACCGCAAACGGCGCAAGCTCGAGAGGACGACAACAAGAACATGGCGAATCTTCTGGACGACATTCTAGCCGAGTCCAGCCCGAGGCCAGGGATTCCTCCAAGTCCAACGAGCGTTGGCTCAGCATCACCAGCACTCTTCCAGCGGGAATTGCAGCACAGATCGAGCAACCGGAATATTGGCATCAACACTCCGCAAAAGCTGCCTCAGCCCCAGTATTCGGAGGAAATGGATTGGTCTCCGACACAATCCAAACACCGGGCCTTCAACGACTTTGGACCTCCAAAGGCACCGAACCAGGTGTTTGGGCAACCTGATTCAGGCCCCAACTCGAGCCCGTTCTGGTACAAGGTTCCTCCCGCGCCGATAACACCGGCGCAAAAGCTTCGCAACGGTCCCAAGGTGTTGACGAAACCGGTGGAGAAAAAGTCAATCTTCACAACCGGCAGGACGGATGCGTCCAAATCGCGGGGCGAGGACGCGAGCAGCGACACGGGCAAGGTGGCATTTGCGCAACCCACGTTCTTCGCGCCCTCGGCAATGTCGAACCCCAGTGATCCACGCAGCTCCTTGGCCGATCTGCTCAATTCGAGTTTTACGCTGAGCCTAGACGACGATGAAGAAGAGGGAGAGACGTCGGCGGCAACGAAGACGGAAACAGGAAATAAGTACGCCGAGCTTGCGAACCCCGGACCTTCGGCACGAACGGCTGGTCTGCGTAACAATCGCTTACTGGACGTTTTCACCTTGGCGATCCTCCTCGGCGCGTGGCTCCATGCGACATCTGCGTCATACCCGTATAGCCGGGACGTAATGTTTGGCGCCATGCTCCTGAGCATGGCTATTGCCATTCACCTCACCAGCGACGCAATCAGGGACATGCGCAACGAGAATACGCCCAGCTTGGCGTCCATTATCAACACGTCGCTCGGGATAGGAGAGCTGGCGGTGGCATGTCACTTTGCGCTCCAAATATGGGGTGATCGGACGCCGACGTCCGGATTGCACGGCGCGTCGGTCATTGGAGCGATACTCGCGCATGAGATGTGGAATGCTGCTTGCTAGAGAGCATCCGTATATCCCGTTGGCCTCCATCGGGTGTTGTGGAGAAAGAGACAACAAGACACCAAAAGAAACACATGAGATGAGTAACACGAAGCTTTGATTGGCATTGTTCAGCGGCGTTTATCGGAATTTGGGTATAAGGCTGCATAAGGGGCACACAGGAGATTCATTGCCTGGGTGACCACTTGGATACACCAACGGAGAAGAGAGTAGAGAGAGGTTCATGGACTTGACGTCTTTGCGCCCTTTGGTTTTTGGGGTTTACGGGTAGGCAGCTGTGTCGTTGAATAGTTAGACAATGGTATATCGACGATGTCGAACGGTGTTACGGCGGCCCCAGTGGTCCAAGTCTAGCGAAGTCTGGCGGGACCGGGGGCGGAGTGGAGGGCTTTGGGAAAAAAAAGAGAATTACCGATCATGCATACTACCGCCGTTCCACGCGATTTTCCTCTCTCTTTTCCCCGGCTCGCCCTCGCTCTCGGGTCCTCTGATCCATCGTCTCCTCTCTGAGAAATCAAACTTGTTAGCCTCGATGCGAGTGTGCGAGTACCTACTTAATGGTGTGGTCCAGCTGTGCGTTTGGCACCCGCTAGTCTGCGTATTAGTGGTACGACGGGCTCTGTTTGCTTTCGGTCGAGCCGGGGCACCGTTAGGAAATACAAGTACTCCGTAGAAGGTCGCGGCTGAGTGAGCCGGACGAAATATCGAATCAACTGCCCGTTGTATGGCTGGGCCTGCCATGGAATCCTCCGAGGTAGACCGACGCTACGGGCCCCGGTGTACGCTAGAAGTATAGAGAGTTATTGCTAACCTTGCTACGCGTATGCTACGATGCTGTTCCGAGCTAGATCGTGGTGCTTGATGGCCAGATGGGGGAGTCCTAGCACATGCCAGAGGCGCCGCCATGGCGTCGTTCATCGCATGGCCTGGGCTCGTCTGCATGCCTTCGATGCTGTGATTTCATAACGCTGCTTTGTATTCGTGGATCGCGGGGTTTACCCTCATAGCATCATCTGTCAAGTTTTCATCGTAGAGAATTGGTTCCACTAGTTTACGGTCGGTCGTGGGAAACAAGCATGACAAGATGCCCAGGATCTTGTTCGGCATCTCACTCTTTTTGGGTCTTTGGGATAGTGACCCGAAATTGTGAGGCCCGGATCCCTGATGACAGGAGCAAATTCAAAGTACCTGAAGTTGATGCGAAAGAGTCTTGGAAGATAACAAGTGATGATAAATCCAGGCGAGTCTCCGCCCGCCGGTGGGACGGACGTAAGTAACCCGCTCGTTCGCGAGGTTACCAAACCTAACACCGAGATGGTAACGGGGAATCATCCCGGTCAGCCTCATCGAGAAAATCTGACAGGCATCTGCCGCTCGGTGCCGAAAAAGGCGAATGTGGCCGGCCTACGAGATACGGGTACCAGGACCCTAGCCAAAATCATTGTTCGGTGAGTAATAACAGCTTAGTCTCCACTCAGCAGAATTCGAGGAGTGCTATCTCTCTCCGTGCTGCGTAATAAAGTTGTACTCCAGTATGAGTACGGATACTCGCCCTCTCACAACCGTGGTCCGTCAGAAGGTTACCAGAAGCACTAAGTAGTACGCATTTGCAGTAAGCTTTGTGATCGCTAATGGGTACTTTTTTGTGCGATGCTCGTAGGGCAACTCCAGACGTGCCGGTATTTCCGGGTGGCTACCGGGTAATGGGGATAATCAGATAATCATCGTGGGCCGCAAGGTAAGGCTTTCCTTGATTTTGGGCTGGGTATGGCACCAGCTAGCGTCACCAGTACCGTGATAAAGGCGACTCAAGGCCCCAATGCTTCGAGTTGTGATGAAGAGTGAGGTAATGCCGTCACTTTGGCAGCCTGGCTGAGACGGAATTGGCTGGTTCGAGGGTTGGAGACAGGTAGTGTTTGCTTTTCCCCTTCTCTCTTTTGCGTCATGTCAGCAAGTAAATAGGTACACCGAGGTACCTTACGTCGCTTACCTTGCTATAGTTACCAGGAAGTCGGTACACACAGTATAGAACCCTTGCGTGGGATTCCGTACGGCTTACACAGCCTGCCAGCCTCTGCTGAAGCCACAGATGTTTGCACCAATGTAAGTCGCATGCCACGCTCGGTCGAACCTGTGCGGGAGTCGACTGTTTTGGGCGGCGTCCGTACCAAGGGGGCATATGACGTACTGAATGGATTGTCACTGCGAAGCGAGTGACAGAATGCGACAGCCTGGAATGGGGATGAAGCAACCAGAAGAACCCCATGTCTTCATCAGCTATTCCCTGTGAGATAATATGTATGCGTCTTTGGTAAGTTGGTTCACCGTACTGTCGAATACAATAAGTTGTGTGGAATGAAGTGAGGTCAGCGAGATTCGAGGCGGGGGTGAGACTGGAATGCTGGTTTGTCCAGGAGTTCAGTCAGAGTCTCCGTAGCCGTCTGTGTAGCGAACTTTGGCGCTTCTTTCCGGCGGTTGCGGGATGACTCCAACAGAATAGAGTCACGTTGACAGTTGCGAAGATCAGTCATCGAGCTTCCGTATGTCGTGGGCGCTCGATCGACGCAAGACGAGGCTGTTCGTATGTGGCTGGGTGACGCCGTCCGAAGACCCCCGCGTCCGCCGTCCGCGTGAGTTCCCCTACTGGCCATGACATGGCACGACAGGACGCAAGAGGAACAGTGGCCTCGAGCCGGGGCGATGCAGACGATGCAGGGCGCCTGTCTCGGAAGGCCAACCACTGCTGGACACCACCCATTCAGCATAAGTCGAGCACTACCTACTTTTGTTGATCGCTGATCGTCCATGGATGGGCGTATTGCGAGAGAAAGTTATTTGGAGAATCCCTGCTTGAGTCTCCCCTCTCACTGGTCCAGTGGTTGTAGTCCATAACACACGGTTTAAATGCAGCTCGACCGGCGGACTGTCATGAAGGGGACCAGTAAGGTTTCGAGCAAATGTTCCCCCAAGATGCGACTCTAATCGAGACTGGCAAAGTCTGGGGAAAAGTTGATGGTTGGTGGTGTCCTGTTGATCCCAGCATTCGCGTTGCGAGCAATAGCAACTGTACTCCGTACCAGTCGTGCCAGTGCGAGGTACAACCGTTAATAGCATGGACGGACGCGCATCGCTTTATCGGTCGGGTTTGAAGGCAATCCGCCATTCGCGGAAGACGGGAAGAGGAGATCACCGATCATATCAAGTTTTGGGTTGAAATTGGTAGAGAGGTCCAACCGCGGGTTGGCGCTGAATCTCTGTAACTGATCGGTGTCTGTCGAGTCTGTCTGTCAAAGTGGTGCACTGGTGCTGCCACAAGAAGACGCATCGACCGGTGCCCGCCGTCTTCCCTTTTGCCTCGTTGTCCTGGTGCGCCCCGTGGCTGAGAGTTGCCGATCATCTGTGGCTGCTGCGTCAGCGCTCAGATCATCGGAGGGTTTTCTTTCTTCTCGCTATGCGTGCTCCGTACGGACCGCTCGCTGTTTTGCTGTTTTGCTGGTCTCTGCGCTTTCCTTTCCCTTTCTGTTGGCTGGTCCCTGATCGCTTGGCGGTCTGCCACAGTTGTCACAAGTTTGTTGTCGCCCCTTTTGGGACTTTGCTGTTGAAAGCCCGAGACAGCCCACCCGGCCATCGTGGCATACCTTTACAGGCTTGCTATGGGGCTGGAGGATGTTGATGTTTTGTTGCGCGGCCAGCGAGTGTCCATCTTGCCAGGTTGATGCGAGTTATGATGATGTTGTGGATTTGTGATTGTTATACCAAACTCCAAGGAAGAGACGGTCGTGCAGATTAATGGGAGTTAGGTTGCTGGGTTGAATACCTACGGAGTATTGAGGTACGTATCCCGCATTTCGCATCAAAAAGGTGCTAAGAATATCATGCCTGAGGGTTGACCTTAGGTAGGTTCCACGGGAAAGAGGAGTGAAGGTACGTATCGCCACAAGTATCCGTACCTCCCCTTCTCCGTGTCAGAATACGTACCCAGTCCCCCAAACAACGGTCTCTCTGCTTCTCTCCAGCTTGGCTCTTACGGGTCTGCGGCTCCAAAGCTTACAAAGTCAGCTCGGCTCAAACTCCAGTGGCAGAGTGGCCCAGAGTCGCACCTTGTTTGTTTGTGGTTTAGTGAGCGTACCCTTGCTGCGTCCCCCACACTCCCATCTCTTGTATCTCCAGCGTGGACTTTGGGGGAGAGATACATGGTCAGCCGAGTCCTCGCCCTTCCTAGCCTCTCGCTGGCCTGAGGTCTGCATTGGCCGGGTCCAGCCCACTACGGAGTACACACTCGTCACCTTGGAAGCATTGCATTTTCCCTTTGAATTTTCTTGTCCCTCACTGTCTCCAGCAAAAACTTCAGAGAGTCCAGTCTGAGAGTGAACCTCCAGAAGTATTCATGTACCTCTGTGCCGGTGGAAGTAAGGTACGACAGGTACGGAGTACATCCCTTCCCCAAATTTTGTGATGCCACCACCCCACCCCTCCTCCTTTTTTTTTCGTCTCCCCTTCGTGCCTTCCTGGTTCTCCATTATCGAGACTGTCTCCGACCTCCGCCTTCTAAGTCCGTTCAGGTCTCTGACCGTCACCCATCAAAATCAATCTTTTTCTTCCTCTCTCCGTCTGCCTCTGCCTCTGCCTTCCCCTCTCCCCCTTCCTAAAATTTAAACCAATACTTGGGCCTTGAACCTGAGACAACCCCCAAGGCAGATCTTTCTACCCACTTCACTTCGTCTCGTCTTGGCCAAGCATTTCGACCAAAAGCCAAGCTATTCGTACGCCAGCAGAGAAGAAAAAGGTACGTAGCAGCAGGCCTTCCCCGTCATTCACCTTTGGGTTCCTTGCGCGGTCAGTCAGGGCAGGCAGGCTCAGAGGTACCTCATCACCAAAGCCAAGGCATGGGTGTACTTCAGCCTCCTCCACCGCACCCACGTCCCACCCACCTCACGCACCACACCGCGGACCATTCATTCAACCCATCCCACACATTACGATGCTCATTTACTAACCCGCTCCTCCCGCGCGCACCCAGGGTCCTTTTCCTCTTTCTACCTCTGCCTCACTTCTACAACCAATACCAATCAACTATCTAAACCACCCCCCAAACACTCTTCATTTGTCTCTCTCGCCTGCACAACTGGGATTTCCAAATTCGTCACCGAGATCTTGCGAGAACGAACCGTCGCCTACGCCTGCGACAACATCAACAAGACCACCTTACCCGCGATTCACGACAAGATGGACCTCAATTTCCAACTTGCCGCCCGTCAGGTTTCTGCCTGTGCTCTTTAGAGACACGCAAAGGGACATCTTTCAACATTGCCTCTTGTCCCACGGGAGGAAAAACATCATTGCACGCTTTTCAACACTCCTCAAAAAATAAATACCAACCGACAACACGTACCGCTTCGCTCACACGACCACTTACCCTTTCCTAACCTTTCTCCGAAACCCTGAACTTTACTACCCACGAACCCCAGAAGACATAAGTACTGCAACACCCGTGAACAGTCACGCGATCAAGCTCACTCCACGATCACTCCACCCACGACTTACACCATTACCCCATACCATGGCTGGTGCCGTGGTCTCCAAACGAAGTGCGAGACAGTTCCTCGAAGACGAAGGCGGTCATCCCGCAGAGCATCCTACCTACCACCCCGCGAGACGCAACTCCAAGCAAGACGATCCCGTCCCTGTTGAGATGGCCGACAAGTACCAAATCAAGGGCCCTTCGCGGCAAGGATCGCGCGAGTCCGTAGCTGGCTCCGACTCTACACTAGAAGGTTCTTTACAGAAGCAGATCATGAAAGCGATCGAAGACGATTCCCAAACGGCCGCCATTATTGGAGAGAAGACATTGGCCAGGCGTGAGGATGGACTCCTCAAAGTCAACGACCAGGCGAAATCGCCTCTGGGCCCTACTATGTCGCCTGATATTGAGCGAGTCTTGCCAATTGATGGACGACCAATTAACTTTGGCGTTGTTGTCCCCGGAGTCTATCGAAGCAGCTATCCCAAGCCTGAAGACTTTGGCTTCATCCGCAATCTTGGTCTCAAATCAATTGTGTAAGTCACTACAGGTTCCGATTCTCGCCAGCGGCCGTTTCTAACATAGCTTCTAGTACCCTTGTCCAAAAAGACGACGTCGATGAGCCTTACACTGCTTTCATGTCAAGCAACGGTATTCGTCACCATGTCTTTAACATGAAGGGTACCAAGAAGGAGGCCATTCCCATTCGCACAATGAAGTCAATCTTGCGGCTTGTTCTGAACCGAGAGCACCACCCCCTCCTCATTCACTGCAACCATGGCAAGGTATGTCTACAACACCAGACAGTCTTGGTATCGTTCGCCCACTAACATGACTATAGCATCGCACTGGCTGTGTCGTTGGCGTGGTTCGCAAGGTGACGGGCTGGGAGCTCAACACCATTGTTGATGAGTACCGGGCATACGCTGAGCCCAAGATCAGAGACTGCGACGTTAAGTATCTCACCGACTTTGATCTCTCGGATCTTTCCAACCTGTTTGTCCACGAAGCGAACATGCGGTTTCGCATTCGACACTTTATGAGAGTGACCCTATTCACTGTCTTTGTCGTCTTCGTCTGGTTCATCTCGGGGCATAGAATGCAGACGACAGCCAGACGCGTCAAAGAAGTGAAGTAATCGTCCCTGTCGCGGGTGTTACAGACTCTGGCATTTCTGCATGGTGCTTGGCATTGGGCGGATCTTGGCCGAAGTCTGAACTTGGTGGAGCGCAGCGCAACATGGTACAGCACTCTAGAAGTAGACTGGAGACTGTTACCCAGCGACGATACCATACACAAAGACAGAAGAAGACTACACAGCGATGATGAAAGACAGGGGAGAAGGCTGTCACAGCACCGGTGAGAGGAAGATCGACGAGATGAGTCGAAGTACATGAGAGGGAGCAGAAGAATAAGGACACACAAAAAGTTTGGTACATTGGGACTACCGCCCTCAAAGATGCAGCATAGACTGCCTGGGTTGGACCGGCTTCCTTCAATTTTTCGTTGTATGGATAGACAGAATACTGGGGACTCATCAAGAGCTGAGATGTCTCCTTTTGGCGTTAACTCGAGACTTGGGAAGTCATCGACAATGGCATTTCATCAAGTACAGGCTTTTTCCTTTGCTTTTTTGTTGTAGTGTATTACTATCTTGTTAGGGTAGTTTGGACAGATGACTATTTGGGGAGGTTATGACCTTTCTGCAAACGCAATCGACTCAAGTCAACGTAGCTGATTTCTACATTGTCGAGATTCGTGTACATACTATTCCAAAAATTTGGTCTACCCTTAAAGTGCCCGTTTCTCCGTCTCCACGCTTGCTATTTTCGTGTGCAAGCATTGATTCCCCCAAGCGCTTATCGAGATCATGGTATATGTGTATGTCGATCCATCCCCAGACGCTACTGTTTCGCGTAACGACGTTTCGTCTCATGACTCGACGTATGTCATTATCCTAACAGACTTCCCCTATAATCGTACAATATTCCTTACAGTCGATACTATTAATGTCTACGTTGGCTTGGCATCTTGAGTTTCTTCAGACAACTCGAGCCGAGCCAAGACCGCGCACCACCTCTCAGGAGAGTGGCAGCACTCCCACGGCAGAGACCAGATGGAAGAACATCATGCCTCATGTTTCCCTGAACATGGCCCCCCTCGAGTCTTTTCTCTCCGCCTGGCAACTCTCAAAACTTTTGTCTTCTCCGCCCTTCTCTCCCTCTCTCATGACTCCCCGCCCCAGCGATTCCTCTCTTTCCTCTCCACCTCATCCTTCTTCCGATCGCCATTGGCGTACACCCACGCGCCGGCAGCAGAGTTGGCAAAGCCCATACCGATGGCAGTGCCGCGGACGAGGCCGCGGGCGGTGAACTTGCTTCGCAGAGGTTGGCGGCGGCGCAGGGCGAGGAGGGCGTAGAGGCCCGAGAGGGCGCAGGTGAAGCCCGCGCTGTCTGTGGGGAAGCCGGCGAGATTGACGTAGCTGCTGAAGAGGAGGGCGGGCGCGAAGGAGGCCGGAAGGATCTTGAGGGGCCGGCCGTGGAGGGCGCCGATTAGGATCGCGTGTATTGCGGGCGGGAGGGGGTTTGCTGGAGAGTGTTAGTGGGGGGCAAGATGAATGGAATTGGTTTTGGGGCAGTTGGAATAGAGGGGAGGTGGTGCGTACTGCCATAGTCGTGGATTTTGCTAAAGATTGATGACTTGACGTCTTCCGTGTCTGAGAGGCCGTTGTCGGCTGCCATTGTCGCTGGAGGATTTGGGATTTTGGCGACCGCAAGACTGGGCTGATTTCGCTGTTGGAGCGAGGAAAGGATATCGTCACTGATTTTTTGGAGTCGCAGCAGGGACCTTACCTCGAGGTAGGTACCTTAGCTCATTCCCGTATTAGTGACATATGTTATCGATAAGAAGAGACCCTGCTCGGATGAGTCAGCTGAGCCGCATACCCAATCAGCTGGTCCGTGGTTCCGGGGCGTCGGGCGAGTCTCTCAATTTCGACCTCCATCGAGTGGATTGGAACTTGGTACAGTGTCTTGTTCCCCCCATGTTGGCTGGAACTCTTGCGACTTTGGTCTACATTTCTTTCGCTTTCGCAAGATAGTCACACAATTCCCTCCCACGAATACACAAGATTGTTTGCCACTTTCCGGGTTCATTGACGACAGAGTCCCGAGTCAGCGAGCTATTTGCTGCACCTGGTGCGGGGGAGCATCGCATCAGTAACGTGGGCTCTTAGCCTTGCATCGCCTATCTTGCCAGATTGGCAAAACCCACCAACGCAACATCGCATCCTTCAACGACTGCGCGCACCCACGGCCGCAAAGAGCCTCGATCCAACCCGCACACACTCTGTGTGCTTTTATACGCAATACCGTCAAGCGCAATCATTAACTTGATTCCGACCATCCGATAGACGATTCCTCGATCTTGCCCCAGCAACCACATCACCACACCAAAAAAAAAAACACAAACACACATACATACCAAACCATGCCGAGCGCAACAGCCTCGGGCGCCGACTCAGGCGGCGGCGCCCGCAACCGCGAGCACAACCAGGGTAACCAGGCCCGCGCCTACACGGTCGACCAAAAAGCCGCCGTCCTGCGGATCCGGAAATGCTCGCCGACGGCCTTTTACGACATCCTCGGCCTCGAGGAGGTGAAGACGACGGTGACGGAGAGCGAGATCAAGAAGGCGTACCGCAAGCAGTCGCTCCTGACCCACCCGGACAAGAACGGCCACGAGCACGCCGACGAGGCCTTCAAGATGGTCAGCCGCGCGTTTAGCGTGCTGGGCGACAAGGAGAAGCGCGAAAAGTTTGACCGGTTCGGTACGGACCCCGATTCGAGATTTGGGCAGGCACAGGCGCAGAACCCGTTTAGTGGATTTGGTAGGCGGCAAGGCGGCGGAGGGGGAGGAGGTGGTGGTGGCGGCGGTGGTGGTGGGATGGAGGAGATGACGCCTGAGGAGATGTTCCAGCGCTTCTTTGGCGGTGGTGGGTTTGGTGGTGGACCTTTCGGAGGCGGAGGTAAGAATGAAATTATTTCGAGAGACTGGGCGATGAAGCTAATGATGGCGCGCAGGTTTCGATACGGGACCTCAGTTCGTGTTCAACTTTGGCGGCGGTCCGGGTTTCAGGGTACACCAGTTCGGCGGAGCGCGGCCGCGGAGGAGACCTCGCGAGGCGACGGAGCAAGAAGGAGGCGGGCTCTCGACGCTTATGGGCCTGCTCCCGATCCTGCTTCTCTTTGTCTTCCCGCTCATCTCCAGCCTCTTTAGCGGTGGCGGCCCCGCGACGCCGAGCATCGTCTACGACAACCCCAAGGGCGCCTACACGCTGGGGCGGACGACGCCCAAGCTTAACGTCAAGTATTTTGTCAACCCCAAGGAGGTTGAGTCGTTTTCCAAGGGGAAGCTCAGCCAGCTGGATCAGACGGCGGAGAACAACCTGGTCAGGACGCTGCGGTTCGAGTGCGAGAATGAGATGATGGCGAGGCAGAGGATGTACGATGCGGCGAGCGGGTGGTTCTTCCAGGACCCGGATAAGATGCGCAGGGCGGACGAGTTTGAGATGCCTTCGTGTAAGAGGCTGGAGACGTTCCGTGTGGGCAGGTAATTAATGCGTTTGGGGGGATCTGTCTATCTGGTGATTACATCTTTAAGAGGAATAGAGCGGATGAGAGAGGTGGGGGAGGAGGCAAAGGCTTTGTATGAAATGGAAAGGGAGCTCGGAGAAGCTGAGAGACGCGCCCGCTTCACTTTTTCTCCGTTTGGCGTTTTCTGGGGAGAACTCTTTGAGATTCATAGCATTGTTGGGAAACTCCGCGTCGGGCATTTTCTTTCTGCCTTTGGTCCCCTTCTTCGTCCTTCTGTCGTCCTTTGCGATGCAGATGCAGTGTTCTTTTCATATATTCCTTCCCCTCTTCACGCCCTGAGATGCCTTTTTGTCTCTCACCCTCTCACCCTCCCATCGCAGATCAAGAATCGACATATTACCCGGACTATCATGATTACTGCCTCTCTTTTCTTCAACCCATGTCTGACCTGTCCCGCACCTTGCTGAAGTGGAGGTCCCTTTCTCGCAGTGATCCACAACCCCAAACTTCGCCTAAGTCGGTCGGCGTCGGCCCTTTGCTGCCCACAGATTCACACGATGTGCTCGACTTGATTCTTAATCCCCACAACATCGTCTGACCCTCAACCAGGAGCTCCAGCAAGCTTCCCTTCTCAACTATCCCCGATGGCACAATTGGCTAGCGCGTCAGACTGTTAATCTGGAGGTTGGTGGTTCGAGCCCACCTCGGGGAGTTCTTCAGTGGTTAGAGTCCATATGTTCGGTTGAGAACTATCCTTTTGCATCTGTTCTGTTTTGTTTTGCACTGATTTCGTGTTCTGGTGATTCCGGCTGAGAGGCCATGTCAAATTTTGCTTGAAGTGAGAAATTCGGTTGGTTTGAAGCCACCGGCTTGTTTTGCTGTGGGACTTGCTTCTTTTTGGGGTGGTTATGTTGATGATGTACTGGGTACTATGAATGAGTAACTTGTTTCGAGTTCTCAGATACCTAACCTACCTAATGTTTAGCAAAATACTGCCAGAAACATACTGTGAGATGAAGAGACACCTCTTCGGAAGGGCAATCCAGAGTTGTTTCATTCCGACATTACAGTGGGCGACATAATGTACAATTTGAGCTGCGAGTCGGAGCCCAGACGTGCGCGTCTTCTCTCTACGCCTGTCTCATCAAATCCAGGGCGCAGGTCCAGAGTCTCGAGGAAAGATAGCGGGCTAATGATATTCGGATGCTTTCCCCAGAACTTAGTCGTGCGCCAATGCTATAGCAGTGTCACTTGGGGACCGCATAGTAAGAAGAAGCTACTGCCGTTTCATTCATCTTTCACGGCGACGACGGAAGCGAAGGGAAACGCGATTTCTTTTGCTGCTAGACCCTCTTGGGAGAGCAAGATGTCCCGAGCGAGTTGGGGTGATTGATTGATCAATTCCCGAGAGTCACTACTGCGCCCGAAATATCTCATATCTCAGCCTTCGTTAGAGATCAAGGACAATTATCGAGCTTGTTTCCCCCCCCCCCCCCCCTCCCCCTCCCCCTCCTCCTCCCCCACCCCCCAAAATTCTTCATTTCCAGCTTTTGTTAGACGTAAAGGCCAATTTTCCCGCTTTTTTCCCCCCCCCCCCCCCTCCGTTTTTCTTTGATAACACTCTCTCGCTGATATAATCAAATATCGTGCTGTGTAGCTGCGTAAGCGTTAGTTGGTCTCTTGGATCATCGCATGTCAGGACTATCGGCGACAAAGCTCTTCTCACGAGGTCTCAGTATAGCAAGCGGCGTGACTTGAGTTGGATGGTTTGATTCTCTTAAAACCCCTTCTACAAATCCGCCACCAGAGCTCCCGTTAGCGATCTCTTTTTAATGATACTTTGACAGCTGACCGTGCTGCCGTTGATCCCGGAGAAGAGATCTCGGCACAAAGCGGCGTCAGTAGTAAGTTCTGCACGCCTCAAAGGTAAATATCTCCCGGAGCCGGACCGCCGGGACGTTATCTATGGGCACCTGCGACGTACCCACAAGAAGGGCAGAGCGTATCTTCACGAGATATAGAAGGCGCCACCTCTGATAATGCCTACATTGACAGAATGATCTACGTGGTTGCTTAACTTTACTCATATAACGACGCCATCGGCGGAGAACCGTGAGAGACAAGTGTGCCGAATAATCTCACATCTCAAATCCAAGATCTCACTATAGATATATACCCCTGGAACGTCAAAGGTCTGTGGATGCCACGGGAATACTTGGGAATGGATCGACTGCCGTCGTGATTGATGCCGCCCGCCGTCTTCCAACCTATCCCTATCCTTCCGGCCCGCCGGGTCATCGACTGCTCCGAGAGCGACACCTCAGACTTGTGCCTTGCTTCCCGAGAGGAAAATACCCGAAAAAGTAGGTAGGGCTAGCTAATTGGTCAGAATCTTTCGACCCCCGAGTCGGAGCAGGGCAAAATTGGTCTCGTGACTCCTGGGCCTCACAAGTCTCTAGTCCTGACAGCCATGGGGAGCATGCTGGGCTCCAGGCGCTGGAGAGGAGGGCAACTGTCGGGATATGCCCGGTTATCAAGGGTTGAAATGAGAGGAAGACCATTACTTTGTACAGGACTCAAAGGGGGAAAAGGTTTGTTTAGGGTTTACACTGTTATATCGAGGCCTCTGTTGACTAGAAACTGTTTGCAACCCAAGTCGGGACACTACTCAGGAGAGAGCATTCCTAGTTGATACCGTGAGGCTCATCTTGATGTCTATGAGTAAGAGTAAGAGATGAATTGATGCCAAGCCTAATGGAAGGATGGAAAGGTGTCAATGAAAGAACTTTGCAATTTGGCGTGTCCGAGTAAGCAAAAGGAGGCAGATGCGTTAAAACTCTCCCCATCTAGCGTCAAACCGTCCCATGCGGCCACGAACGGGCTCTATGGGGCATGTTCGAGAGAGATGCAGTGCCGAGGGAAAGAGTGGACTTAGGGTGGAGGTGAGATCGGAAATCGAGATAAAATCGAGCGACATTGATTCCCGGAACAAGGTTCACAGGCTTAAACGATAGCCTTAATGTTAGTAAAGCCACCCATAATGCTCCGAACGAGATTCATGCTTCGAAGGGGGGGGGGGGTCTCCTCTCATGTACGCCTGCCGTGGCCTGCCTCGTCAATGGTAGGAAACCTCGGTAAGGAGGTTCCCAAAGCTGGACGTACAGCGTCGGCGACTCCCATGGGCCATAAGGCCTTGTGGTAGCAGCCGGCGTGTCCCCCGTCTTTGACCCCGTCTTGAAACGGAGGCTCGGGCCTTGACGAGTTGCAAAAAGGGCTGAGGGTTGTGTGAACTGTGGGTGGGCTGTATGCGCGTATACAAGCCTCCGAGCGAACATAGCTATGACACTAACTGGTGAGGCGTCACCAACTAACAGCTGGCTGTTAAGGCATCGTGGGCACTCACGCAGCTAGACGGCGGAGGCGTTGGTGTTGGACGGAGAGGCGGGGTCTGTCCCTGTCCGTTAGAGTCACGGGCACGGAGCACCGGACGGCGGGCTGCGTCATTGCGCGGGGAGCACCCATGGGAGTCGGGAGTACGTACCGTCTAGTGTGTGGCTGAAGCTGTAGACGCCACAACTCTACCCCACTGGGTAACGGCGCGGGCACTTCTTTTCAAGGGTACCGTTTCTTGCTTTTTTCTATTTTCCACCTGTTGTCTCTGGATGTTCCATGATGATTGATTCAATCTGGTCTCGGCCGTCTGCGTCAAGCTGTAGATGTACCTAGGTATGGATCGACGAGGACGGCTCTTTCATTTGCTGCCCAGTCGTATCTCGGTATCGCAATGTCGTTCACTGAGCATCAGACAGCAGGCGGGTGGCTGGCGGTGTACTGCGCGCGTGCTGATCGAGTGGACGCGCAAGCTTTCGGCGACAGGCTGTGCCATCTTACCCGATAGTTTTGTACTGATTGACGTGAAATTATCGAGGACAGCTGCGAATGGTTCATGGCCATTGTCGTCGTCACCATGCGTGTACCGAAATTTGCCATGTCCGCTAAAGAATCCCCATGTGTACGAATTGTGGTTTGTCTTATCTTCCAATGATGGTGGCCATTGGCCCGTGACATTTTGGCCCTATGCGAGCTGCAATGCTTTGCTATGTTGTAGTAGGTAGGTCTCATATGATTCCTGCATGTATGCTGTTGCCTGGCGATTCCGCTTTGTGTAGTCGGTAAGCGACTCGAGGAGGTATCCAAGGATATTCCCACGGGGCGAAGTCTTGCCAGGGCCAGTCAACGAGCATGGTGGAATTGCCGCTGGCTCTTTGCCGCAGGTGTATGTCTTCTCACCATGCCTTCAGCGCTCTACAGACTGCGGGAGAGCTTCTGGTGGCAGCTGCGGTACCCTGTCCGCGTAACTCGAGGTGCTTGTGCCGCGCCGGGTCTGCGTCCAGGGGCCCACTTGGTCGTGCCGCAGCGGAGAGGCGATGGTACTGAGTTGGTGGTGAAGCAAGGCGGATGGTGTTGTTGAGGTCCATGCCTTGCTGAAAACCCAGTATCAGGGATTCGAGGCAGCAGTGGTAGGTGCTGGGAAGCGTTTGTCCCAACTCTTGCGCAGTTCCTTTGGCATCCCTTCCATCTAGTCAAGTGATGTGCGAGATGAAATTGTCGGGTCTAAACGTCGAGGTGCAGTGCTGGGGAAGAGGTTGGCGGGAAGAGTCTCTAGAAGAGATGGGGGATCCGGGACGAAAAAAGACGTCAAGTCAGCAGTACGTTCCCAAATACGAGTAGAAGTACCTACCTTACGGAGTACCTCTCCAGTTAAGGTACCTCAAACTTGGGAGGAGGTGGTGGTGGGGGATTTTGGAAGGAGCGAAACCTGAAAGTGTAAGGCGCACCGCCACTTCCATGTGCGTGCCCGCCCGCAATCCGCGAGCGTTGCGCCGTGTGCTTGCGTCCCGACGGGTTGCGTGGGCTTTCTCCGTTACGACGGCTGCTGAGGTGTACGAATACAGTGCAGTGATGCTCCTAGTGTATTCGTCCAGTGTCTGCACTAGCACAGGTACCTTGTCAGGGCCACTGCTTGCTCGTTGCCGCCGCAGCTGCTGCAGGCTGGTCTTGGCTCCCATTGAGGTGCTCTTTTGGCTTCCCAGCAAGTTCCGTTCCAAGGTTCCTCAGACTCTCTTTCCTGCAACCTCCAGACATTTGGCTTCATCCTTTTCGGCAGCCTGTATTTCACAGCGTTCGGGATACACCGGGCTTCAAGAGCCTGCCGTTTGATTACCCATTCTGCCAAACGGTTCCGGTATTGCCGTTGGTCGATTGTCTCTTGTTGGCTGCTGATCGCTTCCAGTGCAATAATTGAGAGGTTTCTATTCACAGCCCACTACGAATGACGACACCCACTGGAGCTTCAATCTCACCTTCACCTACGCCCTCGTTCACGCCTAGCCGCTCGCCGAACACCCTCGACCACACCTGCAGCTCTCCCAGCCGCAGAATTTCGCCTAAATCGAAGATATTCTGATTTCGCGTTGCTTCTATTTGCTTGCGACGAACGACAGCCGCTCTCACGAATTCATTCCGTTACAACCACCCAAGTCCGAGACCTCGGGACCCTCGTCGACATGGTTACCCGCAAGCCCGTCCCCAACGAGACCTCCCTCGACACCAACGCTGCTGTCCCGCGGGTTGAAGACATGCGGAAAGAGCTTTGGAGCGCAACCGATTCTCCCTCCGACGTAGACAGTGTTTGGGACGATGCTCCTCAGCAAAGGGGCGCTGCAGCTCTGAACCAACAATCAATACCCCAAGACGTTCCCGAATCTCTGAAGCCCGGCGGGGTCACGGCACAGGCCCCCGAGATGACCAACGGAGTATGGAATGACGTTGACGGCCACCAACCTCAAATCGCCAGCGAGACAAGAAGCGAGTCCAACGAGATCCCATTGGTATTACGGCCAGGAGCGCCACCTTCACGGTCCGACACAAACCCGTTCAAGCGCAAGGAAGTCCGCGACGACTCAAATCCAACATCACCGCCCACCAACGGGACCCCGACGATGCCTCCGGCGCAGCCGCTCTCGCAGATGAGCACCGGCGAGATCAGTAATAATCCATGGCAACCTGCCCTCGACCAGCATGCTCAGAGAGCTGCCGCCGCCAGCGCCCAGCAGTCTTTGCGTACTCAAAATAGCGGAGAGTCTGAGCGCGATGCATGGGCTGCAACGCAGGAGCCAAAATTGCCCGCTATTTCGACCTCTCCAGCACTGCTATCGCTCCCCTCAGAACCTACCTCACCGGCATGGGACGACTTGCCGGAGAATCAGAGCAAGAAACCACTGGAATTACCTGTAGCCTCCATTCCCAACGATGCAGTTGCAGACCAGAATGCCTGGGACGACGAAGGCGGACAGAACAAGGGCAAGGGAAAGGCCCCCGCCCCCGCTTCCGTTATCCCTCCTCCTACAGTCGAAGACGGGCCTATGGATGATTGGAATCTCATCGACGTCGAGCCGCCCGCTGGCCCTCCGCCGGGCAGATCGCAAATGCCGAATCAAACGCACGACAGGCCCGATCAGGTCTCCGACGACAAGGTAGCGCCAGCATTGCCTCCGCGGAACGACGACGAAGAGCAACCTCCGCGCCAACCCCCACGCCCTGTAGACGGCAAGGCCGAAACATACCAGATCAAGAACGTCCGTTGGCACGATCACAGCGCGGATCAGAACCCGCGAGTTTCGCCCATCCTCGTACAGAATGCTAATGGCCCTTGCCCTCTTCTTGCCTTGGTCAACGCGCTTACACTTACAACTCCATCGTCTCTATCAGAAACGGCCTTGATAGAAGTCCTGCGCTCTCGAGAGCAAATCAGTCTCGGGTACTTACTGGACGCGGTCGTCGATGAGCTGATGAGGCGAACACAAGAAGCTTTGCCTGATGTATCTCAGTTGTATGCCTTTTTGAAGGGTCTTCACACAGGAATGAACGTGAATCCACGTTTCGTTCCCACGCCTGAAATCATCAAGGCCTTTAAGCGCACTTCCTTGACTCATTTACACCCGACCGAACGCGACGACTTGATTCCTGGAACCTTCGAAGACACTAGAGAGATGGCGCTCTATGCTGCTTTTGCTATTCCGCTTATCCACGGGTGGCTGCCCACTAAGAATGATCCGGCTTACCCTGCTTTTGAGCGCCAGGCCGCCTCTTTTGAAGACGTGCAGACGCTCCTGTTCCGAGACGAGGAGCTGCAGGAAAGGTTGGGGGAACTGACGGAAGAGGAGGAGCTGGTATACTCAGACATACAGTCGATCAAGGCGTTTCTGGAGACTTCAGCCACACAGTTAACGCCATCTGGACTCGAGGTCATCACAAAGGCCATGAAGCCCGGCTCTTTTGCCATTCTGTTTAGAAACGATCACTTTTCAACACTGTACAGGCACCCTGCTACACAGCAACTCCTGGTCCTCGTCACCGACGCAGGCTACGCCACACACGACGAAATTGTTTGGGAATCCCTAGCCGACGTGAATGGCGAACGCACGGAATACTATTCTGGCGATTTCAGGATCGTGGGCGGGGAGCAACCGCAAGGGAACTCCAGGGGACAACCTACTTCGAGGAACAATGCCCATAACCGACCGAGAATCGACACGAGTAGTGCCAATGAAGGGGGCTGGACTACTGTGCCCGGCCGCGGCCGCAACAAGCATCTCGAGGCTCCGGCGCAAGGTGACGAGATGCCCCTGTCGCCCAATCATGAGCAGGAGGATCGAGATCTTGCCCTCGCGCTCCAGTTGCAGGAAGAGGAAGAACAACGCCATCGGGCAGAGCAGTCGGCTCGCCGGCGCGAGAGTCAGCTTAGCGAGCAGTATATTGAGCAGCAGGCCAGATTGCAACAAGGGCCCACGACTAGACGTGCAGCCGACAGGCAGGCTGCCCGAACCGGCACCGGTGCACGCAGCAACAGCAATGGCAACTCGACTGCTTCTCGCGGTAGCCGTCGGAACTCTAGCACCAACGTGAGCAGTGCTGCAGTACCGCCCACGTCGGGTCGGCAGCCTGGGCAACCGCCGCAGCTGGTGCGACCACTGGTTCCGCCGACGGTTCCTGCTCGTCGACAAGGCGTGAATCGGCCGGCTGACGAAGGCATGGATGATGCCCCGCCGACGTACGAGCAGGCGCAGGCGGCTGCCAAGTATGAACCACCTCCTGGGCACCCTCACCATCATGCGAGCAGTCCTGTCAATAGACAAGGCAATGGGGGTGCTGGACCGTCATTCCCGCTGTCGCCCTCGCGGCCAGGTATGGGCGGCGGTCGCGGGCGCGTGCTGGGACCCGGCGGCGTTGTAGGAAGTTCGCAAGGTGGGAGGGAAAGGGATTGCATCGTAATGTGAGCAGAAGAAGCTCCGGTACTTTTTATGATTGCGGCGTTTTCGTGTCATTTGAATTCTTGCGCAGAGCATGGACAGACTTCGACTCTGACAAGCAGAGTTGACAAAGCTTTTTGCTGTACAAACATTTCCTCTCAGCGGGCGGCGTTGGAAATAGTGGCTTTATAGGATCGATAGCTGATGAATGGAAGAAGAATCATGGCCCTACAGCTTATGTTGGGATCTCTAAATATTCTTGTGAAATAAGTCAACAAATAACTAAGGGACTCCTACTCCGTAGTTTTTGACATGTTCCTGAAGCTGTGGTGGAGGCTGCAAGGGGTAGCTGTACAGGATGCTCAGGAACCTCCCCGATTTGCAGAGCAGCTCTTGCAACCCCACCAATTGCTAAGGCAAATGGGGAAAGCGGTCTGGCAAGCCGTGGCTTCAACGCGTCGCAGGCCCAAGACCCGGAGCTCCCGCCGCCAATTCCACCCAAGCTGCTTGATGTCATTGATTTTGTGTCGCATTTTCCACATACCTACAATCAACGGTGGAAAGCTTGGGAAGGAGGGAAAGCGCACCACGCTACAATACCTTGTTCTTCTGTATTTCCTTGACTCAATCTACTCTCTGCTACTCTATTTCCTCTATTTCTCTGCAATTGGATCGTCCTTTACCAGTCGAGAAGGAACCGAAAATGCCCCTGATTGAGGGGTGGCTCCCGCCGACGCGGGAGAACTGGCAGACCATCACTACTGTGTGGCAGCTTTCCTGGCCTGTGGTATGCAACAACAACTCCCTTGAGCCATTTGGTCAAAACAATCCTGGCTAACCTTTGCTGACTTTTCGATGTGTGTATAGTTCGGCTCTCTGCAGTATGTCATCAATTGGTACGGCATGGGCAAGACCTCGGTCACGAGCCGCCTCAACATCCCCGGCCGCCTGGCGTGGTTCCTGATGGAGATTCCGGGCGTCACGACGTTGTTGTACATCATGAACACCCTGCCGCGACAGGTCGGGATTGACGATCTGCCGTGGCAGAACAAGGTGCTCGCTGGGTTATTCGTATGCTCCCCCCTCCCTCGCCCTGATTGCCCACTACTAGATCTACGTCGACTGATAATTGGGCGCCACTACAGACCATCCACTACGCCTACCGTGCCGTCCTATTTCCGATTCTCCAACCCTCAATGTCCCCAATCCACGTCGTCGTTGCCTCTTCGGCCGTCCTCTTCCAACTCATGAATGCGACATGCCTGGGAAGCTACCTCGCCGCCTACGGCCCTACCACAGCCTCAGCATGGGACTCTGCCCTCGGCCGCGGCGGCATCGCGCAGTTTGCCGCGGGTATTGCCGTCTTCTACGTCGGCTTGACGCTGAACTACTTCCACGACGAGGAGCTGCGCGAGATCCGCAGGACGGAGCAGCGGCGCCAGGCCAAGATTGCGAAGCAACAGAAGCTGGAGGGTAATATGGATATGGCAAGGGGCGTGGATAAGCATTATCGGCTGCCTGACACGATGCTGTTTCGGTATATGCTGTACCCGCATTACTTTTGCGAGTGGGTGGAGTGGTTTGGATTCTGGATGGCGAGCGGGTGGAGCGTACCCGGAAGGGCGTTCTTTTTGAATGAGATCTTTGTCATGTTTCCGAGGGCGAGGAGCGGGAGGCGGTGGTATGTTGGGCAGTTTGGGGAGGAAAAGGTTGGGAAGAAGTGGACTATTATTCCGGGGGTTTATTGAGGGTCTGGCTCATTGGATAACTAAATTCCATGTGTTGATTCGCCTGAAGGGCTGCAGACGCTATTCAAGACTTTTGCTACTGTTTGTGCCCAAGTGTATCTCCGAACGATGGTCAGGATAAGCTTTTCGACGACCAGCGAGGGTTCAATCTCTGCATCTCTTGCTCTCAGGGTACCTACCTGTCTTCTCTTCACCTGGATGGCAGCTCGAAAGCATTTTCTTCCCCCCTAAAGCCAACGAGCTGCTATCGGAGAAACACTTAGTTGATAGTACTTCAGGGCGGTTCCCGCGCGAGTGATTCCAACTGATATCTTACTCCAAGCCTTTAGATATATCGGTTTACATGCTAACCTATCCAACGGCAAGCTGAAGCAGATTCGACACTCACGAGAAGTTTTGGCGCCAGACACGAAACAAGAGGTTAATAGCAACTAGTCGTCATTGACAACGATGTCTATCAACCGGCTTCCTACCGAGACTCTATTTCTTATCTTTGGCCACCTTGTTGACGAACTCCCCCCCTTTCCAGGCGACGATGTCAAAGTGCTAGAATATAGACAAGCGTCCTCGCGCTACATGGGACATTACCGGAGATCCGTAGCCCTCGAAGAGCATCTCAATACCGAGGGCCCACGGAGTAGAGAGGATATACTCAGCCTGGCTCGGGTCAACGGCCGATTTTACGATATCTGTGCTGAGCTTCTCTACAGACGTATCATCGTCACGGATGGCAAGGGGTTTAGAAACTCACGCAAGCTACAAACCACACTGACGTCATCAGGAGCCGAGCTCCAGAAAAGGGTTATGCAACTGCGTATAGGCTATGATCACGACTACGATATGAGGCTAAGTGTGCCACCAGTACTCTTTGATCCCTCCGGATTGACCCGACTGAGGACTCTAGAGCTCTCCGGGGACGTAGGAGGCTGTAGGCGGCGATATCAACGGTCCCTAGCACACTGGTTCAGTGCCATCCCCAAGCTTCCGGGTCTCGAGCGTCTCGTGTTGAGATGCCTGAGCTGTGTGGTCTACGACTTCATGGAGGCCAGTATACCCGCCTTGCCGCGGGTCACGGATCTGTGTCTTTACGGCTGCGATTTTTCCACAGGCAGCTTCTGTACACAAAAGGACTTCTTTCTATGCTTCCCGGCGCTGCGTACCCTTACCATCGGAGCGAGATGGAAAACGGGGCTCCCGAACGACGCTCACGCCTTTGCGCCGTTTGCAGACACGTTGGAGGCGTTTACTTGGTACGATATGGGAGCCTCGTCGCCCTGGCCGACGAGGGATCTCTCAATATTGGCGTACCCTCTACAGGCGCGGGGGCTCAGGGCGGTAAAGCACCTCAAGGTGACGAGTCTGCTCGAGCTCATGTGCGGCGAAACGGACGGCTGCGCGGCTGGAAAGACTGTTGAGACGATTGAGCTTCTCGATGGCATCTTTGACCTTGAACATGTGCCTCAGCTGCTGACGAAAGATGGGAGATGGAACGGACTTGATGAATCTTCTTCGCCGGAGTCTTCGCCATATTATTCTTCGTCTTCACTAAGCTCGGAGAAGACGATTTCGGAAGAGATGGAGATGCTGCTCAAGTTCCTGTTCAGACAATGTCGGGATGTGTATAGGCAGGTCAGAGTTCTTGACATTCGGGTCATTGATGATAATGATGACACGTATAGAACGGACGAAGAGAGAGACTTCTTGCGCAAGCTTGCACTGGATTATGTCGGGATTTTCAAAGAGGAACTTGACGTCGTCTTGTTGCAGGGTTTGTCTGGTTAAAGGATTCGAGAGAACGCCCCGATGAGGATATGTACTGGCTGCCATAGACCCTGTATTTAGTTCGACAATAGATACCTGTATCAATGATGACATCCGAATAGCATAATTCACCAAATCTATGCACACGAGACATGAGTGATTAGTGGGCTTGCTTGCGATTGAGAATAACGGTGGAGATGGCATCCCAAGGGGACGCGTTCTAAGCCTTCAAGGTTACCATCTAGTCTCGGCAAAGACGATGCCCCAGCCAACTGCAATAGAGGTCAACTGCGATCAAAGGGTATCAGTAATAAGTAGTCGAAGCACTGAACCCTGGTATCTAGAAATCAACGGAGTTCCTACTCAGGGTACAGGGCCGCCGTAGGCAACCTCCACAACTATGTATGTGTCGGAAAGAGCTCAGCACCGCCTACCTTGAGGGTTAAGTCAGAGCATGATTATTAATTGTACTCATCTTTTCCGATATAAGGACGTACATATCCTATTGAAGGTCGACATAAAGCCAACCATTTGCACTAGAACCAACACACGGATCCCAAGACACATCAGTGAAATGCAATCTTTTCATTCACATCCGCAGAGCCAGAATACCTTGTCAGATAAGATGGTTCCGGTCACATTGAATTTTCTGCCATATGAGCTGCTGCTCATCGTTGCAGAGAAGCTTGTCGAGGACGGCCTTTTCCCTAGTTACAAGACCGAGTGTACATATGAGACTTCGACCCAACAACTAGATCGATACTGGAGAATTTCGCACCAGCTCGGGAACCGCTACCCTATCGAACACGAAGAAATGCCATATATACCGGACAATGAAGCGGGCCTCGTCAGTCTAGCGAAAGCCGGGAATCGGCGGCTGTTAGGAGCTTGTTACGAGGTTCTCTACAGGAACCCTATTTCTGGGCGAGGCTTCCTTGGCTTTGGGGATACTCTGGAATGCATCAACCTAGCATACCAAAACGAAATGCAACACCTAAAAATGCTTAAGAGCCCCAATGATGGACTTGAATGGGATCGCATGTTGAAGAAAAGGTCTATTTGCATATGAAGATGTCACCTTCAGCGACTTTGCCAAGGCAATCTCGTTGAAGCTACAAGACTTGAAGAGCCTCAATATCTCCTGCTATAAATCATACATTATACCGGCTTGGATCCCAACGCTGTCGTCTCTGCCTCCATTGAAGCACTTGGCACTGAGAGATTGTCTCAGACTCGAGGGAGACAGTTTCCCTTATCTCCTCTCACTTGTCGAGGCGCACTTTGACCATTGCGAGTTACTCGAAAACGAAATTTTGAACGTATGCCTTCGCTCAAAGTGCTCGTCATCGACAAGTCTGCGATGTAACCCTCTTGCCGAAACCGTTGAGACATGCATGTCGCTGGTTCGTCGAAGGGCTTGCACATTGTTATTATTATCCTATACGCCAGTTTCGGCGGGTGAAATATCTCAAGGTGAATCTGATTCATGATCTTTTTGGAGCACTCAAATACAAAGAACTTCCGAGTTACGACGGTTTTCCGAATCTTGCGGCGACTGTCGAGACCATGGGGTTCACCTCGCGAATAACCTCGCGTGTAACCGGTGGAGCCCCAAATGCACGTGCCCTGTACTATTGGAATTGGCAAAAGAGTATGGAAGAGCTTCGGTACACCATGAATATGATGGGGAGTGTTGTCGGAAAGAATGGCGGAAGGTTCGGCTTATTGGCATTAGCATGCTCGCTCTTTCCTACCGCCGCGAGTGTTTAGCTTATGATGGTCTCCAGCTTCTCGAGTGTGCCAAAAGGCGCCTTCAGCAGGAACTTGGTATCGAGTTGTTGATTTCATAAGGCTAAAGGGCTCTCGACTGCTATGTTATCGATCAGAAGGTCTGGGCGAACGATGTCTCGTGCACATCATGGATGGGCGACGTTGTAGTGGAAGCAGAGGACTTTCGAATAAGACAGCAGCCCCGAAATTAGGCACCGCAAGAAGCAAGGCTTAAGATTTAGAAACGATAATAGAGAAATTTGCAATCATTGCGTCACTTCAGAAGCAAGGACGCAACAAGTACCGCGATTTCTCTCCCTATCACGAAAGCTGCCAACCTCGCATTTGAACGTCCCACAGAAGCAGCGCTTCCATGCAAATCCTTGAGAACAACCAGCCTGGAATTGATCGTCAGAAATCGGACGTAGAATGCAAAATGCACGTGAGGAACTGCCTTGCCGATTACTACATGTGGTACACGATCGAATGACGCTTGGAAACGAGAAGCGAGGCCGCTGGAAAACACCGACATGTTTCATGATAAACACCAAAGAACGAGTCTAATCAGAACGAAGGGGCCGATCCTGACCTGCTACAAACTCTAAGCTAGTCATGCAGAGCTGGCCTTGCAGTTTTACCCCAACATTTATAAGACGTCGAGGAATCGCAGCGGCGTCTCGAATCGGGGAAATGAAATTTCAAATCCCCGAATCCCAGGACTTGATCGTCTCCTCCAAAAAAAAAAAAAAATTCGCTTCCAACAATGCATTTGACATATCCCGACCTCGTGCGACGGCTCTACGACCTTGAACGTCTTGCTGAATCCCCATTGCCCGGAGAGCGCGGCGGGTGTATGTCGAGCTATGACCGGGCCTCACGCTATGACCCAAAGGAAGACAAGTACATTGACTGGGACGCCAACGACGATGGGAGAGGCATCATTCGCGAAGAAGGCGAGTGGGTAGTCGCCTTTGAGCAGCAGGGTCCAGGAGTCATCTGGCGGACCTGGTCCGCGATGCCGGATGTCGGCCGTATCCAGATCTTCATTGACGACGAGCACGATGACAAGCCTGTTGTGGACATGCCCTTCCGGGATCTTTTCGATCGGTTTCAAGGGATGCCACACAACTTCCCCTCGATAACGCCCACTCTGTCAAGAGGACGTAACTGCTTCATTCCCATTCCGTACAACAAGTATGCCAAGATCCGCCTCGGACCTGGCTGGGGAGCGTATTATCATTTCACTTACACCTCATTCCCCAAACACACTACCCTTCCGCACTTTGACGGCAACTTTGATCGGGAGGCTTGTCTAGCATTGGCCGCAGCTGACCGCCAACTGAGTCAACGTGGTTGGTCCGCACTGCCTCGGTCAAAGGGCGACACGATGGAAACATTAACTGTCACCATCAAACCGGGTAAGAGCCATACTGTTCGGGAGTTGACGGGCAACCGAGCAATCACTGGCATGCGCGTGGTGCCGTTGGACCTTGTCCAGGACTCTCATCACGTCGCTCAGATTCTCCGGGAGCTCGCTATCCAGATCACTTGGGATCATGACAAGTCTCCAAGTGTCTGGGCACCACTGGGTGACTTCTTTGGTAGCGTTCCGGGCATCCAGACCTACCGCTCCTTGCCTCAGGGCTCAACAGACGGGGGTGGTTTCTACAGTCACTGGTTCATGCCATTCTCCGATCGCGCTGAGATCAAGCTGGTCAATGATGGCAAGAAGGAGCAGAAGCTATTCTTCACCATCTGCCACCGCCCACTGGAAAAGTCTGCGAAGCACATGCTTCGGTTCCACGCCAAGTGGCACCGAGATGCCTTTCTCGAGAAGCCGAAAAAAGAAGGCCGCGAAATCGACTGGCCTTTATTAATGTTAGATAACGGCCCTGGAAGATTCTGCGGCGTGCAGATGCATGTGTGGAACCGCTGGAAAGATCCCAAGGTCCCATCAAAGGACTGGTGGTACGGCGTCGGCGGCGACAAGTCTATCGACTGGTGGTGGGGCGAGGGAGACGAGAAGTTCTTCGTTGACGGCGAAAAGTTCCCGTCAACCTTTGGCACCGGTTCAGAAGATTATGTGGGCTACGCGTGGGCGGCCGAACCGCCATTTCCGACTTTTGACAGCGCTTATGCCTGCCAACCTTACATTGAGCTTGATGCTAACGGGCATACATCAGTCTGTCGCTTTCACGTGTGCGATGACGTGCCTTTTCACAAAAGCTTCGAGGCCTACATTGAGAAGTATAAGCCCAATGACTGGGGCTCGGGCAACAAATGTCTATACGCCGTGGTTGCTTACTGGTATCAGAAGGCTGGGGGCCATGATGCGTACGAGAGCGTGTCAGTAAAGGAGCGCTATCTCCAAGTAAAGGAAAACTCCGAGCGAGTCGGTGACGGAGGTGGGGAAGAGTTATGAAATCCTATCGGATCATGTAGTTAAGTGTGCTGTCTTCAATTGACGATACGAGCTGTACGCAGTTTACAGTGGATTACGACGCTGCTCTCTTCCAGTTGCTGTATTATTCTTAGTGTCACACAAACTCTGGAGTTAATTTCTTCAGACTTTGTTATGCCCACTTGTCAGTCGAATGTGAGTGGACCACTAGGTACAGGGCGTCAAGGGTCACCGGCGCAAACCGAACGGCGAGCAGAAACTCAAATCCAGGGAAATTGAATGGCCGCTGTCGGCATTTCATAAGTAACAGATTGAAGATGAGCAAACCTTCGCTCTCGTTTCTCACGTCATCAAATTTTCCGCGTAAACCTTTCTGCATCATGTCACCAAACAATTCTCATCTCCACTGATACGACCACACAACCAAAGCTGCGTCGTAGTGATCTCGCTGCCAACATGGAACTGTTCAGATGACTTACAAGATGATAGCAGACACCTCACCGATGATGGGTTTCATCAATCCTCCGTTCCATCCACACTAGCCCGCCAGTCTGGGAAACCGAGCGTCACTAGCATGCCTCCGCTTGTTTGCGGCGACCAAGTATCAGACAAGCTTTCCGGCGGGAGGGCAAGTGGATGCTTGAGCGACGGGGTAGCCGCGCGGATGGGGCGTTCTGAAGCTTAGCAGCCCCGCAAGAATCGACTAAAATCAACCCGGTAAGGCAAAGGGATGCGACACAACATGGGGGGACCCTGAGTTCCATCACCACGGACTGTCATTTTCAGTTGTACATAGTTCCGATGGTCCAGCTCATGACAAGTGGCAATAGGGACGGATATTTCGCCTGTGGGGGAGACGCAATCACGGCTAGCATAGACCCATCCAAACGGCTTCTACGGAGGGCGAGCGTTTCAGCGGTAAAGTTAATATCATGAGTTGAACCCCAGCAACTCACATTTTCGAAACAGTCAATGTCTATCGGCATCTATGATGAACTGACGATAAGGCATAGCCCCTCCGACATAGTCTATCTATCCTGAACTAGAAATCGGACAAGCATTTGTAAGTTGATAGGCGGACCATGCTGCAGAAAACCTACGGGCCCGGTCGGCGTAGAACAGACATGTTGGTGGCTATGGTATAAAGGGGAAGTGAGCGCCATACCAACCACCGGCGAGCAGTTGACTTTGGTGGAATAACTTCCTTGGGATGCAACCTTTTGTGGGAGGATAATGGACGACGGCACACCATGATATTGACGAAACCTTTTCCTCCGTCGGCCAGAGAGGCTCGGTGGTTGTACTTGAGCTGTCTGAGTGGTATTGTGGTGTTGGTGGTGTTCTTCAGCCATACTCTGTGGCCACATTTCGATATTCACTCTTATGACTTATCTGGAGAAAGGACTGGAACGCAAACAAGTCATGCAAATCCGTATGATCAAGATGGCGCAATTAACGAAGAGGATGAGATGTATTATCTTGGATCGAAAAAGAACGAAACATCAGAATCACATAGGCTACAGGAGATGAAGTACGCCGTCATTCTCCCAACATTTGTGAGTTCCGGTCATTGGGGGTGAAGAGATAATAATTGCTAATCGAGCGTAGAGTGGACACATGCCTCTTGCGATGGAGTTCCTGCAGTCTTATATGTGCCTTTGTACAGATCAGTCAAAAATCGATTTCCACGTCATCGTGTCAGATTCAAATGAGGTCGTAATGTTCCAAGATGCGATGAAAAAGTTGAAGCCCTGTGGGCCAACCTACAGCATTTTCCCGACGCCAGCGATGAACATCAACGGGCCGAAACCGAAAATCAACATCATCAACATGTTCGACATCCTACCCCCCGTCTTTCACTCTATGACGATCGGGAAAATCACGGGCAACGATACGTCGGCGCTTCTAAAAGAACGTGGAAAATACCAATACCAGACAATCAAGAAGATGTCAGCAGCACTGGAACTCGATTACGACTACGCGCTCTGGCTGGACTCCGAGGCTATCGCCGTGCAGCCGTTCAGCATGCGCCAAACCTTTGATGCTTACGTCAAGGACCCTACGATTTGGAGGTCGAGAATGACCAATGACGATTTCATGCGGAGACTCATCGGCGCCGCGGCAAACGTTCTAGATCGATCGATGGACTCATTCGGACCCGCCTTTTGGAACCTGGAGAGTGTGGAATGGATTTTCGAGAAGAACATGATCAAGGATCTGGTTCAGTATGTTGAAAAGGTTCAAAAACAAGACTTTTGGACTGCGTGGGTCACGCATGGTGGACCGTTCGAGGTGAACCTTCTCAACATGCATATCCAAGCACGAAAGCTGGAGACGACGGACCCCCTATTCACCAAATACCGGATCATCGAGACTGAACGAGAGATGCAGAAATACGGTATGGGTAAGTCATGCATTTCAACCATACTCCAGCCAGCTATTATCTATGACTGAGGACTGATCGTTTCAAAGTTGAACCAGCAAAAGCTGTGATCGACGCCATGACAGGAACTGGCCTCCTAGAGAGGGGCTACAAGTTGTTGGCAGTCCCAGAAATAGTACCAAACTTTTCCTCCATGCTACGCGAAAACGGTCAGACTCTCTTTCGACTCGACAATCTCGACGTTGGTCCACCAGAAGCCATCGATCGGTTTCTGTTGGAGACGCCGATAAACATCATATGTTCGGGAGCTCCTCCGTTGCATAGTTGGTGGGAAGAGCGGAAGAAGAGCATTTAGATAGCGAGTTTTGATCAATAATACCCCATTTGTTTTGTTACTTCAATTCCATCTTCATTAGGTTGTGCCATGAACCTATGATTCTATTAGAGAGGCCTCCTAGCATACAAATTATTCACGATAGCATCGCGCCCGCTATAAGAGACGAGAGGGAAGTACTCTGTGGTTCTCCTAATTCCTCGGCCTAGCACCTCAAAGTAACGCGAGACACATGCCCAACAGTGCTATTGCCAGATGACACAGCGCCCGTCACGTACAAAACCTTGCGAGGGTGGTGCAAGTCCAGAGCTACCGAAGATGCAGCTCCGAGAAGGGGCGAGGATGCAACGACGGTCTTTCCTCCGTGTACCAAATCGATTCCGAGAACCTCCAGAGGACCGTTGGTGGCAACATAGGCAGTCTTACCGTCTTTCGACAAAGCGAAGTCGTCACCAAAGGTGATGTTGGTAGCCAGAGTCTCCGCGGGGCCAGTGGCTGTTCCGGTTGTGAGAGAGATGGGGACTCTGCCGAATAGGCCTTGGTCCAAGCTCACGAAATAAAGTTTGTTGCCCCGGATGCGAATCCCGTTGACGGCGACGCCAATGCTGGAATTCGAAGATACTGGAGCCATCTCAGGCTCAGCAAGAACAGTCTCAACGAGCTTGGTGTTTACGTTGAGTCGAAGGACGGTTCCACGGCCAGAGTCGGATATGAGCAGGTTCTGAGTATCATTCTTGGCCAAACGTGCCATGCCGTTGAGTTGAAGAGCGGATGGGACAAGCGTGATGAGAGAAAGCACAGCTGGCTGGAGCACAGTCCCGTTGCGCGAGGTGCGGAATTTACGGAGGTCGACTTTCCACAAGCCGTTCGAGTTTTCGGTTGAGGTCAGATTCGAACCGAGGACGTAGAAAACATCCTTTTCGCCGAGTTCGGTGATTCCGAGGAGACTGTTAACGCCGTCGATGGTAACAACAGGAATCGGCGCATGTTTGGCTTCAGGTGACAGGTCGAAAAGGGTCGGAGAGGCCGTGGAGGTGACTAAGAGGTTTCCATTCTCCCGAACCGCAATGTTCTCGAGTGATCGTGCTCCGGGGACGGACTGCAATGACGTGACCTCACTTGCGTTCCGCCAATCGCAACCAGTAGTAGGGGCCGATGAGGCTGGTGAGAGCAGGAGAGCTGCCAGGCCCAACAACTGGAAACCGACCAGTCGCAATGCCATTATGTTGGTCAATTAAGGATAAGGCGAGAGTACCTAGGGTAGCGAAACGAGCGAGATTATAAGAAGAATGATTAGAATATCCAGTGTGGCGGAGTACTATATTTCAAAGATTCTTGAGCTTTATGAAGTTGGAGATAGCATTACTAATACCGAAGCTGTCAGCGCGAAAAGGAGGTAGTTAATTTGTAAAGTGGATGGCCAAGGCCCACTGCGGAATAGTGACATCAATTAGCTGCTTGTTCATCGATCACGTCAAACCGTGAATACAAGCTCCTTCCCCTTGCAGGCATGATTCGGCCGAGTGGGTTCGGCAATGGTTGTGTACGGATATATCTAGAATCCGGTTTTCAGTAAAGCTGCTGCGGACAGGAATTAGATGGCATATATAATCGCTCTTCAGATCAGTATGAAGCCGAGGGCCAACTACGTTGGAACCTCGAGACAGATAATATGCCGGACTACTGAAAGACATTCATCGACCATGGGGCAGTCCAGGCTGTTCTTGAGTAAAAATATTTGCTCTGTTGCTAGGATGCCGCTTTGCCGATGCTTCAGCAGGTAATATTCCGGCGAAAGTGGTCTTCTCTGACTTAGCGTCTCCGAAGCGACGGGATGTCAGCAGAATTGTTATGCGACTCATGCACTGACCAAGCTTTCAGACCGAATGCGACTTATACAAAGACTTTGGAGAGTTTACCTCAGCTTACCTACCATCCTTAAATCCAGGACTTCGGAGAAGAATAAATTATTTCCGTGTAAGTAAAAGTTGTTCATTGGCTCGGGCACAGTTTTGAAGTGTTTGGCAAAGTTTCGTGGCGCCATATTGTGGGACGAAGATCATTGGATCCACGTTCTAGTTGTCAGCCAGTCGCATGTTATCGCCGTAACTCCGTAGCTATGTCGTTTTCGCTGCAGTTACGTCACTGGGAATGGACTCACTGACGCATCTTAAATGACCTCGAAGCCAAGATCTTGTTCTGTTATTGAAGTAGCAGATCATTTATCTTTATGAAATCACGTCAAAAGCAAAGCTACTAATACGACCACAACCAAAATCGATCAAAATGGCCAAGACTTTCCAATTCCAGGACATCCAAGTCAACTCGCCAGGCTTCGGCGCCATGGGCCTGAGTTTCGGCCTGGGAAGCAATCTGAGCTTGGAAGAAGCTGAACCCGTTCTACTTAAGGCAATTGAG
This sequence comes from Colletotrichum costaricense, assembly GCF_030867565.1. Taxonomy (NCBI): domain Eukaryota; kingdom Fungi; phylum Ascomycota; class Sordariomycetes; order Glomerellales; family Glomerellaceae; genus Colletotrichum; species Colletotrichum costaricense. The sequence continues at coordinate 2,003,809 of NW_026848232.1, read as the reverse complement.
CTCGGATGCACATTCTGGGATACAGCAGTAAGTCAATGGCTCTCACGCAGGCCCCTCAACACCATTACGCATGATCTCCATATACACATATGCTTTCCACGAGGCACTAACCTCTTTGTGACTAGGTTGTTTACCAGGCTGGTGTTAACGAGAAGCTTCTCGGCGACTTCATCAGAAAGCACAACGTGCGGGACAAGGTGTTCAGTCAGTGCTTTCGAAGTATTCTCACTTCATTGACTACAACTGACTTTCCTCTTCCAGTCGCTTCCAAGTGTGGATTTGACGTTTTTGGCTCCGGCGGTATCACCAACTCTGCTTCTCACATCAAGCAGTACATCGAGGGCACTATCGAGAGACTTGGTTTCACTCCTGACCTCTACTACCTTCATCGCATTGATCCCAGTAAGCTTCCAAGCCATGGAGGAAGATGAGAGGAAACGTTCACTGACAGGTACCTTACTTAGACACGCCCCTCGAGGAGTCCGTCACAGCGCTCGATGAGATCCGCAAGGCGGGCAAGACGAAGTACATCGGTCTTTCTGAGTGCTCAGCGGCCACCCTTCGCAAGGCCAACTCAAGTAAGTCCCACCCTTAGAAGTATTCAGACCCCCCACTAACAATCCGTAGTTGCCAAGATCGATGCGCTTCAAGCCGAGTACTCAGCTTTCGAGACCATCCACGAGACTGACGGTTTGATTGAAGCTGCAAAGGAGCTCGGAGTTGCATACGTGGCTTACAGCCCCCTGGGTCACGGATGGCTCGTTGATGACTTCCAGTACAAGAGCCCAGACGACTTTGCACCCAACGATTTCCGTCGTGGAAGTGAGTTACAACTGGAAACCAGAAACTCTGTCTAACAAACGCTGACAACTCGATGCAAAGGTCCCAAGTTCCAAGGCGAGAACTTCTACAAGAACAAGGCTATTGTTGATGAGATCAAGAAGCTTGCTGTGCGCAAGGGAGTCACGCTGCCTCAGATTGCCCTTGCCTGGGTTGCCGCTCAGGGAATGATTCCTATTCCTGGCACAACAAAGGCCAAGAGATTAGAAGAGAACTGGGTATCAAGAGACGTTGTTTTCTCCGACGAGGAGAGGGTGGAGATGCGGAAGATTATCGATGCGGCCAAGCCGCATGGGAACAGATACAACCCAACCCAGCAGGCTATGGTTGGGCACTAAGCTGGATGTGCGATATATGAAGCTATTAAAATTCGTTCATGACTGAAAGCACTTTCGAGATTTTTATCGAGCGTGTGACCTTCTGATAGTAAGAAACAGTACACATCACCGCCATTGACGACACAAGAAAAACCACATTGAACCTATATGATATAGAAGGTTCTTTGTCGAGCTTTCTCGACCCATTGCTTGTCCCACATGCCAATCTCGAAAAAGCCAACTCTTTGTACCACCGGACCAGACCTCGAATGCCATCGTGAGCTAAGTCCAGCCATGGACTTGTAAGGCGTCTCCAATAAAACTAGACCAATCTCGACCAAGTTTTCGTTGTTGAACAGACTCTTGGAGTTGCCGAGTCTCAGGCAATATAATTTTGTCTTTGGAAGCTGAGTTGGGCTCGTATCCATGATGATGACGCCGCCGGCCGATGGCTCTGACCGCCTGTTGATTTTGAACGGATTGGTGCTTTGCTTGAACATTGAATAGCACTTGGGAATTCCAGTCACAGTAATCGAATCTTTGATGAGATGTTTTTCGGATATCGTGGTCTCAACAGTGTAGTTTGTGAGGCCAATAATCCCCCCTTCGAGCTCCCCAAACTCGAAGTCAGTCTTGAGAGAGATGCGGCCGAAGAATGGTTCGAGAGGCGTTTCAGGAACCGACACGTTGTCGAAATTCTTAGCATTCGGATTGAGATATTCCATACCGCCCATTCCGATCACAGTCGGCTTTTGGGAGGAATTTTTGGCGTAAGGGTACCGCACACGACCATCAACTGATATCCATGACCAGGACGGAAGCCACACGGATAGGGGCTCGGGTTGTGTTTCCGGTATAGCATTGAATGTCGTGGAATTCCTGAGGGGCGGGGGCCAGCCTTTGTCTTTCGCTGGTCTATGTGTACCAAGGTCGAAGGACGGCTTCCATGAAAGCCCTCTCGCAAGATCACAAAACCACATTCCAGCTACGTAGCTGCTGAGAGAACGGTCGGGCCGGCGTATGTTTTGCTGAAAGTGCGCTGCTACACCGGCAATCGCGGGAAGTCGATCTTCCGGTTTGCTGAGAGATTTGCCAGAATAAGCCTCGACGACGCGCAGCCAGTCATCTAACCACGGCTGAACCCGCTCGAGGCTATTGTATAGCATTGTTCTGTCGGTTATTCGAGCCCAAGTTACGCGGAAGGGCGGAGCCATAAATCGGGGTTCTGATCGAGTAAACCAACTGCTGATCTCAGGGTATGCCTCGGATGCGATGGACGCTCGGCATTCCCAGAGTACTTGACTCTTGGTGAAGTAGATGATTCTTTTCGACAGCTGCCTCTCCTGGAAGCACCAGCCACGGGAGAACAGGGGCCCATTGGTCACCGACTGGGCCCAGTCTGCCATGTAGGGCTGGAAGGTGACTGAGACCTTGGTCTTCACTTCGCTAAAAGTCTTTGTACAGGGTCGTACGTGCATATCCGGGTTGGATCCTCGAGGGAGGAAGCAACCGCCACTCCCATCTTTCGAGTCCGATGCGACGAGAGTGCAGATAGCCATGGAGTAGATAATTTCCATCAGTGGCAGCTCGCGGTCCTTGTCGGCCTTGTCGTCTTGAACTATACACAAAGAATCGATCCAGAGCCACCCAATATTAAGCTCTCTAGCGATCTTGACGGCATGCTGGAATGTGGGAGATAACTCATCGTAGCGAAGACCAACACGCATCATCTGCTCCAGATTCGCCTTTGTCGTTTGTGGCACACTTTTGGGATCTCCCCAGCAGTGGCTCAACGCGGTGTAAGAGGGCCCGAAGCCGCCTTCATCTCGCTTCAGACCGGCCGAGAGCACCAGGACAATGTTCTCGCCTTCCTCGCCGACGCGCAGCAGTCTTGTAGGCGAAGCAAATTCGTGCTCCAAAACAAGTTCTCCCACGTACGCACATTTATCGCGGTGCCTTTTCTGGCATTCATCCAGCCAGAAGTTCAGAAGCTGAAACACCTTGGGGGAGTCCGCTTGTGCCGCCAAGGGGGAAAAGTGCTTCTCGGCTGGCTCAAAGTCCTTCGTTTGGCTATACAAGTCCCAATTCGTTACGTGCTTCCCCGGTTTCTTGGAACTAGCATCAGAGTGGATATTGAAGCGGAGATGAGTGACGCAATTACCCCAGGTCAGCTTCAAAAGAGGACCAGGCCTTTGATCCGGAGAACTGTTACGGGCGGGAGTAGTAATGTGCTCCTCGTCAGGTCTGAGTACTGAGTAATCCGCTACCTTAGGTTGCCAATACCCGGGCCATGAGGTAGTCCATAGGGTCCTGAGTGAAATTCCGTTCTTGTCAATTGTGACTTCAGAGTCGCCTTTCTGCCCTGCCTCAAGGGCATCGAATATCAAGGTACAGAAATGGCACCCTTGTTGAGCCGAAAGCTGGATTCTCGCAGCGGCCCCGTCACCGCTGTAGAATGAATGCGAGATTGTCGAGCCTGGTTCGAACAACTTTCTCGGTAGTTTCAAGCATTCAGTGCAAGATCCCTTATGAGACTGTTCATTTGCTCCAGCCATGGGTGATAAACTCAGCTCAGCCATGTGATTAGGCTTGCGTAAGCGGAACTGTCATCGTCTGGTGAATGATCCAAGCGTTCAAGTACGAGGAATAATTTGAAACTAACGGTAGCCTAAAGATGATGGGCAAAATGTCTCCTTAAAAATTGCAATATTAGACAAACGGTTCGCCACTGCCTGCTGTAGCCTACCGGCCTGTCAAAGTCTCTGCCTGACATACTGCCTTTTGGGAAATGGCCCAATTCCAACTGGTCAGCGACTTCTGGGGTGGCTGCATAGGAAGCTCAGCTCCTGCAAGCCACAGTGCAACCGCAGTTGTGCCAGCACATGATAATCCGCGAATCATGCAAAAGTGCAGGTGGCCCAGACTGGAAACAGACAAACCGGGGACCAATATCAGGTATCATTACGAGGCTCTCAACTATCCCAATGGCAATAATCATGATGCGTAAGAACAGAAGGCACCTCCAAAGTGCGGAAATATGTGCGCGCCAGGCGTGTGAGAATCTGTTTTACACCCCCTCAGCCTGAATGACGACTTTTGAGAGCAGTTGAATTCTTGAACACAAGAAGTGCAATTGCTCAAATACTGGGATATGTAAGGACGTTCCAGCTCACTCAAAGCCACACTAAGTTCACCTGAGAGTGAAGCATGAAGCGTGGCATCCTCATCCAAAGTGAGTACCTCTCTGATCGCTGTCCGTGGCTCTGTGTTGAGCTGATTGATCGAATGCATGGATGAGATCGGAGTTGAAAACCAGCCATATTCGATGATGGGACGGGAAGCCCCACACCTCCTTCTAAGGATGCCATGAAGGCCTTGTAGCTCATCGCGCTTGAAAATGCATGAAAACGTTGGGTTGTAATCAGATTGATAAATAACCAGAAGTGCAGCAAACTACAACAACGTGTGAATTAGCCTTCCCACCCCAATTTCAACTAGGTACATTTCCCCCTCCTACCTTGGAGTTATTGTGTGGAGGCATTTCTCTTCGGATGACCGCAGCAGCTGAGGCAGTGTTCAAGTACCTAGAAAAATGAGCCGTGTTTCAGTCAGTGCCTTTCAGTGCTAGCGCTGACGGTCTCACTTACTTAGGATATCTGCCGCGTCGATCACTTGCTGCAAGGCAGTGAGGTACAAGGCCATGCGCGTGCTTACGCGTAGACATCAATGACTGCTTTGACAGCCCTGAGCAATCGCGAGAGAGCGCCTGGAAACAACGACGCAATTTTATGGTGATTGACATGTTCACAACATGGACAAGAACTGATGGTAACTTTTATATTACGCTGCATACATGTAGACGACCGTATATTTTAGCACACTGGGGTATCACGCGCCATCCACCATCATCATTAGAATTACTCGTTCAAGCCTTCTCGCCCTTGATCACCTTACTGCGACCAATTCCAATCATCTGGAGCATCTCCCTCCAGAAGGTGGTAGGAGGCTCGTGCACCAAAGCATGCTGCTCATAGGCCTCGATAATGGGGCGGTCCCACGTCAAGTCCACCTCATGGGGCTTGAGCCAGTGAGTGCGCTTGAGGACCTTCCAGAAGATGAACAGGAGAGGCGCGACAAGCTGCATCGTGTAGTTGGAGAAGAAGCCTCCGACATCGAACTTGGGGCGGAAGGCGGACCATCCGTAGACGAGAATGACAATGGTCTGCAAGAAGAGGGCAACGTAGGCGCCGTAGGGCTGGAGGTATCCGCAGTAGGGCAGCGTCTTGCGGTCGAGACCCTGGGCCTTGCACGCGTGGTAGAAGTTGATGTACGTGATGGACATGACGAGGTAGTTGATGACACCGCCGCCCGTGATGAGGGCCAGCAGCCAGTTGAGCACCTTTGCGGAGCCGCTGCCGCACTGCAGGAAGGAGAGCAAGGGGAAGACCATGGTGACGGCGAAGCAGTAGACAGGCACACCGTTCTTGGTAGTCTTGCGGAGCAGAGCCGGGGCGCGACCGTCGAGCGCTAAACTGTACAGGGACCGGGTCGCGCAGTAGACGTAGGTGTTACCAGCGGAGAAGATGGTGGTGAAGAGCAGAGCATTGACCAAGTGGGGGAGACCCTGGATCTTGAGGTTCTCCATGGCCATGACCCACGGGGAGGCAGCGGCGGTGCCACCGCTGCCGGTTCCGGTGATGTAGATGTCGATGAGGGTCTGATTGTTGTAGGGGAGCACGATACCGCAGGTCAAAGCGGCGCCGACGAAGAAGAGGCCGAAACGCAGGTAGACGGTCTTAAAGGCGCCCTTGATGTACAAGCTCGGGTGCTTCGCCTCGGCGGCGATCATGGAGATGTATTCCGGGCCGACAATGGTGAACGTGGCAGTGGCCAGAGCACCCATGAAGCCTTCCATACGACCAGTATTACCCTGTGTCATGTATTCCGCGAATGCGCCGGGCTCCTTCCAGTATCGGAATCCGTAGGCATCGTGGGCGGGGTTTCCTCCGACCATCGTGATGAAGGTGAAGAGGAAGAGGATGAAGATGAGCAGGACCTTGCCGCCTGAGAGCCAGAATTCAGCTTCACCAAAGATGCCGACGGCAACAACATTCAGTAGACTAGAATCACACATTGACGTTTAGCATGCATACACAACGAGCACCACCGAGGCGAGAGGAGAGAGAGAGAAGGAGAACGAGAAGGGTCACGGGCGGGCACACGACGAGCTCTAGAAAGTCCGGTCGGTCTAGTCGCTTGTCCCTGAAATGAAAGGAGAAAAAAGAGTCAATCGTTCCCACGAATTGGTTTATGACTTACCCGTACGCGATGATGATGGCGATGCAAAAACCCGCCGTCGGACCCGGCTCCGTAATCTTTTCGTTCCAGAAAGAGCACACGAGATTAAGCGCGGTAATTTCGAACGGGATAAGCAATGCCTCGTAGATGAAGTAGTTCCAGCCAACCATAAAGCCGAGAGCGTCGTCAACCCAGACACCGGCCAGACGAATAAAGCCACCAGACACGGGCATGTAGGTGCTCATCTCGGCGATGGAGTTGTTAACGAGGGCGACGACGCAGGCGTAGAGGGTGTAGGCAATGAGCAGACTTCCGGGACCGCCCTTGGCGAGGCCGCCGCCGATGGTGACGAACAGGCCGGTACCAATTGTGCCTCCGATGGCAATCAGTTGAATCTGACGGTTGTTCAGGCGGCGCTGGAGGCCATCGGAGTTGTGTCGCACGGAGGAGCCATAGCTGTCGAGAGAGACCCTGTCGTTGGGGACGGACTCAACCGGGCCCTTGAGTTGCTCGGAACCCGACATGGTGAAAAGAGTGAGCTAGTTCAAGCGCAACGGCTTTACTATCTAGGCTCTTTCCCCGTAGAGGTATGTTGACGAGAGACGGAGGGAGGAGACCACTGAGTGCATGTGGAGGAATGAAGAAACGGCTCAAGCCAAGTGGAAACCGTGGGCACAAAGAGGAGGGCGTGCGAAGAGAGGAGAGAAGGAAGGAAGGAAGAGAGAGAGCAACGAAACGTTTCGAATGGAGGCACGCGAGGAGAATCTCGATGGGGGAGAGTTTAGTTTTAAGGGTGGCAGCAGGCAGACAGGTAGATCGATCAGCGTCTCGTTTGGTCAATCGACCAGGGAAAAACTTTTGCGACCTGGGCGAACTTCTTCTCTTCCCAAGGCAACGTGCCACATGCCACACAGTGTACCGAAGAGAGTGAGAAGAAGAATGCGCCGCGCCGGGCTACCAGGTATGTAGACACACCCAAATGCAAAAGCTTTTTCTGCATTCTGCAGCTGAACAACCCACAGACCAGACCCGTACGAACTTTGAGCCAACCCGACCCGCGGGCTCTCGGCGTAGCCTGTAGGTAGATTGCATCAGAAAATCCAGGGACAATGAGGGAAAGTATCCATACAGAGGGCCAGGAACGTTGCAAGTCTGTGTGGAGTTTGACTGGGTTCGTCCCTGATCTCGCACGCAGGCGTTGCTGTGTTTGCGCCCCATGCCCATGCCATCCATGGATTTTGTGTCGACCCCATCCCAATCCTTCGGCGCGGCGCTGGTGCTAAGGCAGAATATTTCCGCAATGTCGTCATTCCTTGTCTTAGCGTCCGCTTCTGAATGCATCTGTCCATTGGACGGGGGAGGCTTGGCTTGGCTTTGAGGGAGGGGGGGGGGGGGCTACAGATTATGGGTTCGGCGACGGAGTACTCGCCCGTGCCAACATGGGAATCGTCGCCGTGTCGCCGTCTTCCGCATCGATATGTTGTCTGGGATTGTAATCAGTATGCCTTGACTAAGACGTATAACTACCAGCCTAGTTGCGTCTTATCGATATCACAGTGGCAGAGATATCGGAATACAGCGTTCGCCTCGCAGGATTGAGGATGGGGGAGGCGCAATCTCCAGCTTTATCTGCAGGGACACATTGCCATCTCAGGCAACTCTATGCGGGGTTATCAGATACGTATCCCCCATACTATACTGGACACCACACAGTAGGCATGGAGTACGGATACATCCAGGATTCTCAGAGTCGTTGGCTCGTTCGCTCATCCCAATCTCACTTGTCAGCACTGTTTGAAGGGGCCACAGGGCCACAAGGGTTCACTTGCTGGGGGAAAAATAATGGGAACCAGCTGGAGCAGTCCGTGCCTTTGTGGGTGGGCGCAAGTTTGGCGAGGGACCACTTGGTGTGTCGGACACTGAACCATGATTGTCGGGAGGGAGCCAATGAGCATCAGACAGACTCATCCAAAGGTCATCTTGTCGCTGCTCCTGAGAGCCCGGGCCGTGTTTATCAGTGAGGTGGCCAATCTCCCTTTATTCTTGTGTGTTTCGGTGAGATGCCGACAGTGACACACAATGGAAGAAAGCCTGACTCCTTCTCCTGCAATCCCACTCGCCGCAATCATCAGTGGGATGACATGGCAGGAAAATTGGCCCTCAAAACCAAGGCAGCAAGGCAGAATGGTGCGAGGCTGGGGATGAATCCTGGGAGTATCCCGTGACACCATGTCGCAGTAGTTTTTTCGCGCAGCGCATCGATGAGCCAGTGAGGGAGCAAAGAAATAACGAAAATTTGTCTTTATGTCATCTAAACGCGCAAAAAGCAGCCAATCACTATCCGTCGCAGTTTCGCAGTTTCGCACAATAAGATGGTGCAAGATGCTAAGAAAACCAGCCAACGAGAGTGTCTCAAAAGACTCGACCATTATCCACTTTATATGCAGCCGCCAGTCAATGCCCAACCAAGGGATGTGGACACTTTTCTTTTCGTTCTTCCAACGGGGGGAAATGAGGCGACCCCACAGGCTGAGTCGGTGAGCGGCAAGTTAGCGGAGGGGGGGCTTTTCGTCAAGGGGCCTACCGGAAGCGGCGTGTTCCCGGTGAGAGAGAGCACATGTCACTCGCAATGGTCGATGAGCCGTCGTTGAAAGAAGCTCATCTTTCAGGGTCGACGTCGAAGGGGTCGATCATCAAGCGCGCTGATAAGGACTTGTGGTGTTTGAGCCGCAATGTCTGGCCGATAGGATAGGGCAGGTGGTGCTGGGCGCGCGCGTGCGCTCTCGGCGTTCTCATTGAGTTTTGTAGGGATTCTGAGAAAGCAGACCCAAGTAAAGCCGCGAGGCACCGTGGCACCCCCAAGCCAAACGACGGCGGGCGCAAGGGTGAAGAACTATGAGAGACGGGCTCCCATTTGCCAAGGCCTCGTCTTACCTTGAGGAGGAGTGGAGAATGGCACGACGCGCAGGACGCCGAGTCCTACGGCGTGGAGGCTACCGACGGCTTGATTGGAACGGAACCGTAGAGTGGATCGAAGTGGACCCTCTCAATACCGTACGGCCCCACCCCTGCGGGACCGAAAAGGATCCACTTTGCCGTTACTCGAATGCCTGCCGCTTGACCCGTTTCTGTGTGTCTTGGCGCGTTACTGGTCCTTTTGCAGCTTTGTGAACCCGCAGCAAGGCTTTTTCCCTCGCTCGATGACGTAGGATACGCGCTGCAGGCGACGAATAATTGTGCGCGGACTCGGGCCCGTCGAAGAAAAGATCCATGCATGAGGCGTGGTGTCTTGCCTTGGTGTCAGACGACTTATTCCCGTAAAGAGACTCGACTCATTCTCAAAGGAGCGATTTTGTCGCAATTGTCCAGTAGCGAGGAGTCCGCGGGCCGGCTGGCTTCGGCTACAGACATCGATTGCGCCGGTACACTTCGATGCATTGCCCAATTATCTAATGCCAACCTGGGCTGTCGGATTGTCCTGCCATGATTGAATTCAAGGTTCCGCAGAGTTTTCGCCTCTAGCTCCTCAGATCAGGCGATGAATTCGCCATGGTGAGCACTGTGCGAGAGAAACTCTCGGGTTAATTAAAGGATTGACTTTTTCTTGTTTGTTGTACTCAGTGTCCAATAGGCTACCTCCTACGCTTTACCCATCATCCATGTCGAACCAGTGAGCCTGTCCCTAGTACGAATCTCTAATTAAATATCGCAACTGCTTCTTATCCTTGACAACAATATACCGATGTCGTGGCTGGCTATGCACGTGTTTGTATGAATCAAAACATGGGCATGGATTGCCATCTACACCCGAATTCGCCTAACCGCATCTTGAAGTAGTCCGATGAGTTCTTTCCCTCAAATTTTCGCCATAGACAAGCAGCGACTGCCATGTCGGTGAGATTTGACAGTCGGATTGATCCAACCCCGAGCTCTTCGTGTAGATGTTGTGAAATAGTCCTGTCTTTGCTCGCTTCACTCCTCATGAGTTTGCAGTTTACATGTCCACCTACCGATAGACGATCTGCAACAACCCTCTAGATAAGATATTGAGATCTATTATTATCTCTCTCGGGTTAAGTCAAAAGAGCACAAACGGCCTGTTAACTTTACCACGAGGCTGAATCAGGTCAAAATACTCCGAAGAGACGTCAAACAAGGACAAGAGCCTACGCCTAGGGTGGAGATAGCAGCCTGCAACAATTCGCCGAACGTCGCTATCCGGACAAAGTATGATCTACGACAGCGACTTCCTTTCCAAGTTGCCGCAGATGTCAACTACCCTTGCATTTCTTTGCATCTGACAGATGCGGGACCAGCAACAGTCCCCGAAGCTACTCCTCGAGCCTGCTAGCAGCACAATACCTTATCCAGTTCATGGGAACGGCACGGACGGGTATGCAAGCAGGGGCTTTGGGCTGTAACCTTCCCGCCTGGCAGTAGCACAGGCTCAGCCTTATCTTTGACGGCGCCCACACCATACATGAGGCTGAGAAGTATGGTTAAGAAACCTTCATCGTGCTAAGGGACTGGATTTCCATCCCACGGACCTGTACTAGGCAAACAATAGGTACAGCGTGTAGACTCGCACCTACGTGTGCTTCGGCAAGTAGCCTTGAAGACAGAGTAGACAAACACGCCTGTTCCCCTGAGCTCTCGCCGGTTGGTCATTATCGTGAGAGCGACTTTTGCAATATTCTATGAGCTGTCTTTCTGAACATCGTCACATTTCGTCCCTCCGATAAAAGGGTCATCTTCGACCAACTTCGACCAATGCAACCGTCGACTACACACGCGTAACTCGCTCGCGGATTCATTTCAGTGCAGCTTGAATGTCTGCAGCACGATTTGTCATGGAACTAGATCGAGGCGAAGGCGCGTTGGTAAGGTGGTGAATGGAACAAGATAGGATGGTATACAATCACCACTTGGACCTTGAGCAAGTTGGGAGCGGTTGAAAATAGCGCAAATTGAGTGCGTTCATATGTTTTGTACATGATTTTAAGTTCTTGATTGAGTCGTACAGTCGATTCTGAGGCCACCCGCATTAACGAATCCGTTTTTCGACGATTAACCATACAAGCCGGGCAAAACTAGACGCAGCTGACCACTACGTTGAGGCATTTCCGACATTATGCCGCACTTTCAGGTTCGGGCGAGTTGCTGACAGAGCACACAACCCAATCACATTTGCCGCATTCCCGAACGTTGTAGCGCTTCAACGTTTCTTTATCGCCCGCTTACTTAGGCAGCCAAACAAGAAGAGCCAATTAACTGTCTGTCGCATTTGCGGGAGCATGCTCGGGCGACGCTTGCCGTTCGGGCCTGTCACGGCTCATTCGATGTTGCACATGACCTCATCCATCATAAACATGTCACCACGCTCAACCGCCAGGCTCTCATTTCACTGCAATCCATTCAATCAGTACCATGTCCAAGGCGCCACTCCTCCTACAATAGTTTGATCTGCGCAACTGTTTCTCGAAGCCGTTGCTCAACCACCTCAGATAGTCGTCATTGGCTGTTGATCTAGCGAAGAAGAGATTGAAAGACGAGATGGCACAAGTCGACACCAACCCCGATCTTCCGCCAGACTATGCGGTGGATGCTGGTACAGTCTCAGAGAATTTGCCGCCAGATACACTCCGGCTGGCTGGCCGATTTGTCCATTCCGCCAACACTCGGAATGCGGATGCGCCGGGAATTTTCGAGATCAACCACCAAATAGACTTCTTACGAGAAACCGATAGACTTGTGGAGTTCAGCCGCATCGACTACAGTATCAAGAAAAGGCCTGATGAGTCGAATCGTCTGCCCGAAATTGTCTCCAACTCGAGGCACATCTTCAATCTGGAGCGCCCTCCTGCCATTCTCCAGGAGACCTTCCCGTACTACATCAAACCAACATCTCGGAGTGGTTTGGGTAGCATCGGGCTCAAGTTTTTGAAGATTGGCAAGAGCGAATGCAAGGCCTGGCTGGTGGGCCGGCGGAAGGCGAGTGACAGGACCGAGTATTACGAGGCGCGAGAGCTACTGTTCGACGTTCGCCGCAACAACCAAGTTTTCGACTGGCTCGACGGTAATGGAACAAGATTGGCAGTTGAGGAGTCCAAGAGCGGCATGTACAGTCTCAACATTCTGGTCTCCCTGGACCGGGCGATGCGTGATGCTCTGGCGGCCGTGTGGTGTACCAGGCTTTGGTATTTGCGAGCTGTATTGTTCCATAAGAAACGTACCTGGAAAGACAGTAAGTACCTGATTTCGCCTCTATGCGATTTGAATGGCGGAATTGCTTACTAGACCTCTACTAGGGAAATACATCATGCAAACCTGCACATGGGATCTGCCAAAATGAGACTTGGGGCCAAAGGGTGAACTCAGGGCGTGGCTCTTCAACTTTGTACCTTATACCTTCTATCTATCGGCAGCCAAGACCTTGTGATACCCCCCAACTTCCCATTTGTAAGCTCTTTTCGCACTGAATGTCGTTGCAACTCCATTTTAGATCGGATCCGAAGCTCTGGATAGCGGAAACAGACCCGCTTTTCGAATCGGGGCTGCCGACGCCGATGCCGGGGCCACTCCTTCCAGGTCCCACGTCACCGGAGTTCTTCCGGCAAAATTTGCAACGGGAAGGCGCTTGGGAAAAGCGCGCCTACCATGCCTAGACTTGTGGTCTGACATCATCGGCGGCATTCAAGAAACTGCATTCAACCACATTCACGCGGCGGCATTCGTAGCTTACCACTACCACCAGTCATCTCCCCGGTTGCGAACAGAACACCTGCGTGAGGTAATATCCGCATCCGCATCTGCATCTACATTCACATCGCATCCACATCAATCGCCTGACTCATCAACTGGTACTCACCGAACCCGCTCTGCACGAACACTGATCAGCGCTGTCAAATTCACCCCACCTATCGTCTACACTACTCTCAACACCACCACCTCATCTCACCGTTCTCCCCGATAGACGGCATCACCCAGCAACCAAAATGGACGGACCATATGCTCGAGAATTGGCAACTGCCATTGCCGCCATACAACACGGCGCCAAGCTTAGCCGCCGTGTTCTCGTCAAAGATGACAAGGGCGTCGTGACAAAAGAGGACCTCAGCCCAGTCACCGTTGCCGACTTCGCCATCCAGGCCCTACTGACGAGCACACTGCACGCCGCCTTTCCCAACGATAAATTTGTCGGCGAGGAGTCCGCCGCTGACCTCCGCGAGAATCCCAAGCTCCTCGAGTCTGTATGGGCGCTGTTGCAGCAGGTCGAGAACGACAAGACCGCCGACTCATTATGCAAGCTGCCTACGTCACCAGAGGAGATGTGCGACATGATTGACTGGTGCGGCCTTAGCGACCCATCACCTACTGGCCGCTTCTGGGTGTTTGACCCCATCGATGGAACAAAGACCTTTGTGCGGGGTGAGCTCTACGCCATCAACGTCTGCCTGATGGAAGAAGGGAAGCAGAGCGTCGGCATTGTCGGTCTGCCGCTACTCTCGGCCGACGCGAAGGCGCCCATCAACAACGACTCCATCGACCCCACCGGTACCGGCAGCATCATGTTCGCAGTCCGAGGGCACGGAACCTTCATCCGGCCGCTTCCTGGCCCGATCGACCTCGAGCCCACAAAGATTCCCCGCCACGCCGACGTGGATACGCAATCCCTGGTGTCAGTGACATGCATTGAAGGCTCCGAATCTGGGGCTCCGGGTATCCACCAAAAAGTCGCCGAACGCCTTGGTGTAGCATATCCGGGCAACGATCTGCTCGGCTGGGTTTTGCGGTGGACGGTTCTCGGTCTCGGTCAGGCGAATTGCACGTTCTGGGCCTACAGGCGGCGTGACCGTCTCGCAAAGATCTGGGACCACGCGGGCGCCATGCTGCTTTTCGAGGAGGTAGGCGGGAAGGTCACCGACGTCGACGGCAAACCGGTAAATCTCGTAGCGGGACGGAAGATGAAGGCAAATTACGGTTTCATCGCGGCACCGCCGTCAGTCCACTCAAAGGTCCTCGAGGCAGTGAGAGAGACGTTGAAGGAGGAGGGTCTGCACGAGCTCTTGGGTTAGGGCGTGACCAGTCCGTTAGCGTTTTCGGAAATTAAGAGTCGATTGATACCTACATTCTCATTTCTCAACACCCGCTTGATTTCTAATCTTTACACGCCCTACAATATGTTGGAATCGAAATTTGCCTCGAAAGGTGTGAAATGTTCGCCTAATTGATGCCCTTTCCGCCATCCACGAATCGCGCGGCGGCAGGAGTCAGGTAAGCTTCAAGTGGTTTAAGGTTTCTACCTAATGTATCAAGCTTCACATAGTCACGACTCGACAACTAGGAAGGGACGCAGCTTAGTCGACTATCTCATTGAGGACTCCGTGCTTCTATTCCGCTCGGACGAACTTGCTAGGAAGCTTGCTGTTATACTAGAAACCTATAAAACACAGTACAAGTCCTAGAAGGTCTTCTTCCGCCCATTTTCTTTTTTGAATCACCAGCCTTGCTACTCACATTCCTTTGTCCATTGCCTTCTTCCACTCTTTCAATACTATTCACTCATTAAATCATTTCACCATGCGCGTACTCGCTAGTCTTCCTCTTCTGGCCATGGCTGCCCTCCAAGTCGCCGCTGGCGACTTTTCGGCGACATGCTCTGGCACGTCCTACTTCTCTACCAGCGTCAAGTCCTACTGCATGGACAAATACCAGGAGGATTCCTACTCGACCGACTTGGATATGACCAAGTGCCTAGCCAATGTCGGAGGCAGGATTGTCGTAAGTCTTACACCCAGAAGCCAAGCTCTGAGTCGCTCCATCGATGGATTCAAACTAATGTGATTTATTCGCAGTGCCGTCCTTCCAAGTAAGCCATACCTTTAGTTAATCAATCTTCATACTGACATGTTGCAAAAGCCCATCGTTCAAGTTCTGCGACTGTGGTCTTGGCGGCGACAAGAAGCAGATCTTGAACTGCCGCTGCACTGATTCCACCGGAGCGAAGAGACCTTCGTCCCTGAACCTGGGTAAGATTATCATGGGAAGTTCATCAATTGTCACAGCAAGTACTGACTAATCGGCTTAGACACGTGCCTGAGCAACATCGACGGAGACCTCAAGTGCTAGAGGCCCTCTCAATTTGAACCTTATTTCGGTGTAGTGGGAAATTGGAGGAGAGTCAGGGGTACTAAACACAAACGGAGCATAGCGAGCATACTTTTTAGTTGCTACTCAATAGAACATTCAGCGCTTCATTCTTCTACTTTAAGCTGAATGTTTCGAGAGCTTGAAGCAAACCGATGTCTATGAGTCCAGAGAATTGTTCTCACATATCATCGGTGCATGCAACCGGTGACACCATGGCTCCCTCTTCACAATCTCAAAGCTCGAGGCGCCAAGGCTGACTACCAACGCTTCACAAACTGCTTTCTTGGCAACGACTCGCGTTATCAGATTGCACCTCGCTTTTCTCGAAAGCCCAATCTCTCACGGGTCACCTGGTCGCTGCGCGCGCCAACGGCATCGCCAGACCGACCGCCCGCAATTGCGATCCAGTAGCCTGACTCGCAGTACGAAATGGCGGTGATTTAAGGCACCGCCTAAGCCTAATCTTATTCTTCAGCAGCGAGCCCCGGGGCCGCCGGTGCCGTAGTCTGGAACAAATAATCAATTATCCTTTTCTCTGCCTCATCTGGAAAGCACGGATTTTCTCTCGCCGCAGCGCTCTGCAATAGGGAATTACTGGGTCAAACATGAGACGAGGTGCGCCAAAGCCTCGGGTTCGATCCGAACTCTATCGAATTAGTTCGTCTCATCGCAATCTTTCTAGATAGTATCGGGGAAAACGCTCGTGGTTTGATGCCGAGCCGCGGCCATGACTCTCGTTCATGAAGTACCCTGCCGACGTTATATAGATGGATGTTCAAGACGAAGTGGAATTACATGCCGGTGTAGCCTCTCAGTCTTCAACGCCAGTCACTCATTCGCTCCTTCACTAGTTGCTCAGATCTCTGACCTCAATCCACTCTTTCAAAACTCTTCTTCCACCAACATGAAGTTCTCACTCGTCCCCGTGGCCATCGCCCTCTTCTCCACTGCCTACGCCGCTCCCGGCGCGCCTGCCGCTGAGAACGTCGAGCTCGTCGCTCGCGGCAACTGCCCCGCGGCCCAGGACTGCACATGCACGGCGTAAGAACACCACCTCTCTCATCAACCTGGCGTTAGTATGCGAATATTGGACTGACTGTGATATTCTGGGGATATAGCAAGTTTGACAAGTACGCCAACCCTATAGAGTATGGCTCTACCGTCTCGGCCCGCATCTCTGGCGCGGACCGAGGGCTGACGACCTCGGACTGGCGCGGCACCAACGGCTACGGCAGCTCTTCTTTGTGCAGAGTCACGGTCGACCGTGTGTGCGGTAACTGCCGGGCCTGGGAGACGACGACGGACAAGTGCGGATACTACAGCCTGTCCGATTTCAGCTGTGTCAACGCTTAAACGACTACGGCTTTCATTGTATAGCGTTCTTGATGCGTAGCATTAGCATTGTATTCTCAAGCGGATTTTATTGATCAATTACGTTTCGTCCATGATACTGAGATGCGTGAACAACAAACACATGGTGCATATTATTCAACTGCAGGTTATTAACATCTGCGTGTTGGGGTGAGACCCCTTCTGTAACATCGGTTCTTACGGGGTATCGTTTTGAACCGCAGTTATGAGCCAGTAGAGTCAAGGAGAAGGCATACCCTGCGGTACTGATTGAATCGCTTCTCATTGGTAGAACTATATGTCACTGAAAGCAACGAAGAGACCGTCAGACGGGAGGATGATGACAATCGGGTTCCCATGTGTCGCAGTCTATGCCTTGGCGCTGACATTTCTCGGCTATCCTGACACCTAATTAGTGCTCTCGCAGCAGCAGCCCTGGTGGAGAGTGACCTGTCAGACATTTCTCCGCCTTCTATGCTACCATCAACGTCGCATGAGACTTGTTCGCGGAGTCAATTGACATGCAGTATGGAGTTTTGGTTGACCGTCTCGAACGAGTGGAACATTGAGGTATGCGCAGGGATGGAAGTTGATAGGGTCGCTCGTTGGGCGACTGTACGAATGTCACGGATTAGGACTAGTGCTGCCGCAGTTGCATGGGTAGCTCACTGCGTTCCAGAACATGAATTTTGGATATAAATGTAGGTGTTGAGCAGAACCTTTCCGATTTGATTCATCTAGAAAGGCAGAATCTTCTTAACACGACAAGACGTTTGCCAGATCACAAGTACTCATTGCACATCTGCATGGAATCATAATGGCACCTTCTCTTATCGATTCATATGGCTACAAGTTTCGCCAAACGGATCTTCACATGTCAGCAGAGCAGCTTGACCCGCTGAAGCATAAGTTCGATGAAGTGGGCTCAGAGGCTCTCACAGCTCTAGATGGCATGTTCCCTCCTCCGCCGCCTCGAGCTGGGTGGTACGCCAAGGGGGAGCAGGAAGACCCGCAGCCCGATCGCGATACATACGCTCTGCTTCGGGACCACCGCGAGAAGGACCCAAGACTGATGAAGCTCTGGGACGAAGTCAACGCCGTGCCTGAGTGGGTCGACTGGGACCAGATCAAGCGTGGGCAGGACGTCTTCTACCGCTACGCGCCTGCTGCAGTTACTGGGTTTGCGTTCCAGGGACTGCTTGCTACGACTGTAAGTGTGATGACAAGAAGACACGGATGTGAGAAACTCTCGGCGAAAATGCTAATGCGATCTACCAACAGGGAGCCTCGTATCGACCGGCAGAGACGTTGGTTCGTACAGGCGGTCACTCCGCCAAAGTCGCCAAGAACAGACTCTTCGAGACATTTCAGCTCCTTCTCCAGGTCACAAAATCCCTCGACGACATCAAGCCTGGAGGTGAAGGCTTCGCTTCAGCCGTGCGCGTCAGACTACTGCATGCCGCGGTGCGAGGACGAATCTTGAAGCTCAACGCACAGCGTCCCGGATACTTTGATGTCGATAAATACGGCGTCCCCATCAACGAACTTGACTCGATGCAGTCTGTATGTGCATTCTCCACCAACCTCGTGTGGTTGGCACTGCCCCGACAGGGTATCTACGTGCGCCACCAAGAAGCTCTGGACTACCTCGCTTTATGGCGATGGGTCGGCTATGTCTTGGGTACTCCCCACTGGATCTTGGAAACACCCGAACGAGCATTGGCATCTATGGAATCGCTTTTGAAGGCATGCCTTGCCCCGAGCAAGAACTCTCGAGCTTTGGCCAATAACTTGGTCATTGCTTTGGACGGCGTTGCTCCAATTTATGAGCCGAAAGAGTTCTTCGAGGCTGGGACTCGCTTCATCAACGGAGATGAGATGTGTGATGACGTCGGACTTGGAAAACCCGGTCTGTACTGGGATGCTGTCATCAGAGGTATCATCTGGACTCTGATGGTGATTACTTATATGTCGCGTTCTATCCCTGCCTGGGATAGGTGGCAAATCAAGGTAAGCACGCTCTGAAGTTGAACAGGACTACCGAATAGTTTTCACGTGCTGATCCAATGTCGTCAGACATTCCGAGCTTTATTCTGGGACTACATCGTGGAGAACAAGGACACCTTGAAGGGAGGATATAAATATGAGTTCAAGTATGTGCCGTATCACGATGCGAAGACTGGCGCCGAGACCGCAGATGGGCCGCGACCTGCGAATGGTATGGGACATTTGGAGGTATTTGGCCTCGCTGGATTTTCCATTGCTATGTTGCTTGCTACCGGGCTCTTGACTATGGTCGCTAAGCTGGGCTTGTCGTATGTGGCCAGCAACCCTTTGCAGGCAATCATTGCTGGTAGCCAATTTAGGCCTTGATCAAAGAAAAGTTGAGGCTTTCGCATGTTTGAGTCAACGAAGCATCTGACTATCCAAAATGTTTCGCAGTGAATGGCTTTGTCGCCTAATGAATGTACACTTCTCGATCTCGGCCCTCCTGGACTTCCCATCTCCCATCTTTGATCTCTCATCTCCCATCTCCCAACGCCCCCTCTCCCATGTTCTCGTATTGGGGCGATTCCGCAAGACGTAAAGGGGCAGCAGTTCTTCTTGATGATTGCCTAATGTCTCACTTATTAGGAATTTCGCGCTGTTAATGGCCTACACGTCCTGTCAATCTTAGCCCGAAGGTACTTTTGGGAGCCACCGCCATCCTGCATGCCGCCACCTAGCTCTCGAGACGTCTAGCCGCGATTACCTATATCTACATAGCCTGCATGAACCAACTTGCAGACATTTCACAACACCACCATTGAAGCCTCAACATTCTAGTGAACGCACACCATGCGGATGAATCCTACAGCCTGGGCCATAGCTATAGGCTCGCATACTGAAACGGTAAAAGCTAGCTATAATCCGCTATGGCCCCCACGTGGCGATGGAGAACTGTATGTTAGCTTACCCCGAACTTGTCGGGGCTGAGATGAAGTGCAGCTTAGTCTGACATGGAGGGTAGCTTAATCCCTGTTTTTTTTTGCGGCTAGAGGGTAATTACGGAATGAGAATGCCATAGTAAGCATGCTGTGTTTCCCACCCAGCCTGCTTGGGTCACCCTCTCTGCCTCGACGATGAAACGAGAAAGCTTGAGGCCAGCCTTGTCAATATTTTGGGAATGAGGAATCTCATAAGAGCATCAAAATAATATAAAATCCCAAGGGATTTCCTTCGTTGACCGACAACCAGTCTGCGACCTGCAAGGCTTGTTCTTACTTTTGTTGCTCTAGTGACCGCGATTCAAGCTACCTTAGTGAACCATCATGGGAGCTTCCATATCGATAGCGCAGTGTAAGAGCCATTACAACACGACTGTGGACTGCAGTGTCACCCCGAACGACTCTGGAGGATTCCAGACTATCGCTGGCTATGAGCGCGGCGAAGTCCCTCCCGAGCCGGATATCGCGGGCATTGGGGTGCGTATAGCTGCCATTCATTGTTTATTTGATGTCGAGAAGTTAAGCTGTTCTAAAGATTGTTTCCGTCTTTATCGCTGTCGCGTCTTTCGCGTTCGCCATTGGTGTCTTTGACGTCATATGGACCGTAGTAAAACATAATTCAACGACACATCAACGGTAAGACACAGCCTTCAAGAATTAAATGAGTTTCGATGTCAAGCTGATGACAAGCTGTTGAATAGGTTCAAGACTTCTGGTTTCCAAAGACCACGTTGGGCTAGCAAGTTTAGTCGATCAAAATTCTTTCAAGCTCTCGTCGTCTCTTGCAGCGACCAACAGGTCTTCACAGGCGGTGCCTACCTAGTGACCATTAGGTTTTGGAAAGGCTGTTTCATAACCGCTTACCACTACAACATTGTCGCAAACATGCTACTGCTCACTTGCGCGACGCATCTCATGTCCGTTGTGATCTCAAAGAACTACTTCGAAAGGCTCCTCCTTGCTTGTCTACGAGTCATATTTATCACAGTCGTATTCGCCATGACTGGGCTCTTACTATCCAACCAGAACGCAAGCAACAACGTACCTTTTCCAACGAAGGTGCCGCCCAGTAATGAATCAGACAGCTTGCTGTTATCTCAAGCTGTTTGCTTTCAGAATGGGGAAGACAGCATTGAACAGTTGAAGCAACTCCTGCTAGACTCAGTAGGAAATGGAACAGCGGTGGAGAGGGCATTACTACAGAGCACTCCGGGGAACTACATTCAGGGCTGGAACCTCTACCTAGTCATTCTGATTTGGTACGGTGTATCCATTCTTGCAGAGTTGGGCCGATGCTGTTATCGAAGTAGGAAAAAACATCGCGAAGCCGCCGAGAATAACGGTTGGCACAAGCGCGACAACTGTTTTGTCAAATTTTTCTCCAGTGTTGGTAGATTCTCCTACGGAGTATATCTTCTTGGCGGAATAGGCATCTGCGGAACAACAGTTGTGATGTCGAGCCTTTACATTATGAATCTGAGGCGTTGGGTGAAAAGGTCGCGATGGCTTGAGCTGGACGAAGGCGGGCAGAGTGAAGAAGACGATGCAACATCCTTTGGGCAGCTTGTGCCTATTATATTGGTGGGATTGACGGCTTTCACGTTTCTCTCAATACTGAGTGGTAAGTCCTTGTGCAGGCCTTCACATTCTTATCTATCTGTTCGATGGCTAACCCCTGACTAGAAATGTGTGCCGACAGTCGCAAGTCTTATCAATCTAAAAACGGTTACTCATCAGTGAACCAACATCGCAAAGGGAGTGGCCATCTGTGATAAGAAAATTCATTGTCGATGCACCCTCTGCTTGATTGAATAAGCGCACCTGAACGTGGGCAGTCTCTTTTGTAACTTGCCTTGCTCGTAAAACCTGGTCAGAATGCGGAATACACGTGTGCCATGGGCGATTCAAACGGGATTGATGGATACTAAACATGGAATGCCAATGTATTAAGATATCGTGGATTCGAATTGTTGCTCTACCTTATAAGGTACAATGAGCGGTCTTTTCATGTTCCCTCTTCTTCCTAACGTAGGTACAGTCTAAAGCATGCTGGGTATCACGTAGCACGTTCGTTCTATCGGTACTTCAAATCGTCTCTCTGAGCCTGTCTTGCACCGGAGTGCGCTGCGTCTAGCTCGGGCGTGTTTGATGCCGCAGCATCAAGCTCGTAAGTCGGTTGCATGGCGGAATCCATCTCTACCCGCGGCTCTGGAACTGCGAGCTCGTTCACCCCGCCACCATTCGCTCCGTATACCTGTCCATCTTTTCGTTCGTACGCCCACGCCGAAGAGCCCGCTTCCGTCGTAGGGGTCGCATCGGCTGAGCTTCTCTTCTTCCTCCGCCAGAGGAAGAAAATTCCCGCAATGATCAGAATTCCGCCAGCGACGCCTCCGACCGCAGCACCGGCTATCGCTCCGGTAGACATTGAGGTTGAATCGCCCGTACCCGACGGCGTAGAGGTGGCCGTAATCGCGGTCGTGGCGGAAGCTCCGGCAGTAGTGGTTGCGGTCGTTGATGCGGCAGTCGCAGTCGCTAACGTTGTGGCGAGTGTCGAACTCGTCGACGATGTGGAACAGGATGAAGTGCTAACTGTCGCAGCCCAGAAGATATTCGAAGCAAGTGCTGTCGCCGTCGCGGGAGTACACAGCAGGGCGATTCCGTTCGAGTTATCGCGGTATGTCCCGTTTTGCCCGGATTGGCAGCACCATCCACCATTGTCGATCTTTCCGTCGACCCCCCAGAGAGTCCAGTCTGAATTAGGGCACTATGATGAAAATGTAGGATCAGCATTACTCCCATGCTCGAGGAGCTGGATTGTAGTTGCCCTCACCTTAGGGTATTTTAACGACAAGTCCCTGCAGTCAGAAGGATCTTTTGATCTAGGATCAGGATTATGTTGATTGAAGTGTCCAAACAGCGTTTACCAACCTTCACAACAGTAGTTGCCCACGTAATCACCATCTCCAGTGCATTTGAAACCCGAGGGGCAGCATCTCGGTTGCGCTCCTGTGCCACACTCGACAGGTGCGCTCGGCGGACATGATCTATCGTTTCGAAGCGCCCATCCTCCTTCATACGCGCATTCTTGCGCGAAAGACGAATGGACCGCGATGGATGCCGCGGTCACGAAACTGCGGAGGCTGAATCGCCATCGGATCGTGTCGAAATCCATGGTTTCGAGGTACAAAAACAGGACAAGTTTGCTGGGAATTACGGTTGTCGCAGGGAGAAGGTCGTAAACAGGGTTCCCTAAATGGGACCAAGATCATTTAACATGAGCGGGAAAACTGTTCGGCTGGAAGATGGGATCCGCAACGCCGCGGGTCGAAGGGGCTTTCGTCAAAGGATTCAGCTTATGGGGACCTGAAGGGTCAGCCCTGCGGGTGGCTGCATAATTGTTGTCCTCCATACGAGACTAAGCTGGTGCAACGGGCCGCTGGTTCGTCGGTTTAGCGGGTTGGATTCTGGCATATGGCACCATTGGGTGCAAAGTCATTTCTTCTTACGCGCTGCCAAGCGTTGGCAAATGAGACCTTACTGCCTGTTTTGCCCTGTCCTCCCGGTCTAAGCCATCCCAAATGAGGGAAGTGATCACCGAATTGACCATTCAACTCGCCAAAACACAGCAAACACGACCGTCAGATTTTAGGACAGTGGAAACGGCCGCTAAGCCTGGCTGCTTAGATTTTGTGGGCATTTAACATCCAGGCTGGTTACTTTGGGGGGGTCGGCTCCGAGTTGGCTGCTTACATTTTCCGAATGAGACAGAGGCGATGACCCACTGGCTGTTCTGACACGTCTAGTGAGAACAGTGGAAGCGTCTGGCACTACGAAGTACTTGCAGCCGACAGTTTGCTGTGATAGTTGTACTGTTCGCGTTCCCAAAGTAAGTGTCTGAATTCATGTACACATGTTTTCGTGCTTCTGACGCTGGCCTACTACTCCACCTGGGCGCAGGCATACTTCAGGGGGTCGGGGGAAGACCCGCTCGACGGAAAGCCAAACGAATACCTTAACCTTGTTTTGATGGCTGGTTCGAGGCTACCTTTCTTTTCGACCTGACGTCAGTGGCTACTCGCGACCTTACTGGCAATCCTCTGCAATTATACTCGAAGCCCGAACATGACCCCGATGCGTGAGTTGGTGAGAGAAACGCGCTTGTATGATAAGACGCGTTGTGTCGAAACCCGTGCAAGAATCCTGGCAAATAGACCACCGTTCGGAGTCATGAGGCATGAAGGGTCCCAGAAAAGCTCTCGATTCAAAGAGGTTAGAAATCGTTAACCCTAAACCAAAACCATCAAGGCTCACCTTTGGTGCGGTGTGGTCAACTTACCCTGATGGATGCCATTCATGATTTGTTAAGCTTTAAGAGCCACATTTGAAGCATCCAGAGAAATGGCGGCTACCGCCAATGGTCAGTCGTTGCGAATTGTCCCTTTGAAATAGAATCGCATCCTAGAAGCCTTCGAGCCTGTAGCCGTTGAATGTAGCTTCAAGGATCCGTCATTGACAAGACAGTACTATTGCTCCGAAATTGTTCCTTTTTTTTTTTTACGTTTTACGTGACTAGAGGAAGAATATGATTGAGGCACAATCGCATGTTTTCTAGCCAGGAATCACAAGTAAGGCAAGTTGTGTGAAAAGGACATAGCGAGGAGCTATTTGCTCAAAAAAAAATACCACCCTCTCACAATTAGGTATGCAGCAACGAATCTGTTTTGCGTTGATGACAGCTGACTTTCTGTACAGACGTAGTTGTGCTCTCTTACAACAGCTTTCACCAGGCTTTTCTTCAATACACAATTGAGGTGAAGATTTTTAGAGTAGTACAAGACACGTTAGACTTTGTTGTTTGTGGAATATCCTTCACATTGAAATCACTAGTAAGGTATTCAATGTACTGTATCTATAGATAGGTTAGTTTCACGCACATCGGCGCGGTAATTTAGTAGTAATCTCGAGGAAGCCATCTTCTAGAGATTACCACGAGTCTTTTCAGAAACTCTTCCAAAGTCCACAATCACGGATATTGTGGAACCAATGCAAATAAACTAATGCTGAGAAGAAAGCTGCTAAACCCTCAACAGATGTAGCAGGGATTTCAGGCGCTTCTGGATACAGAAATCGGATTACAGGTTTCAGAAATCCTCAGCTGGACTCTGCTAGCTGAGTTGTCTTCTGAAAGTTGACCATTAATAAGACTTTGTGATAGCTCGAGTTTGTCATGACTGAATTATTTTGCGAAGCCGACTCCCACAGCAATGAAGCAGATGAAACCTCCCAAGACTTTTATGCTGACTCATGTAGATCCGTCCTCTTTTCCCAAGCCACTCAATCATCCATTCCATACTGTTGTTCCATTGCGGCCTCCACAGCTTTCAAGCATTCCTGCTTCCGATAATTTTCCAGACCCGGCCAGCCATGCTCATGATAGATGAATTGTAATTTTTCCACCAAGCCGTCCGAGCCTGGTCTGAGATACGCGTATACATCGATGACAGACAGTTGACTGGTGGGGATAAAGTTCAGTTTTCGAAATTGATCCTTGAGAACTTCGAAGAAACCATTCACGGTCCAGCGAGTGGCATCGCCACGCCAGTCGGCCTCGTTTTCTGGAGCCCACTCGTGAGGGTCGTCGAAAACTCGCAGATGGTCGTAGGAAGGATTGTCCGAGATCCCGTCTGGGCATTCTGGCCAGTATATTATGCCAAGCTCTGTATCCAAGAGGAAAACAGGATTTTCGCGGCCACCCTTTGTGAGACCAATCACGTGGGAGGGTGCGTTGTCGCAGATTTCGGAACCTTCCGACATGATTTTCAAATCCTGGCCATCCATGCCGCATTCGACACGGGCTCCTGTGTGTTGCCAATCGGCAAAACGGCACCAAGGAGCGCCCTGAGCCTGATTGAAGGGATTGCTCGGGACACGAATGTAGGGTAGATGGCGTAGAAGACATATGACCTCCTTTGATTTTCCCATGTCTTTCAAAGTTTCCGTTGTAATTGTAGGCCAACCTTCTTCTGGAGGATACAGGATGTCGTCTTCGTGGACATACATCGTACTTAAGAAGCTGTAATAGTCGCGGATTGACGCTATGCACTCTTCGCGGGAGTATTTGCATTCGGCGAGTTCGGGCATCTTTGCAGCTCTGAAAAAGATGTCGGCCCGGGGCAAGTAAATTGTGCTTGAGAGTGAGAGATGAAACTTTGGAGGCAGGCATGAGCTCGCTTAAATAATTGAAGGCATGACCTCTTAGTGGGACATCAAGTGACACCTTGGCAAGTTAGCATGATGTCAGACTTTAGTTTTCGAGTGTCACAGCTAAGTGAAGGCTCAAAGCACGGCAGAACCTTATGGTCTGACTGGCTGAGAGGAGATACACAAAGTTTACCTTCCATAACACTCCGGGGGACCGCATCAATTCTAAAAGGCTATCTTACTAGCCAACATCTGTAGCCTCCAAGGTGACGAGGGTTCGAATATTTCCTGATTCTGCGATCGGTTTATAGCCTGTAGACGAGAAGATCTAGTTAGGCAACATATAGCATCATGTTCGCTAAGGGGTGGAATTCACGCACAAGTAAATAGGTAGATCATCTGATTTATATCATGAGATCTTTCGACTCTAAGCTATCAAACCTTGCTGTAAAATGAAGCTCATATTGAACGTCTCGGAAAACCGCTCAAGGTGTTTCGTGCCATTATCCACTGATGGTCTGTAGACATCCTGTACAACGGAATGTAATGGCTTTGAAAACCATAAAATACTTACCAGGGTGCCAAGCCCCATATGCTTCAACAAACATTAACTCAAATAATTTCTCAACCACATTTGAGGTGATAACGTAGCTCTCACGGTCGTATATTCAGGTTTAAGATTCTACTTCGAACCGAAAAGGTCAGATTGCAGAACTGTTTTAAAAGGCCCAAAGGCATGAATTTCCCTGGAAACATTTCTTCATCAGGCGAAATCATTGACTGTGAGAACGAACATTGACTATGACACAGAATCTGACTATGTATTTATCACTGCCACGCACAAGCTACCTAAATACTAACACTCATGTCTCATACCAAGGCAATCGACTAACCTCTATAACCAGATCAACAATGAAACTAGTTTATTTTCTTTCGTGGATAGCAGTAGCTGCTCCGCATCCTTCGCTCGACAAGACCACACGAGTTGACGTCCTACACAATGTCACCGTCAACATCGCAGCACCACTTGGAATCGATGCTACCCCTTCTAGCCAACAAATCGAATGTCCTATACCTTGTGCTAACCACACAAACACGAACACATGGACAGAGTATGGATCGATTGACCACCTACGTCGCTGCCAGGAACCCATGCTTATTGCACCAATGTTTCCAGACGCTCTTGCCAACCTAACTTCTACCACTACCGTCTACGGCTGCTCGCTCAATTCCGGTCGTCCAGTCATAGACTGGACATCGGAGTCATTCGCGAAGAGCTCTCAGTTTAGTATTCGGCAACCAGATGGCATGTACTCCGCATCCTGTGAGTCTACCGGCCAAGAGGTCGAGAGCAAAGTCATGGTAGTTCGAGGCAACGACGGCAATGACAATTTCAGTGGGTTGGACTTTATTCTCCTAGGCCAGTCAGTAGAGCGAACGCTTGCAGATCCCTCCAACTGCCCTACGAAAACTCTCTTCGCCCAATCTAGAAGCATGATAGTGAGTATCTATAGCGGAGGCTCCTTGGCAAAGTCAACAATAACGTCTGCGTGGAATGCAATCTCGTATCTGCCAATTCTCGGCCATTCGACTCAGATGCTCGTCGAGATTTGCGATGACAGTCGAGGACCTGAAAGGATCTTAGGCATTGCAATTGACATTCTCGAAAACCGCGAGCTGGTTGAAGAGTTTACTTTGGGTTGGAGTCAAGGGAAATGTTTCGCGGGCCCAAAAAACGCAACCGTTTTGCCTGGCGTAAAGGTTCATGAGATATCTGATCCTAGCCTCAGACTTTCACGTCCTCAGCTTCCGCGTCCTCAGATTCCTCGTCCTCGGCCTTCACGTCCCCAGCCTCCGCATCCTCAGCCTTCGCGTTCTCAGCCTAAGCGTCCTGGGCCACCTCAACATCAGCCTAAGCGCCCTCGGCCGCCTCAACATCAGCCTCCGCATCCTGAGCCTACCTTCCAAAGCCGCGACCTGCAACGATGTATATCAGGCGAAGATCGCACTTTGAATACTGGCGATCTCTGCGAGTTTTCTTGCGAATACGGCTTCTGCCTAGAATCCTTGTGCGAGTGCACCGCCCGAGGTATTCCATCACAGGTTCCGCCTGAGAAAGAAGTCGATGTCGTCGCCTGGGACGATACGAACACGGATCTTAATATTCTTTGCAAGTTTGCCTGCAAGTACGGCCATTGTCCACAAGATATCTGCACGAGCCGTATCGATGGACCAGATACGAGTGACATCGACATCGTGGTAACCGACCCTGAGGACCCTCTCAACTATATCAAGCGTGTCAAGCAAAGCAATTCGAAGAATTGCAACATCTACAAAGAGCCTCAACACTGGGACTACCAAAAGAAAAGTTGCGATTCCATCTGCAAGCCAGAAACTGATCAAGCCAAGAAAGAAGGCAAAATGTCTAATGCGTTCTGCCTGGGCTTTTGGCCAATCGACAAACCTATCCCTTGGCAAAAGATCGGCCCAGATACGACAATTGCTGGAGGGAAATGCGAATGCAACAACCCTCTGGTAAACGAATTTGCAGATATCGTCTTGGATGGCATGCCACAGATGGCTCAGGTAAGCGTCACTACACCATAATCAATCGGGGCAATATGAAGTAAAGATGAAACTCACAACCAACATCACAGATCTCATGCTATATTATGATGTCAACGCTGAAACTAGTGCTGGAAATTGGTGTAGAATTTATTCCTGTGGTAGGCAAGCCAATTAGCGCTGGCCTAGGTATGCCCTTGCCCCTCTCTCATTATCTCTCTGCACCTCCCGGTGCCTTTTCCATCTCCTATTCCCCTCTTATGAATCTGAAGCTTATACATCTGGTTAGAAATCGCCAACACGGCTGCTCAAATGGCAGCATATCTTTATCCCAAGGAAGAAGACCCTGAAGGCGCTTTCTCTTGGTGGCTTCAGCCATGTGGCGGAACAAACTTGGTTCCGGAAGACATCAAAAAAGTATATGACATATTGAGCAACTCGCCTGCTGGAAGAGACCGATTCGAGAAGAAGAAGAAATCGGATAACCTCAAACAAGGTAGTGGCAAAAAGGGTGACGACAATAACCCCACTGATAGAAAGATCCAAAAGGGGCGGAAGTGCAGGGTTCCACCAGCAAAATCAACCATGCGACTTGGGGCTGCTAAAAACACATTGAGGATACAATCTTGTGTCAACGATGCGACAAGGAAAAATGATTTAGTTGTAACATCGATTGTCTACGCACCCAACGCCAAGCCGACTGTTGTGGAGAGAGAATGTAGCCAAAAATGGTCTCAAGCTTGCTTCCATTATAGTTCGGCTATCAAGGTCAATCCGCAATGGGCTACTCTAACTTGTCCGCCTGAAGCCGCGGCAACGGCGTGGCGCTTAGATGCAGAAGCTGTGCCAGCCTTTCAGAAGCAACATAAAGGTGATAGATGGCTGGATGAAGTCAAATCGAACCCTAATAAGGTAGATTGCGACAAAGACGAATACCCACCTGCATATCTTCTAGGACTACAGGACCCAGCCCGCCTCAATTCTGGTAAAAATGCACAGGGACAACTAATTCGTCTAATCCCAGGAGGAATGAATCGAGGAGCAGGACATATGTGGAAAGGAATATGTCTTGGTGCCGCCATCGAAGACATGAAGGACTCCGAATTCAAGGCCAAAGTCGATGCCGATCCCAACAGGAAGACCATCATACAAGGCGGCGTGACAAGGACTCAGGCCGCTATCACGGCTACAGTTCGGCCAGAATTTACCATTAACAAATGGGGGCATGCTGCCAACCCACCGGCGAACGATGGTCTGGAGCTCAATACTTGTTGGCCAAACAATATTGCTGCGGGCGACCCAGGCTTTGCCTTGTTAACATTTGATCCATACTACAACACCCATCCGCGACTATACAATTACAGTATACCATATGTTAAAGGTTCGAATGGTTCCTGAAACCAGTTTAGACTGATAATCTCGACATGGAAGAGCATGGGCATTGAAAAGACGAATCATTTCCTAGCACGCACATCGTATGCACGCGAGTTGGCATATTTAGTGCCTAGTTTACCTTTTGATACGAAGGGTTGGTGACTTAGTTACTTAGTTGGCCTTGTTATGGAGCAGGTTTGTCATACCAAATAGTTGTTTTGCGATTTGGAGATTGTTTCGATGCCCGATCATCTGCACCTAGTAGTTTAGATAGAGTACTAAAATTATACAAGCTCTAGGAGCTCATTTAAATTGATACAAACAACTTTTGTAAGTGATGATAAGAATGCTGATCTATTGACTACTTAATTTAGGTGCTTTCTGCAGATCACCACGATGGATAATTAACCCATTGCAAATTGGAATGTTCATTACATGTGATAGTTGCGAGAGCCGGATTAAATTGGTCGCCTCTCAGTCAGCCAGTCTTGAACCACCACTGAGCAGGAAATTATTTTGAATCCATATCATCCCATGAAGACAAGAGATGTATGGTACAACGAATCCGAATTGCACCAACAGCATTATCAATTTACCCTTGCCCTGCAGTATGCATACCTGATTTCTAGTCCTCCCAAATATACAAAACCAAGAAGCTATCATATGCGATTAGAAAAGCCAACTAATATTCTCGCAAGATCAGGGAGATGAAAAGGTTTCGTGCGAGAGTCAAGGCAGAATGGTTGATGGATCACAGGCAGTTCTCCGGCATTGCAGCTGGGTACTTAGGCATGCGAAAGATGTTGAATTGCCCACGAGAAATGTCTGTCTACGAGACCGTGATCGAATTTTCCAGAGATCTAGGCCCACTACACCGTTGACGCCTTGACGGGTAGATTTGAATAGGTGGGTAGCTAGATGCGATATCGATATTTTTGCGGATAGACACGATGCTTAAAATGGGTAGACAGGCACTTCCTTATAATAGTACCCTGCCTACGTACGGAGGACAGTATGCGCCCTATTCATTGAATGTACAAACCATTAGGCCCGTTGCAAAAATTACAGTTGTCCTCCAACGGTAGGTGGGTCAGCTGGGGAAATTTCAAAGATCTGATACTTGATAACTCCCAACACCCTATCCGAGTTCATTGAGGCTGAAGAGGGGTGAGGACGATGACAAAGTGCCGACTAGGCCTCGTCAGGGTAACCCGGCCGAGACAAGGAGGATGCGGGGTGGCCAATCCGGTTCTTTACCGCGCTGGCACCGGTGAAGTAAGTGGGTCGGGCGGATCCGGCGGACCGCGCTCGAGACACGAATAGTGCGCCTTCACACGACCCCGGCAAATTTTCCTTATCTGGCCCACGCGGAGGCAGTCCATTCGACATTCCAACTCCGTGTCAACTGTTCATGCAAAGATCAGTCTATCACATCTAACACACAAGCATTCGCTTCTTCTGCTGCCCGTTCCATTGGGATTGGTCTAGAACTTTGCCTCATTCGCTCTCCCCTTCTATCGGAGGACGGTTCAACTTTCGGGCTTTCTTGGCGCTTTGTCTTTCCCCTCTCTCTCCCTCCCTTCGTCACTCACTCACTTCAACGGGCCCGGCCGGCTCTCTCAGCCATGTCAACGAAACCCCGCCGTACCCTTGCGGGGCCAATCTTCCGCGTCCGTACGGGGTGCCTGACGTGCCGCGGTCGCAAGAAGAAGTGCGACGAGACCAAGCCGCGGTGTCGCGGTTGTGAGCGGAACCGCCTAGAGTGCCGCTGGCCCCCAACGTCCTCATCCCAGGCCACCGCCGCTGCCTCTTCCTCTCAAGCTACCCAAAGCGGCGGCACCTCGCGCTCACCCCGCGAGGTAGGAAATTCGCCAGAGAGCACGCGGCAGGACGATGTTCAGCCTACTGCTCCTTCACCATCAGGGTCCACGGTGGCATCCCAGAGTCCCCAGCATCTCCCAGATCGTTCAGTCAACTTCTCTTTTGCATCACATATCCAATCCTCGGAATCACCAAGTGCAGCCACAACAGACTCGAGTCCAAGCCCGGCAACCCAGATCGTCACGACAGATCAGAGCGGCGGAATCATCGTCCCTCCCCAGACGCCAGAAGAGCACACAGCGGCTGCCATCGGACTTCAAGACCCTTCCGCCTTTTCGGTCTTTAACACGGAGGACCCGGACGATGGCGAGACTACGGATCAGATGGTGCACTCGCCAGTTCAGCCAATGTCGATATTCAGAGATCACCATGTACCGAGGTCAATGAACCTTCTGGCCGGCAATCAGGATAGCAACTCACTCGAGCTTCTCAGTCACTACCTCAGCGCGACATCGCTCAGTATGGCCAATGGATCCACGGCAGACAACCCTTTCACCGCGCAGTTGATTCCTTTAGCATTCAGCAGCGATCTCGTCTTACAATTACTCCTTACGCAGAGTGCCGTTCACCGAGCAGCAAAGTCTTTAGTTCCGACGGACCATATTGCAACCAAATACTACAATCAGTCGCTACGACTCTTTCAGCAAAACATCTCGACGTACATGGGCGGACAGCATGGTGAAGAAACGCTGATCCTGGGCATTGGTGCCCTGATTCTGTGCTTGGTCGAGGTATGTTGTACTGTCACGCTCGGAATTGAGTTCACCGTGATATTGATACCCCTTGTAGACTGCCAAAGGTGACGTGAATGGAACCATCTTCGACCATCTCATGGCAGCCCAGTCCTTGATCTTGCCCTTCTTATCTGCGAACAACACCTTTCTACACAAGACTTTGAAAGACTTCTTGACCGAATACTACATCTACACGGCGACCGTCAGCATGATATCCATAGACGCAAGACTTGGTGATCAACTATTCCTCAGCAACGATCTCATTCTCCTCGCCACTGAGCTCGTGGCATCCTCTTACATAGGTAGTCTATGCGGATGCTGGCTAGATCTGATCCTGCTGGTGCCTTCGATCTTCGACCTGGGACGGCGGATAATGAGCCATATGGACGAGCCGGATTGGCGCCCATCAGCCGATGACTTTATTCTGTTCTCACAACTACAAAGCCAGATCCTCAACTGGCAGCCAAACCCCATGGTGACTGAGAATGTTGCCTTGGCTGGATATATATACCAGAAAGCCTTGTTGCTCTATCTGCACACGGCATTACATACACTCTCTCGAGAAGAGCACGGCCTCCAGGCAATGGCTATCCAAAACGCCCTCAGCGGAGCTCTCTCACATCTAGCACAACTAGATCCTAGCGTCCGCATAAACACTAGTCTATGCTGGCCCATCACCATTATCGGTTCGTGCGTCACAGATAAGGGACAACAAGAATTCCTGCATGAGAGGTTGGGCCATATGTTTGCCACCATTGGTCTGGGTAACATCCGACAAACTTCAGTCGTACTGCAGCACCTGTGGGACCACAACGAGGTCATTCCGGCGGATATTGTGGCAGGTCCTTGGCAGGTTTGTCGGGTCATGAACGAGAATCAGATTTGGATTTCATTTGCGTAGATGGACTGGGGACATGATTGATATGAATAGCGGCGGTGTTTAAGGGGCCAGCGAGCGTGCGAACGAACGAAAAATGGCGGCGACTGGCGGAACCAGAGAACATTTTTCGATCAACATGTGTGTACATTTATGGACGGGTCTCATCAAGAGCGGGCGAATATGATACCACGAATATTTTCTTTATAGTAAGGTATGAGGGACTAAAGCTTCTACTATTTGACTAAACTGTCAAACTTTTCACCATTACCACCCCTTCCACGGAACCCAGGTATCTACCACAACATCATTCTCATCTACAACGTAGTAAACATAAAACGCCGCAGCAGTAATGCAGGCATGCTGGACATTGAGGAACACCTTATCGCCAACATCGAAATTCGCTTCCACATCTCTGCGCTCTGGCTCAGTAGTCTTTGAGCCCGGTGCCTGAACTTCACCCAGGATACCGTGTTCCTGAGACATTCGGACAACAGCCCAGTCAGGCTTGCCGACAACCTTGCCGTAGCCTGGGTCCGGGCCAGCTTCCTTTGACAAGGCGATTGTCCCGGCGTTGATGAGAGCCTCGTTGCGCTCCGGGTACACGCTGCAGACTTCGGAGAGGACGCGGATGGCCTGGTCTTCGGCTCCAATGACGCTGGTTGCGACCTGTTGGAGATCGTTTGTTGGGAAGTTCCCTAAGAAACCCTCGTGTTAATCGTGTCTCGCCTCTGCGGTCAAGATTAGCGAGAAGTACATACCGGCGTGCAACTCCAAGGTGACGTTCTCGGGGATCGCTGCCTTAAGAGTGCCAACAACATGAGCCGTCGGTGTGGCGCCCACAGATAGGGTGAGTTTTCTGTCACCAGTAACCAGCTTCGCAGCGCTCAGGACACTGTTGATTTCGACCGTAAGGAGATCCTCCACTTCTTGTGGTGTCCGGCACCCATAAGAGTGGCCTGCATGGCAGTAGAAGCCCTTGAGAGTGACGGCTGATGAGTTGTTGACGTGTTGAATCAGCTTTGTGAGACGATCGCTGCCCAGGGGAAGACCGGCGCGCTTGCTACCCACATCGAGCTTGATGTAGATGTCCCAGGGTTTGATTGTGCTTTCCGTGTTCTTGGCGACAAACTTCTCTACGATTATGAGCTGCTTCTCATGGTCGATCATGAGCTGGACGTTGGTGGACTTTCGTAGATCTTCCAGCAGATGGATGGTGCTTGCTGGAGGCGGCAGCCCATACAGAACCTAAAAGAAAATGCCTCAGTTCTGCGAGTCCTTGTGTATCTTTACTGGCGAATCATAACAAACCTCCTCGAGAATGCCCTCTTCTGCTAATGGCAATAATCCACGGATTTCTGACAGTGTTGATGCCACAACTCTCTTGTACTTGCCATTTCCCAGCATCAACCGCGTGACTTCTAGACTCTGCGAGTCAGTTAGTCATGACCTCAAATACGTCGGAGTGGGAAATATGTCAATTTCCTACCTTGAGGGTCTTAACATGAGGTCTAAGTGTGACTCCGGCCTTCTCGACATCCTGATGCAGCCTCTCAATATTCTTCTTGATGGTTGGCAAGCTGAGAACAAAAGAGGGCGTAGGCAGGTCAGTGACCTTGGAGCCAATGAAGGAGCGGTGGTTCTGTAACGAATAATCCATGGTGCCTGTCTACAGTATGGAAGTATGCGTGCTGCAACGTTATGCTTCTAGAGAGACTGCCAGCAACTGAAGAGACAGCATGATTTTCTCCGAACCCTGCCACTTTCCCGCGGACCAGTCGGAGTCGACTTGTTGACATGGGCTACACTGTCCAGAAAGGACGCCTGAGAGAGGAGGAATCAGTGCGACCGAGATAGCCGAAAGCGGCGCTAGACAGCTGTGGGGCATCTCCCCGCTCCGGCGCCGGCAAGGATTCAGCGCGGAAAACGTCTTTATTGGCAGAGTTGCCCGTTTCCTTGTCATCGCTTATCGTCGGTTGCTCGATGACAGAGACATTGACCGGCGTTGCATCAACATATGAACCAATTAGTTGATAACTTCCCTCAAGCCACAACTTGTAACACGGTATTGTAGACACTGATTATCGTCGTCTCAGGAATCTGTGCAGCATTGTCATCAGGCAAGGTTACCATACTACTGAGATCCCTTTAGCCTACTAACTTGGCCGTGGCAACCAGATGCCTCAAAAGAAAAAAGGAACAAGTTGAAGAAACGAAAAGTTTCAACGAGGACTATTCCCTTCGCGGCTTCAGCTGAACAACAAACCGTTCGTTGTAGGCAATACCCCCGACAACCACAAACTCTCCCTCTTCCTTCATATCAAAGTCAAACTGCCGAAAAGTCTCTGGGAGCAGCTTGTACAACTCCATGATGGCAAGGTCTTTTCCCAGACAGACTCTAGGCCCAACGCCAAACACAAAAGCAGAAGCATCCATCTCGCTGATATGCTCCTTGGAATTTCCCTCGTCCTCAAGCCACCGCTCTGGTCGATATACCTCTGGGTCCGGGGCATACAGATGAGGGTCCCGTTGAACGACGTACGAATTGCTCGTGATTTCTGCGCCAGCGGGTACCCAGGTACCGTCCACGACTTTACCATCCGGGGACGGCGCCACTCTGCCGAACAAGTTCGTCGCGGGCGGGTGAAGTCTCAGAGACTCCTTGATACATGCCACAAAGTAGGGCAAGTGTGCCCTTGTCTCTTCGAATTGGATGGGTGTGCTGAGAAGTTTGGCGTCGGCGGCAGCTGCTAACTCGGCTCTTACACGTGCGAACACGGCCGGATGGGTCAGAAGGAATCGGATGGTACTGCCGAGCGCCGTTCCGGTCGTATCCGCGCCGGCTTGAATGAGCAGCGTTACGTGCGCGCGCTTCTGCATCGCCGTCAATGGCTTTCCGTCCATCCGTGCCTCGAGGCACCTATAACCAGGTTAGTATTGCGCCTTGATGACACGCAGGGGTTTGATGTGACGAACAGTTGCAAAAAGTCTGGTCTTTCCTGGGAAAAGTCCTCTTGCGACATGCGCTGCTCCCGACCAGAGACCTCCCTGTCTGCTTGCCTCATCAAGTATCCCATGCCGTTGTCATCGCTTGTCTCTGGTAGAAAATATTTACCCAGCGAGCCTTTCAGAATCACATCCCGAAAGAAGCGGAAACGACCTGCAAACCCGAAGAAGACTAATCCCTCTCGCCAACTTTTGAGCATGTTGCGCTCGTCACGACTGTTGTCGACGAAGCCCCAGGGGTTGGTGAAACAGACTAGCGTCATGATATCGGCCGCGAACTCTCTTAGATGAGGTTAGCCTTGTCACAAGGTTTTTTGCATCTTTGCTAAGAGCATGTCAATACTCACGCTACTTTGTCGGAGAGAATAACTGCCTGATTTTTCTCGGCAAATTCGGCCATCCGTTGCACAAAAAGTTGAATGTGTGCGTCTATTCGTGGTTCCCAATTGTTCTTCAATCCACCTACGGACCACTGGACAGTTCAGTATTAGTCAAAGGCGCGCCGAGGATGCAACTAACAGCGTAGAACTGTTGCAGAGACATACCGATGGACCGCCGAGGGCTTTTCTCAAGGACTTATGCACACTCCCATCAATGGTCGAGAATAGGTGCGGTGGGCCAAGTGCACCGGAACCGTAAAGGGAAGCTTTGTTATTGCATTTCGAATCCCAGTAGATATCCTTGACAGCCTTGGATTGAGGAAAAAGCAGAAGCGATGGTGCTATGCGGATAGGCTTCTCAACTTCGCCGATCAGTTAGTACTAGTCTATCACTTTCCAAAAGATTGGACGGGACACTAGCTAGTGAATCTCGTGGTAATCTCAGATGAAAGAACAAGACGGGCAACAACTCACATCCATATTTTTTGGCCAGGTACAGCAACCAATGTGGCTCAAGCCCAAATACAGATATGACAGCGGAGCAAAGTGAGAATGAAGCCGCATACCATGGGCCATGATAGTTGGATAAGGGGTGTAAGTACAAATTATAGAAGATTCGTAAAATTAGTGTCGAAATTGTCGCGATAGACAAAAAAGCCCCGGTCGAGGCTAGCGAAAGCTCTGGCGCATCAAGTAGCACCATAGTCACGGGGGGTTTGGTGAGAAGGTTCGATAAGATGTTGTGCATGCTTGTTACCATAGACTCAAATAGGCACGTGGGATATATATACAAATATTCTATAACAGCCAGATTTGCAGATCTCTTTCATTTTCCTCTACCTCAGTCATGAGCTGTCTTAGAGCAAGATCATATGCTTTCATATCATAGCCACCTCATTCGTCTCATTTGTCTGGCCTGATATGCAGCAAGTTCCCAGTCCTACTCTGACTGCTGTCTTATACCCATTGTACAACATGCCCCTCATCGATGGCCTATCGGCAACGTGTGATCAGCCCTTGAATGCTGCTTTGAGTAGGACGGATAAGTATAGTGCTGATTATGAACAGTGCTGCATGGATGATGCAACCCTGCATCGGTTGTTGGCTGGAGCCAACCTCTATTGAACCTGCAGACGTGCCGAGCCGGGCAAAAGATCCATCGTTCAAGCGCAACTTGCCGGGTCCCGCGTCTAGGCGCCAAAAAACCTAAGGCGCATGTGCGTTGGCAGCTCAAATTATGGTGTGTTCATGTGCGCTGTGAGACATACATGTTGACCGAGATGGAGAGCAGTGCCATGCCTGATATTTTGACTTCCTTCCATTTCCATATGTGAGCGTATTCAGCGAGGAAATGAACATGTCGATCAAATCATGCTCGAGGTATTCCGCGGACAACAGGACACAGACTGATTAGTCACGCCGTTTCCGACGCCGGAGATCCACCCCGAATCGTCTTATCTCGCTCTGGGGTTGCCGACCCCGCAGCCGATCTTATGCGGGATCTTGGAGTCCCGTGTTCACTTCATCTTTGGCATTGAGAACCTGTTCACGTCATGTAATCTCATCTCAACAACCCAAAATCGTCGCCAAAATGTACACTGTCAATGTGGGAGACGGGCTAGACAGCCTAGACACACCTTCCATGATCGTGGATCTCGACCTCATGGAAGCAAACATCAAGAAGCTATTCGACAGCCTACTTCCCACCGGAGTCAACATCCGCCCTCACCTCAAGACAACAAAGAGCGCAGCTCTTGCCGGCAAGCTTGCTGCTGCCGGTGCCAAAGGCTGCTGTGTGGCCAAAGTGTCAGAAGCAGAAGCCATCACGGCGGCGGGCTTCGACGACATCCTCATTACGTGCGAAATCATTGGCAAACCGAAAGTGAAGCGTCTTGTTGAACTTTTTAAGAAAAACAAGAAAATTAAGATGGTCATCGATAGCGAAGTTGGTGCAACGGCAATCAACGACGCGTTGGAGGAGGCCGGTGTCGAGGAGCCTATTCTCACACTGATTGACTTGGATGTTGGACTGCATCGGACTGGCGTGGCCGCAGGCGAGCCTGCCTTGGCTCTGGCGAGACACATTGGAAATCTCAAGCATCTCAACCTGATTGGTGTACAGGGATACGAGGGCCACCTGCAGCACCTCCACGACCGGGAGGACCGAAAGAGGCAGTGCCTCGAGTCCATGAAGACGCTGACCGAGACGGCAGAAGCGCTTCGGAAAGCAGGTTTCGGCATCGAGGTGGTCACAACCGGCGGCACAGGCACCGCTGAATTCTGCGTTACGGTTCCAGGAGTCACGGAATTGCAGCCGGGATCCTTCATCTTCATGGATACGGACTACCGCAACGCCGTCGGCTCGTTCTACTCCAATAGCTTAACGCTGTTAGCGACCGTTGTCAGCAAGCAGGGCGAGCGGCAAGTAACGATTGATACGGGGCTGAAGTCGTTGACGACGGACAGCGGACTTGCTGAATGCAAAGACCGACGCTATACCCACGCCAACCTGGGAGACGAGCATGGTTCGCTTAGTTGGGAGGAGGAAACTCCCGCCTTGGCGGTGGGAGATCGGGTTGAAATGGTTCCCAGTCACATTGATCCAACGATTAACCTGCACGACTGGTATTACGCCCATCGTAATGGGGTTATCGAAGAAATCTGGTCGGTTGACTCCAGAGGGAAGGTGCAATAGTTTGCGGTCGGCTTCACGCCTCAACTAGCGCCTTGAACCAAGCACGTCTGAATGATGCAAAACATGATGGGTTAGGGGTATTATGGACATGTACATAGGATATGAGATCTGATACATAATGCCCTTGAAAAAATGAACTGAACCATATCAGGTCGAGTATACGTCTAGGCCTTGCATCTAAATCTTGGCTTTCGAGTGACTCCTTTCTTTCAAGTTCCTCTCAGCGGGCAAAACCATGTTCACATGAGTACTCAGAGCGACAACATCTCCACCCTGATCTAGAACAATAACCTCAAGATCTAGTCTGCCATTTCGGATGACCTTTGCCATTGTCCGAAGGAAGAGCCACTCGGCTCCCTCCTCCGGCAAAGCCTTCTTCACGTCCAGATTCAGAGCAAGGGTAGGGTACCAAAACATCTCATTCGACCGAAAAGGTGTCTGTTCCTCGTCGCGCTTCGGTCTCCATGCCTCTATTACTGTCGGATACGCGTCCACAACATAACCGAGCGATGCATTCGTAAACCTCTGGCCGTCTTTCAGCCGCAACCAGAGATCGACGATTCCACGGCGTGAGTCCTCGCGCGGAACGTAGTACTCGAGATTGTTGTGAGCGCGGGCGTAGGACGTCGCGCGAGCATTCAGCTTTAGCTTGCGCACCCAGTGGGGGTCCTTATCCTGACCGAGGAGGGAGAGATTGGCGGTCTTGGCTGGCGGAGTCATTGCCCAGCCACTCTCTAGCGTCAGGCCCTTCTCGACAGTTAAGCGCGTATTGATCAAGTAGGCGACGACCTCTTTTCTGGAAGACGGCGTAAACCAGGGAGCTGATGATTGGAGATCATGTTGATAGAGGGAGACGTGCAACGTTGAAAGATTGCGGCCGAGCTTGACTTCATCGACGATGAGAATTGCAGGACCAATCTCCGTGCGATTGACGTACTCGAAATGCGCCGAGATTGAGTCGGGTTGTCCGCGTGCTGTAAGGTGCTGCGATGCCGCACGGAGAATCACCGATGCGACGTAACCGCCATTCGGAACTGCGCGCTGTCAATTATGAGCCCAATGGGCGTAGAGAAAAAGCGACTGACCTGAGCCGGTGCACCAGCTGGGAACCAAGTTTGCTCCGTACACATTGGGACCGAGTTTTGTTATCGTCGTAGCACTTGAGAATGTTACAAGCTCCTCAGACGTCATGATATCGACAGGATCCCGCTGATTTCAAGGGTCAAAGTCTCGTCCTCTTCGCCAAGAGGCTCGATTACAGGGATGCTGATTAGCCTTTGTAGCACCACCGGTCATTAAGTCGATAAGGCCGTTCAATAGATGGAGGATTTATCTGAGTTTTGGATCAGTAATACACGAAAAGAACTTGGATGAAGCTGAACTATCGTCGAGTCGCTGGAACCCGGGGAAGCTTCTGGGGTATCGACAATGTGGGTCCGGTTCTCGAACGCTTGTTGGCTCTCACTTTGTCCATCTCCAAGATCAGAGAGGGCGGGCGGAGTTCAAACCGAACCCGTTCCTGAGTGAGCCTCGGCTTTGAACATGTCACCTGACTCAAGCCCACAATCTGGACAACGCTCCAGGAGCTTGGGCGTCCGGCCACTTCTAAACATCAATTGCTTTTGCCTCGGTAAGTGGAACTGTGGGAGCCGTCAGCGCACGCCGCCAAGCTCACTTTTGAGTATTTAGCGTGAGTGAGATGAGTCTCACTCTCACCCTCAGTGGCTCACACTCGTAACTGAAAGCCCCCTAAGAAGCCCACACAGGGCGGCGCCATGAGTCCATGACTGGTGTGAGATTTGAGGCGCCACACAACGCGCAATGCGATCCTCCCAGGCACGCCAGATTAGAGTAACGGATCCTCCGTGGACTATGCCCAACGCCGGCCGTCGTACGGTTTTCAGGCTTCTGCTCCGATGCGAGTCCCAACAGTTAGGTTCCTGGGTCCACGGCGCG
Organism: Colletotrichum costaricense; assembly: GCF_030867565.1. Taxonomy (NCBI): domain Eukaryota; kingdom Fungi; phylum Ascomycota; class Sordariomycetes; order Glomerellales; family Glomerellaceae; genus Colletotrichum; species Colletotrichum costaricense. The sequence goes on along the minus strand of NW_026848232.1, from coordinate 1,962,198 downwards.
CCCCAACAACGGCGTGGCCACAGGACGCCTACCGAGTCTCCGGGCCTTTGATAAGATTTTATCGCCGAGATGAGATCAGTCATCAGAAAATGGATCTGACGTTCAAAATATGAACGCTGATGCTCCCTCCTCGCGAATGTACAGCTGATGCCCAGATCCTTTGCTCAACTTTTCTCACCAAAGCTTACGTCTGCTCGTTTATTATCTCACTCTTAGTTCATCTCATTGCTCGTGGTGCACGCCCCAAGAAGCCCTCAAAATGGCACCGAAATCAGACCCGTTCCCAGGCTTCACGGCCATCACCGACCAGATTTTCTTTCGCGAAGGTGAACCAGTAACAGAGGGCACGCAGCCATCAGCAGATCACCCAAGGGTCGTCATCATTTACAGCTGGGGCGACGCCATACCAAAACACGTCTCCAAATACGCCGATGGATTCCGCACACTCTTTCCGCACGCAAAACAGATCGCCGTGCTCTCGCCCATCGTCAAAGCCATGAGAGAGGACCTTCAGACCCGCTCCAACAACATGAAGCCCATCATCGAAGCCGCCTATCCCTCGACAACGTCCGGAACACCAGACCCCAACGAAGATGCGGTCCTCATGCATGTCATGTCCAACACGGGCGGCATCAACTACGCTGGAACGCTGCACGCCTACCAAGAGAGATTCGGTCGCCCCATGCCGCATCGCCTGTCTAGCTACGACTCGACGCCCGGCAGCGTGATCATGACCTGGAACAACCTCAAGCGCTGGTCTCTGGCCATGACCCTTGGCACCGCTGGTTGGTTTCCCTGGCCGTTCGTTGTGACACAGTGCATCATGGGCGTCTTCCTCCTTCTGAATCACAGCTTCGAGCACCTCACCGGCCGGGAAAGCGCGCCTGTCTTCAGCGTCGCGGCCATTGGCGACACGAAGTATGTTTCCAAGGGATCCCGCAAACTGTATCTGTATAGCAAGGAGGATCCGCTCATTGGCTGGGAGGATATCGAGGAGAATATGGCCGAGTCGAAGGGCAAGGGCTACGCCTATGATGCGGTGCGTTTCGATGGCAGTGGCCATGTTGGGCATATGCGGATGCATCCTGACCAGTACTGGAACGCTATTGCATCGGCTTGGAAAGAAACGTGAAGTTCCTGAAGGATCTGTAATGAAGGACATATGGTTGGAACTGGTCTTGAGGCGTGTTGTTCCTCCACGCCATGTTGTCAAATGCACGGTGGGCTCAATTGACCAGGACGAGAGGATATTTCGTCGTGTGCTAAAAGACTCTGCCCGGGCGCGGAAAGAATAGACTTATGATAATAATGAGAATAGATTAAGCAATGATGAGCGGTCACGCCGGGTATGACGTCAATATTTCTTCACTCCATTCTCAACTTATTTACACATGTCGACTTACAGCTTCTTTCCCCTTTTACCCAAGACAGGTCTGTGACCGAGTATCACAGCTTACCCTACAGATATTCACCAACAAACATACCCAAAGAAGGGATCCACGCTCGAACACACGATCATGGGCTCCAAAGCCAGCCTGGCGCCCTTGGCATCACTGCGCGTGTCCAAGCACCTCATCCCGGCACATGGACTGTTCCCAAACACAAGCATCCAAAACAAACCCCTATTGATCTATCACTCCGCCTTTTCGTCAACGAGTGTATCAGCCATCGAATCTCGCCTTACCTCCCTTGGTGTCGTCGAGCCGCAATGGCGATATACCATGTACAGCACGAGTCACTTTCACAGTACAACACACGAAGTTCTGAGCATTAGCCATGGGCGCGCTAAGCTTTGTTTTGGGGGCGAAGATAATGAAGGCCGGATCGAGCCTGTAGTTGAGAAGGGCGATGTCATCATTGTACCGGCCGGCGTTTCTCACCGCTTGCTGGATGATTTTGGCAGCGGATTCGAGATGGTCGGAAGTTATCCCAAAGGCTGCCACTGGGATATGTGCTACGGCAAAAGGGGCGAAGAAGGAAAGATTGATGCCATTGCTGAGGTACCGTGGTTTAACAGAGATCCGATATATGGAGATCATGGGCCAGCAGTAGAGGTTTGATATCTTGTGACAATTTGACAGCCGTATACCTGCGAATATCAACAGCATTATTGGCACATGCATGATCCCAACAAGTTCCAGAACATGACGCGCAACACAAGGTCTTGATGCTAAAGTTACTACCGACAGCAGAATCCGAAATGTGACAAGTATCAGAAGAATAACCCGAACTCCGCTCAGTATGCAGGATGCAGAATATTTGACGCCAAAAGAACACGGGTTAACCACATCGACATAGACATTCCGCACCGTCATGGCATCATGCTCTCATAACCCATTACAAACATTCAAACAATGACACCGCATGATGAACATGACCCATAGACATCACATCACCATTCTCTGATCGGCCGTATAAAGCATTCTGCTCTCACTTCCGTATTACAGACCAAACACCGACGAGGCCAGCGACCGGCCACGTGATCGCCAGCCTGTCTTTCAATGACTTTCTCCTCCGTTCCTTGCTCACATCAACCGTAATCTTGTCATAAACCGTCGGTAAACTCGTCGCGCTGTACCGATCTCGCAGTTTTGTATACCAATCTTTATCGTACACGTCCCAGAATTGCGACTCGGTGTAGTACGCGTGAGAGTATAACACCTTGCGCCCGCCTAGCTCCATGACCTTCGCCTCGAGATCTCGGTTCTGACGGACGAACCTATCAATCTTCTTTGACGATGCTCCCCACACACCCACATTGAGCATCGGTTGCGGCGTCTCTCCTCCAGGCTCCATCGTGTAGGGGTGGAAGCCGACGGTTTCAGTGGCACGCAGGGGGCACAGCCAGAGTGGCCATATTTCGAGGTTGTCTGCCACGTAGTCGATGAATTCCTGGACTGTGGTGTATGGAAGCGAGAGGTCGTGAACGGTGTATTTGAATGTCATTCGGCTGTTGCCGCTTAGGCCGGCTTTGTATAGTGTCCTTGTGTCCATGAGTCGATTCAGAGCCCGGCGAGTGAGTCGATTGAAAGGGACAAAGCCAAAATATTTGAAGGCCAACTCGCCCATCCAGAATGCACCCCGGTCGTACCGAAATAAGTAATCCTGCAGCGGTACATAATCCGGCGTCGGTGTGCCATTCGCGATTCGCTTCCGTGCATGCAGATAGAACCAAGGATCCTTGGATCTGCTGAATGTCTGTGGCTGGCATTTTTCGGGCAGATCATCCGTCATATGACCCGTAACAACAGCGGCGCTCGTCCTCGAAAAGACCAGTCCTTCGACGTAGTCATTGTGCGCCAGATTCGTCTCCCGTTGTATCGCAGCAACGGCTTCCGGAATTGTCGAGTACGAGTGATAGCTGAGCTTGACGAATTGCTTGGCCTTCAGCAACCGCAGCTCCAGTTTTGTGACGATACCAAGGGTCCCCAGCGCCCCTGCCGCACCCTTGAAGAGATCTGGATTCTCGGTCTGGGAGGCATTGACGACCTCCCCACTCGCGAGAATCATTTCTACAGACTGCACCGTCTGGTCAAAATACCCGTAGCGAAAGGAGCTGCTCTCTCCGGCTGACCCGGCGAAGCCGCCGCCGACAGTGATGCCCGGAAACTCCATAACGACAGGTGGGACAAACCCGCACCGATAGGTGGCCGCAACGAGCTGGTCCATGGGGACATTGGGCTCGACTACGGCGACGGCGGCCGCAGTGTCGATGTGTAGAACATGATGCAGCTCGCTGATGTCGACGACGCGCTGGTGGTGGGCGGGCCGGGTGCTGCTAGTGGAACCGTGAAAGATGCGGAAAGGTTCCCGGCGCGAGTGGAAGTCCCTTACGACCTCAGCGATGCGCTTGACAGCTGCGTTATGGTCGTCCATTTGAGTGTGGCCCGGAGCTGGCAGCTAAGAAAGCTGCAGAACGGAAAGTCTGCTGAAGACAAACCTCGAAGCTGCGATCCGACGACAGCTTGGAGATCTGGGGTTCCGGAGAACGGAAAGTCAATTGTCAAGATGTCATTGAGAACGGACGGATGCAACGCTGTGCGGCTAAGGCAAGTTGTAACGGGGATTGTCAGAAGTTGGCTTGACCCACTCCGGACAGCTGGATACACCGTCATTGGGCCTTTTCCACGATGCATTGACGATGACTAAGACAGGGATTTCTTTATTATGAGCGCTAGGATCCGTGACTGACTGACAATCTTAACCCTGCATGATGTTGTAGATTGGACTGAGATCACTGACTCCTTTTGTGGGTTACTGCTGATATCTGTCGTCATTGAAGCTAGTATGTAGTCTCTATATATCGTTTCCATATCGAAAGTCTTCTTTTCTCGCAACGAATATATCACTTGCCCTCGGCGTCTTTCTTTTCGTCACCCTCCCCAGAAATCTTCTTTAGTCCAACACCAGCAACGCCAATGACACTCGCCGCGGCCATGACAGCAGCAACTATGAATGTCCTGGTGATGGCATGATTATATACCTGTAGCAGTGTACCAAATTGGTCCGGAGATACCAAGTCTCTAAGTTGAGTTGCACCCGAGTTTCTAATTGCTTCGGGATCTACCCCTGGGACATTGGAGATTATTCCCGACGTTAACGTGCTTGCGAACACGGCCTGGGCAACTGTGATGGCAGTAGTAGGACCGAAGCATTGGAAGAATAGTACCACCGCCACTCCTATGGCAACGTCGGCCTCTTCCAGACTGCTCTGGACAGCGACCGCTGCTTGCTGTGTCGATGCCCCAATACCAAGCCCGGCGATGACTTGAAAGGGAATCCAGAGGTTCGCGCCTGAAGATACCTTGAGCGTCGAGAGAAGACCGGCGCCAATAGAGACAAGAATGGTACCAGCGAGCATGAAAGGCTGGTAATAACCCGTCTTTGTGACACCCCAGCCGCTGAGGAAAATGGTGAGGATAAATGCTAGACACAAGGCCAGGTATCGAACACCAGACTCCTCAGGCGTGGCACCCTGAATGGCTTGAAACCAGAGAGGCACCTATAAGAGATGTTAGCTTGTGTTCTGTGCTGAACAGTATTGTCTAAAAAATTGGGTATCATACGTAGTAAACGAGAGTAAAAAAGGCACTGTCCAAGCAAAAGCCGAAAAAGGCCCCAAAGATAATCACACGCGTCTTAGCTAGGCGCGGCGGCACCAGCGCCTTTTCGCCCATCCACCACTGTTCGGCCACGAAGCCGATGACGAGGACGCCGGCGACGACAAAGCATGCAATGGTTCGTTTGTCATCCCACGCGAAAAGCGCGCCTCCGAATTGGAGGGCCAGGAGAAATGAGGTGATCCCTGGCAGTAAGAGGAGCATGCCAAGATAATCCAAGCCCCGGATTTTCTGCAGCCAAGGCCGCCGCTGCTCCTCGGTTGGTGGGGACGACTTGACCAGAAACAACGTCGCGAGAGCAGGTGGTGCGGCGATTGGAAGGTTGATGTAGAAACACCTGATAACGATTTGATATTAGCAAAATAGATGTTGCATGGCGAGCAGATTCAAGCAACGGGATACCACTTACCATCTCCACGTGAGGTAACTGTTCGTGATAACGCCGCCTACCACCGGCCCGAGAACAGCTGCAACACCATAGACCATACCTATGGCACCTACGTACATCGGCAGATGTTTTGCAGGAAGGGCAGCTGAGATGAGTACCAAGCAGCCGCTTTGGAGGCCAGATGCACCGAGGCCGGCGACGGCGCGTCCGACGATGAAGACTGCTGAGCTCGGGCTCACCGCGCATATGAGGGACCCAATTTCGAAGATGACGAGAGAGATCACGAAAATGATCTTGACATTGAACTGGTTGTACAGGCGCCCGAAGATGAGTTGGAATGCGCAAAGAGTCATTTGATATGCTGAGCCGTACCACTATAAGCTTATTAGCCGTAGTTCGCTGGATTGGAGTCTGTTCATGGAATGCAATGCGACTTACACCAACGTCTGTGAGAGATCCAAACTCATCAGTGATGCGCGGAATGGCTGTCGCAATGATGCCTTCATCGAGGAAAGTACACAAAACACCAAGTGCAATGGCCAGCCAAATGACGAATATCTTCCATCCCGGAAGGCTCTCGCTTTCGTTAGTGTTCGACTCTTCAGAGTGGGATTCATCAGACTGAGTGCTGCTGTCGAGCACATTGCCCTTTTCCTGCTGGGCATCCATATTAACACCGGCTGTCTCAAGAGCAGGCGATTGTTCAGAAACCATGGGGAAAATCTGAAAAGTTCTACGATTCAAAAGATGGTAGAGGATCCCAGCATAAGCAGATGCAATGGGACCGCCTGGGTGTTCCCTCAGTCGTAATCACTTTTCCAGAGCAGCGAGTTCTGAAGTGCCTTGGTTCCATTTCGAGAATAGCACGGCGGAACCTCAGTAGAAGCCTTGCCCCGCTGCACCGGCTGACCGCCATGAGAGGATTCAAGCCTAGACATGGATCCCATCACACTGCCCCCAACCCGCATCTGGAAGGCCAAAACGAACCTCATGGGTAGATGTTGTGGATGTCTGAGGGGTAAGACAAAGCTCGACATTTCTCATGTTCGAAAAATCACGATATCGGCCACCGGGGCGACTCCGCCGCTGCCTTATCGCTGACCACCCCCAGCAAAATGGCGACCACCCCTCTCTCTCAATGGGGCCGAAGGATTCGTGACTGGGCTACTAATCACCAGCCTCCAGGCACCTGCATCAAGAATCGTTCTTTCAAGCATTTTTCGTCAAGGAGAGTGAGGTCGATTATTGGTTCCCGAGGCACGGAAAGAATCTATGCGAACTGGGAAACCCGGAGACCCGCATATGAACCCATGCAAGGCACAGTATGCAACCACTTTAGAATGCATGCACTACAAAAGAACCGATGGGGGTCAATAGGATTTCCAGCCTTTCGGGGTGGCGAGGCATCACCGCATCGCTGACGAATGAGTGGGATCACCCACCCAATAGTTGGAATTATGTCGCCAAACCAGTTAGCCTTTTGCTCGATATTACCTGAGACTTTAGCATTTTGAGCCTTGACAGAGACATATGATTCAGGGTAGAGAGTCGAGTAACCAATCGGAACGCGTCCAAGTCGACTCCGGACGTCAAAGAAGGCGCGTAACTGTTGTACAGATTCAACTCATTGCACTCCAAGATGATTAGACACGGCAATATAATGCCGAGAAATGCCGCACTCCACTTTCTTTCGGTTCGTGAGCAATGATCAAGTAATCAAAGAAAGATCAGGAGTGAAAGGTTGCTGTTCTAGATTCAAGAGGAGGGGCTACGGCAACCCCGGTCTTATGAGAGTCACCCTCTCTCGGGCGACCACAACCTGAGAATCCCCATGAGATGGCGCAGCATCGAAGGATTGACGGTGTGAGGGATTCCGGGATCTTTACCTGTTTGAGCAGGTTGTGAAAGACCGGCGACCAGTCTAGAATACCTGATTTGGACAACCCGAAAACTGCCTGTTGTAAGTCTTGGCCCAAGGTACCTTACCCGAGGAGGCGTCGTCTGAGCTGTTCCGTAGTACGCGCGGTCTGAGTATGGCGACATGAGCGGGAACTATCACGGGAGCCAGTTAATTAGACTGAGGACTACTGATGACGTTGAAGGATTTTCTGTGGCCCCATGTCTAATCTTCTCGGACTCGAGACACGCAAAGGTTCCGAATCGAGTCTGAAGGAGCGATGACAGATGTTTCAGTATCTTTCATACATGTACGGAAGTCAAGTGCCAAGGTCCTGCATCGACTCAAAGATACTTTCTCCGTACAATCAACGTACTTCATAAAAACAACACTCTCCGAGACCTTCCCGCCTTGGCGCCACGCTTCCAGGCTTACATCGTGCATGCATCGCCAGTACCTGCATCGCTGCAACCAAGCCAAATCCTCAACATGTTATCCACAGACGGGAAATGGAAGCTTACGCCTCGAATTCACTCTGTCAAATTTGTCTTCGACGCTCCGACTCCGGCAGATGCAAATACTCCGGACGAGATCTTCTTTGACAACCCATTCCCTACGGACACCCCGGGCATGCCTAAGCGGTTTGTCTTCAAGACACCTACAACTCATGATTCCGATCAAGAGGTTATCGGTCTTCAGATATCAACCACGCATGATGGAGAAAACCTCGATGCAAGTGTGTCATATGACAGACAGGCATCTGATGTGCCAACAAGTAAGGAAAGTTTGACACTCTCGACCGACAGTCGAACCAAGGTTACGTCTAGCGAATCACAGCCAGAGTCGGTCACTCATCTTCGTGGTCCTACTTGCGACGCACCGGATGATGTGGAGTCGATCGTGTGCTCAGCCTGGGCCTTGATACTATCTTCATTCATCGAAAGCGAAGTAGTCAACTTTGATGTGTGCGTCTTAAGCAGTGACAGTCCTCAGCCCGCGAGCAGTGTGACACCGGTAACATTGTCCATTGACACCCAGACTTCAATTCCAGCAATTCTTCAGCAAATCAAACACGAAAGAACCGTATTCGGATCAGCCAGCCAAGGGCTCGAAGCTTGCCATGAGACCCGTGGTGAACCATTCTTGAAAACGCTTATCAAGTTTTCAACGACTGTTAAACATCAGCAGCAGCCATTCAATGCTCCCAGTTTCGACTTCCAGCTTCACTGTCTCGTCGAAGGGAATGATCTACAGTTATCTGCGACATTCAATGAGCGTTCCATTCCCAAGGCGAGAGTTCGTCTGCTGCTGAGTGATTTGGAGCACGTCATTTGGCAGTTGGCCAACTCGACAGGAGAGCATTCCACTCTTGCAGATGTACAGATCATGAGTCCCGCGAGTCAGAGGCATCTTGTCAAATTGAATAGACCGTAAGTTTCATTTCCTGCCATATTCAACTATTATAGTAGCTTGGTGCCTGTCTGACTTGAGAAAGACTCCCGACTAGAGAAGAACATCTAGTGCAAGAGTCGATCGCACAACATGCCAGATCAAATCCTCAAGCACAGGCTATCTGCGCTTGGGACGGTGATTTGTCGTATTCTGAGTTGCAGCGTGCATCAGAGGCTCTTGCGACGCACCTTTCTAGTCTTGGGGTCGGACCTGAGGTGATGGTCCCGATCATCTTCGAAAAGTCTGTCTACAGTATTATCTCCATTCTGGGTGTGGTGATGGCTGGCGGAGCTGTCGTCGTCTTGGATCCCTCACTTCCTGCAGCCCGGATCAGCATGGTCATCAAAGACTTGGATGCCAAGGTCATTATGTCGTCCGTCTTCGGCGAAAGCAAGATCCCATCACATATCCGACAGGAGAAGCGAGTTTTGATCAACCAGGCTTTCTTGGACCGTTTGTCGACAGCACGGCAATTTCCGTCAACGGAGATCTCATCTTCTCCTAGCAACGCGCTGTACGTTGTGTACACGAGTGGTTCTACCGGAAAGCCAAAAGGTGTTGTGGTCACCCACGAAGCATTTTGTTCCAGCGCCAAGGGTTTCACCAAAGCCATCCACCTCGACGCTCCCACTTGCCGGGTCTTACAGTACTCATCCTTCTCCTTCGACATTTCAATGCTCGAAATCTTTGCTGCCCTGATGACGGGATCATGCCTTTGTATCCCATCTGAGGAGGATAGGATGAACAACCTTGCCAACTGCATCTCCAGCATGAAGGTCAACTGGGCGATGCTGACACCTTCAGTTGCAAGCCTGATGGTTCCGGAGGAAGTTCCAAGCCTCGAGGTACTGTGTCTCGTGGGTGAAGCATTACCGCAGGCTGTCGCTGACACATGGGCCGACCATGTCAAGACCATCAATGCTTACGGTCCGGCAGAGTGCTCCGCTATCACCATAGTCAGCGAGCCAAGGACTAAGGGGGTGAAGAGCATTTCTCTTGGAAGACCTCCCAACTGTGCCGTCTGGATTGTCCGAGAAGACGGCCAGCTTGCTCCGTTCGGTACTGTTGGTGAAATTGTGATCGAGGGCGCGCCTGTTGCGCGTGGATACCTGGGCGATGAGGAGAAGACAAGAGCTGTCTTCTTGGATGATCCCGATTTCCTGCGTGGTGTCCTACGAAAGCCAATGCGATGCTATCGCACTGGTGACCTCGGAAGGATGAACCATGATGGGACTATCGACTTCTTGGGCAGGAAAGACACTCAGGTCAAGATCAATGGTCAGCGTGTTGAGCTTGGCGAGATTGAACATCAACTCAGGAAAGTCATAAATTCCGAAAAGACAGCGTCACCTCCCGGGACGATCTGGGAGTTGATTGTAGAGCTCCTACACCCTCTTGGAGGAGAACATAGTATTCTCGCGGCATTCGTCGCCCCCAAGACAATTTCCGGGACCCTTTTTCATGCAGAAGCGCAACTTATTGTCGAGGAGTCTCACTCTCTGTGGGCGACGATACATCGGAAATTTTCGACAGCTACTGAGGAACTCGCCAGTGCTCTCCCTAGATACATGATACCAAGGGCAGTTGTGCCATGCAGCACATTGCCCCTGTCACCGTCAGGCAAGGTCGACAGGAAGACGCTCCGTGCATACGGAAACGCGTCGACGTCGAAACATCTGCTCAAAACGCCAAACAATAAGGAAGATCACATGCCGGTTGAGATTTCTGGGCCACTTTCTCCAGACTTCCCCGAGAGCGAAGAGGATTCTTCAGTTGGACAGCACACGCTAATATCCGACACCTACCCGTCAACCGAAGCTTCAATGTCGCTATGCGACCCTTCACAGCCTAGTTTTACACCAACTGAGAAGGCGCTACGGCTGGCTTGGTCAGAAGTTTTAGGTCTACCTGAAGACTCGATCGTCCTCGAAGATGATTTCTTCAAGCTCGGCGGAGATTCCATCGGGGCTATCAGGATCGTAGCAGCTTGTCGTAAGCAATCACTTCAGATCAATGTTGCGAACATCTTCCAGAACTCTGTGTTGGGCAAGATGGCTCTCGTTTGTAAGAGCACGGTATCTGAGAAGCAGGTGGTGTCTCCTGTCCAGTTCATTCCGTTCCACTTCTTGCGGCGAGAGGACACTACAGAGCTGCAAAGTGAAGCCGCTTTCCAGTGCGACGTCGCTGTCGATGAAATTGAAGACTTGTACCCTTGCACGCACATGCAAGAGGGTCTGATGGCTGTCAATCTCACGCGACCAGGTAGTTACACTGGTCGATGGATCCATCCGCTACCTCGGGACGTCGATCTTGCGAGGTTCAAGAATTGCTGGGAGGATATCCATGCCGCATCGCCGATACTGCGGACTAGGTTCGCAACGACGTCGACTGCTGGGTCTCTGCAAGCCGTTATCCGTGAGAAAGTCCGGTGGCTTTTGCACGACGATCTCGAAGCATACCTCGAGCAAGACGATGCGAACCCAATGTTTCCCGGAGACTCGCTCAATCGCTTTGCTGTGATCACGTCAAAGTCTGGCGATATGACGTTCGTGTGGACCATACATCACATGCTTTATGACGGCTGGTCCCTGGCAATGCTCTGTGACCGTCTCAACGATTTATATCACGGCCGCGCTGTCAAGCCAGCAACTGACTACCGTAACTTCATCGAATACACTCAGAATATCACGGCAAAAACATATGCGAGTTACTGGAAGACAGAACTACAGGGAGTGAGCCCGTCAAGCTTCCCAGAAGCTCCCAAGCTTGGCCACCAGTCTTTCGCCCGAGCTGTGGTGCGCGATGAGCTTCGTATCAACATCGATCAGTCTTCAGGAATCACCATGTCAACAATCGTTCGAGCGGCATGGAGTCTCATGATAAGCCATTTCTCTCAGTCAAACGATGTGCTCTTCGGTGCAACAGTCTCAGGTAGAAACGCACCATTGGACAACATCGAAAGCGTCGAGGGTCCGACAATAGCCACAGTGCCTGTAAGGGTTCACCTCGACAAAAGGTCAGACATTCTTGACTTTCTGCGAAAGATCCAGGACCACGCCACCGCCATGATACCCTATGAGCAGTCCGGCATCCAACAGATCAAATCACTCAACGAAGACACTAAGCGCGCCTGCGAATTCCAGAACCTGCTCGTCATCCAAGCAGGCGGCGGTTGGGACGAGACTGGGCCTGGTCCCCTCGGGAAGCCGATCTATCGAGAAGAGTTTACCACATTTCCCGTCACATGCGAGGCATGGCTTCATTCTGGACGGATTGAGTTTGCGACACATGTCGATGAAGATGTGACAAGTCGACTGTTCGTTGCTCAAGCCATTGAAACAGTCAAAATTGTCATGAGTCAACTCGCTTGGGCTACATCTGATAGCTACAGACCTTCTATGATTGCAGACCTGGCCTTTGAACAAACCTCTACACCTATCCAACAACGAGCTTCTCAACCTCTCGAAGCAAGCGAGGTCTCGGCTACGCTCCATCAACTCATCACAAAGAGGAGTCTGACAGAACCCCAGAGAGAGGCAGTTGTCTCAACAGCCGAGTCGCTTTCTTACGAGGAGCTGGAAGATATGTCGACGGCACTTGCCGTCCAACTTGCCGAAAAGGGAGTCTCGAAGGGAGACAAGATTCCACTGTGTTTCGAGAAATCTGTCTGGACTGTCGTTGCGATGCTTGGGGTCTTGAAAGCCGGAGCTTCTTTCGTGCCCCTAGACCCGAGCCAGCCCGTATCACGTCTAAGAAAGGTTGTTACGCAAGTCAAAGCCAAAACAGTTCTTACGTCTGCATTCCAACAGAAGGCAACTGATCTTGGTGCTGTTGCGTCCGTGATCGTCAATCGCGATGCTCTTGGCGACATATCCAGGCTTCAGCATCCGCGGCAACCACCAGCTCAAGTGACACCCAACAGTCCTGCCTACATCATCTTCACTTCTGGTTCGACGGGAGATCCCAAGGGCATCGTCGTCTCTCATGCCGCGTTTGCCTCCAGCGCGATGGCCCATGGTTCCGTCTTCGGTATGAGCGACGAGCATCGTGTCTTGCAGTTCTCTGCATACAGTTTTGACGCCAGCCTTTTTGAGATTCTCACCACCCTAATCTACGGCGGAACCGTCTGTGTCGCCACTGAGAAAGAGCGCTTCGAGAATCTCGGAGACTTTGCAAGCCGCATGCGCGTCAACCTCGCGCTTCTGACTCCATCGGTGGCTCGCATCATTCGTCCAACAGAGATGCCGTCTTTGAAAACTCTAGTTCTGGGCGGAGAGGCTCCTGATGAGGACTTGATCAAGAAATGGCTTGACGCCGGATTGACTCTCTTCAACGCATACGGCCCAAGTGAATGCTCCGTCATCGCTGCTTGCCATTCATGCACCTACGATACGGACCCGAAATCCATCGGAAACCCGGTCGGCTGCTCTGCATGGGTTGTTGCCGCAGATGATGACACGGTGTTGGTTCCAAGTGAACAGGTTGGCGAGCTGCTCATAGGTGGTCCGACTCTAGCCGATGGCTACTTGAATGACTGTGAGAAAACAGCTGTAACGTTTCTCTCGCGACTACCATGGATATCTAGAGAGGATCGCATGAGTACAAATAGATTGTACAAGACTGGGGATCTTGTGAGGAGAGCCGTCGACGGAACTCTGGTGTACGTGGGACGAAAGGACCTCCAAGTCAAGTTGAACGGCCAGCGAATCGAACTCGGAGATATTGAGTCGCACATCGCTGGTTGCTGTTCCGTCAAGCGCGGTATTGTTGTCTTTCCCTCGTCGGGACCATTCTCAGAACAACTTGTGGCGGTTCTGGAGCTCGAAGAAGAAGATGGCGAGGGACGGCCTGGTCTCCAACATATCATGACTCGATTTAATATCATTGCAGAGGAAGTTCGTCAAGAGTTGACCGGAAAGCTTCCGAGCATCATGCTCCCGGCACACTTCATTGACGTTGCAACCCTCTCTGAGGAAAGATTTCCACTTTCGACCTCAGGCAAGGTTGACAGGAATAAAGTCACAACATGGGTCCGAAATCTTTCCGTCAGAGAATCTCAGATCCTCGACATTTCTGCACCGATACCAAGTACAGTGGCAACCATTCAACCTCACGAGCTCCCCGCCTACGAGCTGGCACAAAAGGTCACAGATTTGGTGTCTCGAAAGACCCTTTCGTCAAGGCCCCGACTAGACGATTTTGACGATGTGCTGTTACAGACTTCCGGTCTAGATTCTCTCAACATGATGTCGCTCATGCACTTCGTTCGTCTGAAGTACAGTGTCAGAGTCAGCATGCAGCTGCTCATGGACGAGCAAATGAGCATCAGGAAGCTGGCAGCTTTCATCACCTGTGCTGCTTCCAAGGGCCCAGTAACTTTGACATCTTCGAACAGCAACTCTGAGACTCGGCGGATCGATTTGATGAGTGAAATTGATCGTCTTGACGCGGGGCTTCAGGAACTTCCAGGCATATTGTCTAGAGATGTCCAAAGTAGTTTGACCAAGAAGACAAATAATCTCAGGGTTTTCCTTACTGGTGCAAGCGGATACCTGGGTACTCAGATACTGCGAAAACTTCTGGAGCGGCGCGATGTTGCCCGTGTCACCACTCTGGTACGCGGAGCGACACTCCAAGCAGCGAAAGGTCGCGTGATTGAGGCTGCGCAAAAGGCTCTTTGGTGGACCGAGTTCCACGAAGACAAGCTGGACGTCTGGACGGGGGATCTCACGCAGACTATGCTCGGCCTTGACCAGAAACGATGGGACTTGCTAAGCGATGGACACACATTCGATATCATCATTCACAACGGTGCGATTGTCCATTGGAACAAAAGTTATGCTGCCTTGGAGGCGGTCAACATCCATTCAACAGTTCAGCTCCTGGGCATTGCTGTTCAGAATCCTGCTTTGCGATTTGCTTACGTGTCTGGTGGACGACAGTGGAAGAGTGCCGAAGAACGGGATGAGGACATCGCGCGAGAGCTATCGGACTCTATGGGTTATAGCCAGACAAAATTCGTTGCTGAGGTTCTCGTCAAGAGAGCTGCGGAACGATGTCCAGTCTCACAGCGGAATATCGGCGTCTTCAGGCCTGGGCTTATCATCGGGACGCCCGCAGAAGGTGTAGCAAATTTGGACGACTACATCTGGAGGCTCACGGCTGCAAACATTGAGATGGGCATCTATAATGCGGACGAGGAGCAGGCATGGCTGCATCTCTCGGATGCTGCTACAACTTCGGAAGCTGCCATTCGCATCGCATTCAATCCAGAATCATCTGCTAGTCCGGTGACACAGCATGAAGAAGGAATGACTTGGGGGACGTTCTGGACTTTGATCAAAGGCATGGGCTACGACATCCGTCCAACACGTGCTGCCAAATGGCTATCAACAGTCAGAAACGATATCTCGAATCGGAAAGAGGAGCATCCCCTTTGGCCGCTGGCTCACCTGCTCGAAGATGGTAGCATGGAATGGGAAGAGGTGACCGAAAGCCACGATATGTGTCCGTTGCAGCTCAAGGTGGCTTCGAAGAAGAACGTGGAAGCTCTTGTGAGGGTGGGTTTCCTGCCGGCCACGCGTCGAGCCCAGGATGTTCAAGTTGTCGGGGGCACGTTTTCTAGGACGTGAGTGAGCCGGATGCCTTGTTTGTAATTGTGAAGTTACGGGATCGGACTCGTTTAGAATAGAGATGCCTAGAGCAATATGCAAGCTGTCAGCGGGAGGTATTGTGGTTGCAGCATGAGTCGGCGGCTTGTTGTTCCATGTCTATCGAGTCTTACTTGAACTGTATCTTGGCGCGTAATGTAGCTACTGAGATGAGACCCCTGTGCCCGTTGTGGTGACGTAGGTGGTGCACTGTCACTAGGTGAGATGTTTAGCTTGTCATTCACGCCCTTGTACAACGAATGGCAGCCTAAAAGTACTGACAAAATTGAAAAGTCGTTCATCGAATCTATATCCCTCATTCTCCAGAAACATTTAACTTGGTTCATCTCAACATCATAAACTTTTCGAGGATCACAACCTTTTCCGTACGACAATGGACGACTCAGTCACTATCAAGGCACAGTGCATGTGTAAAGTACACACATTCTCCGCTTCACTGCCGAAATCCGCACTGCCGCTCAACGCGTCTTGCTGCCACTGTACGTCGTGTCGCCGACTGACTGGATCTCTCTACAATCCTGCCGTCGCGTGGCCAGACGCCTCTGTAGACCTATCTGGCTTGCGGAAATATCCATTCTCGAAACACTTTGATGTTTATTCGTGCGGTACTTGCTCGTCACAACTCTTCGCCCGTGGTCACAATCCCAGCATCGCTCCTTATGTCACAACCGGCGCTTTGGAGAACATTCCTGGTCTTGTCAAATATGACAATCATATGTTCATCAGCGACACCATCGATGGTGGCCTTGCGCCATGGCTTCCGAAAGAAGAGAATGGAGACCCGGTTAAGCGCTGGAAAGAGCATCGCAACAGCGAAGAGGTTCCATTCGACTGGCCGGTCAGCAAGTCAATCCCTACCGCTCGGCTGAATGCTAGCCCTTTTCCAACGTCGACCCTGTTCCACTGCCACTGCAAGGGCGTCCGGCTATCGCTGCGAAGCGCGGCGGACTTGGAGGCAGATCCGGCGAAGGAATCGACCTCGACATGTGTGGATCCCAAGACGCTCAAGTTCAAGGCATGTTCCGATTCGTGCAACTCTTGCCGCCAACACTTCGGCTCAGATATCATCGCGTGGACCTTTGCTCCTCTCACACACATCAAGTTCAGCACTGAGGCCGCATCCGCGCCGTCTCAATTCCCACAGACGATCATTAAGCTCAAAGAAGCAGTTCTATCCAAGACCAAAGACCCACGCCTCGGAACATTGGCGGTTTACAATAGCTCTCCCGAGGTAGAGCGGTACTCCTGTTCAGTGTGTTCAGCCAGCATATTCTACGCCGTTTACGACCGTGAAGACATGGTTGACATCGCAGTTGGGCTGTTGGATCATCCGGATGGCGCACGCGCTGAAGGACTGTTGGCTTGGAATTACGGCCTGCTTGGGTGGACAGCGGATGCGGCAGGCGGATGGCGAGAAAAACTGGTTGCGAGAACGAAGGCCTCCATGAAGGAGTGGGCCAACTCCTTGAACGGAAATCAGAGCACCAACGACTAAGCAGCAGGTCAGAAGCATCTGAAGGAATCTCGAAGTCCTCGATGGCCGGACAAAGAGGAGGCTGATCGAGGCTGGGCGACAACCTGGAGAAAAATCGTAGGGCGCTGCTCCAGGCTTCACAGACAATACTGCAGAGGGAAAGGTCATCACATCATCAGCGTCGATGGTTTAGTGGTAAAATTCTCCGTTGCCATCCAGCAGCGTCGGGGAGCCGGGGGTTCGATTCCCCCTCGACGCAATCTTTTGGTTTTTGACGGTCGAAAACGTCGTGCGATGAGCTATGATGATCGGCGATGTGTTCAGCCTGCATTCTTACACTTTGTTCATTATGGTGGCTCTTTAGAGTTGTATGTCATGCCTCGATGACCCTTTCTCTTTGTTTCCTATCAATATCTTCCCATGTAATTACCATAAGCGAAAGACAGAAAGCTCTCTTTTTGTGATTGCATAATCGCTCGGCACCGCCATCGTTGACAGAAATAGATTTCCAAGACCCTCCGTAGCAAGTAGAGAGTTATATATGATTCCAATTGGAGATGCAGCAAGCATAACTGAGGTACCGTTGCTGACAGATAATAGCTTCGGTGCCAGCCTCATGAGCCTTAAGCCCTCCATGGACGGCTGCCACCTATATTTAACTTCATTCGGTGTGTAAAGAGGATCTTCCGCTGGCTTGAGCACGGCTTTGTCGATATTTTCAGGGAATGGCATTGGATCCCGCGTGCCCGTGTCCAACAAAACTTGCAAATTCATTAGCTGCGTGATTGAAGCATTGTAGATGATGAGCTCGGCAGCCTGTTCCGGTGTCTTCACCTCGATTGGCCTAGACGCCAACGTCTTGGCCCAAGTCAATGAAATGTCTTCAATCTCTCCGTCAAGAGGCATATCAGCTTCTCTTGCAGCATCTGGATTGTCGCACTTCCAGCGCCATCTCCAGTCACGTAGATCCCTTAGAAGCTGATCGATTTTGTCACGGGCGGCCTCTATCTCGTTGTTGAATAACGGTCGATTGCGTGATGCGATGGAAAGAGTGAGACCGGGAATATCGACAAAATGGTCCATCAGCAGGTCGTGGGAGGTCTTGGGTATGTATCGCCATGGGATAGTTTTCCACGTCGTTTTTTCAAAAAAAGAGTGATCATGTTCATTGAAGGAATTGCACGCCTGACGCCACAGTCAATTCTGTCAGTACATGTGGAGGCCACAAGTATTCAGGAAGTCAAAGAACAAAGCCTAGAATTCTCTTACATGAAGTGCCCGAATTTGGCGTAGATAGGTCAACATTGGCTCTTGCTGAAAGCACTCTGGCCCACACATTTCTATAATTTTCGACATGCCGTAATAGTGAGGAACGTTGGGCACGTTCTCTACCGCATACTGTATTTGTTAGAATAGGGACTGTGACAATAGGCGCGTGCTCTTGACCGAAGTTCCTTTTCAAAGACTTACTTGGTATAGACTAAGGATAATGATTGTGAAGGCCCACCTCGCCAACTCCTGATTGGACTTCGCTGACACAGCGTGATGCAACGCTCTGATTACCTTGCCATTCAACTCGTAGCCCTCGGCCACCATGCTCGGCTCGTTGACAGAATTTCCCATGAAGCCGAGCGCAGTCGCTAGGCTTCCCGTATAATCGGCTCTGGCCACATCTGAATCTAATTCTCCGTCTAATGACATTCGAAAGAGAGGTTTCCAAAACGGAGCCCAGCGGTAGTGAGCTACAAGATGGGAAAATGCCATGCGGTTACGAAAAGCTGTGAACGGGAGCTCTGGGACGATGTTCTGGTGAATAACAGTGCTCGAGCTCGTGTTTGAGACTCTGACTAGTTGTTGACTACCACCAGCATCGCCAGTGGCGGCAAAGTTTTGCATGCGGAGCGGCAACTCGTAGCCCAGGCATTTGTGGCCGGATTTGAGACATCTCTCACATGCAGGTCGAGCTTTGTCTAAGTGTTTTCAAGTGCGTGTAAGTGACATGACCGTTTATGAGCTGGACAGGCTAGAATTGTCACAGAAAGAGCACGATGGACATACCACACTTGACCCGTCTTCGTCGACAGGTATGACAGTAGCCGCTAGTTGGCGGACGTCCCATGGTGAAACTTATTTCTGGATAAAGTGTTTTAAGTCAAGTGAGAATGTTCACGATGGCTATGTTAACTATGAGCCCACCGAAAAGCTTGCGAAGAAGATTCAGGAAATGTGTCGTCGTAGAAAAGCGAGACGGACTTAGCATAATATATTGCTTCTGAATCAACAATGAAAGAGAGAGCCCCAGTCTTGGATGTTGTCGAATAGACCTATTCATATTGTCCCAATATCCAAGTATCAGAATACCCACCTCTGTCTTCAGTGCCGGACATCACGGAGACGTGGGGCGAAAGAGATCGAGTAAGCAGAGCAGGCGGCAAAATCCACTTGGTTGCGCGCGCGCTGCAAGTAGCAAGGCAGTTTTAGACTATTTAGTCATCCTAGACAACGTAAGGTAAGCCGCACTCTAATTCTCTTCAGTTCTGATGCATCACTTGGCAGCAGCCAGTGGGGGCTTCGGACTGTCTGCTCATTGGCCAGGCTCATGCTGACTGCAGCTTCATTTGGTTATTCGTTTTCTAGTCCAATCATGAAGACGTATCTGAACATGCACGCAAAGATCGCCACGGGTACTTTTTAAGATAATCACGAGATTGTATGCCGAAAAGAGGCGCTGGTCTCATCGGTGCCTCCAGTCACTTCCTTGCCTTCATGGGTAATGACAGCATCGTTGCGATGGATCACAGGTTAACATCAGCCCGTATTTGATTGTTTACCTATTTCGTGTTGGCATTCTTTTGTTAGCATGTTACATTGAGGTAGTCGGCGATCTTGGAGGTTGGTCGATGATCCACCGGAACTTATGATGAAGGGCTTATTGTGCATTCGATAAGCATTTGGTCTAGACGATCTGCACCTTTGATCATATACATTTACCAAAAATATTAGTCTATTCTGTTTTGGAAGGTTCCGGGTCCATACCCTGGTGAAACGATGAGGGAACACTCCCTAGATCCCCAAGTACCTATATTTCCCGCAAGTCCTGAACAGCTAAAGTAGCGGGAATTAAAGGAACAAATATAAATAAGTGTATCTCAGCTATTGATGCTATATCTCTGATAATTCCTTGGTGGCCTTCTGACTCACTCACGGGTGGCTTGGTTCTCCACGATGAACACATATGCGACCTGATTCGGATGTGGCTACGAAGCAAATTGCATTGCTAAGGCACACACATCCAGGAAACGTTAGCCAACATTTGCCTCCAAACAATACTCTGAAAGTATAATTGTGTATTTGCATACATCCTTCTCAACGAACACTCCGAGCAGCGGTTTGATCATAGTCACAATCTTTCATGTGCCGCAAAGGCCAAGAGCTGGCCGAGGGTAGTCAAGTCCAATGAGGGAAGGCTGTATTTTAGCATGGTTGCGTGAATGTGGGAGCATTGGTCTAGAAAGGGCCTCTCAGCTTAGACGTAGAGCCAGCCAAGTCTAGTACTAACATCATTAATTCACGTGTTCCATTTCTTGGGCGCAAATAATGTTCACAGCTAAAGTCGATGAGATAGAGACTCTGCGAAAATACCTTACTTCATTAAGTAGCTTCTGGCAATCAGGCAGAATGTCAAGAGTAATACGTCCAAATTTCCGTTAACAGCGTTGGCGCAAGCCTGCGAGATCATCCATTCGGGCTAACGCTTGCTTCTTGTAAGCCTACCGGCAAGTCCTCAATGATGTAGAAGTCATTGCATGGCTGGTTTAATTGACATGTAGCGAGCACTAAGTACTGGGATACCCGAGAACTACGAGTTGGTAAACTCAACATTTGATGCTGAGCAAAGAGATCTCTATTACTCGCAACTAAGAGGTAAGTCCTGCAAGTGAAAAACTGCAGTTTCGTCTAAAATTCGAATTGTTAAGGCGCTGTACGGATACCATTACAGAAGCACTCGCGTTTGTTCCTCTCTCAAGCTTCACCCAGTCGGATATCACCGGCAAACTACTATCTGCTATCAACAGTGGCACCGCTCAGTACCTCACACAGAATACTGACCAAGCCGTTGAAGACGGATACTCGAAACACGTCCAGCAAATTCTGCAAATGCACCAACGTAATTCCACGGCCGATATGGAGCTTCTTTATGGGGACGGTGGACGCTCAGCAGTGAATATCTTGATGCACCCCTCAAGCCGTTAGGCTATTGGAATCAACCTCATCGACCCCTTCGCGCCCCCAGTCATTGAACCTCGCTGTCTCTCCTACTCTTACGACGGGCAAATGGAGGTTGAGTCACTACGGTCAACCGAAACTCCTGGCCACGCAGCAAGTCCAAGCTCTTGGAGCAACGGAAACGCTGCCTTGGGTCATTGCCCTGAGCGACTCTGACATTTTGGAATTCGTTGAAGGAGTCAGCGCTACAGAGTATCACTATACTGGGACCTGCGCTATGCTTCCCAGGCCACTTGGTGGTGTCGTGGATTCCAACCTTAATGTGCATGGGATCGATGGCTCGAGGGTAGTCGATGCTAGTATCATGCCTTTACTTCCATCGGCGCATAACCAGGCGACGGTCTATGCAATCGCTGAAAAGGTAAAATTGCGCCCCTACGCATGAGATGGCTCGAATGTGAGCGAGACTAGTGCAGTGACTTTAGTGCTGACTGACTTCTCTTACACAGGCAGCGGATGCTATTTTACAGCAATATTCTTGATGAGCGTGGCGAAAGATGGATTACTTGAAGACGAAGGAAAAGACGAGGGGAGTTTGGACAACTGTCTTGTCGAGATATTCATTGGCTGATAGCTCCTCTACTCACTCAAATTCCCTGGGTTCGGCGGCGCAGAGAGTTTGTTTTACTTCTGTGACTGGTGCAACCTGCTGTTACATTTGCAATGACTTGTCAACCCTGCCTATCGCTAGAAACGTCGTATTTCAGGAGGTGCTCGCCCACTTTCACCTGGGAAATCTGATAGGTAAATTATTCTCGAGTGCCTCGAATTCTCGCCATGATCATTTCTCAGAAAATGATTACAGGCACAGCCGTTCATGGCCTGTGAGAGTTACGGACAGAGGGACGGCAGACAGGGGAGGGATGGGAAATGGAAAATCATGTGTGCGCCAGAGGGCTGGGCCGGAATAGCGGTGCCGTCTTCTGCATGTCAGCATGTCCCGCCGCAAGGATGTGCTACTCGACCCAATGATGACCACTACCGATTCTTGCGAACAGGGGACCGAGGCCCCGCATCGACCGTCTTAGCCAACCAGCTGGGACGATGACTTCAGCCAGCTGGCCGTTGTGTCTAGTGCTTACTCCGGGGCTGAGTTGCTGGAATAAGTCTTCCAGACCTGCTGTTCCAATGTTGAGCATTCAATGTCCTGGTATTGGAGAATGGCTCCCGCTTTCTTTTTGTTTTCCTTTCGAGGTGTAACTAAATCTTGGGATGAAGCGATAGGGTTCCGGGCCTGCTTTGCTAATTCCACTAGACTGGTAGATGGCGTCGGGGCGAACCTTAGTCTAGCTATAACTTGGCACAGATGATCGAATGAGATGTCAACAACTTTCAGCACTAGCATATCCGCTAGCAGTTCATATGACCAGCACGCTCCAGCGAGCGGGAGAGCCTTACGGCCCCGGTCTCCCAAGACAATTTGAATCATTTGTTGCACTTGTTCCATTATGGAGAACTGCAGGGGTTACACGTGATACTTGCTCCTGCGCAGGGGCTGATTTTGGCTGCCTAGCATTTTGTCTCAGCCAGGCTCGGATCAGGCTGGCTGCCAGCACTGGAGAAAGCCCTTGATAAATCAGGCTCTCTGCTAATCTCTTTCTCCTTCGATATTTCAAGAGAGTTTTAGTCACTATACTCACTTTATTTGTATCTTGGGGGCTCAATGTCCCTTTTCACAATCGTTCCGAGTGCCTAGAGGAGCAACGTCAACTGCCTGCATCCAAGTTGAGGGATCTCGCCAATATGTCGTCATCTGACCCCACAAGCTCATCCGGCAGCGACAGTGACAACAATGACAACCAAGTTGAGTTGATCGTAGCGGTTGTGGCATTGGTCATTTCAGTTCTCGCCTTCATCATTGCGATTTTCCAGGCCCTCCAGCAATACTACGCGTCGGCAACGGGCTACTCATCATGCACTCCAAAAGTCATGGGAGATTGGGCGAGGTTCACACGACGACGATTCAAATGGTACGAGTTCCGCTTTGAGGTGGAATTTGAAGTTCCCGTCATATTCGTTGCGCCGCCGACGAACCCGCGGGGACCCCTCGGCGTGCACGACGACAAGGAGATTACCTACATGACCGGAACAACAGATAGTTACAAGAAAACGTATACCTGGGACCAGGAAGAGTACGACAAGCACTCCAAAACTTTGAGGGCTGGGATGACGCGCCAAGCTATCCACACCGCCGACAACGAGCTCGCAAACTGGACGAGTCTGCTCATGGCTATTCAGCGTATGGAGAGGGAGTCTCGAACATGGCAGGACAAGGAGTATTTCGGATACAACCCTCAATGGGAAGCCCAGACACCGTGTCACCCGACCCAGGCCAGCACCACGGTACCCTACACTCTTACCGTTGGCATGCAGAGGAAGAAGAAGTCTTGGGATAGTATGCCAGACAACATGAAGAAACCTTACGCAACGACAACGATCTCACATCTGGTGGAAATGGCGGCAATGTTAGGCGTTCATTGGAAAGAGTTTAACCGAAACGAAGACCGTTACCGAGGGCAGGGCAATGGGTTCAGCATCACCGGCTACGACGTCGACGATCTCGGTGTTGTGTTTACATTCGAGAAGACTGGTCCGACTTGGTTTCACGAGAACAGGGTAGTGCCGAACAATAAGGTCAAGGAGCTCTGCTTTGGTTATTGTCCGACGATTTTCCGCCAGCAGAACAACGACAACTATAAGTACGCTGACGAACCAAAGGATATCGGAACGCTACAGCTTGGCAGCATGTCGGCCATTGCAGAGACTCTAGTGGTGATTGGTTGCAACACTAACACTGTCCGGCATTTTCGAAAGTCTACTCCAGATACAAGACACATCCATCTCTTCCCAAGTAAGTCTTGCCAAGAATCATTATATTCACGAGATTCGAATACTGACTGTTACGTTTTAGTTGCTTTTGAGATCCTAGGCATGGTGGGTGCCGTCCTACAGATCCCCGGCACGGCTTTCCGCATGCTTCCCAACCCAACCATTTGGCATTGGGACCGGAAGTCATTTTCACTGAGGACTTTCCTCAGCGACTACGTCCACATAGTGGGTGAGTCGGCAGCAACAGAACCGATGCTCAGAAGTACAGAAGGATCTCGAATTAGCGTAATTCTCAAAGAAGCCGGCAAAATCGAAGACAAGTTCGAAGAGCTCGAATCTCGTGACGGCCCGGAAGCGATTCTGAGACGAACAAACAACACCGAGGAAAGAATCTACTCCAATGACCTCGTCATGGCTTTGCATTCGGCCATTTCGAAATGCGACGAATTCCTTCAGAATCAAGAGAAGATAAACCTTGTCCAAAACGTGCTCCGCGTGCACCTGCAAGAAATCTTGCGTATCTTGAACGACAAAGAAGGGGAATACAAGACGGTTGTGGTCACTACAGGAGATCAAGCTCGGTCAAAGAGGGACACAAGACACGACCTTGTTGTTCCAGGAGCATCCCCTATCTTGAGGATGCGAGAGGAGAACGAGGATATCGAGAAGGAGATATCACTCCTTCAGAAGCTGGATTCCGCGTCTTCGAGCGAGAGGCATGGTGTTCTAGCCGAAATTTACCTTCTCTCGGTGCGCAAGCGGGTCATTGATGTTGTTTGCAAACAGCTGCGGGTTGATAAAGCTCGTAAAGAGCGTGGAGCTAGATCGATCATCTCTGATGCTTCCACAGAGGTGATCGCCCATGACCAGCAACAGCAGATCAATGATGTGTGGTGCATGCTTGTCTTCCGCATGGTATGCTGGTTGCTTCTGCATGATTTCCATGGTAAGGATATCCAAGTTGAGAAGAGCGAGATATTTGGAAGCCGTCTGCCGGTTTACATCACATAGGGTTGGGATGTGGTCATGAAGTATAACACGAATTACGATGGAATGGGAAAATGTCTCAATAATGAAACTGTACATTTCTTGACTGATCCTGTTCACTACACTTCATGGCTCCTTCTGGGGTTATCATCTCTGATGTCCCATGTAATTTTCATCTACTTTCAGGACTGGCTACCTATTAATATGGCTTCGCTTGCCTAAAAGGATATACACGCGACCCTAGAAATTACACAAGCGCTAATTATCAAGTATCTAAGCCCCATTCGTGCCATTGGTGCCGTTCTCACGCTTCTTCAACTCCTCGCGGACCGCAGGCAGAATATAGCGACCATAATCAATAGCATCGTTGAGGTTGTCATATCCACGGATAGAAATCAACTCAGCGCCAAGATCGACATAGTCCAAAATGGAGTCGTTGATGGTCTTGGGAGATCCTACCAGCGCCGTAGAAGCTCCGCGAGCGTTAGTCGCAGTGACGGTGGGGTACCACAACGCCCGGTCCTGAACCTCGCCCTTCTTAGCGATGTCAAGCAGACGCTGCGAGCCGACATTCTGAGGCTCGGGTCCGTTCTGACCAGGCTTGCCCTGTCCGGCAGAAATATTTCCCTTGAGCGCATCGAGCGTGCGGTGTGCCTTGGCCCATGCAAGCTCCTCCGTCTCGGCGATGATGGGACGGAAGGTGACCCAGATGCGGGGCCGGTCCTTGCGGCCGGCCTTCTCGGCCTCGGCGTAGATGCGGTCAATCTGTTCCTTTGTCTCCTTCAACGGCTCACCCCAGAGTCCGAAAATGTCGGCGAGGGAACCACCAATGCGGTAGGCCTCAGGGGATGAACCGCCAACGGAAACAGGAATTGTGCCCTTTGTCGGGCGGACGCTGCTGTGAAAGTCTTTGAAGGTGTAGTACTTGCTCTCCCAGCTGAAGGGCTCCGGTGATTCCCACGCTCGGCGGAGAATCTTGATGTAGTCCTCCAGGCGGCCATACCTCTCGTCCTTGGAAAGGAAATCACCCTCCTTGGCTTGCTCTGCATCGCTTCCACCGGCAATGAAGTGCACGACGACACGGCCCTTGCTGAGTTGGTCGAGTGTTGCCAGGGCCTTTGCGGCAACGGTGGGGTAGAGGGTGTTTGGCCGCAAGGCGATGATGACGCTGACGTTCTTGGTGACCGCTGCGATGGTCGCACCGATTGTGAAGGGATCAAATGAGTTTGAGCCGTAAGGAACGAGTGTGTAGTTGAAGCCGTAGTCGTCCAAGTTCTTAGCGTAGCGGACTAGGAACTCGGGATCAACGCCAGCACCAGGGATCGGGTTGATCTCCGTTGAGGCGTTGGGGAAAGTTACGCTGATGAACTCGGTCGGCATTTTGCTAAGTGTTTTCTTGGGCTTGGGTATCAATACTGCAGAATAGTCTTCTTCCTGAAATTGCTATTCGTGAATTATGTGGTCGCCTATATACATCCGTTGCACGATATGACGACAACTGCAAGATAATCACGCCTTACACCCCGAGCCGAAATCGGCAAGGGGTTCCCCAGTGAGATGTCACCATAACCCCATCTAAATCCAGCACACTTGATCAATGTGGCAAAGAACATCTGGCGCCTTTATCGTTAGCTGTTTTGGAGAGCCTCAAGACAAAATTGCCAATTCTTCAACGTTGCTTGTTGTCGGGCGGGATGCGATCGGTGCTCGGCTAGGTACTTGGCGGTGCGGCCCCAGACCGGGCCCGTTCCGTCAAGATATGCCAACCGGACCACATCGAGGCCAGAGACCATGATTAACTATTCATCAGTAACTCTCAGCCTCTGAAACTGCCGAAATCACCTATCAGCACCGAGTTACCCCGCTCCATGTCAACACGCAATTCTCAGGATCAGTTCCACACATCCACAACTTGGGGCCAACGTCGGACATGCCCGCACACTTGAAGCCCCGAACGCTCGACATTGGCTGATTAAGGAGGCGCAGTGCCTCCGACGCGGATTCTGTCGTGCCATTTAATTACAAATCAACGATTGTGCAACAGACAAATTACTATGATGATTTGTCAACAGATATGGAAACATGCTCCGGGCGCACCACCACAAGTTGCAACCCCTCTTTCGGTCAGAGCCAAGGTTGCTCCAAGGGCGGTCTTCATTGACGGATCGAATCAAAAACGATTTAACATGTTGAGTTCGGGACCATTCATCTTTGTGAAATAGTATCTATATAGCGTTGAAGTTGTGCTTTGCAACCGTTCTATGATGAATACGATTCAATTGCAATATATACGATGAGCAAGATAGAGTCTTCAAATTTCGACGTTCCCCATAAATCGCCCAATCACTACGAATAAAAACACCCCGATAATTGCCCAAAAATTTTGAATCCTCACTGAATGGAATGGAATCCATTCATATTTGCACAAACCGATTCACCTGAGTTTGGAAGGAAGCCAAAGCAATGAATGCACTCCATAGATGAAAGCGACGTCTTGATTTTGGAAGTTTATCTATAATACAGCTGTACGAAATACCATGTTGTAAAAAAAGATTCACTCTAATACTCTATAATCAAGTCAAAAAGTGAATAACAAAGTAAATTGTTAGGGACTAGTAGTTATGCGTGTTTGAGTCCTTCGAGAAAGACGCTGAAACTCCGGAGGCCCTCATTGCCCCTTTATCTTGAGTGATTGAAGCCGAGAAAGCTGAGAGTCGGGTTTTTAGGAAGACTTCTTCTTCCAAAGTTGAGCAAGGGAGTGCTTCTTCGGCACCCGAGCCAGCCAATACAGGAACAAGGCTGCAAACAAGTTGAAGATTATGTAGACCCACATCAGCCCGTACGACCGCCATCGTCTACCGTATGACGTAGATATGGTAGTCAAGAAAGCATCTGTCGTAGCCAGAGGGCAGAATTGACAGATGTCGGTGCTGTTGGGGTTGAAGACACTGCCGCCGGCCATTTGCATGTACGGGGCCATGTAATCACCACATGCGGTTCCATTCGCGGGACGGAATTGCAGCAGCTCGAGTTGAGAGCAGTTGACCTTATTGTGGGCCAATCCCGTTGACAAGAGACCTTCGACCAGGTAAGTCAAGGGTGAGACGCGGTACATGAACTTCCAGAAACCTGGCAGGGCATTGACCGGCACAATGACACTGTTGATTCGTGAGTTTGAAGACTTCAGGTTGATTAAATCGGTGTTGAACTTACCCGCAAAAGATCAGACACAAAGCAAAAAGTAGAAGAGAAAGAGTCGCTCCGATCTCTGCTGTGGGTACACCAGCGACAACCATGTCGGCAAAAGTTGACTCGAAGAGCATGAAGGCCCAGATGAGTAGGAACATGAGACCGCCACGTTCCGTAACCGCATCCGTCGGTATGGCATTGCGATACATACCGACCAGATAATAGAATGGGAAAAAAATCACGATAGCAGCCAAGGTGTTCCAGGGAAGCTCGACAATGATGTTGACCAAGACGAACACATACCATGAATACGCTCTGGAGGCGCGTTCTCTCGCCTCGTATTGCTCGCGTTGCAGGATGAAGTTGGGCATCGTCTGATAGACGAGGAAGGCAAAGACCACCAACAACATGAAGATGGAAAACATCTGACTCTGGAGTCCTTGCATCGTGAGCGGTGAGTTGTAGAAGGACACCCCGATGAATAAGCTCTGTGCAAAGTGTAAGTTGAAGGTCCATTAGGTCGTTGACCAGTAAGCATTGAGACGTACCGTGCCACCAGACAAAACCAACTTGGAGTAAATGTACGAAGGCGTGCGCCAATACTGTTGAAAGACACGCTCAGTGCACAAGGCAAGCTGAACATGAAACGGCGCAGCATAAGTGGACATCTCATCGGGACTGGACGTCGAGCCATTCGCCGCCACGCCCTGCTCCAGACGCTCGAGCTCGCGGCGCATCTCGGCACACTCATGGCTCTCCTTCCAGGTCTCGGGCCAATCCCTCTCAGCCTTGGCGCCCGGAGCTGCGCCGATGACTTTGAGCATCCACTCGGCGGGGTTCTCGTCCTGTCCGCAGGGCGTTGCTCCGTACTGCTCAAAGTAGCTCGTGAGCACGCGGGAGTTCTCGCCAATGTCGCCAAAGTAGACTGTTTTGCCGCCATGTGCAAGGAGAAGAAGACGGTCGAATTGCTGGAATAGGAGAGCAGAAGGCTGGTGGATTGTCACGAGGATGGCCTGGCCGTTTTCAGAGAGCTTTCGGATCAGTGATGAGATTGACCATGCTGTCTGACTGTCGAGGCCCGAGGTCGGTTCGTCAAGGAAGAGAAGGAGATCAGGTTTCGCAGCGAGCTCGACGCCAATAGTCAGTCGTTTTCTCTGCTCAACGTTTAGACCTGTGGTAGCACGGATTAGCTTAACAGTCCTTGAAAATGAGGTGCAAAGACCAGTTGAGGACTTACCTTCTCCGGGTACTCCGACAATGGCATCGGCATAGGCCTCCATCTCCAGAAGCCCAATCACCTCTTCAACATAGTCGTACTTCTCTTGCTTGCTGACAGCCGCTGGCTGGCGTAGCATGGCGCTGAATCGCAAGGCTTCCCTAACAGTGGATGTCTCGAGGTGGATGTCTTGTTGCTGAACGTACCCGGCCTTTCGCTGGAAAGACTGGTCTCTGAGAACACCGTTGACGAGGATATCTCCTGTCACAACACCCATGGTCACCCTGTTAGCCAGGACATCAAGTAGAGTAGTTTTGCCAGCGCCAGTAGAGCCCTGAATCGATCGTCAGCAGAAATCCTTCTCTTGAATGGAGGTAGACTCACCATCAAAGCAGTCAGAGTTCCCGGCTTTACCCATCCGCTAGCTTTGTCAAGAATTCTGCGGTTGTTGCCCTTGATTGATATGTCGTAGCAAACATCTTTCCAGTGGAATACCGATTGGCTTTTATGAATTGCGGATTGTTTGACACCCGACTGAGGAGCATGTCCCTCGGACTTCTCATGTTGGTAAACGCCTTCAGGTTGGCCAGTCTCTTCGTCGGATGAGTTCTTTGATAGTGTCGGGACCGAGTGACCACGCCGGAAGATCAACACCTCGCCCTTGGAGCGGTCTGTGGTGATGTACTCCGCCGCGAGCAAGTAAACGCACATGAAGAAGACGATGAAGGCAATCAAAATGCCGAAGTTTCTGAGTGACACGTTAAACTTTTTTGCGAAGAACCTTTCAAAAAAACAGAACATACCTCCAAATGTGAGACTTGTAATAGCTGAAAGTGGCATTCATGTAGAAGTCACCGTCAACGAAGTCTGCACCTGGTGCAGCGCCAGCGACCGAGCACGTCCTCTCGTTTGGCGCAGCGTTCGGGTAGGCCGGAACGAATGAGGGACAGGGGAACTGCCGACCATTGAACTCATTGGCGACCAGACTCTCGAAAGCGTAGGCTATGGGGTTGATGTAGTTGATCCAGCGGAGCCATCCCTTCATATCGCGGGTCGGGAGGATGAAACCGGTGTAGATGACGAGCGATAAGATGAAGATAGCGGCTGGCGTCAAGGCTTGGTGAATGGTACGGGACGTCTGGCCGATGGTTCTGATGATCATGGACATTGAAAGTGTAGTGGTAAAGCCGAAGAGGAGGAAGATAAAAAAGGCATCGGCCTCTTGGCGGAGCTTTGCCATGAAGTAGAGAGGAATATTGAAGGCCAAGGTAGATAAAATCTTACTGGGAAGATCGCAGATCGTGGAGGAGATTGCTTCGGAGGCGGGATGGTACAGAGCATAGCGAGCGTGCTTTTCGACAATAGGTCTCTGGACGTACAGCGTGAGGATCTGATCATCACCAAATTAGTAAATCTTTCTCGTCGTAGGGCTACTTGGAGGAGAATTCGAAACATACCTCAAGAGCACTGCTGAGACCGTTGAACAAAATCGCAAAGAACAACAGAATGCAACGAGAGTTCATACTTGATGCATCGGAGGGCAGGTCGAAGAAGATGCTTCCAAGAACCAAAGAGATGACCAAGTTACCACCAATAGTGACAACGAAGAACAGCCAGTCACCCAAGAGACGCTGGTACCCACGCGTCATGCACAACCAGATTTGCATGGGCATGGAAATGGTGTAAGGTGATTGCGGAGTCCTTCTCGACTGTTAGCAGGTGATTATACCACGACCTCCTGCCTGCATCACCACTTACACGAGAGATGCTTTGTGAGCTTGGCGCGTCGCGACAAACTTTTCTTCCCCTGAGCCATCAAGAGGATGTTCCTCCTCAAAGGCAAATATCTCCTCCATAAGACTTGCCCTGACATCGCTTCCCTTCCATACTGTTGCAAACTCGTCTGGCGTTCTGGGCACTCTGTTCTCAAACCCTTCTCGCACCATTCGTTCTGCGGGGTTGGTGAGGGAAGTGAGGAAATCAGCGGTGGTTTGGCGATCGGGGCAGTGGTAACCCATGTCGACAAAGTATTGCTTCGCCAGCGCCGTGGAGCCAAAGTAGATCTGGCGACCTTCATAGAGAACCGCAACCTTATCGAATACCTAGACAAGTATGAGTCAACAACGGTATACGCCAGGTTTGGGAGGAGGTACTGACATCATAGGCTGGCTGTGAGGCCTGATACATCGCGACAACGGCCGAAGTCTTGGCCATATCGGTAGACAACCGCAGAGTCCGAGCAAACTCCAACGCGGTAGCACTATCCAACCCACGAGTGCTGTTGTCCCAGCATTGAATAGGGCTCTGGCTGAGCGTGACCTCCGCAATACTGACGCGTTTGCGCTCGCCCCCGCTGACACCTGCGAAGAGTTAGTGGAGCTTGCCTCAAAGCTGTCAAAGGCTTGAGCCACTCACCCCGGACGAAGTCGTTTCCAACCTTTGTGTTGATGGTGTGGGAGATGCCGAAAACTGCCATCACGACGTCCCGCAAGTGTTCGGCGTATCTCTGTCTGCTGACGCCAGGGAGTCGATTCTTTGGCGTTCTTGCTAGTGAGGCGAAAAGAAGTGTCTGTCCAACCGTGAGGTGGGGGAAGTGGATGTCTGTTTCGGCCTGATAAATCACTTCACCGCGGAATCGTTTGTGCATAGTTTCCATTGGGATGCCTGTTTGTGATGAATTTTGTCAGTCAGCTTTCGTGAGGACCTAGCATATAGCACCCCTAACAGAGTTTGGGAGGCATTGTTACTGACCCTGGTAACTGAAGTGTGAGTGATCCCCCAGATGAAGACCCTGAGTCTCACCAGCGATCGTCTTGAGCAAGGTAGAAACACCACTGCCGGGACGGCCCAGCACCAAGAGCATCTCACCACTATTGACGATTCCGTCAAACTCTCTCAAGATGTCAATCTTTTGGCGACGGTTGCTGAGGGCCTGCTTGATCATCATTGGTGCTTGCCAGAGGACGTTAAGGACATCCTTCTGGTAGTCCGTGTCGGTGCCGTACCCATGAACACTCAGGTTGCGATACGCGACTCCAGCTTCAAGTCTTGGGTAGTCCTCGGGATGATGATATGAGTGCTGTAGAAGGGCTCGGGCCCACTTCTTGGCGTTGAACTCTTCGCGACAGCTTGGATCCAGGGCAGGGTGGTCCGATAGGAACGGGTTGATACCAGGGTCGAGTCTTGACGCTGAGCGAATAAGATCGAGACTGTAAGGCCTGACGAGCTCGTTGACCTGGGCATCGTTGGCTTCAATGTCCATGTCATTCCTCTGGTGATCGTGTTCCTGACTGGCTTTGGCGTGCAAGGTGTCATCCGACGGTTTGGACATGACGTTGCCGCTGTCACCCTGCGGGCGATGCATCTTGTGAGTTGATTTGATAAATGCGCAACGTGCAGATAAGAAAGAACCTGAGAATCGCAGAAGAGAGGAGGCTCAAGTAACGTCACCCAACGGGGATCAATGGCAAGTTATATCCTAACAAGCTTCCCAAAAGAGGCGCCCACCTTGTTAAAAATAAGTTTTCACGTTCAACACAAGGCAGACATGTGAAAACAACAACACAGCTACGCATTTCTAACGTCAATACCTACTATCAACGGGTCGACATGGGCAGAGAGGCCCCGATGAGCAGGGACCAGATCACTAGCTTCACGTCACGCTGCCGAAGCTAACAGCTCGCGAGCCGAGCCTGATGGTCGAATTTCCATGTTTTGGCTGCATATGTGCGGCTTTGCTGATGTAGAGCAGCCGTATGAATCAAGTCGGCGCCGAGGGAGGAGGACTAACGCAAAATGAGTTGACGATGTTGACGAGAAAGCACCCACACGCGCCGCAAAGATCCTGATTGCAGATCCCGGGATGGCGGCTTTGTGAAGTGGCCCGATGCGTACGCAAAGTTGCCCGATCCGGCATCTCGGCGCCGAGGCTCTACACCCACATAGCAGTCGAACTTCTCCAAATCTCCACTCTCCTAAAAGGCAAATAAGGAGCCGAGCTCCTTTCACCATGAGCTGGATTGTCTTGGTCCCCCCGTCCCCTTGCGAACCACATCCTCGCATACTTACAGACCTCGTCTCCGACCTACTCGTCTTCGTTTCTCGGTGTTGTTTTGCTTCTCAGCCTGCATTTTCATCTCATCCTCTGCGAGCCGAGAAGATGACTGCTGATAAGCCCGCGCCCAGTCCTACGGGTGTTGGTGCTGGATCCCGAACCCACAAATCCTGCGATGCTTGCAAGTCACGCAAGGTCCGCTGTCCTAGTACGTGACTCGGGAGAGCTCATTGTCATTCCTATTCTTCATTCACGAACTGACGAGTTGATTTTATCCATAGGTAACGGCCCGCCCGGACCTTGCGCGAATTGTATCGTGAGTAAACCCAAATGGATTCTCTTCCCCGACAAAGACGTGAACGTTTACTCACAAACTTTGAAACTGGAAGCGTCGAAAAGAAGAGTGTCGCTTCAGTGTAAAGAGGCTAGCCCACAGGCGCAACGGTAAGCACTGGCAACTGAACACCCACCATATCACGTTTACACTCCTTTGATGAGCAAGCACAACAACTCCGGTCGATTTCTGTGGCAAAGGATTTCACAGTACTAAGTAAACTATCAGTTGCCGGACAGCTTCTGCCAACAAATTATTCGCCATCGAGCAATCGACCACCCAGTCTCCCAGACGCCAAAGCCGTGCTAGACTTGTCGACATCAGATGGAGAGACCAAGCCACTCGTCCTCCCTGATCGCACGTCGCCAAAGTCTCCTCCCCACCGCATCCAAGAACTCCACGTCGATCGCGTCCTAGCACGAGCACAGAGGCCAAAGACCTCTACTGGAAGAGGCCAGGAGGAAACCATGTTTGTACCAGTAAGCACCACTAGTCAAAATTCCAAAGCAATTGATCGCAGAGGTGAGCGAACTGTAAGCTGACAGAAATCTCACAGCGCAATGGCATATTTGGTATTGAAGCGCCACATGCCCTCAGTGGCCTGCACGTACTAACAGATCAAGGGGGCCGGAACAGCCT
This sequence comes from Colletotrichum costaricense, assembly GCF_030867565.1. Taxonomy (NCBI): domain Eukaryota; kingdom Fungi; phylum Ascomycota; class Sordariomycetes; order Glomerellales; family Glomerellaceae; genus Colletotrichum; species Colletotrichum costaricense. The sequence continues at coordinate 1,927,661 of NW_026848232.1, read as the reverse complement.
CACGTTCTTCTCCGACAACAGGCTACTCTCCCTGTCGACGCGCCTCCAGAATCAGAAGGTGAACGAGCTCGTTGGTCGAATTTCTGTCATTGTCAATGGACGTCTTCGTCGCACCGACTCGGCAGCGACGAATCCCCGGAAAACGCAACCTCCCGATATGGGGACCGACAGAGCGCGTGCCGCCTTGTACATCCGCCGTAATTATTTGCCATTCCCCCTTCTATAACCCCCCATTGAAGTCGGTGAAAGCTGATTATGATCAGTCTACTTTGAGCGAGTGCATCCCATGTTCCCGTTCCTTGACCGGACGACTTTCGAGACTACAGTGTCAAGTCCCAACTTCCCCAATCTCCTCGAACGCAGCAAGCCATGGTGTTGTCTCTACCACAGCGTCCTTGCTCTAGGGTCCCAGTATGCTGATGGGGGGACATTCGAGCCTGGTAAGGGCGAGTCGTGGCGGCTGTTCTCTATCAGCTTGAGCGGCTTCTCGGAGCTCCTGCTGCTTCCTGATTCTCTCACCACCTTGCAGGCATTGACGGCCATGTCTGTCTATGGCTTAGGGATCTCGGGCTTGGCTGTTGAGCCTGTCATCATGTCAGAGGCGGCAAGACGGGCTCAGATGATGTCCAGTCATAGCTTTACTGGTCCAACGGCTCACGCTTACCAGAAGTCTTTCTGGATTCTATATGCGGTTGAGAAAATCACCAGCTTCCACTTTGGGAGAAGTTCCGTAAGTGCTTGGAATTTCCCTCTCTTTACCACGATAGCGTCATACTATGATGGATGCACACTTCTTGTTTACTTGCTCTGCACTGCTGACAACGACAAGGGATTCGTCGATAGCGACATATCCTGTCCCATCCCCGTCGTCCCCGAAGCAACGTCGGGAGACTTTAGCTGGTTCCTGCACCTAGTGCGTTTCGCTCGCCTCCTTTCTCGAGCATATACATCACTCTTCTCGGTCGGCGTGTCGGGCAACTCCGACTCGTACTATCTCGACGTGATTGACCAATTAAACGGTGAACTCGAAGAATGGAGAGCATCTCTGCCAGACAATGGCTTCCGCCCGGGTGGAATTCTACGCCCTCAAACCGTATCCGGTCCTAATGCGAGATCACTCGCTCTCATTCTTCATTATCTTTACTACAGCATGTTACTGACTCTTGCGAGAACTACGCTGTGCTATTTGCCTGTCCCTGAGACGCCGGCGGTGAAAGCGACAAAGGACGACAAGATGAAGACCATTTTGAATGCATCGAGGGCAATTTTGGAGTTGACTACGATGATTGAAGTTGAGCCATACACGGTCACATGGTAAGTAGAGAGCGAACTTCGAACTGCACCCGCCGTTATCATCAGATCGGTGCTGACAGCCCGTAAGGGTCCTTGCGGGAATCCCTATTACCGCACTTTTTGTCTTATTTGACCTTGTGATTCATGATCCTCGGCAGCCAGATACAGGCACCAATCTGGCTCTGCTCGACATGGTTGCTGGTCACTTCAGTCGGATAGAGTATGCCAGCGGCGGCACCGTGCCCGGTTCCTTGATAGCCGAGTTCGCCAAGATTGCGCGAGACTACGTGAACGAGATTCAGCATGCCGAGGCTGGTTTGATGAATCCCGCGAGACCACATGCACCCACAAATCCTTCCACGATGCAAATGGTACAGCAATCGTCAGAGCTTGATGCCAGAAACAATAAACAAGTGGATAGGCCAACTCAGATGACTTTGGATCTATCTGATGTAAGTTCTCGGCCTCACAAGGTCTACCATTCGTCAAGGAAAAAAGCGTCTAATCATCATCTGCGTTAAAAGACTCTGCCGAGGGAGGCCATGATGTCTGGTCCGATGCAGCAACCAGGATACACCGACTTTGCGTTCGACAGCGGGATGGGCCAGGTATCTCCTAGTGCGCTCATGGGAACCGACGTGATGGGAATCTTTAATTATTTCCTGCCCGATCTGGACCCGATGTTTTACCAGGGTATGACGCAGGAGTACGATCTGCTACCACAGCAGCATGGAGGGACCGTTCAGAGCATGGACAAGTGAGATGATGCGGACGGGGTCCAATTCTTAATCTCCGTCCGTTTGCCAGGCCGGATGCAGCATGACATAACCTTATTTTTGGAGCTATAATAATGCATGCCCCCAACGGATACTAGCAGCTACCTTAGTTGCTACGCCCGGCAGTCGAGATCGTTGCTAGGCATAATGACGAAATGTTTATGAAGAACAAAATCGAACGTTCGCTGGAGCAACCCTCCAGGATGAAAAAGCAGGTAAGACTGCGTGTGTGTGTGGGTGGGAGATCACTTGTTCTTCGGTGGCAGTGAGCTCCGGGATCCCGGGCTTCGCTCCGGTCCGCTGCAAGGATCAGCCGGGTCTCGGACGGTCCAATGCAGCCTAGCGTCTCCTCCAAAGTCCGTTTGGTGGATCCCCAAATGTCGTGGCCCCCTGTCTTTTTTCCCGCAGAAAAGCGGCACGTTTAAAAGAGTGTTGCCGCCAACAGAGCAGAGCTTGGAAGAGAAACATATCATGCGATGAACGACAACAACTCATACACTTCTCTAATCTCTGACGAGCCCCATATTCTCATCTGTAGATCTTGATGGCATCCGAAAGCCCAGCTTCACAGGCGAGTACTCCGGTAGGCGACAAACCACGCAACGTCTTGGCCTGCGTCTTTTGTCACCAACGCAAAATCAAGTGTGACCGAAAGTCCCCCTGCGCCAACTGCATAAAGGTTGGTTTGTCATCATCTCACTCACCCTTCAGCCGATGGGCCCGAGGTCTACGCACCCACACCGAGGCGCAATGCATACTCACTGATGTGATCACGATAGTCTGATCAACCGTGCGTGCCATCGACGCGAGCACCACCAGGAGCTGGTAGAAGACGCGTGGTGAAGGACCTGTTGGAGAGATTGAATCAGTGTGAGAGTCTTCTGAGCCAGGTGGCTCCGCGCGATGCCGATGGCCGCCCCGTAAATCCCGACACGCCGGGTTCCTCACGCGATGTGGCGGACAGCCCGGCAATGTCCCACATAAGCTACGAAGAAGCCCGGAAACAACCCAGCTCGAGACCGAATGGCAAGATTGTCTGTGATGAAGGTCGACCAACATTTATGGAAAATCCGTTTCGCGGCAATGTTCTTGACCACGTAAGTGCACTGTATTTCGATCAAATCATAAGTCCCACCCCAGTAAAGATCTAAGTGGAATCTAGCTTCAATTCTCCAAGCTCAGTCTCGAAGACAATGACACCGAGCAATCAACGAACCCGTCTGGTTCGACTAGCGTCTCAGAACGCGGCGACTCAATTCACCAAAAGTCTATGGACTTTGACATATTAGCTCTGGGACCAGTCGAAGTTCTGCGCCTGTGGCAGGTATTCCTGGAACGAGTCAACCCTATGATCAAGGTCATTCACGTACCTAGCCTGGAACCTCTAGTCTTTGAAGCAGCAACAGACCGCTTCAACCTGAGCCCCGACCTCGAGGCCCTGCTCTGCTCCATCAACGTTGTTGCAATCATGGCCTTGTCGGAAGCGGAATCAATCCAGATGCTCAAACTCGAAAAGGCAAGAGCATTACGAAATTCAATGTCTGCACTGAAAAAGGCCATGTCCAAAGTGGACTTTTTACGAAAGTACAATATGACCACTTTGCAGTGCTTAGTGCTATACCTGGTAAGATGTCAGTCCCACACAAGTATGACTCTGATCTAACTGCAGGCTAGGTGTCACTTCAGGGGCAATTCGATCGCCACGCCGCATGGGTGTTGACCGGCATGCTAGTCAGGATAGCTCAAAGGATGGGTCTTCATCGCGACGGAGAACTCATAGGTCTTCAACCATTCGAGACCGAGATGCGCCGCCGAATCTGGTGGCAAATCATCATGCTAGAAACAAAATACGCCGTCCTCGCAGGCTTCGGCGACACGCTCCTCCCGCCTAACTGGGATACAAAACTCCCATCGAACGTCAACGACGCCGACTTACTGCCCGGCTCAACAGAGCCGGTCAAGTCTCGCGATGGAGCAACCGAGATGGCATTCTGCCTCATGCTCTATGAATCACGCGCCTTCTTCTGCGACAATCCCATGCCGGAGTTCGAATCAGTCATCCTCAGCGGGGACAAGATCAGCCCGGAGAACTCAAGGAAATTCTCCGGTCAACCACATGTCCTCGACAGGTATCGACTCGCGTTAGATCAATACGATGAGAGACTCGCTGTGGCCGAACGACGGTTCTGCAACCCGACGGCAGGCGGCATACATCTCGTTGCGAGTAAGATCCGGTCTTTCACGGCGCAGAGGATGCGCGACATGATTATGCACGCGCGAGAGCCATGGGACGAGAACAAAGACGGCGGAGCGAGCCAGCAATCCTTCTTCAGAGCATGGGTCATTTCCTTCGAGAGCGACGTTAGCTGGTACGACACGATCGACGACAAGTTCACCTGGTACCTAAAACTCCATTTTCAATCTGACGCTTTCTCCGTCATGATTGAGCTCCTACAGTGGCAGCCCGTCGGAACACTGGTTGACAGGGCATGGAAGGCCATCGACCGACTCTATCACCACCACCCGGAGATGTACGACTTGACTAGGAAGGACAACTTGCTGCGCGCGGAAAACTTGCTTGCAGGGTGGGCACGACGGGAGCTTGCGTTCCGAAATCTAGGCATGTCGTGTGACACGCCGCTCGTTGTGGCACGGTTCCGGAGCAGCGAAGTTTTCAAGCAGAGACAGCCCGGCGGTTTGCCAGTTGAGCAGTGGCCGGCACCGACGCCGGACACCGCGCTGTTCTCTGACATGAGTCCATCCGACTTTGAGACGTTTGATGGCGGGGTGCCTGGAGATACTCATGGTCTTAACTTCAGTCTTTGGGGTGGTGGTGGGCCGGGGCAACATGCTCTATGATGAAGGTCCGGCTGGTTTATGGGTAGTAAATGGCTTGGGGAAAGGGGGTTGTGCGTTTCAAGCACACGACCATGACTTAATGACACTGAAGACGGCTCAAGGGTAGACTGTACCCAATAAGGAGTTTATCCCCTCAATTCAAGGGTCTTTAGGGCTCTTGGAATATCTTCGAATCACCTCTCAAAATTCACGGATAGATGTTTTGTACTTGCTCTGGCCTGGTTTATCGAGATGCTATAGCAAATTTATGCGCGGGCTTCACGCGCAACTGGCTTCAAGTAGACATTCAGCGGTATTCTATCCCACAAACCAAATGCTCTTTGCCTCTGAATCCAGGACCCGTTTCCTTCGGCCAGTTGAAGATCAAAGTCAAAAACGATTCGGGCTAAAATCAACCTCATCTCTGCATACGCGAGACTGTTTCGCATAGGTTTCAGCGTCAGCGGCGATAATGGTTCAATATATAGATGAGTAGTTCTTACTTCTTCCCAATGCAGTTGCGTGGGCCAACGCTGAATGCTTGAAGTGCGTCTAAATGGTTGTGTTCCTCTTTGTTGGTTTCCAGGAAGCGCTCCGGCCTGAACTCCCAGGGCTTGGTCCAGTTATCTAGACTATGGTTTGCGGACCATTGCTGGATCTCGACGAAAGTCTTGGAGGAAAGTCTGGATTAGTCTCCTGATGGGAACCTCGAAAAGGAGAGTTGGTGCACAAGGCTACTTACTCCTTGAGGCACATGCTCTGCACCAATCTGACACCCAAACTCCGGTACCTCTCGAATGAGGTTTGACGTCACGGGAGGATACATACGCAAAGCTTCATTGAGAACAGCGAGCATGTATGACAACTTGCTCACTGAGTTGATGGTGATCTCGCTAGAGTCGCTAAAGCTCGATCGGACCTCCTCGTTAAGTTTCTGCAGGACCTTGGGATTTCTCAACAGAAGATATGTTGTGCCGGCCAGAGTTGTAGCCGTAGTTTCCGAACCGGCGAGGACGAGAATGAGACCATTAGCTGACAGCTGCTCAAATGAAAGGTTCTGTGCACACAAAGTTAGCGTAAATTCACCTCCACGAGGAGTGGCTTTGGGGGGCCACATTCCCATTCTTCTTTCTTTCTCAAGAGTCCCTCGAACAAATCCTTCCGGTCAGGATCCATATCAAGACGCGTTTGCATCATCTTATCGGTGCTCTCACGTAACTGCATCATCGCAGCAAGACCACCGATCCGGAAGAGGCCTTGGACAACAGGATCAAGGCCAATATACTTCATCGCTGTCATGATGGCATTGTATCGGATAGTTTTGAAGATGAAGGCAATCCAGGGATGGTAGTCTGAGCGATCGAGACAGCCAAACGATTGCGCAAAGATTAGGTCGCCGGCAATATCGAACGTTGTCCAGTTATACCAAGCCTCCACATTAAGCGGCGCTTCTTTCCCGTCGCAGTTCTCATGCAAGCGAGAAATCAGTTTATCGATGTACTTCATGATAATGCCTTCTTGCGCTCGCATAGAGCTATCCGAGAAGCCATGAGATAGCGCCCGCCGGTACCGCTGGTGCTCTTCACGCTCGGCATTGATGATGCTCGTGGGCAAATTCTTGATCGTCGTTGAGAAGAGCTGCGACTTGGGGATCTCGTTTTCTGCCAGCTCTTTCCCGATTTGAAAGCCGTAGATGTCTTTCCAGGCCGTCACATCGGTGAAAGACAGGTGATTTGGGCTGATTCGGACTATGGGGCCATATCGGTCGTGGAGGAGCTGGGTTCGAAAGGCTTGATAGCCTGTGGCATGTTGCCAGGCCCAGATTAGAGGAGAAGCGCGTTGAAGGACAGGTCCTGGAAACCTTCGTAGGGGATGGAGGAAGAGGTTGTAGCCGGCTAGGAGGAGTTGCCAGAGGACGGCCTGGCAAGTCAGCCATGTGATTCCTCACTGAGGATATGATCTACTCTAATCTTGTATAGGAATGCTAGTCACTTACTGTACCAAAGGCAATAGCCAGGATATGAGAAGGATGCTCAGAGAGAATGGACAAAACACCCGCCATTTCCGTAGTCAAATCTGGAAGGGTTAACTTCTCAAGTTCTGTGATAATCTTCTTGCATCAACGAGAAACATCAACCCCGCGTTGGCGTTGACGCGTCGTTTATGTAGATTCATCCCGAGTACGAGCCTTTCCGAGCTCCGCCCCTGGTGACAAACACGTTCGCTTCTTGCCCAATGCACACACCACTTGGTTCTGCGTCAAACAATCAGTCACCTTCCATTAAGGGGACGGGCTCTGCCCTAGGCGCAAAAAGTTTGGGGTCATCGGACGGTTGTTTCAATACCACGTTTCTTGCGCGGACCAATCCACTGTCCGGCTTTGTCACATTCATGCATGCAGCAACCGTAAATATGCACGGGGGAGGTTGAGACGGTTGGCCATCTGCCAGTGTTACTCCGCATTGGTGTTGCACGACTTGATGTCCTGGTCATTGCCTTCCAGCATGGGGCACTCGTAACATTGTGGAATCAACGACAAATGAGAGTGATTGCGCAAAGATGGCAAGCAAATGAAAGGCATAAGTTGGAGATTCTTGCGCTCTTGAACGATTAGTCGACTTTCAACAGAGCTTACAAGCCCCAGACTTGATTACTTTCCCAGTGCGAGATGACAGAAGGCAAAGACACATGGAGATCCTCCCGCGGCTGGCTGATCCTTTTCTTATCCTAGCTTCAGCCGTTAGGATCACTGAAGTTGATGTCATTCTTGATTGACAACTTACCAGTCGCCTATCAAAACTCCGAGATGACAGTGCCAGCCCCCTTCTTCTCCGCAATATCCAGAATAGCCGTCCCGATAGCCAGATCCGTCGTACTGACACCGATACTTTTGTAGATGATCAAGCCATCCTCCAATGTCGATAGCGATTCCAGCTTCTCCCCTCGTTTCCGTGAAATCTCGATTTCTCCAATCTCCACTATGTACTCTGCCGCGAGTTTGCTCTGAACGATTTCGCCAGAGTGCTTAAGCGCAGACTCGCGGTCGTCGACTAGCACGGCAACCTTTGAACCTTGTTCGCGGAGTTTCCCACCAGCGGCGTTGGTTGCCTGGACGAGCAGTTCTGGGTCTACTTCCAACATGTCCGCCTGCCAGGACCCGACGGCAGAAATGTATGGATTTCTTTCCTTTCTTCCGTTTGTGACATAGTGTGCCGGAAATACTGGGCTTTTGGTGCCGACTGTGCAGAAAATGGCGTCTGCTGCAGCGAGACGATACTGAAGTTGAGCGTCATACTCGGAGCTAGAGGAACTCAGATACTCAAAGTCGGCGGTAGACTTCCAACGACCTTGGTTCTCCTCCTTCAATCTCGAGATGAGCTGCTGTGCGCGCTCCGTGGATCGATTCGCCACGGTGATAGTCTTGATCTCGTCGCCCCTCAATGATAACGCGAAGCGAAGATGCCACAACGCTTGCTTGCCAGCACCAAACACAACAATGTTATCAGTATGGCTCCGCCATAAGTACGGCACAATGGCAGAGAGCGCCGTGCGATATCCTGTAACCTCTTCGGCGTTGATAACGCCAAGGGGTAGGCCGTCCTTGTCGCAAATGGAGATAATGCCGTGCAAGCTGTTAGCTGCTGGGGATGAAGGAGCCGGGGTGACGACGATCTTAGTTCCGAAGGCACCGGCGGAGCTGAAAGGTCGGAAGAGGCATTTCATGCCCTCAGGTCTGTTCACTATCGATGCATCGGGCTGATAGTCGCGCTCCGCGCCCTCAGAGAGCTCTATCAGCGCTCCCACAAGCCGATCTCGGAGCTGGAGAATGCCACTTCTTGGAAGGTTGAGCAGAATATCGAGAACAGCGGCGTCGCTGAGGACTCTGAAATTACCCATGGTGAATGGTGAATAAGATGCTCAGGTTTACAAAAGGCCGCTGAACAGTCAAGATCGTGAGGGGGTCGTAGTGTGGAGAAGTCTCGCGAAAGAGGCACGGATACTAGTATGTTGACAGTGACAAGACCTTATCAGCAGCTTGTCACCTCTTGATAGTCAGTTGGGTCACTGCGATAACATATGTGAGTAGACGCATCGACAGTCTCCGTAGTTAGGCGGGTTACGGCAGTTTAGTTTGTCTTCAACCGTCAGACTCGGCGAGACCTACCGGATTAATCCCACCGGCACGGCATCCGATGCGGGGAAATGGGTCGCTGCGGCGGTTAGCTGAGCCGCTCGACGGGGTCCGTTGTGGGCTCCAGTTAACCGATTGCGAGCGGGTGATACGAAAGTCCAGGTGTAATACGAGCCGGTTCCTACTCCGTCAACGAGCGTCCGTTCCGTCTCACCGGCACATGAACCGTTCAATTCATTTTCCATGCGTTTGTGAATGAAATGTCTATCGGCCATGAAGCCTATTAATACCTATTACGCAGTACCTACTTATAGGTTTGACTAGATCGTGAGTCTATTGTTCTTCTCAACTAGGTATCATCTCTTGAACCATCACACCATGACTATCGGCCGTACTTTCAACGTCGTCGGCGCCCACTGTGGCGGCGAGGTCTGCGACGTCATCGTTGGGGGTGTTCTCGACGTCCCAGGCAAGACAATGTTTGAAAAAATGATGCATTTCTGGAAAAAGGCAGACCACCTACGAAACCTGCTGATGAACGAACCCCGCGGCTCATCATCCATGTGCGTTAACCTCGTCCTTCCACCGTGCAATCCCGAAGCCGATGCGGGCTTCATCATTATGGAGCATGAGGAGTACCCCCCTATGTCCGGTGCCAACACCATTGCCGTGAGCACCGTCCTGCTAGAGACCGGCATGGTACCGATGCAGGAGCCTACTACGACACTGCGCCTGGATACGCCAGCAGGTTTGGTCACGGTCAAGTCCGAGTGCAAGGACGGCAAGGTTACGTTTGTGGAGTTTCAAAACGTTCCGGCTTTTGTCTATGGCCTAGATCTAGACATCAACGTGCCGGGCTTCGACACGCCCGTCAAGGCCGACATTGCATGGGGTGGAATGTGGTATGCGCTGGTCGACGCGAGCTCAGTAGGCCTACAGATCAAGACGGAAAATGGAAAGGAGTTAGTCGACATCGGCGAGCGAATCAAGAGGGCTATCCAAACGCAGACGAGCCCGGTGCATCCCGAAAACCCAGAGATCCGAGGCGTCAGTGTCTTCGAGTTCACGGACCCGCTCTCGCCCTTGGCGCCGGACACGCAACAGACGGCCGTGAACACGGTGGTCGTATCACCGGGAAGACTCGACCGGAGTCCGTGTGGGACAGGAACGTGTGCCCGACTGGCGGTTCTCCATAAGAGAGCCCAGCTCGCAGTCGGAGGATCGTTCCGACACCGCAGCGTGATTGGGACCGAGTTTATCGGAACGGTAAAAAGTGAGGCAAAGGTCGGGGACTACGATGCTATTATTCCCGTGGTGAAGGGAACTGCCTGGATAACGGCTTTCAAGCAAGTCATCTTGCACCCAACAGATCCATTCCCGGAAGGGTTCAGGGTTGGAGATAAGTGGCATGTCAGTTAGAAGATTCATGTCCCGTAGATCTTGGCTACTTTTGTGAATGTTATTTAAGTGATCAGCACAAGTCATTTCACCCTGTTTTTCTCCAAGGAAGGTTTCTGTTTCAGCCTTCTCCAACACACTCGATCCGCATTTCTGCCCGTCCTAATGTAGGTCAGGGGCGCAGTTACATATTGAAGCCACAGCTAAGCCGGGATATCCTACAGGCATGTCACAACATATCGAGGTCCAAATTATCCAGGAATAGAACTAGTGGGTATATTTCAAAACGCGTGGATCTAATTGGATCGTTCTCACGCGGACAAACTTGCTCGCCTAACCCATTTGATCATGCGAACATGAGGCTTAATGGGCCGAGGACACAGAATTCGAGTTGTCGGCGCAGGAAAATGCGGCCGATCCACCAGACTTCTTGTAGCTGTCCATGATTCCAACAACTGAGCCGTACGCTCCAGCAATCATCAAAAAGGTGCCGCTAATAACAACGAAGCAGCTGAAGCAGACCATGGCGATCCATCTAGGTCTCTTCTCGAGCTTTCCCTCGGCCCAATGGTCGTACAACCACATGCAACCCATGGGCTGGAAAGACAACAGAGTACCGAAGAGGGCACCGACGAGGGCTACCAGGCCATCAAAGACGGGGATGGAGCTGGCAATGACATAGGCGGTGATTGCGATGCTTGCAGTGCAGGCGAGCCAGATACCCCAGTGCTTCATGGTGTTCTCGGTCAAGTGACGGGATCCACGGAGCAGGCGAATGAAGATGTACTTGGCGGGCAACTGAGAACACAAACGTTAGCATTGATGCTTGTTGGTAACCGGGTTGTAAGTTTGGAATTTACTTACGTGGATAACCAGAGTAGTGGTAACAATCAAGCCGGGGAAGGCAAGACCGTAGCAGACTCTCTTCATGGTCGCACCGGCGGAGCCAAGAGCAGGCGAGGCGACGTAAGAACCGCAGAAGTAGTAGACAACGCATCCGATGGCAATGTAGGTGGCAGTCACACCACCCTGGCAGATGACCAGAGCACGAGTGTAGTGGCGAGGATCGCGCATCTCAGAGACGATGGAGAAGAAGGCAGGGGTACCGGCGAAGGCAAAGACGAGCGTCGAAAGCGCCGAGGAAGCCTGGGCGAAGGTCGGGCTTCCGACGACCTTGTAGTCCGAGGTCCAGTGTCCAGTCTGGGGAGCGGCAGCCGGCCGGTCCTGTACACCCACGGCAACGGTGACGGTGAAGACTGCGTATGCATGGTCAGCTTCTGAATCTGGAATTTCCTCCAAAGGTGTTTAGCGGCACTCACTGGCAGACATGATGCAGATGAGACCGACCCAGGCGAACCAGGTAATCTTTCCGAGGGTCTGGATGCTACCGAAGCAGAACCCAATCGCTGCGGCAATGGCGACGAAGCCAGCCGTGCAGGCACCGTGAAGGGAAACCGAGTTGAGCGCGATCGAGGCACCTAGCATGCCAGAGCCGGCAACGAAGATCCAGTCTGATCGGGAGAGAGTGGTTAGTCCCTGAGTTACCTTTCCAACGATTGATAAACTCACAAAGGCAGAAGACGATGCCAAAGAACTCGCGACCCACGCGGCCAAAAAGAAGGCGTCCAACATCGTCGATACCGTAGACCTCGGGGTGGCGAAGCTTGAAGACACCAACAATGTAATCGGACCACGTGGTGATAGCGGCAATGCAGCACAGAGCAATCACACCAGGCACAATTCCGAGGACGTCAAAGACACCGGGAATGGACAAAACTCCCAGGCCGATCTGCGTCTTCATCATCAAGGCGACTGTTCCTTTCCAACCAACCTAATTGAGGAAATTAGCATCCGAATGGAGGCTTAGGCATTCCAAGCCGAAAAGTTTTTCCAGATTGCTCCTTACATTGCGGTAGTTGGGGCCGCCCTCTTTAATTTCACCAAAGACAGCATCGTAAGACGCGTTCGGGTCTTCCAAGACCTGGCCTTGTTGCGAATGTGTTGAGACGGGTCCCAACGCCTCAACATCCTCCTTGTTCTTCTGCGTCATCTTGGCAGTTGATGAAGATATTTTCACGTGATGTTGGTTCGTATGCGGTCGATCAGACAAATGTGACTTTAAAGTCTTTAGAGACACAGGTCACACGCGAAGTGGGAATTGTCGTCGAGATGATCTTTTAGACTAAGGTACTGAGTCCGAGTTGGAAGGACAACCGAATTGAAGAGTCAAGAGTTGTTGTCGTTGGTGATAGTCGTTGACAGCTCAAGACGAGGAATGAGTGGCCAAGCAAATGTTAATATGCATTGACACTGAAGCGAAACTGGTAGCTCACTAGAGAGATTGATAGCTTAGAGGCATGATGAGAAGACCCATTCCCAAGTTGGGACTGGGAATGATGCGCTTTTGTACAAAACCAGTCCAAGCGCGGCCTTCTCTACAGCCTCGAAGTCCCAGCCAGGAGGAAAAGCCGGCAAGGGCTGCCAAGATTTCCCTCTCTATCAGCCTGACAGGCTTCCTCCTGCAAGAGGTACCAGATAGTCTGCTATCGCTTGAGTTAGATTACGCACCGGTTAGGTAGAACATACCCCATATTTTCCCCAGACTGCCTTTCAACGGGGGGCTCCTACGTCACAGCGGGACGATTTCTTTCCCAAGGGTTCAGGGGGAGAGAAATGACTCGCGCGGCATTTCTCGGTGAGTTGCCTAGGTACAGACCACAGCACGCGGTATTACTGCACGCGTTTGCACAAAAAAAGTGTTGGCGTGGAAAATATGCCGCACTAGGGTTGATAACTCGACCGACATGGGATGGCCGGGTGCCATCCCGATATCTCCTTCCTAATCATTAATGCTCGCGGTGTTGTAGTCGATGTTTTCACCTGATATCTTGTGTATCTTCAGCTGAGGGAAGCCAACATTCCACTACCTCGCGCCGCACGCCTGTGGGATGGGATATCGGACGGAAAGGCCGGATAAGAGTTGTCCAGGCCCATAGCCGCACATTCGGAACTTCGCAAAACGCCGTAAAGAGTCAAATGCAATCGTGGACAGTTGTGGTAACACGAAATGGGCCAATTCTTTTGCGTCCCTTGTCCAGAGACAAAAAGTCGCTTTTGCCGTACAAAATCGCGCCGTCGCGAACGCTTACCCGCTCTAGCGCATACAAGCGGAGGCGCCGTCGGCACGACTCGCGGTCAACTTCCTCTTAGCAAGGATTCTTTCGCTGCGTATACCCCTGCTCGAGCGGAGCCTCCGTTTCAAATTCACACCATCGGATGCTCACCCGGTAAACCTCCCGCCCCATCTTGACGAAGTCGGGAGGTCATCCCGATGGCAGCGAGTTGACTTGCCCCCTTCGAAATCAAGTTCCTCTCGTGTCTCGCACACGCCACCGCGCCACCACAAAACCCGGCACATGATGGAGGGCGTGAGACTCGAGACTCCAGTCCAGAGCATGGTCCTTCCCCAAAGTCAAACTTCACGATGAGTTTCTCTTAGTCACGCGTGCAGCACTAACGTTGCCGATGATGGGGATTCAAGCCTCGAGACGTTGGGTTGACTTCCGCTTCCCCATGGGGAGAGGGAAAGACCACATGAGATGACGATTGCATCAACTCCGTTGGCAATTGGAACTCCTGGGGATCCATAGTGCTACCACCATGAACCTAGAGACACGGAGTTTGAGATTCTTCGGATGGCGGGAAAACCTGCATTTCGGCGACAAATTAGCCATCATTCGACAATCACTTGGGCCCCCAAAAGCTGCATCAGACTAAGGTGCTTTGTATTCGGGAGGCCCGTAATTACTGATCGACTAGCACAGAGCATAAGGTATGACAGCAGGTAATTGACAAGCTTGACCAGAGTTTCTCGGGCGTGAAACACAGAGCACAGCCTTCAGCCCTCTTTCTCGGTGCTTTACTATCTAGAGACCCACGAGCTATTGATAGCATGGGTAGAATCTTCCGTCTTGGTCACTTTGTATCGTCGTATCCCCTGCAGTCATGGAGGAGAATGCTTCTGTCAGAGCTTGTTCCCCATTGGCAGATGCCCGGGATTCCCGCCGACGGGCAGATACCTATCAAGACAACACGACGACTCGACGCAACCATGCATGCGAGGGACGCATGTAAGGTTCCCAAAGTTTGTAGTGTATCTCATGTGGCATCCTTCTGGAACGCCTTAGCCTTCATCCAACGCGGCTACTATCAACACGGCATGTGTATGGAGTATGGTATCTCGTAGCCAAGTCACTCCGCAGGCTGCCCAGCGTTCCGGCATCGGTCCTAGTCTACAACTCTTGCATATCTTAGCTACTACTTAGTATCCGTACAGAAACCGAACACCTACTTATCGCCGGTGCCATCTCGTGACATTTTCCCGAGACTAAGATAGATGCAGATAAGCCGTGCCCCCCTGGCCCGAGAGCCCAGAGCCCCATCAATTCGGTTCCACCAGGACCACTACCCCGCGTTCTCCTTCAGCAAAAAAACGTCACATCACAGTTGAGGCTCGCCGGGACCATACAGCAGAGCACGCGATTTCCGCAGCCAAAGAACACTGACAACCCTTTTATGCCTGTCTAATTGCTCCATTCTCTACCTGGAAGCTCGAGTATAAGCCTTCCTGAACAGTGAAATGGAACCTGGGGCCGGCCGAAACAAGGTATCCAAGCGGTCGTCGAATGCGTAAGTTTGTCCGAGCCAACCACACATACCACATCCTCCCTCCCTTGTCAATTGGCCGCGGTTGCGTACGACTAACACACTTGGATATCTAGCTGTGTGCGTTGTCGTCGACAGAAAATCAAGTGCTCAGGATCTCAGCCGTGCGATGCATGTGGCAAGCGCAAACAGTCCTGCACCTTTGACGAAAGGGATCAAAGAATCGTCGTCACCAGAGGGTAAGTAATCGGGCCTGGCCTTTCCTACCAACGATGAGATCTAGGCATAAGTCCGGCTCACCATCCGTGTTCTAGCTACATCATCGACCTTCAACAGAGAATTGAAAGGTGGGAGCGGAGCCGAAGCACCAATGAGCCAGCCCAAGTGTCAATCGAGGGCGGCCAGCGTCCCGATAAAGCAGGAAACAGTTGGTTATCCCTAATTATCTTACTTTGCGTTGCAGAGAACATGTCTGAGCTGACAGTAGGAGATGAGAGCGACGGTGATTTGCCCATGAGGGATGAATCAGATGGCCCGATCATTGCAGATGGTACGCATGAAAAGGAAAGTCAGGAGGCTCGGCCTAAAGCGCCAATAGATCCTGTCGCGTCGAACCTCATCAACCCTCTGTCTACTGGACAGTCAGAGTACACAACAGCGCCAAATGGAAGGCTGTGTAAGTCATTTATAGTGCAGCTCACCACGTTGATAGCAATGAAGCCTAACAAGAGGACAGTCTACCTGGGCACATCATCCAACTGGTCTTTTACCCGACGAGTCCTCAACATCACACACCAATACGTCCACAAGACCCCATTGCCGACCAACGCTCTTCTCTTTGATGGCACGACGTACGTCCTCGATTGGGATGGCTACAGAGCAAGCGAAGTCCCCGAGATGCCAGCTCTTCCCACACAAGACTATGCCATCTATCTGGTCAACGCCGTCAAGTTCCACTGCGGCCAAATGTTCCACCTTTTTGACGAAGAAACGTTTATGAAGTCCTTGTACAGCTTTTATTCTGACCCTAATCCCAGACCCGATCCTACTGATCCGTGGTTCATTCATTTCTTGCTCATTCTTTCTTTCGGAAAAGCCTTCACCACCAAGACCAACAGGGGGAACAGACCTCCTGGCCATGACTTCTTTGTCAAAGCTATGCAACTGCTCCCAGACTTTAATGTTTTACTGAAGAACCATGTTCTGTCAACAGAGATCATGTGTTGCATTGCTCTATATACGCAATGCATCGACTTCAGGCACTGTTCATACAACTATGTAAGTTTTTCCCGTAATCCTTAATATTATACATTATACTAATGGTGAACTACCGATCGGTCAAGCACTTCGCATAGCCCTTGGAGAGGGGATGCACACAGACATGCCTGTGCAGCGACTAGGAGAGGCATATGTCGAAAGATGCCGAAGGTTATGGTGGACTGTACACATCCTTGACCGGGAGATCACATCGTTGTTTGGCATGCCGCCTTCAATACATGACGACTATGTGCTCTGTCAACTACCAACCTACTCTGGTTCAGTTCAAAGGACAGCCGCGTTACGAATGCGTATCAGACTGTCGAAGGTCATTGGGAGCATTAACAGGAGTATGTGCGATCCTGTTGAAGCCCGCTTTAAGAGATAATGCTAACCGCTATGCCAACTAGAGGTCTACGGTCTCGACGGAAGACTCAACAACAAGTTCATGCTTGGCACCAAAGAAGTGCTTGCCAGCGTGGCTGAGATTGCTGATGAGCTCCAACAATCGTTTGCGCTGCCTCTGGAAAGGGACACCAGCTGCATTTCGAGAACATCCGCCCATTTGCATTTATTGCACCATCAGGTATGTCTAGTTCAATGCAATACTCAAAACGGCACTGGAAACGAACTAAGTTGGCTGTAGTGCATTGTTCTTGCAACCAGACCGCTGCTTTTCTGTTTTCTGAAAATTCGTTTTGAATCACAGAGTAAATGCACAGAGCTATTGGGGTCTTCGCAGACGGTCAGAAATTTGATTCAGATGTGTATCGATTCTTCTCAACAAATGGTTTCGATCCTAGACTGTTTGCAATCTCAGGGGTTGCTGGGTAAGCCATCTCCAAGATTAATTGAAAATCACGTTCTTTTACATAAACCAGGCTAACTTTGCATCTTGCAGAAACATTTCTTCCATTCGACTTGGAAGCCAGTTTCGTGTCTGCTAGCAGTCTACTACTAGGACCCGCAATCGACCCACAATGCTTTGAGTGCCTCGACCCGTCTCTGGAGAAAGTCTACTCCGTTCTGGACGAGATGATCATGGCCGGGAACGGGATCGCCAAGTACCGCAAATCTGAACTACAGCAGCTTGAGAACATGCTACAGCGACTTACGCCTTGGCCTTCACAGGCCTCTGAGCAGACGACTCTAGTAGACGAGGGGCGCCAAACGCAGCCCCCGGATGACACGAGTCCCCAAGACACGGTGGTCTCGGCCATGGCCTCGGAACACTCACAGCACGAGAGCTACTCTTCTTCTATCCCGGGGAACATGGATGAGATGGCTTATGATAGCGGGCTGACTATGGCGCAATTACTGGATATGGCCAACTCTATTGAACAGGAAGATTCAGAGTGGATGTCTCAGACGATAGTGGAACATAGCATTTGGTAGATCAAGAAGACCTGTCAAAGTCATGACGGCGTTGTCTCCCATTTTGGAACTCTGCCGAATGTACATGTACTTGCTTTTGCTTCGAGGCTCATACTTGCCCACAAGTCCAAGTGACCTCTGATCACAGCTAATATGACCGGTAGCCAGTCCGAACTTCCTAGTTTGACATTTATCTTTCACTATCACAGGACCGAACTCCGAGGATGGGGCCTGTCGACTACGACGGACAACTCGGAGAGGAAGCCGGTCTGTTTACTGTCAACAGACATAACTGATGTAAGCCCCGTCTTCTCAGCTCTTTACAGAACCAGATATCAACTTCAAGGGATCTCTCTGAGATAGACATGATTCATGAATGATAAGACAATGCTATGTGGATAGATAATCTACAACTTTGACGTCCTGGCCTGGCGGATCTTTGCAAACTCCTCAGTGTTTCCGAGGCGCCAGCTGACGGTATCGCCCCACTTCCCTGCCTCCTTCTCCTGAGGTTCCTTCCAACGCCACCTTGGGACCGGCTGCTTGTTATCGGGAGCCTCCAAAAGGTTCTTGACCCAATCACCCACAAGCGGGATCAGCTTCGCGGCGTGACCCGAGTCACCAGACATGAGCAACACGGAGTCACTCGACTTGGGGACGTAATCGATGATGAAGTCCGAATCAGCCGTGTCAGCAAACCAGCAGATGGTCTGCTTGACAAGCGGACGGTCCTTGAGTGCCGGGAGCGTTTCCGCCAGCAGCTGCCGCACCTTGGCCTGATCGTGCGGCGGCATAAACTGGCTCTCCTCATACGCCGGCGGGAGTGAGATTCCCGTCTTGGGATCCGTGTTGACGTATCCTCCGCCCATAGGGCACAGCTTGAGCAGGTTGGTCTTCGGATCCGGCTCGAAGTAGAAACCGAGGTCGCGCGCGTAGGTGACGGGGATACCACGGAGCGCAGACGTCTCGTCGTCTGTCAGCTCGACGTGAGCGACAGACCAAGACTTGGCAACGACCTGCTTGCCGCACTCTGGAACAAGTCTCGCCGCTGCTGCGCCAGTAGCGACAATCACGAGCTTCGCCGAAATCTGACTGCCAGTCTGCGTCCTAATGCCGGTTGCCTTCCGGCCGGCACCGGTGTTCTGGTACACAATCTCCTGTACGCCACCGTGCTGTCCGAGAAAGAACTTTACGCCCCGTACCCGGGTAGCGTTGTAAAGGGCGATCAGGGCATTGCCAGAGTGGACATATCCGTCAAACTTATTAAGGTAGCCCTTCCAGCCGGAACACGGGCCTTCGCCGTACTGCCAGACATTGTAGTTGATGTCCTGGCCACCCTTGATGGGCACCACGTACTTTGCGAGAAGGGGGTGGTCTTCTGAGGCCTTCTGGAACCTGTGCAGAGTCTCGGCGGCCCGCTCAGGGGCGTTGGCCGAGACGCAGTGAAGAAACCCTACCCGGTGAAATGAGGGTGCGAAAAGAGGCGTTTGCCATGCTTTCGCAGCTTCCTGTTGCAAGTCAGAGAGGCTTTCCCTAGTAGATAAGGCAGCTCACTGGGGTTTAACTTACTATAGTGAGATTTGTGTAGAAAGGGTCTTCGTACTCAGCCCTGAAGATCTTGTTGATATCGTTGGCAGCAGAGTCCCTGGGAGGTATTTGCTCGTGCTTGTCGAAAACGGAAATGTCCGTGTAGCCAGCCAAAGACAGGTGGTAGGCCGTAGATAGACCAAAGGCACCGGCGCCCACAATGATGATTGGGTCGGATTTACTGACACCCATGATGATGGTTGGAGGCTAAGGCGGAGATTAAGGACGGGATTGTGCGAATGAAAGCACTGTTGATTCAGTATGAATACAGGGCCCTTGAGCAGCACTACTAGCCATTGAAGTATGATATCTTCAAGCAGTCGTATATGACCTTCCGTGATCTTTCCCAGGACCGGCTGGCTTCGGGCCCTTGCCCCGGCTTCGGATCCAAGATACTGGAGATACTCATGGCACTATCTCCATCATGGGGTAGTTGGTTAGCGTAGCCGCGCCGAGCGGGGTGGTGGCCGTGGTGGAATCAATGCCGTGTTACTCTGTTCACGGCCCGGCAACTCGAATTGCCTGGAACTTGTTTGCGGCACAAGAGGCGTGGCTCTATTTCTGGGCTACCAAGGCGGATGGTGAGCCGATATCTGTTCAAGAGACATCGGGAGCTGACCCGGTGGTCAACCTTCGCTTGATTGGTCAAACTGACTCGGGTGGAACTTTACCAATACGCCGGCCATCCAGCCGGTCATCTTACCGCCCAGCCACAAGCTTTCATGATTGCGTAGTAATGTTCGGCAACGAGATCAAGACGTAAAAGACGAGAGTATGGTTTGCGATAGCGATATCACATGGTTTCAAGGAACACGTTCCTGGTTTTCCTATCGCTGGTGGAACTAACGCGTGATAGTATGTACTGTGTAGGTAGTAGACTTGCAAGTATGTGACTCCCATTCTGTAAGACCAAATTACCGCTATTGTGATTCCCGTAACACTCAGTCTGCATGTTACGTCACTTCTAAAGCCCACAGGAAATGGAGCAAACCAAGGCCACCTATTCCTTCGGCGCCGCCCAGGCAATTCACCTCTGGCAAGTGGGACGATAGTTGCTTCAAGTCTCCGTACCTGACCCAATGAATCAGAGCATTTGCGTCCGGGACGATACTAAGATGCAAGGTTGGTGTTTGACAAGGGTAGCTTCGCTATTTTGCGCAATTTGCGAATTTGCGGCAGGACTCTTAATGTTCAAGAAATGGGGTGAATGTAAAATTTCTTCATTTTTTGACTATCCCTAAATTACACAATGCGCCATTTTGCATGCAACCGTGACCGCGACCCATTCGGTATCCCACACACTGCACTTATTTGTTGCTAGGGTACAGGAACTCAGTCTGAGGGAAGAACTCCTCCTTGATCAATCTGGGGCTGACGAAGCGACGCATGACGTCTGCGCTTCCTGCCTTGTCGTTGGTGCCACTGGCGCGGGCACCGCCGAAGGACTGCTGGCCGATCAGGGCAGCGGTGGTCTTACAGTCTGAGAGAGGGTTTGGAGTTAGCAAATGGATACACGTTGACGTTAGTGGTGGGGAAGGGAACATGGGTAAACTCACTGATGTAGAAGTTGCCTGCAGAGTAGCGCAGGGCATCCTCGGCCTCGCGGATGGCGCGTCTGTCGTTAGCGAAAACGGCGCCGGTCAGGGCGAAGCCGCCTCCGCTCTGGTCGACCTTCTTCAGAGTGGAGGACCACTCGGCATCGGGGTAGGTGGAGATGGCCAGGACGGGGCCGAAGATCTCCTCGTTGAAGAGGCGGTGGTCCGGAGAGTCGGCCACGTAGACGGTGGGGTTGACGTAGTATCCGTCGGAGCCGTCGTAGGTGCCGCCGACCACCAGCTTTAGGGAAGAATCCTTATTGCTCTCGTCGATAATGTTCTTGATCTTGTTGAAGGAGCGTTCGTGGATGACGGGGCCCATGAAGGCATCTAGCTTGCCGTCGGGGCTTCCAATAGTAATCTCCTCGACCTTGGACTTCAAGCTGGAGATGAACTCCTCGGCCTTAGACTCAGGGAGGTAGACGCGGGAGGTGGCGGAACACTTCTGGCCCTGGTACTCGAAGGCGCCGCGGATAGTGTGGTTGACGGCGTGCTCGATGTCAGCGGTCGGGTGGATGAGGTGGAAGTTCTTGCCGCTAGTCTCGCCGACGACACGGGGGAACTCGCGGTAGGTCTTCTTGCCGATGCCCTCGCCGATTCTGGCGTACAGGGAGCGGAAGACGTCGGAGGAGCCGACGAAGTTGAGGCCGGCGAATTCGCGGTGGTTAAGGACAACGTCAGTGACTTCCTCGGCGTCACCGGGGACGAACTGAATGACGTTGGGGGGCAGACCCGCCTCAAGGAGGATGTTGTAGAGGATCTGGCTGGCGTAGATGTTGCTGGGCGAAGGCTTCCAGACGACAACGTTGCCCATCAGCGCGGGGCCGGAAATGAGGTTACCGCCAATGGCAGTGAAGTTGAAGGGGGAGATGGCGTAGACAAAACCCTCCAGAGGACGCCATTCCAGGCGACTGAAAGTTTTTGTCAGTATCAAATTCATTGAAAATCATCGGTTGATCCACATACCTCCACATGCCGTCAGAACCACGGGTGGGCTGCTTCTCGAGAATCTCTGCCGCAAAGTTGCAGTTGAGTCTGAAGAAGTCGGCCAACTCGGCAGCCGCGTCAATCTCTCCCTGCCACATGTTCTTGCCCTGGCCGAGCATGGTCGCCGCGATGAGCTCATAGCGGTATTTGGTCACGGCGAGCTCTGCCGCCTTTTGGAAGATGGCAGCCCGGTCGACGAAGGGGGTGTTCTGCCAGCTCTCCTTTGCCTCCAGCGCCGACTCAATTGCTGACGAAACCTGCTCCTTGGATGCGAGGGGGAAGTTGGAGAACTTGGTCTTGTGCTCGGAGGGAAGAACGGTGTCGAAAGACTTGGCCGCGACTTGGGTCTGGCCGCCAAAGAAAAGGTCGCTCTTGGCGGGCAGCTGGGTGCGCAGCTTCTTGAGGGCCTCCTCGAGCTTTGCGCGCTCGGGAGAGTTCTTTGTGTATGTGGGCTGCAAAATGATCATTAGCCAATCCCTGAGCGTGCCTCCTCAGATTCGGTTTACAACTCACGTTGGGCTCGTTTCTGGGGTCGGGAAGTCTGAATGGCGCAGTCGCCTTCGTCCTTCTTTGTGTAAGAGCGACCGGGGCTGTGGTAGGGCGCAATCCTGATCTCAGAGATCCAACTGGTCTCGCAGACCTCATGACGCTGTGGACTTGCATTCTGACTGATTGTATGGGTATAAAGCTCAAAGATAGAAAATGATACACGAAGATCTCGTCTTTAGTGTCGATGGGGTGATCATGGGTGATGAACCTGTGCTTTTGATGAGGAGAGCTTGCTGATACTGCTTGAGATCATATGACAGCTTCGCAGTCTCATCGTCTTATTTGACAATGGCTGCTGCACTAGGCCGGTCAAGCTCCCGATAGCTATATGGCATCGTGAACCAATCAAGATCACAATCGATGTCATCTTCACAATCATGCCGAGATCGGACGGGGGTAGATCCCGGAGCGGAGGGGTTGCGGACGCCCTGCCGATATCTACATGCAGGGCCCCCGCCGGTGCGGAGTCATGGTGCATTTCCCCGCAAAATCGGAGGTTGGGGGTCTTTGACAGTTGCATCCGGCGGCGTCTGTTCCCGTGCTCCATCGCGGTTAGAGTCCTATCTTGATACATGGTGGTTCTACGTAGTCGACGATGGCTTCACGGAGACAAGTCCGATTACGCTGCTACAGCCATGGGTTCTGATTGATAAGTTTTGGGAAATACGGCGTCATGGCGAAGACAAATCGATAACATTAGTTGTGGGGCTCAGCTTTCACAACTTACTTGGAAGACAAGTTTGAAGCAGTCACAATGCTGTTAAATCCAGGAAATGGCTATCTATCACGGGCCATCCGTAGCACATCTGTCTCAATTAGCGGAGTTGTGGGTATGCAATGGGTGTAGAATAGAGATAAGTAAGGCGTTAGCCACGTCTACCAAGCATGGAAGACTATCTGCGCTCTCCTACCCAAAACGCTTGTGAGAATGACTCGGCTCGAGACTCAACAAGGTCTGGAACACAACGACCACGAACCATGTTCCGTCTGGGGAAACTTGGCGGGTGACCTCGCGGCTGGCACCATCTCCGCAATCCTCATCTCTCCGGCAATCACAATCCTAGATCGGTAAGATAAATCTGCCCAGGACCCTTGGAATTTCATTGACTAAACAAAAACCGTTTGCAGAGCGGTAGTCGAGCGGACAACAACAGGGCGGCCCCTCATCCGAGGGCTCCACGCCCAACTACGCTCCGCCATCCGTCGACCCCGCGGCTTCTTCTTCGCCCGGCCCCTCGGGATCGTCTGGACCCTGTACGCAGCAACCTACGTCACAGCCAACGCCGCCACCACCGTGGCCGAGAGGTTCGACGGTGCAGCTGCCGCAGCGAGCACAGCTACCTTTGCCTCCACGTTTCTCGTCAACGTACCCCTCGGGGTGTGGAAGGACCTCCGCTTCGCAGAGATCTTTGGTTCCTCCTCCGGCGCCGCTTCCGAGGTGGGAAAGGCAGTGGTGGCGGCGGCCCCACGCAAGCTTCCCAGAGCCGCGACGGCGACGTTCCTCGTCAGAGACGCTGTCACCATCTTTGGGTCGTTTACGCTCCCGAACTGGATATCGGCAGCAATCCCGGACTCTGTCACGTCTTCCCCACATGCCAAGGCGACAATCACGCAGCTGACGGTTCCCGTGTTGTCGCAAGTCGTGGCATCGCCGATTCATCTGATTGCGCTGGACTATTACGAGAGGCAAAGCAGGCTACCGTTCTCTAATCGAGTTGCGCGGACGCGGGAGCACATGCCGTCGACGATCGTGATGCGATGTGTGAGAATTATACCAGCGTTTGGTATCGGGTGTTTGGCAAATTTGGAGTTGCGATCTTTCTTCCAGCAATGGTTTTCAGCATACACATAGCAACTGGTTAGAAAATAGACGAGATAATAGCATTGAAAGGTTTTTTGCGGTGACAATCCCATTTCTCAGTCGTGACTCGCAATGCGTGAAGATGCAACTTTTGTATTGCAGGTAGTCCGACCTCTAAACTAATGCCTGGTATCATTAGGGTGAGGATCGCTACCCATGAGACGAGCGACTGTCACAGCCTCTCTCAAAGCCTTTCCAAGGTGCCCTCTTACAGCCCCTTCCTCCAAGACCATCAGGCCTCCGATTGTGCACCCTTCCGGTGATGTTCCTTGATCTCTCAGGCTGCCTGGTTGCAGACCGTTCTGCATGAGTGTCGCGCTACCCAGCATGGACTGGAAGATCATAGTCTGTGCAAGATCCCTTGGAACACCGACGGCAACGGAAGCATCGATGAGAGCATCTGCGATGACTGCAAAGAAGGCTGGCGTAGATCCTCCCACGGCGGTCGTAGCGTTCATCAGCTTCGGCGCAATCTTCACCGTCTTGCCAATCTTATTGAAGATGGCTTCGGTGAGCTCCATGTACTTGGCTGGCACTGATGGCTCCGAGATCTCGATCGCAGTAAGGGACTGAGAGACCATAGCCGCAATGTTGGGGAGCGTCCGAACGACCCAAGCCCGGTCCTCTGTGTTCTCGGATGTCGTCTCGCTTCCGTATATCGTAGCTTCTAGCTTGCCTCGAGTCCAGCCGGCGGCTACGCTGATCAGAAGCTTGTCTTTCAAAGCCTCTTTCGTACCCGGCTTGGACAGAACTTCTTCGACATCCGCGGGGTCCACTCCTAGCACTACAACATCCGATTTTTGCAAGGCCGCAATGTTGTCGCCCCTTGAAACCACGAGCTTGTCTCCTGCACTGGAGAAGCGTGTCTTTAGGGCCTCTTCAGACTTTTCGCTTCGAACACATGCGATGAATTGAGTGATGGGGAGGGTGTTGTCTTCCAGCAGTGATTTCAGAATGGGAATCCCTAGGTTACCTATGTACCGGTTGATTAGCATAGGTAGTTCGAACGATCAATCTCATATGATAGTAACTTACCACAACCCAAAATGCACAGCTTGACATCCTTGAATGCTTCCATGTTGACTCTTGTGGTCTAATGTGAGATGTGTACTGTTTGCCGGCTGATGAGAGGCTGGGGGTTGAGAGGAATCTGGGCTAATTCTCGCTTGGTTGAAGTTGTTGTTTGTCCAATACCTTTTTCGGCCGACTGCTCTGAGTTGAACTGAAGAAATGCCCCTCCCCCTACTATCTTGATGTGAATCGAGTGCGATAAAGCTACCCTGGTCCTAGTAGCTACCCCTCACACCGGCGCTGGACGGGAGATCCCCCGCCACGAAGCTAATCAAGTGGGGTTGATATACGGGAGGCCATCCGACACAACATCGACCTCACGGAGTCACGGCACTCTCTCTCTCTGAGTCTCTTTACTCGGAACATATCACGAGAGACCCACACATGTCAGATAAGATTAACGATTAACGAAGAAAGATCGTTTTGCTATCTTTAGCCAACAGTCCGAGACCGGAAGAATCTAGACCGCAGTCTCCTGCCCACCTCCGCCTTGAGCGCCGCATACTCGTCCACCGTCCTGGAAACGGCATCCCGGTTCTCCACCGCCCTCCGCAAAAGATACGCCACGCACTCGCCCATGCTGCCCCACGTCGAGCACTTCCACACCTGCGGCGAAGGGTCTTGGCTCCCCTCCTCCTTGAGCGCCAGCAGCGAGAAGCTGACCTCGTCCGACATGCCCTGCAGCTGCGCGAAACCAACCGGCACCGTCGGGAGTCCTTCCTTTAGCCTCTGTTGGTGGAGCTTGTGCGCCGTGACCACGCTCTCCTTGTTGTGACTCGCCAGGAAGAGGTTGAGCGAGGGGAACGGCTTGCCGCCCGGGGCTCCATATTCTCCAATGTGCCGTCTAAGGGCACCCTGCGCGATGCTGTTGTAGGCGTTATCAGTATCCTTCTTTGTGTCGTGAATCAGGGACCGCTCGTCGGAGCCCATGTAGGCGCCTCTGACTAGCTTCAGGCCGTGCGTGAAGCCTTCTTGGTTGGCCATCTCCAGGTGCTTGGCCAGGGTGGTCGGAGTGCTCTTGAGATATGCCTGGTAAGTGTTGTAAATCGTAGCGTAGCCGTCGCGGTTGAATTTGCGCATCAGTTCCATGCCTGCAAGGAAGATGCCCCATTGGAAGTGTTGAGACTCGGCGTCAAGGAGGAGCCTCACGCCACGGTCTTTGCATCTTTGGCTCACTTCTTCGAGGGCTTGCATCATTTGTTGGGGAGGCAGCTGCCTTGCGGCAAAAGCTTCTGTGACACGAGGGCCGGCTCCTGTAAGTCTGCGAGTTGGCAATGTTAGCAAATTGTCAGGTATCATAAGGCGTATAAGTGATTTTTAGCTTACTTGAGAGCAAGTTGATCGCCATCACCAAGTAGATCGACAGTCTCCAAAACACCCTGCCTCCAGGACTCGATGGTAGAATCGAGACCACTCTTTGTCAGATCCTCCGACTCGATACCCAAGCCGTGCTCCACGTTCGTCTTTGCATCAAAAATTGTTTCTTTCGCGTATGTGAGGATTGTACCGCGGAAACCCATAAATCTCAGGTGCCGCATGGTCTCTTGCGTCTCCTTTGGTGTCTCTCCCGCACAGAACTGCTTGTAAAAAACGCTCTTGAGCAAAGAGTGAAGAACAGGATTTCTGTCGACATCTGTGAAGAATCCTCTGTTTGGTCTTGTGAAGAATGATAGCGCTGCGAGTGAAGGGCCGAGGAGCATAGGCTTTGAGGAGATGGCAGAGACCAAAAGAGACCTCATGAGAACTGGTGTGGGCAGAGCTGCCAAAGTAGAAGGTGTGACAATACCAGTCGCCTTGTCTGCAACTAGGGGTGCTGTAGAGAGTGACCTTGGTCTAGTCGTCTTTGAGAATGCGGTTGTGACATGGCGGCTAACAGGCTTTCCTGCCGTGAGGGAGGATTTGCAGTATGAAGGCTTCATGGTGAGAATTACTGATGTGATGATGATTATTCTGACTTGAACTCAATAGTATCTACTAGAGCGGACGCATTGCCTTTATGATGTGGCATGTGGCACATCGTGGTCCATCCTGGTGAGCCGTACCAGTTCCCTTTCCTACACACCAACGCATAGCTGATCCATCAGACGCTCCCAATGACATCGGAAGTGTCAGAATGCGTATACTCCTTTGGAAACTCAATAGACACACAGCCACGTGGATTCCGATGCCAGCTTATCGATACCCCGCTTAACAACGCGGGGTAAGATAGCACAGGCATTCATGTCTGGCTGTCACGAGGTGACAAAGATAGGTGTGCATGCAGTGTGCGCTTCCGGTGGCACATCTCGGGGGTCCGTGATGACGGGCTAGATTGAAGGTTCGCTGAAACCAAAACCGGCCTTGGAATCCGATTGTTTTGGGTCATGTTTGTGGGGGTGGACGGATCTTTGAGCGACTGGTCGGTTTCGAATCCGGATGGGTTGAGTCGGAGAGGGGGCCGATGATAGTCTGAGTCGGGGCAACGGGTGGCAGGTACGAAAAATGCGCCGAGTGATACGAGCATCGCGGGGATTCGGCCTAGGTCCTATCACGGAGCACCCCTTGATTCCTTTGACTAAGTGAAATGGTCTAGTGATCAGTTAATGACTAGTTGCAGATGCATTGTCGAGATGCATTGTCGGAAAATCGAAACCAAGGGATTGGTATAAGCCCGGCATTCGCTCCGTTGAGGGGTCTATACAAATACCGCCGGCTACCTTGACCATATGGGGCAGATAGTGGCGGGTTGTATAGTCGCTGTTGATCAGAGAGATCTCCTCAAGGCAACTTTCCTCCACCTCTTGTTGCCTGTCCCACCCCCGAGTTGGTCTTGTCCTCAGCGTACCGTTTGTACACCTCAATATAGGCATCACCGTCACTTAGCGTGTCCTTTACGCTTTGCCTCTCTTTGATAGCATCGTACCATTGCCTCCACCTCTTCCATACCGCTTCATCATCGCCGCCTTCCCCTTCAGAGGGGATCCCAAGTCCTCCTGGCTTGTAATGATCGAATAGGAACAGACGCATGGCCCAAGGGGCTATCATCACGTCCACGAGACTGAATGTCTTTCCCAAGAACCAGGGACCTTCGGAATCCATCTGTGCAGTCAAAGTTTTGATGTGACCCAAGAACTCATCACGTGCTTTTTCGATGCTGTACTCCTTCTCTGGAGTGTGTTGAATGAATTTGTAAAATGCCGGCACGACGCGAGAGTTGATGTGATCGATCCACAACCGGCACCTCGCACGGTCATACGCCGCCTCCGGAAGAAGGTGCGGCCCATAGTTGTTCCCGGCATATGCTTCCTCAAGGTACTCGGAAACCACAGTGCTGTCGTAGAGCGGTCGTTGCTCGTTGCCCTTCACATCCATAGGAACGGCCAAGGTCGGGACCAGCCCCCGAGGGTTCATCTTTAGGAACTCGGGATCCTTCTTGTACGGGTTAATCTCGATGTACTGGTGGGGAATCTGTTTTTCGTGGAGGACGATCCATGATCGCTGGACAAAGGGGCAGAACCAGCCGCCGTAGAGCTTCAATGGGTGCTCTTCCAAGTGCTTTGCTGCGAAGTCGGCTGCGGCACCCGTGGTACGCGCGGCGATTGATGTGTCCACATTTGACATGTTGCCAAGTAGCACGAAGTTGAACTAGAGTTACAATATGCCAGATGACTGTGGCTCAGCGTTCTCTAGCTTGTTTTGTTGATGAGGTATTATGTGTATCTTATGTGGCGATGGTAAAGTTCTAATGATGATGGAAATGATGCGACCCCTCTGATGACGTGTTACTTTACAGCAGACAGCCGGAAATATGGAGGTCTCGGCCGGCTCTTACTGCTGGTATCCACTTCAAAGCCGTTCACTTCGGCAAATATCTCCGGATTACCGCCGCTGCTACAACGCCAACCCAAATCAATAGAACTCCTACTGGAACTTAGTATTCGAAGGGAGCTTAAGGCTTGAAGATCAAGTGTAATATTGGCAAGAATCTCTTTATCGAGTGCAAGTGGAATGCGTGATTATTCGCCAGACTAGGATAAGTGATGGCTTTGATGTCAAACCCCCATTTCTAAGTCGCCGGTACAAGAGTATCGTGGTTAATCTTTTGTGCCACAGGAGTATACCTCCACCGACTGAAGTATGCGGGCGTCATCCCATCACCCCCATTGTTAGTAGCATACGCCCCGACAATGGTGCCTACAGGATCGCCATGTCAATCATCAGAACTTCAATGGACGGAGTTGGGGGGCTTACCGGTGAACGGGCCACTGCCTCCAGAAACGATCAACGCATTCGCCGATCCAATTTCCAGATATTCTTCTGGGCGAGAAGCCGGAGCTGCGCCGAAAACATACTTTGAGTCGCTGATAGCAGATACGGAGAGCTTTATCGGCTCCGATCTCCAGGCTTTGGGCACTGTCACGAGAGCTATCTCGGGAACGGTGATGTTGGGCTTTCCTGAGGCCTCGACCTTGAATCGGAACTTCGGAACAAGCGACTGGTTGGAGCAAGCTGGCAAGTTCACGATGCCTAAATCTATGTGCTGGAATTGGGTCAAGAAGACCGAAATGCCGGCTTCCTCGTTTTCAACTTTTGGCTGGAATGAGACGTCGACGGTGTAGTTGAACAGCGTAGCACTCTGCTTGCGTGCGATGAATCCGAGACCATCTCGTTTTGGGTTAAATTCTGGTGTTGCTGAAAGGTTGACAGGTGAAGGAGATATCTGCAGCGTGTTGGCATGCACCTCCGGTGAGACTCTGAACAGATCTGTCTTTGGTGGACGCCAAAAGATAAAATGCCTGGGAATCTCCGAGCCCGGCGTAAAGTCGACAACGTCAGGTTCGTTGATCCAATGACCATTGCCGGGGATATCTCTGTTCGTGGGAGGCAAAGGTCCATCCATTACACCAAGTACCTCGTCAAGTACTGGCCAACCCCCATCATCCCATTTGACGGCAAAGAGAACAGTCTCGCGCCCCATTGGGTAAATCTCCCACTCGGGACCTGACCTGGTTGCCAGCGCGACACCCCACCAATTCCTGGAGGCGTCTTGGAAGAGGTCAGCGTGTCCTACCGTCTGAAAATACAAGTCGGTATTCTTGGCCGTTAGAATAGGGTTGTGCGGAGCTCCTTCGTACGGTCCTGCCAACTCTTTCGCTCGAGCAATCGTTACAGAGTGATTTGTTTCCGTTCCACCCTCTCCAATCAGCAGATGATAGTAGTCATCTTTGCGATACAAGTGCGGCCCCTCGGGATTGCGATCCCCGGTGCCATTCCAGACTTTGATAGGCTCCTTTGCCGCGCCCGTCGAAAGATCGATTTCGCTAATGTAGATACCGGCAGCCACCGACATGTACACCTTGTTATTGTCCCAAAAGATGTCCGGGTCAATATCGTTTGCCGGATTCTCGACGCGAAGGGGGCCCGTCCACGAGGCATCATCGTATGGGTCGGTGGTTGTGAAGAGTAAGATCTTGGGGCCCCACCCTTCATACCAAGAGACGTACGATGTGATGAGGTAGAACGTTCCGTTGCGGAACCTGATTGTAGACGCCCAAATACCCTCATTCTGTCCCGAGTTCCGGTAGAGTTCCGGCACTTGCTCCGGTCGCGTCAAAGCATTGCTGGCAAGTCTCCAATTTACCAAGTCCTTGCTGGCGTATACGGGAACACCCGGGAAAGCCAGAAATGAGGAGACAGTACAGAAGAACGTGTTATCATATTCCTTGACAAAAGTGCAGCTAGGATCAGAGTTCCAACCCGGGAGGATCGGGTTGTTGAAGGTTTTGTTGACCTCCTGAGACTGGCTTTGGGCCGCCAGTGTGACGATTGACAGCCAGACGAGGCCGAAGAGTCGCATTGGGAGATCTGAGACGAACGTGATCAATCTGAAGATGTCGGATCTTGTCTCGCAGCACTTCGAGTTTGATTGAGTAGCCCTGGGCGTTAAGTCGCCTTTTGTATTAAGTCTCTTTTCCAACCAAGGTACATCTTGGCGATTACGCACTGTCGGCAATACACAGAGTTCTGCTTGTGGCATAATTGTGGGCGAACCCGAGAACGATTTCTTAGCAATTTCACTGCATTTCTTCCACCAATTCAATGGTCTGATTTTGATGCCATCTTGGGTGATTAAGGTATCCTAGGGCGGGGTTGAGCGTTCATATGTGGTTTGTCTATCGTCTTGAACCCCGCACAAATTACCCGTCGTCTTCGGCTCTTTTCCCGATGATACCGTCGTATTCACAGGCTTGATCTATCCGACAAAGTCGCTTATAAACAAGAGTGCCTAGCGTATGCAAGCGGCTGACACCTTTCAGGGGATAATCGCGGAGTTAGCAATGGTTGCTAAGTCGAATAAACATAAAGCATCCTAGACCTACTTATGAGGCACTTTTGTCCTGTCTTCATTTTGTTCTGAGCGACTGCACGAGGTGTCTACGACTTTTGTAACATGCCACCTAGGGGAACCATACTCACAGTACAATATCTTTTGGTAGCCGCATTTCGTGTTCAAAAGCCTTCGATGTTCATGAATGCGCAGGGATTGATGGAATTCAGAGAGTGAATGAGTGTTATAGAATGTTATATATCTGAAGTAAGCTAAGAATCGAAGGTTGTAAGACAATAGATAGCTCAAATTTTCTGAAATTTACCGCCGCCAGATGCAATTCCCTTTTGACCGTACCGTGCAACCCGCTCAATGCACATGCAATTGCCGCCATGACGGCCCAATAGCTCCCGCAATCAAATGGCCTAATCATCGATAGACCATATGTTTAGAGCTTGAAGCCTCCAAGGGGGTTCGGGTTGGGGATGACAAAGCCACCCTGCTGAACAGGAGGAATGACAGCATCGCCCTTCTGCGCAGCCAAAGCCTTGTGCTTGGCGAGAGTGAAGTCGGGGCTGTCAAAGTTCTGGTTGATGACGCCGACCATGCCGTTCTTGCAGTGCTGGCCGGCGTTCTGGGCGCAGTAGTACCAGATGGGCTTCTTGTCCTCGACGACGATTTGGAAAACGTTGGCGGACTGGCCCTCTGGAGTGAAGAAGTTGAAGCCGGAGAAGAAGGAGGAGCCGTCAGCCAAGGGGTTGCACGGATTGCCAAAGTTGGACTCGGCGACGGAGTGGTTGCGGGGCAGGTAGTGCCACTCGACGATGTCACCGACCTCGGCGACGACGTTGTCCGGGTCGAAGCGGAGGCCGCCGAGGCCGGCGACGACGGAGTGGGTGACGCCTGTGAGCTCGTAGGTGCGGGTGGGGGTCTTGGTGCCGGCGGTGTTGGTGGGAGCGGCGGAGACGGTGGCGGCGGCGGCCAGGAGGACAGTGGAGAAGGTCTTGATGGAGAACATTTTGTCTGGATCCGTGATTTTGGATTTGTGTAAGAGGTAGAACTCGGATGCGTAGCGAGAGAGAAGACTCTTGGAAATAAAGAAAAATAGGAAAGAAGATAGGAAAAGTTGGAAGGTTGGTTTGGTTGTTTGTGCGAATGTGTGATGATGAGAGAACAAATACACTAACCGACAGCGACATCTTCTTGTTGTATATAATTTACAGCGTCGTACGATGTTATTACTTTGGGTCTTTGGTCATCGTGACCAGCTGACGGCGTTATTATACAGCCCTACGGAAGCATCCTCTTCCACCTACACGACCCGCCTCCTCCGACTGGGGGAAGCTCATCTCCCAGCTTCCTTTGCGTGAACAACGCTAGCTATCACGAGTTATAGTACGCAGCAATAGGTATACGGAGTATAATAAAAGTAGCTTAATATATTAAAATAGAAATAAATAAAAAGAAAAGGTTTATATATATAATATTTAAAATAAATACGTAATTTAGTACGTAACAGGTACTTTATAAAATACGGTTATTATCCTTATTATATAATATACCCCCTAATTACGACCGCTAAGGAGCTATTATACTTAAAATAGAACCTCTAAATACCCTTATAAAGGCCCGATTTAGTTAAATATAAATAAATAAAAAATAAGCGTAAAGGATACGTATTTTTTAAATTACGTTTATTATATATATATTCTTTTATTTAAAATAAATAGAATCCTAATTTAGAATAGTACGTATTCTATTATTTTTAATATATAAATTACTAAGGGCGAGGCTACTTAACTACCTCGCGTATATTTAAATTCTTATAATATTACTTAGTTATTATTTTTCTTCTTTTTTTTAACCCTTTTATAGTTATTATACGTACCCCTATTTACTATACGTACGTACCTATACCATTAAATCGTTTATTAATTTTATTCTAAATATAAATATTTAATATATCTAAAAATAATAATAAGTTTTATATAATTTCTATAATACCTCTTATATACGTATTATATAGTTTATTAAGAGTTTAGATAAGTAATAATATTAATAAGCCCCTTTAAGTCGTTACTCCCCCCTATAACTTCTTATTTACTTATTAAAGCCTAGTTACTAAGCTCTCCCTCCCTAATTAAAAAAATATTAAGGCTACTAATTAAAATACTAAAAACTTTATTAAGTTTAAAGCTTTTTTTAATAATTATAATAAGGGTAATAATAAAATAAATAATAATAATAAGAGCTCTAATAAGCTTTTACCTATCCCCCCCTTAGAGCTTAAGAATAAAAATAAAACTAGTTCGGATAATAAGCCTTTTAAAAAGGGTATATCGTATATTATTATTTTAAAAATTTATATTTAATATTATTTTAAAATCTAAAAAACGTAAAACTAGCTCTTTTTAAAAAAGTAATAAGAAGTAAAAAAGAACGCTAAAAAATAAAAATACCCCCCGTAGTAAGTATAGTTCTCTTTACTATTCTAAGCCTATTTAACGTATATTTAGTCCTTAAGAAGCTTAAAAGAGAGGTTCTTAAAAAATAAGAGGTTTAGTACTTACCCTATTTTAAAATAGCCCTTTAGTATACCGAACCTAAGAATAGTAGTTATTATTTTATAAAAAATAATAATTAATATACGTACTATTTTAATAGCCGTTCGGCCGAGGGGTATATTAATATATTAGTCGTCTTATAGCTAATAACCTAAGCCCTTATTAAGGCTATTATAAATAGCGCTTTCTCTTTTATAAATATATTATCCTTTTTTATTATTAAGAAACGTACTCCTAACTATAGTTTTAATAAAATATCGATCTCCTCGTAACTATATATTATATTTATATTATAAAATATAAAAGTAAAAGTTTAAAACTAGAGAATTAGTAAGTTTTAGAGGCTATATAGAGCACGTTAAAGCTTATTTATTTTATTAATAACCTTATATCTTTTTAAGAGTTTAATAATTACTAATTTCTCGTTCTTAAGAAGCGTATTAAAAAATACGTTAATAATATTATACTAGTTTATTTTAAAATCGAATTAAATAACTATTACTATTATAAGCCTAAAAGCCTTTATAGTGAGCATCGAAGCGTACGTATTTTATAAAAAGTTAAGTAATTATATATCCCCCCTTATATATATACGTGCTTTTACTTTATAAACCTCGTTATTAGTATCGTATTTATAAATATATACTTACTTTAATAAAAATAAGATCCCTTATTTAAAATTATAATTAACTTCCTCTTATATACTAATATCCCTTAGCTTTTTTATTTTTACGTTTATAGCATCCCTAAGTAGCTTTTATAATTATTATAAAAAATATTTAATATTACTAAACTTTTTAAATAAGCTTTAAAAATTAATTTTAATAAGTCGTAGTTTCTAAACTCCTCCGGAGCGCTCTAAATAAGTCCTATAAACTACTCTTTTTACTACTTAATAAAATATTATATATCCTATACTACTTTTTTTTATAGCTTTTTACTAATTAAGTATAAAAATAAAAAAAAAGCAGTCCTAGCGGCGGTTATAATAATCGCTATTTTTTATATTTAAATATAAAAGCGTCGTAAAAATATTATTATTAAAGCGTTATAGAGGTTTACGGGCCTAGTTTAAATATCTAAAACCTAACAGAGCTTTACTTAATACTTAATAAAATAGTTCTTATAAGCTCTATTTTTATATAATAATAAAAGTTTATTATAAAAGTTCCTTATTAACGTTAACTTTAGTATTAAGAATTACTTCTTTATAATTAGTACTTTATTTACTATATACTCTAGCGTTTTATTAAAAACCGTTAAGAATTAAAAACTTAAAAACCTCTATAATATATATAAGTATTTATAAAAAAAATTATAAACTACGTAGAGCTATTTATAACTTAGTTATTATAACCCCTTTTTTACCCCTACCCTTAAGCTTATATAAAGGGGTTATTTTAAGGGTTAATAATAATAATAAAACTATATTAACCTCTTTAGCCTTATTAACCGCACCCTAAAATACGTCTATTAATTACTTAATATCCTAAATAATTAAAAATCTAATAATAATACTATCCTTAACTATAAAGTTATTTTAAATACTAGTATTTTTAAAATCTAGATCTACTTCCCTAAATACTTAAACTAACTTATCGTTAGTATTAAAAAGTTCTTATATCTCTTAAATTACTAAATTTACTTACTTACTTATAATAGCTTACTCCTTATATATAAGATTATAAAAAACTTCTTTATTAAACTTAATATTCTTTATAATAAATACCTACTTAAGTATAGGTACCTAGACCCTATATAAGTTATATATTTTTAATATATATCTAACTAGGTATCCTATATACTTATAAAGAAATACTTTAAACTCTTTTTATTATATACCCCTCTTACGATCTTTATAAAAAGGGTATACTTAGTAACTATATATATAAAAACTACTCCCCCCGACGGAGTAATCT
Organism: Colletotrichum costaricense; assembly: GCF_030867565.1. Classification (NCBI taxonomy): domain Eukaryota; kingdom Fungi; phylum Ascomycota; class Sordariomycetes; order Glomerellales; family Glomerellaceae; genus Colletotrichum; species Colletotrichum costaricense. The sequence goes on along the minus strand of NW_026848232.1, from coordinate 1,891,488 downwards.
ACCGGGGCCGTACCGTATATTACGTATTAAGGAAAACTAAGTATATTACGCTCTATACTTAATTACTAATTAAAATAGCTCCCGACCTTCCCCCGTTTCTAACCGTTTAGAGAGCGAGCTATACTTATTCTAATATATATAAGACCTCTTAGTACTAGCCCGCGTAAGTAGCTAGATTTTATATTATATACTCCTTTTTATTAAGAGTTAGGGAGCCCTTTATATATTCTTTTATATTTATAATATAGCCCGTATTAAAAGGATTTTTAGCTCCGTAAAGTATAATTTCTAAGCTAACGTTAATATATTAAATCTTAACGTCCGTATTAGCCCGGCTATTTACGGCGTTCGTACTATTACTTAACTAAATTCCGTATTATTAAAAAGTACTTTACTAATCTTTAGGTATATTTATATTAGTTACGATAGTTATAGTATTAAGCTAGCTAAAGAGGGTGCCTAGCCCGAGAGGGGTAGACTTATCGATAGGCATCTTTAGAGTAATAGTTTATATATTAATAAGTTTATTTAATAGATTTATTTAGTAAATTTATTTAATAAATTTATTTAGTAAATTTATTTAGTTTAAATAAAGAGCAGCTTTAGGTAATATTAGAAGTAATAAGAATAAAAAGAATCTTTATAAGCTCTAAAGAGTAATAGATATTAGCCTATTTAACCCTTTTCTAAAAACCTCTACGTTATTATTAAAGTTTAGAACTTTTATAATTAAGAAAGGCCGCCTCTAACTATTATAGCTAATTATTATAACTAACTATTACGGCCGACCTTTATTATTAACCTTTTTAGCTAGCGCTACCGTAAAGTAGCTTACTTATCCTAAATTATATAGCGGTTTTTATATTAAAATTACTATATTATATTAAGCACATACTTAGGGCACATTACGTATATTATATAATTAAAAAGTATACCGTATTATATAATTTCCCTTAAAAGCGTAATCCCGTTAAGGTCGATCTTTTGTGCCTATAAAGCCGGAAAAAAACCACTATATATAAAAACTATTAAAATACGGAGTTATTAATTTAAAATCCCGTACTTAATAACCCGTCTATTACTAGCGTTAATATTACTTCTACTAGTTAATTTCTATTATAATAAGCAAATCTCCTTTATTAGCCTCCCGTAAAATAATATTATAAATAAAAATTATTACTAATACTATTTCGTTCTATAAATTCATAAAAAGATTTATAAAAAAGCGCATCTTACGAGCTTTAATAATTATAAATTAACCTACTCTTTTTATATTACTTACTAATTCTTTTATATATAAAAATAAAAGTTCTATTCTAATTCCTAGCTCGCTATACTACGTTTTATATACATATCTAACGTTTATAATTAAAAAAGTAGTCTTATTATTACTTCTAAAAAAGTAAATTAAAATCCTTTTTTAATAACGAATCGCTACCTCGAGGTTCTATAATATAAAAAGCACTTCCTCCTCTATTTTAATCCTTAAAAAGAACCCCCTAAACTACTTACTATATTCGTTAAAAGCTATAAATATATATTATTATTTATTAAAAAATAATTTAAAATAAAAAAGATCCTAATATATATAGTACTATAATTATAAAGCTCTCTTTAAAAGTAGTCCTCTTAAAACTACTATCTTAGTATCGGATAATATACATACTTTATACTTAATTTATAATAAAAATTTAATACGTATACTTTAAGTCTTATATAATAATTAATAAAGAGTATTAGGTCTAAAATAACTTATTTTAAAATACTAAAAGAGCGCACTATTAAATCTCTTATAAATACGTTAATACGAGTAATAGAATTTTCTATAGCTAATTAATAATATAATACTAGCCGGGCTCTATAAAATACGCTTAAGGTTTATAAAAAAAAATAGGATTAAAAAAGCTTATACTTAAAAAAAACTAAATTATTCTTTTAAATAAGCTACTTTTTAATAATACTTTTATAAAACGTTTCTTATTATAAAGTATAATTTAAACCGTAGTATTAAAATATGCTTCTATTTAATAAAGTCTTTAAAACTATATTAATATAAAATCCCTTAATATAAATAACGTTCTAAAACTTTAAATTATAAGTTCCCTTTCCTTTAGGTCTATCTAAAACGCCCTTTATAATATAAATACTATATATAATAATAAATAATATAATAATTCCTAATTTAATATAATTATTATTACTTAATAATACGTAACTTTTAAGTTTAAATAGGCTCTTATTATTAACTAAATATATTACTCTATAGCTATTTATTACTATACTCTAAAAAAAAAAATAAATACTATTTATAAAAGTACTAAAAATTACGTTTATTTCTAAGTCCTAACTCTTTATAAATATAATAATTACGTAGCCCTCGTCCTAGTTTATTAATAAGCTCGTTATAAGTTAGTTAAAGGATCCTTTTAAAAACCTAAGTTTCTTAAGAGTTCTATCGTTTTTTAACTATCTAGCTTTCTTAAGCTTACTATAAAATAATTTCTACTTACTTAATTTAATAATAATAAGGACTTTCTCTATATAACTCTTTAATATCCGTATTAATAACTTACTAACGTTTCGGTTTATAAGTACCTATTTTAGTTTTTAATATACTAAAAAGCGCTATAAATATATATAATTATAAAAGTATATAACGTTACCCTTATTATTTATATTATTAACTAAGTTAGAGTATTTAATAAAAGTAAAATAAGCCCCTCCTTAACCTAAAAGCTTTTTAATATATACGTCCTAGGTTACTAAGCTAAATATATATATAATCTCTTCGAGGGTTTTAATATACGTTCCGAAAACTATTAATTCGCTAAAGGTTTTATATATATATTAGCCCTATATAAAGTTAAATCTAAACTTAACTATAACTAAGAAATTAAATACGGCAATCTCTCTATTAATTTTTAAAATATTATACGTTTTAGCTTAGAAATAAGCAAATTACTACTCCTTATACTAGTATTAAAGGTTAATTCTAATCCTCGCTTTATTAAAAACTTATTAATATTCCTCTTAAACCGCATTTTTAACTACTATTTTAAAAAGCTAAAGTTCTTACTTTAATTATTTAATAATTTATTATATATTAAACTTAAAGCCGTCCTCGGTAGCTTTTTAAAATATATATTTATAAAAAATAGCGTTAATTAATTTTACTAATTACTAAATAAGGAGTTTAATATATATATTAATAATATTACGTTCCTAAGCTTTAAATTATTTATATTTAGTATTAATCTCCTATTATTTTTAAATATTCTTAAGTATATAAATCCTCTTTATAAGTATAATATAAGGATAGATTTATTTATATAAAATAAGTAGTATAGTTAGTTTTATAAAAAAAAACCTAGCTTAGTTTTATAAATTACTTATACTTAAAAAAGTTAAAGAGGTTATATTAAGAATTATATTTAAAAACTATTAATAAAGGATTTCCTAATTTCTTTAGTTATTTTTAAATACCTTATAGTATACTTAATAAGCTTATAGTTCTTTTTTATTATAAGTTATAACTAATTATCCGAATTTAAAAAGTAAAATAAGAGCTATAAAAAGGTCGAAGAGTATATTAAAATCTAAAGTGTCTAAGTCGACGTATTTATAAACCCCGACGCCCTTATTTATAATACGAAGTATATTAAACTATTTAATTTAACTATTATAGCTAGTTAATTTAGCTTAGGCTAAAGTAAATACGAATACGTTAATTATATTAAAAAGATTATAAAAATCGTATTAATAAGTATATTATCGTAATATAAGGTCTTAATTAAGAACTAAGTTTATAATTATTATAAGTTATAGTACGTAGTAATAGGTATACGGAGTATAATAAAAATAGCTTAATATATTAAAATAAAAATAAATAAAAAGAAAAGGTCTATATATATAATATTTAAAATAGACACGTGATTTAGTACGTGACGGGCACTTCGTAAGATGCGGTTACTATCCCTGTTACGTGACACTAGCTCTCCGAAAGAAGGTTCCTCATCTGTCATGTACCGCCTGGCACGCAGATCCGGGACGGCGGTTACCCGGAGGGCTGCCAACCGGCACTAGATCCTTTGTTGGCGCTAGAATCTCACTCAGACGAACGAGGAACGCGACGTGAGTGGTCCGTTGCCGCGCAGCTGCGGACAAAGAACGTGCTGACAGTGGAATTGGCGTCTGACCTATGCGTGTGCGGCACATATCGCAGAAGCTAAGGTCGTTAATAGCCGGGGGCTGAGCTCGCTCGTAGGCTGCCAGCAAACACCGCCCCGATGCTGAGATGAACGCTGCCCGCGTCTAATTTTAAACTCCATTACCAATTACAAGCTAGCCAAGTGGTGACTGATAAACGTGGTATATGTGCATGACTTTGCCATGCGGACTAGCCCTGAGTATATTTGTATCCCTACTTTTGCTCTAGCTCCCTCCGAACCTAGGTCGATGGAAAATCCTGCGATGCCGAAAATAGGTGTTTGATATTCACGATACCTTCGTTCCGTTTCCGAACTGAGAATTATATCACTTCATCCCGGTTTAATCAGAATCATAGGCTAATGCCCCATCTTGATATCTGGAATGAGCGCAGTTGACCCTGACTATCCACTTGTACGGTGGCGCCTGGCAAAGTGGAAAACCCCGTCAATACTTCATAGCCTGAACTAGGCATCAGCGGAAGCAGAAAAGAAGGGCTTCTTGATGCCTATACGCATCTCGCAGAGTTAGAGAGCTTGAGCCCGATGACGGAAGACGGAAGACGGTCCGCGACAGAAACCAGGACTCTGCATATCCCCAAATGACAAGATTAGAGCAACGTAAGCTAAGTACCTTACAGACCGATGTATAGACCTTTTGAGCCGAAGGATCGATTTAGCTTGTCGGCGTCTCGACAAAAATTCTCTCTTCAACATATTTCAGCAGCGACCAGTCATATGGCCTACATCCATGATGCTCGAGTTCCGAGATACGTCCTTCAGTAGGCTGCTAATCTCAGCTGTCCTTGATCACCAAGACCTTGCGCCTAATGTGTGACTTGCCTGGAGCCAATCAACAGCATGAACAATCTCGCTGCCGAGAATAGCATGAGGCTATGGACTTCACTGCGAGTATTGACACCTACGTTAGGAAGTTTCTAGGTCGTCCGCATAAGCCCATACGTATAGCTCGTATTTTCCTATACCTCTTTTTGAAAATCTAAACCCCAAAAGAACCCAAGATCGTGTTGCTATGCTAGGTATAATGGAAAGAAGAATGACAGAAAGGAAAAGAAAACTGAAAGCAAGGCTATATGCAATGGTCGTTTTCGGTCGTAAGCCATGATCACCCATCGCATCCCACAGGCAAAAGCTGGCAACCGTATATCATACAGCTCTCGTCAGATGGTATCGTCGCCAAACAAACAGGACAAGACACGAGGAAACACGACCGCGGTCTAGGTTTCACCCGGCCTTGACGGCCTTCTCAGCTCCTTCTCCATCCTCGGACTCTTCCCCATCCTCCCCATTCGCCTCGGCCTCCTCAGCCTCCTTCTTCTCCTGTTCCAGTTTATACCAAGGCCCGTGTATCGCACCCGTTCCAGCGCCAACCAATAGCCCGAGCCCTGTCGTAGGGATAGCTGTGACACCGCCGACAACAGCCCCCACCAACGTACCCACCCCGGCGCCCAGTCCCGTACCAAGTCCGGCGCCGATGCCCGCGCCACCGATGCCGCCCTGCCACACGCCGCTCTGCAGCCGCTTCGACTGCTTAGCTGACCCCTGAGCCTTCTTCTCGTGCTCCGCCGCCTCGGCGAGTATCTTCTTCTTCTCCTCCGGGTCCTCGGTCGCCTCAGCCCGCTCGCGAAGCGCCTGCGCAGCTTCGGTCTCTTTCTGTGCCTCTTCGAGTTTGGCGGTCGCTTGGGCGAGAACCTTTTCTTTTTGGGTCTGCTTTTGCTCTTCCGTCTGCTTCTCGTCGGGCGGTGTTGGTGGGGACGACATTATGTGAAGTGTGGCGTCGGTGGCCGTGCGAGGTTGCTCGAAGAGGAGCTTTGGGACGCTTGAGGCTGGAGCTCGGGGAATGGAATGCTGAGGTGGGATGAAGTGTGGAGTTGCGCTGTGCTGTGCCGTACGGTCGGGACGAAACAGTGCAATGAACAAGGTGAAGGAAGGGATGCTGTCGATTACTTGCCAGATTTCGGTAGCGAGTCGTGCAGGTCTGACAGTACCTGGGTAGGATTTGCTTGCGGACTATTGCAAGGTTTTGGAATTACTCGATATCGAAGAAGTCAAGGAAAGTTGGGCGGGCAGCAGCCATAGTGAGGGAGGTACTGACATCATTCGCTTATTGCTTTTTCTGTTTTTCATGTTCTCGCAACATCCCTGCTGCGTGGCGGGGTTGATCTGCTGCCACACGCACAGTGACGTCGGGATCGGGTAAGTTCATAACATGGGGCGAGACGAGCTTAAACGCTCAGAGGTATCTCCTTAGACCATCAGTATTCCAGCTCTCAAACTTTCTCTTTCTGCATGCAAGTCGTTTTCCAATTGCATAAATGCGTTTTGGATGACCTGCTCACGTGAAGATGGTTTCAGCATTCTGTCACATGCGATTTCCAAATAGTGGGGACTCACGTGGACTGGCGGGAGGTTCGCGACCTTGAAGGAAGGGACAACATTGAGAGTAGCAAAGACCAAGCTCAGGTACCTACTCCTTCACTGGTCACGGTTCTCCAGGGTTCATCTTCATCCCCCCTAGACTCGATATCACAGTTGCTCTACTAGCCAGTCCCGTCGTAGGGTCAACTTCCCCAACCCATTGTTGCACTACCTGGTCTAGAACTTTTGATATAAAGCTTGTGCGAGATTCAAGTAATTTAGTATGGTTTCCCCAGGATGGATGCATGTGAATAATTCTTAAAGACAATAATCACTTGAAATACCTAGTCATCTGGCTACTCTCAAAGTAGATTGACCTCTGAAAGGGAAGTCGAGTCGAGAATATTCATGGAACACCGCAGACGACAGATAGCCTACACGTAGAGCCCATTTCTCAAAGATAGAGATTGATGAATACTCCAGATTGAGTTCGAACTATCACTAAATTCGAAGTGCTGTCCTTGGGCACTGCCAATCTGGTTGTGCTAAAGGTTGGGTTGGAGCCTCGGGCACTGTTATGAGCTGAAACCCTCGCACAAATTCACATCGCAAATTTCGAAGTTCTTAAGATCGACCTATTCTCATGTCCCCTCACAACACGTATAGGTTCTACTCATGGGCTTGTCATAATGAGATAGTATGACAGAGAACGAAAAATCCGCACTAGGTGAAGAGTTTTCCTTTTACTTGGGGCCCAACAGAAAATTTCAGATTCTCCTGCCATCACCGAGTCATTCAGCATACGTGTATGACGTTGAAAATCTAATCATGCTTGTACGCTTCGGCCGTATTTCAACCAAGAGAAAGTGAGGAATGCATGTATAAACGTACCTAGTGGGCTGTGGACGTGTTTCTCACATTGGCTCGTCTGACAGACTAGCATCTTACAATTGCAGCAAGATATGATGAGCGGTTGGCCACAGACATCAAATGCTGAAAAATGTCGAGTCAGCAAGTCTCTAGGTCTTTGAGGTCAGCAAATATGAAAAAAGGGACTTGATAGAGGAAATAAAGATTTGCAATGTCTGGCGGCCCTAGTACCCGGGTTCCACGTATTGGGGTCTCGGAGTGGACCCGCCCCCAGAAATACGTGTATCTGCTAGTGAGCAATCAAGTGACGATAAACTTTGTCAAGTACTCTGTACAGAATCTAGTACAAATTCTAGGCTATGGAGATTACTTTCCAATTGGCCTAAAATAGAAATGAACTGCCATCCAACACTTTTAAATCAGCCGCCGATACCCATTTCAGCGTTTGTCTCGGATTTGGAGAGCATTGCAGCGGAACGACCAAGAGGTCGTCACTATCCACATGCGTGGACCGAAACTTGCACGGAATCTGACGTGTATTTTGAACAGTCGTTGAAGAGTGAAGGTTCTCAAAGATGCAGGCGCCTGGGAACGAAAACGAGTATCCTAGTCGCGATGTACACAGCAAATGACTACATATCGTGTGCTTTTGCGTCATCTTGTAATGGCAGCGCACCACGTGGTGACAGTAGCATTCACCGATATTGACAAGAAAACTCAATGTCGAACAAGGCGACCACAGCCACGCCTTCGCGAACAACAGTATAACATCCCATGTTCAGGTCAAGCGATTGAGTTTGACAATGCAGTGACGCAAAGGCTTATCTCGACATCCAAAGTTGAGCCAAGTCCGCCGCCCAGTCTGCCTCGTTCGCGATACCGACAGGACGTTCCCGCCTCCCGCTGTTCCCATCGCCAGCGCGGCCAACGCAAAAAGGTTCCGGCAGCGCGGAACGACGGTAGAGATCCACTGCAGACGCCAAGACGAACCGAAAGCGAGACCCCGGTCAAGTCCGAAAACAGCTGAGCGGTTGCCGGATTCCGGACTAAGCCTCAAAGGTAACCTGATTTCTACAGACTACCGTTCGTCTACACCACTAGAAGTAATGGCGCAGAAGTCAAAATTGTGAATGCGAAGAGCGAAATGATTGCGCACAGTAAATGGAGAGACAAGGTTGACGGCCAGGTGATTTTACGAAGTATGCATGGCTCCACGATCGCCGCCGTTCCCGTGGAGCTGTTTGATGGACCTTTTTCTGTTAGCCAAGCCACACTCAGAGTTTCCTCGTGTTTGGTCACTGTGTTGCAAGTTTTGCTGGGGAAAAATACACGTAAATGCAGCTTCTTCCAAAGACTGGAAGGGGGGTTGCGTGAGGTACGTAAGCTTGCCGAACGGGATGTTCCTTATCGGCGTGGCCTTGTCCCTGCATCAGACGAACGACGGAAAGTTGGATTGGGTAGGACTTCACACTCTGATATCCGTACAAATGTGAAGAGATTGAATGTCAGAGGGGTGGTGGGGTGACGAGTCCCGGCATGCCTCCCTCAGCCTCTGTGATTGCAAAAACATCACGGCCAAAATCTCTGTACGCGTATGGGATGGGACGTGATTCGTCGACCGGAAGGAATATGTAGTAAGATCCACCCACAGGGCTAGCAGGGGAGTGGGACACACGAGCCAATCACGACTCAATTAATCCACGTATACATCCTTATGGGGAAGACTCAGACCCCACCTGTGGATACCAGCGAAGCTTGGATCTCACACGTTGATAGTCAGACACATCTCGACTCTTTGCCTGTTGTTCACGACAAACGCGTATGGAGATGCCGTCAAAGAGACTTTATTCGAGAGTTCGCGTATACGGTGGCCGCAGCAGCAAACTCAAGTTCCAACCGCTCCCATCTCCCATCCTTGGGGACGCTATAAAGATGGACTACAACTTCGAGACACCCCCTTGGCCCTTGGCAACATATCCAGCAACAACGTCAACACCAACGAGGTCCTAGGACGAGATTTCCACCGACAACAGCAAATCAGCAGTCCTTTCTTTTCCATCGGTCGCCAATATTTGAAGCAAGTCTAATCTCGCGATCAAATACCACGAAAAATTCACAGCCCACAACAACAGGCAGGGAACGGAGAAAAGGTGGAGGACAAACCAACTACCAGTAACCGATTCCTGGCAAACCTCAAGACTTTGACAAGATGCCTACCCTCGAGTCCTACAACGGCTACTACCTCTGGCACTATGTGCCCAGTCTGGTCGCCGCCATCATCTTCGAGGTCCTCTTCGTCCTCGCGACGCTCTTCCACGCGTACAAGATTGCCAGGACAAAGACGTGGTTCTGCATCGTCTTTGTGATAGGCGGTATCCGTACGTGACCAATTTCGACCCTCCAATTGTTATCTTGTATCAAGACCCTGGACTGACATTGAAATCTCTTATCCAGTCGAAATCATCGGATATGCAGGCAGAGCCATTGCACGCGACCGCACCGGCGAAGTCGGACCCTACGTAATGCAATCCCTCACGATCCTCATCGCGCCCGCCCTCTTCGCGGCATCCGTCTACATGACCCTCGGCCGCATCATCCGCAGCGTCCACGGCGAGTCCCTGTCGGTGGTCCGCATCAACTGGCTCACCCGCATCTTCGTCACCGGCGACTGCTTCTCCTTCCTCGTCCAGGCCAGCGGTGGCGGTCTCATGGTCAAGAACGGCAGCCAAAAGATGGGACAGAACCTTATTGTGGCCGGCCTTGTCATCCAGATTGTGCTCTTCGCCATCTTCTGGGTCACCGCCATCGTCTTCCACTCGCGCCTCGCAAAGAACCCTACCCAGGCGTCCCTGGCGGGCCACTCGCCTTGGAAGTCGGGCCTGTGGATGCTCTACATTGTCAGCGCGTGCATCATGGTCCGATCCATCTTCCGTCTCATCGAGTACGTCCTCGGCGGCGACGGATACCCGCTCCGTCACGAGTGGACCCTGTACGTCTTCGACGCCACGCTCATGTTCTTCGTCATGGTGGCCTTCGGGTTCCGGTTCCCTTCGGCGTTCCAGATCCGCAAGGGCGGTTCGCAGTCGGCTTCGGATGTGGAGAACTATGACTTGGCGGTGGAGAGTGAGCAGCACCAGCCCGGCTCTATGCGCAAGACCATGCGATAGAGAAGAAATTTAGAGTGCCTTTTTCTCTTTGATTTTTCGTCCGGCGGAAATTGCGTGTGGAGGCTCGCATTGGGGATGCTCAGCGAGCGCACACCTACGGAGTATTATTAGTGTAATTGTTGGGAATGGAGGACAGAGAGACATGGCGGAGTTTGAAGGCCAGTGATCCATGTCACGATCATCGTTTCCGAGGAGTTGAACGATTCAGGTCAGCGGAGACAACGCTGGATGTTCCAGAATAATAGCGATGGGCGGAGGGCTAAGGTATCAACCGCGGAAAGCCGGGTATCCTGCCTTGGCTTAGTATTTAGCACTTTAGACGCACTAGAATGATAAATGAGGAAAATGTTGTGCAAACCGTTGGCCCGAAATCCTTGGTGTATGGTATCCTCACTTTGACGAACCGACTAACAACTCCTGCATGTCCATGTTTGTCAACGGGACTGAATACATGTATTTCATCGTGTTGACGATTAGCTTCTCTAGGTCTGGATCATACAACCGGGCCATTTCCGGCGTAATTGGCTTCCTTGACGTTGTCATTGGATCGGAGATGTTTTACAGGGTGGTTACTAATACAACCGCGTGGGCATTTTAAGGAAGGCACGCAGGTGGGTGGGCGCACCTGTCCACACTATCATAAAGGTTTAGGGGGAAGGGGCCGCGTGGACTTGGTTGGCGCAGCGTCCATCGACCTTCCATTGCTCCCCTAAAGGTCCTGTTTAGGAATTTTTGGGTGCATTGAGCTGCAGAGTAGCCCCTGTAGCAGACCCTCCTAATGGCCCCTTCCCTCAGTTCCATAACTTGCTTCCCCGTATTAACGTCCACCGGTAGCCCTTGGACCCGCTGAAGTCATGTTGGAGCGCGGTAGATGCCGCACCCCTGTACGAAACTAGTGGGAAGGTAGGCATATTCAGTAGTGCCTTCCTTACTTTACTTTTGTGACTCCCGCCTGTAGTCTGTACTTCGTCTCTAGAGCAGGTAGGCACGCTGTACTGTGTACCTTCCCAAGTGGTGCCAGGTACCATTCCTACCTTAACTGGACTGACCTGAGCTTATCCATTCAAGCTACGGAGTATCTTCGTAGGTCATCTTTTCTTTCCCCCTCCCCCCACCAAAAAAAGGCTGAGCTTCCCTCGGGTTCGCATCCCTCAAAATCATTCCTTGAATTCAAACACTTCCCTTTTTTCTTTCTCTCGTCCATTGTCATTCCATTTCGCGTTCTTCAACACAAAAGGAAGGCCCTGGTCGTTTGCCGGCCACAGACACCACGTCACACCCGCTTTGCTGCACGTCGAAAAGGCCCCATGGCAAACCACTCACCTTGAAAATACCCACCCTCCACATCGCTTTCATCCCACCGGCCGAGACAAATCAACCTCGAGGTACCCGGAGAATGATGGACATCTCACGCAGCAACTCTCCCGCCCCCGGCACCGGCTCGACAAACGGCGACGTCAGTACACCGGGAGGAGCATCGGCATCGGCCGCAGCAGCAGGCGACGTCAAACTCCGCCGAGCCCACCGGAAATCTCGCAACGGATGCAAAGAATGCAAGCGCCGCCACGTGAAATGCGACGAAACACGCCCGACCTGCGTCAACTGCGCAACAGCTGAGCGACACTGCTCCTACCTCGACTCCCTTCCGGCATCGGCTCGCTCTTCCGCCGTCTCCTCTGGCCCGGCCGCCAAGCGAGCAGCCGCAGCCGCCGCCCTCGTCGCCAGCCCAGCGGGCAGCTCCGGTAGCAATGGCAATGGCGCCTCCGCCGCCGCAACAGCGGCTGCCTTTGCAACCTCACCATCCATCACCACAGTCGTAAACGACTTTGTCATGCGCACCGAAGATGACCGCGGCGTACCGAGCCCCCCTAACGGCCAATTCTTTACCCTCGAACACATGCGCCTCCTCCACCACCTGGAAACCCGTATGGGCACCTTCATGGCCGCAGACGTATTTATGAAACCCTTGGTTGATATGAACCTCGAGGCTGCCCTCCACGCCCCTTACCTCATGGACGTCCTCCTTGGTCTTTCTGCCCAGCACATGGCCGAGCTGAATCCCCAACGCGCTGATTTCTACCAGCATGAGGCAACCCAGCTCCAGACCCGCGCTCTCATGTTGTTCAACGACGCCAAGGAGGAAATCGACGATGACACCTGCATCCCAATGTTCCTCTTCGCATCCTGTCTCGGAACTCAGGTCCTCTGCGATACCCTCCGCAGCTACCGTAGCGACTTCAACGGATTTCTCGACCAATTCGCCTGGTACCTCAATCTTCACCGCGGCGTTAGCACCGTCACCGGCCGTTCCTGGCACATCATCCGCGAATCCGGTTGCAAGCCCTTTGTCGACTTCCTGGAATCTAATAAGCCCGACCCGAACGAGCGCTCCGAAGTCGACATCCTTCACAGTATGCTCGACCAAGCCGATCTCGGCCCCGTCTCCCTCCAAGCCTGCCGTGATGCAACAGAGTCTTTACGGCAGTCGTACTCCATCTACCGCAGCATTGCCATGAAATCCAGGCATCAATCCGCCTCCGTCATGGCCTTCGGAGTCCGCGTCACAACAGGCTTCATCGACGTCGTTAAGCAGCGCCGCCCGGAAGCCCTCGTCATCCTCGCCTTCTACGCTGTCCTCCTTCACTGGTGCCGCAGTTACTGGATCTTTGGAGACGCTGGCCAGTGGATCATCCGCTCCGTCTCGGCGCATTTAGGAGATTACTGGTCAGAATGGCTGGCCTTCCCTCAAGCAGTGCTCGAGGTGCATGCAGGCTGAGAGGTTGAGGCAAGGAAGCAAGGCACAAACGTACCGGACAATATCCTCCACTTCCTGACCACTGATGCAACGAAATCAACCTTGTGCACAATAAGCTACACAGTGAGCTTCTCTCCTGCATGAGAAGGAAGAAACAGATCGGTTTTAAGAACTGCAAGTCTGTAGTCATCCAACCCCGGCCGATGTAGCCGGTGGCGGGCAGGGCAGAAGGAAAAAGCAGAGCCAACCAGAAAAACCGGTATCTGGAAGAACTCCAACACGGCAAACAAGCAAGCGAACTCTAGACAAGATGGAATGAACAGTGTGCGGATGCGGGTGCGCGCGCCCCATCTCAACTTCGGGCTTTGCGCCGATGCCGAGAGAGCTAAGTAAACAGTATGTCAAAGTCCGAAACATTCCCAACGCGCCATCTGCCACCGACGTCCACCGACAGAAAACGATGAATCCGTCGCAGTCGCAGTCGCAGAGCAGAGTGCAGCTGCTGGGCTGCAGTCGTTGCCTTGGCCAAACGCGCCAATTTCGTCCACACCCCGGGCACGTCGGGTATCCGGGACTGGGTGGGATATTGAGGATGGGGCTCAGAGGTTCTTAAATGTCTTGGAAAATTGGGTGGGAGGGAAAGTGGCGTACATCAACCGGAGATCAAAAGAACACACGGCCTCTGCGATCTGACGTTGGTCCCCTCGTCTCACACTACGCCAGAACGCCCGGGAGTCGGTGCGGCGCTCAACCACCACCACACGCCCATCGCGCACCTTTACCTCACTTCACCTCACACCTCGCTGTCTCTCTCTCTCCTGTACCTTATTCCTCCTGCATATGCTACACCCCCATCAAGGGACGGGCGCCAGGAACGCCAGGGAATCTACGCCATGGCCGTCGGACTTGACATGGGGACTTTATCAAAAAGGTCTGCGCCTCCCGCGCCGATGACACCATGAAGCTCGTTCTCTTGGATGCCGGAAAGAAGGAATCGGCAAAGGATTGGGGCAAAAGTTTCGCAAAGCTTAGCTTTTCACTTTGTTATCCTTTCTGATGAATCCTCCTCCGTCTTCCCACTTTTTAAACAAACAACCCACACCAGCTTCTCCAAGCTGGCGCAGCCATTCCCGTCCTTTACATTTGTGCGGCCCAGCATGTCGCTCCCATTCCCAACATCCAGGTTCGGTCCTGGCTTCACGGTCCCGACCGCCGTGACCGTCACAGAAGGGGGGAGAACAGTCACATTCACGCCCACGCCCACGGGCGGCACCACCTCGGACTCGTCGCCCTTCCCGGACAACATACTCCAGCAGTCCGGCCTCGCCCCGGGACAAATCATTGGCATCACTGTCGGCGCCACCTCGGGCCTCGTCTTCTTCGTCGTCGCCCTCGTCTGGTTCTGGAACAGGAGGAGGGCCCGGAAGCTCGCCGCGCGCGATGAGGCGCTCGACACCGTCATGGAGGATCCGGAGAAGCCCGACGACGCGGCTATGATGATGGCGCAGAACACGGGGGAGACGGTTGAACTGCCGGCGCCGCGTGTGGTACACGAGATGCCCGAGACACGTGAAGGCCCGCCCGTGGAACTCCCTGCTCCCGTTGAGCGACACGAAATGCCTGCGTAACACCAAACTTCCCCCAGAATAGGGTGGGGAGACGGGACACCTGCCGGAAATTCTAAGAGGACGAGGGCGCGAAATGGATGGCGCCTCGCCGAGTCTGATGAACGAAATTGGAAATGAGACCCACGATACCCTCGCTAAGCCATACTTTCGCTTAAGCATTATTACCAAAGAGTTGGACTCTGAGAGCAAGACTCCCGCCGCAAAAGACACTGTTGCTATGAAGTATGATGAATAGTGGTGTAATACGTCAAAGAGAGTGAGGGGCTTTGGAGCAAGGCAACGGTGGGCGGTCTAACAATTCTTACGGCCAAACCAATGTGGATGAGAAAGTAAACGGGAATATGTTTCTACCGTAAATAGATCAATATGGATACCAAAACATTCACGCAGCTTCAGTCACATCGCGTTATTAGGTTACAATTGAGACCCTGTTCAATACAGGACTCGCTAGCCTCAATGCAATCCTGAGATGGACTGCACGATTGAGCACTTGCTGTACGAAGTTTGTGTACACAGGCCTAGATATCGACCCTTCGGCATCGCTTTCTCCCCTTGGGCAGCGTACTTGCCTCCCATCCCTGAAACCACCTTACGAACTCCCTGTTGCCATGTAGAATACACTCAAGAGCTTGATGCTTTGCTCACGCCCATATGAAAAAGAAATGAAATGGTCTCTGCCTTCGCATGAGATCAAAGCTTGTGAACATCGTCCTCGGTTGTTGGACCACTTTTGCCCAACTAGGACTGGTTCTCGCCGTAGGTCGATGGAGCTATGCTGAAGTCAATGTCGAGCTCCTTGAGGAAGACATCGTCCAGGCTGCTGCCATCACGGGTGTAGATCCAGGCTCCAGCAGCAGTACCCTCCTTGTCATTCTGCGAGTCGCCGACGACGACCCAGTCGTAGCGCTTGGGGCCGGACACGGGCGATGAGAGCCAGATTTGCTTGTTCGGGGGCTGCTTGTTGATCACGTAGGTGCCAGATTCCGGAAAAGTAACCGTCAAAACTCCAGCCTGCATCCGTAAGAATTAGTGATTCGTTGCTTGGTTACGGGACACAAGTCCTGAGCTTCGCAAAAGGTGACAGTGGATACAAGGACTGAAAAGTTAGATTCAGTCTGTCAACTTACAGCATACTCGACATCGACTCCCTCACGAGCATCTGCTATCTCCTCGAGACGAGTGACAATGTTGTCAAGGTAGGTCTCGGACAGCTCGTGGTACTCGGCATCTGTAAGCTCGACGACGCTCATCTTGACCTCCTCCTTGGGCGTATCCTTGACTTGAGGGTCATCGGTGTCGGGCATAATGCCACGATGGGCGATTGATGAAGTTGTGAAGAGCTTGCGAGCCGAAATGGCAGACACTGTAGGTTTTGAGGCTGCGAGAAGCAGGGCAGAACGACGCGGGACGGCCAAGCGGGCTTGCGAGGAGGCACGGAGGGTACGGGCGGCGGCGCCGGTGAGCTTGGTGATGCTGTTGCGAGCCATAGTAGCTGGGCGTAGGTGGTGATGGACGATTGGGAGAGATTTGAGTGCGATGATGCTGAGGAATTGGGGCGTCAAGTGGTCAGCGTAAGTGAAAGAAGAGGAGTTCGGGTGATCGTTGTCGATTAGCGAATCGAAGAGGTGACTGATTTGCTTCGTAAAAGACGGCAGGTCAAAGGCAGCTCCGTTGCTTCCCCACGTTTGCTGCAGGTGTGACGGAAGCTGCAGGACCAGCTTCGATCCGCGGTCAAGGGAAGGAACCGAGCTTGGGCCGGGAGGAGGTCCAGGCAGATATGATTACATCAGAAAGTCATGTGCAGTTGCGAGCCGTGCACCTCGAGCTTCTCTCTCTGCTGGCTGGTGGGAGACGGTTGGGCGGCTGGCAGCCGTCTGACCCCACTAAAGCCAGAACACCGCGAAGCGCATGTAGTGTCTAGCGGGACACTATCACCCAGTCGCATTGAACATAGACATCACTGGCGAACCCACGCCCTGGTATCGACAACTTCAGCCAACTCGGGATGCTCAGTCAAGGGAGAACACAATGATCAACGCCTTTCTGGTCTTCAATGGCCAGGGTCAGCCCCGGTTGACCAAGTTCTACACACAGTTGGTATGCTTGGGCATGCACTACTGAATGAAAGCCGGCATCGCTGACTTGCACATTTACTCAGGAAACGAGCATGCAGCAGCGCCTGATTTCCGAAATATTCACCCTCGTGTCGAATCGACCGGCTGGGTCTTGCAACTTTCTCCCGCTCCCTCCCCTGCTCGCTGCCTCGGGCACCTCACATTCATCATCGGAAGAAGAGAACGACGTTCCCTCCCTGGTTACATACCGTAACTACGCGACCCTGTACTTCATTGTCATCTCGACCTCGACAGAGTCACCACTTGCCCTGATCGATTTGATCCAAGTCTACGTCGAGGCGCTCGATAAGCTGTTTGAGAACGTTTGCGAGCTTGATCTCATCTTCAACTTCGAAACGCTACACTCAACGCTCGGCGAGATGATTGTGGGAGGAGTGGTCATCGAGACGAATCTAGATCGCATTGTCTCTGGCGTGCGCGCACAAGGCACTGTGGCCAAGAGACCTGTAAACGAAGGACGCAGCGCCGGACTGGGAGGTGGACTGAGTATGGGAGGTAACTTTGTCTGGCATGGACGGTGAGGTGGGCGGTCTCCTGTCTGAGAGGAACATGATTCTGTTTTCGAA
Source organism: Colletotrichum costaricense (assembly GCF_030867565.1). NCBI lineage: Eukaryota > Fungi > Ascomycota > Sordariomycetes > Glomerellales > Glomerellaceae > Colletotrichum > Colletotrichum costaricense. The sequence continues at coordinate 1,873,783 of NW_026848232.1, read as the reverse complement.
CAATATGTTATACATGGGCTTCTGTGCCGGGTATTCAAAACGCCATAAACTCCTCCCTATGCTGGTACAGTGTTGTCGGCCGAGAATCTGTCTATTTGGGGGTCTCGATGGGAGCGGGTGCTTCGGGCGCATCTCTGCGACGTTCGTATCGCTTGTCAGACTCGATTGTGCCAAACAGACCGCGCACACGCTTTCGGATCTGGACGGAATGGTTAGCATCAGTCGGGACCGGAAGCGACAAAGCCATATACCTCTTCTGACGGCCTGTATTCCTTGCCAAAGAACTCGAGCTCGGAGAAGAAAAATGTCCAGCCAAGGAATCCTGGAGCAAATTAGCATAGAGCGCAAGCAGTCGCTATGAGGGCTTCACGAACCAATAACAGTCGCCAACTGCGCAAGCTTGACAGCCTTGTTCCATCTCGGTCGCGCATAAACTAATGCTAGGCGTCTCTTGTACTTCTTCTCAAAACGCAGTTGTGACTGAGGGGACAGGTTCGTGAAGTTGGGAGGCCAGACTTTTTTCGTTCGGTACGGGTTGGTGAAGACTGTGAATTTGGAGCCAGCTGCTTCAGCCGCTCGCCGAACGATCGTAAGAAGCATCTTCGATATGTTCGAGCTTTGGTTGTGGATTAATTGGCTTGAATTGCAGAAGGCAGTTCCGGGGATGACATGTACAAGGCGGATCTCGAAGGTATGTCTACAGGTCTCTGCGCGACTGGAGAAGCTCACCATGTTTCTCAGCCACATTTCGCGCCACGAGCGAGTGCCCAGGCTGCACCAGCCACACCTACAAGGCGGCCAGCGACCAGAAATAGAGCGGTACGTACTTCGCAAGGGACTCAACCGCCACAGCACTCCAAACATCGGAGAGTGACCACTGACCCGACAGTACCCCGCCATAACCACCAAAGCCATCGCGGGGCACAGCCTCGAAAAAAACATCGGAGCTGCGACGAAATCTCCCCCACGTTTGGATCTGTGACTCAGTATCCTCGCCAGCGACTATCTCGAAGGAGCACCAGCGACAACGCGATATCGAGCGTGACTCTCAGTTTTCGGCGCAAGAGTCACCGTCGAATCATATAATACGCATTGGTCCTGGAATTGGCCTTGCGTATTTGCCTTCCCCGACAATTCCTGACCGAATCGAACGAGAACCCGCAATCATGGCCAACGAGGCTGCCAAGGCCCTCGAGGCCCTTCAGGTTTCCAAGACCAAGGAGCTCAAGGGAACCGAGAAGCGTGACTTTTTGATCTCTCTTGAGAAGAAGTACCAACGAAAGTGGTCCGAGGACAAGATCTTCGAGGTCGACGCTCCCTCCACCAAGGAGGTTCCCCTGCACTCCATTACCGCCGCCGAGCTGCGCGAGCAACAGCCCAAATGGTATGGCGCAATTGGATAGGAATTGAGAAATGGAGGCTGACGGATAAATAGGATGGGATGCATGGCCTTTCCCTACATGAACGGTCGTCTTCACGCCGGTCACTTGTTCTCCGTGAGCAAGGTCGAATTCGCCGCCGGTGTAAGAGAACTCTCGCGATAATGCAATAAGGGTGGAGCTAATGGATTGTTCTAGGTCGCTCGTATGCAGGGGAAGCGTGCTCTGTTCCCTATGGGATGGCACGCGACCGGTATGCCCATCAAGGCCGTTGCCGACAAGCTCAAGAACGAGGTTGCCTGGTTCGGCCGCGATTTCGAGGGCTACAAGGAGGAGGAGGTTGTCGTGGACGAGAAGCCTACTGATGCTAAGGAGGCCCGCGAAGACATTACCAAGTTCTCCACCAAGAAGAGCAAGGCCAATGCCAAGACTATCAAGGCCAAGTACCAGGTATGCATCGGTTATCTCGGTTCCACGTTGCACATCACTGACAGACAGACAGTTCCAAATCATGGAGGCCATGGGCATTCCGAGACAAGAGATTCACCTCTTTGCCGACGCATCGTACTGGCTGGACTTCTTCCCCCCTCTGGCTCAGGAGGATCTTACAAGCCTTGGCTTCAGAATCGGTCAGTTCCAAGTCGAATGGTCATCGCAACGACTTAGCTAATCGATATCAGACTGGCGTAGATCATTCATCACCACCGAGGCTAACCCGTACTTTGATGCTTTCGTTCGCTGGCAGATGATCCGCCTTAAGGAGCTCAATAAGATCAAGTTCGGCAAGAGATACACCATCTACTCGATTAAGGATGGCCAGCCCTGCATGGATCACGACCGAGCTGAGGGCGAAGGAGTTGGCCCCCAGGAGTACACTGGCTTGAAGATGAAGGTCCTCGAGTGGGCCCCCAAGGCCGAGGAGGCCCTTAAGTCTCAGCTTCCCGCCGATGCGAATGTCTTCCTCATTCCCGCCACCCTCCGTCCCGAGACGATGTACGGCCAGAACGCCGTTTTCGTGTCTCCCAAGATCACCTACGGTGTCTTCAAGGCTACCGAGAAGGACTACTATGTCATGACTGAGCGTGCCGCCCGCAACATGGCCTACCAAGGTCTCTTCCTCGCCGAGGGAGTTGTTGACGAGACTGCCAAGATTGACGGTTCCGCCCTTATCGGTACTCGCGTCAACGCCCCCTTCTCCGTCCACAAGGACGGCGTTCGCGTTCTTCCCATGGAGTCTATCCTGCCCACTGTACGTATTCTTATTTTCGCATTGAGCAGTACATCTCTAACAGTTCGCAGAAAGGTACTGGTGTCGTCACATCCGTTCCCTCGGACAGTCCTGCCGATTGGGTCATGACCATGGATCTCCGCAAGAAGGCCGCCTACTACGGCATCGAGCAGGAGTGGGCTGAGCTTGAGATCATCTCCATCATCAACACTCCTTCCGGTGACATGATTGCCAAGACCTTGGTCGAGCAGTTGAAGATTGCCTCTCCCAAGGACACTGTTCAGCTTGACAAGGCTAAGGAGACGGCTTACTCTGAGGGTTTCTACAAGGGAACCATGAACATTGGCGAGTTCAAGGGCGAGTCTGTCGAGTCCGCCAAGCCGAAGGTCCGTCAATCACTCATTGACCAGGGGCTCGCGTTCGTCTACTCCGAGCCCGAGCGCAAGGTCGTCAGTCGTTCCGCAGATGACTGCATCGTCTCTCTGATGGACCAGTGGTACCTTGACTACGGTGAAGAGTCCTGGAAGAAGACCGCCCTTGACTGGGTTGAGAACACCGATGGCAAGGGCCTGAACACATTCAGCCCTGAGACCAAGAACGCTTTCCAGGGTGTCCTCAACTGGCTTAACCAGTGGGCTTGTGCCAGATCATATGGTCTTGGTTCCAAGCTGCCATGGGACCCTCAGTTCCTCGTCGAGTCTCTCAGTGACAGCACCATCTACATGGCATACTACACCATTGCCCCCTACCTCCACAAGGACATCTTTGGCAGAGAGCAGGGTACTGGTGCCATTGCTCCCGAGCAGATGAAGGATGAGGTTTGGGACTACGTCTTCTGCCGCCGCGAGCTTGACGACAAGCTCCTCGCCGAGTGCAAGATTCCCAAGGAGACTCTTGAGAGCATGCGCCGCTCATTCGAGTACTTTTACCCTCTCGACCTTCGCAGCTCTGGAAAGGATCTGATTGGCAACCACTTGACCTTCTTCCTCTACATCCATCTCGCCATCTTCAGCCCCGAGTACTGGCCCAAGGGTATCCGTACCAACGGTCACCTGATGCTCAACGGCGAGAAGATGAGCAAGTCGACCGGTAACTTCATGACCCTGCAGGATGTTGCTCGCAAGTTCGGTGCAGACGCTGCCCGTATCGGTTTGGCCGATGCCGGTGACACCAACGGAGACAGCAACTTTGAGGAGGATGTTGCTAACCAGGCTATTCTCCGTCTCCACACTCTCAGAGGTATGTTTCTTTCTTCATACTGCGATCGTTATACTAATAACAGCAGAATGGTGCGACGACGTCGTCAAGAACAAGAGCGAGCTCCGCACGGGCGAGTACAACTTCTTCGACAAGGTATTCAACAACGAGATGAACGTTATTGCCAAGGAGGCCATCCACCAGTACTCCGAGACTGCCTACAAGCTGGCCCTGAAGGCGGCTTTCTACGAGTAAGCTTAGATACCTACTAAAATGCCTTGCATTTCTGACGCATGTGAACAGCTTCAACAACGCTCTTTCCTTCTACCGCGAGAGCAGTGCCTTGTCTAAGATGCACGTCGACTTGGTCCTGCGCTACATTGAGCTCCAGGCTCTTCTCCTCGCTGTCATCGCGCCCCATTGGTCCGAGTCAGTCTGGGTTGAGATCCTCGGCAAGCCTACATCTATCCAGCAGGCGACATTCCCCGAGATTCCGGAGACGGATGCGGCTCTTACGGCGGCGAGAAAGTACATTTCGGTGACGGCTTCCAACGTCAACTCTGCCGAGTCCCTGCAGCTCAAGAAGAAGGCTAAGGGCAAGGAGACGTCGTTTGACCCCAAGAAGCCCAAGAAGCTCACCATCTTTATGAGCGAAAAGTTCCCGCAGTGGCAGCAGGCCTACATTGACCTGTTGAAGGAGATGTGGAACCCTGAGACCAAGTCAGTGGATGACAAGGCGCTCAACGGTAAGATCTCCAAGATGGGCGAGATGAAGAAGGCTATGCCGTTCGTTCAGGGTCTCAAGAGACGTCTGCAGGTGGGCGAGCCCGCGAGCGCTGTCCTCGAGCGCAAGCTGGCATTTGACGAGAAGGCCGTGCTCGTGGACATGATTGAGGGTCTCAAGCGTAGTGCCAACCTGGTCGAGGTGAAGATTATTGCAGTGGAGGAGGGTGGCAAGAAGGGCACTGATCTGGTGACCGGGGCTGTGGAGGAGAGCCTCGCGCCCAACGCCGAAGGCGCGGTACCGGGTGCACCCAACTTTTTGTTTGCCAATGTTGAATCGTCATGAGCAGCGAGGTGCACGGGATAGACAAGAGTCTGGAAGAGTAATGGTAGCATCTAGGTATGTCGTCACATCCTGATGTAGAGCCAAGCAAAAGGAAGCAAGACGAGATTTGATATCAATTATTACGATTTCTGTTCAATGGCAAAAAGCTTCTCTCAATCTCAGACGTGAACGATGTGGAGGATGGCTTTGAGCAAAGACCGGGACATGCAGGTTTAGTGCCGGACTTGGTGACTGCGGATAGCTGGGCTGTCTGCGAGGCTGGTCTACTCCGTACACTACCCCTGAGTTTGTGAACGGAGCCAGAAGAATGGGACGCAACACTGGAGAATGGAGGGGGGAAGGACAGACTCGGGCTCAGCTGTGGCCGTTGGGTTGCGGCCTGAAAGCAAGGCTTTTCAAGGCTTGACGGAAAATCAGGGAATTGAGATTCGGGGGTGAAGTGAAATGTCAAGCAGCACAGATTAGGTATGACAAAAGGCACGATTACTTTACATTACCTTGGCCATGCGTGGCCACCGACATGCAGATGAGAATGCACAACGGTGTATGAGAGTTTCCTTGATTCGCGGAAAGAAACAATAGCGTGGCTTGAGAAGTCGAAAAGGCGCGAAGGGCCGTTGAAGTCGCACAGCAAACGTCAGGGAAACGTGCGGGTAGTGGCTGGTGGGTCGAACGTTGTGTGGCTTGATTGGATGATTGGCTGCAACGGTTGTGGAGGACACAGGAGGGCAAGTGGCTGGGGTGATGCGGTGACGGATGTCAAAAAAACGGGCAGTCGCGTTCTGGAGAGTGGAGGGAAAGAGGGAAGGAAGGTGACTGGATGAGGAAGCAGGCGAGGATGCGGTAGAATGGGAAAACCTGGCAGGGACCCCTGCCGCGTGGCTCTTTCTCTCTTTTCCACCCTGGTCCCTGCCTCCTTCTTTTTTTCATGACGGGATCTTTCACCGTTGGTCACCGTCTGCCATCTGGTGTTCCCCATGCCCAGTTGCAGTTGAGGGAGTCTAGTCCTTCAACTCCAAGGAACTAGCCATGTTCGTCCCATTCATCGAATTGGCTTCGGCCTCGGATTCGACCACCGCTACCACCACGACTCCCGTTTGCCATGTTTCTCGAAAGAACCAGAGTCTTGGCCCCTGGGAGCTAGAAGGGAAGGGTCTGACTGGATGACTTGGTCGGCCCTAACGGGTCACGGTTGGCATGATGTGATTCATGGCCAGAGATCTCTATTCTTGAGAGGGGTCGTCGAGGGCCTGCCAATGCCATGCAATGTCCCGGCCAATCCAGGCACAAGGGGAGAGCCGTTGCAGCCGCCTTTGCTTTTTTCCCGCAGCATTTCACTGGGCCAGCCTCGATTCTCGCCGACTATCCCCAGCTACCACTGGCAGCCTGGCCCCCGTTCTGCGGGATGCGTCTCCGGTTGCTACAGTGCCTCTTTGTGGAAGTCTTTCTCGTCTTTCCCAGCTGCAGCACTCGCTGGCCCTCGTCGACGTATGACGCAACAGAGCACGGCATCGGACGCAGAGTATCGCCAACTTGGTCTTCCCCCATCTTTCTGGACAACCTGGGCCCCGGCCTTCGGTACGACCACCTTTCTCTGCTGGCAGGAAAATCCGGGACAGCTGCAGCATACTGGACATGCTAGCAGAATGGCACAATGGATGCTTACCTGATTTCTCATGTTTGCGCGCCTTCCGTCACCCAACCACTACCCTGGGCCGAAATGACGAGAGGCTTCTTGTACGAGTGTGCAGGTTTGCGGGAACTCGGCAGACTAGCAACCGTTGGCAAGCGTCACTCCTCTTTTTCGTTCTACTATAGTATGTCGAAGGCGGATGGACAGACGGTCGGATGGTGGATCTGAGTCGGTTGAGTTACCCCAGGATCAGGGCAGAAGTCCGCTTTGTGGGCGACTTTGAATATCACCACCGACAGAGCCTGAATTCCGGTGACTACTGACACTGGAAAGAATAAGCTGATGAGCATTGCATCTGCCAAGGGGACGGCATGGCAGCAACATGAAACGAAAATCGAGGTGGTGGGGGAAACATACACGTCTGGTGCTGCGGCTCATCATTTTGTGTGGCCATTGTCGCTCTTCGCCGTTGTTGCTCTTTGCTGCAAGTGAAGCCATCCCCAGCCATTTCACTATGCACATTTCAACCCATCAGAGTTTACCACGGTCATCCCAGCCTTCTTTCTCTTTGTGCCTCCCGATGAGCAACCCACACAGAGTCCACTTGTGGTTTCCCGGGTCCCGTCGATGGACGAGAACCCTGTCCTGTCTCGCCTTGTTCGGTTGCTTCCACCCTCATCCCACCCATGTCTGCGACCAGTCCGAATCTAGCACCAACAGGCCTGGAGGCAAGCGAACATGAATGATGTGGTTTGGTCTGAGAATCTGGTCGGGGACTCTGTTCGAGGCCTGGCTGATCAAGGTCGGCGGCACAATTGTTCAAGGCCCAAAAGAAGTCCTAGGTCGGGTTTCCCTGCTTCACCCAGGCGCCCCGCATACAGCTTGCCCACCGCACCACCAATACGACCCCCGGTAACCAAGCTACCAACCCTCTGCTTTCTTGAATCCCCAGTGACGGTGCCGTCACGGCACCCCTCGTCGAGATGATGTCGTGCAAAATCGCCATTCTTGGCATCACTGCTGTCACCGACTCGTAGCCTGTAGCACACAATGTTCTGTGTACGTCGTACCTAGTCGTACGGCCTGGGCTTTGCTCGTCACGCAGACCCTCACTCCCGTCTCGTAGTATATATCTCCCATCCAGTCTCTTTCAAATCAAGAGTCTTCTTTTGCTCTTCATCCGCAACAACAAAATCAGAACATCTCACTCCTACTTCCCGCCTCATCTCATCAACAAGAGCCTCAGCTTTCGAGCTAAAACAGTCGCTTCTCTTCCCGATCTCTCATCAACGGCTTTCAAGCTTCTTCTCTCCAAACACCACCAACAAGCCAAAATGCGCTCCTTCGCCATCCTCTCCGCTGCCGGCCTCGCCGCCGCCCAGTTCACCTCCATCGTCATCACCGACGGCATCACCGCCACTGTGACCCTCCCGGTCTTCCCTGAGCCCACCGCCACGGCCATCGTGACCGAGACCGTCCCCTTGACCACCGTTACCGCTTCCCCCGAGCCTTCGGTCTCCACCACCGTGACCGTCCCGGAGGGCACCACCACCGTCTCCGAGGGCCTCACCACCGTCCCGGGAGGAGGCTTGACCACCACCACCCAGGTCGTCGTCAGCGACCCTCCCGTCACCGTGACGACTGCCATCGTCGTCCCCACCGGAACCGACCCCGTCGAGACTCTCCCTACCATTACCGACTCTGCCATTCCTTCCATTACCGCCGTCATTCCTCCCATCATCAACAGTGAGTTATCACCCCTTGCCCTGATTATGAAAGACCAATTGGACTAACATGACCTCTCAGCTACTCTCTCAACCCTCACCCAGACGTACTTCACCTCGTCTCCCAACGCCACCACCACCGGCCCCGTCACCGTGCCCACCGCTGCCGCCGACAAGGTCCAGAGCTCTGCTGCTGGTCTGATTGCCTTTGGCATTGCCAGCTTCTTCCTTTTGTAAAGGGAGTTTCCTGAGATTCGGGACTTGGAAAGCATGATGGAATAATGGGTTTACGCTTGAATGATAATAAGCGCGGTGCACACACACACACACACACACACACACACACACACACACACTTACTTGACACGGGATTCATGAGAATGCAAAACAGCACTTGCTTTGGACATGTATTATGACTCCTTTTAACGGCTTGGAGCAACGGCGTTGGATATCTTGCATACGATGATGAAGCACGGTCATCATGAGATAGCACTAATACTGCTAATTAATTTTCAAATAAATACTTTCACATATATTATGCTCATTCACATCACCTTTGAGATTTAACCTTGCCGCTGCAGAGACTGCGTGGGGAACATTTCTCAAGCACATGTGCCTTATACATATATACTATACGAACAAAAAGGAAAGAACTAACAAAAGAGTTCACCCCCCCGGTGGCGAACGGGGGCTACATCTCTGGGTGCACATGCTGGGATTTTTGTCGACTTGAACTCGGGACCTCTTGAGCCTTCACCGATTAGGCTGTTCGTGGACTTCAACCACTCCACCACCCAGCCAGTTTTGACCTGACCCCCGAGGGGGCGCCTGCTGGCTGGTGACGGGAATGAATTTGGAGGGGTATATGAAGTGTTCCTTCCGTGTATTCACTCATGTGTATTCGGGAGCCGGACAGACAATGTAAGTTGAGAACCTTGAAAGACTTGCCATCATGGTATACAATGATCCATCCCTCCCCTCTTCTTGGCGATGCGCTTCTCTGTAGCGCCGTTTACATTGAACTCCCGCCACTTCCGTAGCGGCCGCCGTGTCCCTCAGTCTGCCCAGCCAATACTTCCAAGTGCGATACCATCAGCGCATGTTCATCCAACAGCGGCGCGGCACGATGCCCAGTGTCCCACTTTTGTCCTAAGAACAGGCCCCGGTGGCATCTTTCATTAAGAAAAATGTTTGCCTCCACTGTTACCTTTGCGGCACAATGTAATCTCCTCCATTCCCGCGAAATGGAAATAGTAGCAAGAAGAAGAGCAGAATCCTTCGTGCGCCGTGTCACGTAACCAAGTCTTGTGATACGCGGGCGGCTAGAGTATTTGTCCGACCGTGGAGGCTTCCTCCCGTGCAGGTCCTTAGCCCGCAAGTGGCAATCTGCTGTTTTGTTGATGCGCAATGAATGAGGATCAGCTTCGGGCGCTTGAATATACCGCTCACGTGATGTGCTTATTCCGCGCTCGTACTTTCTGCGCTGGACCTTGTGGTTGGGCGACGTGCTTGGCTGGCTGGCGGCGCGAGTATCTGTAGTGCTTCTCGCGCAGTCGAATCTCGCGCAGTCGAAGTAATCGCTTCGTGGCGCAGCATTTTATCTTGGAATCTGAAGATAGGTCTTCTTCAAGCGGCAACGGGAATCTGAGCGGATACCTCCTTGACGGCAGGTTCAGCTTCATCTTCGGGGTCCTCAGGGAGGTCGTCCTGCAAATCGCGATTACATGTTAGTCATACACCTATTTCCACGTGAAGTTTTCATATGGAACAGAAACCGAGAGAAACGGGAAAACACACCTTATCGAATATGACGCGAATCATGAGACTGCAGCTGGGACACACGGCAATGTCCTCGTCGTCGCGCAAGTCGGCCAGGGCGATTTGGAACTTGTCGCCGCAGGGGCATGGGTAGTGGTAGATCTGCATGTCCTCGTCAAAGGTCATGTCTTCAATCTCTATCTCGTCGTAGATGGAAATGTTGTCGTCGGACATTTTGGCGGTGTCGTGGTGTCGCGATATAGGTGTATGGGAGTATTGCGATTTAGTCTTGCTAGGATGATGGCGATGGAGTCATTCAAGTTGAGGGGTGACAAGCCGACTTAGAAGAAAAAAAGAATCAGACAAAAATAAAAAAAAGCTGCGGGAGGAGTTGCCCCGCGATGTGGCTGATGAGTCCGCCAGAGTTGAGCCACATTTGATTAGATAATGGAGCCTCAGGCACACAACCCAAAGAACCACAGAATACAAATCACATGCCATCGGCAGCCAATTCACATGGGAACGGGCCAAAAGGGCCAAAAGGGCCATTTTCCGGGGTTGGCCAATCACGCCGTTCGCCGCTACGGGGCCGCTCTTCTCCAGCACCCATGTACCGTGTCACTCCGGGGAGCCGAGGGACAGAGAGGTCCAACAGCGCCAGCTTTCCCCCATTTTCCCCAGCGGAATCCAATGCTCAAATCACCCCAGTGCTAAATCAGAACAAAGACCCGAGCCACCGAAGCGGTCCAGTGTTATTTTAACGTTTTGGCTGCTGAATCTGGAAGCGGAAGGGGACTGGGCTTGGTACCTTACCTACCGCTACCCCCCAAGTGCCCCAATCGAAAGCCTCGTCCGAAGGACCAGCCGTGTGACACTCACCCCCAAGCACCCACAACCAGCCATGGCTGTTGTCAACATCATTATCTTCCCCTTTCTGACTGACTGCGAACACCTTTGATATTGTCCCCCGCGATACCCCCGTCATCTCTTGACCACCGACGGACCTCGATCGAAATACCGCGACGAATGCGCTGACGATACAATCCCATCGTCAACCGACGGACGTTCCCCCACAGCCGCCGGTGTGACGTAGCCGCGGCATCTCGTCAATCTTCACAAGCAACACAACCACGACCCTCATACCCCCCGAAAGACATCGCGAGACGAAAAAGAAGTCGGGATCGCCGTCCATAACCAAGCGGCGCGCGCGCGCAGAGACACCAACCCCCGAAACCACCGCCCATAATGGCCGCCCAATCCAAAGTCTCCCTCATCGGGCTCCCCTCAAACCGCACAGTCCGCAACCTCGCCCTCCAGCTCACCCAGCTCTACCTCCAAAACCGCACGCGCATCTCCCGCGCCGTCTGGATCACCCTCTTCGTCGCCCTCGCGAACCGCATCCGCCGCGCCATCTCGGACCAGAAGGCCGCTTCCGCGCGCGAGGCCGCCGCCCGCGAGTCCCGCGCCACCGTCGCCGCCCCCTCGGACGAGGACATGACCAAGAAGCGCAAAAAGGTCGAGCTCAACCGCGAGTTCTTCCGGTCCCTGCTGCGCCTGCTCAAGATTGTTATACCTGGATGGCGGAGCAAGGAGGCTAGGCTGCTCATCAGCCATTCCTTCTTCCTTGTCGTCAGGACGTTGATCAGCCTCAAGGTCGCGGCCATGGACGGCGCTATTGTCAAGAGTTTGGTCAAGGGTAACGGGCGAGAGTTTTTGATGCGCATCGTATGGTGGATGTTGATTGCTATCCCTGCGACATTTACAAACTCAATGGTGAGCTCAGGTCCATGCTCGAATACACCCGTGTTGGAGTCGTGCTAATATGTTGTGGCAGTTGTCCTACCACCAAGCGGAACTGTCGCTCAAGTACCGGACGCGGTTGACGCAGCATATTCACGACAAATACCTCTCCAAGCTCACCTTTTACGGCATCTCTGCCCTTGACGATCGGATAAACAACCCCGACCAGCTCATTGCAGTCGATGTTGCCAAATTCTCAAACAGCTTGGCCGAACTCTTTAGCAACCTCGCAAAACCCGTCCTGGACATGGTACAAGCCTCCCCCTCAAACTGCCTCTATCAACCTCAAAGACTAATGACTAGTAGACAATCTACACGCACTCGCTCTCACGTAGCGTAGGCGGCGAAGGCGTTGTCTCAATGGCCCTCCTCGTCCAACTCTCCGCAAACGTAATGCGCGCCCTCACCCCGCCCTTTGGCAAGTACGTCGCCGACGAGGCCCGTCTCGAGGGCGAGTTCCGCTTCCAGCATTCGCGCCTCATCGACCACGCCGAAGAGGTCGCCCTCTACTCGGGCCACGAGGCCGAGAAGGACACACTCGACAAGGGCTACTTCACCCTTATCAAGCACGTAAACTACATTCTCCGACGCCGCTTCTACCACGGCTTCATGGAGGACTTCGTCATCAAATACTTCTGGGGCGCTCTCGGCCTGCTGCTCTGCTCCGTGCCGGTCTTCGTCAAGATGCCAGGTCACATCGCCATGAATATGGGTGATCGCACCGAAAGCTTCGTTACCAACCGCCGCATGCTACTGTCGGCCTCTGACGCGTTTGGTCGCATCATGTTCTCCTACCGCGAGATCATGGAGCTGGCAGGTTACACCTCCCGCGTCGACTCTCTTCTCGAGGTCATGAACGACATCCGCGCCGGCCGCTTCGAGAAGAAGCTCGTCTCCAGCTCGGGCACCGAGAACAACGAGGCCGTCCTCAAGGGCCGCGGCACCGTCGTCGAAAGCAAGGATATTCAATTCATCAACGTGTAAGTCATACATTTTGCAACAACCAACTCATATGCAGACTAACACTCCAAAACAGCCCTATCATCTCCCCCAACGGTGACGTCCTCATCAAAGCCCTCTCTTTCTCCCTAAAACAAGGCGACCACCTCCTCGTAGTCGGCCCCAACGGCTGCGGCAAATCCTCCCTCTTCCGCATCCTCGGCGGTCTCTGGCCAGTCTACGGCGGCACCGTCCACAAGCCCCCCTTCTCCGACATCTTCTACATCCCGCAACGCCCCTACCTTTCTCGCGGCTCCCTCCGCCAACAGATCACCTACCCAGACTCCCTCCGCCAGATGCGCGCCAAATCCGTCACCGACGCAGACCTCCTCTCCATCCTCTCCCTCCTCGGCCTCGAGCACCTCCCGGAACTCTACCCAGAGGGCTGGGACGCCGAGGCCGAGTGGCGCGACGTCCTCTCGGGCGGCCTGCAGCAGCGCGTCGCTATGGCGCGGTTATTCTACCACCGGCCCCGCTACGCCATCCTCGACGAGTGCACCTCCAGCGTCACCCTCGAGACGGAAAAGGTCATGTACGATAACGCAAAGGCGCTGGGTATCACCCTCATGACCGTCAGCCACCGCCGCAGTCTGTGGAAGTACCACAGCCGCATCCTCCAGTTTGACGGACAGGGCAACTTTGTCTTCACCAAGCTCGACGCCGATCGCCGGCTGAAGCTCGAGGATGAGAAGGAGGACCTGGAGGTCTTGCTGCGGCAGGTGCCTGAGATTGAGAGGCGTATTGCCGAGTTGACGGCCGCTTAGATGACGGTGTTGGTTACTGCCCTCTTATCTTTGATGGTTTCCATGGGCCAGGTTGTAGCGGTGCATTTTCTTCAATTAGTTGATGACGGAAAGGGTGGCAAATCTCGAATGAAGAAAGCATGATTCGATGGATGTTGGACGATTATCTTATTTTTGCAAATTTTGTACACAAAGGTTTGTAGAAACAACACCTACAGAGGATACGGCGTAGAACAGGATCGGCAAATCGAAAGAAATAATACCACAACTCACAACTTATCCGTGCATCCAAAATAGCCCAACTCATGGCAAAGCTTGACGTGCGCAAATATTGGTTAGGTTTGAGGAACCAATATGTTTTAGACTCCTTGCTCGCCAACTGAAGCTTGTCAATCTTCCTGAATGCATCCTGAAAATGCAGAACTCCACATTTGTCCAACTCAATGCTGTTGGTAGATCAACTGGCAGCTGCCATCTACCTCTCTACCTGCTTCGAAGACACGCCGCCTACCAACGTCCACCACGGGTATCAAAGCTGGACAATTCCGCGTCTCCTTCTGTCAATCGACAAGATTTGTCGGATGGAAGCGGCAGCTCTCGCTATGTATGCTGTTGTCAAGCAGTAAAATACGCTTATGATCCGCCCCGCACTCGTAGCAGAACTCGTGCTTGCACTTGGAACCTAGGAATCGGTCTCTAGGTTAGATGTTTCTTGAATTTCCCTCCCGATTTCTGCTTGGCTGCAAGCACCGTGGCTCACTCTCGCCTACACTAGGGGCCCAAGACCCCGGCATTGAACGCTGTGCGACCGTTCCCAGATAGAGTAACAGCCCCAACAGAATTCGCAGCGGCATTTAATGCCTGCGATGATGTTGGCTTCAGTTTGACAGGTACAACGCGGCGATAAGCAAGTGAAAAGGACTGGGCAGGGGACCAAACATGAGAGACACAAGAACAAGGGCACTTACAAGTCATGTGCGAACTACCAAATTCCTGTCAGCTTCACCTGTCGCTCTGAGGTTACAGAGGGTCACTTACCACCCAGAGTTCTTCTCAATGGCCCATCCACAACCAGGGCATGGCTTTGTTGTCCGGTTTACGGTCACTCGACTTTGCTCTTCTTCCGCCTTTCGGCGAGCGGCAACTTTCCTCGCCAGGGCTACCGCCTTTCGGGCTCTTTCCCTTTCGGCGCGCTCTCTAGCCTCATTCTGTTGGATCTCCGCTTGTTGTTCGGCCATTAGGCCCTGCGCCATTGCCCGATCGGCAGCCTCTTGCGCCTGTCGCGCCGAGTCAAACTCATCATGCTCCATCTCGATGCGCGAGCGGAAATTTTCTGGGTCTTGAAGCAGCGCATCAAACTCTTGACATGACAGGTTCTCGTGCCATGTCACGTTATGGCTAAAACAAGATCGTTGACCGCAATGCAAACATGTCACGATGGGCTGATCTGCGCCGGTATCGTGAAGTTGGCCTGAGCCACAATTTGCCGTACACCAAATGAACTTATCAGCTTCAGCCATGGCAGCGCGAAGAGCCAAAGCCTCGTATCTTGGAAAACGTCAGTGTTTTTGTACCCAAGAGAGGCCAAGGGGGTTTACCGGGCAAATGTCTCTTCGTCTGCGTACTTCTGAATGTCGACGTATTCTAGCAACTCGCGGCATTCTGGGCACTGAATGTCGGTCCATAACTTGCTGTTCAAATCTGATTTGATGGACATTCGAAGGCACTCCAGACACGCTTCTGGCGGGTGAGTACATGTTGGAGTCACACTGAGGACAGGAAATGACGAAATATCTCTTGTCTCCGCACAAATCGGGCATTCTCGAGAACCGCCCAGGTCATTAGCTGGTAGCCTTTGCCTTGTAACAATAACATCTGTTGTGTCTGCCGCCTTGTGATATCTCTGGCCAAAACTATGACTCGTAAGCAATGCTGAACTGAAAAATCAATTTGACAACGAGAAGTGTTAACGCTGAATTGCGCAATCCCGAATTCATTGATGAAGGCTGATAAAGAATATCAACCGACCTTCAGGGTGCATTTACCTGAAATCATCAGCTCCGAGATCCGTGGATCGAGATCCCGATCCTGAATCTTGTCTGCGCAGAAACGCAACCGTCATTGCTTGCTCCTTCTGCTCAAGAAGCTCAACATAGGGGTTGTTCGAAGCCAGCGACGGGACCTTCGACGTTGATCTTGACCGTGTGGGCGGCGATGACACTGGTGGAGTACTAGCTGCGGTGCTGGAGCTGCCGCCTGTTGTTTGTGGTGAAAACGGAGAGATATCGAAATCCTCAAGAATAGACGCTGGTGTTGGTCGGTAGCCCCTTTGTGGTGGTGGAGTTGAGGAGGATGGAATCGCAGCCTCTGTAACCGTGGCTGTCGACTTGGCTACCGGGAGTGGGAAGTCGAAGTCTGCCAAAATATCAGCGCTTATAGCGCGGTAGTAGTTGACCCGACGCGGAACCTCTGGTAAGAGGGCTGGTGGTCGGGGCTGATCGTGACGAGCACGCCGTGCTGATGTGCCTTGCTCGTTGTTTGCGTTGTTTGATTCATCAACATCCATAGCCAGCCCCCAATCGTATGCCGGGGCGGGATCGAGCCCATCGCTGCCAAAGCCTTCCACCAGAGAGGGATTGGCGCTGGAATGATAGCTTGGTGGTAGTCCACTGGTTGGAGGAGCGAACATCTTCGTTAAGGGGAATTCTTCGTCATGTGGCACGAATCTTGGCGATGAATCGCTTGATGCGTCTGTATGCTGCCGGAGCGAGCTCTCTTCCAGAGCTATGATTGCGGGAATAGCTACTCGTGTCGCCGCTGATAATCTTGGAGCGTCTATGGAGCGCTCTGGAGTTCCGTCAACGAGAAAGTCCGCAGTCAAAAGATTAGACGTCGAAGGGATTGTAGTAAGACGAGACGCGATCTTCGGGTGCGACTCTGGAGAAGGGGAGTCGAATCTAAGAGACGAGGTGAAATGGCTCTCTTCCGTGGTATCGTTTGGCCGTTCCCCGCGCGCTGAAGTGGACCATTGAGAGGGGGGCAAGGACGTGTTTGGTTCGGACTCTGATGAACCGTTCGTGGTTTGCGGATCGTGCTGAAATGCTCCAGTCAATCTTCCCTTGAAAGATCGAAACATGGTGAAAGGGCGGCAAGCTAGCTGGGATGTCCCTGCTGACTGCTTGGAGTTCAACTCGGACCTTTAACCTTGCATCGCCGTCCAAGCATAGAGCTGATGCAGAAAGGCCACGAGGCAACGTGTTTGCAGTGCGGCTGGACGGTTTTGCAGCCGGGTACCTATCAGGGCAGAACGACTGACAACAAAAGTAAAGGATAAGTATTAGAAGCCGGCCACGGTACCTAGTCCAGACGAACGTTAGATGGCGACTCTAACGTTGAGGTGTCTTCGGAGACGAAACCGGGACGCGGACTCTAGGCTCAATGGCCTACACTCATACGTCTTGCGGCTGCTGGGAGAAGGGGAATGCGGTTCTCGCGGTTTGCCAGGCGGGATATGATGTATCGCGGCTTGGCTCAACCTTGTGAGGGCGTTCCGAATGAATGATGACGGCGGGCGCATGAGGCAACGAACTGAAAGGGCATCAGATGAGGCCGAACGAGGGGCGTTGGCGAACCTTGACGGTGGGAGGAGTTCCAGATTGGCGTCCAAGTGGTTCATGCCATGGTCAGACAGCTCCGAGGCGAACCTGCCTTGAATGTTTCTTCTACTTTGGGAAGCGATGTATACGTACCATATGTATGTAAGTACCTCTGGAGGAGGCAGATGTACCTACCGTGGGTACCTGAACGTCTCCACAGATCGCCTGGACCCACTCGCTAGCGCATGTCACTGCCCTTTGCCCGTCCTTAGCGGCCAACTGTTAAGCCTCGCTCAACCCCACCAAAGTCAATGGGCAGACTTCGCAGGTACCAAAGGCGGCCGGTTTTTGGAATCAAAGTCAAACAACCTGACAGTTCACCTACTTGCCTAAGCCCATTTGAAAGACAGAACAAAGTCATTTGCACATTTCTTACTTGCATTCTTTATACTTGCTTCAGCCTCAGACCCAGGGAGTGAACCGATCGGTTGTCTTTATGGGAACTTCGACATGCAACTCTTTCCATAACGCCTCCACCAGACTCCAACAACCCGGTCATTGGACGTAAGCCTCACGGAGAGGGCTCTTGTGATAGCCTCTTGTTGTCCACATGGATTTGACACCTCATGAAGACTCTTCAATCAAGCAGTGATGCTTCATTCAATGTCACCCCACAAGAATGACTCATGGGAAGCAATACAGGGAACTATGAAGTTGACAGAGTGCACCTGGAGATTATTTGCTTCTACTGTCCTTAATGTTTTCCAATTGGGTAGATCAGCCAAACTGGTCCCGTAATATGTGCAATTCGGGAATATTGCGGCAATCCTTATATAGCAAATAAGCCATTGCACCGATACTAGTGTAGCAAATGAAGGATATCAGTGAGAGATACCCAGGTCTCCTAGCCCCCCCAACGGAAGTTTGTCCATCCACCAGCTTCCTGCCTCTCGCGGTCGCTTTTAGCGTAATAGAGGTGGCTCAAAAGCGTACGATCCCCATTCTCCTGGAACCTGTCACGCTTTTCTTGCGGTCCCCACGCCACCAGCATCCGTTGGCGTCGCACAAGCTGAGGTTCCTTGATGACATCCTTGCGGCCAATCTGTCGCATGTATAGTGCCGGCGTAAGAGTGCAAACGTTGAGCAGGTGGTGATATAACTCCTTTTTAGTAGGCTGGGGGTCAATCTTTGTCAAATTGAAAGCCTTGCGGTTCTGGACTATGTTCTTGCAGTCGAGGTCTTGCAAATTGTCGAGAAAGTCGGTTGAAGTTTGCATCTCGCCGTCGCCACCCCAAACTATGTATGGGTTGATGTCGAAATAGAAATGGTTGGTGGAGACCTGAATCTTCTCGTAGAGTTGCATCGCGGGCTTGATGCAAATCTGTTCGAAGCTCCTGAAAAATGCATCTATCTTGTCTCTTCGACAGAAGATTTTAAAAATGCTCGCTAGTTCGATCGTGAGCTCGCGTAATTTCTTTTCCCGGCAGCCCTTGAAGTCGCGGGAGCTCAAGATTGCATTGTATGCCTCTGCCGTCCAAGTTCGTATTGTGAAGAGATCTGCAAGATGCATCAGTTATCAATACAGATGTTCAATGGTAACTCTGCAAGAATACTCTGGTACCTCGCTTTGGGTCGACATGATTCTGAAGCGCTGTTTCCACGAAGCTGAGGACTTCGACGTAGTTGGCGATGGAGCCGTACATGATATTTTGGAAAATGTTCTCGTTGATGAACCTCATGATAGTTGCAACAATAATGTCTTCATCCGTTTCTGGAAAGACTGCGCCATGAACTAGGTCAGGATATTGGTGTATGACCTGCTTCAACTTGAGGGCGTCGCTAGGCCTCCTACGGGTAGCCGTCATCAGGTCTTCAACCCCCTTTTCATGGTCATCCAGATAGGGATCCATGAACTTGGAAACCCAATCGCTGATTCCCTCGACGAGATCATCGTATTCCTATCGGCCTGTCAGACAACTCTCGCTGGATGTCTCGGGAGATACTTACGCGCCCAACTTCCTCGGGAGTGAGCTCCTTGCGGTAGGGCTGAAGGCTAAATATGTGAGATTGAGCATCTCTGAGTTGTTCTTTCAAAGCCGCGTTCTCTGTGCTGAGCTCATTGATTTTTGACGCAAGAGGGGCCGTGTCTTTCTCGATCTCTGTAATAGTTGAGGTTACGGTAGACTTGATCTCGCCTATCCTCCGCTCTGCTCGTTCTACCTTCTCCTCGGCAATCTCAGCTCGAGCCGTTGTTGACTTGAGCCTGTAGCGCAGCTCCATGATTTCGCGGCGTAGCAATGAGTCATCACTGGAATCTGCCTCGCCTCCGCCGTCGCGTGCATTGGGGATAACATCTTTCTCGGAAAACTCTCTTGATGGCGACGAAATGTCAGCACCAAGATCGATCAGGTCGCATTCGACAAAAGAAGATGATGTTACTGTCGAAGAAGGCGATAGAGGATGACGAGAAGAATTGGAGGCGGGATAATGATTGAAACGAGTGGCAACAAGGCCTTTGGGTAGAGCTTGCCTGGGTCCGCTGCTCTGAGCCCCGTTCTCCGGAGCAGGTATCTCGACCTTGGTGAAGCCCATTTTGTCAGTGTCAGAAGTCGCGTGTGGGCTGACTGGGTCTATTGTGGCAGTTTCTTGATTCCCCGGGGCTTGACTGTAGGTAAGTCTCGAGTCGTCGAGGATCATGGCACCAGCATCAACGTCGAGGGGTCTCTTGTCCGGAATTGGTGGGCTGTGATCCTCGCGGTGCTGCGGAAGAGCCGGGTCTACCTGTCTGAGATCTTCCATCATGCCGAAAAGCAGTCCTGGAAAATGGCAACGATGAACAAGATGTTTGGATGAAAAGAGAGGTCCGAGTCTACCTGTGCATCAGAAGAAAGAATGACTTGGAGGCATGGGATGTTGCTGGAGGAGAGGCCTGAGGGAAGTTGCACGGACAAACCAAGGAAGATTCCAGTGTCTTGAGGAACCTACCTTATCCAAGGTCGGGTACTCAGGCCAGGTACCTTGCATATCTCGAAATGCCGCCTGTGGTGCTCAGCCCAAGACAAAAGTTCAAGGTCATACATCGAACCTTATTGTGTGATGAATCCTGGGGCTGGGAGGACTGCCCAGAATAGGAAACCTGAAAGAACACCCTCAAGTCTCTCGAACATCTTTGGCGCTTGATTTGCAGTCGGCCTCTCATGGGCTTGTCTTGGTATCAGTAGGAAGCAAGGCAGCTTTCGGTGAAGGAGGACTGTTGCTGCATTGGAAGCTGCCTGCTCAGTAACCCCGCCAAGTGGGGGCGGATAACGGCGGGTGGGGCACTGCTGAAATACGTACCTTTAAGGCTGACACCCTAGTTGTGCTCAGAAGTACCGATCCACTACATCAAAGTCACTTTCTTTAACAGGCATCCTGACCTTCGCCAGAAACAGCTCAACACGTTGGAGTGATGCTGGGAGGCAGTGAGGGTTGAACACTTTGGAACAACAGTGGCATAGTACGGACCAAAAGCTGCCTCATGAAGGTGCCTGAGCTACATGGCATGCCGGACGAGTATCTCGGCGCTTAGACCTACGACATGTCGATACATCCAGACGTGTCTGACAATGGAAGTCAGAAGCCGCATGAGCTTGACGCATAAGGCAGTGTTTCTCCAGAGGGCTGATTACTCGATTCAATGATTGATAGCTCTCGTTCATGTGCAGTCTTATTCGTGCCTCGCTTTTTTGTCTACCCTAGTCTGGTATAGATACCTCTGAAGTTTACCTACTCGTACCTGCCTCAGAAAGGTTGATCGGCCAGGGAAGGAGCTACAAGCAAATCGGAGCTTCCTTCCTTACCCGTTTGCGCAACGCCCCGTCAAGGACGTGAAGACCAAAAAGGTTCAGCCAGAGCCTCTTGCTGCCCTGCATCCTTCAAAACATCCACCCAAGCTTCATCAAGGCAGATTTTCTTCCGCCTGCTGACCTCTACGTGCCTTGCCCAAGCACATGCTTCCATCAAGCTTGATGAGACCCGGCTTCTGACATCGCCCTCCTTCCTACCACCTCAAGTTTTCCTCCTTACCTTTTTGCACCTCTTTCTCCTGCGACCAGGCCATCCTGAATAATTGAAATCTTCTTCACCCTCTTCTCGGGTCCGTCAAGCCTACTCGGATACAGCTTCATTTGGAAACAGACAGGGCTTCCACTACACCGACCCCAAGACTTTGATTTGTTCTGGTGGATGACAACCGAACCTCGACTTGCATCTGCCTTCTACATCCATACGCACTTGTTATCGCTTCTCAGCTTTGATACCTTCTGCAACACTCGGCAGCAACACAACGCCTAGTCATGGACGCCTTTGACTTTGGGCAGCTGTCCGTCAGCGGGCGCAAGATCATTGTCGGCATCGACTTTGGTACCACTTATTCAGGAGTAGCGTGGGCTGAAACCCAACGTCCCGATCGACGAACTGCCATCACTACCTGGCCGATCAGCAAGACCATCCGCGAGGGCGAATCTTCGGACAAAGTCCCTACCAAGCTGCGATATGCCGGCGACGAGGTTCAATGGGGCTTTTCAATCCCCGTTACTGCACCACAAGATGAAGTTGTCGAGTGGTTCAAGCTGTGAGTGCCTTCAATCCCAATCAAACTCGGCCTTGGCATAATGTGTCCGGATGTTATAAGACACAACAGAGCTAATGTATTCCAGTGACCTCGATCCTTCTCTCCAAAGCATGGGTCAAGCTGTCTCCTCAGAGGCTCGAGGTGGCCGCAATGTCGACAAGCTTGTGACGGACTACATTTCTGCCCTGGGCAATCATCTCGTCTACACTTTGAAGGAGAAGCTCGGAGAACAGGTTGTCAACACCACACCGTTGGAATTTGTTGTCACGGTGCCCGCTATCTGGTCAGATCTCGCCAAGGATAAGACCAAGCAAGCCTGCCAAAGGGCTGCTGGCCTCAACACTGTTACCAACGCTGTTGCTCCCATCCATCTTGTCTCTGAGCCCGAGGCTGCTGCCATCTATGCCTTACATGGCCTGGACCCACATGGGCTCAAGGTGGATGACACTGTGGTGGTTGTAGATGCTGGAGGAGGAACTGTGGACTTGATCTCGTACACAATTACCAGTCTAAAGCCTATTCTGGAGGTCCAAGAGGCTGCTCCAGGATCTGGTGCTCTGTGCGGCTCGACGTTCCTCAACATGCGCTTTGCCAAATTTCTGAAGGCTAAGCTGGGCAAAGAAGATGGATTTGACGACGAGATCATGGCCGAGGCCATGGAACAGTTCGAAAAGAAGGCAAGCTTATTTATAACTTTGATCACTCTTTGACCAGGTATCTTGACTAGAGCTCTTTGACTAACGGTGCACAGGTCAAGCGACAGTTCACGCTCGGCGCTGCTCCAGACGACACCTACACCATTCCAGTCGGTGGTCTGGCGAACAACAAAGAGCTGGGAATCAACCGTGGTCGTTTCGCCTTGAAGGCATCAGATCTCCAAACCATCTTCGAGCCCGTTGTTCTCGAGTGCATCAAGCTTGTCAAAGACCAGATCACAGCAAGCAATGTGCCGATTCGTGCTATTCTCCTTGTCGGTGGTTTTGGCGCATCCAACTATCTCAAGGAGCGTTTGCGCAACGCTATCGATAAGAGCATCCAGATCATGCAGCCACCCAATGCTTGGCAGGCAGTTGTTCAAGGCGCTGTCATGAAAGGTCTAGCTCAAGTATCTCCTGATAAGCTTACGCAGGTCAAGGTGCAGAACCGCAAGGCCAGGAAGCACTATGGCACCGAGTGGCGAAGCAAGTACGACGCCAAGCTTCACAAGCATCTCGAACAGAAGCGACACTGGTGCGGCTTGGATGGTTGCTATAAAGTGTACACCATGGAGTGGTTCATTCAACGCGGAGATAACGTGTCCGAAAACGAACCCTTCTACACATCGTTCGTGTGGACCGGTCTGGTCAGTCAGGGCCGCATCAAGAAGATCAAGATGGATATCTACGCAGATCGCAACCAGAGAATTGCGCCTGTTGCTCGGGATGAGAATGTTGCAATGCTCGTTCATGTCGAGGCTGATGTCGGACACATCCCCGAGCACATGCTCTCCCGCCGCCAGGGACTTGATGGCCAATGGTACTACGAGCTGAATTGTAAGATCGAAGCCGTCTATCTTTCGGCCTCAACCACGTACACATTGCTCTACAACAGTGAGTTTGCCTTTCACTGGGCATCTTGACACGAACGTTAACCCCTTCTAGATCAACGGTACAACACGGTGACGGCAGAGTATGTTTGATCTCGTTATGCTTTGGCTGCAGACGCATGTATTTGGGAAAGCACCTTCCATCTGGATACGCGACCATTTTGGGACAGGAGATTGATTAGCACATATGAAGAGGTAACAGTGTACACAACGCAAACATCGTGTGGCGTTTCCACTCCAGGAGCTCTGCTTCTCTGGATGGAACAATGAAGTTTATTGAATTCCAAGCCATATCAAGTATTTCATGCGCCCATATGACATTGATACTTGGATGAACACTTTCTTGATTGGCCAATACCATGATCAAATTACTTTGCTTGTTCCTAAGACGCTGATCGTTTTAACTCGGTCGTCAGAGCCTGGAATCCGTGCAAGGGATTCGTGGTTGCTATTGGCTATTTGGCGTTGTAGGGAATTAATCACACGTCTGGCACTGTAGACGGAATGACAATGGGCGGCGGAAGCGAAGATGAGGTGAAGAAGACAACATTGAAACATCGGGACGAAAGAGACAGCTGAGAGAACTTAGTTTCAAACTACCCGTCTGGGAACCTGGGGACACTGGATCTTGACTTGGTTCAGTCGGCTCACCTTGAATGTTCCCCTTCGGCGCGACGCATCCCCAGGTAGTCAAAAAGTTTTTAACACCAACGAATGACCTATGGATAGTTACTTAGACTACTGCAAACATGATCGCAGAGAGCTCTAGCTAACGCTGGCTGTACCCTAAAAGGGAATGGAACCATTTTAGCTGAATGCCGATGTGGCCGGGAGGCGTTATCAGTGGTCAAGATAGAGGAATCAGACCCCTGCACAAAATCTGACCGAGGCCAATTTTCATAACAATCAAGACCTCAACCCGGGATGCGCGACTTTGACTACTTTCCTCATCACATCAACAACTTCAAGGTCGCCGGGAAAGAACCACACGACAACACAACTCTAACGATCAACCACATCACTGCGCTGTTCGTAACCCCAGGTAACCCCTACAATCACGATGCAAACCAGATCTGACCCTGAACAGGTTGAAGGTAGAGGCGACGACGCCGCCCACCGCAAAGATGGCGACGAGCACACCGTCGCGGGCTGGCTCACCGTGGCCGGCTCGTTTCTCGTCTACTTTGTGTCCTATGGCTACATGAATAGCTTTGGGTACTTCCAGGACTACTACCTCGGCCATAGTCTGGCTGGGCACCCGAGCTCGGTCATCGCGATCATCGGGTCGCTCCAGCTTGGTCTTATGAACCTCATCCAGCCTGTCGCCGGTGGTCTCGCCGATTCGTACAGCCCGAGCATCCTCTACGCTGTCGCGGCTGTCGGGGCGATTGTCTCCAGCGTCGGCGTCTCATTCGCCCAGCCAGGCCACATTTGGCAGTTCATCCTCACTCAGGTATGTGCCGTCACTATTGCCCGACGTGCCGAGATCGATCTAACGTTAACAACAGGGCGTCATCTTTGGATCAACCGCCGTGTTTGGTACAGCGGTCTCCTTGCCTCTCGCTAGTCAGCATTTTACGAGAAGACGCGCATTAGCCATTGGTATTGTCGCTAGCGGGAGCAGCGCGGGAGGAGTCTGCCTCCCCATCATGTTCTCTCATCTTGTGCCACGTATCGGCTTCGGCTGGGCTTTGCGAATTGCTGCGCTGATTGCTCTAGTATGCTACGGGATCGCTATTCTCATCTCGCGGCCCAAGCTGCCACGCAAGCCTGTGAAATCCATCTGGTCTATTGTGGACTTCAATGGCTTCCGCGACCCCCGATACTCTACACTGGCGCTTGCTAATGTGGTCGGTAACTTTGGGCTTTACGTACCGTTCTACTACTTAGGTACGTGTTCATTTAAGCTTGGACAGTCTGACTCAATATGGCTTCGCGTTATTGTGTAAGCTTAAGGCAGACATCAACTGTGCCGTTCCAAGGTTGCAGGCTGTCGATCCAGAACTCGATGTCCCTACTGAATGCCTCTTGACCGCGGGCTGACGGATGATGCCCTCATTGAATACAGCTAACCTCTTCACCAGAGCCGTACATCGCGGTTCACCATCCGGGAGCCGCGGTGAGGAACTACCTTCTCCCGCTTATCAACGGATCAAGCTTCTTCGGCCGAGTGATGTAAGTTATCGAGTCGTCCAATGTGCCATCATGAGTTCCACACTGACGAATCCTAGCGGTGGATACGTAGCCGATCATACTGGTGGATTGAACCTCCTCTATCCGCTGACGGCAATTTCGGGCATACTCTGCCTTACCTTGTGGCTTCTATCCACCAGCGTCAGCATGATTGTAGCTTTTGCCTGTTTATACGGTATTTTCTTCTCATTAATTTAT
Source organism: Colletotrichum costaricense (assembly GCF_030867565.1). Lineage (NCBI taxonomy): Eukaryota > Fungi > Ascomycota > Sordariomycetes > Glomerellales > Glomerellaceae > Colletotrichum > Colletotrichum costaricense. Next base: position 1,848,069 of record NW_026848232.1, on the reverse strand, counting down.
GCATGCATCAAGCTTGCGGGGTTCTAACTCGGCTAATCCAAATGTAGGCTTCTGCTCGGGAATATTTGTCAGTGTCACACCGTCCGTGACCGTCAGACTCTCTCCAACTGATAAAGTCGGTGCCCGGCTGGGCGCATTCTCCATCTGGAGCACAATCGGAGTCTTCACCGGCACGCCCATAGGTGGCGCTTTTGTCCGACGAGGCACGCCGGAAGAATATCAGCACCTGATCATCTTCACCGGCATGTGCCTCACTGCCTCCGCTGTCCTGCAGTTTGCGACGCGCATTCTCTGTGATAGAGATCTACGCAAGAAGTGGTAAAACTCTTCTGCTATCGGGCAACAAGGCCAGACACCACGAGGTTGGCTTGTCTTGCGGTCCGGCAGCGAGCCGGCAAGCGAAGTTGGGGGCTGATTTTGTTGGAAAAGATCAGGGCAAGGGAGGGTATGGGGAACGGTGGAGTGCAAGAGAACATACGGAGAGCCGAGGAGGATCTGCGCCAGGCAGGAAGTTGGCGATGGAGAGGCGGTCTATGATGTTGGGAGAAATTGGCATGGGGTTGAAATGTTGAGTTGGTTTATGGTCATGTCTGAGCCTTGGCTTCTACGGATGCTTACTTGGGGTGGAGCGCTGAGGTGCGGCATCCGCGTCGATCGGCGGGACTTCACGGAATCATCCGAATTGGATAGAAATCCAAGCCATCCGAACCATCTATGTAGTCTGCATAAGGTCTTCAGCCACATATAAAATCACGGATAGCATATGCGGTTCATAGCTTTTCGTCCATAGTCAACTGAATTGTGGTAGACATAATCCCGGTCGATGTTACTTCAAATATGGAGGCCCATGCTTGAATAGTTGTATGGATGCACTTCCACTACTTCTTGGCAGCCAAGGAATAGTCCAGCCTCCTCAACTACATATCAACAAATTACGTGGAAAGTCCCATATCATCAATGAGAAGAAACTCTCCCTGAAATGCTATTTGGATGCAGATGAATGGGAAGCTTTGACTCATTGGCATCAAATGGCCGCATCGCGATATTTGCCGGAGAGCGTCCGAGATGAACTGGCTCTCTGCCAGTAGGGGCACAAGGTAAGGGAGGCAACCGTACTCCTTACTAGAACAAAAAACATGAGACACAAGCCAATTATCTACGTCATAAAAACAAAAGCAGAAATAATTTTGGCACCTTTTTGTTCTTCTATTAGATGTGCTGATCTACATTTGTTAAATGGAGTAATTTCTCGCGGCACTCTGGAGCAATGCTCGGTGGTTTGGACAGCTTATCGTCCATAATCCAGACGTCCAGTCTCGATGGGACCTAATGCTTATATGATGAGTGAAGTCTTTATTTCATGAGTTTCATATTTGCAAACTGCGACTAGTCAAAGTCTTCGCGCGTTGCCTGGCTCCAGCAACAGCACAACTGTGAAGGTGCCTCAGAATCGGCGTTTGAGTCTCGGAAGATGGCCATCGTATTCCCCGGATAGCCGAGACTCATTTGTCTGCCGCAGTCGAATGCTTTGTGGCTGCCACATGAGTTGTGGATAGAAACCATAAACTTTTCTTTTCAACGTGGGAACCCTGGATAACCCGGCGCTTTCCGCACTTGCTGGTTCGCATGAATCCCGCTCACAGTCCCAATTCTTGACGATCGCTCATATTTCTGCCGTGACCTGAGGGACTATTCCACTTAATAGAGAAAGCAGAATGAGGCAATTCGCATAGTGAGGTGGCAATCCGTCTCCATGCTGCCGCCATTCAGGGGAAATCACTGCAGCCTTTGTGATATCTGACATGTTGGATGTAAACCTCTCGAGCGGTCAAAAGCAGTTGTGGGACATGACCTTATTAGCCTCCGGGTTATCTCTCGGGGGATATTTGTTCTGCTCGGCGCTTACGGTTGGAGAATTATCGTTTGTCGCCGGTCCCATCTGCATTTCGATTGCGTTCCACCTTACTCAAGCTCTGCTCAGGCAATCTGCGCGGACTTAGCCTGCAAACGAGGAAAACATTCAGAGAACAAGTGATACGGTAAACACGACGGGTCAGGTGGTGGCATGCGCTCAGGAAGACTTTGCAAACAAAGGTATCAGTAATGAGCCAAGAAACAATCTGAAAGTTGATTTTTGAGGCGAACTCACCAAGTCATTGAGTAAAAGCAAAGTGGACTTCAAAGAGGGGGGGAATGGAGTCGTGCTTTCGCCCGCTAATGAGTGTGGGCAGAATGAGGTTTATTATCGCGAAATGGAAGCACCTTTTGAAAAGTCAGTTTTATTGCTGCTATGCGTGATAAGAAAACTGCATAGCATCTGGCCACTGCGTCCTTTGGTCCGTGAGACTTTCTGTGCTATGGAGCTGACTTGCAGACTAGCAAGCTGGCGTTGAACTCTGTTAGATGCGCAGCGCACGAGGCACATTTCGCAACGTGTCTGGGTATGATGTAAGAATAATTCCACTTTCACGAGAAAAATGTGACAGAAGCAAACAGGTGAAGGGAGAAGGTTTTCGAGTTGGAAGGCACAAACCTGGGGAAGCTTAGGTTCCGTCGTTGCGCGAACGCCTATAGCCCCCATCTATATCAAGCGAATGAAGGTTTTCGGCAAACCCTCGTTGAGGCTCCTTCCGAACTTCCCACACACCACTCCACAGCTCTAGCAGATATACTATATTCGAGACAAGCTTATTTGAGTAGTCCTTCTAGACGCAATCTCTGTGAGTGCGAGCTCAATATGACGCCAGTATTTCGTTCCCAGGACAAGAAATGTTCTTCGGGCGTCCAACAATAGCGATCCTTGCCGGCGTTTGCCCCAAGTTTAGGTAGCCGTCCTATGTTTGACTGACTCGGCCGGCGGTCACCCCTGTTCTTGATATGTCACGGTGAACACAAGCTTTGATTGACAGTCTTGGCAGAGCCCTGCTGAGAACGCCTCCATTTGAGATATAAATCGACCAGTTCCCACGGCCTTGGCACTGGTTGAGATATCTCTCGAACTGTCACCAGAAGATCTTCTACTCTGATCATTACCATCCTTTGAGCTTTGGCTCGTCCATTCTTTTTTCGTTCACTCTCTCGTACTTATCGCCCTAGGGCACTCCGACATAACAAACTACTTCACAACCGACATTTCTGCTTTTAAACATGGTTTCTTTCTTCGCTCTCGCTGGCCTGGCTGCCACCGCCCTGGCTGCGCCTGTTAGCCAGTCCGGCTGCACTTTCACCGACGCCAACGCTGCCATGAAGGGCAAGGCTGGCTGCTCGAACATTGTCTTGAAGGATATCGCTGTCCCCGCTGGAGTCACTCTTGACTTGACTGGCCTCAAGTCGGGTGCTACCGTACGTCGATTCTTGAACATCACCTCTTGTGGTCAATAGGCTACTATCATCTCGGCCAGATTTACTAACCAAATCAACAGGTTACCTTCCAAGGCAAGACTACCTTCGGATACAAGGAGTGGGCTGGTCCCCTCATTTCCGTTTCGGGCTCCAATGTCAACGTCGTCGGCGCCTCCGGTCATGTGATTGACTGCGGCGGCCAGCGCTGGTGGGATTGCAAGGGCAGCAACGGTGGCAAGACGAAGCCCAAGTTCTTCGCTGCCCACTCTCTGCAAAACTCCAACATTCGCGGCCTTAACGTGCTCAACACCCCTGTTCAGGCCTTCTCCATCAACACCTGCACCAACCTCGGCATCTACGATGTCAAGATTGACGACTCTGCCGGCGACGGCGGTTCCCAGTGCGGCCACAACACCGACGGCTTCGACGTTGGTTCTTCCAACGGCATCTACATCTCTGGTTGCACTGTCAAGAACCAGGATGACTGCCTTGCTATCAACTCCGGCACCAACATCACTTTCGTCGACGGCACTTGCATTGGCGGTCACGGTCTCTCCATCGGATCCGTTGGTGGACGCTCCAACAACGTCGTTAAGACCGTTCGCATTCTCAACTCCAAGATTATCGACTCGGATAACGGCGTCAGAATCAAGACCGTTGCTGGTGCGACTGGCGCTGTTTCGGACGTTGTCTACTCCGGTATTACCATGACTGGTATCAACAAGTACGGCGTCATCATTCAGCAGGACTACAAGAACGGATCTCCTACCGGCAAGCCTACCAGCGGTGTCCCCATTACCGACCTTACCGTCAGCAAGATTACTGGTAACATCAAGTCTTCCGGTACCGACGTTCAGGTTCTTTGCGGATCCGGCGCTTGCCGCAACTGGAAGTGGGAGGGAGTCAACGTTTCCGGTGGTCAGAAGGCAGCCAAGGCTCTCAACGTCCCGCAGAGTGCGGTCCAGAGCGTCAACACCAAGTTGTAAGCGGCTGTTAGCTCAAACATCGTCGAAATATGGCGAGTTGGGAGACTTGTGTACAGAGTAGGCCGGTCTTTTGGTATCGGTCTAGATGTAGCTCAAGAACTTGTTACAGAGTGGTGTCCCAACATCAGCTGGCGACGAATTATGTTCTTTTGTATGCAAATATGTATATCGTATCATCTTGCTGGTCACGATATGAACATATAATTAAACCTTAAACCAAATCAAATCTTGTGCATCTAAAGTGACTTGAAGTTGTCTGAGCTATGTAATTTCCGCGTCGCGTTGCTTGAAAGCTTCGTGGTATCGTGACGCTTGCTTTGAGGTTCAAATGCACCTTCCAATAGTGAACAAAATCTCTAGAAGGTGGTCATTCACGACGGTCATTTTTGAAAAGAAGATGCAACCCAGGACTGCTAGGAGCGGGCTAAGCCTATCAACACCCTGAGGTTATGAGTCTTGGTACCTTTGGGTGACTAGCTACACTATACTTTGGGTCAAGGAGAATCTTGTGGATTCAATCAACTGCCAAGATAAAATGCCGTACATGAGCATATCAGATTTGTGATTTATGACCCTTCAGTAAGCTCTTTTTCTTTCAGCCCACTTCGGCTGCGGCGCAGGCGTCACCTTTCCGAACCCAGTTGCGCTGACCATGCCAACTTCCCACTTGAGCCCCTCAACCTTGGCGCCGCCCTTCTCCATGGCCCAGAGCGTGATGCCGAGATGGTTGGAGCCCTGGTAATTGAGAATGCCCTCAGGAATGGGGAAGCGAGCTTGCGGGCCGACATGGTGGACGAACTTGCCAAATTGGTATCCGTTCACAAAGATCTGAGCGCGGTACGCCGTGGTTGTGGTGTTGGCAAAAGTCAGAGAGAGCGGGATGTCGAAGCCAGTGGGGAGGTCGAGGTCAAAAGTGGCAGAGTAGTAGGCAATTCCGGCCTTTTCAATTCCCGCGGAGGGGCCCTTGCTATCTTCCCAAGAGGCCGACGGAGGTTGGGGCCAGTGGTATCCTTGTCGCTCGATAAAGAGACCGCCTTCGTTGAGAGGGCCTCGTTCGCTGTCGGCGTAGTCCTCGCCGCCCAAGTTGCCGGTGATCTTCCACTTGATATCAGATTGCTCGTGACCCGCAAGATTGTAGTTGAGGATGCCTCGGGGGTTCTTCTGCTGCTCTTCGCCGACGACCCAGTTGCCGTTCAGACCCATGTGGTCAACAACGACTGTGAAGACGTAGTCTTTATCTTTAGTCAACTTAGGCAGGGTGAACGTGCTGTTATAGGCGGGAGAAACAGCGTTTCCGACCCAGGAACCGATGAACTCATCGTCCAGCCATACTGAAGCACCATAAGCGTTACCTCCTTGAGTTGTGATGTTGAAAGTCGTTTCACCGCCGTTGGCAGTGAAGTGACCCCGATAGAGAAGCGAGCTTGTGTGGTAACCGTAGTCTCCACCGTACAAGCTGGTGGGAGTCTTGAGAGGGTTCGCGGTATTGTACGTCTTTTCAAGGTCCGCGGCCGTCCATAACTCGTCGGAGTAGTCTGATTTGATCTCTGGCAAACTATCGATATACTTCCAGCTGAGCTGACTGATGCACGGAAGCTTGATCTCAGGGGTGGAGAAGTCGACCTTGGCGGTCACAGCTCCCTGGGCATTCTGCTTGTAATCAAGAGACTTGCCGTTGAAATTCAGAGTCTTCAGCGACGACGGGGCACCACCGATAATCTCGATGGTGGTCGTGCTGTTGACGTCACCAGAAAAGCTGATGGAGTCACCGGTAACGGCAACATTGCGGACGAGATATCCAGCCTTGACAATAACATCAGAAGTTCCGAAATCACCGACCGCGGGGGGAACCCAGAAGTTATAGGCCTCATTGCGCGCTGGAGAAGTCTCGTTAGATAAGAAGGCACAACGATGTTGGGTGATAACTTACTCAGGAGGTATACATAAACGTTCTCGTGTACGCGGACAACATTTCGCTCGTCCGAGACAGCCCAGCCTAACACAGTGTAGCCGTCTTTTTGCTCAATAGTGACATCTGAGCCCTCGATAACGTTCTCGTCGGTGATATCGGCTTGTTCACCTTCGATGGCCAGCTCATGGTGCTCGTCGGCACCTCCGTAGACGACCAGCACGGTCTTATCGGCATACTTCTTCCTATTAAGAGGTTGGAAAAGCGTCATGGATGCTCGAATGAAGCTGACTACTTACCATGTAAAGATCTCAGCTGTGGAGTAGACTAGATTCTTGTCGCCCACAGGATAGTCGCTGACGTGGATCTTGGAGTCGCGCCTGGTCAAGTACAGGCTATCGCTGAGCTGGGGAACTTCAAGCTCACCGTACTTGACAGTTTTGACCTTCAGCTTATAGGCAGTTGTCTCAAGAGAGTCATACTTTGTGTGTCTATCGCACCATGTGTTAAGACTGACTAAACGCTGAGGGTACATGTGGAATATCGATATACCTCGTGATGTAGAACTTGGTGGTGTTCGTTGTTGCCGGGGTCACGGTGATCGCGTCGTTGTTGGTCCACTCAAGCGAGGCGTTGAATCGATCGGCCACGAGATAAGCAGGAGACACGTGAAGGAAGTTGGATTGAAGCTTCGTCTCGCTGTACTTCTCACGGTTGACTAGACGTTCCTCGGTGATCTGCGCACCGTAGTCGTACGAGGTGTAGCCGTCGGAGTGTCCGAGGTTACCCCAGTTGGTGCCACCCCAAGTCTGCCGGATTCATTAACAAAGAACATTTGGAGAACCTGTCGAAACACTTACCATGTAGATGTTGAAGATGGTCACTCCAACGGCATAGTTGTTCTTGTACAGAACACGCTCAAACTCATGGTTGAGAAGGGCTGCGCAGTACTCGAATCCAGCACCTCCCCATGGCTGGAAGCCACCGCCTTGGAACTAATGACTGTCAGATTGTCTACCAACTTGGACAATGTCGACTCGATATCACATACCTCAACGATCGTATACGGGGTGGTCGGTGCGATAGCATTGTTCGTCGTGAGCCAATCAGTCGGCAGGCCATTCTCAGGCCAGACCGTGGGGTTCCAGCAGTCGAATCCCAGCGGATACCCATCGTGTCCATAGATATCGACCTTGGCGGGCGTAAGCGCAGTGATGGCACCGAGCTGCCAGGCCTCATTATTGACGTACGGTACAACAACCCCGTGACTGCGGAACTGATTGTCGACGTACTTCCAGTAATCGTAGTCGGGGAACGGATACGGGTCGACGGCAGCGTTGTACTCGTTCTCCATTTGGAAAAGAATGACAGGTCCTCCGTTGGTGATTTGGGCTTTGGCGATGATGCTTCCGAGGGTGGCGGTGTAACTTTGCATGTTAGTTAACAACCATTTGTGTCATTGGTGTTGATGCTTGTTGTCATACTTCTCAGTTGCCTTCAGGTAAGCTTCGTCGCCAGTCCTGAGAGCTCCTTGGACTCTCTGGAGCCAACCGGGAAAACCTCCTCCGGTGACTTCAGCATTAATATACGGTCCCGGGCGCTTGGTTCTGTGTTAGTCGTAAGATTTCTGGGAGGACATTCGTCGGGTGACCTACAGCAAAGAGGTAGAGTCCAGCCTTCTCGGCGGCCTCGAAGAGTGGCTCGAGTGCGAAAATGCCCTCAGCGCGAACCTCACCTGGCTTTGCCTCCAAGAGTCCCCAATTGACGTAGAAGGAGACGGAATTGTAACCAGCTGCCTTGATCTTCTGGAGGATATCGAGCCATAGGGATGGAACCGGCATTCTACCAACGACTATCAGTGATGTGACGGCTTTTTCATGTCACGATACCGGCCTACCTGAAGGCATGGAACTCGGCGCTGAAGATCATCAATCTCTCTCCATTGATAAACAAGCTTTTGTCGTCCCATGTCACCTAGTCATATTAGTCAACGCCTTTCTGGCCGCCTCATGAGAACACCAAGTAAGGCCTCATCCAAACTCTGGTCATTTTCAAGGCCACTTTCGAGACAGACTCACAATGTCTTGCTGCCTTCCATTGAGGAGCTTCAGATCCGTCCCAATGGCTCTGGCATTGACTCCATCAAGCCAAGCTAAGGCCAGCAGGGAAAGAGCCTTCAGACGCGACAGCAACATCTTGATTGTTACACCAGCAGCACACTCGAAATCGTGCTTGAACTGCAGCTATACAACATCAATTGAGACGACACGGGACAGGTCTACGCGGCGAGGGACTGGTTGCTATTTGACGAAAGACAACAAAGTTCCGGCCTGTACAAGCGACGGACCGGAAATGTCACCATCCCCCAACCTTGAACTACACGTAGCGGCGGGATCATCGGCATTGCTGGGATCTGAATGGCTGAGCAGTACCTGGCAGCGCAGCACTCTCATTGCAATCTCAATTCCCCCTCTCTTACCCCAACTGTACGACTGCAACGTCGCCAGTCCACGGGTATGGGATTGGACAATAGGACATGACGTGCATGCATGTATCTTGCACCATCTCTGGCCGTCAAGCTTGAACACATAGGAGAGCGGGGAGGGAACTGGTCGAGAGTGGCAGACATTGGCTCTTTCACCGCATCTCCATTCGAACCTTGAGCTGTTAGTTCTTCCCCGCTCATGAGCCCCGCGTTTGTCGGCTAACCACCTGTTCGTCCCTTGTCTCCCAAGACGGGCTAAGACGTGGTAGGGTTTCCCATGCGGGGAGTTGCGCCACCTCAAACGGCCCGCATGTCCGGGGCAACCCAGGAACACATCGAAACTTCCGTCCATACGAAGCCCGGTCTATGAAGCTAGAGGACGGCGGAACAATTAACCAAGGTTGCTGGTCTCTCCGCTGTTATCCTCAGGACCTGAGTGAGACCACCGCACTCCTTTGTCCATGTCTGCGAATTTTCCCGATTCCTTTAGGATCGCCCTCTCTGATCGAGCAGTTGTTTTCGAATTTGGAGACAGCGCCATTGCATGTCACTTCTAAAAACACAAACACATTTCAGTTACATGCAGAAACACACTTGGAGGTCCGCCGAGAGGTAATATCCCGTATGTAAATTACGTCACCAGGAGGCAGAGAGCTCATCGGAGACACATGCCCGGTGCGAAGAAGCGGTAAAGGTAGCGCGAGTATCATCCGGAGGGGCTGTAAATGTATGTCAATCATTTACCAATGTCTCATTATGGCGTTCATTGCGTGTATGTACTTGTTGTGTGAGCATAGGGTACGTCTTCCAAATGACCGACCCGAAATTTTGTTATTTACATGAATCTTTCGGCAACCCTCATGCCTGCTTGAGACCCAACAGCTCGGTAAGCTTAAGCATGCTGACGGTAACCTTGTTAGTGGTGCTGGGAGGCAGGACGCCGGCACCCATAATGAGAAGGTAGTCAGGATCCTCTTCCATGATACGCAGGTTACGGGTGTATGCACCGGCCTCAGGAGAATCGTATGCGACCCAAGCGCTCGGGTCGCCGCCGCGGCGGTTGATGAAGAGAGGGGCGCTGTTGCTTGACACGACAATAGTACCGTTGCAACCACCGACGGGAGACCAGACAACATTAGGGCTGTTAATGGGGAAGACACCGCCATTGGTGCTGTTGATGTACATGTCGGGGGCATCGGCGAACTTGCGGGGGTCCTTTGCGATACGGTAGTAGATGGGGAATGCGTAGGTCGGGATGATGGGTGCGCCGCCCCATTCAAAGGTGTACATGTAGTCGCCATTGGCGAGCTGTGTGACGAAGGGCATGCCTGGGCGGTCGGTGTATGTTGGGTAGGAGACATCGGTTACGACGGCGGACCAGTTCTTCAGGTCTTTTGTGGTCTGGTGGGAGATCTCCTGGCCGTGCTCGGCCGAGCGCTGGTCGGCGTAGTAAAGGATGAGGTCATCCTCGAAGATGCTACCGTCGGTGTTAGCAAATCTAGACTAAGTGCATTGCGGTTCGACTTGCTCATGACTTACAGAATGAAAGGCTCCCAGACGGGAGTCTCCTCGTTGTTGGGAATGGCACGACCACCGCGGGCGACGTGGGAGAGAAACTCCCAAGTGCGGCCCTTGTCCTGAGAAGCATACAGGTCGATTTGGGTCTCGCTGAGGTCGGTAGGAATGCTGTTACCGGCCAGGAGCACGGTTCCAGCAGGGAAGCCTGCAAAGTCCTCGCGGAGCTCGTACAGGAATGGTTGGTAACGCAAGCCCCAGTTGTTGACCTGGTCGTGAACCTGGCCAACTTCCTCCCACGTGAGGCCACCGTCTAGGGACTCGTAGATGGGGAACCAGACTAGAGGAGGCTCCGGTGAGTAGTTCTCCCAAGTTCCCAGGAGACGACCGTCATTGAGCTGAACTGTGCGAGGGTACAGCACGCGGGGGTCCGTGTAGTTGTCAGGCGGCTGGAATATGAGGTTGCGCTCGAAGGTCTCAAGAGCAGAGGCAAATCCGCAAGTGAGGACGCCTACGGCGGCGATGAGGGCGGACCGGAGCATCATGACGGCTGCTGCTACGACTCGACGATCTCTGCGGGATGCGACGCGTCTGAAGACAGATGTGCGAGAATAGGAAGGCAACCTTTGTCGGACCGAGAAGCACAGCACCTTTTATAAGGTAGCATTGGACATCGCGTCCCTCACTGCTTGACCCATGTGGTTGGTTCCAGAGGAGTAATTGAGCTGGGGCCGATGACCATGGCAAGCTGCACGATGCCACCTTGCCCGAGCCATGAGCTTCCTCTCGGTTACCTCGGCCATGTGGCGACTCCCCATAACCTTCTCAACCCTGGCTCAGCTCCCCCAGACTGGAGAAGCCTGGAGAAACATTATCGTTGGAAAGCACGGCTTAGATGTCAACGAGGAGGTCCCACGGTGCGAAGCACGAATCGGCCGCTGACTGGGAGTACCGCTGCGCAGCAGTTGTATGCGCTCCAAACAAACAACCGACGGCCGATGATGATGATTAGAGTCGCGGGACTCGACGACAAGGTTGTGCCGAGATGGAAAGAAAATAAGATTGGGGTTGCGGGAGCCGGGCCAATGTTATCTCGAGCTCCGCCGTACAAACTTGCTCGTTTCCGGTGAACCCCAAGACTTCGAGCTGTGGGGTTCGTGCGGGGGAATGGAGTCAAGTACCGAAGTTGCTCGTGCAAGATGCGCACCAATCATTCCAGCCAATTCCTCGGTAGTGATGCTCGCTCTTGGTCTAGCTGGAGTTGTTTGCCTGTGCCTACATCTGGGCTGTGAAGCCGCTCTCGACGAGGGGAGAGGAGGGGGCTTTGTGGATTGCCAAGTTGGCTGAGCTCGATAATGTCCCGGGACCAGCTTGCTTGGAATGCTTTGTTTCCGTCATTTCCCTACTTTACTTTGCATTGTCACCTCACCGCCCTCAATGCATTCACCTGGAATCGCGATTATCTCAACAACTAACAGGAAGTTGGCAGAGGTTGGAATGACTATCTGAATTCATACGGGGCATCCTTGTGCACCCTCCCTCAGGTTTCCTGCCTTACCTTTATCTCGTGATAAGGTTGTTTTCTATCCATCCTTTCATTTGTTGCGAGACGACCATCCCACTAGTCGCTCATGATACCTGTCTAGAGCTGTCTCACAGACTTCATCTCAATTGCATGGAGTTATCGACATGGCTGAATGGAATTTCTACATCCCTGTAATGACGGCTGCTGTTGTCTCTTGAAACTAATGAATGTCCGTTTGCTGCGAATGAAGATTGTTTTTCATCGTACTTATTCTTACAAGTTTTCGAGCGATGACGGATGGTCTTCCTAGTACTTGTCACCCCTTTGCTACCTTACAAGAAGGAGAGTGTGTCGATGGATCTGCGAATGAGTGTTGTTTATGTACACTCAACTTGGTTTACTCTGGGGAAGCAGAGCCAACGAGCTTAGTAGTGTCAAATTCAATTAAAAGGTGTCAATTGTGTGAGCCATAGGGAGTTCGAAAAGGTATCAGGCATTTACAATAGTGTAAAACTTGATCTTTTTGGCTGGAAACTTCGGGCGATCCATATATGCTCGACAAAGTAAACCACCAACTTCTATCCCGTCTCTACTATCACTAGCCGGCTAGGCCCGTCCTACGTTTTGTTTCTACTTTAGGGGTAAAAAGACTTTGATATTGTTCTGAAGGCATTGATACTGTAGCATGAGCTATTCACCTCCACTCATAAGTTGACATGTGACTTTGTTGCGACATTGGATCTAGTTTATGATAGAGGTTTACTCGACGAAAGACTTACAAGGACTTTTCTAAGTGGTTCTTCGCATTGGGCATTGAAGTGCGAAAACCAAAGTCTAGGGTTCTTCACACTAGTACTTACGCCAAACTTACTAATTCTAGCCCCTTATGACTATCTTAACGGAGAAGGAGTCGCCTAAAGTCAGTTCTCATCAAGACACACATTGGCAATCCCGTTACAGGACATTTTGGCTATATAATTTCCCACAAGCGGCTAGCCACCACATTTTCCACGATGATTAGCACCCGCGTACATCATTCAGAAATTCGGGATGGTTAATCGTGCATTTTCATGCTCAAATGCTTGAGCTGCTCAGCAATGAAAGCCACTGCTACTAAAATCTTCGTAAGATGATGCGTAGATCTATCGGCTCGCGCGGGGTTGTGGTGCTCTTGTGATGTGACAACTCCTAACTTGCCTTCACCTTGGCGTTTGAAGATTGTGAATATTTGATTAGAATGTCAGCCACTTGCATAGATCACGCGATAACAGATTGTTGTACCAGGCAGGTCTGGTCGCGCAAGTTCAGGGTCTTCCGCGTATACGAGATCTTACTTCTCTTCACCTGGGTATTGAAGATTGTGGTACCGGACTGTGACACCGTGATGATCTGGAAGTGAGCCAATTCGTAGATACCTAGTGAACGTACGGTGAACTGAGCTGCCTATTGTGTCAAGCATATTCCGCAATTGCCGTGCCTTAGCGGGAATACGAAAACATACCAGGGTCTGATAACATCACGAACAACCTCAAGATGCAATGCGACGTTGCCCTGCATTGGCTCAAATGTTCTCTTACCACGCCGCGGAATCCGCGGTATTAAGGAGGATCAACTTTATATCAGGTAATCGCATGTACATATAAGCCTGTCGTCGGATTTCAGGTAGCCTACCGTCATGAGATCTTGTTCCCAGCACGCTCGCTGAACATCACTCGCTTCTTCGCTGTTGGTGTATTTCTTCTTCCAGAATGCACCGTCCCTTCGTTCTTGCCAGCTTGGCGCTCTTTTTGAGCCAAGCTGCTGCCTTTGAGGGCAATCTCAGAACCAAACCGGAGCTCATTCCGAATGCATTTGTGGTTGAGCTTCGCGATCCAATAAGTCTCGGCCGCCGTTCGGACGAACACACCCACGTGTCATTCAAGCGTGCGCTCTCGTCCTTGACCTCCTTCGATGTGCGATACGAATACACCAATCATGAACTTTTCTATGGCATCTCGATAAACATTCACAACAATGAGTCTCTCGCTGTGTTGAAGTCTCTACCTGAAGTTGTCAACGTCTCCCCAGTCCAGTTCATCCCACGGCCCCTTCTTGCTATCGATTATGAAAGTCGCTCGGAGTCATCCTCTTCGGTCCATACTTCTCGTAAGCTAGCAAAGAGACAGCAGATTCCCGAGAATAACTTGGACTACAACGTCCCTCACACAATGACTGGAGTTGACCGTGTGCACGCTGCTGGCATCAAAGGAAAAGGAGTTAAGATCGCCGTCTTGGACTCTGGTGTCGACTACTATCATCCTGCCCTCGGCGGCTGTTTCGGACCTGGATGCAAGATCTCGTTCGGATATGATCTCGTTGGTGATGGGTACGACGGATACGGTACCCCAGTTGAAGATGCAGATCCTCTGGCTGCGTGTGTTGGGGGTGGACATGGCAGTCACGTCTCAGGTAAGTTGTCAGTTTAACTTTTGATGTTAGGGCCGATCTGACGGCATTAGGAATCATCACCATGGATTCATCTTCCAACGATACCTTCAAAGGCATGGTGGGCGTCGCACCTGAAGCAACATTAGGTATGTACCGCGTCTTCGGCTGCTCCGGCGGCGTTGGCAGCGACGTACTCGTGGCCGCAATGATGCGCGCCGCCAGCGATGGAGCCCAGATCATCAGCATGTCTATCGGCGGTTTTTCCTCAGTCGGCAACTCGCCAAACGATCCTTACCACGTCCTGATCCAGAAGTTAACGGACAGTGGCATTGCTGTCGTGGCTGCTGCGGGCAATGACGGGGCCAACCTCCCCTTTGCAGTCAACGCGCCTGCCAACAGCCCTGCTGCCATTGCAGTCGGCTCTATCGAAAACACTCTTTTCCAGACGTTTGAGCTGATTGATTCAAATGGCGAACACATTCGTTATGGAAGTCTTTACCCCTTTCCCCTGAACCGCACGCTAATGGCGGTGCACGTCGGCGATGGGGGCGTCCAGGGCAACTTCGGATGCCGGGCGGCGGACTATGATGCCATTGCAAGCAAAGTCACTGGTTCGAAGGAGAACTACGTGATCGTGGTTCGACGTGGACTTTGCGGTCTTTCCTTGATTCAGGATGTTGCAGCTACCGCAGGCTTCAACAACATCCTGACATATCCTGATAAGGACGTTCTTGACAATCCATTTTTGGAGGGATTCAGTGCAAGCTTGCCAAATGCTGCGCGTAGCTTCGGTATAACGACAAACAACAAGATTCAGGTTGGATCTCTGAAAGAGGGATACTCTGTAACGTTTCAAACTGCTGTTCCCCAACTCACACGACAAGCGTGGGGCGGCCAGATGAACAACTTTAGTAGTCCAGGTAGGCTCCCAAGTCGGAAGATAGTGGAAAATGGGATATTCTAACCTTTATCTCCAGGACCTGTGTGGGATTTCAGCCTCAAGCCTCAGATCAGTGCCCCTGGCGGTCAAATTCTGTCGACCTGGCCCCTTGCTGCATCAGGATGGGCGCTGGCTAGCGGCACCTCAATGGCTACGCCGTACCTTTCTGGTGTTCTCGCACTCGTGAAGTCGCGATTTCCGGAACAATCAGTGACCGAGATACTCAACCGTCTCCAGTCAACCTCAAAGCCGACAACTCGCGCCACCCGTAACGATGTTTCGCCTCCTGTTCATCAGGGAGCCGGCTTGGTCGACGCCTACAACGCGATCTTCTATCCTTCATTCATCTCGCCTGGCCAGTTTGATCTCGGTCCCAATGAGATCGTCGCCCGGTCCAGCTACTCTATCAATACTGCAAACCCGTCAGACAAAGCCACAAAGTATACCCTAGGTCACACCCCAGCTCCTGGCATGGCTCGCTACCCTAATCCGGACGTCTCCGAACAGGTCGGATTCTTCAGCAATGTCTATCAACGACTAGCCTCTCTCCCTTTCGCAGCAACTATCAACTTCCCAGAAGGTTCAATAGTCACTCTAGGTCCTGGTGAAAGCAAGACTATTTCCGTGGAGATCGTCCCGCCGCAAAACCTCCGAGCTTTCATGATCCCTTTCTACTCAGGCTTCATCTCCATCTCCTCTGACCATAATGAAAAGCTTTCTATTCCGTACCAAGGGGCCGGGTATAACTACACAGCTGCTCCAAGCTTGGGAACCGATCCTGTGCCGTCTAACGTTCTCATACCCGTTACCGAGTATCCCGTGTTTGGAGCTCCACAGCTTGTCACGTCTGACGGCTTCGGTATTCAGGACTACATCAAGATTGATCCCGCCGAGCTGACCCTTTACTATGCCGGAATGCAGCCTGTGCGGATCGAGAGGCTGGACGTCGTTCGGGCAGACACAGACTTCGAGCCCACGTGGTATGGATTCAATCAGAATAGACCTCTGAACTACACCAAGACAGCGCAGCCTGTCAACGGCACAGTCGCCGGCGCCGAGTTATTGGGCAACCTGTACGTTAACTACAACAATGCGCTTGTGACTAGCTTGTTTGACTCCTGGCCTGTTCCAAGGTTGTGGGACGTCGAGACAGCTTCTGTCCCAATACCTATGTTGAAGGGCGGATACAGACTACTGATATCTCACTTGAAGTATGGTGCGGATGAGACCAAGCCTGAGGACTGGTCTACCTGGATGAGCGGTGTTATCGATGTTCCGGAAGATTACTACCCATAAGGAGATTATGTGGCCAACGAAATCGCACCCTACTCGATAGCAATTGTTGCCAACCGAATTTAATCCTCAATACTGTTTCCTGTCTTAGGCACGGGTGTATTGACACACGCGTTTCCCACTGTTGTGTACCTGTACCGCCAGCATCAGCCCATCAGATCACCAGCTCACATTGTAATGCCATTCGAGACAGGTGCTTCTTATTGCTGTTGTAAAACTGAAGTTAGGCATGAGAAGCATTCCTGGGGGCCAAAACACTCGATGCCGCAAGGCCAGCAAATGGTAGCTGTCGATGAAACAGCTGTTGGCCTGCTGTCCTCAAACTGCCGAGGAAGTTGGATCGAGTTGTTCCAAAGCGGGAACTTCGCTATTCCCGGGGAAAGACTTCAGTGGTTAAACTTCCTTGTCTTGAACCTAAAAATAGTAGGGAAGCCGCGGGCCGTCTTAGCAGAGTTTACAGCTTTATATTGAGACATCCACAATATGCCGTGCGGCAGCATAAATAATGAAGATGATCTGACTCTGCGCTTATATGCGCGGTCAATCTTGGCCCGGCAGGCAGAGACCGCTCTAACTAGAATCCGATATGTTTGTGGTGTGGCGAGTTGAATGTCTGGGAGTCCAGTCTAGCGGCCTTTGCAAGTTAAGGGTATCGGATTACGATTACTGCGTGTATGTACAGGTATGCTTATGCTATTTACATAGGTAACACATCCTCTTCAGTCCAGCCGCTGCACAGCATTGCGCAGTCATCACCACCACCACCATTGCTGCTGCTTCTTGATCCATTTGTGGACCAAAGGAGCGATGTCGAGATTGTTCTTTTCAAGGTGCATGAAGTGGCCATTGCCCTTGATCCCAATTTCACTAAGCTTGATCCACTCCGGCTGGCCACCCACCTGCTTCAGATAATCGATGATACAGTGATCGTAAGTAATGTGGACACTGGCCTCTCCCGTCAAAGCGAGGTACGGTACGCTGGCGATCTTGGGAAGTTTTCGGACAGGTTCCTTTTGAAGGTAGCAGTTACGATGAGCTAACGACGGCTCACCCACAGATTCGACAGTGGCGTTGAGTTCCGCGGCGCTGGATACTGCCGGCTCGTAGTCGACAGGGGTGTTCGTCAGACCCCATGGATTAGCCGCAGTACTGGTCAGACCATAGCCGTACGCGCGAAAGGGGATCGTGGAGGGCTCAACATTGATGTTTCCGGCGAGATGCTGGGGACAATCATTGGAGATGCCGATAGCAAACTTGGAGCCCAGGGAGTGGGAGATGAGGTAAGACTGTGCGCCAATGAGGGAAAGAAGCTCACACCCAGCGGTACGCATGGCTAGCTCTTGGGAGACCTGGCTGGTTGTGTATGGGATGAAGCTCTGCTGGAACTGGTCAAAGAAGGGATCGCCGCGCATACCCGTGCCGGGCCACTGGGTGTGAAGCTGAGACTGGGGGTAGGTGTTGTAGTTCTTGACGCCGGTGAAGCCCATCTCGACAAACTCGGCCGACATGCCTACGGCCATGGTGAAGTTGGCGGCGTTGTTGGCCGTGGATCGGCCGATGCTGTTAGCATCGACGAGGTAAACCTGGTAGCCTTGCTTCAGGAAGTAGGTCGCCCACCCGGGACGATTGTCAGGGGTATTGAGCCATGTGGTTCCCGGAATGCCGCCACCGTGGATGAAGACCAAGGGGGTCGAGCGTAGCGTGAGGATGGGGGTAAGCTTCTCGACGTAGAGCTGGCCGATGGTGATGTTGCCCGTGGGGTCTGGTGCGCTTTGGCCCCCGACGTAGAAGAATTCTCGACTGTGCAACGTCTCTGAAGGTCTGCACGTGGAGCTGACGGCGTTGACGCCGATGCAGCTCCTGTCGGCACTTGAGGTGGCCGTGACCGTTGATGCGGCCAGCGCGAGGGCGGAGAAACCCGCAAATCGGACCATGATTCCTGTGGCTGGCGGGACGTTGAAGCAGTTTGACACACGCCAGACAACAGAGAAGAGGAGCGCGCTAGATGCGCACAGATTTATCTGGCTGGAACACACAAACAGGTCAAACGCGCATCATCATCAGACGAGTAAAGAAAAGGCGAGAACGGGTTCTAAAGCAGGGCTTGCGAACGAGAACTACTGTTAATATACGCTAAACGACCGGAGCTTGATTCGTTTCTGTGTTGGTTCGGATCAAGCCAAACAGGACTCTCCAAATTGCAAATATTGGAGCAACGAACTTTTGAACGCAATCTCGGGGAACTGGGCAAGACTGGGTCCAACACCGTGGAGAGAGAATGTTCCCCTCGACGGACCAGTTTCCCAACCGATCGCAAGCCAAGCCTCTGCCCGCAAGTCACCCCTTGCCAGTCCATCTGCACAAGGCAGAGGCGTGACGTGCTAAAGAAGGGGGAAATCCCGGAACGCTGAGGAACCTCTTTTCAGACTTTCTGACTGCAGCTTTGGGCTTGTCCGATCTTTGACGCCCAGGGCTCACCATTGGACCTGTGCCGCGAACTCGCAGGCCTTCCGGCGTTCGCGTCGCAAGGTAGGCTGCCGACGGCATAGGGTGAAGGAGGGGCCATGACTCGAGATCGCCTCACCCTCCACTTCAGCTGCACGCTCTAAGACAACCTTGACCTTGCGCTTAATTTATGAGCTGGATGGCCACCGCGGGCCTAGGTGGAACACGAGCCAAAACAGCGGCTCGTCTTTCCCAATACTGTTTCCCTCTGTTCACTGTTGTCGCGCAATTTTTGTAATGATACTAGGTACTACGGATAGACTGCGAGTCTATGAGTCTTCGACCTTTCAGCCCATCCCACGTTCCCGGGACTTAATCCACACCATATGGGGTTAACGCTAGCTAGGCCATCACTCATCAAGGAACCTGATCTTGATAACCACGATATGAAACCAACCTAGACTGCGCACCATGATACATCAGATTCTCCGCCATGTTGCTACCTTCCATCTGATCGAATCCATACCATAAAGCGGCCCGGCCTCCCCCCTCCCCATACGGGTGATCCGTTACCACGAGTCCGACCTGCCCCCGACCTCCAGTCCGAACCC
Source organism: Colletotrichum costaricense (assembly GCF_030867565.1). Taxonomy (NCBI): domain Eukaryota; kingdom Fungi; phylum Ascomycota; class Sordariomycetes; order Glomerellales; family Glomerellaceae; genus Colletotrichum; species Colletotrichum costaricense. The sequence continues at coordinate 1,828,591 of NW_026848232.1, read as the reverse complement.
CCTACCCTTCGCCATGTCGAACGCAACGACCTCAGCGAAGATCGGAAAACCGCCAAACAACACGAGGGACTACAACATCATCAGGGGTATCTACCGACAGTATGGCGTTACGACACTCGACCCTAGTTTGGGTTACCTCTTCGCCGCAAAGGAGCCCGCGAACGCCGTCCACGAGTCTAAGCAGGGCGCCATCATCGCAGGAATGATTATTGTCCTACTCGCCATCATCGTACCAACAGCAGGAAGACTTTGGGTTCGCGGACGGGGAGCACAAACCAAGTTCGGATGGGACGACTGGGTTATCATAGCGGCGGCAACTCTCGCAGTGGTATATCCGATACTGCAGATCCTCGTCGTCGTCGACGCAGGAGGCGGCACACACACCTGGGAGAACACGTACGACGACTACCAGTTCTACTCCTACTACCTTACTATCTGCCGACTTCTATACTACCCCACGGTCGGCATCATCAAGATATCCATCACTCTCTTCATCAGACGGCTCGTCGACACGGCGTACAGGACGTGGAGAATTCTTGCGGATATTTTCCTCGTCACGGTTGTTGCGTATGTCATTGCTGCCTTGTTCTGGAGCATCTTCCTTTGCAATCCGCCACGAGCTGTTTGGGACAGAGAGTTTGCAGGAGCCTTAGCAGAGCCAGCGACGTGTGGAAACCAGTTCCTCAGTGCGAAGGTCCTCAGCATCATCCACGTGGTGCAGAGTGTCCTCCTCCTCGCAACACCAATCATCATCTTGTGGAGCATTCGTATTGATAGAGGGAAGAAGATTAGACTCTTCATCATCTGGGCTGCGGGAGGGCTGACCGTCACTGGCGGTCTGTTGCAACAGCTGCAGCCATTCACGTCAACTGACATTTTTTGGGACTACACCATCATCTTGAGATGGACGGTGCTCGACATATCCATGGGCATCGTGACGGCCTCACTACCGGTGCTTGACGCGGCCATCATGGGATCGTGGCATGCGGCGAAATCTACACTTGGGCTCTCCAATCCAGACAAGCAGAACAGCAGGGGGACGAAAGGTACCAGAGGAACAAACGTCGAGACAATCAGTTCCGGGCCACGAAAGAATTATGCCAGCTCGGCCGAGAACATCGTCGGCAAGGATGACAGCCTTGAGATGGACGTTATTCAACACAGCGGACCCGACGATACGGGTGACAATCACTCGATTCCAGACACTACGGGCCATGATAGACGGCACAGGGTCAATAACATGGTATGAAGAAACGATCTAGATGATAGAAGTAACATAGTGTAATCGATAGACATAGAAAATTTGTCAAAACACCATTGCTATGCAGATTCCAACCAGAATCCATCGTTCACCACATATTCACAATCACGGCCGATTCCTAAGTCCCCGAAATCCCGACCAGATGTGAGGCGTCAGATGTATGCGCAGAACCGGACCTGGCAGCATCCCGAGAAAACACCCCTGCTCTGTCGTAAGCGAACCCCAGAGACAATTTTGCATGGGCATCATGGGCTCCACGGCTGCCCTCGATTGCCCCCAAAGACTGGCAGAAAAAGCCTGCGCAAATCTTTTGATACATCCCTGAGGCTTTTCCTCGCGAGCAGATTGTCGATCGCCTTGTCCGTGCTTGTTTGAACTCCCAGTCGTAATGTGGGCGTGCCGCGCGTGGATGGGTCCCTGATAAACCGCGGCCGAAGACCCATTTTACCAGGAGACAATGACTCGAACCTAGTTGTTTTTGCTTTTCGATCAGGACTGACCCGAGAACCAGGAATCAATTGACATTTGCCGGACCGGCGCCGGTTCCACCATTAACATCGACGGCCTTAAGTACGTGCGCTGGACTAGGTTAATTAACCACCTAGCACTGCAATTTGAAGGCAATTTCTATATCAGCTCCGGGCGCCTCATGCTGACGGAAGATTGCCAGGAGCGCGGATAAGTATATACCGGCTAAGGCGGCAATGACATGAATCGCTCAGCGACATCGCGCTCCAGAGATGATACCAGAGAGCAAGCTCTTTGGCGATAGGAAAGTGACTTGGAGGCTACGAACGATCGCCAGAGCTCGTATTCCAGTGGCTTGTCTCAAAATTCCACTAGTTGAAAGTATGGCGGCCCAACGGTCGGGCACTCTTCTAACGGCTTTAGAAGTTCAGATGCACAGGTGCTAAAGGCGTTAGACAGCGGGCTACTGGGACACCGGCCATTTCGAGAGTGACATTCAGATTAACTTGATAAGGGGCAATGCTGGACCTTTTGTTGCCATGGAGGCTTCATGGATTACGGAAACGCACCAACAGAAACTCTACACATCATCGGGCTGGGAGAGTATTTGTCCTTGTTAGAATAGCTTCCAATCACAATGAGTTCCCGACCTGCCGCCCATGCCAGAAAACAGCAGACATGTACTTGCTGCAGAATTTGATGTGATACACTTCTACTGAATGCTTCATTTTGAAAACTTCAGGTTAGGATGTATCAATTAGGTTCGAGAATATCAAACATGCCCGTACAGGGCAGTTCGGATCACCATAATGCCCATTTTGGGATGATGGGAGCGAAAACGCTCGGTTGACAACTTGGCACGATGAGATAGATCTCGGAAACCTTACAGCTGTGTCCCCAGTAATCGCTATTATTCGATACTGCGGGTCAGTGGAAGTAGGTGAACTCAAAATACGGGCAGCGGGATTCTGGGATCTCGCTCCCATCAGCATCATTCAAAGCAGGGAAGCCGCGGCGAAATGTAAGCAGTGAGCAAACACACCAGCCAGCCAGTGATCTCGCCCCGAACACGGATGTCGCATAGTCCCAAAGAAAGTCTAAGCTGCGTTCAAGCCGCGGTCTCGCTCCTCGGCAGAACAGTCAATATGTAGATACCGCATACGTGTCTGTGCTGAAAGCCAACTAGATTGATGATTCTCCCTTCCCGTAATTAGGTTTGTTATGAAGATTGGGACTTTCGCGATGAGAGACGCCGTCGCCAAGTGATCTATATTAAAGCGCAAATTGATGCATCGCATGACGTAGCGTTTCATACAACATGGAGTATTCGCGGCTTTTACCCGCGGCTTTGCTAGAGGTGGGTGGGTACTTTCTCATCTATTGTTTGTAAGATACTCAAAGTACTAGATTCTAGGGGTGAGATTTGAACAATTTGCAGTCGAAAAGGGCCATAGTGATAACTTCGACTTCATCTAATGATAATGTTTGAAACCTAGGGGATAGGGCGACGTTTTCCATGAGGTTGAGGTGTAGAGGAAAACAAGTATCAGGCTTCGGGGCCTTGCTGAACACAAGACACGCCTCCCAAGAAGGGATGCAAGCTTGGATCGATGTGGCTCTTGAACGCATCCTGGCACGTGGCAAAAAATGGCAAATACTACAGGAGCATTTATGCGCCTCGCAAAGAAAGAACAGCACCGGCAGTGATCCTTTTGACGAGCTTGGCAGCCCATGGTGACTACCAGTGCATCATGCAGGCAGCATTGACAAGTGCCGAAGTCCACAAACGGCACGAAGAGCTTGAGACAGGCACAGCGACGGAAGAGGTCCTTGTAACCCGACATAATCTTTACAAAAGTACATCCGGATATTAGTAAAGGTAAGATACGTCGAGAGTAGTTAGACCGCTCAGTGGTATTGCTAGAGATGCCGGTGCCTTCCTGTTGAGAGTCTAGACGCAATTCCGGGATGCCTAAATAGTCCCGAAAGCGTTCATCACGAGGCTCTGGACGAATACCATCGGAATTAAAAGACCCGTCAGTGGCTTCAAGCAGATGAAGCATAGTTGTCAACATACATTATTGTCTACATTGACTATCGGTCCGCCACAACACCAACTTCTCAATGGCATCTCATGCGTCAACACCACCACCATGAAGTCGGTCCGTTATAAAAGCTAGAGGTATAGGCGGGGTAGATGACCTGAAATGGAGGGCTTGACCTATGCTTCGTACTAGACAGATACGAGCAGGAGTTGTGGAATAATAAAGTTACACATGAGCGTAATAGGAACTATGATTAGAACCGGAACAACAAAATAAATCGAATTGCTTGAGGAGGCTCAATACATTTAATGACTTGATCTCCTTCAGAAGAATTGAACACTAACAATTTCGCTCATGATGCCACTTACGTCCGTAAACCAGGCCCAAGTGTCCAGCGAGCAAGTAATTTCATACTGGGCCCAGGGGATATTGCAATTATTCAAAACTACCTAACCGATGTTAGCCGTCATATGAGATGTTGATAGCTACTCCCATCACTATATGTATGATAGCGACGCTATCAGTCCGAATTATGTGTGCTATTGACGGTCGAAATAAACTAACGTAGTTGAAACTCCGGTGTTATTGAAGTGCATGTGCTTTCAAATCGTATGTGGTGAAGCAGAACCAGCATGGCCCTATTTCCAGAACGTCCAAAGCTATGCAAAGCTATGCGATGCAAGAATTACGACACTCACAGGAACCTGATTGATCATTCAGGAACAGACAGGAAACATGTTTGCAGAACACGACTCCTCACAAGCATAGAAGTATTACCTGATTAAGCCACCAATAGTAAGATGAGTTGGCCTGCGATCGATGACCTGTATGCAGGAGCCGGGCGTTTTTCGGCAGTATATGTGACAGCGATAGAGCTTGAAATTTACCAGAGTGCATGCCATGATCTGAGAAGGACCTCCAGCTTCGGGCCTTCTATTCAATTTTGAGGTCGTCGTGACCCATCATCTGATGTATAGGGCGGAATGCTACCTCAACTCCTCAAGACTCCGCACAACTCCGCCTTGAACGTGGGCGTAGGGTGTCATCGACCATGCTAAGACCAGGAACTCTCTTGTGCTGCATGTGCTACATCAGGGACCGTGGGGTTGGGCGCATGCAAAGTCTACATAGGTGAACCATTGCAGGTAGGCGTTCGGGTGGCTAGCCACACAGCAGGCCTACTCACCCCGCGGTGGTTGCCAGTTGGAGATATGACAGCCGACACTAACAGAACTTTGCTACCCCGCCATCGCCTGCATAATATTTTGGAGATGCCCCGGACTTCCAGGTCGAGTTTAGGTCCGGGGAAACGTTTACGGGTAGGGCCGTCTCGGTTGGAGGTACTTCGGCGTTGCTTGATGTGATGTGTGCCGGTGGGAGCAGCAAGGGCAAGTTGGATCGTGAGATGTCTAGTAGCATTATAGAAGCATGTGAGTATGCTATGAGCTGCGACGATGTGGGATACCAAATGTGAAATTTGGCATATAAAGCCAAGATGACTCCTCTCAGACTGATGTTGTGAGAGACATAGAGCATCCCTTCTGGAAGTAGCTGTAAGTTGATATCTTGAACGGTCAAACCTCTCACAGGACGCCTGCAAGCCATTCAACATGAAGTCATCCACGACCTTGGCAGTTGCCACCTTCATCTCCTCTGTTTATGGACATGGATATCTGACGATCCCGTCTAGCCGCACTCGTCTCGGGCATGAGGTAAGAACCCAAAAGTAGTATCGAAGACTGCTCCGGCATTGAGCTAACGGACCATCGGCAGGCCGGCATAGATTCCTGCCCCGAGTGCACTATCCGGGAGCCCGTCTCGGCTTGGCCGGACCTCACGGCCGCCACCGTCGGACGAAGCGGTCCCTGCGGCTACAATGCTCGCGTCAGCGTCGACTATAACCAGCCCGGAAGCAACTGGGGCAGCAATGTAGTCGCGACCTACACTCGTGGCCAGACCGTCGATGTCCAGTGGTGCGTCGACAACAATGGCGACCACGGCGGCATGTTCAGCTACCGCATCTGCCAAGACCAGTCCATCGTCGACAAGTTCATCACACCCGGATACCTCCCCACCGACGACGAGAAGCAGGCCGCCGAGAACTGCTTCCAGGCCGGCACCCTCAAGTGCACCGATGTCTCAGGCCAGAGCTGCGACTACAGCCCAGATTGCACCTCCGGTCAGGCGTGCTGGCGGAACGACTGGTTCACCTGCAACGCGTTCCAGGCGAGCAGCCGACGCGGGTGCCAGGGCGTCGACAATAACGCGCTGGGGTCTTGCTACACCTCTATCGCCGGCGGCTACACAGTCACCAAGAAGATCAAGATTCCCGACTATGTCTCCAACCACACTCTGCTGTCGCTGCGCTGGAACTCGTTCCAGACCGGCCAGGTCTACCTCACGTGCGCCGACATCGCCATTGGCGGTGGGGGAAGCACTTCGCCGTCCTCGACACGCACGACCAGCGCCGCGGCGACAGCTACGAGCGGCACTTGCGCGATCGCCAGTACTGTGGCTGTTACTTTCAATGAAATTGTGAAAACGGTTCCAGGCCAGACAATCAAGGTCGCGGGTTCCATTGCTGCACTCGGCAACTGGAATGTGGCATCGGCCCCGGCGCTTTCGGCGGCGCAGTACACCAGCTCGAATAACTTGTGGACCTACACTGTCTCGCTGCCGGCCGGGACGACTTTCGAGTACAAGTTCATCAATGTGGCGTCGGATGGGACCGCGACATGGGAGAGCGATCCGAACCGATCCTACACTGTGCCTCAAAGCTGTTCTACTGCGGTCACGGTCAGTACTAGCTGGAAGTAGAATCAAGGAGGTTCTGCGTGAGGAACTGAGGAGCCTGGGATCGGTCAGTAAAGTGCTAGCGGTTAGCGTTTTGAGTTCTCTGTACATACTTACAGTACTTATAGCTTGTGTTTGGGCTTTGTTTCTCTTTCTCAGTTGAAAATTGTACATACACGGGGACAGCTGAAGCAGACTGAATTCAATATAGTATCATTGGAAGACAATGCGCAATAACGTAGCTTGTTTGTTGCGAGCCTCAAAGTTAGCAGCACTATTCACCACATGTGAGAGCCGTGGCTGGAACAGGATACAAGCAAGGCTTACAGGAAACACTGGACGCGTTACGGATACACGTGTCTCAATCAATAATCCTAGCCCTATCAGTGGCCTCGTTCCCCCGCTATTCTGTTTGCTTATGTGGCGCTGTAACGCTATGATGCTCAGCCCTTTCAGGGGTTGAACAAGCGATCGGTGCTTCCCGTCTCCGTCTCGCTTGAAGCGAACAGAAATGCTCGAAAGAATCGGGGCTGTAGGCAGTGCTCGTCTGCCTGCAGGAGTTGACGCGACTTTAGCGTTGTCTAGGTCTGTTCTAGAATCCTTCGTGAGGCCTCTGTAGGTTGACTGAATCACCTCACCGTTGTTCTGACTTTTGGGTAGAAGCTCAACCTTTTTGCATATTGAAACACTGTTAACCGTCTATTCACCAAAGACATTTTGTTTGCCACAGATCGGCGAATGAGCAAGACGGCCAGTTGTGGCGGCCTGAATCCTGACAACAAACTTTGTGCCATGGCGGCTCTTCTGCCTTGCAAATGCGGGATCCCATCTCGCTCTAGTGCTTACATCTCCCGCAAAAATTGGCCTCTTCGTTCGATCAACGCTTCTAGGGCGGACCGCCCATTGTAGGCAGCAACATGCTCTCTGTTCCATACAGAGACGTCTGCGTTTCGCAGTCGGCAGCCCATGGGCCGTGAACAGGGGTGAGTCACTGCCACATGCCATGCGCATCAAAGGCATCAACCGATTCGACCCCTGTTGAGGCAGCCACTAGAGCACGATGCCGTGGTGCCTGGTGCTTTGCTGTCAGGTTTGACGAAATGGCAAAAGAAAGACTTCTTACACTTTGCACGCGTAACATTCTGAAGGTGTCGCAATGGAGATAAATATGTGCGGAAGACCAACCTCAAGTCGTGATTAAAATTGAATTCATCAGTATCTCTTTCTCCCGTTGTATCTTAACAATAGAGTATTCACAATGGCACGCACAACAGCAGCGGCAGCGGCGGCCCTCGGCCTTAAGATGGTCGACGAATCGGCCAAGGAGACCAAGACCCCAGCCTCAGAAAAGACGAATGGCACGTCGACTACAAATGGCAAAGAGTCAAACGGCGAAACCACAAACGGTGAGACCATTGAGGAAGACGAGACGTCAGCAGAGACCAATAGCGAGGAGAAGAAAGAGGACGAGGAGGAGAAGCCCAAAAAGCCTCTGGCTCCCTTCGGCTCAATTGCCTCTACCAAGAATATCTACAAGTCCGCCAAAGACAGCGACGGCAACTGGACATGGGTAGACAAGTACCCGGAAGACGTGCAGGAAGCCGCCGAGAACGAGGAGACTGAGCAGTACGCCGTCGTGGTGCGCAACATCAAGAGCAACGATAGCCGGAAGAAGCTTGAGGCCGACTCCATCGTCATCCAGAGCCCTTGGTTGAAGAAGGCCTTGGGTGTGATCCTGGATGGCTACACTGGCGTCGCTTGCGAGCTAGAACGCCTCGAGTTCGACGCTCCCTTCCGCCCCTTTGTGCATCGCTGGACGGAATTTCGCAAGTACATGGGCAAGAAGGACCTGGATGCACACACCAAGGAGCATCTCACTATCCTGCACGACATCCTCCAGTACGAAATTGGTAACACCATCAAGGCATTCGAGGATTACGTTGCAAAGGGCGTTATCACATTCGAGCATCTGTGGATGATCTTCCAGCCCGGTGCCATCATCCTCTCGGCTCACAAGGGCCCTCTATCTGCCTTTGAGCTCGAGGAGACCGAGTATATGGAGAATAACTGCGGAAAGTTCCTCCAGCTGCGCGCCGACTGTGTTGACTACGGCGGCAAGGAGTTCGGCCGCTACGGTGAGCGCATCAACATCTCCGAATTCCTCGGCACCAAGAAGATCACCGGCCTCAATGCCTACCCTTGGGCATTCCACGCCCAAAAGGAGAAGCTGCGCACCAGCCTTATCCAGCGCGGCAAGATCTTTGAGGAGCTGGCTGGTCACAACTACAAGCAGTACTCAGGCACTGCCATCACCTGGGACAGCGAGGGCAACGAGGTGCCCGTCCAGGTCGAAGGCCGCATCGTCGTTGATATCAACTCATTCAACCGCTTCAGCCCCTACCGCAACCGCTACGTTGACGACTGGAACGCAAAGGACATGGAAGCACTTTCGGCATGGAAGCGTCAGCATGGACTGGGCAAGGACGGCAACCTCAAGCTGACTCCCTACCACCAGATGCTGGCGCGGTCGCGGACGAGGGGTTACTCGCTCAAGCTGAAGAAGTGGCTCGACTTCTTCGTTGAGCAAGTCACCGAAATCACCTGGAACACAAACGCCTTTGATAAGCTCGTCCTACCCGAGGATCAGAAGGAACTGATTCTCGCCTTCTCCGAGTCGCAACTTGATGGGTCTACTTTTGACGATGTCATTTCCGGCAAGGGTAAAGGCATCATCTGCCTTCTTTCGGGTCCGCCTGGTGTCGGCAAGACCCTGACGGCAGAGGCTGTCGCCGAGAACCTCCGCGTCCCGTTGCATACCCTCAGCTCGGGTGATCTGGGCTCGCAGCCATGGGAGGTGGAGCATGGCCTCTCGCGTATCCTCGAGCTTGTAGCGCGATGGAACGCGATCCTGCTCCTGGACGAGTGCGACGTCTTCCTCGAGGCACGCTCTACGCACGACCTTGAGCGCAACAAGGTCGTCTCCATTTTCCTGAGGACGCTCGAGTACTACGAGGGTATTCTTTTCATGACGACCAACCGCGTCGACAATATCGACCTGGCGTTCCAGTCGCGCATTCATGTTTCGCTAGAGTACCCTGATCTCACTCCAGAATCGCGTCGCCAGATCTGGCGCAACTTCTTGCAGGGGGCGACGCTCAAGAGCGAGGTTTCTGATGAGGATATCGTCGAGTTGTCTGAACTGAAGCTCAATGGCCGGCAGATCAAGAACATCCTCAAGACTGCGCAATTGCTGGCTGCTAGGAAGAAGAGTCCACTCAAGCGCAGCTTCATTGACATTGTTCTTAACATCGAGAAGCGGCGACCTGGAGGCCAGGCTTCTTAGGGAATCCAACACAACCCTTTTAGTAGGGGTGTGTTGTTGGAATGATTACACGGTTTCATCAATTCGGAAAGGACGGGTTGGAGTTTAGGCTGTTTCGAGATTCAATGAATGACATTTGATGACCATCAGGCTTGAGGAATTACAGCCGTGACATAGTGCTTACGACCCTGACACGGAACTCTTGAATGATGCACACACGAGCCTCAATATTAGGGCTATCTCAACAATAGAACTTACCATAAAACTCTCCATGTAAAGACTATGCCCAATAAAGTGATTCATGATTAATTATTATTCTTCTAGCTAAGACTTCATTTCGTCATGTCATATGCAAGTCGGAGCAAGGCCAGGAGAACTGGACCCGATCAGCGCCGTGAGCCCGGAGACGGCGAGACCCACCGGGTGTCCGTCGAGACATTACGTTTTGATAATATCGGCAGCCCGCAGGATGCCTCGAGCAGTCTTTGAAACCCACTCCTCGGCGACGGTGAGGTTGCCCTTGCCGTACTGGATGCCTTCAGTGATGCCAGGGAACAGAACAGCAGCATATCCGGTGTCCAGGCCCGGAGCAGTGATGACGTGCTTGTAGAACTCCCGATCAGGCAAACCACCCTGGCTGATGAATCCCCGCTGGAAGTCGCGGTACTTGTGGTTCACAACGGTGATCAGATCCGCGTCGCCCGTTGTGACAGCGAGTTGCTCCAAAGCCTTGACCTCATCGGCCCGCGTCGCAAAGACCTCGATGGCGTCGGAGAGTTCGGAGAGATCGATCTCGGCGCCCTCGGATTCAGCGTACTCTTCCAAATCAGAGAGGTATGCGCGAAGCTCGGTGGCGTAGTTTGGCACGTCAATGGGGAGGACCTCGTCGTCGGCGAGGTGGTAGGCGAGGAGCGTGAGGTACTGGCCAATGGCGGCGTGGACGAGGAAGCCTGGGTCGCCGAAGTTGGCCATCCAGTGGTAGGTGTCGTAATTGGAGTGGTAGTGCCAGATTGGATCGGTCGCGCCATTGTTGGAACCAACGTCGAGCTTGGACAAGTCAGCTGATGTTACCTTGAAGCGGTCTAGAGCGGCCTCTTGGCCCTCAGTAAGTACTCACCGAGTTGATACCCCGGTGCAAGAAGCCTGTAAAGTCACTACCGCTGCCCAACGACTCAACTATTCCTTCAGAGGACTCCAGCCAAGCGTCGTAGAGGCTGATGTTGAAGCCGCCAAAGTTGGGATAGATGATCTTCTTGAAGATCTCAGTGCCGACGGTCTGCAGCTCAGGTGTGGTTGCAAGGGCAGGCCTTGGGCCTGATACTGCCACATCAATATTCAGATACGCCACGGCTGTCTCGGTAAGCCAGTCGACATGATCCTCGACCCATTCAGTGCTGCCGACGAGGCCGTACTCCTCAGCGTCCCAGGACGCGATCACGCTAAAGAGTCAGAGTCTGTATTCATCCCGTCGGCTAGAGGGCCAATGACTTACATGTTCCTCTTGGGCTTCCAGCCCTTGGATACAAGAACGTTGACAGCTTTCGTGAACTCAACCAAGATGGCGGATCCAGAGTTGGGGTCTCCGTTGCCTCCGATCATCCAGGTGTCGCGATGGTTCCCAATGACAATCGTCTCGTCGGCGTTGGTGCCGTTGATTTGGCCAATGACGTTCCAAATAGGCGTGATCTTCCCTTCCATCAAGTTGTCCAGGTGCAGGGTGACTCCCGGGGCTGGCCCTGAACTGTAGTTGGCGTTCAACGCACCCGCCCAGATAGTCCGGTTGACTTCCTCTGCGGACACGCCGAAACCATCAAGAGCCTGCAGCAGGGGCTCGGCAGATGCGTAGGAGATTGGTATGGAAGGAATTTTGGGCGTGACGGGTGAAATGTCTGCGCGTTCGACGCCCTCGTGGGATGGGTAGCCTGGGGTGGTTGGATCGCCCGGGTGAGTGGAGAGGAACAGAACGGAGCCTTTCTGGACGGCACTAGGATTTCTGGCAGGCCCGTCTGCGCATTATACGGTTATCACACTGCTTTGAGGTACTGATTCGATGGAACGGGAGACTTACGGGGATACGCCTCGTAACCGTTCGCAACGGTCTGGTTTCCGTCATCGCCGGGATCGGTGAAAATAACTGCGCCGATCATGCCGTGATCTTGCGCATTCTTGACCTTCAAGCCACGGAAGAGCCCGCCGTATCTGGCCAGTGCGATCTTGCCTTCGAGCTCGACTCCCAATTCAACGAGGCGATCAAAGTCTGCCTGGGAACCGCGTCTTCATGAATAATGAGCATGGCCCAACACACATGGTATGGTAGCGGAACACTCACCCAACGTAGACATATTCACCAGTCACGTTTCCTGACGCAGAGTAACCGTGGAAAGTTGGCTGTCTATCCTCCCTCCCCGTCACATCGTCTTCCTCCAGAACATCCTCATCGAGTCTGACATTGTTTGTCGTGCCATTGGGGTAGGAGATATCCAGTGAAGCATGAACAGGATAGCTTAGGTAGACGTGGTACTCCTTAAGTTGCGCATTGAAACCGTTCTCTGTCCACCGATCTGCCGTCCACTGCGCCGCTTCCTTTCCGAGTCCCGCAAGCTTGACCTGGTGACCGTAGTAGTCTGACCACTCGTCGACTGTGACATTGTCAAAGGCATTGACCAAGATAGTCTCCTCCTCTGTAAGCACTGGAGGCCACACGTCGTCGGCGCGCTTCGTGATGGGCTTGCGGTGGGTGTGCCGCTTCTCGACAAAGAAGTCCCGTTGGCAGGCCGAGGCGAGAGCCGCGTAGGTCAAGGCGAGTGAGACTTGACTGCAACGCATGATGGGCAAAATCCTATCGAGTAATGGGCATAGATCTAGCTCAATTGTGTATTGAAATGTTGAGAACAAGAAGGTCTCTGCCGAAGTTCGGCCTCCGGGAGGGGTGACGGGAAGGCGCAGTTATAGCTCTCGCCCGCAGACAGCCCGTCCACAATGGAATCGCAGAAAATATGCCCAGCAATCATCAGTCATCGGTAAGGCCGGTGATGCCATTAAACAAGACTTTCCCGCAATAATGCTTGGCATCCTGGTGCTGTTCGCCCTGCTCTGATGGCATTGGCGATATGCAGGCTGGGAAGAACCTGCTGTCTGCGGGCAAGGCAGTAAGAACGCACGTCGTCATATCTTTCTCCAAAGACCCGGTACTTTGGGGAGAAGCTGACCCGATTCCTGGGGGAGACATGGTAACTTCGAGCTTTGTCTACCCCAATCCACGCGATGATGCGACGGCAAGCAGTAAGACGGCGTGGAAGAGAGAGCTTAGCTGCTTGGGAACGTGAGCGACCTGCCTTGTTCGTGCTAGAATTCGATGTATGCCAAGCAATGCCGGCGGGGTAGCTTTGTTCGCCGTGGATAAGCTGATGGCACACAAGGAGACATGCCGCGTTGACATGACTGGAGTGTTGGCGTGGGGCGGCATGGGGAACAAATGTTAATGGATATTCCCCGCAATGACAGCTCTCTTTCCCCCCGCTCTGAGGGGAGCGCGCTTGGGTGCTCTAGTCACGTATGTCACCGAAGACGACACCGAAGCCGATCCCGCTGAGGCTTCTCAGGTACCTTTGGAAGGATCCATTGCGTGCCGTGAGTGACACCATCTCTCTCTTTGCACTGATAACGAGTGTCTTTGCCAAGGGGACTTTTGAGCTTGAGAGAGGCCTATCAGGTGCGGCCCGAAGTTCTGGATTGGGTTTCTGACTACGGCCATTGACATGACGAATGTCAGATGAACTATTGGCTTGAGCACATACCATGGAAGACTGAATCGCACGAACCAGACTTTCTATGTACAATGCTCGGACTGACGCATGTTGGAGTCTGGCAGGTTGGCCAAGAATGTCACCGCTGAACGTTTCCATGTTAGTATCGATAATCTTACCGTGCCCGAATGAGCCTCCAGCGATTGAGACGATAAGGGCAGCGGATGCATCGGGATTGCCGCCAAACTCTATTCCGGTGCCATGGATGATGTTCAGGGATTTGTGAGGGGAAAGTGTAAATATTGGGGTATAGCGTCAAGCTTCTCACCGCCGAGTCTTGGAGCAAACAAGAGTACATGTAGTCTCGTATGAGGTCCATCAGCACAAGCAGCGACGGCTGTTACCTTATTTGACGAATAATCTTTCTGCGATACTGTAGAGTACGCGCTCCTCAGCTGGCTTTCTATGAGATTACGGCGATTAAATACTCAGTTGTTTGATCCAGAATTTATCCTTCCCCAGCAACTCTTGTGCAACATTTCCAGTGACCAAAGGCACATGGGTATCTTGGGCGTCGCAATTGCATGCTAGCGAAATATCTTGAAACCGTGACAACCTCTAGAAAGCATTTGACGTCAGATCAGGAAAATTCGCTCGGCCTCGGTACTACTCGTAGCCAGAAATTGGTTGTGACCCAGAAAGCAGCATCATAGAGCTTGAGAGGCTCCTGAGGAGTCACCACCGCGAAATCGAACCTTCGGAATAGCTTTACATGATCACGATTAGTCTTTCTCGCTTCAAGTCAGACGTTGAGGATTCAAAGGTGATGCCAACTCACCTCAATGAAGATCTTGTTCAACTCCATAGCCGCGATAGTCTTCCCAAGACACTGAAACCGACCATGTCCGAAGGCTAGGTCGACGACACCACACATGTCTCGAAAGCAGTCTTCATCTTCAGCGGCGGCTTCCAGCCAGCGCTCTGGCCGGAACACATCCGCGTCGCAACCAAATGTGTCCTTGGATCTCATCAACTTTTGAATGTTGATACCCATCTGCGTCCCCTCTGGCAAGAACTGCCCATGCAGCTCTGTTCCTCCCTTGGCTACTTGCTTATAGTTGAGGCCCGTTGACGGCGGGTACATGCGTATGCCTTCTCTGATCACGGCCTGCAAGTAAGGTAGTTGGCGGGCCTCGGAGTCGCGGATCGGAGAGCTAATGCGGCCTTGGGCAATGCCTTGGTCCATCTCGCGGCGTAGTGCATTTAGCGATGACGGCGTGTTGAGCAGACAGAGCATAGTCATGCGGACTGCCGTTGCGGTAGAGTCGGAGCCCGCGATTCTTTATCCGGTTGTCAGTTTACCTTACCTCAAGGTGTTCAGGCTGCGTTGAGGCTCAAGCTTACAGTTCCAGGAAGATCTCCGCCAAGAGCTCTTTGTAAGTTACTCCGTTGCGAAGGTGTTGTTGGACCATGTTGTTCTCATCCGACGCGGCTGCCAACTTCTTGTCCGCCAGGTTCTTGGCCATTCTGCCACAGGTTAGTCGACACTTGATGGCTTGAAGACAGCGCATCCAGAGCCAGGGTAAGTTCTCTTGACTTACCCCATAAGTTTACCAAAGCCAAACTCGTCGCTGGAAAAGGGTAGAAGCTTGTTTAACGGCCATTGTTGCAAGAAAATTCCCACCCATGGTACATTGAGCATGACAGCGAGATACGGAAAGATGAGGTCATTGGTTGCCACATAACCAAACAAATCTTCATCGTTTGCGAGGAATCCTAGCGCTTCTCCGAAAGAAAGCTCGCTGACGACGTCGAGGGCAAAGTATTGAGATTTATGGGAGAACTCTATGGGTCGAAATTCCTTTGGCGTCGAGATGTATTTAGTTTCAACTAGGTTGACGAAATGTGCGACGATTCTGTCAACACCAGGCTCAAAGCCGCCATTCTCTCTACCAGCGTACTAGTCAAAGTCAGCTTCAATGTAACTTAGCGAGTTGTACGTTTCTACATACACCAGGACTCAGCTTGGCTCTGTACTCCTTTCTTAGATCATCGTCCCTCATCGAAAACAGGCTATCCTGGTCAGGCACGACCTTGGCGAGAGCGTACCAAGGACCTTTGGTGAAGTCTGACCTGACCGCCGATATCTTGCGGTACGTGTCTGGATCGCCGAACAAAACTTCGTTTGGGCCAACACGGACTAGCGGTCCTAAAGAGCCTATGGTAAGCTTGGGCGGAATCGAGACGCACGCTTGAGAGTCTTACCATATTTGTCTCCTAGATCTTTCAACATGAAACTCAATTTTCCACCTCTTGTCATATGCTGCATAGGTAGAATTGAAAGAGAGTTAAGGAAAGGACCTGGGATATGTCGTAATCGGTGCCACGACGCGAGATACCAAATTGACAGCAGAGTTAAAGCACAGAGCGCAAAGCTGCCGTACAATGAGGGTAGAACGAGTGTATCGTTCGTGCCTCGCATTTCGGAGATCTGATCTTGGGGAGACATGGCCACTGTTGCGTAGCGCGGCGCGACTTTCTGTCGGCGGCGTGTGCACGCAGAAGAAGCGATGACGATGCGACAGATCTACAGCTGCAAAGTCTTCTCGATTGAACGGCCCTTGCACATGTTGATATACCTACCAGCACACTTCTAGCACGCTATCTTGTGCGGGGAACGCCCTTCTATTATTCTCGACGTCAATGGCTGGGGGCGAGCGAACCCGTTCCGGGACTGAACCCTATCTTTGTTACAGCCAGGGATCGCCATGTTTGCTTCTGGGATTGTCTGATTGTTCAGTCGCATCTCTGTGGGATATCAGGCGGCCAACCAATCTCTTGGTCGCTGACCGTGTGATGGCGGTGAAAACATTGAAGCGCGGTTCAGCAGACCCTCTATAGTGGACCGATATCATTTCATAAGGGATGGGCTGCTTGGGCTTCCAATAGACCAACAGAGAACGGGAGATGGCCCCAGGGTATGTTGGTCGCCGCGGTTTGTCTTTCGACGGCGTTCTGCACTAAAGAATCCTGGCACGATATTGAGCTGGCACCGTTGTTATTGTTACCTACATGTAAATGGCGATGATTGACAACAAACTTCTAGTCACTTGTAGTCCGGGATATCAAAATGCCAATCTTTTTGAGTATGAAAGCTGCTTTCGATGAAGCTTGGGGGCGAGAGGCTTCGGGCGTCGCGCGGAAATGCGATGCGAGGGTGTGCTCGAGTCGCTGCAGAGGATGGGTCCGTTTCATTCAGCACACATTGGTTTGATCGACTTTTCGAACAATGTCGAAGACAAAAAAACAGCCTTCACTCACAAACGATAGACGATCGAGAGGACGACCAAGGACCTTTTGTGGGTGCTTCTGACTCTTTCCGGACCCAGGTCCGCTAATACCGCAGTATCGGAACGGATTGAGCTCTTCTTGGGGACCAAGTGTCGCCGAGTCAGACACCGCCCACCCACCTGTATCCTGCATCGCAACCGAGAGAGTCTGGAACGGGGACTGTTGAATCCTTCGCTCAGCTTCTCCAACGGTGGCATACTATTGGTCGCAAATCCGATCAAATGGCGACCTCAAGCAGAAGACCAACAGTCAGACTGTTGAAACCTGGAAGATTTCCCCCTCAAAAGTTGTTGTGCCGTCTCATTGGCGCGTCCCATACCATCGGTGTCAGCAGAATGGCCCAGAATGTTGCGGCTGGTCCCAACTGCGTGGGAAAAGGGGGCTGGAGGGCCGACATGGGTTTGATGAGGGTTCAGAAATGCCCATCCCTGTGTACAAATGCTCCACTGGTCCCCGAAAATTCAGATGGATCGTGCCAGTGATTCTTTGAGAAGAGAAAAAACTTCTGGTAAAGTAAGGTTTTGGTCTCCATTGCGCAACGGATATACGCGCCGATCGACAACTATACGGCGGTAGCGTTCGGATACGGAGGAGCGACAAGAACCCACACCACCGGGACCCCGGAACATAGTTGACGGGAAGGAGACTGGACGAACCGGTTCTTGGTACCAAAACAGAGATCGAAACGCATCAGCCATCCCGTGTCTACCACGCCCGCGCGCCACTCCGCCTTCGGGAGACTGCAGAAAGGGATTCCTTCGCGTGGCCAAGCAGCAAAAGCAGACTCACGACACAGCCACGAGGCTTACTGTATTCCAGGGAGAAAAGAGGCCCGTGACTCGACCGACTAAAGGGAACGCCAACCGCGCGAAAGCTTTCGTGGCTCTTGCTTTTTGTGGTTGCCTGGTGGCACATGCATGGGCGATTTGGGTGTGTGTGTGAGACTGGTTGTGTGTCTTGTCTCTCTCCCGTGGGACCAGTTTATCAAGGGGGGCTGAAATTCCAGCTGGATCTCATCCAGCCATACGGACAGATATTTGACAGCGAACATGACGACGTTGCCGCAGCCCCTCGGCAGATTCGATGCGCGCCAGCGAACTAGCGCATCCTCCATCCCATCCTCCCCAAGCTTACCTCCACCTCCTCATCAAGCTCCTCAACCTGCATCAGAAGTAGTATCTCCCGTGTCACCAGAGTCGACAACTTCATCTCCGCAACTGGGATGGCACGCTCGAACAAACTCCATCCCTCGCAAACCCGTGCCGCTCACATCATTATTCGCACCGAACAAGTTCGGCCCATCCGTCCATGTCACGGAGACGACGCCCGAGGACGACACCACGGCACAGAAGACGACCACCCGCGGCCCGATGGACACGCATGGCATCGACCTGAGCTCGCTTAGCGGATCGGCGCATTACGGCGCTGATCCCACGTTCCACGGCCGGGAGTCGCCTGATGATTCTCCAAGAGAAGCGGATGCGCTTCACCACCACGGCAGCGGAGGCGGCGGAGACCAGCGCCATGATGCCCGTGCCGGCCTGCTGCAGAATGCGCAAGAATCTGTCTACGATGGGCATCGCTCACCTCCTGCCGGTGCACAGCAGCAGTACGAGCATGATCACGATCACGAGCCCCCAAAACCGCCGCCTTACGTCCCCGAGAACTATCTAGGCCCGCTAAATGACAGGAACAAACCATTTCGAATGAAACGACCCCACTGCAACTGGCACTCATCATGGAACATGTACCTGTGGCTATTGCTCGGCATCGGCTGCGCCATCGGCCACCATGTCTACTATCACACCCTGGACGGCCAACCTGCGGACGACCAGGTGCGCATGCTTAGGTACGGCACGATCCTGGCTTTCGCTGCCAAGGCGAGTTTGGGTGCCGCCGTGATATCGGCATTCCAGCAGCGGATCTGGACGACTGTGAGATCGAGGTTTATGAGTATTGCCGCGCTGGATTCCATGTTCGCTGCTACGGAGAACGTTATTGCTTTTGTGAACTTGGAGTTTCTCAAGGGTGCCAAGGTGGCGGCTGCTTTGGCCCTGTTCGTCTGGTAAGCAGTTAAAAATCCAAGTTGATGAGAAATTATGAAGGAAATCTGCTCACACAGGTCATAGGCTTTCTCCCTTGGTGGTCATTCTCACAGCCAACACTTTGCTTGTTGAGCCCAAGACCATTCTGCAAAACACTACCTGCCCGGCTGTTCGCAGTCTGAATTTTGCAAGGGAGGACACTCACGACTGGCGAAAGCCCATCAAGATCGACGGCCGTTATGAGATGCCGCTGTCCATCTGGAACTCCACCAAGCCGGCGGACTCTGAGCCGGAGGGCTGGTTTGACTACTACACCGGGCCAAGTCCCAACTTTCAGCAGACCGCGACTCTCGGAGCTTTCCTGCAGGAAGTTGTCGCGCGTAAAAACGCCTCAACAGAGGTGTGCAGCAAGGGCTGGAACTGTACTTTCGAGATAGACTTCACAGCCCCGGGGTATAAGTGTAGCGAACAGGCCAAGGGAATCGGCTCGACACCCACGAACCTTACGCAAGAGTCTGGGCAGGCTCCCCCGCCGTTTGGAACGGATATTCTCATTCCTGAAGGAACGTACGCGTACTACGCCTTCACGAGCGGAGGAGAATACTCCACCACGCAGATGAAGGACGTTGAGATTGGGGGTATCCCAAAGATGAAGCCGCCGTATCCTGAGCACATGGGAGCTCTTCGCACTGAGCCGGTCATCTGGATTGGTCACGTAGTTCCGCCCGACGCGGACCATCCGGCTTCATCAAAGGAAGAGGATGACCTAATGCAATACGTCCCCAAGATATTTGCATGCGAGCACTATGTAACGGAGTACACTGCCGTCTTCAACTACACCGACACTACACAGTCAGCATACATGAAGAAACACAACTTCACCATACCTGTCATCAATACAACCTACATCCCCGGCCTCGACGCGAACGATGGCACAGCAGACAACATCACTGCGACCCCGAAAGAAAACTACGTCGTCCCTCAAGATGTTGAAAGATACCGCCGCATCGCCGCGTACCATTCCCTGGGCTTTATGCTCCGCAAGTTCCTGAACGGCACTGTGCAGATCGACAAGCAATCCGCAAATCCGATGGCTAACACGGAAGCCATCCAGACGAAGCTCCTCGACCCCCGCAACAACTACTTTCCCGTCTTTGATCTGCAGGATATGGTGCAGGAATTCTACGAAGACCTCATCCTCTCCATCTTTTCGACCCCGCAGTTCCTTCCCGTCGTATGGGCTGCTCATCCGAATGAGGTTTCGGGCGGGCTGCGCGAGGGCGGCGTTGACGGGAATCATTCAGCATATCGTTTCCCCTGCCAGAAGTCGCGCATGGCCAACATGTACAGCTACCATGAACGTGACCTGTGGATCGTGTACTCCATCGCCATATTTCTAGCTATAATGGGCGTGATTGCTGGTGGGTTCGCGGTAAATGAGAATGGAGGTGTATTGAGGAACACGCGGTTCTCCAGCGTGGTGGCGGCGACGAGAGGCCCAGCGTTGGAGAAGGTCAATTGGGAAGGTCCCGATAGAGACAGAGGCGATGTACCCAAGGACGTGAAGAAGCTGAAGCTGGGATACGGCGTGATGGGTCAGAATGTTGGAGATGGAATGGGTCCGGATGGAGGAAGATACCCCCGCGCAAGAGATAGCATGCTCTGGTCGCCGAACGAGATTAGGTGCGGATTTGGATTGGAGGGCGATGTAAACCAGAGGAGGAGGGAAGGATCTTTATTCCATCGATAGCGGGCGCTATATTTTCAATAATTAGATTAATAATTATTCCCCTTCACATCTAACCATTAGAGGGCGATCTCAGTATCTGAAGCGATACGAGTTAGAACTTAGTGTAGAACCAAGTCATCCATGGGACATCCCTTATCCACCGAGGACGTCTTAGTCTTCTCAGTGATGATTTGACGGGTCAACTCCATCAGTTGATCAGCCAGAGCGTCATCCTGAGCAAGCTTACTGCCCGGCTCAGGAATCGCTGGAGGGCATATGTATTGGCCGGATTCCTTCGTGGCGGCCGCCGCATATACCATCGACACGGCACCCTCCCATTGTGACTTCTTGAAAGGCTCCATTCCAACCGCCATAGCGTAGCCTCCAAGAGGGTACCTACATTACGTCAATACGAAGCTTTGGGTTATGTGACCATTCAGATTGTAACTCACGGCTCGAAAATCTCCTCCTTGCTCATCTTGGTGCTCACAAACCCAGGATGAGTTGCGTTCATCAAAACGTTCGGATGCCCATTCTGCGTCACTTTCCGGTTGAAGTACCTCGCGTACAGGATACCCGCAAGCTTACTCCGACCATACTGACCGTTGGGACCCAGGTCGGTATTCAGCTCCTCCAGGCTCTCAAACTTGCAGTCGCTGGGGGTAGCCTGATGCGCATTGCTAGCTTGGTTCGCAATTCTCACAACGTCACCCTTCTCCGCCGTCTGCTTGATGAGAGGCAATAAATGCGACGTAAGAATGACATGTCCCATGTGATTTACGGCCATGTGACGGTCGACGCCGTAGTCAGTGAGCTGGTAGGTCATGATACCCCTCGCGGCATTATTCACCAAGATATCAAGACGATCTGTATCGTTCTTGATCCTCTCGGCTACCTCCTTGACGCGCTTCCAGTCACCCATGTCGCACTGAAACCATTTCGTGCGCTCGGCCTTGTCGGCACCAAGGTCTTTCGCGATGGCATCCTTGGCGCCGTCAACAACGTCCTTGGAGACGGAGAGGATGTAAATCTTAGAGATATTGTGCTTGAGGAGAGTGTACGTGACCCCATAGCCGATGCCTTCGCTGCCGCCGGTGACTACGGCTACCTTGCCTGACTGGTCGGGACATTCATCCAAGCTGAATTGGTGAGTTCCCAGCTTTGAGGCTGCTCCACCGAAGTTCTCGGCGATGGTGTTCTGACGATCTTGTTAATCCTGAGGTAGTTCAATAAACAGGGTCGATCTAATCAGTACTAACCTTGATGGTGTCCATGATTGCAGGGACTCTGAGAGCTCTTGTTGATTTGTAGCCCCGAGAGTTGACAGAAGGCGAGTAAGTTTGAGACCCAACAAGCAAGACCTTGGGGCGAGATGATACTAAAAACCAATTTCGCATCACCACACCGGTCGGAGTTCGCTTGCAAATCATTGGCGCCCGTCAGAATCGAATGATTTCATCCGTCTGTCACTAGATAAAACTCTTGGGCCTCTCTTGCTTCTGATTGCTTATATGGGAAAGTGGTTTGAGCACCATGAATCACCATCATGTCACTGTCTCATCGGTGATCGCAGCCGCATAGGGCTGCTTGATGACGCGCTGATGTCCGTGTTGGCGCATCCGGGCTGGCGTCTGACCGCTGCATTCCGGGGCAAAAGCTCCCCAGAGGGACTAAGCCCTACAGCTAACTACTGTGAAATACAGTTGAAAAGCTTTTTGAGACTTAATCTAGCAGTTTCTTCTAGGTATGAAATGCGACTACCTAGTGCTAACTCATAACTACCTAGCTGAGGCGTCGTAATAGCTGCGCAGTAGTTGCACGGAAGGGTAGTGCCGCACTGTACATCGAAGCGTCGTCAATATGGCTTTTCAGACATCACAACGACCTGCCAATGCTTGCTCCTACGCAGGAGATTCTCCCAGCCGAATCTGCAAGCAGATGACATGGACCCAGTCCTTTTCATACAACCTCACAGCGAAGGTCGACCAAGGTACTCAAATACAGAAAGTAGCCATAAGAATTCCTTATACATCCGATGATTGAAATGAAGGTATGTTGCCGTCGAATCGTTCAATGGCTTGTTTCTCCTCCAGGTCTTGCCTTGAATGAAGGCACCGAGAATTGGGCCTGTTCAATCAGAAGCAAGAAAGGACGACATACCTACATGTACATAGGATTGAGTTTACTGTCGTGTTATCAAGCCCTTGATTCTCTGTAAATTGAGATCAACACATGTGTATCAAGGAAGACAGTGGCAATGCTACTATCGGGCTACGTTGATATCAGCCAACATACTTTAAATAGTCTCGATGGGGGACTCCAGGTGAACGGGTGAATGTACCAATGGTACAAACATATCGTCACAAAGTCGATCCTCTTCATGGCAACTGAGTGCAGTGCCGCTGAGAACTACCTCCTCAGATGCCCCTTCAGACGACTGTTGGCTGTGAAACCTTAGAAAAAACCGGTGCTTCGGTGAGCTAGATCGGTCTTGAAATCAGGAAAATCATTCCATTGACGTTATTTTTTAAGGGGTGAACGACTTATCTTGGTCGCCTAGAATCGCACCCAAAATCTAAGCAGAAACCGCTGCTTCATAAATCAAGCCTCTCATATCTCAGTCAATCATGGGCACTCGAAGAAATACCTGCTTGAAGTACTCTGAATTTGCGCCTTGCTCGTGATTTCGTATTGTTATACCTTACTTCGAGTTGCAGTAGCACAAAGTACCAGGATTGCGTTACCAAGATAGTACATGTAGTTTTGTTGGAAATATTAGCCCTGGTTTATGATGGTATATCATCAATTTCAGAACATCATCCTTTCCAACTTTCGGGTTAACATATTCCCAATGCGGGAGGGAGTTGAATTTAATCACCACGAATGAACCAAATCAATATGTTCTTGAGATTAGAGCTCAATCAGATGGAACATAACATGCAATAAACTCTCATGTGATCGCTTTCCACTTTCGATTGCCAAGTGACACCATCTATCTAGTCGCCGAGAAGACTCACCTTTGCATCGGCGCGAGGTCCTCGACCACGGGGTATCTTAATTAGTCATCATGAAGTTCTATAGCATCAAATCTGAAAATAGATGTGAAAACGCATTTGAACGGTTTCGCAATCGCAACGACAGTTGGCGAGTGACTCGCTGTCACAAGGTTCACCGCATCAACTAGATTCGCAGAGCATGGGAATGTCCTGAAACTACCTACCTTGCTATGAATGTAACTTCACTCCGGAATCCAGGTTGCAACCGACTTTGCCGCGAGCACTCGTTGAGAGTTTGCCAACTTTTGCGTCCATCGATCGCGGGCAGAGAATCGACGGGGTGTAGCAGGGCCACCAACGTCTCCAGGATAAACATCAGGTGACTAGCTGTGCTTGGACCTCGCTTTCGACTTGGCCGATCACTCGCAAATCGGTTATTGTTGCCAGGCTGCAGGGCCCTCGTGCGAACATGATCATCGGCGTCAGTATCACCGGGTGGTGTAATTGTAACCGCGATAACGAGGGAAGAAGCAAACAATTCCTAGACTGATATCTCTTGGAGGCACAATCCTGGTTGTTGCGAAATGTTGTGGCGTCTCCTTGAAATGCCAACGGCTTCAGTGCAACCTCCACAGGGGTGTACCGTGTTACAAGTGGTGATATTGTCCTGTACGCCACGAAGCTTCTTAGCGACGGGACGTCATTTCGATCCCTATAAGGTTTGGGAGCTGCCGGCTCCAGCAGAACGGCTGGGGCCGTCTTGGGTGATGTGGGAAGAGAAGTGAGAGAGTCATTGTTAAAAGCAACCCCGCAATGTGCGACTACAGCAGTATTTGAGTACCGGTATCAAAAGACAAGGCGGCCAGATGTGGTAACGTCGGCTTCCCACCTCTATGGCTTATAATGAGCGAGAGTAATATTAGAACTAGGAACATATAAAGCACGCCATAGCGTTCATGGCTTGCAAACGGCGAGCGACAGGCTTGGACCCACACCCATAGTTTAGCTCCCAGGAGAAATCTCACTGAGTGCGAGACTCAAATCTCATCTTCCTGCGTACCATATGGTCAGCTCCTCTGGACTGGAGCTCTGAGACAGTAGTAAGTCAAAGCACCCACTTATGGGCCCCCCCCCCTTTTAGGCCCCCCCAAAATCCCTCCCAGCCCCCCGATTAAAACCCTACCCTTAATATATAAACCACTATAATAATTACAAAAATCGTCTAAATATATTTCTTTTTAGCATAATTATTAATCGGTATATAATAGTCCTATATACCGAAAATAAGCTCTAACGGGCTCTTAATACTATTAGGAACGGTCTCTTTATTAAGAGGGCCTTAATTAAGTTTAAAATTCCTAGGGTAATACTTTAAAATCGTAAAAAAGGTTACTAAACGAGGGCGAGGGTATTTATAAACCTTTAGAAACTTTTTCTATAATAAGAAAACTAGCTAGCTTAATAAGTTCGAATTTAGTATATTTTAAATATTATATTAACTTATTAATAAGTTAGAGAATTTACTAAGTAAGTTCTAATATCTTAAGGGGATACTAAACTACTTAAAAAAAGATAAATTAACGTTTTTATTAAAAAGAATTTATTAATAAGGGTTTAGAAAAGTTATTTAATAAATTTACGCTATATTAATAGAGCTATTATTAATATAATTAAATTATAGTTTAGATTATTTAATATATTAAAAATTAGTAATATTAAATATATTAATAAGTATAATATAAATAAGACTAGTATAATAGAGGGTAAGGGAGCTAATAAGCTAGTTTTAAGTATAATAGAGGTTATAATAATATAAAAAAAAAAGCTTAGTTTACGTATTTAAGTAACGATTATTAAGTATATTTTTATTAATAATAAATCTATTAACTTACTAATTATTTATAAGAAAAAGTTAGTATAATAGTAGTAGTTTCTATTTTAACTTAACCCTTACAATAGTTAGAAGTTTATAATAATAGATAATAACTAAATAATTAACGAGACTATTTTATACTAATTAAAAGAAGTATTCTTATTATAAACTAAGACCCCCCTTATTAATAAGCTTAGTAAACTAAACTAGCCTCGATTATTAATACTAAATAAATATAAGAGTTATATAATAATAGAATTTATATAGGAGTATTATAAAAATAACGTTTATTTATTATTCTTATTATTATATACCTCTTATATCCTTTAGCTATTAGATATAGCTATTTTTAATCTTATTAAATCCTATTATAAAAAAGAGCTTAATAAAGAGAATATAGTAAATAATTTTATTATTATTAAAAAGCGGTACTTTTTAAACTATTACTAGCTCGCTCGTTTAGCTAGTTTAACGTTATTAAATATACGAAATAAGTAAAAAATAACTAAATTATAACTATTTAATATAGCTAAGCTACTTCTTAACTTAATAATCCTACTTATATAAGTTATACTATTTAAAAAAGGTATAAAAGCTAAGTAAACGACTAGTATTATTAATAGATTACTTAACTAAGTATTAATAACCTCTATTATTAACTAGTTAACTCCTAAAAAAGCTAGCGAGCTTAGTAACTACTTAAAGCTATTTATAAAACTTAGTTTAAATAACACTACTTAATAACTACTATTTAAAAAAATAAAAAAAGTATTTAGTAAGTAGGCCTACTACTTAGCTATATTTTAATACTAAATTCGATTTTTAAAAATAAGGATGAAGTATATAAAACTTAAAAAAAAAAAAAATATATTAATAAACTTAAATACTAAGTTCGTAAGTATTTAGGATATATAAAAGGCTTAGGAGGACTTTAATAACTATTTAATTAGTCCTAATTAACTTATAGGGGTCGAATTACTTAGGGAGAATAATAATTATATTATTATAATAATAGAAGATAGTTAATTAATTAAGTATAGTTAGTAGCGATGTTTTAATACTATGTTTATTAGGGGGCCCAAAAGGGGGGGGGGCCCATAAGTAGGTACTTTGACTTAACCCGTCCCGGGATTCCGGAGATTTGACAGCTTTGACAGCGGCAAAGGGGAGTCACAATCGCTAATCCTGCGCACCGAACAACGTTGTTCCCGAATACCGCGACATTACCGAGCCTACCTGGGCAAAGCGCGCCAGGACGGCACGGCTGCTCACCTGGATGGACCAAGACAGTCACCCTATGGGCGACTTGCCATCTGTTAGATAATAGTTTGCTTTTAACACTGCTTCAACAGCTCTCAAGCTCGTTGAAAAGCCGTTTTTGGTCCACATATGCCCGGTGGCAGCCCGCCTGGCCCGGCATCTAAGCCTCTTTGGGAGTTTCTGTTACTAAATATGACGTGGGGCCTCCCCAGTCAACACCAAAGCGAACAGTCAGCCGGTCGTTGTAGATGCTGAATCTCCGCGGCACTAATGGCCGTTAAAGCTGATGCAAGATCCCCAGATCCCGTGTCTGGTTTGGGATGGGATCGAATTGGATGAAATGTGAATGGGCCGTGTTGCTGTCACTTGCCAACTCGTCCCTTGTTTGGTCCAGTCTGTTCTCACCACGCTGCTGTGTAACGTTTTTTTTTTTTTTTTTGCACGATACCACCACTGCCTGTGCGTGGCTTGTGCTGTCATTTCAAACGGAAGTTAGCATTCTCATCGACAACTATTGCCGAAGAATACGTAAGTACATTCAAGTTCAAGTTGTCAAATGAACGAAAGAAAGGTTGCTGAAAAGAAGCAGAAAATAATAGCCCTCCGACTCTGCATGCTTCTGAAAGGGCAACTCATGTTCTGTCCCCTGGCATAGTGGCTCCGCATCCCCATACAATCCAGTCCTACCCCGGACTTGGCGCAACGACGATCACATAATACCCGATGTTGCGCTGCAACCCAAGGAATTGGGACTTCGACATTGATCGATTCCTCAATCCCTTTGTTCCGCCACCTCCTTGGAAATATCTCCCATACCCTATCTCTCACTGTTTTGGCTACCGCAAGTCGAAGCCACAGAATGTTGGGAATCTCGTTTCGATCTTCTGGGCCTGTATTGGCGTCTTTTGCGGCGTCGCCGTAGTCTCCATCGTCTCCCGCCAGATACCGTCCTTCAGAGACCATGGTGCGCCCATTATTGTGGGCAGTTTTGTAAGTATATCCCCCCTTTCATCTCGAAATCTGCGCACATTGCATGTATCCCCACCTTCCACACACCGAGCATGATTACGGAGCAGCACCGTCAGGGGGTGATGGGTAATAGAGGCTCGGACCTCAACTCCCTCATCCCGTTTCATAAACCTCTCGGGTGACGACACCGACCGACCACTGCCACACCAGCACACCGGCACCTCACCGGCCAAGAAGTGACGCTCAGTAACGTAACAGACTGGCTGACTCGTTCTCCCTTCCCGATACAGGGCGCAGCCGCCGTTTTAGAGTTCTACTCGATCGAATCGCCCCTCTCTCAGCCCCGTAACTCAGTCCTCGGTCAACTCCTCTCCGCCATCGTAGGGGTAGCGATCTGCAAGCTGTTCCAGCTGAGCCCGCACTTTGATTCCATTCGCTGGCTGGGAGGAGCCTTGTCGTGCGCCTTGGCGACGACCGTTATGGCGCTTACGAAGACGGTTCACCCCCCTGCTGGCGCGACGGCACTGCTCGCCGTCGTCGATGACGGTGTCGTACACTTGGGATGGTTCTTGGTGCCTATTGTGCTCCTCGGCTGTGCCTTGATGCTGGTCGTCGCATTACTCATTAATAATATCCAGCGGCGCTTCCCACAGTATTGGTGGTCGCCCGAGGATGTTCGGCTACACCGCGTGCCTTGGAGGCGCCATGTGGGCGATGTGGAAAGCAAAGAGGAACCAAAACCTGATGAGGCTGATGGGCGGAGTAGAAGTGATTCTACAGTGAGGGAAGATGCGGTACTGATTATGAGGCCTGGTGAAGTGCTTGTGCCAGAACACATGTTCATCACACCCGAGGAAAAGTTGTTCTTAGAAGAATTGAGTAATCGGTTATGAGCCACATTCAATAGCAATCTATATATTTGCGAGGCTATGAAACCAAAGCATACTGTTTCGTAAAAGTAGTTTCTTGAGAAAACCCAGATCTATGTTCATTTCCCAGCACGAAGTGAGTCTTAGCTGTCAAGCGCCACCCCTTACTCTGGTTTCTCATCATGAGAAAATACGTTCTCGTCATTTTGCCAGGAGATAGTAGTTCCCGGTGACACGTTGCAAATCATTATCAGAAATCATCATTATCCACATCAAATTCTCCCTCATTATCGTGCCGGTTCTGTCGTGTTTCTTTGTCGTTAATTGTCTGGCTTCAACCTTGCTTGGCAGACTTTGTACGAGACATGCGCAATTCTGCCAGCTTTGCGGGGTTCTGAGTAGGATCATTCTCAGGGTCACCATCTGCACCGGGGTTGGCCATCTCATACTCCAAGGTCTTGATGAACTTGTAGAAGACGACAGCAATGATTGTGCCAAGGAAAGGCCCGACCCCTGAGACAACCAAGATTAGCTTTCCACTAGTAACGAGGGAGAAGAAGTCAAAAAGAGTAAAAACTTACAGTAAATCCAGTGTTCAGGGTCGAAGGTTGCCGTGATGACGCAGGGTCCAAAGCTTCGTGCCGGGTTGAGCGAACCACCCGTGAACTGAACACCAACCAATTCGGCGATGAAGAGCGTCAGGCCAATACCGACAGGAGCAATGAAAGTGGCTCTGTGCTTCTCCTTGGCGAGCATGAAGATAGTGAAAACCAGCTCCGCCGTCAAGATGGCTTCGATGAAAACACCCTGGACCAGTGAAGCACCACCGCCTAGTGTCGTACGAACGTTGAAGTTCTCGGGGAACAGAAAGCGGACAATGACTGATGCAAGCATGCCGCCCAAGATCTGAGCGACGAACAAGCAAGCAGCACGGGATGCGGGGATAGCCTTGACGAGGAGCATGCCGAGCGTAACAGCTGGGTTGAACAAGCCGCCACTGATACGGAAGAAGACCCAGACGTTAACCATGAGAGAAAAGCCGAAGATAATGGAGATGTAGAGCAGAGTGCCGGTGTTGAATCCCGTGGAAGCTCCGGTAGTAGAGTTGCTGTCTGAAGGGTTGCTGGAGTTGTTGGAAGCGGACTTGATATTGGCAACCTCTGTGCCAGCGAAGGCGAAGAACAAGAACATGGTAGTGCCGACGAGCTCGCCGAGACTTGCGACAAAGTGGTTCTTCAAGTCCGAGTTCATCCACTGGGTGAGAGGCAGACGCATAACCTGGGCCTTCTCTTCCCTGGACAGGTTGTGCCAGTCAATGCGAGCCTGTTCGCCGTTGGTGCTGCGAACAGCGACACCGCTGCGGGGGTATCCCGCCATCTCCTCGTCGTACATCCTGCGAGAGGGCGGTCTGCCGCCGTAGTCACCGGGCTCGTAGGAGCGAGTCTCCTCGTAATAATCTTTGGTTTCCGTCTGGGGGTCGTAGTTGAAGTACGGTTGAGGACGGTTCAGGTGCGCGCGGGGAGGGCGCGTTCGAGGTGCGCGACCTCCGCTGTAGTCTGGATGACGGTCGTTGGTTCCCCAATAACGATCCGTTTCCGAATCGTCGTCGTAGTCCCCGAAACGGGCGCTGTCCTTCAGTGGACGGGTGGACTTTGTAGAGACACCAGTGGGCAAGGGGTCGTCTACTGATTCCCTCTGCCGTGTCTGGGTGTTTGTGCGACGGAGAGGGACTGAACGTGAGCCCCCTCTTGAAGGTTGTTGGGAGTGTGATGGTACAAATCTTGGTGATTGGATTGGGTTCTCGTCGTCAGAGAAGGAGTTTGGATCGACTGCTGTTGCTGGTGATACTGGAGAGGGTTCACCCTCAGGTGCCTTGAGTGTTCCTGTCTGCTGGGCTGACATGATTTGATCGAAGTCGCGTGTCAAGCGCAGAGACGAGGAAGGAAGTATTATAGAGCCGGGGGGGACTTGAATAGTTAAGTCCGCCGTAGTGAAAGCGTTGTTGAGAGAGTTTTGACTCTCGAGTAAGCTTGAGTCTTGTCGTCTAGTCTTCAAGTGGGCTTGATGTTTGAAGAGCACCATGAACCCGTGTTCCGAAGGTGTCCGAAGGCATAATATACCTCTGCTCTCAAACTCAAATGGATGCCCAACCAGCCCTCTCTTTACCTCGACGTCACCGCATTTTTCGGTTAGTTAGGCCTTGATTTCCTTCGTCTGATCAGCCACCGACTTAGTTTCGACAAGGACCGCGGGGACATTGGATTGCGAAATAGGCAATGGTGGGATGGGGAGGTTCGACAAGGGACCGTTGAGCCTCCATTGTCCTCCCAAAGTGCTCCCAGAGTGCTCTGCCTGCCTCTAGCTCGCGGGGGTCACCGATCCCACGGACGTGAGTGGTCGGCACACCGGGCAGTGCGGAGGGCGGAAGTCATGGATAACCCCAGAGCCGATCTCATGCACGCGAATCTCGCGGCCGGGTAAGGCTTGCTGATGTGCCCCGGCGAGAGCGAGGGATATGGGGGGAAGTTGAAGCCGAGATCCCGGACGGGTGACGTCAAAATCAGACTGAAAATGGTGGGATCACATCAACCCAAGTGTGTAGGAGCTGAAGGGACGGGGTGAAACGAGGTCCAATTTTGAGGCAAATGAGGCATTGCGGCGTCTGTGTGGTTGGGGTCTAGAGGTATAAAACTGGGCGTTAACATGGGCTCAGAGCTGGGATCATCGACGTTTAAACTCAGGAGACCCAAGGCGCTAGTGCACCACCTTTGACACGTCGACTGCAGTATCCTTGTATGACAGCTTCACGATTGTGGCCTCTGGAGTTAGATCCCAGAAAGATCGGGAGACGCTAAGCTGCCACTTCCAGAACACCCATAAGAACTCCAACTATGAGCTGAGGGGCTCTAGCCCAGTTTTCCTCGCCAGGGCCCTGGCATCGCCGGATGAGACGAATTGAGGGCTGGGAAATACGGCGCGTCACCGGGTGTCGGGACGGACGGTACTGTTGAATCGTTAAGGGTTCAGAACCGAGCACGACGATCCATCGTCTGGGGTTTGGAAACGTCGCATCGCTCCACCATCACCACTGGGTTTCTTTGGCTTTCGGGTGGCCTTTAACCCTTGGTACAGATGATCGCCCAACTTTAACGAAGGGTCCGAGAGGAAAATTGCGCGATATGGCTTTCTTGGCCTTGTCATTCGAAATGGGGCAGTTTTCACACGAACCTTGAGTTGAGAAGAGCCGATGGTGGTGTGGCTCGGATGAGAAGCAGACTGGATGGAGTCAAACGAAGAACCTGGGACGGTGCCCCGTGTGGCTCTATACCAGTCCCAATGCCTACCACCCTCTTTCGCGAGCCTCTTCCTCTCTTGGGCGATCATTTCGCACCTGCGGCCGTTTGTTCTTCTGTTCGGCTGGATTGTCAGACCGCCGGCGGGAGACGGAAGAAATGACGGCAACTTTCAAAGAGTTTACCTGCCGCAAACTAGACTTCTAGTGCAAATGGCAGCTCCGTTAGATGTCTGGGCGTCAATCAGTCTGTGAAAATTACGGGTTGCCAGGTTCAACGATTGCACCGTGCCACACGCCGAGGAAATCACGGCTCCTATTTTCATTCCGTTTGCATCTCGCCGTTCAAGCTCGAAGACCCTTCTCGCGCCGCTTAATCTCGAAAAGAAGGTCGTTTGACGACCCCAAGAGTGGAAACTCCATCAATATTTTGCACTCGTTGTCTAGCATTCCATGTGCTTAGCTCGTTCACCGCAACCGAAGGAAGCTCGGACACCCTTGTTCTATGCAGTCCTCTTCCATGTGGGAGCTCTGAACCCGAAATCTTCTCTAGCCGGCTGCGAAAAGTTGCGAGTTCAAGTACGTAGAGTATTACGCGGTTCCACGTCGGACATCCGATGGCTTTTTGACCTCTCCAGTGCCCCCTTCGCGCTCATCTGTGCGCCCCCTCCATCCGCCGTAAACCCCAGGCTGTCATCTGTCCATATGCAGCGACAATAGGTAGACCAATGGTAGTGTGCAATGATGGTAGTGCTGTTATGAGAGGTTGGACGTGCGAGTGCCAAGATGGTGACAGGCGCCGGCCCCCTTTCTCCAGCCTTTTCGTGACAAAGTGTGGCAGACAAGAAGCCCTTCAGACTCTCATCGTGATGAGTCCCAGTGGGTGACGAGAAGAGTCCCGGACCAGGTTCCAGCGGTATCGGCATTCCGTATGAGGTATGGAATCCCTTCACTCCAATTACTCCTCCGCAAGATAGCTGGCCTTGTGACCTGAACATGTCAGGTCTTTGCAGATGACTGCAGCATCCCCACTGATGCCACGACACTCTGCCCCATCTGCGACAAGGCGGACACAACGGTGGCAGGAGAGTTATGTCAAACAGGTGGTAAAAGTTCTCCCCTCTTGGCACTCACTGTTCACGATGAGTTGGCACCGCGATCCAGTGACTTTCTTCCGAGTCAATGTCGTGTGGCTGGTTTTTCAGAAGTGAGGTTGGATAAAGTGCCAACAGCCTTCCGAATTAAAACGACCCAGTTGGAGTTCTGTGAAAAATTCCCCTAAAGTGGATGATGATCTACGGATCTCGATCAAGATTGCTAGGATACCCTCTTTCAATACGCAAGCATCCGTAACAGCCGCCCATGTTGGGTGAAAGGATGAGGTTGGAGAGGGCGGGCTCGAAAAGTCAAGTCTTCGGAGAAGTCGGCATACCCTGGCTCAACTCTTTGGTAAGGACGTGGTACCCCTGAGTATCAGCCTCACCACCTCATGTGCCACATATGCCTGTGATTGCATGGAATCCTAAACCCAGCTGAAAGGCTCCAAATATGCAAGAACACTGATAATTCTAACGGCTGGTCCAGACCGCCAGTTGAGAAACAGCACGTTTTCAAATGTTTCTAGAATAAATGTATGGGTCACAGAGTCTTTCAGATTTTGGCAATCGAACATTTGTACCTGCATCGGTAGCTTGATCTATAAGAATAATGTACCGAACAGGCTTTTCGGGAAAAGTCCGGCGAGGGTTCAAGGGAGGGGGTACGGTTAGTTCCCTTCGATCTTGCTCGAGTCTATGTACTCAGGGGCGAGGTGACAACGTCAGCTCTTCAATTGGCTGTTCACTTTCAGGCCAGTGCAGGTTCCAAGAGAGATCCGGCGAAACGGATACTGTTGGGGTTAGGGTAGAGGGCTTGCGTTCGTTCCAAGGAGGAAAATCACTGTGAATGTCGAAACAATGGCTCGGACTGGGTGGCTCATGCTTTCTGGTAGCTGCTAAGCTTTTAATCTTGCGATGACTCTCAGACTATCTTATCTCATTCTGGTAGATTCATTTGAGCGCCTGGATAAAAATTCTGTCCAGTAAGTGCGAATGTAGATACATGAAGAATCGGAGGTTCAATGCGCTTGTTGGGAAGGTTAGTTCTGGATGTCGTGTTTACAACTTGGCTAAGCCTGGATTTTACTGGAGTCTAGTCATTCAAAATGCCGTCCTTACTCGCGATGGAAAGCCTACCAGCAAAACGCACAAAGCTAAAAGGTGAAACAACAGTATCTTCTGTGACAATTATTCGGATCCCAAAATGACCGAACAGAAGGCTGTTTGTTGAGAAAAGGGTGCCTTGAAAGTAAACTGAAATGGAACATCAAGCATATCTGCAATATTATAGAAGCCTCCATGTTCTCCAGGGACTATAGTGAATTCATTGGGAAAGCATCTTGGTTCCGATGAAATACCAAATGCTGTCCAGAGGAGCAACTTCACCCGCCGTCGCAAGTGCATCTCAAGCAAGCTAAAGATTTGAGATGAATTTTAAAATAGAGTCGAGGCCCCCCCGCACCAGCCTCGAACAAAGAGAAAAGCGTTGAGGGATGCCGTGAAACCTGAACATACGCGGCATGCTCGAATAGTCCAGTCCAGGCTATTCCGGATCGTGCCGCCCTGTTGCCGCTGAATGCTTGTTTTTGATTTCCTTTTCTTACAGGATTTGGCGTTTTGCTCCAGCCCTATGCTGTGAATCCTCAATAGCCAATCGGTTAACTTTGAACGAGCATTGAGATAGGGGTCGTAGCCCTCATTACTGAGACCAGCGCTTCCTTGACAATCTAAAATGGGCTACAGATCCTACTCCCGACCACTGTGATTGGAACTAAGCATGATCGTGAGTGCTCAGGGCATCTGCTTCCCGCCCATTCTCAAGGGTAGCGACACCAGGGAGGGACTTCACATGGGGAACACGCATTGCCCATGGTTTTTAGAACGCAGGACGAACCATTTTGGCTTTTGGATTTCTGCTTCATGCAGGCTGCCACATGCGACGCAGAAAAAGTTTCCAAGAACCAAGATTCGGCCGTGAGTCTTTATTTTTGCGTACTTTCCCCCTCTCGTACGAGACGCCCACCACCGCGAGTCTCGGCCGTGTAAGTGTCCTCGCCCGAAATGAAGGTTGAGGACTGCGTTTGCTCTAAGACACCACCAGGTGAAGACTTCTGCATGTTCAAAAGGAGCCCATCATGCCAGCCAATGGCTCACATGTTGGAGTTTTGCCGGATGTCTCACCCATAACCGAATCGCAGTCCATTCTGGTGACAGCTCAACTTCTATTAGTCGCCGACATGCTTACCGAATTCGTTCGTCTGCTTTTCGGTTCATAGTCGGCGCTAGATACGTTGATCGTCTTAATCCGAGAATTAAGAACGATGAACCGAACGCTAGATAGGCGCTACTATGATCCACCGATGCGGTGTGCCGTGCTGGCCCCGATCAATCCGGGGCAGAGTGGAGACAACGTGGTGTAGCACCCCGAAGATGATCACGTTTTCTTCGGACCCCCACGCGTTATCCCGCCATTCGCCTTCGGCCAGTGGGCGGCCGACCCTGGCAATTTTCCTCCAACAACAATTTTCTCCGCAGAACGATCCCTTTGGACGTGTGAATAGGGAATGACACCAGCATGGACAAAAAACCGAATAGATTACTGGTCCAATGGGGAAAGACTTCACGTTGCGTCCGTTACGCTTTTGGTACGTTTCCGTTTCAACTGAGCAGTCATGGTTAGGTTCCGTGAAGCATGGTTGATAAAGGCGAAGATGTCGTCTCATTCGGGGAAATTGAAAATCCCCGGCCAGTCCACCTAGAAGGGCATCTTGAGAGCCTATGGATGCATAGCATTGGAGGAATACATTGCCACGATGCCAAGAAAACGATGTCGGCTTCGATGTTCTCCCCTGATGTATGTCTTGGCCTCATATCAATCCCAGAGTTGAGGAGAAATAAGGAGAGCTGTGGAGTTAAGAAGTCATATCATCATGCCGCTGCATTTACCAGCGATCGGCATATAAGCGATCATCGTCCGCGTGTCCTAAAACTTATGCTTAATTTCCATCGCTCCACTGAAGTCGTGAAACTTGCTCATCTTGTATACACCTTTTCTCTCTTGATCCTTGTCGCGATGAAGCTGACTGGCTTTGCGTCTTGGGCCTTTCTGGCTATCGCTGCATCGGCTTCGCCCACTCCTACGAACCCTGAAGGTCGTCTCCTGAACAAGAGGGCTGCTGTCACGGATGCAGCAAACATTGGTTATGCCACTCAGAATGGCGGGTGAGGTAGACAATATCAAAGTAGTCCAGAACTTTTGAACTAATCCGTGAAATTTAGAACCAAGGGTGGCGCCGGAGGAACCACTACTACAGTGACGAACCTTGCTCAACTATCCGCCGCAGCGATTGCATCCGGTCCAGGAATTGTCATTGTTTCAGGCAACATTGTCGGCGCGGCAAAAGTCCAAGTCGGCTCTGATAAAACCATCGTGGGAAAGACGGGCAGCTGTAAGTGACGCCACTCCCTCGAACCACCTCAAAGCTAATTTTTTTCGATTATAGCTCTCGAGGGTATCGGCCTCACTATTCTTGGACAAAAGAATGTTATCGTCCGCAACATGAAGATCAGCAAGGTCGAAGCAGACTACGGTGACGCCATTACCATCCAGCTATCCAAGAACGTATGGGTAGACCACTGCGATCTTTCTGCCACCCGCGACGGCGACAAGGACTTCTACGATGGGTTGACTGATCTCTCTCACGCCGCTGACTGGGTCACCATCTCCCATACGTACTTTCATGACCACTCCAAGGGCTCTCTTGTTGGCCACTCTGACAGTAATGCCGCCGAGGATACGGGAACCCTCCACGTCACTTATGCGAATAATCACTTCTACAACGTCCGCAGTCGTGGCCCCCTGTTGCGTTTCGGAACTGCCCATATTTACAACCAGTTCTACAACACCATGGATACGGGCATCAACACTCGCATGAGTGCACAAGCTCTCATTCAGAGCTCCGTCTTTGAGAATGTCGGAAAGAAGGCCATCTTTAGCGAGTCTAGCAAGGAGATTGGGTAAGTGCCTTCAACCACTTTGAACTACCTTAAGCTGGCAGTGTTCCGTGACTAATAATCCTACTCCGCAGGTATGCTGTTGCCATTGATGTTGTGCTTGGTGGTGAGAGCCAAAACACTGCATCAGTTGGCACATTGAATGCTAACAGCCCTCCTTACTCGTACTCTCTTCTTGGATCTGCCAATGTGAAGGCTGCTGTGACCAAGGAGGCCGGACAGACTCTTGGATTTTGAGTGGCTCACGTCGAGTTGTACTGCCAATGTGATAAGCGAAATCCGTCGGGTGTGTCTATGAGAAGTTACAAGGAGGAATGACTTCGTTTGGAAGACCCAGATGACGTTATGTCTTCGGAGTATTGTACATGAAATCTATATCACTTTCTATCTTTCACTCATGATCATGAGGATGAGCTCAAACTGGACCTGAGTTAGAAAGCGATGAAGCAATGAGTTGATCATCTGAGCATTGGCTTGGGATAGATGGTCTTTGTACCGAGAAGAATGCTTGTCTCAAGGCTTGGCAACTTAATCTATCCCGGGTGTCATCGGGTTTCACCTAGGCGTCTGGACAAGGTTATCCAAAGATACGCTCATATTCATCACAGACCACTACATACTACTTAGTACATTTTGACTGGCCACCCCAGCCTTAGTCCTTGACGTTAAGCTTGAAATGCGAGTCATCCCCGCAAGAAAGATCCAACGTAGGCGACGAAATGCCCGTCGCGACGGATGGATGCATGCTCAGAGCCTTTGACAGCAGCCTTCTTGACGCAATCGCTGGAGACGACAGGTTTAAGCGCGACAAAGGGCGCTTATGAGGAGCAGGATGCTCAATGTGAGGTCTCTCGCACGCACTCTCTTGCCTTCGGCGGCACCGCTACCCGTTGGCGTCGCCACAGCTGCGCTCGTTTGTGTTGATGAAGCTGTAGTAAGCGATGTGGATGCCGTGCTTGAGTCAGACGTTGAGATAGAAGCTTTTTGAGACGACGAAGATGTTGTGATATCTGTCGTTACCGTCGCGGTTGGCGATGTAGTCGGGCTTTCAACGACAGACGTAACCTCGCTGATGCGCGAGTAAATATCGGTCGTCCAAGACCTAGTCTTCCACGAGAGGACAGGAGTATTGGGAAAACTCGTAGGCCATGCCACGCCCGGCGGTGTCACCGTGGCGCAGACAACCTCCCAGGATGAGGGCTCCCTTGTGCCGTCGGTGAGACACATGAAGTGGTTGCTGAACCCGTAGGGGTTAGTCGGATTGTCGGCATTCATCTCCGGACTGACTTGACAAAAAGTAGCGCACGAGACTGGGTACACTTGGTCGTTGGGCGACGTCGGGCTCGTGATGTTGTAGACCGTGCCGGAGCAGCATTCCGCAAAGTGCGGGGCGCTGTTGCGGCCGACGGGCGGGGTCTTGCATATTATGCCAGCGATGGACTCCGGCCACTCGGAAAACGCGTTAGATGATAGTGTGTTGAAGGTCACATCGCCAGCACACCTCGGATATATGCTCATGGTGGCTACTTGTGAGTTTTGAGCAAATTTGCAATGAAATTATTTGCTTCGGGAACACGGGGAAACAAGTCAGAGATCTCTAAGCTCAATAAGTATGGAAGGCGTGAAAAGTGTGCAGAAGATTGCTGACGCATCAGGGTGTGACGGCTAGGCTGCCGCTAGCTTGAATCTGCTATGTCGACTAGGGTGGCGATCGTCATGTCCTATCGTCCCGAGGGACTTTTGTGAAAGCGTACTTAATTGCGGACTTCTGATAATGTCGTTTGGTTGAGTTCGGCATTTTTGAAGGGGAAACTTGAATACCATCTAACACCAAGATTACATACAGTGCGCTTATAAATATTCAACCACGAGTGGCAGTCCCAATACTCTCGAATACCTGAAAGACAGTATCTCGAGTTCTGGACGCGATTTCCTCAATCTCTTCGCTTGTACTAGTGTAGGCAGGCGCAAGAAGGACATGATCGCCCAGAACACCATCTTTCGTTCCCATACCTGGATACAGGCTGATGCCGAAGTCGTTGAATCCAATAAGATAAGTTTTGTTCGCGATATCCTCAAATCTCGGGAACGGTTCTTTGGTAAGTCTGTCCATGACAAACTCGATCTACAGGAGAAAGGCTTGTGAGTTGGCGCCTCGAGAAAGTAAAGAGTGAATAGGCTCTGATAGACTTACCCCCCAAAAGAGGCCTTTGCCTCGGATGTTGCCAACATGAGGGTTGTCATCTAGGTAGTACCGCAACCGCTTCTCAAGCAGAGCGCCCTGTTTTCGAACATTTGCGACGAGATCCTCTTCCCGGATGATTCGTTGGACTTCGAGGGCAGCAGCGCATCCAACAGGATGGCCCTGATAAGTATGTCCGTGTGAAAATGAGCTGTATCGTGATTAGTCAACCTCGAATGATATGTAGGAGAAGTCTGTAGAGATCTTACCCGCTTCCGTTCTTGAGAGCATCAGCCACACGGTGATTGATGAGCATACCAGCCATGGGCGCGTAACCGCCGCCGAGACCTTTAGCAAGTGTCTGGATATCAGGGATAACTCCCTCTTGTTGCCACGCATGTAGAGAGCCGCAGCGACCCATGCCGGACATGACCTCTTCACGTATGTCAGTGTTTATTTGGTACAAAATGATTTAGACGTGCGCCTTAGGCTCAGTGTTCTTACCATCCAAGATAAGTAGGGCGCCATACTTGTCGCAGACCTTTCTAATAGCCCTGAAATATCCAGGCAGAGCTGGAATACAACCCAGAGTCTGTAGGAATGAATATTAAGACGAGTTTATAATAGTTGAGACATTAGAGGACTACTTACTGCACCAACAATAGGCTCTGCGACAAATGCGCATACCGAATCGGGGCCAAGCTCTTGGAATTTCTGGTCCAGCTCATCGGCCAGTTGACTGACGTATTCCTGCTCGGTCTGACCCTCGCTCATACCGCGGTACGGGTTGCAAGCTGACACTCTGTATATGTTCGGAAGCAGCATATCGAGGAAGAGACTCCGCCGCGCGACATGCCCGCTCATTGACAGCGAACCAAGAGTTGTACCATGGTATGATCCTTCTCTGGCAATGAAATTGATCCGCTTTGGCTGCTGAGGAGACAATTCCACAAAATACTGTCGTGCCATCTTCATTGCGGATTCCATAGCCTCAGAGCCTAGGAGCGTTAGTCTCAAGTGTTTGTTATCATTTCCTCTCAAAGGGGCTGAGAGTATACCTGAGCACATGATGTACGCTTTCGACATGGCACCGCCTGTGCCGTCAATGAGTTCATCAGCAAGCTTCTCCCCAATCTCGTGGCCAAAGAACATGGAGTTGCAATAGGCAAACTTGTCAATTTGCTCAACCATGGCTTTCTTGACTCGTTCATTGTTCGATCCTATGCATGCTACTGCTGCGCCGCATGTTGAATCCAAGATGGTTCGGCCATCAGAAAATGTTAGATGTTTGCCCTTTGCTGATACCACATGTGGCGGCGCGCTTTTCAGTGAGCGGTGGAGGACTGCACTGGCAGATGGAATCCCGTTCACGACGGGGTTGAGTGTTGATACGAATTCTGGACCAAGCTTGGCGGCTGTCTTTGCCATCTTTTGCGACGCAGTAGCCATCTCAAAAGTATTTATCATAGCCGGTTAAGTGGACAGAACAAGATAGACGTAATACTCGAGGGTTCGCGAGGTTGAGAGCAGAGACACTGGAGGTAATAAGCTTTGTGACCACATGTGGGAGGTGGGCTAGAAATATACCTAGTCCTAAGCATGTCACCTTGTATCGTTATCGTTGCTCTGATCTGAAAGCTGGTCAATATTGGAGGCTGACTATCTGATACGGTATCATATGGGCTCAAGGCGTATCTGCATGGCGTATCTGGCGTGTGTGGAGGCTTTGCATCGGCCTAAGGCGGGGTAAGGACCGGTTCCGATCTTGTTGGTCTCTGTAGATCTAGTCGTGAGCTTAAAGATTATTGGTTCAGCATCGCTTGCTGAGCATGGGTTATACGTGGTCGCCGACCTGACGCTCAATGTAGCTAGCCTTTGTTTGTGCATTTCCATCATTTTAGTAGACTCTTGTGAATTGTACCGATAACCGGCCCTAAGTCAAGAGAAGATGTTCCCCAGTCTCGTCCAAGATGTCAGTCCAGTCTGCTTCATCTGTCAAACCTGAGTTTTGCCGCCTTTGCCATAAATCTTCTAGTATTATCAAAGAACGAGAAATATTCTGGAATCGTCGTTTCTGCAACGTCATCTGCAACCGAACACGAACAGCATCCATGTGTTCGTCCTCAGTCGCCTCGCCGCCAGCAAGGAAGAGAGGGAAGAGTATTGCCGACTCGGTATGTGACCCGACCGGAATATCTGAGACGTGCCTCAGGATGTTAGACACCTGCGTCCGCATCTTTGTCGGTAGCATCTCCTCTGTCATGGCTTCAGAGCTTGCTCCTTGAGTGGACTCTTCCTCTGAACTCAGGCGACTCCGTATCAGTCGGAATAGCACAATAAGGACAGCGCTCCTGAATGCATGCGCCAGAGCAGCAAGTTCTGGAGCGGCATCTGGCCTGCATCGCCAGTCTTGCAGCTCTTGCTCGACTCCTTCGCAGGTGGCATGGAACAACTTCTTTCTTCTGGTTATCTCCTCAGCCCCCAGAGCAACATCGAGTCTGGTCTCTTCATCGATGCTACTCAAAGTAGCTACATGGCGTAAAAGATCTGTGGCGACGCCTAGGTAGGTGTCGACAACGTCTGTGATGCCATCCAGATAACTGCAGTCTAGCAGCGGCCTCCTCCGCATGGTCACACTCCCAATCATGTCGTGATACGCAAAGTTTCGAAGAATCCACTGACCCTCGGAGCTCCGTTTGAAGACTTCAGGTCCTCGCAAGGTCGTCCCTGAGCTTGGATTGACCACGGCGGACTCGATGATGAGCTTGGCACCGTTGAGGTGGGCACACCACCCGTCGTTATCTCCTACGCATACCTCACCTATGACAAAGGCCAAGCATGTTGCTGCTTTGATTTCGTACCATGTGATTTCATGTTGTG
Organism: Colletotrichum costaricense; assembly: GCF_030867565.1. Lineage (NCBI taxonomy): Eukaryota > Fungi > Ascomycota > Sordariomycetes > Glomerellales > Glomerellaceae > Colletotrichum > Colletotrichum costaricense. Next base: position 1,786,399 of record NW_026848232.1, on the reverse strand, counting down.
GTTTTGCGAGGGCTGTGGCGAGGTTGGTGATTGCTGTCGAGTGTGCTTCTAAGGCAGAGACCCGATATGACTCATTCGTGAGTGACAAGTGACCAGAAGCAAATGCGACCAGTGCATCGTAAAGCACACTCGATTCCATAGCCATTGGTAGAAACTCTGAAAGATTCTAAGTGTCAGTTGCAGCCCATCGAGACATATGGAAGTGCATCCAATTCATTCAGAGAGTGACGAACCAGATAGGAACGAGTTGAACTGCTCGCTTGCAGTCAAAAAATGGCTCAGCACTGTAATGTAGTATCGCATTACTTGTCGCTTTTGAGGCGGTTCGCCTTGGTCCACGCCCGGAGGTGAAGCAAGCAACGGAAAACATGACGATAACGGTTGATGCGAGTTATCTCTCGTCGACGGTCGTAGCGCCTGAGTTGCCTGCAGTGTGCTCTTCTTCTGTTCGACCCAGGTAGTCGGGACTACATCGCGAGCCGTCGATCGCACGCATTTCAGATTCAACCTGGAGCATGTTCCACAGATTGGAAACGTGTTCTCGACGCACTTCTTCCTCCTAATGTTCCAAGAATACTTATCAGAATGAGAGATCCCGCGATAGGGTTATCGGCGAGGCGGGCTTACCGATATCGGCAGGTCAGACATCCCGTTTTGTCGTGTTTGGAGCCCTTTCGTCGCCGCGTTTCTGATTGAAATTGTAAAGACATGGCGGCCTCGGGTTGACCTTCCATTATGACAGGCAAGCAACGTTGCTATGATCCAACTCCGGCGTGTTGGGCGTAACAGACAACAAACACGTGGGGGGAATCTTGATGTCAAGGAGGAAAAAGAGGGACTCTTTCAGCGGCCCAAGCACGGTGAGTGGATTACGGGGAGAAGCAACGGAAGTTTCCATTCAGTTATTACTGGGATACTTGCCTGATCAGTCCTAGCACCAAATTTGTCGGTATTAATGTCTTTCCCCGCCATGGACGAGCGCCCTCGGCCCCTCACAACGGAGTTAAACATCTTGAGTCTTTGTAGGAATTCTTATTCGCTGATTCAACTTGACAGACTTATCTCTTTTCTGATTATATCTTATCAAAAATCCAGGATGCTTCCCCCCCTTCGCTATCTTTAGCTATCAGCCAACTGCCGAGGTGCATGACTCGAGCCAAGGGCTGACAGGTCGGAATACGTCGCTGGAAAGAATTGCGGAATGCTTTCCGTAATTAGCCAAAGAGTCAGCTCTACTCAAAGAGAACCTGAAAACTCAAACGCAAACAATCGGGCATCAGCCAGAGCGGCAACTCGGTGCGGCACTACAAGTCGCTTGTACTCTTCGCTCGCAATTGTGTCTCTGAAAACTCCAATATTCTCGTATTGCACAAGAGCCACTTCATCCCAATCATCGTCCTCCAGCCCTAGCACCTTCCCAACCATTTTGCCGGAGAATGGGACACGAGTGCCATTCATTGTAGGAAGGGCGAAAAAAGCAGGCACGTAACGTTGTTGCCACGCATCTTGACCGCTACAAGCGGGGAGAGAGCGGAAATCGGCTGGAGCGGTAGGGTCGTAAATAGCGACGGGGCGAAACTTCAAAATATTGAGCATGTAGACCGGTTTGTTAGGATCGATAGGACCGATGGCATCTTTGACTGCTGCTATGTCCGTAAGCTCAGTGGCAGGCATTGGAAGATACAGATGTGAGTAATTCTAAGTGACGCGAGCCGACTAGTTGTTTTATGTCATGTGGTTTGCTGAGACACAGCTGAAAGTGAGACCAAGGCTTCCCTTAGCCTTTTGTACATGCTGGTGGAACGAGTTGACATATTGACCGGCCCGTCCCATTCTAGACTTTTGCGGATGACAAACGTTAGTTGCGGATAGCCTAGCCAATTCTTCAGCCACTGGCCAACCTAAGCCTGGGCTAAGTGTCTACCTCACTTAGCACATCACTGAACGGCGCTATTTGATAATGACATTTGAACGGTGGAATATTTGAGCAATTGCACTCTGTATCAGATTGGCTATTTTGGGTTTGTCATCGATTCCATACGGCTACAGGGCTTTTGCTCCACGAGAGGTCGGAGCCGGGTAAGTTACGTGAAATGGCACGTCGCAGCAGGGTCCAAATAGGTAAGCCTAGAGCATCGGGAAAGTATGTAATTCATCCGCTCTGGATTACCAATTCCCTTGACGTGTATTCAAGTCTCTCATCCGTCGGGTCCGGCATCAGAGAAGCTATCATACGAACCTGAGAGAGGTCGCACGACATCCCCAAACACCTGACAACTTTAAAATGAACTCAGTTACCTACTGTATAAGAGAGTGTAGGAACTTAGGCTCTCTAAGGACTTATCCGACTACTCATCATGTTTGCTTCTTATGACTAGTCATTTTACGGAGTTAACGTATTGGGACGAATGTTGTAATTCTCCCAGTCAATACCAGTCGTACGGTGTGGGCCGTCACGCAGGACCCACACTTTCTTCCCATCACGAAGAATGGTTTAGTCAATACTATACAACCAAGTGACGGCTCACATCGTACGCCTGTTGCTGACCGTGAGATTTCTGACATTCTTCCTAATACGTTTACTCCGTAAAATGAGTTACTATGACAATCAGACATGTCATAGACCACACACTCTGTGAGCTTGGTTGAGTCGGTCTCGCTCCGCTGTCTCTCACAAATCCGACAATGAACTCCGACCTTCCTAACCACTACTGAGATGTATAAATACAGAGGATTCCTTTGAGTCCATAGACTGTTTGTTTCCTCCAGCACACCGCACAATTGGATCAGTTTTCTAAGAAGCTTCCTCATACCAACTTGAACCGTCTTCATTAGCGACCAATTACCTATCAGTGAGCAACACTACACCTATACGCGAGCAAACAGCTGATGAGATTGTCAGATATGAAGACCTATACTATCCTCGCCATTGCCGCCCAGGCTGCGGTTGTCCTCGCCAACTGCAAAGTCCAGCTTCTCGATGGCAACAGCTTTCAGCTTGGCACTGCCTGCATACCCAAGGGCGGACAGGGCCACATCACCGTCAACGGTCGTAACTGGTTCATCGATGCGACGACCAGCTGCGGGCTGAGCTTTATCAGCACCCAGAACCCCCCTTCCGGATGGCAGCTCAAGTCCCTCGGCAGCTGCTGAGATCTTGAGGCGTGGGGCAGCTAGAACGTCCACCTTCAACTGGACAGGCCCATGCCACCCGAGTAACTTCTGGGATATTAGTCACTTAGCTATCACATAGAGAAGAAGGCTTTCCAGTAGGGGAAAAAGGATTTGGCAACAGTCGATTGTTGTAACATCGATCTCAACGCTCAGTTGAAAGCCTATCGAATGTATTTCATTACATTTTTAAGGCTCAGGGGGCGCATAGGAATTGAATAACAACATATTTACTGTTTTAACACGTTGCGTAAATGCTGAATCTGAAAATTCGTCATCTTTTCGCAACCGGCTCCCGGAGATGAATGTGATGCTAGTATGGTAGGATGACCGAACATGGGGGTGATTTGCCCCTATCGGTTTTGTATGAGAGGCAAGATTGGTGTATGATTTCTTGCTTGCCTCCGACGAGTTCCGTCAGCTGGTCCGCGCCGATGTCGATTTGAACTGATCGCACGATGTACTAACCCTACTAACACCAATGCTATCTTTTATCAGTTTTCAAATTAGTTTGTGTCTGGTAAACTTTGCCCTCAAAGAGGTATGAAGCCCCATGTGCTCGAGCATGGAATGTGAACAAGCGTCCAGAAATCTTACGAGCGATGCTTTGGATTATTGTGAAATTTGAATTGAGACTTCTAATTCTTACTTCTTATCTCTTCCTCCTTCGCTTAATCTTATACCGCCTGAATCAGAGAGGGGTCTGCCTAGCTATACGAGGCGAATGGTGCTAAATAGTCGTCTTTCCTACCCATCGTATATTCATCCGTAGCACTATTTGTCTGCTTTCACCAATGGCTAAGTTATAATACCGAAGAATGATAGTCTTGATGAGTAGATGAGTTGTGTGAATGTGGGCCTTTTCACTTATTCTCTATTCGCTCATCCAAGACACTTGCAGATCAACAATCAGAGCTTTCGATGTGACCAGCATATTTTCAGTAGCAATAGCACGCACAGGAGAAATCCATAGCTAGTGCGTCAATCTGGCTGAGGAGCAATATGCTCTCAAAGTCTGATTATAAGCAACTCCGAGGAATTTAATTACTAATCGTATCAAATTCTAATCGTTATCAAACATAAGACCCCTATCCCATTCGATCCGAGCTACTACCTACTTGCTGCACATATCTCGATAGAAATGCGGAGCAGAGGGGTTTAGGTAGAGAAAGCGTATAGTATCATTTCCATTTGCCCTTTGATTCTAAATATCGAATAGTATCAGTCGTCGAGCACGCAGTTGAGAAATCAGAGAACATATGGTTTAATAATCAGTGAAACAAAATATGGTAGAAGAAGTCAGACTCAACGCCCTCAGAACTGGGCAACGCTACATGTGGAGGCCTTTGGTGTTCTGGCCGAGATGACGTAGAAGACCTGTCACGAAATCAAGTCGGGCGTCTGACAAATAGCGTCCGGCGGCGTTTCTGACCAGAAATCTATCCTCATCCGCCTGCTTCGCTCACATATGAGCTGTCATAGTCCATTGTGTATCCTCGGTATTAGGTGTTGAGTAATCATCAACAAGGAGACACGCCGCAGAGAAGCCGTCTCACTGACTACAATTCAATGATTGATTCTAGCCCATCCCCATAACCTGCTTCTCTAACCCGTTCCTCCGATTGACAAGTGCATTTAGCAATTGATTTCTGTACATTGATTTAGAAGCCTATATTCATACCGGCCAGATTGATCATAGCACCATATCTATAAGATCCGCCATGTCGCTTCTCAATTCTGCAAATGCTGGCTACATCATCGCCGCCCTTTGCATGGTCTTCTCCGCCTATGTCAGTAGGAAGCTACCTCATCTGTTTGGGTGGGGCGGTTCTCTCGACTCAAAATATGCTAATGGTTTTCCGAACAGGTTCTTCTCAGAGGACTGACCTGCTCGATCAGTCATGTACCTGGCCCGTGGCATACTTGCTTCGTCAACTATACTCTAAAATTCCATGTGCTCGTAGGTCGTCGAATGCACTACGTACACTCTCTCCACCAAAAGTACGGATCATTTGTGCGAATCTCGCCCAATGAAGTCGCAATCGCGGACCCCGAGTCGTTTACTGCAATTCACAAGATTGGCTCTGGCTTCACCAAAGGGCCATGGTACTCTGAGGTCATAGATGGGCGTGAGCCAGGCATTGTCTTCATCACCGATCCCAAGGAGCATGCTGTGAGGCGCAGGCTGTTTTCTAGAGCCTTTACGAGCCTCTCGCTGCGCGAGAATTGGGAGTTGGTTGTTCGAGAGAAGGTTGAATTAGCTGTAGACCGTATTCGGGCGGATGCTTTGAAGGGTAAAGCCGATATTCTCAAGTGGTGGATGCTCATGACGACGGACGTTATTGCCCACTTGTCTTTTGGCGAGTCTTTCAAGACACTAGAACTCGGCGAGGTCAGTTTAACAAATCTTGGTTAGACGTAACGCTGAATTCTATTAGAAAAGCTCCTACATCCACGCGTTGGAAATGCTCTTCACAGCTTCAATGTTTCGACGCGAAGTGCCCTGGCTATTCTATCTCGCCCAATATCTACCCTTTCAGTACCCCAAGGAGCTTGCAAACGCGGGGCACATCATCGGCGAATATGCTAGTATGGCCACAAGCAGCCGAAAAGGCAATGGGCATTCTGCAAACCTATTCAGTAACATGCAAGCTGCGTGTGATGAAAAGATCGAGTACAGCATGACTCCGGAAAAGTTGCAGTCAGAGGCGACGAACCTCATCGTGGCAGGGTCCGATACCACCTCTATTACACTGACCTACCTAGTCTGGGTGGTGCTGAAGAGACCGACCCTCCGTCAAAATCTCGAAGCGGAGCTTCACAACCTCAGAGACGACGAGATCAACGACGCTGTTCTCGAGAAACTGCCGCTTCTCAACGCCGTCATCGAAGAGACGTTGCGCGTGTACGGGGCGGTTGCAGGTAACCTACCTAGGTCTGTACCTCCGGGTGGTGTGACGCTGGGTGGATTCTTCATTCCTGGTGGCATAGTTGTAGAGACGCAGGCGTACACGCTCCACCGTAACCCCAATGTTTTTCCAGACCCTGAGAAGTAAGATGCGTGGACTGTGCCGTGAACCCATCAAATTGGCAGATCGAGCTGATACCTGCGTAGATTCGACGAGACTCGGTTTCTGACTGAGAGATTGACGAAGGAGCAGAGGCGATCATTGTCTCCTTGGGGAGCTGGGACTCGGGTTTGTATTGGAGCACATTTAGCTCGCATGGAGTTACGACTCGCTGTAGCAGTTTTTTTCCGCGAATGTCGAGGCATAAGACTAGCTGACGACATGACCGATGATGTGATGGACATGCGCAATGTTTGGCTGATTAGTCCGGTTGGTCATCGTTGCGATGTCACACTCAAACAAAGGGAAGCTGCATTCTTATCTTAGTGTGTTGCAGTGGATGTGACTCCTGCAAAGGAGTCTGCCGAAGGACCATACATGTACGTCATCGCCGAATGTTATTTCTAGAGAGAATCAGGATTTGTTGAGGCTGAAAAATATGCGAGATCAGGCGTCTTCCAACTGTCACTGCCTGAGGTTCGACTACTTGGTTGAGCTGTGGAAGGCTTCTCGTAGCCCATGAGGCATTAGAGAGAATCCTGCTTTTAGATTTGCTTCGTATCAAACATGACTTATATAATTCTTAGAGCAACATAGTTTTCTGTCTGTATATCAAATTACGCTCCAGATTCCCAATCATTCAGCAGTCGCCAGTCTCTTAAGCACGCCTACCATTGTCCTCAACCATTGTTACATGCGAAACAACTTTGTCTTCCTCGTGCTGCAATTGCTCCTGAACATCGTGCCTAACCTTCTCGTCCTCGGTAGGATAGGCGCGCTTGAACATGGTCCATAATGAGTGAGCAAAGAGATCATCCATGGATTCGATGCTTCGGCCCTTGAGCTCGGGCAGACAGAAAAAGACGAAAATGGCACCAATGTACGTCATGATGGAAAAGAACAAGAACGTGCCGTACTTCATGGTACTCAGCATGTGTGGTGTGGCCGAGGTGATACCGTAGTTGACGATCCAGTTTGTGAAGAGGCAGCAGGACATGCAGACCGATCGAACTCGCGCGGGGAAGATCTCAGCGGCTACGACGTATGGTGCTACTGAGTGCCCGAAAGACCAGCCAAAGGCGTAGAGATAAATCCTGGTCTCGTATTAGACGAAAATCTCTTTGAGACTGTGCGCTTCAAGAAACTCACATGATAATGCCCACAATGCCACCCGGAGTCGTTCCACTTCCAGGCTGAACATCGGAAAAGCGGAGAAAGAGACCAATGTAGAGCATAGCTGTAGCCTGAATGGTTGCTCCGATCATGAGTGGAAGACGACGTCCAACACGGTCAACAATGACAGTAACGTAGATTATGGTTGTTGCAAGCTTGACAACACCGTAGACGCCAGTCGTCAAAAGAGAACTCGAGCCTTTAGGTACTCCAATCATGGCGAAGATTTGGGGCGCAAAGTAGTTCAGGGAGTCAGTGCCTAAAGTTGCACACTGTCAGCTTACCCGCATACTATGATCTGAAGGGCAGCGGAGTGGTCCTACCTGTAAGCTTGTGGAACAGGAACAGCATGACGGCAAGGAAAAGTCGCCGCCGATTGCTGGCGTTGGTGACGATGTCTTTTACAACCACCACATAGCCATGACCTAAGAGTAGGGGTCAACTTTGTTCTTCCGCATGCGTGTTTTCATGCCCTGTTTCTTATCATACCCTTGGCTTGGCTTTGCTCGGCTTCCGACTGGGCCAGAATTTCCAGATACTCTTGGTGTACGTAAGGGTGTTCGGCAGGCAGGCCTCTCAGCTTGCACAGGTTCTTAAGTCCGCGCTCTTGTTTCCCTTTCGAAATGAGGGCTCGTGGGGTCTCGACGACGACTATGTGAATGGTCACGTTAGTCTTTTTGGTCCAACTTGTGAGGTGCTGTATTATCGTGAGGACTTACACCAGATGAGAGTGAAGAGGAAGAAGCCTGGAATCAACTGAATGCCAAGAGCCAGCTGCCAAGCCTTGTTGTTGTCGGGGTCCTGATTGGGCCAAAGGCTGACTGCGTAGTTAACCCAAAAGGCAATCGCAAGTGCCAAGATGATCATCAAGTTGTACGAGGTAGTAAGAGAGCCTCTGATCGACTTTGGGGAGTTTTCTGCCAGGTACTGGGGAGCCAACTGAAAGTTGTGCATTAGCCTCATCGCCGAAGTCTCGATAGGGTTGCAACAAGAGTACTTACCATTGAGGTCGCACCGATGGCCACACCAGCTAGGAGTCTTCCAGCGTAAAGAACATCCAGGTTGGGAACTTCTTGCATGGAGCAGCCTATAAGAAATAGAGCGGACATTGATGTGACGGCCTTCTTCCTCCCAAGGAAATCGGACAGAGGCGCTGCTAGCAAAGCACCGGCAGTGCCGCCGGCAGCGACTGAAGATGCCCTGTTAGAACTGATGTATAAAATCAAATATCGGTTGACGTTTACTTACGCATAGCTGCTATATTGCCCTCTGCATTGTGTTTCCGTCAGCAGTGGTTCCAACAAACAACAAACATAGCGATAAGAGGGAATGGCTTTACCTCTCGTGTTTGCTTCTTCTTCGCTTATTGTGTCAAACCCAAAGGCACGCCGGAAGGATGGAAACGTCATGATGCCCCCGATATTTCCCTGGTCAAAACCGTATGAACATCCCGCAAAGGCTATTGTGATGCCTAACAGCAGAAGCTTAGAGTTGAAGATCTCCTTTGGATCCTTCTTCCACTCGGGGGAAGCCCATAGTGATGTTCCACCACCCATTGTCGAAGAGAGTATTCCGGCGAAGGTCGATAGGGGTTAGGTATCGTGTTGCAAGAAGCTGAGTTCGGCGGGCCAGCGATTCTGTACTGTTGGCTCTCTGTTGGTCCGAGATCAAGTTCACAAGAAGGTTGCAACTGTATCATATACCCGGATAAACTGACTCGACCCTGGTGCCAATTCACGAACTGGCCCTAGCACTCACCTTCCCCCATGGGGAGCAGTTCCAAGAGCCGAATTACCCCGCGTAATCCACAGCATTTCTCGAGCCATGTATGCATGGGGTGTCTATTGGGAAATCAACCAATACAATCATCGGGGAGAAGGCCGTAGTCATGAGGTGTCATCGGGTTGCATCGTGTTGCTATTTGACAGTGATTGATCGTCGCCCGTTCAATCTCTGGCTTGCCCCGTTTTCAGGAAGACCGACAATACCCTAAGCTGCCATTCTCGTGGCTGTGAGCGTTGTTTTGTTACTCTTAGACGGAATAGGAAATTCGGAGACTTGTCCTAGCCCAGAACTCTCCAAACGCCTGCGACACGGAGCATGAACGGGGGCTCCCCGGGAGGTTATGAATTGCGGGGCCGGAAATCTCGCCGGCGGGCGAAGGTGGTTGATTGCGGGGAAGGGTGGGAGGAGAGGTGCATGTCGAGGCGTAATTGGCAAACGTGGTTCGACTCAAGAAATACATGTAGACAGAACCTGGCTCTACAGGGTGATAATACCAGACTTGATGGCTGGATCGATACTAGACAACCTACCCGTTCGGACACTCTTCGGCCAGCTTTCTATTATCGGGTTAGACAAACTTCGATCTCCCAAACTCTTGCCAAGCCACCCACACAACTAGGCCTACCATGTCCCCAAACCTGCAGACTGCTGCCATCCCCGCGGCAACGGTTCAGTCCCATGCATCCAACCTACTCCAACTGCCCGACAAGACCCTACTATGCGTCTGGTTCGGGGGCTCCCAGGAGGGACTCCCGGATATTAGCATCTGGCTATCTCGTCAAGAGCCTGGAACAACTTCCTGGTCGACGCCTCAGAAGATATCTTCTGACACCAACCGCAGCTGCCAGAACCCAGTGCTTTTCCGAGCACCGAAGACGGGAGATATCTGGCTCTTCCACACCTCTCAAGATGCGGGCAACCAAGATGGGGCCATCGTAATGGCCCGCACTTCAAGCGACAATGGCAAGACGTGGTCATCGCCCCACTATCCCCTGAAAGGTGTCACCGGGGCTTTTGTGCGCCAACCTCTCGTCGTTCTCGGGGATGATACTTGGGTCCTTCCAGTTTTCCACTGCAGATCAACACCAGGTCAGAGGTGGATTGGGAACAATGATATCTCTGCGGTGTTCTACTCCAAAGACGAGGGTCAAACATGGATAGAGAATGTGGTGCCTAATAGCATTGGCTCTGTCCATATGAATATCATCGCACCAAAGAGCGAAGGTTCTGAATATGTAGCATTCTTTCGCAGTCGGTGGGCAGACAATGTCTACCGTTCAACATCGCCAGATGGCCTGAACTGGGCTCCTCCCAAGCCGACATCTCTTCCGAATCCCAACAGCGGTATCTGCGCCGCACGGCTAGCATCAGGTAAACTGGCCATCGTATTCAACCGCTCCTCAGCCGAGCCTGACATGGCCAAGCGAGAGGGCCTCTATGACGACATCACACCCGGAGATGACAAGAGACCGAATCAAGCTTCGGTGAATGGCAAAAATGCAATTTGGGGAACCCCGCGTAAAACGCTTACGGTTGCTGTGTCCAGCGACGATGGATTGACATGGAAGGAGAAGGTCCTTGAGGAAGGCGATGGGTTTTGCATGACGAACAATTCCATCGAGAAGACGAATCGGGAGTTGAGCTATCCCAGCATCTTTGTTGAGAAGGAAAGTGTGCATGTTGCTTTTACATTCCATCGCCAGTATATCAAATATGTTAGAATAGGCGATATAGAGGGTTGGGTAGATCAAGCATAGCTTCACATGGCTGAGGCCTAAGGGTGGCTTTGAAAATCACGATCGTTATGCTTCATGATTAATGGCAGCACTTCATGCTTCGTAGAGAATTCGTCTCAACTTTATTCACCTCTAAGAGGACGACCTGGGAAACATGATGGAGTAATACTTCTTGACTTGCAAAACGAAATTAAACATGTGTTACTCGATGCTCGTCACTGTAGCGAACGCGTGCTGAACGATCTTAGTTGAGGTAGTAATCCATTGAACTTAACGAAATCTGATCAATGATCTATTGCTAAAGTGACTATTTGCTCCACGACCTTTGCTTTTCCGTCTCTCCGAGTACACCAAGTGTTTCTAAAGCCCATATCTTAGTTGCGTCACCGAGTGGAAGATACGGCCGCCTCATCTCCCACGATGACTCGTCGGTGAGCCCGATATCGCGACCAAAGAAGTGCCAGGCACCGTATTTTGTCAAGGCAATACCCTTCTTACAGGCCCATTCCGCGTTTGCCACATCATATTGCAGTTTCAGGGACTCATCAGCCTTCCCATCCTTCCACAGGTCGTACACTGCTGACGTTGAACCGGGAAAGATATTTCCCATGCCCGTTACGCAGCCACTTCCTCCAGCCTGTAGTGTTGGAAGAAGGTAGTCGCTGCTGCCACCAAAAACACCAAATTGCTCATGTGTAAACTTGCTGGTCAAGCGAGTCACCTTGCCGACGTTACCGCAGGTCAGCTTCACAGCCACGATGTTGGGATGCGACGCGAGAGCAGTAATCTGGTCGGAGTCGAGATCCACGCCAGACGTGACGCCAGGGAAATTGTAGATGACAATCGGAATAGGAGAGTTATCCGCAACATCTCGGTAAAATCCCAATATCGCGTCACTTGATAGGGCTTTTGCCCAGTAGCTGGGCGGGAGCAAAAGTCCAAAGCTTGCGCCCGCTGCACCGGCATCTTTGGCGTTGAGGACGGCTTCGCGGGTAGATTCTGCAGATATGCCAGCTACAATAGGGTAGTCAGGCTTTCCAAGATCTTTGACAGCCCGCACCGCTGTTTGGAGAATAGCCTTGCGCTCGTCTGCTGTCAGGAGAACGAGTTCGCCGTTGGTCCCGAGGTAGACGAGACCGTGCATACCAGCGCGGACTAAGGCTTGACATTGCTTGTAAAGTGCGTCATGGTCTACGGGTTGCAGAGGATCGCCGGCTTTGTAGATTGTGACAACGGGGGTGTAGACCCCTGGTGGGAGGGGCTTTGACTTGGGTGCGATGGTGCTGGAAGGCATTGTGAAGGTGTTTGCAAGTGAGAGGAGAAGAAAATGATACAACACAAGCTAGATCCAGCAGAAAGATGATACTCGTGATCTTGGGACGTAATTGAATTAGAGGAATGGGATGCGTGCCATTTCACTTTTGGTCGGGAAAGTCAACCACTCCTAATATTCGACTCCAATTCTGAGATGCGGAGATAGTCGCGGAAAGACTTCCTCGGCCAGCTTATGGCGAAGAATCACATCCCACACGGCTTCTGCTCCGATCACGCAACCAGCTTGCTCTTTCCTACCTGCATGGAAAACCTTCATCCAGTGGACCAGTAGTAGCGAACATGTTTGAGGATTCGTAAGAAATCATGTGGTTACGAGCAAGAATCAAATGCTCCCGGCGATGGTCGCTTACCCGCTATCCACATCGGCGAGAATGCCGAAACATGGGGAACGAGCGTGCGGAGCTTACAGGGGTGGCAAAGCACCGGCCGGAATGACGGGGATGTCGCGATCTGTGAGGCGATCCGAGATGCCATTAGGTCTCAGACAAACGCGGTGTAGGGGTTAATAGGGTTTGACGGTGGCTGTGGCAACTTTGGGAATTGGTAAATGGGATCTAAACATCAGGCTACACCATTTTCAACGTCCTTGACCAAACACTCTCTCGCAAAAGAGATCTCAGGCGCCTTGTTACTAGTAGACTTTCGGAATGTGTTTGTAAACCGGCGAGAAGTGAGTTCGAACGCCAGCAATTTTCGAAACACAATGACGACAAAGCCAGAGGAGAGTGAGAGAGCCACGATAAGTGTGACTGATCTCAGCAAGCACAACACCAAGTCGGACTGCTGGATAGCAGTACACTCCAAAGTCTGGGATATCACAGACTTCATCAATGAGCACCCGGGAGGTCCGTCGGGTGAGTCTGGCACAACCTGCTAGTCTAGGTCTTTGGGAAACTGACGAATGAGCACTTGTCAGTTCTTCTAAAATGCGCTGGCTCAAATGCCACAAAGATATTCGATGAAGTCCACGCACCAGATGTCCTGGAGGAGCTACCAGACGAGAAGTTCATCGGCATACTGAAAGATGCCACTCCAGACGTGCCTGCAGCAGCATCGCAACCAGAGGGTGTTAATGGCACATTATCTGCCCCCGCCGAGACTTCGAAGCACTCTCCTGCCGACGAAGACACCATCCCGCCTCTAGAGTCCATTATCGGTGCGCCAGATCTAGAAGTTGTGGCCTCGAAAGCGCTGACGCCAAAGACATGGGCCTTCTACTCATCTGCGGCTACCGATCTGATCACACACCGAAACAATAAGCAACTCACAAGAAGAATTATGATCCGGCCAAGGATTCTAAGAAATGTCTCGCATATTGATATGAAGACGAGCATTCTTGGATTCGAAAGCTCGGCCCCGTTCTTCATCTCGCCTGCCGCGATGGCAAAGCTTGTGCATCCAGATGGCGAGCTGGCTCTCAGTCGCGGTGCAGCAAATGAAGGAATTATTCAATGTGTGAGTATCCAACAGAAAGCAGCGGATAGGTGCTGCAGCTAATCAAGGGCATTAGATTTCGAGCAATGCATCCTACACCCTCAAGTCTATCGTATCCGCCGCGCCGCCGTCACAGCCCTTCTTCTTCCAACTTTACATCAACTCAGAACGTCACAAGACGATCGAGATCCTCCGATCGGCACGTGCACTGGGCATAAAAGCAATTTTCGTGACCGTCGATGCCCCCGTCCCTGGAAAGAGAGAGGCAGACGAGCGTGCAGCTCAAGCAGGAACGATCCGAGCAGCCATTAGCGGCGCTGAAAGTAGCAAGGACAAGAAAGGCAGCGGACTCGGCCGCTTAATGGCGCAATACATCGACAAGTCGATTACATGGGAGGATCTAACCTGGATCAGAGAGGCTAGCGGAGTACCAATCGTCCTCAAGGGTGTTCAAACTGCCGATGATGTCAGGTTAGCGGTTGAGTACGGGGTTGAAGCAGTCTTCCTGAGCAACCATGGTGGTCGATCTCTGGATGGGTAAGTTTTGAATCTCGAGCTATCACTGGAGATGGGCAGACACGCTGACAATGGTTGGACAAAAGATCGCAAGCCTCTATCCTAGTTCTGCTAGAGCTCCGAGAACAGTGTCCCGAAATTTTCGAGAAGCTCGAAGTCTACATCGATGGCGGTTTCGAGCGCGGCTCGGATATCCTCAAAGCAATCGCCCTCGGAGCTACAGCTGTGGGCATCGGGCGACCGTTCTTGTACTCTCTCGTGTATGGTCAAGATGGTGTAGAGCATCTCTCTCAAAGTAAGTCCTCGTTGCTTGTCATCTGATCTATTCGGGTATAAGCTGACCATTGAACGCGCATTAGTCCTGAAAGACGAGTTGGAGACGTCGATGAGACTTTGTGGCATTACCAGCCTCAGTCAAGCTGTCCCCGCGATGGTGAACACTCTAGATATTGATCATTTGGTAGTTTCTGAGGATAGAGCACGGCAAAAAAAGCCTGTGAGAAGGCCAAGATCAAAGCTCTAGGCTGTGAACAGGCCAGCATAGATACCATGGCAATAATACATCAGTCCTCTCATGATCATAACCGTGAGATGCGAATGGTAGCAAGATGTTGAGGAAACTGAGGATTGGGTCGATGTAGTTTGAAATCACTGAGGCAAGTGGAGCAAATCATGACACTTCTTATGTCTTCGAAGCGTATGGCATGATACATTTAGGCACTCAAAGTACTTGTTAGCACTTTGCCAATGACTAAGATAGCCGATAGAGTCGCACACGAGCATCATGCGGATTAGAGTTGGGAAAGTAGTGGTTGATTGCATGATTATTAGGTTGGTCGCTCTATGGGGAGATTATGCCTGAAGAGTCTTCGCAAATGCCTCAACGGCCTCCAAAATCGTACCATCAGGTTCCAGACCCAGGCCATACGCCCTGCTCACATCAAACCGAGCGGCCCATGTCTCTACAATAGCCAAGATGGCGGCATCCTTCTTTTCTTCGATGAGTGCCAATGATTCTTTGCCACCAACCTTCTCTACCGCATCAAGAATTTCCTGCACCGTAACGGTGATACCAGGTAAGTTAACGACTCTCGATTCCCCAAACTTCTCTTTCGGCACATCCTTAACCTTAACAAGGTTCTTCACCACCGTAGCGGGGCTACAGACCCAGACTTCGAGATCACGGCTAACAGGCAACACATTTTTGATGCCCTTCAGAGTCTCACGAACAATACCTGACGCGAAACTCGATGCCGCAGCAGAAGGCGCGCCAGGTCGCACTGTGACTGTAGGAAGTCGCACAATGCGGCCGTCGATGAGCCCACGCCGCGAGAAGTCCTCCACTAGCAACTCGATAATAAGCTTCTCGGTGCCGTACGATGTCCGCGGCTTCGGCACAGTCTCGCTCTCGATAACAGGCTGACGCGGGCCGTAGACTGCACACGAACTAGTAAAGACGACCGTGGTGCCGGGGTAATTATTCCGGAGGTGATCGAGGACGGCTCGGACGGAATCGAGATTGACTTTGAGGCCTAGGTCGAGGTTCGCTTCCGCCCCGCCGGACATGAGGCCGTGCAGGAGGTAGACAGCTGAGAACTGCCTCGAGAGCAGAGAGCTCACTGCTGCCGGGTCGGTGAGGTCGGCTTTCAAGGAGTTGATCTTGTTGCTTTCCCCTGCCACATCGGCGGGGATGGGGGGCTCGATTACATCTGTGATTGTAAGGGTTGCTGAGGGGTCGGATTTGATGAGGGCAGAGACTAGGGCCTGGCCAACGAAGCCTGCGGCGCCAGTTACGAGGATTTCGTTTGACATTTTGGCTCAACTTTTGATATGCAACTCTCCAGAGAAGGTCTTGTGGAAGCAAAGTTCTACCGTCAGGGAATCTTCACGCGTCTCGCCACAAAAGAGACGCGATCGCGTGCCCCTCGGCTTTAACTGATCCGATTTCGCTGTGCCATCATGAGGGGTACAGTTTGCACGCATGGGTACGTTGTCGGAGCTTCTCCTCATACCTCTGTCGCATGCACATTTACCGAACATATCCGATGACTGAGGAACGGATATGCTGCCACACGCGAGGGTCAGACTTCAGCACATGTAGGTCGGACAGCTCGCCGATGCAGGTCGTCTAATCCGGGCATCGGTGAGTATGCCGATCATCCCACCGGTGGATCTCCGTCCGGGAGCTTCCCCGCACTGAGTAAGAGGGGCATCGCGCAGTCGGAGGTGGTGGGGGTGGTAAGGGATCCCGGCGACAGAGCTGAAAGCCGATGAAGTGATGCCGAAGAGTGAGGTGAAATGACGTGATGGTACAAAACAAACCCTCGGGGATCCGTATGAATTGGTTGAGAATTGCTACAGAGCGCCAACTGCCAGCGCAATCAAGCTCAATCAAGCCGAATTGACAGAGCTATCCAAAGACAATTTGGGGTCATTACATGTAATATGGAATACGTGAGGTCAGTACCGCAATGATCCCAAGCACAATCGCTCATAAATTGTCATGAAATTGCCCCCTACTCACTAGAGCCGACTATCATAAGCATTGAAGCTATGTTTGAAAAGCTAATAGTCATTACGTAGACTCGGCAATACAGGCCTGAAGGTCTCCAAAATCATCCTCGGGTGCATGACCTTTGGTTCCTCCAAATGGGAAGGCTCACCATGGGTCCTTGATGAAGAAGAGGGACTCCAGATCTTGAAGGCAGCATATGACAACGGCATCAATACTTGGGACACGGCAGACACATATTCAAACGGAAAGTCTGAGGTGATCATCGGCAAGGCTCTGAAGAAGTTCAACATTCCGCGCCAAAAAGTCGTCATTCTCTCCAAAATCTTCAACCCCGTTCCAGACGATGACTCCAGGCCCGCCAGCGTCAATGATGGTCCGCTCGTGAATCAGATGGGTCTGAGCAGGAAACACGTCTTCCATGCCGTCGACCAGTGTCTTGAACGTCTTGGCACGGATTACATCGGTAAGACTATCACGAGTAGCCCAACGGGAAACGTGCCAGATGCTGATAACCCGTAGATGTTCTTCAGATCCACCGCCTCGACCGCGAAACACCTCCCGAGGAAATCATGCGAGCTCTCCACGACGTCGTCCAGTCCGGCAAAGTCCGCTACATTGGCGCCTCGTCCATGTATACATGGGAGTTTGCCCGCCTGCAGTACATCGCCCGGTCCAACGGCTGGACAGAGTTCGTCTCAATGCAACCATTCTACAACCTTCTCTACCGCGAAGAGGAGCGGGAAATGCTGCCGTTCTGCCGAGCAAGCGGTGTCGGTGTGATCCCATGGTCACCGATTGCTCGCGGACTGCTGGCGAAGCCCCTCGCCAAAGAGAATGATGAAGGAACCTCGCTGCGTAGTCAGACAGATAAGAAGACGCAGGCGTGGTTTGCGGATGCGAACCTGGATATCGTAAACCGGGTCGAGGAGATTGCGAAGAAGAAGGGTGTCAGCATGGCCCTTGTATCAACTGCGTGGGTGCTGCAGCAGGGATGTTGGCCAATCGTTGGCTTGAGTTCCGAGAAGAGGATCAAAGAGACGATAGGGGCGCTCAAGGTAAAGCTGACAGAGGAGGAACTGAAATATCTGGAGAGCGAGTACCGACCCAGGAGTATTCAGGGTATGTAGATAATTACAAACGTACGAATGAGAGGCTTTGGGAACCAAGGGATAGCTACGAAGCCAGTTTTCTTTGGTGATCATGAACCAGGTCTTCCCATCTGATACTCCACGTTTGCGAAATCTTGACCACCAATTGTTGCACCATCCGCGTTTAGCGATGTCATGTCGAACTGGAATACTGGGGACAGACCAAAACTCATGTCATAGTCAAAGAAAAACTCTCCCTCTGGGCCCATGAGAGTTCCATCAGCACTACCACCAGCGAGCTGGGGATCGATGACTTGTGACTGGTCCCCATTGACCGGTTGCGTATTCAATACCTGCGCTGATGTATCTCCACGGCCAGATTTCAACGTCCTAGCCATGCGCTCGAGACCAGGCGCCATGAGATTAGCTAAATGCCACTGACCAGCTGGTAGAGATCGGAAGTGCCGCACGAGGCTCGTGGTCAGGTTCCAGACGCGGTCCGGCTCGATCAAATCTCCGCCATACTTGACTGCCACCTTAATGAGGAACATGCAGGCAAATGCCGTCATGCAGTGCAGGTACGAGGGCATGCCCACTACCCCTGCGGCGACGTCCGGGTCGGTGATGATGAAGTCAATGGTTGATGTCGCTACCGAGATAGCTGTTGCGGCGCAGTCGAGGAAGTGGTGCGGTATCGGGCTGTCTCCAGAGAGGCCCCGGAAGATGTGAGAATAAAGATGGAGTTTGGCGAAGTGGAAGTGTAGGAGAGCCCCTTTGCGAGGGAAGCGGCCTATGTGTTGATATTGTTCTATGATGAATTAGTACAACCATCGTCAGAATACTGAGCAAAGAACTGACGCACCTGATAGCGTTTCAGACCAATATTTGATCCAGTGGTCGAGCTCCTTGTTGAAGTGAGTGATTTGGTGGACGTAGGCTCGTGGCGTCGGTTGACCCTTGTCAGGCCCGAATAGCTCTCGTATGCTACCAATAATGCCCAGGAGGGCAACTTGACTTGCGAGGCGCTTGTCCTCCTCAGTCGATATCGGTGATCGGAGAAAGCTCTCCCATTGTTGCATGGACGAGTCCTCCTGCACAATCGCCGGCCTCCCATACAAGGTGGCAAGATGTTGGTCGCAAATGTTCAATATATACCACAACCGTGCCCCATCGGCAGCCTCCTCGCTCTTCTCTTGTATGGCGCGGGTGTAGCTGTTGTGTAGATTACATTCCGCCGCTCTCCTGATTGCATACCCAGACAACATCCAAGACATGTCAGAGAGCCAGTACGATGCCACGCACATGGCGCGGAGGTAGTCACGGTTCACTCGCCGATCAAACATTGATCTCTCTGTAAGCCTCCTGAACTCCGAGCTGCAGATACCATACAGGCTGTTTGCTTGTGGATCATGCAGCGCGGCAACAGTCAGGGTCGCCGCAGCCAGTATAGGGCTTTTGCGACGCAACTCATCCAGTTGTTGGTACTTGCACCCCACGCCATACATGAAAGCATCGAGACGATCTCGATAGAGACGGAAAAGGCGTTCGGCATCGTCTAGGCGCAGGGCACCTCGGGCAATGAAGTCATCTTGGGCCGGGCTGGAATGGCCCTCCGGGGCGTCTGGCGATCTGAGCGCCCTCAGCTTTGTAAGAGCGTAGAGTGAGTGGATCGGTACGTGGGGGAGGTTTTCGTCTTCTGGGGATATCTTGGGGGAGTTGTCGCACGAGGGACCGTGGTTGTCCTGCCCGGCCACGCCGAAACGGGTTGCGTTGGCAGCCAGCCCGGGGCCAGACCGGCTCTGCTGTGACGGGGACTCAGCTGCTTTCTGAAGCGTTGAACTCTGTAGTGCCGCTGGCTCAGGTAGCCCCATCTTCTTGGTGACTTCTCTCAACGTGTTGTGCAGGTTCTCGATGTCTTGTAAGACTGCTTCGTTGTACCTTTAAATGGTAAGTCGACTCAACGCCTCATCTCTCTTTAGGTCTTCGCTGGGGTCTTACTGTGTTTTCTCGTCGATGATGCTCTGCAGGTTCTTGCCCAAAACACAACCCAGATTTCTTTCGGAACATCGCCGACATGGTGGTCCGCTCTCGTCCATTAGACATTTGATCTTGGAGCTTGGTTAGACTTGAGGCTCTTTCAACCCTTCGATCCAGATGATGATCGCCTTTGCATACCTTGTGCTTTCTACAGGCTGCACAAGCCTTGATCTTTCGGGAAATTTGCGGAAAAGACTGCTCCCCGTTCCCGGCCGTCATCAACTTTACAGGTCTAAAGTATCAGTGTGTAATCTGCAAACCGTAGACAAGAACTGTTTATCCTACCGTCATAAACTCCATGTTGTCATTGGCATCAGACCATGTTCTCTTCGCCATGGTGGAAACCTCGAGCCTCCGGATGAGGCTGGCTGTAGAATCTCGCACTCGAATCTCGCTTGGCTAGTTGGAGTCATCGGCCGTGAGGAGGATGAAAAGAGGAGAAGTTCGGCTCCAAAACACGCAATGGCCCGCGCGAGTCGACCGCGTGGTCGGCACTTGTGTGGAGAAAAGAACAGGGGGCCAACGCCGTCGAGACTCAAGGGGGTGAGATCGAATGGCTTCCCTCCCCCGACAGCTTAGAAAGCAGTTGGAGATGATTGAAGGCTCGGAGTTGACCCCGCTTCCCCGCATAAAGCTGGGATCCGTCTCCCAACGTTGTCCATCTTTGCGAGGTTACATCCAATTCAACCTCATTTATAATTGAGCCTAACGTTTCTCCTTTCGAACTGTGAACAGAACATGGTGAACTGAATTACACTCTCTGTTTAGGTCTCGATCGGTTGTTGATGTGGACAAAGAATCTTTTCTTCTGAGTGCGAAGCTCGTTTTGAACTCAGTGCAGACTACAGCAGCACTTCACCGAACAAGAGAAGTTCTGTCAAAAGAAAGATGACAACGCCAATTCGAAACCATGATGCACTGCAATTTGAAATCGGACAGCCTCAGCCAATGTATTGAGCGCATATATGCTCGTTGGGCTGGAGGCTGATGGCTCTCGTCAATCTTCAAGGAGGCGAACAAGCTTTGGGGGGCTGAAACACTGCGACGATGGATACCCCTATTCTTCTTCGGCTTCTGCAGAAGCGATCCAGAAGCAGGCGTGAAAGAAGCTTTGCCTAGTCGCTCATACATGGACTAATGCTGCCCAATGGCAGCATTTGACCGGTCCATCTCGGGTTCCCAAGCCTTGCCACGAACCTGGTTGATGGCGGCAGTACTGAGCTGCCCACCCCAAAATCATAAGGTTAGCATTGCACTCCATGTCATTGGCCTGGAGGTGGAATTTTCTTACAGAGCTGTCTTCTGCTGCCGAAAGCTTGGGGAGATGAACGACGCGTCGTCTCAACATCGAAAGCTTCCATCTCTTGACAGTCATGTCTCCAATCTTCTACTTTATTGCCCAAAAAGAGCCCAGAAAGGGATTGGGCGTCCGGAGCTTCTTTTCATTCATGGCTATTTCCTAGCGGAATGAACAAAACTCCGTCGACCCCATGATCGCGCCATGATGGTACTTCAACTTTTTATAGCAGCTCTTGCTGTGACGCATGCCCTCGCTAGCCCCTTGAGCGGCCGGCCTTGTGGAAACGACTCCACCGCAAAGCAGGGTCATCGGAATCTCTTATACGTAACGAATTGGGGGATTTATGGTGCGGGCTACCACCCCGATAGCCTTCCTGTAGAAGACATTACGCATGTGCTATACGCTTTCGCAGATATAACATCGAACGGAACAGTGTAAGTCTCGCGTCTTCTTTCGACCTTGAGTTCCGATCCTGATCCACGTCCCTGTCTAGCGTCTCATCAGATCCATGGGCCGACACCGGAAAGCCTTTTGGCAACGAAAGCACCACAGAGCCTGGCCATAACGCTGACGGCCTGGTTAAACAGCTCTACCTGAAGAAAATGGCCAACCGCAACATGAAAGTCATACTATCCATAGGCGGCTACAACTGGTCACCCAAATTCGAACCCGTCGCTGCCGACAAATTTCGCCGCGCAACCTTTGTTTCCTCCGCCATCAATCTCATGGCAGACTTTGGGATGGATGGCATCGATATCGACTACGAGTACCCAAACACTACTGAAAAGAATCAAAATTGCGTAAAGCTCCTGTCCGAACTTCGCACAGGTTTGGACGACTTTTCGAAGAGCAACGCAGGCGGATACCACTTCACTCTAGGTTTTCCTGCACCAGCAGGTCCTCAAAACTACAAAGCATTTGACTTCCAAGAGATGGACAAGTCTCTCGACTTCTGGTCACTCATGGCATTTGATTTTGCCGGTGCCTGGGAGAACGTCACAGGCCACCAGTCCAATGTCTTCCGCAGCAAGCGAAACCCGCAGAGCACCAAGGCGAGCGTCGAGAGGGCCTTCGAGGACTACGTTGAAGAAGGAAGGATCTCTCCTGCCAAGATCAACTTAGGCATGCCCCTCTACGGTCGCGCATTCGGCAACACAAAGGGTTTGGGGAAATCGTACAGCGGACTACCGAATGGTACGCTCGGCCAAGCTGGAACCTACCTCTACAAAGACCTCCCTAGGCCCGGTGCGACGGTCCATTGGGACAGTGCAGTCAAGGCCACGTACTCATACAACAACGCGACGCGAGAGCTGGTGACATTTGACAATATAAGAAGCGCAAAGTACAAGCAGGCTTATATCAAGAAGAAGAAACTAGGTGGTGCCATGTTCTGGGAGGCTACGGGCGATAAGGCAGGTGACGAGAGTCTGGTTCACAGTATGGCGAAGGGGATGGGCAAACTTGAGAAGTCGCAGAACTTGCTCTGGTACCCGACTTCTCAGTACGACAACATTCGCAATGGGATGAAAACAAAATTTATTGTGCCTCCGAGCAATAGATCATAAAATTGCCCGAAAATCACGGGCTACATGAATTCATTGAGCTTTTCAAAGTCGGGGTATGTGTGCAGATGCAAGTAAATGTGATCATGCGAAAACGTTGGGATAGAAGTGATTTGGGTGCTTGTGAGGCGGGAAAATTAAACTATTGTCTATCAATTTTGAAGATAAAAGCATCTCGACGATTGTGTGTAAGTGGAGGCAGTAGAGAGGCATATGGGCTTTATAGTTCTGCACCACTGCCTGCGTTTGTCATGCTTTTGCGCCGTATCGATTTCGCTGTGATCGCATTAGTTTGATCATCCTGGTGCAGCTCCAGCTAGGTAGCCACCTGTGCCACTATTAAGTGCCCAAGCCTGATGAGGGGTATGCAAGGTGTAGTGCGATAAAAGCTACAAACACAAGACCTCCATTAATGCAGACCGTTCATGTCCCTGAAAAGTGTGATAGCATGAGCTGATCTGGGTAAAATAGTGCGAGCCAATCCCCGTCATCAGCGTCCGAGGCTGACGCAAGGCAAGACATCGAGCACATCTTCATTTGAGCTGAAGGTGTCTTAGTCTGTCAAGAGGCTGGCTAAGGTTGAGTCCGTCAAGTATTGCGACACCTGCAGGTCGCCCAAGATCGATTGAACGCGGGCCCAAGCGTTTCTCCCCGCAGGATTGGACGAGGTACGCGGTAGCCGTTCGCAAAATGTGTCCTTCATGTAATTCCTTGTTGACAATCACGCTAGACTAAACGTCCATTACATTTCCCCGCTTCAATAGTCGCTTTCCGGGGCCCAGGTAACATGGCCCAGATCGCAGTCTAGAACCCAGTCCGTTGGATAAGCCTAGCTTGAGCGGCTAGCTGGCTGACTTTCATCACATTTGTTCCATGGGAATTGTGATATGTACATATTTTGTGAGACAACTCAGCTTAGCATTTGGTCTCGGGATATTCCCTTACCCGAGATAGGAAAGGTTAAGTTTCAATCCATGACTGCGTCTGGTTAACATCTTGCTGTCCACGTGCGGTCCACTCAGCTGGGACAATATCTTGACTTCACACACGACAACAAGTTATGAAAGAGTCTCGATCAATTATCCCACTCAGTTACTAGGACCGCAAGACTGATAGATGAGGTGGCAGCGACGCAACAAGACTAGCTTCTTTCCGCCTGCCCTGCTTGAAAACACGGAAGCGTACATGTACATGTAATGTCGGGTTCAGGAGCGGACTCGAACAGACATCAATAGTCAGAGTTCATTCCTCTTTGGGATTGAATTATACACAGCTGAGCTGTAGTCGAATGAGTAACTTTGAACCATAGTTTGCATGGCCACAGCTGGAACGGACTCAAGGACATAAAGACTGGATGGGATCGCCCTCAATTCCAGGGTCCTGTCAGGAACAAAAGCAAAGCACAGATACCTTCGGACTATTAGCTTTAATCCCATTCTATTCAGGTCCAATTTTCCACCATCTTTCAAAATGGTCACGTACAGCATCACAGTCCAGAACCAGTCTGGTTCTCAGCAGCAGTATGTCCTCTTCAACAAGCCACCAGTGGTTACTGGCAGAGTCCAGGGCCAAATTTGGTCCAACGTCTTTGCGACTGGAAACACCCCCAGAGGCTCCCGGACGAACTTTACATTCTCCGGCCAGTACTCTGCTGTTGTTGCAACTTCCCAGGGCAGCCCTTCATCGGGTGTTCAGGTCAACGTGAGCGGCGAAAAAGATGTCACCCTCGGTTCTGTCAAGAATGACGGGACCGCCGTCCCAGGCAGCACTCTGCAGCTTATTGTCGCTGGAGACGCACCGCAATTCAGCAACAATCCTCTTCCTAACAGCGCCTTCTCGAATGCCTTTGAAATCCAAACCGGCAATGATTTTACTTTTGCCCAAGCTAAGCAGGGTTAGTTCTCTTATTCCGAATATTGGAGGTCAAGCTATGCATAAAACTGAGCTGAATGTCATGTCAGGAAACTACCTAATCGGTCTTGGAGTTTCCAGGACTGGCAATGGCCAGGATGGACCTTTGGCTGCTTTCATTCCCGAGCCCAGTGTACGATACCAAATTCAGCCTCTCAACACCTACTACTTGACAGTTGGCAGCTACCGCAAAGGAGAATTTATTGATGTGAGCATGATCGGAGGCAGCATTGTGGCTGTTGACTTCAATAGGTTGCAGTCCAACGTGGTTATCGTTCACGACGACCGTGGCAACCTTCAAATCCAGGCCTAGTAATGGATTGGATTTAGTTATTTAGGAATATCACGGATCAAAATCAATCACTAGAGTCGTTTTGACATAACTAGAAGCATCGAACTTGTACCTTACCCTCAGTGGAGACGCTATCTACGACTAGGTGCTTACTTGTCTTCGTCGGTAATGCGAAATTCAGCACGCGATTCTTTCCTCGGCCGCAATTATCCTGTCGACATTACGAGCAACGTTCATTTCGACAGCGTCGTTGTGACTGTGATCATGTTTCTCCGCTTTCGGTGAAGGGTGTGGATAACCCGTCTGTTGCGATGCTGGGGACGGAGCACGTCATCGGAACTCGCGCACGGAGGACTCTTCGCCCATCCGGCGAGCCTGGTTTGCAACGCCGGAAGACGGGCATGCGGCTTATCTAAGAGCCAAACTTTTAAAGTCTTGTCCTTGGAGGCTGCACGATGACATTTGCTTCCCATTTCCAATGGAATGGTCAATTGAGCGACAAGCCTCAATCGAATTAAATCGCAATGCAGCTCACGACGTCAACGCTGGCTTCGGCGGCTTTGTTCCTCAGCTGCAGTGTTGCGGCACAAGGCGATGCTCAGACGCCTCTCGTCGGCCCCGCCCGGGATGCCATATCGCCGTCTTCACGGCCAAACATTGTCTTCGTCTTGACCGATGATCAGGACCTGCACATGAACTCTTTAGAGTACATCCCGCTGATTCAGAAACGGCTTATTGAAGAAGGGACATTGTACAAGAAACATTTCTGCACGACGGCAGTTTGCTGCCCGTCGCGTGCGAGTTTATGGACTGGCAAATTGGCTCATAACACCAACGTCACCGACCTCAACCCACCATACGGTAAGAGATTCACTCGTCCAGTTATCTGACTGACAGAAGACGGGGCTTATGAGCATACACTAATTGGTTTTGCAGGTGGTTTCCCCATTTTTGTGAAAAATGGCCACAATGAGAACTATCTCCCCATTTGGCTACAAAAGGCCGGATACAGCACCTATTACACGGGTAAAATGTTCAATGCCCATACTGTTTGGAACTATGACAGCCCGCACTTGAAGGGCTGGAACTCCTCTGTGAGTGTCCTGCTTTACTAGTCAACCAATCTCCCCTGCTGACTTTGTTTCAGGATTTCCTCCTGGACCCTAACACCTATGACTACTACAACGCCACCTTCCAGCGTGACCATGAGAAGCCGGTCAACCATCTCGGCGAGTACTCGACGGATCTAGTGGCCGAGAAGGCCTACGGGTTCCTGGATGAAGCTGTAGATGCCGGCAAGCCCTTCTTCCTTGGCATTGCTCCCATCGCACCTCACAGCAATGTCAACTCCAGTATCCTTCTCCCAGTCGAGGGCCCAGACGACGATGTGCCCGTCTCTGATGACAAGTTCAGGGTCAGCATCCCGTTAGCTGCTAAGAGGCATGAGCACCTCTTTGAGGATGCCAAGGTTCCGAGAACAGAAAACTTTAACCCTGACAAGCCTTCGGGCGCCGACTGGGTTCGTCGCCAGCCCAAGCTCACGGATGAGAACGTGGCATACAACGATAAGCACTATCAAGGACGTCTACGTGCCCTACAAGCAGTCGATGAGCTTGTTGATGGTCTCGTGGAGAGATTGGAAAGGCATGGCATCCTGGACAACACCTACATCTTCTACACGACGGACAACGGCTACCACATTAGCCAGCACCGGCTGCAGCCCGGCAAGGAGTGTGGATACGAGGAAGATATCAATATTCCACTGATCGTTCGTGGACCTGGTGTTCCCAAGGGAGGCGTGACTGAAGCCGTAACGGCCCACGTTGACCTCGTTCCCACCATCCTGTCGCTCGCGGGTGCCCCGTTGAGAGCCGACTTTGATGGAGCCCCGATCCCGCTCTCGACAAAGGACCTGACGGAGTCCCCCTTGACTCGCGAGCACGTTAATGTTGAGTACTGGGGCTGGGCAATCACTGAGAGCAAGTTCGGCTTCAATGGCGATGACACGAAGCGCATCTTCAACAACACGTACAAGTCGCTGAGGGTTGTTGGGGAGGGCTACAACCTCTACTACTCTGTTTGGTGCACTAACGAGCACGAGCTGTATGATATGACTGTAAGTTTGCTTAAATCCGTGGTTGACATCCTGCATGTAGAAGTAGAGCGTATGTGCTGATAATTTGCCCAATCTAGACGGACCCCGGCCAGCTTCGCAACCTCTTGCACGCCGACGAGGCCGCCCTTGCTGCAGGCGCGACCATTCTCGGCTACCCTCTCAAGAAGGTCCTACCCAGACTCGACTCCCTACTCTTCGTTCTCAAGTCTTGCAAGGGCACGACATGCTCGCAGCCATGGAAGGCATTACACCCTACAGGAAACGTCGGCAGTCTACTCGAAGCCCTCGCACCGCGCTTTGACGAGTTCTACACCCAGCAGACGCGTGTGCAGTTTGATCACTGCGAGCTGGGTCACATTGTCGAGGCCGAAGGGCCGCAGTTTGAGCATGATGGAGCTGTGTACTGGAAGGGTTCCAAGTGGAGCGACTGGACCTGAGCACCCTTGGCTGTATGTAGGAAGCTGTTCTGAGGCATCGCCGGATAATGAAAGCTGAATGGACTACCTACCACTTGCCGATTATCTGCCCTTCGTACGAGAGTAGTGGGGTTCTACAGCATCAAAAGGCGGTGAAAATTCCCTCAGCCAAGGTCTGCAAGTGTAACATGTCCAGCAGCGTGACCGTGCGTGATCTCGAACAATCGCAACGTGACGGAGGCAACGGCACGCGGCTAACTGCTCGATCAAGGGCCCGCCGTGCGACATCATGACCCCTCTTCCCCCACATTGAGA
Source organism: Colletotrichum costaricense (assembly GCF_030867565.1). Classification (NCBI taxonomy): domain Eukaryota; kingdom Fungi; phylum Ascomycota; class Sordariomycetes; order Glomerellales; family Glomerellaceae; genus Colletotrichum; species Colletotrichum costaricense. The sequence goes on along the minus strand of NW_026848232.1, from coordinate 1,758,629 downwards.
TCCGCTTCGGAACTAGGAATTTAAGCTCCCTTGCTTTCCGAAACTAGGAAAACCAACATTCCCCCAACTCCGACCAGCTTAGACTTCGGGAAACGCTTGACATCTTAAAGCAAGTGATCCTGACGTAAGTCTACTCGATTCGTCATCATCTGATGGAAAAAGGTGCTTGTAGCTTGGGTGGGACACTCTACGGAAAACATCTCAGTTTTGACGACGACTTTCCCACGCCTTAATTCCGTGCGCATCCAACGTTCACCTCTACTAAACGCGAAGTCCATTCCCAAATAAATCGCTATGGCGCCGTATCAAGGTCATTGTAACTGTGGCTCGGTGAAGGTCACAGTCAACAAGAAGCCGGATAACATCGTCATCTGTCATTGGTAACTCCACCATTCGCATTGCCTCCACAGCTGCCAATCGGGGGACACAAGTTGACACGATAGAAAATTTCAGTTCAAACTGCAAACGAGCTGGTGGCCGTACGTTGGAATTCGACATCTTTATATTTTCTAAACTGACTGCAATGGAAACATGTAGCCTTCTCCATGAACCTATTTGTCGACGATGGTGAATGGGAGATCGATGATAGCCAAAACACGCTCAAAGAATACCAGGACTCAAACACTGATTCTGGAAACACCATTCAGGTAAGTTGAAACTCTTCCTCTCATAAGGTAGAAACCGTCTCTGACATTACGTTTCCAGCGATGTTTTTGCGGAAAGTGTGGAAGGTAAAGCTATCAACGACTTAGGTGACCTGTCCATCCTGTACTGACGTATCTGGCAGTCCTGTCAAGACCACAACAAAGGCGATTCCGGGCAAAGCTCTCATTAAGGCGTCGTTGTTTGATGACATCCCAACGGAGAAGAGGGAAGTGTACGGACAGAAGGCAATCAACTGGGCGTAGCGGATGATGCAACCGATTTTGAAGTTACGGAATGTGGCATTTGAGGCGAGAGGGGGCGCACTTTGGCGGATGAGGCTGGGTAAAAGTGACCGAAGATAGGCAGATTGTTGATATCTGTGTTTGATATTGAATTCAGAAAAAACTAGATGGCATTTCGCTTCCATCCAGAATCTGTCAAACGATGAGAGAAAAGGTATTCCAACTGCCCGAATGAAGCAAAAAGTCTATAGTGATCGCCTGTGTCAATTACTCGTCCGCCTCTCTAAACGTTCAAGTCCGCCCCTGTATGCCCAAACTCGCTCTTATACGTCGTATCTATGATCCCAGTATCTACAATTCTCGTATCGGTGCGATTGGAAGGGAAGGTGCGGTTGAATCCCTGATACGGACCCAGACTTGGCGGGAGATCCTGGACTCTCGTTCCCCAGTCACTCTCCCGCCGGCCAAGAGTAAGCACCAGTTCCTGACCCTCAGTGAAGAACTTGTGATCAACCCAGCTTTTTCTGTAAGGCTGACCATTCAAAGTCGCCTTTTGGATGTAGATGTTGCGGTAGGTCGGATCAAAATTGATGTTGCGGACCTTGGCCGTCCTGCCTGTTTGCGGGTGCGTGATTTCGAGGCTCTCAAAGAAGGGCGGAATGATCAGATACACATCTTGCCCGGGGTTTGGGAAGAGACCCATCATGGAGAAGGCCAGGAATGATCCCATGGCCCCGCTATCATCGTTACCGGGAAGCCCGGCTGGGTCCGGTGAAAAGAATGAAGGGATGTAGAAGTGGGCTCGTCTTGCTGAGAGAGCTGGACGACCGGCGTAATGGTACTGGAAGACTGTGAGGAAGGCTGGCTCGTTGCCAATGTAGGTGATGTTCTGGTCATGCAAGAAGTTGAGCCTCCGAACAAAGGCGTCCGGACCTCCGAGAGTGTTGATGAGCGTTCCTTGGTCGTGAGGAACAAAGCTATCGAGGTTAGTTACTAGAGGTTCCCATTGCCAATCGCATTCCATGTCAACTTACAAGCCATATTCCCAAAGACTACTCTCAAATGTTTCTGGGCCGTTGTTCTGTAGGGAACAGGAGCTTTGACCGTCTAGATTACTGCAGTTGAGCGGATTCTGGTATGCCCAAGTCTGGTTAAGGAACTTGGGCTCGAAGAATCCTCTGAACCCTGTGTCGGTACCGTTGAAGAAAGCTGATTTCTGGTCCTGCTTGTACAGATTGCGCCAGTTGCTACTCGAGGAAAGATACTTCTCCCGATCGTCCCCATGTCCCATCCGGTCAGCCATGGAGGCGATGCAGAAGTCGTTATAACTGTACTCGAGTGTTCGTGAGACGCTCCTCGTCAGTGTTCCGAATCCCTTGACGTCGAAATCTTGCACAGGGATGTAACCCAATTTCTTCCAGCTATCCATGCCGCCGCGGCCGTTGACGCTCCAGTCAAACGGTTCTTCATCTGCATCCTTCTTCACTGCTTCATAGCCCAGTTCCCAGTCAATGCCTTCAGTGATGTTCTTCAAATAGGCGTCTGCTAGAACGTTGTCCGCGTTGGATCCTCCTTGAGTGAGGCCCTTGCACAAGCTCATACGGCAGTCCGGAAGCCAGCCGAGGTGAACATATGTGTCGATGAGAGACCGGATCATTTGCGCGACCGAAGTTGGATCGATGATCACCAGAAATGGGATCTGGGAGCGGAACGAATCCCACAGACAGTAAAATGAGTCCCAGTAAGGCTCATCGCTTTTCCATAAGGGATTCTCGCCGGTGTAGTTTTGCGGATTGACCATGGTCCGATAGATGCCGCTATAGAAGTTCCTCGCAAATGACTCGTTCACGCGATCAGTGTTGATCTTGATGGGACTGAGCTTGCGACGCCATATTGCTGTTGCTTCACCCGACACCCGCTCAAAGTTGTAATCCGAAATTTCACCCTCAGCATGTTCGCACGCCCGCTGCTCACTGATGAAGCTTGTCGCAACACGCGCGGTGATAGGCTGATCCGCAGACTTGAATCGCACAAAAGCGCCGCCGGGTAAGGGGTACCCGTTGATTGACCGCGAGATAGTCATGTTCTTGACTTCTGTGCTCGCGCGACTGTCTGCAAAGATACCCGTGTCAAGAATCTCAGCGCCATTAAAGTCGGTGCAAAAGTGAAGGACAAAGGTGCCGCTACCAAAACTCGGTTGGAAACGCGCGTTGCCTGTGATGCGTCCGGATTTCGCGTCCACATTGATAGTTGCGTTGTCTTGCCTCGTGTCGCCGAGATCTGAGAGGTCTTGGAGAATAAGAGGCTGTCCTGCTTGAGGGAAGTTGAATCTTATAAGAGATGCTCGCTCAGTCGTCGTCATTTCTACCCTGATACCGGTTTTAAGGGTGATATTGAAGAGTCCTGGCTTTGCGATTACGTCTTTTTCGTTGAAGTAGCCGTATTTCGCTCTTGACTTCTTCGGAAATGTGCACCAGTTGATGACTCCGCTCGGGCAAGTTGTGTACGCGAATAGAGGAAAGTTTCCAAGGGAAGGTTGTCCGCCGGTACCAGAATCGTGCATTGTTGAAAAGCCGGTGACCGGGTTCCCATCCAGAGTGAAGCCGCCTTGATTCGAGCTACTGTTCGTATCCGCAGATGCCTTTGCCATGCCATAGGGTAGTGTCGCACCCACGAAGACGTTGCCACCATTCCTCGAGCCGATGAGAGGATCAACATACTTCAAGGCATCGAAATCATCCAATGCCTCAACTGCGGCTGAGTTCGTCAAGTCTGCAGAGGATGAGCCGGAAACCCAGTTCGATGCAGCTTGTACCGCGTCGTGAGCTGCATGTGAGGCTGCGTGAGACAGCGAAGGTAGATGGGTGTCTGGCATAAGCCACCAGCGAAACAACGCCGCGGCGCCATGGAAAGACCACAACTCGCTCCACATCATGAGTCCTGGTTGACGATGTGTTTGCTACCTTGACGAATGGAGTCTTAAGTCTGCAGCGACAACCGCGTTGAAAATTCCCCATCGTACCTTATCATACAAGTAGTAAATGGCTGTTCCGGCCAACACGTGACGAAACGTCAAAGCTAAAGTTGGTCTCAAGTTCAGTAGAGTTTCCTTCGAGCTCTGCTGAGAACGTCCTGCATACCACTCATGCCAGCTTGAGGCGGCCATTGGGCATCATGGCGTAAACGGCGAAAACCGGCCATCGTGCACCGCGATTCCAACCCCGCAGTAGGACTTGTCATGGACTAGATAGTGTAAACTCTCTCTTCATTTTGATGGTTGCATTGAATCTCTTAGCTTCAAAGATGCTTCAATAAGTTGAGGTCGCACGCGGCAATCGAATAACGTGGTCTCGGTCCCGTCGTCGCATTGATCGAAAGCCCGCTTGGACCCGACAGTTGCAAGAAAAACTCAAACAATGGGGCGGAAGGCAGGCATTGGCAGGTCTATCTCTTCGCGAATCCAACCGTTTCACATTGGAAACGAACCTTTTTTCCATTTCGTAGACTGAAAATGGGCGTTTCTCGTTATTTGTTTCCCTCCCGAGTCAGGATGCTTTGGTCCGTGGGGGCGGGTTGACGGCCGCCACCCTGCTTGTTTGCCGGCAAGATGGCTGAGTGTTACCTTCTTTGGGAGCCAGTTGTCGCATTTCGGCTTCGAGAAGCTCTGAGTAGAAGGCATGCGAATTGGACGAACTACAGCTGAGTTTGCTGCTACATAGTAGTACCTGTCTGCCCGCTTGGTCGGCCTGCCTTATGCTGATCGTAATGATGACCGTTCTTATTGGCTTTCGAGAATGTCACCGACCTTGCTCTCTGATCCAGGATACCATTCAAACGGGTCTCCTTGCATTGGAAGAGTGCTTCGGAGCTGAGCTGGCCTTGCCACAGTGGCCTAGAGCATATCCTAGTCTCCGGGAACTTGGCGTCACTTTCGACCACAGAAACGACTCAGGCCGTGCAGACAGATTGTCCGATCTCTCTGTGCTTTTGAAACGTTCCTCTTTTTCACCAGTGCCTTGGTGTTTGACTATGCCGTCGGAGGCCAAACGAACGAGATGGCAGATCCTAATGTGATCCGGGCACAGCGCTCCGCAGAAACTTTGGGGGAGGTTCGTGTCACAGCCAGGTGATTGAGCAAAGCTATCCCTGATACCAGTCCATGCCTACAGCTTACTCGAGACCGCGAGCTGCGAGCTTAGGTGAGGGTCGCGACTAGCCCTGTGTTCTTCTATGAAAAGGAGAGTGTTTTTGATGCTACTTTACTGGTATTATTCGAGTATCTCATCCCTGGATCTCAAACGTTAAACTCATCAATAACACTCTGAGGCTTCACGAAGCTACCCAGCGGATGATACTTGAGGTGAGAGAATCCAAAAGCCTCAGGCCCCCCGATCTCAAGGCCCCTTGTAGAGCCAGTCCAGCGATCACTAGCCGCGATACCCAAGACAGTGACCAAAAGTCCGTACCTGTACTCTGGGGTTCCAATGGCTTCGCCGTTTTGCGCGTCGATAACCGCGATAAGATCTGGCACGATGGCCAAGACATCTTCCTGCATCTCTGTCCCAGCTTCCTGTGGCCCGGATTTTGCAGAGGAAGCCTTGATTGCAGCAATGTTCTCATTCTTGAATGGGATCTTGACGAATCCTGTGAACTGTTCCTTCTTTGGCTCTTGCCCTGGCTCTTCCGATGAAGAGATATCGGCACCTTCGATAACCAGCTCTCCATAGACGTGACCTTTCCTGAGCACCCTTTCGACGCCCACGATCTTGCCCTTGAAGAGAACCTTGGCTGAGCCGTGACCGCCACATTCCTCAACGATGGTCTCCGCAACATTATCGACACAGTTGAGCTTTCTCGCCATGGCAACAGCTCGGCCGATTCGCCACGACTGAGAAATGGTATGTTCCACCACCCACCTCTTGGTCTCGGCTCCCGTCACTGGTGGGTCAGCGACAGCCACCTGCGAGCCCATCTCCGCCAGAGCCGCACGCATGACCCGCTCAACCTGCTTATCAGATGACGCCCGGGACATCGTGACGATGCTGCCGTTCCCGTCACTCATAGTCACTGGCGTCCAGATGGGACTCCGTTCGTTGAAGACCACCGGCGTCGTCTGCCACTTTGTCGGGTATGCCCGGCCCATCCAGTCGCCATCGACTGCCGGGACGTTCATGTTCGTGCTAGAGCCGATCATCATGCTCTGCAGGCCGTTTGCGCCGCCAATCTCGACGGAGATCATATGCGTGGCGGGCGTGCCCAAATGCTTGTACATCTCTTCCTGGGCCTCTTGCATTTCGTCGGCAGACTTCTTTTCGATGGCGACGGTCGGGGACCCCGCATAGCCTCCGCACCCGACGAGGGCATCGTCGGGTATGTCGTGGGGATTAACAACTCTGACGACTGCACCTTTGCGCAGCTTCTCGCGGAGGATGAGTTGCTGGGAGTAGGGAGAGCCCCCTCCGCCTGTGCCGAGGATGTAGCATCCGATGCTGATCCAGTCTAGGTCGGTCTCGCTGATGTACCAGACTCGATCTCTGACAAGAGGGTTGTAAGTCAAGACATCGATCTCTTCCTTGGTCTGAAATGTGGTAGTCTTTACGACTCGGTTGGTCGAGACTTCAGCATCCTGACTTTCATCCTCACTGCTTTGCAGTAAAGATGAAAGATCTGTCCGAGAGAAGTCGAAGTCACCGGCAGCACGCACAATGAAGCGCGACTTGTTGGCAATGTACTACATCTGTCAGCCGACATGGTCCCACGTATCCCAAACTCCCGGGAGCACTTACAGCCAGGGGTATCGTATCCACATCCACGATATGAACAGACGAAGGAACCGCACCCGCATCAACGGCCTTTCCCCTAGCCTCTTCCTCCACTCCAACCAAGATCTCTTGGATCGATCTGGACTCTGTCGACTTGACCGTGTCAACGGTGGCACTGACACGTGCAATGGCTGCGCCGATCGCGTTGGCGACGCCCGCCCACTCAGGCTTTAGCACCTCGCTAGCCCCCCTTAGCTCGTAAGGCGCAATCAGGGCGCCGCCGCCGACTAGGAGAACAGGTATGTCTTCGGGCGAGGTTTTCATCGTATCGATCACCTTTTCGAGCTTTTGCTTGACGATGGCGGAGAATTGGGTTACGCCTTGGGCATCGAGGGCGCTCTGGACCAAACTAGCGTCTCCGATGGGGGTGGCAGGCGACGATGAGCTGACGAGGACGGTACAGTCCGTAGCGGTTAGAGTGCATCCTCCAAAGACGATAGCCTCTGTTTTGATCCTATAGCCAACACTGTCTGGTCCAACGGTAAGCTTCTCGACGCCTTTCCGGACTATGGAACCTCCACCTAGGCCGATACTCTTAACATCTGGGCAGGAGAAGTTGAGGCGGACTCCGGCGAATTCACTGTAGGCGGCTTGTTGACGTGGGAAACCGTTGGCCTGCAGTAGACCTACATCGGTAGTCGTACCTCCAATATCGACTACCATAACGGCACGATTGCTAAGTTTGTGATCCTGCACCAGGAAGGCAGCTCCTCGCATGCTGTTGGTCGGGCCGCTGGAGAATGTCCGGATGGGTAGGTTGGCAGCCATCTCGCCTGAAAGGATTGTACCGTCATTCTGAGAGATGAAGACTGGGCAGTTGATGCCTAGCCTGCTCATAGGCTCCTGGAATGATTTGATCGTCCTGCGAGCAAAGTTCAACACCGTCGCGTTGAGAATGGCTGCGTTTTCTCGCTCCTGGAAGCCTAGGTTGGCCACGTCTTTGGAGCAGGTTACGGTACAGCCAGAAATCTCTGATCGGATGATGTCGGCAACTCGTTCTTCTTGTCGTTCGATGGTGTCGATGGGGCTGAAGATGCCGTTTACGACTACATTCTTAATGCCCCTTTCTCGAATTACAGCACATTGCGCTTTGATTTCCTCAGTGTCTATATCCGCAATCAGAGTGCCATCTACTTCTAGACCACCCTTGCACAGAGCATAGTAGCCCAAAATTAGGTCGCGTAAATCTTCCGGCCAATCCAGACAGGGCGGATCGTGCTTAGAGAACTGGCTCGTTAGCCTGATCACAGCAACCGGGGCCAGGCGAGCGGCATCCCTCTCGATGAGAGCGTTGACGAAGTGTGTCGTGCCGATGGTCACGCTGGCGATCTCACTCGGATCGATCTTGGTGGATTCGAACATTGTGACAATAGCGTTATTGATGCCTTCGCTAGGGTTCGTCGTTGTTGGTGACTTGTGCCACGCGATGATACCCTTATCGGGCTCAGAGGCCCGCGAGGGATCGAGGACCACGCCATCCGTGTTTGTTCCGCCGACGTCAACGCCGATACGGAGGTGTCGGGGTTGGAATAACATGATTGAGTATGTCGTTAGCTACGGGCGTGCCTGCCTTGTTCTACGTTCATGAAAGATCGCTCTATGCACTGATGAGGATCGCGGGGTTCACAACTCTATGGAAAGTGGGAGGTGGGGTACGAAGGATGGTCGATCCCTCGGAGACCGAGGCTCCGGGTACAAGGGCGGAGTCCGGCCTCGGGGCGGCTCCGCCAAGACCGGCGGAAGCGGGTAACGGACGGCCTCATCCAACAGACATCCGGAAAGTGATTCCGAAATTGCTGACTACAGGATTATAGAGTATCATCCGAAATTGAAAGTACCATAGTAAGTTGTCATCACGAAGACCCTGGCGCTTTTTGGGGACTCTTCGCTCTAAAACAGAGCGGACTCGGCCTACTTCGCCCGACTGGCGATGACGTGCTCAGGAAACACCGAGGCGGTCCCTTGGCATATTTGAGCACGAGGCCAGGCCTTCAGAGCCTGCCTGAACGCCGCCTACGGTGAGCGAAGAATGGCTGGGTAGCCTTCAAAGACTCTGGCAAGCGAGCGGCCTCTCTGCCCGTCTCTGTCCCATAAGTGCCCCCGTACATGATGCGGTGCACCGACGGGACCAGAGCCATGGGATTTCCACCAAGGAGGGTCCCATGCCTCTGCAGTGTTTGCATGTGCATACCATCGCGGGTCTTCGTTCTCGGCACAATCCGGTAGCGCGTCCTGGTTCTTCTGTTTCATCGCTGCGGCACAGTCTGGAAGCACTTTCCAACAGAACCCAAGAGCCCTAAGTGAGACCAATCTTACAAAGGCTGGATGTGACGGCGATTCCGTCGCGTTCGAACTGCTGTGATGTTGGGACGAATCGAGGCCTCCGCGGATACTCCCATCATTCAATGAGTCCTTTGACTGATCCGATGAAAGGATGATCAGAAACATCTCGAGCCAGCTGCCTGAATGTCACGAAGAATGCTTCGAAAGACTCCAGGATCATTATGTTCTGGTATTTGACGGTGTCGCGGGATGTGGAATGGAAATTGGGCCTTGAAATGCATGCAGTTTACGTCTGCTAGAAACATAAAGCGTGCATCTTTCCCTCTAGGTAGTAATACAGAAAGAGTTCAAAGCTCCCCTGTCATGACTTTCACTCCAAGCTTACTCCAAGCTTCCCGTACTCCAGGCCTCATCGGTGAACATCCCTGATCGAGATGGCTCATGTGAGGGTGAGGCGCGAGAAACATTGTATTTCCGGGATAGAATTACCCGAAGCTCGGCGGACACAAGCGTATGGCGACATTCATAGATTCGCCTGTGATGTCCAATCCATCCGTCACTCCCCGTAACCAAAGGGAAAGGCCGCTGGAAGCGCGATGAGGAATAATGAAGATCGATTGTGTTCTGGGCCACTTCCGTCACGATTGACGGCGCCCAGCCTGTGCAATGATGCCGTCGTGACTCTCAGCCGCGAAGATCGCTGGCCAACGATCTGCCATTGAGGCAAGTCGAGGACATGCCATATGATCGACCCTCTCAGCCGTACGCCAGGGACATCCATGCAGACACACATAACGAAGCAGACGAGAGAGACACCACAGTCTAAAGCTCGCTTCTGTTGGCACGATTGAGCAGGTTGTTTCTCGATCAGGCATTTGTCTAGAGACATTCGTCGGGCAGCATGCATGTCTAGCATGAGTCTCTCCCGTTCAGCTGGGACGCAGAAAATCACGCTACATCCCGCGCTGTTGCATTTCGTTGCCTCGATTCGGTCTCGTAATAGTAATAGTCCCTCCCAAAGCGCAAGTTTTGGCCGACATATCACTTTCGGCAGTCACTTGGAACAGCGAAAACTCTGCCGTCTGACGAACTCAATATGATAGCTTCCAAGACATGTCAAAGGCCGAATATTGACCGCACACGCTCTGGCTTTTGCCTTCATTCCCCCGGTTTTTTGCCTCCGATCCTCGCTCACAACCCCTCCCACATCGCGTGATCAAGTTGCTGTTTGTGGAGAGATCCAAGACTTTACCAAGAGACGCCGTTCCAACTTTCAATCTGGTTTGGGGGTTTCCCTGTGAAGAATTTTCCTTCCGACGGCCTTGAGCTTCTTGGCTGGCTGCCTGAGTTGCCTTCCCGCGATGCCGAGACTGAACAAGCAACACCAAGCTCAAGGCACCAGCATTGAGGCGTTCACTGAGTGAAGCTTCGATGTCTGGGCGCGGGCGCAGGCTCGTGGAACATGGCCAGGGGCCTGTGTATGGAAGGCAATGGGATGAACCGAATGAAGAGTCAAGAGAAAGACAAGAGATTGATTACTGCGAAAACCTTACTGTTGGACCATGCCAAATGCGAACCTCCGGTACAGGACCATGGAGAGATTTGCCAAGCTGGCTTTGCCCCCAAATCAAGATAATGTCACCGAGAGTACTCGCGTACTGCATAATGAAGAGAGAGAAAGCCGGGGGACTCTTCAAAGTTCTGTTTGTGTTTGTTTGGCGCGGGTGCGATCCCTTTGGAATCGGGAGGATCCTTTAACGCTGGTCTCATTTACGCCAAGAATGGCGTGCTCGACACCATCGTCCAATATGCTTCCCGGGCCCCGTTCTTTTTTTCTCCAACACCACACCCCCATGCATCCTCACCTCCCCCATATCACACCCTTCACTTTCAGCCCCGGGGAGACAACCAGAGAACAGATGGAGCAGGGACCAGCCTTCCTGTTGTCTTCTGGGGGTTGGTCCAGCCGTCTTGTCGTCCATACGGGGGGTGAGAGAAGGGGTGGTAGAGATGGTGGTGGTGATGGTGGACAGAGCTCCCCCAAGAGTGCCATTGGGATGTCGATTTTCCCATCTCGGGTGTTCGGCAGGACATCTGGACCACACACGACGTCGACTATGCTAGACACGGCATCGCGGACGAACCTGACAGCAGTAACCGACAAACCCGTCTGGCTTTTAAGCTTAATGAGAGGAGCATCGACCCGGTATGCTGGGAAAATTGAAAAGAGAGAAAAGGCATGAGCAGGAACGCCTGTCCAGTGCAAGCCTGCATATATTCGAGCAAGCCACTGAATATGAACTTATGTTACCCGCCGCATACCGCGGAGAAAGGCCAATTTAGTTCCCTTTTTCTCTCTCTTCTCGGCCGCAGTCTCTTAATAGCTTTGGCACTACTCTTCACTACCGCCCGCCTTGTCCGGCCTTTCCAACGTCTCAAACATGCCGCGCGCTCGATACCCTCACCAGTGGTCTGGAACGCCAGTAGTCAACCCTCTACTGATCAGCCCCAGTGCCACCTGCCGTGTCCTTCACCGGTCGATCCCTGATCGATGTGCAAAAGGCTGAAGAGGACGGCATGATCACACGGAGAGCCGATCTCAGCTTTTGAGTGGTCTGGGAGGCGAAGATATCGTCCATCCATTCAAGATGTTGGTACTAATATCCCAGTTGTGATCTGCCGTGTGTGCGTGTGTCTGCGCATGTTAGCCGCGCAGTAGCCCAGCTGCATATGGCACATGCCGAATTAAGGCCATCCCGGCCGCGCAGTGACTTGGGGACGGCGGAACTTTGCTTTTCTGACAGCTCTCCTCCTCCTGCTCGTCGTCGCCCCCACGCGTCCAACCGAGAGAGTCAGCATCCCCGGCGGCCGGGCACGGGCGAGGGAGAAGCCATCGAATTGGGTTGGACTAATTAGCTTTGGTCAGGCAAGACAGTCGTCCGAGAGAGTGGTCGCACCGAAGGCTAGCATTCCACACCCCGGCCTGGAGTGCATGTACGTATTTCCAACACGCGGAAGTACCTACAGGAAAACAGTCAGCCAGACATGCTCTTCCCACGAAAGAAGAGGACCCTTTCTTAGCTCGGTCTAATATGCATACGGGGAGAAACTGGTGGCCCACCCCGCCCGTTTCCCCCCAGTGCGGCCTGGGCCACCACATATCAAAATAGCGATGCTACTCCAAAACATATGGGCTGTTCCAGAGGACTGGATGCCTTCTAGAGACTTTCTGCGATTTCTCAAATTCATCAAGATGGAGGAAATCAAAATGAGAGGGTGTCTACATCCCATGCGACGCCATAGAGAATGATTATGTCGTCAGAAAATGGCTTTCAACTCCCACACCCCTACCCTTGGCGGCATGTGGGAGTGCAACATTCGCAGGGCTCCAATCGAAGGGCACCTTGGCGAGGCCTGGACGATCCGAAGCCACGCTTCTTGGCGACGCGGCCAAGCTTTGCTTCCAAGAGGGGGATAGCATCATCGTGGGTTCTTGTCAGTTTTTTGAGGTTTCTTGGGGGTGACTTGTGTTCCGCAGCATATAAGGTTCCCCGGTCCCGGACGTGCCCTTACCAATATGCCTCGTTCGTGTCGTCCCGTCTCCCGGTCCAGGTCAGAAACCTTATTAGTTGACTCGTCCGCCTCCTCTTTTGAGATTTGGTGTTTCCTACCTCATTGAATTCTTCGTCACCAAGACCTGTCTTCCCTTTGCCAAGTGTTTCCTATACCTTGGGACAACTACTTCGGATCAATCTCTTGGGAACATTACACACGGCAGACCGTCACTTCCGGACGCGCCTTTCGCCATGTCGAGCAAGGTCGGAAGAACTTTGGCCAAGGGCCTTGGTATCGACGTCGATGCCCGGTACCGCAACGAGCCTACCGAGGCCGTCCAATCCGCCGCCGCCTCGTTCCGCTCCGTCGAGCAGTATGAGGAGAGGGAACCTACCGTCGCCGAGTTCCTGTACGAGCACCGGCCCACGGTTCACGGCGCTGTGAACTACATCAAGAGCCTGTTCCCCTTTTGGTCGTGGATCTTCCACTACAATGCTACCTGGCTTCTGGGAGACATCATTGCTGGTATGTTTTTCATGTGATGCCACTGGTGCTTGCTCAAATATCACATTGAATGAGCCCTTGTGATGCCATTTTATCTGCCATCTCATTCCAATACCTCGGAATACCTTGATAGCTAACTATATCATCTAAAGGTGTCACTGTCGGTTTCGTCGTCATCCCCCAAGGCATGGCCTACGCCCTCCTCGCGCAATTGACCCCCGAATACGGTCTCTACACCTCCTTCGTCGGTTTCATTCTCTACTGGGCCTTTGCGACCTCAAAGGACATCACAATCGGAACCGTCGCCGTTATGTCCCAACTCGTCGGTAACATCGTGCTCCGCGTCAAGGACTCCCACCCGCAATACGACGGCCCTCAAATCGCTCAAGCCCTGGCCGTCATCTCCGGAGCCGTCCTGTTGTTCATCGGTCTCGTCCGTCTGGGATGGATCGTCGAGTTCATCCCGCTCGTGGCCATCACTTCCTTCATGACCGGTGCCGCCATTAGCATCGCCGCGGGTCAAGTTCCCGCCCTCCTCGGTCTGCAGGGCGTCAACACTCGTAACCCGACGTACGAGGTTATTATCGATTTCCTGAAGGCGCTGCCTACCGCCAGACTCGACGCCGCGATGGGTCTCACGGCCTTGTTCTTGCTGTACTCTATCCGCTCGTTCTGCAACTTCATGTCGAACAAGCAGCCCCACCGCAAGAAGTTCTGGTTCTTCATGTCGACACTCCGCATGGCGTTTGTCATTCTCCTATACGTCCTCATCAGCTGGCTCGTCAACCGTCACGTCAACTGGGACGCCAAGAAGGCCAAGTTCAAGATTTTGGGCAAGGTCCCCAGTGGTTTCCAGCACACCGGCGCTCCTAAGATTGACACGGAGCTCCTTGGTGCCGTGGCCCCTGATTTGCCAGTCACCATCATCGTCCTCATCATCGAGCACATTGCCATTTCCAAGTCCTTCGGAAGAGTCAACAACTACGTCATCAACCCCTCGCAGGAGCTCGTCGCCGTCGGCTTCACGAACCTCTTCGGACCCTTCCTCGGCGCCTACCCGGCCACTGGATCCTTCTCCCGTACCGCCATCAAGTCCAAGGCCGGTGTTCGCACGCCCCTTGCTGGTATCTTCACTGCCGTCATCGTTCTCCTGGCCCTGTACGCCCTGACCTCCGTCTTCTTCTATATCCCCATGGCCACCCTCGCCGGTCTCATTATCCACGCCGTCGGTGACCTCATCACGCCGCCTAAGGTGGTGTACCAGTTCTGGGAGGTGTCGCCCCTTGAGGTCTTCATCTTCTTCGCTGGCGTTCTCCTCACCATCTTCACCAACATTGAGAACGGCATCTATCTGACCATGTGCGCATCTGCCGCCCTCCTGCTGGTGCGTCTCGCGAAGGCCAAGGGTCACTTCCTCGGACGCGTCAAGGTCTACCGTGCCACGAAAGACACCGCCGGCAAGGGCGTTCCCTTCAACGAGAGGGGCGAGGCTATCGATGTTCCTGCCCGTGAGAGCTACATCCCTCTCGAGAAGGATGACGGCTCGAACCCCAACATCGACGTTCAGACCCCGTACCCCGGTGTCTTTGTTTACCGGTTCGGCGAGGGCTTCAACTACACCAACCAGGCTCACTACATGGATGCCCTGGTCGCCTATGTACAGAAGCACGCAAGACGGACAATTCTCGATCGCTACGAGAAGCTCGGCGTAAGTTCACCTACCTTCTGTACCCCGCTTGACCATTCATCTAACAACCGCCCAATAGGACCGTCCCTGGAACGACCCCGGTCCGCGCCGTGGCGCCAAGATCGATCTCGACGACACCCGCCCTATTGTCCGCGCAATCATCCTAGACTGCTCTGCTGTTAACAACATCGACGTGACCTCAATTCAAGGCCTCATCGATGTCCGCAACGCTCTAGACCACTACGCCGAGCCCGAGGTCGTCGAATGGCACTTTGCCAACGTCAACAACCGCTGGACCCGCCGCGCCCTCGCTGCCGCCGGCTTCGGATTCCCCTCCGTCAAGGATGAGGGCAACTTTGGACGGTGGAAGCCCATCTACAGCTTCGCACCCGTGGACTCTGGATCAGGTCACGAGCCCCGGGTCACCTCGCAGCGCAGCCGCGACGAAGAGGAAGAGGACGTCATCTCTCCCACGAGCAAGGGTCACGATGGTGCTGCGAGGGTTGTGGGACGTGGTGATGGCAAGCTTGCTGCTGTGCAGGGTATGAATCGGCCATTCTTCCACATTGATGTTGCTGCGGCTGTGGAGAGTGCGATTCTGAATGCGGAGAGCAAGAGTGATGGGCAGAGATCGTCGGCTGAGTCGGTCCTTAAGAGCGGTTAGAGTTGATCAAGCGGCCATGACGTGCACATTTGTTATGGTGCTTGATGAGGTGTAGTAATTGTTGTTCAAAGATTATAGATCCAGATACCAAGTTGTGTTGTTGCATATACCGCTCTAGGGATTGGGGAGAGGCCCTAGTTACACCTTCTAATTCAATCTTTTCCCATTATCCCTATCAAATAATGTTCTGAATTGAGATCTGTGAGACTTCTGAAGCCTTCAAAGCTGTGTTTCAGCATTGTATCCGTGCAGATTGGCGTAGGGAGGTGGTCTGAAACGCCGCTGATGCATCTTGGCATTCTGCCTTTGCCGTCGTCTCATCAGCGTGCGCCAACTTTTGATGGGACAGATTCCCGAGCGCAAGATTAATCTCTAATCTCTACAACTTCAAAGATCCTTCTTCAATTGTATTACATCAAGAATCATGCGAATATCATCAAATCCCATTGTACGAGCCGCCCTCGTGGCGGCATGGCTCGCCTCAACAGTCCTCGCGATGCCTCAAGTAGTCGACCGCGATGACCCCCCACCCACCCCACCAGCACCGCCGAAACCCATCGCGACAGCCGACCAAGTCGACATTACTCAGCCAAACACCACTGTCCCTCCACCACAAGAACAAAAGCCGCCCGTTCCGATCACAGTCCGGCTGTTCCCCAGCTCGCCGGGCGTCAAGAACTGCCGCGGCGCGTCCTTTGTCGATATGGAGCTCCCGCAGAACGCGTCGACGGAGCCGACATTCACGACCAAGGACGGGCAGTGCTACAACCTACCGGGCACCGCGCAGTGCGGCATCTTTATGGGAAACAAGGCGGACGGATGCGAGGCCAAGCTGTTTCGCGGGGAGCGGTGCAGCGCGTTTTCCAACGTTGCTGTTTTTCAGGACGAACTACGGCCCGTGGGCGGCTTCTTTGCGAGTATGAGCATCAAGTGCGGTGTCATACCCGTTGAGCCGAAGCCGTTGAGTTTGGGTGGCTTGGGCGGCAAGATGCAGAAGCCCGTTCAGGGGAAGGGCAAGAAGGCCAGGAGGGCGGTTGTGTCTGCGATACTCGACGATGACTAGACTCGCACGGGATGCGGCATGGAGGGAACATTGAAGGCTTTGCTTGATAGGCGTTAAGGGTCTGGGACTTGAAGCGAGATTCCACCCCCCGGTTCAAGGGCTCGGGAGGCTTACGGGAGTTGCGGCACATAGACGCCGGCAATGACAGGATGGCATTAGCCGTTGACGAATAATGATAATGACACTTGACGACCATACGAGAGTTTTCCTTCAGTGAGGCAGCCCCCGATTAGCTGTGGCCCTAGCCACCCCAGTAAACCTGCCAAAGCCAAGTTCCAATTAATGTCGTTCTGGGTCTTATGACGCCGGACGTTAGACCAGGCAAATACCTGGTAACACGACGGTGTTCGGTTTCTCGGCTCATCAGGGCCAATTCACGTCCGACTGGCTCGATGCCTCGGGCTCGTTATGCTGGTGGCGACCAAAAACATGGACCGTCGTGCCAGAGGGAGGATCAAACAGGAGGGGGCCACAGCCGGACCACATCGTCCACAATCTTTTGTTGTGGTTGATTGGTCTGTGCTTGGGGGAGGAGAATTGTGAGACACCCTGCTTGGCGATCATGGACTCTCAGTTTGGCCCCGTTTGCTGAGCTTATTCTCTCGATGGTCGTATTGCAGACTGGAGACTATGGAAACTCTCTGTTCTCGAACTCAAGTTCGACAGAACAGAAAACGATTCTGCCAAAGGATCCAACGGCTTCGAACGTGCACAATCATATACGAAGAGATAAGCTAGCCGCGGCGTCCCAAGTCTCTGGCGTGGCTTTCACCCAAGACACCAGACCGTCTGATCTGAGATCCCAAATGTGTCATCTCGTCTCAGACGCTCCAGCCCCTTGCACTGACAAGAACACCCTCCTACCGAGTGTGTCCCCCCTCCCACTGCTCCCCTCCATGTCAATTATGGCACATATAACGACACAGACTTCCTTGATCCCTCTCTTTTTAGTTGTCTGCTGCCACTCTTCCCTCATTTTTGAACGAGTCATCCTTCTTTTTTCCTCTCTTCTTTCCTTTTGGGGTTGTATTCCTTCACTTCTCAGTGGCCGGCCACTTTTAAACTTTGGGTTGTCATTGAACTTTATCGGCTGGTTTCTGTCGCGGTCCTTTCAGTTAAACTTGAAGTTCTCTCGACACCACCCTTGTCTACCTTTCATAATACAATACCATCTATTCCTCCATCTCACCTTTCGCTCAAGCTCGACATCAAAGCGGACAAGTGCCACCGAAAGTCAAGATGCAGCACTCAATCTTCACCAACCTCTTCCTGGCGGTCTCTCTTATGAGCACCGCCGCCTTCGGTAAAGCAATCGAGGTCCCGGCCCCGGGCCCCGCCGTCGTCGTCCGCCAGACAAACCCCACGACACCCGCCCAGTCAACCATCATGTCATGCGGCGAGTACTCCCGCATCGCCAACCTCTCCACCGTCGGCGCGAACAGCACCTACCGCGCCACCTTTTTCGAGGCCTCGCCCAACGGGAACCAGTTCAACGCCGAGGTCCTCGACACCGCCATCCTCAAGCTGCCGACCGTCATCATGGACCGCGCGCTGAACGAGGCCTGCGGAAACCTGACGGCGCTGGCGATCCAGGAGGCGGCGAACAACTTCTCGATCCGCACCGTGTTGCAGTTTTCAAACATCCCGCCTGCTGAGCCGCTTGATACCTCTACGCACATCATCTTTGTCTGTGCCGGTGCGTTGTTCTTCATGAGTGGAATTTGGGTGGCCATGCCGTGAGAGAAGCCGTCTCGATATGGTGCAGGGGGGGTTGAGGAGGAGTTGATGGGAAAGATGGGAGGCGAGGCAAGGAGAGGGAGAGAGTGGGGGAGAGGACCGATGTTCAAATCACCCGGATTCTACAGACCTAATGCATCCCACCTGAACCCAGCTTTGAAATGCGGATTTGCTCTAAGTCGGAATGGGACTTGAGAGATATGCTTAGCACGGTGTTGAACATGAATGCCATTACGATACCCAATTAAAGTCATTTACTTACCTTGGCCACTGTATCGACCCAAGAGAAGATCAGACTTCATTTCGGTGATCTGATCGCCTAGCTATTTGATCTCATCTCGAAACTCGGCAATTTCCGGAGTCGATACTTCCAATCTTTTTTTCTTTTTCAATTTTGCCTGCGGAGATATTGATGAGGAGAGAATCGTCTCGTATCGAAAATCAGTGGGCAGGCGGATCGAGCAGTCTGGCCCTTCCATGATTGGCGAGCTGGATGAAGGTATCTGGACAGAGTTCCGCCTCGATCGTTATGATGAAGATTGAAATGTTGCCGTGCTCCCCGATCCCACGGATTGCACAAATTCTATAAAACGGATCCTTCAAGACCCGGCGGCTTACACACTAGATACAACTATATTCTAGTTACTCTGAAAACTCACTATGAATCATCATGGCTCAGTGTGTAATGTGCGACTCTCATTGGTTGCTAGCGGACTAGTAGATCGGCTTGGACCCTGAACGATCTAGGCATGCACGTGCATCGATCGCTCCTGTCAGTCCAAGGACTTTGATGCCTCTGCTAAGTACCGCACAAAACAGTATATATCGAAGCTCTTCCTTGTTCTACCTTGGACGTCGTCTTTCATTCCTCTTCCAACTCTCCATACAGCTGACGCCCACGATATTTGGAAAATGTCAGAATCAACTCACGCTATCGTCTTTGGCGCCTCTGGCCTGCTCGGCTGGGCGACTGTCGAGCAGCTGCTCTCTAACTACCCCTCAGAAGGCTCCTTCGAGAATGTCACGGCTGTGATGAATAGACCGCTGTTAGAATCCGACTCTTTCTGGCCACCAGCGTCGCCCACCAGGCCCAGATTGCAAATCGCTTCTGATGTCAACCTTACTGGGACGCTGGAAGACCTGACTTCGCAGCTCAAAGGCAAAGTTGATGGGATCGAGGGCGTCACCCATGTATTCTATTTCGGTGAGAATTTTATCCCGTCTGACAATTTAATTCACTGGAGGATGTAGCTAATATTCTGGCCATTATCACAGTCTTCAATCAGGGCGATGGGGATGATGTTGCCGAGTGCAAGACCAACTGTAGTATGATGCAGACGGTGGTCGATGCGGTGACCACGTTGTCGCCAAACCTCAAGGCATTTGTCTACTCTGGCGGAACCAGAGTAAGTTTTCCTCATCTCCCATCATACCATGATATAAAGCTGACAAACATCACTCAGGGCTACGGGATTTACACACCTGGCGGTACCTTCAAGCCCCCCTTGGAGGAATCAATGGCAGACAACCTCCCTGAAGACTACGCAAAGACCGTCGCGTACCCCTGGTGGCGTCAAATTCTCGCGAAGGCGAGCGATGGCAAGCCGTGGACCTGGTCAGAAGTATGCCCAGACGCGGTAGTTGGATTCTCCCCGAATGGATCCGGTTTCTCGTTGGCACTCCACTGGGCGCAGTACCTATCCCTCTACGCCTATAATCACGGAGTGAGCAAGAACTCCAAGTCCAATGTTGAAGTTTCATTCCCTGGAAACCAGGCGGGGTACAACAGCCTTTGTACTCCCGTCTCTTCTCGGATTCTTGGTCGCATCGCCATACACGCCTCACTTCATGGGGACAAGTGCGGTACAAAGGTCATCAACATGGCCGACAGAGAGCAGCCTACCAAGTTTAGTGACCTATGGCCATCGATCGCTGATTGGTTCGGACTGGTTGGTGTTGGACCGAGGGAAAACGACAATGCAGAGAAGCCTGGGGAGTATGTCAAGAAACATAGGCAGATATTCGAAGAACAGGGCTGTGGTAGAGCTGTCACTGCTGGCGTTGGGGGTGGAAGTGTCCAGCTTGACAGCGTTGGGTACTGGTTGTCTTTCGATCGACAGCTTAGCTTGCAGAGGTTGAGGTCTGTGGGATTCACCGAAGAGAGAAATCCCGTTCAGGGCTGGCTGGAGGCGTTTGAGAAGTTTAGAGAAGCGAGCATCATTCTCTGACTACATCTGAACTGAATTAAAGAATACTTCAACTTGCAGCTGCGATGCAAGAGACGGACGGCGCCCGCTTGGTCCTGCTGGCCCTATGGAGCCCACAATGTCTGCACGGTGTTCTCTCAAATTTAGTGAAGTAGAAGAAACCCAGAGTTTCATCACAAAGTTGGGAGCATAGAGTGATTTACTAGATGATAACACCAAACCACCGCGGGGAATGACTAGCTCGATTTGGCTTGAAGAAATTAAGCGCATCATTAGCTAGAGGCATTTGATCTGACATCGCATTACTTCTATCTATGTTGCCCTGCACACATTCCATAGCCTTATCATAGCCTTCTACAATGATCTGATACTTCGCTTTAACAGGTTGAAGTCTACTCCTTCCCCAAAAGCCACCTCATTCCCTTCATCGTATTCGGCCCTAGCTCCGCAGGCTGGTCTTGGGGAGCAAAGATAGTCCAGCCTTGATGTCCCCAGTCAGGATAGTTATCAACTCTTGACTCAACTCCATTATCCTTCAAAACTTTGGCATATATCAACCCATCATCCCTCAACGGGTCTCGATCGCCAACCTGAATATAAGCCTTGGGTGATTTAGGGATGGCCTCAGGATCGTTGAAAGGCGAGTACCATGGCGACTTGATCTCCGCCTGCAACGCCTTCGACACATCGTTAATAACAGCGGTAGTAAAAGTCGGGCTCCATTCGGCGTTGGTCTCGCGTGAAACCCACTCCTCGGCGTACTTCTCCGGCACAATTTCCTTGACAAGCAGGAATGGTATTCCCAGAAGCGTGCCAGTAATGCTCAATCCCTCGACACCAGACCTCTGGCTGACAACCGAGGCAATGTTCGCACCAGCAGACCACCCGCCGACAATAAAGCCCTTGCTGATATCCCCGCCGAATCGACTAGCATTCTTCGATAACCATACAGCAGTCTCCCAACCGTCCTTGACTGACCTGGGAAACTTATGTTCAGGCGCGAGACGGTAAGTCGCGTTGACCACCACAGCGCCGAACTCAAGCGCAAATTCCCGCGCGGGCCGGGTCGTCGGCTCGACGCCGGCAACGATGAAACCACCACCTGGCCATAGGAGGATGAGAGGCCGGTCTGCGTTCGACTCGTCTACGCCGCGCGGGCGGACAATTTGGAGATCAATTTTGTAGCCATCTGAGAGAGTTGCGACGTCGCGGAATTCTTCGAGGGACTTGTCGAGTGGAGGAAGAGCGGCTAAGAGGCTCTGAAGGAGTTGAGGTCGGGTATCCCTGGATTTTATGAATGACTCCATGATCAAAACTTTCAGCGAAATTTGATGTGCGAGATGAATCTGGGACTTGAGGTTGCGTAGTTGAATAGGTGTGAGGAATGGGGGTTTTGAAAGAGATTGTTTCGGCTTTCTTCACTGATTTCTCGTATTCAGTATCCGAGTCGTACCGCCCCCGCCCCCATGAATGTGGATCCGGGGAGAGGTCGAGTTGAGAACGCGGGGCGTCGGGCCAAGTCCGGCGTCGGCAATGCGACGTCGGAGCTGTCTAATGGCATCTAAGTGGTTCCAATCATCACGACGGGTCCGTCGACGGGATGTTCTGCACCGAAACCGAACTCGTTGATCCAGCATGGTCGTACGGCAATAGTCACCTGGGGATCCGGGTATAAGAGCTGCCAAATTTGCATGTACACTTTACCGAGATCCGTCATCTAAGGCCCGCTGTATGTTGCTGTCGGATTGGAAGTCCAATTCGACCTCGACGTACGGCAGCCCGCGCAGGGGCCAATTACGGGCCCTACTTCTGATTATCGCAGCCTGCCCAACCTACGGTTGGAACTTCCCTTCTACACCTACGCAGCAGAATCATATAGTCAATTGACCTACTTCGTCAAAACCACGGTTCGAACCAATCGACCAATATCCCTGTGATAGAGATACCAACAGTTGCCTTGAATTACTCGTTGTCGCACGTAGGTAAATACAGAGTTTCTAGCCCAGTGACGAGCCTTTTCACGACAGACAATCAGCGGAAAACCTGGCCTCTCTCCCTGAGTATATCCTGGTAATGGCTTGGTCTGTAGCCCTGCTCATGGTACGTGTATATGTAGAAGAAGTGTAATGTTTCATCAACATATTTCTCGGTATCGTCCCCATAGAAAAGTTTTCTTCACTACCAGCTCAATCAATCTGGCTCCCAAACAATTGTGACATGAGGAAACATCTGCCATGAGTATGATAATCCAACCAAGAGGCGAGATCGGCCTTCTCTGTCTTTTTCCAACGTCGATTGCGATTGTAATAACCTAGAGTGCATGATATTACAAAGTATTCGCATCGCAGAAAGACACTGGCTCCTTGTCAACCGCCCATTACGATACACGGAAGATAACCGGGTTGGCGAGCCAAGCGAATGCAGCACGTGAGGCAAGCTGAAGCTTGAATGACACAACGCCTAGTGACAACATGCCTTTCAACAGGAGGTCCTACCCATCTATCCACCTCACGTTTCATCAAACCACACACAAGAAGCTGTTCAAGCGTATTCCCGTGTAAAGCGTACACCAGCACCTCTGCGGCGTCTCGTCGGCGTAAAGAAGCCACTTGGAAACCACTCAATACCACATCCTGGTCATTTTCCAAAGTATACAGCCCATCTTTCTCATGATTGCATTTAGGAACAGCCCAATAGGATGTGAGTCGAGAAATACAACGCTGGAAGGAGACTTTCATTGGTCCTGACGTCTTTCCTGCTAGTTTCAATTGGACATACACGATCTCTTCTTGGATAATCACATCCATGGCAATCCTACTTTCTGGAGGTCTGTGATGTGGTCCCAGTGTGGTTCCGGTCGCTAAGGAGACAACCTCTGCAAGCTCGTTGGTGGGATCAGGGCCGTTGCCTTCCATGTCAGGATATAGTCGTTCTACAATGACATTGCGAAACGCTCCGGCCACCGATGCCCGACCGGACCGAATGTGGATGGTTCTACCAAACACATCAAAACAGTCAGTTCCTAATATACATGCGTAGTAGATGGTGAAGGCTCTTCCCGAGACCCCAAGAATGATATTTGTTTCTGTGGAGTTTTCGGTCGGACTTAGCCATCTAATTGCATAGTCAGAACAAACAAGTTTCCCAAGGTGATTGAAGATGTCTTCGTCCGACGGTACCAATTTGCCGGAGCGTCTTGGGTTTCTCTCCCTGCCTGGTTCTCTCTCATCGATGAATGAAGGTGATAGAGAGAGGGACGTTTCGTCTTCGAGTATTGGGTTCCAGCTTGTCGTGAATTCTTCCGGAAAGACTTGACGTGGGAAGCCCATGTGCCCACCGTCGACGAGTTGTTGAATCCAGCTTGTCATGATATCTCCCGCAATGACTTCCTCCAGCACTCTGAGTTCCGTGGCGTCAAATGTGCAAAACATGAGCGCTAGGGCTGTAGCCGCGAAAGAGTAAATCAGCCTTCCGACTGCCCTACAGGCACAAGGGAATGGAGGGATGCGTTTCTTGGCGCGTTTAGTTTTGCCCGTCCTCAAATCGATTCTTCCTCGCCTTTCGCTAGCGCCTGACTCATTGGAGAAGGCTGACGAATGTATACGACAGTTCTTAGCGACCGCTACTATACTTATCGGGTTAAGGAAGATAAGGCCTTGGGACTCCACGACAGCCTCCTCGTTTTTGGTCATTTGTAGGATGACGGGGTTTCCCAGGTTGAGGCTGGGGGGAAAGGCTGGGGCTTCTTCGTCCAAGTCGACATCGATGCCCATTACATTCAAAACCTTCTCCAATGCCCTCATACCATCGAATGGCACTTTTATAGAATAGGCGGAAGTTCTGTCCATGGGCGAGTCAAAACCGGTTTTGAGTTCTTTAAATAGGTTGAAAGATAGAAATCTTATCGCATGTCGAATAGATTTAGCGACATCGTTGTCGATTTCCGGCCATTTGTAGATCTGACTTTCAAGGGCCTCTCCGATCAGACAATCAACCCTCAATAAGGGCTCACCCCCTTCTTCGTTGTAGTCGTCTTCAATCACTTCGCTGACTTGTGAGAACAACTGAAGAGCGTCGTGGGCTGTAGACTCGTCACCAAGTTGAAAGAGAATGTACCCATGCTCACCACCGCTAGCCCATACAATCTTTTGATTGTAACGAACATCCACAGCCATGCCCAGTATATGGCTCGCAAAAGCTGGGAGCCATGACCCGCGCATCTTGGGCGTCATGTAATCTCTCTGCTTCTTTTGAGATGTGTGAATGAGCTGTTTGATGGCGCCAGCTAGGGAAGCAGCGCTACCCATGCCTATGAACTGATTGAGAGAATCGGAGATGTCATTTCCGTCTCTGCTGGAACTTCTTTTCTGCCCTACTACGGCTCTATTTTCCAGTCTGATCGCGCGCTCTGCAAGATTCGTTATATGCTGGAAAACCTTCGAGAAGCCGAGGTCTTGGGTGAATGGGGCCAAGTAGTTGACCAAACCCTTGAGCACATCGACACTCGGCAGCATATCAGCCTCAAGTCCGTAGATTGCCATCACCTCAGATAGACACTGGGCGGCCGCAAAGGCTTGGCATCCCGTTGAGAGGGCGCCAATCAGAATGATAGCATTGGTCCCAGCAACAGTTCGAGCCAAATCTGCCACAGGTGCCGAGTGGCCCCAACCGATGCTGAGCGCTTTGGATAGGACCGATTGATATGTCTTCTTCGACATAATGTGGGCATACAATGAGCTCTGGTGCAGATCCTGGACTGGTATACGCTTTCCCAGCTGTACAGCTGCCCACATGGCATACGTATCGACACCTCCATCGCTTAGGGCCTTGAGCAGTCGCCCGGTCAAGACGTGTCCCAGAGAAGCCGTGTTCACCACGTCGGCTTGGAAGCTGAAGCCTACTGGATCGGACATGGTCGGTCGTCGTATAGTTTGTGGTATTCGCTCGCGACTTTGAGGTCTGGACGACGTTAGTTAGTGTACAAGAAGGATGTTGGAAGACTACTCGCCTGTTAGGGTGACCTTCTGCTTGTAACAAAAGCGGCGGGCTGATCAACCGTTGGCGAACTTTGGTGATGTTGACTGTGACCTCCCGGTGAACAACATCAGAGATGGAAAAGAGGGGTAAGGTCGGTGTCTAGAAGCAGGCTGAGCTGGGCTGAGCGATGGCAGGAGGCTCTGCCCATACATCTTGCTGCGTCTCAGGGGATCATGTAATTGGCCGGCGGTGCACGTCGTCGCTGGGAGGAACCAACACCACGAGACACCAAGAAGATAAAGGCAATTACCGATGGTATTTCTTAAAACAACATGGAGATATAGTCCATGGGCTATGAAATTCAATTTCGAAAACCACAATGATTCTTATTGATCTAGGAGGAAGAGTAAGTGATGCGCCTGCTACCTACTTTAATCTGCGGAGCGCTTGCAGAGGTGAGGTGAAGTAGCAACAAAAGTGCATCCATCTCCTACCCAATCAGGCCAATGCATTCCCGCGCTAACCTGGGCATAATTGTTAGTAGTGACTTCACGTCCAGCACAACACCAAACCAATCTTCACCAAATCGTCCACATTCGTCTCATCACCACTCCGATTCTCACCACCAACCTCCCAATCTTCACAATCCATCAGCAATCTTTCAGAACCATGGCACGCACAGAAGAAGCAGAAGCCTTCTTCCACGCAGTCTACACCGCAGTGCAAGAAATTCCCGTCGGCAAAGTCACAACCTACGGCCACATCGCCAGACTCGTCGGAACCCGTGAGTCCTTCTTTCCCTCACTCCGCCCCTTCACTCTCCCCCTCTCTTCACCCGGAACCCCATTCATCAAATTTCATCCCTCCCACGATTCATGCACTATACGCGACATTCATGTAGAAAACCTGTCAGGTAACAACTAACAACTTTCAAAGCCGAACGTCCCCGTCAAGTAGGCATCTGCCTCAAACACCTCCCCACAGACCCAGCATCCCGCTTCAACAACGAAAACGTCCCATGGCAGCGCGTCATCAACGCCAAAGGAACCATTTCGCCACGGTACATCCACCTCACTACCCACTCCTACAACCCATTTTCGCACCATCACACTCACGCTCACTTACGTACATAACGCCCCTAACATCACATCTCTCACTAGCTCCCAGCCGTCAGGTGCTCGAAACCAAGCCGAAGCCCTACAAGCCGAGGACGTCGAGGTCTCGCGGACGGCAATGGGCGAGTTCCAGGTCGACTTCAGTTCCTACGGCTGGTTTCCCGATGTTCTCCCCTCTGAAGAAGAATGAAGGCAGATACAGTCAAGATTCTGAATCAGACGTGTCTCAACATCGAAAGAGTCCGAAAGGTCACAAAGCGGACGGACCTGTCTTTTTAATCGTCAATGCAAAGGCGCGGCACGAGGCGCGACACGTGGAGTACGAGTGAACTTCCAAGCCACTTTTATTCAACCGACGGCATTCTAGCGGGCGCCAAAAACTAGCATTAGCCAAGGTGTCTAATTACCCCCTCGTCTTGTCTCTCAAGACCATCTTTGAGTAGTCAGGCAGCCAAAGGCAGCCAGCCCGGCCTCGCAAACACCTCGAGAGACCGCCACCAAACGCAACCGGTCCGTCTCCAACCCATCACCATCCCATCCACCATCATCCTTCCCTCGTGCCGTCATTAGTGCACGACGTCGGTCTTGCTATTCGTAAAAACAAAATGTTATGTAAGAGAAATAATTAGAATAGAAACAAAGAGAAGTGAAGGGTTGGATGGTGCATATCGTATGAGCGAAGTCGCGTAGTGGTATTGAAAAAGAGGAGTGGTCCATCGTCAATACCCTCCCAGCAGAAAAAGCACGTACGAGCCACCAGTATGAGAAACTCCTGCCCAATCTTTCTGGGTTTCGCCATGCGTAAGGGGAATCATCGTCGGCCAGCATGAAAAATGCCGCAAACGCAAAATACAATATGGTGCGAGGGGTAGTGTAAACGGCAAAAACGAAAATCAAGAGAACGCCCTGTCACGCCGAAAAAAAAAACAATCAAAAACCCGGCCCAATCGATGTCCATGATGCGAGACAGGTCAATCCAGTCGGACTCGGTCCCTCCGAGATGCGAGGTTCCAGCAACAAGGCTTCAACTAGAAGCAGTTGAGGGAACCCTTCTTCTTCTTCTTGGACAGTGCATTCATGCGCTCTTCAAGAAGACGCTGCTGTGCCTCGGCTGCCTGGCGCTTCTTGCGCTCCTCCTCAACGGCGTGCAAGCTCCAGCGGTTGTCGGCTTGCGGCGTAGGCGCGGGACGGTCCTTGAGCTCCTTGACCTCGGACTCCAACTCCACGCAGCGCTTGCGCCAAGCATCACTGTCGGCCTTGACCTTGTTCGACTGGCGCTCGAGGTCGGTGAGGGCCTCCTCCAGAGTCTGAGTGAGTTGCTTCTCGGCCTGAAGATGCTTCTCGATGGTGCGGATGCGAGCCTCCTGGTCTTCTTGAATTTGGTTGACAGGGCCCATGTTGTCTTTGCTGCCTGGTCGGCCTGCTTGAGTGGGTGTGCTTGGCACCGTGCCGTTGGGGCCGGACGACGCGCCGGGCAGCGGCGGCAAGGGAATGGCCGGCGGTGGAGAGGGCAGAGATGCAACAGAGGCGCTCTTCCGCAGCGGCGAGCTAATCGAGTTGGATCGTTGGACTTGGCCAGAAGCGGACGCTTCGTCAATCTTGGCCTGTACTACATTAGCAGTTGAAACAGAACGAGCTACTTGAATGGCACATACCTGGAGGGCCGCGTATTCGGCCTTGAGTGAATCAAGCTCGCTTTCAGCCTTGAACTTGGCAGCCTGAGCTTCCTCAATTTGCGAGTTGCGCTCTGTCTGCAGCGTGGACAGGCGGTTGTTGGTCATCTGGACCTGATCAAAGTTGCTCTGTAGCTGATCCTCGAGCTCTTCCACAAGGCGAGAGTTCTTCTTGTTCCGGCTCTGCAGGTCTGAAATCTTCTTACGAATAGCAGACAGCTGATCGGGGAGAGGAGCAGGGCTTTTCAGGGGCTCACCCTCCGCAGTAAGGAGATCGGTCAGCGTCGATTTGGCCTGCTCAAGTTCCTTGACCAGGTTGTCGTTAACGGTCGACAACTCGGCAACCTGCTTCTCAGCTGCGCTCGATTTCTTCTGCTCCTCGCCCAAGGCCTTCTGGTCGGCAATCAAGTCGTCGATACGCTCTGTGATCTTCTCGATGCTGACGTCGAGACCAAGAGCGAATGCAACTTGGGTAGCGACCTTCATGAGATCTTCCCGGGCGTCATTAAGCTCGCATTCAAGGGCCCTGACATTTTCCGCATGCTCATTGAGTAGGACTGCGACTTGCTCCTCGTACCCCTTCTGCTCCATCTGCTTCATTTCCTCTAGCTCCTTTGCGTGATTCTCCTGAAGCAGCTTCATACCATCTTGGTGTGTCTTGAGAGCCTGTTCGTGGGCTGTAATCTGGTTCTCCAGGTTCGTAATGAGGCTCTGCTGCGTCTTCGCCTGTGTCTCATGCAAGTTACGGGCCCTGATGACGTCCTCCAGCTCCGTCTTGGTGGCAGCGTGCGCTGCTTCCAGTTCGGATACCTTGCTAGAGTTGGTGGTGATGGCAACCTTGTGCTCGTCAATCTCGTCGCGAAGTGACTTGACCAGCGTCTCGTGCTTCTCCTCGATTTCCTTGACTTCCTCAGCACTCCGAGCAGTGGAGTGCGCGGAGGCCTGCGTGTTCAGCGCTACAATTTCAGATTCGAGCTCTTCGATGGTCCTCTTCATCCTCGTCTCCGTCTCTTGTAAGGTGTTGAGGGCAGTCTGGTGCTTCGTCTCCCATGCCGTGAGTTCGGCTTGTAATTCGGTGATCTTCTTGTCGTTCTCCTCTGTGGTCTGCAAAGATCTCGTTTCGGTGTTGGTCATCTCGGTCGATGCCATGGGGATGTCGGCAACGGCGCCGGCCGCGGCGGTCGCAACAACGGTCTCGGTAGTACCTTCAGGGGCTTCACCCACAGCAGGAGCATCCCTCACAGCAGTGCGCAATGTTTCGAGCTCGGCCATAAGCTTCTTCTCGGTGGCTTCATGATTTTCTCTCATTTCTGCCATCTGCTTCTCGTTGGCCTCGAGTTGGTTCTTCAGGGTGGAGATCATCGACATGTCCATCGGAGACGCCTGCAAACTAGATCGCTCACGAGTGAGCCCAGAAATCAGAGCCATCTTAGTCTCCATCTCTTTCTTGGCGGACGCAATGTCAGCCTCGAGCTCCTGAATGCGCTCCGATCGAGCATGCAGCTCGTGCATGGCTGCGTTGAGGTTAAGCTCGAAGTTTTGCATAACATCAGGCTGGCCTTCGAAGTTGTCTGCGGCAATGTTGCGGAGCGACGCAAAAGATCGATGAGCGCGGTCGATAATCATAACATTTTGGCTGGATTTGCGGCGAATGACGGGTTGGCCAGTTCGTGGCGACGACGCCTCCAATGCCTTTGCTTGGGCAACTTCGGTCTTCAGCTCCTCCAGCATATCCAGGGCTTCGTGGTGCTTCTGTTCAAGCTGTGTGTATTTCTCGGCCAGCTCCTTCTCTGCATCCTCCTTCTCGGCAGCAAGAGTCTTAAACCTCTCAACCTCCGTCGCCAGGAGATCCTGGTGCATGAGATCCTCCGTTGACAAATGTTCGGGACCCGACTCGGGCTTTGCAGTCACTGATGTCTCGGCATCAGACGGATCAATGGTGGCAGGCGACTCCAACGCCGACGAAAGCTCCGATGAAAGAGAGCGTGATGAAAATTGGCCGCCGTCTTTGAGATCACTCGACCTGGCGTCGGAGAAGAACGAGGGTGGTCGAGTCAGGGTGGGAGAAGTGACAGACATCATAGAATCTCGGACCTTGCGTTCGGGGTGGCGAGACTCGTCGATAGTGTCCTGAAGCTCTGCCAAAGTGCGTAGGGCTTCCTCGTACTTGGAGTGCAGAAGGTCGTATTCGTTGACCGTGGTCTCATGCTCTACCCTTAAGTCGATGAGCTCCTGAGTGACGTTCTCCAGCTTGTCGTGCACAAATTTGGACTGAGCAGGGCTGTGAGGTGGGTAGTCGTTGATATCAGCCTGAAGGTTCTCCTTCGCATCAGGTGTCACAACATTGGTGCCATTTTCGATGTGATCGCCGTTTTGAGCGGGACCTGTTGCCTCAGCTGCCGCCGCGGCTTCTTCTTCGGCATGCTCAGGAATGATATCATTCTGGCTCATGCGGATAACACGCGACTGAGACTGGCTACGAGTGTGGTCAGCAATTTGGCGCGTAACGCCGTTCGATGCTTCGGCAGTTGGATCTGGAACTTTGCTATCGCCTTGAATGTGGTCCAGCTCGTGAAGCAGAGAGTCCAGCTTTCCGAGACTTCGCTGGCGCTCAATCACCTGCTCTAGTCGATCAATTTCACGCTGCATCAGCTCGGCATCCTGGTCGGCCTCGGCGAGTCGCTCCTCCAAGGTAGAAATGTAGTCCTCGCAAGAGGCTTCGTTCTCTCTGATCCGCGAGATCTCCTTGCGAAGTTCCACAATAATCGTCGTGTTCTTTTCCTCCCCAGAGGTGTGGCCGTCCAGCTTGTTCTCCAGGTCGTGGAGGTAATTTTCCGTACTCGCTTCCCGATCCATGAGTTTTTGCAAACGCGCCTGTAGCTGTGTGTTGATGGTCTCAATGTACGTGCACTTGGTCTCTTTTTCTAGCAGATTTGCCTCGGTATTGGCGAGTGTGCCGCGCGTGCTGGATAGCGATTGCTCCAGAGTTTGAATGGTCTTCTCGTACTCGAGCACGACTTGCTCGACTGCAGCAGCGAATGAGTTTGATCGATTCAGTCTCTCTGTAGCCGTGTCACCCATGGACTCCTCGTGTTGATTGTTCTCGGCAGCTTCGTTGTCGCGGGCCTTAGCCATCTCAGCAATAAGCTTCGCGTGACGTTGACTCAGGGTCGTGTAGTTTTCTTGGACGTCCAGAAGCTGATTTTGCAGTTCGCTTTCACGCTCATTTTGTCGCTCAGACCGCTCGCCCGTGGAGGCGATGCGCCTCTCGCCCCCGCCTCGCTCCGCGCTGCGGACTTGCTCGCGCAGGAAGGCAACCTCCGCCTTCAGACGATCAATGATGGCCTGTTTGTCACCCTCCTCCACCTGCTGAATCCGTGGCTTACTTTGGATGGCTCGGGCCCTCTGTGCATATTGGACGGTGTTTAATGTTTCGCTGAGATGGAACTCGGCAGGCGTCACGCAGGCAATCATGTACGTGATGGCATTTCCACCGAGCGAGTCTTGGAGTAGACGGGTGAGTTTGGAGTCGCGATAAGAGACGTGTGACCCGGCCTGTCGTGATGAGAGCTGTGAAATGACCTTTCCGAGCGCAGCCAGGCCAGCGTTGATAGAAATACCTTCCTTGGCACGCTCGCCCTGTGCGCCAGTGTTCTTCAGCCGCTCACTACCTGCCAGATCGACAAAATGGAGCTTGCTGTCTGTGGTAACCCAGGTCTCGGATCCCGTCATAGCTTCGATGGGCACGGAGAAACGCTTTTCGGCCCCATTTGAGCCCTGCAGGCCGCTCTTCCGCTGCACCAAGTTGAGACTGAACACGGCGTGGGACCGGGAAGACCTGGCGTTAATGGCCGTCGCATCTGTCTGTCGGAGGGTTGAGCCGAAATTCAATGCATTCATGAGGTCCTCCACTGAGTTAATTTCAACCTGTCGCAGGCCGGTAAGGATAATGTTCCCCTTGACATCTTCGCGGATTGTGACGTTGCCACGCTCGTGTTGTGGAACGTGGTCAGGAAGAAGCAGATCGCGCAGTTGCTCGTTGTAGATTTCGAGGTATGTTGCTTTCAAAGACCATGTCCTGTCCGCTGCTGAGGTCGATGTTGGTTGGGCGGAGTATCTGTGTGGTGCTCTCAGCTGAGACATGGAGCCACGATTCGCTTGCTTCTTCGGGCCGTCGAGCTTTTCGAACAAAGCCGTCGCCGCTCGGGGGATAACGCCTAAGAACAAGGTCAGCTTGGGGGTTTGTAGAAGCCGGAGAGCTTCGCAGATAACCGAGTAGCACGGTAACACGACGCAGTGTAACTAACCCATCACCTCGAGGTCGTCCTGATCGATAGGACCTGATGTACCCATCGTGTACGACTTTCCCGCGCCAGACTGGCCATACGCCAACAGCGACACATTGTAGCCCTGGATGAAAGCGCCGACGCAATCCTGCAAGTAGTCCCAAATGCCTTCTTGTTCAACGTCGGAGCCAAAAACGCGATCAAATACGAAGAGTTTCCTTCCTTGTGGTGAGTCGATTGCCAAGCTCGTGTTCGATGTCACCTGAGCCATGGATCTTTGAAATCGTTGAGGAATTAATTCGTAGCCTGGATCTGTGGGTTTCAGAGGCGGTCGAACACGCACGGCTACGTAGAAAGGGAACGAGGTTAGTGGTGTGATGATACGCCGGCATGAAAGGGGAGGTGCCGCGCAATGTTCAGACAAGTGACGAACAGCACCGGAGATGGGAACTGGCACACTTACCGACTTTGACGGCCGTCCGGGAGTCTTCGTCGGAGGCTTTGCTGCCACCGCCATGTTTGCTCGTCATGCTCAGACGGCTGTTGCTCCGTGGTGATGGTCGCACCATTGCGCTCAGCGGTCTTTGGGGCAGATGATTCCCAGGGGAGGCCGGCGGTGAGCTGGCCATGATGGGAAAGCGAAAGAGAGGAAGGGGTTTCTCGGATCGGGTGCGCGAGCGGAATGCGTTCCTCCTTGTATAAGGTTAATCGCGCGCAAGGCAAACGGTAGAACGAACGGGGTGTCGGGATTGTGCAGTCCTGATCCCCAGGCTCGAACCCTGTATGCGGAGGGTATGAAGCACTGTTCGGTATCTGGTGCAGTTGTGCCGTTGTCTCAAAAGTGTGATCGAATCGACGGGTGACGGATTGCGCGAGCGTGTGGAGGGTCCTATCTGTCCGTAGAGGGGAAGAGAAGCTGTTTCCGGTGCACTACTTCTTATGCTATCGTGGGGCGGCGGATTGTGTATTTTGTGTTGGCTGTGAAGGAGTGATGGAAGGCTACTCTTTTTTTTTTCGGATTCACCACAAAAGCGGCAGCGCAGCAACAGCAGCTCGGTGGAAGTGAAAGAACAAAGGCGTCATATGGTACCGAGTATCGTGTCGAAATGTCGAGGAAGCCAAATGAAAACAAGCAACAGCAAGGACGGGTCGCCTATGGCTCTCTGGGAGCCCGTCGTCGTGTTGCGTTGCGGGAGCAATGCGTTGTCTGGCGTTGCTTGGGACGCGCGCGAGATTGTTGGAGATATTCGTAGGAAAGGGTAGCCCGGGATGTTGGAGTGTTTTGTTGCGGGTTCTGCTGGCCGAGCAGTGTGGAGGGGGCATGCGTGGACAAGCTACTCAGGTAGACGGCGAATTGGGATTGGGGGTTCGCAACGCTGCGGTGGACTGCTCTTCTGTGCCGAGTCCGCCTCCTTGTGGCAGACACCTCACAATGGGCTGGGCCGGACTGGGACCTGGGAATGGTTAGACTGGCGAGGGCCAGGGGTGGGAGAGTAAGGTACCTAGAGGAGAGGTCGAGAGAAGGAACAGGGGAACCCAACCGTCAGTCGTGTTTATTCTCCAGAGGCGAAAGAAGTGTCGACAGAGTCGAAGAGGTGGCACTGTGGTAGGTACTCCGTACCCAGGTTGGCAGCAGAAAGTAGAACGCAGCAGACAGGCCGGGGGTGTGGTGTGGATGTCTCGCAAATTAGGAGCGCGTCGATGGTGGGCTGTGATTGGGTGGCGCGAGATGTGACGGATGCGCCCGTTCTCACAGTCGAATGTCTCCTGGGCCGATTCGGGAATGGCAGCAGAAGGGCTCAAGGGGGGCCGACTTGGGGACTCCTGTCTGTTGCTGCTTCTGGACTGAATCAGGTCGAGTGCGAAATAATCCCCGGCGGATCGTCGTGACAGGTATGGACCGCTTCTGAGTCGCGATATCCGACCAGATGACTGCCTGCCAGGTGGGTTGTGGGGGGAAAAGCATGTATGTAGTCGGAGAGGAGGAGGACTGCAGGAGAATGGTGAGGGGGAAAGAGCAAAAATGGCGAAAGATGAATACCTTAGTCCACGGGTCAAAGAAGGAAGGGAGGCGGTAGACAGGAAGAAGTTATTCGTACCTGTAATCACGGGTGGAATGAAGGAAAAGAGGAAAGAACGAAACGGCTGAGTGATTGACGTTCCTTCTTGCCAATTGTACTCCGTTAAGTACTTTGGACGTGCCAGGAGCACCTCGCGGAATGGGAGGTTTTGGCACGGAAAGAGCAATAAATGGGAGCATTGAGTGGCAGGAGGAGAGGCACAAACAATGAGTTCCTCCTCTACTTCCCCCAAACTCGTCACCTCGCATTGCCATTAAACAATGACAAGTTACCTAATTACCTAGTACCTCGTATCATGAATAGAAGAATAAATAAGACTCGGCAAAGGACGTTGAAATTCTCTAGACCGCTCGTCCCAGTCCCAGTCTATGCCGGTCTTATTGCTGTCGACCTTAGCTTAAGTGCTTAATTATCGAGAAGCCATCACTATTGGCAAGACCTATCTCCAGCTGCAATATCCAGAGAGACAACGGCAGAGAGTCCGGTCCTGACTCTAGCGATACAAAACCAGGGTCCAGGACAGGGGATTGGATGGATCATGGAATGGGCAGGATAAGATGGGATGGTCCATCCACTGATGAGAGAGGGCCGTGTTATCCCGGGCTTCCCTTTTTCTTGACTGCATTCCGTAGCAGAGCTTTGATCCAGTCGTGCCAGTGTACGGCTGCTGGCCCCTTCTTTCTTCTTTCCGCTTGTGAGAGCTAGAGGCCACCGACGTCGACGACTGCAAGCCCGGTCTTGATGCCAATTATTGTGTAAATGATGTGGAATGCCGTTTATTCGCTACCTTGTCTCGATAGCTTCAAAAACCACCACCATTTTCCATCCAACGAAAAGCGATGCACAGCGAAAGGAAAGAAAGTGCAGAAGGGGAAGGAAGCGAAAGGTGGGGCAGCGACCGAGCGGAAGTGGCCAAGCCACTTAGACCCGACATTCAGACCAGGGGTGGGCCGGGGGGATGCCAAGCGGGGCACCTAAGAAAGACGCCTTGCCTGATCAGGCCTTAGTCATCTCAGACCCCAGTTATCTTCGTTTGTGGTCTGTTAAGAAACGAGCAGGAGGGACGTGGAGGGCTGCTTGGTCTGCTGCACAAGACGGGAGGCAAGAGCGCGACTGCCAATCGACAACGAAGCACCAAATCGACCGGTCCAGGGCGGGCAGCAATGCAGGAAGGCACCACGCGAGACTGGATCGTGGAGGCAGGAACCAACTTCAAATCGCCCACCTGCCTGCAAGGCACAAGGTACCTATTCCGTTCCGCAGCAGACTTAAGGTAGGTACGGAGCACTTAAGACACAACCATTCCGGAAAGTGAGGCAGACCTAGGCACTCCGCACCTTCCACTACCTACTGCGTATGTGCCTGAATACCTACTCAGTACTCCGTAGGTAAGGTAAAGAGTGCCTGTAGGTACGCCCCCACACATCTTGAAGGAAGGTACCTTAAATGGCACTCCTCAAAGGCACGGGATAAGGTATCCGTACATGAACCGTGTGGCCTCCACACCTGACGCAGGGACCAGCGCCTCTCAAAGAGACAGAGAAAAAAAAAACCAGTGGAAAAAAACACCCGATTTCTAAGACGCTCAATGTGACATTGACACGGCACCTCCTCCACCCACCCAGTCACCAGTGGATTGATTGTGTGTTCGGCCCCCTTCGACCACAACCGTTGCAGCGACAACTACGGATCGCTGCTCTGCGAAGAAAAAAACAAGCAATAACTTGAGTGAAACAACAGAGCAACACTGTCCACCCTTGTGCCGGTACTTCGGGTCGCCTCGTTCTCTTTTTGGAACCCTTATCCGGAAACCTCTTCGGATCCTCCACGTCCCATGCCCTCGGTATCCGTATCCGCAAAGACATGGAGATTTTCTGACTTGTCCGAGGAACAGGATCGGCTAGAGAACACTTCAGTCTGAGATGTCGTGACAAGAGACCTCCGGTGCCATGGTTCTTGTTTCTCGCAAAGATTGCTCTGCAGAGGTCAAATCTGAACCCCCAAAAGATAGGCCCAAGGCGACGACGGGTCATCCGTGGGGGGAGGTTTCCATCAACCATGGATCTTTCGCCCCGTCCGCCTGCAGTTGATTGCGAACAATCGAAAGATTTCTGCACCAACAAGAAGCGCATTGCTTTTTCTTCTGCGCCATCTAGCCGGCATCCACGGTTCACGCGAACCCAGACCACAGCACACGCGCAAGTGCCTCTTCAAACCTGAGGATTGGCTGATTCAAGAGACTTGGAAGACGCTTGCTTGCCCTAGCGGCCCTTCCGCACGACACACAACGGCCACTACGGTGCACGATCCCGGGAAAAGCCCTCTCACTTTGGACGTCTTCTCACCAGTACCAACCGGACACATATCGCACACCCAATGGGAACGCATCCAGGTCATGGCCCGAGAGGCCGGCAGAAAATATACTTCCGACCGAGGCCTGCCAGTCCCGCCGGTTTCTGATACGTGACAGCTCTGCACCAGTCCATCCGCTTTCCGTCCTTGTTTAACACTGCTCCCTCTTCCGCAAAGGCAGATCAACAAGAGAAGTCGGCGCAAAACGGAGCCCTGTTTGCGTTTTCGTACCCTAGGGGACGCAATGAACAGCCGCTATAGTGCAGATGAGCTAACTAGACATGTTCACGATCGAGACCGCGGGCGTGAAGATCAAAAACACTACGAGGCATCAAGGCCATCCAATGCCTCTATAGCAAGGCTCGGGTCGAAAATCGGAACCTTCTTTTGCTTCACGCTCACTAGGAATGGACGCCATGGAGCGGGCTTTGAGCCTCTAGGTCAACGTCCCGAGCCAGCCGGTACGAGGTCTCAGTCTTACTAGTACATTACTGGTACTTCACGTCGCCTCATACGATTGGATCTCTGGCCCTCCGCACCATGACGTTTGTGAATCATTACGCGTTCAGCAACAGTTCCACGATGTACGAAGATGACCCTCTAGACTCTGGAGCCCTCAGACGTTTGTGAGGGCACCTGCAAATCCTCGAGATGAACAGGCCGAATCCGACCAAATCACCTCCCGTCTCTAGGCATTGATCGTCCGTCCCGCCAATCCCACCCCAAACCTTATGCGTCGTACCAACGCGCCGTCTCAGCCTACCGACATCGTCGTCCTGTCTTCCCCTGCTGCGGAGCGGAGCGACACTGACATCGCAAGGCCACCAGGCCCTTTCGAAAAGCTGGCAAACGTGCATACAATCATTCCAACCCCTCCATAGCGCGACTTGCAGCCATCCAGAACTCAAAACCCATTCGCAATCGACCGTGCGCTCACAGAGTTTTCTTGGATTTCTCCGGGGTCAAACGCAAGAAATAGGGGTTTCGCTCGTTCGCCGATCCCATCATCCCATGTCGCCTGGACGGGAAGGCGGGCGAGCAACAGGCCGTTTCTTCTCTACAGAAATGTCTCGAATTGCAGATTCGATTCCGATATGAAGGGCAGTCCACTAGTTGCTGGCAGCTCCTGGAAATTGGGCTACCCATCACTACTCTGGCCGTGAAACCCAATAACTCTTCTGCCCATGCCTCGCGCTGCATGTCACAGCCCTTTTCAGACTGATGCGATCCAAAATTCGATGTCAAATGGGTTCTAGAACACATGTGCTCCAACGTCTCGCATCTCGACATGCTCCTCATCGGTTCGTGTGACTTCCGCGCAGACGATCCCCGCAGGTCAATAGGCTTCGTCCCTGAACCCTGCGATACTCATGTTTGATTATCGCAGCGAACCCGCGTGCGCAGCGCTTATACCAGCGTTCATCCCTATCTTGGGGTATATAGTGCATATTCTCTTATCGCCATTCAAAACCTTTGGCATCGCGGAAGCGTTGCAATTCAATCCCGCCCCCCAATCGCTGTCTCGGCATTTACAAATCGCAAAAGCATATCTCCTTTCATCAAAGCCAAGTTTCCTCGATCGCATAAGTCGATGACATTCTGAAAACTTCCCCGGGGCACTCGAGGCAAGACTAAGGTGATAATCAGATCGGCTTGCCAAATATTCTGTGAGACATTGTACTTGCATGTACCCCGTTCTCAGGACCCTTTTCTCGAGCACAAGCCATCTCATCCGCCCGCTCATCCACTTGTTGCGAGGGTGGCGATGCTCACGAACTGGCGTGCCCATTTCTTAGCTATATGTTCGCGCACAACAAACAGGGTTCAGGGTGGCTTGCGGCAAGTTTCTCCTCAATCTATCAGGCCCCGCCGATTTCGACTCTATCTGCAAACCTGCAGTTTGCTGAGATCGTGTTTCACCATGCGCCGCCCACGTCGTTAGCGTTGCCGTTCCCAAGTTGACGCCTCCGTGTCATTTCTGCTTTTCCCGGTTCATTACCGCACGCCTCCCCGGGCCGTGGAGCCACCGTTCGCAGAGCAGTGACGACTGCCCGTCGCCCATCCCGTTGATAATTTGGGCGCTGCAGCTGCTGTATACCGCATGGCATGCAGTGACGGACGGCTTTCTCGGGCTGTACGTATCTACAAAAGCGTTCTCTATCGAGCGGGCTTGTACAGGCATTAAGGCGGTTTGAATTCATTCTAGGTCTTCCCGATGGAACGCCCTCTCGGCTGCCGGCTTATGTTGTTGCCGTCGAGGTTGGTTGCCAAGGCCGGCAGTACGGCGGTACCATGACGGCACGTCGACGGTGGTCGTGGAACAGTAGCATCTGCAGCTTGCAGTGGTACCAGGCCGGTTCTTACACATAAGCGAAGAAGCTAGCTAACGCCTTGCTCATCGTCTTATTCCAACAGCAGATGTGTCTGCCGCCAAAAGTCAGAGTCGTCTTTTGTGATGCCGTGATGTCTTGCCCTTGATGGTGAAGATGCTGCTGTCCTGGCATGTATTCTGGAGAATGTGCTAGACCTGATGATAGATGTAGTTCCAACGACACTCTGCTTACGGCTCCTGGTATTGGAGTGTCTCCTCGTTGTGACGGTACATCTTATCTGCGCAACAATACTTTCGAATGGGTCGACGTGTCATCACGTTTGAACATGTCTTGAAGGCTCCTTGAATGATTTCTCTATGATACCTGCTTGAGAATTGTGTATCAACGGTAATGAGTATCGAAATCACCTTTCTGCGACTCACATCACATTCAAGGTGACACGCTATCGTGATCGAGGCCCAAATCCATCAACGAGTCGACCGTCCAATTCATGGTGAATCGAATTTCCACTTCGCTATCCATCCCTCTACCATTCAAGGCAACCATTTTTTCACGAAGAAAGCTAAGAAAGCTTGAGAGTTTCGTTTGGGCTTTGAATTAGCCATTGCAGTGATACTCGGCCGCCTGCATATGGGAGCCGTGAAGACCGGCTGTGTGCTAACAATTGACTCTTGATAGGGTTGTTCATCCTTTGGACCTTCGGTGCTCGCTGCTCCTTTCTGTACTATGTTTATTCATTCTAGTCGTCTGAGGTATGGATAAGTGCCCGTCGCAAGTTGCAACGAGTGAATGCTACCTTATAGTACATAAAGACTGGGGGGCCTCGTGAAGGAGCAGGCCTGGATTCTTACTTGAGTTGGCGGTGTAGAGAGTGGAATAATCGGTTATTCAGTAGAAGGTATTGTGATGACCCTTGGTAAGACTTGAGGACTCTCACATGAATCAATATCTAGCCTCACTTACTTTGGTATGGTAACCTAGTTTCTGTGTGATTACAAGTCAATTTTAAGATACGAGTCGACTTACCTTTGCTGCTCATAAATGTATCAAACCCTTTGTGACTTCCTACGCACATCATTGTGCGAGCCAGCATAATGAGATCAGTCTCTATCCTGCTCTTATCTTTGACAGCTGCCTTCAGAAGCCGAATATAACAACTGGCCAGATAAAATGCTGTAGTTGATCTGATCCAAGATTTATATCGGAAGCTTTTTCATCGACTGCTATAAATGGTTAAATCTAAGTTGGCATGCGTGTTTATCCCT
Organism: Colletotrichum costaricense; assembly: GCF_030867565.1. Lineage (NCBI taxonomy): Eukaryota > Fungi > Ascomycota > Sordariomycetes > Glomerellales > Glomerellaceae > Colletotrichum > Colletotrichum costaricense. The sequence goes on along the minus strand of NW_026848232.1, from coordinate 1,718,138 downwards.
AAGGAGGTTGACAAGTCTTTCTTAACGTTAACCAAATCACGAAGATTCGCGTTTCATTAAGTGATTCAGGTCACAAGCGTAAGCCTTCTAAAGATTCATACAAGGAAGGCATCCATTTGGCAAAGGCAATATAGCTCCTCTCCAGGTATTCCAAGCGGTACTTGTTGAAGTCGTCTGGTTGCTCAGACTCCGCGCGGGAAAGTCGCGATACTAGACTCCAAGGAGGCTAGGAATAGTTTTGGTACCTACATTGGTCCTTGTAGCCTGCTAAGAGCGACGCTCTCACAAATGCCGCCCTCACATTATTAGTTTATCGATGGTGTTTGCATTCCTGCTTCATTAGTTGATCCAAGATCCCCGACTTGACTTTGCATTGTTAGGTACATTCTCTGAAGTTTTGGACCATGACAGTACTAATTCTTGAACATGAATAAAACGGTAAAGATTTGACGATGAGTGCGAACTTGCCACTAAGTCTTGTAACTGCAAATGCCATGTCTATGAGAGAGTTCCAGTATCTTCGTGACGGTTGTGGCGATATGGTAAGTTGAGAATCTTAATCAAGATATGTTCGCAATACCATTTAGGTGAACGATGGAAGGACCCCTAAAAATGACCCTGTCGCGCCTGTATTCGTACGCTGATGTCGGTGTTCAGCGTTCAAGGGGACCATGGATGTGCCTTGGTCGGCGTTTGCTTCGGTGACAGCAGAAACAAGAAAGCTTTGGTGCAAATGACACAATCGCCAACCTTATTTGCAGTCTGGCGAGTCGCTCGAAACGAGTCATAACAGTAGAGACCCTTGTCAACCACAAGCCCTCGACAGGCCAGCAGCACTGCGTTGTGTCACGCTGATCAATTGACGGGCGGTGCTCGTAAACTGAACTGCAATGAAGATCGAGGGATATGTGTGAAAAAAGATCTAGTTCTCATCATCTTAGTAGTTTGCTTTTGTAAAGCCTGATAGCTAATTGCTTCGAAATGGGGTATCTAACTCGCTGTAGGTGGTTTCTGGAAGATTTTCAGGGGATTACAAAATGCTACCGTAAAACTGGCCGCGCCAAACGTCACGTCCTCTCCTCAACGGACACCGGCCTCGTACCGTCAAATATGTGATCCGGCCGATCCGGCTCGGGCGACACCATCGACCCTCCACCCTGCATCATCTCCCTCTGTGCCGGCGTCAAACCCTTCGTCGTGCCTGTGGTGTCCTGCGTAATGAGACCCTTTGTGTACCCGCCCGGCGTATCATCCAAATGGTGGCAATCGCACGAGTTCATCTTGGTAAACGCGAGCAGCTTATTCAGTACCGTGAACTCGACCTTGAGCTTGATACTGTAGACCAGGGGCTTGCTTGTCGTCTGGAACATAAAGTTGTTGGTGTACTCGAGCACGATAAGCCCAACATCCAGTAGGAAGACGAGGACGAAGAGACCAAGCAAATACCACGATATCAGCTTGGCCGCCCGCGTCTTAAACGCAAACAGAGGCTTCAGATTGAAAAACCCTTGCCGCGCAAATATCCCCGTGATGAACGTCTCCTGCAGCGTAAACACCACAATCGACACCTTTTCATACACGCCGTACCGCTCAATCCAACCTCCCTGCTCCCCCACCGGCGTCGCCCAGCACAGAACCCACAGCACCGCCATGGGAATATGTATCGCGCACCCGTTGGCGACGATCATGGCTAGCACGAGACGTATCGACGTGCGGTTGTACACGACGAGGTGCAACCGCGACCACAGCACGACAGACTGACCTGTCACCATGGCGCACCAAGCCATCAGCGCAAACGCGCCCGGGACGACGGTTTCGCCGCGACTGAGGTAGCGGATCAGCGAGACGATGGCGTGAACAAAGATGCCCGTGTTGGCGACGATCATGCTCCAGAAGTAGCGGCCGCGGCGCTGGCGGAAGGTGCTGAAGATGAGGACGTAGATTTCGACGGCGTTGTAGATTCCTGCTGTGGCGAGGGCGGCGATGGCCATTGCCTCCTGGCGGGTGAGGTCCAGGGCGCCTTTGATGTTGTCTGCCATGGTTTGTGCGTTTAGTTCGTGGCTAACTTGCTCCTAGATCATGTGTTCCGTTCGCTCGCTCGCGAATATGTCGGTTTGGGGTTGGTGGGAAAAAAATGGAGGGCGAGGAGCGGACCGAATCGTGTCGGCAATGCAAAGAGCGCTGCTCCCCATTCATGGGTTCCTTGGTCGATGGTGTTTGACGAGAGCCTCTCCTCTACGATGCTCTCAATAACGTGTTGGTCGTAGGAGACGCTTTTGCTCAATACATATATGGGCGGCCAAGAATCTCGGGCCCGGTGGAGTTCGGAGCCATTGGGCAGCAAAATGGTATATGTGACCGGGTGGAGCGTAGACGGACTCTGGATGGTAATTGTGTGGTTGCTCCCGTCCTATAAAGCAAAGAACGCGCTTCGTCCCTTGTCTAGTCTTTAAATAGGGTTAACAACGATGAGTCGGGTTAAGGTTTCGAAAATCGGTATCGTTGAAACACTCCATGGTTTAGCCAGCCGAAGTCTGCAAGAGTTGGATGCTGTTTGCATGCACAAAGGCGCAGATACGCGGAGAACAAGGGGGTATGCGAGGACCTCGGTGTCGGTTTCCCTGACTCGCTCTCGCCGGAGTAGAGCTGTCTACGGCGTAGAGAGGACAGAAACCATCGGCGTAAGGCGTGATCTCCATCTGATGTTCGCGATTTTACCCCAAATCCCTTTCGTCCGCCCCGGTGTGCTTTGACGATCGACAGCACCATTAATGTGTTAGAGCCAAGCCAACCCGACGGCCGGCAGCCGATTCTTATGTGATAAGGCGGTCGGCGACCTACACTTTGACATCAAACTTGAGATCATTTTTGGGCTAAATACACAGGCGAAGGGCTGATGGACTACAAAAGCTATAAGAGAAAGGTTGCTGCTCCTGTGTGTGGGGCGCGTGGATGGACGGGTCATCGGACATCATCTCAATCTTTCAGATGCGTACTGTTCTCTCGCCGAATAGTTCCTGGGTCAGCCTTTGATACGGCGCAACTCACTAGGCGACATGGACTGTAATGGTAGTTGACAGCGAGGCCAGACTTGTTTACTATGGAAGAGAGAGAAGGAGGCGGCTGACCAACAACAAAATGGTTGCTCCTAGCTTTCCGTCCCAAACTAAATCTGACCGTTATTCGAAACTCAATGGCTTACTTTCCTCCTAACCCGGATCACTAACCGCAACTCAAGTAGGTTGATAAGCGCTAGCGAGAAACCCAATCTTCGTGGAGGGTCGCCTTATCATGTCTCGATGGGTATGTTGGTACCGCGAATCAAATCTCTTCTCCGTAAATCGCTCCGGATGACGATCCACTTCGGCGCCGTAATGAAATGCTTCCAGGTCTGATTAAACGGGGCCGCACCGAGCTGTTCGATTCTAGCGAGCCTGGACCGAAGCCGGTGGGCAAGCCCCACTCGGGTATTTCGTTGAGATAGAATCAACGTTGTCTCATCTGGAGAAATAATCGCTTCTACTACTATCGGTCTCCTTCGAAGAGCGAGGTCATTACGCGCCAAATAAAGCCAGAGTGATTTCAGATCTGTTCCTCGCCGAAAAAGCGCGCGATGCGCGGGTCTGGGAACTCAAGCGTGAGAGGGATGTGCAAGAAACGCTACTTCCACAAAACTTACTAATCTGAGCTTGTAACAACTGCTTGTGGGACACTCTAACAGCGTTCAAGTACAAATTGAGCATCTTCTACGTTGTTACAAAGCGCCGAAGCCAATCTTGAAGAGACTGACGTTGGTTTCAGCACCATAGTAGCCTGGACAGAGTTGCCCTTGTGATTGCCACTGATGATCGACGTAGCCCTCAAGGCCAGGTCAAGCCCACAGTACAAAATCTACACGGCTGCGTATTGGCCGTAGGTTTTCAGATCGTTGCCACCTGTTCATGGCAGTATCGCGCTTTGCATCGCAAACACGAGAATTGAGCGAATGCTTACATGGGTTGCAGGAGGCACATCGTGAAACTTCTGGAACATATTCATTCGCCGAAATGGTAACACTGGACGAAGTCCTGCATCAAGAAGAAGCGAAGTCGGCGCATTGCAACCTCGAGGGGTCGTAGATGCTAGCTCTGATGCATCTTGAATATTCTACTGCGCTTTTGGCTCTTTGCGGATTCATCACCCGCAAGTATCCTGCACTAGCAAGGGGGATTGGGTTACCATTGACTGGCACCTCGTCTCGGCAGAACCCCCTGCTGCTCAACTACAACCTTCAAGTTCTTGGTTCGGCTATTGACATCCTAGCCGGCCGTGCGCGCGATTAGACCTCTGTAGGTGGGATTCCATATCGTCGCCAATTCGCTCGGGTATGGGGGAACCCCATCTCACCCTGTGATGAGATAGCTGTCTGAACGGACACAATATGCACCCTATTCTCACACGGGAGCACGAACGATTCTCCTCATGACGGGGGCTTGTTCAAGTAGAGATAGGGCTCGGTCCGGGGGCTCTGCTAACTGGGGAAATTGAACCGTTGTTTCATGCGTCGACACGTGGGAGAAGGAGCCCAGTGACCCATCGCTCAGCCATTCTATCCCGCGGCAAGGCGATCAGCCTGTCAAGTCGTCGGGCCGCCGTCCTGCACTACCCCCTCGACGGTCGGACCTCTTGGCAGGAATCGTACGCCCGGCTTCGCATGTCTTTTGAGGATTGTGGCATGATACTAGCATAGGTTTCGATCGTCGAGTCGCAGTCGGATTCGCTCGTCATCGTGGATTATGGTAGTGGCCATCGTGCGGCATGCTACGTGGTGCACTGCCAGCGCGGGGGATCATGCATTCTCGAAGCGGTTGAATCCTCATACGCATCTGTGTAGCTGATGTTGGAAGTCTCCGTAGCAGAATTACTCCGTACCGACACCGAATTCGAGAACTCTGAAGACTGGAAGCTTGTTCTATGCATGCAGCATAACCAATCCCACGTCGCTTGGGGACGCCAACGGGAGAGGGCCGGTGGGATACTGGGTATTGCATCCGATGGGGATCAGATGGCATTCGGGGCAAAGACCCAATCTAGACAGTCCTCTTGAACAGAGATTGCTCACTAAAGCTAGAGATCATGTGGAGGAACGATTCAGCGGATCTAGGAGGCGGGAGAGTCTGAAGCAGATGATCCAGGGTCTGATCTGGCATTTGGTGTTGAGGAGCAGCTGCGAAGATGCCGCTGACAGAGCACGGCAGTCATTCTCACGTGACTTTCGTGACTGGTTCGCGCTAGGACCATCGGCGCTGACCCGTCCGATTGCCCCGATGCCCCACCTGCGCAAGGCGAGACGCGACTTTGCGCCGTGAATCTGTGTCGATGACATCGAGATCTCATGCTGTCGATGGTGCATCTCCAACATGCCCTAGGTGCCCTCCACCGTATTCACGACGCCTCATAGTCGCAGGCTGGCCAAGAACGATTCAAATCGCTAAGAGCCATGCCTGCCGAAGTGATCGACCTTCTCTCCAGCAGCCCCTCGGGGCCCTCTTCTGCGAACGCAAGACCCCCACTATCTCGTCCTGCGCCACCGGCTGTTGTAGCTGTCGCAACGGCGCTGGCATACGGCGATGAAGATGTGTTTGATTTTACAGCCGAATCACCAGAGATTGTCCCGTCCGTACTGCCGAAAGCGACGTCCCCGTCATTGACAAATTCAGCAACAAAACGTGCACGAGAGGAAATTGATCATGTGAATACGCCCATTTACTTCAACTCGGACGACTTTGATACGACTATCGATCTCGAAAGCAGCCTACCAATTGAAAATGGGTTGAACAACGAACCACGAGAGCGCAAAAGACCACGACTCTCGTCTCCTCGTCGCAGCCGCAGATCCTCCTTCGACCGCTCCCATTCCGCCACTAATCACAACACCCGGCCGCCTGAGAAGCAGGGTGACGGTTTGCGACGAGTACGTTCAGTTGTGGAACCAATCGAATTCTCAAGTTCTCCCGGTGTCTTCTCTCGACCGAGGACAAGTGCTCTAGCTGCTTCAACGGCGGTGGATAGGCTTGACTCCGATGACCCGTTCGCAGCACTGCCGCCTTCAGCGCAGCCTGCGCCGGCATGCGAGAACCCGCGCCCGACGAATGCTACAGCCACCGGGACCGGCCACATAAACTACCAATTAAGCTCCGATGATCCCTTTGCGAGTTCGCCACCTGTGGCACGGAAAACGATACCACAGCCGTGTGCAATAACTTTAGACGATGACGATGGCGACCCATTTGCCAGCTCACCGAGACGAGCGCCGACGGAAACTATGAAACCACCAGATACAAGAACATTAGCTGGGACTGCGGTCAAGGGGAAAGAGAAGGCCGTCTCACCGCCCAGACGAAAGGCTCATTGGGACCCCATCTCGAGCTCTGCGCCCGAGCTAAAGACCAGAAGTGATCCATTTGAGAGCTCTCCTCCTCCACCGCGAAAGACCATGACCAAAGCCGCTAGCGCTGTGATTAATCTCAGCGACTCTGAGCCGGAGCCTGCAGCCCGCGGTCTCGATGCCGACTCGGACGGAGAGTTTCCAGACCTCGATAACTTTGATGTTTCGAAACTCAAAGCACGATTGTATACGAAAAAGCCAGCTTCGCGAACCACCTCAAAGGCGCCATCGAAAGCCACCTCGAAATCGAGTACCAGCCGCGCACCGACGACAAAAACAGTGGAAGAAAAGACGAGAGAGAAAGAAGCGAAAGCTGCGGAACGAGAAAGAGAAAAGGAACGCAAGAAGCAAGAGAAAGATGCTGCCAAGGAGCAAAAGGCCAAGGAAAAGGAACGAGCGGCTGCGCTGGCAGAGGTCAACAAGATCAGGACCGACAAGAAGGTGTCAACCCCCGAAATGATTGCAGATCTCCCGGCTAGCCTGCCCCCGGCCATGACGCTTCAAATACAGACATTGTTAAAAGACCTCGACGTGCAGCACTCTACCTGGGAGAGTCCCGTGGACAACGTGGTTAAGTGGAGGAGAAAAGTTGCGAGTCGGTTCAACGACGAGCTCGGGCACTGGGAGCCGATTCCTATGCGCATTGAACCAGACAACTTCGCGCTTGTCATTGTCACTGCGTCTGAATTTGTCACATACGCCCTGGGACCCGAGGGTAACAACCTCGAGGCCCACGTCTCCAAGATGAAGCAACATTTCCCACAGGAACAGCTCATCTATCTAATCGAAGGCCTCAACCCTTGGATGAGAAAGAATCGCAACATTCGGAACCGACAATTCGCATCTGCCGTGCGCGGCGAAGATGCTACAACAGCAGGAGATGCCCAGGCTTCGACGAGTGCAGCCGCTCCCGCCCCTCAACCGCGGCGGCGCAAGAATCAGCAGCCGCAGGAGTACATTGACGAAGACTCGGTCGAAGACGCCCTGCTCCAGCTGCAGGTCATGTACGACGTGCTGATCCATCACACCGCCGCGGCCGTCGAGACGGCGCAGTGGGTCGCAGTCTTCACGCAGCACATCTCGATGGTGCCGTACCGGAAGCAGCGCGAGGCGACCAACGCCGCGGGCGCCGGCTTCTGCATGGAGACAGGCCAGGTCCGCACGGGCGAGGACGTCAAAGATACCTACGTGCGGATGCTGCAGGAGATTGTGCGCGTCACGCAGCCCGTGGCGTACGGCATCGTGTCCGAGTTTGGGACGGTCGGGGAGCTGGTCAAGGCGTTTGAGGAGCGAGGGCCGCTTTGTCTGGAGAACTGCCGCAAGAGTACGAATAAGGATGGCGGTTTTTCGGATCGGGCCATTGGGAAGGCTGTCAGTAAGAGGATCTACAAGATCTTCACGGAGACGGACGAATGGAGTACGGATGTATAGGGTAAGAATAGGACAGGAGTGGTTTGTTTTGTATGAATAATGACTAGATGATTGTATCGGCATGGCATTCACAGTTTTGAGGTAGCATTCAATTATTTCGGCAGATATGGCTTCATGGAGCCAAACTCCCAATGCAAATTGATAATGAAGACCATAAAAGTGGTTTCTTACGTTGACTACTTCTGTTTCTATTCATTTTCGACATGCAGTACCTATCTAGACTTTAAAACTCTTCCTCTCCCACGCCACCGGCATCAATATTCAGCCCAATACGTATCTCAGAAACTGCAAAGACAAGTGATAATTCCCGTGAAAAGAGTTTAATATTTACACCCTGAAGCAAAGACCTTGTTGAAAAGGCCGCCGAGGTGACTGATGAGTACCGGCCCCCCTGGCCACGGGATGAGGGGTTCGAACCCTCCAGCACTCATCGATGGTCATGTTACGCTTTGATTATAGGCAGTGTGCATCTGACGTTTGTCCCGCTTTGCTTGTAGACAGTTTGGCTTCTGACATGTGTTTATTTCGGCCCTGTGTCTTCGGTGCGCCTGACTGATAGACCAGAATCCCGCCTCCAGAAGACATAGGGCCACCGACAATAGCGAGCGCAAGACTCGTAGGTGCAGTGCCGTGGTTCAAATGGATTGGTTTCCTCTGAGCGTATTTTGCTCTGCAGAGGCTCTTGATGATTCAAGTGTGGGGTTTTGCGTTGGGGCGTCTTGTACTCTGTGAAGGCTTTTTAATGTTAGCCGAGGCTCCTCAAAGTGATCAGTAACAAATGGAGGTGAATAGCGCTTGTATGTCAGACAGCGGTTGGACTGAAGTTGTTTCCACATGTATACTTTCGGTACAGGTCTGTGAATTTCTTGCCTCATCATGAAAAGCGCACCTCTAAGGGGTTGGTGACGAAATGAAAATTGTACACATACCATTTGTTAATTGACCAAGATAGGACGGGTGAGTAAAACTCCCATGGTGTAGCCAACTCTGTCCATTCAACTGTCCTCGTGCTTCCGTTTGGATGCAGTCGGTTTGAAGAACGCGCTGAGCGTCTTCTGCTTCTCGTCAAATTTTGCGCTGCCAATCCCTCCGCGCGTCTTTTTCAACCCGCGAAGGTGTTCGGTGCAGTTTACTTCCACAATTTCAAGCTTCAGATGGGGCCATCTAGGTTCCTGCGTACCGCTTCGCAGACCAGCAGACTCTTTCGCGTCGACTGCCGGCATCGACTTGATATGAATCAAGAGATAACCAGTGTTGGTCCACGAGAAACGCTGTTGCTGGTCCGACGTGCCAGTTGCCAAAGACCCAAAGTTGCCAGCGGCAAGGAGAACCCTCGCCAGCACGCCCAGGATGATGCCATGGGCAACAATGATGATGCTCTCCGTACCGTTGCTGGCACCCTCTTGCTCTTCATCTCGCTCTCCTTCGACGCAAGCGAAGAGAGGAGCGAGGTACTCGTCAACGAACCGCTCCGCACGCTCACGCATCGAGTCGTGGTCTTCGGCGCCTTCATGCTTCTCTCCAGACGACCGGGCGCCGAACCTCTGACCCTCGCCTGTTCCAAAATGTTTCTCCCGGAGCTCTGCTAACTGCAGCGGGGCCACTCCAACCGTTAAGGGTATGGACCCCGCGCCGGTACTAGACGATGCCTGGGCATCGCCATCGCCAGTGTGGGCTGCTAGCATCGCAGTGCGGTGGGCTCTTTGAAGATTCGACGAAAAGACATGCGTGATGGGGGCCGAGGCCGCAGCGGTTCGCGTCGCGAGATGTTCACCCAGGCGCTTGGCTTGCAAGACGCCATGGTTCGTCAAAGGTGCGTCGCGAGACCCAGCACTGCAAACACGCGCCACGCCCACAAAGAGCGCGCTGCTAGTTAGAATGGGTGACAAGTTTGACTTTTCGCTAAGAGACGAAAAAGAAAGCTGCGACCCAGACTAGAATCCGGCAGGCTCACAAAAAGTGGTATTGTGTCGGTGTGGGAAATGCGTACTAGAGGTTCGCGACATTATCGACGGATTCGCCGTGGCGAATGAGGTAGAGATGAACCGCGCCCATGGCTGCTTTTTCAAGCGCACCAAACAGCGCCTTTCTCGGAATGTGCTCGGGGGGTTGCTTTTGAGGTGCCGCAGTGGGCAGGAAAGGAGAAAGCGTGAGGATGAAAGTGGAAGATTGAGGGAGAGAAAGAGGCGCGATCAGATTTTTGTAGCCGCATTGTGTGGAGCCCTCGCAGCCATCGTTTAAGTGCATGACGACCCCTCGGCTCGCTTAGTAGAATTTCGATGCCCTGGTCAGTCTTCTTGGAATCTCGTCAACGCGTCGGCGCGTCAAAGTCCTGAAGTTTAAGTGGATTTTCATTCAATTGACCCGCCTGTCTGCTTTCCGTTCCGATTTGGCGATTTAACTCTTCGATGTTCCATTGAAGGCTACCATATTCTACGGGCAGCACATTCTAATTGGCTTCCGGATGGTAATCTCCGAGAAGTCACCACTTTCTACGTGCGAAGCTCACCGCAAACAACGACCATGAAGTAATTGTATTGTATAGCTACCTTATGGAAGTCTCCCCAGCCTTGCATGGTTTCTCCTGAATCAGCACAAAGGTCGTGTGTCTCGGACTACCCAATACCACTCAACATTTGCTGCTAGACTTCATTCCGAAGCAACCTAGCTTACTGCCAGAGAGCCACACATCCTGGTCTATTTTCATGCGTTAGCAGAAAGAGCATAGGCATGGCATTACATTGCTCCATGCTCTTATAGCTGTACTCACCAAGGTATCTATGGGTCTCGCGGAACTGGGTTGGGTTTCCAAATGCGCACTGGCAGACGAGGTTGCCAATCTCGTGAAGGTAGACGCAGTCCTTGCAGCTTTTTGCGAACCCTCCCCTATGGGACCGTGATTAGCGTCAAGGGTCTTATGCCACGATTTCCCTCATCTTACTTTTCTTGTCCACGCAGGACTCCGTGATCGTTGATGATGCAGTCGTTGAGTTCCAGACGGGAACATTGCATGTAGGGTGGTTTGTTCAAGGGGCACGAGTAGTGGATCCAAGGGTTCTGGTCATTGTCGCCGAGACCGAAGTTGACGAAATCGCAGTTGTGGAGGAAGTTGTCGTCATTCTTCGACTTTTCGAGGTCGGCTGGGGCTGTCATTGCCAACGTTGTGGCAGCGAGGAGTACTACGAAGCACTTCATCGTGGTGTTGATTCTCTTGCCTGTCAGAACAAAATACACAGCTAGGGTGAAAGTGCATTATCGTAGGTCAGCTCTGGCCTCTACTTAAATCAGGTAAAAAGCCGAGTCAATGACGGAGGTAGCAGCTGTTATGTATTAGAGTCTCGGTGAGGCTCCGACGTGGTGAATGGGCCCAGCATCGCTGCATGGCCTTCTAAGCTTCGGTTCAATCCACTCGACTGGCCTGTGTGATATTGATATGGTTGGCCGCCTCGAGGTTCTTGGCCACGAGGTCGACATGACAATTGAATGGTATTTGGGTGAATACTACCATCCTCAGAACCACGAGGGCTTCCAAGACAACAGCTGCCATAACATGATACTCCAGATACGTCGTACATGCTCCCTTTCATGACAAATTCATGAAAGAACGACCTGTTTGCTAGTGTACCCAAGCTCGATAACTGGCCCCAACAAAGGTTTAGCCATGCTTTCTCACAAGCCGCCCTTGAAAGCCCATTCCGGCTCATCTGGAATGACATCGGGAGTTGTATGAAAGCGGGTTGTTATCATCTCATGCTCAGTACAATCAATTACGTTCCCTCCAAATCTGTGGCACCCTAGCTGTCCTCCCCTATTGTCCATCCACTCGTCTGTTTTCCTAGTAGTTGAGCGAATACTCCAGACTTCACAAACGGTAGACAAGACAGGAGTGGGAACTTACTCAAGTTGATGCTGGCCTGTACCGAGCCTTTGGGACCCTGGCATTCGCATTTCATGTTTGCGCCAACGTTCTCATACTTGCAATCCACGCAAGACTTGAAGAATGCGCCGCTTCGAGAAAAGTTAGTCGAACGAACCACCGTGCCCAGCAAACAAGTTCAACAAGAAAACATTGAAAACTTCTCACTATCTCCGGTAAACTATTTCGCCGTGGGCGTTTGCGAAACAGGCGGTCAGGGGCATCCAGGAGCACATTTGGCCTCCCTTGCCGTCGTCACACTTAGCCACGAGATAGGGGGTTGAATCCTTCTTCTTGCTACCCTCTTCTACGAGGACTCTCGGGCCGAAGAAGCGAACGTCTGAGCAAGAAGCCTTGGAGTTTGCTGGTATCTTCTTCTCTATCCTGCTTTGGATGATGTCGAGCACCGTAGAGGACTTGTATGGTGCTGTAATGGTTTCGCAGGCCATCACGAATATGGCGAGGAAGATGGAGGGGAAGATCATGGCAGCGATCAAGGCAGGTACCAGTGAGCGGATTATGTGAGAGGAAAAATTAAGGACAAGAATTTGGATAGGCAGGAGAACTGTCGGCAAGGACTGGAGGTGGTTTGCAGTAAACATTGTTCTGAGGATGAGTCCCGAAGGTAGGATTGAAATCATGTTGTATCCCGCAAGGGAACCCGAACACCTATCACGTTCTTTGATGATACGGGGAAAGTGCCTGATGAGTGCATCCTAGACGTCAAAATCTGAACATACTGTTGATTGGCGAGCACAGGGCCACCTTTCCAAGTGCTCTTACGCAAAATGATAAGTAACAGTAACATTCTCACTCTAGCAGGACCCTCCCACACCAACCTAAGTATGTAATTAGGAATCCCAGAACCAAGCACTGTATAAGGAGGAGATGCTTGTCACGAAACTGGCTCTGGCTCGGATGTCTTCTGGCGCCGGATTTTCACCTGCATACAACTTGTTTGCCATGTGTTCATGAATCAATCTTGCGACTCCTTGCCTGATGAAAGAGAAGAAAATGTATCACCCCTCTATGGCACATCGGTCTCACATGCAAAGGTATGTGTAACCTTGAACGGCCAAGTTGGATATTGCAATGGGGAATGCGGTATTTCTGATGGCATTGAAGCTCCGATCATGCGGTAGATCTTGAACTTCTTACGAACAAAGAGATGACCAAGCAGTTTGACATTAACAAACCTCTCTCCAAGCCGCAAAAGAGCCTCAAGCGTCTTGGCAACGACATTGACGAAAGCGGCGTTTTATCTGCTTCATTCTATAATCCCCTAAAAATATCACAAACAAGCCGTCCAAGGTTGCCGTCGCCTAAGGAGCATAGATCTGCCACGGCACTGTTCCTGAAAGAAACGCCATCGTTGCAGTGAAGACCGACGCTGGCCTCTTGTCCGTAAGAAGGACTTGAGAGCATTACCTGTCTGTTCCTGGAGCACCGAAGCAGGAAGATCCATCTCAAAACACTGCCGGTAATCGGCAACGTCCCGGATCTGAATGATCATACGTGCTTTCGGCTGAAGATAGTCAACAGACGCGCCAAAAAAACCTTCACGTAAATCAAGTTTTAGGTCCATTGAATACTCGTGCATTACTCAGGAAACACTTTGACAACTCCTTGGCATCTTTCTGAACACAGGGCCACCCCGACAAGTCGGAGCCGAACCGGGCTGTGTGGGGCAAGGCACGATGGCGACTGGCCGGGCGGATCTCGCGTCATTCCATCACCGAAAAGACTTTTGGGTGCGGTATCCAATTTAGCCGCCGGTAGTTCACCCCATGTGTCGGCGGCAGTCCGACATTGCGTAAAATCAACGTCCGCACTCGGACGATCACAACGAGGTACCGCGATTTTGGGACGGCGAGCGGACCATGACTTTACCTTGACCGATACCGAATGCTTGGCTGCGTCAAGTCAGTGGGCTTTTGCCGGAATTAAGAAAATAGCCCCGTTGACGTGATGAGAGAGGATTTGCGGGCCTGAGGAGTATACATTCAAATAACCTTGCATGAGTGATATAAGGAACTGAGAGAAGCCTATGCGGTGTGAGAACCTCCACGGAACCTGCCTTTCTCGAGGACATACCCCGCTTCCGTCAAAATGGCAGGCTTCGGGAAGAGCACGAAGGATTACAAAGATAGCACGCTTATCACTGCCACTGCGTTGGACGCAGGTGTCCCTTCGCCAGCAGCCGGCGCTTCGAATGATGTACGTCTGATTCTGGAGGACGACAAGTCAGACGACGGCCTGAAGACGACGGATCCTGAGCGGCATGAGTCGGACGACGAGAGAAAGCTCGTCAATGGTGGTGTCGTTATCAGGGATGGTATGTAAAGTCATGGAACTTTTGACTGCAGCGCATGGTTCTGAACTTTAGCTGATTCGCGAAGGCAACGATGTAGCAAGATACGTCGTTAGTACCCAAGACGATGGAGATGCATCTTGTACCTTTCGATCGTTCATCATTGGCTCTGGTATGATTATTTTCGGTACAATGACTGAAGCTTCGGCGAGCTAACTTTACACAGGCCTTACAGCCCTTGCGGCCTGCATCAATCAAATGTAACAAGAACCCATGTCGTTTTCTGATGTCTCGTACTGAAGCTGCACGCACAGTTACTTTTATAAGCCTGTCGATGTTTCATTTGCCTCGGTGTAAGCTGCATAACCCACTTCAACTAGGGCCAAGGCATTATGCTGACGATTTGTGTCAGGTTTCTGTGCTTGATGGCATATGTGATCGGAGTTGCTTGGTCAGTTGTGCTTCCTCGACGGCAGCATGTGGAAAAGTATCTTCCATCGCAAGCGAAATGGCTTGAACCAGTTGTTCACTTTATCAACCCAGGCCATTTTGGGTTGAAGGAACATGCCGTCGCATCGATCCTTTCCACATCGAGCGGAAATGGCGCTGCAATCGTGCAGGTGTTTGGTGCAGAACGGCTGTGAGTCTGGAATCTACCCTTCAACGTGAAAGCTCGCTTCTCAACAACAACTAGGTTCTACAACCGCAGCACCGACCCTGCTACTGCAATTCTGACAGTTTTCTCGGCATCAATCTTCGGATATGGTCTCGTTGGCATCCTGAGATCCATCATCGTTCATCGTCAGTCATATTTTGGGACCCTTGCCAATTATCAGAGATGAGGACCTGTTCTGACCCAAGACAGCGAGTGAGATGGTCTGGTGGCAATGCCTCCCCATGATCTCCATCTATCAGACTCTCCACCGCGAGCCCGAAGGCAACAACAAAGACAGGCTCCGAGTGTTTGGCTTCACCTCCATTGGCATGTTTATATGGGAGCCCATAGTATCCTACGTCTGGCCCTGGCTGAACGGCATCTCCATCCCATGTCTCGCTTCTATGAAGGCCGCACCACCAACTCGGAAGGTCCTAATGACCATCTTTGGCGGCATCAACTCCAACGAGGGCCAGGGAATCTTCAACTTCTCCCTGGACTGGCAGTACATCACGTCGCGATACATGTCCCTGCCGCTCCTACAACAAGCCAACTCTTGGGTGGGCATCGTGCTCTCTTACATCATGTGCTTCAGTCTCTACTACGGTGGAGCATGGGGTGCCAAGAAGTTCCCTTTCATGTCCACGGCCATGTTTGACGGGAAGACTGGCAAGGTCTACAACCAGACGGCTGTGTTTGGGCAAAACGCGATCCTCGATACTGAGGCGTTGGAGGTACATGGGCTCCCTCGGTTGACGGCGTCCAACGTCTGGGCGAACATGGCCGCGATGGCTGCCATAGGAGCGCTACTGACCCATATCGCTCTGTTTTACGGGCCACTGTAAGTCCACTGTCCATAAACCAATCAGTTTTGTATCGCTCCCTTTCTGACTTCAGCAGCATTAAGCGGTCTTTGAAACAAGCCTGGAAGAAGGAAGAGACAGATATTCACTACAAGATTATGCAAGAAAATTACAAAGACGTACCGATCTGGTGGTACATTGTCATCCTTCTCGTCGGCTTCTTCACTGGCCTTGGTGCCGTCATCAAGGGCCACACCACGCTTGATGCCTGGGCGTATGTTTGCGCCATTGTAAGTCTACTTCGCCTTTCCCACTAATTTTATTATGACTCTTATCGTTCTCGTAGCTTCTCGGATGCATTGTCGCGCCATTTTCGCTATGCTTATACGGCCTACTGGGCACTAGCGTCGCCACGAACAACCTTTCCAAGATGCTGTGCGGCGTACTTCAACCCGGAAAACCTGTCGCCAATTTATACTTCTCGATGTTCAGTCACGAGGTTACTGTCCTCTCTGTATTCTTGTCAACTGACCTCAAGATGGCCCAATATCTCAAGATCCCGTGGAGAACCATGTTCATCCTGCAAACTTGGGGAAGTCTATTTGGGACAGCTCTGAACTACGTTATAATGGACACAATTGTAGCAAATCGCCGAGAAATCCTCCTTGACCCTATCGGCACCCAAGTTGTAAGTTGGTCTTGACCTCAAACTCTGGTCCTCAGATCTAACCCAAAACTAGTGGAGCGGACGCAAGATTCAGTCTCTTAACACGACTGCAGTCACCTGGTCTCTCGCCAAGTATGTCTATGGATTCGGCAAAGATGGTTATGGCTGGTGAATATCTCAAAGAAAACTCTCGGTGCTTTGACATCTTCTCACAGCTGCTTTCAGGATTCCTCTCTCCATCGTCGTCGGGGCTGCTATCCCCGTTGCCTTGTGGCTTGTATCCAAGAAGTACAGGACTATCTATGGCTGGGAAGTAAGCAAGTTCGTCACCCCTGTCATATTCCACAATGCCTCAGAGACGACATCTGGAACTACTTCTGTCATCTGGTCTCAGGTCGTGGTTGGCTTGTGGTCTCAATGGTACATGCGTTTGCGTCATCCTGCCTGGTTCGGCAAATACAACTACATCGTCGGCGGTGGTCTCGATGCAGGCGCCAAGGTCATGATGTTCATCTTGACCTTTGCCGTTGCGGGTGGATCAGGGAAAGAGGTGCCATTTCCCACGGTGAGTATTGTCAATAGATTGAGATTAAGTCTATAGTTTCCTCTAACAACATTGCAGTGGTGGGGAAACCCGGAATCCAGTTCCAAGCAGTACGCTGATTACTGCGGTACTGGCTAGACTCCTCATCTGGAGTCTGACTGAGTTAGTCTAAGGACTAAAAATGGAATTGTTGGTCAAGCCTCGATGACAGCTCCTGGAGGCATCTGAAATAGCCATCGGTGTAGCTTCATTTATCTCAAAACTTCCAAGACAAGCATCACAACATCATTGTAGCTCAGCCTTCAAGAGAAGACTTGGGGTAACTGTAGAATTAATGGCTAGATTTACAATGGCTCCAGTGCTCCTTGCCCACTAATGGGCTCAGGCACCGCACCCCTCGCCAGCTTTTGCCACGCCTTCAACCGGCGCTGATCGACCCAATTTCCGTGGACCTGTGCCTTGACATGGAAGGGCAACTGAATGACAGCGATGGGATTTTCGAAATCCTTCGTATCCAGCACCACAATCTCGTTTCTGTTGGCACCTCTGCGCTCAACCATGGTCATGACCCATCCGTCTCCCTCCGGCGCATCATCGCTTCGTGGTATGAAGATCGGCTCCTGACAGAACGACTCAGGCCCGGCGTTGAAGCACTTAGTTTCTTTCGTCTTTGAATTGTGCATCGCCAGACCGTTCAGTCCTTCGACAATAGTATGGCCATCACCGCTCTGGTCTTCGTGAATGTAGACATTGATCCAGACGTAGTTATATGACTTCGACAGGAAACGCTCATCAAGCCGAGGGAACTCTGCAGGCATGTCGAGAATAATCTCCGGATCTGGAACCGTGCTATTCGTGGGCTGGGAGAGATCAAAAGTCCAACGAACGTAATCAGACTTGGGATTAGGGGCCGGATAAACTCCTTCGTTCGTAGGGAAGAATGGAAAGCCATTGTCGTGCACACGAGTCGTCTCCATGAACAGCGTCTCCCCGTCCTCGCTCTCCCACGCACCGCCCGTGTGAATGAGCATGCAGTTCTTCCACGAGTACACCCGACTCTCGCCCGGCTGCCAGCCAGGCGGAAGCTTGGTCGAACTTCGACGGGGGGCTACGATGAAGGTAGCAGGAAGATCATAGTCCCAGGCCCAGTGGTGCCCTCCCTTCTTCATGCGATCCACGCTAGCTTCGAATGGCCAAAGTGCCAGGATGATCCAGTTTGGCGTGATGGCACAGTCGTGGATTGGTGCGCACCACGGTGACTTGATCCATTGCTCGTCGTGCTTCACGCCGTTGCTGTCCAGTGCGTAAATGACAATGTCCAGCGACGCAAGACCTCTGGCCTCATATCCGAATACGACTAGCTCATTCGTGTAGGGATCGATCTTGGGGTGAGCTGTAAATGTCTTTGCTTTGATTTGTCCAAAAGGGTCGTATTTGATGGTTTCCAAGGTCTGTGGGTCAACTGAATAGGGCAGTCCTCCTTCTTTCAGGGCGAGAAAATGATCGGCCCATAACACGACGTTGGTGTTGGCGGTGGAATCCACTGCGGCACGAACGCAGGGGTGATGGGTGAATGGGTTGCGATAGAGACCAAATAAGGCCTTGTTGGCCTTGCGCTCGAGCTTGTAACGCTCGGTTTCGACGTAGCGCATCTTCATATCGACTCTCCCATCTTTGATACGGAATGCTGAGATGTTGCCGTCGCCGTCTAGGGGAACATTGTTGGGATGGGGCGGCACGAAGGGGTCTGTCATGACTCGGTAGAAGGTGCCGTCGATCTCCTTTGGGATTTCTCCCAGGACTACTAAGTCGCCAATTTCACCTTCTAGACGGCATGGCAGATTGGATCCAGCGAGATCGTAGGCCTCCGGCCACTTCGTAGTCAGACCATAATTCGAAATTGCATGTGTCTTGGATGAGGTGGCGACCTCAGCCGCTTCGTCGTCTGTTCGACCAGGAGCCATTGCTTTGTGTAGTTGAGGGGGCAATGTTGTGTGAAGTCTTGTTTGCTGACGAGGATAGTAGTGTTAAATGCATTTGTAAACGGCATCTTCCAGCTATATCTTATACTAAGAATGATCAGACGATACATTTCATAAGGCAATAACAGAACGATGGCCATTGATCTCAATAATGGGCAAAATGTAACTACCGAAACCTCACCCCTTGCCAAGTCAGAATAGAGTTCACCGGCCCAGACCCTTGCGGCCGGCCCGCGGGTCATTCACACTATTTCCCCAGAATTCCCCGCATCAAGGGCGGCCGCCTCTGCTTCTAAGCGCCAAAATGGGGCCTCGGTGAGCTGTCGATGACCTCCATCGGGCACCTCCCCAGGGATGTGCTGGAAATCTAGTCCTAAAATTATCAATCACGGATGTAATTCCTATCCGTCATCTCAACCCGTCAAGGATGATTCCCATCCTTGAGATCTGTTATCTCGTCCGCCGGTCGTCCGAAGCCATAGATCCATCCGGCTTGAAACCTCATGTGACACCAGACTGACATAGACCCATCTACTGGAGCTGACATTGCCTTTACATCACTTGGGATTGGTCGTTAGTATTGCATCTCTTCACATTGGCTGATTGATCAGAAGAGCCGCTCAGGAGCCGCCCAGGAGCAGTTCTTCTGCTGCCTACGGATACCACTTGGACTCTACTTGGGTTTCATTGGCGCTACCTCGGGTATGTGGCGGCCATAGACCTGCATCGGCATAGTGCCGAGTTCACTGGGTCTGTGCAACGACATGTCGAGTGGTCATCTTCTAGCAATGCGATTCCGAGACGGACGCGGGGCAGTGTCCCGGCCCGTAGGATCATGAACAGCGTGCGAGTTTCCGGAGCAAAATTGCCTCCCATGATGTCTCAATCTCCTTTCGCCCGGAGCAGCCCATTATCGTCTTCAATGTTTTTCGTCCTCTATAGCGTCCCGATCGTCATTTTCGTGTCGACTAAGAGCTAGGTGCTCTGTGCTAAGTGAGACCTTAGACAACCAAACAGTCTCTCCGGGGCCACTTCCACATCATGCCTGGACTTCTCAGTCCGGCAGTCAGGCCCGGACGGCAGTCGCAGATCAATCCGCTTCAAGCAAATTATCGGAACGCAGGCGGCTCTAAATTGATAGCCACATCGGAAGATGCTGCCAAAAAATCGCTAGGGTTTGGGGTATCGAATGAAATAAACGTCTTTGACACCAACAACACCGTCAGTCACTTTCTGGTTTTAGAAACGACACCGTAGGCTGAGCGATTCATTCGAATGACTTACATGGATCGTCTTTCTGGACATCGAGTCGAACAATTCTCTTGTTCATCACAAGCTCAGGTGGAACCCCTCTGTTCTGCCTGATGAGAAGCAGTGATCCCCCCAACGGCACCAGCAATGATGCCACCAACGATGAGGATGGCCATCGCGAGCACAAAAATCCAATATCGTCGAAGCCACGATCGTTTGCTCCGGGATGCCATGGGCTCCGTCGAAATGGGAATCGCTACGTATGTACCGGAAGGCCTGTTGTCGGATCGATCGACTGCCGCAATATCTGGAGGCGCCAGCTCCCGCTTCTTGCCGTCTTCGACAATAGCCGAATGCCCAGACCAGTCGCTGATTGCCATCTGATCACTGTATACTGTTCGGGCGGATTGCAAACGTCGAGGGACAGTTGACGTTGAAGCAGTTGAGAGCGGAGTTCCGTTCTTAGCTTTACATTGGACGGCTGAGATGGAAAGGTCGATCAAGACTGGCTGGAGGTTGATTACCTTTCGAATCACACGTGTGCAACAATGCGAAGGCGTGCTGCATATTTCAAGCGAACAACGGTTGGTGTATTCCCACGTGCCCCTTGCACAGAACATGCGCCTGCTCGGGATTTCCGGCATTTGTACGAGGCAATCAAGAGACAAGTGTCTCTGGTGCGCATGGTCAGCTTGCAAGTCAAGCTAGTCAACGGCGAATAGTGTTGACGGTGGGGTGCCTCTCTTAGTCGCCAATTCGCGCTAGCTGTGATATTGACAGGTGATGTGCGAATAAGCACGTTGACTCTGCGGAAAGGCGTTGGAGATTTGACGGAATCCCGCTGTGGCGGCACGAGCGAACACTTCCCTAGCTTGGTGACGACCAAAAGAAATTACGCAAGCCGTGTTTTCGTGAAACTCTTTGCTTTTCTCCAAAATACCCTCACAGCTTGATGCAGCTCGATGCACGCGTCAAGTTGAGCCTTGAGAATTCTCATTTTAACATCAGCCGAGGCACGATCGCCGCAATGAAGAAAAGCTCGGCTCGAGAGGTTGAGCTTGTAATAGGCCAATGATCTTGATCGTGTCTTTACTCTCCCATGAATTACGCGGTCGAAATTCTGTTTACGCTCTGTGATACATCAGCGGCGCTGGGATGTCCAATGTCTTAGCCAAGGGTCACTGGCTCGAATTGACCGCGTGGGCCTGAGACTAGCGCCAGTTGGCAAAACAAATATAGACGCCTCCACGGAGCAAACTCGTACCACTCTGGAACACCGATGCGTGTCTTCACTCTCCCTTCGCTCAGGCCCCGCCGGAAAAGCCGGGTTTCCTAGGTCCGAACAGGACTATTGATAAATTGAAGTTCATGAGATAAGAGCTCGCGTGTTGTCATTTCAGATCAAAGCTTTGGCTAAATGTTCATCACACAATCAGAGTTGATGGAAGAGAACGTTAAACCCGTCTCCTAATTCAGGAAGAGAATATTCCAGTTCTCCAAATTCTAGGGTATTAGTAGTCCACCTCATATGCACTTACAAGAAATTGACAGCTCCAGTCTCTCATGCGCTGATACAGCTGGGTATGCTTGACAATTCCATGGAAGCATTCTCCTCAGCCCCAAATGCCTTGAAACGTGAAGACGTAGCACATCTACAAATAAGAATAACAAGAAAATTAAATGCATTGTAGGCTCAATAATGTTGATGATTTGCTGACATTGCGCCTCGGCTTTGACGATTCTTCTTCGTGTCAATCGCAACGCTGTTAACTGATGAGAAAGCATTGGCATAGGATGAAGCCTACGAGCGCACCTAGCTGGGATAGATCGTAAAGCGAACTTGTTTTGCGAGTAAAAGATAAGGCCTGGGAAGCGCAATATTTCTCCTTACCATTCAAATGATTTGGCTACCTTATCCACCAAGAACTTCCAACTGCTGCCGTCAGAGGGCCAATGAGTTTTAAGGATCGCCAGGGTCCAATAAATAGCCTCTTGTAACCCACACAACCGCACCGTCGCCGCCATCCCGACCGAAATTACCAAAAGCGGGTGACACATCGCTCGTCTTTCGGGCACTAAGCACGGGTGAGAGATGTCGCAGTCTGGATCTCTGGTCACGCAATAGCTGAATGGCAGGGGCTTATCTGGACCCAACCCCGACGGAACGCCCCGGTCTCTCGCCCGCTCCCACATCGCGGCCTCCGTTACCGTCGGTGATTGGACTGACAGTGCGGTGGGAGGCGATTAATGCAACGTTTGCCTTACACCTGGTGGGTTTTGCCCAGACTTTGGCGTCTTCAAGCACCTGCAACCTGGGCGCGGGATGGCAATCTTTTTGGATCGCGACATCGAAAATCACTTCATTCGGAAGAATTCGCCCAACTTTTCCTTGACGACTTGAATCGCAATGATGGTTTCCTTTAGCTAATACAACCGAGATGGCTCTCTATATAGTCATGAAGCAGCGCCTCGTCTTTTACCAGATAAGACTTCCTGATCTCGCTCACGAGGTCATTTCCACCCTCTTATATTTCGGGGGTCTTCAGTCTTTGCTTGCTGGTAAATGCCACTGAAGCCACAATGGGCGAACCCACATCAGTGACTTTGTCGACACCCAGGCCTGGGACCGAGGAACCCATCAACTATGGCCCCCCACAAGAAGGCATCTTTAAGCACATCTCGAAGATCATTCCGTACTTTCGCGACCCTAGAAATGTCCTAGTCTTCAAACTAGACGTCATGCTGCTTGCATGGATGTTCCTAGCAGGCATCATGAAGGAAATGGATCAGTCTGCCACAACCCAAGCCTACGTCTCCGGCATGCGAGAGTCCCTCAGCCTATACGGCAATGAGCTTGTCGAATTCAATACCTTTTTCTCAATTGGGTATGCTCTGGGCTTGGTACCTGGCCAGTTGATACAGACAAGATTCCGTCCCTCAATGTTCCTTCCATTCTGTGAGATGAGCTGGGGGCTGCTGGTACTCTTGTAAGTCTCCAACATCTTTCTTATCGAACGCCATCTCACCACTAGCGCAGCACATACAAAGCCCCGAATGCGCAAACGATCTTCGGTCTCCGGTTCTTCCTCGGACTGTTCTCGTCTGCCTTCTGGCCAAGCGTCGTCGCCCTCATATTCAACTGGTACACCCCCGCCGAGCTCGCCGTCCGAGTCGCCTGCTTCACAGTGTGTGACGTTGCCGGCGCGATGTTCCTCGGTGCTCTGCAAGCAGCTCTGTTTCGCGACATGAACGGTGTTCATGGCCTCGCCGGCTGGCAGTGGCTCTTCATCATCGCCGGCTCCGTCACAGTGGGCCAGGGCCTCATAGCCTTCGTCACCGTGCCCGACTCGCCAGCGAATACGCGCGCCATCTATCTCACTGAGAACGAGAAACGCCTGGCTCGTGAGAGGATGGGAAACTCTGGCGTCAACACATCCAAGCGCATTCCGGCATCCGTACTCCGCCAAAAGCTGCGAAAGCTTATCGTTCATCCAGTCACGTACTTCTACCTCTTCTCTTTTGCCTTTGGGGCTTGGGCTCATAGGGCAAATTCCTACTTTGTCCTGTACCTCGAAAGCATCAAAGACTCAGCCGGCAACCGCGTTTATGACACGTACCAGGTCAACATCCTGCCCTTGGGAGGGTACGCCTTGCAAATTGTCACCAATATTGGTCTCAACTGGCTTTCCGACTGGAAGCGTTGGCGTTGGCAGATAAGCATTTTCTCTGCCGCAGCTCACGGCATCTGTCTATCAGTCTTATGCGGGTGGCCGTCTGATCACAAAGTCATCCTTGCGTTTTACTTCCTCACGTATGGCACCAACGCCGGTGGCCCATCGCTCATAGCATGGATGGCTGAGATACTCCGAAAGGAGCCCGAGGCTCGTTCCATTATCGTGGCCTTGACTGTCACAGTCGTCTACATTGGCCATGCGACTATACCCCTGGGGGCCTTTCGCGTCGCAGACGCTCCAAGATACCCTATCGGATTCCCTCTTACAACTGCGTTCACCGTGGCTACAATTCTTACTCAGCTGGGTATGTTGTGGTGGGATAGGCGACATCCACAGATGGCAGAGTACGGGTATGAGCCAGCCATCAGTGCCCAAGGTTTTTCGGACGAGGAGAACGCCAAAGTTGCTCAATCGGAAGCTCCTGTCGATGGAGGTAACGATAAATCAGCTCAGATCTCGGGTACGAAAGAGCTGTAGATCTACTTTTGACAAAATTGACATACATATGAGACCTTGTGTTCACTGTATTCGACGGAGAAGGTGCACAAGAGTGGGCCTTCCTTCCTTCCCTAGTAGGCATATTCTGTTTATTCCGCCTGCACCCAGCCTCGATGCCTACATCATGAACAAAAATGCTTCATTCTGTCACCAAGGCCTGTGTCGTAGCGGAGAATGTCATCGCATTGATTGAATAGCTCCGCACGCATAGGTCCCGGGTTCGAGTCCCGTATTGTTCTGGTAAAAATCCTTGTATCGTTACACCTGAGGCTGGTAAGAGTCTCCTCGGATCTTTCGTAGGCTCCCTGTGTTAGGGGCTGAGCTTTTTGCATCTAGGCAATTAGAACATCAGGACGACAGTGTATGTTTGTATTTTTCCTGAGGGCTTGATTGGTTGATTGGTTGATTGGTTGAACTCTACCTACTCATATTAAGCTAACCCATCCCAGTCGAGGATCTGAAGAGGTCAGACATACGAATCCCACCACGGCCAAAATAACGAACATCACCCAAGCACATAGCTCCTTGCTTTCCGATATCTCAAAAGAGGGATCAGTAGAGGAAGTAGATGCTGGTCTCTGGCCGACCTCAATATCTGCTGGAACTAATTTGTATTTGTGGGTGGTTCCTTCAGCATCCACAAGGTAGAGCTGCGGAGACTTCATACAAGGCCCTGCGGCCCAGCTTCGATGAAATGGTTGACTTTGTCTCTGCGATGATGCATTCTTTTGGGTGGGAAACGTTCCATAAGAAGCAGCAGGTAGTTCAAAATCTTGTGGGCAGTCCAACAAGGTCGAGCATGATTCGTCTCCCGAGTCAGAGGAATCCGACATTTTTGCTTTTAGATCGTTGTGATCTGAGATCGGCTTTGAATTTCACTGGCGGCTAATGTAGATACCAGGATGATGGGACCCAGTGCTCCAGTGACAAGTTTGGGGCCGAGGGGATGGGGAGGTAAAGACTGCTAATTTCATGGTCTCCGGGGTTTTTATAAGCGTGGTAGCACATAAGACACCAACAGCAGGTTGACGGTCGTACCAAACGCAGCGATCTGTGTATTGACAAAGCAAATGAACATGGGTTCTCGCAAATTGTTCTCGTGTCGCACCGGGAAAGCCTGGTCTCTGCCCCCTACTCTCCCCACGAATGAAGGTAGAGCCAGAGAACCTTTGAACCCTTGTTCTGATTCCCTGGGATAAAAGTCAAACACGAGCAGCGGGTTTGTGGACGAAAGACCCGCGTCATGTTGGTATTGGTGGTAGAATGCCGCAAGAATTTTGCATTACATATGCATTGCTTCGAGTTAGACAGTAAACACACCCTCCAGCTGAAATCTTAACATCAATTAATTGCCCGTGATTTTCAGTCTCTGCTTTCGTAAGCTTTTGGTACGTGATGTGGTAGAGTAGCTGCCAAAAACCACGACCCGTGGTTCCTATGCCCCAAAGATCGTCGTAAGCAATTAGGCACACGACTATGGATGAGAGAAAACAGTAATCTGCAAATAAACCCCGTCAATATTCTTTCATCTCTGGGTAGTGAATACTACGATTTGTGTGCAACGCCGTGGCATCACGAGTAGAGTTCAGACAGGGAAGTGTGGGGAGAGGTCTGGTCGAGAGGCCTACCACAATGATAATGGCAATCACCACCATCAGAGAAAAGAATATGACATATTCCACATTTCTGATCCCAGAAGAATTTTCCATCGAGTCAATTATGGAGAGAATGGAGCCTTCAAAATGGCGTGGGTGAATATTGCGTTTCGGAACTTGGAGTTGTTGGCTTGATTTCTCCCTGTCACCAAGAAGATCTTCAAGACTTTCCAGATCTTGTCTCGGGTCTTCCACGGCTTGATTCTTTTCGACTTCTGCCGGCACGAGGCGATACTTTTTGTAATTCCCTTGGCTGTCGATTAAATAAAGCTCGGGAATATTGGCAATCGATGGTCCCGCTACTGAATGCTTGGCTTGCTCCTGGTAACGAGTTTGGTCTCTTCGCCTTCGTTTCTTCATGTTGCGATCATTCTCACGTCCGCCGCTTATCGGAGCCAGGCAAACGCGATCCGACAGGGCATCTTGGCGAGAACTATCCAAGTTCCAGTCAAATAAGGTAGACGTGTCGGAATCATCATGGGTGTCTGCATATGATTGACAGTCGGTTCCAGACCGGTCGCCAGAGTCGAAAAGGACATCGTCATTAGATGAGTCCGACATTCCCAAGTGTATGATTGTTGAGGGCGGTGAAGATTACAGTCGCTTTGCGGAGAGAAGCAAGAGTAAGGGAAATACTTGTTGTCAAAGGGCATGCAAACAACTGTGCACTTATTTATGAGACGCATGAAGGTGATCATTCAATGAAGGTAAACTCGGAATCGGTTAAGGCAACAAAGGATTGCTTGCTAATTGCGTAACAGCGTTGATGTTTCAACTCATGCAGCTATCCGCAGAATTACAACAACATCGAAGGGCCAAGAAGCAAACACCATGGATCTGCAATTCACATTTCGATCCAGACCTGTCTATCATTTTAGAGACACTTCTGGCCTGTGGGTGACAGATGTTACTAAACTGCCAAAACCGTTTGACCGTGCTGGGCGTTATCGTAATGAGGAAGCGACGCATTTGCTCACCGAATATGGTCCCACCTTGTCTTGCGGTCTTATTGTGCTACTCTACACGATGTCTAGTATTGGCTCAAAGATCATAGAGAAGGACAAGAGCTCGTCGCCTACGCTTACCACTCAACTTACACGCTGGCTTTTCTCCGAGCGAAGGCGCTCCACTCTCTTTGTCACAAGACCTTTGCTTACTATAATTCTGATGTCGCGTGGATTGCAGATGGAATAAAGTACGGCCGCTTCGTAAATCCCAATCCATCATCGCTCCTTCGGTGATATATATCTCCGCATTTCGCAGAGCGGAGTCAGCGACTGGTCCCGGGACTGGATCGGATGTGGTATTTGCGGGGCCCCGTGGACTCCGGAAGTCTCCGGACAGGGTTCCGGCTGCTGCGGGTTTAGCCTAAATGCGCCGAATGCACCGAAGTGATCGAATCAAGGCAAGTTTTGCTCACGCGTGACAGGAGACTCCGTCGCGTTTACCGACGATACTCCGAGACGGCCCGCTCATCCTACGGGGAAGGACAGTATTTCGGCGGTTTTTGTGCTTCGGACTCGGGTCTGTGCTGACAGAATCCCTAGATGACACCGCATAATATTGACCGGAAGGCCACTTGAAGCTTGATAGCTGTCCGAGATCACCGGGCTTTCCAAATTCCCCTAACTTCAATCACTTGAGCTTCGTCAGATCAAGGAATTATCAGTATCGTCGAGATGGCTGCTGAGTTCACCCCCCTCGACGTCGAGGCGTTGATCAAGCAAATGACCTGGGACGAGAAGATCGAATTGCTTGCTGGGCAGGGATCTTTCCGAACGACCGGTCTACCTCATCGCCAAATACCAGATCTCATTGTTAGCCGGCACTTTGCCTAGGGATGAGCATCTTGCTAACCTCCCGTGCAGACCTCAGACGGCCCTCATGGCATCCGAGGACGTCGTTCTTTTGCTCGTGTTAGTCCAAGTCCTTGATCGCTCTGGGCGACGAGAAGCCTTCAAATTTGGCCATTCTTTGGCTCCGATACTGATAAATGAATTTCTTCCCCAGAACCCGAGCCCCATGCTGCCCTCTGCCACTGGTATGGGCGCAACTTTCAACGCCGAATTATTGCACAAGGTCGGCAATCTTCTTGGAGAGGAGGCAAGAGCCAGAGGGGTGCATGTGCTGTTGGCACCTACCATCTGCCTTCAGCGTTCACCATTATTCGGACGTGGCTTCGAGGCGTTCGCCGAGGATCCCTTCCTGAGCGGCATTCTCGGAGCAGCCTACATCAACGGTGTGCAAGAACGAGGTGTTGCAACGAGTGTCAAGCATTATGCCGCACACGATCAGTCGGATAATTCCATTGAAGATAATGTCTGCATGACGCAGCGGACCTTGAGGGAGATCCATCTCATGCCATTCCAACTCGTCATGCGCGACTCAGACCCCTGGACCTTTATGACCTCTTACAATAAGATCAATGGTATTCACGTTAGCGAAGACCCTTTGCTGCTGAAGCAGGTTCTTCGAGATGAATGGGGCTTCAAGGGACTCGTCATGAGCGACTGGTTTGGTACTTACAGCACCTCTGAAGCCATCAACGCCGGGCTGGATCTGGAGATGCCCGGGCCCACACAATGGAGAGGCAAGTGTCTAAGTCTAGCTGTCAACAGCCGCAAAGTCGCGCGTACGACAGTTGACGAGGCTGTTCGGAAAGTTCTCAATTTGGTGAACAAAGTGAAGGATACGAAACCGGCTGGCTATTTCGCGGCGTCGAATACACCCGAGCAGCAGGCTCTGATTCGTCAACTGGTCGCTGAAAGCATCGTCTTGCTAAAGAATGATTGCAAGGTGCTCCCCATCACAAAACCAAAAGGGAAGACAATCGGATTGATTGGCGATCACGTCAAGAACCCTGCTTTGAGTGGAGGTGGCAGTGCAGAGGTTGAGCCTTACTACTCCGTGACACCTTACGATGCTATTGTTGAGGCAGTTGGAACGGAAAACGTGTCATATGCCCTTGGTTGCCATTGTAAGGTCTCACTCAACATACTTGGGGTATTTGATATTAACACCAGTCGCAGCCTTCAGATTCAGCCCACTTCTAAAGAATTTAATGCCTCAGCAGTCACAGCACAAAGGGTTTGGGTGGTCAGTTGAGATCTTTGAGGAAAATCCGGACGAGAACCCCAACGCAGAAGTACTCGTGACGGCTCACGCCCAGAAAGAACTCATAGATGTGCCAGAGAGTTTTCACGCGTCGCTTCCAAAGAAGTTTTACGTCAGAGCCCGGGCTATATACACGCCTTCCGTCACGAGCCCCTTCAGATTCGGCTTCAGTACATCGGGGAAGGGCAAGCTCAAAGTAGACGGGAAAGATGTCATCGATTTATGGACGGACCAGCCGCCGAAAATAGGGCCTACGCCTTGCTTCAACAGGCTTTCCATGGAGAAGTTTTGCAGCATAGATGTGGTTGAGGGTCTAACCCTCGAACTTGAGGTTGTTCAAGTAAACGAGGACCTCTCAGGAGGTGTTGGCACAGCTTTGACTCTTGCAGGCCGCGTTGGTGGATTTGAGCTCATTGATGAGGAGGTCGCCATCAAAGAAGCTGCAAACTTGGCCAAGGAAGTCGATATTCCTATCGTTGTGACTGGACTGTCATCAGATTTCGAGTATGAAGGGGCCGACCGAAAGCACCTCAGACTGCCAGGCCGCGTCGACGATCTAATCGAAGCAGTGCTTCAAGCCAATCCAAATGCTGTAAGTAGCTTCCCTTCTTGGCCGAACACACGAGGGCAACCGCGAGTTAAAAATTTCCGATACTAACACATCCTCACAGGTAATTATCACTCAATCAGGTTGTCCAATTGAGATGCCGTGGGAATCGAAAGCAGCTACCTTGGTGCACGCATGGTTCGGCGGCCAGGAGACAGGCCATGGCCTCGCAGACGTTCTCTTCGGCAAAGCCAATCCCTCCGGCCGCCTATCTCAGACATTCCCTATGTCCATCAAGCATACCCCCGCATACCTCTCATTCTCAAAGTCTGACTACGATATCGTGTACGGTGAGGGGGTCTTCATCGGCCACCGCTACTACGAATCAGTTGACAGAGATCCGCTCTTCTACTTCGGCCAAGGCCTGTCCTACTCAAAGTTTGAGTACTCGAAGCTTGAGGTGCCAAAGACATTTGAGCCGACGGAAGATTGCAAAATGAAGGTCTTGGTTGACGTAAAAAACACGGGTCCTTACGACGGAGCGGAGGTTGTCCAGGTCTACATCCATGATCCAGAGAGTACGCTGCTGAGGCCCGTCCGAGAGCTCAAGGCGTTTTCCAAACCTTTCTTGTCTGTCAATGAGACAAAGACTGTGGAGGTCGTGCTCGATAAGTACTCACTTTCGTACTGGTCGCAGGAGAGGTCCAAGTGGATTGCTGAAGCAGGAGACTATGTTGTCATTATTGCCTCAAGCTCCAAACCGCAGGACGAGATCCTGCGGGCCACTTTTAACTTGCCCGAGACCTTTTTCTGGGAGGGCGTCTGATTGCGCGCATTTAAACAGCTAGAGTAGAGGGCATTTAGGCAACTAGGGTGTTGAGTCAACTTCACACGTTGACGCCTAAAGTGCAACATGGATGATCTAGACTTCATGTGTAGAGATAGTCGAAAACCCCTAGCTCCGCATGTTCTAAATTTCACATGTAAACGTCAGGATACTTATTCCTCGAGAAAGGCCTGCAATGTGCTTTGAATCTGGTCGTCAACAGCATAGACCACCTTTAGCTATAGGACTATTTGGGAAATAGCACCTCGACCCACGAGCAGCAGGAACGGCTTCAGGACTCGCAAGCTCATCCGTCTTCTCTGTGGGAAGTTCCATGCTCGTGATACTCTGCTTTGGATCTTGGACTGCTTGCATTTTCCGAGACTCGGACTCGATAAACTCCAACATTCCAGACAGTGTCGCAGAATATTACCCCTCTATTTGGTGGGCCCGACTTGAGTCAATGATGACACTGGAACCTTCCCTGGTTCATTTGAGATTTCTGTGAGGTTCATTGGGGTCACTGCGGAGGTTGCGCTTTTGCGTCGATAGCAAGGGATGTGCTTTCGACCCTTTCATGGCCTCACCTAGCATTGGACCATCCTCCCACAAACGATGCTCTGTTTCGATGTCGACGGTAAGCATCATGGAAAGATCTGATCGGGTGAAATCGAACCGGAACAATATCCTTGGCTCTCTCGCTAAAGCTGGTGGGGAGACGGCAAGAGGTCCCGTGGAATGCGGCCTGGCAGTTGAATCGCGTCACCAAAGACATCGTCTCCCTTCACAGCACCACCTTGCACAGTCGCACATAGGGCGACTGGATCCTCTCTTTCAGCTGCTTGCCGTCTAATGGCGCCGTTACAGATCTAAGACCGTTGAGTTAAAATGGAAATATTGCAGATCTCTCAGATGTTGGCTCGATGATACCAGTGGCTGGTTGCTTGCTGGAAGCGAGCTTGTCAGCGGCTTTTCCGTAGGGATCAGATCGGTCGACCACGATGGAAACTCGCGCACACACACGATCTTAGTTATATGCGGACTTGGCAGGAGCGGTAACCTCCGGAAAATGATCGACTCACTGGTAAACGTATGAGTTGTTGAGCTTCAGCCTTTTCCTTGTCAGCCAGCCAGGACATCGGAATATTACCCAAAAAGACGATGGGAGATGAATCGACGTACCCGCCAAATAAACTCAAGGCCGACATAGGCCCAGATCATCGCGAAATCAGATGCCATGTTCCTCAGCCTTCGTATACTGGACCCATCGTCTCAACGCGCGTGGCGACATTGATCTGCCAAGCGTTGTGCCAGAAGCCGAGTTGTCACTTTGACTCTCACATCTCACACAAGCTTTCGCACTTTGGGAGTCTCTCGCAGGAAGTTGTGGATATGGGTGCGCATCTGGCGGGCAGCGGATCTTGACTCCCACCGGGATGCGGGTGAGACCTCCGGCACGTTCGCGGTCTAGCCTGTGCGCAATACCCATACAATGTCTCGCGGGGATCCACGGCGATGATGACATGGAGCTATCCCTCGTGTTGTCATTTAGGGCACTTGTGCAAGACAAGGCCTCCACGAGCTGAACGGTAGTGATGGATCCAGGCCTAAGGAAGATTCGGTCTGTGAGGGATCACTAGGTACTGGGACGGCGAAACCACTCAATCTTGGAGCCATTGTTCGCGCAGAGAGTCATAACGACATCAGCTTGTGATAGAGAAAATTCGAAACGGCCTTGGCATAGGAACCAAAATTGTGGTCGGTCGATTGACGGTATGTGAAACTGGGGAAACAAGGCATTCCCATCTCCACAGCCCACTCTCTCGGTACCCCGGAGTTCGTCTCATTCGTTGAAATACAGGGTTAGTAATGAGAGACCGACTGGCACGTCATTTACCGTAATCCTGGGTTCATCCGGCATGAAAGAAGTGCTCGTTCTTGAGGCTCTGTGAGTCTGACACATATCTCGCAGGGAGACGACAAGCCGAGCCAATCTTTCCTATGCGGTCTCACGATTTTGACAACTTCACTTCAGCTTCTGCTCAACCAAAAAGATGGGATGAAAAAAAAATCCGGATTCACAGCCGTGGCGCGCTTGTTTCTCGTCTGCATCTTGATGCAGGGCTTTCTGAAGACCTTCATCAAAAAGTGACTCGCACGTGCAGGAAGCCTAGCTCTTAGTCGATTCACATAGCCCACTCTATCGCGCGAAAGCACGCTTTCTTTTCCGCAAATTCCATTGGGACCTGCAGCAGCGCAGGTCTTCTAGACTGAAAACCCTTTCTTTTTCTCGGCTTCTTAAGCCCAAGTTCCGCCCCTCCACGACCCAATCGCACAAAATCTGCTTAGTTTTCAACGTGTCGTGCGTGTGTCCCCGCGGCTGGGGTTCCACGAGGGGTAGGGGATCCTTTCACACTCTTAATCTCTCTCCCTTTCTTACACGGCTCTTGAGCTTCCCTTGCCAAGGGCCTACCAATGGCGTGCCATGGTCCGATGTCTGCATCTCGGACAGACAAATAATTTGGCCCTTGCAGCAAGCCGGACGGGTTCCTTGCAGCGCAGTTAATCTGAGGCACACCACCCATTAGAGCCAAGTGGCTAGTGAGGTCTCCCACAGGGATCCCACGGATCCTAGGGAACATCCTCTCATCACGCAAGCTTATCTACCTTTTTACATGTGTACGAGCCCTACGAGACCCAGGCGATGGACCCCCGGAGCTGTTCCGAGGCTGAGGAGACGGGTTTCTGCGAACCACGTAGCAGCGATCTACCTATTCATCCCGCCCGCATGGCAAGCACACCACTAAGCACGACGCTGATGCTAGTCAAGCCACTTTCGCTAGTGTCCGCAAGCTTGGTCTCGTCTCCAACGGACATGGCCAGGCAGGGATGCGGACTACCTACCTAATTCTCAGATTGCTTATGTCTCGATAGGCAAAGCAAGCAACAGACTGCGTATGACCTGCGAGTCGCGAGTCTATGATGGAGGAACCGCATAGCCAGCACTATCGCTGAGGCAATCGCGAGATGAACCAAGGGAAGAAGGAGTCTAAGACCCAGAAAAGACGCGATATTGGTGGCCGACTGTTGGCTCTCTGAACCCCACCATCCCTTGGTACACCGCGTTGGTTTCTGTGGAAGTCGCCATGGGAAGTGCTTTTTCCTATGCCGAGTCTCTTGATTTGATGCTCCTGGTGGTGCCTCTCTCAAGATGCCTCTGGGTGTATAAGACTTGGAGGTTTCCAGGCCCGGTTGTCTGGACTTGTTCTCATCTCCACACCAGCGCAGTCATCTCCTGCATCTCTTCCCATCGACAAGCTCCAGACATTCACTCTTTGCTCTTTTCGAAGTTCAAGAGTCACTAGTCTTTAAGAGGTCCAGTTACTAACAGCAGTCATGAAGCCTTCCACCTCTGCCGTGTTGGCCGCCCTCTTTGGGTTCGCCGCTGCTCAGTGTAACAGGGACAACTGCCTGAGAGGTGAGTGATCGTCCACCCTTACCTCGACCCTGGAGGGCGATCTACAATAGAAGGGCCACATGGACTGACTTACACCCCCACGTGTAGCCATTGCTGCCAGTGCCTTCACCACCAGAAGCGGTACTGCCGACTGCTCTCGGTACCTGCAGGTGACCGTCTACCCCGGTGCCACGTAAGTGCCTCTATCACGAGCCCTCTCAACTCCTCCACTGCCCATCATCCAGAAGGACTAACACCTCAGCAGGACGACCACTACAACCGTGACGGTCCCGACCAGCGGAGTCTTCACCTCCACGGTGACTCTCACTTCCGGCGGCGGCGCCGGTCCTGTTGAGACCAGCCTCGTCGTCGAGACCGAGTTGGCCTCCTCCACGGCCACCTCCCTCGTCGGCGTCACCCAGACCACGACCGTCGCCACAGAGGTCGTCATCGTTCCCACCACTATCGTCGTCTCCTCTACCCGGACCCTCACCTTTGGCACCACCGAGATCACCACCATCGCCACCGAGACCCAGACCATCTTCGAGACCATTGCCCTCAAGAAGCGTCAGGCCGCCACGACCGCCATCTCCGCAAACACCTTCCCGGCCTACGCTTCCGCCTGCAGCTCCGTCGCCCGCTACGCCTCGGCCTGCTCGTGCCTCGGCGT
Source organism: Colletotrichum costaricense (assembly GCF_030867565.1). Taxonomy (NCBI): domain Eukaryota; kingdom Fungi; phylum Ascomycota; class Sordariomycetes; order Glomerellales; family Glomerellaceae; genus Colletotrichum; species Colletotrichum costaricense. The sequence goes on along the minus strand of NW_026848232.1, from coordinate 1,683,650 downwards.
CACGCCCAACACGGTGACCTCGGCCGTCGCCACCGCCACGGCAACCGTCTCGGTCCCGGCCACGATCCTGTCCACCTCCATCGTGACCGTCACCGTTTCCGGCAGCGGATCTCCCGGCTCCACGGCTCTCTCCACGACCACAACGACCTCGACCGCCGTCACCACCGTCCTCGCCACGTCCACGGCCTTGGAGGCGGTCACAGCCACGACCTCCGTCGGCAGCACGTCTACGGAAGTGGTTGAGGAGGTTACCTCTGTCACTGGTACTTTCTTTAACAACGCTACCTTCACCACCTTCGTTACCCGCACCACCTCGCTGCCTCCTATTTTCAACACAACTATTACCATTGGACCCTCGTCCACCACGTCCGAAACCGAGTCTTCCTCCACTGGTTCTACCATCTTTGACAGCACCAGCACTGAGGCTAGCTCATCCGCTCCCTCTTCCTCTTTCTTCCCCAACTCTACCATTATCTCTACTATTTCAGAGACCTCTTCCACCTTTACTTCTACTATTTTCCCCAACATCACTTCTACCGGATCCAGCTCGTTCCCCAGCGAGTCTTCCATCACCTCGACCTTCTTCCCCAACACCACAATCACGTCCGGGTCGACCACCATCACGTCGAGCTTCGCCTCCACCACCGTGTTCCCCAACACGACCACGTCCTCCGTTGAGAGCGAGTCGAGCACCGTCTTCCCTACCAGCAGCGGCTTCCCCAACACCACAATCACCTCTGGCAGCGAGACCTCGACCGTCTTCCCTACCACCACGCTCTTCCCGAACTCGACCACCTCCGAGACAGCCTCAGTCTCGCCCACCTTCTTCCCCAACAGCACGACTCTCACCTCTGGTAGCGAGTCCTCTGCCTTCCCTTCGTCGACTCTGTTCCCCAACACCACCACGGCCACCACCGCCACCGAGTCTTCTTCTACTTTCACTTCCATCTCTATCTCTAGCTTCTTCCCTAATGTGACTTCCACCGAGTCGACTTCCGCCTTCCCTACTTCCACTCTCTTCCCTAACGTCACCTCCACTGAGTCCTCCACGGTCTTCCCCTCATCCACCCTCTCCCCCAACACCACGACCCTGACCATCTCGGAGCCCTCTACGACTCTGACGTCCACCTCCACCTTCTTCCCCAACGTCTCTTCCACCGAGTCGTCGGCCCTGTCCTCCTCCACCGTGGCCCCCAACGCTACCCTGACCGTCATCACCTCGGGCACCGAGACCTCGACCCTGTTCCCCACGTCGACTCTCTTCCCGAACTCGACCGCCATTGAGTCCTCCACCATCACCTCCCTGACTTCCTCTGTTGGCCCTACCTTCTTCCCCAACAGCACCACCTTCACCGATGAACCCACCGTCACCATCAGCATCATCAGCTCCACCTCTACCGATGACGTGAGCTCTTCCACTTCCGCCTCCGAGACCTCTACGTCAGCATCTTCCGCCGATGAGTCCTCCTCAACTTCTGCCTCCGCCAGCAGCACCTCCACCTCAGACATCTCCAGCACCGCCTCATCAACCTCCGCCTCAGCCTCCTCCAGCGCAAGCAGCACCTTCGTCACAAGCACCCTGACCACAGTCACCTCCTCCTCAACCTCCTCCTCCGCAACCCCGACCTCAACAGACGTCATCGCCAAGAACCTCTGCCTCAAGGTCGCAACCGGCCCCACGCCCGGCTCCGTCGTCGCCCTCGGCTCAAACCGCTTCACAATCAAGCCAGCCGGCACCGAAGCAGCCCTCTTCGACCTGAACCTCTCCACCGGCCAGCTCTTCCAGACCAACGGCGAGCTCGTCGCCGTTCCGGCCCCTTACGCAGACGACAACCGCCCCGTCAACGGCTTCACCTCGCGCCAGACCCTGGTCCGCAAGCTCGCGCCCTTCGTCTGCGCCACAAACGGCCAGTCCCTCCTCGTCGGCGTCCCCCTCAACTGCACCGCCTCCGGCGACGACGGCGTCAACCAGAACACGTACTCGCGCTTCTTCTACAACAAGAATTCGGCCGACTCGGTCCTCCGCGTCGCGACCGCGGGTCGTCCCTTCACCAACAACAACCAGGCTATTACCCTGGCTCCCTTCAACCAGGGCGACTGCTAGATTCTTTCTGTGACCGTTCTTTGAAACTGGTTTTCTTTTTCCTTTTTGCAAAACAAATGACAGCCCACGAGGCTTGGAATCTCTGTACTTTTACCATGATTGGGCGGATTTGGGAGCCATAATCATGTACTATATACTTTGGACCCGCGTAATGGATAGCTCACTACATACACTCGTTACAAATTGAACACTTTCTTTTCTGATACATTAGCTTTCAATGACTTTTCCTGACCGCGTCGTGACATTCCGAGTTGACAAAACGACTTGAATGCTTGCCGACGGCATCAATGGGGTTGACCAGCAAAAAGTGAATGTCAAGATTGGTGCCTTGCTGGAGAGAATACAACTCTCCCGAGCTTCAGTCTAAATTTTCGATCCTAAAGTCATTCCGAGTAGACGGCGTTGGTATTGTGGAATTATACGATAATTCTACATGCTGGCTGACATTGCCAGTGAGTATTGACTGAACGAAATAACGTTTTCCTAATTCTTCGTTAGAAATAAACTCACGATAAATCATCTGTTGTATTGAAGCAAAAAATGCATTTCGTAAGCGGGATACATAGAAACAAGGAATGTCAAGAGCTGGTCTGCCAAGAATCCCAACTGGGCCGGCATAAATCCAGTTTCTTGACAACGATCGACTATGCGTTCCGGCCCTTCCGATCCCAGGGGTTCCGAAGGGCATTGCGGGTTTAGTTCCAACATTCATCCGATCCAGATCTCAAGAAACTTGAGCCTGCCGTCACTATCCTCTTCTTGACGAAAGCAAGGTCTCATTGTTGAGCTGAGGTTTGACACACGCGTCTGTCGTTGTCGCTCACGTGCCGCTGTTCGGCAGATTCCTGGCTCGGGCGGCGCGGGGGCCGCCGACCGGGTCCGCAATCGGCCGGGGCGCAAGATCTAAGCCGGAGGGAGCCAGCCCTGCCCCGTGGCCCGTGGGCTAGGAGGCCTTTGCAGGACATCGGAAAGCCACCCGAAAATACCTACCTCGGCACGCTTCGATCCATTCAATCTAGAATGCAATTGACAATGCCACAGTGCTGGATGACGAAGATGGCTCATCAACCGTTCGTACGCCGACGGCAGCCAACATCGGAAGGGAGACCAAAAAAAAAAAAAAAAAAAGAGGCTGTGCACTGCCGTGGTTCGTAACTTCGTACAGAAGTATTCGTAGCGTGCCCACTTTCCGTAAGCATGCTTTTGATCCGTTCGTTCGGTAGCTGTGAGCCACGTTCTCGTAGCATCGAACCGGTGCCCGCCCGATCGTACCTTGATTAGGTGTCGAAGAATAGCAGGGCAGGTGCCGCAATCGAGGCTGAAGCTTATAGCCAGACATCGAATCATTGTGACCAAGCGATCATGACGACCGAAACTTCTTTGATTGAATTCTAGCGTTGAAGCGGGAGCGGAAAAAGCTCGGGCGGGGGATTGAGAATGATACAGAGGCTTGAAGGTGCAGGCTGCAGCTACGGATACCTAAGACGAGTTATCCTAGCTCTCATAAGAATCTTGCTACCTATTGGCTCGCAGATTTGATTTCAGCCCAGTCAACCGTCGATTGTGTGTGCCACTCGTGTCTGCACAGCTGCAGTCATAGTTGACGTTTAACGCCATTCAAAGGCTCTTGATCGAATCTTGATGCGTATAGTTAGGTAGGTCGACGGCGGCCATTCCGAGGGAAGAGATGGACGGCCACTGGGAGTTCCTAGACCCAACTCAACGGATACGCGCAACGGAAGCGAACCCGGCGACCGTCGCACTGTCCTGACGCAGGGACCGCAAAACTGGAACTCGATATGGAGGGCCCCGTCTGCGACGGTCAAGCTTTTTTCTTCTAAGGCCGCAAGGCCAACAATACGGAGAAGAGCGTGAGCCAATGGCCGGGGAAGTCTCCACTGGACGGGAACTATGTACAACTTGGATTTCTCAAAGTGGAAGACGAAGACGGTGGGGCCATTTCTTCCATCACCATGTTTTTTTGTCCCTCCGTCTTTTCCCCCCCTCGAGGGTACGGCCATTTCACTTCTCCACTTTGCCAAGGAAGCTTCGCCACCACAAGAGGGGACCTTCAATTCGCAACTCACCGCGATGGAAGGAGAAAAAAAGAATGGAGAAACGGCCAATTTAGTTCTTCATTTTCAGAGTTATTGGCCTAGGTCATGACGGCGAGTCATCCAGATCATGGTGGGATAATCGTCGCATGGCTTTGTCAGCCCTGACCGTCTCGCGCTGTCTTTCTACTTCACGGCGGATGGAGAGGCAAGCAATACTGATCGAAAAATACCCGTCGTATAATATGTACGCCGTACTATCTATGGGTTGTGTTACGGATGCTTTAGTGGCTGTAATGCTGATTTCGTTGCGAGATTGGCGTACGAGTGTGAAATGTGAAATGCAGGGGGCAGATGTGGGTTCTTGGCACCGCCATGAATCAGAAGAAAACGAATTCGTGATGGGCAGCCGAGGGGACTCACGGCCAACAGGAGACGTGACGAACACTGGTGGAACGTGATAATAAACAGACTGAACCATTCGGTCCACGGGAAACATTGGATGGCGGGCGGCATGTGGGAATGGCAGCGGCAGGCAGATCCATGCCGTCCGATTGAGACCTGCGTCCTCCGAAGAAATGCTGCCGGATGCGCGTCTGAGAAACGTCGTCGTTGAGCCTGGAGGCAAAAACTGCCGGCCGACAGGCGCTACGCCGCTCGCAGCCGCACGCAGCATCTTGATGGCCCAAGCTGGAAGCTGCCGTGAAGGCAGCGAGAACTGGGAAGTGATGGTGTACCTAATACGCTGTACGGAGCTCTTAGGCGTGGCTTTCAAGGACTCGCTGACTGTGCAGCGGCTGACAGCCACATTAGTATCCGTAACAAGCAGCGGCTTGAGCTTGAGCTTCAGATCCAGACATTGAATGCCAGGCGTGCCAACTTGGATTATTAAGGGGACTCCGCCAAGGCCCAGTGTGATGTCGGCGATGATGGCCGGAAAAGTGCTGGCGAGATTGGCACGAAATGAACAAAATATGGCGCCTGGCTCGCCTCGTCTCGCCTCACACGCCAAGGCCCGAATATACCAGCGCCTGCTTGCAAGTTGCGGGCACCGCACCGTGACTTGCCGCACGGCTCCAGACGGGAAGCAAGCCTGGAAACAGCAGGATCGTCGTCGCGCCGCCCGTTTTTCGTATCGGCATTCGTACGGTACTCGTGGGTACGAAGCAACACTGCTGCCAAAACACGTCCGGTGCCCTGCACGTAGACCAGGCCTGGCCATCAGAGACTCAGGGCTTCGAGTGAGGTCTCCAGGACACACAGACGGGGACTTTCGGGGGCTTGCAACTGTTGCCTGTAAAGTCTTTCAGGGGCACAAAGCATCGGTGAGCAAGGCCTGGGAATTATAGGTTAGCTGATGCGCATCAGATCACTGGTGGTCGGTCGATGAGTCGTGAGGTTCTGAGGCACGGATGGGTAGGTACCTGTAGGTATGCACACGCACATCCGTTCACAAAGTGACACACTAGAACAGGAGGGAGTGAGAGGGAGCAATACCTAGACTCACTGAACAAGCATTGAAGGCATCGGAGTGCAGAGTAACCCGACGCTGGCTGGCAAGCTGCAACTCCGTACCTTACATTGCAGCGTCTTGGATTCTTGGCAGTGGAATGAGTCGACAGCGAATCAATCTCGATCAAGGGCCGAGGGAAAGGTGGAGCAGGATATCAATGCTGTCAACGGCCTGGGCCAGGAGAGACCCGTCTGTGGTATCGTGTGGTCCAATCATCGGCAAAGCTGCTATTTTCTGCGTCTCTTCGCCCCCGTGGAGGTGCATCTGGACGAATGTGCCTGTGCCAGAAACAAGAAACTCGAATCCAGGGAATCAAGCGATCAACTTGGGCGCCTCCACGTGTCGATGGCGGTCGGGCTCAGCCCAGTGGGCAGATGGATGGAGCGAGTGGAGGAACTGCGATGCAAGTAAGCTCGACGGCCGCCAGCGTGCTCGTGCGTGCCCAATTCTTTCTGCCTGGAGATCAGGAAGCAATATTGTTGTCAGCGCGCAATTAAAACAGAAGGTAAATGCGTGGTGATGATGGCCAGAGTGTACGAGGATCCCGTTTGGGAGTTGATGGCAATGCAGCAGTCAAGAAATCAACCCCCAAGGCAATTCGTAAGTGCACACAGTCACGCAGTGAGAGTCGTCACTCACCCAATTGCTGCAAAGGCAACTGCAAAAAGAAGAAGAAGGAGCAGTCCTGATGAAGTGGAGCCGCATGGCCCCTGTTTCAGCTCCGCCCCCCTGCTCCTTCCACCGGTTCTCACTGGCTTCCCACCTGGGTCCGAAATGTGGGTTCCTTCCCCGGGGCTGGCCGCTCCAAGTGCCCCACACCCTTGTCTTTCACTCCTTCCCTTGGCCTGACATTTTTTTTTTGTAGACTGGGGCAGGAACAGGAGGAAACACGCGCCTTCCATTGGGTGAAGCGAGGCAGGCATTGGCCGTTTGACGATCCGGCAGCGGGAAAGGTGTGAAGGTCTGGACTGAAAAGGAAAGGCGCCAAGGGGTGCATCTGTGGCCTGCAGGAGCGAATGTTCTTTCTCAGAGGAAGGAGTGACCCATTGGGCCAAGGAGTGGTAGTGCTTTGGAAGCAGGAGCGAGAAAAGACGGTAAAAAACAAATAACATGGTCATGGAAAATAATAGTGAAAAAATATCGGTGGCCGCAGACGCGACGGTGACATTTCTCTCCTCTTGGCTGCTGTTCGCCTCGTACTTACTTAACAAAACATCTCCTATTCGTATTTCTTCCTCCTACACTCACTTCCTCCTTCTGACTCTTTTCCTTCCTCTGAAAACCGCCCTCCTGTCACTACTATCCGCCATACTTGTTCATCTTTTCTTTTCGTCCGACACTCGCTTTTCACCAATTCAACCCCCTGATCACCAAATTCCTACTTCACGGTAGCCGTACCTGCGCTTACCACACCATCTCACCTCCTGGCCCTGGTCAACGTCCACACCATCAGCGCCCTTTTCGAGTTTAACTCCCGTCTAATATCCCAACCTCACACAAGGTCCCCCCTCCTTCTCTCACCATCTTCCCGACCAATTTCGTTACCCCTTCCAGCGCTACCGCTTCATATACCAAACACTCCCGCGCCAAAAGCTGCCTTACCGTCCTTACGTAGTACGGTCCTTACTCTTTTCGACCGACCATCCCTCACTCCCGCCGCCATCGCTGCCGATTGACGGACAGGGTCTGTCTATAATTGACAAGTTAGGAGCATATCAATAAGCTCCTTCTTCCCTTCCCGCTCCCCTTCTTCCTTTCCTCTCCCGGATATGCCACACCTCAACACCTCGGCCTACGAAGTTCCAACAATCAATATACCAACGAACGACTCCGGAGTCACGCCTCACATCATGGCTGAAGAAGGCGGCCACGCGCCTACGGGCGGTAACAACCACAACCCTGCGAGCGACAACCAGCACCACCAGGATTTCACCATCAAGCCGCGCATGACCGACTTCAACTCAGAAGAGCTGCGCGATACCATGTCCCCTACGGGCCCCATGACCCCGAACCCGTTTAGCAGAAAGAACACCAGCATTGACATTGACGACTACTTCACCGGTCCTCGCGACATTCTCAAGCACTCCAAATGGCCTCTGTTCATGCAAATGCACGGCAGCATTTTGCCCAAGATGATTGTTCCCCTGATCTGGATGTCTTTGTGGGCTGCCGCTATCACCGTCATCGACAAGTACCGTACGACTATGGGTGTCGACTCCGTCTTGCTTACCGTCCTGGGTTTCGTCGTCGGTTTGGGTCTTTCTTTCCGCAGTTCTACCGCCTATGAGCGCTACGCCGAGGGTCGCCGTTACTGGGCCCAGCTCATTCTTGCGACACAGAGTCTTGGCCGCGTCTTCTGGATCCATGGTGGTGACAATGAGGGTATCGATCCGAGACAATCGCTGCTCCGCAAGGTTGGCTGCATGAACCTGCTCCTCGCCTTTTCCGTCTCCCTGAAGCACAAACTTCGCTTCGAACCCTACACCCAGTACGAGGACCTCGAGCATCTCGTCTCCCACATGACGACCTTTGCGCAAGAAGCCACGTCTGCCGAGCCCGAGAAAATGACTCTGAAGAAGAAGAACTTCTTCAAGGAGACTGGCGAGTACCTCGGTGTTTCTTTCGCCGCCAGCAACCCTCGTAAGACCATCAAGAAGGCTTCCCGACCTCTCGGCAACCTGCCCCTCGAGATTCTCTCCCATATCTCTTGCCTCGTTGACAAGATGGTCGAGGATGGCCAGCTCAAGGTCCCTATGCAGCAGACTCTCGCCTACAACAACGTTGCCCTCCTGAACGACATCATGACCGGAACCGAGCGTGTCTTGACCACGCCTCTCCCCATTGCGTATGCCATCGCCATCAGCCAGATCACCTGGGTCTACGTTATGCTGCTTCCCTTCCAGCTGATTGACAAGCTCGGCTGGATCACCATTCCCGCCACCGTCGCTGCTTCCTACATCATTCTCGGTATCCTCTTTATCGGTCGCGAGATTGAGAACCCCTTCGGCGAGGACGTCAACGATTTGCCTCTTGAGGTCTACTGCGAACAGGTTGCCTCTGAACTGGACATTATCGCCTCATTCGAGAAGCGCGACCCCTACCGCTTCATGGAGTCTTCCCAGAACCTGCCCCTGTTCCCCGCTAGCATGGCTCCCTACCACATCTGGATGGGCCGTTCCGAGAACCGCGTCCGTGAGGCGATCAAGTCCAAGCACAACACCGTCTTTGAGTTCCGTAAGAAGGTCATTCTCGAAAAGGTGGCGTCAAGGGCCGGCAACACCGCAACAGAGAAGAAGCCTAGCAGCGAAGGCACTACTACTATTAACGGCGATCACAATGTCTAAACAGACCGCCTGTGCTTTCGCTTTGCTTCGAGTCTTTTCTTCATCTCTCTTCCTCCCCTCTATTTGCATCAGAAAGGGTTTGGGCAAGAGGGGTTTCAGCGATTTGCGTCAAGGAGCATTTACGGTACGGAAAAACAAAAGATTCTTTCATACATGGCCCCGACAGGTGGCTTTTTGCGGCATAGGAACGGTTTCGGATCCTTCTTTTCACTGTAATTACCTGACTCCTGGATGGCATAAAAGGACAGGTGTGGTTTTGAGCACGGCATTTCCTCTCATGGCATTGAGACGACAACAGAAACAACATACCAAAATTGAATGCAAAACATTTCAAAAAGGACTTTCTTCAGAGTGCCGAGTGAACTATATTGAGCAATATGCAATCGTGTCTTGATCTCGCTGCTGACTCTCATACTCGGAATAGGCATTGTTCCTCCACCTTGACGACAAAATCACATCCTCGATCTCGGCCTGGGCACTATCGAACAACGGCGCGGGCCGCCCTCCGTAAAGTGGGTGTGCGAGTGGGTTTCCTCGGACCTCGATTGACTAGGGTCTGAGGCAGAACGTCAGACCAAGCGGAAACCAAATCAAACGTATAGTATATGCGCACGACTTTTACTTATAGGTTACCTTGGATCGAAACAAGGGGCCATTTCCTCACCTACGAGAACCACGACGTCGATTCATGGGCCATTCTAGACTTTTGCGCAATGCTCGATCTTGCGACTTTGCTTCCGCCCGGGGGCCCGGCGAATGGTAGTCGACCCAGGCTCGGGGCATCGGTCATGTTCATACCCCGGTCTTGCAACCTCTCGGAGGTTTTCCCGGTATGGATATCATACTTGCCTCCGGCAAGCCGAGCCGGCCGCCCGTCGATGTAGCGCCCGGCTCCGCGTTGTTTAGTTTGGGACCGGAAGGTGGATTTTGACGCCAATGGAGGGGAACGCCACGTAAACGCCACGAGAATCAGTGTCTTGGGACGGACCCGCCGGTGTAACCGAGATTTTTACATCATATCTGTCCACCTGCTCAAGCAGCCATGCCTGCCATGGTAGGGCTTTCATCTGACAAGGCGTGACAGGTCGATCTGGTCGATTCCGAGTCTTCGGACCAGATTTCCGGGTTCCTATCGATCGCCCCCAAGGGTCGCTTTCTCCACTTGGCTGAAGACACCGTCGCGCCTCACTACGTATGTGCCTTGTGTGCGTACTTTGGTGTGCGACAGGATCCACGGAAGAAATGGACTGAACGACTCATTCCCTACGACTCAATTGTTATCTTGAGGAAAGTTGCAACGATTGGTAGCACCGGGGAGGTTCATGTTCGTCGCACGCTGAATTCGGAGCTGGTTCGTGCATGGACTCTGTTATCGGCCGATATTTCTACACGGCGCCTTGTAGCGGGCGAGACATACCGCTGAGAAACAGAACATGTTCAAGTGCTGAAAGAAGCTCAGGACGTTTTGACGAAATGCTAACAAGTTACCGGCTCCCATTCCGAATTCGGTGGTTCGAATGCGGCCATGGGAATGGGTACATGTTTCAGGAGAGGCGAAAGTTCTTCTACGATGAAGATGAATTTGATACAGGAGCAAAAGATGGACTGGCGTGACTGAGTGTTTAGTTTTATCGAACCCAGGTGGGAAGAAGATCCAGCCACGAGTGGGCGCACTCTAAGCGTGGATTGGTTCGCCGGATCCGGAGCGGCCATCGTGCAGCCGGGGACGCGGCGTCTGAGACATTCTCTTTCCGAACGCATGCCGGGAATGGACTGAGGCTCGTGTAAGCGCCGAAGTTTAAGCCCGTGGCGTTCTTTTGCGCGTATATGTGGTAAAGGCCTTCCCTTTTTCACCGTGGACGGCCCTACCTGTCTTTTCTGGTTCTGCTCTTCTCTTCGTTTTTCTCAATTCCTTGTTCTTGTCTTGAACTGTCTTGCTTTTGTTCGACTACATGCTGTCATCATTCACAGTCGTGTCTGAAAAGGGTAATATCAGTTGAGGGCTTCAGGTCCCCTAGCTTCCAAGCAGCTCGGAGGGGCTGCGAAGCCAACCTCGCACTCGCTTGGAGAGAAACGAACCGAAACACGACTGGGACTCCCGTCGCCCAAAAGGACGGAACCCAGATCCCCGATGCGCGTCTCGAAATAAAGATTGAAAACAACCAGGGCATCGAGATTACTCAATGTTGATCTGGCCTGGGCTAGAAAAGGAAGACATGGACGTGTCTTCCAATGAGACCACCGAGGGAGGCTTCGGCTCGACGCAGATGCAGGCGCTCTCTCACGAGAGCCTCGCTAACATGATGCTCGGCGTCATCATCGCGGTGCTCGTCGTCACGACTGTTTTTGTCGGGCTGCGGATCTACGTGAGGGCGCGGGTTATTAAGAAGTGGGGTGCCGACGATACGATGGTGACGCTTTCGTTTGCTACGGTGGCTTTCCATGGGATCATGCTATGTTTGGGTAAGTTTGTGATATTGAACTGATTGGATTTAACCGCGAAGGAGTAGGTGTTCAGATGGAGAGGACAATCATGGAAGAACACTGTATGAGCTGACGTGGGTGAGAGGGACACAGGTACCAAATTCGGACTTGGAAAGCATGTCTGGATGACGCAGACACAAACAATTGAGAAAGCTCAAAAGGTTAGCTTTTCCAAACATGGGAATTCCATCTCTGCCTCAGATGCTAACTGTACATGCCTAAAAACAGCTCGCAATGTTCATAATGATGATCTACAGCATCGCCTTCATCACCATCAAGATCGCCTTCCTCCTCCAATACCGCCGAAGCTTCCCTCTTCTCATGGTCGAGATGCTGTGCAATGCGGGCATCGCGTTTCTCGTTCTGTTTGGAGTATCCTTGATGGTATCGGCGGGCATCACGTACAGCTTGGTCCTCAAGCGCGAGATGACGGATTCGCCCGTCAGTGTGTTGGGATGGTGGCTTGCCAATGCATCAATACACCTGCTTACGAACATCTTCATCTTCGTTCTGCCGTTACCGTTGCTCGGAAGGCTAAGACTTCGGCGCGTGGAGAAGCTGGCTCTCGTCATCAGCTTTACCTTGGGGCTACTGTGAGTTAAAACCCTTTCTTCCTTCATGAGAAGCCTTGGTACTAATGCGGAATTGTTTCCGCCCAGAACATGCGCAGTATCCGTCATGCGGATCGCATATCTCCCAGGGTCTTTTGACATGGTCGACATGACGTACGATGGGATATCCATCATCCTCTGGTCCGTCGTAGAACTCTCTTGCGCAGTCATCTGCTGCTGTATCCCCACCCTCCGACCGCTCGTTGAACGAAGACAACGAGGCCTCACCGACGACTACGACGACGCCACCATCTTTGGCGGAGGCATGTTCAGAGAGGACATGACTTTCGGCGAGGGCCCGCAACGCGTTCTCCCAGGTATGAACGGGGTCAACAACGAGAGGATATCGTCGTCCATCAGCTGCGCCTCGGAAACGGGCATGAGGAAACCCGGTCCGACCTTTTTCTGGCTACGCACGCGGAAGCAGAGCGACCACTCGAGCATCAATGGTCTCGACGACATTGAGCCCGTGCCCATGCCTCTGCACGCGGGGCCCATGATGGCGGCGGCCGCTGCCGCGATGCCGGTGGTGGAGGTTCACGGGATCCGGCGGGAGAGCGAGCACGGCATCGTCGTTGTTGAGAGTGAGCGCGTCGAAGGGGGTGTGGAACGTGAGCGTGGGATCCCTCGACGGGCGAGCGTGAGGAGTAGTTTGCGGAGTGATAGCAGTCTCGGCGTGGCGCTGCGTAGGGATCTGAGTGTGAGGAGGCATATGAGCATAGCGTTAACGGAACGGGATTCGGATGATGATGTGTACTATTTTGGCGTTAATGAGGAGGATGTGGACTTGGAATGCCCGACGCCGCTGAGTCCGCCGCCAAAATGTCGGAAGTCGACTAGCTCTTGATGGGTCGAAGGAGGTCTATGTAGACTTTGTAAAACATACTGTACAGCATTTGGGTGGTATGATTTTCGATTCTTTCATGGCGATTTTGGAGCTTTGCATTCACGTGGCGGGACCCAAGGGGATAAATTAATGATGAAGAACATTTTGGATCTACATGCATTTAAAACCCGCTCAGTATCAATCTATTCGCAGACCAGCATCTTTCAACAGAGGTAAAATCTTCTCGCCAAAGTACTCCAGATCTGGTGCAAAATCATAAAAGTTGATCTGGACACCATCAATGCCAACCTTGTGTAGCGCATCCAGCTGCTTAACGACTTGCTCCGGCGACCCAATAATCTCAATATTCCCTCCCAGATTCAACCCCTTATTCTCCTTGGCATCCTTCCTACCCCGCCAAGCATGAGCATCACTATCATACGCCCCGTTCGCCGTTCCAAACTTCTTGGTGCCCGCCTGGATCTTGGCTCCCTCGGCGATGCTCTCCGCGTACGCCCATGCCTCCTCAGGCGTGTCTTTCGATACAATGATCGGGTTGATGATGATCTTGACCCCGCTGCGGCCCTGGGCTTCTACAGCGGCCCTGATGTTGGCAATATGGGCCGGCAGGGTCTCGAGCGCGCTGTCAATGTGCGCCGTCCCCGGCGAGGTAATGAAGATTAGGTCAGAGTACCGGGCGGCGAATTCGATGCCTGCGGGCGAACCCGTCGCGTTGACGAGGATCGGGCGGCCAAACTGTGGCTTCGGCGTGATCCACGCATTCTCGACGCGCCACGGCGAGACTTTACCCTCGTACGAGATGTTCTCCGTCTCATTCCAGAGACTATTCACCACGTCAAACAGCTCGCCAGCCATCCGGTACCGCTGATCATGCTCAATGCGCTGCCGGCCAAACATCTCGTGCTCCACGGCCCGATGACCCGTAACTACATTGATACCCCAACGGCCCTTGGCGATGTGATCCAGCGTAGCGCCGTACTTGGCAATATGTAAGGGATGAAGCGGCCCGTAGAGGACATGCATGGTGGAGATGAGCAGAATAGATTCCGTCACGGCCGCCATGGCACCCAGGGCGACGAAGGCGTCGAGCGAAGCCTCACCGTCGTAGCCGCCTTTGGGGAGCCACTGGGTGCGGCTGAAGGCGAGTTCGAAGCCGAGCTGTTCGGCGCGGCGGACGAGGGCGACGTTGTAGTCGAAGGTCCAGGTGTTTGTTGTTGGGTGGGTGGAGAAGTTGATGTCTTGGAGGTTGAGGAAGAGGCCTAGTAGAAGAGGTTGGCGGGAGGCTTTGCGGAGGGGGCTGTCTTGAAAGTCGAGGGGGCCTTTGAGTTCTGGGCCGCCTTCGCGGACTGAGGTTGCAGACATGGTGGCAGAATACCTGCAGGCTTCAAATTGAGTGATGATATGTAGTGAGGCAGAAACGTCTTGTTCTCATGTTGAGGTTATGTGATGAGAATGAGAGCTGAGGCGTCTTGATATACGTGCTGTTTCCTCATTGGCATTTGGCATCAAGCGAGTTGGTTATGTAAGTTGGAGATGACGCGCAAGTGAGGAGCAATGTCGAGATCGCATCCTGCGCCGGTTCATGTGCATGATAATTGCCGACCATCTCCGCCATCGGCCAACTTTGAGCACGCCATCGAGTGTTATCTCAACCCTCCACTACTTGCAACGGCATATGAGGTGCGTGATTACTACTGTCTGCATGTACTAGCATGTAACTTTGGATTGATAGGATGATGGTGCCAAACTTCGGATGATCAAAAGTAAGTAGTGACTTCATTAACTAGTCAAGGTTGAGATTCTAGAGCTTTAACCTAGCTGCCTCAGACTTGACAATGGTCGGTACTTCATCTTCTAGACTCTTCTCCTGTGGCTTCCATCCGAGAACCTTCTTCGCACGCAAGGCAGAAGCTCGCGAATTCAAGCCCCAGCTAGCTGCCTCGAACCCAGCAGATGACTTGACGGCCTCATCATAAGACAACTCCCGTACCTCGGGCTCTTGCTTAATGAAGCCCTGCTCATGTGCTGCCTTCCCAACCAGCGTCGACAAGTCACCCCAAACATGCTCGCCATTCTCCGTGAGGAAGTATCCCTTGGCACCCCAAATCTCCTTGTCCTCCTTCCGAGATGGGTCGAGCGCGGCCTCGACTAGCAACTCAAACACCACGCTGAGGTCATGAACGTGAACGTTGTTCCACCGGGCAAGTCCCTTTCCAATGCGGGGACTGTAGCCTTCCTTCAGCACAAAAGCAGCCAGTTCGTACACCTGACGACCTCTTCCCGACACGGGGCCACGCCCTTGGCCATAAATTGTGGGAGGGCAAACAATGGCAGTCTTGACGGAATCGGCGTGCTTGTTGCCGGTCTCGAGGACAATCTCGTCCACATTGCGGTGGAATGCGGCAGCTGGCAAATTGACGAGCTCGTCAACGCCATCGTAATCGTTGAAGACCTTGTCGTCGTGCTCGCCAAACGTCTTCTTCACTTCCGAGTCGAAGTAGGTCAGGATACCGGTGCCGCCTGTGTGCAGCCAGAACCCTGGCCGGGATGGCGAGTGGCCTGATACGAGTCCCTTTGCAATAGCCTTGGCTGCACCTGCGTGGTCTGAAGAGTCGGCGGTATCTGAGCGAGGTGATATGTATGTCAGTGAGGGGGTCTAACTCGTGTTTGAGATATAGACAACTTACGAAGTACGACATCAGCCCATGCTGCCTCGCGCTCCAGGGTTTCCGAATCATCGAGTCCCCCAAGGACAATCCTGGCTTTCGGGTACTTCTCGAGCACCTTGTCTGCCTTTTCCTGTGTTCGGATGAGAAGCGCGTATTCGAACTCCGGGTGCTTCTGGTAAAGCTGGTAGAGGGCGTCGCCGCCGATGTAGCCCGTAGCTCCTGTGATGAAGATCTTGGCAGTCATTGTAACGCTTTGTATCGTGTACCGTGAAGATGAAGAAGCTGAATTGAACTTTGGGCTCGCGTTATAAATGGCGAAAAGTGATGTTATCACTGGCGTGATTTACGTGTGACTTACGTAGCTAATTGTTGCTTTCTTCTATGACGTCGGCATGGATTTCTAATCGTGAGTAAACCGCTCCCGGAAGTATGTTTAACCACCTAGGGAGAACGGGAAGTGATTTCCGTTTTGCCTCTCCCCACCGGTTGCGAGCAATCATTGGCTTCTGTCATGTTAAGAACGATGTCCAATATTCCTAGATGTATCGCTAGTCGAATTAAGCTTATTTTCCTGATGACATGAAGATTTTCTGCTTTTACCAGGAGAGCCGTGCGATCGAGTTGAGGCTGCCCACGTTGGCGGGGTATCGCAAAATGCCCCTCACTTCTATTTTCACATGGTCCCACCTTCGTCAGAATCCGAGCCCGCCCTGCTAAATCAGGGGGAGAAGACATTCCGACAACGTTGCCTTGAGCCTCATACTCTGTCTGCGTACTTACATGAACCACTCAAATGCGGCATATCTGTTCGTTCATGAGGAATACGTCCATATGTGGCTGTGAACTTTCACAGTCTCCGGATTGGCAAACTCCAGCGCCGCAAAAGTCTTCATATCTGCCGCAGCGGCCATAAATGCTGCAGCAAGTTCCCTGCTTGCCAGCACACTTGCGATTCCCGTTGGCATATCCGCAGGTCCCATCGGTGGTGTACACCTTGTGGCCCCAGCAAATACCCTCCCAGCAAGTGCCAGGAGCACAGTCTATGCTGAAGCACGGTGGACAGGGTCAGCATCTGCGAGTTCCGGTGATAGACAGCCATCAATATCAGCGAAAGATCGGGACTTTATCACTTACTCTCTCTGACCACATCGCCAAGTCTCAGAGTTGCAGCATTGCCCATTAGTCCCGACACAGGTCACGCCTGGGCGCGACGGACCACAGATGCCATCCCACGCCCTTTTCGGTTCAACAACTAAAGCAGGTAGAAAGGTAAGTTTGATTACAGTCAAAACTCGTGCATTGGGGTCACGTACATCCACGAGTGCAGTATGAGGCGCAAGGAAGTATGTTCCCGCAGTCTCGGTCCAGAGAAGGGTTGAGGAGGAAGAACTTGTCTAGTGTAATCCCGTAACGAGTTGCGAGCTCTTGGCAGGTCTCCGGACCCACGTTCTCATTGGTGTCGCTAGCATAGCGACAGTTGATCTCTCCAGGCTTTGTATCGGCACCTCTGATCCCATGAATGGTTGTGTGAGTTGTGCATGCGCGTGGTCGTGAGATCGTGGCCGCGGGCCGGCCGGGGGTTGTGGAATCTTCCCAAGTCACCGGCTTGCATTTTCCAGTGCTAGCGAGGCCAGATGATAGCGGAGTGATGCAGTCCACCGTCGTGGCAAAGAGAAGGATCGCAAGACTTGCAATCCCGCCGTTTTCGAAAACACTACCAGGCTTAGGATACATTACGACTCCGCTTCGGGGTGAGAGTTGATGCAGGGAAAATGAAAGCAAGTATCCGTGTGCTTGGCGAGCGTTTCAGTGATACTTGTGCGCTTATGCCTGAGGAGATTTTGAAAACGCAAACTCCGCCAAGTGGCCAGATCGCGAGAGCACAAGACTGTTCAAAAGAACTAAAGAAAGTGAGGTAGTCTAGGGAACTTTTGTTAGTCGCCATGACAACATTAGGCAGCAGCCTCCCGCTAAAAGTAATACGATGGTGGCTGATACGGGAAAGCAGCGAGCATCAATAAGAGCTCTGTTGCATGCTAACTCCAGTCTCTATCTCAGTAGTCCATGGGCGATAACAAGCTGAGATTGAATTGGTCTGTGGCGGCTCGCTTTTCGGTCGTGCTTGTCGCCATGTCGTCGATACCCTCGGCGCTTCTCAAGAGCCGCCTCCTAATTGAGAATGAGCCCTTAAGCATGTTTCACGCTTCACTTTAGAAGGTGAATAAATGCTTTTGTTTCTCGATGACCGTGTAATTATTTGCAGTGGTATTTGTATTCTTTACGAGTCATTTAGGCTGGAGAGCAATGGCGGGGCCGCTCCATATTAGCTGCCGAAACCCGGCACCGAAACCGAAGGGGAATCGCTCGCATCATTCAAGATACGCGAATTCGAAATCCTGGTCAACTCAACCCCATCGATTTCTGCCAGAACGGAGAGAATTGAATCTCTTGCCGGACGAGGATGGTTGAGTCAGAACTGCTACATGAAGTAAAAATCGACGTGAAATCGTTGCTTAATGCGGCGTAGATAGCTCGTAGTCAGAGGAGCAGCTGGAACCTGCCGTGATGGGCTTCAGTTAAGCTAGACACCTGCCGACATCACCTGGAACGTATTAGACAATCGAAACACCTGGCGAAAAAATACTAAGTAGTAATTTGCGCACCCGAATTTGGTAGGCAAATCGAAACCAACGCAGCACTTGTCCAAAAATGAGAATAAGTCGCCGGAACGGCACCTCAGTTCACCATGACAAGGGGCAATGGAACACCTGCTAGGGTCAATGCCTGGCGGACACTGACGCCAAGTAAAACCACTATAAATATACGCTGGTAGATTTCGGTCTCTTCCGGTGCAGTACAACTGCCACGGGGATCCAGCATTGGTTACATCAGAAATCAACAATTGGCGGAGTTGACTTGTGTACTAATGAAAAATCATCTTTAGCTCGGCTGGAGTGTAAAACGAACCACTCCGTCGAATGAAATGACACTTGTCGCGGTGAAAGCTTGATTATAGTACACTATATCCGGTGAATCCGGGAATATCTCCAACCCAGCACTGATGGATTGGCATGGCTATCAGCGTTGGCCTGACTAGATTCTTTCCATAAGACATGACTAGTACCCCTGTGATGTCAAAGGTCTTCCAAACGTAGTGAAAATACCTCGCATGCATTCAGCAAGTAGGTAGCATACCACTGTGTTTTATCATGTTCCAGTGCCATCCTTTACTCCTCATCTGCAAAGAAGGACTCAAAATAGGATCGTTCAATCATGGCGACCGATTTCTATCACCAAGCACCATTCCGACATTCAGAAAGTATCCAAGTTGACTCCATGCCCCTGACGGAAGGGTGATCGTCATTGAGCCTCGGTCTTGCCGCTTTACCTACCTTAAATGACGACGGGTCTTACCTCGAACTTAGTTCTGCCTTTTCATATCTGTCAATTTTGAGAAATGGCCTATGGAGCGGTGTCACATGAAGTATATCTGGCGGCTTTCTTCAGTGATTTATAAGACATGAGAGAATATAAGTGTTCGTTGTATCTCGTTATATCTCATGGATGATATTTTATCAGACTAAACGCCTCTCACTGTGCCTCAACCACTTGCCTTAGACTTTTGCATCACCAGCCTGAATCTTTAGACTCCTGCCTAGGCAACTGGTCTCTTTCAATCATGTTGCTTGGTTACTTCATTTTTACCCTACTATCTATCGTTCTTAACGTCACCAGCGTCTATGCCACTCCCGCCCACAATGGAGACATAGCCAAAGACGTATCCTTACACAAGCGAGAGGCCGAAAAGCTGCAAGCAAGGCTGGTATGCTATCACAAACAATCTTATCACGTAGCTATCGTGATCGACCGCGACGAATATGACGTATCCTATCGCTATCACGCGACCCAAAAGGGCCAAACCCGAACTTTCAAGCTCGACCGCGATCGCCGTGAGTCAGGCAGCTACGTCGATTCTCTGATTCCGAAACTTGTCGCCAATATTCCTATCAACGGGTACGTCGACACCTTCGACGAAGTCGACGAGCTTATCAATGACACGGATCTCCTCCCCTCAAACGGATACGACTGCTGGCAATACCTCAAGAATGCGCTGAATGCAATGCGACAGAGCGGCTGGCTGACGCAGTCCGAGATGGACTCTGCCTATGACGAACTTCTGCAGAAGGCTCAGGATAATGGGATGACTTTGACTTGCCAGGCTCTTTGAGTTGGGACGACTATTGGAACTTGTGAATCTCAGTACTTGTGGAAACTTGGGCTACGAGTCACATTCGGATTGTTCGATCGAAGATGTATTACAAGACATACTACCTGTTTGTGACAAGAACTCAGCAAAGTGTTACAAGAAGAAAAGGGGTTGGTAGCAGACCGGATCAAGATCCGAAATGCAACACTTTGGGAAGTTCGTGAGATGCAACAAGATCCATCAAGCATTAAGAACCTTTACCAATAACTGTGAACCGTGGCCTGTGAGTACTGAGAAGCTACGTCTTGGCCTGACTACCTATACCTGAATACATGTACCTGTCATTTCCTCAAGTAAAACAAAATGAGAAACCGAACCCTCCCAGAACAAGTTGTGTATTATAACCATTAAATCGTCTGTTCTATGTTGTACTCCATGTGATAGTGAATGCCATCAGTCAAAATCTGATACAAGAGTGATATTAGTAGGGGAAATATTACCAGTAGACGTCAGGTAGCGTGAATCGGTTGGATAATTGAGCCCCCACGAGGATATTTTATGGTCGCTTTCGAGAGTAAGGTAGATAGGAAGGGAGATTCTCTGCAACGATACAGATGGAGCATGGAATATAGACGTTCGAATACAACGTGAACGCATCATTCATGTCATGAGAGAAGCTGTGGAGAAGTCAACATTGCATGGTTGTTACAGTAAATAGGCAATGCTGTGCTGACTTGTACTTGAGTCTGTTATGATTGACTGAGAGAGACTACTTCACCAAATACTTAAGTACTCAGGAAGAGCTTGTCAGAGGAACTTTGACTTTATAGCGTGGCTGGATTAGACTGTTCTAGCTTATCTTATCTCTCCCCGGGCTATCAAGTACAACAGCGTATGTAGGCTAATGGTGTTCGCTGTCATGAAAGCTTGATCCGACTAACTTATCAAGTCTATGACTTTCCGTTGAGCTGATGCGGCATAGACATAAGCGCAGGCTCTAAAGGGCTTAGCAGACAGCTGAACAGTGGCTGCCTAATTCAAGAGAGTGAAATGCCATGATGACAGTCACAGCCACCCCGACAAATCCTTCGGGCAGTTTCTTGTGTCATAAGCTTACGTTTTGATTCTCCATAAGAGTTCAGCGAGACGCCCACTGTGGAAGACCAGCCCAACATCTCAACATCCCAATTATCATGAAAATTCAAACAATTTGACGTATGTTTTTTTGCTCCCCTTCACTTCGAAAGTCGAGACATCCCGTTATCGAGAGCCCCGTCTCATGGTCCATCGACCTGGCCAATCAAAGACTCTGGGCGTCGCTCTTCATTGTTGGCTGGCCTGAGCTATGCTAATATTGGTTGGCTCGCATTGGACCCTTGTCGCCCCGCAGACGCACCATGAAGGAACATCCGAATTATTATCTCCAGACGCCAGATTTCCTTCTTCTCCGCACGCACGCCTGCCGTCGCCGATGTGTTTGTTGACATTACACGGCTAGGTCAAGCTTCCCACACCCGCTCCGGGGTCATGAGAACCGCAGGTGGCTTGCCCCGTTATCGCTTCGACGGAGAGGCTGGCCAAGTGGGGTCGTGGCCTTAGGTACGCAGACGGCCTGAAGCAGAAACACGATGGCTCGAAAGGGCAGTCGGAAGACTAGAACTGGCTGCATAACATGCAAGTGAGTGTGCCTGAGAGTGTCCATTTCCTCGATCGGTACACAGTGAGAATTGAGAACTTGCCTTAGATGGTACCTCGTATCTAACTCTTCATGACCAAGTAGGATACGCAAAGTGAAGTGTGACGAGACCAAGCCAACCTGCAATCGCTGCGCAGCCACCGGCCGCCAGTGTGATGGCTACAGTCCAGCGCCCTCGCCAACAAACAAATCCCAACTCCGCCGCTACCGACCGCACCATGTCTTTCCGGGAGCAGACGGGGTCGGGGAGGGCAGAGCCTTGCAGTTTTTCTGCGAGGTAGCCGGTCCTTACATGTCGGGTGCCGTGGACCCTCATTTCTGGCCTAAACTGGTAATGCAGTTCACCAGCTTCGAGCCTGCCGCGCGCCACTCTGTCATTGCCATCAGTACCCTCTGTGAACGTCTACAATTCCAGGAGGACATGGATGAAGAGATCCTCTTGAAGGACGATCTTTACGCCTTGCAACATTATAACACAGCTATCCATGACCTCAGGACTATGACCTCCCCTGAGCGAAGTCCTGTCATACTGCTGGTGTGTCTGCTGTTTATCACTATTGAATTCCTACAAGTCAACCGTGAAGAGACGGTAAAGCACTTGAAACACGGATTCCAGCTTCTGAAAAGCACAATCAGGGACTATGCCTGGACTAAGGAACACTTGCTGCCTCTGTTTCGACGATTGAGCATCTACGCTTTCCTGCACGCGACCGATCCTAGAGACTTTCCCAATCTGGAAGGTCTCGAGCATCCGATTCCCAGCAGCTTTTCAACATTTTATGACGCCCAAAGAATGGTTGACGACATCTTCAGCCGCACCATGCGGTTGGTGCGGAATGGCGACCCTTATAGAATATACCCGGAAGAACACCAAATTGTGCCGCCTGACTTACTCGATGAGCAAGCCAGTCTTGCGTCATCACTAGATCAGTGGAAGATACTATTCGATGCATTTGAAGCCCGGCCCGCATCACCACCGAGCGAGCCTGTTCCCGGGCAAGAGACTCTAACAACGGCGTTACGATACGTCATTGTGTCACGATACGAGTGTTGCAGAATATGGCTGAACACGGCGTTTGGTGACAAAGAATACGACTACGACAGTCACTTGGCTGTATTCAAAGCGATGTCCACAGAAGCAGGGATAGTAGATCCGGAGGTCCTTGCGACTTTTGAAGGGTCTCCTTACTTCACATTCGACACCGGCTACCTTCCTTCAATCTCACTAATTGCAACGAGATGTGCGCATTTGGAGGCGACATTAAAAAATCTTAGACTGAAGCCACTTCCAGGCCTCCCGAGAGAGAATATGTGTCTGCTAGCCCAGGCCGGAGATTGTCTGTGCGAAGCGTTACCAGCATCTTTACGGAACCTTAGTCAACTGGAGATTGCGGAGTCCAGTAATACTTGACTCTACTTAGAGAGCTCTACACATATATGAAAATGACCGTCTAGTAAAGCATCACGCTGTCCGCAATGTGCCTTTTTCCGGTTACTGCACTGGTGGATGTCCATCCAGGACCCACGAGTTGATTAGTGAGGCAGACTCGGCCGGCAGGTCGAATGGTGCCAAGTGACCAGAGTTGAATATCTCGGCATAGGTGAGCTCTTTGTAAGACTTCCACCTGCCAGCTACCTTAGCGTCATGGTACCAAAGAGTCATCTCTCGGAAGCGGAAGAAGGGGTGTCCATGCCATGCCAGTCCCTCGTTGACGAGCCGCCGCATTCCAGCTGCATTGCAGTATAAATCTTTGTCGCCCACGTATATAAGAACGCGAATCCCCTGTAAGAGTTTTCAGTAAGTTTCAATACAGGCCTTGTTCTGTCCTTGGGCTATTTACCTCATCGAGAAGCCTGTTGACGTACTCATCGCTGGACTTCCACAAGTCACCCACGCTCTCCCACTGCTTCAGTATTTCGTACGAGATTCCCTCAAACGAAGCATCTTCGTTAACTCCGAGGGCAACCTTTACCTTTGTCTGGTTTAAAAAGGCGTCAATGTGGCCTAGCTCGGCGTAGCATTCTTCCGAAGGACCATCACCACAACTTCGTCTCCAGTCATATGGGTTGCGCCTCAATTTGTCGACAACGTAGCCGCTCATGGACGAACATTTCTCGTGTGTTTCGATACAAGCTCGGGATGTCCATCCTTCATCATCGCCTGTGCCTTCGCAGACACCTAGATTCTGCTCGCACCAAAGGTTGAGTGGGGCCCATTCGATGCACTGTGAGGTGCTTAGCAGACTATCAGGCCCGGAACAAAGCGCTTCGAAAGTCCCTGGATTCTGAATACGAAGTCGGATTAATCCGTTGCCAATGAGAATGCCCTTCAAGTTGATGAGCGGGACCCGCGAAGGTAGGCGGACCGGTGAATGATCTCCTGCCCAATGATGTTCGTTGTTTTGAACCGAGAACTCTGAAGCAGCAGAATGGAGGTCAACATTGCGGGAGTTTATGTCGTGGGAATTTGCCTGATTGTCAAGTATTGTGGAAGCCAGAGCCGGCACCCACGATCCACCATAAGACTCTCCAGCGATATAGAAATTAAGGCTTGAGTATTGAGGGAAGGCGATCATGAGTTGACGAAGGAATCGATCCATCGTTTGAGATGCTTCTTGCAGACCATTGGGTATCTTGGATCCCGTCGAATAGCCGACACTTACTGGCTGACTAGAGTTGAACCATGCAAGTATCAGTCAAGCATCTTTGAGTGTAAAAAACATGATTCCCAAGATCAAGATGGTATCCAAACGACAATACTCAACTCACTCGACAAAGATCAAGGTTGCATTCGCGTTCCAACCGTGCGGGTTATCGATGGTGTACCCGCCCTCAGGCGCGATGCGACAGGGTCCCAACTCCATCAGGTTGCCATAGCCAGTAGAAGACGCTCCTGGGCCACTAGAAATATTCGAAGACAAAGTTAGCAGGGAGATTGGTTTTGGCTCGAGACGGCTAGAAACACTGACCCAGACATCCATAATATTACGGGGTCATTAAAAGGACGATGCTTGCTTTCAAAAAGCCAGAAGAACAGATGACTCTCATCGTCACCATCAGTTGTATCGACAAAGCCGGCGACGCCGGGAGTTGAGCTGTTGCATACACTAGCCGTGTCGGACCCGAGCCTGAGGGAGAATCCTGGGATGTCGGCCGTGGCGGGGAAATGTTTTACGGAAGAGCCGGGCGATTGAGAGTGGGTTGGTGAGGCAAGGCTTTGGCTGACGAATGCCAGTAGCATTGATAGATGTTGGAGGCATGATACTGAGAATCTCAATCGGTGAGGCATTTTGACAGCATCGATGTTTGAGGCACTCCGATGCCATGAAGAAGGTGGATGAATCGCTCGATACCTTTCGACTGGTTTTCTGATGCAGCGCTTTTGATGACCCGAATAGGCATAGTGCGTGATTCCCGATCGAGTTGTCGGATCCCTAGCGATAAACACCTACTATCGGTGGACCGTGGCAGAGATGCTTCGAAAGCGCTTCTAAAGGCTAGACCTCTCCAATGCTGTAGTTGCTGTATTGGATTGTGCGCAAAGATGTAGAGGAGTTTATCGAGAGGTCACGTATGGAAACTTTAAGGCCTCCTATTTGAGTAATGAGATCCGCTGGTCAACCAATTTCAACAGCTTCAAGAGTCACCACGGCTTTCAGTGTCAAGCAAGGAGAAGAGAAAAGTCGTATTAGGTCCTACAGAAATGTTTCATAACGATCGTGTTCATCATCATTTACAAATTTCAAGCAGTGGCACCAGCAGCCTCGCCATCAACAATCAAGCTTGAGGCCTCCTCGGCATCACTCGGCTTGACGAGCCTAATGGAGACCTCGGGGTCCCGGGCATAGACACGCAGGCCCAAGACACAGACAGCGTTCCATGGAGATCCAGTCAGCTCCTCTTCGTCATCCAAGACAGTGGATTCAGCATCAGAGTCTGAATCAGAAACCTCTTCCTCCTCAGCCGGCGCTTCCTCAACAGGCGTCTCATCAGCGACGTCTTCGGCTTTAGATTCAGCGATGGGAGTCTCCTCGGCTGGTTTTGACTCCTCAGACTTCTTCTCGCTCTGATCGCTTTCGGGTTTCTTCTCTTCGGTTTTGTTCTCCTTAGGCTCCTTCTCATCATCCTTCTTTGGCTCCTGGGTCGGGCCATCGCCAGGCTTTGACGTATTTACGTTCGCCGGCTTCTCTGCCTCAGTGGGCTGAACTGACTCCTTAACTGCGATTTTAATTGCAATCGAATCGCCCTCCTTCTTTTGATCCTTGTCTTCGGACTTCTTCCCTTCCTTCCCGACAGCGTCCTTGGTATCCTTCTTTTCCTCAGTCTTCTTGCCCTCATTCGCGAGGTCAGACACAACCTTGGCGGAATCCTCAAGCGCCTTCGCCGCTATACCGAGCGCCTTTTTCTGCTTTCTTCTTTTCTTTGCTTTCTTGCTCTCCTTCTTCTGCTTCGCTTCAAGCTTCTTTTTCTCTACGAGCTCGTCCTCGTTCCGAACACCACCCTTGGCGTGAGCGATATCGTACTGCAAGCCTACCTGTCGCAATTTCTGCGGGTTGCGTTCGGCATACTCCTTGACTACTTCCTCAACAGGCTTGATTGTGCTAACGTCGCCTTCGCTGTTGCGAACGGCTGTAATCTTAGGCAGAACCTCGTAGATGCCTGGCTCTAGGTCGACCTCGCAGCTCACCGAGCGATTCTCCCACTTGTGCACAGGTCGGACGCGGCAAATCTGCTCTGGCTCAGGGGCATCCGCCTTTTTCTTCTCTCCATCTTTGGACTCATCGCTGGCCACAGAGGTTGTAGAATCAGCTTGCTGAAGGACGAAGTGTAGTTCGAACCAGTACTGTCCCTCAAATCCGTGGAAGTAGCGGTCGTCGAGCTGCGTCAGGACAAATACGACCATGCCCGACTTCTTGACCTCCACAACGAACTTGGTCTGGAGGAAACCTGTCACCCAAGATACATTGGCGGAGGTCCACTGTTGCACGACGGTCCACTTGTCATCAAACAGGCGCGTGCGGTGGATGTACATAAAGGTCGAGAGCATATCCTGGTACGACATCCAGAAGACGCCATCATCGCCAAAGGTGTGATTCATGCGCTTAAGCCAGTACGGGGTCCATTCTTTGGAGCCGTCGGACCACGGCCCGTTCCATTCGCCGACACCGCCATCGGATCGTTCGCCCCAGGGGTTCCTGTTGGTTCAAGTGTCAGAGCAAGGCAAGATACTGAGACTCTAGGAGCAAATCTTACCGGATCTGAACGAGGCGAACCTTCTTGCCGTCCTCGTCAACCTCCTCTCGTGACTGAAGGATAGAGTATGCGTGCCCCAACGCCAGGCCGCTCTTTTGCCAGTCCCACCCAGTCCCCATGGCAGCAAGGGCGAAGACAAACTCTCCGTCAGAATTTACAAGCTCTTTCCACAACTTGTCCTTTCTCAACACGCGGTTAGTTGCGATTGTTGAGGTTACGCCACCTGTCATGTCCTCAACTCCCTCGCCGGGCCAGCCACCCGAGATGGCCTCATAGTCACCATGAACCTTGGCGTATGCCTTCTCGAGAAGCGGCAACCACGTCTCATTCTGATCATCGCAGCGAGCAAAGTAGAGAGCATCAGAGCCCGTCTGGTGCCTCTTCCTATGTAGGCGGGCCTTCTTGCCACTAGCATCGTAGACGTCTCCATAGTAGTCAAAGTCTGACTCGTTGAGGTAGAGATTGTCGTCAATGACTGTGGAAATCCACTCGCCATCGCGCTGAAAGACAAAACCGTAGACGCCACACTCTTCGTCGCGAGCAACGCAGACTTTCTCCATGAGGTCTTTCCGGTGCGCAATGGTGGCAACCGCGGCGAGCCACCAGCAGTCACCGTTGGAACCTTGCTTGATATCGGATGACGAGTAGCCGTTCATCGTGAATTGCGGCGAATCAAAGATCCAGTCAACGCGGTGGATTGAACCAGGGTTGTAGTACTCGCTTCCTCGGACGCCATGACGCTTCGAGACTTTGCCAGATCCCGACTTGGCTCCCTTACCGGCAGCTGCATTGGCAAAGGGATTCCAGATGTCACTGTCGCCCCCAAGAAAACGGCTCACCGCCGTGGGATCGATGGGGATAGTAGAGCTAGGACCCAAGATCTGCGCGGCGTTGAGTGTGTCGAGGCTGTTCTTCACATCCCAGCTGCTCACATACGGCACATCTCCCGCGGCTCCACTTCCGCCAGTACCCTGGTCCCCGTCACGGATAAGACCGTTAAGACAGTTCTTCTTAGGATCACGCTCAATGTCGAAGTCGGGGTCGGTGAACTTCTCATTCGTTCTTTCGCACTCTCGGATGATTCGCTTGACCTTCTCTCGGCACTCGCGAGCGGCCGCGTCATATGACTCCTGCGCATTGCGGGTGGAAGATGCTCCCTTCTCCTGGAACGCAGGGAGGAGGGATGTGTAGAGGGCGCGAGGGAAGATGGATGTCACCTTCCCCGGGTATTTTGAGTGAAATTTGTCCCAGAAGTCAGACAAGGTTTCCTGGGGACTCTTCTTCGAGCGCTTCGTTGCTGGAGGAATGGGAGGCACTGGTGGTGGTGGATCGCCGTACGTCGCCATATTGAGCAGCGTCGCTGACTTGGGGTGTCAGAGCAGGTTAAATGACTAAATTGGTGCCTTACTTGTGTCGGGTCCCCTGGAGACAGGAAGCGAATGACTGACTTGAACAATAGAATGGAGTTCATTTCGGCCATACTGCTGGACTTAAGTAGTCGTCGCAGTCTGACGAAGATATCATTCACGCCTTGAAGGGTGGTGTGACAAGGCCTTGGTAAGGCTACGACCTACCTACTTGACCCGGCATCTAGTGCTGACGCACCAGCGATAGTTCCCGTGTACAACCGCGCATATGGGTGTTTGGGTGTGAGGCTGCCTAGAATCACGTTACTTGGATGTGACAATATTGAAATGCGAAACGAAACTGAACCAATTGTATGGGATCGTTGGTATGAAGGCGCCCTGGGTATCGGAACGGTCGGCTTGCTTGGCCGCATTCTGCAGAATATCGAACCGAACTTGCTCTGATATGCAGCGAATCGCCAGGGTTGAATCTGGCAATTCGTACTCCAAGTACCAACAGCACGCAGATTGGGGGCCATTCTGCCACCGGGCTTCAGGGCCTAGTATCAGGTCGCATCATGGCGACAATGACTTTAGCGCCGCGAGGTTAGGCTATGACAGCGAAGCATACGGCTGATCCCCAGGGTCGCTTTCTCGGTCTCGCACGCCAGATAACATGAGGAAAGGCTTACTGTCTCATTCTAGCGAGGTAACTGTGAAAACCATAACCCCGCGCGATGAACTGGCGACTCTCACGTAAGACTTGGAACGCCATGCATGCATGAGATGCAGGCCGCTGTTAGTGCGTGTCGCTTCCCCAAGCCTTTACGACCAACTCATTTTGGACTGGAGTAAACCAAACAGGGGTTCCGTGCAGACGGGAAGATGAAGCTGAAGTTTGGGCTGCAGTCACAGGAATGATAGGTTCACTGCTGATCATTCTCCTAGGGTATCATACTTGGCCAGACCTAAAAAAGTATTTCAAGGTGATCGATATGTCACGTTGAATGATGAATCACATATATGCGCACATCACAGGATAGGAAACTGAGTACATTAGACAGAAGCATCATTGAGTCCCAAATCAACTTAGACCTGAGACCGATGATTGGTGCATCGGCTGCTATACACGACAGGGAATCCGTTCTTCATCCATGGCGACGCCGATGAAGAGCTACTCTGATGCTTGTTCTTCACGAATGTCCTTCTCCAAATCATTTATAAATCAGTGGTAATTGACCGCCCCTCTATCCTTTTGCAATTTCAGTGTCTTCGTCTAATTTGATGCCTATCCAGGCTACTAATGGCGTGGAATAGATGTACACAGCCATGGTGGCCAGTATCGCGAATGACGCTGGAAGGGCCTGCCTTTGCCATCGGTCGTGAAGCTCATTGTCTATCATACCTCAAAACTCTTACAGGCTTTAATCCTCGTCCGGCACAGATTATTTTGAAATACTGGGCTCTGAAAGGCTAGGCAGGTATTCGATAATTGTCTCTCATTTGAAGTTAAATATGTTGGCATCCGTAAAGTTCATTTGGAAGCTTTGGTGTGTACTCATGTTCTTGCTACGAGGTCTGTGGCCGACTCATTTCCTTCGTCATGCCGCTCAATTAGGTGGATATAGTCAGGCTCAATGCTGAGTTAGCAAGAGCTACTTGCGGTACAAAGCAAGCACCTTCTGCCACAGGGTTGTGGCCTCCGGTTGAGCAATCGCTGTCTCTCCAGCTCCTCTGTGATCCGGCACGTCGACAACCTCGCCATCCAGACCCTTGTTGTTGGCGGCGTTCTGCTGCTTGCCCAGATAGTAGTTTGGCATAAAGAAAGAAGCAATAAGAGAAATACAGGACAAGCAGATGGCGGCGATCGTGATATGCCCGTTTACGATAGCGTAGGCGCGGATAGATCCTTGACGAATGGGATCATCGAACTGGTACTTCTTCAACGTCTTGATATTGCCGTAAATCTTCGCGATAACACTGTTGGAAACGCCGGGAAGTTCTTCACGCATCTGGTCAACCATCTGCTCCGTCCAGATGCTCGTTGCAACAGCGCTTCCGATACTGGATCCTAAGGTAGACCACAGAGTGATGATGGAAATGATCGAAGCAACGTCGTCATGGGGAACAGACGCCTGTACACCAACACGCGCACCAACTACGTTGAGGGAAGATAGACAGAAGATGAGCTGCGCTGCTACGAGCCGAGCAGTATCTTGAGTCATGTTGCCGGTCGGTTGGACCAGGAGGCCGTAACCGAGAATCTTGGCCGCGGCACCGAAGACCATAAGGCTCTTGTAACGATGAGTGCTGCGGTGAATGAGACCAACCACAGGGCCGACCAGGCAGAGCCCCATTGTAGTTATGCCCAAGAAGATAGTCCACTGGTAAGTAGTCCACTCTTTGATGATGAGGATGTATGATGAGAAGTAGGTATTGCGAACGGACGATGCCATTTGATTGAAGGTGTGGATGATGACACCTGCGATGAAGGCGCGGTTCTGTAAAATGCTCCTCGTCATGAGAGGCTTAGGAGCGAGAAATATCTCGAACAGGACGAAGATTATGAGAATGACGAAACCCATGACGATCATAGCGATCATGCTTGCGTTGGTCCATCCACCATCGGCGCTCTTAGCCAGTGTGATAGGCAAGAGAATCAGGGAGAAGGCAAAGCCAAGCAGGATGAGGCCAATGATGTCGATATCGATCATGCCCCGGTACGCAAGTTTGGCCCAGTACACCAAGTTCTTAGAGGAGGCCTCAGAGACACCGGTGCGAACGTTCTTGGAGTCGGCAATGGTTACCATGCCAGCCTTCTCTCCTCGACGCTGCATAGCGTAGAGAGTAAAGATGGCCGGGATGAGGAGAACAGGGACGAGTATGGCGAACATGCCTAAGCCCCATCGCCAATTCTCGTAGAAGCCTTCAGCAATGAAACCGTTGACGGGGACAGTGACGATAAAAGGCAGGGACAGGCAAGCACCGAAGAAGCCGCGCCATTCCAGGGGTGTTAAATCGGCCACAATGATGTCGCTCAGAAGATCGAGACCTGACTTGCCGACTGAAGTAAAGCAGATACCGACGGTATAGGCGGGGAAGGCGGTTGCACTGGCTGCAACGGCAAAGCCTACGGCGTAAAACGCTAGAATCACGACGTACGTCGTAGGTCGCGAGGTGATGTCGGCTAGTTTTCCGATGAAAGGCTTGCTGATGGCGCGGATAATCTGACTGGCAGTGTTGACGGTACCCAGTTGGCTGTGGACCTTGAACGTTGAAGCAGCCAGCGTGCCAAAGATGGTTGTGGTGATACCCATATCGAGGGCATAGGCAAACATGGTCAGGCCGATGGATACGCCGAGCAGCCAGAGTAGCACCTTGCCCTTCTGACCAGAATGGTAGAGTACCTTGTTGAAGGCTTCAACTCTGCTGACGCCGACTTCCTTTGATCCTTCATTATTAGCAGATTGGTCAGGCTTCTCATCCGGCTCGAAGAAGTCCTGAGGTGCATCGTTCTGGGCGGGAGCCTTTTCGGGAGCCACTGGCTGGCTGTCGGCCGCAGGTGTCGACATATTTGGCGACTTCTCAAGCTGCCTGGGTTTTCGAGAGATTTCAAGATGAAGTTGATGCTGCACAGACACAGACAGAGAGCGACATGAAGAAGGGTAGAAGAAGTTTATTAAAGCCTCATGGAGAGATTGACAGAGAAAACTCTACGGTCTTGGCAGCGGTCCAGTGCCACCTCATAATCCTTACACTGGGATCTAGCGAAGTGCTAGGGAATGATCACCCCACATTACAAACATAGGCAACCAGAAGTGACCAACAATATGGTTCTGCTGCATAACATAAAGATCAGTCTCCGAGTCTCTTTCGGTACGTTCCGACATCGGTTCGCCCAGTGTCCCGGACATGCGGGTGAGACAGCTAAGTTCAATGTTGAATGGCACGCGGCACGGGGTCAGAAAAATTGGCCGCTCTACTGAACATCGAGCCTAAGAAAAGTGGCCAATTCTTCTGGCAACCGCGTGAATGGATGTCTCGTTGTGTTTATCAGATCCTTTCTGGATCCACTATTGGGGAAACATGCCATCTAATCAGATGGCCCATATCTCTCGATTGGGGAGGGATCATCACCTTGGTGGGACTAGACTCCGACTAAAGCCAGGATAGATTCCTTCATGCGCAAAGTATACAGTGTCTTTAGACTGTACGCAGAGACGTGCCACTGAGGACCTTCATTTAAATAGCTTTGTCATTTGGCTCCGATCCTAGACCAATATTTCGAGAATGAGGAACCATCTCCGGGTTATGTAAGCGGGACGGGTCGTCAAAGTGAAAGAGCAAAGATTTTCTTCGACACATCAGCCCACGGATCATGTAGCCACCTAGATAGTGCTTACTTTTTAGCCTGAAATAAGCTTACTCGAGTGGCTATTGCTACTCGTTCGAGTCGAAAGATGGGTACAGGATCCCTGTTCCTGGCAATAATCCCGCAGATTCGGCCTCGGACTTTGCCCGGAAGGGCTTGGCTCCTGGTTCATCGCCAACTTGTCGGTTTATATGGTCACTTTCATCGGACGACCTATTGCGAGAACTGTTCATCATGCTATTCTCTTGATCAAGTCTTTCGAAAATGCATCACAGTGAAGAAAATTGCTCAACGAGGACTCTATAGACAAATCGGCTTCGAAGTCTTGGATCCATTACCGCTATCACTACGATGCCATGCTGTCTCAAAGGTCGGTCTTCAAATAATGGATTCAGACCTCCTATGTAATTGGCGACTGAGACCACTGCATCAAAGCTGCGAACCATAATTCAGCAAATTGAGTGAGTCCTGGGAGGAGAAGGAAGAAAATGTATAAAATAGAGAACACTCATGTCTAGTTATGTTGGAATCAAATATCTTCATAGACTTCTAACCGCCCTTAGCCTATTTTGTCTCGCCAACTGCGTGAGCTCTATCGTAGGGGCGTAGAGATCGAAGATGTGAGGCAGTCCAGGGTATACATGTAATTCCATTTGCACATTAGCGGATGCAAGCTTATTTGCAAATGCTACCGCCTCAGCGCAGAACAGATCAACTCCACCAACGTCGATGTATGTAAAAGGGAGATTCGCAACGTCAGTTGCTCTCCCTGGTGCCGCATGCGGAGGTATGCCCGATCCTCCGGCCTTGCCCTCAAGGTACGCATTCCAGCCAATCTGATTTGACTTATCCGTCCAGGTGAGGAATTGGGATAAAGGATTGTCTGCTTCAACCCTAGTTCTGTCGTCTAACATTGGATATATGAGGATCTGCTTCGCCAATGGCGGTGACAAGCCTCGATCCCTCGCCAACATTGATGCGCCTACCGCTATGCCACCGCCGGCGCTCAATGCGTAAAAGCCTATGCGAGACGCGTCGATATTCAGGTCGTTTGCATTCTCGCTGAGCCACTTTAAAGCGGCGTAACAATCCTCGGCGGGTGTTGGAAACGGGAACTCGGGCGCTAAGCGGTATTCAACAGCGAACATCTGGACCCCCGATTCGAGAGCAGCTTTCGCGGCGAGTGGCCGGCTGTGCGGGTTGATGTTTCCTCCCACGATCCCTCCTCCATGAACGTAGATGAAAGCCGGCTGCCTGCCTATGCTTTTGTTTTCGCTCGGTGTGAACTGGTGGAGTGTAATTATCTCGCCATCGAATGACTTGACAACATGCTTGGTTTCTATTATACCATCCGGCAGGACATCTTTGAGGATAGCCGAGAGACCCGCGTTGACGCTGGCTCGGAGCTCCAATGCATTGCTAGGTCCTTTCGGCGGTCGGATGGCGATCAGCGGACCAGCAACCGCCCAGAACTCTGTGTCGAATTTGAGGCCCGTCATCCTCTGCGTCTGTTTTGCGTAGTAGAAAATGGACAGAACCCCGACAACCATCCCCAGAAGCGAGAAACCTGGGCCCATGGTGACTTTTATGCAAAAAGCCTCTCCCAAGCTCCTGGTTTGTTAGGGGGGAAAGAGATGTTTCGCCCTGGTCTATTTTCCCTGTCGGGGGTACGCGAAAGGCATTATATCCCCATAAATCATGAGTTTAAGCTGCAGCTTTAACGTTTGCGCCACTCGGCACCATGAACCTATTAGTCTGGCCACTTCAGATGACTAGAAGCTCCGCGTTTCAAAGCGTTGATAGTCGGAAGCTTCCAATTCGTCCGAGCGGCATGAACCAGCTCCAGGCCAGCAATCCGCGGGGGCTCGGACGTAATTCTCTGAGCGCATGACCGATGAGGATTGCCACGTAGGCAATGCTGGTATTGCTTCCTTTCGTTTTTTTTAGGAGAGGTTCTGCCTTTGGAATTGACTTTCGGCTCGCATCGCAGGGCACATGACGTCGTCTGCATGTCGACTTTTGTCCAGCTATCAAACGTCGGACTTTTCCCAGCTCTCCTCACCCGTCTAGTGTTGCCACGACTGACTTGATGACTGATGGTTGCAATGATACACCCATCAACATATTGCCATTCTGGAATTGAGACTAAGTACAAGTAGTTTCGTCTGAAATCAGAAACCTTTCCTACAACCTGCCGAAAGACAGGTTTCATGCAGACCCCAGAAGCAAGAACGCCCTGGTCCAAACCCGAAGTTGTCCAAATTACTGGATTCGAGAAGGTTGTGAGTTTCAGTCAAATACATCAGTCGCATATCGCTCATTGCGAATTTTACTGAACCACTCCTCCAGCTCCTCATCATCCATCGGCTTTCCATCGTCCAACTCGCTCTTCTCCCTGGCCGCCCTAAGCAAAACATCCTTCACTCCTTCGGCGACTCTGTTAGAACCACAGACATAGACTCTAGCACCTTGATCCCACAGCCCGTACAACATCTCACGCTCCTGCCAGATGCGATCTTGCACGTACTTGGATCCACTGGAAGCTTCGGGTTTACGACTGTAGGCCCTGAACATCTTCACAGCACCGGCGGACTCCCACTTATCGAATTCTTCACGATAGAGATCGTCAGCTTCTGGGTCACGGCACCCAAAGAACAGGATGGCTGGCGCAAGAGAGCGACCGTTGCTGAGTAGGGTAGCACGTTCTTGAACGAAGGCGCGGAATGGTGCCAAGCCAGTTCCGGCTGCCACGCACAGGAGAGGCGTCTTATCCATGTCGATCGGAAGTTTGAAGCCACCCTGCGAAGCACGAATGGCAACTTGCAGGCGGTCGCCGGCAGTCAAGGTAGCAAGGTAAGAGGAAGTGACGCCTACATGCCGGCCTTGTCCTGAGAAGGCCGGCTCATCGAGAACACCATAGGTGATGGTGGCGATACCAGGGTCTACCAGAGGTGACGAAGAAATCGAGCTGTTCACTATTGTCAGGACAAAGCCTAAAGACGGGGGTATAGCCCAGTCTTACTATTGACGGACTCTCATTGGAGGGAGCATGAGTAAGAAGTGGTTGAAAGGGATGACCAGAGATGGGAACTGCTCGGCAATATCAAGAACAGAGAGTCTCTTTCCCTTGATCTCGGTGTCATAGCCGTCAGTAGCCAAGTATTGAAGCTTACGGCTGGCCTCCTCTTCCTTCGCAAGCTGCGACAGAGTCGAGATGTTCTTTGCTCAGCATGTTAGCATTTACGTCATGTATCAATTAGGCATCAATCCCGAGACTCACCCTTTTTGAAGCGGTTTGGCATAGCTCAACGTAGGAGCTCAGCACATCGGAAACGGGGCTGCTGACGTTGGTCGGCAAGGTCGTAGGCCCTGAAGCCTGGATGGTAACATGCGAGTCCCAAGCAAGATGAAAGCGGCGCATCACCCTCGCGACCGTGTCCTTGGGGTTGTGGGGGAGCACGGCGATGTAGTCGCCAGCGGAGTATCGCATGTTTGTAGGAAGCTGCACCTCTATGTGTCTCTTGACTGGACCCAGGTATCCTTGGGCGAGGATGCGGGCATCCAGCACGAGCGCGTCTCTGACGTCTTGGCGGAGAGTTGACGTCCTCGGGGTGGAGAATGACACTGACAAGCCTGCCTCGGCGATGCTGTTATCGCCTCCATCGGAATTTCCACCAAACTCTTTGACGAGCGTAGGCCACAAGGCCTCATCTTCCCAGGCCTCAAAGTCAGAGAACATGTCGCGGTCTTTGGCGTCCGTTGTGCTAAGTGGGATGATTCGACGGGCTCCACGCTCCTCGAGCGTGTTGTCAACGAGCTTGGGGACCCGATGATATGTTTTTACCCAATCGGCATGACCTAGAGAAACAACACCGTATCAGTAGAGGTTGACTTGAGAATAGCTGGTCAGATCTTACCGCAGCCATAAACAGCATAAGACACGTTCTCGAGTTCCTTGCCCTTGAGATTGGCCATCCAATCGACGAAGAGTGCAGCATTATGAGGCGGCTCGCCCTCGTAAGAAGAGGTGACGATGACGATGGGACGATCTGTCGGAAGCGACTCTCGCGCGGCGTCAAGTGAATCAACGGTCGCACTGAAGCCATGTGATGCCGCATCGCTAGCAAGTCTCTGAGCCATAAATTCGCAGGTCCCAGAATTCGAACCATAAAAGATTGCCACATTCGCTTTTGTCACAGAGCTAGTTGTGGCTTCTGCTCCGTTCGTAGCTTCGTGGGCTTTGGTCTTCGGCTGGGCTGGCAATCCTCCATTCAGGGAGCCGGCCATCCGAGCTTCCAGCATCGACGGCGTCAGCCCCTCTCTCAGAATAGCCCGAATGTAAAAGTCTTTGGGCTTGATCGTGAGCGTCTGCGAGACTTTCAGGTCGTAGTTGGGGTCGTGCATGACAAAGTTGAAGTTCTGCATCAGCAAAGCGAGGGCGAGCACCATCTCTTGCCAAGCGAACGCTCTTCCAATACACCCACGCATACCGGTACCGAAGGGGCTCCAGCAGTTAGGAAACTCTTTCATCAGCCGGTCGAAGTTTTCGTCGAGCATCCTCTCTGGTCGAAATTCCTCTGCATCGTCTCCAAATACCTTGGGGTCAAGATGTGACTTGGTCAAGAAACAGAGGATCTGCTCTCCGGGTTTGACGCGGTACTTGCCACCAATGATCTCGTCCTTCATAGCCTCTCTGCCAAAGCCAAAGATGGGAGCACTGTGTCGCAGAACTTCTCTTATGACCTAGCGACTGATGTTAGTGTGGATGAGGTAGAGGGCCATTGGAGACCCGGAAGCGCTGTGCAACCCTGCCTAGGCCCTACACTAAGGGTGGAATCTAGGGGTGCTAGGATGAGTGGGAACTTACTGCACTCAAGTATTTTAGCTTGGCGACGTGTTCGACCTTGAGAGGACCGTCACCAGCTGTGCTGTCGACTTCTTCTTGGACTTTCCGATATACCTCGGGTCTCTTCAGCAACCAGTATATGGTGAAGGTAAATGTAGCAGCCGTGGTCTCGTGGCCGGCGACAAGAAAGGTGATTAAGTTGTCGATAATACTCTCGTCCGTCATCTTACGGCCCGTCACTGGATCAACAGTGTTGAGCATCGCAGTCAAAAGGTCCTTCCGGCCATTGGCGTCTTCCGGGTCCTTCTTTCTAGCCTCGAGAACCTCTCTCGCAGTGGAACGAAGGAAGCTGATGTTCGCCTTGTACTTGCGGTCTTGCTTCTTGTAGAAGACTTGAGGCAGTACGCGCAATGCCTTATCGCCGGCTTCTTTCATGACAGCGTACATTGCTGTGATAAACGGATGCGTGTCTTCTCGGTAGTAAGAGTTGAACCTGTAGCCCATCGAGCAAAGAGCGACTGTGTCCATGGTGAGTCTCGTCATGTCTTCTCCAATGTGAATGGGAGTAGAAGATCCGTGGCGAGCCCACTTAAGCGCAAGTTGGGCGGCTAAGTCGTGCATGTCGTCGAACATTCCTCTGATGGCAAGGGGACCAAAAGCAGACATCAAGACTCTGTGAGCGATGCCCCAATTCTCCTCCTCGACGCCTTTGGACTACCGGAGGGTTAGCCCGGTGTAGCGAACAGCCCGTGAGGCTTGGAACCATCATCATACTTACTGTGAATAGGCCATCGT
Source organism: Colletotrichum costaricense (assembly GCF_030867565.1). Lineage (NCBI taxonomy): Eukaryota > Fungi > Ascomycota > Sordariomycetes > Glomerellales > Glomerellaceae > Colletotrichum > Colletotrichum costaricense. Next base: position 1,645,509 of record NW_026848232.1, on the reverse strand, counting down.
GCACAGCGTCGCGGAGCTCCTATGGCTTGTTGTCAGTCATATCCCAAACACTCGAGCAATTTAACTCACGGTGAGGTCTCCTTCTATCGACTTTTTGAACCTCTTGTCATCGCAGCACTCGTTGACCAACTCGTGGGTGTTCACGAAAACCAGCTTCTGGCCTAGAAGATCAAGTTTGTAGATAGGGCCTTGGGAATGGTCAGCCATGGACATGCTCTCCAATAAGTCTTGCGGCAACCACGTATCCACTTCCGGGGTAATGCTACATACCATATTTGTTCGCCATGTGTACAAAGGACCCTAAGGGATAGTCCTGGTCGATCTCAGTCACATGTCCCAAGACGGGCTTCCGTGGCGGCTCCGGGATTTCAATGATACTGTTCGGCATGTCGACAGCTTTTCTAGAAGACCTCCGAGAAAGACTGAAGACTCGTTTTCTCTTTTCGAATGTCGCAATGGAGTCTGACGACTGAGTATTCGCGATGGACGACATGATGGACTTGGTAACCCGATGACCTCTTGCTGCCTATATATCGTCGTCTTGAAAAGCACAGGTCTTCTAATTTTGTTGATATATAGGCAATTTGAGGCGATAGCCAAGCATAACGGGACAATTTCGACGGCCGCCGGAGTCGCTCAGACTGGTAATCCCCACCTTCGGTGTCCTCGGGGCAAGGCTGGTTGTGGCTGAAGGAGCAGAATCCACAGAACACCACGCTGAAGAGGCTTTGAATCAGACAAGAACACCACATTCACCACGACAAGCGTACGAGATTCGTCATGTCCTTGCCCGCGGAGAGCAGGAGTGGGACTCTAAATCATTTCTCGCCGTGCACTGGCCCCGGCCGGTCCTCCGCGGGCGTCCGATATCCACTTTTTTATCTACGCTACCCCCTTTGCATGGTCTGCCAGACTTTCGATGTAGCGCCGTAGCAGTCCGTATTCCCAGATCAGAAAAATCATTGATTCCTGGCGTCGGAGTTCCTTCATTTGGAGTCTTGGCTGCATCTCTGTACACGTCGGTGAGCGGATGAATATTCTAAGCTCGCTCGCCAACGGGCCGTAGCGATCGTGATATCCAGGCGAACGTGTGCCGCTGAAGTCAAGCATCAATACCGACTTTCAATATGCCAGGTCTCGATAAAACCAGGTCTGTTCTAAAATAAGATATTTAAATAGGAAAAAGACGTAGGGTGGCTGCTTTTGTTCCATCTAATTTTCCGAGTGAAACGCTTCCCGAGAGTACGAGGTTCTCGGGTTTCATCAAATTAGTCGACTTTTCGTAGATTTGGCAGATAGCCCATATGGAAAGAATGATGACTAAGTTCCACAACCTTGGAAAAAATCAGACCCACGTAATCGACTAGATATGAATAAGTACATAAGCTGGCAGTCAGCTTTAGAGTGTCATAGGGTCAGAGTAAAGGACCATTCCGTCTCCTACTGACTTTGGGAAGAACCACTTGACGTTGCGAAGATTTTGGCAGAATGCGATGAATTGACTGCTTTGACCTCTTGTGAACACGGAGTTCAATAGTCTTGACTTTTCGAATGCCATTGCACAAGAGAATCTCCAATTTGATTTTAAGAAGATGAAGACTCCGCAACCCAGCCAATTATCCGGTCTTCTAACTGTGTGACTTAGACGGGAGCCTTAGTGACAAAGAGCATAGGCCAGCCATCTTGTCGGGAGACAAACACCGCCTAGAAGAAGTAAGATACAGCACGGCTCGGGCGGGGGCTTCATTAAACAAGGCAAGGTATCAAGCTAAAGGAGTACTGTATGAGGACGCTGTGCAGCTTTGACTATGCTCGCGTTGGAAGCGAAACATTTGTTTGATCACTGAAGCTGAGATTGATAAAAAGTACATAGGTAGAGTGGTTGGCAATGAGCAGCAATAGTCAACACAAGGGCAACGAACGCAAACCAAACTTCTGTGTTTATTATGTACTTGTCTTGGATGAAGATAGGTTGTAAACGATTCTTTGTTCTCTGTAAGTGAGGTTACAAAACCTTTCTTTCCTTTTACTGGGGGTATCATGAAATTAAACTTCGTGGTTTTTACCAGGGTATGTGAAAAAGTTCTCTGTCCCACAGATTTCCCACTTGCATAGCTTGTACAGGGCAAATCAGGACCGTGAGATCATTCGTGAGATTGGATTACTTACACTGCTCATGGTAGCAACGTCGGCACGGGGAAGGGCCTCTGCTTCACCGGTCTCAGGGGCCTATCATCTTGCTGGTTCTTCCAATCGTTCGGATGAGGCTCGCCGTGTATGTTGAAAAGGGGCTCGACCTTGATAACGGTGGGGTAGGGCATGATTTTCAACAATGTGTGATCGTCAATCTTGGCCAATATGGCGTTTGTGCCAGTCTCGATATCCGGCCGGATCTCGCCAAAGTTTCTCGCCCTGATATACATACAGAGGAGATCTTTAACGTCCACGACGTCGGGAAGGTAGTTATTGGCGGTGACGCGGTAGGTTCGGGGAATGATCTCGTATTCTCCTCCTGGTTCTTCCTCTTTCATGAGCGTAGGGAACGTGAATTTGTGTTTGTGGCGTGGGTGGATTTGTCCGGCGAGGGCCCAGACTTGAAAGGGCCTGTAGGTGACGTCGTAGTGGCCTCTAGAGACGCACCAGACCGTATTCACGCTCTTGATGTCTTTTTCGGTATACCAGGGGAGACCATTTGCGGGGCGCCGTCCTTTTGGAGGGGCAAGTAGTGCTTCCGACGGCGCGGGCTCCGTGGATGTGATGAAAGTTGTCGGGACTGGTGCTGGAATGACTAGGGAAGAGGCGTTGGCGATGTCTTTGGTATTTCGACCAACGTGGGACGGTGAAGCTGAACTGAGTGGCGTAGTCAATGAAGGCTGCGTGGCTGTGACGTCTGGAGTATCGGCCTCTCGGTTGCTGCCGTCGTGCTGGCACGATACCATGGCTGCAAGCAGCAAGTTCGCGAGCGAAAGCGTTATCCGCATGGTGTAGTGACAATATTCTGTTCGTAATAGATATGTGACGGAAAATCCGACTAGAAACACATGAAGGATGATGTTTTATTAGGATGGGGTCTATATTAGAAAGGAACTTATATAATCGCACTGGTAGAATCTAAGTTTTCGGACCATCCATGTAATAGTTCGTGATAGACCGCAGAGGTATCTAAGTAAAATAGGCCACCCTTAGTTTTTTGACATTCCGATCGTATCGTAAAGCTGTGGCCGCACCAACCGTGGTGCCTCGGCTGAGGGTCACGGAGCTAAATCGCGTCATGTCTCCTCAATTTCCAATAGAGACAAGATTCTATCTAACCACTACAACGAGACACACGTATCAGTGAGACCACCTGCCGTTAGCCAAAGAGCTCCAAAGGCTAGTCCTCCTAGTACGATGGTCGGTCGTCCATCAAGCATGACGCAGGCCATAGTCCTTGAAGCATGGTCTATTTGCGGAAATGTGGCTCTAATAGCGGACCGCGGCCGCAGAGGTATCGCCTGCAGAGATCTTTTTGACGATAAAGGTCAGGTTGCACCAGACGGGTTACACAAGTATGTTCATAGAATGTCAGGTGATTCCATTAGACCCGTAGGCCATCCATGTCAAGTAATATCATGTACGCTGCCGTAATCCTCCAACCCTACAGAATTCCCCGCTCTTTCAAAAGCCATATCAATATGCTCACTGCTCCAACTCGTTCTCGGCTAGAACCTCTCTTTCCGCCTTGGTCCCTTGCCAGTTCACCATCTTGACAAGAATAGGAATCAAAATCGCAATAATCATACCCGCACCCAAGAACCCAGCCGTAACACCAAAACCGGTGTGATACGCCGGCGAATCCTTGCTCGGCCAGATACGGCTTCCATACACACTCGAGAAGTTACCAAACGCATTCACCATGGCCAACACAATAGCACGCTTCTCAGCCGGCAAGCTAATAACACCACTCGTCCAGGACAAGACGAGCGGCAGCGCAGACCAGATACCCGCCGCCAGGAAGCAAACCATGACGTACCGCACGATCGGCGTCTGCACGGCAGCACACACGACGGCGCATGCGAAGCCCAAGCCCAGCGGCGCAGCGACATGCCACCGCCGCTCCTGGTGCTTATCGGAGCTCCACGCGACAATGTTGAGGCATACCGAGGCGACGGCGTAGATGGGCACCGTCATGTACTGTGCCTTGACGGTATCGTAGCCAAGGGTAAGCGTGATGGTAGGGATAAAGTACGAGATCGTGCCCGCGCCGACGTCGAGCATGAAGAGCACGATGAACATGTACGTCCGCGGGTCCGACACGGCCGCGACAAAGGCCTTCCAGTGCGACAGGCGCGCCTTGTTCTGCCCGCCTGAGGCGATGCCGTCAGCAATGATACGGATGCTCGCAAGCTGGCGCTGGGCGGGGGTGAGCTGCTTCGCGGTGGCGGGGTAGTCGAGCAGCACGAAGAAGGCGATGAGCGCGACGCCGACGGTCGCGACGCCCTCTACGATGAAGAGCCAGCGCCAGCCGGCGATGCCGTGCGCGTCGTGGAGGTTAGCGGTAATGGCGCCGGCGAGGAGACCGCCAAAGGCGCCCGAGAGGACGGCGGCCGTGTAGAAGATGGCGAAGCGCTTGCCGAGCTCGGCACGAGTGTACCAGCACGACAGGAGGAAGAGCACGCCGGGGAAGAAGCCGGCCTCGATGCAGCCCAGGACGAAGCGGAAGCCGAGGAGGGCGCCGTAGGTCTTTGAGATGGACATGAGCGCGCTGAGGGCGCCCCAGACGAGCATGATGCCGGGGAGGAAGATGGAGGGCCGGCTGCGGCTGAGGATCATGTTGGAGGGGACCTCGCAGATGAGGTAGCCGAAGAAGAAAATCGAGAGGACCCAGGCGTATCCATCGTCGGTGAGTGAGAGGTCCTTTTGCATTCCCGCGATCTTTGCGTTTCCCTGTGTTGCGTTGAAATGTCAGTGGGCCCGTGCTTTGGAGTAGCGTTGTTGAAATTTTTCATGCGATGCTTCGTTGCCCCTTATCGCCATGAGGGGAAAGGGAGAGGAGGAGGTGAGTGAGAAGGACTTACGATGTTTGTGCGGTCGACGTAGTTGAGGATGTACATGATCCAGAGCATGGGCATCTAGACTCAAAGTCAGAATCGTCTCACCGAGTACATCTCAAGAGGCAATTGACATACCAGGTAAAGGTCAATCTTCCTGACGAGCTGCTTCTCCTCCTGTGTGCCGGGCACATAGTTCCTCAGTGCCTCAGCGAGTTCCGCATCCGCCTCGCTGACGACGGGCGCGTTCTTGTCTTCCTTCATCTCGAGAGATTGCTTGCGACCGTTCTCGAAACTCATGATTGCGATCCCCTCGCTCGTGTTGTGTCGTTGTCGTCGTGAATGTCGTCGAGTGTCGTCCGGTTTCCTTTGTCTACACCTGACTCGGAGCGGCTGAAAGTGGCGAATGCTCTCTCTCACACACTGCAGTGTTGGTCTGTGTGTAGGGGGGACCTCTTGAGCAGAGCAGAACACGACGCGATCTTACTCGACTGGAAGATGCGACTGGGGTGGTTATTAAGAGGGAGAATTGAAAGATCCGGAGATCTGGAGACGGTGAGGCTGTGAGGGATGAAACCTTCTTTCCATCCAAACACGGTAGCAATTAACAGCGACGTCTGATATATAATGTTCACAAAACGCGACTCGTGTCTAGTGCGTCGTGTCTCTGCCCGGGGTACTCCGTCTTTGCTCTGCTCTCCTCCCCCACGGGGTAGACCACAAACTGGGGAACGAACTAAAGGGGGACTAAAGGGGGGCCGCCTGGAAGTGTGGATGTCGAAGGAATCCGCTTGAGAGGGTGGGCAAAGTCTGGAGTTCTGGACCTGTCACGGACGAATCGTTCATCGTTGTGCTGGAAATCAGACAATGAACTATTGCTGTTGGACCAGACGAGGCGTGATTGGGCTGCATGCGTCGAGGACCGGATCTGGATCCATATCTTTGGGAGGGGGGCAGCCATCAAGCGAGAGCCAGCGCGGCCTTGTGTCCGGGTCTAAGTGCCGGCCACCAATTGCGGCGATCCCTCCGATTGGCATCGGGCTTCGCCCCGCTCTAGCTTTCCCCGCCTTCAACCATGTGAAGCTTGAGATGAACATCACGAACGCTGCAAGTGTGCAAATCAAACGTGAAAAAGCAAGGCTCGAGGTGGGCAATTCATCAAATTGTGATCTCATTAAGTCGACGATGTTGTCGTCAGCCGGGCATCTGCGAATTCAACAAGTCTAGCATGTTGAGCGGATATTGCTCCGGCCCCATCCCAAAATTATTCATCATCTCTCCGCTGAACATCCATTGGTTCCAGTCTTGGCCCATCTCCCCTTCATTCCAAACTTGAGGAATCTGTTGGCCTGGTTGACCGGGCTGGCCGGGCTGGCCTCCGGCGATGTATTGCCTCTCCTGGGGACCACGTTCCTTGAACTTGTCCAGCATGTTGCTCAGGCCGCGTCCGATGTAGTGAGCCACATGACGGGCGCAGCGGTTAGTTTCTTCCAATAATTGGACGACCCGCTCGATGAGAGAGACCACATCTTCGTAGCGTATGTCCAGCCTCGCTGGCTTCCACTGCGCGTGGACCTTCATCAAGAACATGGCGGCGTACGCGATGGTCGTCAGCAGGTACAGAGGCACGCCAATGACTGCTCTCCGCATATCGGTGTCTGTCAAGATCAGTTCCAATGCGGCAGACGCGCTTGCGATGGCGAGATTGATGAAGTCGCGGCGTTCATCGGACATGGCGTATTGGTCGGTCGGGTTCGATGGATTCAGACCCCGGAGACAGATGGAAAACAAAAGGAGACGGGCAAAGTGATAGTGGAGGATAACGCCCTTGGCAGGGTACTTTGAGATGTGTTTGTCCGGCACTGATGAAAGATATTAGCTGACAATTTGTTGGCACCAGGGGTTCAAACTGTCTTACCTAACCGAGTTTCCCATTGAAGCTTCCATCGGCCCAGATCGGCATCGTATCGCTTGAGTGCCTCAAACTCATCTCTGGCAACTTGCCTTGACGTGTCTGGTCCAAAGGTGTGGAAGACCCGACTCAAAATGATAAAGACACCAACCTGACTGTGCAGACGATGGTCCGCTTGTGTGATGCCTGGCAGCAGAAGGAATGCCTCATGATGCGTGATGGTAGCGTCCTCGTTAATGACTGGAGGCCTGCCGTACGCGATACTGAAATGATGGTCGCAGACGTAGAGCAAGTACCATAGCCGGGCCTTCTCGACGTGTTGTGGTCCCTTGTTGAGGGCTTTGGCGCAGAACTGATGAAGGTTTAGCTCCGTGGCGATTCGCACCGCAAGACCAGACACCTTCCAGCTGATGTCTGAAAGCCAAAATGCGCCGATGCAAAGTCCCCTCACATCGTCGAGACTGTGGTAGCGGTCGAACATGGTCTGGCTGGCTAGCTCCAAGAAAGTTGGGTAGCAAATATCGAAAGCTCGGCCTTCATCTTGTTCGTGCAGAGCAGTGACGGCAAGGATGGCGGCCGTGAGCAGAGGTGAAGACATGCGCGTGGCCGTGAGGTTGTCATGGACTAGTGCAATGCCTCCCCACAAGTACGCATTGAGGGTCCCACGGAACGTGGAGAAAAGCTGCTCGGCCTCCTGGACGCTAAACTTGCCCTGGGCAATGAAGTCTGGCTCTTGGGCCCGGCTGGATGGGAGGTGGACCCGTGCCCCAGGGTCGCTCCGGATGTTCCGCAGTTTGGTCACTTCGAAGAGGCTGGCCATGGGCGCACTCACAATGGCCTGGTCTTCGCCGTTGTCTTGCGCCGTGGCCTCCGGAGAATTCTCCCGCGTCATTGCCGTAACATCGGGAGGCCGAACGGGGGACGGCCCCGTACCGGGACTGCTCTGTGATCCGGCCATGTTCTGAGGACTCTGGGACATGCCGGCGCCTTCGTGGTGGAAAGGTGGCACAGGCACGAGCTGTGGCATACTCAAAGCCCGCCTAACTTCCATCATTGAAGCCTGGAGGGTCTGAAGCTGCATCTCCATCTTGGTTTTCCACTCATTCTCGCTGTCGAGCAAGGTTTGGAGACTCTTGTTCACGACACATTGCAGACCAAGGCGAGAGCATCGAGCACACTGGTTCTGACCCGGCTCAATGCCGCACTTAATCTTACGATTTTGGCATTCCTGGCCTGTCTCTCCTCATGTATCAGCGACTAGTCTTTCTCTTGAGGTCATACTTCTGCAAGGGAGTGGGAGTTCAGTCCGAAAGTTTGGGGAAAACTCACATGCTCGGATCTTTCTCGAAATCTTGGGCAAATGAGCTTGCTGCCCGGAGGCCACCCCCGAGACCGCCGCCGATGACGGGGTCTTGTCCGGAGCATCGATTCTCGCACGTTTCATGGTCCCAAGGGCTGGATAGAAGTCCGTGTGAATTTCGTGGGTCTTGGAAGGGAAGGTGGACGGAGTGGACAAGAGAGAAGGGCGGGACGATGGCCGAGGGGAGAAAAGAGGGAAAAGATTCGCCGGACGACGTGCATCTCCTTTGTTTATAAGCGGGCCGGTCTTCTTTCCGTGCGGGGTTGACACGCCTCCACCTGCTCAAACTCAGTCGCGTCCACTTGATCAACTTCAGCGCCAGGCACTTGTTGTTGCGCTGGGAGACTGGGAGTGCCGGCTCGGGCTAGTCCTGTTTCTGTCGCGTCCCATTTGCGGATGGGAGGGATGGAGAGCAATGGTGAGGGGAACAAGCCTCCAGGCGAGTCCAGGGTGTGGAGGACCACCCCCATCAAACTTGGACAGACACGGGCCCGCAATCCACCTCGGGTGCCCTCTTCGGCTCTTCCCTCCAGACGAGTCCCAGACCATTTGCGAATAGTCCTCCGGCCGCCGCGGCTGGATTTCCGAGTCTTGGCCGATCTGGGGAATGCAAGGTAGGGTATAAGATGACTGGGTCTACCGTTATTCCTAGTTTGAGCCAAGCTCTCGTTGATTTTCGGAAGAAAAGTCGCCGACGAGTTCACGCCAGATCAAAGTAATCCTCAGTCGATAATCCACGATGGCAGCCACAGACGCTGAGGCCACCCGCGTTGGCTTCATTGGCCTCGGTGCCATGGGCTTCGGAATGGCTTGCAACTTGTTGAAGAAACCGTCATACCGAGTACAGGGTCACGATGTTTACCCTCCAAGCGCAGAGAAATTCGTCGCTCAGGGTGGACAGTCGGGAGAGTCTCCAAAGGAAGTGGCCAAAACCAGCGATATCCTAGTCTGCATGGCAGTCAACGCACAGCAAATCGATGACATACTTTTCAATGATCAGACGGGTGCCTTGCAAAGTGAGTTGTCCGCATGCATCTCAGCCATGAGCATCCAATTGACATCATTCCCGTAGCATTACCGGCAAATGCTACCGTTCTCCTCTGCTCAACAGTACCGCCAACGTATCATGAGGCACTGACGCCCCGGATTGCGGCGGCGGGTCGGCAGGATGTTCTGGTGGTGGACAGCCCCGTATCGGGTGGCACGAAGCGTGCAGCCGACGGCACACTCAGTATCTTCGCTTCCGGGGCCCCTGAAGCGTTGCAACGTGCAGATCGTGTTTTGCGGGACATGTCGGAGAAGATGTACATCATTCCTGGTGGACCAGGAGCGGGTAGCAAGATCAAAATGGTCAACCAGCTGCTGGTCGGAACGCACATTGCTGCTGCGTCAGAAGCAATGGGATTGGCCGCCAAAGCTGGCCTGAACACCCGCGAAGTGTACAACATCATTACAAATGCTGCTGGTAATTCTTGGGCGTACGAAAATCGCGTGCCGCATATGTTGGACGGCGACTGGACACCGCTGTCTGCCCTGAACATCTTTGTCAAAGACATGGTGAGTGGCTCCCTCAGTGTGGTCATGAATTTGCGACTAATGAGTTTGGAAAGGGCATCGTCGTCTCAACGGCCAGAACTTTGCAATTCCCGGTGCCTCTTGCGTCGGTAGCCGAGCAGCTGTACATCTCAGGAGCTGCACATGGATACGGTGCAGAGGACGACTCTGGACTTGTCCGGGTGTTCCTCCCTGGGTCCCCCAATGCCGTGAAGGAGCAGGCAGGGCAGCTGAACAGTCAAGAAAAGTTGACTCCAAGCAGTACGCCGCTGGAAATCTCAAAGATTGGTATGGTGGGGTTGGGCGCGATGGGCCAGGGCATGGCTGGGTCTCTTCTCCGAGCCGGCTTCGCAGTCCATGGCTACGACGTATACGAGCCCGCTATCGACAAGTTCGTGGCCAACGGAGGTAATGCGTCCAAGGCTAGCAGCCCCGCGGAGGCAGCAAAGGGCGCCGACATTCTAGTTTTGATGGTTCAGAACGCTGCGCAAGCCGACGATGTTCTTTTCGGCTCCGGGAAGGCAGCGGAAACCTTACCCGATGGCGCCATCGTCATTCTCAGCTCGACAGTCCCACCCTCATTTGTTAGAGAACTGGAGGCCAAGCTCACAAACACTGGCAAGGGACTGAGCCTCGTGGATGCCCCTGTCAGCGGCGGCGTGGTCCGCGCCGCCAATGGTACCCTTACGGTAAGATTTCCATCTTATCCACCTGACTTGAGACTCGTCGCTAACATCTGGTAGATCATCTGCTCTGGAGATGAGGCTGTTCTTTCCAAGGTTAACAGCCCGTTACTGGCGATGACGGGAACGTCAAGCAACCTTTGTCATGTCCAGGGAGGCGTCGGCGCTGCGTCTTCAGTGAAACTCATCAATCAACTACTGGCTGGTGTTCATATAGCGGCCGCTGCCGAAGCTATGGCATTCGCTGCTCGCCTGGGTCTCGACACGAGACGAGCTTTCGAGATTCTTGGCAGTGCGGCCGCATGGAGCTGGATGTTCGAGAACAGAGTGCCTCAAATGCTTGATGCCGACTGGACACCACACTCCGCATTGGCCATTTTCGTCAAGGATCTGGGTATTGTCCTCGATGAGGCAAAGCGACTCACCTACTTTGCTCCGATTTCGTCAGCAGCTCACAACTTGTACCTCGCAGGTGCATCTCACGGGTGGACGAAGGAATCCGATGCTGGTGTCGTTCGGCTTTGGGAGTTAGCGGGCCTTTCCGTCTCTGGCAATGCCGGTCCCAAGCTTGAGGAGAACAGTGGCTCGAAAACGGAGAACGCGGAGATTGAAGCAGGCCAGGAGCAGGGCCTGCCGGCACAAGAGACGATTGACGCGCTCCCAACCGAATATGCGGGTGATGTGATCAGCTCCACTCGCAAGGTGGTCGACAATGGCGAAGTGCCGGTTCTTGTGGTCTTGGATGATGACCCAACAGGAACTCAAACCTGCCATAACATCGATGTCCTGACCGTGTGGGACTCGGCCACATTGGACGACGAGTTTAGCCTTAACCCGACTGGGTTCTTCATCTTGACCAACTCTCGCGCATTACCCTCCGCCGAAGCCAAACACCTTATTGTCGAAATTTGCAAGAATGTCAAGACGGCGGCTGAGAAGGCAGGCAAAGCATTCGAAATCGTCCTTCGAGGTGATTCGACACTTCGTGGACATCTTCCGGAGGAGCCCGAGGCTGCTGAGGAGGCTCTTGGCAAGTTTGATGCCTGGGTTGTGACACCTTTCTTCTACCAAGGCGGAAGATACACGATCAATGACGTGCACTACGTCAAGGAAGGCGACGTGCTGGTGCCTGCGAGCCAAACACCCTTTGCCCAAGACGCCACCTTTGGGTACAAGAATTCGAACTTGCGGAAGTATGTCCTCGAGAAGTGCGGCCACCGCTTCGACGAGTCTTCATTCTTGTCCGTCACTCTCGACGATATTCGCGTAGGGGGACCTGCAGGTGTCACCAAGAAGCTCCTTTCAGTAGCGCCTGGCTCCAACACAGTTGTCATCGTCAATGCTGCCGCCGAGTCTGACATGCACGTCTTCGTGGCAGGCTTGCTTGAGGCAGAGAAAGAGGGCAGGCGGTATCTCTACCGCACTGGTGCTGCCTTCGTTTCTTCTCGCCTGGGAATCACAGGGATCCCACCATTGACCATGGCAGACCTTGGGGTGTCGGTCGAGGCCGGTACCAAGCAGCCAGGTGGACTGATCGTCGCTGGCTCTTACGTACCCAAGACGACGGCACAACTTAAGGTGCTCCGAGAGAGGAGAGGCGACAAGTTGGCGGTAATCGAACTCGATGTCGAAGGACTCATTGAATCTGCGGACGCCGCGGAGAAGGTCGTAACTGCCGCAGCAGCCGAGACCGCAACCAAGCTTGCAGCTGGCGAGGATGTTCTTGTCATGACATCTCGGAAGCTGATCAAGGGGGGCGATGCGCTCAGCTCTCTCCAAATTGGCTCCAAGGTCGCCCGGGCCTTGGTACAGCTTGTTGAGCAGATTGACGTACGGCCGCGGTACCTGATTGCCAAGGGTGGCATCACATCATCTGATGCGGCCACGAAGGGTCTGAGGATGAGACGGGCTCGCATCATGGGTCAAGCTGCCCCGGGCGTCCCTTTGTGGAAGTGCGACGAGGAGACTAGCCGGCATCGCGGTGTGCCGTACGTTGTCTTCCCTGGAAATGTTGGTAGTGACAGCACGCTCGCCGAAGTTGTCGAGTCGTGGTCGATTGAGAATGTTGCTTAGAAACTTTGCATCGAAGCGGGATAAGCGTAGCATATAACGGCTGTATACCAAGTAACGAGGCGTTGGGAGGCTCTGGATAGTGATCAGACAAATTTAATGTTGATGAACCTTATACCTAAAATCAAAGATCTCCCGGATGGTTATGGTGGTGATTGCAGGTGGTGATTGCAGACGAATGTCGTCGGGAATTGTCGGAGATAATGATCCGACCGGCTGATGTAATCAGCCTGTTCTCACAGTGACCCACTCTCAGGATCTGAGCAGTTTTTGTGCGCCGTTTCCCAGGCTCTCTTGTCGTACATTTCCTCCTCAATTGCTCAACAATCAACCGTCTTCATCTCGTTATGTCCTAGGAGGACCGCGCTGATACTTTCCTAGACTTTGGAATTCAATTCAGGACAGCTATTTTGCATGTTTACACAAGAAATCAAGCCATTGACTCCCATTCTTTCCCATCGATCAGGAGGACCTCTCCACGTCATGACTCATCCGCCCCGGTTTTCTCACCTCGATCGATTAAGGCCAACAGCACCTCACCTCGCACTCACAAGGAGCTGAATTGCAAACACCACATATCTATTCCATTAAGCCTCTCTAGAACGACTTTCTGACTCAACCGATGGACGGCAATGGCAATCAAAGGGTTTTATCTCCATTCAAGGAGGCTGCAGAATCCTTAGAGCTCATCAAGACCGCTGAACATCTCATTGCCCGCTGCAACAAGATATGCGATGAGCTCGAGCAGATGCGCCTGGCTGTTGAACTCGAAGCCGCCAAGGTCAACAACCACTGGCACGCCTACATCCCCGGTTTCAGCACATTCTGGCAGGCCAACGTCAGCCAACGAACTCGGGCGGAGGCCTTGATTCAACGATGTCAAGAAACGCATGAACCGGGTTCAGAGGCCGAGGGTTTGCTATCTCGAGATTTCAGGCTCATAGAAGGGGAGCTCGCCTCATACGAGAACCACTGGTCGGCAATCAAAAAATGTTGCTCAATCACCTGGTTTCGGTTCGCAGTCCCCTACTCAAAGCTGGACGGCCAACAAACCTCAGTATTCGTCAGTGCTATTGTCGACAACGGGCATGAGTGGATGCGGGTACTCAGCATCACCGAGCGGGCTCTGTTAGTACAGATGGCCGAAGCAGATTTTCCCTGGGACGAGCCCGATGATGATGACGATGAGGACGATGGCCTGGAAGAAGTTATCAACGACGAAGAAACCCAGATTGAGGTTCTGAAGAGTGCAAAACAGCTGCTGGCTGCCGCTCGCGAGATACATGGGGGTTACCAGCATCGTGTACGAATCGTGCTTCCAAATATCTCTCGGGGCAGTGTCCCTGCCATAGACAGGTTTTTGAAAAGGATTGAGTGCCTTGGTGACGACCACATCTCACTTGCGTTGGAATGCGCCGAAGAGAGCCAGACACCGCCTCCACCTCTCGAATTCGCGATACCAAATCTTCTTAGTCATGGCGATGCTGTGAAAGTGCCACCCCTGACTCCATATTTGAACATCGACACGTCCATATTTGTGGCCTTGACGACAGACATCTCTCACAGTCATAGCTCACAGCGAAAGTGGCGTCCCAAGATCTTGGAAGACGTGGGAGATGAAGCGGAGCACGGTCCTAGGCTACCCAAGTCCCTTTACCCCCTTCTTCGCGGCCACACGCTTGTCTGCACTCGCGAGGCGGCGGAGACATGTCTGCGCATGGTATACGATGCATCTACAGAGTCGGAAGTCTCTCGCATAGAAATACTGCTTGGACAGGAGGACCGCAGGGGGAAGCAGGACGACAAGTTGACTTTCCTGGATCGTGTTCTACGGCAGGATGGGTGGTCCATTGAGGAAAAGGACGATGAGGCAACGGAGAATCGTCGCCTGAATTTGGTTGCAGAACTCCAGAAGCTGTCATGCCATCCAGTACCGGAAGACCTGCAACTACCCATTCGTATCGTAGAAGACTTCCGCAGGGAGCACGTCGCAGACGAGGTCCGCAAGGGGACACTGCCAAAGGTCGTGTTGGCGGTGGAGCCAACGCTCAACGAGACGAACTGCTCGTCTTTCCTGTATGGGTGGAAGACGAACCACACCACAATAACATGCAATCGGCATGCTGTAAAGCGGTTGGGCAACCTCGTCAAGAAGATGCGGTGGTCTCGCGATGCAGAGGCGGCACCAATTATCGCTATGGACTGGGCACGAGGTCTAGCAAAGATCCCGTTTCCTGGCGAGGTCTTGGTAGATGGTCCGCTGAAGGCAGGCACAGACTAATGTCACCTTCTTTCTTATGATCACTTCCTCATCTTGAAAATGCTCTCGTGCATTGCTTTGTGATGATGGTCCACGGAGGTCATGGAGGTGTAGTCTCTGCAGACGTTGGAGATCTGTAGACAAGTAAGATTACGCTGGACGCTCAAGCCCTTGATTTTAATAGACGTAGATATTCAGATACTGTGTGAGAGATGGTCGCGTGGCGCCGCAGCAACCTCTACAGAGTAAAAGTCCCCGAAGGATTCGGCAACATTTGTAAGCTCTTGCGCAATCGCAATTTGTCAGCACTAAGAAAGAGCACAACACATAAGAAGAGAGACATTATAGACAAATTCAAAACGCTAATCTCATGTCACATCTCCGTGACTCATCCTTTCAGTGTGATATCGAGCAGAATGGTCGCCGTTCCAAACACTCAAGCCGAGGCCTTGGCTTGGCTTCGACGCGTGAGTAAATATGCCATCACCCAGGACTCCACGCTTACTTCGCAGACAGTCCCACGATATCCACGACTCTCTCCAAACCACAGAGTTTGACAAGATCTACTCCAAGGATGCTCAGGTCAAATTTACCAATTTTCCTGTTGCTGATGGTCTAGAAGCCATCAAGCAGATTATGGACGCGGCGTTTGGGCAGCTGTCGTATATGAAGCATGTCACTCGCCAAGCTGGTAAAAATTGTATTTCATAAAGTTTTCGAGTGGCACTGAAAGTTTGCAGACCAGGTAGACAACAGGATCTGGCTCGCTGTAGACATCACTTATCGGGTCAAGGGCGACCCTGACAACGAAGATATCAACATCCCAGCTGCGGGACTGGTTACGATTGTGACAGAGGGAGAAGAAGCTGGCAAGATTGCGCGTTTCGATGTCTTCCTGGACAACACTCCTGTCAGAGAGAAGATCGCACTTGTTGCGAATTCGGACTTGTAGGCAGAGGCTGCAATGATCATTCTATTTGGCATTGATATGTATGCCAAGGTAGTTGCCTTTCAATCTCCCAGACGTTGGTTCTCGGGTTTACAGTCTCATCATCATTTCTTTCGAACTATCACCTTGCTCACTTGAAAGATACATGCAAGAAAAGATTGCACGGCGGCCTGGCCGTCTGCGATTGATGGTCCAGACTTGATAGTAACCGAAGTACATGCAGGATCTTGGCTGCTTACATGCGACAACAAATTCAAGTGCCTATAACTCTTAATTACTAGCGCCGCTAACGCGTTATCTCACATTATGTGCCTCTCATGGCAGTGGTATCAATACAACGCCAAGGATTTCGCCTCGATGGATATCACGGGTTCATCAATAGCTCGACGCCTTCCATCCATAAGTCCATATACCGGCACGCCGGAAAGCAGGGGTACGTCAAGGATACGAGGTAACGCTAAATGACCGTGGCCAGGTAAGGTACTTCGGGTACCTCCCGCCACCCAGGGGGCACTTGAAGGAAGTGGCCAACAATGAGCAAAAGCAACTCATCTTATCATAGGGCTTGAAACAAACCCAATGCTGCATCATTCATCACATGCTTAGCCTACCTAAGTTAACAGTGGCTTAAAATGATTCGTTCCCGAGGGAAAGCCAAGGCAAGAACAATCTACCAGCCGGGACACGGCTGTGACATCCGCATGCTGCAAGACGGTCCTCCTTTCCTTATTCGAGATTAGTAAGACTGCAAGGTCATACTAAGGTACCGACGAAGTACATCGGCTTGGCACAAGGACTGGCATAGCTTCATCCTTCTTTAAGTTTTCAATGGAAGGTTTGATGGTCGAACGGCTAAAACGTTCCTACAGGGAATTGGGGGCTGCCTAGCTAGGCTTGGAGCGCACCTTACTGAGAGCCTACGCGGTGACCATGAGGAGAAGTTCAATTCCATGATAGTTAATGAAAGTGACAGATAGAGATCTTCTTGATTTCATTTGACTGACTATGAGTGATGTAGGGGACTCCGGTAGCCTGCATTTTAGATCAATATCGCAATGGGGATACGGGTCCATATTAAGTTGCTATGACGACCGACGAAAACAACATTTGAGTGGTCCAGACCTTGAGGTTTCATTGAGCATAGAAGGAAGTTGTTCGACACGTACAGATATGTCTTGGTACCACCAAGGGTTACTCTTGTTCCATCATGGGAAGGCACGACCTGGTCACTGCTTGTCTCATGGTGACGTCTTTACGGCGTGGCGTTAAGATTACCTAGTGAACAACCCCAGGTACTAGATGACTTGGGAGGCCTTCAGAGCATCAAAACAACATGGTTTGGAATGTATACGCAGCAGCAGCAGGGGTAACACCAAAACAATCCCTTTTAAAGATGACAGAGTTCAACGTTGGTGAGTCAAAGAAATCTTTTTCGCCAAGGTCATCTCATGACACTGTATCGGATCGTCTGAATAGTTTTCTCTTCCCTGAGTTCACACAGTGCTCTTGCATAGATACTGGTGTAAAGATGCTCAATCGCCGGCACCTACATGGGCTTTGCGATGGTACCTAATTTCATATGCTCTCAGGCATCGAATCACGCTGATCGTGCATTAGTCGATGGCCAATTTGTCCAGCAGCCACAGACACAGGCCCCTAAGCGAACAGTGGTGCCTCAATGGCAATGCGTAAGCAAAGGACCAATCTCTTTGCAGTCTATCATTCACTGATTTATTATAGTGTGCATGCGGGCATGGAGGGATGCCCATACGACTGGAAGCCTGCCAGTACTGCGGAACGTTTCGGTGCGCCTATTGTCCCGTGAGCCGTGTGCGAACGAGGTCTGCAGAGAGCTGACAACGTTTAGTCGGCTGCCATGCAATTCAGCGTCGTACCACGTTGAAACATCACTGGGGATGTACGCGCCTAGTTCATTACTGGCTACTACACTGTATCCGACTCAGGGGCAGTTTGGCCTGTGCTCAACAATAATGCCGGAAACCAAGCCAGATCATGCAATATATCCGGATCAACTGCAAAGGGAATCTCTTAATGAGCCATCCATATACAATTTTTCTATGTTAATGACAGTATCTATGAAACTAAAGTCATAATTACCTGCAAAGCACGGGGTAGGGGATTGGGGTCTTAGTCCGCGGTTGTTCATACCTTACCTAAGTAGAAACTAGAACAAAGATCGAGAAAAGGTGGAAAAGATTGAGTCGAAGGTTTGATGGAAAGGCATTATCTACAAAAGATCGCACGCCGAAGTGATTTCAAATCTATCGGATCACCATGTCATAGATGCAATATTTTCTCTTGCGCTGTTAGTCGGAGCTTACTAAGAGACCAGAATCGTGCTGCCAATAGTTACCAAAGGTGAAGATTTCTCCGCATGATACATGGCATACAGCTTGTAAGAGCTTGGGCACATCGCAGTCATGTAAGGCAGGTCTAAGGTATCTAGGCATGTCAAGAAAATTCAAATTATTGGGGCCTAAATATGCACATTACGATTGGCGAAAGTAGAGAAGTTCAGCCAAAACTCGTTGATTCGCCGCCCCGTCTATGAAGCATGCCTTGATTCGCCTTGCTGTGCATTTGGTCCTATCCAAACGACATTCACGATTGGCCAAGCAAGCGGTGGAACTCTCCAAGGCACAACACTCATCTTGAAGGTTGTCCCACCATTGCCTTTAGGAAGGGTGGTAGAACCACTCATTACACAGCGTCGGCTGCCCATGCTGGTTTCAGAGGCTCTTAAACGCTGAATGGTGTTAGAACAAGATGTAGACTAGTCCCATTTCCAAGTGCAGGTCTGATATCCAATGCCTCAGAGTCCACATATCCATGCCGGGCGTTGGGCAGGAATGGTGCAGCGGTGAAGAATATTACACTAAGATCTATTTTGTCGAAAGCTCTCCGCTTCTGATTAGAGGTCACGCAATGTTGCATTTAGGCTCCCTTGCATTGCTCGTTCAGTTATCTCCAAAGAATAGTCACAGCCCCGAAATATCTGAAAGTAAGCAAATTGACTGCTCGGATGAGCCACCGAAAAGATTGATCACAACACCCATACGCATATGGAGCAAAAAAGACACTATCAAGTTACTTCATGGGGTTATAAGTAGCTACTTTACGCCCCCTTTGGCCTCACATCGGAAGCAACCATGTAATTACCTTCGCACCATGCCGATATGTCTCTCGCACTTCCCTCAAAGAAATTTGATTGGGATCGTCCACTTGTAGACTTTGAGTGGGAAGACTCCTCGTTCATTGATACCTTGATCGAAGCTCACGATGCCGGCGGCACCCCCTTGGAGCTTTTCTTGGGGATTCCAGAGCACTCCCCCCGCCATGACTACGAGTTTCCGATCTTGAATGCTGTTTGCCCAGACCAAGTTCTTCTAGCTATTAGAGAAGGCTCAATCTTGTTGCCTGATAATAGCGTCGTCTGGCTGCATGATAGAAGCTTGAACGACGGCTCTCGTTCTTACAACGGGGTCAAAACGGCACGCGAGTTTCATCAACTACTGAGATTGAACGTAAGTCAGGTTTCACACTCCTTGAATATCGCGGGCTTTGTGAGTTTTTTTTTATCGTGCGACCATGAGTTCACAACATTGCTCAGAGGTTTGGTCAAGACGACCAGTGCAATGCGGAGGCTAGATTAATGTAAGACCAGACTTGCTTCTCTAGCGAAGTCGACATTTACTGACTCTTAACCTTCAGGCATATCCCCAATCCGGATCGATGGACAATTGGGCCTCTCATTCTGAGTGCTTCTCAATTACAAATCCCAGTATACAGAGAATTATTCATGAAGCATTTTGAGGGAGACAGTCACATTAGAATGACCTTTTCGGTGAGTAGGCCTGATTCCGCATCGAAAGGCCCACTGTTTGACAATAACAGCCTTGTCGGAGGACCTTTGCCCTCCAATTTCATCTTCCATTCTTTGCTTGGCGTGGATCGACAGAGCCCTGCCGAGATGCCCGTTCCACATCGGATGGTGTGCCAACAAGAGAGACCACCGACGTCTCTTTCCTGTCTACCCCAATATCAGGTGAGACTTCCAATGCAAAGGTCAAAGAACGCGAGTTTCTCTATGAAGCTCAAAACTCAATTGCAGTTTTCGGTTGGAACCGGACAATTTGGACAGCTTGCTCTCTTGCCGACACCTACTTCTACCCGGATGCAGTGAATCCAGACAATGAGGATCTGTTGATCTACTACCGAGACGTCGAAGAAATTGAATGGGATGCAGTATCAATGGCCGAATTGCCGATCGACAGTGTTAGCATTAGTGACCCGAGAGAATATTTTCTCATGGTTCTAAAGATTCGCGGTGAGAAATGCAAAGATGAATGGAGGAATGTTCTTTATCACATGAAAATCGGAGTCCGGAAATATGTAAGAATTATTTGCTTCCGACTTGAACGTACTGCTTTGGAGATTGTCTAACAGAGTCTTGACTCATAGCTACGCGCTCCTCACGTTCCACGGTTGAGACAAAAGCAGACACTTGGTAATGCAGATGACCAAGCTGAAGCAATAGAGAAAAGTGAAGCTTGGGTCAAAGAAGTGAACTCGATTCTGACACGTCTTACCGAGACATTGTCTAAAACGATCACGGCATGGGATACATTCTCTTCTCGGGATGCAGTCCTTATTGCAGGTTCTTTTGAGTCCAGTAGCTCAAAAAATGCCGAGTTTCTGCTCTATGACATCGCTGTTCTGGCCGACGAACTCAGAAAGATTTGGGTCGATCTCAAGGGTCTCGAAGGTTTAATCGAGAAGTTTAAAGCACAGGTATACCTCTTCAAAACAACTATTACCACTTTCTTACTGAAAATATGCTTACTCAAGCCGTATCGAAGTTAAGCTTACATGTTGCCGTCGGCGGCAATAGAGCAATTGTGCTACAGCAGTGGAACATTACTCTGGTTAGTCACTGTAGTCACTGGGTGACACCCTGCAGTTTACATATGGATCATCGAGGCAAGACCGTGCTAACAGTCGTGCTTGATAATCATTAGTTACAGTTTGTTTCGCCGCTAGCACTTGCTGGAAGTATCATGCAATCAGGTATTGTCTTCAAGCCGGCTATCTTATGTTTCACTGTTCTGACAGTGGTACTGAGTATCATTACGTATGGTATGAGGCCGGCTATGACATGGTACTCCCAGAGAAAAGTGACCCAGGAAAGCATAAATGGAATGATAGACTGCAGATCATGTGATTCGCTTGTAGAATTGAAGGCCTGGAGTTCCGGGGCGCTCCCATCTGTTCTACTTCAGTCTCCCAGAAATCGTCTCTCGCGGAATCATACACGGGAGGAGTCTGTCTAGGTTTAATAGAACGCAAAATTTTCCAACCGCAGCGAGAACTAAAAGACTTGAGTTTGGAATTTAAGCTCAAGATCATCATGATCAGTACTTAATGCTCGCGCCTTTGCTCCCTGGGTCTGCCATCGTACAAACCCACAAAAAGATTGCTCCGACTGGACTTTGAGGGGAGTCAGCAGCTGGTACAGAAATTTGAACGACGACTTTTCTCAATTTCCAAGGAAAGCCCACTTTGTTTTTCTCTCAGCCTCACTGCGTTTGAGTGTTGCGTCTAAATCATTTGCAAAGCTTCAGTACTCTTTTCTGCACGCGTAACACAAGTTGTCTTGTGCCATCAGTAAGCTAAGGTGTTTCCATTATTTTCAGCTGGTACAAAACTGCACACTCAACTTTGACACCCAAAATCTCAGCTCTTCTTTGACTCTCCATAGGAGCTTTATGGTTGACATGTGTTTATCCAGAGAGCTGACAATGAACACAACATAGAATTTCGTGTCGGACTCCGCCTTCCGGCATCCATATGCCAAAGTACACATCTGGCACATATGGCTCAGCGCTTTTGTATAGCCACACACTCGCCTTGACCGCCTGTGATACGTATGTGCTACTACACAGCTTGAAAGTTGGGTGGATTTGTTCTCTGCCTAGTCAAGTATCCACACAGAAGCTTTTGCATATGATAAGTCAATAGGAATCATTTGGTCACACCGTATTTCGTGTTTCTGATCACACATGCACGCAGCACGTCGCTAGTGACCCAATCTCGGCTGTACGGGGGAAAGAGTTCGGCAATCCCGTTGGCAATACGGAGTACACACTCGCACAACTGTATAAAATTCTTATGTTTTCTTGAATTCAAATCAAAACAACAAAGTCACCAATCACAGACGAGGGAAGTGTTAGCCGTGATTTTTGATTCTTTTTTCTTCATTGAAGTTGAAATATCACCGGGTCGGGTGGCTGGGCCATGTTTCACATATCCAATTCCTCAACCGTCGTACGGCCCCAGCCTTCCTTTCCATCTCAGCTCCAAAGAATTCACCCAGCCTCTTAGGAACGTCATCAAATGACCAAGAGTGGCCGCAAAGATACCTAGACTGGCCGTATCGATAAGATTTGGCGGCTCTTTTCCACTTGTATAATCTTGGTGATTCAACCGGTAAGATTAATGCCGCATTCAGAAATACTTTGTTCGAGGAAAATGAGAGGGAAATGACTAACGTGCGAGTCACACTTTCTGGGCGAGATTGCCTGATTGAACTTACTGAGTGTACATTCTTAATGTTTTTGGCAGCAGTGATTCTGCCTCAAGTCGTTAAAAACAGGTGGTTGGCACTACGGTCGGGTGGCATTGGGACCATCTTCAAGACTAATGGAATCCGACACTGTGATACATGTACAGTTGAGTTAAGTCGCAAACGGCTTATCCAGGCAGATTCGTCTAATTTAAGAATTTCTTAGATATGTGATAGTTTAATTACACTTGTTCGTGAGGGAGAGCTGTACAAGATTAGACAGTGATCATGGATAGGACCTGGCGAATGGTCCGAATTACTATCATACCTTGAACATAAGTATGCTGGAAGGGCCGCGGCTCAATCTGCATGATGAGCCGTAGTCAAAGAACGATTGAAAGAGACTGTATCGAACAAGTGCGCCCCAAACTACCAGACATTCGTTTCCCATATCAACATAATATGATGTCGAACGAGGCAGAAGCCATTGGGATCATGGGGTTCTTTGACCAATGCCAGACCGATTTACCATCACTCAACCATTTTGAACCCATAGCTTGGGGCTCCAAGAGGAAGAAGGCGCCTCTTTGGCAATGTGTATGTTAACCAGATCTGCAAGGAGTGAATCATATGCTGACCTTCGTCATTCTAGTGCAACTGTGGGCAGGGATTAATGCCTATCACGATGAGTGCTTGCCGTAACTGTAGTGAGCCACGATGCTCATTCTGTCCCATCACCAAAGTCGCGACTAGGTCGTGATGAAGTAATTATCAATGAGAACTCGAACCTTTGGGAACGAAGTAAGTCATCCAAGCTCCATTGGCGTTGAGGACTGGCAAAAAATGACGAGGGAATGAAGCGCTAATGAGCGGTCCAGGGAACGTAGCTCGCCTTCCTGCAATATCAGTGGTCACTTTGAAACACCAATGGAATTGATAATTTTCTGCTACAATTTTTTGGTATACGGAAGGATATGTAATATGGGTCTAATAATCCTCATACGTCTCTACGTAGAAAAGATAATACTTGACGATTATCAAATCCTCTGTGTGTTCAGTTGTAAATAGTCCCCACCTGTTGAGCATTCGCCTTCAACGCAATTACGCCCACATACGACATCACAGTGTACTGGGCGCAGGTCCATTGATTCAGGCATGGTGTGCCCACTAGGTAGAGAACAATCAGAGGAGGAGACCAATCACATGCCTTAATCCTAGGTCAGGTGCCAGCTCTTCTGAAAGTGACATCAAATACCTAAGTACCGAGATCGGCCTCTTCGAAGGCCTAGGTTAATCTCAAGGCAAATCATCCACGTTGCGGTGTATTGCCTGTCTTGACTATTTTGTCCGGGACCACTGGCCATGACATCATAGTATAAGGTAAGCACGTGGCGCTGGACCTGCCTGGTCTTAAAATGTCTCACAAGAAGTTCATGTATGATATTCGATTATGTCCGTGTCTATGTACAGCCAAGCTCGTTTCTTTTTCCTGGAACCAGGTTCCTGGCGCCGGGCAGCCCTTGCAACTTGCAAGGCTTGGTCCGTGTAATTTGAGCTGACGCGGGCCACGACAGGTATTTTCCAAACGGATGATGGCATGATGTATCGCCGGTGCCGGCCCGTAATCAACGTTTTCTGGGCCGGGCATCTGCATCGCGTTCAAGATGTTCCCTGGGGAATGCGTCTTGTTCCTTTTGGTATGTATTTTCCCAAAAAATGCTTGGGAGACAGGTGACGGTTCATGCGTGAAGATCACAAAATAGGTACACGAAGTTTCCGATACTAAGCGTCAGTTACTCGAGTACTGTTTGCAAGAGTCTATCGGCGGATACGAACTTAAAGTTAAATGAGTCTCCAGCTAGACTCGCCACCCGAGCAAATACGTCAAGTGTGAACTTGGTACGAATACCTGACGGAGCAATCTTAGGTGCGTCCTGATCATTTGCCCCGATGCGGCTCAAAAGGACTATTTATGATCCCATCAGAGAAGCACCATTGCGATACTTGGCCTTTAAATTTCACTGGCCCATTCTACCTACGGTATCTTGACATAGTATTCTTTGATCTTCACCACACTCTGCCCCTTCCCTCATAGGCGGCTCGATTTCATGTGCATTCTCACGCCCGAGTCTCTCTTAGCCTCATTCGGCCAGCCAAGTAATATTAATACTGCAGCGAGCAACACAATGCCAGCTTTCATTTCTAGCCAATCTTGCAGTAGTCCGCCCATCCTAGGCGCCGAAGTCATCCAATTACCTACCGACTCAAGCACACCCTTATGCCGGAATCACCACCTTCAATATGCTGAACGGTGCTTCAGCTGCTTGCCGACGCAGGGCCCTACGCCAGTCGAGTGGGGTCCAAAAAGAAAGCAGATCTGTCTTTGGACTTGTGTCAGTACATCTTTCTCCCCTTACCCACACCTTTTCTAGTGGAAAAAGATACGGACGTTGACTTTAACATGATGTAGTGCCGCTGCGGTCAGACTGGATTGCTCATGTGCCTGGGATCGTGCGAGAGTTGCGGGGTGGCCCGCTGCGCGTATTGCCCGGTCGACAGATATAGAAGGGCTGGCGCCGCCCTAACTTAGGGCTAGGAGCCATACGGCAAGGGGCTATTTCTATTATTGCAAATGATGGCGTCAAAGTATTATGGGAGTCAGCGCAAGGTTGCCAACGGTTTATTGGGCTATTCTTTTTCAGTGTTTCTGTTTTTTTGCGCTGTATTTGAGATCTATTCCTAACTTAGGTACCCAAAGGCTTGTATCTAAGTGAAATTGAAAACCGCTGATTTGTATTTTAACCAGTGTCTCAGGAGCATCCCTTCGGTCCATATACCACCACCTCCCCTCCCCCATGCACCCAGTAGGTAGAAGCACCCACGACACCACATGCTCCTATGTGCCTATCGGCTTTTTCTTACCAGCCAAGATTGAGCTGAGTACGCATTCTTCGTCAAAGCCCTCTCGTTGAACCCATATACTGCCTCCTGACTGCGCACCTTTTCTTCTCCAAACGTCACCTCTCCGCATTCCTGCCCGATATCCAGAAATTCAAACCCCATGTTCTTGGTCACTGCAATGACCTCATCAAGAGAAAGCTGGACGAAAGGACCGGTTCCCCACATGAGAGGCCCAAAGTTGACCCAGTACCCTCCGGGCTTCAAGACGGAATGGATCGTATTGAAGTAGCTCATGACATTGCGAGCCGTGTCGAGGAAGAAGTGCGTCACCACGACATCATACTGGCCAGAGTACGACTTGAAAGCTGAAGCGAAATCACCTTCAACAAGTAGCACGGCACTGGCGTTAACCCGCCTATCAGGGAAGGACACCTGACGAAACATGTCTGCTGCTGTCGCGTGATGCGACCATCCCTCAACAAACGGGTGGAAAGCCTGAGAAGCCGGGCGAGTGTGGGACTCGAGAAAACGATAAGCGAGATTCATGAACATCGACCATTCGTTGCTCGTGACCTCGAAGCCTCCGAGAGCGGAGATTTCATGACCCAGACGGCCAGCGCCGGCTCCCGGAAGCAGAACTTTGATGTCTCCCTGCTTAGAGCGATCTGGAAAAAGCATGTCCAGAGTACCGAGAATACAGGGGAAGGCATCATCTCGCTCGCCTTGGCCGGCAGTCGACCAATCCCTAACAAAATGTTTCAGGGCTTGGGATGTGCTTACTCTGTCAGCAGGCTGGCCAGCGTTGTCCTTGGCCTTGGCATGATCATCCAGCTCCTTGCGACTGATACCGTAAAACTCGAGCGCCGATTCGACAATCTCATCGCATAACGCCTGATTCACATCGAGAAGATTTTCTGCCGTCTCGAATTTCTTTGAATATCCAACGGCCTTTTCGAGAACCTACGGTGCGAACGGTAAGCGTGCTTTTTGTTGGCTTCAGGGGAAAGGATGTCTCAGGGGGCGGCATGATTGTTACTAACCGCCTTCTGTGCCTTGGATACGTGCTTGTACAGCCCCTTCCACCGGTCAAGCTCAGCCATCTGGCGGGCCTTGTATCGACTGAATCCAAACAAGGCCTCGAGGAGCCGATGGCGGGGGTGATTGGTGTCCCATTTACCGTGGGACTTGCTCAGTCGCTTCAGGAGATTCTTCTTCTCCTGCTCGTGCCGCGGACTCGGTTTGTCTGGGATATCCTCTAAAGTGACCGTCACCTCGTGAATCTCGACAAAGGATTCTTCTGGCATCTGCATTGTTCGGTTAGTACGTGCTTGAGCCTGGTGGCAGACACCACCGTGACCAGGGGGGGCTTGCCCTTACCGCCGCCAAGATTTCTTGCGTGTTCAACTCATTGTCCGCGTAATTCCGGACGCTGTCTGCCTCGGCGGCTACAGAAAGAACGCCATAGGCGAGACTGAAGGCAGCCCATGAGGCAGCGTGAGACAACCTCATTGAAGCAGGCAACGCTCACCGAGTGGCGTCAAGGCTAGTCAGGGGTGGGGCTTGATGCGATTCGCCAGAACCGACAATGGCGTGCAGAGAAACGCCTCGAACGCTTCGATTTCGGATCTGAACCGACGGGGGGAAACTCAATCGTCGCTTGATAGTTGTTTAGTGAGAAGGATGTGGACATCCATTATTTGAAAATGAAAGAATTCTGAAAATGGATGCGGTCAAAGTAGTGAGGACCTTGATAGATGCCAAGGCGAGAAAATGTGGATATACTCAACCAACAGCCCGAATACGTGAAATTTCGTATGGTATTCATGTACAAAAGATCCGATGTCTACCACCATTGAGGGGCTTCTCCATCTTCAGATCCTGCTATCTATTCTGATCGTCAAAACGTCCTATTATGCGTGGCCATTAACCCCATTCGTGAGCTTCCCATTCGCCGTCACTGCATCCTCTTTCAAATACTCGTTCAAGCGATCGCGCGTCTTGCAGTTCTCTAACGCAAAGCTAGCTGCCAGCTCCTCGAGCTCATCTTCCGTCTTGTCCTTGAACAGCTCTGCAAACTCCCAACCGGCGTACTCGCTCATCAAGCACTCCCGTACCACACGCTCTACCTGCCTGTCAAAGTTCCACACCTTGGGGTACTTTTTCTTAAGCAAGTGCGCGGGAATTTGCCTCTTCAGCTTCTCGATAAACGGTGCGTAGACCTCGTTGTCGATGGCGCTCTTGTCTGCGCAACCCCAAAAGTCAAGGCCGTTTCGTTGCTTCTTCTCAACAAATGGCTGGATGAGGCGCATGTACGGGCTCTCCGGGTCGAGGTAGACCATGCCTTGGTAGCCGATATCCTTGTACAACCAGATGCTCCATGAGATGCCATCGAACTCCCGGTATATGGCGAGCTGCTCCTTGAGCAACGCGAAGCGCTTCTCGTTGGTCGCCTCGGCGTTGGGATCCGTCTTCGGGTTCTGGTAGACGGGGCCCCACTCGCCGTTCCAGATGGGCACACCGGCCTTTTGCATGAATTCCACCTTACGCTTAAGACTTGTGCGCAGCTTCTCCTTCTGTTCAGATGTGCCGTCGTACTGCTCGGGAAGAGGAAAGCCCATCATGCTGTAGTCGTGGCAGCTGTAGACACTGTTGGGCAGTGTCTTTTCTGGTGAGAAGGCAGAGAAGTCCATAGCGTAGGTGTTGCCATCCAGGAAGAGGATGTGGTCGGGGTCGATAGCGCGGATCGCCTTCTCGGCGCGCTCGTACCATGCGATGAGGCGAGTGTGCTCAGGGTCTGCTGGCTCATTCAGGGGGTTGTATCCCGCAATGACCTTGTTGCCGGCGTAGTGACGGGCGAGAGCCTCCCATAATTGAATTGCGCGATCCTGGAAGTCTTTAAACTCCCAGAAAAGTGCTCTGCTGATTCCTGAGTCGCTGTGCCAGTCCTGGTTTTGCCCACCTTGCACCGCATGGAGGTCCAGGATGACATAGATGTTGTACTTGGCGCAAATATTGACGAGGCGATCGAGAAGATCAAAGCCGGTCTGCTTAATTACGCTCGGGTTGTCGTCATCCTGAAAATGACGGTAGTTGAAGGGTATCCTCAAGCAGTTGAGACCCAGTTGTGCGTACAAGGCGGCGTCAGCCTCTGTGAAAAAATGGTGGATGAGACGGTTGAAGAAGAAGTCGGCTTTTTCCTTGCCTAGTACTTCTTCCAAGGCAGCGCGATGTTCGTGCTCGTGACCGGCGTACCCGGTGATGAAGTTCTCCATGTTGAGCATGCCACCGAGGCCAGCGCCCTTGAGGATGACTTCATTGTCATTCTCGTCGACAATCTTAGTTCCCTTGACGCGAAGCATCGTGAGAGGGGGGTTAGATGTGGCGGCCGACATTATGAGCGGATGTGAGGTTCTGGGTTTGGGGATGTGATGTTGCTGATTGTCATTCTTTCTGAGGACGGTTCTTTATACCCATCAGCACCGTGACCAAGACTACATAGTGGACCGATTTGATAAGTATGGCCCAATCATGAAATCGGATCGAGGCTCTGTTCTGCTCTCATCGCGCATGGCTAAGTGAGCGTCCGGCTGCCCCCCTCACCGTCTTAAGAGCGACACTCCGCGAAGATGGGTTGATGTGGGGCTTGCCTTAAAACACATTCTCCATCAATCCCGCATGTGAATCAGCCCGACTGGACCAACTAGAGTCTGGGGTACAGCGATTTGCGCATGAGGTGGAGCTAGACTCTGACCGATGAGGCGCCAGGAGCTGCCGATTGACATTCGTGGGAGTCTTCGCTCTATGTCGACCAAGTGACAACATGACTTTCCCACAACATTTCCCGGTTCCACGTTGTGTCAAGCGGAGTATCGATCGAGTTGCATTTAGCCTGAGTGAATCGATGTAGTATTGTCGGTAGTCAGCTCCAAGACCCTTGATGGACAAAGACCAAGACACCCGACAAATAGCCTCGACTAAACCCGTAAACGATAAGCCGATGGGGATGGTGCCGAGATCATCCCACATGCCTTGTCCAAGACGCGACGAACAAGCTCCATCTCGCGCGTTTCGCACTCCCAAAATGCAAGTAGATCAACCACCTCTCCTACGGCGCCATACCAATCATTTGGTAGGGAATGTCCACCTTCAGTACCGCTAGACTGGGTGAGCAATGCTGCCGCAACCAACACCAGAGCGCTTCGAGAGCAGGATCGCATCATGGGCAGCGTCCCATGATGGCGATGTCTGTACCCTAGACGATTAATGGCGAGTCGATAAGCATGATTTTCGAGACCTTTTTGAGCCAACAATTCCACACTTGGAGTAAGAACCTCGCCAGCGAACTCGGGGTTCGCCCCAAGTGCATCGAGGAAAGCGGTAGTAAATGGCCAGTATATCACCTCATAAAGGTTCACCGCGTGACCTCGGAGCACGAATCTGCACACATCATCCTCTTCCGGAGGCTCGGCGAATGAGAGACTGGAAGGAAGCGAGCTTATCCACTCTTGTGCTTGCTCCTCGTACTGCGGCACTGCCGCGGCCATTGCCGCGAGGTATGCTTGGCGCGTGGGATGTTCTTTCTGAAGGCCCACCATCTCGGCACTAATCCGAGAGGCAAGCCTTCTGAGAGAGATTTCGGCCAAGTAGAAGTACCATGATGTTCTCTCGCGAGCCAGACGCGGATCCGTTGCCGCCTCAACTTCTGCCCTAGGCGCTGGCGGCGTCGGGAAGAAGGGCGGGTAAAATGCCAATTCCTGATCGCTGAGTGAGAAGTCTGGGAGGTAGAGATCCCCTCGCATCTCTCGCTCGGATTTCCATGAGGACCAGTAAACAGCCTGCTGCAGAGTGTCGATGGAATAATTCCGTGACTCGTCGCCCGACTCAACGTTTCTATGGTAGCGCTGTTGGGCCTCGGGGGTAAGAAACGAAAATTGCTGACAGCTAGCTAGCGCCTGCACGAAGTACCTCCACGCCTTGACAGGCTGAAAAACGCACATCATGTAGACCCCTGAAAGAAACAGACATTGAGCCGCAATAATGTCATCCGACGACAGTAAAATTCCTAGTCGCTTCTGCGCGGCTTGGAAGAAAGCTTGAGCATCGCTGTGGGCTGCGGAGCCCAGCATCGTCTCCTGGCTGGGCCCAAAAGGTGTGGCTAGAGAGCCTAATGCGCAGATCAGGAGAGAAAGGCAGGACTCAGCCGACCAGTTGATCCCTTCAAGTACGGTATGTGAGACCATTTTTCGCGTTGCTGTCTCGTCGAGAATCGGATTCTTGACATGGACGTAGCTGAAGAAACTATCGAGCAAGTCGTTGATTCGTCGGGGCTCAAGGTCGAGAGCGCCGATGAGGGACATTGGAGAATTCGCAGCTATCGAGATATGATCAACATGCAGAGTCATGTCTCCAGCATCAATGCCGTGGCTAATCTCCTCAAAGATGGCCCATGACAGGACATGTTCTGGCCTCGGAGGGAGGATCATCCCCATCTGGATAAGAGGCCCCACAGGAGGTGCTTCTATTGTCCGGTGCTCGACAGCGGCCTCGACCACTCGCGTTTTGTTGCTCGGTAGTCCATCAACTGTCACCGATCTCATCATCTCTTCCAGATCATCGAGTCTTTCCAAGATCTTGAGACTAGCCGGGTCGAAGCTGGACAGGTCTACGGGCGACTGGATGCAAGTAGCTCCAACCTTGAGGCAGAAAGAGCATGATGGCTTGAGATTGTCACATTTCGTTCTCCGAGCCCGGCATACTTGGCATGCCCTGACGGCTCTCTTCCGCTGATAGAATGCGGTTCCGCGTGCTGCTGGTCGGGTGTTGGTCTTGGACGTGGACTGTTCCGGCCGACTCCGGTCTAGGTCAGACGCGTCTGTGGCCGACGGCACGTGGCTGCTGTCCGGGGCAGAGGGGTCTGTCATCAGGAGAAGGAAAGGATCGCCAGGCGTACAATGGCTCAAATTTGTGGGGGATGAATAACACTACTTCTGGGAGGCGGTTTGTGGGTTGCAATGAGATGTTGGATGAGGTGGAAAGCTGGAGAAAAGACGGGGGAAAGTGTCGCGGAGTGTCGCTTTTAATGTTCTTTCCTTCGCCGCCTGGAGATTCTTGCCGGGCTAGCCAGGAATGGATTGCGGGGAAAGTCTGGGGCTCCACAACAGCCCGAGGATACGTACCCGCCGTTCCACGCTCTCGGATTTTCGAGGGCGGTGGTCTCGGCCCAACACGGAGGCGCGTGGACTGATTTTCTTCACGAGCCATTGCTTGACCTTGCCATATTGGGCGTTTGTTCGCCTGGCTGTGGCTTGACCAGTCGCGGAATGTCGCTCATACGCCATCCGTCCTGTCGTCCTTGGACAAGGGGTTCAGCAAGAACTATCCGAATGACCTCAACACACTGAGGTTGCTCGGGATTATAGCACCATCACGAATAGGGTGTTCCAGCAACCTGACTGCCGGAAATGAGGAGTTGGCAAAGGATATAATCTCCAAGACTTCCCCAGATTTCCTGGTTATCATTCTTTTGTTCCCCAGTCTCCGCCGCTCCTCGACCCTGGTTAGCCATCTTCAGTTTCCACATCGAGTCACAATCGAAGTTTGTCACATTCTGTGGCAAATCCCATCAAACATGGCAGAGAAGAACGACGTTTCGGATCACTTGGAAGCAAGTGTTTCCCATCATGATGCCAAGGGAATGGCCGTCGGTTCGACCAACCAGCAGGAGCATGATCTCACTGTGCGAGAAGTCTTCAAGAACCACAAAGCCATTGTCTGGTGGTGTTTTTACTGGGCAATGGCCGCCATCGGATGGTAAAACATACAGGATGACCTCCAAGAGTTGCAATTGGCTGACTAGGTACGCGACTCTTAGGGGGTTTGATGCGCAGATCAACGGTGCCATGATTTCCGTCGCATCCTTCAGGAGAGACTTTGGGTATGGATCCATACGCAATCTCCCGGCCCAAACCATCATCCTCGCAAAACTGCAAAGACTAACTAGAGACTCAACAGATATGTACTCGACGGCGAAGCGATTCTCCCCGCGGATTGGCAGTCCGCCTTCAACATCATCAGCACCGTCGGTCAGTTCTTCGGAGGCTTTGCCTGCAGTTGGCTCGCAGATAGAATCGGACGCAAGAATTCCCTCCTAATCGGCGTCGTCATCTGCACCGGCGGCTGCGTCGGCGAGATCCTCTCAGATACCAGGGCAGCTTTCCTCTGCTCCAAGCTGATCCTCGGCCTGGGACTCGGTTTCTACCTCACGCTTGCACCCCTCGCATGCAGTGAGCTGGCTCCCGTCGCCCTTCGAGGATATGCCACAGCTGGTGTTAACTTGGGCATCGCCATTGGCCAGCTCTTGTCCAACGCTGTTGTCAAGGCCTTTGGAGAAAGATCCGATCGCTGGGCCTACCGTGGACCCTTCGCCACCCAGCTCTTCTTCGTCCTCTTCCTCGCCGTTTTCTTGCCCTTCACGCCCGAGACCCCCTGGTACCTTGCCCGCAAGGACAAACTGGAGCAAGCAGCAAAGTCACTCAAGAAGCTATATGGGCAGGACTACGATGTTAATGCCAGGCTATCTGGAATTGTGGCGACAATTGAGGAGGAGAACTTGAACCAAACACACGAGCTTGGATTTGTCGACTGTTTCAAGGGCACCAACCTTCTTCGGACAGGTATATCAACTGGCGTCTTTCTGTGCCAGCACTTGGTAAGTTCCTCCTGACCTTGCCGCGCCCGACTCTTTACTGACTCTAGACAAGGTCGGTATAATTTTTGTCCTCGGATACTCGACATACTTCTTCCAGCTCGCTGGCCTCGACGTCTCGAAATCCTTCGACCTCGGTGTGGGCGTCACAGCTTGCGGTGTCCTCGGAAACATTGTCAGTTGGTTCGTCATTGAGTCCTTTGGCCGCCGGAAGATCTTCATCTCTGGAATGGGAGCCCTGACCACGCTCCTCCTTCTCATTGGCATTATGGACGTCGTCCCCACGGATGCCGCAAAGTGGGTGCAAGCCGCCTGCACAGTCATCTATGCTTTCGTGTACTTCATGACCATTGGTGCCATGGCTTTTGCCATCCTAGGCGAGGCTTCTAGCTCTGTTCTACGCGCGAAAACCATGGCCCTTGCTACCGCTACCCAAGCAATCTGTGGCTTGGCGATGAACTTTGCGATTCCTTACATGGTCAACCCAGATGAGGGCAACTTGAAGGGCAAGGTTGGATTCATCTTTGGGGGACTGGCGTTGATTGGTACCGTGGGAAGCTTCTTCTACGTCCCTGAACTCAAGGGTAAGACCTTTGATGAGATTGACCGTCTCTTCGTAGCGAAGGTACCACCGAGAAGGATGGGAAAGATGTAAGCTACTCGAAAGACAGTGGATCACTATTAGTTATCATTGAATCAGTGCATTTTATTATTACACGATAAAAGGTGGTGTAATTATGACTGAACCAGTCCCGATCCCCTGTGATTGCTTGAAGGTGACTTCTATCCACTGGCTTTCGAGGCAATCCAAGTGCCTATGTCAGATTGACTGCGAGAGCCTATCGGCTGCTTTTCTCTTCCATGCCAGATAGGTAGGTTCAGGGCTACAAGGAAGATTCACCTAATCTTCTACGCGAACCGCGGCGTTCAGTCTACTTTCTCGGCGAAGGCTGATCATACTCGCCAATATAGAAAATCAAGTCATCTGGCTGAATTCCCTCCGAGTCCTCCAAACTGGAAACATACGCCCCCGTGACGTCCTTGCCCTCCATACTGTTCCACTCCCAGCACATCTTATGAACGTGCCAGTAAAACGGGTTGTCGGTGATCTGCCCCCATCCAATCTCGCCCATGTCGATCTGGAAGCTCGTCTTGGGTCCGACACCGCGCATCTGCCGGGCCTGCGCGATCGAATTCATGGCCCTGTACTCCATGACGTCGACGAACTGCACAGAGTCGAGGTCGGACAGCCACTTTCCCGCGCGTCCCCAGACACGGGCGATGATGTCGCGCAGGGAGACGCCCTTTTCGTCAAAGCCGTTGGCGACGAAGTCGACCTTGATACGGTTGCCGTCGATGCGGAATTCGTTGATGATGTAGCCGCCTGACGACACTGTCCACTTGTCGCCACTGTTGCTGACGCTGTAGCCGGCGTCGTCGAGCTCGTCGCAGTGGCCGAGGCACAGGAGGCCGCAGAGAACCGCGAGGCAGTAAAAGATTATGGACCGCATTGCTAGAAATGGTACGAGTAGGTGGTCAAATGAGTGTGGAAGCAGAGAGCAGATGCTTCTTGAAGAAGTTGAGTATGCGTGAGACTTGGACCCGAAGTCGGCTAACGGGCAGGCGCTTAAATAGTGATCACGGTACTCAAGACACAGTTTTCATCAACTTACAATGCTACTTGCTATGTGAACAGCTTCAACGTCGTCACCCACAAAGCTCGTATCCATCTCGTTCAGCCCAAAGTCCGAGACACGAATGGAGCATACGGCGAGTTATGACACAGATAATAGCTTCGAAAAGTCAAAAAGATACCGGTGATGATTGATTCGGTCTCTCCGCCTGCAAAATCGAACGTCGCGTATAAACTTTTGTCAAATGGTCGGTGGAGCCTTGGAGCCAAGAACGCCGGCACCCATTTACAATGATTGTTCCCAACAATGTTGACTTTGTAGTATATACTGTACTGTAGAAAGTGAACCAACGCACGGAGATGCCGTTCATTGCAACCACCAAGGTTGTTCGGTGCATGGAACTGACGGGAAGTCTATTTTACGTGTCTAGGATCACCAACTGGACCGAGCTGAGGACAGCTGGGGCTTCTGAGGTGTGTGTCAACTGTCAGGTACGGCTGCGCACTTATATTAACTTTCACAATCATACTATAAGTTCAATCAGGTAATTAACTAAACCTTTCCAACGTCTGGGCGTCGTATTTCACCCAAGCCGAAACACAATTATCGCGGAATTCCTTAGTCTCCATCCACCGTCGGCAGAACCCCATGCAATTAAACTACCGTAGGATACTCGGTCATGATGGCAATGGCGCAGAGTCTCGTGGATACGTCAGTCTTCTATAGGCTCCTAATGGTCCTGGTCATATAAGTAGCCAGACTAGGGAAGTCTCAGCTAATACATCAACAGCTTACTGAACTCACTCCTTCCTCTCTAACAACGACGACCTTGAGTATTTAATCAATCAAACGCCACGCTCCCTACAACTTGTATTCATCATGCATTCCTTTTCTACCGTTCTTCTTTTCATCGCCGCGTTGGCCGGCCACTCTGTCGCTCAAAGTTGCACCGACCAGTGCGCAGACGTCTTTGCCGTAGCGAGCTCAGAATGCCCGCACCTCGGCAACACAAAAGAAGACGCCGACACCCTCAACGGCCCTAAGATGAGCTGGAAGAACAACATCTGGTCCACCCGTGGCAAGGATGGTGCCGTGGTGGAGATCGACCCCAGAGCTTGCACCCTGAGAACCTTTGGTGGCCGTGACGATTTCTGCGGCATCTGGATCGGCGGCAAGGAGGAAAAAGGAAAGGGAAACACTGAGGTCAAGCAGCCGAACGCTCTGTTGCAGATCCCTTTCA
The DNA here is from genome assembly GCF_030867565.1 of Colletotrichum costaricense. Lineage (NCBI taxonomy): Eukaryota > Fungi > Ascomycota > Sordariomycetes > Glomerellales > Glomerellaceae > Colletotrichum > Colletotrichum costaricense. The sequence continues at coordinate 1,609,628 of NW_026848232.1, read as the reverse complement.
ACGGTGGCTGCTGCAAGATCGACAAGGAATTCTGCAAGGATGGTGCTATTGACTGGGCGCAGTTGTTGAGAGTGAAGAAGGGGCCTGATGCATCCTAGGTATCGAATTGGATGTCACGTAGTGCATGGTTTTTCTAAAAGAAGACAGAAAAGTTGTGTGAATATTAATTTTGAATTCTTTTGCAAGTTGAAACCATTATCAAAATAGCTTTGCTATATTTACAGGTGCAATCTACATGGATCCACGTATGATTGTTTGCTCAAGTAATCCTTCACCAGCAGTATTTACAGCATCCCGATTATCTGGACTAGTTGCGTCTCTTCCAGAGTCCTATCATTGCAATTAAGATCCTGAAGTAACCCGCTTTTCAAACTTTGTCTACTTCGCAACTGTGTATCGAATATTTGGCTGAGGTGGCGTCTTCATATCCTTGCCGAGAAAATAGTCGACATGATGAGATTGCATGTACCCCTTCAGAGTCATTGCATTGCGGTATGCAGGATTATGAGCCAGAGTATACAAGCGGATATCGCTCGGCTGGTCCGTCGTGAAGATTAGCAACTCATCGGCAGCTTCATTGGTAACAATGACTTCCTCTCTCCAGTCACCAAGGATGTCACCAATAAAGTTAGGATATCTGCCGGCAGTCACTCCGCCGAAATCGCTGACTCTCAATATTCGAGGGAGACTGTTAGAAGTACTGGGATTTTCCCAATCCCACTTCTCAAACTTGCCATCGTTGAAAAGTTCGAGTAGCTCGTCCCCATCCCACCAAAGGCCCAGGTGGGGCCAAGGGGCGAGCTCAGTATCCGACTCTGTGAGCTCATTCTCTTTGGCGTTGTAGACTCCTGAGAACGACCATACTTCCATGCCGGGATGGGTCGGGTCAATGTCACCGACCATGCCGCGGGCAACGTCGGTCACGTTGTTGCCGACGTGCTTCCAGATGATCTCGCCAGATGAGCCATCGTAGTAGTACTCGTAGATTAGATCTGGGTTTCGCTGCTGCACGCCATACCCCTGAAGCCCTTCACGATTCGGGTCAATCTTGGCGAGATGGAATCGATCGCCGTGGATGATACCCTGATCCCCGAGGGTGTACCTCTCCGTGCCATCTCCATTCAAGGCAAAGCCAATCTCAAGGACCTCATCCTTTCCGTTCCCATCGAGATCAATGATGCGCGTGTTGTGCCCGTCGGGAAAATTCTTATCGCCCCGGTTCCACTTCCACTTCTGCTTCAGAGATGTACCGTCAAAGGTCCAGGTCACATACATCAAGTTGAAATCGCCAGACCCAATGCGGTTCTTCATATACGCAACGAGATGGGGCGTCTCTCCGTCCAGAAACCCAGCACCAAGGCGGGCGGCGAGCGGTCCGTCGTCAATGTAATCCGTAGGAACCGGGGCGAAGGCGCGAAGAGCTCCCGTGCGCCCGTCAAGAATAGCCATGGACTGGTGGTTATTCGTTTCTCCATCGCCGAATGTCTTCCCGTCCCCAAACACAACCCCATTGGCAATACGAATCGCAACTTCGGCGCGTCCGTCACTGTCGAAGTCGAAAACAGTGACACCATCCCAATGACCAACGTCAATTGTCGATGATCCCGGCTCTATGTTATTTTGATTCTCGCTATTTGGACCAAGATTGACTTCCCATAGAAAAGTCCCATTACCGGTGTAAGCCTCAATAGTCTGTGGTGAAGTCTGTCTGTCGAGAACATAGTCCCACTCGCCGTCTCCGTCAAGATCACCAACCCAGACGAATTTAACAGCGCCACCGCTGCGGATAGGGACCCGGACAACCGGCTCGACCGCATTCTTGGCAGGCAGACTGAAAGATCCGCTAGCATCTTGTTCTTCGCCGTCAATGACGGGCCGTACGAAGTAGGTGTTGATTTCATCCGGATTAGCGGTAAAATCGAGGAAATTGGTGCCGCTCGTGAGGATCTTGTCGTTGAGTCTTGTCGGGGAAGTCGCCGTGTCTCGATAGACGTTGAAGCCGATTCCTGATGGATCCAGTCCAAGAAGACGCCAGGTGACCAAGATGGCTTCGTCGCTTGCTCGCACAGCAACGACGCCTCGGCCAAGATTTTCCAAGGGCCGGGCCGCTTGTGTCAAGAAGGCACTAGAAAGAGCGAAAGACGCTAAGAGAAGGTTGAGAAACTTCATAATTTCGGCCTTTCGAGACACCTTTGATGAGTAATATGGACGTTTCAACCCGTGCTGTTGTCCTTGAATTACTTGGACCTACATGTATTGACCGAGGAATGAGCTGTATAAGTAGCTACTAGATTATACTGACTTTGTCTATACGCACACAGGCTTGTTGACGCCGTTCACTTGAATTGCCTCAACTCAGTCCGAACTCCCGTTAGTCCACTCCGTTTCCGTCGTTGCCAGGCTCATTGTCTTGATGCTGCAGTCTCTCCAGGTTTACAGCTCAGTAAATGACACGGGCGATTTGCCTGATGTCACGCAACCACGGCACACCCACCAATGTCCGACTGCCATTGGAGGAGTAATAATACCTACCTAGACTCGGCAAAGTGGGTACCCGAATCGTCGTCGCTGAACGTCAAGTGGTTGCCCGAGCCACTCATTCCGAATCAACGCTTCCACAGCTGGGCCGTCAGCGGCACTCAATATCTCGGTTCAATTGAGCCGGAAATCGGGCCAACATCAAACAAGGACCACTCTCACCCCATGGGGAAGACATACATCCAAGCTGCTTCAATGCACCCCGCAACTCTCAATGCTAGCGGCTAAGAATGGTACACCAATCGTTAAGACCTAGTAATCGTTTGGGCCTTTGTCGCTTTCTATCATCTTGTGGTTGATAGATACCTAAGCTAGGACGGAGAATTAAAGGAATCAAACGATGTGAAAACGTGTTAAAAATGACACACCCACAATCTTCGGTAAGCCAAGACCACTTGCAACTCATCTTGAAGCAACTAGAGCCTCTTATCCGTGTCCACCTGCTCCATGATCTTTCCAACATCCTTCTCTGCACTTTGAAGATCTTGATGTACAAGGCCCTCAACCCATGGACCCCTAGGAATGAACAATGCTTCAAAAGGATTTGGCCCAATCACGAAGCCCGCCGGCATCATGGACATCGGATCAACCACTTTCTTCTTCAGTGTGACCGGATCCGTCGTCTGCTCAAGACGAAATGCCCAAATGAGCCGGGCAAACAATATCCATAGGCCTTCTCTGCCTACATGCCTGCCTGGGCAAAGTCGTCTTCCGTATCCAAAGGCGGTCTTGGGTAGGTCTTCATTCTCGATCCATCTCTCCGGCCTGAAGTCGTCGCAGTCCGCGCCATACACCTCTTTGTCCCGCGTAATCGCCTACTGGGAGTGAATTATCGTCGCTCCCGCCGGAATTCTATATCCCTTATACTCATCTTCCTCAACGGCCGCATGGTCCAGCCCAGCTGGTAGGATAGGTCGCCACCGCATGACTTCCTCGATCATCGCGTCGACATATGGCAGCTTCTCCCGGTCTTCGAAAGCAGGCAAGCGATTATGACCAACGACTTCATCGATCATGGCCTGAGCCTTGCCAAAGACATGCGGATACGTCAACATGGCAACGACGAACCAACACAGAGTGGCGACGCTGGTATCACCATTGGCTAATGTCAACGTTCCAACAACCCACGCCTGCTCGGTCTCGCACATGCCCATATCCGAGGTATCAGTGCTGTCGGCAATTTGTTTGCTCAGGTTATAACCAGGTCTTTTGAGTGCGCTGCGAAAATTGCCCAAGTAATGAGCCTCCTCGCGCTCGAAGAGGACCTTTGCTGCCCGTTTCCACGGAGAAATGGCGTAAGGAAGATGTTTTAGCCAAGGGAAGATATCGTACCATGTTTGCGTAGTCTTCAAGACTACCGAGGTTGGGGCGACGTCGAAGAATTTAATTTGTGCTTCATGCTCGGGATTGCCTCTCAGCAGCCGATAGCCCCAAGCTATCATGCTCACGTTGCTGGATGCTGCGCGTCGGAAGTGCCAGTGAGGGTTTACAGCAGCTCCCATTTGCTTCTCGCTGCTTTTCTCTTGTATCTCTGACAACAGATCGTTCAGCAGCTGAAGCGATTCCAACTCTATCAGAGGATGGTACGGCGCCACGGAGCGAGGGTTGAGTCCCTTAGCGTGGAGCCGTTGATGGAGCCGGAACTGGGTATCGTACTGTAGAAAGAGAATGTTGTAGTTGTTACAAACGAGCTCTCCTGCGTAAGGACTGAATGTGCGTCCTGAATAATTGCTTGCTCGCTTGTTCAAAAGATCGTGAGCCGCTTCGACCGTTGTAAGGACGATGTGAGACTGGCCTCCCTTTTCATAATGCACGATTGGTCCGTACAAGTACTTCCATTGGTAATGGGTCAACCAGTTGAAGCATATCTCTGGCGCATTGAAGAAATTTCCGAAAATTGGCAATCGAGGCGGTCCCGGGGGTAAAGAAAGGGTCTTCTTCATATTCAGCTGTAAGTTTTGCCGAATGTGGGAGACTAGTAGATAGAGGACAATAGAGATGAAGGTGAATACGAGCAAGGCCATAGACATCGATGTACAGGCTGAAGATGCATACTTGCCGCCGAGAGGTTCCATAGTGAGTTTCTTGATGAATATCCTTTAGTTAATGAACCAGTATAGATTAAAGAAGTGGTTAGATAACACAAAACATGAAGGGAAAGGGAGTTCAAATATCCGCCCTTGGGAGGCGGTAGTAACAGCCTCTCGTTCGACGCGGGTCGTTTACTCTCCATGTTGTGAAACATTATATGCAAATCATACGCATGATGAGAGATTGAGTTTTCGTGTCAAGAGCCTTATTTCTCACTCACATTTCGTGCAACACAGTCACACGTAGACGACTGAACATATCGCTTCAGCCATCAGCATACCGAGGTTATATAATTGGTCAGGAAATGGAGGCGTTTCGCAAGACTTGTTTACTGATATTACGATAACATCTAGTGCAAACACAGCATGTCTAATTGGCCGATGACAGATGATAGTCCGCTGCCGCTCTTTCCCCGGAGCGTAACAGCGCATACGTATGTGAAGCACAACAGCAGCCAAGTCAACTTACCCTCCTAGGCGCGCTCCGTGATCTCCCTTCATCCAACAACATCAGAGAACACATCGGCGAGGTATCCGCCAGGTGACGTTGGCTTCCCATACTTATCGGTAGCCATGCTCTCCATCGCGGGAGCAGCCACGTCCCGCATGTAACCGGCAATCTCTTCCTATTTGAATCTCTCCGCAAACTGCTTGGCATGCAGGCTCAAGCCCTGCGTAGCCCAGATTGGCTGTACCTGCTACATGATACCCATTTTTACAATATCCGCGGGGAAGGTCTCGACTTCTTCCGGAGAGGACTCGCTCTTACTAAAGTCGTATGCGCCAGTGCCTCCAGGCAGAGAGGCGGTATAGAATCCGTGCATATCTTCCTTGTCTGCGACGCTGTTTGTCAGCGCATGCAGGCTTCTAGAGGCATATTCAAACTTGTCTGTGAGACATACTTGGTTTATCTACATCAAGTTAGTCAAGCGATTGGGTTCTGAAGGGCTGGAGGGATGTACTTTGACAGCTCCATGTAACGTCTCCCAAGGGAGCTGCGGGAATACATCAGTCAATGACAGCCTCTGTACTCCCTTGCCACATGTACTGGCCAAGAGGTGCCTTTTGAAATTCCCAGTCGAACGTGATGTCCTTCCCGAGAATGCGCTTGGCGGTCGCTCGCCAGTCTTGCAACGCTATGAGCGTATCTCTAACCTCTTTCATTCAGGCATTGTACTGTTCCTCGGTCACTATGGACTTAACGGCCTCGTTAGAGGTCATCAATCCAGCGGAGGCTCTCCACCCCTTTTTGACTGCCACTTAATCCCTTCCCGCAAGCTTTCCAACCTCCAAGGCCTGGATGAAGGAAGAGACTGCGTCGATCGCTCTCAGAACACAAGGTTTCTTCCCTGGGGCCGATCACACTGGAGAAAACTTAGGCAGTTTCCGAATATCAAGGAGTTCTCCGGCTTCTTATCCCACCTCGTGATGAACTCAGCATGGTCGCTGTCACATCGGCATAGGATCATCGTGTCCACCGTGTTGGCCGCGTGTTAGTCTGCCTTCTTTATTGTCGATGGACACATATGGACTAACCCCATAACATCGAAAGTCATCCTGATAGTCATCAATAATTGCCTTTTCACGCCGGAAGCTGGCCGCTACCGAAGCTCAAGTCGTTGAGGATGCTAAGAAACTCGGCCGGCCCGACATTCCCACCATCAAAGTGGGAAAGACATACCCAAAAATCTACAAATATGTCATTTATCTCGTTCCAACATTTTTAAATCCCAGCGGAAAGACGCTTTGCCCCCAGACCCGCAAGGACCTTGTCGCGCTTGCCCGGGAATACGATGCCCTCGTCGTATCAGACGATGTCTACGACTTCCTGAGCTGGCCCGAGGACTCATCTACTCCAGACGACGCAGTCGGAGCTGTGCCGCCGAGGCTCGTCGACATAGATTGCAATATGCCCGGCTACAGTACATGGGGAAACACCCTCAGCAACGGATCTTTCTCCAAGGTGATCGGGCCTGGTGTCAGAGTTGGATGGGCGGACGGCACGCCGGCATTCGCCAGAGAATTGGCCGAGGTGTAAGTCTCTGCCCTGAGCTTCTCCATGCAACAAGCCAAAGAAGCCCGTATGATGGTACTAACTCCTGGGCAGAGGATCTTCTAGCTCCGGCGGTGCACCCTCACACCTCACTTCCACTTTCGTCGACAAGATGCTGCGAAGTGGCAGTCTGCAGACACATATCAAGAAGACTCTCATACCAACATATCGTGAGAGATGCCGCGCCCTCATGGCCTCTATCCGTGATATTTTGGTGTCCTTAGGTGTCACAGTTGAAATCAATAACCCAGAAGATGCCGCGCAAGCGACGACAGGAGGCTTCTTCACATACCTCCGGCTTCCAGAAGACCTTCCAGTGGCACGAACAGTGGCAGCCATAGCCTTGAAAGAGAAATTCCTTCCCGTCGCATTCGGACACATGTTTGTTGTCAGTGGGGACAAAGGGAGCGTTCAGAGAGCAGAGTCGAAGAATGGCTTTTCCAGATGCATCAGACTATGCTGGGCGTGGCATGAGGTAGCTGAGCTCGAGGAAGGTATTGAAAGACTAGCTGCTACCATACTGGATATCAGATCTAGATTGGAAGCTGGTGAGATTATTAGTGAGCAGGTCTCCATCGGAATAAGGTAGTCACGGAAAATACGGACTCTGTACTTCAGCACTCGCTTGTCGAAAGCGCTTCAATTAAGTTACCACAAGCTCAGATCCCTTCAAGCATAGGCGGCCATCACGGTCGAGAGCTGGCATAGATCACATCTGTGGCGAAACCAGAGGCACTCCGATGAAGTATCTTCAAGTACGCAAAGCATAGTCTGGCGAGTATTTGATACGCTGCCAGCATGTTTTCCATAGCAATCGCTTGAGTATCAAAATTCATGTGGCTGACCAGTATGTTCGAAGAGCATATACTTGATCACAGAACGTTCAGGCAACACATGGAACAAGTAATGTCAACTCGAGATAATTGCAGATTCAGCTCTACTTTCGACTATCTTCGAATTTTCCAATGATCCCCTAGACTTTCCAGGTTGATAGCATATCAGTGCTGTCTGCAAATGGAACCACGCGTGCCACCATGCACGTCCAATCCTGGGTTTACGCCTCCAACATTTGCTCGTCAAATGATACTGGAAGAGTTTCTAACTGGCTCGATATCCCCAGAAGGTCTTCCCTCCATTTCCTTCTCCTTCTTGTTCACTTCTCCCTCCACGACAGTTTCGGAAGCAGCTTGTTCGCCAGCAGCTTTTGCTTCTTGTCACAGCTGATGCTTGTGCAAGAAATCCGCAATGACTGGAAGGGTTCCCTGTCAGTTTGTCCTGAAGGTCGCACTTGGGGGTCGTTAAAATGGGGGAACTTACGGACTAAAACCACGGCCGCGAGCGCGAATGATAGAATAGAGGGGAAGCCTCGCTCAAAGGTGGGTGCCATGGTCTGCGGGAAGATGAGAATAGGCAAGAAAGAGTCTACATCGTTAGTCAATTGGCGAGGAAAAGGTCTGTTGCCCCTTAGGTTGGACTCACTGGTCGCGTAGAATAGTCCATTCATGCTGGAGATAGTCAAGGCACGCTCTTCCGCGTTCCCATTGTTCACCTCATTCGCCCACGTCTGTATTGCAGTTAGTTTCACCACTTAATTTGCTAGCATATGCACCCCAACGCTGTCTTACCCAAGTAACAGCCGTAACATAACCACAAGGTGGTCAACGACGATGTCCTCATCATGCCCATGATCGAGACCAGAGAAGGTGTTGAAAACGTAGAGTGACTACCCACAGTCTCACACAACGGGAGAAGAATCCCACGTGGGAGTTGTTGGGGTTAATCAAAATCACAGAGCCATCGCCGCCGTGCCGGACATCGATGCCTTGTTCATCGGCTGCGCAGATCTCTGCATGGAGTAGGTCAACCCCTATTCCGCCGTAGAAGAGGACCGATGTATGACATTTCGAGACTGAAGATGACGTTTGGTTATCCCAGGCTCGCAGTCCCTGGGCAATACGACTCCGAAATCTTCCACTCTACCGTTGCCAAAATCGCCAACGCAGCAGAGAAGGCGAGCGTAGATGGACGAAAGGTGTTCGTGGGACTCGGCGGGCTGGAACCGAGACCAGACCTCCTGGAGGCACTGGCGAAACGGCGTGATACTATTCGGTAAGTGTTTCCTTCGCGTCGGTGTTCCGTCGTGTCGATCCGGTAATTCGCTCAAATCATCGACCTCAGGTTCACAATGGCAGGCCGTGATCTAGCTCTTTTACTCGCAGGCATGTCAAAACAAGCGGCGTCAATGAACGAAATTTCGAACCAACTCCAATAGTTATTTGAGCCAACCCCAAAGAAGAAAAGGCAGACAAGGGAACCCTCCTAGCAAAAAAAGACTATGGGCACTAAAACACAAACCGGCCAAACCCGAACTCCGCCGAAATATCCCCCGGCTTCCAAATCCCGGGTAGCAAACCATTCTCGCTCGCAATGCAAAAGAGGGTAAAATGATTTTTGAAAGAGAATCGTGTCGTCGTTGGTAAGGTGTAGGGATTTTTGGATCGATGAAGGCGTGACGCATGAGAACTACTCGTCTCTCCATGCGTTTTCGGCATTTTCGACATTTCTGAGCGAAGAGGGCTCAATCCTGTTGGACCCAGTGCGAATACGGCCCCGTTGTCCCTCTCCCGTGGTGCCATAATGAGGGTTCAGGTCGCTGTATCTCACAATGTCTTCAGATTCCTCACCACTGTCATGCGCTGAGTGTGTGGAGATTGTAGCAGTGAGAAGAGGTCTGCGCTGGCGCTCTTCGATCGGACGCTCTGAGAGGTGGCTCCAGGGTTGCGCCCACCATGCGTGTCTCCAGTTGCTGGCACTCTGCATAAAGAGCAGCGTCAGAACCTGTGACGAATGTCTAATTAGCCCGGAACGGCTATGGCCTGGTATACATCTATATCAGACATACCTGTAGCACACCCACGGTGATGACGATGCCTAAGTCGATGGAGGAATTCCGCACCGTTGCGTCCCTCCACGGTCCGATGCAGGCAGTATCTCGACCAGTAATTTCGGCGCAACGGGCATTAGCACCGAATGGCCAACCGCGGTCCTTGACGCTGTTCAGGCCACAGCAATTAAGGCTATCCTGGATGCGCCTGATGGTTGACTCATCCTTGGCGACAAACATGCGCTGCCAGCTGGTAGACAGGGCGCAGTTTAGGCCATCGCCGGGAAGAGCGGTTTGCAACAGGATAACGGCGACAGCGGTGGTCAAGATGCCTTGAAGTGTCTGGATAATGGTAGGAAACAGCTGCTCGGTCCGAGCGAGAGAGTTGCTCGCATTGAATAGCAGGCGCGGGTAGTAAAATGCGTTGATAGTGCCGAGGATGGGTAGCAGAATCGGAAGCAGAGACAAGAACGGCGAGATGGGAAGGGCGAGATTGGTGCTCGTTACGTGAACGACGCTGTGAAATGATTAGCAGAGAAATTTGCGGTCGGTGATGTTTGAGAACTCACATGGCCGTCGTCAGCAGTCCGATACAGATCTGTAGAAGTATTTTGGTTAGATATTACCTGATATCGTTCACGGTTTCAAATGGTGTTAGTGGATGCCGGCTGTTGGGGCTTACCAGTAGAAACACTACGCCTGGATTGACCCCCATGATGAGCTTTTGAAGACGAACGAGCGCGCAACAACACCAGATCGCTTCCGACCGTTGGAATAGAATTTGTTTAGCAATCAGTGTATGAACATTGATGAGAAGGCGTCTGGCTTCACATGTGAATAAGTAATAGACGAAAGAGAGAGAGAGAGAGTTGGGAAGAAGAAAAACGGGAAGAGGGAGGGTGTGGCGCCGTTCGTCGCCCCTCCAAGAGGACCCCAAGGGACCCAAAGGTGCCGATCGCTGCGCTGGGGTGGGAATCTGCTTGATGCGGCCAAAATCGAACATGCCCATTTGCGGCACCAGCAGCGTTGGCAGCGAGCAAGCGCCCACAAGCACCGACGCCAGACAGCATCCAGTCATCCCAAATCTTCCCAAAAGAACTTTGCCGCAGTCTTTCGACGTCATGGCTCAACCCTCCGAGAAGCTTATTCCCTCAAACTCCAGCACGCCATAGGCTGGAGGCACTTTCGTACGAGGGACCAGTCATCTCTACAGACTGGGTGAATCTGGTCTTGGGAACACCCTGGATGACTGGATGTCGCCGTGTAGCACCAGATGGACACACCAATGCTGGAGGCCCAACACCAGTGTGTCAGTGTGCCATCCAGAGAAGAAACAGAAGAAGTGTGTGCACGAATCTGCGAGAGACTGTTGGACCCCGCATGCCGTACGACCAGCGACCGCATTCACGGAGGCGCAGGCCGCTCATCCCGCAACCCTCCCATGCCGATCCAACGTCCTTCCAGCTATTTCTGACCCGAGTGTCGAAGGCGACGTGTGTTGTCCTGAATGTATCCCGTGCATTCGTCCATCAAATGACGCGACAGAACTGATTGTTTTCTGTCGGTGCCGCGCTGTCCACGTACAGCCTTTTGGCGGTGTGTCGGACGATGGATTCGACTCCAACCTCCTCACTCTCTTCCTGGCGACGAGGGAGGCATACAGGCAGGCAGTCAGGCAGACTCCTCGCGCGCATCAATCAGTCTTTGACGGAGTGTAGGGTAAGCTGATGATGACGCCAGCGGCAGGGAGGCAGCTTTCGGGAAGCTGTCTAGCTGCCCGTCCAGACTCCTCCATGGCCCCATCGAGATGCTTGCTACCCTTGCAGTAGTGCTCCGTGCGTTTGCGTTAGCCCTCTCGATGGTGCTTTTTTTTCGCACATGCATCGCCAGCCAGGTCAATAACCCTCCGAGCTGCATCTGGTTCGCCTGCCAATGTTTGATGAGGAATGCGTTAAATCCCCGGGCTCATGATGTCGTTTGCAGCCGCAGACAGGAAGGACTGAGACATTCCCAAACGGTCTCGCCCGCCTGAAGGCCTTTCCGTCGGCCGATATGTTACTACTTGAGGTAGATACCAGGCCCGATACTTATAAGTTGTATCTGTCTGCTGCCTGAAGTGACGGTCCTTAGAGGACACAGCCTACGGGGCGGAGAGCTTGTCAATGCGAATTCGAGTGAGTCAAAGATGATGAGGCCTAGATGTGTGATTTTAACACCAGAGAGCCGAGAATTATTGTATGAGACAGAGGGGCACCACAGTCGAGTAATTATTGCCGGTCGATACCAACTCTGGCGAGACAAATCCATGTGCTGGGGTAACTAACAGGCAGCTAGCTGTCTCCGGAACAAGCGTGGGGTTGTATTGGAGGAGGGTCGCGCAGAACTCTGCCTAACATTTTCAGAGATGTTCGGTACACCGTATGGCCACCCAACTGATGCCAGTAGTCGACGAAGTCCTTGGCGTTCAATCCAGGTTGGAGGCAGAAGGATATGCCACGAGGTCTAGGGGTATAGCAAGGGGTTTGGGGGCGGAAACGACAGCCTCGGAGGAGCTTCAACTTGCAGCATGGGCGGACCCACAAGGCTGAATGAATGTTTCCAGATGCCGCCCGGCTCCCAAGATGCCCAGCCGGTAAAGAGTCGCCGAGGTGGAGAATGATTCCGGTGAGAGAACCGGCTTGGCTTGGAACGCTGACGACGCTGCCGTCAGGGAGCTCGGGCGGTATCGCAGTAATCTTTGTTTCTCCTCGAATACCCCCGAATTGAAAGTGTCTTTCAGGTCTGATTGGTTGTATTCACTGCTCGGAGCGTCGTCTGACATTATTCAAGAAATGATCGAATGGTTGAGCTCGGATTCTCCAACTTGAAGCCATGGAGAGCATTGTCGGTCCCAGAGTGCCATCGAAGAAAACGTCGGACACCGTTTTGGCAGTCGATTGCCAGGCAGGCATGAAGATACCGGGCAAGATAATGGGTAGTCCATGTGCTAGAAGCCAATCGAGGCCGATGATCAAGCGCCATCTGATGGTGGTGTTCGTGTGTTGAGACGAACTTGACCAAGAGCTGTGGGCTCCGAGCTAAGGGAACACTGAGTGCAGGAACTTATGTAAGCAATCCTCTAGCCAAATAAGGGAGAGAGACTGAAATTCAATTCGTCAAAGCTGCTTGAGCTCCCCGCCAATCTAATCTTAGCGTCTCCACTCCGCAGCCCCTCCATCGGAGAAGGTGCGGCAGGTGTGGCAGCAGGAGCTGAGCTGACGGGAAGGAGGGGCAACTCCATTCCACAGCTTGTTCCTGCCACCTGCTGTTGCGCTGCTGCTACCTTACGCGGCGTGCATCAGCCAAGATTGACGTCGTCGTTTCCCGCCATCATCTTGCCGGAATTCCTGTTTGCGACCATCTCAATCTCTCTCCCTTTAATATCTACACATACCCCGCGTACCTAGTGGACATCTGGGGTCAGAACCATTATCCTCACGTCCGGAAGAGGCAATCTAGAGAGACAACCGCCGCGGAAACGTCACCAGCAATGGCCTCACTAACTTCAAAGTTTGCCAACCTCAATCCCTTCTCCAAATCGGCGCCAGAGGATGAAGAGGAGCTCGGCGATGCGACCGACAACACCACCTTGGCTGGCGGAGGCCACGCTGCACGCGACTCAGACCTTAAGCACCGTCTCCGCGTGAGCCGTGCCATCAAGTCTTTCCTTGTCGATCAGAAGGCCATCTCCTCCAAGGAAGCAAACGTCGACTCAGAACAGCTCACCCCCGAGTTGCAAGCCCTCGTGTACAAGCCTCACATCAGCGTGCCCCGCGAGCTTACTGATAGATCCCACCCATTGCCCGAGTACTTCATCAGCTCCAGCCACAACACCTACCTTCTGGCCCACCAGCTTTATGGAAGCTCTTCGGCAGAGGCCTATGACGAGACGTTGCGTGCTGGCGCGCGATGCGTCGAGATCGATGCCTGGGATAACCCCGACAACAAGGACGAGCCCAAGGTCACCCACGGATACACCCTCGTCTCCAACATCCCTTTCCGCACCGTCTGCGAGACCATCCGAGATGTCGTCGACCAAGAAGCCAAGGAACCACACCCCGCTGCGCCAATCCTTCTGTCTCTCGAGAATCACTGTGACCCTGAGGGTCAGCTGCGCCTGGCATTCATCATGAGAGAGGTCTTTGGAGATCGCCTCCTTAGCCAAGCCATCAGAGAAAAAGGCCACGCCGAGCAAGAAGGCCAGGCCAACCATGTCCGTCTGGAGGAACTCGGCAACAAGATTGTTGTCATTGTCGAATATCACTTCCCTGGAGAGGCCGACGACAGTAGCTCGAGCTCAAGTGATGATGACGAGGAGGAAAAGAAGGCCAAGAAAGATTACAAGGAGAAAAAGAAGGCTGTGCCTGCTTCGCTGATTGTCCCAGAATTAGAGGCACTCGGCGTCTACGCCCAGTCCGTCAAGCCCATCAACAATTCATGGTTTGAGGAGGTTCTGCAAGATGCGCCGCACCATCACCTCATCAACGTCTCCGAGTCTGGGCTGGCCTCCCATCTGCCGACGCACACTGACAAAATCTCCCGCCACAACGCTCACCATCTGATGCGTGTTTTCCCCAAGGGAACTCGCATCTCTTCCAAAAATCTCCATCCCGTTCCCTTTTGGGGAATTGGCGCCCAGATCTGTGCCCTCAACTGGCAGACATTTGGAGCATCAATGCAGCTCAATGAGGCGTTATTCGCCGGTTCTGAGGGTTTCATTTTGAAGCCCGCCGAGCTCCGGCCCGGTGGCTCGGGCCACCTCAGCAACGGAAGGAAGCGAAAACTCCGTCTACACGTCGGCGGTGCCACCGACATTCCCGTGCCGTCCGATCGCGACGAAGACGAGACAATTAAGCCCTACCTCACGTGCACGCTTGTACATCCTCATGATCTCGATATCAAGCCTCCAAAGAGAAAAACGGCTGGCTACAAACAGCACAAGCTGACAGGATTCTTGCACAAGGGAGAGAACCCACCACCCACCGACCCGCTATGGGACGAGGTCCTAGAGTGGGAATACCAAGACAACGAAATGGTTTTCTTGCGGATGCTCATCAAGAGTGATGACAGCTTCGCCAAGAACCCAATCTTTGCCGTTGGCGCGGTACGACTGCTCTACACGATACCGGGCTGGGTCTTTATCCGCATGCTTGACCTCAAGGGAAGAGAAACCAAATGTTCCATCCTTGTCAAGTTTGAGGTTGTCGACGCGTAGAGGTAGCCATGTATACGCTAACTGTTTCGAGTATCTCCCGAAACTTTCGTAATATAACACGCTTGCCATTACTTGTCCGATCATTGTAAGGACTGATGTGCAATTGAGATCGTCGTAGCTAGTGCCATATGGATCTCTACTTGGCTAAACAGCGTATTCACAGAAACGGATATGAGATATTGCCACAGCATTTGATCCAAGTAACATACATAACTCCCCTTGCACGCGCGCATCATGCAGCCTGATCAGCGGCACATGGCACGACCTCGTCCCGATCCTGAACCTCCCCCGCCAAGAAACCACTGCCTTAGTAAGCGAATTTTGACCCCAAGACAGAGACATGGACGGTGTTGAGACCTATGAAGGTTTCGAGGCACCGGGCCTACTGCTGTCAGTATGTTCGGTGTGGTGATCGAGTCCGGTTAGGTGTTGGACACATCCCGCCCACGTTCGTGTACTGTACCACACAAGGCCATGGCAAAGGGTGAGAAATAGGTTTCCGGGAAGGATTCAAAGGATTCTGGATTCATGTATAGTAAAGACTTCACCCTGGCCTATAGCTGAAAGGGACGGGGATACACTCGATTCCCCTTGTCGTATGTGATTACACACTAGTGCTCGTACAGCCGGACGCCATCAAGAAGCATCACAGGCGGCATCTTCGAGGCAGGCGACGGTTGCTACTTACACTATACTGCCTCTCCTGACATAAAAGCCTTCCCAAACAAGCATCCTCCCTCTACATCACCCACGCCCCATCCATAGGCCCCCAACGGAAACCCCACCAAATAAACGCTCGCTACACCTCCAATATGCGGGAAGCCTCGCTCGGCTCACCTGTCATGAACAGACTTTACCCGCCGCCCGCCGCCCGCCATCCATCCATCCCCGTCGGCTAGGGAAGAACCCGACATTTAGTCGAACCTTGAAGGTGCGAGAGGCTGATGAACGGGAAAGAGAGTGTGAGGCTCTTCTAGGTGTATCCTTGCGTGTGCTGAATCTGGATTGCTGGGTTGATGAGTGCCGGTTTACTTACTACCTGACTACCAACTGACGGGTTGCGAGTTCCCCCGTACCAGGTTCATCGCTTTCGTAACTTTGTTCATCAGCCGTCCGAAATCTAGATAAAACTGGTTTGCCGTTCTTCATCGTACTCACTTCTCATATTTACTGTGGCCTGTCTCGTACAAATTTGTCAGCTTGATAAGATGATTGTATCCAGTTGGTGGAAATTCACACAAACTCCATAATCCTCCTACTCCGGATCTTCGCAACTCACCACTTCCATCCGAGCACCATCTCACCCCGTCCGCCCCCCGCTTCCGCAGCGACGCGGTCCCACACCCACCCACACACGACCCCGAACGAAGTCCAGTCCAGTCCGTCTAATCACAACTGCCCCGTACGCCTCGACCACCAAGACCAACAAGCGGCCCTCCCAAAAAGCCCCAAAAAAACTCAAAGCACCGCTGAAATCCGAACTTCACAAAGACCGGTTCTTTGGGTGGCCTGAAGGTGGGTTGGTAGAAAAACTTTACCACACGAAGTGGAAAAGAGACCCTTTCCATTTGAGAGGGTGAGGTGAACTCACGCAAGAGCCAACACCACCCACTCTGCCACTGACTTACCGAGAGGGAGGGACAGAACACAGACTGGGAGGAACGGCCGCGTTGCGAGCGGTTTGAGAAAGGTTGGGATGATTCGTGGACAGCCCTTTCCGCGGGCAGCCTGTGTTTGCATGTACCTGGTTCGTACTCTATGTAGAGCGGCGCCGACTCGGCGAGAGCTTTTCAGTACTCTGTTCATTCAGTAGTTTCGTCGTAGAGATGATTTATGAGGGCATTCAGTTGATTGCTCAG
The DNA here is from genome assembly GCF_030867565.1 of Colletotrichum costaricense. Lineage (NCBI taxonomy): Eukaryota > Fungi > Ascomycota > Sordariomycetes > Glomerellales > Glomerellaceae > Colletotrichum > Colletotrichum costaricense. The sequence continues at coordinate 1,592,950 of NW_026848232.1, read as the reverse complement.
AATTGAGCTACAGCGATGAGCGGCTGACACTGAACTGTGAAATTACTCAACACAGCACCATGTCTCTACTTGTAGTGATGAGTTGAGAGAGACACTGGGCTTAAGCAACTCTACAAGCACACAAAAAGTCACAATAAATAACGGAATAAATCAGTGATGTGAATGAAGACGTTCCCATCGTCTATAGCTGTAATTTACTGCTATGCTATCTCCGTCATCAAAAGTTGACACCCGCATCCTGCGTCCTGTACGTCCTCGTCACCCTCGGATCCCACTTCATCTTGTTCTGCCTCTCAAGCTCCTGCTGCCTCTCCACCTCCAACTCGTCAATCTGCGCAAAGTTCCTCTTGCTTCGGAACGGCCACCTGCCCTTACGGTACAGCATCCCAATCACCAACCCGAAGATCAAAACCCCGCCCACGGAGCCTAACGCGATAGGCAGCGCCGGCATCAGCTTCACGTTGCTGCCGCCCGAGGTCTCGGCTTGACTGGGCGAGGCGATGCCGCCGCTTCCGCTGTTGGCGTTGCCGCTTGGTGTGGGAGTCGGCGTCGGGGTCGGAACGAGGCTGAGGGGCGTGGTCTCTGGTATCACGGGGGCTGGAGGCGGTGGGATGAAGGACGGTGTTGGCGTGGGGATTTGGTCGCCGACGCCTGGTGTTGAGATGGGTATCACCCCGGGGATGGATGTTGGTGAGGGGAGTGGTGGCGGGTCGGAGAGGGATGGTGTGGGTGTTGATGTTGCGTTTGTGGTGGTTGAGATGATGAAGGTTGTGAGAGGGCGGGCGGAACTTGATGGTGGTGGTGGAGGCGGCGGCGGCGGCGGCGGTGGTGATGGTGTTGGTGTTTGTGAAGACGTCTGTGAGAGCGTTGGTGTGTTCTGCCTTATTGGTGCCGATGATGATGAGGATGAGGCTCTAGCAGGCAATGATGATGATGGCGTCGCTTTTATTGAGGGTGTTGGTGTTGTTTGTGCCCTCGTTGCTTCGCTCAGTGTGTTTGGGGTTCCTGTTCCCACTCCCGTTTGCCCTCCCAGACTCGTGAGAGGCGTTTTGGCGTCAGGTTGGTTGTCGGCCATGATGAAGAAGTGAGATGGTTGAGTCGTGAGAGTAAATGATTATCGCTATTCGTGCTTTGTGGTATATGTTTTGGTACGTAAAGGCCGTTTGAATATGTTCGTTGCGTCGTAGTAGATTATGTTCAGTATGAGTTCGGGGCCTTTTGGTGGTGGGGGAATTCCTCCGAATAACCTCGTAACCAAGTCGAGTGTGGTGAGGTATGATGAAATCCTGATCTCGAAAGCAGGTTCAATGTCCCAATGACGACCAGGTAGTGTCAGGTGACGGCGTGAGGTGGGTGGTATTTTCCGATGTAAGTCGATCCAGCGGCTCAACAATCGCCCTCTCTCTATTCCTCTTGTTCGTCTTCTTGATTTTTCGTGCCAAGCCTCGGAAGCTGTCAACGTCAAGGCCAGTTCAAACAAGACAAATTAAACACTCAATAAACATCATACAATGTCAGTCCCAAAATAAATAAAAAAGAGACCAAGGCACTTGCCGTCCCAGAAAAAGAGGGCTGGGGGGGAACAGGAATCTTTAAACAAAGATGTGCCGGTGGCCACGTACCCCCTCCCTCTTACACTCTTCAGCGTATATTGACAGAGAGTACATGACATGGTGCCATGTATGTACATTGTTTAGGTACCCCATCCATTCCTCGTCTCTCCCTCGGTCCGTCGACCGTCGTTCACATCAAATTCTCTGACGGTTTGAACACCCCTCCCCCCCATCATCCGAGAAACCTTACTGTGAGAGTTTTGGCTGACGTGACGCAGAGTCGGGACAGTGAGAGAGGGAGCAACTCACACTCACTATTCCTCTCTTCCTCTGTGCGTATGAGCGTGTGTCAATGTCTCGATGAGGAAGATGAATGTACCAGGGATCTCTAGGGGTCGCAACCGTCTCACAATGGTATTGATATTGATCCCTGCACGCCAGTTGGAGGCTCAAAGCGCGGCTCCGATGCACAGTCTTCTGCAGCACTAGACTCAATATGTCTACGTACGCAGTACTTGCTTCTCAACTGACAGAAAGCGTGTCAAGTCCCGTCCCGCAAGACAACTACTGCATAGTAGGAACAACTAGCCCCCAAGAGGGGCACGGAATAATGTGGCCCTCGTTAGTCACGTCTTAGTCTCACTCTTATTCCCTCCCCCCTCCCGCAAAGTCCCAGGGATCTAAAGACTGAAGCCCCAATGCTTGCATGTTGGCAGGGTTGCTGCCAGCCCGTTCCAGACGTGGAGTGTTTGAGTTGATCTTCTTCAGTCCAATGAAACCCCCAATCCTTCCTTCGTCCCACCTTTTCTCCCGCCCTTCCGGCCGCCAAACCACCCCCTCTCCAGGTTCATCCCTCACGACCCGCCAATGTCTCTTTCAAAGTTCCATCAGCCCTTTCTCTCTGTGTCTTGAGGCTCTCAGTCTCTCGGTCCACTGCACGTCTCTAGACAATGGAACAGTTCGATCGAGAGCCTGGAGGCCCCCCAATTGTGTCTTGGCCCCAAGTGGAGAGCCCCAACTAAACTACTGGCGTCGCATTCAAATCCGAACATTGCAACGCAAAAGAGTCTATCGAACATATCCGTTCTCAATAAGGTAATCAGGGTTATCCGTATTGTCTCTCATTCCCCCAAAGGAGCCACCAGAAACCGGACTAACTTACTAACGTTAATAATCCCTGACGACAACCGGGGGGAGAGGAAGAGCCTCCTCGTCCTCATCTGCTCTTCGCATCACCCACCGCTGGCCGACCTGACGTCGGAACACCCCCGTACACGGCGTCACCTGTCAAACTCGCCAACAGGCAAACTTCGGAAACTTGCATGATCCCCGCGTCGCAACCCATACCGACTCGTCTGTACTCCGTTACCACCCCGGCGATCGTACACTTTTCCCCCTCGGCAGGACTGCCAGACTGGTCACCTCCTCAACCCCAATCCAGCCATCTCTTACACCGACACGCCGTCAAGCGCGGGCAATCAGGGAGACCGTAGACAGGGGGGAGGTTCAGGGCTTTGCACGCTTTGCACGATCTCCGTTCGGTAACCGGCCACGGAAGTTTTCCTTCTTCTTTCTGCAGGCTGCACTGGCAATCAGGCAAGACTCTTGCTGCGGAGTACTCTGTTGCTATCCATAGAAATCTCCACATCCTTATTATGCCCTACCAGGCGACAAAAAGAAACAGGGTTATCTTCAGCCTCCCCCGACGCGTTCGGTTGACTCGGCACGCTCCCCTGGTGCAGCTTGATTCTGCATAGAGAAAGAGGCCCGTCGTCTCCCCTACCCGCTTCGGCAGTCAAGACTTTCTAAAACGCAGCTGTCAAAACAATCCCGCGCCGGGGGTGTGCAAGGTAGGAGAAAGAAAGAAAAGGCAAGGCACCTTTCGGTCGCCCACCGAGAATCTTACGACACCCAAGCCATGGCCTCTCGTTCGGGCGGTGGGCGACCCGGATCCGAGGTCGGGCTCATTCCGCTAGTCAAAGTTGAAAATTCCTCTCCTTTCCTTGATCACGCCCATCCCGCCCAGGAGGAGGGCAGACACGTCATGTGGTAGCACTCCGTCCCATCTTTCTGGTGGTGCACTCTCCTAGACTCTCACTCGGTGGATGGGACGCCAATGTCAGAGATATACTGAATGGTAATAGTGCGACTATAGTGATCGAAGGTTGCACCGTCGATCGTCTCTTCTTGGTAGCCTCGCACTTCCTCGGTACCATCCACGTGAAGAAGCTACGTGGGATATCTAGAGCATAACGCGGTAAGAATGCCTATTCTAGCATGGCGCCGACATCATCGCGAGTCTCGACCAACTTTTTTTTTTTCTCAACATTTGGAAAATCAAGAAAAGGATATGCCGAGGCCCAGAAGCCTGCTTTATGGTTCATCTTTGCTTTTTGACGTTTCGAACGTATTCGGGTTTTTCATGTGCAGGACTACAGGTGTGTTCTCCTGCAGTTAGTTGATGCCGCGAGAGGACAACGTCAAAGCGGCGCGGGTTGGGAAACAAACGACGTACGAATCCGAACCCGCTCCACGTTTTATCATGTCGGTATCTGTGTAAATGCTACTTCACACTTTAACGCTGCAAATAATGTCGAACCGAAAGGCAGAGCATTTTGGGTCTTCGTTAATCATGTCAAAATCAAGCGAGCTTTGCGAAAATTGCGACTTTGTTTGATGATGCCATTGAAATCACCAAACAAAAATCTCGAGCTGTGCGGTGGCGGAGCAAGGCGAGAAACACCAAAAGTGACCCGTGTGTACCCCTTCAAGGAACACTTTCAAGGAATAACAATTAATTCCTATAGTAAGCCAAGGTCCGGTTGGTGCCATAGTTCACTGGCCCGCGATACCTTTCAGATGCTTTGGTACAGTGCTGGAGATCTGTTTATCTCGCCCTTCTTCGTTCCCCATCAACTTGACTTACACGGAATTAATCAATTGAATCTTATCACTGCGCAACTCCCGATCAGAAGAAGACGGGAAGGAGACCCACAACTCCATAGTCTCAGAGCTATATCTCCCGAAAGCTAGCTGACTGAGGGGATGCCGAGTTGATTACCACGTAAGGAAACGGATATGCTTATCAGTCGCACCATCTCCTCGGCCAGCCTCAGTTGGGCGGCAATCATCCATCTGTCCGTCGTCGCTCAAACTGCCGCCTGTGGCAACATAGAGACTTGAAAATGTAGAATGCCATCATCTCCTAAACTCGAAACAACTGAACTCTTCAGCTCCCCCGTAAATAGAATGAACAGCACTACGGAAAGAGGAAACAAGAAACACCCATCAAAGAAAGGCCACCCCCGGCGGCCATGACGCCACCGGCCCCCGCCGACTCCCCGCTCAACCCCACAATCACCGCACCCGCGACCGAAGACTGCGGCGAACCACCGGCCAAGCGGAGAAAGACGCAGGCTTGTTCATGGTGTCGTCGGCGAAAGGTACGTTGCTATTTTATTCTTATTTCTCCTTCTTTCTTTTTTTTCCTTTTCCTCCTGGGTTTTCATTTCACTGTGTGTAAGAGCCAGAGACACCCATTCTCTGGTACCCTAAAGCAGCACTGTCACCAATTTTGAAACAACCACTCCTTGCCCAAGTTGGGTTGACCCTTTGACCAAGATCATCACAACTTCAAACCCCGCCATTCCCAAAAGAAGAGGAAACCTGGACAAGTGCAAAAAGGGGAAGGGGCTGACAATCTTTGTTTTTTTCCCCCCTCGACCAGCAAAAATGCGATGATCAGAGACCCTGCGCCAACTGCGCCAGGTCGGGAGAGCGATGCAACGAGGCGGTGCTCCCGTCGTCCTATCAAACCCGGCCCCCGGGCCCCGGGTTCCCTCCGCTGTAAAGTTTCTCTCCTTCTCCCCTGCTCTTCCCCAGTTGCGAAGGAGGAAACAACTAGTTTCACGTTGTTGGCTGGTTCATAGACAGTAGTTTGCGACGGTTGATCTCTCTCTCTTCGCCGATCTGGATCTGCTCGCAACCCTCCTGGTCCAAACTTGTAATGTTATACTGATGCTGCGGTATCACCTCCCCTTCTAGGAGTTCAGATCATCATCTTCTTCACCATCTCGCGACGCACACACCCCTAGCAAGGCTGGGTGACATCGCGTTGTTGGAGGAGCGCATATCGCGTCTCGAAGAGACCGACGCTCGTCTTCAGGTGGTCGTCGATAATCGGAACAATCATGTCCAACACAGCTATGCGCAAGAGCCGTCGCTACCATCATCGTTGTCTCGCGCGCATGAAGCGTCTCATACACATCACCACGCAGACAAATACTATCACCACCGACGCAGAGTCTCATTCGCATCAGGGCCGGGAATCGGACCAGAAGCTTCTCTCTCAAGGAGCTCGCCCGCCATCGGCCTCTTGGCTACCTTTGCTCGCTCAGAGGAAGACAACCCACCACCACAAACACTACCTAATCCATCAGTCCACGATGGCGGCAACACAGCACGTAGACCCGACCAGGAGATCCCTCTCGACACCGCAACAGAAACCTCCCTCTTCGACGAGACCAAAGTCCACTGCCGCTACCCCTTCCTCCGCCTCGACGACTTCCGCAACCCAGCAAGCCGGCCGAGAGAAGCATGGGCATCCTACCTCACTAACATGATCTTCTCTATAGGCCTCCTCCTCGAGAAGACCTTCCCGTCATCATGTCCATCAGGAAAGCCTTTCCCCTCCTAGACAAAATTCACATGATTCAGCCCATGACGCCTCACTTCTTCCAGTCGAGCCTGACGGATCTCGAGGCGGAGAGATTCGATCTTGCTGCGCTCAGGTTTCCGGGCGACTTTGATCTGCTAGACGCTTAAAGTACAAGTCAAAGTATCTTGCGTAGAACTGAACCAAGCGCGTTATCATGGTGAGAGTCGAACATGAGTAGAGAGCCGACCTGAGAAGGCGTCAAGGAGGGGCACGACATGTTGGCCAAGACTGACGTCCAAGTTGCTGAGTAACTAACGCCGAAAGTCATGGATTCTGACTCGGGGGCAAGCACCACAAACTCAATTGAGTGCTTTCCCAAAGAAAGCTCGTTATCGGCTTTTAGCCAATCCGGTGGGGAACAGCTGCCAAAGCGAAGCAAATAAACTCGCGGGACGTACGTCACTGACGCCCCGGTGACGTGACACCGTCCCCGAAAATGCTCATCCGCGGGGTCCTTCTTTCCGCAACAAAACATGTACTTATTTCCATGGAAGGGAAGGTACGGATATACGTACAATTAAGTAGAGATCCACCTCGGCCAGTCCGCCCGCATCCGAATCAAGTCATCCACGGCCCTTAACGCCGTGCTTTTGATGGGGCCGAGCGGGGAAGCCATCCAGGTTGATTTCAAAGCCCCGCGGTCTCGTCTTCCGTACACCTAATGTGACCACTATTTGAATCGACTGTCTGCCTCTCCTTCACACGGACCTTTATACCTTTGGACTGGCATCATACCACATCACACTGCAAGACATCACGACGTATCCTGCCAGCCACACAGTCCTACGCATTCTCTAGATAAATCAACACTTACAAAAAACAGCCCAACATGAGCAAACACGTCCTCATCCTCGGCGGCCACGGCAAAGTCTCCCAGCACCTAACCCCAATCCTCCTCAAAAAGTCCTGGACCGTAACCTCCATAATCCGCACTCAAGACCAAGTCCCCGCCATCGAAAAGCTCGCTCCCTCGTCTTCGGGCAGCGGTAAACTCAACGTCCTCGTCCGCAGCATCGAAGACGTAACCTCCCAACAAAAAGCCCAAGCAATCCTAGACGAAGTCAAACCAGACACAATCTTCTGGTCCGCCGGCGCAGGCGGCAAAGGCGACCCCTCTCGCACCTTCACAATCGACCGCGACGCCGCCATCCACTTCATCAACGCCGCCGTCGCCACCCCGTCCATCAAGAAATTCATCCTCGTCTCCTACCTGAGCTCCCGCAAGACGAAACCCACCTGGTGGTCCGATAAAGCCTGGCAAGACGCACTCGACGGCAACAAGAAACTCTACAACTACTCTCTCGCCAAAATCGCCGCCGATGAGGCCCTCTGGCAAGAATCGAGAAAGAGGACAGATGGCTTTGCTGGTATTAGTCTGAGACCCGGTCTGCTGACCGAGGAACCGGCCGGCAAGATTGAGTTTGGAAAGACAAAGGAGGCGAAGGGCACCTCCAGCCGACAGACCGTCGCCGAGGTCGCCGCGCTTATTGCGGAGAATGACAGCTTCACGACATCGTGGGTAGACTTGCTGGATGGCGACGAAGACCCCAAGACAGCCGTCGACAGAGTTGCAAAGGAAAAGGTGGACGTCGCTGTGGGCGAGGAATTCTACAAGGCTTAAAAATCCATACCACGCTTTGGGAATTTTGTCATTAATAGTACTATCATAATACAGCGAATCTCGTTTCTCGTCATGTCATCAGAGCAATGTGCTTGAGCTCCCTGTTACGATTTGTTAGCATCAGTCAGAAAACGCATCCAAGAGATCAGATGACTTACTCTTGCACCTGCTGTCCCACCTTCATGGGCGCATACGTAACCTCCTCGCCCTCGTCCCTGCCCAGGTTGAATTGCTCAGCCCTAACCTTTTGTGCCTGCTCCGACAGCTGAGAGATAGGAGTGAGATCGTGGTCCGATGACAAGTGCCAGAAGAACGTGGACGAGATGCGGACGAGCGGGCGATCGGGGAGCTCGGCTTTGCGGCGCTCGATCACGGCCAGTGTCTTTTCATTCACCACGACCTCGTGGAAGCCTGCCTTGATGAGCCCGCCTGTCAAGTGCTCCAACTGCTTTCCGGCTTGGACGAGCAAGTAGTTGCCCTCAGGAATCTTGACGGCAATCTTCTTTCCCGTGTTGCGCGCCCAGATGTGCAGGCCTGGATACCGAGAACGCCCGTGAATGGTCAGGAAGTTCAGGTCTGTGTGGAAACCGGCGAGAATGGTGTCCTGCTTGCCGTATTTGACCAAGTCAGAAGCTGTTGGTGCGAGAAGGTGAGGCCCGTACTTGCCAGCAGAGCTGAAAGCATCGGCAGGGAGACCCAAACCGACCGCCGCCATCTCTGCCAGGCCCGTAACGGCTTGCTTCATTGAGGTTCCCCACTTGTCCATGGCAGGAGGCCAACGCTCACGGATGTGCGGAGCTTCGGGGACGACATTGGGGGCGTTGAGCCCGGGGAACTCGGTCTCGTACGGGGGGTTCTCAGCCATGCGCCAGAAGAAACGGCACTTTGGGTCGGGGTCGTGTGCTGTGATATCGAGAGGGCGCTCGGTTTCCGCCAGGCGCTCGATGACCTTCAGGCAGGGCTCGTCTACTGCACATTTGGGCTTTTCTGTATCCTCAAGAGTGACACCGATTTGGTAGCTTAGCTCCGGACGCTCATCCTTCTTGAGCTCTTCAGTCGGCTGGGCAAAGTAGTCCTCAAGCAAGTCGAGGAAAGTAGTGTTGTCTGATTCGGCGACTCGTGAGTCGTGCAGCACGAGCGCGCCATAGGTGATGAGGGCAGTCGCGGCCTTTTGGCACTCATCGCGGACTGCAGCGGAGTCGCGGGGCTCGTTGAGGAAAACGTCGAGATCGATTATGGGGAGATCCATGGGGAGGTCCTGTGCGGCGGCCATCGCGGGCAAGTGGATGCGCGGGGTCTCGTGAAGTTGAAAACTTGGGAATCGCTTCGTTGATGATTTGAGAAGCCGACTGTGGCTGGGATATAATAAGCAAACAATATGTATCGCTGATGACTGCGGCCAGAATTCGCAAACGAGGAGCGGAAATCGCTGGGTTTTGTCTTGTGTCGCTATGCATGTGAGATGGTCGAGATGCGCGCGTGGTGGGGGGTTCAGATGGCTCAAATGGTCGCATGGCCCACCCGGGCGCCTGACCGGAACAGGCAGCTCACTGCCGACCCAGCCCGTTAAAGATGGTTCCTGCGCTATGGTGTTGAGCACATCGTGAATGCCAACCAATCCCGTCCTTTCATCGGGGCTCTCCGGGTCGTGTCTACGGAGGCCCATCCGGCGCACCGAGACCCCTACTCCATGCTGATTTCCTTTCAGGCTGCTACCATTGGAGGATCTCTCCCGTTGAAAGTATTTGGTTGCAGATCTGGAAGACTCGATGGGCTGACTCGGGGTAGCGTGGAGTGCGGAGAATCTGAACCAGTTTTCAATGTCCGTTGATTTCCGCCGGCCATCGCCGGTCCACGCCGATAACCACTGGTCAGCAGCGTCGCTGCTCTTATGCCTGGAATTATACAATTTGATTCGAACATTAACCCAGATCTTGCGTCTCTTGGTTATTGAACAGCCGAACAATCTGTCCCCGGAGCAGTCCGGTTAGTTGTGCGAGTCAAATAATGAGACCACGCTCAGTCTTCCTTAGAGTCTTCCGCATCTTGAGGAACTTTACGCGGCCATTCGGGGCAAATGTCGATTTCCTCTCGCGGGAACCACAGTTCCAAGAACAGGTATAGCAAGTAGTCAACAATGACACAGAGGCAAAAGAGCTTGCCAGCCCAGATACCACAGCCGTAGTATCGCTTGAGTCGGTCGATGAGGGCGAAAGACCGCACTCTACTATTGCCGAATGTCGAGGAATTGGCAGCGTCATAGCCATAGAATTCGGCTTCGCTGAGCTCGCCCGTGATTCCCTGGTACACGCGCTCGGTGCGTTCAGCAACATTTGTCCATGAGTACATCTTCTGGACTTGCTCATGGAAACGTTCCGTTCGAATCTTGTTTGCTCGTAGTGCAGCAATAGCCCTCCCCGTCGCAGCAACCAGGTCGTCTTCTTCTGGCTTGGCGAAGACAGTCATGTGCGACGGGAGGACCTCAGGAATACCACCAACCTGAGTGCATACCACGTACAGCCCGCAACTGGCTGCTTCTACAATCACAGTACCAAAGGCTTCCGTCAAACTAGGATGGAGGTAAATATGGCCCCGAACCATGACGTCGCGTACTTCTTCATGCCTGATAGGTCCCAGCATTTCTACCCGATCTTGTAAGACGTTTTGTTCAATCATTTGTTCGAGGTCAATGGCCTTGGGTCCTGAGCCTGCAATGATGAACCTCGTGTTCGGGTGGTTCTCGAGGATGCGAGGGATCGCAGCCGTTAGGAGATCCGTTCCCTTGTTATAGAAGAGACGAGATATCACGACGATTGTGACTACATCGTTCGGTCCCAGGTGATGTGCGGGAGGTGGATTTTGGCCAAATGCATTATTGGCGTCGGTTGGGGGATAATCGAGTGGACGGAAGTTCTCAGACACGACGGCGTTAGGTATGACTGAAACCATGAGGGGATCTAGAGATGCTCGGAGGACGGTATTTTCCTTGCTACAATTCCAGTCAGTTATGCCTGTCCGAGGGCTAGGGCGCGGCGCGACGTACCAGGTATGGCTGACACAAATAACGTGGTCCACGTCACTCAGGGAAAACTTGAGAATCTTGTTTGTCAAGATACTGCTAGCATCGGCGAATCCAAAAAGCGAATGGTCCGTAAAGACGGTCCGGAGACCCATGGTCCTCGCATGCAGAATAGCTTCATGGCAAAAGGTGCTCAAACTCGCATGGCCGTGGACGATTTCGATCTGTTCTCGAATGAGGATGTTGCGAATGATGGGAAAGGCTGAAAAGACGGTTGGGAAACTAGCCGATCGGAATACGACGAGGAAGGGGATGTGGTAGACTCGCAGGCCGTTTGTCAGGTTTCGAATACCGGTGCGACCCTTATAAGCGTGGGTAATGATAATGACTTTGTGGCCTCGATCGATGAGCTTCGTGGATAGCTGGTAAATGTGACTTTCGACTCCTCCTGGCTGTGGGAAGAAGAAGTCGCTAGCCATAGCGATATTGTATGTTCGAGCCATGTTGTCTATATGCTCGGCGCGAGCGGTGGTCACCTAGAAGAACGATGATGGAGCATTGCAGGTTGTCAAGCGTAAACTCGCGGGACAAGATATGTAGTTGCAAATGGAAAAGGACGGAGAGGTGTGTTCCTCAAGATCCTGTTTAGCTAGGTAGGTACCTTGCGCAACCACCTGGAAGGTACGCGACTGGAGCTAAGGGGGGAGCTGCGGCATGGTGGTCCGATAAGAAAGAAATGGTAAGCGGTGGAGCCTGGCAGAACTACGATAAGGAAGTTCATCCAACTTTTTTTTGGGACGGTGCGACAGGTGCCCCTCCAATATCTGTATGTCAAGCCTCGCTGCGAAAAGAAAGAGGTTTGCGCAACGTCTGCAGAAACTCTACAAGGTTTGCGAGAGCCCAATTGACACCATGTACGCTCGTTACGTCCCATCCAAAAAGAAGGAGGCTCAGGCGCCTGTCGAAGCTTCGGCGCCGCCTCCTCTCCCGGCTCCAGAACCATCCGCGATACCAGCTAGCGAGCCAGTCGTGACCGAAGGTACCACCGCGGCCGTTCCGTATGCACGATTCGTACCGTCCAAGAAACCTCGCACCTCAATTTTGAGTGCAGCACCGACAGAACCTGACGTCCTGTCCCCGGCGACGAAGCGCAAACATGAAGAGCCGCTCGAGGCCGTAGATACCCCCGTCAAGAAGAAGAAGTCAAGAAAGTCGGAAACTGGTGCTGCATTAAACGAAGAAGAGACGTCACCAAAAAAGTCTGAGAAATCGGAGTCAAAAGACACCAAGTCGGAAAAGAAGCAAAATAAGAAGCGCGAATCTGAGGTCGAGGCTCCAGAAGTAGAGGATGCCAAGGAAAAGAAGGATAGGAAAAAGAAGAAGAAAGACCGCGAACAGGACGAGGACGCAGAAGATGACGCTGTCGACAGACGACACAAGGACGTGCTGGCTAAGGCTACAAAGTACTTGAAAAAGTCAGCAGAACTAATCGCCAAGAATGAAGCCGCGGACAAGATGGACGTGGACGAGGAAGAGGAGAAGGAAGAAGAATACGACTTGGTGCCCCTTCCACAACCCGAACCGACCGCCCTCGATAACTCGAAACCATCTTACGAGACGCTGCCACCATGGCTCGCCGCCCCGATCCGCGTAGCTCCCGACACACGGACGCCCTTTGCAGATATTGGTATCAACCCGAAAGCAGCACAGATTCTCGAGTCAAAGGGGTTCAAGGACGCTTTTGCTGTTCAGACGGCCGCTCTTCCCTTGCTTCTGCCGTCTTGCAAGCATCGCCAGGGGGATGTCCTCGTTGCCGCAGCCACTGGTTCCGGTAAGACCCTGGCATACGCTTTGCCCATCGTGCGCGACATCAGCCAAGGCGCCGTGACGAGGCTGCGGGCTCTGGTCGTTTTGCCGACGCGTGAGTTGGTCAAGCAGGCCCAGGAGGTATTTGAGCTTTGCGCCAGCGCATTCGATGGCCGAGAGCAGAAGAGAGTGCGCATCGGCATTTCCATTGGTAGTCAGCAGTTGAAGCATGAGCAAGCCAGTCTCATCGAAAAGAGGGAGAGGTACGACCCTGAAGCGTATCGTGTCGCACACCAAAGGGAATTGGAGGCATGGAAGGATGTTGAAGACACCGCAGCAGAAGATGGAGATGCAGCAGTAACTAAGCCGATCGCCGGGTCTCTTCCGGATCACATTGTCGACTACACATCCAAGGTCGACGTCCTAATCTGCACCCCCGGAAGGCTCGTCGAGCACATCAACCTGACCCCCGGCTTCTCACTAGACTATGTGCGCTGGATGGTTGTCGACGAAGCCGACAAGCTCCTCGCTCAGAGTTTCCAGGGCTGGCTGGATACCGTCATGCCCAAGCTCGGCACCAACAAATTCAGCGCTCGCGACTTCCCCGACTCAAATCTGAGCGGCGTGCGCAAAGTCGTCCTCAGTGCCACTCTGACGCGAGACCTTAGCTTGCTGAGTGGGCTACAACTCCGTAGGCCGCAGCTCATCGTCTTGGAAGGCAAACAGGCCGACAGCACGACATCTATTGCCGAGCATACCCTGCCCACTCTGCTCAAGGAGTCGGCCATCAGAGTACACGACGCAAACCTCAAGCCGCTCTACCTCATCGACCTCCTTCTCGACGGCCACCTCATGTCCGAGACCACGTCCAAGACGGCTTCCGAGTCGCCCGCGGAAGACGACGCCATATCTTCATCAGACGATTCCTCAGACTCCGATTCCTCCTCAGACTCAGATTCCGACTCGGACTCAGACAGCTCCTCAGACGCCAGCTCAACAGCTGCCGCTGCCACCACATCCAAATCTTCCACAAAACCCTTCACAACAACAGCCCTCATCTTCACCAAATCAAACGAATCCGCCCTCCGCCTCTCCCGCCTCATCTCTCTCCTCCACCCCTCTCTGGCCCCGTCCATCGCAACCCTCACCTCAACCCAAAAGACCTCGGACCGCCGCCGCGCCCTCCGCGCCTTCGCCGCCCGCCGCCTCCGCCTCCTCGTCGCCTCCGACCTCGTCGCCCGCGGTATCGATCTTCCCCTCCTCGACAACGTCATCAACTACGACCTACCCGCCAGCGCCGCTGGCTACGTCCATCGCGTTGGCCGTACCGCGCGTGCTGGCCGCGCCGGCGCCGCCTGGACGCTGGTTGAAGATGGCGAGAGTGGTTGGTTCTGGGGTAAAATTGCCAAGCCGAGCAGCGGGATCCGTCGTGCGGAGAAGGTTGATCGTCTGCGTATCGGAGACCCCGACAGCGGCGGGTTCGAGGAGGAGAGAGTGCAGAAGTATGAGGAGGCGTTGGAGAAGTTGGGCAAGGAGGCCGGTGAAGCCAGGAGGCAAAGATAGTGTTGGATATAGCGGAGTCCCGTATAATAATACCATTTCAGAGCATGTGTTCCCTAAGATGCATCTCCTTTCGTCATTTACACTTGGGCCTGCTCACCAAAGGTCATGACGGGTGTATTCACAATTGGGAAAGCTTGGCACAACTTCTCGCCCCAACATACTCTGAGACAAAGCTGTCAAGCTAAAGGCTAGACCACTAAGATGGTGGGACTTTCTTGATTGTGTTCATTACTTTACTGATTGGGCTATCACCACTTAAACTCATCCTTGCCATGTAAGCTACCAACACCAGTATGAGCTGTTGTCACCTGGAAGGACCGCGAACTCATCCAGGTGCGCGGCTCACGAGGTGATAGCGCCCATCGACATGAGTAATCCATCATTATGGGCTTTGCAGGTGGGGAAGCTGAATAGGTAGAAACAGAGACAAAGAATAGTACTATCGAGACAACAGGAGTGTCCACTGATACCGCGGTCTTTCTACTATGTGAAGCGTACCGAGAACTGCTTGAGTGATAGTAAAGCTACCAACGCAGACATTATGTGCACTTTCCAAGGAACCAGCTCCCTGTCAACCACGTCAGTACGAGTACTATAAGGTACTACCAGCCAACCTCGAACTTGAGGAAAGAATCACTTGAACACATACCTTGGTAAGAGACACACTTCAAACCGTTGTTGCACACAGTTCCGGAGTAGTTGACATTGCACCAATCTAGACCACAGTAAAGTCGGCATTAGCAACTCTCTCACTTAACGGAGACACCCTTCCTTCCTCTAGGGACATGAAACCTCATCCGAGGCGAAGACGTCTACTAACCTCCCTTGCGGCGCTGGCCCCAGCAAACGTACTCGGACGAGCCGGTGTGAGGCATGCAGTAGCCACTGAGGCACTCAATGTTGAGCTGGCACTTTGCCCCGTCGCCGCTCAGAGCAAAAGCGGTGCCGGCCATCTGGGCGACGAAGAAGAGGGACGAGGACAGCTTCATGGTATATTGACTGGAATAAGGTTCTGACAGAATAGCAAATGGATATGGAAGGGGGTCCAGGTACGAGCTGTTGCCGGTGGGATAGTTCGCTCTCTACTTGGTTATATAGCAAGCTGTGCATCCCCCTATCTCCTCCATTCTTTCCGTACTTTCTGCGTGGCTCAGGCTCCTGTGGTCGACAAATTGTCGCCCTAGTCACAGTCCCCATTTTCTCTTACGAGGACATACGGATACGGTTTTGCGTTCATGATACAAGGATGTGCAGTGACGCCCTCCGTCCTGGCGGGCGGTGTTGTGGAGTTTGTTCTCATGATATCTGGTTACTCGGTAAGGGCAGGCGACTCATGTTAGTAGTGAAGTTGTTGTTCCTTACCCTCATTTGAGCCAAGCAGGTCCACTAGATGATTAAAGAGTGTTCTATTATACTTTGAGGCTAGCAGTCGTTTACTTTCGACTTTTCGACGATCCGTATTACGAGGAGTAATCTCTGGGAAGTGGGAGAGACAAAGGTAATCAAATGCGAGCTCCTTGACCCACCTCAGGGACCTTTACTCCGTATGATCCGAATAGCGAAACGATGAATATTTTGCAATAATTGGTTTGCCTACCGCTCTGGGTGAAGTGCAGTGTTTGTCGACTTGATGGAACAAGAGTTGATAGTTGATTATCTGACTCGCGCAGTTGGCTTAGGAGTGCTGAGGCCTTATGGCACAGAGTGCCAGCGCGATGCCTATATCATCAGTTCCATGTCTCTTGACTGCAAGCCGCGTCTTCCCCAAGACCAATCAAGACGCTATACAAACACAAATCTCCTCGGCCAAAAGCTCAGATTCACCTCTGCAACCCGATCTCGCGCTCATAATCTCGTGCCGACGAGGGTTCACTTACCGATTTCCTCTCACATAATGATGCTCCAAAGAAAATTGCCACTAGCACAATTGAAGTTGGTGAAAGGAGAAGGCTCAGATACAGTCCAAGTAAACACGTCATCTTCAATATGTTTCTCGGCAATTATGTGCCGGTCAGCAATCGGCATCAACGATACGGAGAAACTTTGAGTTATGCCTGATTCCGAGTCCGGGAGGCTCCGTTGAAGGCCCTGAACGTCGTAGAAATCAAGACTTGAAGATATTAATCGATACTCCTGAAAACATTGATCGAACAAGTCTTTTAGTTTCTGAAGACTCAATGAATGTTGTTACCGCTGATTAAAAGATAGGAGCTCGTGACCAGTAAGCAGTGCTCAGGTGCTGGGAACACGTATCCTGCGACAGGAAGAGACCAGGATCCGTGGCCGAATCCTTCTGGAGAAGGGTCCCCAGCAAATCAGCGATCTCGAAAGACTCACCCGCAACAATCAGTGACTCTTTATCACACTCATTCTAGTTAGCCCATCTCTACAACTCTTATTCATAGATGGATGAAGTAAATCACGCATTGAAGAAACCTGTAATTACAAAGAAGAGACCACATTGCAACTTTGCATCATTGACTTGCAACAGTTGACAAACTACACCGTCTCGGTCTTGATATATAAACCGCCCACGATCCTTGGCAATCCGGCATCAATCCATTAACACATCAACATCCCTCAACCTACAGCCTCAAATACCATACAACAACACAAACAACCCTCCAATCTAACAATACCACATCTCCAACAATGCCGCCCTACACAGTCCAACCCGTAACCCTCGCCGACAGCCCCGCCCTAGCCCGCAACAACATGTCCGCCTTCTGGACAAACCCAAACTGGAACCTGCTCTGGCCCAAATCCACAACCCTCGACTTCCTCGTCGCCGAAGCCACAAAGCGCATGCCAAACAACCTCCTGCGCGACCCCGCCGCCCTGCGCCACCAAAAGGCCGTCGACTCCGAAACGGGCGAGCTCGTGGGCTACGCGCGCTGGGAGCTGCCGGCCGGCCACCGGGATGCGGCGGCGTGGGCCGGCTCCAAGATTGCAGAGGATGCGGTGAGCCCGGAGGAGAGGAGGGCGATTCAAGAGCGCTCTGATGCGGCGTGGTGGGAGCCGATCGATATGGACGGCATTGATGATTGCGTTCCGCAGAAGATGCGGATTTTGGCCGAGAAGCCGTACATCAGTAAGTCCCCGTCGTCGGATGCTAAGTGGATGGGAGTGACGCGGACTTTCGGGCTTAGAATTCGGGGCCGGGCTTATCCCTTCCCCACCGCCCTCCCCCCCCCCCCTTCCCTTGCGAGACCCCCCATTCTTGAGCTAAGGTGTGAACGAAGGCCTCGACTACCTTGCTGTCCATCCAGACCACAAAGGCAAGGGAATAGCCACCATCCTCGTCCAGGAGGGCATTCGTCTCGCCAAGGAGACGGGGATCGATGTCTTCATCCTAGCTTTCCCGGCCGGCCTGAACGTGTACAAGAGACTGGGCTTCAAAGAGGTTCACCGCGGTTACCAGGACGACACCAAGTACGGCGGCGAGGGTTATTGGGTGACGCTGTTGACGTATGAAGTCAAGAAGACAAACAGCGCGTAGGGGCACTCTATTAGGTCACTCCTGGCAGTAAGAGGTAGGGATAAGAGAGAAACAACGACGTCAATGATGATGAAACGAAGGCAGCGTGTTTGATCGAGGCAATATACGATTCATAGCTATTTTTTCACAATTTCATTAATACAGACCCAAGGTCCCGACAACCCCCGTCCCCGCCTAGAACCGTGCCTCAACCTTCTCCTCCGTATCCTGCAAAGCCCAATCGCTCTTCTTGGTCTTACTCCTTACAGCCGCCGCCTGCTGCGCCGTGAACCCCTTGGCCTCGACCGCCGGATTATACCCAAGCTTATTCGCCTTACCCACCGCCGCATCATCAACCGACGGCGCCTCTTTGCCGTCCGCGCGACGGTACACCGTCACGACCACGGCGCCTCCCAGGCCGAGGTTATGCTGCAGCGCAGCCTTGGTCCCCTTGACGGCACGGTTGTTGGCCCAGCCGCGCAGATGCCAGACCAGCTCGGCACACTGCGCGATACCCGTGGCGCCGAGCGGGTGACCCTTAGAAATCAGCCCGCCCGACGGGTTGACGACGTACTTGCCTCCGTACGTGATATCCCCGCGTCTCACAAGCTCATGCGCCTTGCCCGGCTCCGCCAACCCAAGCGAATCGAGCACAATCATCTCGTTGGCCGAGAAGCAATCGTGCAGCTCAACGACTTGCACGTCCTTGGGAGTAAGCCCGGCCTCGCCCATGGCGGCTTTGACGGCGTGCTGCGTCATCTCGAAGCCCATGAGATCGATAGCGGAGCGGGAAAACAGCGAGGGCGCGTCGGTGGCGAGGCACTGGCCCGCGACGAGGACGGCCTGGTCCTTGAGGTGGGGCCGCGCGTCGAGGAAGGCCTGCGAGACGAGCACCGCGGCGGCGCCGCCGTCCGAGGTCGGGCAGCACTGCAGCTTCGTGAGAGGCGCAAAGATCTCGGGGGCCTTGAGGATCTGCTCCTGGGTGTAGACGTCCTGGAACTGGGAGTAGGGGTTCTTTGTGGAGTGCTCGTGGTTGATGCGGGCGATTTCCGCAAAGTCCTCGGCCTTGGCGCCGTATCTGCGCGTGGTATTAGCAAGATGTAAACGCAATCTAGTAGAGGTCTATGGCGGCATACTTCTCCATGTATTCCCGCCCAGCGTTGCCAAACATCTGCGCAGCACCGGGTGCGTTGGTGATACCTCTCGTCTCAGCCATCATCTTGATCGTGGTACCCGTGGGGTTCTCGCGATCATTGAAAAAGCTCTGCAGCGAGCCGGGCATCATCTTCTCAAACCCAACGACGAGCACGCAGTCGGCGGCGCCAGACGAGACAAAGCTGCGGGCCATGGCGAGGCCCGTGGAGCCCGTGGAGCAGTTGTTGTTGACGTTGTAGATGGGGATGCCCGTCATGCCGAACTGGTAAAAGACGCGCTGGCCGCAAGTGCTGTCGCCGTAGCAGTAGCAGGCGACGCCCTGTTCGACGTCGTCATAGTTGATTTGGGCGTCGAGCATAGCCTTGACGCCGGCCTCGAAGCCCAGCTCCGTGTAGTCGACCTTGCCGCGGGGCTTGATGAACTTGGTCATGCCGACGCCGAGGACGTAGCAGGGCGCCTTCTGGCGTTGTTGTCTGGGCGCCATGATGTGTGATGTGTGTATGTGTGTCTGGAAGGATATATGGGGTTAATTCCTGTGGTATGACTGTGATGCTTGGGATAGCTTCTAGTTGAGCTCGGTGATGGTTTGGGAGTGTTTGTGGGTTGACAATCTCAATGGAGGAGGATAAGAGAGAAAGACCTGGATAGATAATCCGGGGTAGGACCTTGTGATATATTCCCCCGGCTATTTAGACAAGATGAATAAGGTATGCAGATGTCTCCTGGCTTTCATGTGCTTTGCAAGAAAACAACAGGTGAAGTTGGCAAGCTTTCGCCTCCCCCTCATCCGGCACCACTTTCTTTTTACCCCGGGAATACGGGTACGGATAGGGATGAGCTTCTCCAGGTTTCCTCCCTCCCCGAGCTACCTAGTACTTAGTACTATGTAATTACCGGCACATATTCCGCACCATCCGCTGTGACTTTGTGACCAAAACCAGCGTCAAAACACCACCCGAATCCACAGCTAAGCATGTAACAACGGGGATCATTGGGGTCTATGGGGAGCTTCGATGCGGGGAAACAGCGTCTCGAAGACGCAGAATGCCGAGGCCCCGGCCGCTAAGAAGACGGTCGAGCACTTTTGAGCTTCAGACCTTGCAGCTGTTTCCCCAAAGATGATGGCCAATCATGTTGCTTGCCGAGGTAAAATCTGGTCCCTCTTTGCCAGGTTTAGTGCTGTAGCCCTTTTTGGTAACCTTGTCGTCGGACTACCGTGGTGGTTCACTGTCGTTTGGGGGACTAATTAGCAAGGAATGTAACGAAATGCTGACTCGAATAGGTGATTCAGACTGTCTGATTTCGCTTCTGATACCTCGTGAACTTGTGAAGAGACAGGTCTCATGAGCTTGAGCAACTACCGTAGGCTGTCTGTCAAAATGCTGGAACAAATTACATAATACGACTTTTGAATGAGCATAGGTAGCCTTGCAAATCCCAGGGTCAGTACTGTTCAAAGAGAATCAAACATTATCAACTCCGAGTTGACTTGTACTTTAACAGTCTATTTGTTTTTTTCCAAGATACCACACAACTCATAACTCAAAGCCTACAATTCATTGCAGCTTGCCCTTCACCCACTCCTCAACCTGCTTCTCAATCTCAGGCACATACAACCACTTCATCTGCCCTTGGCCCTCCTCAAACCAAACCTCCTCCCGCGGCAACTTGGCCATCTCATCGCTCGGAAGCCTCTTATTATTCAACATCTTGGTCAACCCAACCAACCTCCCCAACCTCTCCCT
The DNA here is from genome assembly GCF_030867565.1 of Colletotrichum costaricense. Classification (NCBI taxonomy): domain Eukaryota; kingdom Fungi; phylum Ascomycota; class Sordariomycetes; order Glomerellales; family Glomerellaceae; genus Colletotrichum; species Colletotrichum costaricense. The sequence goes on along the minus strand of NW_026848232.1, from coordinate 1,572,293 downwards.
CCGAATCCCCTGCCAGAACCCAACACCCTCCTCCCACCCAATCTTCCCCGAACTCTCCCTCACCCTCTTCACCACCAGCGCAAGCGAAGCAGCATCCTCCAACGCCATCGAAGCCCCCTGCCCCGTCGTCGGCGGAATCGCATGCGCCGCATCCCCCAACACCAAAACCCGCCCCGCACCACCCTGCGAGGCCCACCTCTCCAGCGCAGGCAACATGAAAAACGGCCACACATTCATCGTCTCGTCCCGGATCCCCTCGAGCGCAGACCGCACCAAGCCCGGCCACGCCTCCTCATTCAGTCTCAGTCTCGCCTTGAGCGCATCCTTATCCGCCATCAGCGCCTCCCGCGGCAGACTCGCCTTCTCCGCGTCAAACGGCACCTGCGTCCCCGCCAGCATCTCCCCGCCGTCCCGCCCCTGCGGCGCCAGCACAAACACCCCATTGCCGCTCGCCACGCTGACGGGGAACTTGTAGTCCTTGTCTTCCGGAACCCGCAGCTGCGCCGTCGGCACGGCATAGGTCAGCGCCGCGAGCCCCACAAACCCGGGCTTGGCCTCCGGCGCGACATAACTGCTCCGCACCCGTGAGTGGATCCCGTCAGCGCCGACAAGTAACCCGGCCCTCCTTCTCTCCCCGTCCGCAAACTCAAACCCCACTCCTTGATCATCCTCACCGACAATTTTCACAAACCTCTTTCCATACCGCACCTCCACCCCGCGCGCACGACACGCCCCCGCAAGAATCTCAATCAACTCCTGCCGAAAAATCCGCACGGCATCGTACCCAAACTCGGCCTGACCGCCTAGCGGGTACCGGTCGACGGTGACCTCGTCGCGGTCCTTGTAGTAGACGTAGTCAAAGCTGTACGCCTTCTCCAGGAGCGGCTCGTAGACGCCCAGGGACTCGAGGATGCGTAGGGCGTTGGGGCAGAGCATCATGCCGCCGCCGGCGTGGTGGGGCAGCGGCACCGCGTCGCGGGACTCGTAGATTGTGGCGGGGATGGCGTGCGCGTTGAGGGCGAGGGCGAGGGCCATGCCTGCGATGCCGCCGCCGATGATGGCGACGTCGTCGATACCGTCGTGGGGTGGGGTTGTTGTGGTGGGCATTGTGAGTGATGCTCTGAGTGAGGGTAAGGGTAAATGCGTGTGACAAGATAGAGTGAGATGTGTGACCAGTAGACTATAGGCTGTGTGCTATGGGCTAATCTGAACAGCGACGATGGTGAGAATTATTTGATGCTTGCCTGCCTTGATATCCTCGACGCAATATCGGGGAGACTCCATGAACCTTTATACCCATCCAGCTTCACATCCCGACCTGCCTAACTGCCCAAAAGTCCATTAGATTAATCCCTCCCATACTTGGTAAGCTAAAAGAACGCATCATCGTCCTCCAAGTGCGCCCGCTTCCATGAACCAATCTCGCCATTTCACCAAGAAAGCTACACGGCCGCGCCCCCTCCTCCGTGTGACCGGACCCGCCACTCGGCCGAGTCACATACGAACTGCCCAATTCGGTAAAGCGTCCTCCGTGCTCCGGGCCCCTCCTTCTCCGCGTCCGTCACCAAACCCGAGCCGCCGAATCGCTGCTCTCCCTCCATCTCACCGTTCACCCTGCGGCCCCAAAATCACTAATCACACAAAGCTTCGGTTTGTCAGAGAGAGGGGATTATCGACCTACTCATGTCCACCCCACCCCCGAGTAAGCACTATTCTCGCTATGTAACTACACCGAAAGAAATAGGATCGACTTGCCTGCCCTGAATCATCCTATCCCGTAAAGTTGTATACATACACACCTATGGGGAACAAGATTCATACTCCCAAATCCCTCCAGACCACCCCCAGCCGGAGAAAAGGCGTCAACGTGAACCCCGAGCTCCCCTAACTTCACACACACACACACAGCAATCCAAAAGGGGGGCACAGGGGGAAACTCTGAATCGTTCCATCTCACCTTCGAACCTCTCGGCGGAGCCGAGAAAACCTTCCCTGAGGGTAAGCATGTACTCGTCCATGGACCAAACACTGTGAGCAAACCGTCTCATATTCTTTCTTCTCCTTTCACACCGTCCAAGCATCACCACCAAACACACACTTTCCACTGGCCATCTCTCGTCATAACCCGTCAACCTGACCCCCCTTGCAAAGGGAAAAACCTAGAATTCAGATCCCCTCATCCCACACGTCCCCAACTCGGCCGAGTGGCCCCGATTTGGCATCCCACGTCCGACCGTCTCTTACACTGTACCTCATACACAGCACAGCTCACCGAAAAAGAAAGATGCTTGCCAAGCTCCTATCGCATCTGCATCCCATAGGCGTTAAACATTTTAAACGCTCGGGAGAACATTTGCAAATTTACGGGCGCCAAACCCGATATTCTGTGATGTCCTGCTCTCAAACAATTAGGAAAATGACTTAGGCTTCAAGGACCATGATGGCTTTGGCGTAAGAGGGGGGTGGGTAGGTGGATGTGGGGCCGTGTTTGTAAATCATCAAAACCAAGGACCGCAAAGAAAATCCAGCCTTCCATATTCAAAATGATCTCGAGGGCATATTACCTCCTCTAAATCCCGAGCGTCAACAACAGCGAGGTGAATGCGAAAAGGCCAATCAACACAATCCGTCTCCCATAAATCTAGAGTGACCATGCGCTGCGTACGGCAAGGTAAGCATAAGCACCACCTTAGCGTCGGGCCCCAATTTCCTCCGTCCGTCGTGGTTCTCTCGGTCCAGAGACCAATGCGACCACCAAACACCCGGCCGAGTTGCTCTTACAACTACTTTGAACCGCCTCACTACTTTCGGCTCCGTGGATTATTCTGAGCATGTTTGGTCAGCAGACACGCAATCAATCTCACTGCGCCGAATGTGGCTGGCGCAAAGCCTGCCCATTCCTTTCGGGCTTGAATCCTTCTCGGCCGATAGATCTTACGGAGAATAACACCGCTGAGAAAGAAGCCTTTCTAGCCCTCAGTGAAGCAGTCAATCTCGGCCGGGATGAGAAGGGTGATTCACAATGATGTCTGGTCTCAATAGCAGACAGCCAGTGACTAGTAACGAATGTAGTGTCTAGAGAAATATATAAAGCACAAGTGCAAGTCGCGATGAAGATGTGTCTAGCTCATCACCACCACAATCATCATAATCAATATCACCATCACCATCATCACATCTCTTAAGCTTCAAAGCTACTCCAGTCTACCTCATAACTTACAATACCACAACCGAATCAAACTAACCAAGACCCAAACCGCTCTTCACCACTCTCCAAAAATGCACATCCTCCTCATCGGCGCAACAGGCCGCAACGGCGCCCTCGTCCTATCCGAAGCCCTCTCCCGAAACCACACAATCACAGCCCTCGTCCGCGATCCCACCACAACCTCCCTCCCCTCTCACAAAAACCTCACCCTCACAAAAGGCTCCCCTCTCTCCCTCCAAAACCTCCTATCCGCAATGCAAACGCCAACACCACCAGACGCAATAATTATCACCCTCAACCCCCGCCGCCTAACAGACTCCCCCTTCTCAGCCCTCGACCCAAACACGCCCCCCGCCCTCCTCCACGACTCCGTCTCCAACACCCTACAAGCCGTCAAGACCCTGAACCTGCCTCGCAACCCCAAACTCGTCATAAACAGCATGCAAGGCGCCGGCGCGAGCTCCAAGAGCCTCATCTTCCCGCTCCGCGCCCTGTTCAACCACACCAACATGAAGCACACCCTCGACGACCACAACGCCGTGGACGCGCTGTTCAGGGGCAACGACGACGCGGCGGCCAAAGACGTGGATTGGGTCTTGGTCAGACCGCCCATGCTGACCGAGGGCGAGAGCCTTCCCGTCAAGGTGTACGATGACGAGGGTAGCGGGGTGTGCTGGATGCCCAAGATCACGAGACGGAGCGTGGCCGGGTTCATGGTGGACGCGGTCGAAAAGGATGATTGGAATCGCAGTGCTCCTGTAATCACAAACTAAGATCAAGTTGAGTCAATATGAGCGATAGAAGCCATCGGGTGGATTTAGAGTTCATGTCAGACAAGGGAAGGCTCCTTGATACTTGAAGTAGTACGGAGTAGTAGTAGTAGTAGTAGTAGTAGTAATAAGCATGCTGTGCAATGCCAACTATGCCCTTCTTTTTGGGTTTTTCCTCCGCTGCTTATTGGTATCTTTGGTGTAATGTATTTACAGAGTTTCTCCTCGTGTGCTCTCCCTTGCCCAGTGGGCTTTTTCGCATCTCTTTGGTTCCCCTGCTAGAATGTCTGCATAATCATCGTCTAGCATCGCATCCCTTTCTTACTCAGAGAAGTGCTGCAAGTGAGTAAAAACTGCTGAATTATGACCTGCTCATCCTCGCCCGCAGTCCAGTTGTTCTTGTTGTTGTCGTCGGTTGACATGTGATTGGTCGTACATGTCTAGCAAGGACAAGGGTCGACGGGTCCTCTTGGATCGCCATGATGTCCCCGCAAAGGGGGAGTTTCGTACCGCTGCCGCGGTATTTGTCGTGTATTTGTCAACGCAGAATCCCAGCAAAACAACTCCAAGCCACAAGGTGTTCGTGGCATGGGCGAATTTTGGGGTGTTCCGGTCTCCCTCGATCACATCCTATCCCTATCCTCAACCCCGCATCAGAATATGTTAGGAGGGGCCTGGTATCATCGGGTTCCAGTAGTCCAAGTCCCAGTCCGCGTAATCATCCGGAGTCTGCCGACCACGCATCAGCCCAGTCCCATCCGTCCCACAGCACCCAGCCGCCGTAGTCACTTACCGCAGCCGCCGACGCATTTGCATGAAACATGAACGGAGGCCTCGTCTGCATGTAGGGATCCATCGGGTCGGCCGGGTTGGGCAAGGACATCTTCTCGGGGCTAGTATTCGTAGCCGTCTGACAGGCGTCGAGCACGCCTTGAAGGCTGCGTCGAATATCTTGCAGCTTCTGCTCTTGGTTCGTGGACTGCACCGAGGCCAGAACCACGGCGAGCGCGACGATATCCTTGACGTCGTTGCCACCAACATTGCGAACAAGTAGGTTGAGCGTCTTCTCGACCGTCTTGATCAAGCGAGATGGTGACCAGAGCGCAAATGTTTCGGTGCTGAAGGTGACCCCATCATCCATCGGATCCGGGGACATGGCCACGGTAGATGCTATTCCAAATGTATTCCCGTTGATGTGGGATTCGGTCGCTGCCTTGATGTAGAAGCACACGCTAAAGGCTGCCTGCAAAATGTCCTTCTTCAGTACCATGTGATACATGTCGCTGACATCCTGGAAGTGACTGAGGAGCGGGTCGAGTTCGTCGAGGTATCGCATAATAACCATTGAAGACCGCAAATAAGCCCTCGATATTTGGGATGGAGCATCCGGCAAACCGAGCGCGAATGGGCGGTACAGAGCCAGCAGAGGCCGTCGGACGTGCATGTCGAGGATGACCCTCGACCTCCACTGCTTGCTCTTTTCGACTTCGTTTAGTATACCTTGGCGCGGGAACAGGTAATTGATATCCTCCAAGAACCGGTCGAGCTTCGTCCCAACTTCGATAATCTCGCTGTAGTCCCGGATCGAATCCACGCGGTTGATCAGGTGCGCAACCTGCATCCGAGCTCCCAACGTCATAGCAGCGTATACTTGCATCTGGTTGTCGGTAAGTTGGTCGATGGGCTTGCTCGGCGGGAGCTCCTTCATGTCGAAGAACAAATCGCTATCGTCAAGGTTTCGGGGAGGTCGGCAGGTGAAGTCTCCATCGCGCACGAGGCAGGACAGGTTACATGCCAGCGAGAGGTGCAGATCCATGTCCAGTATTGTGAACCACAGCCTCCGCCGTAGCTCACCAAAGAACACCGGCACCCGAGGTTCGAATTCCGATGGGTCTCGGTGCATGCCCATAGTCATGGCCATGCGTACGATATAACCTAATTGCGCCCACGAATCCTGTGGCCTCGGCGTGGTCATCCTCTGAGCGTGGACGAGGAGAATCTCGGTCTGCAACGTTGTCAAATCAACCAGCTGTTTGCCCTTCAAACCATCGAGCCAGGACCTGACCAGTGCGCACGCTGTGGGGATATGGACTCCCTCCACGCGCTCATGACCGAGTCCCTTTGACTTGGTCTCGAATCTCGAGCCAATAGACAGCACAGTCAGAAGCTGAGGAAGAAATGTGTCCCCCTGTAGTTTCCCTTCCCAGAACAACTCGTGTTGTTCTTTGAAAGTCGGAACATGAATCATTCGGTAAATAGTCTCGGACGTGTCGATGTAAGAAGCCAGTAGCCTGTCACATATCGATTTCTTGGGAAGAATATCCTGCATGCGCTTCTGGACTGGAATAACCGAATCGGCAAAGACGGATATCGGGGACAATGACTTTCGGTACTCCTCTTGGATCCTCTTGTGTAGTATCTGCAGACCGTACATGGTCTCCCGGATACCCTCAATCTTGGACTGGTTTGCCATGAAGTCTTTGGCCTCGTCAAACTGGAAGAGTAGGGTTAGGGGTAAGAGTCTCGGAGTGAAAGGGGTTCGGGAACAGTTACCAAGTTCAACAAAACGCGCACACTGTTCTGGCCAAAAAATCGAGTCCGTAGGGCGCCTCTCTTCACCGTCAGCCCACGAATTGTTTCCGGCGATAGCGGCAAACGCTGACCAGTTCCGCTGAATTCCGTGCCTGCAGGGCTCCTAATCATGAATTGTTTCTCCAAGCGGTCCAATCGTGAAGTGAGTTCCTCCAGAGCAGTGTGACCAGTTGATTCCCCGTTGCGCAAGGGCACAAAAGACGACTCAGCCGTATGTGGACCTGATGTCGCGGTTGTGGGCAGGCAGTTCCGTTTTGGCGGACGCTGCACCTCGCCCATCTCGGCGTCCGAGCCATCTGAGAGCATTGACGAGTCGTGTTCGGCGGCATACTTGCAGTTGCGATGTGACTTCTGGCATTGCGAGCATGGCAAGTTGCGGTCACATCTCAACTTGCGCTTGCGACATTCGGTGCACGACTTGACGGGCCGCGGCCTCTTGACACTGCGTGATGCCGATGCCGCCGCCGCTGCTGCTGCCGCTGCCGCTGCTGCCGCCGCCGCCGGGGTTGATGCTCCGCCGGCAGCAGGTGGTGGTACAGGGGTTCCCGTAGGTGCAGGCGTGGGTCCCGGCGCGCCGGTAGAGAGAGTATGGGGAGATGGTAGAGTTGGTGATGTTTCGTAGGGAGTTGGGGCGTTGTTAGGTATCGAGCCCATGGGAGCAACAGCAGCAAGGTTCGTGTTGGGATGCAGTGTTGTTGTGACTATGCCCATTTCCGGGGCAGAGGTGGTTGCGGCGGCCATTTGTGCCGTAAGATGCAAAATTTCTAGAAACCCCCCCCGTTCGGCACCGACAACAATTACCAGCGGGAGCGGGAGAGACGGTGAGTAACGAAGCGAGGAAACACAGCACAACGTAGCACAGGCAAGCACACTTGGCGGCACACCACAGCTAAGCGGCGGCAGCAACAATAACGGCAGTGCCTGGCCTCGTGGTCCGAAGCTCGAGGGTGTCTTTCGCTGCGTGCAGACTTTGACGCGCCCACGTAGCGGGCGATTTCTGGTAGTGGGAAGAACAACAAATACAGCTGTATCTGTAGATCAATGCGCTGATCAACGTTGTTCTCATTCACGTTCCCAGGCACGGCTAGTGATGCCTCTGTTCTGGTTCGCGACGCTGGATCTTGAATCTGACTGGTGTCGAGTCATTCGCCGGCCATACATGCTGTGAATGCGGGTGAGGGTGATGGTCGGAGGGGGGGTGCGGCGTAGGCGCAAAGCGAAAACGAGCGACGGGAGTAGAGGCAGAAGCTGCAGCAACGTCGATCTTGTTGTTGGAGATAGAGATCTGGTCTGAGTAGCAGCGTGGGCAGTAACAGCTGTTTGCTCTGCCGTGTCCAACAAAGATGGGGTAGCCGTCTGCCGGGCAGGTCGTAGCCGATGTTACTCAAGAAGCGGCCCTGGATCCGTCGCCAATGGAAGAAGATGAAGCTCCAAGAAGAAGAAGAAGAAGATGGGAGTTCGTGAATGAGAATGGAAGGGAAAGAGAGGAGAAGGGGGTTAGATGGGATTGGGAAAAAAGAGACCAAATTTGGTAGTTGCAATGAATGAATGATCCAAGCTTCCCCGGGGCGTTGGGGGTGTGTGGTGCAGAGCGGTACGGGTGCCGTATGGTCCAGTGCCTCGTCCGAGGCAAGGTAAGGCAAGGCAAGGCAAGGCAAGGCAAGGCAAGGCAAGGTATAGAGTAATGTAGGGACGGAGAGTGAAGACGGCACGGAGAAGGTAATAAGGTGAGGAAGGGTTTGCTTGCTTTGGCAAGGTATCTTCTTCTAGCCCGGCAACCTTGGAGGTGAACCGTGAGACTGGCGCCGTGGCCCTCTCTGTCTGAAGGAACTGCTCTGTCGTTCCTGACCGTCGAATCCCGGGAGAAGCTCGAGACGGGGCTGATTGTTGACGATTTACTTTGCCTGCCCCTCCCAGAGGATGGGTACCTGGGAGCAACGATATGTTGGTTCTCTTACTGCTGCTGCTGCCGCTTCTCGTTCTCCTCAAAGAGAAGTACAGTCGAGGACAGATGCCGGGGGGTTGAGGTGAGTTGAGCGTGTCAAAATCGAGGTCAAGGTCGAGGTGTGAGATGTACAGGATCCCCGAAGAGAGAAAAAAGTGTCGAACGTGCAGGGACACAGTGCCCTTGTCAGGCCTGGCCTGGTCTGGGCTGGTTCGTGGTGGACGGGACGGGAAGTTTGGAAGGTTGAGTAAGGTAGGCCAGTCGAAAGACGGTCGTGGTGGTGTGTTTAGTGATGATTTGGTGATCCACCCCCCTTCCACGGCCGTCGTTCCAGGCCATTCAATTGGAGAGATTGGAGGTGGGAGGTCGGGTCCAGGTAGGGTAGGGTGAGGATACGCCGGCATGCGATTCTCCTCAGGTTGAGAGGCATAGAAGTACGGCGAACGCAGGTAACCCGGTATTCGTGTAGGGTGCTGGTATCGAAGAAGGGGGGGGGGGGTGGGCTAAGGTGAAGAAGACTTGCTTGTATCCGTTCCGTGACGGATGGAGTAGCTGGCTGCTGCTGTTGCTGCAGCTGTGGTGGGGGAGACTGGGAGACAGAGAGAGAGACACAGCCATGCTCTAGGCCCTAAGCCCTTTCTTCTAGTCGAGACTTCAAAGTCTCTCCAACCTCCAAGCCGTCGTCTTTACTGTAAGTAGGTACCTCTTCGCCGCCTCGTAGGCGTATCCGTAGCTGAGATGCTGTCCGATAAACGGCCCAAACAAGGCGAGATTAACAAAGAGAAACCGCGGTGGGATGCCGATGAACAGAGGGCGTTCGATAGCCGAGAGATACACCCAAGAGCCGCCGGTCTGTCTCTCCAATCGCAAGCGCCTTTAGAGACTATGGACGGAGTGTGTTGGGCGCAGTCTGGTCGCCACGCAGTGTAAAGCAGGCGTCCCGAGCCCCTGCCTCAAGAGTCAAGGCACAGACAGACATGGACGAGCAGCCTGAAGCTCAGGATCAGACATACCGGTAGGTAGTGTAATTGCCTACCGATAGATGGAGGATCGAGTCTTTGAGAGAGGCACGGAAAGGTACCACCGTCCCGACTCCCCAGTAAGTGGGACGCCGATGCAGCGGTCATCGAGACTCTGGGCAGAAAAAAAGACATTCGAGAGCAGAAAAACGGCAGCTGAGACGGAGCACTAGCAGCAGACTGCCACTGGTCAAAAACCCCGGCCATGCGCCAGGCCGCTAGAGACATGTCGCCGGGCTGAGGGGCATCGCTGGGCCTAGAACGAAGCTGGACGATGGATCGGCGTGCCGGGTACCCTTGCCACATTGCTGAAAATCTGTAGCTGGGCATGAGGAAGCCTGGAAATTGTTGCTGCATAGTCATACAGTAAAAATGGGCGGTAGACGGGCAGCTCCATAAGATCCCGTCGCCTCTTGTTCTTCTTGGTCGAGTCGAGAGACAGAGTTGGCTGCTCTGAACAGGGAACGAACGGGTCAACGGGCACGGTACGTTGTTGAGGATACGCTTCTTAGCAACCCTGGCGTAAGCGGGTGTCTCTGGTTCTAGCGTGCAATGCAGACATGCAACGACCTGCAAGGTTGCCATCGCCTGTGCCCTGATCGGCATGGATAATGGAGAAAGGCTCTGTTTCTTGTCCGTTTCCTTCGAAGCCTGAGCCGAACGGGACTTCGACCGTCCTCGCTTACGAACTAGCGCTGAGGTGGAGTCCGGAAAATTTGTCCATTGCTTTTGCGTCGGGAATCTTGATGTCTTGACGTTTGCTGCCTTCGGGCGTGTAATTCTAGTGAGTGCTTGCGTGAGCGCAAGGAAGGGCGGGCGGGCAGGCGGAAGAGCCCAACTGTCTAACAGTCTCCGTGCCCTGGATAACGTATGTGTGTGTGTGTGTGTGTGTGTGTTGTGTGTCTAGTCTATGTGTCTAGGCATGTGTGTATGTCGTGCTGTTGGCCTTGTAGAGTTAATGTGCGATGAGGGAACCAGTGACGGAGCTACGTGAACCTTGTCCAAGATCCCGAATACTTCCCACAAGTAGTCAACAACCTAATAAGATGGACGACAATACACAGTAAGTGCCGTCGGTAGCTTGCTTGGGCAGCTGTGCGAATACCTAGTACCTACATAGATCCGTCAGCAGCACACCACCACCCGCGGCCAGGATGGCCGGTCATGATGAAGCACCAAGCAAGCTAGTCACGCACAGATACACGTTATTATCTTGTGGCGGATAGGCATCCAAAGGCAATAGTCCAAACTCGAGGCACCCCAAATCCCCAACGTGAAGTGTAAAGGAGACGTGAGGGCCAGGTAGCTGACCCTGCCCTGCCTTCATTGCTTGGCTTGGAGGAACGAACGGCTTCAAGCGTTCCCGGCCAGAGACACTTCCAAAAATACACGGCATGTCTATAGCGGACTTGTCTCCAGAAACTCAGAGACAACCCACAGTTTCTGGGGCTCAGCGGGTGTCACTAAGCGGCCTCGACTGGACCTAAGCCTGGAATTCCCCTGGCCCGTTTGATCCACTCAAGCTTCCTCTAGCACGAGCTGTCCCCGCCGTCCGAATGTGATTGTGCAGAAAGCCGGCCGAGCCATCGCAAGACTGCAAATCGTCTTCCAGGGTTGGAGGATGGAAGGCCAAGATGAAGTGGAAGGAGTGGATATGGCATGGCTTGCGGTGGGCCAGTTGCATAGTGCCTGTCAAAGATTTCCCCAACAAACATGAGGTAAGGTGGTAAGGTACCCCATCTGTAAGGCCAGTTGTGGAAGCCGATTCGAGGTAATTGAGCAGGAGCCTGTCAAGGTCGGGAGATGCGCAGCCAGTGAAAGCCACGCCTAGAGTATCTTCATTTCCAGGGCCTGGAAAAACTTCGTGTTGACCACCTTGATCTATTGCAGGAGCATAATGGGGCCGAGGGGCATGCGACATAAATCGTTGACGTCCGTTAATACGAAATGATTGCCGTCCTGGTGTGTCCGTACGGAGTAAGAGTATGTACACGAATAAGCAGCGAGAAGCCGTCACTGATGATCGGTAACCCCTGAGAGGAGCTTCAGCCTTCGAGCTTCAACTACCTCCTAATCTCGACGAGGGATGCTCATCACAACGACGTCCGGCTGAAAACCAACAATTCCTCGGCTGAACCGTCCGGCCGGGAACTATCCGTACCGCTTGCGCGATTGTGCTTGGGGCGCCGCAGTAGCGGTTGAGGCGAATGATGTTTTTGGTTTTGGTGTCGTTGTGGTAAAGTAAGAATCCGCGCCTACCGCGTGCGCGCGCGCCGCGAAATGCGCGATACGGCAATCTGTACTCATACAGCATGCGCTTCGCGGCATCTGTTATCCGATCGTTGCCAGTGCCTGTCCAAATCTCGGAGCCTGCCTAGTCTGTCCGGATCCTTCAAGCATGTCTTGTGATTCCGGACGGTTAGATGTCATGGGCGTCATACGTCTCGTGGTGGTGGTGGTCGCGCTGATCACTTTGGGCGCGGAGTGTGGTCCGAAGTCTCCTCCTCGCCCACCGCATTCCCGTTACGTGTGACGGCGCCGGGCCTGAGAGGAAATAAAGTACGGATACGTCCACTTTCCCACCCCGTCTGAGAGTAGGCAAAGTCTCTCTCACAGACCATTGACAGGTCCAACCTTGGTGCCAACGCATCTCGGACTGTGACATGATCCTCACCTAAGCAACTCAATGTGAGCAACGGGCGAGCTAGTTGTCGCCTTGCTGCATCGCACGTTCAGTCACTAAACCCTTCCCTGGATATCTTGCGAGCGCCTCAGGCTCAGGCCTTGTGCCGGGTCGTCCTACGTACTTCTTGCTCTCGCCTAGCGCTGGGCTTCATGGCTTTCTGGCTTTCTGCCCTTCCAACAACCAGCCAAGCCAAGCCTCCCTTCATCCATATTCCTTTGCTTCATTCGTCGATCTCTAATCTTGCCCTGGCCCCCAATCATCTTCTTCGGCAGGCTGTCTCACCCCTAGGGCGTGCCCGTAGAGAGACGTCCTTGTTCCAGACAGATTCATCGTTCGGATCCAGTTGCTGCCCAGGTGGGGTGGATGGGAAAGTTTGATCGATCCCTTCCCTTCACTTTCGACATAACTCACCGGAGCGTGAGCGTGTACCATATGACAAGCCGGTCTTGTTGGTTGATTGATACTTGGTAAAGACGGGAAGAACAATAGCCGCATCCCACGCGTGACAAGCCCCTGAGCCTCCGAGAGAGGTAGGTCGCAGGGTGTCCATCGCAGGTTCCAGGGAGCGCATGGTTGCAAGAGGCTATAATACGGTTTGGACGGCATGTTCCATCTCTCGTCCCATACTCTGCGACGATCAATCCAAGGTCCACATCCATTCTTCCCTTTTATCCGCCGAGAGCTTTTGCGACGAATTCTCGCGCTTCTTCGGGCTCCAGATTTGCCCCGCGATAAAGGCTGTGCATGCAGGCAAAGTCAGTATGCTAATTTCGGCCTCAACTGTTTCTGTCTCTAGAGAGCGCTGGCCACTGCGAGCTTCTAGTCCGACTATCCGGCACCGCCTAGAGCACCAAGACGATTCATTTCGTTTCAGCGGCTATTGTCCGCCGGTGGGATGGGTACCTATTTGGTTGATTCTGTGGACGGACGGGGTTCCGTGACCGTCTGGCTGTTCCCGAGGAAAAATAAGGTAGGTCGGCTCCGTACATTAGCTGACCTTTGTTAAGACAGATCGTGGGATTGTGTAAAGGGCCCGATCTGGTCTCTGGCAATCGATATTTCTCCGAGCCTTCCAAAGCGCGTCTGATTTCGGTGGCACCAATGGCCACCAATAGATGCCAAAGTTGCGGATTAGTGATTAGTAGGAAATAGGAGTCTCGACCGCGCTGCTGAGAGCCTGAGACAATTTTGTCGCTGCCGGATCGGCCAGAGCTGCTTTTTCCTGCAAAGCGGGACAAGGAACACGGCTTCCAAGATCTTGGCCAGACCTCGTTCAGTGTTATCTCTCCAGCACCACCAGTTGGCCAGCCGGCTTCAAGGGACGTGTGCCGTTGACGAAGGGGCATCCTTGTGCTGCACGAGGTAATACCTCGAAAACAGCAAGGCCTTGAAACTGGCCAGCACGACATATCGGGTCGTAATAAAGTAAGTCCCCACGAAAGCCCCCTCAGATTCAGTGTTAGTGGGGTCCAGATGCGGTCCGTTGTGGTGGGAAGCTCGCAAGTCGGCTCCGAGCAACTCTCCTAGAGTCCTAGGAGGGACTCGGGAGGGCGTGGTGCACTGGCGCGCACCGAGACAGCCGACGAATCCAACAAACGGTGTTGCAAGTCGACGAATGGACCGTCAAATCTCGAACCTTGGGTGTGCCGCAAGTTCGGTTCCGGCATCGGGTTCGTATATTGTATTTGTGCAGTGCTAGTTCGAAACGCGTTGGGGAGGGGATGTAATTCCAGGATCCGGCTCTGGGCCAATGGGCAAGCTTTGGAGCGATCGCAGCGCGGCCCTGACTTTGCGGGCGTCTAAGCAGTGCCAGACTGCCAGTGTGAGTGAGCAGAGGATTCGACCCGCAACTCGGCCGAACAGGCTTTATTGGAGCTGCTGCAGCTATTATGCAGGTCGTACTCCGTATGTATGTGTTGGCAGCGGAACGAGGCGAAGTGAAAGCCGGAATAGAGCATCTGAGATCATGGATGGGCGTGCAGTAGGTTCCGTCAACGTCAAAGAACGGAATAAAGCATCCCTCATACGACAATTGCCGCGAACAGCTTCGTGTCGGTGCAACAAATGTGGTACGTACCTTTCAGTCAGTTCCCCATGTCAAACTGTGCGAAGGGACGAGCGAACGGTTTGAGCGGGCGAGAGGAAGGCATTGCGTGTTGCGGCGCAACAACAGACACAACGGAAGAGAAGAGTTCGGGATTGGAAGACCGAGAAATACGATGTAGGTACTCCATACTGTGGTGAGGTAAGGTGAGTTAGAGCTCGCCGAATGACGATCGACCAACAGACCCCCGGACGGGACAGCAGATCATCAGTCGAGTTTGGTGACAGAAGGTTTGGTTCCCGCGGTGCTGGCCTTTTTGACGCAAAGCTTCACGATGTGGCGAGGTTGTCAGCCTCGGCTCAGGCTTGCCGAAATCGAGGAAGACCTGGCTTGGATGTCTGTAGGTCATGTCTGAAGTAAGAGCAGATGCGATGTGGTTGGTGGGAGCGGGATCTCGAAGACATCGGACGAGGATTCGGAGGCAGAAGTGACGGTAGCATTGTAAGAAGCAACGGCGAAGCCGCGAAGCTGATACTCGGACCAGCATGCTTGGGCTTGCAGCTGACGACGTCTCTCGAGTCTCGAGGCTCGAATTCCGAGTACTGTGTATGCGTATGCGTATCTGTACTCTGTGGGCTGGACACAATGAAGGGCAGCAAAGCAGGCTGGTGGGCAGCGTGCTGGGTGCTTGCTACCGACGCCCGTTGAGGCTGCATGTATCAGGTTGACAAACTAGGGAAGTAATTGACAGTCTGCAGGAGCTCGAGTGCTCATTGAGCTGATTGGCAGGGTAATCTGGAGAATTGTTCTGGAACTTGAAGGGGTCCCTTGCAGCGGAGGGCATCTTGGCGAGGTCGCCAGTCGAGACAGGCAAGCCGCAATTGTAGTGGTACGGAGTAGGTCGAGTCGAGGCGAGTGTCTTGTATAATTGCTTTTGGTGATGCTAGGTCCAGTACGTTTGACATAGAAAGCCGCAAGAGAGTGGAACGATGGCAATGACGTGTGGATCTCGATGAAGGGGATTCAGTGTCATTTCCGAGTGGGCAAAGTGTTGTCTCCGTAACTAAGGTAAGGTTCCTTGCGGAGTAATTATTCGTACGAATAGTACGGACATGGAGGAAATTGAGGGAAGCCATTGGAATTCGGGGAGCCTCTCTGCCGATGCTGTGGGAAGGTACAGAACGACTTGGACCTTCCATTTGGAAAGTGGTCCACCTCATTCACCTCGGGCAGGGGCCGGCCGGAGACAATTCCGTCGCACAAGGCAGGCAGTTGCAAGCCGCAGTGCGCACTTGCTGCAGAGGCACAGAACTGAGATGGGAAAGAAAGAAAACAAGCACCTTCCACCGGGAAAGCAAGGAGCAGCTCGCCTAGATCCCAAGTGAGACTGGCGTTCTCGCTTAGCACTTTGAGGTGTCTACAGTGAGGTTAGCGCCGCGGGAGCCCCGAACGTCTGGCGCTGACAGAGCATCGAGCCGGTTTTAGCGCACTTGAAGCCACCGCACTCAAGTGTCTCAGTGGTACGACCTACAGTCTGATTGGACAAGCGCCGGGAATAAGGTAAGCTTCCACACAGATCAGACACCCAACCTCCGTCGGTTAATTCCAGGCAACGAACGACATGATGGGAAAGTATTCCCGCCGACGAATTTTGGCCAGTTGGTACCAGGGCATTTTGACATTCCCGGTCCCTTCCATTCTACCCCCCAAGTTTCTGCCTGCACCTCCAAGTTCCAGGCTTCCAGCCCCCTCCCAGATGGAACCTGACCGTTCCGCGTCAATTCATCCTCCATAACGGGGTAGTAAGGTAGCCGTACGGATCCAACACCTTTAGCAGTTCTGCGCTTACTGTGCCGCTCGCATACACAACAAGATTAGACTCATCCCTACCTTACCTTACCTTGGAAAGACAATACACACTATCTCTTCCAGTCTCCGTCCCTTCCGACGTTACCTTATCTCAAGACCTTAAGCTCGTCGTCTGCTCGAACCCCGGCCTCGCGCCGTTTGAACTACAATCTACAGGCCTCCCCCCGGTCTCTCGAGCGGTAATGGACAAATCGTAGAGCTGTATCCATACCTTACTTTTCTCCTTCTAGGGGAGGGTTACTTTCGCGTAGACTTCCGTTTCGCGGAACAACCACCTCACCACCAATCCAAGGCCCCTCGTCTTCAAGCTCCCAGCCCCTCGTTTGCTCGCTCATTCGCGCGCAATCATCAAGTGCTCTAGTCAAACGTACTTTGGGTCATGTTGTCGTCGTCGTCGCCGCTGTCGTCGTCATCATCATCTTCATCGTCGTTATCGTTGCCATCTGATGTCAATGCCCATGGTTCGTGCTTTGACACCGCGGCGCAAGGAGACAAGGCTCTTCGCAAGCTTTGCTTCTAAGTAAACCAATTCCAACTCTGCAATTCACGCCACCTGCATTCACACAACCTCTCCATCTCGGCACATCGAGCCGAGTTGCCGTCCGAGTCGCGAATCTTGGATACGATCAGACAACACGGCGGCGCCATGGTTCAACAAGCGCAATCCGATTCTCAACCTCAGCGTCGATCAGCTGCCGCCGACATGTCCATTGCCAACAACACCAGCGCGAGATCCCAACACCCATCAAAGAGCCCAGCGCCACCTCACGATGAGGCTCAGGTCGCCAAGATTCCTCATTTCCTCCCTCACGAGCGCGTCTTTCCCATACAGATAGGCAATGAGCTGTTTAAGCTCTCCGGCGCATCCATTTCATCCGATGGTACGTTCCTGAATCCCTGCCATGCCCACTTCTCTCAGTCCCGTCTTTGTGTAATGCGAACTCGCCGTCCGGCGTTGCGCCGCGATCCACCGCGATCCGCGCCAGGCGCCCAAGACAAAACACCATGCTGACCCTCCGTCTCTGTCTTCAGCGCCGTCGTACTTCTCTCAGTACTTTTACTGCCAGGTCAAAAAGGCACAAGAAACCGGCGAGGATCTCTCCAATGCCATCCGCACCTTGTACATCGACCGCGATCCCCAGACCTTTGCCGACATCTCCCTCCACCTCCAAGGCTATCATGTTAAACCCCGAGACGGCACGCACTTTGTGCGGCTTTTTGCCGACGCCCAATTCTATAGCTGTGCGTGCTTGCTTGATTCAAGTCCTCGGCGTTTACGACTAACACAGCTCTGGCAGTGCCCAAGTTGATATCACAGCTCTATGAGGAGTCAATATTCATCTCCATCGGCCACCGCGAGTTTCAGATCCCCCGCGATATCTTCACCGACCCAGGCAATTCGCCAAACTTCTTCTCCCTCGGCTTCGCAGTCTTCTTCTCGAACCCCGAAGACCTGTTCCCCGGCCTTGACCGCGAAGGCCTCCTCCGCCCGCCCTCCATCCTACCGCCGTCCGTCCCGAACCGCTCTGCCGATACCTTTGCCGAGATCCTACACCTGCTACGTGGATACCCCGTAACGATCCGTAACGAGTCGCACCGCGCCGAGCTACTACGAGACTGCCGCTACTTCAATTTCAAAGGCCTGGAGCAAAAACTCATCCCCCACCACATCAGCCATAACCAGAGCCGCCGGCGCGAGGAAATCCTCCTACGCCTCGAAGACATACTAAAAAGCGGCATCAGCGTCGCCGCAGACGTCTCGGCTTCCCCCGCTGACCACCTCTCCGGCTGGGTAAACTACGCCCGCCCCTACGTTGACGACCGCGCGGCGGAGCTGGTCCTCGAAATCGGCGGCGAGAGCACCCGCCTCCACTTCCACCACAGCTCCGGCTCCGTCCGCGCCGAGTTCTTCAAAGACACCCGCGCCCGCGTGGCGCGCCTCTTCGAAGTCGTGGCCACCAAGCTCAACCTCCCGCCGACGACGCAACCCCTAGGCCTCCTCATGGCCTCGGGCGGCGCCGGCAGCCAGCCCCCGACACCGGGACACACCCCGCTCAGCGAGGACCTCGTGCGCGTGTCCATCGACAGCGACACCTCCATCACCCTCGACGGCAGACCACACACCCTAGACTTTGAAGACCTACAGCCTACCACCGCCAACAACAACAACCCCGTGTCCGCGGCCTCGAGCACAGCCGAATCACCCACAGCAACGACAGCGTTCCAGCCCAACTCGCGCAAGCGGAGACGGGTCGACTCCCACGGCTTCGCGACGGCCGCAGGCCAGGGCCAGGCGGCGCTCGCGGCCGAGGAGTGGGTAGTTCGGACGGGCCAATGGAGGCTCAAGATTCAGGGTTCGCGCGGCGGAAAGAGCTCCGTCGAGTGCGTGCTCGTCGCCGTCAAGCTCGACGCATATAGCTCGGAGAATGCAAGGAATGCAACCAGGGGGTTCCTAAACGGATGATAGGGGGGGCTGCCTGCTTTAGACGGACACCACCAATATGGGTTCGAACCGCTTTCCTCCCCCGCCTTCCGGTGTTGAAATTTTTCACAATCGTTCGATATAGGTCGCAAAGTTGGGATATCCAATGATGTTTGGGGAGTTGTTTGGGATCCTTGTTTTTTTTGTGTTCCCAGGGGGGGCGGGCGGAAAAGCGATGGGAAGTGGATATACTATACTACCTTCTTGCATGACGTTACGACTTTTTTTTTGATATCTCTTTGCTATACTTTATGCTACCTATACCATCACCAACTATCAACACCGTCGAAAAAAGTAGGGGGAGTATTTTCGAGGCGAGAGACATTTCAAGAGAGAAAGGGGGTTAGAGGGGGGGGGGGGGTTCAAAGACTGCATCACTCCCGTACTTGCTGCAAAAGTCTAGCTAGAGAGAAATTTTGAATATCGTCTTGGTTCAAACACCTGCTCCATCGGTATGTAGGAAAGGATCTCTGCTCCGTGACATGGTTTTTCGAAGCCTCATTAGACCTCTTGCCTTATATCCCCGCGCAAAAGAAGAAAAGTAATCGAACAATGAACCAACAGCACCTACTGCAAAGTCGTGAAGACATCAAAACACCATTTTCAAAATAGAGCTCTTCAAATTTTTCGACAAAACAAAATTCTCTACGATACCGGGTTTCGAACGCGCCGATATCCTCGCTCTCGGAAATGCATTCTTGTCTCGTCACTGTTCATCCAAACTCCACGCTGAGTTATTGCGAACTATCAAATATCATTCCAAGCAGAGCCTCTTCAAATATAAACAAAGCAAAAAACCTTGTGATGATCCCAATTCGAACCCGCAAAAATCTCTACTCTGAGCATCCTCGCATCTCACCACTTGTTCACCCAAACTACCCGCAAAAAACATAGTCTCAAACACTAAATCACCTTCCACCTAAACCTCCACGTCTACATAATCCCATACTCGCAATCAAGAGGTACTTGATTATAAACCAGCCGTAGAAAACGAAGCAAAAAAACAAAAGGCTGAGCCGACCTATACGTGGTTCATCACCATACATAGCCGGTATAGCCCTCACAGTTCGGAATCATACCGTTCGGCCATAATGGCTTTCACGGCTGACAGGTCACGGAACCGGATTACGGGAGAGGATTGGGCCTGGGTGGGCTATATACCTTGACCTTGCTTGAACGAGAAACGCCTCTGTTCCATCAGGGTTACGAGGAAAAGTGTATGGCAGTGGGCCATTTTCATGGCGACACGGACTGGGGATCAGTAACATTGCCAAGTATGTCAAGACAGATGGGTCGAAGGCGAGGCGTTGGCCAGGTCTGACGGGTGCGGTAGAGAGAAAAAGACACAATAGTTTGACTGGCTGAAGTTGGGGTGCCAGATCTCGGTGATGACATGATGGTGGGAGACTTGAAGAAGAGAATGTAGAACAAGGTCAAGGGCCTCAATTAAGTATCGAAATAAGGCAAGGCAGCAGCAAAAAAACAACAATAAGCAATACTATCATCAATCCAGCCAACCCCCCTCCTCATTTTCATCGTCATACAAGAAACCAGAAAAAAGACAAGAATGCTAACCCGCCCCCGGTGGTATGTACTGTGTCGTCAAGGTTGGGGAATCCAAACTCCTCGTCATAAAGAGGGGGTCAACAGGGAAAAACACAAGGAGGCCGTTTCTCCGTTTACCCTCCCCATTTTGTCCAAGAACGCCGCGACCATGCTGCAGACGACATGTACCGGTCAGAGAGGAAAGGATGAGATGAAAAACAGGCCGGATGAATGAACAAAAACTCCTCTCCAAAATAGAACTCCTGGAAGCTCCCGCGCTTTCCCAATGGACCACCGTAAACGCCCTGCTTTTTGTGCACAAGTCTGATTTTTCATACATCTGTCAACCATCCAAACGAGCCACGTGAGAGAGAGTCCCGGGTGAGCTTCCATAGGCGATGTCGCATGCCCTCGTTATGCCACTGAACTGTCTGTGGATTGACCGGGCTGTCAGATTCTGCCGGTGGTGATTCAATGTCCTCGAGGGGCATGTTCAGCTTCACTCTGCGGTCAATGGTGGACGAGGCCGCCTCGAACCGAAAGGGACTCTATGCCTTGGCCTTGGGAACCGTCTGACCAGCGGGGGCGCTAACATCTCGCCGCTCGCCGGCACCCTCAATCATCTTCTTGCGGGGTGTCGCAGTGCCTTGGGCGATGGACTTGGCGCGTCCGCGACGTTCGCGGATACGAGCCAGGGCCTCCTCGCGGGTCATGGTCGGGGTCATGGCGGGGTTATTGATATCAAAGGACATTTGGCAGTCACCGCCAGAAGGTGTACGCGCACGCTCGAACCGAGGCTGTGGTCGAGGCTTATCGTCGCGGACGGGGACGGTTGTCGTCGTGGTCTTGGTGTAGAAAGCTGCGGAGGTGTGGGGTCGAAGTGTATCATCGAGCGATGGCGAGGGGCCCCTTGAGGAGCGGGATGCCGGGCGTTCCTCAGTGTCGGGCATGGTGGGGATGGAAGGGAGAGGTGCGGTGTGGACTTCACCGTGGGCACCACCGTGGGGTGCATTGAGAAGTGATGCCAGAGACATACGTTCTTGCGCAAGAACAGCAAAGTCTGGGGGTTCGAGGGAGGGCGTCCGCGAGTACCTCTCCGGAGCATCGTGTGGTGTAGGAGGTTCGTTGGGGGACTCCTCACTTGACTCATTCACTCGTCTTCCTCGTTCTTCCTGTGCCTCGATCTCGTCGGCTTCTTGCTGTGAAACAGTTCGGAAAATACCCTCACGGGCACAGAAGATGGTGCTTCTCCTCTCTTCCTTGGATCTCCTGTGCGCAGCTGGCTTCTTGAAGGGAGCGTCTTCGACTGGCGGGCTCAATGATGCCCTCAATGACGGAGACGATTCCCTACCTCCACGGAGGAGAACCAGATCGCTGGCATCGGCAATCTCAGCTGGCGGCATCAGTCTGCGCTTGGGTGACAAGATGCTCGCTCTGTTTGAAGCCAGGCTTTGCCTCGGAGAGACGAGGCTTCTTCTCCTGTGAGACTTGGCGCATGGGCAGCAACGCAATTCGCACTCTGCCTGAAGGAAATCGACAAGCTCCTGAGCACGATCCGCACGTTGACGCTCCCATGACACCTGGAGTGACAGCTCCTCAATCTCCCCTTCGCTGGCGGCGGATGAGATGATGTCGACTGTGGAGAGAGAGAAGCGCGGTCCCTTCTTCTTTGGCGAGGCAAACTCGTCGTCGGGCGCGGCGTTGGCCGTCTTGGGCAGGGGGATACGGCCTTCGGCGGCGATACGGGCGACCTCTTCCTCCTTGGCGAGGGTCTTGTAGACGTCGCGTTCCTGTTCGAGCATCTTGATGCGCTCGAGAGCCTCGCCGAGTTCCTGCTCCATGCCTACCATCTGGTAGCGAGCTTGGAAAGCTTCTTCCTCGCGGGCCTTGTTGCGCAACTTCTCGGCGTCGAGGTTGTCGGAGGCGAGGCGCCAGCCTTCGCGAGAAGCCTTTAGTTCTTCTTGGAGCTTGATGATTTGGGACTCGTTCTTGAATGTCTTTTTGCGTGCAAGCTTGATTTCCTTCTCCCATGCTGCTTTCGTGTGTGCGTAGGTTTCCTTTGCGCGACCGTATTGTTCCTGGAGGAGACATTAGTATGAATGAGTTGCATCACCCCGGAAATGTAGCAGATGAGCGTACCATGACGGTTTCGAGACGCTCGCTCACGCGCTGCTCTCGCTCCTTGCCCTTTTCCAGCTGCACGCGCAAGACCTTGGACTCGTCCTTGTACCTGCGCAGCTCGGTCTCGGCCTCCTCGCGACCCAGCATGGCGCGCTTGAGGGCGGCATCAGCGGTTTTGCGCTCGAGAGTCTTTGACTGCATGGCGAGATTGTTGAACTGGGAGATCTTCTCGTGAACGGAGCTATCTCGACCTCCAGGACTACTGCGAGGTGAGGTAAATAGGTTACGAGCTTGTTGGGTTTTGTTGGCCCGGTCTGGGGTCATTGGGCTCAATGGGCCGCCCGGTGAGGACGGTGGTTCGGCGCTGTCGGCCATGGTGGTGATGACGTTTCTGTGATTATCGCGGCGAGGTATCTGTCATGCAGGTTGCGTGATTGATGGAGAAGTTGTGCGTTGAGGGTTTGTCTACTTCGAGGGGGTGGTGCTCGAAGACGTCTTGCATGTGTCGCGGCGTGCGAGGATGACGATGATAGCGTTTGGAGTTGAGAAGAAACCCTTAAGGGAGGTGGTATGGATCATGGAGGGTAAGGTAGGTCGACAGCAATAGAAGCCAAAAGTAAAGGTGTATGTATGTAGCTGATTCCCAGTCCAGGCTGAATTGAGGTGTGGGTTGGGGCAGCAAGAACAGGTGGGCGGCTGTTTACAGTGCGGGCGCTGGAGTTGCTGCAGGTGGGTTGTCTGGGTGACGCGGTGGATTGGTCTAGCGAAATGGCTCATTTGGCCATGGGATTGGCTGAGGGTCGAGTGACATGTGTAATCAGCTCCACTTTTGGGCGAAGAACCGAAAGAGAAAAAAAAAGACGTTTGGCCTAAAGAATGATTTCGACGTCGGGCAGATGCTCAATGCGGTAAGTCACTCGGTATAACGATCTTTGTATTTATGGAAGGGTTCTTGGGCTGATATAAAACAACTTAGGGGATATGTGCATGAAGATACTCAAGCTATGGTAAAGGTAGGTAGGTACCTTTGGGAAGGTGCAGGAGGAGGGAAAGAAGGGATGGCAATGGATTAAATGGCTTTCTTCCCTCATCCTCTCCCTGAATCCTTCTAGCTCAAACACTTGCACGGAATACTACGGTACACTATGTACGGAGTAACGTATGGGTTAAGCTCCCGGTCCAGAGATGGAGGGTTTCTGCTTGTTGCATCTGAAGATTCCCCAACCTGCATTGTGTCGCACAAGTGGATGCCCACTATCCGTACCAGTGCCTTGCCTTTTGATCGTTCTGACCGGGGTCACAGCTTCTGGAAGCTCTACCCGTATCCGTAAGGTACTCTGTATCTGTGCCTTCCAATAATGTACTAAACCTCATCTATGAGGTAAGCAGCCACGCATGAACACAGCTTGAGGCTTTGCTCTTTCCCATTAATTGACCTTTCCCTGAGGTACGTACTTCGTAACCTCAAATGCTTCCGTAAGCAGCTCGAAGGCTTTAACCTATCCTGGAGAGCTGCCACCGGCTGCCACTTTATGTGTAACTGCTGCGTCTCCAGGGAACCCTCCTGCATTCTTGCCAGTCTTGCCAGAGTCTCCAAAAAGCGGCAAAGTGTCTTCCAATGCTTCTCTAAATCAGACCCAAGGGTCTTCAACTTGTCAAAAAAAAAAAAAAAGAGACCCAGAAAAGGGGGACTCCCATCGGATTGCTTGGATCCGCAGCGACCTATCACAGGCCGTCTAAAAGTCACCTTTTTGTGTCTTGCTCGCTCTCGGCCTCCACCTCATCGCCGTCCCGTTCGCGCCGTAACGTATTAGCCCATTCCATTGCCAGGTTCCGGCGGGGTGTGGAATAAATCTGTCCGCGTACGGATACATACTCCGTACATTTCCATCTTTTTATATCTAGAATCGTGTCCCTTGGATTCTGTCTGGCTACATAGACAACGTGACATTTGCACCGCTACGTGTAGCTTCTCAAAGTAGTACAACGACGTCGATCACTTAAAGTAGCTTCCCCGGCAGTGAGACTTTCCGAACTGGCAACCTTACCTCGAGCTATCCTGCCAGCTACACACCTCACTTCACCTCTCCTCACCTCTCCACAGACACACCAACAGGCACATACACACAATGGCCGACGACGCAGCAAACGTGCGGCAACGCAAGCGCGTCGAGGAAGTCGACTCGGACGGCAACGCCATCGACTCGGACGCACCGCCTGTCACCACAGCAGACAAGAAGAAGAAGAGCAAAAAGTCCAAGAAAGAGTCTGTGTACACGGACGAGTACAGCCCCTACCTCGACATCCTCCGCCTCCTCAGCTTCTTCTTCCTCGCCTCGTGCGCCCTGAGCTATCTCCAGAGCGGCGGCGAGAGCTTCTTCTGGGGCCAGAAGAATAAGCCCTGGTACATGAGGCCCGACTACTGGAAGGCCAAATGGGTGCGTGACCAAACAAACCGTTCCCTCTCCCCCTCCCATATTCCCCCAATTCCAGAGGAGTCAACCGAATCGAACGAAAGCTAACCATACCACTTCACAAACAGAACGGCCCCCTCTACCTAACCCCCGAAGAACTCCTCCAATACGACGGCTCCGACCCGACAAAGCCAATCTACCTCGCCATCAACCACACAATCTTTGACGTCTCCGCCAACCCGCGCATCTACGGCCCCGGCGGCTCCTACAACGTCTTCGCCGGCCGCGACGCCTCCCGCGGCTTCGTCACGGGCTGCTTCGTCGAGGACCGCACCCCCGACATGCGCGGCGTCGAAGACATGTTCTTACCCTTGGATGACCCCGAAATCGACCGCCACTGGTCGTACGCCGACATGCAGGCCCTCCAGGCGGAAGAGCGCGCGGCCGCGCAGCAAAAAGTGCACGATGCGCTGAAGCACTGGGTTGATTTCTTTAGCAAGAGCGACAAGTATGGCGAGGTGGGCAAGGTCAAGAGGGAGGAAGGGTGGTTGGAGAAGGAGAAGAGGCGGCCGCTTTGTGAGCAGGCGCAGAAGGGCCGGGTAAAGAGGGTTGTCCCTGGACAGGAGACGAACTAAGGCCGCCTAGACTGATGTTCTACCGGCGGTGTCCTTACCAGGATTTGGTGTTTGTGTTGTAAAGATGATTCACTGTAGTATACTAGGGAGGGAGCGAAAGAAAGAAAGAAAAACGCTGTAGTTCGTATAACATGAAGCGGCGGACCTTTCGCGATGTTCGATGTTCGCTCCGCATTTTACGTTGCGTGTGACATGTATGTAAAGAATTGATCTTGGACAAAGCAGCTGATCTGGAGACACACAGTTCGAATCTGCTTGGTAGTTTCGTCAGTAATCTCCTTGCTCGAAATTCGCACTTTTATAGCTGCTGATTCGAGGTATGTTTCGCTAGTAGACAAAAGCGCATCAGCTAATGCCACCATGTCTTCTTGATCAGTCCCGAGCGCTAGTTGTACGAAGGAATGGGGTACTTGTAGAGACCTGAAGGCTCTCAACTCGGGTCTTCCCGAGTGCAGAAAAACCAAAAGACGCGAATATGGATGTTGAGGATCAGAATGATGCACATGCAGTTCGGCTATAGCAGATGCTCAAGGACACACAAAGTCGCTGAGAAACGCAAGGGGTGAGACAACGATTATTCACTGCCTTCAGAACACGTCGTGTCAAGATGATGGTAGCCGCTTACTTGACTCTAGTAACACTCGGCATGTGTACCTAGGACATACTAAGCCAAACGCTCATCTCGACGTCAGAGAATGAGGAACTTGATTTGATTCTCAAGCACCAAGCTGATTCCGAGTGTCCGTTGTTATAGTGTCACGTTTCCGAGAACTGGTATAAAGAGAAACAAAAGTTTGAGCATTCCAAGTGCTTGACGAAACGTACATGTACTGGAATCAACGAGAACTCAATTTAGATGCCATAGCAGAAAGTATAAGATCACGCCGTTTTTCCAATACGGGTTCCTCATATACACATGAAGAGCCCCGTCTAGTCTCGTTTCGTTTTTTTGTCTCTTCATACAAAAGTATGCCACCCCTGAGTAAAAAAAAGGAAAAGTGAATGGTATTAAGTTCATCATCACAAAAAATTGTTTGTTTACACCCGTAGTAGTAGCCCAGTAGTAGTAGTTCCAGAAACCAAACTCCTGGCCCGTACCCTCTCTCTCTCCATAACCCCCTCCCTCCTTGAATCGATCCCGAAAAAGCACACAAACAAGGTACTAAACCTCTTACATGAGCAAGAAGGCAGCGCCAAGAGCGAGCAAAAAGGTGCCGGGTGCGCTGAGGGAGACGGCGCCGGCAGTGGGGGGAGACGACGGGGTGGCAGAGGAGCCGCCGCCGCTGTTGGAGCCGCCATTGCCGGAACCGGAGCCACCGTTGCCGGAGCCGCTGCCGGCACCGCCAGTGGGGGAGGCGGAGCCGCCGCCGTTGGAGCCTCCGGCCGCGCCACCGCCGGGGATCTGGGCCTGGGCAACGTTCTTTGCGGCCTTTGCGTAGTTCTCAATAGAACGGGTTGCGTTTGCCTTGGTGCTGTTTTGGAGAATAAGAGGTTAGCATAAATGTGTCATTCCCGAGTTTGCTTGTGTTTTAGGGGTGTGGCGTGGAAGGGAGGTTGAGGGTGGTGTTCATGCGTCTGGTGTCATCGTCTGAAAGCTGAAACAGGGTGCAGCCACCAAACAACGCACGCCAACCAGGGGAATACCGAAACTAGAGGAAATGCAGCGCAAAGCGCAATTAAGGAGTAAACTCACTTCTCGTTGATGACCATAACCATGCCGTTCTGGCAGTGCTTGCCCTGGGAGCAGTAGAGCCACATGGGCGTGGTGGAGTTGACCATGACGGTGAAGACGGGGATCTGGCCCTTGGCGGCGGAGGCGGCGACGGGCTGGTAGCCAGAGTAGACGCCCTTTGCCGAGGTGTTGACGTTGGAGATGGGGATGCACGGGTTGTCAAAGGTGGACTGGACGACGGAGTGGTTGCCGCCGCGGAACTGGAACTGGACCATTGAGCCGACGGGCGCGTTGATCTTCTCGGGGAAGAACTTGAGCGTGTTGTTCGTCGAGGCGACGGAGACGACCTGGACATCGACGGCTGTGTGGAATTTGCGTGTTAGTCGACTGTCCTGTGCCATGCCTCTCTCTCATTCTCTCTCTCTCTTCTCGGTTCCTCGCGTGAAAGCTTACCCGAAGCGACAGCGGCCAAAGCCGAAACAACCATAGCTGAGATATGCATCTTGAATTTCGAGTTTTCTTAAGAGTCCGAGAAAATAGTGTCGTGAATAGGTGGTTGTCGAAAAGACGGAGTCGAGAGAGTGACTACTAAAAAGTTGGAGATATTCGAAGAAATTGGCGACTCGCGCTCTTGGTAGGACTAGCCTCTGGAAGAAGTTGAACAAAATTAAACGTAAACGGAAGAATAAGAAAAGAGAAGCAAATAGGAAATCCCGCCTCGAAGAAGTTGTCAATGATGGAAATTCTAAAAGGAGAAGGGAACTCGAAAGGGAGGGGGGTGCGAGGGAACGGCATGAATTTAAGCAACCTTCGGGATCGTCCCAAGAATTTGTGTCGCACGTCTCGACGACGAGATGCCAGAACAAGGGACCCTCAGACCCCTGCTCGGGCGGCCTTCCTAGCCTCAAGGTGGTGCCTGGGGTTGTCGTCTTGCATCTGAACAACCGTGACAACCAGAATGATGCCCACCCCCGACGGCGCGACATCAGTTGTGTACAGCCGACAGGGGGGTAAGGCGACAAGGCGAAGGGATGAGGCATGGGTGGGCAGGGCCTCTGGAACGTGTGGTAGTGCTGCACTGGGGGTCGAGTGGTGGAGGCGAGGACTTGAAGCGAGGCGAAGGGGACCATTGGCAGCATCGTGTGTGCGATTTGCCATTGCGACGAGGTAGGAAAAAGCCAGGGGTGTGTGAGGGAGGCTGATGCAGCAGTGGTTGAAACACGTTTTGACCATCACAGCCGGGCCATGGGTATGAGAGCCTTACCCTGCATACCCGCCGTACTATGTATGTCTCTTGTCTGCTCAAATTGTGTGCATAGGGACCTGAGGATAGGTCAATGATGGGCTTGTTGAGTGCAGCCCAGGACAAGCAGAAACACATCAAGACCCGACCTTGCAGGAGATTGCCTGTCTTCTCTGGTATTGGGAGATAGAGAGAGGAAAAGCCTTGCTTTGCACTTGCTTGCTGCTCTCTGTCGCCGTCGGTGGATTCTTTTCTCAAAGCTTGGCAGACTGGACATGCAGGCCAATCTGGCTTATACCACCCAGTAGTAGCTAATAAGATGGATTTGCCGCAAGGTGCCGTGTAGGGAGCCCTTGTTACCCGTCGTCAGACTTGTCAGAAGCGTGGATGGATGATGGATCATGGAGTAAGTAGTACGGGGAAAATCCAAGCCAAGACGCGCGGAAGGATAAGAGTCCAGTAAGGATTGGTGGAAGCCGTTCTAGCCGATCCTTCTCCTCCTCCGACATCTTTCACGGAAAGAAATGAAGGGATCTGGATACGTTGATCCGAAGGGTACGCAGCATGGTTGGAGTTGCTTAGACCTTGGACTAAGATACACGTAGTCGTAGTTGCGGATGGATCGTTGGGCGCACTACGCCACGCCACGCCACGCCACGCCATGCCGCGGCATGGTCAACGTCAACTGATGATTGACGGGCCGGGGATGAGACCAAAGGAGACAACCTGAGGGCTGAGAGAGAGCGAGAGACAGGAAAAGACGGCAATTGGGTTTCGTCAACGCCAGGACGGTCTATGCCTTAGCACGTAGACACCCGACCTATTTGCGGTTGGCGGCATTCGACGCCCATGCTCTGGTATGCTTCACGATGTGGTGGGTTGTAACGTCAACGTCGTCAGATTTGGGACCAGACCGATCTTGACAGCATGAGCAAGGCCAGACAAGACAAGAAAAGAACAGCAGGTGTAACGGCAGTTCGTCCGCCTCTAGTCCTGTGACCTGTTGGGAAGAAAAGTCATCTCATCAAGACATCAGCCCGTTCTGCCCGTCAAACCACAAGCCACGACTTTAGCGCACTCGCATTCAAGGAAAACTCACACACCTACCACCCAACATGTCAGACGAGAGAGAGTGTGTGTGTGAGAGTGTGTCTGTGGCGTGTGGTTGTGTGTATGAAGACTGGACTGTGAAGCAACGGTCACATTTTCGTCTATCCGTATCCGTGCCTGCAGCCTGACGTCCGCAACGAGTCTCGATTGATCGATGATTGATGAGAGCCTGGAGAGGAATGGTGAACCCCGGCGGCGGTACGGCGCAACTCTGCAACGAGACCAAGACAAGCCAGCATCCTCGAGGCCCCACGCCCCCCGGTTGATGGAGGAGGGGATAGCCCTAGACTACTGGCTGAGGGTCAGGAAGCAGAGAAAAGTTGAGACTGACGAGGAGAAGCACGGGGAGAGAGTACGGAGTGGTCTGTCTGTACGGAGAAGTGTAGCGCGTGTCAAAAGCGACTTGACCTTGTTCAAGTTGTCGGACGACGTCGAAGCCGAAATAAGGTTGAGGCCCTCTGCACGGTCCACCCGACACACTCAAGTATCTCCGTACCTATGTATCCCCGTACCCCCCAGCTCTACTCCCCATTTTATTCGACTCAACGTCATTCTGATTGGTTGAAAGACCCAGCTGGTCGCCAAAAGAGGCTGGCGCTCGGATGTGCTTCACCTTCTCCTTCAGCCCTCTGACACTTTCGCGACGTACCCTGTTTCATCCACTCCGTTCCTCGACGTTTCCCCCAGGAACTACCCATTTCACTCTTGCCCTTTCTTCACCTCTCCTCCGTGTTCGCTTCCATCTTCATGGATCTAACTTACACAGACAGACAGGCACCATCATGGATTGTTCTCCATCATGGATCATAATGGATAATGGTTAATGGATGACATGGCCTCACTAACCCTTCCCGTCCGTCCTCCGTCCTCGTCCCGGACCACATTGCGTCCCAGCCTCTCTCTCTTGAGTCTTAGCACCGCTCAATTATGCGCCATTCTGCCCGTTGCCGTGACGTCGTCCCTTCTGCCCTGGCCAAATTAATCGCCCAACCGTCTCACCCTCTCCCTGGTCTCCAGTATCCGCCAGTCTGGGGCTCTAAGAAGAATTGTCCGATTCCCAAATGAAGCGCCCACCAAAAGCAAACAAACGATCCATGCCCCCGGCTCGCCTTGGCCTTGTCAAGTCTGCTCAAGACTCCAGCTAGTAGACTAGTCAACCCGTCCCGGTGTACCGCCGTTGCTTGTCACACTCGTTGACTACTTCCCAAGTGCTCATCCCATCGTCCAATCAGGTCTGTGAGCCTCAAGCCAAACGATCAAGGCACACACAACCCTCGACTCGCCTAGCAGCAAGAAGTGTTACTATCCCAGTCCTGCCACAGTTGCGGCCATCCCTCGGTCGTCACAGAAGATACGCCCCCAAAAGCCCAAAACGGAGACATTGGCGTCTGATGTTTTTGCCTGCCATCTCTCTCGTTCCATTTCCGCCCATCTTCTCTGAGAAGAACGTGCCCGCGGCCAACGAGTTACGAAGAATCTCTTCAACCCGTGGGGAAAAAGGAAAAAGAAGAAGAAAGGAGAGCATCCCCTGACTCGCACTGTCACTCAAACAACGGCGATACTGCCCCGAGTAGTAGCAGCAGCCGCGGCAAAAGATTATTCTTGGCCAAAGGTACGCAAGATTCGCTTTCCCAAGATCTGACATCCCGGTCATCTGACCATACACATGCCTACATACACATCGAATACCGCATTTCCTTCATTCCCAAACCGAGCACGTCTTCATGCCCCTCCCTACCTTTGCCACGTCCATAACGGCTTCTCCGATCTTTTGAGTCTTGACTATCTCGTGACTCTCAGGCTCGCACCTGACTTGCAATTTTTACCTGACCTTACTCATCGCAGCCCGCGGTTCGCGGTTCGCGGTAACTAGAAAGAACATGGCTTTCCTGGGATCTTCACCTGCATAATCTTTGTTCTTCATTGCTACTCCCCACGTGCCCTCCCAGACCCCAGCCAACGGCCTCTCTCCATCCGCTATTTCACCTATCCGCGGAGATCATTCAGTCGCATCCTGCCATGATGTGCCCTCCGGCTTCAAAACTCAAAGCCTGGCCTTCAAAAAAGATTCCAGGGGAAGCCTCACGGAAAGACACGGCCTCTCCTGGAGGCCATCGGTCCCCAGGACCATATAGCCACCCTTCTGATATACCTCACAAGGGTCCCTCTTTCGCCCGCCGTCTAGCCGTATAGCACGTTTCGTCGTCTAGACGACTGTGACGATTTCCTCCCTTGACAAGTTGACGTAACCAGTCGGGGTAACTACTCAACCGTCTCAAGCCAGAAGAAACGAAACACTTCCTGGCCCTGGTATCGATCAATGGTGAAATCGAAAATCACCAGCCCCCAATTCAATGACACTCTACTTCGTACGGCTCTCCCCTCTACACTCATCTCACTCTCACAATCCGCTCTCTCGAGTTCACAGATGTCCAATAATAGCCAATGGCCTTTGGGGGCAGAAAAAGTCAGAGTCCGCTTCGTTCGTTATTGTCGAGAGTTCAGCCCATTAATGGAGTGACAGGTTATTCTCGCTCTATTCAGAAACCGTAACCAGTGTTTGAACTGATCTTTTTCTCTTTCCTAGTCTCTCTCTCTTCTGGCGTCATCCCATCTTTCCCCCGTCTCCCAGAAAAAGAAGAACTCTCCTTTCCAATGCACCGCCGCCGCTCCTACCCTAGATCCAATACCAGTACCAGACTGTCAACGGTCGTCTCCTCTTCCCTCCCACATTCTTTCTCATCCCTCACACACCTCGACAGGCCAAGCAAGGCCAGCCCAGACAAATAAACAGACTTTTTTCACAATGAGTCCAGGGCTAACCTGTGTCAAGCACCCATCGCCAAGAATTTTCAACTACTCATGTTTCGCGAGACAAGGTTGAAAAAAAAAGGCACCGAGTCTGCGTGATTGATGGCAAAGAAGGAAGATTGGGCCAAACCTTTCTTTAACACGCACGACCCTCTCTCCCACCAGAGTCCGACTCGCCTTCTCCGAACATTTGCTCGCATTCACAATGGACGGTATAGCCTTTTTGCCCTTACACCCACAGGCTACATCCTGGTGGGAAAGAAGGTATCAGGAAGGACAGATCCGATCGCGAAGGCGGGGACTTTTTTTTTTTTTCTCCCCAAGATACTATTCGCTTTGGTTCTGCCAAGGACCGGAGAAAAGTTGTCAATTCTTCTGAGACTCTTCACCCGAGTCTCCGGCCACTTGGCAACTGATCGAACAACCCCAAGTCGGCATGTCTTGAGAATCTCATTGAGAAGCCAGTCTTGGCGATCAGCGCGGTTCAACTGTATGAGCCAGTGCTTTTGGTATCAACTAAACCAGGAAACTAAGGTCACGCGCGATTTCCCAACACACAACAAGTCGTCGGGTCAAATGGCGCCTTCATACGTCGAGCGGGTAGCCAGCGGCTTTGTTTTTTGAGTGGAAGCGGAACAGAACCCAAGAACAACTCTTACCTCTCCATCTCATATTTATCGTGCTTCAACTCGAGGGTTGTGACAACTCGGGTTTGGCTTTTACAACACAAGGCCAAGACATGTGTCCAAGAGCGTTAACATCATACGGACACTAAGACTAGAGTCGTCACGAAGTGAACATCAAATAATAGTTGCTGACGAATTTGAGCGCCCGTATCGACACACGTTTTTTTTATTTTACTTTTTATAAATAGGATATATGCGCCTGACTACCCACAATGATTGACTACTGACTGTCAAGTCCAGGTAGTCTGATACTTGTCCTTGAGGTTAGAGTCAGCTTCATTAACTGAAAAGGCAACTGTACTAGCCCCAAGCCACGTTCCATGACCGTCCATTTCAAGATCCTTCGTGAAAGACGAGACATCATTGGTTTTCCATAAAGTCGAAAGCAGAGCAGCGGCCCGCCTCATGATACTAGTTTCAACCCCAGACCAGTTGCCTCAGATCGGAAGAATGCGGCTCTCCAGCTGTCACGCCGTTCTCTAGAAACACCTGTCTCTTGGACATTTGTTTGGGAGGAGACTTCAACCCCAGGGAAAGAGAGAACAGAGGTTCCAGGTTCCAGATTCCAGAGTCGAACGAACAATGGCCTCAAGTCCACTGTGTGTCAGCGTAGCGTTTCGTCCGAAGGCCCCCCCCCCCCCTCCCCACCAGACATAAAGAGCCTCATCCTCGAACAACGAAATGGTGCAATTTTAGCCGATGGTCAGGCACGACGGGTAAGAGAGACCATGTCAGAGAAGCGATTACTCTCAGACTTTTCTTCCATTTCTGTTCGTCTGAGTAGCATACCCCCCTTCCACTCGCCCCTGGACAGACCATCCCACTCCAGGGCCTTTGACATCTCTGGCGT
Organism: Colletotrichum costaricense; assembly: GCF_030867565.1. Taxonomy (NCBI): domain Eukaryota; kingdom Fungi; phylum Ascomycota; class Sordariomycetes; order Glomerellales; family Glomerellaceae; genus Colletotrichum; species Colletotrichum costaricense. The sequence continues at coordinate 1,538,591 of NW_026848232.1, read as the reverse complement.
CTAGCCTGTTGTTTCGTCTGAACCTCGCCCCAGTTACAATGTTGAGGCAACAAAGAATTTCGAATGGCAGTTGACTACCGTTCGTGCTTGGTTTTACCGCTGTGATAGCTTTCCCGGGGTTTTCGGCATTTTTATCCGCTTTCCCTTGATCGACCGGGCTGCGGTAGTAACACATCATGGTTCCGCCGCGCACAAGCAGGCCGGTCCAGACACTCATTATTCTGTTAATGCGTCAGGCAAGAACAGATGCGCCTGGTGTCAGAATGACTGTGTTTCCTAGTCTCCCTTTGCATCGTAGCAAACACATGTCTGATCATCGCAGCATGTGCTGAGCTCCACTTCATCGACCGGAGCAAAAGCGTTGCCGTCCCGACAGACTGTATCAACCTCTCGCGGCTTTGCAGAAATCAGTGGGAAAGACCTCTTCGCATCTTCTCCACGGACATGACCACCGCAAGGCTGATGAAGAAACGAAGATCACGACGTTGTGTTGTGCAGATCCGACAATAATGCTATGGGATTCGGTCGACAATGACACCGATCTTCACACTTCATTTCCGAGTCATGACATGTTTGGGTCATGCTGATCTGGCTCTTCGCTTATGGTCTACTTTGTGGTCGACAAGCACCTCGAGATATCCAGAGCGGCAGCGTTCTTTATCGAGGGAAACATATGAGGTAGTGTCGAGCTGAGAGCTTCGTCGCCGCAAGTCATCTTCCAGTCAAGAGCTGAGGCCAACAGTCTTTCAAGCCCGACCGACCAACATTTCTCGTCCTTCGAAGGCTGTTGTGTAGTGTGAGAGAGGGGTATCGCTCATCATGTCGTCGTGTCTATAGCTTTGACTCTCAGGCTAGAAGTCCATGAGCAGCTGAGGTGCAATCTTTTCCAAATCCTCAACCTATCATCACCCAGTCAGTCAACAAGTTCCCTCTACAAACAGCAACACAAGAAATCCAAGAGCCACTAACCTCAAGAAAGCCACCAGGCCTCTCATGCACACACCGCGCGATCGCCTCTCTCACAAAGATATCCATATACTTTCCCGCCGCTAAATTCGCGTCCTTGCTGAGCCTCGTGTCGTCCTTTTCAAAGAACTCGTGCAGCAGCCGCGTCAGCAGCTCGGGAGGTATAGTATTGTCTGGACCTTCGTCCCCAGCCTCTTCGTCTTGTTCCTCCTCTTCTTCTGCTTCGTCTTCCTCCTCTGCATCGTTGGGGGCTTCCCGCCGGCCCCGCGATGCTGGTGCGTCGCTGTCGGAGAGTTCGAAAGGTCCCGACTTCTTACGTGCCGGCTGCTGTGTAGCCTTGCGCTTGGCGCCCGCGGCTGGCTGCTGGGTTTTACCAGGGCGGCCGCGCTTCGCTGGTTCTGCTGCTTGTCTGGGCATTTTGGTCCTTGATCTGTTCGGCTGCTGGGTGTTGCTTCAGGACTGGTGGTATGCTCGCATCGAGGTAGCAAACAGTCGCTAGACCGAGGTGGTGGCGTCAGATCAGTAGTACTGCGTGTGTCGAATACAGCAACAGAGATTCCACGTGTCGACGGCGTGATAGCCCACTTCTCCAAGTAAACGCAGGGTGTCAGATGTCAGAGGTGCATCTGCTGAACGGCGAGATTCGATCTGACCTGGGAATCAGGCGATCAGGGCGGGGAGCACGTGGGGGAATATTTAGAGCTTGGAGCGGGACGCGACTGTCACTGTCACTGCGGAATGCAGGCGCGTCTGGGCGGACTAGCGACAAAAGCTCCATTGGCCAATCAGAGCACCGCGAACAACAACCAGGCAGTATTATTATAATCATTGATTTGAATCGAATTATTGGTACTATGTCACAGAAGTCAATGGGAAAACATTCGTAGAATCAAAGAAATCTTCCTATTGTACCGCGGAAGTCTATCGTCATGCAATACCAAGGAAAATCCACCCCAGGATCGACCAGAAGCCGGTAAAGTCCAGCGAGGACAGGTGTTGCGTGAACGAGTGCAATCGAGAATTGCTTTAGTGTACAAATTACAGTGGATTAGGTAGCAAGCAAAGCTCTTCAGGTCATGTAAGAGAACGCCTTGCCGATGCCAGTCTAAACCACGAAGGACTGGCCGATCCAGGCGTGCCACGTCTTGTGGTGCCTGCATCCAAAGCCCCTCCGCAACATCCATCTTCCCCATTTTGTCAACCGATTCCTCATCTGATCCTAACCAGTAACGAATCCCCACAGCCCGGGTATTCGCCAACTGCCCAACCCGCCACCAGTGAAGAGTTTATACACGAAGAAGTGTCAAAGGCATTTAGCCAGAGCCACCCTTGAAGGCCTTGCCGAAGAGCAGGACCTGGAGCTGGTCGTAGATGGACAGGACACCAGCACCGGCAACACCACGGAGAATGTTGGCACCGGCACCCTTGAAGAGAGACTTAACACCCTCCTTGGCGATGATCTGCTTGCCAGCGTCGAAAGAAGACTTGTACTTGACGGCCTCACCAGAGGTCATCATCATGCGACGACGAATGGTGTCAAGGGGGTAAGAGGCGATACCGGCACCGGTGGTGACGAGCCATCCAAGGGCGAAAGAGGCAAGGAAGTTGTTGGCGAGGTTACCGGTAAGGACGACGGGCTTGATGGAATCGTACATGCCGAAGTACAGACCACGGTAGACGACGATACCAGCAACGGAGGGCATGAAACCACGGTAGAGACCGGCAATACCGTCAGAGGCGAGGGTCTTGCGGTAGACGTCAACGAGACCGTTGAACTGGCGCTCACCACCCTTCTTGGCGGACTTGGCGTCGTTGGCAAGACGGGTACGGGCGTAGTCGAGGGAGTAGACGAAGAGCAGGGAAGTGGCACCGGCAGCACCACCGGAGGCCAGGTTACCAGCCATCCACCAGGCGTATCCGTCACGCTCCTTCTTGAAGCCGAACATCTGCTTGAACTTGTCGCGGAAAGCGAAGTTCAGGGCCTGGGTAGGGAAGTAACGGATGACGTTGGCAGTGTTACCACGCCACAGGGACATGACACCCTCATCGGCGGCGGTACGGCGGAAGCAGTCGGCGATACCGTCGTACTTGCGGTCAAGACGACCCTGCTTAAGCATCTCATCCTGGGAGGCTGTTAGATGCGGTCCGATTGACAATATACTAGCAGCGAAGATGGCCAAGGTCACGTGTCATCTTGGATAACTTTTTCGACCGGGGTGACCCGGTCCGACCTTGGCCGGCTAGCTGTCCAAATTGATTGAGCAGCCATGTTTACTAACCTGGTTCTGGATGAGAAGCTTGATACGCTCAATGGGAGCGGCGGCAGTCTTGGAGACAGCGGCGGAGACACCTCCCACTGTAGGAAACTGTTAGTGATTGATCATTGTTGTTATTGCGGTACCGGGATCAGCTCGCCGAGGTCGGAAAACTGATCGATGACAAGTGCCGATATCGAAATGGGTTGTGCAACGTACTAAGGAAGTCGGCCACGAAGGGCTGTGAGATTGAGTTAGCAAATTGATTCATCCTGAAATTGATAGATATCCGAAGGCAGGTCAAGGTAGACCAGCTCCAGCGACGTTGTTCGTTCCATCAGCGACGATAAGCTGTACAGCAAACCATTGTCGCGTCAAATCCTGTCCATCAAATTGAGACTCGCAATGTCTCGATGGAATTCATAGCTGGATGCTATGGCCATTGATGGTAGACCGATGATGGAAGGAAGCGACGTCGCCGGTGAGGTGCACTTTTTTCCCGCAGCCTCGGATAACAATGAAGGGAAGAATGAGTAGTAGCTTACCGGCATGCCCAGGACCTTCTGCTTTTCGACAGGAACAGACATCTTGGCTGTGGGTTTCTTCTCAAAAGATCAACCTCAGAGAAAAGAATGAGCGGAGATGGACGGAGGAGTAGAAGGGGATGAGAAGACGGAAGAGCGAGTCGAGAGAATTTAAGTGCTCCGACGGCAGCAGGTTTGAGGGAGGGAAAAAAAAATTCCTGCAGGGTGGCCGAAGAAGGAACAGCTTTTGAGCGAATCTTTCCGGGCCGCGCTAAGAAAGGAGCACCGACCACCCCAGGCCGGGCTCAGGGTGCGTGAGAAGTGGACAAGAGCGGGTCCCTCCTCCTCCTTCTCTTTGCTGGCCCTCCAGACTTGGTAGGGAAAGTGCACTTGGTGGCTCTGGTGCAGGTGTCCTCTTTCCCTTCCATGGGTGGGCACTGGGCAGGCGCGGGTGGAGTCGCCCCCTTCCGCTGCTCCAACCCCAAACTTCACTGTGGGAAGGTGCAGGCCAGCAGCAAAAGCGAAGTTTTTCTTTGGCCCGGCAACTCAGGCCAAATCTAGTGGCCTCAGGCCGAAGCGCTAGTTTGCCATGGAATTGAGATACCGGTTCACCCCGAGATTTGCACGGGGACTCCGCGGCCAATGTTTCTTGCCTACGCTTGTCGTCGGGAAGCTGGACGGCAGCATCGCCCGCCAGACTTCAGGTCGTTTAGTGCTCACTAGCCAGGAACTCTGGGGAGAGTTTGTCACTGAGAGCCAAAGCTCCAGACTCAAGATCCCATTGCGATGTTCCCAATATTGTTTATGGTATTGCAAACAATAGGGGCATGCATACTAGTGTCTAGCACCACATCGGCAGAGTCGATGGCATCAAGGTGCCCGACTTGGGCTAGGCAAAGGGTGCGGAAGAGCATACGGGCTGGACGGCCTGGCCCTTGTTCTAATGAGATTTCATTCCAAGCCTCGTTGTTCATCTGGAGGCTACTCAAGTTATCCCATGTTTCTTGTTCCAGAAACATCGTCATCAGCATCCGCGATATGGCCATGGTATGGTAAAGCATCATTACCAAGTGGTATCCTCGCTGCTTCTGCTGCCAGCCCGGGAACCTGAGGCCTAGAAGCCATCTTCAGCCTGCTATGGCAACCAGACATTACCGATGGATATCTCATCCGGCCCCGTGGCATCAAAATCCCCCTTCATCCCGAGCATTGCCTCCATGTCCCGGTGCCAAGCCGCCCAGCTTGGTTAACTGGGCCGGGCACCTCTACTGTCCACATACATACATCGTAAGCTCGGGGGGTCTCTTGCTTGTGTGCTTGTCAGCTCCTTTGAGCCGCCGCCACTAATGCTCATTCGCAATTCGCAATCCGCCAATCGACCTGCATCCACCGTCCCAGACAGCCGAGCTTAAAAAAAGAAAGAGACGCAATTCACTGGCTCCAGAATCCAGGGGCATGCCTGGCCCGGCCGAGTCAAGGCCTTCGCTTGCTTCGGGTCAATTCAGCGAATCTGGCAGGTCTCCCAGTGCGCATCCTCTTCTCAAACTTTTCTTACGCGTACCCTCTCGGCAGACTAGGCAGAGAGAGTGACATGCTCGTGTACAGTAGCATCGGTACTGAGCAGTCCTGGACCGCAAATGGGACACTCACATGCCCAAGGCTGGGCAAGCGGCTCTCGGGTCAGGGTTCTGAGAAGAGCTTTGTTTACATTTGATTCGATTCGTACAGGCTCGACAGAAGCGCCGTTTGGAAATGACGGGGCAGATCTATGGATACGGCCCACGACAGCCAATATAAATTTTCGCCATCCTTGATAAGGGAGAGAGGCATGCGTTTTCGCCTCTTTGGCCCTTATGTGCAATTGATAGTTGATATAGTTCTCCTTTTATTAGCATGCCCTGCGTCTCGACTGCGTACCTGAAGCAATTGCCTCTTGTTAGTTCAGCTGGAGCGCTAAACTCGCCGGCCGAGAATGGACAATGGCTGGACACATGCAACAAGCCCGGATGGTGGCTGAGAGGCGATGTTGTCATCTCGAAGAAAGTACCGAACTTCAAGTATCTTCGAACAGACGTCACAGCGTCCTTACTCGTACCGGCAGCATCTCAAACTCAGGGCGGCGAGGCCGGTCTGGGAAGCTGCCAGCTCTGTTACACTGAGACGTTTGCGCGCAACCTGAATGCTGCAAGACCTTCTTTCACTTGGACCATCAGATACGCCGCATAGCTGAGAATGTTTCCCAGATGGAGCCGGCGGTACCAAAGTCTTCGACGAGGAGAACATTCGGGCTAGGATACGATTCCGCAAGCTTCGGGGCCCCAATAACGGGAGGCCGGGAGACCGGGAGACCGGGAAGAGGGATTGATGGAGACGATTGGACGGAATGCTTCCATGTGGATTGCTTCTCTGCCAGCTCAGCTTTGTCCTATTTTGACATGGGGAACCGTGAAGGAGAAAAAAATTAAACGGGACCGATCGGTCTGACTAAGGAAACGAGAAAACAGGGGATAGGTACGGATACATTGACTCCTGCAGCCTGCCCGCCTCACCACCGACAAGACGACGCCGTGCTTGCCAGTTGCCAATTGCCACGCTTTCTTCAAGTCCGGCTTCGAGCCTGCAGTTTCCTGGACCGGTCTCCGTTTTCTGGCTAACACGACCTGAGGCTAACAGAAGCGCTGGCGGGCCGCAAGCAGCCCCGGTCTTCTCTCCCTGTGCACCTTCCCCCTGCCTTTCACTGATGCCTTGGCGCCTCATTCTTATCTGCATCGGACTGGCTGCACGTCGCTGAGAGCATGGAACCTTGACGGACAGGTTCCATTGTCATTGGATGCTTGACTAAAGCTGCGGCCAAGCATGATCCCCGGATGTACACCAAAACCACGTGATACGACCCAAAACCTCAGCCTCGCCTGCCTCCAAGCTGATACGCTGTCCTGCACTGCGGCACTGCGTCCTTGGTTCGTCCCGCCCGCCGCGTGCTCCAGATTCCGTTCTCAATTCCCCATCTTCTCTCCAAACCTTGCCAGTCGACCAACAAAAAATTTCATCGACCGCCCAGCGGCCCGCCTGCAAGCAATACTAGCAAAAATTCCACCTCCAAACATCTTGCATCACGTGACCGAAATCGGCGAGCAGACGAAAAAACACCATTCATACGACACGACTATTGCGCGCGACGACGAGTGGCTCCCGATAGCCACCGCTTCCTACCCCTGAACGCGTGCAAGTAGATGCCTCGGCCCACCAAGAGCTCCTCATAGAGGCTGTCAGTACGTCCCGCGACGCGCGACTCTCAGCCTTGCGACGTCTTGATAAGATGACACTTGTCTAACGTCTGAGATGCAGACCCTGGCGCCCATCCACCTTCTCCCGAGACGCGACGGCTCCCTCGATCACTGGCGAGGTGGGCTTTGGGGCATGAATAATCCGGCCGCCTACACTCCTCTCGAGTCCTTGTTTCTGTTCCAAGCCATCCTTAAGCACGGCGTCGAAGCCACTGCCTTCGTCAAGGTCTCGGATCTTCTCGTCAACAACTCGTTGATCAAAGATGACAAGACATACGATGCTAAACGACTGAGCCCGGATGCGCTTCGACAACTCTTCCTGCACCTGCTGCAGGAAGAGTTGAGGATCGAGAATGCGACGACCGATAAGGCCGATGGCGCGTCGCCAACATTGAAGAAACGCAAGCTCAGTCATCCACCACTACCTACGCTTAAGGAGGTCAAGGAGCAGTCACATAGGTTCCCCGCGTTGGTGGATCGACTCTATGCAAGATATAAGGAAAATATCGTCAGGGACATCAAGGAAGATGAACGGCGCATCGAGACGCTCGCCAGAGATATCAAGATTCTTGAAACGCAAGAGGCGATCGATCGAGCCAAGGCGAACACACCCCGTCCAGTCGCACCAAATGGGTCTTCAGCGCCAAAGCCTGTCCCGACACCTGTACCGGTCCCCTCTTTGAATTCCACGCCCGGCCAGGTCGCATCTCAAAATCAAGCCAAGCGATCGACCCCAACGCCTCCCGTTGAGACTCCGCGACCGATCAGGCCTGCGAACGGACAAGGCTCCGTTCCGACGCAGACTCCAGTACCGATTCCGAGACATGTACCACTGCAGCCTCAAGCGCTCCCACGGCCACCAACGACCGTTGCGCCAGCTCCACCACCGGCCCTACAGCCTGCGCCAGCAAGACGAGATGTAGCTCCGCCGGCAGGCGCGTTTCAGCAATCACCTACGGTGCCTCCGGCGCAAGCTGTGTCTGCTGCCGGGGCATCGGTTACGGCACCCGCTAGCGGGCCAGATGCCAAGCAGCATCAAAATCTGAAGCCTCCCAATAGTGCCGGTCAGGTCTTGCAGCCCCCTGCTGGTGCCGGGCATCCGCCAGTTCGGCCCGGTCAGTCGACATCGCCGGTCCCTCTGCCGGCAATATCACCACGGCCGGAAAACATACCCAAAACTCGGATTCCAACGCCAGGGACGCCCGCTCAACCCTCAACTCCGGGCACTTTGAAGTGGGAAAAGCCATATCAGCCTGCGGCACCGGCACTTCAACCACAGGGCCGCCCTATGCCAGCTCAAACCCCAACACCTCCTGCACCTTCTACCCCGAATCAGGCACATCATCCTGCTCAATGGTATCCTCAATCAACAGGGCAATACCATGGTCCTCCGCAGCCTCCTCATGTTCCAATGCAAGCAAATCAGGCACAGAGATACTCGCAGCAACCCCAGCCGGTGCTGGTAGCCCCTCAACCCCAAGGTCACCCTCAGCCCCAAGGGCAGGCCCAATCTTACCCGCAGGCTCAGGCTCAAGCTCACACGCAGGCTCAAGGTCAGGCTCAGGCTCAGGCTCACGTTCATATTCAACCCCAGACTCAGACACCAGTCAAAAACCAGAATCAGCCTCAGCCTCAAAAGCATCACCAACCCCCGACACCTCAGCCTCAGCCTCAGCCAAAGGGACAGTTGGTGGCTCCAGCCCACTCAACGCCGACCAAGGAGCCCTCAGAGAGCTCTGGGAACCTACCGCGCAGAGGCCGCCCACCAGGCCAGTCGGTTACGCCTTCTGCGCGGCCACATACCGTTCAGCAGCCACGACCTATTGCTGCAGCATCACCTACCCCATCCGCTGGTGCTTCAGGGCAGACGGTCGTTCCTCCAAGATGGCAGCAACCTCACCCTTCCCCCTATGCACAGCAACAATTCAGCCCTACGCCAGCTCCGGCCCCAGCCCCTGCGCCATCCCAGCCGAATGCTAAGCCAAATGATGCTCAAAGGCGCGTGAGCCCTCCCTTTAACAAGCAACAACCCCGGCCTGCTATTCCTCCTCACCTGGTTTCGCAAGTTGCTGCTGCTGCTGCTGCACCTCCGGCACAACGGGCCGCGAACACCCCTATCCCACTGCCACAGACGCCTATCACAGCGCCTCCCAGCTTCCTTCTTACTGGCTCCGGAACTAAGTGGACCGTGACTTCTACGCCTTCGACCCCTCGGCCGGGTGCATCAGACAAGGAGGTTGCTAGTCCCGCCTTTGAACCACTGAGCCCTGTGCAGCAAGTTGCGCCGTTGCCGCCTGCGCCTACACCTACACAAGCACCGCGAAAGCCCAGTCCCAAGCCGACACCCGTACCCATTCCAGTGCCGAAGTCAGAGACCAAGACTCCCGGCCCTAGAGGCCGAGGCCGACCCCCACGCAGCGCGCACAAGGTCCGTGCCGACAGCACACCTTCGGTTGCGGGTACGCGACGAAGTCAGTCAGTCACGTCACAAACTGACGAGTTATCAATGGATCACCATGAGCTGGCGCCCAGAATTAAGGACGAGAACGCCACTCCTAGAGTTACTCCTAGAGCGACACCGAAACCGCAAGATGACACGGGCGATACAACTGCTGACGAAAGCGTGCCAAGTCGGCGCAACATGATTACACCTAGTAGTGTGTCATCCCGGCTTGCTCATAAGCGCAAACGTCAGGATACTCCAACCGAGCCACTCGCACCGCCAACAGCCCCGACTCACGTGCTATGGACACGCCAGTTTGGTCGTGTAAGTGCTGCTGCGCTTGATCAGATTGGTGCTCACAGGTTTGCAAACCAATTTGCGAATCCCATTCGAGAGCGAGACGCCCCTGGTTACAAGACTCTGATCATTCAGCCGCAAGACATCAAGTCTATTCGTGCAGCCATCACACATGGCAACAGAGCAGCTACTGAGGCCGCCAAGGCCTTGCCAGACGGTGACCCAGGCACAGGGTCTGTTCTTCTGCCAGTCAGTGACGATCTGGTGCCACCAAAGAGCATCATCAACAGCGCTCAGCTCGAACGAGAGCTTGTTCATATGTTCTCGAACGCCATCATGTACAATCTGGACCCGAGTCGCGGGCCCGGTCCGGCTTTCATGAAGGGCGGCAGTGCTGCGGATGGGGCTGACGTAGTGGGGTATGAGGTTGACGAGGACGCCGTGGTGCGTTCTACGAGGATGATGTCTATGGAGGTCGAGAAGATTATAGGAGAGCTCCGTAACGCGGAGAAGGAGCGCACAGGTCAAGCTCCCTCGAACTCTGGGAACACGAGGCCGGCTAGCGTCGCTACAGGTGAAGATACACCAATGGCGGAAGACGACGTTGATGAGTTGGCGGGCGACGCAGATATAACCTCTTCAACAAGGAGACGACGCGTGGGCACGAGGAACTAGAAGCTGCCGCGCATCGCACGCAAGCTTCGTTGATTGGAGGGTTATTTTCTTTGCGAGTTGTATGTCGGGGGCCTAGAAACGGCCCCCTTTAGAGAAGAAGTGTGTAGGATACTCTGAGTAGCCCTTAGCGTCTACTTTCGTATGATAATGTTACCAAGCAGCCCAAGTGTGGCTAAGCCAGTTAATTCAATGGTCCTTAACATTTAACAATTTGTGATGTGACTTGTAAGGAAGAGAGGCACGTGGGCATAGATGGTGTCACACAAGACTGACGTATGTGTCTGGATTCTGCGTATCCAACCGAGTGGCTTCGTCTTCTCTCCTTCTTAACTCCTATTCATCATGGCCTTGCCGAGGAAGGCACGGCGGGCATTTGCGCGGTGGGGAAGCAGTACTGAGGAAATTGTGCGAGTGCTTGTACGAGTTGCTATATACCGAGCGTTAGCAAAAAAAAAAAAAAAGAGATATCAAAACTACAAAAGAGTTCACCCCCCCGGTGGCGAATGGGGGCTACATCTCTGGGTGCACATGCTGGGACTCGAACACGGGAACTCTCAAAGCCTTCACCGAATAGGCTGTTCGTGGACTTCAACCACTCCACCACCCAGCCAGTTTTGACCTGACCCCTAAGGGGGCGCCTGCTGGCTGGTGACGGGAATGGAGTTGAGGGGGTCTATATGGGTTTCGGTTGTGGTGTATCCGGGTGTGTATTCGGGTGTGTATTCAAGTGTGTATTCGGGTCGTGGTGGAAGGAAACGAATCAGGGACGTTTCCTTCCTCCCTGCTTACCTACTCAACTTCTTCTCAGTATCTTCCGTTCGAGGACGGTAGAGGTGCCTACGTATTTCAAATTGGCTTTTGATATATGATATGAATGGAATTAGATGTCCCGAGTGAAGTTTATATAATCGAAATCTGTCCAGTGGTTCTCTTTTATCTTATCCTTAAATATTGTCTATCCTAGAATAATTACTTTAAATAATAGAAACGAAGCTTATAAAGAATACGAGAAGAATTTAATAACTAGAATAGAGGGACGATTAACGAATTGTACTGTAGGTCCCGGTTTCTCTAGCACAATTTCCATAACGTATCTATTTTTTATTATAAGGGAAGGTGCAACAAATCTGCTGAATTTTGAAGTGGTAACCGTTAGTCTTAAGGAACGAGTCAGTAAGAATTCAAGACATTAAGCTTTTAGGACGCATGATTGAAATTTCGATAGCACGTCTCTGAATGACTTTCTCTATAAATATTGAGTAGAGTAAACAGGCCTATTGTCTTCCAAAAATCTGAGGCCATTTTCTCCAAAAGGCAGATTGAAGATAAAACATAGTATTCTCCATTACCATGTAGAAATAACCAGGTCGATGACCATCCCTCTCGAGAATCACAGTAAATATGTTATAGATCCAGACCGAGAATGCCACTTAAACCTTCCACAAACTTCTCGGTTGCTCATATATCCAGAGTAGGATATAATAGTGAAATCACTGAAAATGAGATAGCAGGTCAAGTCTCAGGAGAAGCCATTCTCTAGCTTCCTGTGCAAAGATCACAAAAGGCCTACCACGGGACAGACGTCCCATTATACAAAAAGAACTTCCCGCCATCAGCGCTATTGAGCCCAGCTAGCAGATCCAATATACCCCCCGCACTATCCTCCACCTCAACCGTCGCCCCAGGCCCACCAGAATCAGTCTTGACATGACCCGGATCGATAGCCACCGTGACGATCCCCTGGCCCCTTAGCTCCCGCGCCTGATGCACCGTCAGCATGTTCAGCGCCGCCTTGCTGATGGAGTAGCCCGCCAGCATCCCGACGCGGCCGTCGCTGGTCCAGCTCAGGCTGCCCGCGCCGGAGGTGATGTTGGCGACGACCGCGGCGATCCTCTCCGCGCCCTCGCCAGCAGCATCCACACGGTCCTCCTCGCTATCGCCCTCGGCTGTCAGGAAGGGTAGCAAGACCTGCACCATCCTCGCCGGGCCGAGGACGTTGGTCTCCATGTGCACGTCCAGCCCTGCCTTATCAAGCGTCAAGCTCGTCTGGTGCGCAAATTGCAGCGTCGCGGCGTTGTTGATGAGAAAGTCCACTTTAGCCGGCGTCCCGTGGCTCTCTTGGAGGGCTGCTGACAGCCGGCCGGGGAGCGCGGCGATGGATGCCTCGGAGGAGACGTCGCATTCGAGGATGTGCGTCGTGGCGGTGCTGGAGGATTGGATGGCTTCGAGGGCCGAGAGGTCTGTGGAAGGGGCGGTGGAGCGGACGAGGGCGATGACTGTGTTGGAGGGGGATTTGCTTAGTTGGTTGATGTATTCCAAGCCGATGCCGGCTCTGGCGCCGGTGACTACGTATGTTGGCATGGATTTTTTCACTCGTGACGGAAGTAAGGAGGGGGATAGGTTTGGTTTGCTGCGTGAATGACTACTCCTTGCTTCTGTCTAGACGATGCGTATTGTACGCGGTTTTCGTGGCTTGGGTCATCTCACGACTTCAGCATTCCGAAAAACCACCATCATATGAAGACCCATTAGCCTCTATAAGAGGCCAAAGTTATTAGGAGATAGCTGAAGTCAACTGGCGAGATTTAAGATGGATTGGTAATACGAAATTCTCAGTAAGCTCCGGGTGAGATCACGTCTATATTGCCTAAATGCAACCTGCATAAAGGATCAGTCGTCAGCGACCATATGATCCAATCTTACACAAGATGTTAACGTTGGCTGATTAAAGGTGGCTTTGGGCCGTATGGTGCTTGAGAGACGTTCATCTACTTCTCGAAAGGAGGTAGTGAATGGGACATCCGATGGGGCTCCGGCGATGAGCCCGGTAAATGTGGAGACCCGACCGGAGACGTGTGCCGGATGTCACTGTCGAGGCCGGAGTGGATGTAATTCTACCCGTGCCATGGGGCATCATGCATGGTCAGTCGCAATGGAAGGGAACGGGATGGCCCGGCGTTGTGCCAATCTCCGCGCGCATCGACAGATCATACAGAGTAGACTCCTTAGAGGCGAAAACGAGAAATCACAGAGTCATTCGAATTGCTGCGCCAGCGCCAAGACCAACTCAGGGGCGAAACTGGGGCGGCGATTTGCAAGTCTTAGTCGATATGGATACGTATTCGTAGTACGAAGACATCACGGCTAACATCTTAGAGAAAGCAAGTAAGCGAGGGCCGTGAGGACGAATCTTTGTTCTGCGGCAGTCTTGGTATTTGAGGCAGTGTTGTTTTGCCGTTGGTATTTTTCTTCATGACGGCTGGAAGCAAAGCGGCGGCGGTCCTGGTTTCGCGTCGCTTGGCGCGCCGATGGGGCGTATTTTGTGCACCTATCACGGTGTCTCACCTTGCATGCCTTTGGCGGCCGATCGGTGTTTTGCTATGAGAGAAAAAAAGGATGCTGCCAGCTGTGCCGACAAAGTGGCGGTCGGTCCATTGGGCTTGGCTGTCAAAGTTGGGCTAACCTGAATTCACCTCGTTTTTAGGTGGTGAGGTTGGGACCAGACCGCCACGAAAAAAACCCTAATGATCCAGCCACATCGAACCTAGTGCAGACATCCGCATAAACTTGGTTTGAGGAGCGCGTGGCACTGTCCATTGGGAGGAACTACCGTTTGAATGGGACGGGAAACCAAGTCAAGAAGTTGCGATAATTTACAACGGAAGCTTGGAAAGCGAACAGAGATAACTGGCTGGGAGATGCCGTTTCGGCGCAGGTTTCCGAATGGAAGCTTCAGTATCGCCTTCTAGGTTCTAATCTGACGTCAGAGGGAAAGGAGTGCAACCCCTGGCATGGAAAAGGTGCTTTCGGAGCTTTCCTCGTGGAGGAACTGCACTAAGAGGAGAGGTTGCTCGATAATAAAATTTTCTTGCTTCGTTTCCCGGGTGTGGGTGTGACTGACTGGGGGCCGACTATCAAAACAAAACCAAATTAGGCCGTTCTCTTGGCGTTTCTCTGCTGCAACAGCTGCGCCTCACTCACTCTCTTGATCTTGAAGTTGTTGCACGTGTGAGTTGGTCTTGGTTGTGTTGTTCAATGTGGGTGTGCCAGCTCTCAGAGGTATTCGCTGGAATCTCCGTTCCATCAGACAACCGTGACAGTGACACACACCCGAGCAATCGAGGCACATGGCTGGTTTGGTTGGGGAAGCCTTGTTTTTTTCTTCCCTCTCTGTGGCAGGAGAAGTGAGTGAGTGTGTGTGTTCTTGTGTGATTTGAGATGATGTCAGTTTAAAGTCTTGGCAGTCTCCCACATCCCCCATCCCCCGCCCCTTGCTGTATATCTGTTTCTTGAGTCGGCCGGTGGTCACTGATGACTGAAGGAATTGTGGGAGACAAACCGGAAGAGGTGGAAAAAGACAGAGGGTGAGACGACCAAGAGAGGCAGTGCAGTTCTCGGTCCTCAGTCCTCAGGTCTTGCTCCTCTCAAATCCTCCAAGAGCCAACCAAGTCTTTTCTGCTCATCCGAGCCCAGAAAAACCAGCCCAAGGGTGAGCGCATCTCAAGACGGTAGTTATCTGTTCGTGCCTGTGACAGCGCATTCGCGGTACGGTGTACCTGACAGGGGGGGCCCTCTGCCTGCCGGGATACTTGTTCCGGGCTGTTCTGTAATAATCTGTAATCGGGTTGTCACCGGCTCCGGTCATGTAGAAGGACTGGACTCTTCCGGGGTGTGGGTGCCACAATGGCAATCCCTCTACGCGGGATGGCTGTCATGGTTGCCCCAATGATGATGAGATGCATCCATTAGCCCATATGCCCTCACGATTGAGAGTTGAGTTTGGGGCACCGCTGCATGGCAAAGACCAAAATTGCCTTTTCGTACCCGATCTGACCTTGTGAGCACGGCCACACAAAACGTGGAGAAGCTACTATGATGAAAGTTGGGATGGAAGATGTCGCCCCATAGTTGCTCCTTTTCGCCTCAAAGGCTCAGACGGTTGACAGAAACCTAAGCATCTTTTCTGTCGTTTCGCTGTGTTTCTCGGGAGTGCTGCCGAATCAAGATGGCCACTGTTAGGTTCCTGCCAAGAGGGCCGGACTGTGGCTCATCCCTATTTTGCGGTCGGCGGCCTCCTTGTTTCTTCCTCGGTTGTCACAGAGAAACTTGAGAACGGAGGAAGACAAATGTCTCGGCGGCGTCCAATCTTTGCTGGATTCATTCGGGTCTTCAGGCGACGTATGGATCAGTCCACTGTTTCTGGGGCTCAAAGTGGCCAAAGCTCTTCATCCGGTGAAGCGAACACCGGGCCCGTGGTAACTGGGACGGTAAATGGTCCGATGGATGGTGCTTCACTTCGGTCAACGGACATGTATTGGGCCCCGAGTTTGCCATGAATGAGCGATTATGAAAGTGAAAGTGAAAGTGAAAGTGAAAGTGAAAGTGAGAGTGAGAGTGAGAGTGAAAGTGACCACTGAGATGAAAGTGAGTGAGATGAAGGTCAAGTATGGTATCCGCATACGTGCTACTCAGTACTGATACTGTTATTTTACCCAAGTAAGCTACCTTAAGGTTATAGCCCATAATCGATAGTCAAGAGGAGGACGACCAAAGAGGGAGAGCGAGGTCCTCGCATCTAACCTGATTGAATGTTTTTATTTGATAGATTGAATGCAATTCCACCGCCCACCGCAATTCAAAGACATAGCTTGGCGTCCCCCCCTGTACAGCTTGAACAGCACTTTCGATATCCAATGAGCTGCCCCCCGTCTTGGCGATGAAATAACCCGTCACCCACTGTACTCCGTACTTTGCAGATTACACTTATGATGTGGTTGGTCTCTTCTCAATGAGAGTGAGTGAGCACTGAGCAGCAAAGAGCGCGAATTAACGTAGATGACCACTCGCCTGCACGTTTACGTACTGGGCGTGAGCGACGTCTTGGCATCTTGGGATTTCCTTGGCCTTTGGTCGAATCACCGACAATGGTGGCTGTGTAAGTCTCCTGTCCTGATGAATGCTCTACAGCCCAAAGTACCTCACCCGTTGGCTCGGCGGCCTAGAACTTGCCAAGCCCAGCTGGTGAGGCACCTACGATGTCCAGAACTTAGCGGCGTGTTGTTTCTTCTCTTCCCCCCCATGTTTCTCGTCCCGAGCGTGCAACCCTGTGCCATCATCAATTCCATTGTAACTTGCTTGACGCAGGTGAAGCTGGCGGTTGTTGCGGGCGCTTGGCCCGTTGTTGATTGCGATCCGTTGTCAGTCCACAACCGACAGACCATCATCCATCACCACCATCACGCAGAGACGCTTCCTCTCGTTCTCACACCCACGTCACTACCTAATTCTCTCCCTTTTCCTCACCCTTGGCATCGTGACTCCAAGTACTGATTCTTTTCTGCCCAAATCTGCCCTGCCACAGCCCACATTTCTATCCGTCCCTTATCTCCTCCTTTCATCCAACTTTGATCTCCCACCATCCGGATAGACTCGCCGAAAGACACGTACCGAATCGATACCTCAACGATCCAAGAGAGAAAAGTCTACGCTTCACAGCCCTCTTCTATGGCTCCTTGGAGGTCATGACCCCATCAAACCTAGCGGGCCGCCTTCTCCAGATCACCCTCGCCTGAGGTTCCACGTCTGGACATATCAACTGGCATCCAGGTCCCATCTCGCAACCCGCATTGCTGGCACCAATAATCCTCACCGGGAGGTAAACGACCAAACCGCCACCAACAAGCAGCAGCGAACAAGCTTCAGCTCAACAAGCTCCCTCACCTCGATCCATTGTTTTCTCTCTCCCTGCCTCCCTTTTGACACTAATCTACACCGCCTCCCAATCAAACCGAATCGTCAACTTCTATTCAGCCCGTAGAGGTGCTACACTCAATTGCCACTCGCTGAACAACTGGCTCCCTCTTCTTTGGGTCCATTTACATACTCCGTGTGTAACATCACCGCCCCTTCTTTGTTTGCACTACAACCTGCGCATCCCAAGTTGTTCTGCAACTACCCTTTCACCACAGCCCATCACAGAAAAGCAGCTGCCAATCATTACTCCTTCCTCCCCCAAAACGAGGCAGGCGGACTGTTACTGTCCTGAAATTCATACATTGCCCTCCAAGCTTCCACCGCTCCCCAGGATCACTACTCTGGGTGACGAGGCAGAAACACCAACCAAATCCCATCTCATCAGTCTAAGGCATCGCCATGCCGCGGAATCCTTCTCCGCTGAGGCGGCCACGGGCGCCTACTATCACGCTGGATACTTCAGCCGTAAACGACCAAGGTATGACGCCATATTGCATTCCTCCTCCCTGGACCGGCCATGAAATAATCCTTCTCCCACCGTGTCCAGCCGGGCCAAACTAACCAGGGTCGCGTTCGAATTACAGAAGACGACCAACACCAACACCAAATCACATCGTCACCGTCTTCCTCAGACCATGGCGACGAAATCAATAATACGTTATCAGTGCCCACGAGGAAGTCACGGTCCCAGTCTTGGGATTCGAACAACACGACACTAGCAAAGTCGAAAACAAATGAAGGCACTGACAAGGACGCGGCACACCTTTCGGGCTCTCCCAAAGGCTATGGCGCAAATCCGGACGAAGCCCTGGCACCGAACCCAGGCGAAGAGGCGTCTTTCCGTGTTGACAACAACCCGTTTGCCTACACACCTGGCCAGGTTTCCAAGCTCATCAACCCAAAGAGTCTAGATGCATTCGTGGCCGTTGGAGGTCTTGTTGGCTTGGAGAAGGGTCTACGGACAGACAGGCGCGCCGGTCTGAGTCTCGACGAATCCCGGCTTGACGGCAGCATCAGCTTCGAGGAGGCCGTCGCTGCGGGAAAGAAGCTCCCGTCGTCCTCGGACGCTGTACCAACGGATGCGCTTCAGCAAGATGCTGCCCACCACGGCGACGGTGCCGGCAAAGGCTTCGACGACCGGAAGAGAGTATTTGGGCAAAACATCCTGCCAGAGAGGAAATCGCTGTCACTATTGCAACTCGCATGGATTGCGATGAAGGACAAGGTTTTGATTCTTCTGAGTGTGGCCGCCGTCATTTCTCTTGCATTGGGATTGTACCAGACTTTTGGAGCAACTCATCACGGAGATGACACGGCCAAGCTCGAGTGGGTTGAAGGTGTTGCCATTATCGTCGCCATCACGATTGTCGTGGTCGTCGGTTCACTCAATGATTGGCAAAAGGAGCGGCAATTCCGGAAGCTCAACCAGAAGAAGGAGGACCGCATTGTCAAGGTGATTCGATCCGGAAAGCCCGCCAACCTCTCGGTTCACGATATTCTCGTTGGAGATGTCATGCTTTTGGAGCAGGGTGACATCATCCCTGTGGATGGTATTTTCATCGATGGGCACAACGTCAGCTGCGATGAATCGTCTGCAACTGGAGAGTCTGATCTGATCAAGAAGGTACCGGCAGACGCCGTCATGAGGGCGCTGCACGAGGAGGAAGTGAACCCCAAGAAGCTTGACCCTTTCATTATATCTGGAGCGAGAGTTCTGGATGGCGTTGGAACGTTTTTGGTCACTGCTGTCGGTCAGAACTCAAGCCATGGCAAGACCATGATGTCCCTCCGTGACGATCCTGGAATGACTCCTCTCCAGCTCAAGCTGAACATTCTTGCGGGTAAGTTAATTCTCTGATCTTGCTGGCCAGTGTGCTAACAACACTTTCAGGTTACATTGCGAAGCTCGGCAGTGGTGCCGGTCTTCTCCTTCTTGGTGTCTTGACGATCGAATTCCTGGCTCATCTTCCTAACAATAGAGACTCACCCGAGGAGAAGGGCCAACGCTTCCTGCAGATTCTCATTACATCCATCACCATCATCGTCGTTGCAGTGCCTGAAGGTTTGCCCCTGGCCGTCACTCTTGCCCTCGCCTACGCTACAAAGCGGATGACCAAGGAGAACAACCTCGTCCGTCACCTGCAGTCCTGCGAAACGATGGGTAATGCGACTGTCATCTGCTCTGACAAGACTGGTACTCTGACGGAGAATGTCATGACTGTCGTCGCCGGCACTTTGGGTACTGGCAAGTTCCGCTTCGTTGCCTCTGACGATCAATCAACCGAGACCGGCCAGGAGGATGGGGAGTCGGACGTACATGTTACTGGAGATGACAAGAAGTCCCAAGCTTCCACCGAAGTACCAATGTCCAAGCTTTCATCCGCAATCGACGCGGACTTCAGAGATCTTGTCAAGCAGTCCGTTGCGATGAACACGACTGCTTTCGAAACGGAGGAGAACGGAAAGCAGGTATTTGTAGGCACGAAAACCGAGACCGCCCTGCTCGACTGGGCTCGCCGATGCTTTGCCCTTCAGCAAATTGCCATCGAACGCGAAAACTGCCCTGTTCAGCAGCTCTTCCCATTCAACTCGAAGCGAAAGGCCATGGGTGCCGTTGTGCGCCTCCCGAACAACAAGTTCCGTTTCTTCGTCAAGGGCGCCCCTGAGATCCTTTTGGGACAATGCACCAGCGCCGTCTCCGACCCTACGAAGTCCCCTACGACTGCCTCAATGGCATCGGATCAGCAGGAGCACATCCGTCAAATCATTACCGACTACGCCCGTCGCTCCCTCCGCACGATTGCCCTTGGCTACCGCGACTTCGAGCAGTGGCCTCCCGAGAACGCTCGCAAGGAGGAAGGCTCCCAGAACATCGAGTTCTCCAGTATCTTCAAGAACCTGACGTGGCTCGGTGTTGTAGGTATCCAGGATCCCGTCCGTGCTGGCGTTCCGAAGGCCGTGGAGGACTGCCGGACCGCCTCTGTCTCCGTCAAGATGGTCACCGGTGACAATGTCGAGACGGCGAAAGCCATCGCCAAGGACTGCGGCATTCTGACAGAGAAGGGCAAGGTTATGGAGGGAATCGAGTTCCGCCGCATGGACGATCGTGAGCGTGTCAACATTGTTCGAGATCTGTGTGTGTTGGCACGATCTAGCCCCGAAGACAAGAGAATTCTGGTCAAGGCTTTGCGAAGTTTGGGCGAGGTTGTTGCCGTCACTGGCGACGGCACGAACGATGCGCCTGCGTTGAAGTCTGCGGATGTTGGGTTCTCCATGGGCATCACCGGAACTGAAGTCGCCAAGGAAGCCTCCGATATCATCTTGATGGACGATAACTTCTCGTCAATCGTCAAGGCCATGGCTTGGGGCCGCGCCATCAACGATGCTGTCAAGAAGTTCTTGCAGTTCCAGATCACAGTCAACATCACTGCTGTCGTTCTCACCTTTGTCACCGCTGTGGGCAGCGAGACCCAAGAGCCCGTTCTGAACGCCGTCCAGCTTCTCTGGGTTAACCTCATCATGGATACCTTCGCCGCCCTCGCCCTCGCTACCGATCCTCCTACCGAGAGCATGCTCCACCGCAAGCCCGAGGCTAAGACCGCCGCGTTGATCAACACGCCCATGTGGAAGATGATTATCGGCCAGTCCATCTACCAGCTCATCGTCACCCTGATCCTCCACTTTGTCGGCCCCAGCTTCCTCAACTACCCTACTGGCCAGCAAAAGACGCTCGTCTTCAACGTCTTCGTCTTTATGCAAATCTTCAAGCTGATCAACTCCAGACGCATCGACAATAACCTCAACATTTTCGAGGGCATTACCAAGAACAAGCTCTTCGCTCTCATGATGTCCATCATGGCCGGCGGCCAGGTCCTTATCGTGTTCGTCGGCGGCGCCGCGTTCAAGGTCGAGAAGCTCAATGGACCGCAATGGGGCATCTCCATCGTCCTCGGCATCATCTCCATCCCCGTCGGTGTCCTTATCCGCCTCTTCCCCGACTCGTGGTTCGTCGCCATCGTCAGTCCCCTTGCGTGGGTGTGGTCCAAGATCCCCAAGTGGAAGCGCAAGAAGAAGACGGACGAGGAGGACAGCGAGCACCTAGGCGCCGGCGGCGTCAAGGATGCCCTGCTCGAGATCAGAGACGATCTCGCCTTCCTCAAGCGCATCAAGGGAGGAAGAATCAGCCAGATCAGCGAAGTTATCATGAAGCCCCGCGAGTACCGTGAGAGAACACGCAGCCGAAGCGGGTCCAGATCGTCGAGCAGACATAGCGCGTCGCCGATGAAGGCCGCCCTGGGCATGCCCGGTATCTTGGCGGCTAGTGTTGGAGGCTTGTCGCCTGTTGAGCGACCGGTGTCGCACGACAGCCGGAACACAGATGGAGAACGCGATCAGGAGGAGAGTCGCAAAGACTGAGAGATTTGAGAAGAACCCGGGGTAGGTCCTGGCCACCAGGACTTTCCCCGGTGAGCCTCTCAATTTGCATTGGGTGCCCCTTCGGTGTGAGGGGCATCCAGCCCTGTTTGTCTATCTGAGCGTGTGTTGGCTTTTTTGTTTTCTTCTACCCTTCAATGTTACGAATGAACCGAACCGATCGAGATCCGACCTGTACTCTTGCCCTTATTTTCCTTGGACCGATCGAGAGATACGACATAACCACCCCCTGTACGATAAATTTTACCATCAAAACCAAAAGATATCCACACGCCTGATAGACCCGACGATCGTGTACGGTGCGAGACCGAGAGAAAGAGAAATAGTTAATCCAATGATACCAATCTTACATCATTCAATGACTTTATGCAAATCACGCAAGTGACTAAGTGTGTGTGGGGCAGAGAGGTGTCCCATCTACAATTATCTAGTCGAAATAATCCACTTGTATATAAAAAAAGACGTCTGGGGAGATAACATGCAACGTCACCTCCAGCGAGTAGAGATGTAACAGATGTATGTATATTTACGTAGGTGGAAGGGAGAACAGCCGGCCCCCCTTATACAAACGACTAAAACACCACCGAAAAAGGATATCAACATTGACAGAAATAGCAAAAGAGTTCACCCCCCCGGTGCTGAACTGGGGGCTACATCTCTGGCGCTCATGCTGGGAGTTTTTCTGGGTGCTCAATCCGGGACTCGAACTCGGTTACTCGTATGCGCTTAGCCTGTCGTCGAGTAGGCTGGTTGGCGATTTTGATTGTCGACCCTAAACCACTCCACCACCCAGCCAGTTTGACCTGACCCGTCGACCTAGACGGGCGCCTGCTGGCTGGTGACTGGAATGGACTTGGAGGGGTATATGTAGGGCTTCTGCCTGCCTGGTGCGTATTCTGGTCGGGCGGGCGGGAATGGAAGATTATGGGATGAAGGTTTTGGGCAGGTACGGTTGGCTTCGCCGTGCCTGCCCTCCGGGTACGGTTGTCGGGAAGAAGTGGTCAGCCTATGGGTCTGAGGTTAGAACGTGGGAAAGACACCGCGGCTGTGTAAGTGCGTATTTGATTTACCGTGTCATTCTTAGCGGAGAAGTGATGGCGTGGTGCTTTACAGAATTAGATATTTCCCCAGGTAGTAGTGCTCTTAACGGCCTACAATAAGACTACCAAACAAACATCAAGTACTCCTTCTACTTTCATTACTAGCAACTCAACATCATATATACGCAGCTTCTTTAAGGTGCAAAGGGGCGTTCATTAAAGAGAATATCTTTAATATGACTATTGATTCTATGCTCTCCATATTTGAGAGGACTAGGTAGCTAGCTAGTACCTCTAGACTATAGTCCTGCTCCGTTGTGGTTGACTATATAAATCAACAGGATATCACAGGCTGAAGGATCTTTCTTACCAGACGCGCCATTGAGAAGTTCGAGTCGGTTCTTTTGGAGATAGAGGGACTTGAGGTGATTAGCGTGGCAGGGAGCAACTATAGTTCTCTGCGATGGGCGAAGGCGGCAGTGAATCGAAGCATGAGTACACCCTGACGGTCTCAATTTGGATATGATTCACCATGGAATAAGCGTCTAGAGGCGTCGGTAGGCCCATGGTGGCCAAAGGAGCCTACCTGTTTCGGTCTGCGAGAGATGCCATCCTATTCACAGAATCTCAGGCTAAAGCAGAGATCCAACTTTTGTCGTCCAAAACGAGGATATGCTTACATGGCTGTAGAAAAGATGGGTCCTGTGGTATGGCGACTGGCTTTTATCAAATTCGACTGACTCGGCTAGATATGTCATGTGAAAGCAGAATGCATATTACGAGTGATGGAGTAGTTTTCTGAGCTCCTCCTACATGCCGTCAAT
The DNA here is from genome assembly GCF_030867565.1 of Colletotrichum costaricense. Taxonomy (NCBI): domain Eukaryota; kingdom Fungi; phylum Ascomycota; class Sordariomycetes; order Glomerellales; family Glomerellaceae; genus Colletotrichum; species Colletotrichum costaricense. The sequence goes on along the minus strand of NW_026848232.1, from coordinate 1,515,093 downwards.
AAGATCAAACTAAATATTTTCAAAACTCAAACTCTGGCCAACTTTGAATCTCAGCAACAAGATCCGCAAAATCCTCATCTCCCGCCTCTGCCCTCTCCTTGAACGCTGCGTAATTCTCCTCAGCCCACGCAAGCTCATCGCCAGCCGATGGTGTCGGGAAACTGGCTTTCAACCCGGCGATGAGCTCCCCGGTAATAAAGACCGACCTCAGTTCCAGATCCTGAGGCGGCAGCTTGCCTCCCTCATCTACCGTCTCCGGGTGCACGATTTGAGCCCACGCGGCTCGGATCTCGTAGCATAACGAGCTGAAGTCCTCCTGCGTCCGGGAGGATCCCCGGCGGACGCGTCCGACGATGCGGTTTGATTTGCGCTGGGGTTTGCGATTTGAGAATTAGTTGATGTGATTGTCTACATCCGGAAGAGTGGGGTCTCACTTGTTTCCCGCCGACGTAGGTCGGGGTATTCGATGAGTCTGTGAAGATGACGTTGATGAACATTCTCGGGACGGTGAACTTGGTGCTGTGTATTGCGGTGATGGATTCGGCGAGCTGATCCCTCTGGCCTTGGCTTAGAGGGGTGGCGTGAGATACCTCGTAGAGAGGCATTGTGTGTAAGTCCCGTCAAATGTTGCTGGATACAATCACGTCTTACTAGAGCTATGTTCTCTTCTTGGTTGAGGGGTTATGCTAGTTAGAAAACTTCACGAAGAGGATGTTTTGGGGGAATGGGATAACGACTTTGGGTCTGTTTCATTTGACACTAATGAAGATCATATGTAATCATCCATCGGGAATTACGCCGCGGCCTGGCAGCTGACAACAACCCCGCAGAAACCCTTCCGAAGCAAAGTACGGTCGGATTCGGGGAGAGTAATCACAAAACCGCAAAAATGTGAAGATGTAGAGTGTTTTCATCGCAGAGATGATTTTCGCACCTTGAAGATATGCACGAGATGAGCTTTATTCCTGGCGATAATGAACGTCATAGAGTGTGATGCCCCTCTTGTCCATAACTGCGCGGTTGACTTGGATATCATATTTCAGGGCCACTTTCATTATAGCTGTATCAATAGTACTACAAGCAACCAATATCCACGGAAATATAAGAGAGAAAACGGATGTCAAGATTTCACTTCAGCCCACCACTCAATAAGATGCTCTGGCCAGTCAAATATCCAGTCTTACACAGCATCAACACAACATTAGCACACTCCTGCGGCGTCCCAAGCCGTCCGACAGGAATATTCTTCACATCACCAGGCGTGCCCTCCACGCGCTTCTCATCGGGAATCATTCCCGTGTCGCCAATCATAGCCGGCGCGACGTCGTTGAGCGTGACACCGTCCTTGGCATGCTTGGACGCGAGGTTCTTCATGAGGCCCGTCATGCCGGCCTTGCTCGCGGCGTAGTGACAGCCGTTGATGCCACCTCCAATAGCCGAGATGGACGACACAAAGACGATGCGGCCCCAGCCCTGGGAGACCATGTGCGGCATGGCGAGCTTGCACAGCAAGAAGGAGGCGCGGAGGTTGATGTTGATGGTGAAGTCGAACTCTTCGAGGGAAATGTTTTCCAGGTAGGGGTTGGCTTTGTTGTTGAATCCTGCCGTGCCGGCGTTGGATACGAGTATATCGGGGGTGTGGCCGTGTTCATCCATGATATTCTTAAAGAGTTTTTCGATGTCCGTGGTGGAAGACATATCCACTACATGGCATGTAACGTCAGTGTCGTCTTCTGTTGAGTTCCGAAGCTTAGTAGCGAGGTCTGTAATTTTGGCCAAGGTCTTCTCGGATGAACATGTCAGGGCTAGACGCGCGCCATTTTTGAAGAGCTCTCGAGCGCAGGCTCCTCCGATTCTGAGGTTGTCAGGTACGAACTCGCTGAAGGAGGTTGTCGCCTCAACTCACCCACCAGAGGCACCCGTGACCAACGCCAGTCTGCCTCTGAGTTCATTATCCACATGAGCCATAGTGACCGATTGGCCTCCACTTGAGCGACTATTGAAGTCGAAGCCTCCTAAGGGATAAAATCCCCGAGGTATTCCACCGTGATATGCTGATGGCAGTTCTTGTTCCTTGTCGGTTGGTGTGGTTGCAGCTGGGAGGTTATGCAAGGGAAGCTGGATTGTACCCCGCCATCAGTTGCCCCACTGTAGCTTTATTACCCCGCGATCTCTAATGATGTGAACGGCAAAGGGAACTCGAAGAGCTTGTGTTTCCGATTTCGGATGATATCGAGGAGGGTGTTTGGTGGGAGTAAGTAGCCGTAATTAGTGTCAAGTGTGCACCGTCTTTCATATGAGAATTGAACTTCAGATTCTCACTTTAGTATGTGATTCCAGACTGAAACATTCAGATGGAGGCCCAGCATTCTACCTGTCAGCCAGGCCCTTTCACATCGGAAGTAGTATGCCTGGTCGACTCGAAATGGGCTGGCTGTCTCATATTCCTCATGGAATTTGAGCAACTGTCTTGTTGCTAAGAAAGTCTGCCTTGTCTCTTGTGCATGTGCCCCATCCTACAAACAACTCCGATGTAAGGCTGTCCTTTTGGCAATGGGATAAGACAGTATGAGCTGCTGGGGGACACTTGTCCACAAACAGGCCAATACTAACACGTTGGATCTGCGGTGACTGACCGCTCCGTGATGGTGTCATAATCCACGTAACCTTTAGGTAATCCCCAGTCCAAAAGAGTGTCCATGAGTTGCTTGGTCAAACAGGAATTGAAGATGGGAAGCTGGGCGTTGGCCCCTTTAATGTGGCTTGAGAGCACCGAGTGGATCTCAAGCCCCACTATTCTCGGGACAACTGCCACAAATCCCAGTGCTTATTCTTATCGCGCCAATGGAAAGCTTATCGTGTGGTCAGCCTTGCATTTGGGGGGAAGGCGCCACAACTTTTTTTTCTTACAGCTGTCCTCTTCGCCAGGACAGGTAATCCACTAGAAGGTACCCTGCCCGAGGACGACCTGGACCCAGTCTGGGGGGGAGAATGGTACCGAACCCAATAGAGGACACCTTCACGAATCTCCATTCAACGACTCTCCGTTGTTCATATTTGTGCTCCTGGGTCGCCATTGTCTCGAGGAACCTCTCCTTCTTTTTTCGAACTCTCCTCTTTTGTCTTTGGGTTTTCCTCGCTCTCTAGATTTACAATATTCCTGCGTCTCGAGTCTCATACTGGGACTTGTCTAACAATCCGTGTTAGTTTCGACCTCTGTCACTCCCACACGAACCTGCCTAGACGACCCTCCACAGCGCCATTGGGCGCAAACCATACACGATGGCGCAACGAACATTCTCGCCATTGACAGTAGTCCTTGGCTGCGTCTTCTTCTTTTCCGCACACGTCTTTGCCGTCTCCGCCGTCCTCGGCGTTGATCTCGGTACCGAGTACATCAAAGCTGCCCTCGTCAAGCCCGGTATTCCTCTCGACATTGTCCTGACCAAGGACTCACGGCGCAAGGAAATCTCCGCCGTCACCTTCAAGCCTCTCCAGAGCGGCCCCAAGTCCGGATCCTACCCCGAGAGACTCTACGGCTCCGACGCCATTGCCCTCTCCGCCCGCTTTCCTCACGATGTCTACCCCAACCTGAAGACCCTCCTCGGTCTCTCCGTCGACGACCCGATTGTCCAACAATACGCTGCCCGGCACCCAGCCCTGCAGCTCGAGAAGAACGAGGCGCGAGGAACCGCTGCTTTCAAGAGCAAGGTCTTTACCGAGGAAGAGGAGGCATGGCTGGTTGAGGAGCTCTTGGCCATGGAGCTGCAGAGCATCCAGAAGAACGCCGAGGCTGCTGCTGGAGCTGGTACCTCTGTCCGCTCCATGGTCCTGACGGTCCCTCCTTACTTCACAACCGAGGAGAAGCGCGCCATCCAAGCCGCCGCTGATCTCTCTGGTCTCAAGGTCCTCAGTCTCATCAGCGACGGTCTCGCCGTTGGTCTCAACTACGCCACTTCCCGCCAGTTCCCCAACATCAACGAGGGAGGCAAGCCTGAGTATCACCTGGTCTTCGACATGGGTGCCGGTTCCGCCAAGGCCACTGTCATGAAGTTCCAGGGCCGTACGGTCAAGGATGTTGGCAAGTTCAACAAGACCATCCAGGAGGTTTCCGTCATCGGCACTGGCTGGGACAGGACTCTGGGCGGTGACACACTCAACTACCTCATTGTCGACGACATGGTCGCCCAGTTTGTCGAGTCCAAGGGTGGAAAGAAGATCTCTGCCGATGCCGACAAGGTCAAGGCCCATGGCCGCGCCATCGCGAAGCTGACCAAGGAGGCGGAGCGTTTGCGCCATGTCCTCAGCGCCAACCAGCAGGCCGGCGCGAGCTTCGAGGGGCTCTACGAGGATGTCGACTTCAAGTACAAGCTCACCCGGTCTGATTTCGAGAAGATGGCCGAGACACACGCCTTTCGTGCTGAAGCCGTTCTCATGAGAGCTCTGACGGCTGCTCAGCTGGAGCTCTCTGACCTGACCTCTGTCATTCTCCACGGCGGCGCTTCCCGAACACCCTTTGTTCAGAAGCAGCTGGAGCAAGCCGTTGGTTCCGCCGAGAAGCTTCGCAGCAACGTCAACTCTGACGAGGCCGCCGTATTCGGTGCCGGTTTCCGCGCTGCCGAGTTGAGCCCTAGCTTCCGTGTCAAGGAGATTCGCATTTCCGAGGGCGCCAACTACGCCTCTGGCATGAAGTGGACCAACAACAAGAACAAGCTCCAGCACCAGCGCCTGTGGTCTCCCGTCTCCCCTCAGGGCGGCGTTCCCAAGGACGTCACCTTTACCAACCACGAGGACTTTGATGTCACTTTCTACCAGTACGTTGAGGCTGCCGAGAAGGATGTCAAGGTTTTCTCTACCAAGAACCTTACCGCCTCGGTCGCGGAGCTGAAGGAGAAGTACTCCTGCGTTGACAGCGATATTCACTTCAAGGTCGGCGTCAAGCTGAGCAGTGAGAGCGGCGAGGTTGAGGTCACCAAAGCTACCGTTGAGTGCGAGGCCGAGGCCCCCGAGAAGGAGGGCTTTGTCGACGGCGTCAAGAACCTGTTCGGCTTTGGCAACAAGAAGGGAGACCAGAAGCCTCTTGATGGAGAGGAGGACGAAGAGTCTTCAACCACGGGATCTGAGTCCTCTACCACTGCCTCGACCAAGACGGAGTCTACCACCGCCTCCTCGTCGCCCGTTCCCAGTGACGCAGCGGCCGATGGCAAGGAGCCCGCCCCCAAGAAGAAGGAGCTCGTCACCATCAACGTCGAATTCACCCTTGAGAAGGCCGGTCTGCCTGAGCTTTCCCGTGAGGAGCTTGTCAAGTCTAAGGACCGCCTCAAGGCCTTTGAGACTTCAGACAAGGCCCGCCGCCTGAGAGAGGAGGCTCTCAACCAGCTCGAGGGTTTCACCTACAAGGTCCGCGATCTCCTCGAGAGCGATTCCTTCATCGCAGCCTCCACCGCCGAGGAGCGTGCCACTTTGGAGAAGAAGAACAGCGAGGCAAGTGACTGGCTGTACGAGGAGGGCGCCGACGCGTCCCGCGATGAGCTCAAGAAGAAGTACAAGGAGCTTAACGACCCCGTCACCAAGATCCAGAAGAGAAGTGAGGAGTCCGAGAAGCGCCCTGAGCTCATCAAGGCTCTCAAGGAAGCCCTCAACTCCACCCAGACCTTTGTCGGCACAATCAGGAAGCAGATTGAAGAGTACGATGAGTGGCACGCCTCAGCAGCCACCGAGCCTTCTTCCAGCACCTCTACCGAGACCCCCTCAGCAACTCCCTCTGGCGACTTTGACGGTCTCGAGGACGAGGACTCAACCGGCAAGGAACGCACGATGGAGGACGTCGTGAAGGAGAAGGGCCCCGTCCCGCCCCTGTACAAGCGTGAGGACATCGAAGTCGTCGAGGACGTCTACGAGACCACCAGCAAGTGGCTCAATGAGATGGAAAAGAAGCAGGACGCCCTTGCCGCGACTGCGGACCCCGTCCTCCTTGTCAAGGATCTCCAGGCCAAGCGTGACAAGCTCGACAAGGCGGGCATGGACCTGGCGATGAAGGGCGTCAAGAACATGGAGGGCAAGACCAAGAAGGCAAGCAAGGCTGCCAAGGCGGCTAAGAAGACAAAGTCCACCGCCACCGCCTCGACCTCAGCGACCGCCTCTCCCGAGGACGGCAAGAAGTCTACTACCACCATCCCTTCCAAGAGTTCAACCGCCGGTGAAGCCCCCGCTGGCCGGACCGTCGAGCTTCCCGGTGGCGGAAGCTACGTTCAGTTTGGCGGCAGCGACGGCGACACGCCCAGCGAGGCGGAGATTGAGGAAATTCTCAAGAAGTTTGACCAGTCTCAGCAGGCCCAGCAGGCCGCCGCCAAGGAGCAGGAGCAGGATGATGCGCTGGAGCACGACGAGCTTTAGAGACACTTGGATGGATTGTAGATCGGGGGAGAGAGTTGAAGTTTTTTTTGCGCATACCATACCTAGGCGTTTCTACAGATGAAATGAAATTACAGACAAATCAAGATGACTGCCAACTTGCCTTTCAAATCGTGACTGTATTCTCGTGCGGGCTGAGTGACAACGAGGCGGACAACGTCATGAACGTCAGTTTCGCCTCAACTAGTACGTTTCTCCTACCTCGATCTCGACGGATCCCGCTGTTCACATGGTCCAGCAGCAGCAGCAGGAACCCTTCAAATCGTGCCACATGAGAGTCGAGTCAGGCAGCTGAATACCCGAGGACAAATGGCCACGAGCAAAGCAAACTCGGCCATTGAAGCGCAGGGTTTTGCGCAATCGCGAATAATCATCGGTAACGGTGAGCCAGTCCTTCAATCTTTTCAACATCATCAAACGTTCTACAAAGGATAGCACCGCCACCTCATCTTGCCACCGCCCGCCTCGTTCCCTGAGTGCTTTACGTTCGCAATCTCATGATCAGAAGGTTGTACCGAACTCGTTACTACGACAGTGGACGAGTAAACAAGACAAAACCGCGAGAGAAGCAACGGTAACACGACCAGCATCGCCCACTTTGCCGTCGGCAGAGCGCATAAATTGATCCCGTATCACCCAACATCTCGCCGAAAAGTCCAAAAGTCACATGGACTGGATTCAGCCTTCTTTATGATCTTGTATCGCCCCGGGGAAGAAGAGATGTGGCTCCCGAATGTAATTCCGCCAGCCTCACGCGATCCGGTGCAATCCTCGGACGTTTCCTTCCTTGTAGAAAAACTATTTCTACGTGGCCGAGGCTACAATTTGTTGTACATTACACCTCTCGCGTGGCTAGCTCCTTTTCCCCCCTAGGTCTCATCATCGCAGTCTGGCACCATCATCACCACGAATACATCGTGGCGAAGCCCCAAGTCTGGTGTTTGCCCTCTCACCTTCGACGTTCGGTGTGCACCGGTGTAAGGCGAGACCCCCGCACCCCTTGTGATGAAGTCTCACTCCAAACTGCCCATCACAATCTCTCATTTGAGTCACCATGGGTATGATGAGGATGTAAGGGAGAAACTGGAGGGCTACTGGCAAAAGGTCCAAATACACAGCGAATGGAACCCCATGACCAAAAACTCGGTAACATCAACCCGTCGACTTTCTCTTCCTCCTGTGCTATCTTGTGCTTCTTCCTTGTTCTTCAAGACAATCAAGAAAGGTAAAGACGGGTATCCGCACAACCCGGCTTTTTCGACGTCCCCGGCCGCCGCCCCCAAGATCCGCGGAGTGACACATGTTGCACTCTCATGTAAGGAACGGTAGAAGTAAGGCGACAAAGGGGGGTAGGAGAGAGGCAAAGGGAAGTACGCGAGAGAGTTAGAGAGGCCGAGAAAAGAGAGAAACAACAAACAAGATCGTGTTGCAACATCGTCACTAGTTTCGTTAGCACCAAGTCTCGGTACGAAACAAACATACTGCCTTGTCGACACTTGTCCCTGGAAAAAAAAGAGAATCAAACATTCGTAAAAGCAAATCCAGATGCATTCAAAGATAGGATATATATATAGAAGGACAATATCCCTCTCCCCCGTTTCCAAAAGAGAACATCTCTGGCATCCTCATCCAGATCAAAGGTCTTCAAACTCTGAATTCAACACCCGCCAAACATCTGACAACACGCAACGATGATCCCCTCCCTTGCCGTCCCACTGCTATGGTCGACATTGGCACTCGCCATCCCGACCGGTCCTCAACAACAGCAACACGCCGAGCTACCAGACCTCGAACGCCGCAGCACCAGCACCCTCACGGTCTCCGCCCGATCGAACCCGGACTTCATACTCGACGGCCCGGCCGCCCTCGCAGCCGCCTACGAGCGGTGGGACATGCCCGTTCTGGAGTCCCTCGCCAACCACAACATGTTGACTCGGCGCGAGGGATACGAATGTAAGTTGCCCCCTCTCCCCGTTCTCCCCCTTTCTATCCTTTCCTATCCCTCGATGTCGGAAACGCACTGAAGGCGCATGCAGAGCTGACCTGTACATACCCAGCCGCCGTCGTTGCCGCAAAAAGTAGCAATGACTTTTACTGGCTGACAGACGTCTTCGTCGGGTCGGCGATGCAGAAGATGCCCGTCATCATCGACACAGCATCTTCCGACTTGTCAGTCCCTTCCGTCCCTCGAACTCTTGAAATCCCCCAACTTACACGATGAAACAGCTGGCTGATGACCTCCGACACCGAATTCGGCGACGAAGCCGTGAATGGCAAGCCCGCGCTCTACGACCCCGCAAAGTCGGCGTCGAGTCAAGAGGTCCCTGGCGCATCTTGGGAGTCATCGTACAGTACGTTCTCCCTTCATCCCTCCCCACCAAAAGATCCCAACTAACACGTAACCACTACAGTCGACAAGTCTACCAGCTCGGGCAAGGTGTACTTCGACACCGTCGGCTTCGGCCTGGTGACGGACAACAACCACTTCACCATCGCCAACACAACAATCCAATCCGCCGTCAACGTCGCCCCGCGGTGGGCCATCGAACCCAAGATCAGCGGTGTCATGGGTCTCGCCAAGAGTAAGCCCTCGTCCGTCAAGCCCAGCATGCCGTCCATGCTCGATCGTCTCAAGCCGGCGCTGCACTACGAATGGATCGGTATCGACATCCGAGCCAATTCGAACAAGGGCTTCTTCTCCTTTGGATATGCCTTGGGCACAGTGGAGACCAACGAGCCGCCCGTGGACGACGACGAGCACTGGAGCTTCGAACTCAAGGGAACGCGGACGAGCACCATGGACAGCAAGCAGTGGAACGTGTTCAAGAAGCGTACTATTGCTACCATCGATACTGGAAGTAGTTTTGTGCTTCTTCCTGGCGACATGGTTGCCAGTTACTACGCCGGCATCCCCGACTCGGCTCACGACCCAAAGCTGAAAGCCTGGGTGTTCCCCTGCGCCTCGGCCGCAAGCATTCCTGACATGCTCTTCCTTACGGCAGGTGACTACGTGGGCACGATTCTCAAGGAGTCTATCAATCTTGGCCCTGCGCCTGGGAGCTCCGACATGTGCTTTGGTGGGATCCAGAAGAGTGAAACTGATCGTTCCATATTTGGAGGCGTAGCGCTCAAGAGCATGTTCGTCCAACTGAATTATGGAGCTTCAGGAACCTTTGTCAGCTTTGGACAAAAGAGTTCGTATGATGTTTGCGCGACCACGACAGCCTGTCAATCATAGGAGTTCGAGGCAAAGGCTACTTCGTTAGCCAGGGTCGGAAGAGAGTCCAATATGTCATCCCAATGACGTTCGTAGAGATCCTCAAGGTGTCGGCTAGTTAGAATAATCAGTTCATCCATTCGCGTGCACAGTTCTGGCCAGAAGAGAACCACAAAAATGAGATGCCGCGTGCGCGCAGATGCACAACTCTTAAAAGAATCCGGAATTTGCACAAAGTGAGGCTTATCGTGTAGTTTGAAACCCCGAGGATACTGTGACTAGGCAGCCGTGGAAAATGCTCACTGTGCATCCCAAAACGATTGAGGCAATGTAGAGGTGAATTTCCACTTCTTCGTCTGGTATATACAGATATCCCTCTTCTCTCAGGGACGTGCCATCAATGACCAGAGGCAGCCAATCCATCTTGGATTGTCCGCTCAGGCATGCTCAAACTCCATAAACTTGGTGAAAAATGCGTAACCACTCAGGCTCGCAAGAGAAGAAAAGCCAACTGCAAAAACATATCGGGGTGCTGAAGAATCCATGCTTCCAAGTCTAGGAAGCGCTCTGGGAAATGTAGCGAGCGGCGCCCCGTCACGGGTTGTGGTAGCCGGCATGGGTACATGCCAAAGGTAAACCCCCTTTCAGTCATGCTCAAGCCGAGAGTGCAACATTGCTACTATAGCTTGGTGAAGGCGTTAAATCGAGGAGTGCGGGTATATGCGAGAATGAGCTCGAGCCAGTGCAAGTAGTCTGGTTGTGCAATCTGAAAGGGCAAGTCTACCCTCATGCCTGGTCACGGTCGCCGTCTGAGTGAGCAGAAAGAAGCAACAGTCAGCATTTCCATGATCTCAATTACATGTTTGGCTGGTGAATTTCTCGGTAGAGGCGGTGGTGCTGGAAGAAAGAGCAGAATTGGGCGGGACGTGGTATCATGGGTATTTATATGGGTTGTGTGGGAAACATGCAGCGATCTAGTGTCGGGGTGGGTGGTCGTCAAGGTCATCCTTGCCGACAAATTCGTATTCACCTTCGCTGGCAGTAGGCGTGGGCGGCATGTTCGCCGAAGACGGGGCATGAGGCTGGTTCTGGCGCGCCGTACCTGGTCGTGACCTGGCCTTCTCTTGGGCTTCCTTTGACAATGCTGGTGCAGCATCTCCCGCGGCAGCAGCAGGCTGTGTTGCGGCTTGCTTGTTGACGTTGTTGTTCTTCAACCGCTCCTCCATCTCGCGGATGCGACGCTCGAGAGCTTCAAGCTCGCTTGTCTGGCTCTGGACATTCTGCTTTCTGTAACGATTCTCTTAGTTTTCTGAGTTTACGCCTTTTGGTGTAAAGCTGTATGTCGTAAGGTGAAACATGATTCAGGGTGATGCGGCTCTACATACCGTTGATCAAGCTTCTCGTCTGTGACGGGTTCGTCGAGGCGGAAGATGTCGGCAAGCTCCTGGGAGAAGGAACGAGCAATGGTACTGCGCGACTGCGGGTCAGCAACGCATCTCGCACGGTTTTTGTTAACTGAGGCGGGCCATTGGAACGCACGATTGAGGGCGGCGGCCATTGGGCTGCCAGTCGAGGTCGAGCTCAGCGTCGGTCATGTTGTGCGCCATTTCGTATGTAGGAAGAAGCTTCGGATAGGCAGAGGAGATGAGATTGTGAGGTTGCGAGTGGGAGAAAAGAGGACTCGCAATCAGGGATTGGAGACGGTTGGGTTCGTGGTCGACCAAAAAGGGAGGATGATCAGCGGTTAGTGGTTGACAGTGTCGACAGGGTGCTTGTCACACCGATGTGGTAATCCAAGTAGGCGGATAGTAATGTATGGTGGATAAGAGGCGGTAAGGCGAGTTGGCTATGCAATGCTCTAGAAGCAAGATGGAAGATGTCGAACAAGTGCGTTGGTGGTTCTGTCGCGAAAGATGGATGGAGTAAGGCACAGGCAGAGAGGGGTATCTTTGATGCGCCGGAGAGAAAGACCTGAGAGCAGAGCTGAAGGGAGGTGGGCGAGTATTTGTTTCGTCTGTGGTTGTCTTGTCTGCAAGCGGCAGGGAAAAGGGGATCGGAGACGGTGGGAGAGGTGGAGGCGGGAACTTGGAAGGGGAGGAGGAACAAGGAAGTCAAGTCGGGACAGGAACGGCGGAGGCTTTTGGATGCGGGATGGACTTGGACTTTGTAAGGTTGAGGGAAGCAACAAGAGGAGAGGCGAGACAGGCGGATGTGGGCAAACCTGGTTTGGTCACGGTCCATTCAGATGGGGTCAGATCAAGACAGTGCAAGTTGGAACCAAGAAGGGGAGGACTGAGCAGGAGAGAAGTCAGAACGAAGATGTAAGACAGGGCAGGTGTGGTGCCTGACATCAGGGCCATCATCTGGTGGTGCGCATTATTTTTCGTTGGCACACATGGAGATCACAGGCCGGGAAGGGGAAGGGGCCAGGTACGGGCGGCACACACATGCGGACACAGTAAGGAGGGAGGGGCCTGGAGACGGTGTACCGGATAATTACCAATTATATCTGCTGCAGGTTCATGAGAAGGCGCAATGAGGGAGGGCAATGAACGGAAGGCTCGCCATATCATGTTTAGGTACCTCTGGTATAATTGTAGGTACCTACCTTCCTTTACCTCACACATCTTAGAACCTAACGGGACTCTTTGAGATGATGACACTTGAGAAAGGTATCTCTCTGTACAAGTACCTCACCTTGAGAATGAGGAACCAGTGTGGTTGAATTGCATCTAAAGGAAGGAGGCAAGCGGGTTGCGATTGCCCCAAGGTAAGTGGACGGAGTCAATCCGGAGGTTGGATAGACAATAGGTACGTCGGGGGCTCCGCAGTCTCGCATCAGGAAATCAGGTACCTCGAGTCCTGCATCTGCTCCTGCTGTCTTTTTGGGTCCTATGTCCTATGGTGGAGCGTGCAATTACCAGGTTGCCATCTGTAATCAGCTGCAAAGGGAATGGTCTCGAGACCCAGTCAATTGGGCGCAGAAGGAGTGTTCATGCGACCCGACCGGGACAGGCGATCCAAATCTAAAAGAGCACCTACCTTACGCTCCCACCCTCTACGTAGTGAGGTACGCAGTACTCCGTACGGATACACGCACTGCAAGTTGCATGGAAGTGCATAAACCAGGCTCCTGACACCTCAGCTCCTCTCTTGATGCTTGCTTGCCCACGCCTGGCCAGCGGCAAAGTTGGGAACAGGCTTGACAGGCGACCCCCGAAAAAGCCAGATGGTTGCAAAGCATGAAGTGGAGGGGGCATGTTTGAGACCATGTAGCAGCCTCGTCAATGGCTGAACTCTTGCGAACACTGACCTCGAAATACACCTCGAGGCTTGGTTTGGCGAGTACTGTCCATACTCCATGTCCTACCTGGATTGGAGGGCTCTCAAAGTAAAAGAACGCTAGTACATAGAGCACTTGCCACATGAGAGCAAGAAAAGATGGGCATATTCTATCTTGATGGTGAGGGTATCCGACACCACCATGCATACTGCAGAGTATCTATCCATCCCTTGTCTTCGGAGGACCTATGCACCTGCAGCTGGCCTGCATCCATCCATCCATCCGCCCACCCCGGCCACTAATTAAGATAGACGACAAAGGCACGCTATCCGTACCTGACGACATCGGCTTCCAGGTCGGGGCCAACTTCCTTCCTTCCTTCCTTGGAGGCTTAAGCCTTGAGCGCCTTCCATGTGCAGCTCTCCACGACCCTGGAAATCCCACCTTCACCACTTGTCACTACGACCAACAGGGCAAGGTCATTTGCTCTAGGCCCCTCGTTCACTTCCTCCGTTACTTTCTCCAAGATAGCTTCCCGTCTCCCTACCTCACGGATACCTAACCTCAAGCTAAGGAACCTGTGGAAGCAAAGAAAGGTGCTCATGATACAAACCGACTGTCGGTAACTGCTTCGCACCTTACCAGTACCTACTTACCTTAGGTACTCCGTATACGGAGTACAGTGAATGCCTATGCGGCATTACCTTAAGGTAGTGCACCTACCACCTAATGGCCGGAATGGACATCACGAACCAAGGTTCCTTACGATCCTTCCCTCCTCCACGAACTCGTCCGAGTCTTGACAGCTAATTTACCTAGCATTACGGAGTAGGTACATTGGCCTGCCGTGCCTGCCTTTCATTTCATCCCACCAACATACATACCATACCTTAAAACATGCCTTTAATCCCCATCCTACCACTTCTCCCCCTTCATGCCGGCAAAGTTACAAGCTTCTTGGGTCTACGCTCCAACTTCAAAGTTGAAACGAACCAAATGATCCGGTCCATCCCTCTTCACTTCTCGTCATATCCGTCTTTTTGGGGGGGTTCGTCAACCAGTCAGCTGTGTATTGAGTCTCTGGATCCCGCTGCCATATGGTCTGCGTGTTTCTATGGCTTGTCATTCGTCAGCCACCACATGACGTTCACGTCTGGCTTACAGCCGCATCATGTGCCGCTCCTTTGTTCAAATGAGACCCTGGAACTAACATTGAACAAGGCATTTCTAGCATTCTTCGGCTTCCCAATCAACGTTCGACCAAGTCATGCTCACTACCCCTCGAAAACTCGATGCACGCAAGCTCGCACGCGAACCGCGCTACCACCTTACGGACTAATCACTTCTCATCTCCATCAACCCCTCCAAAATCCAATACCAATTCCCCTTGTCGCAGAAAGAGAAGGGGAAAAGGGGCATTTCGTGACGCTGCCAATTTCGACATGACATCAAATTTCGGACCGCCCTAGTCAATTTGACTTCCTGGTCAAACACCCCCAAACTTGACCAAAGCGCCTGGGAAGTCCCGCCGTAGCGCCCAGCCGCCAACGACTGGTTTAATCTCATCAGCCCGAACCACTTCCGAGTCCATTCCCACTGCCAGCCCCTTGACGTGTCCGACATCTCGGGCTCCGGGCTTGGGCCCCGGCAAAGGACTCAAGAAGCTCTTAAACTGTATCCCCGCAACCGGCCTTTGCGTCTTCAAATTCATGTACGTAGTACGCGGGTTCTTAGGCGCAAGACCAGGGAATGGCGTATTCCTGTCAAAGTGGCAGCCAGAGTGACAGCGACATTGACGCTCATGCCAGTATCCATCACAGCGCTGACGCCGATGTCTCCAGAAACCAAGAGCGCGAGTAATTCATCAAGCGAGTGACAGATTAAAGGAAGCATCCACTCCGTATGCACAAAATTATTATTACGTTGTCATTACTACCGAAATACGATAGACGGCAAATGAGTCGACCGACGAGTATGCGTACCGAGTACAGACCGCGATATTGCATTCCATCAACGAATAATGATTTTATTCTAGCGTCAGCCTCTCTGGTGGCGGTCGACGAGGCTCAACCAGTGTTGCCATCGTCAAGACCGTAGGACAAAAGCCATCGAAAGATCCTTCTGTATTACTAGGGCTTGATGCTCAGGCCTTCGTGCGACGAGAACACTTCATCTCAGCCCAGCAACCGTTGCCCTCAATCTGCATGACATCGGGCCTTGAAGAGTGACCTCTAGGGCTGGATTGACTGCGGGCCAAGACCCAAGGCAAGCCGGTCTTTCGCTTGGCTCTCGAGCTTCCGGCGCATCATGAAAGTGGAAACACGGAGCGAACGATACTAAGCTGTGCGTCACAGCCCTACAGCATCAGATGCGGCTGTCTTCTTCGGACAGGAACACTATCTGTGGGCCTCTTGGCGGGCGAGAGTTGTTGTTGCAACATTATTGGGTCTTTGGAGACCGTGAATATCGGAGCAACGACCGCTTTGCTGGCGAATGAAATTATTCGCACAGCGATGACTACAGCAGTCGGGTTGAGAGCCACTTCCATCTCACAGTTCATACCCCCGGAGAACTCCGCTTGCCTTCGCACATGGGCTTCAATACCTAGTAGGCAAACCAGCATGGCAAAGACCATTAACTGGAGCAAGACGTGACTGGGCTATGACGTCTGAGGGAATCACAATGCCTATGGGCCACATGCACTGGGACGATAACCTTTGGGCCGGTATCATTGGGACGTCAGGACGTGATCATGGTCTATTTGACGACGCAGCAGATGTACGATCAACTCCGTTCCATTTGCGGTGCTAAGCAAATCCGATCCCTAAGGCCCAAGGTATAATGCTTCATTGAGCATCCGAAAAGCCTCCTGACTAGGCAGATATGACCAAATCCGTCCCTGATTCCCGTTGCTTTTTGTTTTTGTCGTCACGCGTTCCACGTTCAATGGCTGAGCGGGTTTAGTCAGTACCACCGACGGCACGGGCTGGTGGTGATTGTTAGCTTTGCTGCTCCTCCGTAGGTTTCTCTCGTAGCACTATGGGTTCGACATACTGTAGATCTTCATCTTGCTGTGCTGGACAACGGGCTTAATGATGCCCTTCTCCTCGAGGTCGGCAAGACATCTGCGGGCCAGGGAGCCGTTGATCTTAAGACGATCGACGAGGACGGCGACGGTCACCAGGCGGTAGGACTGAACATCCTTGTAGAGCTTGTCGGAGGTGGCCTTGTCGAGGATGACGGCGTGCTGGGCCTTGTCCTTGACCTTTCCCTTGGACCTATAACGATGGGTAAGTCGGTTGGTCGGTGGATGAGAGAGGCAGTGGCGTCCGAGGGTAGCGTATCGTTGGGGGATATTTCGACAAGTTCTTTGTGCGTGTGTGCATAGGATCATACGTACCACTATCGGGACGAGGTCAGCATTCTATCACTTCAAGACACATTCATGGGAACACGGGGTTTGCGACGAACCTTCTTCTTTTGCTTCTTAGCTCCTGCAGCTGGCGCCTTTACATCCAATTCAAGTCAGCATCGTGATCTGGCCAAGTCGCGAATTTGTGCGTCGCGCACACGGGAGGAGGGGCGTCGTTTCGCGTGCGTACCATTTTGTCTGATTTGTGATGTCGTCGGTCGGAATACCAAAGGCACCTAGGTCGTCGGGAGTAGGAATTTCAATTGTATGAGGTTGCGGGAAGAGGTGCCACTCCAGAACCACCCCTCCAGGCCTTTCGGTTGGAGGGTTGGCCAACCCTAACAAATTGCACGCGGGCGGGTCCACTTTGCCTGCTGTGAAGGCTCTGATTGGGTGCACACCACCACCATCGCGGGTTGAAAAAATATTTCGCCCAGTGGCCCAGCGAAGAGGACCAGAGCCCGGACCAAAAGCCCTTGGTGGTTCCGTTCCTTGTGCACCAAAGTCACGGTTTTCGAGGAGCGAGCTGGCAAAAATCGAAACCCACTCTGCGGCGTACTTTCGCACTTGGACAACTTCAACCCACGACCACCACATTTTCCCACCCCAAGCCTTTCTCGATCTTCCTTCCCAACAAGGTCTACTAACCCCCCAAAGGTCGAGCGAAAATGTCTGACGGCGGCGATATCGAGGTCGAGAGCGTGGGCAACTACGATGTCCTCCCCAAGGACGTTGTCAAGGAGGTCGGCAACGTCAAGCTCTTCAACAAGTGGGATTACGATGTTGAGGTCCGGGACATCTCTCTGACGTGAGTCCACCTCCCAGCACTTTTTTTTCTTCTCTTTCTTTGCGCAGGAACGCGATTTACAACGACAATAAGAGAAATACCATTCAACGGAGGACTTGCAATTGGAAACTTGGGACTTGGAGAATTCAGGAAGCTAATCGCGAACCGAATCGAATAGTGACTACATCTCCCTCCGCAACCCCGTCTATGTCACCCACTCCGCTGGCCGCTATGCTGTCAAGCGCTTCCGCAAGGCCAACTGCCCCATCATTGAGCGTCTCACCAACTCCCTCATGATGCACGGCCGCAACAACGGAAAGAAGCTCATGGCTGTCCGCATCGTTGCCCACGCCTTCGAGATCGTATGTCACCCACCCTACCGAGACCGCACCCACAAGCCAAAAAACCTCTTTGGCCAATCCGACCTGCAGACACAATGAGGAGGTATAACACACAAGACTAACACATGCGACTACAGATCCACCTGATGACCGACCAGAACCCCATCCAGATCGCCGTCGACGCCATCGTCAACTGCGGTCCCCGCGAAGACTCTACCCGTATCGGTTCCGCCGGTACCGTCCGTCGCCAGGCCGTCGATGTCTCCCCCCTCCGCCGCGTTAACCAGGCCATCGCCCTCCTCACCACCGGTGCCCGTGAGGCCTCTTTCCGCAACGTCAAGTCCATCGCCGAGTGCCTTGCCGAGGAGCTCATCAACGCCGCCAAGGGCTCCAGCAACTCCTACGCCATCAAGAAGAAGGACGAGCTCGAGCGTGTCGCCAAGTCCAACCGGTAAAGGGTTTTCGTTACTCCCTTTTGTCTATGGTGTTTTACCCCTCGTGGAAAGGGCTATGAAACTCTGCTGCCGGGATTTGGAGAGGCGTGTGTCTGGGGACTGTGGGTGGTTCTTGTCTTTCTTTCCCCGGGAAATAGTGGGATAAGGCAATAATCTCTCATGCTCGTTCCCCGTGAACACGCTTGGTTTGGAGAAATGAGAGAAAGGGGAGGAGGGAGCCAAGAAAGGGCGGGCAACAAAAACGTGGAGGAGACCTGTTGAAAAAATGGGGGTTCCATCTACAACCTCCCCCTTTTCCCTATTTCTCTATCGAGACGTCAAAAAACTGCTTTCTGGGGGACAAATCAAATCGGAGGCGTGGTATTACATAACAGGGCAATTCAACGTCTTTTTTCTTCAATTCATGAACGAAAAGAAAAGCGGTGTCTTGCGCTGGGTGACCCTTTTTGTTTTGCATTTGCGCGCGTTTCGGGGAAATGGGGGAACGCAGCTGCTACGGCATCTTGTCTCTTCACGGCTTAAAAGGTGGTTTATTCCAATAAAAGCCGAAGCTCGTAAGAGCAAATGAACAAAACCCAGGCGTTTCCCCACGGTGTCTAATGTGAGATGAGAATGATATTTCCCTTTGCTTCCTCCCCAGTATCGTCGCCGTTGACTGTATGAGATGCCCACCCTGGGTGACGTCGTAACGTCATAGCATGTCACTGCTTCGTCCTCCGCCATAAGTACCTTGTGAATGCATGGGCGAACTCGACATGTCCATGCCGTCTTGACGAAACTACCAAATAATATTAAGGGACGTTGGTCCAAAAGCAGAAAGCCATCATCATGGGGTATCGTAAACCATCAGAGATCCCTCATCTCGATTAGCCAGACCCCATCATCAATCATTGCTAAGCCAGGCGATGATGCCTTCCCAGCCTTCTGTTCTCTCCTTTTAAGCGGCCAACCTCCAGCCAAGCATCACTGATTCATCCTTTCCTCTTCAAAGGATGGGCTTCTCCTCCTCGACATCCAACCGCATAAACATACCCTTGTGCTCGATCCCCTCCTCCCACCAAGTCCCCATCTCCTCGTCGACCCGGAACCCAAACTTCTCCCACGCGCCCACCACGGCCGCCTGCGAGTGCACGCAGACGAGCCCCCTCCACTTGGGCACCTCCTCTGCGCTGGTCGCCCCGATCGCCTCGAGCCCCATCTCCTTGATACTGGGATCGAAGTAGCTCGGGTGCGCACGCAGCCACGCCAGCGCCGTCGTGACCAGCAGCCTCGCGATCCGGTGTCCCCTAAACTCCTTGACCACGGCCAGCCGGCCCAGCTTCACGTACGGCTCCCGCCCGTCGTGCAGCGCCGTCGCGCGGTCCGGCGCAAAGACTTTGGTCGCCGACATGCGCCTCTCCTCGCCCACGTGCTCCGCCGCGCTCTCGGCCCTTTCCTCCACGGGGTTGCTCGTCGACTCTGAAGATTCCTTGTCTCCTCCCGCTTTCTTCTCCCCGTTCGGCGCAGCCTCCCCCGCTGCCGCCGGATCCTCCTTCAACACCCCGTCCCAGTAGACGCCCCCGTCCTTGGGGTGCGGGGCGTGGGGAAATGGCACGAGGCGGATGGTCCCGATGGGCGTGCTGCGGGTGCTGCTGCGGCGGGGCCGGACGACGTTGCCGGCGTCGTCGAGGACCTCCTGCTCGACGACTTTATTGACGGACGCGTACGAGACCCAGTGGCAGGCGCGGCTGTCGTCGGCGTCGAACTCGTTCTCGGCGGGGACGCCTTGTTCGGCGACGAAGACGGCTTCGCGCACCTCCATGGCGTCGCAAATCTCCTTTGGTATCGTCGCCGGCTGCTCGTCGTGCGGCGCGCCGCGTATGTAGGCGTCGAGCCGGGTCGGCTCCAGGAGGGACACGAACGGTGTTCCCATTGTGAAATGTGGGGGTTTGAAGGACGGCTGTGGTAGAAGGTATTTGGTTGTGTGCGAATATAGGACGGTTTGTTTCTTCCTCGGTGGTAGGTATGGAGATGAGATGGCGTTCGATGAGATGTGTTCTGGAAGCTGGTTCTTCTCCTCTCTCAAGTAGTGTTGCCGGTTGAGTTTGAAGTAGAGTTGTAGTCGGATGAAGTAAAAAGTGTCCGATTTGACTTCAAGGCAGCAGCTGTATGTTTTGCAAAAGGTCGGAATTGCATTAGTGTCGAGAACTGCAACGCAGCGGTCTCATCTTTTGATGCAAGGAAAGGCAGACGTATTATGAGAGGTTCGGGCAGCTACCTAACTAAGGGTAAGGGTACGTGCTCTCTACGAAGTACTTCGTGCACCTCACCAAACAATTCGTTTGGCAAGACCCCGTGGAAGCCAAAGAAAAAACGGGGAACGGTACAAGCACCGCCACCCACTTTCGGGTCCGGTCGTCATCTGGCAGGGCCGGACGGTCATCTGTCTGTGTGACGCTTTCCCTTTTCACTTGTCTATCCCAACTCCCACCATCCTAGACATAACTCAGGCGCGCAAAGCCAAAGGAAATACCCATGGCCAGACCGCAAAAACGTATCCAGCCGCTCATCGGCCGGCGCTTTGTGTGGGTTACCCCCCCGTGGCCCCCAGCCCTTTCCCATCGCCCCCCCACCACCCACGGCGCAAAAATGACGTTGGTAGGCACTCCTCCCCGGCTCCCCGGGTGGCGTTGGCGGGTGTGGGTACCCTTGGGACTGAAGTGAGCTCCGGGTGTCGACAGCCACTTCCAGATCTACCATGCCACTACGTAAAATACCAGACATATGCTTCCCAAACATGCTGCACATCTCCTTTCTTTCAGGGTCCTTACTTCACGTGTCCTCCCGTCTCATGCTCGATCTAGAAGCTCCCATTGGGCAAGGCACCAAGATCGGCGGTGGGAGATCCCCAAAGGCCCTTCTAATGTGTCCCTTGATGAGACGGCGGCAAGCTTATAGTAGACCGAAGTAGGTAGCAACCCTGCCATCCATGGCAAAACTTCATTGAGGGCAAGAGGGGCACATCTATCCCGGGCCAATAACGAAGTTTCTAGATAGGAGGGGCAGCTTCTTGTTGTCTTGGTAGCCATCTGCGGTCCAACAAAGCTTCCAGCCGTTCCATGTCAAGATGACATGTCAATAAAGCTCAAACCGATCAGATTGTTCATGCCGCATTATGCGTGCTGCTGCAGTTATGCAAAATCTTCAGAGAGCAGCTCGGAGCAGGCAAGGCCTTGTATCAATGTCACCTAGATGAGGGCGGGTTTTTTCATCTCCACTGCTATCGGCATGACCACCATCATTTGGAGAAAAGGTGATGGAATGCGCCGATAGGGATCCTGATTCTAGGCTGATATGGTAACATCGGCATCGTGAATTACAATCTAGGAGAAAACAGACATTGCCCTGATTCACCCAGTTCCGACGCCTTGGTTGCGAACAAAATCCAAAGAGCTCCAGCAGTTGAATGTGTCAGGAGTCTAAGATGCCTGTTTTGTGGGTAGCGATGCCAGAATAGTACGTAGGTAGTACCGTCGTGTGAGTACCGTCGTGTGAGTACCGTTGTGTGAGTACCGTCGTGTGAGTACCTTCGTGTGAGTACCTTCGTGTGAGTTGGCGACAAGAAGCCTGGATCAACTTACAGACACCCCTCGCTAGGCTTGATCTTACTCAGCTGCAGAGGTTCGAAGTCGACCGGAGATGCGCTGCGAACTATAACATGGAGCTACGAGGGGTGATGATCTACAGTTCAAAGACATTGTCGGGTCGGATGTGGCTTCACAACAAAAAGCGCAAAATGAGGCCAGAAGAAAACCCTTAAAGGATACTCATCCAGCCATTAGCATCCGGCCGTGGAAAGCTATGCACACGTAGTCGCAGTCAACCAACAATACAGTGACCGGGCCATGCAACTTTCGAGCCACTCGAATTTCGATGGCGGAAAGCACATAGGTACCTGGTAGACATAGACGTGTATGAAGAGTCGAAGCGACCATAGTATATCTATTTTTGATAATGGGTTTCGCAAGTGCGCAAAAGCAAAAAAAGTCCTCGGCAGCAAAAACGTATTGCCGTACTGCATTTTTTGTCGCAGCGGTCAAAACGTTCTGTATAAAACTCCTTGCCCAAAGAATATCCCGTTCGCTACTCAGATCGAGAAAAAGGCTGTTTATGCGGTGACCTCGACGCTCTGCTCAACGCCGTCGGCGCTGCCAGAGTTGACCTTCTTGCCAGTCTTGGAGATGGTCTGGAGGACCTTCTCGTAGGGCAGGCTCTCCTCGGCGATGACGGTGGCGGTCTGGCTCTCGAGGGAGACTTCGTACGACTTGACGCCTGTAATTCGGACAAAGCTTTGGTCAGCACGTGTTCTTTCGGCAATGGGGAGGGAATCTGTGGGGAGGGGACTAACCATCCAGCTTCTTCAGGACGCGGTCGACGGCGCCGGAGCAGCCGCCGCAGCTCATGCTGACGTTGAACTTGTAGGTGTGCTCAGCCATTGTGTCGGTTTTTGGTGGTGGTGTTTGGAAGGACGTCGAAAGATTGGAAATTCGGTGGGTTGCAGGTGGGAGAGTTTGCGGTATAGCGTTTGGCGGGGTACAAGAGAGCTATTAAGGAGGGGCAAGGAAAGCTCCAGTCGTTTATAATCCTGGGTGGTTTACGGGTGATTCGCTTGTATTACGGGAACTTGTTGGAGAAAGGGGTATCTTTAAGTCAAGAGTAAAAACCAGAGAAAATTCATCGGCAGACCGGATGAGATGGTAGTCATCTAGACCGATTATATATCTGTCCTCCTTGGTGCTGCCAAATCGCATTATTAATTCCCATAGAAACCGCCCGTCGATGGCGCAAGAGAAGGCCGCGCAGCACGCTCACTGACAGCCGAACCCCCCCAGTAGCCGCTAGCGCCAAATTGAACCCGACCACACCCCAGAGAAAAGAGTCCCCGTCTCGCTTCTGAAACTTGCTCACCTCAGCCCTTTGCAACTTCCAAAATGCTCTTTTCTGAATCTCTCTCTCCGAATCACCCCCCTGAAACAGAGAGGGACCCCTCAATTCCCGCCGTGAGGTACTGAGCGAGCGCATTTCATTTCAGAGCGACAGTGACAGTGATGCAGGTGCACAAATGTATTACAAAGTGAGGTAAGGATAAGTACCTTACGGATACAGACCCTTCACACGTGAGATGTCCCAGGATCCAGGGAACGTCTCCGTTCTCACTCTTCACACCTAGCAGATCGTCCTTGCTTCCGCCCCCTTCTCTCGTTCCGACCTTTCATGGATGTCGCGTGCGGTCGAACCCGCAAGTTAGTCTGCTCGCGCTAGGACAGGGGTCCGTGTACATGTTGAAAACGACTGCAAGTTGATATCGGGCTGATACGTAGTAGTATGGTAAGAATAAACGAGTTGGGCATCCTTTGTTCAATTCTCTTGTATGGGTATCGGTGCTCTATATCTCCAGGAAACCATCGAGGGCAACAGACCCTTTATCTAGATAGGCACACCCAGTTGATCGCTGCGGGCTACCTTAGTTCGCCCCAGGCTGTCGACGTGCCTGATCACCATCTGCATCCTCATCGCCGTCAACCAGAGGCGGCATTTCCTCATCCGTGCTTTCCGCCTCATCGTCGACGGTTGGCTCAGCCGGCCAGCCGCCGGGTATCATAGACGCCAGCAAGTCAGCAAGCCGCTGCACCACGCCAGCCGATGGAGGCTGCCCTCCTTCCCCCTCTAGAAAACCGTCATCGTCATCGTCGCCCTCACCTTCAGAGAATGCTCCCTCCCATGCATCACCAAAGTCGCCATCACCAGCGTCATCGTCGTCTTCGGGGAACGCGCCCATCATTCCTGCCATAGCACCAGCTCCTGCGGCCGCGCCGGCTCCAGCGCCCCGGGCATCTGCTCGCTGACGCTGTCTGCGAAGCATGTTGAGGAGTGCTCGCTCTTGGGCGAGCATGCCTCCACCCTGCCCATTGTCTTGTCGCCAAGGCATCCGGACTCCCTCACTCGTAAAGATGTTCTCATCCTCCAGAGGTGGGAGCGGATCGAAGGCGTAGTTTGGCTCCTGGGTGAGAATGGCCCTTGGGATGCCACTCAACAGGGCCGGAGTATCTTCCAGCCATGTCCATCTCGCTGTACGGGTTGTTGCCGGCATATCCTCGGGGAGTGTCTCTGTCGGCTTCTTCGCAAGCTTGACGGCCTCTTTGAGCAAATCGATTGCTTGCGTATTGTTCCAAATGTCCTTGGCCTGGTGAACGTACAGCTTCGTCCAGAACTCGCGCTCGTCCGTGTCAGGTCGGACTCCCCACAGAGGAGGCGGCGCTTCCAGGTTCAGCGCTTGGAATAGGGCACAGTATAGCCACGGCAACCGCTCCATGCCGGCCACTGCAGCCATTTTTGCTCCCTCCGCATCGCCCACCTGAAGCTTGGCGAGAACCATTGTCTGCTTGATGTAGGTATCATCCGTCTCGTCCGCCACAAATTCGCCAGTGTTGAGAAACTCAATGAGCCACTGCGCTTGACGTGCTCGTATTGCCAGAGTATGAATGAAATACTTCATACCATAAGGATCATTCGGGTTGAGACTGAAGAGAAGCTTGGCCCACTCTAGAGCCGTCCTATACGTGCCCTTGCGGATGAGGCTCTTGAGATACGTATATCCTGCCAGCCAGAGCTCGCGGTTCTCGGGGCGGCGGAAGTCCAGTCGAGCCTTGCCCTGCTCCAATTTCTGTCTAAAAGCGGATGTCGTGGATCGACCGAATGTGAAGAGTGCTCGCTCGCAGAGGTCTGCAGCTAGTGACTGATTCTGGTCCTGAATGGCAACCTTGCTTACTTGGAGCAAAGTCGAGATGTGATAGGGATACCGTATCAATAGATTCACCATCTGCATGGGGTCGCCAAGCTGAACGCAGCTGAAGAACATGATCTGAACGTTGTCGTAGGCCTTCTCGTGGACAAAGGCGAACTCGGTAAGACCATCGGCGCCTTTCCTGATCTCCTTCATGACCAGGCCCACGGCAGTAGCGCGAGGCCACGTATCCTTGCCTTGAATGAATACATTACGTCGCAGCGATATCTCAGGCAGCTTCTTGCGTGGGTCCCCCCGAAGCGCCGTCTCCAGATCGACCTGCTGAGTCGGGCCTCGTTGTCGGCGCGCCGCCTCCTGCTCGGCTCTCTCCTCATCTTGGGCAGCTTGGATGGCCTCCTTTCCGAAGAGAGCTCGCATCTCGTGGATCGCTCTCAGGTATTGAGTGTTGATCTGCAACAGGTCGTCGATATCGCGGCTGCGTTGGGCAAGGTTGTCCGAGGCATCGGTGCTAGCATGGCGGGCTATATTGAGCTCCTGAAGAGCCCGATCAATCTCATCCTCCTTGTCGTCGGTTGGTTTGGGGGATTCGTCCTGGGCCGCAGCCTTCTTGGCCTTCTTCTTCTTTTTCTTGTTCTTCTTCTTCGCAGGCTGCGGCACTACTTCCGGCTCGGGCTCCGGCTCGTCTTGCGCATCATCAGACTTCTCCTCGTCGTCTTCATCATCGTCATCACCGCCGAGAGCTGCAAACAAACTCTGTCGGGGCTTGATGGGCGCGGGCTCGGGTTCCTCTTCGCTGGACTCGTCTGCGGTGGCCTGGGCTTCTTGGAGCTGTTCGAGCTCCCGCTGCTTTTGCAGCTTGCGTAGCTGACGGCTTGACATTGCGCAATGATTCAATCGGCGCCAGCTTCTCAGTGGTGAGGTAAGTAATGGAGGGTAATTATTGTTGTCGTGGGGGTTTTTTCTTCAGAATTGTTTGCCGACAGTGGCAGAAGTCTTGTGTGCCTACTAGAGGTTTACAGGCAGAGTGCGTCACGCCGAAAACGTGTCTGTCTGACTGATGTGCATGACGTCTGGCGGGGTGTGGCGGGGCAAATTTTATACATCAGTTCACAACCTATCTCCAGTATCCGCACCAGCGACCTATCTCCGGCACCAGCAGGGCAAATACACTTAAGAGGTGTCCGATCCAATTGACGTGAGACTTTTTCAAGCCGGGTGGTGTAATGGCCTAGCTTTCATGGCTTTGTCCGCATCCTTCACTTCAGATTCTGCCAACATTCTCACAATAGGATGGGTGAATAGGTGCACTTGAGAATTGGTGGTTGGCGTGATTGCATTCGATGATGGAAGACCCAGAGTCTATCCACGTCGCCTGATTCTAGGTTCTACCACCAAAAGAAATCCTCTTATTCTCGTACCTTCTCCAATTCTGATCGCTTGAATTCAGGCCATCAGGGCACTCATGCTCCCTTTCAAATGCCAGGTAGAAGACCTGTCTCTGCTATCATATCGTGTTGTTCCGGGTTGTCCCCCGATCCAACGAGTAAACGAGAAGTCAATGCTAGCTACCCACGCCTGATATTCCCTTTTTGTCGTCACCGCGCATTCGTGAGACCGCAGCTCCCATCGCTTGCGGCTACCACTTGCCAAACTCCTTCCGATCCCATGCGTGTCAAAATAGCAGTCCTATGATTCCTGCCCATCTGGCAAAACCAATGCAGAGGACTTGCCTGCCCAGTGCTCCATGGCCAAGGGAATCCGAGAAAAATCGAGAATCGAGGAATGATAATACATCGTATAAAGTGTTGCATGATTGGCATGTCTTGAAAGGACGCATGCTCAATTCAGAATTCGAGTTACGTCCATTGAAATCGTGAGCCCTTCGCCCGATCCGAAATCGCAGTGTCCGGAAACATATTGCTCCAAGCAGCATGCGGAACCGTTCGCGATGCCCTGGTTCAAGAGGCGTCTAGTTCGCAGCCGGAGACGGGGCACCTTGGCCACCACGACCACGGTAGCTGCCTCTTCCACCACGACCGCCACCAAAGCCACGGCCGCGACCACGACCTCTGCCCCGGTAGCCTCTGTATCCGCCGTCGACACTGCCTTGACCGAAGGTCTCCATATTCTTGCGTTGTTCCTCGCCGCGCCATTCACGGCCGCCGGGCTTCTGACCGTTGTTGTCTGCCCGATCTTTAGCCTCGCTCGAGATGTTGTCGAAGAATGATCGGGTCTTGTTGTAGGCAATCGGCGGGTTTGTGCCCGCGACCTCGGGAGCAGGCACTTCGGCTGCAGGTCCGTTGGTAGGAGTCTCGTTCAGAGGGGATCCAGCGATCGCTTCCTTCACCAGATCGTCCTTGTTGAACTTCGCATTGGCTTGAGCGAAGTCAAAGTCCGCATCTGGGACGTCGACCTTAGCCTGGCCCTGACCCTGTGCCGAACCTTGGCGGCCACCGCGGCCACGGCCCCGGCCGCCTCCTGGCTGAGTTGTTCGGGCGGCGTTGACCCTCATTTCATTGACCTTCTTAGTCAAGTTGTCCATCGCATTGCCATTGCCCTGGGGGGCGGCCGGAACTGCAACGTTGCCAGCATTCATGTTCGCCATAGCCAAAGCGACGGCGGCCTTTGCTGCCTCAGTCGCATCGCGGACAGAAGCAGCGGTCGGCGCCGCGGCAGCCTTAGGAGCAGATTGCGCAGCGTTGCTATCGTTCACAGGCACTGGGAAGGCCTTCGGCATAGAGCCAGCCAGAGGAATGACGGGCTGGACGCGGCCGATGTTCTTCGGTCCTGTAGGCACAGGAAGCTCGACAGGCTTGGTGGGGCCAGCTGCGTTCAAAGACGCAGCAGTTGCCTTGACCTCTGCCACAGAGGGCTTCGAGTCGACAGGGGGCGTAGGAGCGGGTGCCTGAAACCCAGGCGGTGGTGCCGTCTTTGGTTCGCTTGGTGCACCTTGGGCGGCCGGGGTGGCGGGCTTCTGCTTGTCACCAGCAGCGCCAATCGGTGCAGGCTTTCCATCTTGAGGACCGGGAGTGCCACGGTTCTCAGGAGCCTGACCAGGTACACCACCAGGACCGTGAGGTCCGCCAGGGCCCGCAGGTCCACGGGGGCCGGGAGGGTAGTTGTTGTAGTTGTTCCACTGTTCAGGGCCGGGAGGGAAGCCTTGGCCCGGGGGACCGGGAGGGAACCATCCTGGCGGAGGAGGATAGGGCATGCCGCCCATGCCAGCGGGAGGAACGGGACCACCGCGGCCAGGACCAGGGGCGGGACCCCATGGGCCAGGTGGGGGATAAAAGTTGTTCTGGAAAGGAGGTTGACCGAATCCAGGCGCGGGAGGCGGCTGGTTGTTGGGTCCCTGGCCAGGACGAGGACGAGCCTGTAATGCGCATCATAATTAGCCATGTTTTGATACATTGTATCAAACAATTTGGGAAGAAGTGACGCTTTGATTCAGAAGGAAGGCAACGGAAATTTCGACATCGTGTAAGTTGCGCTTTTCCGACAAGACGATAAAGATTTACATCCGCAATATTTCATCATAAAATGCGTCTAGGGAGAGTAGGTACGCGGGAGTAATACTTACGTTGACAATGGCAGGGTCCTCAGGCATGGCAGGAGGCTTGTTCTCCTTGATGCCTGGGTGGTCTTCGATCCTCAAGTCTTTGACATCGCTGCCACGGAAAATGATGTAGTCATAAACCTGGTCGGAGGGTGCTATCTCTTCTTCGGGTCTGTTCCTTCGACCCTCGGTTCCGAAGGAGCGAACATTCTCGAGCGAGACGGTAGACTCGTCTGAGTTGATCTCGTGAAGAACGCCGACATATCTAGAGGCGATGAGCAAGGGGACTGGGGAGCAGTGCAGAGTCCTCCAAGTCCTTACCGAATGTCGCTCTTGGAGATGAGGGAGATGCGAGATCTATATATACGTGTATGTGGTCAGCAAGGATGTCGAGCGAAATTGCGCTTGGGATTGGGAGGGTCCCCAGGTCTTCGTACCCTAAGAATTCTGACATCTCGGTTATGAGGGTTGCGTAAAAGACGCAACCAAGCTTTGAATTCGCGTCTTTGGGAGAATGGAAAGGAAACAAAAGTCAAGCCGCGAACCAATGCGCTCCTGGAGAAAAGTAAATACAATGCCGGGAAGAGGACGCGCAAGAGGAAGGAAGATGGTATTGAAGGTGGTTGGGGTCGTTGAGAGAAGAGGAGGAGGGAGGGCGAAGCAGGTAAGGTATTTGTGTGGAGGAAAGGTTTGATGGCGAGAGGTGGGAGGACAGCAAGCAGAAAGCGAGAGGCTGAAATCCCCACTTCTCACCGCATTGGGTTGGAGCCCTCCACCTTTGCTCGTTCCTGCCCTGCACCCCACGGCTGAACCTCGGTGGAAGAAGCTCCTGAGCTAAAGAGGTACCTTTTCCCCCTTAGGTACCTCAAGGTAGGTAGGTGGTAGGTACTTTACCTTGGAAGGTGGCCCTGGCTGTTGCTCCTGCCAGGAACGAGCTTCTTCTTCTTTAAGGTTCTTCCGACTCACTCAAAGAGGGGCATGCGACGTTAGTCACAAACAACCTAGATATTGCTATCTCAACCCAGGCATTCCATCTCAATCGTTGCATAAGGTAGGTTCATCGTATCACAGCATTCGGACCACACTTTTCTTACCATTAACAACGAAACTTGCCATCCAAGCGCATGCTGCAAGCTCTTTCAGTGTCATGGACACTCCGAGGCCATTTTGCTACTGTTAACATACAAACCTCACAAAGCACCATGGAACATCGGTTTGCTGCAGAAGTGCATAAAGAAAAGAGCTGACGCACACCTCTCATGGTGGATGGGAGTTGCTTGAGAAATTGTATAATTGCGCTAAGCCTATGCTACCCTTGAGGCTACTTGCTCTCTGAATAACCTCCTCATATCTCTGTCCTTTGCGCAATACGGAATCCAAGTTAGACTTGGTCCGACAGCCCTAGCTATTCAAAAGAATTCCCGCTAGTCTTTGGCAGCCCAAAACCGGCAATGAAGGTTGATATTCTCCATGCATCGTACGTCTTTGTTTCCTTCCAGGTGTTCTGGCCACCAATAATGACCTCGTCGAAAGCCAATTCGGCATATTCAATCCATAGTCAGCACTGGCTTTTACCAACTGCAAACTCTGTTCCAATGCAATAGAGACATATAAAATGTCTTCATTCCACCTCCTCTTTCTGCCTCTTATATCGATTGACTTCGACAGCATCTCTTTCTTCTCTTGTTCAACGCTGCCTAAGCTTTGTCTTCGTCCGTGATCGTTGTCTCGTCGCCCTCTATCTCAAGGATAATTTCGTCAATGATTTCTCGAGTCCAGTCGTTGAGGCTCTTCGGGTCTATGTGTTGATTTGGATCAGTCTCAGCCGAAGCATCGTTCCCAATTGAGAAGATGCCCCTTCTGTCGTCCAAGCCGATAACATGTTCTTGGTGAACCGGTGCTTGCTCTTCCCACGCCGCATCTCCAAGTGCCATGTGTGTTCGGTCCTGAACGTTGCGCTGTCTTGGAGGAGGCAGACATTTGTTGTTCAAAGCCCTGCGACTCGCGTCCTTATACACCGAAAGCGTCGGCCATTCAGCATATCGATCTTGTGCCCTGTCCGTCGTCTTGGTGTACTGAATGTTCCAGCAAGGATCAGCTCCATACAATGGATTGGCAGTGGCTAGATTCGGCTTTGCATCGGAGGTCGGATCTTGAATCGAGGCTGGTTCTCTGTTGGAAGTATGGCCTGAGCCGCCGCCTTCCTGTCGCGCCTTCTTCTGTTGTTCTGTCTTCAACCTAATGACCTGTAACATGGCGGCGTTTAGTCGTATCTTGCGGTCTTTCTCGGCTAGTACAACTTCCAAGTACTCCTCGAATGTGGCAGGGGCAGCAGGCGACTTGCTGAAGTCAAGGCGTTGCATTTCGATCTGCACTCTTGTGAACGCGTCCGTCAACTCCGTTTTGGGGCTCCGCCAGACCTTAGACTGGCAATGACTGGGTACGGCTTGAGGGGGCACTTGAAGAGGCACTGGGGCAAGCTTCGTTAGTTGTCTCCTATCGGCTGCAGGCCCCGTTGGTGCGTTCGGAGGGGGTCGAGTGTGAAAGACGCGACTGTGATAGACTGGGATATGATGCAGCTGTATCTGGCGTCTTCGGTCTGCGGCTGGAGCTGTGGGCGTGCCGGGGGGTATGTCGTTCTTTGATGAATGGATGTGGTCTTTGCAATTTTCGACGCCGTCAAAAGCAGAACTCGATGTCTCTGTTGAGTGTTGGCTTGTGCTGGATGAAGCTGTAGGGGAAGACGGGACGTCTATGACCTTGGGCTGGACTTTCCGGCTGCGTTGTCGCCGCAAGGAAAGTGTCTCTCGGTTGGAGGGCATGATGGTCCTGTTGGCGTTCGTGGAGCATTTTGCCAGTCCAAGGTGGAAAGGACGTCCCGGAATAAACTCCGGAGTGGCACCCAGACTAGTCATTTTGGACGCTTTGAAGGGCTCTGAGAATAAAGTCTGCTTGTCGGCAGTTGGGCGAGAGCGATGCTGCTATGCTGCTATGCTGCTGAAAAGCTATTGTCGGTATGTGGAATAACGAATGGGAAAAGTGTTTTGCTCACGCTCAGAGAATGAAATTCTTTTAATCGTACTCGTAGGTGATGTGATGTTAATCGGCGATGTTGTGTAAATGCGTGAATGGATGGTGAAAGTGATTGAGTGCTCACTCTCTTGGGGAGAGGTGGATCACTCGAACCACTAGAACTGGGGGGATACTCGACGGTGAAGAGTTAGAAGGAGAGGTAGAAATCAAAGGGTTGGAGCCGGAGGCAGGGCAAAGGAAGGGAAGATTCGTGGACTGGAGTAGTGGGAGGTGGGAGGTGGGAGGCATGGTGTGGGTGCACCTTGACTAACGGAAGGCAGGCACCTTCTCACGCACCCTCTCCGTATCGACCAGACGGTCGGCCAAAGGCTGTTCTTCTTGAACCAACTTTGAACAGTCGTTTTGATACTACAAAATGCGATCACAATAAACAGGGCATGGCCTGTAAAGATTCACTGGAAACTCAAGACCCAAGGTCCTTCGAGGACCTCTCGACCTCTCGAGGACCATCTCTTCTCGTTGCGACCAGATACAAAGGCTCTCGAATAATTGTTTCGTGGGAGTACTCGACAGAAATTTCTCGGCAGAAGATGAAGTTGCCAGAAAAATAGACCATGAGGAGACAAGCAAAGACAAAGCCAACAGCAACTCCAAACACTGCGGTGTAGCATGAGTTACACTCGGCTGGGTCATCAGTGCGGTGGATTTCTGAGTGAAAGGGAACTGTTTTGAATACTTGGCCCCCAAGATCCTAGGGCAAATCAAGACCGAGGTCAAGGGCGTCCTGAACAGTCCACCTGGTCTCGAAGGCCGCATCTTCAAAGTCCGTGGTCGCACAACGAACCGTCTCGAGAAAGATCAAAAGTGGCATGATTAAGGGAAACACCAGAGGCCCCAGAGTCAGCATGAGCAGATCCCGATGCCGAAAATCTCCAGCTCCAAGCCCTATGGGGGGCAAGCAAGGTCCTCAAATTCACTGTTAGTTGAGGTGCCATTTCGAGAACCCTGAAGGGACTGTGTCCAGGCGGCTTTGATACAAGAACCAAAGGTCTTGGAAACCTTAAGGCGTCTTCTCAAGATGTTAGAAGTATAGTAGAATTCTGTGAACTACTGGCTAAAATTTCTATAGCAAAGCCATTTGCGCCAATTCATAGACGAGGTGTCGTCACGGGCGGCCAGGACTGAATGACGTTAGTTATTTGTGCCGTTTAAAGTGATGCGCCCGGCCTCCATGCATAGAGAAGCATTATGCACCTACAAGGTACAAACTCAAAATATGCCAATGCAGCAGAACCCCACCCATCCCGAGGCACATCGAGCGGCCGTGCAGTAGCTTCTCAACAACTGCTCCGAAATCCAGCACCGTTGAAGCCCTTCCTATCCCAAGCTTCCCGGGCAGACACAAAAAGTGCATTTCGAAATTCCCAGCGACGACCCCTCGTCTTACTCAGGATAATCAGAAGCCATGGCAGCCAAGATCACGCTCAAGCTGAGCAACCGCTGTAAGTGATTCCTCGCCAGATACACTCCGTGTTGAATGCCCTGAGAAAATTACTTACACGTGTTTCCACAGCACCGAAGCAACCGATCAAGAAGCTTCCCGAGTCTATCGAAGTCCCTGCCGATGCCACCGTCGAGGATGTCAAGCACCTTATTGCTCGCCAGGCAGGGTTCAGCGACTTCAACCGCGTCGGGCTCTTCGACCCCTCGACCCAGAAGACTCTGAAGAACCGCAAGGCACAGATTAGCAGCGAGGAGGCTGTTATCTCTGCCGGCCAGGTGTTGGTCAAGGATCTCGGTACGTTGCTGTCCAACGCCCAGTCCCAGACAGAGGCGTTTGAAAAGAACATAGACGAGACATCGGAACTGACTCCTTTCTCTGCGCAGGACCCCAATTGGCATGGAGCACCGTCTTCGTGATCGAGTACCTCGGACCCATCCTCATCCACATCGCCGTCGTCGGCCTGCGCCCCTACATCTACTCGGGCCCCGGCGCCAAGAAAGCCCTCTCGCCGACCCAGCTCCTCACCCTCGCCATGTTCCTCGGCCACTTCCTCAAGCGCGAATACGAGACCCTCTTCGTGCACAAGTTCTCCGCCAACACCATGCCCCTCCGCAACATCTTCAAGAACTCCTTCTTCTACTGGGCCTTTGCCGGCCTCCTCAGCGCTTGGCACGTCTACTCGCCAACCTCGCCCACCGCCCTCGCCCGCAACGACGCCGTCGACGTGATCGGCACAATCCTCTTTCTTTTCGGCGAGGCCTCCAACGCCATTGTCCACCTCAACCTTGCCAGCCTGCGCTCCCGCGGCGGCACCGAGCGCCAGATCCCACGCGGCTACGGCTTCTCCCTTGTCACCTGCCCCAACTACATGTTTGAGATTCTCTCGTGGATCGGCGTCATCATCACCAGCCGCAGCTGGGCTGTCGCCGTCTTCATCATCATCGGCGCTGCCCAGATGGCTCAGTGGGCCAAGGGCAAGGAGCGCGCGTACCGCAAGGAGTTCCCCGAGACATACAAGAAGAAGAAGTTTGTCCTGCTGCCCGGCATCTTCTAGATTGTGGGATAGTCTACATCCAATGGTATAGCTTGATCGCGCTGGCTGTACCACAAGCTGCCGACTCCTTTCACGAGATGATATCATGGCGAATGGTGACGTTTGATGTGTATCAAGAAGAACTCAGAGATATTTAGTACGGAAAGGCGTCAAAAGAGGAGGGTAAAAGTTTCCAAATCATCAAACTTTGTTGTTCATATTTCAGTCCATTTCGTGAATAGGTCATCATCGTCGTTCAGTCGTAAAGAAGAAAGGTATCGTGTCTGTCCATCACCGCCAAAAGCAAATCACAGTGTCGAAATCGATGTCGTCTCAGACCCCTTTGCGCGGCCATCCGTCCCAGTGCTCGACTCCGCCTCAGTCAAACTCTGACTCTCCGAACAATCCTCATGCCCCCCATCAATCTCCATATCAACAAGCCCTTCATGCTGCTGCTGCTGCTGCTGCTGCTGCTTCCTCATCTTCCCCTTACCATCACCCTCCTTACTCACATCACCACCATGCCCGTCCTCTCCCATCCTCACATCCCCCTCCCCATCCCCGACCTCACTCCCGCTCCAGCTCCCACTCCCACTCCAACTCCCCTCGCTCCCACAACTCTCACACCCGCTCCCGCAACTCCCCTCCCTCACGAGCCGTAACGTCTCCTCGAGCACCAAGAAATCCCGCTCCAGCACCTCGGCCCAGTTCTGCACGTTCCCCAGCTCTTTCACCCTGCGCGCCGCGTCCCCCGAGAACTTTGCCAGCTTGTCGTTCTCTTTCCGCAGCGCCTCCGTCGCGCGCACGACGTCGCGCTCCTGCTTGTCGAGCGCCGCCGCGTTAGCGTGCAGCATCCGCGCGCGGGTCTGCAGCTCGCCGTCGAGCATGTTGCCGATGGAGGCGACGACGGCGGCGCGCGCCTCGGAGATGTGGTGTTGTTGGTCTGGGGAGGGGAGGGTCTGGTGGAGGGGTTGTTGGGGCGGTGAGGATGCTGATGCGGCCGCCGCCGAGGTGGAAGAGGCGGGGGCCGGTGGTGGTGCATGTTGCTGTTGTAGTTGGTCTTGTTGGGCGGCGCCGATGAGCACGTTGTGAGGGGCCGCGGGGCCGGAGACGGAGGTGTTGGAGGACTGCGAGTGCTCTGCGCGGGAGGCGCTGGATATGCTGGGGTGTTGCGATGTTGAGGTCGTTGATGAAGACGGGGCCGGGGGAGGCGGCGGCTGCGCGTTCCTCCCCGACCAGGATGACGATAGCGAGGCGAACATGACGGCGGTGAGTTGTTGAGTCCTTCTGGTGTACGGTATATGGTACACGCGCGTGTAAAACACTCACGCGCAGATAGGGCTGCCTACTTCTGGATGAGAATATAGGAATGGGCTCTTGCGTGTACCTTGTAGGCTTCCGGTTCCGTGGTGTGGATACGAAGAGAGCTCTCGAAAGGATCGTGAGCTAGGCAAGTGTGGGAGAATATGCGGGTGGCGGGGGAGAAAGGTAAGGTAATCTGCGCTTCTGCGTAGCCACGTAGCCTTGGATCTCCAAGACTTTTGCGCGATCTACCTACCTAAGGTACAGCAGGGATACACTAGAGGAATCACCGGCGGTGCCTCGATCAGGTAAGTCGTGGTGACGGCGAATCAGAGGAGGGAACGGGATCGGCTGATAGCTCCCCGCATGAGATGGCGGGGTAGTGGGGCCGGTCGGTCCCGGAGGATCAAGTATGAACTACACGACGTCCTATCCAGGCTATTCTTTGAGACTCGACAGCTAGAGTGTTCCCCTATAGAGCCTAATCTGTTGACCACATCGAGTCTCGCGCGCGGTATAGGAAGAACTTTGACTTCAAACAAGCCCATCCATTTATTGTAGTCTCACGTCAGCGCTTGAGAATCATAGATTCCCAATTCGTCTTTCTGTCCCACTTGAAAGACATGATGCCGGTAGCCGGATTATAAACGGGTCTTTGGTATGAGGCGTACCTGAAATTGGCAAGACTAGCAGCTGGACTACTATCACGTTGACGTCGAAATGTCAACCCAACGGGCACTCGCCATTCAGATAGTCAGTTTTCTCGGGTTAGGACCTGATGTGGAATAAAAAGGACTCCTTTTCTCTACTCACATACCTCCTTGTCTTCTATCTTCTATCTTCATCGGCCTACCTTCTTTTTCGTTCCCATACCTGATCGAGAACTGTGAAGCTCATAGTCTTTCGAATCAATACCGCCAACATGGTCTCGCTTTACAATGCCTCCATCCCCATGATGCTCAAATATCTGGGCAATCTCAAAGTCATCCTCACAAAAGCTGAACAGCACTGCATCGCCAAAGGCCTCAACCAAGAAGAGATGATCAAGTTTAGACTCATCGAGGATATGCGAAGGTGAGCTTCAACACTCCCCAGCCCCTGTCTCTCTCACCCAACACCCCCCTTTTCCTCTAACACATCTCTATTCCAAATCCCCATGTCGGCAAACAGATGTCCCAAAAATCTCCAGCTAACCAAAACAACCCCCAAATGCAGCCTCGACTACCAAGTCCAATCAATCTCCAACACCGCAAAATTCCTCGCCACCCGCGTAGCTCGAGCCCCAGACACCTACTTCCCCGACGACGAAACCACCTTCCCCCAACTTCAATCCCGCGTCGACGCCACCGTCGCCATCCTTGCCGCCCTAGACCCGGAAACCTCCATGCCCGCCGGCCGCGAAGACGACGAGATTCTGATGGAGACGAAATCCATGGGAACCTTCCGCTTCACGGGCTACTCGTACGTCGTCCAGTACGCCTGCCCAAACTTTCACTTCCACCTCGGCTCTGCCTACTGCATCCTCCGCCATCTTGGGGTGCCCCTGACGGCCTTTGATTACCTCGACACGCAGCGAGATCTGTTTGTCAAGGTCGAGGAGAAGAAGCAAGAAGAAGCCTGAGGTATCATTTTCATAGAGAGGTGCAGGATTATTGTTGCCGGCGTCGGCGAGGATTGCATCTGGTTTGAGAAGGAAGCAGCCGGCCTGATGAACCACTTTCCCTGTCTCGTGATCAGAGGGACATGTGCCTACGCCGACTCCCAGAAGAACGATTGATGGCAATGCTACGCCTCGGCCATGGCCGCTGCGTACGCTCAGGAGCTCTTGACCTACGTGTCGGTCGCGGGAGTACAGGAGACCAAGAGAGTATTAGACGTGCTTCACTTGGGTCACTTCTTGCTTTGTTCACTGGGATCAGACTAGTAACGTACAAGATTGAATGATGGTGGAATACGTTCCGACTGTGAATAGTTGAGCAATAGATATATGACGCGGAGAGACCACGGTTGTAACAACAACTGCCAGAATATGGCCTGGTTGAGTGCAGTTAATTTTCACTCGAAATTAGAGTTCTGATTAAACGACTTCCAGGATCAGACGTACTTCATAGCCAAGACTTATTTCCAAATCCAGGTCTTTCTTGACGGCGAAATTGAGGTATTTTCTAACTTAGAAAAATATGAGATTTACCTACTTAAGTCACCTCAGAAAACCATGATGGGTTGTGCCATAATCTCAAACAGCTAAGCTACATCGACTTCGTCACGAGAGCCTTTCAACCTCCTCAAGCAATGTCTTTGCAGCAAGCTTCCCGAGATTGTTTGACGCTAATGGCGAATCTCCAGTAAGAAGAAGACGATCTCGGTGAGTAGCACCAGAAATATCCTTGTTGAGGACCGTGACACCGAGATTGCGAAGACGCTCGCCCACGAACCATTCCATCTTGCCAGGGATATATCCAATATCAACATTGGCGCCCTGATCCAAAGAGTCCGGAAACACATCTACTGCGTAGCCGTTGTATATGAACTCACTTCCCTCTGGCTTACCAACATCGGCAGCAAGCATACTTGCTGGACCGTGACACAGAGTTATGAAGAACCTCTGACTGTTGTGAGCCCATCGTAGAACTTTGCCGACAGTCTCGGAAAAGGGAATGCCGTTCAGGACCCCGTGTCCACCGGGAATAAAGACAGCGAGATAAGGAGTATCCTTGGTGAACCCTTCACCCCACACGTCGTGGAGGTTGAGTGGACTACGGATCTTTTCCTTATACTTGTCAAAGATCTCCTTCACCGCAACATCCTCTTCCGGAAAAGCCCACATCTCAAACTTGACTGGGTCTCCCGAGATTGTCGCAATATCGATATCGAAACCAGCGGCGTCAAGGTGGATCATGGGCAGAAGCATCTCTACGGGATGGTTTCCTGTCGAGAAGAACTCGCCACCGGCCATCTTAAGATATCGTTCTTGAGTTGCAATGAGGAGTACTTTCCACTTGCCACCGTTATAGGCGTTGGGATAGTCGGCCCCATCGAAATCGGTCTTGGGCGATGTGTACTTGGTCAAAGAGAAAGGCGATGGAAACCAGGCATCCGCCTCGGCCCGATCCCGTATAGGAGCGCGATCTGACGCGTTTAACATTGTGAGTGGTGGGACTTTGTTGAGCTTGTGGGGGCAACTGGAATCTTTGGTAAACTTTTGAGATGAAGGCGAGAGACCTAGGAAACCAGGAACCAAGCTTGTTCGAAGGGTAGGAAGCCTGCTTCTTATACCCGATTACCACACAATTGGGTTTGCTTTTACGACCATGATCAGAAGGAATCACGATCACTACCTACCTTAAGGTTTGTAGTTGAACCTTATCATACCACTATGCCGATACGGTTAAGATAAGTGCCCGTAGTGGGCATCACGTGGTGACGTCATCGGCCACTATATGCCGTAGTTCGAGAGAGGGGTGAATATACTGCCCGCTTACATTGTCATGTAAGTCAGATGGAACCCCCGCGTCTTCGGACTCTAAAGTCAGCCAAAGTACACGAAAGCCCGCAACCTCCGTCAGAACTATACATCACAACAGTACGGCGACCCTTCGAAAGCCTCAGAGAGTTTCATCAGCCTGCCAAAGACGTCGTCAGCGTAAACTTAGCGTATGTACATTGTTAAGGCATAGCCGGGTATTATTCTAGAAACTAAGTCATTTAGGATCCCGTTCTTTTAAATATGCTTACCCTTACTGGTTTGTTAATACGAGAGCGGATAGGATCCCGAGTTGTCCGGTAGGTATGGTCGTATAATAGAGACATAGGCGTGTTTCGTCCATAATGCTTAGCTCGAGCCAAAAGACATACGGTAAAGGGCCACAAGCTGCCTGAATCACATGTTTTCTCAAAGTCAATCTCAGGGTGAACCTTTTGCTCGTTACGTTTGCCTATCTGCTAATAGGCCAAATCTACTATACAGCTGACAGCCATAGTTGATGTGTACGCGTGGCACATGAACTCGTAGCGGCCTTTTCTCTGGTGCCCGCGCTCCCCATATTCTGTATGCAGGGAGATGGCATCCACTTTGCTTCGTTACTATAACATTACATGCGCCCCTTGACCTGCGTAGTGGTCCGAGACGTGTTCTTTTTCAAATGAGTGTATGGCTACCATCCGTGAATGAGTCCGACCGTGACGCCAATGCTATGCGCGAATGAAGGAATGAGACAAAATGCGGTGCGGTTGTTGGTCATCCAGACCACCGTATAAACAAAAAAAACAAGATGGATCTACTTTGATTGCGATCCGTACTTTTTGCCCCAAAATGTCCGGCGAATCCAAGGTGTAGTGGCTCTGCGCTTCGACTAGAAGGCAACTTTGCTACCGTTGAGTCGGAGTGGCACCGGGCCAGGGCCGAAGCCGTTAGGGCTAATGACTGATGATGGTGTCATGGCACCGCCATCGGACGAGAGCGATGACATGGAAGACATGGTGAAACTAGCGGCCGAGCTGTTGGTCATCGTACCGTTGCGAGACATTGAGAGGCCACCCATAGATATGAGAGCGTCCGCGCGCTCAAAAACGCCGCCATTGAAGGCCGAGGCAAAGGATGCACTCTGCGGAGTGGAAGGAACTGTCGCCTGGACAGCAGGGCCCAAAGCTGCGCTCTGAGGGGTCATTGGCAACTGCATGGGTGCCAAGCCTGGGCCACTGTTCGGGCTGAACATGTTGGAGTTCGAAGACTGTCGTAGCAAGTAGCCCCAAGGCGACTGAACAATGGTATCCGTTGCTTGCTTCATGGCATGTTGGATAGGACGTAGTCGGTTCCTGGTATCGGGTGGAAGTGGAAGACTGACTTCACTGATCGCCTTGCGAATGTGATCTCCAAATTCATACCACGAGTCCATAAAGTTGCTGATCAAATTTCTGAAGGCAGGTTGGTTCATTAGACCAGGCTCTTTGAGTTTGATTAGTGACAGGCGACTCTGCAGCATCTCCGTCTGCTGCAGTGCCGTGCTGCATCTGCTAATAAGAGCCTTCCACCACTTCATTTCGTGTTCGGGTGCACGACGTCCCATTGCCCTCTTCGCGAGGACCGACATGTGATGCTGGAAAGCGGGTAAAGTGAGTGAGACAACCTTTGACGATTCCCGCAGGGCGAGGAAAATTCTCTCAAAGTGTCTGTCGTCCTCGGTGAAATCGGATATGCCACGCCCCCCCGATGAGGCCGACGCAAACGATTCTCCTGACCGTGGCGTTGCGGAAGTGAGCATTGCTGTACGGCTTGCTACGTTTCCATTCATACCGTTCATGCCATTCATACCGCTGATACCGTTCAGGTATGGAAGGGGCACGTCTGTCGCAACTCTGAGGTTGCTCGGGTTGTGCATAATAGGGCCGGGTCGTGGTCGCTGGGCCAATCCAAGCCGGTCAGCGGTAGGCGTTATGGAGTTGTCGCGCGAATGAGGTTTGATCGTGTCGCTCATGTTCATGGCCCGCGTAGGGGGCTTGGTCAAGCCAGCCTCTGGTGTCAGCGCGGCAAGAGTACATCTGATCTCCATAATGCTATTATAGATGAGCATCAGTAGAGTGCGGATGTAGCGCGGATCTCCGTTATCGATAAATGAGTCGATATTGCCGGCGAGGAGGGTGCAGACATGTGTATAGGCCCCAACCAGAGTCTGGCAAGCCCGGTGGACGTTCTCATTGTCGCGGCCCGCCATCTCGTCTCCCACCACCATGGGGTCGTGCTTCTGAATCTCCTGCTCCAGCTCCTCCACATGCGAATTCGTGTTATAGAAAACAATCTCGAGACTAGATCTTTTGGAGGAGCCATCGCTCGTCAAGCTCATGAGCATCTGGATCATGGGATGAATCTGAAACACGGCATACAGGATGCCCTTGGCGGCCTCGAGAATGGGGTCGTAGAACTTGGACTCGCGTCTGCGTTCAGGGAGAACAGAGAGTCTTCT
Source organism: Colletotrichum costaricense (assembly GCF_030867565.1). Classification (NCBI taxonomy): domain Eukaryota; kingdom Fungi; phylum Ascomycota; class Sordariomycetes; order Glomerellales; family Glomerellaceae; genus Colletotrichum; species Colletotrichum costaricense. Next base: position 1,474,012 of record NW_026848232.1, on the reverse strand, counting down.
GACGTAAATCGGACGCTGGAGAAAAGGTTCTGCAGGGCTGTTGGGGCTCTTGACCGACATGCTGGGGGGAGGCGGCTGCATGGCACTACCATGGCTCAGGCCTCTGTAGTGACTGAAGCGGTTGTTGGCCTGGGTCTCGTCCAAGGTGCCGAGCTGAGTAGCCTTCTGAGATACCACGCCCATGCGTCTTGCTCGAGATTCGGGGCGTTCTCCGCGAGTTGCCTGCAATAACGTCTCTGAGTTGCTTCGGAGTCGCTCGTTGACATTTCCTATGGTCAACGGCATAACACCAGGACGGCGGACAGCTGTGTTTTGCTGAGACAACCCTCGGTAATGCGACCGATTCGGAATAGGTGGAGGCCGAATCAGGTTCGGGGATCGAAGATCAGGCACATCGGTACCATTGACCTTGATAGGAAACCGACCGCTCACAACTCGCTTGATCGGTGGCATACGTGGGGTTTCCACGCCTTCGCTGGATTCTTCACCGGCTGTGTCTGACTCTGCACGACCGTTCATGGCATGTTGCCTTAGAAAGCGCTTGATGTGTGCAGTAACAGCCACCTCGGTGACTTCGCTTTCTTTCAGATAGCCCTCGTTTGGCGGGCTGCTTGCTTGCACCTGCAGGACCTCGCGAGGCGGAAATGTGATTGGGTTGCCATCGAATTTGAGTACTTGCAACGAAACCATGTCGGACAAAGCAACGGGCAGCTCTTCGATCCGGTTCTTCTGGACGGAGAAAACCTTCAAAGATGCAAGCTTGACAATGTCAGGGGGAAGAGCACGAAGCTTGTTTTTGCTCAGATCAAGAATCTCGAGTGATCTCAGATCGCAGAGCTAGTGGTATTGGTCAGAATCTGCCAGAGTCCCAATGATGTATTTGCCAATAGAGAAATACTGACCGGCAGCGGAAACTCCCTGATCTGGTTGTTCCGCACATTGAGGTATCGTAGAGATGTACATTCGGAGAATCGAGCTGGGAATGAATTGACCTGGTTGTGTGATAGGGCGAGACTACAGAAACGCGTCAGAAAAGGAGCCCAGAAAGACAAGAAGGCATGCGAGGTGTACGAACCGCTCCAACTCATTCTTGATAATATCAACAACCTCGTCTGGGAGTTTCTGAATGCCCTTGCGGCTCAGGTCGATGGTGACGCCGGGTTTCAGTTCGTTGCTCACGGCACTCGCTTCGGCGGCCTGCGACTCGTTCTCGTGAAGTGCACTCTGCATTGCATCGCGGGCGAGGGCGATGACTTGGGCTGAAGTCATAGGCGAGGAAGCCGAGAGGCTCGCGCCGGTAGAAAGATTTCGGAGATCCTTGGGCATCGGCGGGAGGGGAGGCGGGGGAGGGATGTTGCCGAGTGCTGCATCTTTCTGGAGTTGTCGTCGACCTTGGGCGGGATTCTCGGGCAAGCCGCGAGGCATCGGCGGCCCCGATGGCCTGTCTGGCCGTTCCATTCGTTCAACCATGGTGAACTGCCGACGGTCGACAAAAGAAGGCTGGGAGAGGGCGAAGAGTGACGGTTTTCTATTGTTGTCGCAGACTCGAAGGTTTGGGTCGACTGCAGCGTTTCAGGGTCCCCTTTGAATGTTGGATGGTCGGCCGTGGGTTGGTCGGGACCCTCAAACAATTGGAGACGGAAGCCGGGAGTTTAAGCCAATGGACTTTTGGAACAGGACAGGCTGAGCTGCAAGACGCGCGAGATCATCATGAAGAGTCGAGCATTCGTTGAAGTAAGTCGCGACGAAATCGGTGGGAGCAATGATGTTTTTTTTGCGGGTAAGGTAGGCCAAGGTTGGGTAGGTGTGCGGTAGAGGAAGAAGGAGGTGGAGGCGGACTTGTGCGATTTGGAAGGAAGTCGCCAGTCGGGGACGAGCGACCGAAGATGGAGCCGAGCCTCCCAAGCGCGGTCAACAGGAGTTGGGCCTGGCACACCTCGCACAGCTAGCAGGCCAGACAGACGGGGGTATCCGTACCTAGAGGCTAGGATACGAGTACAGATCCTGCAGGCGTGGGTGAGGCAAAGTTGGGTTTCTTCGAATGACTGCAATTCGGACTGGTAAAGTAGTTGGACGTAGTTGAGTACTGTAGGTACCTTGGGAGCCTGCGGTGTAGAAATGGCGACGATGGCAGAGGTACGGTAAGTCGGGGTTGGTTACAACTTGCTGGAGGCGTCGGCAAAAGGAAGGAGACATGAAAAAAAAAGAAGGCAGGCAAGGGCTGGCTGGTCGGGTACGCGGGTGCCCTTTCCCTTTTCCTCCAGGCTGTGTCTCTCGTCGCTAGGATGGGTGTTTCCTTGGAAGCAGAATGGAAGAGGAACAGAAGACTGTAAAGGCAGGAACGTTGAACCCGACAGGAACGGAAAAGAAGAGTGGAGATGTTGTCAGGTTGTGCTACGATGAAACTGACATCTTGCCAACCGGAGCTTCTTTTGGGAGGTGGTGGTGGATGGGCAATTGGGGAGAAGGGATGAGGATTATTTCGAGGTCTACGGAGTACATACTACGTACTACGAGGATACGGGGTACGGAGTACCTACGTGGTCACTGTTGTCATTCGCTGGCTTCACGCCCCCCTTGGGGGGAAGTCTAGAGTCGGAGCCGCACGCCCTCTGATGTTATTTGGGGACCAGGGGGGAAACAACCTCAGCCAGTGGGAGAGAGAAACAGTATCCGTAAGGTGCTAAGGTGTTGTCCTCTCTCGACCAGTTACCAGTGACTCCAGTCTTCAACCCAGTACTCCGAACCTACCTGGTAACGTGCTAACCAATGACCACAGATGGCGACGAGAATGGAGGACCGGATCTCAGTCAGTTGGGCGGGAAGGAAGCCAAAAAAGGGGGCGGCGGGGTGGAACCGTGGTGGAACTGCTTCTTTCCATTTCTGGCTCCGGTCGTGGTAAAGATAAGCAGGCACGGCAGGGCACGCTGCAGGCACTCTCTGGGCCTCACATGTGCAGAATGGAAGACTAAGGTACTCCATACAGTCAGATATCCGTCTGCAGAATCCAGACCGAGGTGAGAAGAAGCTCTCCCGTACTACGGATATCTATGCTAAATGCTTAGCACCTTGCCTTAGGTCAGGTAAGGTCAGTGAACCAGCTGCTTTACAATTTGAGGGTCTCTTTTGGGGGTCGAAGCTTGGCGCACAGACTGCTGGCTTTAGCATACTTCCATTGCAGAGGCTTGTGCTTGTACGGATAGATGTCAACATGAATAACCAATGAGAGGGGATATCAACACTCGACTTTATGGTTGGGTATGGGGGAGAGCGGCTGTTTGGTGAAGGGCACGCGAAAGGAGAGGCACGCGACTGGCTGGAACCTGGGACATTGAGCACTGGCAGGAGGGAAAAGGAAAAGATGGAAGGGAAAATAAAATAAAAAAAAGGGAAAGGAAAAGGGCGGGGTGTGTAAAAGTGTAGCGGGAGGCGAGAAGGAGGGGGCGTGGATTTGATACCTTGCCTTAGGTAGTTTTAGTACTGCGTACTCCATAAGGTACCTCACCCACGCCAAAATGCTTCTCCAAGTGAAGGCACGTCGCACGCTGCACGCCGCACTTGCACCATGAGCACCTTAGGTACTGTGAACGCAGTAAGGTAGGTAGAGACTTAGGTAAGGTACGGATACCTCCATAAGGTAGCTTTGTTTCGTAGCGCACCACAAATGCCAAAAATGCAAGGCACATGGACGCATCGCGGCTCGCGGTAGCTTGACTTTTCTTCCTCCCCTTCTTCCTCCTCCTCCCCCCAGATCTCGCACGTTGCACAGTGCTGCAGATGCGGACGGGCGGGAGGACTTGACCAAAGCGCATATGACAGTCTGACAGAACTCTCAACATATCCCCTCCCTCTCCTCGACTAATACTTTTGTACGTAGGACTGACTAACTTGCCTCATGCAGCACATTGTTCTTGTCCCTGCCGCCTCAACGAAACTTTTCCTGACGACATGGTCAACTCGGGCATCAACGTGACACGCCTCGTTTGAAATAAGGCATCGGGTGGCTACACACAACCACCAACTGCACATGGGCCACACACCATGATCGATGTCGAGGACTGTGGCCAGCTGTTCCAGGACACTCGGACGCTTCCACGAACGACTCTGCTGCGGCTTGATGTCACGCCGAGAAACATCTCTCCCAACTGTGCAGATTGTGTGTCACCCTATGATACCCAACAGTCAAGAGACCAGGATCACACCTCGCTCTTCAATGCTCCTTCATCGTACCGATACTCTGTGCGAGACGTATCGACTGGGCCTCTGGGAGAGACAGATGCGGCACTGGCACTGGCGCTGGTGGCCTGCCGCTTGCTGGTCAGAGGTCTAGAACAGATCAAACGGGAAACGACCGGGGCGCACACCCAGACAAGCCAGACTCCCCAGCCCCTGGGAGTATTTCTGGCGCAAAAAGGGCGAGAAACAGAAACAAAGCCAGGGTGCTATTACCGGGAAACGCAGTTTGCACAAGAAAAGTCTTCCGTGTCAGCGTCGCATTCCATTCAACCTCCCACGCGGTTTCTACAACATCTTCTCCAACCCCATGATTTTGGCTTGCTTTGTTGAATCTTATTTCCAAGGGCATGCGGCATGTCTTCGTTTACGGTTACTTCTTCCAAGCTACAGATACACTTACGTAGTATGTACAGAGTAGCAGCCTCCGCACCTACAATACGCACCCTGCCATTTTTCAGTCTCCGTTCGCCCCCACATTCACCCGCACTCAATCTCGCCATCGAATGATCCCTGGCGGCCAGGTTTTTTGTTGCTGAGATGAACTTTGAATCAAGAGGCGCGACAGGCTAGCCTAAGGACAAATGGAAACGAACACATCCAGTTCGCTACTAGGGTGTTACAGAGTCGGGATAGTTCGTATCAATTCACGGAACCCGAGAAGCGATGACGAGAAGGGGGGAAGCTCCAGTATTGTACAACGTGGTTTCGTACGCACATATCCGTACGGAATACGGAGTACAGGGCACAGGCACTTGGGTCTGTACTCTACGACGAGCTATTGGGCGCATCTATGTGTTGATCGGGGTGGTTCTGCTAATATCCATCCGTAGTGTAGGCATCTCTCTCGGTATCTGTATCTGCATCTGCATCTGCATCGTCGAGATTTAAGCTAAGGTAAGAATAAGACTCCTCTTGCAGATCTGGGGCCGTGTGTTCCAACGGCCTGTCAGACATGCCGCTCGGCGTCAATTCCAAGGCAAAGTCTGCTGGGAATAAGCACGGAAATCCCTTCCAAGTTTGCCTTTCGCCTTGCCCTTGCTACCCACAGCGCTCCTCGACCACGGTCATGAAGACCATTAGCCCCGCGCTTCTCTTCACTACTGTGTGGAAAGATCACCGTCCGGAGGTAACGATATTGGAGATCCGGCCCTCGTTTCAATCCACCCAATTGGGTGGTTGCGGCATTCCCACACAATGGGACAGAATTCACGACAGGCACACACACACGCATTACTAGAGGATTGCCGCAGTACATATAGACGCTACCCTACCCTCGAATTCCGTACTATTCAACCTTAACCCTTTTCTTACCTATCCTTTCCTCTATTCTACCCTCTCCCTTATTAAAAAATCGTTAAAATCATAATTTTAATAGCTTATTAATAAGCTAATATTATTATTTAAAAATAATAACTTATTTTTATATATAAGTACTAAGAGTCTTATTATTATAAAAATAATAATAAATATATTAAAGTATTTAAAAAAGCTTTTTAATAAACTTTTAATATTATTTAAAATAATTATCTTCGAATTATAAAAAGAAGTTAAAGTACTATATTAATATAACCCTATTTATTTTATTAATATTAATAATACCTTTTTTAATATAAAATATATTAATAATACTTTATAGCTACGTTATTATATTTTATAAATCGTACTTAATATTAATAAAGATTTTAATATTATTTATTAAGTCTTTTATTAAAATCGTTATTATAAAATTAGTTTAGTTATTAATATTTTAATAAGTATTTTAATTTAATTTAAAAGCTCTTATAGTTTTTAATTAAAGGTTTTTAAATAATTTATAATGAAACTTTTTACTTATTATAAATAAAGTTATTATAATTAAAACTATAATAATTAAAATTATAATATTATTTATAGACCTTAATAATAAGTAATTAGTAATATAGTTATTTTTTTTTATAATAAGCTTAGAAAAATATCTTAATTTAAGTACTAAGTAAGTATTATATTATTTTATTAAAACTATATTCTTATACTTATAACTTAGAAAGAATTAACTTTCTTCGATAACAAGGTACTCAGGCACACACACACCTTAGCACCGTGCCAGACACTTGCGAATGTTTGTGTGCGATTCATCACAACGTGGCCCTGAATCAGCGAGCAATGGCCCCCAGTCCGTAACACTGACGCCCAGCCCGAGCGAGCCCACCGTGGGAGTCTGGGAGAACCTTCACTGCTTGGGAAAAGCGCGCCCGCTGCACAATGCGCCGTCTGTGATCCTACCGATGCTGGCCTTGGGGTCGACTGTTCGACAAAGAGGTAGCGTAGGTATCCCGCCGGCAATGATTATTTCCTGCCGAGTCCTGACCTCCTACGCGATTCCCGTTCCGTGCTATATCGAGTAATAATTATGTTATACGGGGTCAAGCGTTTTTCTCTCCATCCCCTGCCTTGCCTAGTAGTCCTCAATGTCCCAGCTGGGCGGGAAGGGGTGGCCCGGGTTGCGCAATGTTGACAGCAGAGCATCATTTGCGAAGCTTGCTGAAATAGGAAATGGCCGAGAAGTTTGGTCTGGAGACTGGGGACTGGTCGCTTGTTTCTCATTTTGTCTCTACCTGTGCAAACATCACCCCTCGAATCGCCTCATATTGACCCCGTGTGAAGCGGAAGCAAGTACGCGGAGCACTCCTGTCAATTGTATCCACAGCGGCAACGGTTACCCCGTTCACCTTCTTACTTTACCTGCTCCGTGTCCTGGTCTTGGCGACTCCTTCCTGCAGTTGTCCCTGCTTCTTGTTACGAGCCGGAGAAAAAGAAAGGCAATTATCCATTGATATTCAGGGAATCAGCCTACGAAGTATGTCACCCACGGTCCGATGATCTGTTCCGCTTCCTTCGCCCGGCCTCAGAAGGTATAGTACCCATATCTGTAGGTTCGCACGTGCCCTTGAGTCTCGACAACAAACGCAGCAAAGGAAATGTCACTTCTGCCACCCTTGCAGCCTTAGGCCTCCATGTCATTGGTCAGCCCTGAGATCCATTTCTGAATCTGTTGTCCGTTCGTAGCTTCGTTCCATGAACCCGGTCTGCATCTCCATGCCCTTGCTTGCCTCTCTTTTGAAGAAGCACAGCCACGCGTGACAGCAGCCACTTGGACTAGGTATCCGTACGTCTATCAGAATCTTTCGGAATTCTCACATCGACCCAATCGATCGGTTTATGGTCCGCCGGTGCGCACAAGGTACACCCACTGATAAAGCCGAAGTTCTCGCTCCGCTTCCCGTCTGAGGGTATTCGGACAGGCCGGCTTTCCAAGGCCCACCAAAGGCCTAACGCCTGACGGACCACCTCCGGACCCGAGCTCGATCATGACCACATCCGGGCCCTCTTCTTGGTCTAGTGCAACCTTATGCTTCCGTGCCCTGCAATAGAAGCAGTCCAGAAGCTCGGCCAAGCATAACCCCATCGAGACTAAGACACCAGTCCTGTTCACGTCAGGACGACACCCCTCATCAACTCTCGACAACGCATCGCCATCATGCCTCCTCTGTCGCGCTCCAACTCATGCGTTGATATAGACTTCACTCTCAGACGCCAGTTCAACAAGTCGACTTTCAGGTGAAGAACTATTCCTCGTCCCATCGCCGAGTTCACAAATTACATTCATGGCACGTACCCGTGATCACGCAACACCAACTGACAAATCCGCCACAGGCCTCAACAGCGTGAAATCATCGTTGCTGCCCTGGACGGTCACGATGTCTTCGTTCAGGCCGCGACGTCGTTCGGCAAAAGTCTTTGCTTCCAACTCCCTGCCTGCATTGACCAAGGGAGTAAGTACCCGAAACTGCTCCGAGCTCGCATGCACGCGTCGTCGTCAACTAACGTGATCTCACTGCGGCAGTCACCATTGTCGTTTCGCCACTGCTCAGTCTCATGGTGAGGGGTATACCTTGCAGCCTTACTCAAGCGCGACAGCTGACAGCTCCGTCAGATGAATCAGGTTGAAGCACTGCGATCGGCGGGCATCGATGCCAGCTCCCTCAATAGCAACACGCCGCCCGCTGAACGAGATCGCATCAATCAGGATCTCGCTAGTGGCCATCCGCGCATCAGACTACTTTATGTGACACCGGAGCTATGCTCAGGGGATTCCTTCAGGAGACGGATCAAGCTGGTCCATGAGCAGTGTGAGTTGGCACGCATTGCAGTCGACGAGGCTCATTGCATCTCAGAATGGGGTCACGATTTCCGGAAAGACTTCAAAAAGCTTTCATGGTTTCGAGAGACGTTTCCCAAGGTGCCCATCACATGCTTGACGGCAACAGCAAACCCCACGGTTCGTCAGGATCTGCTTAAGACGCTTGGTCTCCTAAAGCAACCTGAAAGGCTGAAGAGTTTCGTCATGACTGCTCATCGGCCCAATCTACACATTGAGATCCGATACACCAAAGACCAGGAGGACGATCGCCTATCTAACTTTCTAGCTTGGATACGTGGGGTGTACGAGAGGAGAAGAACAGAGCCGCGCAAGTCAGAGTTGGAGGCCGGTGGAGAGCGCCTGGACAACGTCTCTGGAATTATATACACCATATCAAGAGATGAGTGCGAGTCACTTGCGGCGGCACTCAGAGACGAAGGTGTAGGCGCGATGCCCTTCCACGCAAAGCTTACCAAGGAAAAGAAGGAACAAACGCTGGCCCGCTGGGTAAGCAATGAGCCTGGCTACGATATTATCGTGGCCACGACAGCCTTTGGCATGGGCATTGACAAGAACAATGTCCGGTTTGTTGTACACTGGCGGTTGCCCAAGTCGTTTGAAGGTTACTACCAAGAGGCAGGCCGCGCAGGCAGGGACGGGAACGCAAGTTTCTGTTTTCTGTACTACAGCCGAGAAGACTTGGAACGCGTACAGAGTATGATCAGAAAAGGGAACCGCGATGGATCGAACTGGGAGGCTCAGGCCAAGAGCCTGCAGAAACTCGCCCTTTATTGCGAAGACACAACGGCCTGTCGGCATGCGCAGATTTGTAGATATTTTGGCGAGAGCGAAACGCCAAACTGTGACTTTGCCTGTGACTGGCACAAAGATGCCCAGGCTCTCCAGAGGCGGATGATGCGCGGCTTGGCGGATGAGGAATGGGTCAGTACTCAGGCTCAGATTGGCGAGTACGACGGTTACTACGATGAATACTGAGGATGAGGATGGTTATGGTCCAATATGATACCCCGCTACCGGCTGCCGAACAGCAAAAGGAAACAATGAAATACATGATTGATGAGACGCATTTTACCGCTGGCCTGTGGCAGACTTACGGAGACTTAAATGAATTGGCGGTGGAAGTTTCACTCGATGGGCTTATTATCATGATTCTAATAATTCCCCATGTTTTGGGACCTACATATCCAAGCTTACAAGTGTTGAGCTTCACCCTGGTGGGAGTTGACGATCTATTTCTGAGGCCAAAGTCACTATTCCGAGGTTGCGCTACATTTCAGGACCAGCAATTATTAATGACGTCTGCATGCATCAGGCCAATCACCTTAGGTGCCAGTTATTAAACTAGAAAAGGCCGTCTAAAAATCCGACAGAGCCACGGTTGACTATCCATATTCAGTTAGATACTAATGATTTTGGAGATATTGAATACCTTGTCTGCTTGGTAAGTTGGTAAGTTGCCCGGCTCAAAGTCATACTTTTTCCCACCGAAGCTTCCGGCTTAGCTCCCGTGCCGGGTCGAGGACGGCGAGGGAAGGACTGGGACGGTCGTTGATGTACCTACGTACCTCGGCCGAGGTCAGCTCCAGCGGACGGGGGTTGCATTTGGAATAATGGCCCTGTTTACGTCAATTTGTCACAGTTTTTTTTTATGACGGATGACGGACGATGGTTGATGGTTCCCTTCTTCATCATTCGCAGATTGGACACCGAAGAAAGAAAAACAAACCCTGCAAGCTGCAACAATTGCGTATTTGGGGAGATGCCCGCCGGGCTTCAGCTGTACGGTGCTTAGTTATCAAGCCAAATTCCACGGCTTTCTCCAGCGGGGACCCCTTTTTTTTGTTGTGAACATGGGCGGTTGATTGGTGATGATTCATCCCCATGCATACCCATTCCATTTTCTGTTCAACAACGCTTTTGGACAACAGCACCACCTCACCACACTATTCCGTACTCCGTACACTACACTAAGCCTACAGATACAGATACACATGTCACACACACGCATCCATCCATTATTCTAGAGCAGCCATAGGAATACCTACCCTGACGTCGCGCGCAACCGACTAACCCCGGTACGCCTAATTTGAGATCTCCCCCAATCCACAGACTCACTCCTCCCCGACTCGCCGAACAGCAACAAACGCCGCCGAGGTTCTGGACACGAGAGAGAAGAAAAAAACTTACATCAGCTCCATCCCACCATAAACCCATTTCCGCGTCCGTCGTGCCACACACGTGTACATGCACACACGCACCATACTATAAGCTGCATTTGTCAGATACCGGTAGCGTAGGAAGTTGCGCATCTAGAAGCATATAAGACGTCACTCAAATCGGCCCCACCACCGTACATATCGGAAATCGATTATTTACTCTGCCCCCCTCCCCCTCTTCCTCGCTCTGCTTCCTTCGCCCCGCGATTCAGCTCCCCATGCAAGCCCTCTACCGCACATCTACCGCAGCAGCATCACGAGCAGCAGCAGCAGCACCCACACGGCTCGTATCCATACAGAGGCACCTCTCTTCCACAGCGCGCACCATGGCTCCCATCACAAAGGAGACCGACTACCTCGTCATCGGCGGCGGCAGCGGCGGCCTCGCCTCGGCGCGTAAAGCCTGCGGCCAGTTCGGCGCAAAGGCCCTCATCGTCGAGGGCGCCAGGCTGGGAGGAACCTGCGTGAACGTTGGGTAAGTATACCTCAGTCTCTCTCTCTCTCTCTCTCTCTCTCTCTCTCCCTGTCAGGGAATTCAAGCAGAAAAAAACAAATACAACCAAGCTCATGCTAACCCCCCCTCCTCCTTGCTACAGCTGCGTCCCGAAAAAGGTCACCTTCAACGCCGCCGCCATCGCCGAGACGATCCACCAAGCCAAATCCTACGGCTTCTCCGTCAACGAGACAGCCCCCTTTGACTGGCCCACCTTCAAGACCAAGCGCGACGCCTACATCAAGCGCCTCAACGGCATCTACGAGCGCAACCTCAAGAACGACAATGTAGAGTACCTCCACGGCTGGGCCAAGCTCACCTCCCGCAACGAGGCAGAGGTCACCCTCGACGACGGCACAAAGACCCTCGTCAAGGCGAAGAAGATCCTCGTCGCCGTCGGCGGCAACCCCACCATCCCGCCCACCATCCCCGGCGCCGAGCTCGGCACCAACTCGGACGGCTTCTTCGACATTGAGAAGCAGCCCAAGAAGGTGGCCCTCGTCGGCGCGGGCTACATCGCCGTCGAGTTCGCCGGCATGTTCAACGCCCTCGGCTCGGAAACCCACCTCTTCATCCGCCACGACACCTTCCTCCGCACCTTTGACCCCCTGATCCAGGAGACCGTCACAAAGGAGTACGAGCGCCTGGGCGTCAACCTGCACAAGAAGTCGCAGCCGACCAAAGTCGAAAAGGACGCCGACGGTAAGCTCACAATCACCTACAAGGACGCCGACGGAAAGGAGACCTCCGAGGGCGGCTTCGACCACCTCATCTGGGCCATTGGCCGCACGCCCGCGACAAAGGATATTGGCCTCGAGGAGATTGGCCTCAAGCTCAACGAAAAGGGATACATCCCCGTCGACGAGTACCAAAACACAAACATTGACAACATCTACGCCCTCGGTGACGTCACCGGCCAGGTCGAGCTGACCCCCGTCGCCATCGCTGCTGGTCGTCGTCTGGCCGAGCGCCTGTTCGGCGGCGCCGAGTACGCAAAGGCGCACCTCGACTACTCCAACATCCCCTCCGTTGTCTTCTCCCACCCCGAGGTCGGTAGCATCGGCCTCACTGAGCCTCAGGCCATTGAGAAGTATGGCAAGGACAACATCAAGGTCTACAAGACCAGCTTCACCGCCATGTACTACGCCATGATGGAGCCTGAAGAGAAGGGCCCCACCGCCTACAAGCTTGTTGTCGCCGGCCCCGAGGAGAAGGTTGTCGGTCTGCACATTGCTGGTCTTGGCAGCGGAGAGATGCTCCAGGGCTTCGGTGTTGCTGTGAAGATGGGCGCGACCAAGAAGGACTTTGACAGCTGTGTTGCCATTCACCCAACTAGCGCCGAAGAGCTGGTCACGCTGAAATAGAGAGATGCATAGAGAGAGGTCTAGTAAGACTTAGAAGAGGAGGAAAAGATACCAATTCGTAAAATTTCAACTTTAATCTCACGCCTTGTCCTTGAACGCCAACGCTCTTCGTGAGGTGGTTCATCAATTCCTTTTCATCCGAAACGCCGCCAGCTATGGCAAATGCCCATTTTCCTGCCGCCTAGCCCTGAAGTAACATTGGTTGTCCTGTGTTACTACAATTCATCTGTCGATATTTGGCCTGAGACGAATGCCTGAGAATTCGTGTGCTGTTTGACCACGAATGTAATGCCGAATTCCAAAGAAATCATATGCTCGCTTGTGTTTTGGCGCAACTTGGTTTCCCCTACAGGAATACTATGCTGACGAGGCCAGTCGCAGAAAGACCAAGCACAGTGAAGAGAACGGCATGAGGAGCAATAGCACCAGCAGCGCTGGGCTTGGACTCTTGGGGGCCATCGCTGTTACCTTGCGTCAGTCTAGAATTTCTAACGATAAGTCGGCAGGAAAGTACTTACGTCGGAGTGGCTGACGACGGCGCTGAGGTAGCATCAGGGTCGGGGCTACCTGGAGCCTCCGGGGTCGAGGCAGGGGTGGCGCTCGTAGTAGAGGCCGAGGGCAGGTCAGCAACCTTGACGCCGATTTCAGCGCACGTAGAAGCGTAAGACTTGTAGGCCTCTTTGAGGTTGTCGCCCTGGCAAACGCTGGTCAAGTTGCCAAGCATGGCCGACATGAAGTCGGTGCACATGTCATCGATCGAAGAGACCTTGGGCTGCTGGCCAACGGCCGCGAGAAGGCAGGCAGGAGGGCTTGCGGCAGCCGCAATGTTGACCATGCCAGCAAAGGCTGCGATGCAGAGTGTAGGCTTCATTGTTGTTGGTGCAAGTGTGCGTAGCTAGGTGTCTTTTGGGTGTGAGGTGGTTTTCGTAGGAATTCTGGTCGCCAAAGGAAATTGCTGCAAGACCAAGAAAGAAAGAAGTCAGCGTCTACCCGCAAGGAGAGAGTGCATTAGACGGACTCTCCATGAAGATTGTTTTACATACCAAGGAAGCATACAATCTTTCTGTTTGTTTGGATCGATCTTAGGAAAACCCGAGGGTGAGGCAGAGCTGAATGAGGGTGTGATGAAGCAAGGTGAAGTTTGACGATGCAGTGGTGGCAGCAAACCGTGGTCGTGTAAGTGCTTCACCGGGCAATTCTCCAGGAAAGACGGAAGGAGCCCCTGTGGGTGGAGAGGGAGATCGACGGGAATGGCTCCGAGGCAGGTGGTATTTCTGGGGAAGGAAGGGACCGGTGGGTGGGGCCGGCGCGAACTTCTTTCCTTCTGGAACAACTTCAAAACACCATTCTGAGATCGTCTCTTTCCTGCCCACAACACCAAGCTGCCAGCCCTCTTCGGGTGTCACGATCGACTCAGTCCTCTACATTGGATGGAGGAGGCATGGACGTCTTGTCTGCCAACAGCAGGAATGACTGGCCCAATTTCGATATAGAAGGGAAGGTAGGACAGGTCGACGTCTTGTCCCGCCGGCAACTCAAAACCACCCACCGACGGGCCCTGGCATCCACTATGTTGACACTGACGATATCTTCTGGACCGTTCTGGCCCACATCACCCGTTGCGTTGTCTTCATGATCAGTAATATTCGACAGATCAGAAGGGCCAACGACCGGAAGACCCTTCTTTTCCAGGGCCTTTCAGCCGCAGACAACTAGCCAACCGGCAGAGGAAGCCCTACTCCCTCTTGATGATCAATGTCAGTCTTATTCGCATCGTCTCAAACCCTCCCACTCCTGCCGCCAACCTAAATAGGTGTGCCGATTGTCTGTAGATGATTACTTGTACTGCTTGGCAGCATAGAAATATCGCCGGCAAGGCGGAATTAAGTTCGAGTCGAGGGACTCGTCATCTCATCAGACAATCACATTTGGTGGCCGTGTTTGTCCCATCCACTCGGCAATCATGACTTTGACTTTTGACGCAGACTTCAACACATGGATACGTTTTTCTCAGCCTCCAAGTCCGATAGCTTCCCGTCGGCCGACGTCTCTGAAGGCAACTGATGGCCCGGCGCCTTGGCTCGCCGCCGCTGTCAACAACTGCATGCAAACTCTCATCGCCCATCTTTGCAAACAAGCGGCACCTTGTCAGTAAAAGGATAAACGGCCTTTCCGCCTGAATGGCGGCTCTGTGACAAAAAGACTCGTATGATGGCTTCCTGAACGCCTGGATCCCTTGCATTGGCCCTGCCAAAACGAGATCTCAGCAACGTCTTCGTGAGCTGTGACGTTTCTTGTCTCGAAACATGAGATGAGTTTCGCTTCGTCCACAAATAAACAGCGAGTCAGTAATGCCGCCTCGAAGAAGCTGAGCCTCTCAGGCCACTCTTCGTTCTCGTCTACTGACCATGCACCAACAAGAACACATTACAGACATCAAAGCCGTGGCCGTTAAACAGGCTACCCTTTCCTGCCTCCCGGCGTGTGGGAGGGTATTCGAACCGCTTGTATTGTTCCATTACGACGATGCCGGCGCAACGGCGCAACGGCGCTTACTCGGCTCCCGCCCACTCACACTCAACATCGGGACTGCCCCGAGCTGTCGGGATTCACCGCGGCGTAGATACTGAAACCCACCACACGAAATGCCTCTGGCACACAACACGCCGCGATTCTAGCGGAGACCGCTCTTTTCCCACATGCCGTTGTCCACTTCACCGGAAGATCCATCTCATCACGATTTTCCGTCGTTCTGCCGTTGTTGTGTTCGTCGCGGGAGGAGACTGAAATGTTTGGCAGTATCATGGCCAGATAGTCACCGATCGTGTTCAAGTTGCCCAGAGAGCACATCAAACAGCGGCTCGGGGAGCGCAAGTGCCTCAACCAAGCGGACCCAGAATGCAATGAGGCAGCGTTTCCTCCGTAAACAAACCGACCTTCTCACGATGAATCGTTTGCCTGACTAGTCTGTTCTGGTCATAACTAGTAAATGGGTCATTCGGAAGATAGAAACCCGCACAGACAAGTTTGTCATAGCCAGCTCGTGGCTCTTCTGTTGTTTTAGACGACCAACATGGAGCAACACGGGGCTTGACCAATGGCCTCGCCGCTAGAATTTCCTAACGCGGCCTAGGAAGAGGCTCCCAAGAGGTCGGTGTTCTGTCGTCTCATGGCCACAGCGGCTACGCCTGGCCAAGCTTTCCTGGACAAGTCTCTCGAATATACGACTTTCGGAATGCTACACGGCTAATTAAGTTGGATGCTATTGGATCACACGAGCATGGCTATTGCACTGCTCTAGCATCAGGCTATTTGAGGTCCTTAGTAGAGTTTGGGGCTATAGCTGACTGGCAGATTCGGACATGAACAGCTATCCACACCTTTTCCGATGTACGGACGAGTCATTGATTGTACACCTCTCGGCAGGCATACACAGGTGTTCTCGAATTTCCTCTGGATTGCCTTGACGGGCAGAGAGCACGGCTCGCCAGCCCTTTGAAGGACATATGTATGCATGACCTAATCCACGCAGCATGGCTCCGCGACCCGATTCGCCTTCCCCGGATTCCCCTGTGGGTAGTCGCAAGGGCGACCCATCGACGGGTTCAAGCCGTTGGGCTTCGCGTCTCGCCCTACCAATCACACCACTGGATCTCACAGATCCGTGGGCCATCTTGCAGCAGAGCCTGATGTTCTGAACGGCCTTCCTTGCGGCGATCAACCAGCCCTTGAACTTTGAAACTTGGCTGTTGGAAGTTTAACCTCCAAACAAGGGGCTCGCAAGTAGATTTCTTCACCAGTCCATCCGTGGAAAGTCTATGCTCGTCCCAGACAGCTGGCATCGAACGAGGTTCACAATGAAGCATGCCTCTGTTCGGGTGGCCATCCGCACCCTTACCGCACACGCATGACCCCGGGTGCCCGTTCTGGATGCCCAGTCCGTCTCTTTCTTCAGACTATCTCGACAAAGTCGTCTGGGGACATCGCTGAAGAGATCAGACAGCAGTGGAAGGACCGGGATTGGGTTCGCATTCGTAGTGTGTGTCCAATGCATCAGAGTTCTATGGGCTATGTCAAGCACATACATACGTAGGGGACCACCTATCAGTCATGGTCCATCCTGTCACCCTTCACTCCGGTCTTCTATGTCGGACTGTGAATATCTATTCCGCCCCCCCGCTGTCTTGAGGTCCATCGAGAGGCACCCACGACCTGAATGTAACCATCGGCAAAAATGGCGGACACAAAGGTCGCTCAAACGGCGAGCGTGACCATCATGCTGATGACTTTTATCACGCTGACAGTCGTGATGAGGACCTTTGTACGAAGTGTCCTACTACGGAGCTTGGGCTGGGATGACAGTGAGTATCAACGACTGATGAACTATCGCGACTATCATGCTGACCATTTCTAGCACTCGTGCTCATCAGCTGGGTATGAAGCCACGATAGAAATTGGGAGGAAATTGCTTGCTAAACATGAACAGGTTCTCGCCATGGCACTATGCAGTGCAATTCTTGCCAGTAGGTTGCCACCATTTTTTGAAGGCTGGAGAGGAACTTCAAACTAATCTCGAATAGTGACCGGCGTGGGCTTGGGCTCCCACTTTCAAGACGTTTCGAAGTCAGACTTTGCCGAATTCCTAAAGGTAGAAAACACCAAAAGAGACTTTCCTCGATCCGCACTGACAAACCATCTGCAGTTCCAAGTCGTCACACAACTCACATACATCTGGGCATTTGTGACCGTAAAAATGTCTTTCGCAGTTCTTTACCTTCGGCTGCTCCCTGATCAGGTCTACCAGCGCATAAACAAGTTTCTCATCGTTTTGCTGCTCGCAGAGGGAATTGAAGAGACTGCCGTCGTCATCTTCAGATGCACTCCCATCGAAAGAGCTTGGACACCGTCCGTACCAGGAACATGTCTGGATTTGACCATCTTCTACTACTCTGCTGTAAGTTTGACTTGGAAGGGAGGTAATATGAAGTGGTGCGCGCCAGTCAGCTAACTCGAGCCAGTTCGTCATCAAACTATTGACAGACTTGGTGTTGTTCATTCAACCAATCCCGACTGTCTGGAAACTGCAACTTCCGATGGCAAAGCGAGTCGGGGTCATCGTTATGTTGTCCCTGGGTTTATTGTGAGTTCCTGTGATCGCCTCCATCTTCGGGACAAGCAACTAACAGGATTAGGGTCTGTGTCATTTCCGTCATCAGAGTGAGCTACATCAATGCTTTTGACCGCGACGTCACTTGTAGGTCATTTTCACTTCCCGTTATCATTCACTAGCTAATTCTCGTAGTCTTGGTCGCCGACCCCTTACTCTGGTCAGAAGTCGAAGTCTGTGCCTTGATCATTTGCTCCGGCGTTCCATCTTTACGACCGTTGATAGCCCGTTTCCCTGTCCTCAATAAGGCCCTCGGCCTGTCGACGGGGAAATACTCCAAAGTATACTATCCCAATCAGCGAACGACGATAGGCGGATCGAAGCCATACTTGGGCCAAAATGCGTATGCACGAGCAACGCAGGGGAAGGCCGGTGGAAAACTCTCCGTCAGCTCGAGTTCCTACGGGACTTCAACACGTGCGACTACTGAGAGTATGGAGAATATCCTACCCCTGGACCTCGACAAACCATCATTAGCACACAGCGTAGAGATGGGCATCATCAAGGTGAAGAACGACATTCCTTCATCACAACTACAGATGACACCGTCACAATACGTGATGGAAGATCCATACTTCCCCGCGGGACGGCCAATGGCCAGGCGGAAAAGTCGAGGGAACATCGGAAACATCCGCGACGGCACAGGCTGGATATCTGATGATTGATCGCACCCGAGCGTGACGACGCTTGAGCAGGCTTCTTGATGGTTTTTTACCTAGTACATACGCAAGCCACTGGAAGAGCTTCGGCGACTACATTAATGTATATAAAACAAGCACTTGGCATAGAGGCACGCCAACTTTGGCTGTCTACGGCCCCCTTTTTTGAGGTCGCTGCGCGATACATTGCCTACAGTAGAATAGGCCAATTCACTTCTTCACGAGTTCAAGATTTTCGATTCCTGGTGTTTCCTAGTCCAGCAAATTTTGTGCGTTTCTGGGCATTCTTGCCGCTACTTGGTGATCCGGAAACCGCACAGGGCACTGTCGGCGGATCGCAAAGCGGTTCGGATGTTCTATGGGCTGTCAAGAGCTTGGTGTGAGCAGTTTGTCTCTTCATGACACAGTCTATGCGTGAGAGATCCGACATTTTCCCAGGCGGCCCGGGGGGGGGGGGGGGGTTGGTGGTTGTCAATAAGGCAGGGAACACGCATAGGCCGGATATGCCGTGAGGCCCGGCGTGGAAAAAAGCTCCGGCTATTGACCATTACAGAGCAGATCCCGGACCCGATGAACGCCGGCCTTTGAACTCGCGTCTTTGGGTGTTACAGATGCAGATGAGCTATCCCTTGCCCTCTAGTGTGTGTGTCTCTGTTTGACAAGAAAAACAATTGCACAATTCTTGGCCAGAGATAGATAAACATGGGATGAATGAGTCCAAAACGATCGTAGAGTGCAATCTGCTGTCATGTTTGGTCATGTCTGACAGAAGTAAATAGGCGATTGGGTTGAGATGCCACCGTAAACCTTCCCATCTTTTGTCTGCTGGGACTGTAAAGACAGGGTCATAGGAACAGGGAGGTGATAATATGCAGACGCAAAGTCAGGCGCCGATCGCCAAGGTCCCCGAGGGTTACGTCTCTTAATATTGTCCATATCGAATATGGGTATTTGACGCACGAGAATCGGATTCTTGAATTGGTCTGGAAACGTGAGAAGCGTCAGACTTGTGGTAAGTCTAGAACACGGCCAAGAGTCGGATTGGCTGTCACGCCCCCCGCCCTCGACTAGATGCTCTCTAGCTTTCTTCCAATCAATTGCTTTGGTATGCCATTAGGCTTCCTGGCATCTCCGTCTTGGCGGAAGTCACGATCTGAAGCGCCCTCACCCGCCACCCGCGCGCATATCGTGAAAGGCAAAAGAAAAGGTTGGTAAAGATAGAAAGGCCTGGCCCAACAACCTTCTCACACGTGGTGACCTATCCTCACAAGTGGCCGTGTACACTGCCGAATGTTCACAAGTCATCATGTTTACACTTCACTTGATTTTCCTATCGTGAGGCTACCTAGCTGCGAGAGGCCACCAAAGGCACGAGGAGAAACGATTCCAACATGGGGGCGTCTCGATTGAAGTGAAGAAGGATCCCTTGAGGTTCAGCCGGGAAGATTGCGTGTCGACCCTTTAATGCTGTGGAAGTAAGCTCTGCAATGATGCGTTGACACTACTAGCTTGCTTCAAATACTTAACCGGCAGTTGGTTTAGTTTTGGCCGTTGGTTCCAATGGCAGTCGTCGATCTCGAGAAGGCGCCGTGTTGTTTTGCCGATTAGAGTTGGAAGGCAAACAAACTCCAAAAAAGCAGTCCGGCATAAATCCTCTGTTGTCGATTGTCGGCATGATATCTATCACCAGGCAATCGAAGGCAAAGTCCGGTCGAGGTGCCTTATTAAGAGGAAAAGTAGAGACCTTCGGTGAAGCAACCTCGGTCAGAGTTCTTCACCGAGGAACTCCCCCGCGAGAAAGCCGCGACCAATCACAACCGGCCAATGAGAAAACCCCTGATTTCCATCAAACCTCAGGCCAAAAGCATGCCCTAGCCTGGACCGTGCACTTTTCCCAGCTTTTGCCAGTGGGGTTAGCGAGCCCGCACAAACTCCAAATTTGCCAGGTGCTGTTTCTCGAATCTCCTCAACCTCCCGAAAAAAGTTCATTCCCGACAACCTCGACAGTCAACCACCCAACGCCGGCCAGCCACCAGTCGATTGCCCCCTGAGGAACCATCAGGTTAGTTACCGAAGCGAGACAGCAACTGCGGAAATTTCAAGAAACCCTTTACCTCGACGACGATATCCCACGATCTTCCAATATTCTTTTCGCTGGTTTTCACCATCCGTCAGCGCAAGAAGAAAGGCATTTCGCGATATCCTCCTTGGTGGGCATTGAAGAAATACTTCGCACCCCCTCTCCCAATCCAACACCCCTCTTCAAGATCATTCGTGGTCACGAAGTTTCTTCTTTGTCACTCGTTCACCGTTTCACCAAAACCAATGGGCTAACTTCTTCTCCATGAACAGCATAAGCAATCATGGGTATCTCGAGAGATTCCCGCCACAAGCGCTCCGCTTCCGGTGCCAAGCGCGCCTACTACCGTGCGTAATACAATCGAAAGCCCGTATGCTCTAATCAAGCATGCGTTCTGACCTTTCTGCTCAACAGGGAAGAAGCGCGCTTTCGAGGCCGGTCGCCAGGGTGCCAACACCCGTATCGGCCCCAAGCGAGTCCACACCGTCCGCACCCGCGGCGGCAACCACAAGTACCGCGCCCTCCGCCTCGACTCCGGTAACTTCGCCTGGGCCTCCGAGGGCTGCACCCGCAAGACCCGTGTCATCGGCGTCGCCTACCACCCCTCCAACAACGAGCTCGTCCGCACAAACACCCTGACCAAGTCCGCCGTCGTCCAGATCGACGCCGCCCCCTTCCGTCAGTGGTACGAGGCCCACTACGGCCAGAACCTCGGCCGTCGCCGCCAGCAGAAGCAGCAGGCCGCCGCCGGCGTCAAGGAGGAGGAGACCAAGAAGTCCAAGTCCGTCGAGAAGAAGCAGGCTGAGCGCTACGCCGCCGAGGGCAAGGTCGAGAACGCTCTCGAGAAGCAGTTCGAGGCCGGTCGCCTGTACGCCGTTGTCTCCTCCCGCCCCGGCCAGTCCGGTCGCTGCGACGGATACATCCTCGAGGGTGAGGAGCTCGCCTTCTACCAGCGCAAGCTCCACAAGTAAACGTATCGCCTTGTTTACCAGGGTGGTCCCGTTTGCTGCGTGAAAGCCATGTCTTAACGATACAGCGTCGCGCGTTGTGGGCGTGTGGATGTGGATGGGGAAAAAACTAGATAACTGTGACTTTGTCACGGATCACGTTTACGGGAATGAAAAAAAACATTTTATCGGGCTCTTAGGTTGTTCTTGGTGTTGAACAGGTTTTGCTTTTCTCGTCTGGCGAGCCATCACGGGGCGTGATTAGCTCACAATGAAATGTAGGCTCGGAAAAGCAACCGAGTCCACAGACGGATATGGGTTATTAGGAAGACTCAAAAAGACTATACCACCAAGTTTTTGCCTGCCGTAATCACTGTTCACCTGTTGTCATCCACTCTCCTGATTGCCTGGTGATGCTTTCTGTATTTGATGTTGTAGTTGTCAAGTCTAACTACGGAAGCTTGAGTATGCGCCTTGAACCCCTTCTCCGTGCTCACCTAGCAGCTGGTGTCTGATACGAGTCTTGTATAAAAAACCAGATGGCTATTAGCCAGTTTCTCCTGGCCCGTGTAGGCCGGCATGCTTCTGCTCACTCCTACCGCGTGTTGGTTCTCGGGATATCAGAAACCGGTGACCGCCTCAAGGGTCTGTCTGATTTATCGATGCCCGTACTTCTACCAGCTGGCTGCCCAGATGTGCATTAAGCCAGCAAACACACGCAAACCTCCATACTCAATGGGAAGCTATGATTACTTTGTACATTAAGATATTCAGAGAATTCTGCTTCTGGGTTACCAGGGTCGTATTCCTCACAGACTGCCTCAAGCAAACTGTCGCTTGAGGTCTGTCCACTTGCGGTTGAGCGTCTCGTGCTGAGAATTGATCTGTAATAGAGTTAGTCAAACTATCCTTCATGGATTTCATTGCAGCGTGCTCTTACCTCGGCATACTGCATCTTGGTCTGCACAAGCTCCTCCTCCAGCTCCGCCATCTCTTTCTCCAACTTCTCGTTCTCCTCGTGAACTTTGAGGTTACGCTTCATGAGATCCTCTCGCTCAGCCTTCCATGCGTTCTCGAGTTCTTCAGGCTGCTTTTCGATGACGTTTCGCAGCTCACGGACCTGGCCCTTGAGACTCTCATTTTCGTCCTTGAGTTCTTCGTTCTCGACCTTGGTGTGGACCAGCTCAGTTGCGAGAGCAGCCTGTTCACTATCGTATGCTTCGACACGCTCCTCGAGCTTACGGACCTTGACGGCAAAGTTAATATTGGCAGTCCGCAGCCCTTCCAACTCGGCCTCACGGTCCTTCTCAGCCTTTGTCTTCTCCTCCCATTCGGTTGTGTAGGTCTTGAGAATCTCGGGAGTGATATTGAGATCACACGCATCTCTGACAAGTTGATCGGCGCGGTAGACTTCCTTATCCATGCTGGCGCTTGAGCTTCCAAAGAAGCCGTTCTCCAGAATGCTGCCTGCGCTCGGTGCGGTATCGATGTAGGCGTCAAAAACCTTGTCTTTGAGGAAGACCGTCAGTTGCTGCATGTCCGAGATGGCAAGCAAGTTGGAGGCGTTCTTTTGCATCAAGACGATACCGAATCGCAGAATAGCTGAGAGACCTTCAGACAGGATCAGGTCGTAAATGCGTAGTACCAGTTGCAGGGGGAATCGATAGGCGAATAGTGTCAAAAACCACTGTGTGGCGTAGAGGTGTGGTGAGATGCTGCGGCGGCGCAAATGACAGTACAAAGCTGGCTCGTAATCCTCAAGCAAGCGCTCAAAGATGTACAAGTTCTTGTGAAGGCCGGGCATGTCCTGAATAAATAGGTCGCGCAGGTGGTAGTGGTTCATCAACCGGACCAGCAGGCAGAAGGCTTCTTCCTCTGTCATGTTGAACAAAAGGGGCATAATCAAGAAGTTCATGCCTTGAGCATAGCCAACACCCTCGTCGAACAAGGCATACGCCTTGCACACGCCAAAGAGGCCCTCCTGAAGCCCGGCAGCGGCGGCGTACTTGGAGAAGCTGGTTCTCGCACCCATGTCTCGTCGAATCGTCTTCTCCAACTTCTGGAGCATGGCAGTATCCTCCTTTTGCTTCTTTTGTCTCGCCACCGTAGCCGCCTGCTGCGCCTTTAGGACCGTCTCCGCACTCTTCTCATGAGGGGAAGGCATGCCATTCGCGGCTGAGTGTTCCGAGTGGACAGATGATGAGGAGGAATTGACAATGTCGTTCTGAATGCTGAGAGTACCGTTGCTGCTCGAGCTGACAGTGCTATGACTGTTCCTGTTGATTTCCTTGTCGGTTCCCCTGGCCACTAGCTCTCTGTACATGATCTCGAGCTCTTCATTGTTACTCTGGGCCAATACTTGCCAGACTACTCCACGGATAGCGTTAGGAATACCACTGGCAATGGCTTTGTTCAGTTCCTCGGCGCTGGTCCGCTGAACAACCGCCGGGCCTTCGTAAACAACGGACTGCCAGAGATCCCAGTCTACCTGGGAGTCTGACATGTCCGAGGGTCCAGCCGATACACCAGATACTGTTCCTGGTGCCAGCGCCGGGTTCGGGGTCGTTGGGAGAGGCGATTTGGGGGCTTGATCAGCTCCAAGCTCCTTGTCGGTTCCATTCTGGGCGGGAGGTGTGATTAAACCCAATCCCTTGGGGGGCGGCACAGGTTTATCGTCGTCGGATGGCAGCGTGACGCCGGCCTCTTCCCGTAGTCGAACCATTTTGAAGCGGTCCTTCAGACTGTGTCGCGGGATGCCGCCCTCTTTCTCTTCGTCTAACCTGCCCAGCGACATCTCTGGGTTACTTGTTAACGTTGCGATGGAGCTGGCTGTGTTTCGACGAGGAGAGGCCTGTGGAGGCGGTGAGGTCTCCTTCTCCTTGCTTGTGCTGTTTCGAGACAGCCAGGAGAAGGGGCTGGTGAGCTTCCTGGTCGGGGGACCAGGGGGTGGTGGTAGGGCGGCAGAGGAAGCGGCTTGCGGTGGGGGTGCAGCTGGGACTACGGGAGATTTGGCAGGCGATGGCTCGGCTGGCGGCGACCATGGCATGGATGGGAGGGCGCCGGTGATGCTGCTAATGGATATTTTCTTGGGCGGCAGTGGCTTCTCTTCGACCGGGCTAATGGCTTTCGTTTCTTGGGTTTAAAATTAGCATTACTGTCAGACGTCAATTAATTCATGCAGCCAAACAACAAACCTGGTTCCTCATGTGGGGCAGGGTGGTCGTCGTCGAGCTTGACGTCGTCCAGATTTGAGGTATTGGAAAGTCGATGGGATACGGGGGAAGCTTTGCGCTTGATATCCACGTCCTCATGGTCGCTCACAAAGTCCTCGTCGACAAAGTGATCGTCTGGTGTTGGTGAAGGCGGAGCTGCTGGTGCTTCCACCCTGTCCTCTTCAGTGTGCTCCTCCTTTTTCGGGGATTCAGGATCCGTTTCCTCGGCGGGTGGTGGTTTGGAGACGGAGGGCGTTCTCTGAGTAAGAGAACGCACCTCAGCTACCTCGGCGACATCGACAACGGCATCTTCGAAGGCATCCTGCTGCTTATTCGGTCATGTCAGCGAGTGGTTCTTCTCCTGTTTGCACTGCGGTTGCGGCATGTGGTCGAGCTTGGAAGGCCCAAGCAGGTATGTGTGCATCAAGGGAGGATGAGGGGAGCGTTACATTCTCCTTATCAGAGTCGGAGTCGGAGTCAGTCGAGAGTCTCTTCTCCTTGGTCTCTTTGGTCTCCTTGGTGACTTCAGGAGAAACGGTCGCGACAGGCTCGTCTGGCTGGGACATGGCGAAATGAAGAATCGTAGGTCAACTTGCGCTGACCTATGTGGGTGTGTGCGGTATGGTGATATAGCTTGCGTCCAGGTCGAGGTCGGACTGTTTAGAGTACCTAGTTGGTGTCCATGGAGATGGGGGGGGACTGCAGCACTAGGCAAATCTGTAGACTGTGTCGTCTGTGCTGCTGAAGAACACCTTGTGATACGGGTGCTGCAGTCTGGGTCTCGTAAGGTATGATGCAGGGTTGGTTGCTGGGAACTGTTTTCGTCGTTGTGTGTGTTGTTGTTCGTCTCTGAGCTTGTCAGGACGGAAGACGGGAAATCGAGAAGGCGAGTAGGTCAAGGTCGAGGGTCGAGGATTGACAGTCGAGGATCGGTTGTGGCGCGCAAGTTGTGCCTCTCTCTCTCTCCCTTTTTTTTCTTTCCTATTTCCTGGCTGGGGGGGCACCGGGCATGGGGGGATGGGATGGGGAATTGAATTGAATGAATGAAGCTGCCCGAGCCTCACCGCAGATGGGGGGGACCCCTTTCAGATGTATCTTTTCTCTGATTCAATGTGACACAGTACTTAAGCTAATCCACCTACCTGAATGGGACCTGGAAGTAGACCCCCGAACGGTGGCTGAGAATACTCGAGTCCCGTCCGTATTCGCCCAAATAATCGACCCTCAGCACTCCTCGAGGTCCACCACAGACCAACGTTCAATTCTAGCGTACGGAGTCCAGTCAACTTTTGGGGGCCAGGGGGAGGCAAAAGGTGAGGGACCGGGCCAACCACTGGTAGCTTAGCGCGCCGCTGCGGAACGGGATCGCTCTCTGTTTCGGGGGGGCTGCACGAGGGGGGCGTCTTGCAAAGTTGCAAGTCTGGATGCCGTGAGTTCCTGAGTTCCTCACCCGGAGCGCAGGACAGTGGACTTGCCAGCCCCAAATGCCATCAATGACAGGGGGTTCTCCTCTGAAAATGCCAGCCAAAAGGAAATTGCTGGGATCGACACGGCAGGGAAGCTGATGTTTCTTAATGATTGCCCACCACCTCCCACACCTTTTCCAGCCTCTTCAACGCCTTTTGCTACCTCTGTCACTCTCGCTAAGTCACTCTTATCAGGTGCGTGTCCAGAAAGACATGTCAATATGCGATAATAATATCAGATACGACGGCACTGTCCCAAAGCTTTCTATCTTGGGACGAGGAGTCTCCAATAGCATCTCGTTATCCGTTTTGGGAGCTTCAATCTCGTCAAAACGAGAGCTTGAATTGCCCTTTCTGAGTCATCCCGATCCTCGTCCGATCTTTGGAAGTTTGGGGCATCCTTTACCTCATCATCTCATGTGAGCAATAGCTAAGAATGATATGAACTTACTGTTCAGCCGTCGCTACACAGTATTATTTGTTTATCTGCCATCTTGGCTCTTTGTTTTGTGGATGTGTGCGCGTCTTCCGAGACGACCTTGTCTTTAAAGAGTTTCGTTCAGTCCAACAGCCGCTGCCCCTGCAGCACAAGTTTCTTGGATGGCGTGGAAAGTTGGACTGGCTTGATGGTTGGCCATCCGAGGCAAAGCATTTGTGTGAGGTGGTTACTTATTCAGTACTTGCTCTTTACCACTGTTTGGCTGTGTACACTGAGTAGACTCTTGGTAGCGCCAGCCTTTCCCCGTTGGAACGTTATGATCTGCGCATCTCTCGCGCCGTTGCAATCGGGGGTAGATCTTTTCAACCCCTGGTGCCCTTCCCCCTTTTTCCAACTCTAAGAAGGCCGGCCGCCCGCCCGCAGACCCGGCGTTACGCCGCCTGTTTGTTGGTCGGGTTGCACCCGGGTTCGGGGGACAACGGCACCGAGGCCGGTTTCCTCACTCATCGTCGGGGTTCAGTAGTCACTATGCTTCTGATGCCTTCAGGTCGGGTTCGGTCAATTTGATCCGAATGTTAACATTGGCAGCTAGGTATTCATACTGGGTCTTCCTGGGTCTCAAATGGCTCGTCTGGCATGCCTGGCACGCTTGGATCCTATTTTTACCAACCTCGGACCAAGCACCGGTTGGTGTCTTGGTGTGGATGAACTGGAATGCAACCCAGGCCTTTTATATCGGCTGCCCCAAGTCTTCTGTGCAAGCTGAGCCACAAGCATAAATGTCGCAGGTCGCGGGACTCGTCGTAATGAGAACCTGATGAAAACAGATGGGCAGGACTCATCACATTTGCGACTTGACGTTTGATATTTTCGCAGTGCTCTACTTTCGATGTCGATTCAAACACTGTCCATTCATCCCTCACTTGCCTTAAAAAGACACCGCTTAATGTCACTTCTGATATATCGTGCTCGAGAGGGGGAGATCGTTGTTTTGCCCGGAGAGTTCAATCTGAAGAGCCAGATAGATACTCTGGTTTACATTTTCTCAAGCCCTCTATTGGAAAATGAGATTTGAGGCCCAGCGTAAATCAACATCTGCTCGGTCAATTGAGGCTTTAAAGCCCCAATACCTTACATTGACACGTGCATTCTCGGCAGACCAGCCACGTGGAGGAGCGACAGCCTCTGGAAATCAGCATGCCATGTGTTGGCAGTGACTGAGTTGTTTGACGTGAGCTAGAAGTGCCTTCCGGCCATCACAGGTCTATTACGAGAGGAGAGCAGTTGTTAGAGTTCTGCGTGAGAAATCTGTCGAGGAAGGCATTACTTCCCAAAAGGCGATGGAGAAATTTTCTTTCAATCTACCGCTGGCCAGACCCTCCGACTTTTGCGCATCATCAACACTGCACACGTTTATTGACATTGTGAAGTGGGGATAATAGCCTAGTAAGGAGATCCAGTCTTTAGAAGCCCCGTTGCTAAGGTATCAAGAGTCCACTTGTTTGACGCTGGATGCTGTCATAAATCTTCAGTACGTAAAGTGCCATCATGTAAGGAGATGAAATATTTCCTTTGCCAAATGTACATTCGCGAAGGAACCTTATACAACCTTCGTGTACCAGCATGAGTAAGATTGGTGATTGGGCAAAATGAAATGTACATTATCTTGCGGATTGTAACTCATTCATGATCTGATTGTGTTGACTTTGTGGTAGGCATCAGAACAGCATTACGATTGTGTTGGCCTGCCTGCCTTGCCATGCCTTACCTTAGGTAATGGAAGGTAAAGGCAGAAACTGGTTCCAGAAGCGAGTGGAATATTAAGATTTATTAGGTACCTACGGAGTACTGTATGGTCACATCTGCCCGGTCGCCTTGCGGCGCGGTACGTACCTTTGACAAAGATGCTGTTGATGCCGCCTCCACACTACCGCCTGCGTCCCGCCAACAAAATCTAAGTTGAACCGTGCACTCTCCTCCCCGCTATCCTCCCGTCATAGGTAAGGTAGGAACGAAGATAGACAAACAACCGCGGTCACTGTGTCTACAGATCATTAGCACTGCTCATGATGTGGATGAACACGGGTAAAAGACAGTGCGAAGCCTGGGGAGGTGCCCAGCCCAGCAACTGCCCGCCTGCTCCTCCCACCTTTGGTTGTCTGACCGCTCGCAAGGCGGCAGACCACCACCCGTACATGACCTCCAACCAAACAGTGAGTGAGCCGTGCCTTACGCCTAGCAAGCTGGCAAAGCTACCTCTACCTACCTTGCTATTACGCAAAGGGCCCACTGTAACCGCACCTACCTTTCCTTGCCGATTTGACATCTGCAACTTCTTTTTCCACCTCACTCTCCAACATCCCATCCCGCCTTCCACCTTACCTTCAACACTAGGCACTCGTTGCGATCGACGGCTTGATCTCACCGCCTGCTACTCGCGAGGATTTTACGATCTTGAGTCTGAGCGACACGCACTTTTAACAGGACGACCCGAACATACATTGCTTGGCAAAGCTATTGTCACGGAAGCCCGTGAGGACGACCTGCACCCGGCCTCGCACTTCTGTGCCTTTCTACCCCAAGCTTTCTCGTCATCGCCTGGTCGATTTCTTTTCACGTTTTGACCACACACACCAGACCGTCGACCTCTTCCTCTACACGACTGTATAATACCGTAAAGGGATACCCTCTTTTGCGACGCGTCTGTTCCGTTCGCGCAAACGTCTACGAGATACCCGACTGCGCTATCTAGACCTTCAAACTCCGACGCGGGCTAGCTAGCAAGGCTGCACATATGAACCTGCGGCCCTGCCGCGCTCGCCCACGATGGGGAAGATAACGAAGCAGATGCAGCCCAAGCATGCCGAGACTTTGGTAAGCCATCTCTCTGCCTGCTCTTCTCTTCTCTTCTCCTTCTTGTTGTACAAATCAGGCCAGTGTTACTAACCATTTTCCTAGTCTCCATGGCTCAAGGACTTTGTCACATCGGCATGCTCCACACCCTTGCCTCTCCTTCCAAACCACCTCCACAAGTTCCCGACAAGATGGCCTTACCCGAGAGGTGATTTATACCACTGGATCCCTCTTCTCAACCGATTCGACGACATCTTGGACTGCTTCTGCACCACCTACAACCTGGAACAGGGCCCCCAAAACCGCGATTTTGGCCGCGATCTGCTCCTCAACCAAGGCGCTAAGACTGAACAATATGGCGACCAGACCTGGGACAATGATGGTCTTGTCAAGTTGGGCTACAATGCAGATGGAGATAGGCAGCTGATCGAGGCTGTCCTCAAGTTCACCCGTATACTCCTGCAGCACTGCGGCAACCGAAGCATCTACTCTAGTAGCATGGTCCTGAACAAGCTGCTCAACACTACAGTTCTGTCGCTTCTTCTTGCAACTCTGCAGGTCAGCGCCGAGTTGGCCCAGCGCTACCAAGCTTCTGTCAAGAGAATAGGAAGCGCCTCCCGCACAGTGAGCACTGCTCTGCTGAGCAATCACTACCAGATCGACCTCGACCGCGTGAACAGCGTCGCTCTGCCCTTCGCCAAGACTCCGATCGTCAGTCTTTCAGACTCGCTGGCTACTGCTACGCCCACGTCGAGTGCCAAGGGCAAGGAAAAGCCTCAGGCCCCGAGCCATAAAAACGCCGCAGCCATGTTTGCCAACGACTTGGGGTCTATTCTTACACCCGACAATGGGCGCTGGAATGGATGGGGAGATATCAAGATCACCTATACCGTGGCGTCGATCGCAAAGGACCACCCCGTCTCAACGGCTCATGATCGCATTGGTTCCAACATGCCCTCTACACCGACCCCTCTGAGGCGCAGCACGACAGCCGGCTCTCAGCATAACACTCCAAGATCCGCTCGTCAGGCCGGCGTTGACGAGGCTTCGCCATTAAGTACACGAAGCCCCATCGTCGCCAATGACCATACCAAGTCGAGTCAGCGAATCTTCGATTTGCCGCAATCAGTCGTTGCCTCCACGCCCATCTACGAGCTCCTTGCACGATGTCCTGCGGATATGCCCGCCTCAGCCAAATATGAGATTCTCAACCGTCTGAGAGTAGCCAAGGCTCTTCTTGGGGGTGCGGAGTCTCGACAGGAAGCGCTTGCCGTCCGTCTACTCGCCATCACAAACCTGGCCTTCATCCATCCGGAGACGACCTTCGTCGAGAAGGTTCTGCGTCATGACAACGACGAAACACGACGCTATCAGTTGGCTTATCAACTGGCGGAACTAATTCACCCGCCGGCCGATGGTTCCATTCACGTACCGCTGTGGCTTCAGTCAATTGTCTTGGGCCTCCTTGAGGTCATCTCAAACTATGCTGCAAGATACCAAGATGTTTTGTCGGCCCTGAATGCGAATGTCAACCACGGAATTCTCTTATACGTCATCCGAAAGGCTGTCGCAGGGATGAAGACCAGTGAACCCGACCGCGGTATTCATACCACGGAAGTCGACGAGTGGCGTACCAGTCTTTTCTCTTTGACGACTCACCTGGCCATGTCTACTAGAATCGGAGCTGAGATGGTGACGGCCGGACTGATGGATATTCTGGTGGAGATTCTTAAAATCAGGTCGGATGTCGCCCAGCGCAATCAGTCCATGATTCTGGCTTTCCTCGACGGACTGATTTGGACGTATCAGAATGCGTTCCAATCGTTCTTCAGCGGATCCGGTCTTGATGCCATCTCCGAACTCCTTGTCATAACGGTGGCCGAAGCAAAGCAACTTGTGCAAGCTGGAGAGGGCAACACACCTGAACACTATTGCCAGGTTGTTGACTATGAGATACCCTACAATCAACAGCAGACCCTGAAATGGGTTCTCAAGTTTGTCCATCACATGATGACGAACTCTTACACCTATGGCGGAAACACTGATCGACTTCTCCGTAACCTTGTTGACAAATCGGAGCTGTTGGCCAGCTTGCGAGACATCATGCAGAATACTAAGCGCTATGGATCCGTCTTGTGGACGACTACTGTCACGGTGCTCAGCGACTTTATCAACAATGACCCTACAAGCTTCGCTGCCATTTCTGAATCTGGAATTATCGTCGCTTATTTGGAAGCCATCACTGGCCATCCAGTTACCTCTCAGCCCACCATCGCACCTTCGCAGGACGCTGAGGAGCAAACGGCAGACACCGCTGATCCTGGTGACAACAATGGTGAGAACAACACCGATCGAGACAATAGAGACCGCGACGAGGATGACGAAGGCAGCCCTGAATCCTCTAATGCTTCCATTCAAATCGACGCTGATACTCGGCCTCATCCGCCTCCTGAGGAAGAAATTGCCCAATCACATGAGCGTCGCCCTCTGGCCCAGGGCATCTTGCCAACATCCGACGCCATCAATGTTGTCCCACAAGTTCTCAACTCCATTTGCTTGAATAATGCAGGAATGAAGATGGTGGCCTCCTCTCGCGCTCTTGAGTCGTTTCTCGAAATCTTCGAGAGCCCTGCCCACGTCAATACCATGGAAACCGACCCTCATCTCGCTAGCAATGTGGGCGCCAGCTTTGACGAACTCGCCCGGCACCACCCTAACTTGAGGCGCCCGATCTCAAATGCTGTGATCGACATGGTTGCTAGGGTCAGATCCTTCGGTATTTACAAGGCCAAGACTGCTGGCTGGGGCGCGAAACTGTACATCAGCGACGGTTCACAGAACCCTCCTTCAGCGGATGAGAAGTACAAGGACCTGGTACTGCACCCTACCACTGAATTCGGTACAGAAGGCAAAGGAAAGGGGAGGGGCGACCATCTTGACATCGAAATGTCAGATGCTACGGAAATTACGGCGCAGAAGGGGGCTCTGGGTTCCGATGAGCCGTCCACGTCTGCGACAGCTTACAACGACATAACGCCCTACGTCTATGCCTTGTCAAGCTTCCTCTCAGCTTACCTCAACAACAATACGCTCAAGGCTTACTTCATTACCCATGGAGGGCTTGAGCTACTGCTAGACGTCGCAGAACTGCCCAGTTTGCCGCATGACTTTTGTGACTCCCACGCAGCCCGAACCCTGCACCTGGTCATTTCTCAGCTTGTCGAACAGTCTCCGGTTCTCGGCTTGCCCTCCCTACTCAGGCGCGCACAGGCTTCGGTCGATACACTCAAACCTTTGGCCGAGTACAAGAATGACTCTCCCTACTTTCACCCTTTCCTCGGCCTCGACGGCAGAATGACCCTCGATGAAGTACGCAGCCTTGACCCGTCGGTGCAAGAACGCATTTTCAATGGCAACAAAATGGTCAAGGCACTACTTACTGCGCAGTCGCTGATCAAGACGCTCTATGAATGTTTCACCTCTTCACCACGCTCCAACTCAGTTCAGCTGTATCCCATCAACGTCTTTGACTACTATCTCGAATTAGTCAAATCACTGGGGCCGCTTCTGAAGGCTGTGCTGGCAGAAGAGGGTGCTGGGCATAACGTGCTTCCTCAACACTGGTGGGCTAAGCGGCCAGCTCCTGGGAGTGACGTTATGGTTTCCATCACCGGGGCCGCTGGAGTTCAGAGTGTTGGCGAGGGCGAAGGCGAGACCGAGGCGGCATCAGCCCCGGCCGAGCCGTCGGATTCTGCGCCTAGTGCTGCTGTGCCTGCTACAGCTCCTGGCACTCAGCTCAAGACACCAACAAAACAAGAACAAGCGACGTTCCGATACAAAAACTACGAGACCCTTCGCATCCTACTCCACTCAATGGTTCCGTCGACCTTTCCCTTCTTCCAGCAACTTGGCAAAGCTCTCTTCCCAAGACGTGAACGCGATGCTTATTCACGTCCAAAGCACATTGATATTGCCAGAGAATTGTCAGGGACGATCCTGGCGCAGCTGGCTCCTTCTGTTGACCCTGCTGAGCCTACAGGCAAGGAGTACCACTACTGGATCATCATGCTTCACACATTGACAGAGATGTTGATGGACAATACTCGAGCATCAGGGGAACGTTCATCGGTCCAGGTCGTCATCCCGGTGCTTGTTGCTTTCCTTGATCAGGGTGGTTTCCAGGTTCTC
This sequence comes from Colletotrichum costaricense, assembly GCF_030867565.1. Classification (NCBI taxonomy): domain Eukaryota; kingdom Fungi; phylum Ascomycota; class Sordariomycetes; order Glomerellales; family Glomerellaceae; genus Colletotrichum; species Colletotrichum costaricense. The sequence continues at coordinate 1,440,491 of NW_026848232.1, read as the reverse complement.
ACGACCATGGTGCGTCGGTTTTCGGCCGAGATCTGCAAAGACGCTGGAGACTCAGACGTAGGGGCCACTGCTAGCGCTCGTGTTGCCTCGTTCGGCCTCGGAAAGATCTTCGAGTTCTTTGCTGCTCTTGTCAACGGTAAGAACATTTCCGACTCGACCGCACAGTTTGGCCTCCTGCCTCGTTCAGCCGAGAGACGCCCAGACACGCCAATATCTCATCAAATTGTTGTTGAAGTGAGAATGGCTGTTCTCCCGGTCATCCGTGAGATTTGGGAGTCAACACTGATCGAGAAGTTGCGACCGGAGGCAGTAGCAAAGGTGATTGAGATCCTCAAGATCATATCTGCGGGTGACCAAGAACCATCTCGGAACACCCCAGCTGTCGAGCTGTTCAAGAAATCGACAGTCTTGTTCAACTGGCAGGCCCATACCCCTCTGATCGGTCTGCTTGAAGAGGATGGGGCGGACGTCGAGTTGGCCCGCGAAGCTGTCTTCAGAGCCAACTGGAACCAACCTTCTGCAACGGAGTACTGCCGTTCTCACAAGGCTGGTAAGGCCGGTCAAAGGAACCCGGTCCCGCCCGAAGATGCTTACAATCCCGAACGCCCTGAGCCAACAAACCAGACCAGTCAGTCGGACAACACAGCGCCAGTACCTGCTGCACCCGCTGATGCCGATGCTATGGCGGTTGACGTGGCGCCGGAATTCGTCACTCCGGAGCTGGACCGTCTGCTCGGTGATGCCGTACTGGGCGACCTGGGAAACAGAGCATCTGAGTGGAATGGCAACAGCGACGGGCGTCCTGCTATAGCTGGGGAATCCCAAGCGAGGCCCGATGCCTCCACGCCAGCAGCTACCACCGAAGAACAGGCCCGCGCTAGCACCGAAACTCAGACGACAAGCAAGGAGAAACTCGACGAAGAACGATCAAAATTGCGAGGCAATCTCATCGACAGGTCTCTCGACGTTGTCAGGGCTCATCCCCACTCGGCCATCGAGCTGTCTGAGCTGATTAGTGCCATGGTATTCCGCCAGCCGAACGACGATGCTCGGGATGAGGTCGGTGCGACTCTGGCAAATGCGTTGACCTCCTTGTCATTCGACGACAGCGAATCAAAGTCGAATGGCACCAGCATTGCTGCTTATGCCCATCTTCTGGCTCTGCTTATGCAAGAGAAGAGTTTCTTCAAATGCAACATTGACACTCTGAGAGAGAAGGTAGACGAGTACATATCTTTCCTCGACTTGAAAGGGTCGTCGACTTCAAACAAAGAGCTCCCTCCCTGGATTCCGTATATCCTGTTGATCGTCGAGCTTCTGCTGTCATACGATGAGCAGCCTATTGAAGCGCAATGGAAACCTCCAAGCAATGATAGCGAGACGATTGCGCCTGCTGTGCTTCCTCAACGCAACTTGATTGTTTCTGCTGAACAGCGAAATAGGCTTCTGGATGTAATTCTGGAGCTGCTTCCCGGCCTCGGGAAGGAGGAGACACTCGCAACCTCTGTACTTCGTGTCATCGTCATTTTGACACGTAAGCCCGCCATGGCGCAAAAGGTTGGAGACAAGCACAACCTTGGGAGGCTGTTTGCCATGGCCAAGCAGCTTGCGGGTGTTGGTTCAGCACGATTGAAAGAAAGCAAAACGACTGGCAGCATCATGTCTATCCTGAGACACATTGTCGAAGACGAGGAGACACTGAAGCAAATCATGCGAGCTGAGATTCGTAACCTATTCGACAATCCTCAACGAACTCAGAGAAACCTGGATCTCAGCACATACCTGCGTAACATGGCGCCTCTTGCTTTGCGGTCCCCGGATCTATTTGTTGAAATTACCAATGAGATGACCAAGCTATCTCGTTGGACTCCTGGGAGCGAGGGTAGCAGCCGTGCCCAACAATTGGCACTCAAGGAGTCCGACTCTGGTTCCAAAATCAAAGCCCACGAGGAAGAGGCGAGCGTCGAGCCCGCTGTGCAGGCCACGGAGGACTTGTCTATCCATGATGTCAAGCAATCCACAGAAACGGACGACAAGGAAATGGCAGACGCGCCTAAGCAAGTAGCTGAGCTGAAACGGCCGGTGGTCGAGAATCCCCACGGCATCATTTACTTCCTCCTGTGCGAGCTGCTCAAATACAGAGAAGTGGATGACAATGAGCCTCCACAGGCCTCGAAGGACATGGAGAACATTGCGCCATCAGGAAGCGCTCCCACAGAAAGCGCTTCTAAAGAGGCAACGCCAGACAACCAGGATGCAGCCGATAATAAGGACAAGGATAAAAAGTCCACAAAGCCGGTTTTCAGGGCCGAGGATCATCCGCACTTCATCTACCGGTGCTTCTTGCTCAACTGCCTCGCAGAGCTCCTCCAGAGTTACAATCAGACCAAGGTGGAGTTCATCAACTTCAAGCGTAGCATCTCGTTGCAAACGAACACGCCCGTCAAGCCTCGATCGAATGTACTCAACTATCTCATCCACGACCTCTTGTGCCAAGGCAATCTCAGCGACAATGCAGACAGCATTGTATCAAAGAAGAAAGCCGCCACCTCTGCCCAAGCCCAACAGGTTCTCGTTGCGCTCGTAGCCAAGACAGGGGAAAAGGTTATTGACAAGACACGAGATCGCTTTGAATACGACGACGAGCCCGATCTGCTTTTTGTTCGGAAATTTGTTTTGGACACTATTCTCAAGGCATACGAGCGCGCCGCCACACCCGAAGAGCCTGTTGATACTCGCTACCTGAAGATGCAGTGTCTCGCCGAGCTGATGAACCATATCATTGGCGAGAAGGACAAGGAAACGACATCTCAACGGGCACTTGACTCTCCCCAAGGACGATCGCAAGCACAGTTACGCAGGATGATGTACGAGAAGGGCTACCTCGACAAGTTGACTTCCTCTATCGCCGAAGTCGACCTGAGCCATGCTGGCGTCAAGAGGGCCATTAAGTATGTCCTCAGAGTTCTGCGCGTTCTGACAGATACCGCCAAAGAACTGAGCCGCTCCCATGTCCTTCCCTCGACATCTCTTCCCGAAAACGCCGAAGACGACATTATCTCGACATCTTCAATGTCTGACATGGATGACGATCGCGAAGAAACGCCGGATCTCTACCGTAACTCTACTCTTGGTATGCTCGAGCCTCGTGGAAGCGATGACGAGTCCGACGATGAGGACGGTATGTATCATGCACTGGACTGGACTTACATGCCATTACTAACTCAAGGTGTAGAGGACGACGACGAAGAGATGTACGACGATGACTATGGCGACGAGCTTGATTATGGCGAAGAAGAAGTATCGGATGATGGTGAAGATGGCGTCAGTGACGAAGACGAAGAATTGGGTGAGATGGGTCACATCGAGGGCCTTCATGGGGATCCTGGTGTCGTTGAGGTCATCATGGGAGACGAAGATGATGACATGGATGAGGATGACGATGACAGCGAGGATGACGAAATGGATTCTGACGACATGGATGAGATGGAAGAGCACCTCGACGTTGTGGAAGAGATTGTCGACGAAGACGGCAACCCTCTCGAGGACGATGGCGCCTCGGATTGGGAGAGTGAATCAGAGGAAGAAGAAGAGGAAGACGATGAAGACATTGATTATGAGGCGGAAGCCCAGGACCGCGAAGAGGCTCACGTTCATGGCATGGAGTCTGAGGACATGATCGAAAATCTGGCCCGAGCAGTCATGGACCCAGAAGACTACGACGGCGACGACATGGATGACCTTGGAGATCACTACATTGATGATGGTCGTGATGAAGATGGTAGGTTCAAACAGCTTGGCCTATTCTTCTGCAATTTTCTAACACAAGCCGTAGACGATGAAGACGATGATGAAGACATGGAAGAAGACGAGCTCATCTATGACGAGGCCTACCCTCGTAAGTATTTTTCGCTGTCCACGAATGCTACGATTGCTAACACTCATCTAGATGACCACCAATCCTCCAACCTCCCTTCTGCTCTCGGATGGGATACTTTGGTCGTCGAGCCATTCGGAGGCCAGCCTCAACACGCTCATCGCCATCGTCATGGACACCGTAGCCCATTCCCCCCTGGTTTCATGGTTGGCGGTGGCCGCGATCCTCTGGGCGGTATGTTCTCCTCCATTGATGCAGTCTATCAGCAGAACGAACAGCTGACAGGCCCTGCAGATTTCCGAAGCTACTTCTCTCCCCGCCACAGACCGAATGCCGTGCCTAACAATGCCGACGACGGGGTCAATCCTCTTCTGCGCCGAAACGGCCAGGGCCGTGAAGCATCACCCCGCCCTGCGCCGGGTTCTGGTATGATTGGCTTGCGCCTGCCTCCTGAAATTTTTGGTCCGGGTGTACAGCATTTGTCTAACAGCCCAATCGCTATCCTCAACGATCTCGTCGCGTCTCTTCCGGTCATGCGACACGGTCAATCTGCCGTCCACTTGTCCATTACTCAAAATGGACGCGGCGAAGTCAGGGAGTACCATGTTGCCCCTCGCGAATCTCGGGCAGACAGCCGTCGTGAGACGACTTACCACGAGCCTCAACAGGCCGTCGCCTTTACCCCCGAATCGACATTCGAGCGTTACCAAGAAGAAGCTCGCATGGTTTTCGGCGGGGCTCACTTCATCGAGAAAGCACAGAAGCTTGTCAATATCCTTCTCTCCAAGCTGGTTCCTCCCGCAATGGAGTATGAGAAGAAGCTCAAGGCCGAAGAAGAGGAGCGACGTAAAGTGCGAGAAGAGGAGCGCAGAAAGTTTGAAGAGGAAGCTCGGAGGCTCTTGGAGGCCAAGGAAGCCAACGAAAAGGCAGCCCGTGAAAAGAAAGAAGCGGAAGAGCGCGAAGAACAAGAGCGTGCCGCTGCGGAGGCCGCTGCTGCTGCCGGAGAGCGTGATTTGGCATCAACCCAAGAAAGCCACACTGACAGTGCTGGCTCGCAAGCCATGGAAGGGGTCGAAACACAAGAGCCGTCTGCGACCCTGGCCGAAGACACGGCAGACGACGCTAGTCGCGTCATGACAACTATCCGTGGAGAGGAAGTCGACGTCACTGAACTCGGTATTGACCCTGATTATTTGGCGGCTCTACCAGAGGAATTCAGAGAAGAAGTCATCGCACAAACGGTCAGCACCAGGAGATCTCAAGCTCGAGAGGAGGCTGCCACTGGCGAACAGGGTGAAGTCTTCCAAGAGTTCCTCGACGCTCTCCCGGAGGATCTGCGACTAGAAATCGTTCAACAAGAACGTCAGGATGCGCGCCGGCGAGAGAGAGATGAGCAGCGCCGCCAGGCGACAACCGCGGGCCAAGACCAGATCGCAGTGGACATGGACCCGGCAAGCATCCTCTTGACATTCCCTCCTGAATTGCGACAGCAAGTTCTCATGGATCAAGGAGAGGACATAATGGACCACTTGCCTCCTGAAATGGCCGCTCAGGCCCGTCTGCTTGCCCAGCAACACAGCGCTCACCCTGCTGTCACAGGCAGAAGCCCTCCTGTCGTTGCTCGACGACCAGGTGCTCCACCTGTCGAATCGGGAGAAGCCAATGAGAACAAGGTACAGCGGCGGACAGTTGTGCAGATGCTGGACAAGCCAGGAGTTGCTACTCTGCTTCGGCTCATGTTCATTTCCCAGATCGGCTCCATCCGCAACTACCTCTTCAGTGTTCTGGCCGATGTCTGCGAAAACCGTCAAAATCGCCTCGAAGTAATCAGCACCATTCTCTTGATTCTACAAGAAGGAAGCACAGACATGGAAGCTGTTGAGCGCAGCTTCAGCCAACTCTCTGTGAAGGCCAAGAAGTCTAAGGATAAGGACGCAGACCCCAAGACCCCTCAGAACCTTAAGCGGACTCTGACGTCGCTGAGCGCTGCTGTGCATCAGCAGTCCAACTCGGAGATATCACCACTCATGGTCGTCCACCAGTGCTTGGATCTGCTGCAAGATCTCTCCACCAAGAACCCTCACATCCCCATGCTCTTCCTGACAGAGCATGAGGCGGTTGGATCTTCCCTCAAGCGTACACTCAGCCGCAAGGCCAAGGCCAAGGACTCCAAGGCCCACAAGTATGCAATCAACTCACTCCTCACTCTTCTCGACAGAGATTTGGTGATGGAGAGCTCGGTGGTTATGGCCTACCTCGCCGATTTACTGAATAAGATTACGGTACCATTGGCTACGATGGAGCGACGCCGTCGGGAAGCTCTAGAGAAGGCTGCTCGGGAGGCCAAGAAGAAGGCAGCGGAAAGTGCAGCGGAAGCCAATCCCGCTTCGGCCTCAGCCGCCCAACCTGCTGAGAACGCAATCCTCGAGACTGCCGCCGACGTGGAAGTCCAGGAGCCCAAGGGTGAAAGTGCCGAAAATGCGAAGACCACCGACAAGTCGACAACCCAGAAAGCGCCTCGCCAAATGCAGGTTCCGATCATTCCGCCGCACAATCTTACTCTTGTGGTCAAGATCTTTGTTGCTCGGGAATGTAGCTCCAAGACGTTCCAAAACACCATCTCAGCTATCAAGAACTTGTCTGCTATTCCAGGCGCCAAGGCAACATTCGGACAGGAACTGGTCCGCCAAGCTCGTGTCTTGAGTGAGAACATTGTCGCGGATCTCGATGAGCTGCTTCCTCATATTGAGAAGGCTACGTCGGGAACCGAGATTCAAGGTGTTGCGCTTGCCAAGTTTTCTCCCGGTGCTTCTGAGCAGAACAAGCTCCTCCGTGTTCTCACGGCGCTCGATCACCTATTCGACAACAAGAAGAAGAGTGACAAGGCAGATGAAGATGCCGAGACCAGCATCAACGAAAAGCAGGATCTCGTTACTTCACTGTACCACAACTCGACCTTCTCCATGATGTGGGAGAAACTGAGCGCCTGTCTCAGCGCTATCCGTGAGCGGGAGAACATGGTTAACGTAGCAACGATCCTTCTGCCACTGATAGAATCGCTCATGGTCGTCTGCAAGAATACCGCTATGAACGACGACTCACAGACTCAGAACCAGACAAGCAAGGAGATGCTGCTATCAAGCCCGCCCCCGGAGAATCGCATGGCCGGCCTCTTCTTCACCTTCACCGAGGACCACCGTCGCATCCTCAATGAGCTAGTCCGCAACAGTCCGAAGCTCATGTCCGGAACGTTTTCGCTTCTGGTCAAGAATCCAAAGGTTCTCGAGTTCGACAACAAACGCAATTACTTCAACCGTAGTGTGCACAGCCGTTCCAGTAACAATCAACGGCCGTCGTTCCCTGCGTTGCAGCTCTCAGTACGTCGCGAGCATGTCTTCCACGACTCCTTCAAGTCGCTTTACTTCAAGACCGGCGACGAGATGAAGTATGGCAAGCTCAACATTCGCTTCCACAACGAAGAGGGTGTCGACGCCGGAGGTGTAACCCGCGAGTGGTTCCAGGTCTTGTCCAGGCAAATGTTCGATGCCAACTATGCACTCTTCATTCCGGTCTCCTCTGACCGTACCACATTCCACCCCAACAAGTTGAGTGGCATTAATGACGAGCATCTCATGTTCTTCAAGTTCATTGGTCGCATCATCGGAAAGGCCTTGTATGAGGGTCGGGTTCTCGACTGTTACTTCAGCCGCGCTGTGTACAAGCGTATTCTCGGCAAGTCGGTATCCGTCAAGGACATGGAATCTTTCGATCCGGATTACTACAAGTCTTTGGTGTGGATGCTCGATAATGACATCACGGACATCATCACAGAGACGTTCTCGGTGGAGGACGATGAGTTTGGCGTGACTCGTACTGTTGACCTTTGCCCCGGCGGTCGTGACATCGCCGTCACCGAGGAGAACAAGCATGACTACGTGAGATTGGTGGTGGAGCACAAGCTGCTGTCATCTGTTAAGGAACAGATGGAACACTTCTTGAAGGGTAAGTCTGATTACCCAAGCAAGACTGGAAAAAGAAGACATTTTGCTAACTATTGTACTAGGATTCCATGATATCATTCCCGCGGATCTCATCTCCATTTTCAACGAGCAGGAGTTGGAACTTCTCATCTCCGGCTTGCCCGACATTGACGTTGACGACTGGAAGAGCAACACGGAATACCACAATTACACTCCGTCATCACCGCAGATCCAATGGTTCTGGCGAGCGATCCGTTCATTCGACAAGGAGGAGCGCGCCAAGCTGCTGCAGTTCGTGACTGGAACCAGTAAGGTGCCTCTCAATGGATTCAAGGAGCTGGAGGGTATGAATGGTATCAACCGCTTCAACATCCATCGAGACTATGGCAACAAGGAGCGCCTTCCCAGCTCGCACACATGCTTCAACCGTACGTTATCCCTTGGAACCAAGTTTGAAATGCATCCACTAACCAATTGTCACAGAACTTGATCTCCCTGAATACGAGAACTACGAAATGCTTCGTCAACAACTCATGAAGGCCATCACAGCAGGAAGCGACTACTTCGGCTTTGCATAAGAAGGGAGCGAGCAAAGATAGACAGTTTTGCGGTCACGTCAGCATTTGCATTATGGATGGTAGGCGACACAGGACATTGGAATGGGGGAGACGGGCGTGATTTTTGAGTGGGAGGGCATTGTGAATAAATGCCGAACCACATGTACATACTTATGGCGACTCTCTCGGCCTTGGCTTAGGAAGTACCAGGTCAGGTCTGCTTGCGTTATCCTCTTTCGATTTTGAGGCCTTCATATTACGAATCGTCGGTTGGTTCTTTGCGGAGTGCAGGCCGCTTGGAACTTCAGCTGGCTGATGATGGTATGGAGGTCCAGTATGTAGAGTATCCAATTCGAAGCTCGTCAGATGATTATGAACACACGAATGTTAAGGGGAAAGTCCAAATAAACACTCTGTGTTGGTTCCGTGACTTATTCTTGGGTTTCAGGCTGTGGGCCAAAATAGAAATATTCTATAGATTGAACCATAGACAGCACGAAACTGATGCATCCGGGTCATGCATCGCAGCCATTATCGGTGATAGTCCGATCCTCGATCCACTTCGAATTCTATCGTCAAAATGACTGAGTCTCATTCAAAAGGTGCTCTGGTCGTTACATAGTAGAAGAAAGCATTCTTCTTTGGGTATGCATGTTGGCTAATCGCATTCGCCAATAGATCAGGCAAGGTAGGCAGCTAATCCAGAGGCCTTGAGAGGCCAAGGTCTGCCAGTAAAGCAAGAGCCGAAGACGGATCCATGCCTTTCTCCACATAATATTGACCTCTCAGGGATTGCGGAACACTGCCGACAAAGCACTAAGTTTTTTTTTCGTACTTTTTTTCCCAAGCAGTCTACTCCGATCCCAGCCGGTGCGAATACTCAAGTGGACAGGCACACGATAGACCCGACCCGGCCATTACTCACGGTAAAAGCTGTTCACATACTCTTTGCTCTTGCAACCCCACGTAAAAGGCAATCCCGCTGTCTCACTCAACCGCATATCACCACCAGAAAGGCCTCCCCAATCGACCTCGACCATAGTGTGTGTGACACCGCCACACCGACCGACCGATAGCCATACCCCTCCATCGTGACCCCGCGCTGCGATTCGATTCGTCCAGACGGATCTGACAGTACCTTAGCCTGCCAAACCTCAGCAAGGTGCCGCAGCAACAGCAGCAACTCCTTTATAGTCGGCCGATTGCCCCTCCTCGAAATCCTTCTTTCCCTTTTTCTCCCCTTGTCGTCACACATCGACCGGTCTCATGGGGGATATGACAAACGACATCAAGCTCCTCAAGGGCAGCAGCCATGGGGAATTGTCCGAGAAGGTCGCTCAGCGGTATGAATCCTCCGTGGTATAGAGGAACGAAGCAAGCAGAAGCGGTCGCTGACGTAGGGTCGCGAATGTTGCAGACTGGGCATTCCCCTTGCGAAGACCATGAGGTAAGCTTTTGCCTCTATTCAAGACCTGGTGCCCTTCCGGCGCAGGCGCGACATTCTTTGGAGAACAAATCTAATTGACCGCTTCTTTGCGCCTTTACAGCTTGAACTACTCCAACCAAGAGACGAGGTTAGCGAACAATCCCTCGAACCCCGGCAGGCTCCGGTCGTTGAGTGGCATGTAAAGCTGACTTCTCTACTGTGTCACCGTTGGCGAGAGTGTCCGCGACGAAGATGTCTTCATCGTCCAGTCCAGCGAGCCCGGCAACATCAACGACGGGCTCATGGAGCTTCTCATCATGATCCACGCCTGCAGAACCGCGTCTGCCCGCCGAATCACCGCCGTCATCCGTCAGTCTGCCCTCCGAACGATCAATAGGGATGTCGCATTGTTGGGAAAGGACGTCCGCTGACTGGAGATACACACACAGCTTGCTTCCCTTACGCTAGACAGGACAAGAAGGACAAGAGTCGTGCTCCGATTAGCGCCAAGCTTGTCGCGAACATGCTGCAGGTTTCCGGCTGCGTAAGTCCTCCGAAATTCTTGAGGGGGAAGGAAAGAGAGACGAAGCACAGAGGGAGAGAGCATCTGAAGCTGACCTCATGGGCGCAAACACAGAACCACGTCATCACGATGGACCTTCACGCCTCGCAAATCCAGGGATTCTTCAACATCCCCGTCGACAACCTGTACGCCGAGCCGAGTGTCCTTCAGTGGATCAGACAGAACATGAACGTCGAGGACTGCGTCATCGTCAGTCCCGACGCGGGCGGCGCCAAGCGTGCCACCGGTATTGCCGATCGCCTGGAGACCGGCTTCGCCCTCATCCACAAGGAGCGCCCGCGCCCCAACGTTGTCGGCCGCATGATTCTCGTCGGAGACGTCACTGACAAGATTGCTATTCTGGTCGACGACATGGCTGACACTTGCGGCACCCTCGCCAAGTTCGTATAATCCTCGTGGCATGATGTTTTGGCACCACTAACAGTCGTCACAGGGCTGCGGAGACTCTCGAGACCGGCGGTGCGCGTGAAGGTACGTCATCTTTAGTATCCATAACGTGAAGAGCCATGCACTGACAGTGAACGAAAAAAAAAAACAGTCATCGCTATCGTCACCCATGGCGTCCTCAGCGGTAATGCCGTCGAGACGCTCAACAAGAGCTGCCTGTCCCGCGTCGTCGTCACCAACACGGTGCCCCTCGGCGACAAGATTGAGCGCTGCCCCAAGCTGCGCGTCATCGACATCAGCCAGGTCCTCGGCGAGGCCATCCGCCGCACCCACAACGGCGAGAGCGTCAGCTACCTCTTCAACCACGTTCCCGTCTAGAGAGGGGTTCCGTGATGAAGGGTTTAAGAGTTTCAGTAGCAATTCTAGCAGCAGCAGCAGCAATAGCCTCGAGGATTTTCACATGGCATATTGGGGGAGGGGTTTCCTTTTCCAAATTGGGGTGGGCGTACGGTACAAACGGGCATTTTGCGGGTTTCCTTTTTCAATCCGGCAGGAAGACCTGCTTTTAGAAAAAAGTTCGGCTTTACCGGCAGATTTAAAATAAAAGAACGAAATGGATTCTCTACGATAACGCTTACGCGTACATGTGATGTCGCTAATTTTCCATACATGAGGCGTGACATACCTTGGTTCTGCGGTCATTTGGCGGCGCAAAAGATTCACAGGGTCCGGTGGGTCTGCCTTGATACGAGCTCTAGACCAAACGTTGACAGCCCCCGCTCCGGAAGAGAACGAAAATCTAGACAGTCCAACCCCAGAATCTTGTGCCGGGCAGGGCTGAGATTTCTTAAGAGGCTCATAGGTACTCCAGTAGTGTCTTCCGGAGATGGATAATGAACATAAGAGTAACGATAGGCTGATTGGTAGGTGGACATATGGCACGAGCGAGTAAGGTATCGATCTTGTTTAACATCATAAAACAATTGCTGGTGGTATTTCGCGTGTCAAAAGGATGTGCATTTCCATTTTTGAATGCCCTATTACATTCATGATGTTGACTGAAAACTTGTTTCATGACATGAGTTCCCAGTGCCCCATTTCCCTTTTTCCACGCCAATGCAAGAAAACCAGAAGACCCGAGTAATCTTTCACTTTTTTCATGATTCCCAACGCAACACCGCCGCCATGACGACAAGTTTACTTGCGCATGGAAGAGGCACGGCGCTTGCGGAGCTCGGCCTTCTCGGTCTTGCGCTCGGCAACACGCTTGGCAAGGACCTGGGCGTATTCGTTCTGGATAGGGGGTTAGTATGACTTGAAGCATCAAGATAAGATGTATAATGGGCAAACGTACGGCCTCGTCCTTGACCTTCTCGGACTGGCGGCGCTTGAGGGCAATGCGGTGGCGCTTGTGCTGGAGACGCTGGGGGGTGACGAGTCTCTGGATCTTGGGAGCCTTGGTGTAAGGCTTCTTGCCCTCGCCCTTGGGCTGGACCTCGCGGCGAATGACGTACTTGCGGACCTATAAGTTGCAGCAAAGAATGCCTCATTAGCCACTTGCAAAGGGTATCTGTGATGTGTATAGCATTGGGATTAAAGCCCGACACATGCTCCCACCTCTTCCTTCTCTCTCCCTCTCTCGTTTTCTGATATATCTGGCGCACTTTCTCAAGGCATTCAACAGATATCGTCTGATGAAAGAAGTAGTTCGAAGGCAGAGGGGAAACACGGTCCCGTCTCTCACACTCTACCTGGTCCGCTCGACCCTCCGCCGCAGAACCAGGTAGGCGATGACGAAGTGGCTGTTGGAAGGGTGGACCGCAACAGGGAGCACACATACATCGTCATCCTTGGTGAGGCTGAAGAACTTGCGGATCTTGGTGGCACGCTTGGGACCGAGGCGCTTGGGGTGGACGACGTCGGTGAGGCCGGGGATGTCGGCCTCGCCCTGCTTGACGATGGAGAGGGCAAGGACGGAGAGGTCCATGCCGACGATGCAGCCGCGGACGGACTTGCGCTTGCGCTCACCGGTGCGGCGGGGGCGGTAGCAGGAGTGTCCCTCGGAGAGGAGGAGGCGGACACGGGTAGGGTGCATGACACCCTGCTTCATCGGGAAACCCTGCTTGTCGTTGCCTCCGGTGATGCGGAAGATGTAGCCCTTGAACTCGTCGCCGACGGAGTCACCGGGGACCTCAGCGCCCATGCGCTTCTCCATGAAGACGCGGAGCTTGCGCTCATCCTCAATGTCGATGAGCTTCTGGCTGCCATTGGCAGGGTAGGAGATGTTCAACTGTGGTCAAGAAAAATGGTCAGCAACCTTGAACGTGACTTTTCCACCCCCTCCGAATATTTCCAAATATTCGGCGCGGTGATCAGACCGCCAGCGATTTCGAACTCGACGTCGTTGATATGGCAATTCCATCGCGTTCGATTGTATCGCTCTCGTCTGTCGGGATATAGTGTTATCGTACCTTCATCTTGCCGGCGTTGGGTGGTGCAAGTGTTGTCGACTGCGGCTGGGCGTTGGGCGTGGATTGTTCAGTGGGAAGGAGGAAAAGCGGAAAGTTACTCTTGAATTTTCGAGAATGTGTGCGTCGCTAGAGCCCTGCTGCAAAAAAAATCCCTAGGCCAATCACAGGCCGCGGGAAGTTCTTTCGGTAAGTTTTTCCATGGGCCGTGCTTAGACAGCCCCGTGTCACGTGTCCATCCTGTTTAGGAAGGTACGCGGGCCGGGATACGTACCCCCACCACAGCCTCCGTTTTCTGGGCAGGTTCAGATGGACGACTCCACACTGTTGTAGCGTCGCGCTTCACGATTCGCGATCAAGACATCCGTATATCACGAATAAACGTCGTTGCTGTCACCCAGGCAATCTCCCAATTACGGCTCTGTATCATTTATATCGCCAATTAAATCAACACACGACATCTACTCTCGACAATGTCATCGGTCAAAATCTATCCTCCTAAGAAGGGCTCCTCAGCTTCAGAAAGCCCATTGCCCCCACTCATCAAGACACCCTCTGGACTTGCGCTGCTTGAGATGCAAGGAACTGTCAACGTGCCTCATTTCAATCCCGACGAGGAATCCAGCAAAAAGGAGCCCGAGATTTCCATTGGCAAAGTAACATTCCCTGACTATCACCCCGAAACGCAGGAAGAGGGCAGCACGGCCTGGATGAAGCGCGTCTTCCTCTATGTCGGCCAGCATCAGAGACTACAGGGCGAAGTTAAGAAGCTTCCGAAGGCCATGGCTATTATCCGGCGGAGGGGAGGTGCCACTACTGGCGATGAAGGAGAGGCTGAGGAGGAGCTCGAGATTGCTGAGATCGTCAAGTACAAGATCATGTTTGGGAACCGACCAGAGCCCGTTGGTACGGAAAACACATAAGAGACGTCTTCGTTATCGACGGTTCGAGGCCACCGGAGCGATCTTTGAAGAATGACACCCACACCGACGAGGCTAGTCATGATGTGGTGAGAGGGCAATTGTTGCCAAGGACGATAGCGGTTGCGGCGTTCATCCTGTCGTGTTGCTACGATTCCGGACCAGGAGAACTATGACTGGCACGGCAGATCCCTTGCCGTCTATATTTCCGTGACGCTTGTTCATTGCGGCGGCTCCGGTGCCATCATAGCCGGTCATCAAACGTAAGACTGGTATGCCACCTTGGTCAGTCTGTGGCAGATCACCTTTGACTCATGAAGCTCTCAGCAAAGGTCGCCAACCTCACATTCATCCCCGCTACATCTTGGTCAGCGTGATCATCAGGGACGCATCTCTTAAGCTCATGTGTCTTTGCGACAGAATGACAACTACGGCTCACAAATCATACTGCTGCGGTTCGAGGCATTGGTAGGCTGCGGTCAAAGCGACGAATGAGACGCGCATCAGCTTCCCCGGATCTTCGGCAATTGCATCTTTCTGAGCAACATCATTCGAGTGCCGCATTTATCACTGGTTGTTTGAATAAGTCACGTTGGCTCAAGTAGCATCAATGATTCGAACGTGTCGACTTCTTCTGCCTAAGTACCTTGGTTGGCGGTGCTTCATGGTAGTTATTCTCATAATCAGCACCAGTTGTTTGCTTGTTGGATAAGTCACAACAGGTAACTGGCGCTTGGTCTACCAGTCTGCGAATTTCTTGGTCGTTACCCGTCTCATCCATTGGGTTGCGTGCTTGTTGGTCTCCTTTAGAGATGCAAGTCAACACGGATCGCTCTGATCGCAATTTAGTCGGAAGAATGAGACCCTACTTGCATTTAGGCATCTCTCCTTCAGAACCGCATAGTCAAAAGTCCCTGTGTCATCAAGCAATGAGGCGATGAAGGATTTTGGAATGAGACGAACAACCGAACAGAATGTAATTCGCTGCCGCGAGGTTGTGAGGCGACGGCCCGTCGCAACAAACACCTCCAAACATGCGTCGGCAAACAGACAATTTATTCCAAGGCATGATTTTATTGGTCTCGCTATTCGCTTCCGGAAGCATTGCGCAGCAGGCTTAGTCGCCCTGTCAACTTTACTCTGGTTTGAGTTCAATTATGAGGGACTCCGCGGGTCATACAAACCAGGCTGACTGAAGTGGGTATCAACGCTAGTGTTACTATGCCCATTGTCTTCGTCACTGTCGATGAGCTTTCTTCACATCGATGACCAGTTCAATTTCTAACACACATGCGTTCCAAGCAACCTCATCCCATTCTGGCACCATCGCCTTCAACAAGTGTCATGGATAGCCTCGGCTCTCGCCGAATGCTCGGCCAAATCAATGGACTTAATGGCGGCCTCGACAATATTCGTGGAGGTCGAGGTTGTTCTGACAGTCAGGGATTCTCCACGCCTCCGCACCGGCCGTGAGGGGACTCTGGAGACTACCCGAGGAGGCTATTAGGATAAATGCTCACAATCCAACTCTAATTTAACCGCAGACAGCCTGATTGAACGGTTCCCCATTCTGCCCCAGCAAAAGATGGGGAAGGTCATGCCAGGGACGATCCCTGAAAGCCGCTAATTGAGAGCACCATTGGTTCTATCCAACCGCGACCACCGCGTCTTTGGTTCTCACCGGAATGAGCTCCTCTTCCAGCGCACTTGTCCCGGTACCCACATCACGGGACTTGACCTTTGAATCCCGAAGCCCTTCTCTCTTCCAACCAACGCCGTGTCACCTAGGCTTGCAGGTCTTGGGACCAAGGCGCCGGTACATGGTCAAGCCGGGTTCCTATCCCTTAGAGGGCGTCACCCCACGGCGGTAGTCCTTGCTAGCTTAGTAGCTCGGCACTGTTGCATTGGATGATCTGGAGATTGCTCTCGTCCGTTCGCCTGGAAATTTGGGGTAATCATGGGGAAACGGAATCGCATCGGGGGCCGGATCTTGCATATATGAATTGCGTCGCCCTCGTTATGGAGTGTTCCTATTGATCTCACCCTCGTCCACGCCGGCCTCGGTCTTCCAAGATAGGTCCTCTCGTTTCTCGCTCAAGTTTCATTGTTACCAGACGGTCAAGATGCATATCCAATCACTCACCGTTCCCCTCCTGGCGGCGTCCTTGCCCCTAGCCTCGGCTCAGCTTGACTACTACGCGAAGAAAGCAGGCTTGCTGTACTTTGGTGCTGCAACTGACTCCCCAGGACAGCGCGAGCGCGCTGGTCTGGAGGCATCCTACGAGCAGTACGACGCCATCCTCGATGATATCAACGAGTTTGGCCAAACAACCCCGACAAATGGGCAAAAGGTTGGTGTTGAAATGACAGCTTGTTAGTAAAGGATTCAAGTTAACGTCTCACTTAGTGGCTTTTCACCGAGCCCTCGCCGGGTGTTTTCAACTTCACAGAGGGCGATATCGTGACCTCCATCGCCGAAGAGAACGGCCAGATCCTCCGTTGCCACGCCCTTGTCTGGCACAGCCAGCTCGCCCCCTGGGTTGAGAATACAACATGGACGCCCGAAGAGCTCACCGAGGTGATTGTCAGACACATTCACGAGGTTGCTGGCCACTACAAAGGCAAGTGCTACGCCTGGGACGTCGTCAATGAGGCTCTTAACGAGGACGGCACATATCGCGAGTCCGTTTTCTACAACGTTCTCGGCGAGGAGTACCTTAA
Source organism: Colletotrichum costaricense (assembly GCF_030867565.1). NCBI lineage: Eukaryota > Fungi > Ascomycota > Sordariomycetes > Glomerellales > Glomerellaceae > Colletotrichum > Colletotrichum costaricense. Next base: position 1,423,572 of record NW_026848232.1, on the reverse strand, counting down.
GTTAGCCTTCCGCACCGCGGCCGAGGTCGATCCGGCGGCGAAGCTGTACTACAACGACTACAACCTCGAGTCGGTCGGTCCCAAAAGCGAGGGCGCCAAGCGCATCGTGAAGCTGCTCCAGGACGACGGCATCAAGGTTGACGGCATTGGCATGCAAGCTCACCTCGTAGCTGATAGGGCGCCTAGCCTCGACCAGCAAGTCGAGGTCATTCGCAGCTACGCCGAGCTCGGAGTCGAGGTTGCCCTCACAGAGCTGGATGTCCGTGTCGAGCTCCCGGTAAATGAGACAAACCTGGCGTGGCAAAAGGAGGCGTATAAGAACGTAGGTTTACCCAGTCACCCACCCCATCTTCGGATGCATTCAAGACGCTAACTAATTCGGCTGTAGTCTACCAGTGCCTGCCTTCAAGTAGCGGCTTGCATTGGCATCACGATCTGGGATTTCTACGACCCCTTCAGCTGGGTTCCCGCCGTCTTCCCGGGTGAAGGTGCTGCCCTTCTCTGGTTTGAGGACTTCAGCAAGCACCCGGCCTATGATGGCGTTCTCGAGGCATTGAAGAACACGACTGCGGCTCCCTGTAGAAGGAGGCGGTCCTTGGGGTCTGGCAAGAGCAAGAAGCTGTTTTAGTTAGTTATATAGGCGAAGGGGTGTCGGGTGAGCTTTGTAACAAGCGTTATTGTCGAAAGCTTAGCTGGAGCAAAGCAATGAAGGCAAGAGTCGGTTAGGTACGCACTTAGCATAGCGTTCTTGGCATCAGCAACGGCTAACTCCGCCATAATGACAAGCCTTATCAGCTTTGAGAAATCAGAATGCCGTGTTTAATCTGATGTGGACAATATCCAGTAAGAAAACATCTTAATTCAGTCCATGTGGTGGCTTTCCCCCGGCTTTACAGGCGCAAAAGATCGACCTCAAGGGGGTCAGGTTTTCGAGAGAAACTCCACGATGCGATGTACTTTCGAACCATGCGGCACACGCAATGTGCCCCAGGCACGCATTCAACTCAATATGGTAATTTCGATACGACAACGGCGATGCAATTAATTCAGCCCACACTTTGTGGACATTTCAATCACCCGCCTGGGTCAATTGACTCCGATCGCCTTAGTCTTACATCAACAACAAGCCAACAGATCCAGCTCCGTACTGTTAAGTGCCAGCTACTCTTATCATTGTGTCAGAGAGCTCTTGGGCAGGGGCACAAGTTTATTTTTCATGTTTCTTATTTATTTTGTTCATGTAACACCTTCGCGGGCTATGGGAAAAGGACTGCCCCTATGTGCTCTTGGCTCACATCGTCAGACAGTTGAGGGTCCTCTTCAAATAAGGTCTCGGGCCGAAGATGGATCTCGCCGCTCGCACTCCGCATATATAATTGAGCCTTGAAGCCGCGTACTTCGTGGCCGTTAAAGTTCTTTTGTCGTCCACTCACAAATTCAACGTTGAATTGTTGTATCCTCGTCGTCTCCGGTGGTAGGCCCGGATATTTAGGATGTACCCCTGGCGTAACCCGACCGTCCATGTTCAATTCCAACCCGTGTTCTATTTCGATGATTCTCCGAGCCAGAGCGCACATGCCGTCCCTATCCCACAAGTTCTCTCGGGGCGCGGCGAGAAGTTTGAGAAGACGCAGGGCCTCTAGTCGGCAACCCAGGTCCCTACACCGCTGTGCGCAGAAGAAGAGCGGCGCGATAAAGCCCATTTCGAAGGCGGGGGCCGTTATAATTCCTGTGCTGTTTTGTTCGGCGGCGGCTTGCGCTGTCTCCTCGACGACTTTGCGGAACTCGTCGAGGAAGTCATCGTAGCCCATCTCGGAACGTACGAAGGCGTTGTTCAACCAGATCAGACAGATCCGATATCTCGCTAGAGCGAATGCGCGCGCGAAGCCCGAGATTTTGGATGTCGTTTGCCCCCGTCTGGCTTCGAGGTCTGTGAACATGCCGTACCACTTATTTAGTTGGTTTAAGACTGTGTCCTGTTCCTCTAGGAGTTCTGACGGTACTGGAACATCTTTCTTTTGTCCTACGCGATATGTGTCACCGCGGCGGATAGTTTGTAAGGCTTGGTTGAAAACGTCGTCAATCATGGCTTCGGCTTCGGAGAAGGTATTGAAAAAGTCCGGTATTGGGCATCTCGAAATGCTCAGATCGAGCATATCCGATGGTCCGCTCCCAAAGAAGAAGGGCAACGCGCTCAATCTTCGAAACAATGGCGTGAGGTATTGCCTCACCCACTTGTACGAGGTAGAGTCGGAGCTGGCGAGTATGGCAGTGCCGTGAGCGCAGTGACGGAGGGCAGTCTCCCGGTTGGACTGCAGGAATTCTATGCAAATGAAGAGGAGACAAACCAGCAGCACCAGCCCCTGGTTCTCCATGACGGTCAATTGGTTAATTGCGGCGTTGTAGTGACGCAAAGCGAGGGCGTTATCCTGGATCTGCTCGCTCCCCACGTCAAAGGGGCTACCCTGAGCCCCGGTGACGCCCTCGTACAGCGAGCTGATGGCGAAGATGGAATGCCTCACCGCGGGCTCGTACCGGCTGAATTGAATGACAAGATGCGTCCAGAAGTAAGGGTCGGTGGCGCCGGGCAGGTTCGGCCCAACAATTTCACAAAAGAAGTGCAGCGCCCTGCTCTCCTGTCTGGTGATGCTCGGGAACATGCTCTGGGCCCTGAGCAGCCGGGGCTGATCTAATTCGGCGGCTTGGGCCGGGTCCACGTAGCCATCGCATGTACGGCCGGTGCTGGAGCACCGTATACACTCTGGCTTGGCCTCGTCACACTTGACTTTTCGGACCCTGCTCCGGTGGTGGTGATTGTTAATAAGGAATGCAAACCTTGCCGCATGGAAGGGGGGGTATGAATCTATGCGGGGTGCCTACTTGCAGGTAATACAGCCGGTCCTTGTCTTGCGACTGCCTTTGCGGGCCATCCTACGATGTGCGGAAAAGAGAAGACGACCTGTGCGATCTCGCTCCTCGACGACGGAAGCCGATTGAAAACGAGATGTGTTCCTCTTCTAGTTCCTTCCCCTCATTTGACTTAGGCAGCGAGCTGTTTGACGTGAGTCGGGAGCTGAAGGTTGAGGCTAAGCAATGCCAATGTAGTAGTTCTAACAGAAAGTTCCGCGAACCAGTCGACAAGAATGAACCAATCAGCAGAACGCATACAAGACATGCCTGTTCTTGGCGACGTTGCGCACAAACGTAAACGGTGCGAATGGCCCTATTCGGAAGGGTGCGGTGGTATCCTGGAGAGTGCTGGCGCTCCGGCCTCACCTTATCGCAAATAAGGTGAAGGAGAAGAGTGCTGGTGTGGGACTTCCAGGGATAAGTACGAACTCGCCAACGATGTCACCCCTGGAACTTTTGGGGCACAGTAATGAATTTTGAGTGGCAAGATTTCTGACCGGGTTTGGGTATTGGGAGGGTATCGTTCGCCAAGAATGATCGACCAACGAAATAATCTGAATCTTTGTAGGAAGTACGCATTTGGTTGGCAACTTCAGCCCTACCGCTGAAGACTCGTGTTCTCGAAAGGAGGTGGACAAAGGACACGGTTGAGATGCCCTTACCGGCACCGCATGCAGGCGGCGTAGCGAGGTATTTAGCGTAGAATCAGCTGCCAAATGTACCGGCTGCAATGCGAATGAGTGAATTAACTAGATGCAGCAGGTCTCAGAAAATTTGAAATGGCCATCAATCCTCTTTGTGATCTTCTTTCAACGTCTCGATTTTTACCAAGAGGTGATCGCAGGCGAGACAGCCCATAAACTCGTTTGGGGACGATTTTTTATTTGGTTGAGATGTACGGAGTAGATTCAGTTCTTTCGACTGAATAAAGGGTGAGACTCGAAGGACCTGGGACAACAAGAAAGCGAACCGCAAACTTTGACGGCTCTAGACCTCGAGTGCGTTTACACATGTATAATACCTCAAATACCCATCAATATGCAGGCTTAGATAGACACGAGCTCTCTTAAATTTCCGGCGAACAACACCTTTCCGAACGGGCAAGGTACATTTATAAGGGAGTCCGGGTTAGTTGAATTTGAGCTACCAAGCCTGTAGCAGTGATTTGAAGGATTTCCTTGTCCCAACGGCAGGAAAGCAAAGAAATATCGAGTGCTTAGTCGTGTCTGGGACAGTTTCCAGATTACATCGAAAGAGGTATCATTACGTGCTCCTATATAAACCATAAACTTTTGTTCTCGTTTTATTCCTCCTCCTCATCCTTCCCCCTGAAGATGGTTATGCCGATGCCTCAAGCTGGCCAGGCTTCACGCGTCCCAGACCATCCTTTCCGTAGTAGTCCATGGGATACACCCCTTTACCCCAATCATCGCGCACCTCTAGCGCAACCAAGGCCTCGTACGGCGTCAACAGCGGCCGCGGGAAAGCGTAGCCCCAATCGATGCTCAACCGCGGGCACGCGACCTGCACCCAGCACTCGACGTCGCTCATCATGGCTAGCTTGCCCGGGAAGATCTCGCTGAGCAGCAAGTTCACCCACGGAATGCCGCGGTCCTTGAGCCGCTTCTCGATGAGGCCCATGGTGTGCGGGTTCCCCTGGCGGCCGAGCGAGCCCAGGATGAGACCCCACTTCTTGGCCGTCTTGGCCGTCCGGATGGCCGTCCGGCGCAGGTCCTGCATCTCGTCGTGGCCGTACGTCTCGCGCGTCAGCTTGCGCGAGTACGGGTCGTAGCGGTAGGCCGGGATGGTTGGGTTGTGGATCATGATGCTCTCGAGATGGAAGCGGCCGTCGCCGAGGTAGAGGATCATGTCGACCTTGTCGTCGTCGTGGAGCTGCGGGCTCGTGCAGCCGAGGATCTCGCCCTTGCTCAGGGGCGCGATCTGCGGGACGAGGACCTTGAAGCCGGCCTTTTCGAGGGTGCCGCGCACGCCGTGGATGGTGGCGTTGAACTGGATGGTGCCGACGACGGCGACGGTCTTGCCCGAGGCGAAGTTGCGCTCGAGCGAGGCCAAGAGGTGGGAGGTGTCGATGCTGATGTCGACAAAGACGTAGAGGGTCTTGATCTTTGTCACGTCGACGGGGATGAGGCAGCTGTGGGCGTAGTGGACGAGGAGGTCGCAGCCCATGGCGCGGGCGGTGTAGTCGTCGATGCAGCAGGCGCCGTAGGTGACGTCGCCCATGATGAGGGTCTCGATGCCGGGGCAGAACTCGGTGAGGATGTCGGAGATGGTGGTGGCGAAGAGGAGCAGACCCTCGGGCATCTGCAGAGCGACCTTCTTGGCGCCCGAGGAGCGGATGCGATGGATGGTTTTGGGAATCTCGAAGCTGTAGTTGAAGGGGAGGATAGAGATGGCGGACTTGAGTGCCGGATCATTGAGAATCTCAGGGGGTACTTGGTTCAGGAGACGCGGACCTCTTCTAGGTTGTGCGACTATGAGAGGTGAGAATGAGAATGATTATGCTGTTGCTTCTCATATAAGGCGTCGTGCGTGCTCACCTTGGATGGACTTGCTGTCCTCGATAGACCCGTTGGGGCTTCCATTCTTGGCCGCAGTCTCGGCTGCTGTTCTCCTTCCGACGAAGCGCTTCTTTGGTTGCTTCAAGACTGGCTGAGCCGCAGCCTCCTCCTGGCGATGAGCCTCTTCAATATCGGCGGCGATGCCCAAGTCGGTTTGCGCCCGATCTTCCTCCATGGCTGAGACACTTATTCTGCTTCGGCTTGCACTTCAAGTAGGGGTCCGCTTTACAGCAAATTTGATGTTTTTGTGACAGGGGGCTCTCATATGAAGCCAAAAATCATCAGACAAGAAAAAGGCTACTTTTAGTACAGGGCTGTCTGTCGTACCGTGAGTAAGTGAGTCTCGTTGAATTTGCCCCGCGATCTGGTGCTGTTGCCCCGCGAAAAATTCAGTTAGAAGAATGATACGATAAGATGGTGGGCTAAAAGGGTACATGCAGGTAGTGAGGTGGCCGAACGTCCTCACGCCTATTGGCTATAGCTCACATGTGGATTCTCACTGGCTTTCGGTGAGCTCATAAGTCTTGAGAACTCTGAGAACTCACCTGAGAACTCATTCTCACATTATGAAACCATTCCACCAGCTAGATATTTTATTTCAGTTCTCATGACTAATCGGTGTTGCGAAAGGTATGTCTGAGTCCAGTCTTTCTCAACTACCTCAAGCAACAGAGGCATATATGCATCCCTCGCAGAGCATTTCGAAGTGTGTAAAGAAAATGGAAATCATTATTCGAAGAGTTCATTGTCCTCGTACGAAAGAAAAGGTATGTTTTTGAAAATGTCTCTCCACCAATGTCGAATCGACAGCGAAGAGTGTATCAGATCAACAAACGTAAAAATGACGGGAGATATCTTGAATATTGCAGCATCCTTGCCTTACCTTACCCCGCTGCATCCCACCATCAGATAAGGTAAGCGGTAGCAGGCCCACCCGTCGACGCAACGAATGATGCCTCCTCTCCCACTCCCGTCCGACGTCCAACCCATCCAAGAAACCATTATAGCTTGCATGAAAGATCGCCAACCTTTCACACCCTACAGTCCTCACGAAAATCATCCGAACGGCTTCATCTGCTCTGCCACGTGGCCAGCATACTTTCTCCCTCCCTCTCTCCAAGATCAGTCCACACGACCAACCCCTACCCAGGGTTGCCGCGCCTACATTGCATAAGTTTCTCATCCAAATCCAAACATATCCCTCCCCCAAAAGGTTCCATCTCACCGTATCTTCAACAATATGGCGATCGCGGTATGGCTGCCTAACACACCCCCAAACAAAGACCACGTGTCTCTGCAGATGACTTACTGATGCGGTCCCCTCTTCCTTTCGGCGTGAACAGGCTGTCGGTCAAATCTGTTCCACGGCCTCTCTGTCCCACAACCTAGAGCAGTGCGTGAGGCTCGTCGCCAAGGCCGCTGTCGGTGGTGCCAAAGTACGTCCCATCTGTCCGTAACAAAGGGGGCGTCGATATCAAAACACTCGTCTTGTTCCTTTCCTCTCTCTCACCGCAATCCCATCCTGCTGCACATGAGACCTGCAATGCAAATGCAGCCTGAAGCACAAAAATGGCTTCATGTCTGCCTCCTGCCCACCCCCACAGCAACACCACCAACACCAACAGGCGCCGCTCACTGTATTCTTCCTAGGTCCTCTTCCTCCCCGAAGCCGCAGATTACATCGCCTCAAGCCCGCAAGAATCCCTCTCCCTAGCTCAACCGCAGTCCCAGTCCCCCTTCGTCCTCGGCCTCCAGGAAGCAGCAAAGACCCACTCCGTCGCCGTGAACGTCGGCATCCACGTCCCCACAACAGACGCCCAGAAGCCGGCCGTAGCCGTAGACGCCACCACTACCACTCCAAAGCTCCTCAACCGTAGCCTCTGGATCAACGCAGACGGCACCATATTCCAAGCCGCAACCTACGACAAGCTCCACCTCTTCGACTACGGCGCCCTCCGAGAAAGCGCAACAGTCCAAGCCGGCCCCTCCCTCACGGCCCCATTCCCCACCCCGGTCGGCCGCGCCGGCAGCCTCATCTGTTTCGACCTCCGCTTCCCCGAACCGGCCCTCGCCCTGACGCACCCGGGACCCAAGAGCCCCTTCCTCCCTGACAACAAAGGCGGCCACGGCCCCGCCCAGATCCTCCTCTACCCTTCCGCCTTCACCATCCGGACGGGCCAGGCGCACTGGGAGACCCTTCTCCGGGCCCGCGCCATCGAGACGCAGAGCTGGGTCGTCGCCGCGGCGCAGGTGGGCGCGCACAATCCGAAGCGGAGCAGCTACGGCCACAGCATGGTCGTTGATCCCTGGGGCCGGGTCAAGCTGGAGCTGGGCGGCGTGGACGCCGATGGCAGGGCCGAGGAGGGCGCCGAGGGGGCCATTGGCTTTGTCGATGTGGATTTGGACGAGTGGGCTAAAGTCAGGGAGGGTATGCCGTTGGCTAGACGGACGTGAGTTGTGTTTCTTCCCTATCCTTTCCTTTCTATCTCTTTCTCGTCATCTCCCCCCCCCCCCCCCCCCCCCCCCCCCCCCTCCCCCCCCCCCCCCCCCCCCCCCCCCTCCCCCCCCCCTTCACTGTCTACCCCCGTACACTGTACCCCCCCCCCCCCTCCCCCCCCCCCCCCCCCCCTCGCCTCCTTCTTACTCACACCGACCTCCATCTCTTACACGCCCACTTGAGGCTCAAAGTTTTCTCCATGTGAATGACACGCCCCTTCCCCCTAACCCCTCCCCTGGAGGTGCTGTCATTTTTTCTCTCTGGGCAATGAGCATTCCCGTCCCCCCCCGTCACCTAGGATGCCGGGCCCCTCTCCCATCGTGTACCAGCGGGATGGTTTAGCTGATGACCTGAGAGCAGCGATGTGTACCCTGAATTCTGAAGGTCCTCCTTGAGGGTGGGCGTGTGAGCTGTCACATTCCCGGAAAGCAGGGTCAAAGCTGGGATCGCAGGTGTATCCGTAGAGTTACTCGTACTCCGTACATACGGAGTACGCAGTACAGATAAAGGTATTACAGTACAGACCGGTATGGAGAGGGCCGCGGGTCTCGGGAGAAGGGAGGGGGAGTCTAGCAAGCCTCGCCGCCGGGGAGAGGCGGGAGGGAGAGAAGAAGAAGCACGGGTGACCGGTACGGGCGAGTCGAGACGAGCCCTGAGTCCCTGACTGTCGGTAACACCGCAGTGCAGGTCCTTGAGGGCTTGAGGCTCTTTGTGGGAAAGGAATGCTGCAGGGATGAGCGTCCCAACCACTCGGCGCGTCTGTGGATATTCTAGAAGGGTAGCCGCAATGTTCCATAGATTGGGGGCGCCGCCGGTCGAAATGATCAATAGAGATTAGTGTGTAGAAAAATTCAAAAAAGAGGTCCTGGGCTGTATGGGAGTATCCGTACGCACTTTGGCACGAGAGACCGCAAAGGTTACCTTGACCTCCACAAGCAAGACAGGGCCCGTGTTTCGCAGGGTAGAAAGATGAGAAGAAAGAGAGAGAATGACAAACCCACCCCGGTGAGACCCTCACCGAGACAACAATCTCCCTTGGGAGATATGATGTTCTGAATCGATATGGGCCCCGGTTCCAGCGAAACAGTCAACCTACGGCAGAGGCTAGACCGGGTCCCTTGACGGGCTGGGAGGATCGGTTGCATGCCACCGGCAGTTGGCAGACCGAAAGGCCCAATTTCCCAAGAATCCAAACGCCCATGTTCCCCGGTGACCCGATGAGTCAACATCCCAGGATGAATTGTGTTTCCCTGTATCTGTACGGAGAGTACAGAGTATCCGTACACTACGGTCGGTACTGTGTTATTCTGGACTCTCGGCCTTTCCAGCGGGGTTTGCCCACATTGCCAATACCCTTAGCTCACCGGGGGAAGAAGGGGAAGGACGAGCCGTCGGCGGCTTGAGTTGGATCCGTCCCAGCCCTTTGCATTTTTGTAGCATTTAACTCCTCGGCGATGGGGGCGAGAACCCCGTCCGGGTAGCGTACTCCGGATTGCCTATGAGTAGCGTACGGATACACACTAGAGCCAAGGAACAAGAGAAGACCCAACGGTTTTGGGACTGGGGGTTGGTGTGTCTGTCGGTGTGCCTGCCCGCTCCCCATTTCCTGGTGCTGCACTGGTGATCCAGGCCTGGCTTTGTTCGTGTCGTAACTGCTGCGCATGGGTAGTTTCGGTCAAGAAACTCAGGGGTGATGGGTAGACTGCGAAAGTGAGCAATGAGCATTCTCCTCGCGCCGGAGCTGGACCCGTGGTTTGGGTTAATTTTGCCCGGGCACGCGATTTGGGCCCATTGGACGTTAGCAAGGGTTACTGTGTCGGCCCCACGAGAGCGAGAGAGAGAAGGTGAAGAAGGAAAAAGAGGGACGCGCTAGAAGGAAAATCTGAAATTCGAAATAACGTGGTAAAATTAAGAAAGGCAGGAAACGAGATCCGCCTGCTTCAGTTATCCTCAGCTGCCCGGGGGGGGGGGGGGGGGGAACTTGGGAGGGCGTCAGGGCGTATCCGGACGGCGTAGGTACCTCAGTACGTGGCTCCGTTGGGTTCGTCCAAGTCACCGTGCCATTCCCTCCATGGGTATCCATGCGTGATCCATGCAAGATGGATACCGGTGGAGACGGAGCACACTGACGGCAATGTTTCCCACTGGATGAAGACTTGGTCAGGGATCCGATGACGGTTTGAGGGTGTGTGTTGAGTGAAGAAGGAAAAAGAGGGACCTTCTTCCTCCTTCTTTGCTTCTTCCATTTTCCTCCCCTGTCGGCAGCCCTTGGGGCCTTTCAAATAATGCCTCCGGGGATCCGGGGGCCATGCCCCGGCTACAGTGTCCGCATGGCTTGGTGGGGAGAGAGAAGAGAGGCGAGAGAAATGGCGATTTTTGGCAACGGCTATCCGTTTGTTGCGGGGACCTTTTGTCGGCGGAGCTCTCTGATCGGCTTCCTTGAACCTGGGAAGAAGTGAGCAAACCAGAAAAAAGATCCCAAACCGCGGCCCCGGGAAATTTGGCAGTTTGAGATATGCAGAACCTTGCCACTCGTCTTGGCTCCCCGTGAGATTTTCTGCTTCTCCCGGAGCCCCGTCCCCCCCAAGGAGTCCCAGGCTTTGTGGTCAGGCGGTCTATCAAACAGGGCCAAGGCTTTCACTCACCGAATTGGACCCTCATCATCACGCCTTGCGTCCCCATCAAAAGGAACTTCTCGAAGGACAAGCCCTTGTAAGGATAGAAGGCATGGGGAAGAAATTTTTCCAGAGGTTGGGGACGACGCGCAGGGAAGGGAGTATATCGCACCGGTGAGGGAGTTGATGTCCCGGACAGCCTTGAGGCCTGGGCGGTGCAGAAACGGTTGCTGGAGAGAAAGTCGGGATGAAACGTTGGAAGGATGATCTCTGCTTGTCGAAATATCCTGACCCTCTTCACAAGACGGTACCTACCTCTGCCCTATCTCACTCACCTACCTCTCGGTGACGAAGGCAAAGGGGGCGGCGGGGTGGGGGTTTCGCTAACCAGTCGTCTCCAAAGACATCGCGGAGTCAAGTATCGGCGAGACAGAAGAAAGAGACGTAAGGGGACCCGACTACTCGGTCGAGACGTCGCATTTCCCGAAGGGCATGCATCGATATGCGCCCCCCGCCCATCTGCGCCTCCTCGGCCCCCTCCCCCTTTCCCCCCGTTTCGCGAGGCGTAGACCAAAGCCAGACGTGGGATGTTGCACGCGTGGGATGTCCAAACCGAACCGAGCCGGGAAACTGGCACACTGGATGAGGCTCTTTTCTCCTTCCTGGGTTAGAGGGGGTGCAAAGAAGGGTGGTTCACGCTGTCTCATCTTGCTGGGCCGTTTCGTTCACGATGTGGCGTGTACTCAGTCGGGTGGTGGTGTGTCTGCCGCGTGATGATGAGGGCTCGGTGAGCTGAGGCGTGGCCCATGATGTCCGGAATTGGGTATGAGGGGCCGCCGTCGTCGCTATCTCGTCTTGTTTCCTATGCAATTGCCATGCACTTCAAATTGGAAATCAGTTGCGCATACTCCGTACGGAGTACCCACGGCGGATCTGGATGCGCGGCAACGCAGCACAGCGCAAACACAGCCATTCTTCGGCTACGGCCGAGAAGCGTCGAGGAGACAAGCAAGTGGACGAGAATTTGTTGATGACTCGGCAGCTGGTAAACGGCTATTTTGTGCGCGCCGTACGGGTAGCACCGTAGTGATCCGTTTGGCCCGGGAGGCATATCCGGTACGTCGTAGAGATACCCATATTTGATAACCCGGGGAAGGGGGAAAGCTGCAGCAATGACAATGTAGCCCGCCAAACCCGAGTTCGTGTCCCAAAGTGCCGGTACGGATAAGGTGGTGTGTACTTTGTATCCGTAGAGGAGGTTTGCCTTCCGAATGTCATTGGTGTGTGTGTGTGTGTGTGTGTGTGTGAGTGGTTCAATCTCGCGCCTTGCAGATGGCCAATGAGAGACTGGGGGAATGGGATGAACTATCTCGTTGGTGGAAAACCAGACGCAGCATGGGCGTGTTTGCTGCATATGCGGGTGTATGTCTTTTGGTGGTTGTTGACATTGGGCCGTTGGACGCTATTTGATGGCTAGTTACTGACACATAGAGTTGGTACTTGAATGACAGGATTGTTGGTTTGCGCCGACCCGTCAGTTGTCACAATGACGGCAAAGCCAACGTCCAACCAGCGCGATGGAGACATCTGGTGTGATGCCATACCCCTTTTCGAGTAGCTCGAGGGGCGCAAACAACGCGGGTTGTCAATCTTGCGTTTGTATGCAAGACGTGTGTTGTTGACTCGTTGGTGATTAATGATGCAGGGGAAGCCAGCAGATGGACAATTCTCGAGTCAAAACAAGATCAATTTTGAAAATTTTGTTCGATGTGAAAGCCAAAAAAGGAGATCGACAGTTAGCCCCCCTTTTGAGTGTCTCACAAGAAAGAAGAAACAAAACGTTCCCCCTTCCTTCCCTGCATTGCAACTACCGGGAAAGGTCGGCACCTTCTGCAGGTCGCGCAGTTTAGCCGCATGTTCTCTGCAACCCTCTCTTTCCGCGTCGGGTCGGAGCTGAGGTACTTCCCCAGGTAGGTAGGCTCCTCCTGCTCCTTCACCTTGCGAGTCAAGGTGTGAGTGTGTGGGGCCCGTTCGTCCCTTTCCTCTCACCTGGACTTCACCGACCGCTCAGCTTTCTTTCGTCCGAAAAGAAAGTGGATACCCCACCGAGGAGCCCAAAAGGGACATAGCGCGGAGTTCGGTCAATGATAGGCCCGTTTCATCCTCCCTCCGGCCCACCGCGGGCCACTCCCGAACAGCAGCAAAAAGGGAAAGAGAGGGAAAAAAAAAAGAAGGTCCCAGCGCTTTGGTTCCCGGGACGCCGCCGCTGCATTAGCGCCGTGCGAACACACACCCCCCGGCCGATACCTTACAGAGAGCTACAAACGGAAACGCAGTCAGCTCTCACACGCTCCCAAACAGCCTGAACTCACACCACCCCCTTTTTCTTCTTTTCGCTCTAGGGTTTCCACATTTCTTTGGTCTTGACGTTCCCCGGGGCAGGCACGGCACGGCAGGGTGGTGTAAGTGTGTGTGTGTCTGTTCCTGAAATTTCCCCTATTTCATCTTCCAACAATTTGTTGTAATTTTAGTTCATCAAACCCAAAATTTTAGCACCTTGCCTGATTGCGCAACGGGTTGACCACATCATACGGAGCTGCTGTATTTCGGAACTTCCTATCACTTTTGGCACTTGCGCGTCGTCGCGCAGCGCTTCGGCCAAGGCGCGTGTTCGTCCTCCTCCAAACGCGATTGTTCCTGAAGTAAACCCGTCCCAACGTGTCGCCTCCCCGTGCCACGCGTGACTACAGGATAATGTAATAATGTATGGTGTTTCCAATAATACAGACGTATCCGTAAATACTACGTACATCACACAGCGTCGGACCAGTTCAACGTTACAGAACTGAGCGCATCCGGGAACCATCGTCTCGGGGTCGTTGTGTATGCTCTCGTATACGGTATCTTCCCTACGAATACACTCCCAGTATATTGGTTGGACGACGTACGCGATGCGACAATGATGACAGCCAAGCTACCAGGCAACCTCTATCAGCCGTCACACACCTGGGCACCGGGGCTCCTTTTCGGATGTCCCAAGTGCCAATCTACTACTGCACGCACTTTCGCATCGTACCCAATAAACAAATTCCCATTCCATTCATTCATTCATTCACTCACCCAACCCTTTTCAGCTCTCGCGGCTCTCTTCCAGTCTCGGCACATCGAAATCTCGGGGAACCCTACGGCAGTGCTTCCACAACGTCGCATCCGTATGTCGAACTAGCGATGCCCGCAGAGGACGGTAGTGTCACGATAGCGTCATTGTTGATTTGCCCATACACTACACCCCCCCCCCCTTCTTCTCGAATCTCTTCAGGCTCCTATTCCCAGTTCTCTCTCTCTCCCGCGCCCCGGCCCGTACGCAGCCCGGCTCGTAAAACCCATCTTCCGCGTGAGACCGGAGGAAAGTCTAGAAAGTCTACTCCGTAGAAAAGACAGGGCATCACTCGAGAGTCGTAGCCTCCTAGGCTACACAGTACAAAGCCCGCCCCCAAGATAGGTTTTTTTTAGCAGAAAATCAAAAAAACTCCAACGTCACATCCGAACATGCAAAAGGTCTTGGCAAAGAAAGTGGCAGCACTATTTCCACATGGCCAACATCCCATACAGACCATACAGAAAACTTACACGGCACCATCCATGCCATCCGAACGAACCCTTTATCCAAACTCTTTCGCGCCAGACTACGCATCCCAGTACGAGTAACCAACTTGCTTTTCGTCGCTTCCTTGAATACTGAATGAATCCTTCACCTGGATTTTTTTTTTCTCAGATTTTTTTTTTCTACTTATCTGATTGATCATCACCTTGTTCATATTACACCCATGTTCGATCCGTCTTCCCCGGCTGCACGCGCACACGCCCGCAACGCACCGCCATGCAAACCACGATCTACGACACAGCTCAAGAAAAGAAAAGCAATGTGGACTGCATCACCACCATCGCCCGTTTTTTCTTCTTCTTTCTTCTTTCTTTTTCTTTTTTTGCTTTGCCTAGCTTGCCATAGTCCGAAAAGACGACTGCTCAAAAACAAATCACACACCACCACCACTACCACGACCCCTTGCCTCCCCTCGCTCCTCCTCTTAAAAAAAATCAAAAGTCATCCTCGTCTTGTCTCCCGCCATGGTTTGTCCCCCGCTAAATCGATTGACGCTGCAGCGCATAAGCGCCCGGCCGGTTCCCCTCTCTCCCTCGACTAGTTCCGCGTTCCTCAAAGGTCTCTGATCAGACGAAAAGGGGGGGGGGAACACTAGTACCCAAGGTATCCGTACCCAGACACGCCAGAGGAAGACCAGTCTGTCGTAGGTGTGTGGCGGCAGAAAATGGCAGAGGTAGCCGTCACGGAGCAGGCTCCTTTGCTTTCAAAAAGTCTCATTCGACTCGTCCTGTTCGAGTCGCCGGCAGGCACAACACAACGCACGCGCATACATACATACATATATACCTACCATACATACACACAACGTGTCGTCGGCACGCGTCCGCGTCCCCCGTCGATCATGTAAGTCGTCGTAGTTCGCATGCCCCCGTGATGTGTCGTGCCGCTGCTGCTACCTCATGCGTCTTTGCCCAATTCGTTGTCACGCCCATATAGGCATATGATACCAGTCGGTGGTGACCGAATCACCAACTTTTGACTGAGACCCTTCCTTCGTCTTGGCCGAGCACCCGAGGGGGAGGTGTCTAGGTCTAAAGTGAGAATTCTTTCCTCAAGCATGACGATGGGCGGATGGGCGAGAGTCGTCGCATTCCCCCCTTGGCCTAGAACCCCTCTCCCGCATCCCGCATCCGCATCCCGCATCCGAACCCCCCGGCCCCCCGATCTTGTGTGGCTCTCCCCCCTCTCCGTTCCCCTCCCCTATAACACTATCCGATCCTCTACTTTGGGTATTCTAGATACTCTACCGTGACTACCTACACCAGACTAAAACCGAACCGCTCTCTCCCTTCCCTCCCGGATAGACGTCCCGTTGTGTGGGTGACTAGCTCTCTCCCTTTGCCCCCTTACGGCACACCAAGTTGGGGGGAGCAGCCCCCCTGCGATGGGGGAAAACCCTCAGCTACCTATCCTTTAGCTTTCTTTTTGCCATGTCTCGCCGTCCATCGCCTATCCCGAATTCTCCTCTTCTTCCTGAACTGAACTGAATTACTCGAGCATCTCACAGAAGTTCTCGAGTCGAGTCGAATGTGTCGAGCCGCATGGCATGGCATAGCATAGCATGAGCTTCGAGAGCAACCGCCGCCGCCCTCATACGGGGGGTTAAGGAATGCTCTCGTCCAACAAACACCCCTGTCCGTCTCAGATGCATCCTGCACACACTCACACACATCTGCTAGATCTGGAATGTCTCCACGTCAGATTGGGCACTCGCCTAGGTAGGCAGGATCAGATAGGGCTTCAACTCAAATATCGGTGTGCAATGCAAAACAAAAGAGAGAGGTGATGTAATATGATTTTTAAATGTTTCATTGTTTCGAATTTGGATGTCTCCTTTTCCTATGCGCTGGCGCTGTGTAGCTATCTTGGCTCTTATAGATGGCAGAGTACTATACATATGCAGTCTAAAGAGGGCTAAACCCGCGGGGTATCTTCTTTTGTCAATCCCAGAGTCCATCCAAGCCCGCATCGCCCACATATGGACGATCAGCTAGCCGTGGAGCCTCCGGTCTCGAGCACACCATGAGAAAGCAGAAAAAAAAAAAAGAAAATGGGGGAATAATAAAGATGTAGTGGTAGTAAATCCGTCATCGCCATCGCCTTGTTGTTCTGACAAGGGAAAATGAAAAAAGTAGGAAAGCGTTGCTGACATATCCTTGGTGCTCTCGCTCAAACCAGGACCGCGAGGTAGCTGGTTGTGCGTAAAAGTCGACCAAACCTAGAGAATACAGGGGGTAGTTGGTACAAACAAAATGAAAGAAAATGAAAAGTCTATATGCGAATCAGTTCTTTTCCCAGTCCAGTTCCCAGATTTTTTGTAGCCCGTCCCAGAATCGCATTGCCCGAAAGGTGAAAGCAAACAGAAATGAAAAAGGAAAATAGAGATGGAAAAAAAGGAAAACAGGCGCTTGAAGCTGCATGTTTCTTTTGTGCCCTTGTCCGAGAAACCCCATGTAAAAGGAAGATTGTCGTCTCACACCCTCGAATTTGACGGTTGAGGCGGCTGCGAGCCATGTGCGTCGAGGATGGTGGTTGCGTTGTCATGCGTTGCTGCCCGACCAAAGTGCCTGCGAAGCACTCACCGACAGTTTGGAATGGATCCGCCGGGGATATTGTGCCGTCGCCGAGTGTCGTGTCGTAGGACGTCGAGGGCCCAGATGAGGTATGTGAGAGCTGACAGGAAACAAAACGTTTTTGAAAAAAAAAAATTCCCGTCGAAAAGGAGCCAAAGTTCAAGAAACCCAGATCCGTCTATGTTGTAACGCCATGCCCTTTTTTCTTCTCCCTGGTGCAGGTGGGATGAAATGATCCCACAAGCACACAAAATAAAATCGATGCCACATCATGAAAACCGTGTAAGGCGTTCCCATTCGCCTTGCTGCTGGGAAGCAAGTTGTGGCTGCGAGCCGGTATGTTCTAGTCTTGGACAGATATGCGTATTAAATGGTGTATGATGAAATGTTGCGAAAAATCGGCCAGGACGTTTTGGTTGTACAGATGAGGTAGTACAGGTGGAAATGGACCGCCAGTATTAGTAGAGTTGTAGAGGATAAGTATGGGTTGGGTGTGCATGATCGAATAAGACACGCGGTAGCGTAGAGAGTAGGGGGGCGGTTGGATCCTCTCGAGATGTCTCGCGTGGGAAAAATCATCGCGTTGGCCTGAGCCCGCGGACCAGTGGAGATGTGGAATTCGTTCGTCGGATCGTGCTCATGGCACGTCAATTGCGTGTCGCTCATCATGATAATCAGCACGAGGCTGATTTATCGAGGCTTGGGGCGAGGAGGAGGCTTGGGCACTCCAGTCGTGTCGTAGGCACCACGGCCCATGTTGGAGGCGGGAGTGATCTCTCTGACACCCATTTTGAATATTGTAGGTGCTTTCGAAAGCGAGAACTGGTTGGAATTGAGTTTCTTTGAAATCGCTTGTTAGCCATGATTCGATCAAATATCTCTCGAGGGTAGCGAGGACAGAGCGTCAACTTTATACAAGCCAGACGCGACATGACGGTGAAGATGGTTACAGGGCAGTCCGGTGTAGGACATGGGAGTATGCCGCACAAGGTGTAAAAAAATTGGCTAGTGGATGCCGTTGCTGCAACTCTGACTCACAATTTAGAACGTCGTAGTGCGACGTGTTGGAAAGCGGCCTTGAAGACTTGGGTGCGAGTGTCTTCAGGAGATGGGATTGGTGAGAGTTGACGGGGATAAAGAGGCGGTGATGATGCAAGGAGGCCTGGGTATGTTGCCAAATTGGGCGTCACCAATGCTGCTCGGTTGTTTCGCAGAAAATAGGAGGAGCTGAGGCAAAACAGGCGGTCCGGAGGAAGCGAGGGAGTGTATTATCGGCACCGTTGCATGTGGATGGCTCGAGCAGGATGGGCTTTGCGCAGTTGCAGACGATCAAGTCTTTTCTGTCGTGTTGTGGGTGTGCCGTCGGGGGTTGGTTGGATATCGAGACGGTTGGTTGCGCAGGTTTCGGAAAGTCGCTTCTCAATGGGGAATTCCCTTTTGTGTTTTGGTGATATTATTTGATTCGGTTCGGGATCGGGGTCTTGGAATAAACGGGTTCCCTTCTTACGATCCTCTCTGTGAAGCGCAGGTCGCGGAGAGTATTGCCAGGTATGGTAGGCGTGTAAGGTGAGGTGAGGTGCTGTACGGTGCGGAACGAGACGAGACGAGACGAGACGAGGATGGCTTGCTGCAGGTTCTCTCGCTAGTCTACTGAGCTGAGAAACGGGCAACAACTGCTTTGCTGGTGGGTCGCGCGAACTGCTCTTTTGTTTGGAGTGTTGGCAACGTTGGTGGTCCCAGGGACTGCGGTGAGCGTGCAGGAGAAAAGGGGGGCGCGTCTATTGTGTGTGATGGAGCGCGCGCTGAGAGCTGGTGCTGCTGCTGGTTTGATGCTTGTGCGTGGTGGTAAAGCTAGTGGATGCTGGCAAGTAGCGCAGAAAGATGTAGAAGACTGGATGTCGAATGTGAGAGAGATGTAGAGAGACCAGAGCGATGCGCCGTTGAGGAGAGGGGGGAGAGGATGGGAATAAGAAGAAGGATGGTAAGTGAGGATAGGAACTCAGAAGAATGGAAACAGGAGATGACGGATGGGAGGGAGGTGATTAAGAAGGTCTCTCTCTCACACACACACTCTCTCTCTATCTTATTCCAGACGCCCCGAGCGAGAATGGGAAATTTTTTCTCGTTCGCAATGTAAAGTAGGTAATGTAATGTCAGGGCGGGAGCGCAGGGAAGGGGGAGGGGGAGGGTTCATGGGCTACTGGCGCTGGACTGGAACCATGTAAGGCAACTTGCAAGGTGAGGTAGGGCCAGGAAGAGGTAGGTACCTTTTTTTTCCCTTCGGGGCTGTCTGGTCAGGTCCAGGACAGGTCTGGTCTGGTTCTGGTAGGTAATGTTCCTCAGGTTTGGTGGTTCCTTTTTTTCCTTCTCTTTCCAGTTTCCACCCAAAAATTAAAGGGCAAAAAAAAGGGAACCAAGGGAAGGGATGGATGGGGACCAGCATCTTTGGTTGCTGCCGCTGCTCATCCTGCAAGCTGGAAACCGCACCCTCCCCCCCCCTGGGCGAGACGGCTAGGTCCTAAGCAAGGTACCGTGGTACCCAGACGGTAGACCCCAGGCCCCAGGCCCTCCCCTTCATGTTGTCCAGGGGGGGGGGAGGGAAAGAGGGATCATGGATGGAGAGAAAGGAGGACTAGGGGGGGAGTGTGGCATTAGCCAGCCATGAAAGCCACGCCAGGCCCTGGCCTTCCTTGCAAGATGCCCCGTCCCATGCCACGCCACGCCATGCCATGCCATGCCTATGCCAGGTACCCGTACTCCGTACCGGGCCCCAAAAGTGAAGAGGCGTTTTGGGTACGAAGCAAGGTACCTTGGCTGGTCCTCTGCAATGCTGCATACCTGTAGATAGTGCGTACCCAACTTTAGCTACCCGTACGTAGCCCGTTTTGTGCCTGGCACCTTGCCTTACTGCGTACCCGGCCAAGGTATCTATTTGCTGCTCTCAGAGGATGAGCAAAGTGAACACACTTCAGGCAAGCCAAACGGGTATCCTTGCTCCATGCCGATAATCAGGTACGTATGGATGATCTTGACTGCCCCTGGATATATCCGTACATAGCATGCAAAGAACGAGGGAGAGCAAGAGATCGAGATACCTAGACAGCTGAACAATTCCGCTTGTTCCTGGGTTCGATGATTGTGCGTAGTACCTTAGTTGTTGCCCAGAGGCGAAGGCGAGGAACGCAACAAGATCAAAGTACAGAGTAGAGTTAGGTTAGGTAGCGGCTACCTCACACCCGCTTCTTCCTCCTTAGGCTATCGGGGAGCTCCTGGAACTGCACCAATCGAGACTAGAGCCGTGCCGTGGCTTCTCGCCGGTGGTGCGCACTGCGTGACTGCGCAAGCTTTGGTGTGGCAGCAGAGAGAGCGAGAAAGAGTCAGGTCTCAACGTCTCAGGGCATTTGGTCTCCTTTTGCCTTTCAGGGAGAGAGTGACTGAAATGATGAAATGCCCTAGCCCGACCAACGTGAGGCGGCGAGGTGAAGCAACTTGTATGGTGCTTACCTTACCTTACTTACCTCACCATACTTTTCCGTGTCCTATTTTCAGGTCCAAGTGCCTGTCTGTCTGTCTGTCCACTACCTACTCGTCTCGCCGCTTGTCCCCAGTCCACCTATCCCGTACCTAGTATTAGCTGCTGATCCTACTTTGCGCCAGCTGGTTTTCTGCCAGCACTTTACTGTTGAGGCCCAACCAACATGGTTCATGTCTGCACAACTGGCGCGACCCGGGGAGAAAATTCAATGGCGAAGCGGCCAAAATCGCGGCCTTGGAAAGGAAAGAGATGGTACGAAAAGGAACCCGAGAAAGAGAAAAACAACAACAAGAAGAAAAGAGAGAAAAAAAGACAATGCGCCAATGCAAAAGGGTCTGCGATGACTGCTTCCCGGTACATTGGGCTGGTCCACAAGCATGAGAAAGAGTACTTCCTACAGGGCTCCTCATGTAACAGGGCACCTGCACCGCATCGCCGGTACGGATACCGTGTCTACTCCGTATGTACGCAAAGTATCAGTCCATGAGGCATCCTGACCACAAGAGCATCCGCAATGGAAGTGAATCACATCCATCCGCTTGGGGCAGCCAGACCACTGACCAGCAACTAAGGTAACTTCTATCCCACAAGAAGGACCGCCGAAATCGAAGATGGGGAAAGGGAGAGAGTACGGAGTACGCACTACGCAGCAAGAGAAAGATACTTACCTTGAGCCTGGTGCCCCGTATTGGACGGCAGTGAGGTCAGGTATCCACCGCTAGGTGCATGGAACGTCAACGCCGAGGTTCCTTTTGCCGGTACGTATCGCTCCGTCCGTCCTCACCTTAGGCTCACCGGAACACTTGGTTTTCGTCCCCGTCTCCATCTTTGCTAGCAGCTTGCGGCTTGCCCTTCTGCTTGTCTCCTGCTGCGCATCTGCACTGACGGTTGTCGCCCCTACCAGGGTCTTCCTGAGATACCACGGAGAGCAGGGGTCATTGGCCTCCAGGGGTGCACTCTATCCGACCAATTCATCCATCCGTCCACCCATCCACGCATACATGAATGGTGACGGACGACTGGCGGACGAGCCTCGACGTTGCTTCCAATCCACGTTGCCATGCTGCTGATTGCTGTGTGTGTGTGTGCGTGTGTATGTACCGATATTCGTATGTGTCCCTCCCATGCATGCTTGCATGCCTCTCTCCCTCCATGCCTCTCTCCCGCACTTCACCTCTCCCAGGCTTCTACTTCCACCTCCAGAGCCTTTACTCAAACGCAGCGCCTGGAGAGAACCCTTGTTCTACCTGCTGCCGACCTGTCATTCTGCCGCGATCCTTAGCGCATGTTTTCGCTGCAACCCGATTCAAAACGCTGCTGTCGCATGCTTTGCCAAAGACTTTCTGTTTAGTCAGTCGCATCCTTTAATTAGCTTCGCCCTCACGGCTCACTTCAGCTCAGCTCAGCTTGGCTGTGTATGTGTGTGTGTGTGCACAGCATTCATCGGAGCCGGTGCTGCGGTAAACAAAAATAGCTGCTGGCCATGCGTCATGTCGTGTTAGTTGGAGGGGGAAATCGCATTCAGGAGGAAAAGGGAAAAGAATAGAGAGTCTGGATGCTTTTGCAAGCTTGGTTCCCGATATCCCTTCACACGCGAAGAGAGAAGGGGGGAAAACTTGCTCGCTTGCCAAACTTGCTGCACACCCTCTCTTTCGCTTTCTCGTCTCTTCTTCCGCCCATTCTTGCTTATTGTTGCAAGGCTCTCCCATCTTTGCATTCTGATGAGGGCTGCACGTCCCGTCTGACTCTCACGACTCGGGCGGGTGTGGGCTCTAGCTGCGGGCCAAACCGAAGCAGCAATGTGAACGAAGGGTCGCATTATACGGAGGCATCCATGCCGATGGTTCTCGGTGATTACAACTTTGTGTGTCGCGTTCCCTGTGATGCCTTCGTCGGACAGCCATGGCCAGGCCCAGCCTGACAGCACCGATATGCTGCTATTGTCCATGTGTGACTGTCCGACTCAAGATGCTGAGCGTCAATCCTACTGCCTCGTACATTCCATCCCTTGGTTCCTCGAGCAGCTTGGGCGGCCGGCCGGCGACGACGACCCGGGCGTGTCACACTTCTCCCTGCCGTGCTCCTCATTTCGGGAGGGGAATGGTAACAGCGATCCGTTGCCCATCGTCACGCCTCCTCGCGTCGCTGAGCCCGTGCCCTCTCGGTGAGCACCGTCATATCCAAGCACTCGAGATTAAACATCCTAGCTGCTCCTTTTGCTTCTTCCGCTTGCTAGTTCCCATTGCTTCGCTTCAAAAATTTCTTCCCAGCTGTCATTCGGGGACAGCTTGTCGGGCAAGGAAAAAGGCGTGACCAAAATTTCGTCCGTATATTCGCTTCGATCCGCGCCTCTTCCGTCGGCTGATTCATCATAATTGTTGTCGTCTGCAAAGTGTTCATTTGCTTCTTATATGCGGAACTGGTGCTATTACGCCGGACACGAGGACAGGCCGCGGAACTGGCCTCTGTTGTTTGAGCCTTGGGATTGTCCCGTCGGACGAAACACCTTGAGAGGCGGCTAGATCCAGCATGTTCCGTCAATAACCAATCCATGGCATGCAACCAGCCAATTCCCAGTTCATTTTCGAGGCTAGTGTGCGACCTATCCGTCGTGCCTCGCGATGAGCCACAGCATCTTATAATTCGTTCCCGTCCTGGGTCGGTGCTTACAACACCATCCTGTGTGTTAGACCCACGTTTTTGCATTTTGCACCCTCCCAGAGCCGACCTTTCGCGTCCCCTTTGGCCAGTTTGCTGGCGGGAATCAGATCAATGGCTCTGTCAAATTCACGCAACCTGGAAACCTCGTTCTACCACAGAATGGGGAGGTTCTGCGCGCCGTGGCACACTCGGGAACGGGGACAAGACAACCGCTGACAGTGAATCGACTGTCGACCACGCTGCAGTGTAATGTTGAACCTGCAGGTTCCAGAAAAGTTTAACCATGTGTCGTCATCATCGCGAAACACGAACTCAATATCTCGCGATCCAAAAGGAATTATTGACGGCCGCTCGGAATCCTCCAAAGTTTTCCCAGCGGCCGCGGAACGACGGCTGAACGGGCGACACTCGGTCAGAGGTACACGGGCAATATGGGACTTTGCCAATGTTTCTTGGACGGTACGCAGCTGTGCACCAACATATCAACGGATGGCAACTGGCATGCGGTCCAAGATCCGCTTAGCCAAGACATTGATCAACTTACTGAATCGTCAGAAACCTGACGGTCCGCCCGTCCTAACGTGTACCTTCTTGTCTCTTCTGACTAGATAGGTGACGGGTTTTCCGTTCCGGTGCCGGCCGGTTTAGAGATGTAAGAATGAGCTTCTGCCACAAAGCGATGCGAGGATTTGCGTCAGTTCTCATATCCGCAAATCTCTAGTATCCGGAGAACCGACAGCTCCTGTGCGATTGACAGTGAGAAAGAGAGCATTAGATAAGGTAATCGGCCTCCCTGTCAGCCGATGCGCAAAGTAGGCACAAATGCGTCAGTTGATTGGGCACATCGTCTGAACTCTTCGGGCTCGGCTTGTCTAGTCTGTGAAACTCAGTCGATGATTCCGATTGTCAGTATCTCTTTGGGAGTGAGGCAATTCTGATTTCTCAGGGACATAGGGTGCAAGACGGGATGAGCAGGGGGACTTGGTGGCGATCTTTTAACGGTGCATCCTTGAGCATGCTTCCGAGGCAAAAACAAGAATTCCCAATGTCCTCTCTTGATGGAGGCGATCGCTCGGTGATACGGTGGTTAGGTGGGTAAAAGGCCTTTAGGCCAGCGACCTTCCGTGTCTGTCACCTCCGAGTAGTAGGTGAGCATCGCGTCAGGAAGATCCGCGGCGGATTTCTCACTAGCCTCTCCCACCGTGAAGCCCCTCAGACGAAGATCAGTCCGCGGTAAGACTGTTTCATCTAACAACGATCGCCACGGCCTCTGTTCTCAATACGGCATGTAACAGACTTGCTGGCAAGCGACCAAACACTGACCGCTCGCCCAAAGGAGACAAGCAGGCGACGGGCTTCAGTGGTTGCATGGAGCGAGCGGATCGCTCCCGTCCGCTCGCGCAGCCAATGTCATCGAGGTGGCACACCAGTCTGGTGATTTGCAGAAACGCCGGTTTTGTGAGTACTTGGCGACTTCACTATTGCAAAGCACAGATCCGTTTCCTATCGCTGATTGCTTTTTGACTGCGCCTTTCTTGGGAAGAATTCGCTTTGGCGCCGTGATAATACATTGCCTTTAGTATAATCGAAACTGATGCGGTGATGAATCCGTGGCTGTGACATGGATTGGCCACAGTAATGAAAAGCTTTGTCGCTGGAAACACGTTTCTCATCTCATGTCGAATTCGCGGCGATTGTGCATGCAAACCAACGATCTCCCTGTCACAAATGATGATTTAGGGAGAGGGCGAGGCAGCGGCAGCGGCAGGGTTCCCAGTTACCGGGCAGAGTATTTTGTACGGTAACTGCAGTCTCTCATGCCAAGTGAATCGTTTGGTAGATGGTGGCCTACACGATCAATCATCACCTCTATCATTGTCAGCATTCCAAAAATGACAGGTGAGCAAACCTCTCGTTCAAGACGGGCTTGGCTTGCTGGGGAACGAACAGCAGCCGCAAACAACCATGTTTCCACGGGAGGCAAGGTACGACAACGTCCGTCGCCTTTGTTGTCTCTCGTCTCGGTAGCCATCTCGCGTAGCGTTGTGTCCCCATTGCTCCAAATCGGCGGACGAGACAACTTTCCCATCAATCAATCTGGAACCCTGCAGACGTCGCCTTTCTCTATCGTAATGTATTCGTAGCTGTCATTGCGCTGCGGTCGTTTGTTCGCATACCCCTCGGCCCCTTCCATGTCGCGCGGCCAAGGCTTCCCTGTCTGACGTCCTATTCAGGGACCTTTGTTCGCCCCTAGGGCTCGGTGACAGGGACCCGAGCACTGTCCTTACAGTGAACTTCTGCTGCATCGAAGCCTTCCAGAAGCTGTGGAAGCATGGAAGCATAAGGTAAAGTAGGCTTGGAAGCCCTGCAGTAGCCCTCGCCCCTTCGGGAACTGGCTCAGTACAGGAAACCCGCCGTTGGGGTTGAGAACCCCCTGGTAAAAGGGTGGGTAAGAAGTGCCTCCTCCACCTAGCAAGTCCACTCGGTAATATGTACTATGGTACTTCGCACCGTGTTGTCTTTTCCCCGGGAATGCTGATTGCACTGTGTGTTTCAAGGATCCTCGCGGGATCGTGGCCCGGTCTGTTGGAGCTCTCGACACCGGGCCCTGGAGGCTGGTTGGTGCTGGTATCCAAGACGCCCTGTCGATGGCCTGGAGAATAGGTATCCGGGCAGCTGGTTCTCGGGGGAGGATACCTTGCGGCCGAGAGCAAAAGGTTGATGGCCCGCCGGGTGTGGTCTGAGATAAATCAGCGTTTGCTGAGAAACAGGCCTGGTAAAGCAAGTTGCGACCTGACGAGTTCCTACAGCACCCATATCCATACGTAGGATGACGGTTTGCCATAGGTGGAGGAACCTGCCGCGGCAGGGCAATGTCATGGTACACGTGTCCAGACAAATGCGGTACGTACTGCCCTGTTGTTCCCGTACCGCTCAAAGCAAGGTAATCAAAACTGTTGGCACCGCCGTTCCTGCATTAGCCCATTCGCCGGCTCGGGTCTGCTGGGGGAAATATGCGATGAAACAGGGGTAAAATTGTGACCCTCCTCGGTTGGATACCGAGGAACCGGTCATCCATCATTAAGAAGCTCATGCTTCCGCCCCCTTTTCGGCAGACCAGTTGCTGTTGAACGTGAGCCGGTGGCTGCAAAGCTTCTCGTCTTGATGGCCGCCTCAATGTCCTCCAGACAAATGGTCGCAATATGTGTTGCTTTCCGATTCATCGTTCGCGAGCAGATGACGCCCAACGATGCTCGCGTACTCATGCGTGCAAGTCCCGTTGCATTTGAGGTCAATCATGTGACATTTGTGGCAAAGAGGGTGGTGCCCTTGCTGGCCGGTCAAACGGTATCCCGAGGTCTGATGAGGTTACACCTTGTCAAAGCCCAACCCAACCCAACGGTGAGGACCTGCCACCACTTCGGCTAGCTCCACCAAGCCATGTGTAACGCGCCTCCGTCCATAATTCCGCATGCTGGGCTGGCGGATGAAGCCGTGATCCTTTGTGCCCACCTTTCGTGGCTTGCGATCCCACGACCAGCGGCAGACGCCGACTCAAGGTGATCAGATTGGAGCGAATTTCAACGTCCAGGAACCTTGCAGACAAGGCTTTCGTTGCCGGGCACTTGGGACCAACGGAAAATTTGAAGGAAAACGGCCCTTTTGGCGACCCCAGCCATGCTGGTATGGCGACAGGGTGTGTAGGGAGCATGAACTTCATCGCTGGTCGGGTTTTGGTGGGTGCCACGTTTGGTGAAGGACTCTGCGGAGTACGAAGCCTGCCCCGGAGCCAGTTCCGACCAATTGCCCACAGCGTGGATCTCTCTTCAACGGGGCCAGCGCCACGTACGTACTCTAGCCGCCGAGACTGAGTTGTCGGTGAAGGTTACCCCTAATCTCTGTAAAAACTATGCTGTGTTCAAGCTTCATAATGACCCGAAGGTCAAGGTGTCGAGTTGGTGCAGGGCCCCTAGTCTGGCTGAGGGGGTACGGAGATCCCGTCTCGATCATCCGGTGAAGAGCTCGTATACTAAGGGACACCGAGACCACAGTGGATATTGATAGCGGATCGAGTTGGCTATTGAAAATTTGATCTCCAAACTCTTCTGAGGGCTGTCTCGGTGAGCAAGACCGCGACGTAGCTGTATTCAAGCGCGGAGACTGAGTAGGCGCTGCCCAGGAAGCCCTAGTGCTGCGGCCCGGGGACTTCCTAAGGCAGTAGCGCAAGTTTGTTACAAAAGACAGAGATTAGTGATGGACATTCTGTCGCTCACCGCAGATGCTCGTGACCTGGCCAACTGGTTCGCGAATTGCTGAGAGGCGTAAAAGAATTATAGAAGTGTCGTATATTCGCACTACCCGTACTGCGTACATACTCTCGAGAGTCAACGGGAACCGTGCATCCACTTTTGCGATGCTGAAAGATGGGTCTAGCGAGGCTATGGAAGGGTTCCAGAAGCTTTCTCCTTGGGCGAACGCAGAGAGTTTGAAGCGACAGGTCATGACTCAGCCCTGTCGTTTGAGCCTGTAGCGAAGGTACTTGTAGTTATCCGTGTCTGCCTACAGATAGGGATAGTGTTGCTGAGTATGGAGTGGCATTGGCTGCACAGACCACACGGCATTTTGGAAGTCTCGAACCGGCTGATTGCGACTGGCCCAAGTTGATGAGGATGTTCGGAGACGAACTCTATGGCGAGTCAGACCGGGCACCTACGTGCTGCGGCTGGAAGCGAGTGAACGTTTCTTCGCATGGCCAGTTCGGTCAGCTGCATCGGCAACGTTAGGTATCCGTAGTGGCATCCTCAAAGACATGCGGTGAAAGGCTTGCATCCTTGACGATTCGAAAAGGTCCATCATCCATTATCCATGATGAGCTTGCTCGTCTGGCGTCTGTGAGCGTCGAAAGCCAGACGGTGTGAAGGGCTTAGGGCACAGCAATCAAAGTTCAACAACAAGCCACTTGCTTGCTGAAGTTGATTGCCGAGTGGGTGGTTGGTGCTAGCTGTATTCGTACTGGCTGTGGGCTGTCACAAAGGTGCCGTTAAAACCTAGTCGGGGATGAGATGGGACGGAGGGATGGGGATTGACCTCGTGGCACCGGGGAAGGTGTTCCGCCTGGTGAGCGCGGGAGTCTGCCGGTGAGGGATCCATGATGCATCTCAGAAGCGGTGCGTTGCGATGCGGTTTGGTGTGGAAAGGGTGGAACCAGAAGCAGCAGCTCAAGCTGTGACCATGACCATGTGGTGACAGCATTGCAATGGTGATTGTCGTGTTGGCCCTTTGGGACCCTGGGCGGAAGCGTATGCAATTTTAAAAATTTTCTCGTCTTTTTTGATGACAACAACCCGGGGATCCTCAAGCTCAGACGGCAGACCGAACTTTGCTGGGTCACAGGTGTGGTGGTGGTGGTGGAGCCCTGTAACCGGCTCTCGTTTGCGTCACCCCCCGTCCCAGAATTGTTCGCTTGTTCTTCTGGAAAATAGGATCTGCGGTGTCACCCTGCCCGAGGGCATATGGATCATGTTTGCGGGGCCGAGAAAATGTGTCTTCTGTTTGGGACAGATTGTCGCATCGGCGTCGTCTGGGGGAGGGTTTTGAGATGATGGATCTTTGCGGATTTCCCTCTCATGGGGATGCGAATGGAAGTGAGGACAGGAGGAGGGAAAAAAAGGGGGCAAGCCGACAGCAGCAAATGTGAGCAAACAGCATGTGAAGATTGCCCTAGAGTAAGGTATCTGATGGATAAGGAATGGAAAGGAAGGGGTACACCGTACCTTACGGCCACGGATATTCAATCAATCAAAGAAAGGCGCAAAGGTGTGAAGGTGTGACGGATACCCGCCCACACCTTCCTCTAAGGTACCACTTCACCGAGGGCAACAGCCGCACACTTACCTAAGGTACCTACCTCTCCAAGGTAGGTTCCGTCCACTTCTCTACCTTCCATTTGGCTTGCGTCACCTCTACGGAAGCGAATGAGAAGGTGCTACGTAACCGTCTTTTGCCGGGCCGTGCCTACCTGCAGCCGGTTGTTGTTGCTGTTCCTGCTGTTGTTGTTGACCTCAAGGTTGCCTGCCATTGCCGGTTTTGTTGACTTCCATTTACCCAACAGAGGACGGGAGGGACACCTCGCGGCTCGACGTCGGAAGGAACCCATAATCGAAACACTTGGAGGCTGGAACTGCGCACTTTCTTTTTGGGACCAAGGTCAAACATCTCGCTCTCGTTGCCTCACCGAAGTAAGGCAAGGCAAGGTAAGAAGAGATTGCTCGGCGTTCCCTGCAATCTGTAAATCCATCGTCACCGAGGTGAGCCCGTATACGGAGTACCGTGTACCAAGTATTGAATATACACGCGAGGTAAAATCGGTGGATGGGAATTCGATCCTGTTCTCCACCACCAACATCTGCTGAGAGTGTGCCGAGGATCGAAGACAAGTCTGACAGGTGCTTTCTTCTTCCATCGCTGAGCATGCCTGATTCCCAAGCACTCGCTTCGATGGATGGAGAAAAGAAAGAACCGAGCTTGTCGTCATATCCCTCGGCTGTGAGTCCACATACGAGCTCGTCGCCGGCCGGCTCAATCTGACCTTCCCCCCGTTACTGGTGACCACCGTACCCACCGCCGCCAACCACCCAGTGGACAAATCGTGGTGTGACTCCCTGTGTGTTTCGACGTCTACTGCCTAAAATAGGAAAATCAGAAGGCAATTTTCAGATACCATTGGCGTGTGTGACAGTACATCTCTGGATTACCTCAATGGAACAAAAATCAGCCTTGAGTTGGTTCACAGGATGTGGGTTGGATGTCTTGTTTCTCTAAAGACTTGGATACCGAATCCTCGAAATATGGCATCTATCTTTCGCAAATCAAGACCCTAAAACCTGTATCTACCGAGTAAATTAGCCCAAAAGAGGATTTAAACATATCCTCACCTTCACCCTACCCCAGCTAGTGTTCTGCTTGCGATGTTCTTGAAATGCATCGTAAGGAGCAGCCCTATGCTTGAGAAGCGGGGTTAAGCCTTCAGACACAGGGTGAATGTGGATGAATGTCTACGGAGAAGAAGAACCAGGATATATAGATATATAGATATACATTGTGCCATATGCGTGTAGTCACACGTTGGACGGGAGAGTCTGCCTCATCTGGGATGGCTTATGAGCTTTTATAAACTGGACTCGTCTACAACCACCTGATTACACTGTTAACGACAATTAATTTTTCATCATCAGTTTCAGTCCATAGGCACAAAAGCTGCCCACATTGCTATCATGTGAATGGATGCTGGTGAAGGTCTGGCATGATATAGGCGGTTGGCGGACTTGGACTTGAAGGGTGGGGGGGGGGGGGGGGCTATGCTTCGACGAACATGAGATGAATTAGAGGTTGTGATAGCCCGCCCAGGAAGTAAATCTATATAGCCGCTGCGATGTGAGCGTTGGGGCCATCGCAGGATGAACAAGCTACGGATAGGTGAAAGTGGCTGTTAGTGAGAGCCTGGTTCCGTTGGTTCCAATATCTATATATATGTCAGTGTCTTGTTATAGAGTCGAGTAGAGATGTCTAAACAAGGTATACCAATGAAGAAAAGGAAAATATACTCATCTTTTCACGTTTCATTTTGCATAATCATCAGGTAGTTATGACAAAGGTAGACGAGAGTACTGAGTGTATACCTTCAAATATCTCATATAGATTCCTAGTTTTGACGAGATGAGCCGCTCAAGTGATTGACTGATCAACTAAACTTCAAAGGAATCGTATAGTTCGCCAGCTGTCTGAAACAAAGTCCCTAGGAAAGGAAATGATCGCATGGAATCTTCCACAAGTGCTTCTGGATGACGAAGCTCGGTCGGTCCATAGAAAATGCGAAGCCGTGGTTTCATAGTCTGGTAAAATGGCTTACGACTTGCTTTTCTTCCGGCCGAAGAAGCACGTCAACCTCATTTCCGTGATCTAGGGAAGAGGACATGAAGTCATCTTCGATAGAAGACGGTGTAGGTCAATTCGTACTTGGATCCCGACCTGTTCCACAGGGTAAACGGCATTTGAATAATACTTCGATAGAAGAGCAACGAGACGTCGCAGATTTGTCAACAGAATCCATTATACAAAGACGCCATATCAAAGTAAGCCGTCCAATTGCAATGTGCAGAAACTTCTTCAATGATGAATGCTCATCTGAAATCCACATTCAGCGCCGTAGCAACAAGAATAGATCTGTTATTACGGTGCCTTAATTCAGCTGGCAGCTGAACAAGCTCTCAATAAAGCGGGAAGGAAGCTCTTGACGATTATGAGTACCAGTGAAAGCTTTTCTGCAGAGACAACCGACACGATCGAACGGTGCCTTGGCTGGCTCCTTGATCATGACCTGATTCTGGCAGGTTTATTTCGTTCGATAGCTGAGAGCAAGCAAGGTTCTCACATCTCTCGTACCTACAATTCATATTGTTTTGGGTAGATTCCCCGTTGTATATCTTCCACTGGTCACGAGACGGTGGATGAAGCACTCTCTTGAGGGAGCCAAGACGTGATATGGTGTCTATCTGTTACATTTGTCCGTCTGCAACTTCAATCTGCAATCTGCTTACTGAAAGTTGGCTTGAAATACGCACCGTAATGATCTGTCATTACATTTGCGAGAGTTTCTTGCTAGGTGCTCTGGAACTACCTTGTCTATACTCCGCCAATGTACTCTGTCATTCTGGTTTTCTGCTCGCTTGATCATCCTTGTCTCAACCTCAACGAAGGGTCATCCTCTTGTGTTGCGATATGAGGGCCGAAAAGAGGTCATTGGAAGGCATCAAGGGTCACGACAACGGGCCTTCCACTGACATATGAGTCTTACACTCCGCGGGGGAATCGCGGGCTATCCCCACAACTTCCCCCGTCAACATACATAACGTACACAGGCCAATACC
Organism: Colletotrichum costaricense; assembly: GCF_030867565.1. Taxonomy (NCBI): domain Eukaryota; kingdom Fungi; phylum Ascomycota; class Sordariomycetes; order Glomerellales; family Glomerellaceae; genus Colletotrichum; species Colletotrichum costaricense. The sequence goes on along the minus strand of NW_026848232.1, from coordinate 1,391,611 downwards.
GGATTCTTGAGCTTCGTATCGGCCGAAAGCCTTCCCACGCTGACGCGTACACCAACATCTAGAGACTCAAAAAAGACATGAAGGATGTTTACTAGTACGGAATAGACGGCTCGCGGAGACCGTCTCCCTTCTCTGAAGGGCATAGGCCCCAACGTCTGAGAATGTACGAACTCCAGTTGTGAGGATGACAGTAGAGGTGGTCTCATGGATCACCCGTTGAACAGTGCCGTTGAAATTCGAATGTGTCTTTCCGACTCGTCTTCGGTGATACTAAGATCGACTAACCTGCTTACTCGGAAGAGGGGAGGGTTTGCGTGCGTCAGAGGCCAACTTGAGCTGTGCTCTAAGGGAACGAGTAGCTACTCGCCCAAGACATCTGTAGTGCGGTTCTGTAGCGTAACGGTAGTCAATATGAATGTTAGAGGTCGTTTCTTCCCCATCCTGGGTCCGGGTATTTAACGTTGGATCTAATCTCCTCCTTACGATCTCTGCTGCCAAGAAGGTATGAGAGGAAGAAACGTATTCACCCTCAAGTCATCATAAGCTACTGCAGTGTGTACGTGAGAGAGAGCTTTGGGGCAAGTACTACCTAATTAATCGGTAGTCAACCAACGTGGTGAAAGCACCGCCTTGTGCCGCTACAACGTTGACACTGAAGAGAGACACTAAGAACATACTGCGGCAGATCTTGGATGGGAAGACGCTTAACATACCTAGTAGCAAGTCCAGCGAGCGTCAATGTCATTCTCGCCAGTACTGCACTATTCATCTAGTCTTGGTTTGACCGCTTCGAAAAGCCAGACCATTTCCACTTCATGCACTGCTCGAATCATGGTCAGCTGACCAAGTGCACCGCACAAGTTCGTTGCAGATAACGGCATCGAGCTCATGTCCGGCGCATATTTTGTGGAGACCACGGCCGCAAAAAGACGGCCAACAGATCCTACTTCGCCATGAGCTCCAATAGCTGTCCGACCTCCCTAGATACCGTGTGATCCGGTCGTCGAATGGAGTTACCGAATGAATGGTTCGCAAGTGACATGGCAGCATTGATAGTTGCCACACGAGGTGGCCACCCATTCGGGCGACAGAAAGACAAGCTGGAGCCGCGCTGAACCACTCGCCACGTGGCTTGGGGGAAGTCTGTCAGAATGAAACCCTGCTTGCATCTCACTTGGGGTTTTCAAGATTCAGCGACCCGAAGTTCTGGTTCGGAGGATGGTGGTACCGAGGGGGAGGCTACTTGAATGTGACAGACAGCTTCGGCGCCGACAAATGGTAGGCTTCGATGAGACGTACGTCGCTTATGAGCTGAGATGGCTTGTTTTCACCTTGATCCGTTCAAATTATGATTGAGAACGACTTTATGGGATAGAATTTGAGCTACAGACTGACATGGATACGAGAGAGAACAGAGAACTAATTACGCCAAGGTAGACCGTATAAGCGACGCAAGAAGTTGCTAGCCTCAAGCTGCAGCAATAGGCTCACGGAGAACACATAGTCTAGTCTATGGATGGGCCTGGCCAAGTTCCTGTGAAGTCGCTTGTTCAAGATGTCGACTGTGGCTTGCATGTTTTCAAAGATTGGGTGTACAAAACATCTTTCTTTGAGATATCCGCATAGAACATTGCATCACCAGTAGTTGTGACAGCTCCAGCTCCACGTGCCACACAGCTGACTTTTGGTTCTGCAGTCCGGGGGTGTCCCAGGAGGTTGGCAGATGTGTGTGTGTGTGGCTTGCTTTAGGCCAAAATTGCTTCCCGGGGTGGTGTGGACGATGCGTGCCAATCAGAGCCGGTTGCGCAAATGGCATTGTTTAGTTTCATTTGATCTTTTTTACGGCAAAATTGCGAACTGTTCGTTTAGACTTTCTATATTGATATGACCATGGGGTCTCTATATTATCTACGGAAGAAATACCCATGAGGATGGGAAAAATGAATTGTAGCCATATATCCTGATTATAGGTAGTCAACCTCATTCTTAGTCGTCAGAGGAATTACAATTGATCACAATAACAGCGAGGATAGGTTTGGACTTGTGGATAGTTCAGAGTTGACGGAAGGGAGGAGGTGCCTCGGAAATGCCGTCGCGGCGGCAGCCTTTGACCTGCGTGCCTACAAGTATGATGCTACGGGATACCCTGACCTTGCCAGGCAACTCGTGACGGATTGTTGGTGCAGCTGCAGCATCGGCCAGAAAAAGCTTGACTTTGGTCAGAGAGGAGAAGTTGAATATCGAGTGGCGCAGAGCGGGGAAGCAGGGAGAAACATCTGGGGAAGTGGCACTAAAACCCCGCACCTCAATTTCTCCGGCAAACTTGAACCGTTCGCAGCCCAGCGTGATCAAGACCAAGAAGCCATCCACATCCGTAGAAACTGCAGAATACCTTGTACCGTACTCGGGTCATCGGGATAATGCGCACGCGCGCCAATGAAACACGCATAAACGCCTTTCCCGACACCGAGCCGTCCCCTGTTTCTCCATTCTCTCTCCCCAACTCCCCACCCCCCGGCATCTATGGACCATGGGGAATCTCTCCTCTTCCCCCAAGTTTTTCCCAAGGTCCCAACGTCGTCATCGCGTCCGGTCCGGCAACCATACCCCGGACTTTGTGTCTTTTCTTCCTCATTGCTGTTGGAACGTCGATCCAACCCACCAATCCAAGAAGGAACTTTTGGCCCGTTGTCCTAGCCGGCCCTGTTCCTGAAAGCTACCCAAGCACCAAACGTAGCCAACCACGCGCCAATTGTACCCCGCTCGTCCCATTGGAGAGGGTATCATCGCCGCCATTCTCGACCTCGCCGTCGGCCCAGCCTCGCCCTGCCCTGCTGCTTGTCCGGAGCTGGCTCCCCTGCACCTCACCTCAATTCATGAGCAATTGGATTACCTAGCTAGCTACCTTACACGGATACGCCTACCTTGGGACTTGCTCCGCACGCTCATACCCCGGCTTCCTGCATCTCGGCTCGCCCAACGTTACTTGCCATTGACCGCGAAAGAAAAAGCTTTCTCACGCTACGACTAGCTAGCTAGTCAGTCATTAGCTCGGCCCAGCTTGTTTTGTTTGTCTTCTTCTTGCCGGGGCCAACCACCAAGCACCAGACACCAGACAAGCGAAAGGATTCCACCACCACATGTTCGTCTAGACGCTCCAGTAACATCATGCCGTCGCATCCAATCCGTTGATCGGCCCTTGCTACTGCTTCTTTCTGCCCTCGTCCTTCTCTTCTTCCCACGCGTCCGGGATACGGTGTACCTCTCCCCGACCCGTCATCCCCCTCACCCCAGAGTAGAGTGGAGCTGGTTCTCTGCACTCTGCGGCCCTGCTCTGCCATCCTCGAGCTGCATAACGTAGCTTCGTTGGTCCGATGATCAGAATCGTCCCATTCTTGCTGCCATGTGCAAGTCTCTCCGCTCCTCCCGCATGAGGGGAGGAGCACCATTGCCATTGGGATATAAGCTCCCGCTTCATCCCACCTTCCCCTCTCACAGGCTCTGCTGTCCGTCCTCCCGTCATCATCCTCTGTTCTGGTCCGCCGTCCTCTGTGCTTCAATCCTCTGTTACCTTGCCTGGCACACCTACACGATGCGCTCAACATTCCTCCCTGTCGCCGTCGGAGCTCTGCTCGCCCCGGCCACCTCCCTCGCCCAGTTCGTTGGCGGATCCGGTGGTAATACCACGGCTCCCTCCTCGCTGGGTCCTGACAAGGACGGCAAGTACTGGATCTCCAGCGAACACATCAAGGCCGCCTTCATTCCCTACGGTGCCTCCGTCTCCGACTTCATCATCAACGACAAGTACGGCATCCCCCGCGACATTGTCGCTGGCTGGGATAACGCCACCTACTACGAGACGGATCGCCAGCACCCCCATTTCGGCGGTGTCCCTGGTCGCTACGCGAACCGTATCAAGAACGGCACCTTTGAGATCGACGGTGAGAAATACCAGATCGACCTCAACGACAACAATGGCCTCGACACCCTCCACGGAGGCTCTGACGGATGGGACTGGCGCAACTTCACCATTGTCTCCCACACCAACAACAGCATCACCTTCTCCTTCACCGACCCTGACGGAAAGGAGGGTTTCCCTGGCGAAGTGGTGTCGCTCATCACCTACACCCTCAACGGCTGGAACTGGGACTTCAAGATGATCGCCGTCCCCACCACCAAGAAGACGCCCATCATGCTCAGCTCTCACACCTACTGGAACCTCGATGGCTTCTCCAACAACGAGACCAGCTTGGCTCTCAACCACACACTTCACATGCCCTACAATGGCCAGAGGGTGGGCGTTGACAACATTCTCATCCCCACCGGTGAGATTCTTGCCAACGAGAAGGGCTCCGTCAACGACTTCTGGAGCGCGCCCAAGCAGATTGGTGCCGACTTCTCCAAGCCCGAGCTCAAGAACAACTGCGGTTTCAACTGCACCGGCTATGGTAAGCATGGACCAATTCTTATCGCAGAGTGCACACATGAAAGCTAACCACACAAATATAGACAACTGCTGGATCGTCAACCGCAACGACCTGGGCCCCTACAACTGGCGCACCGAGGGCTACGTCGCCCGCATGCAGTCCGAGTGGTCCGGTATCCAGCTAGAGGTCTACACCGACCAGGACGCCTTCCAGATGTACAGCTGCAGTCAGCAGAACGGCTCCGTGGCCCTCAAGAAGAGCCAGGGTCTCTTTGACGACGCCAAGTTCCCCCGCATCATCCCCAAGTACGGCTGCGTCGTGCTCGAGGTCCAGGACTGGATCGACGGCATCAACAACCCCGCCTGGGGCCGCACCAAGAAGCAGATCTACGAGCCCGGCGGTGACCCGTACGTCCTCCAGGCCAGCTACCGCTTCAGCATCAACTCCACTTCCAGTTCGTAGGAGGACTGCGATTGAGTGATGTTTTGGGAGTATAGTGCTGGAAGGGGGGGAATGCGTGAAGAAAGCAGGATATTCTATTCACCTTCACATATTTAATGATACCATGAAGAGGGGATTTAGCATGAATGGCGGAACACCCGTCTGGATTAATGAACTTTATCGTAATCTACCTGATCGACCCGATGATTGTGTCTTATGTATGAACTGTTGCTGTAGCGAGGCCTCACCTCGACAACACCATGCTCCTACCCCCACTTCAAAGCCCATATACTACCCTTTCGTGCTGCCACCAAGCTGCCGCATCACCAACACCAGGCCCTTTAATACCACTCGTCACCCCCATACCCACCATCCAACTTTCCCTCCGCCTCCAACAGCCCCAACTTCTCCCTCACCCTCGCGACCATGGCCTTGCCGTACTCTGGTCCGGGAGGTGGCGCGGCTTTACTCCCGTCGTGCCTCAGCCACGGAACCTTTCTCGACGCAGCCGCAACCCCTTGTTCGACGACGGCGTTCTGAAGGGATTTTACGGCCTCTTCATCGAATGCGCCACCCAGGACGATGGCGCGGGGCGGGGAGGCGTAGTGTCCGCTGCCGATTGTGCTGGTGTCTGGGTGCTGCGGCGGTGGAGAAGACGTCAGGAGGGCTGGGATGATGAGGGCTCCTGAGGCCGGGGTGGTGATGAAGTGGATTACTATTTGGGGGACTGTGAGCCTCAATTCTTCAGGACTCTCTCATCAATTCGGTCTCATAACTCGATCTCTCACTCTTTTTTTCCTTCTTTTTGTCCAATTCCGGGGGTTGGAATGCGCTGTCTTGGGAGCTTACCTTCATATTCCGGCTTCAGGCCCTCGATGACGCCGCGACCAATCGCCTCTGTCTTACCGCATAGAATGATCGGTATCGGGCCGGATGAGTCCTTGTGATCACCTTCTGTTGCTTTGGACTTTTTGTCGAGCATCTCGCGCAACGAGGGCTGCTGACGCCGCTCTTCGTCTGATTGGTTTAGGGCGTCTTGTTTCGCCTTGTGAGACCACAGCTGCATAGTTGGGGGAAACAGAAGAAGGTGCACCTCTATACAATCGGGCAAAACGAATGGTGCGGATGTGTCTGGGACTTGGAGATTTGGTCTCAGATTCGAATGGAGAGGGGGGTAGCTTTCTTCAATACCTATAAGAGGTTTTGCTTTCTCGTGGTGGTGTGGTTTCTGTTGTCTCACGTCAGACTTTGGGGTAGGTACTTCGGTAGTTTGATCCTACCGCGTTGAGCCGTTCGGATCCGGATCCGGGGGCTAGTGAAAGCCGACGTCATTTTGCGAGTAGTGCCTTGAAGGACGGATATACGGACGGGGGAAAAGGTAGGCCAAGCGGGCTCTTTCGGGTATGATTATAATCCGTCACTTTGCAGGTAATGTGTAGCACATGAGATGACTTGGGTACGGCAAGTTTCATCTCTCAGTATGCTCTCGTTCATTGTAGTTTAATGGTTACTGAGCAGTGATGAATGCAGAGCACAATTTAAATGTGTTAAATAGGTATATTAGTTGTCTTGATATCGTGAAAAAGAGAGTGCACTAATTCGCTGGACGACTTTTGCTATAGGAGAAAGACCAGATCTACGACATAAAACCTGAAGCAGGTCCAATCCAACATTAATTCATTACGAAAGATGATTTCGAACCCAACCTTTAGTTGGCAAGCCCATTCTGCGCAAGGAAATCCTGGATCTTGCTAGTGACCTCGACGTGGGAGTAACTCTGTCATGATATGCGTTAGAAACTTTCTCGAAATCATTTCAGCTCTACAAGAGAAAAAACTTACAAATGCCAAGCCGTGGCCAGCATCGGGAACAACATAAGCCTCAAAAGAGCTCGCATTCTTGATCAGCGGTGCAACGCCGGCCGGAATCGAAGGTAGCTTAGGGTTGCCAGTTGCAAGACAATCACCACCGCAGAAAGGAACGTCGCGTTCTAGAAAGGTCCAATCGTTAGCTTGCATGGCTCTCCTTCCTATGTCAACTGGATAGGCTTCCGCATTTGCTCTCGAGACTTACCACCCGTGATGACAAGAACAGGCTTCTTGAACCCGCTCGTCGTGCCAGCCTCGCCGCCAATGGTGAGCAGCTCACCCACAGTCACCGGCTTGCCCGTCTTATACGCCGCCGTCAGGATGGCAGGGTCAAAGTTATCCGGCGCGAAGAAATTAATGTGCGCGCCGCCCTCGTACGCAGGCGCAAAGTAGCCATCAACGTAGTCGCTCAGCGCGGGAATCTGGTTCGCCTGGACGAAGGCCCCGCCCAGCAAGAAATCCGCGAGGAAGGTGGCGTTGGCGGAGAACCCCGTCAACACCAGACCGTCCGAGGCGTCCGGGTACATGGCGGACAGCGCGTACGAGTGGACGGAGCCGAAGGAGTGGCCGACGTGGACGTACTTGTCAAACGTGCAGGGAACACCCGGGACGGCGCCCGCGCGGAGCTTGTCAGTCAAGGCTTTGAGGGCGGCAAGCTCGAGGAAGCCCTGGATCTCGTTGACGGGTTCGCCGCGGGAGGACTGGGCGATGCCGAGGCGGTCCCAGGCGAAGGTGGAGTAGCCGTAGTCGTCGACGGCGGGGCCGACGTAGCTGTAGTTGTAGTTGTTGGCGGAGAAGTCCCAGTAGCTCCTGTCGAAGCCGATACCGTGGGTGAGGATCTGGAGGACGGAGCCCGGGCCGGAGTCTGGTTGGCAGTAGGTTGAGGCGAGGTGGTATGTGCCTCCGACTGTTGCGTACTAGATGATGGACATATCATGTTAACATCGTGTAGTGTCTTTTGGTGTGTACTATGAACTATGGATGGTGGGGGAGTCCTTACATCTGTGAGATGGGTTGCGGAGAAGTTGTTGCCCTGCTGTGCCAGGCCTAGCATGATATTTGTGACATCGATGTTTGTCTTTGGTGTTGAGACATTGAAGACGCCGTTCCGTGATGTGATTGACACTTCGACTGTGAGGTTCTGACACGACTTGGCCGCGGCAAGAGTCGCAAAAGCAACCGGGAGGGTTGCTGAAAGTAGCTTGACCATTTCGACGCTTAAGATGAACGTTGTGAGACTGTATAGACGGAGTGTAAGGGGGCGTCTTAGATTGAGTTGTCTTGGATCATGTCTAATAGCAAAGGGATGTGGACCAAGCCAGGCTGTTATACTTATACACTGGCAAACTGAAATGTCCTAATACCAACAATTTTCCCGGGTACAACTCCATCCGCAACGGGGGCTGCGATTGTACGAGTAGAAAATCCTCATTTGCTCTCGCCCGCATACCCATCCACCCAGCAATGTAGCTTCAACCATGACCAGCACCATTTCCATCCACCTGGCACCTGCAGCCCATGATGTCAGCAAAGTAATTGTAATTCACGCCGTCTTAGAACCTCACTAGCGGGCCGCAACTCGCATAAAAAAATGGTGGCGTTCAGAGCACACATAGCCGCCCAAGCAAAGCCAAGTTTGGCTAAGTAAGCCTACCTAGCGAAGCGAGTTCGCGCGAGATCCCCTCGATCTTTCCAGTCCTTCTTTGGAGCTTCCGGGGGTTAGCTCGATGTGCCGAGCTAAGGCAAGAAAGCAACAGATAGCGTGGCGTGGGTTGTGATGTGTAAGGTACCGTACCCTCTTTGGTGCTGTCTTCCTTTGCGATCCACCCAAAACGTTTGCTCTTCCACGACCGGAGTCACGGAGTTGATACATCCCATGGGCCGGAGCCCAGTCCGGCTCACCGCTAGGCCTCATGCACCGTTTCCGAAAGGGGCATTAGAGGCATCAGAGCAAGGTCCAAAAAGAGACCTGCATTCAAAAAAAGTCTTTGATTGCCCCCCAATCATATTTGCCGCCGATCTCAATTGAGTTGTTGGGCGGAGTTATTACACGCAGACACACACGGCAGAGAAGACTTGATGTGTGTGGAAGAGAGAGAGAAAAAGAGCCCCCAGTCCCAACTCGTTCTACGTCCGTCTTAGCGGCAGCCCCAACCGAACGCCATCGATGTCAAGACATTGCGATCCCCGCCCCATGTTTGCCGGTCCTGTCTCCACATGAGCTTACGGATAGGCCCAAAACATGCAAACAATGGGCAAGGGTGTGGATGAGAGAAGGTCCAAGGAGAAGAAGCTTATGCAGAAGCTTCAGTCATCCGTTTTCTCCCTCCTCACCGGTGGGCAATTTTTTTCTTCTCAAGCTGGGAGTATTTGTCAGTCATGTTGGAATCAAATAGGGTTATGTATGTCTGATGCCAACCATCCCACGTTGTTCGTCCACCGCCTTTGCCTCCCAGCCTCCCCCTCGCCATATCCATCTTCGGTCAAAGGCAAACGATGATAAGCGCCCGTGAATGGTGCTATGCAAGTAAGTGTAGGTAGGTATTTGGAAGACACATGGTGCCGAATTCTCCGCCACGACGCCACCACTGATTCGATTTAGCTTCTTGGAGCGGAAACGGCTACTAAGCATGGCACATACGGGGTTAGCAAGCAAGGCAGATTCGGAATCCCATCGAAATGGAATACCTATCTCACCTTCGGTAAGATGTGATAGCCCATCACCGTGACGTGACGACATCGAAGAAGGTGACGAGTCCAAGAGACACTTCCACTCACACACAATCACAATCTTTTGCACAGCTTTCACCGATTTGGAACGAATCGCTGGGACCTGGCTGATTCAGCGGACGGCTCGGTTGCAATCTCACGAGTGAGGTCGCCGCTTGCGTACACCTCGACGAATGAGAGTCCCATGTGCCATCCGAGAGAGCCCCGAGACATGCATTGCTCGCGTACCGTGATGGGCTTGCTGCCGGCGGTCGCTTACTCACGTTGTCCTCTCACTAACCATTTTTCGGGGAAGGCTAGTCTGTGAAAACCCTGATGTGTACTGGCAAACGATTTGTATTTGACGATTCTCAGTGAATCCCCCTGTTTGAGGACGAGACTCTGAGCAGATCTTTCTGACTACCCGTCTCCCAAGCGACTGAGGAAAAGAGTCCTTCCATCCTTTCTCCTGGATATGTAGGCTCGGTCGTCTGGCATCTTCGTGGCCTGACTGGTGTGGCCGCCCATTTTTAAACCCCCCTTAAAGATACTATGCAGACCGACCGCGATCCCATACCGATGCTGTCTGCGTAACGCCATGCTAATAATAAAAGTACAAAACTGATTTCGACTTCGACTTTTCGATTGGTTTTTCATCGCCCTTCCTCTATTTGGGCTCCGACGTATCCAGCTTATCGTAAGCCGCCTGCATGGCTCTCAGTTCGATTTCGTCACCCTCTAGGGCTGCCACCCAGTCTCGTACTTGGATGCCTTTGCCCTTTTCCTTATCCTCTCGCCAATTGCCAAGTCGTGCTCGGCCCTCAACGGTAAGCGCGTGGTTCGCCGGAGCAGGAGGACCCGAAGCGGCTGCGGCACCCGCCTTTCCGGGCGTGCCAAGTCTCGGCGTGCTGGCCCCACTGCCGCCTGTCATCCAAGAGTATGACTTGCCGCCTTTCTTTTTTCCGAAAAGCGATCCTGTCTTGGGCATTCCGACGAACATGCTACTCGTGATGTTTTGATTTGCATGGCTGCTAGCCTCTGCCTTCTTCACAGCATCAAGTTTCTTCTGTTCCTTCTTTGAGATGGCCTTCTCTGAGTCAGGTGCCGAACCGCCAGGAGTTCCAGGCGCAACGGATCCGGCACGTGATGGCGTCGATGCGACCTCTGCGGTTCCATCCTTTCGGGCGTTGCGCTTCCGTAGTCGTCTTTCCTCCCAGTCTCTCTCAGCCTTGCCTACTTCGCGGACTGTGTGACTCATGGTATTCGTAGCAGATATCTTCTGCACCTTGCTCGCCTGGCTGGAAGTAGCATCTTCAAGAGGGCCTGAATAAGAGTCAGTATGTTATATTGGCACGGAACACGTGTACACGAACGTTTCTGAGCGCTCGGACGAGGACTGGCGCCATTCTCAGTCGCACTCTGCTGAGTTCCATCCTCTGTTTGCGTCTCCGGCGCGCTTTTCAGTGGTGCAGCGGCCACTTGCCATTCCTCCGGGACTTCACCATGCGACGAAGTCTGCCGGTTTTTCGCAATTCGGTTGGAATCTTCCATGAGCGTTCTGAGACGCTGCTTAGTAGCCAGCGACAGCAGTGCTAGCTGATCGACCAAGAAAGCCTCCTGAGGTATCCAGGTTCCTGTTGTTGTCACCATGGTCGAGTCCGGTCCTTTCTTAGTGGTTACCGTCACAGTAGGCGCGGGAAACTCTTCAGGAAGACGCATACGCCCCATAGGCTGGTTGCTGTTCTTGGTCTCCAAGTTGAGTATCAGGCCTTGATCTCTGGCAAACTTCTCCGCTTTTCGGTAGACAACAGGGACTTGCAAGAAAGCGTTGTTCAACTCCATGGTCCTGGTCTGAGCCAGGCGCTTTGCGGATTCCTGCCATGCCTTCTCCGCCGCCTGTGCTACCAACTGGTTCTGGGTATCGGTGCCGGCTGGCTGAGCAGGCTGGTTCGCAGGACCCGCGCCGTAGAAGCTTCCCTTGTTGCCTTGGGGGTAGGGAGCGAAGCCGGTTCTTGATTCCGGAACATACAGTTCGGACAGGAACTGCTCTTCAGCTCGTAGATCGATGCCCGTGCCTGCCAGCGAATCCGTGACGTCGTATTCGTACTCTTTTTGTGGTCGATCAGGAGGTCTCGAAGGCGGACCCATCGCGCCGGGAGTCGAAGGCTGCTGCATGACGGGTGTGCTAGGTGAATTATTGTTGCCGAGAGCCAGAGTGGCTGAGGTGTATTGCGGCAGAGTGGGAGGCGCTGGTGGCTGCGGGGTTGACACTTGCGGTGGAGGAGTCGGAGCTGATGGAAGGGCAAGAGCTGGGGTGGTATTGCCGTTTGTATGTTGGTATGGTCCCGTGTAGGTCGGCGTCGCGGCTTGCTGCTGCTGAGCGTTTGGAAAGACGGGAGATGCAGCAGACGTCGTGGCGGTGGAAGGAGTAACCGGTGCGCCTGGGCTCGGTGCGTAGGGTGAAGTAGAATACGGCGATTCGGGTTGGGGAGTTGCGCCAGGGGAAAGTCGCGGTCTTTTATTAGGCGGAGGCGCAAAGCCGGCTTGCGTCGCAGCAGGAGATGATGTAGGTTGAGGAGGCGAGAATGCCCTCTGAGGCATCTGAGGCTGGGGTTGCGCCATCTTGACAGCTGTTGTTACAAGTAGTAGAGATAGGTTGCGATCGAATCGAGAGATTGGTCAGAAGCCGCTCGCTCTGGTGAAGCTCAGCAAGCCGGACAGCCTGAGCAATCCTCACGCGACTCTGCCCATCTGACGTGCCGGTCTAGTCGGCCAAAAGGACAAAACTTCCAGATCGCGTCGAGATCGCAGGACGTTGTTTCGGCGACAGCGTGACGTTCGGGCGTGCGTATTGCTCTGTCGTGTTGGTCGTCTGGTGATGATCGGAGCGACGGGTTACTGAGCAGATGGAAGCAGGAGCTGTCGCCAGAAAGAATTGAGGACCGCGTTCATTTAAAGTCACGTGATAGCGCAGCCTTGTCCCCGCCCAAGTGCTACATGGTCCAAGCGTTTAGGCTGGAGCTTGGTAGCGGACCAGACAGCTGCCGCCAACTTTTACGCGACCCTGTTGGCCCTGCGCGTTGCCCGCTGACCTCCTATCACTTGCAATTCAACTTCTCTGCTTCAGCCTGTGGCAGTATTGTCACCGCCTCACCGACAACCCATCTCGCGCCGACTCGTTTGCTACAGATGATCTAATCGGGAACTGACCGCCACCAATCGGTGCGATATTAACAAATACAGATTCATCGACTGTTTGCGACTTGCGGCACTTGCGACACTTGCAGCTATGGCGTCAAAGAGAAAGGCTTCGGCCATGGCCGCCACCGTTTCTGAGGAACCGGTCGACCCTGCCGACGAGCTGATGTTTCTCTGCCTTGGAGGTGGCAACGAAGTCGGCAGGTCATGTCACATTATCCAATACAAGGGCAAGACAGTGATGGTACGAGCACAATCTTCCTTCCTTGATTGAACAGGCAGGTACTAACTACCATTCCCATAGCTTGATGCTGGCCAGCACCCAGCATACGATGGCCTTGCAGCGCTGCCTTTCTTCGACGACTTCGATCTTAGTACGGTTGATGTACTTCTAATCAGCCAGTAAGCCCCCCTTCCCCCTCCCAAATGCTGTTGGATCGCAGGGCAAGGCGGTGAACGAACTTGGAAACCAATATCTGGGATCATACCTCTGGCTCAGGAATAGCGAGTGTCTTTCGGCGACTCTCGCACCTGATGGAGCCCATTGCTACGCCTTTTATGCTATTTCATTCTTGTACACAGAAACAATACAAAGACCTCATTCTTCCCACCTGCCTTGCCTTGTCGTCCTCGCCATTGTGATAGCTCTTGGCGTTGTCGCCCTAGAGTATTTGGTGTTGGTTGTATGACACTTTGGTGTTGAACATGCTAATAAGTGGCAGTTTCCACGTAGATCATGCGGCTTCATTGCCATACGTCTTATCAAAGACTAACTTCAGAGGCCGGGTCTTCATGACCCATCCAACAAAGGCCATCTATAAGTGGCTCATTCAAGACAGTGTCCGTGTTGGAAATACCTCGTCCAACCCGACGTCACAACCAGTCTACACGGAAGCAGACCATCTTAACACTTTCCCTCAAATCGAGGCCATTGATTACCACACCACACACACCATTTCGTCCATCCGCATTACGCCCTATCCTGCTGGCCATGTCCTCGGAGCTGCCATGTTCCTCATCGAGATTGCGGGTCTCAAAATCTTCTTTACCGGAGACTACTCACGAGAGCAAGATAGACATTTGGTCTCAGCAGAAGTTCCCAAGGGCGTCAAGATCGATGTCCTGATCACGGAGTCGACCTATGGCATTGCCTCCCACGTACCCCGCCTGGAGCGCGAGCAGGCCTTGATGAAGTCCATTACCAGCATCCTTAATCGCGGAGGCAGGGTCCTGATGCCAGTCTTTGCCCTCGGCAGAGCCCAGGAGCTTCTGCTCATCCTGGATGAGTACTGGGGCAAGCATGCAGACTTCCAACGGTTCCCAATCTACTACGCCAGCAATCTCGCCAGAAAGTGTATGGTTGTTTATCAGACCTACGTCGGCGCCATGAACGACAACATCAAGCGCCTCTTCCGCGAGCGCATGGCCGAGGCCGAAGCATCCGGTGACGGATCCGGCAAGGGCGGGCCCTGGGACTTCAAGTACATCCGCTCCCTCAAAAACCTCGACCGCTTCGACGACGTCGGAGGCTGTGTCATGCTGGCCAGTCCTGGTATGCTTCAGAATGGTGTGAGTAGAGAACTTCTCGAGAGGTGGGCCCCCAACGACAAGAACGGCGTTATCATCACCGGTTACAGCGTCGAGGGCACCATGGCCAAGCAAATCATGCAGGAGCCCGACCAGATCCAGGCCGTCATGAGCCGGACGACAGCTGGTGCCCGACGCGGGCCCGGCGGGGAGAGCGAAAAGGTCTTCATCCCCCGTCGGTGCAGCGTTGCCGAGTACTCCTTTGCAGCTCATGTTGATGGCACGGAGAACCGTGAGTTCATCGAGGAAGTCGCAGCCCCAGTGGTAGTAAGTGAACCCCTTTCTCCCTTACTCCCCATCACAAACTTCCGGGGAAGGAATCAAGCAGACTGACACCTTCCAAAGATTCTCGTCCACGGCGAGCAGCATAACATGATGCGCCTCAAATCCAAGCTCCTCTCCCTCAACGCAAGCAAGACGGCAAAAGTTAAGGTCTTTAGTCCCAAAAACTGCGAAGAGCTCCGCATCCCCTTCAAGCAGGACAAGACGGCCAAAGTTGTCGGCAAGCTCGCCACCATCCCTCCCCCGACATCCCTCTCCGACCCCACCTCCCTGCCGCAACAGCTCGTCACCGGCGTCCTCGTCCAAAACGACTTTAAGCTCTCCCTCATGGCGCCCGAGGACCTGCGCGAGTACGCCGGCCTCAACACCACCACAATCACCTGCAAGCAGCGCCTACGCCTCACGGCTGCCGGCGTTGACCTTGTACGCTGGGGTCTCGAAGGCGTTTTTGGCAGCGTCGAGGAGCTTCCCGAGATGCGCAAGGGTCACCCGGCTCACGACAAGGCCGTTGACGGTGCTGCAGTCGCCAACGGAAACGGCGCCGAGAAAAGCGAAGGCGATGATGTTGACCAGGAGATGGGCGAGGAGGCGGCCGACGAGGAAGTCGCCCGCCTCGTGGCCGCGTACCTGGTCATGGGCTGCGTCGCCGTGCGGTACCGCAGCGACGGAGAGGTCGAGCTCGAGTGGGAGGGCAACATGCTCAACGACGGTATTGCCGACGCCGTCATGGCGTGTCTGTTCTCCATCGAGAGCAGTCCCGCAGCAGTAAAACGTACGCCCCTCCCCCCCTTTTCTACTTGATAATTATGGATTTTCACGTCTGCAGAAGTTTCTCTTACAGTTCGCTAACCACTCACTCATACGTACTCAGGCTCCGCGGCTTCCCACAGCCACGACCACGACCACGCCCCCAAACCCCTCCCCAAAAACCCCCACGCAAACGTCCCAGCGACAGAACGCCTCGAGCGCTTCCTCATGTTCCTCGAAGCCCAGTTCGGCGCCGACAACGTCAACCCAGTCGCCGAACCCCGTCTCCCGCCGCAGCCCGAGGACGAAGCAGCAGCGGTTACAACAAAGGCAATCAAGTCCGACGACGCCAGCGACGCGTCCATGGACGTGTCCGAGGACGACGCGGAGGCGGAGCAGGAGAAGAAGCTGGAGGCGCGGCGCCGCGCAGAGATTGAGCGCCTCATAAAGCTCGGCATCCCTGTGCCGGGCATTCGTATCAAGGTCGACAAGATGGAGGCTGTCGTCTGGTTGGAGGATCTGGAGGTGGACTGCAGTCACAAGGCTTTTGCCGACCGTGTGAGACGTGTCTGCGAGCACGCTGCCGAGGTCACGGCCCCGCTTTGGGGTTAAGAGTTACTACGAGGTTTTTTCCCATGTTGGATGCAGGGTGTTCATTTCACGGCGTTTTACACGCTATCATGTAGTATAACCACCACACTCACGACAATCACGCGGGCAGCCTAGCACGTTTAAATACTTAATGCTCTAGTGCATTGAGCTATGTTACAGAGGGACTAAGGTTACAATGAAAAACAAAATGCAGTAAATCACACTCTTGGAAAACCTCCAGCTGAAGTTTCTTAACCGAGGTACTCCTTCAGCTCTTCAGACTCTTCTAACGTCGTAGTGAAAGAGAACGGCTGGAAGGCCCAACCAGCAAACTCTGCGAACTTGGAGAAGGACTCGACCCAAGCCAAACGAAGGGAGTGCAACATGGCACTTGTACCTTCCATCATGACCAAAATGGCAATGGCTGAGTGTGCTGTTAGTAGATGTTAAGAAGAGAGGGGAGTATCGCAACTTACTCAGGAAGAACCACATGTAGAAGACCACGACGATAGCGATAGAACCAAAGATGCCAGAGAAACCAAGAGCAGGTCCAAGGGTCATGGACCAAAGGACGGAACTGAGTTGTTGATGGGCAAGTGACAAGGCCCAGAGACGAAGGTACGAGGCTGTGTGGGAAACGCAGTTCAAGCAGAATTCTGTAGTCATCGTTAGTTTTATTTTCATGTTAGGTGTTGGCTTTCGTATTCCTGACCGATGGTGTGAATAATCTGGTGAATCATCACTTCGCTGAACTCAAATTCCTCGTGCTCGCCATCACCGTGCAGGTCCTGCGTGATCATAGCAACGCCCTCGCCATCAGACTCGAAGCTGGGGCGGCCGTTGAGTCCGTGATCCTCGTCATCGTCGCCGTCGAGGGCACTAACGCGAGAGCTCTCTCCAATGCCCCTATAACCCTTGGCGCGAGCGTGGTTGTGCTCCCAGCGAAGCCAGAAAGGCTTCAGGAACAACAGAATCGGGACTTGGATGACGGCCAATAGCAGGAGGAAGACCTGGACAGTGGCCTGTCCGGGGTAGAGCTGCGCGCCTTCCTCGAGCTTACCGGGCTGCAAGAACATGTAGATCAACATGTTCAACAGTCCAGGAGGGTTGCGGGGGTTCTGAGGGTCGCTCCAGTTGACGGACCACTTGTAGAGAATACACATGACGAGGTAGCCAAAGATGGACTGGAAAAAGATCATGCCAGGGACGAAGTTACCCCAGATATCCACCGGCTTCTTGAAGTGCTTGGCGTTGACGTAGGCGAAGATGAGGGAGTAGGTCATGTGGGCCCAACCCAGAACGATACTCATCTTCATCTTGTAACTGTTGCTGAAGAGAAGGTCGTTGTCTGTCTCATGCCATCTCCAGTCCAGACCGAAGGGGTAGCGGTAACCGTGGTCATTGAGCTTACCAGTCAGAGTCTGAGGAGGCTTGTAGTCGTCGGGAACATCCCACTTCCAGGCACTGTCGAACAGCGTCAAAGACTTGGAGAAGACATCGTTGTAGATAAGACCGGTGAAGAGGGAGAAAAGACCCATAACCAAGGCGATGTATCTTCCGTAGTAGAGCATAGCGAACAACTCGAAAGTGACCTTCTTGAGAGGCTTTTCCCAGTAGATCATGGCGAGGGCGGCAGAAACCATGATGACGGCGTGCCCAAAGTCACCGAACATGACAGCGAAGAGGAAGGGGAAGGTAACGATAACAGGCAGTGCCGGGTTGACCTCCTGGTAAGTGGGAGTACCGTAAGCGTTGACAATAGTTTGGAACGCCTCAGTAAACTTGTTCGTCTTGATGTACGTAGGCGGAGTCTTGTTGGTGCGGATTTCGTTGATGATGGAAGGCACCGAGAGTCCAGCTTGATTCGTAACGTTTTGCAACGTAGAACGAATCAGCGGCAGGTCGTTCGTCGGGCACCAACCCTCGGCAATGAGAGTCCTGCGAGCACGATCGTACGAGAAGTTGTTAAGCGTGTTGTAAACGGCTTTCTCCTTGGTGACCAAGACCATCCAAGCTGACAATGCCTGAGAGATCTGGGTGAGCTCAGCGTTCAGGGTTTGCTGGGTGTTGCGGAGAACGTTCTGAACATCGTTAAGGCGAGCGTTGACCTCGTGGATCTGGTCACGACGAAGGTCGCTGTTCTCGTCCACGTTGTACACCTCAGCACCCATGGACTCGGAGATCTTGCGAATCTTGGCCAGGATCTCCTTGCCGTGGGCGAAGATGACGAACACGTTCTTGTTGATCTCCTCGTTGTTGGTGGGGTCGACGAGCGGCTCGGGGATCTCAGACTGGTTCATGTACAAGTTTCCGCGCAGCGTTCTCCAGAGAATGCGTTCGAAGGAGGCAACACGGTCCCTATTGATAACACCGGCCACGAAGCCAATGTTCATGCCAGAGAAGGACCGCTCGACCTCAGGGGCCGAGTTGTGCTGCTCGACATCCTGGAGGAGAGGAGCGTCATCGTTATCGGTGGAGGCGCGAATTTCCTCGACGCTGCCGTGGGCTCTGTCAAAGAAGCCGCCAGCCTCGCGGAGAACCCAGCGCCACTCGGTGAGCTCGACTTCTCGCTTCTTCAAGGTCTCGTAGCTGTCGTTAAGCTGGAAGACGCGTTGCTCGAGGCTCTGGCTTCGCTCGGCGAGTTCGTCAATCTCGGAGGTCGATGGGTTGGCAAGTCTTTCGGCATCGACGTCGAACTTTCTGAGAGGAATTCCTGCCTTCTCCATCTGGGCGTAGAAGTAGCCTGCCTCGATGTTAGTCTATCCCAACCTGAGGGTTCGTGATGCGCGGTTGGGGGGATGATGACGTACGCAGCTGGCGTTCGACATTATCGAGTCTTCGAATCTCCTGAGTAAAGGTGCGCTGGAAAGCACTGACATCGCCATTGAGCTAAATAGATTACGGTCGGTTAGCTTCGATATTCATGTCGACCTCGATAGTTTCCAGGAAGGGGGGTTGGCGACGTACATCACGGAACTGGAGAAGACCAAGCTCTCCAAGGGCTGTGACAACCTCGCGACCGATTTCATTCGAAATGTACAGCTGCACCATACTCATGTTCGCCGAGCGAAACATGGTATCCTGTGCCGGCGCCATCTTGATGTATGGCGGGAGCTCCGAACCGTTCGATGGGGGTTGTTGATCAAGCTTGTCGATGCAGGTACTAAACACAGAGCTGCCAAGTTGATGTCGTTGCCTCCCGGACGAATGCACGATGGGGCTGAGCACGGTCCTCGGCTGGTGGTTAATCCGGAAAATGGGTCTGTCTGTCAACCTCGTAGTGTGGCGCGACCTGAAAGTGGGCTGTGGCGGTGCACCTTCCCAGCAGATATTTTTTTGCGAAATATCCACAACAGACGCTTCAACTTTCCCTCCTCTTCATTCACATCAAGCTCAAAGTACGAGATACAGCAAGCGATACCTGCAATTACAGGTTGTTTCCCCTTGGGAACTCGCTCTGCCACTCGAATGCTGCAGATGGCAACATCTTATGGGATTCAGAGTTGCTATTGCCAGTAGCTTTGTTTCATGAGCTCCAATTAGCTACTACCAGACTAACCAACAGCTCTGTCTTTTGCAAGACAAGGAGATCAATCCTACGTGACGATGGCGCTTTCGAAGCTTTGTTGGCCGTCCGCAAGGACTCAAATGGTCACCAAAGTCAATATGACGCCTAGAGCAAACCCCAAATGCCCTGCCAAGGGTTATTCTTGATCGTGTTACAAAGTCTTAGCCTTGCAATTAAGAACTTTGCGTCAAATTTAGACGAGATACATTCTATGAAAATTTCCTTCCTTTACAATATGCCTAAGCACGCGGCCATGACCCTGGAACTGGCTATAGCGTCTGCATTGCTTGCTAAGAGTGCCGCAACTTTCCTCTGCCTGCTTGATTGCGTCGTCTCTAGTCTTTTTGTTCCCCTGTTAAATTTCGAGATGATGCCTGTGACAAAAGCAAAGGCTTTCAGCGTCACAATGTTGGAACCACTCCTTATGAGCCAGAGACATTTACTTTATTTGATATGTGCTTGCCTAAGGTCCTCGCCACGGCGGCACAGTCGCCTAGCCGCATTACAACTCCTTCTTCTCCGTCTCAGACGAACCAGCCGCGGTCTTGGGCGCCGCCGTCTTACCTGACGCCGCAGGAACCTTAACCGGCTGTCCCTTGCTCTGTTTCGTCGCAAACACGAGTCCCACAACCGAGACAATGAGCTCGGTGAGGAGCGTGACCATGCCCGAACACGCCAGCTGCCACGAAGCGATGCTGACGCTGCCAATCGGGGCCTTGGGGAACGAGAGGATCCATTCGGCGTAGTAAGGGAACCAGCCGTACGGCAGCCAGAACATGGGCTCCTTGGAGAACCAGAAGGGGAGGCCGTATTGAGGGACCTTGGTGAGGGCCCATCTGAAGCCAGTGAGGTAGGTATCGAACTTTGATCTCGATGCTTCCTGGGTTTGCTCTGCGTGTTGGCAAAGTGTACACGTTAGCCATCACGATCTCTATAGCCCGGCATGAAAGCCACATCGTAGCCTTGTGTAACATACTGCTCTTCTCTAGCTGCTCCAGCTGCTTGTCGTGCGTCCGACGGAGCTTGGCCCACTTGGCGAACTCATCCTGACTGCTAGTCGCATTCAGCTCCTTTCGCGTCTTGAGAAAGTCGGCTTGCAGCTTTCGATGCTGCGCGGCTGCCTTGGCGGTCGAGATGGGGAGGTAGTTGAGAGTTGTCCAGAGCTGCTAGGCTGTTAGCAAACGCGGCGATCTTTCCGTGACCGGCAGGGCGCGAAGTCAAAGGGAGGTGAAAGGCAGACTGACCAGATTGTTGATGGCTGCAGCTCCGACGGTGTTGACCAGGTGGGAGAACACCTCCAGCACGAGGATGATGACGAGTAGGGAGGGCATGGTAGACACCCTTTGGTAGATCACAGACTCGCAAGCGGTGGTTCCGGTATCTATCGGCACATGTCTGTGATGTGCGAGGCTGAACGGTTGTCGATAGGTAGGTGTGTGACAGGGCTCGAGGGTGCCCTTGGGTGGGCGGGAAAACGTGGTCCTATGTCATTGCCCCGCGAATTGCATCTTTAGCGGGGACCTTAGCCACTGTAAGCCACTGGCCGCCTCGTCCAACAGCAAGAACCAATCACCTTCAACTCCCGCGTTTACATTCCATCGGAGCAAGATTTGAACGGCCTCAACGTCTTGACCTACCTACCTAGGTGGCTCTGGGTCCATTCCTGTGGTTCGGCTTGCTACTCAAGAGCTGCCGTTAAAGCGCCAAATCACTTTTGTCGAGCGTGCTTTAGTGAGGCTCACAGACATGCTCAAGGCCAAGACGGTCCCGTTCAACAACCCTTCAATACAGCAATGTCGAGAGCTCTGAACAAGCACATCATAGCTGCCCTACAACAAGGCGACCACGAGAAAATCTTTAACGACATCTCTGGGCTTTTTGCGCAGCCGCAAGATGATAATCTCCTCGAGATCGAGATTCTAGGCCAGGGCCATCCAATGGGTCCAGACGAGATCTTTCTACGAGACGAGAACGCAGTTGCGATTCCCAAGCTGCGCATGGTCCAAGCCTTTCTCTTCGCCAGACAAATCCTTCAGAAGCACAAAGCCAATGATTCTTCTGCGGTGGGACGAGAGCAGCTGATAGCTGCAACAAGCGTCCTACTTCTGATGGACCCTGAGCACCTCACAGCCGCCAACACCAGAAAGCGTCTTCTTTCCGATGTGATTTCCGCGGGTGACACCGTGAAGGTGAATCTAGCACGGGAGAAGTGGTTCGTGGATAGTCTACTCACCAGCCGACTGCATCGACACACAAAGTCACCAACGTTGTGGAACCATCGACGCTGGCTGTCGGAGCGGTACCATGATGCCGGGCTTCCCGTCGTGGTTCAACAGGATGTCGAGACGGTTGTCATGATGGCTGGAGAACGACATCCTCGTAACTATTATGCATGGACTCATGCCCGGTGGTTGACAAAGACGTTTCTGGCCGTTTCCGAGCTCGACGTGCTTGTGTCCCTGATTCAGAGTGTTAAGAAGTGGTCCTTCAGACACCATTCAGATATTTCTGGCTGGTCCTTCCTCGCGCATTTGGTTGATAGGCTAGGGAAGGACGACATAGGGACAGTTTCGTTGGTCTATAATGAGACTTTGGGTTTGGCGGAATCTCTCCGGTGGTGCAATGAGTCAGTCTGGTGGTTTCTACGCACCATAGCATCTCGGCCAATATTGGGACAAATCGATAGAGATAGGTTTGTGAGTGTTCAAGAGCGGCTGGCAGCAACCAGCACCGACGACTCTCTCGAAGCCGCAGTACTGAGGATGGCACGGACATGGTGGGATATGTACGGTCAAATGGCTAGACAGTCTGTATAGAAGACAAGTAAAAGTGATGTTGGTGAAATAGAGGAGGAGGAGAACCGACGAAACCCCGGTACCAGTGCTGATTACACAAGTACAATTTTAGACTTCCGGAAGAAGCATACATCATGCTCATTTCTCGGATTCAATGAGCTTCCAGGGTGAGCCTTGAACATTTCTCTCATAACGGTTCTTGACGTTTGTTGCTTTATTTTATGGGTAAGAAAAAATGGCGGCATTGCGCTTAGCGTAGAGCATAGAGCACCGCAGATGAACTACTGAGAAGAATCATGCCTGGTTTCTTCGTACTCGGAAATAATTGCACTCATTAACGTTACCTTAATTGGCAATCCTCCAAGGGATCAACAAGATCAAAAAGCTCCGGCCTTCCAAGTTACGAATCATATTAGTGCAATGCATCTTGTAATTGGGAGCATTCTTGGAGCAACGAATCGTCCAACAGCCGAAAGCCACGCTGATCTGATCGAGACTTGGTGATTCGCGGCTGAAACCCTTCGCGGCCGCGACCCCTGTCCATCACATCCACATTCGGAAGCCCCTGTCCGCCTGCCACATCCGCATTAGCAGCTCATTGAAGAAGATCAGGACGACGGCTGAGATGGCGACGACTAATTCGCTGTGAATTATTGACAGGGACGCCTCTTACATATGCAACATCATCGGATACAGAACGTGGACTTCACCATCGATCGTGATGATGCACATGGTCTTAAACAATGATTAAAAGATCAATTGCAAACAGTATTAGCAAACGTATGTACGATTTGGCGCCCGCGCACCATGTTGGCTTGTTATTACCTGTTGCGAACCGGCTGTGCTGATGCTCGTGCAGCGCTGCAGTCGGGTCAAGAAGCCGCCAGCCGAAGGCCTCACTACGGGAGAAGACTGAGTATTGACGCGCCTGTTGATTGAATTCCATGCTGTTGTGGAAGGGGCTCTAGGCGCTGTAGGCGGTAGAGTCTGTAATTGTCTTCTTTTGTTCCCGAGGACTGTCAGTCGACTTAAAGGGTAGAAGCTCTGACCAGCAACGACAGGGCCGGGTAATTAGTTTGAGTGTAAAGCTCAGGTGGCTCGAGGCAAATTGGACCCTGGAGTAGCCCAGGGTCCTTGACGGCGATGATTTCCACCGTGAATTGAGCATTTGCCGCATGCATCTCTTCTTTGATCTCATCCGGTCCAGTTGGTTGATCATTTACTGGACCACGGTTGGATGTTGGTCCAGACTCTAGGAGCTCTCAAAAGCTGCTGGGGGTCCTAGAGGTAAGGGCCAAAACGGCTAGAGAGGCTCCGGGTTGAAAATGAGTGTTGGAAGACGCCCGTAGAATGACCGAGGTAGCCAGTCGTGCCATTCTACACAGGAGGCGAACACAGAGCAGCGAGCTAGCAGCACTGGAGATACGTAAGATTGCGGTGCACTGCAACTTGGGAGCTCCATCCAACATGGGCTTCGAGCGTGGCCCATCTCAGTTCGAGTACGGACTATGGAACATGTCCACGGTCCTGAGCATGGAAGATCGGATATCCAAATGACATGAGGAGCATGAGCCAGCCCCAGCGCCCGTCAGTCCGTTTGATGGTTTGATTGACGTGGATGCGCGGTCGAGCAAGTACCGTGCTCGAGTCCGGCGACAGACGCACGTTCCCGGCCGAAGAAATGGTCTCGACACAGCGCTGGTAGTCGCATGCAGTCGTCATGGAGCTTTTGACAAAAGAAACGAGAGCTGTGGCTTGGTTGGTTGACCAACTTCCAAGTCCATGGACAAGAAGTGGGCGAGAAGCGGGCGAGATTCGGGAGAACGTCGACAGTGAGACAAGAAGCAAAGATGCCGTGTCGGATGGTGGTGGTGATTGGTAGACAGGTGGATGGGTGACGGGCCAATGTCCATCACATTTGGACTCATTGAATTGGTCCCAAAAGGGCCGGTAGCCACCTTTGGTGCAAGGGAACAGCCTGGAGAGAAGCTGGAGAAGATGGCCCGAAGCAGCAGCGAGGCGACATTGGAAGTGGAGATGGTTGAGGTGCCCCTTGTTTTCGAGGCGCCAATGCCGCTAAGGCAGGTTAAGCGTCTTTTCTTCGGTGGCTGCGGCTAGCAATTGCCTGTTGGACTTTCGTATCCCACCACACACGGTAACGGTCGACGGCCGAGGCCACCGTGACGAGCGAAAGCCATTTTACCACGAGGTAGTGGCTTGCTGAGGTGGAGATGGGACGCGATGCCAAATGCAAACGGCGAAGCGATTGAGTTGGCGGTAGTGTTGTTCCGCCTGGTGTTGACTTGAGACCGATCCAGACGGCGAGTCGAGATATAAGGCGAAGGAATTTAAGACAGAAGACAATGACGCCGCGAGGCCTCGAATACTGGAAGAATCAAGAACAACAGCCGCATGCGTCGGCAGACGCCAGAGAAGTCATGGACGTGGGTGGGATTCCGGCAAGATAAGGGACCGACCAAGCCAAGGCACTTGGCATGGGCACATGGGCTGGCGGTCCCTAGGAGCAACAATCAACAAGCAGCCTGGCAAAGAAGCTCTGATTGACAGCAGCGCCCCTGAGACTGGAGACTGAAGACTGGAGACTGAGAAGCGCAGACCCGAAAGAGAAAAGAATCGACAGCTGGGGGTCGAGGACGCGTGAAGCAGGGGGCCAATCAATGTCGCATGTTGACCTGAATGGACGGTCGAATTGGCCAATGGATTGCCCATCGTTCATCCCATGAGCGCACAAGGAAGAGACTTTGTTTCTCGGTTGATGTTAAGACTCAATAGAGAAAGGCAATAAGGTGTCGCGGTGTGTTTCCCTCGTTTCTCGGCTCTTTCCTTTTCGTTTTGCTACGTATTTCCTGCCACTTTTCTCTCTGGGAAACAGCGAGCTGCATGACGCCACGGACCATGTGGTCTCCACACAAAGCATGACCCAATCGCCCAATGGAAGGTAGGTACGGAGGAAGGATAGGTACAAGCGTAAGGTTCCCAGGTACTTGCAAGTCAGGGGTGGCCTCGACCGTGGCATGGCTTCCCTTGGTAAGACATGAATAGAAAGAAAGAAAGAGGAAGGAGCAAGAGAGAAATTGGCAGGCCGCGGCTGACAGGAAAGACGGAACGACGCGGCAGAAAGAATTCAAGTCCCGAAAATGGAAGATGGAGGTGCGCGAGAAACGACGCAGCCCAGAACATATGCCAGAAACAACTGACAAGTTTGACCCAATGGCAATCCAAAGGCAATGAACAACCAACCGATGGCAACCACAGTCCACAATCAAGCCAGAAACGCCGTCCCCCTCCCCCCCCCCCTGTGCAATTGCATGCATGTGTGCAGATCTGACTAGCTGCTGTCCATCCCAACTACCTCGAGTCTAGAGCCATCCACTTGGGGTCATTGATGGTTGAGCCACCAGTCCAGCACAGGAAGCCGTCGTCCGCCAGCTCCAAAGTATTCCCCCGGCCGTTTTACTCTCTCAAGGTACTCTGCACCCTCATAATCAATACTACCTACGGAGTAGCTATCTACAACGTGAAGCTCCTTTCAATGACAAGCCATGTCTGACCTTCTTCTGTAGCGTCCTCCAGAACTCCAGTTGCTGTGAGGTACCCGTACTCCGTACCCCTGCCAGCCCGCCTATTCGCCCATCACCATCCATGGCGGTTTACCCTGCACCTGCACTTCCACACTTCCCAATTGCGACCCTGGACCAGCCCATCGTCGCTATAAGCCTTAGCTCGCCTGGGCCTGGCAACTCAGCCGGGGCTCCTCGCTCTCCGATTCGCAAATCTCCATATCTACTCCCCACGATCCCCTCCTCGCCTCCTTCTCTCTCCTCTTCACCTCACATCATCACTTTACGTGACCTCACCGACCTCCACCCTCCTCCTCTTCCTCCTCCCCCGGGGTGCATCTCATCCTTTTTCAAGAGTTGCTTTCCCCTTGCTCGCCTTTTCGTTTTTGTCTTAGGTCACAGATATAGACAGACAGCAGAACCTCTCATCGCCTCTGCTAGTCCTTTGTCCTCGGCTCTTCACCCTTGCACTTGTCTCATTGTCTTGCATCGTGTCTCTGCAGCTCCACGCCGCCGCCGCCCTCGATCATCCGCCCCTCTATTCCATTGTCTCACCCTTGGTTCAACCGGCCCGCGTACATCATTTCAGAACCACTAGCCAAGCCTACTATCAAAAGATTACGCATTCCTCTCGTAAACGACCCGACTCCTGACGGCTCTCCGTCCAGCTTCTACCAGCCTTCAATGCGCTCAACTTAATCCCTAATAACATAATCTGTCCGAAATCGCGGAGTCTGGTACCCGCTTGCTTGCTCGAGCTTACATTTGCCGAAATCGTCTGTATAGCGAATCACTTAGCGTCCAGCGTCTTTCGATTGTCAATCACCTGTCATAAGCTGCCTTGAGTTTATTCACCACGTCAAGCACTGTTGAATCACCGCCAGACTTAGACTTGAAAACGCCTACCTTACTCCTCGACACCTTTACGTTTCGCATCGCCCATTCGTCGTATCCGTACCGAGTGTCACTTCGACTTGCCAGCCACAGCCAAGGCATAATGCGTTCTACCTTGGTCCTCGCCCAGCTGTCCCTGTTCTTGACGTCTGTTCACGCCTTCTTTCCCTGGGACGTATCTGAGCATTGTCCATTCGAAGGTGGATGCAGTTCCCACAAGAGGGACTTGAAGGATCAAGATGCCCTTGGATCTGATGTCGTCGATGCCATCAAGGCCATCAACTTTCCCGGCTTCCATGTCGGCCCTCAAATTACAAAGGAATCTTTGGTAAGTCGAAATATCCTGATGAATACTCAGAAGTGGCTTTGGGATCCTGGTCAAACCACTCACCAAAGAACAACATGAAACTTTGAGCCCAGGGTCGCTAACGTAAAGCCTTGTAGACTGAAGAGTCCCAATCCGAACGAGTTGCCCGTGAGGTACAACGTCTTTCCCGCAAGTATGCGAGATTCCAGTCCGCTGCTATCCGAGAAAGGGCATCCAAGTCTAAGAGACAGAGCCTGTATCGCATTGTCACAGCGGCGGACACCACTCTCAAGACCGCAGCCGCCGTCGCTCAGGATGGTACCGACTTTTCCTACTTTGCTCAGGTCAAATTAGGCTCCAAGGAGAAGCCTCTATGGATGCTCATCGACACCGGAGCTGGAACTAGTTGGGTTATGGGCAGCTCCTGCACATCGTCGGCTTGCGAGAAGCATGGTTCATACGGCCCTACGGACTCGGACACGTACAAACCAAAGGGGGAGACCTTTGCTGTCGCCTACGGGTCGGGTTCAGTCAAAGGCGACAAGATCACCGACACTGTTTCCTTCGCGGGCATGAAGTTTGACTTCCAATTCGGCGTGGCCAACGAGACGTCGGATGATTTCAACCACTTCCCTTTCGACGGCATATTGGGACTTTCCATGGCGGGTGGCGAGACCGAGAACTTCATGCAAGTTGTCAAGAGTTCCGGCCAACTTCCTGCAAACATTTTCTGTGTATATCTCAACAGAGCGGCAGATGGACCGAACACGAGCGAAATCAGCTTTGGTACCTGTAACACCGAAAAGTACACTGGCAACATCACTTACACCGGAGTTGGAAACGACAACGGAGACTGGGCAATCCCTCTTGATGGCATTCAGTACGACGGCCTCAAGTCTGGCGCAGCTGGCAAGCTCGCCTATGTTGACACCGGTACCTCTTACGTCTTTGGACCTCAGAGCGACGTCGCTGCCTTCCATAAGAACATTCCTGGATCTACCTCGGACGATGGCACGACGTACAAGGTGCCGTGCGACAGTAACAAGGATGTAACATACACATTCTCGGGTGTTAGCTATGTCATCTCCCCTAAGGACTGGAGATCCAGCCCTGCAGCAGACGGTACATGCACCAGCAACATTTACGGCCATGAGGTCGTAGCGGGAGCCTGGCTTTTAGGAGACGTCTTCCTCAAAAATGTCTATGCTGTATTCGACAAGGACCAAAAACGCATAGGTAAGTCGCCACTATCATGGTCATCTCATCACCCTCGATACTAACCGTTATCACTTTAGGATTTGCGACTAGAGTCGACCCTCCACCAGTAACTAGCACCGCAATTGCTTCGGCCACACCGGCAGTGGTTAACAACCCTGGCCAAACGACTGTTGTGTCAGCTGTTCCGACGAGCGGTCCCGCCCTTGGTCTGGGAGGCCATGAGACTGCCACAGGGAGCGCCGCTGCGCAGACCTCACCCGCAGCCCAGTCAGGGGCTGCATCATATGCCTCTATCACTCACATCAATGTGGCCGCTGCAGCATCTTTATGCTTGTTCGCTATGTTGGGATTCTTCTGAGGAGTTTAAGTTTTGTTCAAGTGCGGCGATCTTGGGATTGCAGATATGGATGGGAAATTGGATGGTTATGTGCACATGATACCCCCTGGGGACCGACACAGACGGGCCCCTACAATTCGGCCATTGTAGATATAGATATAACTTGTAATGGTAAATAAAAGCGTCTGATTCTTTGCGGCTATATTTTGTCTCTATTTCATGCTGCTTATTCAGGTGTTGAGTCTCTCTATGCCTTTATGCTCCCATGTAGATGTCTTATCGGCCGACACTACGAAATGCTTTCTTATTTGGAGAGAGCGATTTTATGTGTGAAGATCTTCATCTCTGCTTGCGGGGAGTTCAACATCCGAAAATGGCTAAACCAGAAAGTAGCGTCAATACCATTTCGTCGATGCTCCGTAGTGCATACATCACTACGTGACTGTGTATACCTCGTAAGTCATCACGTTTCGACAGAGAAAAAGTTGCGAAATCCGTCTTGTTAAAGAAAAATACTGTTTTTGTTTTGGCAATTCCTACGCCAATCCCAATTGTCGCGTCTACCAAAAAACGAAAGAAAGAGAACACCATAATGTTTAAATACCCTGAATACCTTACTTGGTCTACCAAAAACCACGGTGTTATACAACGGTTCCGGGGTTTGTCTATAACCCATTCTCTCCCGTCTCTCCACAGCGCGCCTGGAACGCGATGGGGGGCGGCTAGCTGGTTTCCTACTCTTACTCTAGACGATACAAACAACCCGGTCTTCTTCATCTTTTTTGTTCTTTAATCATACAGTGGTTTACATGCACTTTGCAGGTCCGCCGTCACCTGAGGCTGTAGTTAGTTGACCAGATGATCCTGAGGAACGGTGTGATTTTGGTCAAGGGGAAGGGGGGTTACAACATACTGCTAATCATCTTGGCGACCGCCTGTATGAGACTAATCACCATGACAACGGTGCCAAACACAATAATAGCGGCGGCGACGTACGTCTTCCACGAGCGGGTGGTGAGCTTGATGTAGCAGAGCGGGGGGAGGATATACGCAATGGCGCAGGCGGACGTGGCGCCCACCAGCTCGAAGACGGCGCCGACGTCGCAGGTGAGCAGGCTCATGACCATGGCGGAGACGACGAGGGCGGAGCTGAAGATGAGGTGGAGGTGCATGTTGAAGGGCTCGCCGGGGAAGAAGTAGTTGAACATGACCTCGCGGCAGACGAAAGCCTCGAGGGGTAAAGTGGTGAGCATGTTGAGGCCGAAGCAGAGGCGTGCGATGGTGACCATGACGTTGTCCGAGGGGAAGTTGTTGAGGACGTTGCCGAGCGTCTTGTCGCCGAAGGTGACGAAGCCGGCGAGGGCGACGAGGAGGCAGGCGACCATGGAGATGCCGGTCGAGTAGTGCGTCACGCGGGAGAAGCGGTCTATTGTGGGGGTTTTGAGGGAGCCGTAGATGAGGAGGGAGTTGTGGTGGCATACGAATGCTGATGATCATTTTCATTGCCCCGTTAGCTGAAGAACAGAGGTTGTGTGAGAGACATGCAAAGGTGGACGAACCGAAGGATATCACGCCAATAGCTTCAAATATGCCAGTGTTTACGGTCAGAAGGGCGGGTGTGAAGGAACCCCGGTCAGCCTTGGGAGTGAGGGCTCCCTGGATAATGACAGTCGCTACGATGACACCCATGCTTATGAGAGCTAATGTGCTTGCCTTGGCCAGCTATCAACGAGGACGAGTATCGTGTCAGTATTCTTGTTTCTGGCCCCCAGTTAAGATGCAACAGGCGACTCACCTTTGCAATATCACGGTACAGGGTCAACGGGTAGCTGATTCCCAAGATGAAGATTACAATGACCACCTGCCGGTTCGCCAAGAGGTGGAACACGGGCATTTCGCGTATGTCGGGCCAGATGGCCGTGAAGACGTGGGGTATTGAGTCGCCGACAATGACGCCAAAGGCGACCATGCCGCCAAAGGCAAATGCCCACTGCGCGACCGAGATGGCGATGAGCCCCGTCTTGCCAAAGCAGTGCTCGACCGTCCCCTGAAAGCTGTTGCTCCCCGACAGCTTGCTATTGATGACGATGAGGCAGATGGTCCAGTCCACGACGACGGTGAGGCCGACAAGGAGGACGAGTCCGGCCAGTAAGCCGGCCTGCTTGAAGGCGTAGGGCTGGCCGATGATGCCGGCGCCAATGATGGAGTTGGCCATGTTCATGAAGGCCATCTTGAGGCCAGACTTGGGCCTTGCGCGCTCCTGCTCGGCCCATTCGTGTACGTCGTCGGCATCCTCGCCCCAGGGGCTGTTGGCGAGGGCGACGGAGGGGGCCTCGATGTCTGTGAGGAGGGGCAGGCGGTGGTGGTCGTCGTGGTCGTCGGCGCCGGGGGCGTGGTGGAAGAGGTCATCGTCGACGTCGAAGCTGTCGCGGCTGGCGCGGGCGGAGGAGCCGCCGTTGCTGTTGGTCATTGAGGCGCGGGGGGGCGGCGGCTCGACGATGGAGGGGATGGGGTTGAAGCGGACGCGGTTCGGGGTCCGGGGGGTGCCGGGAGATCGGAGGGACGTGGCGTACTGCTTTGCTGTTACAAAGTACCCCTCGTCACCGGTGTTGGCGGTGGTGGTTATGCCGGCGCCGTGAGATTCATGGTGGTGCGGAAAGAGGGGGTCGTCGGCGAGGAGGCCTCTGTCCTCTTCGCTCGGGCTGTGGTGGGAGTGGGCGGCGACGGCGCCCGGGAGGTGGGAGTCAACTCGGTGGGCTCCATGATTTGGGGCCTTGGCCATTGTAAGTTATTGCGATGTCATCTTCCGTGGAGACAGAAAGGGGGTTTGGCGAGGAGAAGGCGAACGGAATCGCGAATCGTAATGTGGTTTGGAGGCGGTTGTTGGGTATAGCGGGTGCTAGTTGTCGTCGTTCTGACGTTCGTGGACTGTGGTGAGCTTGTGAATAAGGTTGTAGATATCGTGTCCCTTTCGCTACTGCCGGTGGTTCAAACTTCCAGGTTGGAGGGAAAATGAGGCAGGCGTCTAGAGTCGGCTCTCGTTCCGTCGACGTTGCGAGCTGGAGCTTACCTGACCTCAGACGGGGGTACGTACCCCTAGTGGCAGTATGGCACCGTGTTCTCGAAGTTTAGGGGACCGGGAGCTGTCAGCAGTCCGACCAGTCCGCGTCCGCGTAGCCGGCAACGCCGCTGGCAAGGCCCGCAGGGGGCATGGCAATGGGGCTACGGGGAATTGCACTGAGCAGTGTTGTATCGGTATGTAGCCTTTGCCTGTCTAGATGTATGGGTGTACTCGTAAATACCTCCCGATGTATCCGGCTAGTCTTTCTCTGCCTCCCCACCCCAGTTTGCAGTTATCCCGCACAGCATTCGGATATCTTATCTTATCCGTAACTTTGTACCTTCACACCACCGCATGGGAGACTTATCGATGAAAAATATTCCGACCAGGCTATGCGATAACAGCAGCGAGCAGCACGCAACCGCTCAGCCCAGCCGAATCAGACGACACACGACCCCGGCGATAAGCCATTGGACTCTGGAGAGCTTGTCTCACTGTCCGAGTGTTCGAGACCTTTGAGCAGACTATCAGTGTCGACCCCGGATTCGAGTATCTAACCGTGGGGTCCATTGGAGGACGAAGACTGCATTACGTGCTTCCACATCTCACTCGTCCCAGACGCACAGAGACAACCACTCGGCCGGGTCCAGGTACCTTTTACCGACTGACAGGTCCATGACACTCGCTTGCAGCTCAGCTCAGTCGTGATTGATCAGCCTCATGGCTACCGTGCCATAGCCGCTCACTCAGTCTAAGTACGTTTGACGTATCTGAGAGAGAGGAAACGGGGGGCACTCACACGAAAATCTTCCCTCACCGGCGGCGGGGAAGTCTTCCCTTTTATTCCCATTCTGGCAGCACCTCACGCATCATCGTCTACGACTACCAGTCCCCCCGTCTTTCATGCCGTGTGTCACTGCTTTTACGTGACCACTTTCCCTTCCACCAAACAACCTTCCTACTCCATACTACGTACCTTACCCAATCTCGAGTTTCACTTCTCGCACAACTCGGCACTATCTGTCGCCTGACACAACCCAATTTGATCACAACCATTTGCGTACCCTTCCACCCCCTTATCTTTATCTTACACTCTCGCACGCAGCGCACGCACGCCCCCGCGCTCCTCGGCTCGGCTGTCGCCCGGTTCCGCCCGCCCGCCCGTCATGGACATGGACACCACACCGGCGCCCTACGGCGACCCCGCCACCGCCGGCCCGGGTTCAACGACCATGCCGGCCTCCTCGCCGTCAGCCAACATCCCTTCCTTCGAGTCACACCCCTCTGCAGCAGCCGCCGTCGGCCAAACAGCGGCACAAGCAGCACTGGGCGCCTCCAATGCCGCAGGCACCGCCCAGAGTCGACCATGTGACATATGTCGTCAGCGCAAGACGCGCTGCGTCCGCGAGGAGGGCCGTGATAAGTGCGTCATGTGCTCCTTTCACGGCCAGCCGTGCACATATCTCCGCGGGCCGCTCCCGCGCAAGCGCCGGAAGGCCACCGATCCCCCGGAACATCGCCCCTCGACCAATGGTTCCGTCTCTGCAACCTCTGGTCTTCCACCTGCTCCCGTCCCGCTGGATCCCCAGGATGAGATAACGTAAGTGATGTGACATTCCTCTTATCGTACCTTCATCTTCCCGTCGTCTTGAACTGCCCTCGACGCTGGTCTAGACTCTCCAGCCTACCTCACCCTACGATACCTTGCCTTTCCTATGTCTCATTGTATCACGGTACCTCGTCCTTCCTGAATAGTCTCATTGCCCCCTTCTCATTGGCTCATGCCATCAACCTTTTCCGGCTGTCCAGTGTCACGGGTCCGTCCTCATACACCTATTCGTCTCTCTCTCTCTCTCTCTCTCTCCCTGGCCCAGTAAAGAATCTCACTTTCTCCCCTCTCCGTCTCTCTCAAGTCACCCAGTCTAACGGACCCACAGGCATCCGTCTCCCGAACTGCTTGAGGCCCTGTCACCGTCTCTCGCCGGTTCAGAACACCACGTAACATTCAACCAACCCGTCTCCCTCCTAGACGGCACCCTCGGTCTCCATCTCAAGACCCATTCCCAATACGTCGGCAACACAGACTACCGGGAACCCTCCCTCCTAGACCTCCATCGTCCCCAAGACCCGGCCGTCAGGTTCGTCCGCCGCCTCGACGACTCAACCGTCTTCCTCATCCACCGCGACCGCGAGACCTCGTCAGAACCCCAACGAATAGCCGACCTCGACGCCATAGAAAAGGTCGTCCACCCACTCGGCTCGACCCTCGTCAACCTCTACTTCCGCATCGTCCACCCTAGCTTCCCCATCCTCCACAAAAAGGTCTTTCTAGAGAAATACGCCCGCTCTTACCATGAGTTCTCACCGCCCCTCCTCGCCGCCGTCTACCTCCTGGCCCTCGACTGGTCCTTGTACGACCGCACTCTCGCCACCTCATCATGGCAGCCAGACCAGGCCGCCCTCGAGGCCCTCGCCCTCCGCACAATGAGCGACGACATGAAGCGCCCCAAGATCTCCACCCTCCAAGCCGGCCTCCTCATCCAGCAGCGCTTCCGCAATAACACCTGGACCTTCACCGCCCAGCTCATCGCCCTCGGCCAGGGGCTCGGCCTCCACGTCGACTGCAGCGACTGGGCCATCCCGGACTGGGAAAAGGGCCTGCGCCGCCGCCTCGCCTGGGCTCTGTTTATGCAAGACAAATGGGGTGCCCTCGTCCACGGCCGGCCCTCGCACATCCGCCTCGACGAGGACTGGGACGTCCGGCCGTGCTGTATCGAGGATTTTCCTGAGAACGCCGCCGATGAGGAACACGATCCCGAGGGCAGTGCCGAGGTCGTTGTCGGGCGTGAGCTGTTCCTGCGGCAGATTGAGCTGTCTCTCATCCTTAGTGACGTGCTCGGCACGTTTTACACGGCCAAGGCGACCCGCCGCGGTGGCACTCTCGACCAGATCGGCACCGTGGGCGTCGCCGAGCTCGCGAAACCTATTGTCATGATGCTACGGGAGTGGTACGCGAAACTCCCTGAAGCCCTCCAGCTCCAAGAGACACGACTCAAAAAGCTCTCTGCGAATGGTAAGTTCACGCTCCCCTCCTCCCCATGAAAAGCATTCACTAACCCATTACAAAGGCTCCCTCCACCTCTCCTACATCTCAATAGACCTCGCCCTCCACCGCTCCCTCGTCCGCAACGTCTCCTCCAACGCGCCCGACTCCCTCCGCCACGCCATCCGCACCGGCGCCCGCGCTCGCCTCGCAAACGCCTCCAACATCATCTCGAATCTGCAAATGGAGCACATCCAGTCCTTTTGGGGCTTCGCCGCCTCCGCCCAGCTCGCCGCCATCGGCTCCTTTGCGGGGCTGCTGTGGGCCACTTCGGACGACGACGCCGAGGCCATGTACTACGCCGACCGCGTCGAGGAGTACCTCTGGAGCCTGCGCGTCCGAGCCCAGGCGGCGCCGTTTGCGAGGGAGGCGTTGAGGATGTTGGAGGCTGATGTGGGCGGGTTGGGGGCTGTGAGGGCTTCTGCGGAGATTAAGATCTAAGAGGAGCTGGAGGTGAGATTTCTGACCTGGTCCGGGAAAACTCTTCTTCCCTTCTTACGGTCATGAGTTTATGTAGAAAGTGGAAACATGTACAATGATTATGGTCATGGCTGGCGAAATCTGGATTTGGTATATCAAAAAAGGGGGGGAGGGCGGCGAGGTGGGGAGAACACTTGCTTTGGGGTGCTTATGTTACTTACTCACATAGTCCGCGTGGTGTTTGCATAGTTTTGTCTCTTGGATACCCGTAAATCACTTCGATAGAAGAAACAAGAACCACGTCTGTGTGTATGTTTGTAACATCATTGCGCGTGAACCCTGGCGAACGCTCTCCAAACTACGAGTATCTAAGTCTATAAACCAACGTCTAGTCAGCGCTTGTAAATCCAGATTCAAGTTATCAATATGGAGCTAGACATCACTCAAATACGAGACCGCACTCTACCCCTACTCCACGGTGCCTCTCTCTCTCTCACTCAGTCGCAACAACGAGCAAATCATCAAACGGCCCAACTACATCCCCCTCCGCAACCAACATCCTGACAACCCTCCCCTTCACGGGACTCCCAATCTTGATCTCCATCTTGTTCGACTCAATCCACACGAGCGCGTCCCCAACCTCGACCTCGTCCCCCGCCTTCACCTCGCACTTCCAGCACCGGCCCGGCATCTGCGCCTTGATCCTCTCCCCTACAACCCCACCGTCGCTGCTACCGTCACCATCCTCCCCAAAAATACCGTGCCGTTCGCGCTCGCTCTCTGGCGGGTTATACGGCTGCAGCAGCTCCTCCATAAACGGCACGTTGCGAATCGCCTCGGCGCGGAGGTTACGCGTAGCTTCAATATCGGCTTCGTTGGCCGCCAGCCACGATTCGTATTCTGCGAGGTCGAGGCTGCCTTCTTCGATGCGGACGAGGTCGGAGATGCGGCCCTGTGTAATGGCGGCGTCGAGGTCGGGCTCGGGGATGGAATAGTAGGATATCCGGTCAAAGAGGCGGAACATCCACGGCTGCTGCTGTTGTCGCTCTCCCGCGGTATCCGTCCTGCTGCCAGTGCCGCGCGAACGCGATACTACAGCGGAAGCGGCAACATCATCCCAGATCGGGACCGTCCGCCCGACGAGCTGGTACCCGCCCGGCGAATCCATGCCGTAGATGCACATATACTGCCCACCGATCCCCACGGCGCCGCGTGGCGTAAAGGAGCGGGAGGGGTTATATTTCGTCCCGAAGAGGCGATGGCGCGGGTCGAGGGGCACGGCGCAAGGGGACCCGAGAAACACGTCGCCGAGGCCGAGGATAAGGAAAGTTGCGTCGAGGAAGATGCGCTCGACGTCGGCGGGGGAGGGCAAGGCGTTGAGGTGGCGGAGGAAGTCGACGTTGCTGGGCAGCCAGGGGGCCGTGGCGCGGATGGTGGCGGCGTAGCGGGCGACGGCGGCGCGGGAGACGCTGTCGTCGAAGGCGAGGGGCAGGTGGAATGTGCGGGAGGGAATGGAGGGGGGGATGGCGACGTCGCCTAGGGAGGCCTCGTGGGCGCGGAGGACGGAGAGGATCGTCGCGGGGGCTTGTTTGGGGGTGTATTGGACGTGGAGGGTGCGGACGCCGGGAGAGAGCTCGAGGACGTGTGGGATCGGGTGCGTCTTGTGGCGGGCGATGAAGGAGAAGATTTGGAAGCTTTGGCGGAGGGAGAAGACGTCTTCCGTGCCGAATTCTAGGAGCATCGCGTTGTCGCCGGCCTGGCGGACCGCGATGCGGCGGCCGGCGCTGCCAATGTCGCCGAGTAACGGGTTTGAGTCGGGCGTGGTCGGACTGTTGGCGAGCGGAGTGACGTCCACCACTAAGGGCGTGAGCTCGGCGATGGAGCGTTCGAGAGCGGCCTCGAGAAAGAGTGCGTCGTCTACGCCAATGGGCTGGAGCTTGACCTTGTCGCCGGGGCGGAGCTGGCCGAGCTTCCACATCTCTGCCGAGGCGACGACGCAGAAGACGACGAAGCCGCCGAGGCTGGGCCCGTCGCAGGTGAGGATGACGGCCTCGTCACCAGTGAAGCTGACGCTGCCGACCGAGTAGGGGCTGTCGTGGATGTTGGACGGGTGCAGGCCGGCTTCGCCGCCGGTTTGGCGAGCCCACTGCGGTTTGGGGCCGTCGAGGCGGATGCCGACGCGGTTGCTGTTGTAGTGGACGATCCACTCACCGGCGAAGAGGGTGTTGAAGCCTTGCTCTGTGAAGTGCTCAGGTGCCGAGTGCTGTCCGGGGACGACGCCGATGGACCAGTTTGCGTTGCCCGGGTCGGATGGGATGGGGGTCGCGGGGCCGGAAGCGGTGGACGGCAACGTGGCAGTCAGGTTACCCACGGGAAGCAGATCGCCGGAGCGCAGGTTCCGTCCGTTGTGGCCTCCAACCTGGCCCAATGCGAAGGTGGAGCGGGAGTTGAAGATTTCGGGAACGGCGACACCCCCGCGGATGGCAAGGTAGCTGCGGTACCCGGACGTTGCGCCGCCGATGAATAATGTCTGGCCCCTTTTGATAGAAAAGACGGCGTTCTGTGAAACAGACTCCTTGTCGATCTTGACTTCGGCGGTGGCGCCAGTTACGGCTACAACGGCGTCGCAGTGGAACAAAAGGCTGGGACCGTAAATGGTACACTCGAGCCCGGCGGCGCGGGAGTCATTCCCAACCAACCTGTTTGCGAGTCTGAAGGAATAGTCGTCAAAGGGCCCGGACGGCGGAACGCCCACGTGCCATAACCCCTTGCGGCCTGGGAAATCTTGGACAACGGTGAGGGTGCCGGGGTCAACGACCTCAAAAACGGAAGATTCGAATGTGAAGGTGTTCAGGGATGTCGTTGTGAAGTGACCAAACTTGAACATTTCTGACGCGACAATGTGGCGAACGTAGTTCAGATTTGTCTCAACGCCAGTAATGACCGTCCTCTCCAGAGCGTCAGCGAGCTTGGCGATCGCTGCTGTTCGGTCCTCGCCCGTCGCAATGATCTTGGCTACGAGCGGGTCGTAGGACGATGACATCTCCATGCCTGGCTCAACCCATGTATCGACGCGTACATCGTCAGGAAAAGAGATATCCAGAAGACGGCCTGGTGAGGGGCGGAAGTTCTGGAGCGGGCTCTCAGCATAAATACGCACCTCGATCGCAGCGCTGGTCACCTCGAACCCTTCTGGCTTGTCAAAGATGTTCTTGCTGTCGCCAGACGCCACGCGGATCATACACTCAACCAGATCAAGACCAGTCACAGACTCCGTGACGGGATGCTCAACTTGCAGGCGAGTGTTGACCTCGAGGAAGTAGAATTCCGAGGTATCCACGTCGTAGATGAACTCGACGGTGCCGACGTTGCGGTATTTGACAGCAGAAGCAAGATTGACAGCGGCCTTGCGCATCCTTTTGCGCACATCGAGTGGTACAAACGTGGCAGGACTCTCCTCAATCACCTTTTGGTTCCGCCGCTGCAGGGAACAGTCTCGTTCGCCGGCAGACGTGACGTTTCCCTCTCCGTTGCCAATGACTTGTACCTCAATGTGCCTAGCACGCTCGATAAAGTGCTCCACAAAGACTCCAGCGTCACCAAAGTTGGCCTGCGCCAATCTCTGGACGCTTTCAAATGCCTCGACCAGTGACGCAGCGTCGTCGCAGCGCTTGAGTCCGATGCCACCGCCGCCCGCAGTACTCTTGAGCATTACGGGATACTTGATGCGGTCCGCCTCGGTGAGCGCCTCGTCGGCACTTTTGAGCAAGTTTTTGCTGCCCGGCACGACGGGTACGCCCGCCCCAATGGCAACTTCGCGAGCGAGGTGCTTCAGGCCGAGCTGCCGCATCTGTTCAGCAGTCGGTCCGACCCAGACCATACCCTCGGCTTCGACGGCTGAGGCGAAATCGGCATTCTCTGCCAAAAAGCCGTAGCCCGGGATGATAGCATCAACGCCGGCCTCTTTCGCAAGAGAGATGATTTGAGAGCCGTTGAGATAAGTTTCCGAGACGGAAGTGCCCTCCAATGGAAGCGATACATCAGCGTTGCGTACGTGAGGTGAGCGAGCATCTGTAGAGGAGTGAATTGAAACAGTCTTGATGCCCATGGAATGCAAGGTCCGGATGATTCGGACGGCGATCTCTCCACGGTTGGCGATAAGAACGGTCTTGATGTCGCGAGTGTTGGGATTGCTGTCAAGATGGGAATCCTCTGGGGACAGAGACTTGATGAAAGCACGCCAGCCTCCAAACTCTGTGATATCTGTGGCACCTTCTAACCCATAGGGTTCACAAATGAACCCAGGAGCCCAGCTTCCATCGACCAGCTCGACAGAACCAATGCCCAGAGGCGAAGGCACAGTACTTAGAAAACTGCCGACCTCCGTCGTGGGCATACTCCAGACTTCGACCTGAATGGCGCTGCCGCCGGCTTGAACGCGCTTTAGACCGGGCTTCTTTACCGTGCCGCCGGTATCAAGGGAATAGAACTTGTAGCTTGGGGATGTCGTCGTGGCCGTCTCTAGTGTTCCTCCACGAGACGTCAGGTCTTTGTTCAAGGGAAAGCCCGTAAGGTGAGCACCTACCACCACAAGACGAGTCGTCTTTGGCTCGCCCGCGGCAACGGCGTCAGATTTCCGTGCCTCGAGTCTCTCAATCTTGGTAGCTCCAAGAGGTCGAGGGGCAGTGCAAAGCCATTCCCGTGCCAGCGAGAGCAGTTTCGGCTCGTCCCACGTGGATGAGATCAATGTAATGCCAAAGGGGAGTCCGTCGGATCTGAAGCCAGCAGGGATTGCCAGGGCGGTCCAGTCCATGAAATTGACAAAATTGGTATATGTGCCAAGATAGGCGTTCTCCTTGATCGGCTCCCTGGCGAGATCCTCAATGGTCGGGAAGGTAGGAGACGTGGGAACCAAAATGGCGTCGAAATTGCCGAATCGGTACTCAATCTCGCGGGTCAGCTCCTGTCGCAGGTACTCTGACGCGAAGAGGTCCGCGGCGTTGAAGTCCTTGGCCTTAAGGATAATCTCCCGGACGGTAGGGTCCATCTTGTCTCCGTTTTCCTCGATGAAGTCCCTGATGGCGGCGTAGCGTTCCGCGACCCAGGGGCCCTCATAAAGCAAGCTAGCAAGTCTGAATAGCGGAGAGAAGTCCTTGGGCTCCAGCATCCAACCAAGGGTCTCGGCCTTCTCCAGGGCCTTTGCGTAGGCTACAGACTGTTCAGTCTTTCCGAACCATGGAGGATCATCACAGATGGCCATGCGATGTCCCTCAACCATACTTGGACCGTCTGGCCGAGCCCTTGAGAACGAGTCCTTGGGGTCGAAGCCCTCGGCCAGAGCCAAGACCGTCTCGGCATCATCGACTGTGAGTGCAAAAATGGACACGCAGTCGAGGCTGCGACATGCGGGCAGAACTCCAGTCGTGCTGAGGGCGCCTCTAGTGGGCTTCACTCCCACAAGGTTATTCAGACCGGCAGGCACACGACCGCTGCCTGCGGTATCTGTACCAAGAGAAAAGGGAACGACGCCTCTCGCAACGACAACGGAGCTGCCAGAACTCGAACCGCCACTGACCCTGGCGGGATCAAAAGAGTTGCTCACTGGACCGTACGGTGATCTGGTACCGACAAGGCCTGTGGCAAACTGATCGAGATTCGTCTTGCCGAGGACGATGGCACCGGCAGCTTTGAGACGGTCAATGATTGCGGCATCTTGGTCGACAGGGCCATTGGCAAAGCTGGGGCACGCTGCGGTTGTGGGGAAGCTGGCGACGTCAATGTTATCCTTGGCCGCGAAGGGGACGCCGAAGAGCGGTAGGGAAGCACCGGTTAAGCGTAAGGATCCGGCGTAAGCCCACTGCTGCTCGATTTGAGACGGGGTGGCCAGGGCTATCCAGGCGTTGGAGTTTAAAGTGGCCTCAGACTCTCGAAGCGACAAGAGTCGGCTAAGGCCGTCCCCAGCTTCTTGAGCATCTCTCCATTCCGGAATAGTGAGAGGAAAGGTACCTTGGGATGTGGAGCCTATAAGAGAGTGTAAGCCCATGTTCATACCAAAGTAGCCATGTACCCCTTAAGCGATCGGTATGACCCGAACCAGAAGCACAGGGCAGGAGGATGACATCAACGCACCCATAGTATTATATGCCAAAAGTGTCAAAATAGATTAGAACAATGTCGTATGAAAAACAACGCTCAATGCTGCTCGTCTCTGAAGCAAGAAAGTACCGGTGGGACTGGATCTTAATCTCGTTTTATGATGAAGTTTTTCTCATCCACGGTGTAAGTTCATGAGTGAGGCCGTCGTCCTACTCAGATGTACTCATCGGCGAAGCCTGCGGGCAGTCATAAGGGTTGCCGGCGGGGCCTGGTGTAGTCGTCGTTGATCCATCCAGATCAATCAAGACGGGCGTTTGAAGAAGATGGCCGGACCAATGATGAGAGCGGTATCGGCTTATCGAAGTGATTATGATAGTGCGAGACAGGCGTGTACGAATGACAAGGGAGAAGTTCGATGGGAGGCGTTTCGGCCGAGTGGACGGATAACACAGGCTTTGGAAAGGTGGTGATGCGTCGTGGGGGTATCATTCGTGATCTTGGCTATGGCATGTATCTGTATCTGGAGATATTCTATTTTCTGGGGATATTTGCGACAGAGCTCGGCCAGCCCGGCGGCTGTGGGGTTGAGAGAGGGCCGGCGGCCGGTGAAGTTGACATTTGGATGTCATTGTTGTGAGACGACGGGTTCCCACAGCTGGCGCCATCTGTTCTGATGGAGTTTGTGTCAATTTGGGAGGTCCTGCAGGATTACCTAATTTTGGACGCTGATTAATTTGCGGGGCGGGTCTCGGGGCGGGGGGTCCGCGTTTGGAGATTGCCGTGGTGCTGTGGCTTGGCATCGTGGCGTCTAAGAGAGGGAATAATCCTCCCAACTTCCCACCTCAAGACTCGAGTCCCAAACCCAGTTACCCAATACGATGGCCCACCCAGTGTTGCCACAAAGTGGCACAGTTCTGTTTCTGACTTCTGCGCCTGTCAAAATTCCCCGCGTCCACGGCGCCATCGGCTGCTGCGTCTCTTCGCTTAAAGTTCGCACGGATCAAAGTGGAGGCCGAGACGGATTTCTCGCTTTCGCTGGCATGACTCCTCCAAAGAGGCTCCAACAAGATCCATCATCCATGCGCTGTGGGCGGGAAGCGGAGACGAGACGAGAGTTTGCTTCCTTCCGATACACTCAGCCCTTTTTTTGGTCCTGGCCAGTGTTCCTTTGCCCCTCTCACTCAAACAAAAGCTTACGTCGTCTCATCTCACTCATCTCAACATTTCCACGCCAACGGTGCTAGGTCCTCACGGCAGTGTAGGCTTCTTTGGCTTTCAACACCTGCTTACAACGGCTGCCAAGACCGACTTGAGGATTCACAAGTGTGGGTTCCCACTTCCCAGGCATTCTGTGACGAACTCTCGCGTGGCTTGGGCATCTATCGAAAGCGAGAACGGGGACTGGGCGACCGCGTCTGAATAGCCGCCTGTGGACCAGGTCTTGGATGTTTCTCAGACCAACAAGCGCACTCAATCTTTGGTACCAGTGTATCACCACCTACTACCGACCTACCATCAACTGTCTCGTGACTACCAAAGTCCTCTCTTTTCTCCGTCTATCCGCCAGTCTGCCTACCAAACTTCGTACTGCTCACCGTCTTTCTTCTCGGAAATGGCGAGGGATTCATTACGCCAAAACGTCCCCGGTCGTACAACCAAATAGACGCCGCTTCGGGCAGACAACCGACGCCCCCCGCCATCGTCATTGGCCAATCTGCAGGGATGCGACTCGAGTCGACAAGGATCCCATCTGAGCCCGGCGCTTGCGCCTCTTCCCCATCACATATGGCTGCCCAAAATAGCCAACCATAACTGGAGCTGCCTGCGACGAGGGGGTGTCCTCCTGCGTGCGACGCATTCCTTCCTTCAATCGCGTCTATTGTCTGTTCCTCCAGTCACACTGCATTGCATATATGTCTGTCTAGCGGCGCCTCTTCAGACGGCCACCCAGAGACTCCAGTTTGGATAAACCCCTCTCACAAAAAACCAGCAACTCTAACCGTTGCACCACTTGCAACCTAATCTATATAGCCGCCATCCCTCTCTTTCCTACATCTCGTCGATTGCTGGTTTCCCCCCTCTTTCTGAACTGATTTGACTCATCCCGGTGATTCCAACAGTTCGGGAGGCTAAGGTCGTCACTTGACCCCTGTACGACCCAACCTGCTGGCTATCTAGGCTGAGCCGCAGACTCATCAACTTATACCACTCTTCCGGGTCCAACATTGGCACATCACGTGGTCACGATGGCTACTCAGACTGGAACCGCCTCAAGAAGGCCAAAGCTGTCGTTGAGCATCAAGACATCACCGGCACCTCACACAAGAATCAACAAGTCCTTTTCCGTCATCGATCCCAAGGACCCAACCACCTTCAACACCCTCTCCAACGTCTATGTTACCGCCATTGAGAGGTCGACACCCACCGCGTCAGAACCGCTCACGGCCATCAATACCTCCCAGCCACAGCCCTCGCGCTTGCAGAATGGTTCAAAGACACCCCAACTACGCATCCAGACGCCCTACGCAGTCTCCTACCCCGAGACGCCATTGACCGCACACCCTCTCTCGCCCGGCGTCGCAATGGAGATTACCTTTCCGAGCACCATGACAGCCACCCCGCCTCTCTCTGCGGGCCCCGTAGAGCCCAATCAAGGTCCCCAAATGTTTGGCTTCTCGCCAATCGACACCAAGACGCCCCTTACAGCAATCGGCTTCATCACCAACCAACCGGAGCCGCGCTCGCAGAGGAAACGCAATAACAACCTGACCCTTGTTGGCTCAAAGCTGCCTTACACGCATCCTCGCTCCCTCCACAGCATCCTCCGCAACTCGCCTCTCCCTCCGCCGAGTGCCAAAACCCCCATCTCACCGCGCCGGCAGTCCTTGCGCTTGCAAGAAAAGGCGGCCCGCCGTGTAGCCTACAACAGCCCCATCGAGCAGACAATAACAACGGAAACGTACACAAAGTCCCACATTGACCTGCTCGTCGAGGATGTCGTTTCCCCGGCATCACCGGCGGCAGCGGCAGCAACAGCAGCAGCGGCGGCGGCGGAGACGGCACCGGCACCGGGCCAGGAGGAGGCCAACACGGTGCTGGACCTCGCCATGGCGTTCACGAGCGACGAGACCCGCGACGGCGGCATGACGCCGGGGCCGTTTGAGGAGATGCGGCGTCGGATGGCGGGGCTGGCGGCTAATTCGCCGCCAGTCAGCCCGTCCGGCGGCATCAGGAAGCGGACCAAGCGCAAGGAGAAGAAGAGGCGGTGGGTGTGGACGATTGGGAACCAGGAGGAGGACGAGGAGAATTTGGGGGGTGCCGTGGCGGCTTTGCGGGCGGCCGAGGCGGCGGCAGCAG
The DNA here is from genome assembly GCF_030867565.1 of Colletotrichum costaricense. Classification (NCBI taxonomy): domain Eukaryota; kingdom Fungi; phylum Ascomycota; class Sordariomycetes; order Glomerellales; family Glomerellaceae; genus Colletotrichum; species Colletotrichum costaricense. Next base: position 1,347,024 of record NW_026848232.1, on the reverse strand, counting down.
CACAGACGCCGGTATTGTCTATCCCTCAAAGGAAGCCCGTGGTCGCTCCTCCCCCTCCCATTGTGGAGGTGCAGACCTACGGCGATCTCCCGACGCCTAGCGTCGAGACGTTTGAGGAGGCCGCTGGGGAGGCGGAGGACGTTGAGATGTCGGATACAAGTAGCGTCTCATACTCGTGTTCCGATCGGGGTTTGACGCCTGGGGATATGGAGATGGACCTGACGACGCCGACGGTGCCGAAGCGTCTCGTTTCACAGTGCGACAGGCTGGGGTCGGCGGACCTGATTAACCCGGATACTGGGAGTCGGCGGGACACGCCTATACCTCCGGATATGGTCGTCCACTGATGGGAGTGCGAGCTGCTTAGAGGAAGAGGAGCTGGTGTGGGATCTAATTCGGTTGAGGTTGGACTGGACTTGACAAGAGCAAATTGCATCTGCGTGGTGTTTAGGGAGCGTCATTTGATCAATGGTGGTTTTTTATGTAGGATTATGTACGTGTACTAGTGGAGGTTATCATGAGAAACACGACGCACTATGAACCATACCCTCGGTACTCTCTGCTCGATGACTGACGTTCCTCCGCGTGTTCCAGCCATGGCCTAGCAAGACTGGGAAGAGCCAATGCTGAGGTTTTCGGACACCAGAACATGCTTTCTGGTACCGGCATACAAATGGGAGCTTGGACGAAAAGTGGCGCGAACTTGTGGCGGCTAAAAGACCAGTCTGGCCAGCGATGAATTCACAAACCAACAATCTTCCCTGTCTGGGTATCACCCACCAAGATGCGATACTGCGTATATCAGCAGCCGACAACAAAGCGATGAACGGAAAAGTTGAAACGACAAAACGAAAGATGAGCCTGGCGACGTGAACAACACAGTGTTGGTTGTGTAACAGCAGAGGTGATTGAAAGCGGGGGGGGGAATCAATGATGAAAATGTGGACTGACGGAACGCTGGAGCTTGGCTTGCGTAACATCCGGCAAGGTGGTTTATTTTTGCTGCTGCTGTTACCAAAAAAGACAGGCCCTGTCAACGCAATCGTCGCTTCTCTCCTCCCGCCGGCCGGGACAAGCGGCACCCCATGTTCCATGCCCTGTCAGGTCGTGGCTGTCCAGTGAGCCGCCCGGAAGGTTTGCGATAGACTGACCTCACACTTTTTGACAAACCTGGACGACGATCAGGAGCCGCCTCGGGTACGATGGTATCTACTGTACGGATACGCATATGTTGGCTTATCTGTATTGCCTGGGATGGACAGATTGATACAGTCGAGAACAGTTTCTCCAAGGAATGGGTAGATGAATCCTCTCTTTCGTCTGAATACGAAGAAGATGAGCTTATGAAATCCACATTTCACCCAACCGACATTCATGAGCCGGACCAAACGTTCCCCCTCATGCCCCAGGACTCCAGCTGTCAAGCCAGCACAAGCTCAACGAGGAGTGAGCTAATCGCAAGAGCCAAGGGGCCGGGGTGAAAGGCCAATGAACACGCGGCCCAGTCCATGTTGTTTTCCCTTTGCCAGCCATGTACGCAAGCACATTTTGCGATCCCTACTGCAGATCGGCCACAGGCTTGCCGCATCGTCTTTTGTCACGCAGTCCATTGAAACATGCGGGAAAACAGGAAAATTGAGCAACTCTGATGAATAGTAGTGTAGGGCGCTTTTCGCCTAAAGCCATGCACCAGCCCAGTCCAGCGAGTCCCATTCAATAAGTAAGTAATCCAAAAAGGGGGCTGCAGTCATACTAGACCTTGGAGCCATTGAGCGTGGAGCGTTCCAGCCACGGTGGCAGAGGGAGAGTCCTACCGCGTCTCTAGTCCTGGCAACTTGACCCGGAGGAATGTTTGTGGCTGCGAATTATCATGAACATGTCAATTCATCGGGATGTACACCAGTGATACTAGGTGTCAGTGAAGCGACAGCGCGCAATAGGCACGGAAGGTAAGGGAAAAGCGCAGGGCAGGCCGGGGCAAGAAGATGGGAGTGACGGCTACGCTTGGACCAGGCCAAAGTACCGGAAACTTCTTCCGTCATAGGGGGGCCTGTAAGGAGCCGGGGGCTTGCTTCGGGGGTGGGGCCGCGCCTGGCTGTTAGTGGGCTTTTTTCCCGCCATCAAAGTCGCAAGTTCGCAAGACACGCTACGTCATTGACCATCACAGCCTGCTCTGTTGCTGCACCCACAAGCTGCAGCTGAAGGGACAGAGGTGCTAACCCAACCTGAGGTAATGTACACCATGTACTAAGTAGGTAATCATGGTGAAGCGAGCTAGCTGGCTAGAGCTGAAGGGGAGCTATGAGGCAATTGGAGGGGCTCGTTTCCCACCTCGTCCATTTCATGGGATTGCCGGTTGGTTAGGTTCCCTTTCCCCCCCCTTTGCCCTGCTGGTCTGCTGGATGATCTGCATCCCTATGATTATATCCCTATCCCCCGAGACCTTTAACCTCCGCACATTTCGATCTTGCCTGTGTGGTCTTCCTCTGCTCAATTCTCTTTGCCTTTTTGCTCTTTCGTGTTTACCCGAACACTAGGCAACTGATTTGGATCTTTGACAGCGTAGTCTCAGCTACGACTGGTCTCTAATCTTCATCCACATCCCAGACAATAACACCCTAGAGAATCAGGCGTTGTCCATGGTAGCAAGATGAACTACGACGAACACACGGTGCCGACCGGCGGCCAACACTACAGCGGCCGAAACCGCATCCCCAACATTCACGAATTCGTTGCCCAGCTCGACAAGGAGAAGCGCGAGCGCGACGCTGCCATTGAAGCCGAGGATAAGGAGCACGCGAGGATCGCCAAGGAGGCTGCCCGCCAGCAGCAACAGAACGGCAACGCCACACAGCAGCAACAGCAACAGCAACAACAACAAAATCTCCAAGACACAAAGGATCATGTCCCCGAGAAACCAAAAGGTGCTCGCAAGAAGACCAAGACCGTGCGGGATCCCGTCACTGGCAAGGATGTCGAGATTGAGAACCCAAAGGAAAACTTCAAGGACGTTGTTGAAAACCCTCACGTGAGATCATCCCAGAATCCTTCGTTTCTCGCCGGGCATCAAGTCCCGCCCGCTCTGGAACCCGTGCTAACACGACAATTGGCAGATATCCGTCCCCAACAAGAACCTCGGAAAGGACGCTACAGTCTCCACCTCCCCTAACCAGTCCGGCGAGGAGTACCGATGGGCCCAAGATGTCACGGCACCGCCCGACCCCGTCGAGCCCGGTAGCACCACCGACGTGCCCATTCACAGCGAGAAGACCAACGTGAACTTTTTCCACACCCCCAGCGTCAGCTACGAGCCCATGTTCGAGCACCTCGAGAGACGCGGCAACATTTTGTGCGCTGCTATCTTCTTCGCCATCGTCATTGTCGGCAAGTTCTTTGGCGGCTCGCTCTATGGCCTGCTTCCTCTCGGAGCTTGCGTCGCCTCTGGCGTCTTTCTGTGGATAAAGGACCTCATTACGCAGGGGAGAAACACCGAATGGTCTAGTGAGCAGGCGCGTGGCGAAACAGCAACCGTCAACCTGGTCCCCGAATCCGTCGAGGTGCGTGGTACTCATTTCTGCACAGCGATGACATAAGCTAACAAAGCTCAGTGGATGAACACCGCCGTCGGCATCATGTGGAATCTTATTAACCCCGAGATGTTTGCTGGCGTTGCCGATACTCTCGAGGACGTCATGGTTGCCTCAGTGCCCGGCGTCATCGAAAACGTGCGCGTTGCCGACATTTCGCAGGGCAGCAACCCGCTCCGTATTCTCAGCTTGCGCGCCCTTCCCGATAGCCACGTCAAGGACATCAAGGACGAGGCCCACAAGCAGAACCAGAAGAACACTGACCCCAACGAACTGGCTGCCATGGAGCAGGCTGGTGACTTCTACAACCTGGAGGCCTCAGTTGCTTACCACGCGAAGCCGTCTGGCTCTGACGTTTCGTCAAAGGCTCGCAACATGGGAATGCAGCTTGTCTTTTACCTCGGTATTCGAGGTCTCTTTGGTGTCCCCCTCCCAATTTGTAAGTGCACCAAAATAATCCATGTCTCTGGCTTCATCTAACGACTCGTAGGGGTCGAACTTCAGGGACTTGTCGCCACCGCCCGTATCAGATTGCAGCTTACCCCTGAACCGCCTTTCCTCAAGACCCTCACTTTCACTCTGATGGGTATTCCCAAGGTTCAGGCTGGTTGCACGCCAATGATTGAAAAGGGAGTCAACATTCTGAACCTGCCTCTCATCTCCAACTTTGTCAACTGGGCCATCGGCACCGCCGCTTCAATGTACGTCGCTCCCAAGAGCATGACTCTTGACTTGAGCAAGATGCTGCAAGGCGACGACATCAAGAAGGAGACGCTTGCGCTCGGACTACTGTTCATCCGCATCCACAAGGCAACGGGCCTCAGCAAGCAAGACCGCCGGGGCAGTGAGGGTGGAGGCTCCGACCCCTACATCACCGTCGCCTGGAGCAAGTTCTCCAAGCCCCAGTTCTGTACCCGTGTCATCCAGGATGATCTCAACCCCGTCTTCGAAGAGAGCTGTGGTCTGTTGGTCACAGCCGACTTGATCAAGGCGGATGAACAACTTTCGGTTGAACTTTGGGACAGCGATCGCTCATCTGCGGACGATGTCGTTGGCAAGGTCGAGTTGAGCATTCAGAAACTCATTCAGCACCCCGGCAAGATGTTCCCCCAGGTTTCCAAGCTTGCCGGCGTCAAAGCCGAGACCTCTATGCCTGGCGAGCTGCACTGGGAGGTTGGCTTCTTCGGCAAGACCCAGTTCCGCAAGGCTCTTCGTACCGATGGTAAGGACGTCAACCTGCCTCCTGAACTGAGGGACAAGAAGGAGCTTCAGGACGAAAAGGGCACCATTGAAAACGACATGGAGGATGCTGTCGAGCACACTCCTCCCGACCCTCTCTGGCCCTCTGGCATTCTCAGCATCGTCGTTCACCAGATTGTTGGATTGGAGCTCGCCAATGTGAAGGGTTCCAACGGCAAGCGCAAGGGACGCGAGTACGAACCCGCGCGCCTCGACGCTGGCGAAGTCAAGGAGGAACAGGGCAGCAAGCTGCCAAGTTCCTACTGCACAATTCTCGTCAATGATGAACTTATCTACAAGACACGTACAAAGGCGGTCTCCTCGCAACCCATCTTCAACGCCGGTACCGAAAAGTTCATCCGCGATTGGAGGTCTGGCATTGTGACAATCACTGTCCGCGACTCCCGCAACAGGCAACACGATCCCATCATTGGCGTGGTCCCTCTAAAGCTTTCCGATATTTTGCGATCTGGAAGTGAAGCCACAAGATGGTACCCTCTCGATGGCGGAGTTGGATACGGAAGAATCCGCATTTCCCTTCTCTTCAGGTCTGTTGAACTGCGTCTGCCTCCTGCTCAGCTTGGCTGGGATGTGGGTACATTCGAGTTCACGTCTCAGCAAATCACTGCTGCTGGCTACGGTAAACTGAAGACCAAGATTCGCCTTCGTACTGGTGGCAGCTCTTCTAGCATCAAGCGAGACGCTTGTAACAAGCTGGAGGAGCAAGACGGCTTTTCCTGGGACATCAGTGGCGATGAGAAGCATGACAAGATCCGTCTTCCTGTTCGCTACCGCTACAGATCCCCAGTCTTCTTCGAGTTTTACCCTCCCGGCAAGCGTCATGCCGACGCATTTGCGTCACTGTGGCTCCAGGACTTCCCGGATTGCGAGGAACGCGACTTTGATATTCCCATCTTCAACTGCGACAAGGGTCTGCGCCTGTCACAGAACTACATCACCCAGGACAACTTCAAAGACATCCCTGACATGAAGATTGAAGAAATTGGTCGACTTAGATTCAAGGGTCGTTTCTCCACTGGTACCGATGGTGATCACGTCAAGTTTGTCACTGACAACGATTCGCGTGAGACAATCGAGACCTGGGAGGCCTGTTTTGCGGAGGGAGTACGAGGCGAGGAGGTCCGAGCCGAAGTGCCCCCTGCTGTTCAGAAGCTGCATGACGAGTCTCTTACCCAAGGCCGCGATGTCCTAGCTCAGACCGACCCGAATGAGAAAGAGAAGTGGCTCTCCAAGGACGGAACCGATTGGAGCACTGCCTTTGGAAAAGATCCCACGCAGATGATGGGTGGCGATAACGAGAATCAGGAAGACCTGAACTCGGAGGGACGTGATGCTTTTGATACGGATTACGACGATGATGAGAACAGCAGTGAGCCGGATCTCGGGCTCACAGACGCCAGCACTAAAGACACCAGAGCGAGCAGCAACGGCACACGTCAATCAACAGACAGCAACGCGAGTGCGGCTCCCTCAGACGCATCTCAGCAAAGCAACGGAAACGGACCTGTTGCCGCCTACAAGGACTACAAGAGCAGGAGCAGAGACCTGCACCGTCAACATCGGGGTCTGATGCAGTGGCGTCCGATGCGTAATGTGCAGTTCGCCAAGGACGAGGCCAAGTTTGCGATCCGGAAGATTACCAAGATGGGTGCTCTCAACGGTCGCAAGCCCGATGTCGAGACCGAAGTCTAAGTCCGTTCTTTTTGTCGAGAGAAGAGGAACAAGGGGGCCACGCGACAACGGCTGGGGTTACAGGAAACAGGGTACAGTCCGTTTTTTTTGACAGCCTTGGTAATGTTTATGAAGTATACCTACATGAAATAAATTGCGATGAATGGGAGGAAGGCGTTTGGAGGTGTATCAGTAGTCAAAGCAGGCAAATAATAGTTTTGAACAATTCTCGACCGTGATTCTGTGTAAGTCATGTCTCCGGAAGAACGTTTCGAAAAAGTCGAGTTATCAGTAGGCTAATCTACCCGCGTCTATTGTGGTCTATCTAACAGAGTCTAGAGGCTTTCTTCTTTATCACTCACGTCTGTCTTCCCCTTTCCACGTCCACCGAACCCCCATCCGATCTGGTTCGCCATCTTGACATTGACCCCAAGCTCATCGGCATACGCATACACCAGACCGGGATTCTTCTGGAACCACCGACCGCACATGATCACATCCAACCCCTCCTGAAGGAACCCCTCCGCCATGGTCCCCGTACTGATCCCACCCACAGCCGACACAAGCATCCTCTCCCCGACAACCTTTTTAATCTCCTTTGCGAAACCGGCCTGGTACCCGGGTCCGCCCTTGATGCTCGTCGCCTGCAGCGGATGAATCCCGCCGGAGCTCACGTCCAGCAGGTCGACGCCCCGCTCCGCGAGCAGAGGCGCCAGCCTACACGAGTCGGCGAGCGTCCAGCTGTGCGGGACGAGGTCCGTCCTGTCGTCGAACCAATCCGTCGCGCTGATGCGGACGAAGAGCGGCATCGTGTCCGGGATCGCGGCGCGGACGAGGGAGGTGATTTCGAGGACCAGACGGGTGCGGGTTTCGAAGGAGGAGGAGCCGTAGGCGTCGGTGCGGGCGTTGGAGATTGGGCTGAGGAATTGGTGGAGGAGGTAGCCGTGCGCGGCGTGGATTTCGACGACGTCGAAGCCGGCTTGGACTGCGCGGCGGGCGGCGGCGACGAAGGCTTCTTTGAGGGATTCGATTTGCGGGAGGGTCATTTCCTTGGGGAGGGGGTATGCGTCGTTGAAGCGGAGGGGGGAAGGGGCGTAGACTTCGTCTGGCCAGCCGTGTGCTTCGGGGGGGGAGGTCGCGTTGGCGTGGACGAAGGGGGCTACGGTGCTCGCCTTGCGGCCTGCGTGGGAGAGCTGGATGCCGATCTTTTGGGACTGGGAGTGGGCGAAGTCGGTGATGCGGCGGAGGGGCGGGATCTGGGCGTCGGACCAGAGGCCTAGGTCTTGCGGGGTGATGCGGCCTTCCGGGAGGACGGCGGTGGATTCCATCAGGGTTAGGCCGGGCCCGCGTTGGAGGATGCCGCCCAGGTGGGTCAGGTGCCAGTCTGTTGCTAGGTTTCCGGCTGGGGGCGAGGCGGAGTATTGGCAGAGGGGGGCGAGGAAGAGGCGGTTCTGGAGGGTGAGGGAGCGGATTTTGAGGGGGGTGAAGAGTTTTGGGAGGGGGGTGGTGGTGGTTGTGGTGGAGGGGAGGATGGCTGTTCCGGAGGGGGGAGATTGGGATGGGGTGTAGTAGGGTGCGTTCTTTGCTGCTGGGTTTTCGATGAGTTCGAGGGGGAGAGGGGTTGGTGATTTGGTGGCGTGGGAGGTCATCTTGAGAGCTGGGTTGGATGTTTGGAGGTGAGGATGTAAGACGAGGTTGGATGGCGGGATAAGGGGCCTATTGGAATGGAAATGAGAAGTTGGCACTTTTATACTGAATAGCGAATTCGATTCGACTTCAAAAGCTTCATCTTAGACTTGGTAGATCGTGTGTTTTGTCAGCACCGTGTGCTACCAAGGTCTGTTGCCGACATCTTCTCGGCGCGTGTCGTTGATGGCCGAGTGGTCCGGCCCGTACTGTGGGGCTTCGGCCGTTTGATCCGTGGTGTCAACGGGCCGGGCACGATTCGGTGCGCACCGGAGCACCGTGAACCATCAAGTGAAGGTCTTCCTTCGGGAACTTCTTCCGCTAGGTAAAAAGGATTCTACGTGGTAGCTTCTGAAGAGTGGCCGAGAAGCTTGGCTTGGCGGCTATGAGAATCTGTTGATGGTGTTCGGCACCGGACATGATTCACCGTCGGCCAGATGGCTCATCTTGCCGAGGGTTGATTCTGTACGCTGGGTTTTTGCGATTTGACGTAAGCAAGACTCAAATTGCAAGCCAGATACCTCAAGCACAGAGATACTTATTTGAGATTCCTTGGGTTTGGAGAAAAAAAAAGTATGCTGATTACTTTACGCCTACTTGGCCACAGTCTTGTAGATGGAGTTATACCCACAAAGCGACTCCTCCTCCAGCGTCGCAAAATCCCGCCCACCAAATCTCTCCGGCTCAAGGGCCTCCAACGTCTCCTGATCTACCCCCTCCCCATTCAAAAGTTTCGTCAAAAACTTGGCCGTCCCAGCAGCGTGAGTAACCCACACAGCAACAGCCATGTGCAACCCAGGCACCGACCTCACCGCGCCAGCGAGCGGCATGTTATCAGGCGTCATGGAGAAGATCCCGTTGAAGCTCCTGCTCTTAGTCTGATCCTCACTCACATCCTCCTCAAACTCCGCCGCGGTCGCGGGAGGCAGCATCTTCCTAGCAGCCTCGAGCGTCTGCCGGAAATCAGGGATCCAGACCCCGATCGCCGTCCCGTCTTCCGCGTTCGGCGCGCAGCCTACGGGCGGGTGGTCGTAGCTCCCGATGCCGTAGCGGGTGCCGTGATCTCTGGCGTAGACGTGGTGTTCCGGCCAGCGCACAAAGGGCAGCGACGTCGATTTCGATTTCGGGTTTGAGTTTTCTCGGGGAGGCAAGGGGGTTCGGGTGCGGGCGTGCATGTAGGGGTGTCCGACGGGGATGACGGGGACGGGGAAGGGGAGGTCGCGGCAGAGGTCGCGGGCCCAGATGCCCGTTGTGAGGATGACTTTATCGGCTTCGAGTTGCTGTGCGGAGCCGAGGTCGAGGACCTGGACGCCATTGATGCGGCCGTCTGGTGTGAAGAGGAGCTTCTCGACGGAGCTTTGTAGGAAGTTGACGCCTGCTTTCTTTGCAGAGTCTTGGTAGAATGAAGTGATTCTGCATGCGTCGGCGGTCCCGTCGGTGGGGAAGAAGACTGCAGCCCCTGCCCCCGACGAATCTTTTCCGTCTTCTTCTCTGACGAGTTCCGGCGCGAGTGTATGTGCTTCTCCCAGGCTCAACATCTCAGCGGCTAGGCCGCGCTGTGAGGCGGCTGCGCACCTGGCCTTGAGACGCTCGCATCCTGCGGGCTGGAAGGCGATTTCTAGGCCGCCGACGGTGTCGAAGCCGCCGGGGATTTTGGTGTATTCCGATACGGAGTCGATGGCTAGTTTGGTGAGGACTGGGGACTCGTTGAATTGGCCGACGAAGCCCGGTGCGTGACCTGTTGAGCCGAGGAGGGGACCGAAGGAGCGGTCGATGAGAGTGATTGTTCGTGGAGTGTTTGATGAGGATGATGATGAGGAGGAGAGGAAGTGGGCTAGGGCGGAGCCGACGATGCCTGCTCCGACTATGATGATGGTTTCGCGAGGTTCAGACATTTTGGAGGATTTAGGACTGGGTTGGATGTGTTTGTAAGTGATGTTGTGTGGTACTATGCGAAGAGCTCTTGGGAAAATGATGGGATTATATACTTTTGGTCTCGAATTGAGTACATCCCATGTTGTCATATCATTTTCGCAGTATTCAATGGGCGAAGTCTTTACATGTCTCCCATTGATTCGGGAACCAAGACTCAAGACTTCCGTGTTTGGACAAGGGCGACGGCTTTGACCAATCACATGAAGAGTTCCTCACTCACTTACACCACGAAGCTGAGACCCGCAAGCTTGTCGACACGCCTTTGGATGTGGGATTCAGACAATGCGGTCTAGCGAGGTGGGGCAAACTACACGCTACAAGCAAACCATCTAAAGCAACTTAAGTTAAGTAGATGCATTGTAACAACTGATTCACATGTAGATGTGTATAAAGAAGCAGAAACTCCCTAGGGAATGCTATCACGACAGTTCAGCAGGGCGGCTACCCTCCACTTCCGCAGCTCTCGTATAAGCCGAAAGCTCAACGGGAGGCGGCGTGGCAGCGTTGACTTCCGTCATCTCTGTTCCGTGGCCGGGCAACTCTTGCTTCGCATCGTACCCAAACCCTTTCTGCCCATATCCTTCATTGCCCGTATTGCCCTCATTCTGCGCGGCAATGACGACCGCAGCCCTCTTTTGCTTCCTCTTCCGAAGGCATATAAGTAACCCGGCACCGAGCAGCAAGAGAACCAGCACCACCGCTCCAACCGCGATCCCCGCAATAGCACCAGCCGAAAGACCTGCCCCTCCAGCAACGCCAGAGGCCTGGGAGGAGGGAACACGACCGTAGAGCGGAAAGACGGGGTGTTTGACCGAGAGGGGTCCCCCGGCAACACTGGGGAGACCGGTGAGGGAGGTTTTCCTCCACGAGCTCCAGAGCGTCGACTCCCGCCCGCCGCTCGTCGCGACATTGTTGATCCAGATCTCCGTGTTCGTGCTCAGGAGACTGACGCAGTCCCGGTAGGGCGTCCCGCCCGGCGTGGGCACGAGGCAGGTGTACGAGCTCGGGCAGCACCACGTCTGGGTGTACGTCTGCGCGCTCTCGAGGGTCAGGGTTGTCTCGCACGCTGTCGTCCAGCCGGAGATGCAGGCTGTGCCTGGGTAGGCTACGCTTGCGACGTCGCCTGATTCATCGTCTTGTCAGCGTCGTTTCAGTGCTTTTTTTCACAATTTCATGATTCTCACTGAATGTATTCCCGGATGGTCGCCAGATTGCGGCGTAACTCTCGGGAAAGCATTGCGTTGGTAGGCTGGCTGTGGTCTCGGCCACGACTTGGTCTCGCAGGCACTCGACGTCCCCCGTGAGATCTTCCATCTTGCCCACAAGGCAGCGAATGTCGACGGGAGAGCAGAGGTCGTTGGGTGGTGTGAAGGGGGTTGTCTGCGGTGCCATAGAGAGGATCTTGGTCTGCTGGAAGCCGCCCGGTGTGAAGGTGAGTGTTACGAGCAGAGGCTCGTACGTCGTTTTTGAGGACATCGCGAGGTATCTGCCTAATGTTTGCTCGCTTGGTCGTGAAGGAGTATGCTTTTTTCTTTTTGCCTTGACCGCACAGGTTGGGGTGAAGGAACACAGAGAGTTCCAAAATTTTCTGCCTGGTTTGTGGGTGCTGGAGAGTATTGGTATCTTTGATGTATGTGACTTTGCTAGTGGCTCAGTGTCCTCGTGGCAAGATTGTTTCCCATCACACAAGGCTTACTCTGCCCTCTGTTTGGAGAAGTTGGTCCTGATTTTGGCTGCGCATATCGCTCAGCCTGCTTACGGCCAAGGACCATAGTTATCTAGTTGCATATGTTGTGTTTCCATTACGATAGGCCGAACCTTTCAGAGTGTGGGACAAACCAGTCTGATATTATCAGTCTCTGTCGTGATCAACATGACCACGGCTGCCTCAATATAGGACTTCAGTCATGTAATTCGGAGTGCACCAAGATCGTGCACACGCAAGATGTTCTCCAATGCTATGAAACTAAATATCACAAAGTCTAAATTGATTAAAGGTGCTCGACCAAAAACGAGACAAGTCCAAATAAGACAGCATTTGCTATGAGACTGACTTTAAGACTATTGCATTCTTTCTGTACTTTACCAGAGAATGTCTACGTCTATATTAGAGCAGAGAAAATCCTTCAACGGGTCAGGAGGCGCCGGATCATTTGCCAAGCTCCTCTGGAACTCAGTCCTCAACTTGGTCATTGGCTGTAATACCCAGGTGTTGAACGACAAAATGTCCGATTCCTCCTTTGGGTCCCTGACGGTGTTAAACAAGTAAGGCGACTCGAGCCGACCCGACGACTGGTTGACTTTGGGTTCCCAGACGAGATGCAGCTTCCAGTCCTTCCATTTGATCGCTCGCAGCTCTTCTTTGATGTAAAACAAGAAACCCAGCCTCTCGGATCTGACGCTGGCCGGGTCCTTGAAGAAGATTGTCTGATCGATGCCGTCGATGGGGCGATCGTCTGGAACTCCAGACTTGGTGACGGACAAAATTGTTGTGAAAATGTCCGTTACGTGAACGATCTCGTTGGACGTGACGCCTTCTGGGACGTGACGCGGCCACCGTATGATGAAGGGCACGCGCAGGCTGCCTTCCATGGCAGTGTGGTATGTCCCCGACCACGGCCCCGCCGTGCCCCTGTACGGCTCCCTGAACTCGGGACCATTGTCGGAGGCAAAGATGACGACTGTGTTTTCCCGGATTCCGAGGGAGTCAATGTGGTCAAGGATTTGGCCTACGCGGTAATCCATCTCCGCCATGGAGTCGGCAAAGTCGCCTTGTTTGGTAGTTCCCGCAAAGTCCTTGTGAGGCAGCGTCGGGAAGTGAAGGTGGACGAGAGGGTGGTAGAGGAAGAATGGCCGTTCAGCCGCAACTTGACGAGACAGCCAGTCCTTAGATTTCTCCACCAGCATCTCGTCGATGAGTCTCCTGGCCTCCAAGTCGTAGACGCGGACATTCTCTGACTTTTGCCCAGCAACTCCCTTCATGATGTGCGGCATTTCCGCCACTTCGGGAGTATACCCAATCGCAGACGTAAACTGCGTCTCATCCGTCGTCCGCGGGATCCCAAACCACTCGTCAAAGCCTCTGTCCGAAGGATACCGACCGGGGACATCTCCCAGATGCCACTTCCCGTGGTGCGCAGTAGCATAGTCGTTCTCCTTGAGACACTCAGCCAGCGTCCGCTCCCACGGAGTCAGACCCTGCGGGAACCCCGCGGGGACGGATTGTCGGCAGCCGGTCCGGATCGGGTGCCGGCCCGTCATCAGCGCGGAGCGGGTTGGCACGCAGTCGCTCTCCACGTTGAAGTTGTGCAGCAGGAGACCTTGCGTCGCGAGCTTGTCGATCCGGGGCGTTGCGGCGCCGCGGAGGGCGCCACCGCCGTAACAACCCAATTCACCCCAGCCGAGGTTGTCGGCTAGGATCAGGATGACGTTTGGACGATCTGAGTCTCGAGACATGATGTATGTGCAAAAGATGAAGGATTCGAGCGGAAAGGGTTTGCCTGCAGACAAGAGTTATGAGGAAGGTATCGATGTTGAGCCCCACGTTCGTTTGATTCGCGGGTTGCGTACCATCACGCCATAGACGGAGGTGACCTCCGTCTGCAAACCCCCGTCTACAACTTCATATGACAACAACCTTTTGAGACGCCAACGACAACCCTTAATTGTATCGACTGTAAAGCAACATTTCAACGTGATGTTTCTTTTCGCGATGAACATGTTCAAAGATAAACTTAACTCGCGTCATATGGTGAAACTTACTGAAAGACACTTACTACAGTTTGATACGATGGAAAGGAAGGGATCGAATCGTTGTACTAGTCCAAAACCATTGCATTTCACTTTCCTACTTGAATTCTATAGTCTCAACCGATGAGACAACCATTCGCTTAGACGCTGTACCATCCTTCCATGCCCCGTGCTACTGCTACTCATTCCGTAGCCCGTGAATATTGGTACAGAAAGAGGTATACTTCCACAAAGTCAGTATGTAATCAAAAACATTGAGCAAGTATAGAAAGCTACTTAAACGCAAACGCAGTTGTATCTAGGGTCAAGCTTGAGACCGCAAACACAACCGCCAACTCCTCCCAAGATGTTTGTGCACCGATCGCCTGCCTTTGGGCACTGCTGCCAATTCTCGCGCTTGACGGCGGGTTGCTCTGATGCAGGCGCGGCCGAGACCAATCCGGCAACAAGGGCTACGGCTCCGAAGAGAGTTGAGAACTGCATTGTGGTGTAAGTTGAGGAGGTTTAGTGAGAGGACAGTAGAGATGAGTTATGTCTGAATTATTGAACTGAGGTCTACCACGTAAGTGTAGTACCATGCGGGTGCAGCAACGACGCTTTTTGAAGACACCATCCTACCGTCGGTGTCCTCGGAATACGATGATACGAACGTCCCGGGGACTTAAGGCACATGGCCCTTGCGGTAAAGGGGAAGATCACGACTGGCAGGTAGATAATTGCCGGGCTGGCCCACGAGGGAAGTTAAGCCACGAGCTACGACTCATTCAACCGCCAGATGTGGATAGACATTCGAGAAATATTTAATTAACTTTGGCCTACATTGACAAAAGATGGGTCCGGCTTTCGAATCCCGAACAGTGAGATTCATGAACTAGAACTTGTCAAAAGGCTTAGTTTGGTTAGTTACGCTTTCATGCAAACCGAATCAACGTCTAGGACATTGAAACTGAGAACCGAAAGCTTGGCAGGTCGAGCAGTTGTGAATAAGTAGGAACTCGGATAGCTCACCTATATCGTATGCAACTGGCCATGAGACACCTTCCCTCACGAGCCACGACATACGACGATAGTGTCCAAGATTGGGAGGGAACAATCGCTTGATTAAGTTTGCAAACGGGATTACTGAAAGGGCCGGCGGGATACGGAATAGGCGTGATGAAGATATGAAATGCCGGTGGGAGGAGAGCTGGGAACCCGGTACGGGGAAGGACGGCAATTCTTGTCTTGTAAATCGGGCTTCGCCGCTTACGTACTTTGTACACGAAGCCATGCCCGATCAATCTCTCCCATCTACAGTCTTGGAACGTGAAACAAGGAGGAGTCTTCAAGATGATTGCGTTCTGGTTTGTGGACCCGTAGTAAAGAATCCGAAAGTACGGAGTACGAGAGTATACGAATACCCAAGGTAGCAAATACGGTTATAGCAGCTATAAAGGCCGACGGAATCACTACCAACCGAGGGACGACGCCCAGGTAACTGGTGAGAACTTTCGCAATAGTCCCATCCTGTTGTACGCGCGTAAGTATGTGTCAGTTGTGTAGCTTATATCAAGGACTCTCTATTGGAGAGACCCTAGATACATCCAATTTGAAATACGGTTATTGAAAACATGAGAAACGAAGTACTCATGATCCATGGAGACTGCAATTGCCTTTCCTGAGCTCGCAACCTACTGACGGCGATTGTGGGGGATTTCAACGTTGGAATCCACCACCGTTAGAGGACCGTGCGAGACGTACAAACTTTGGGCCAAAGCTGTCTTCCGACACAGTACGTACACTTGTTAAGCGAGTCTTATCGGGGGCGGGGTGGTTCGATAAGGATTTTTTTGCGCCAGGAAAAATTTGGGACACTGAGAGGACGGGATCTTCGACCACACCGGCTTTGACTTGCATCGTCTCTCCCACAGTTGGTCCCCGACGGAATTGGAATACGACAAGCACAATGTCGACTCCAACTCTTGCCGAGAAGCTGGACAAGATCCGCTCCCCGGGTCTTCAAAGTCAAAAGAGGGTAAGCTTTATCGAATGTTTTCAGTTCGGCTGTTATCCTTACTAACATGGTTTAAGACTGCCGTAGTCCTTGAGGCGGTCGACACAACACTGAAGGAGCAAAACGCTCAGCCCACACCGACTGGCTACTTCGCTGCCCTTCTCGGCCTCCTCACCCAAGCTGTAGAGAGCGGCAACATCAGCTCCGACACGACGACCTCCGTGGTTTACCTCCTCGATATCGTCACCCCGTTTGCGCCTCAACCTATCCTTCGCGCCAAGTTCACCCAGATCCTCACCTCGCTCGCACCCGTTCTCCTGCAACAAGATGCCGAAGCCCTCCTCCTTCGCTCGTCTATCGGATGCCTCGAGTCTCTTCTTCTCGCACAAGATGCGAGTGCTTGGGAGCTGGGCGTGACCCAGATCGGCCCCCGCAGAGCCGTCGCCGGTCTGCTCAACCTCGCTCTTGAGCAGCGCCCGAAAATCCGCAAGAGGGCTCAGGAAGCGCTCCGAAACGTCCTCAAGAACCCGCCCCCTAGCCCCTCACTCGACCACCCGGCTGCGGATATGTGCGCTCACACCGCTCTCGCTAACCTCGAGGATATTGCCGGAAAGGCCGCGGCGGCAAAGAAGCAGAAGGGAGCCGAGTCTGCCCACGATCCCGCTCTCATCCACGCTCTCCAGCTCATCAAGACTATTGCCTCTGCAAGCGGTGGCTGGCCCAGCAAGAAGATCGAGTCTCTGTGCGACCTCCTCCTCGGAATCTCAAGATCCGGCAACGAGTACATGACGATGGCGACTTTTGAGATTTTCGAAATGATTTTCGAGGGTATGGCCGACGACGTCGCTTCGTCCAAGCTCCCACGACTGATGGAAATCATTTCGGAGCTGCGCCCTGCCGCAAACGACACGCAACTTATTCCGCCATGGCTGGCAATCCTCTCGAGGGGTTACGATGTCTCTGCACAACTCGACCCCGATGAAGTTTTCCAGAACCTGCCCGAAATTTTCTCAATGGTCGCACAGTACCTCGAGTCCCCCGCACACAACATCCGGATTTCCGCTTCCGAGTGCTTAGTCTCATTTATGGCGAACTGTGTTCCGCAGCCGGTCATTCTGGAGCCATCAGTTTATGACGAGAAGACTTTGGACAAGATTGCCAAGATTGCCGAGTCTCTGCTCAGCCTCAAGTACCAACAAGCCTGGATGGAGAGTTTCAACGTCTTTGGAGCCATGTTCGACTCCTTGAGGTGGCGGGCAAACCCCATGATGCTTAACATCACCAAGGCTGTTGGAGAACTCCGTGGCAGTGACTCTTTCCAAGGCAAGAAGGAGGCCGACGAAGTCATTGGCAAGGCCATCCGCGCCATGGGTCCCGAGGCTGTTCTGTCCATCTTGCCCCTGAACATCGCGAAGCCCGCCAAGGGTCAACAGGGCCGCGCCTGGATGTTTCCCATCCTGCGTGACTACCTCAGCAACACCAACCTCGCGCACTTCCGTCAAGAGATGGTCCCACTCAGTGAGCTCATGTTCCAAAAGGTGCTTGATCACGGCAAGGCCGAGAAGACTTTGGAAGTCAAGATCTTCGAGACCCTTGTACAGCAAATTTGGGCCACCTTGCCCGGTTACTGCGATCTCCCGCTCGACGTTACCGACGCTTTCGATCAGTCATTCGCCGAGCTCCTGGCAAACATCCTGTACAAGCAGGTCGAGTTGCGTCTGGAGGTCTGCCGTGCGCTCAAGATTCTCATCGAATCCAACCAGGCTATTGCGACCATCGAGGATGACGACGAGGAAGATCTCGTTCTTCAAAGCCGCATCTCCAGGGCTACGGCGAGGAAGAACCTCGAGCACTTAGGTAGCTTTGCCGGAAACATGCTCGCCGTTCTCTTCAACGTCTACACCCAGACCCTTCCTCAGTCAAGAGGACCTATCCTCCTCACCATCAATGCTTTCCTCAGCGTCACCCCCAAGCAGGAGCTCATCGATACCTTTGACCGGGTCAGCAAGATGCTCGCAGCGGAACTGCAGCAGACTGCCGACCAGGAGAAGCCCAAACAACAACCCAAGCAGAATGCTATGCCCTCAACTAGCAACACCTTGATGGATCTGATCATCTGCATTGCACTCTACCTGCCTCGCGAAAGCTACACGGCTCTGTTCGAAATTGCCAATGTCATCATCTTCAGGGATAACGAGCCTCAGTTGCAGAAGAAGGCTTACAAGCTGGTTCCCCGCCTTACCGAGTCAGAAACCGGCAAGCAGGCCCTCGCTGCACGCAATGACGAGCTGCAGCAGATGTTCCTGTCGAGCGCCGAAAAGGTTTCCGCCCCCGCTCGCAGAGAACGCCTTGCCGCTCTCTCTGCCCTGCTGCCTTTCATCCCCGATACCTCACTCCACTTCATTCCCTCCATCCTTAGCGAAGTCGTCATTTGCTGCAAGGAGAACAACGAGCGCGCCAGAGAGGCTGCGTACGACCTCCTAGTGCAGATTGGTCACCGCATGGAATCTGCCAACGACGCCCCTATCGATAACAGCAAGATTCCTCATATGCCCGCAGACGCGCCCGCCGGTAAAGCCAACGTTGAGGAGTTTCTCACCATGGTCAGTGCCGGTCTCGTCGGCAGCACCCCTCACATGATCTCAGCGTCCATCACCGCCCTCAGTCGCGTGCTATACGAGTTCAGAAGATCCGTCAGCACTCAGACCCTGGCCGACCTCGTGCAGACCATGGACCTCTTCCTGACCTCCAATAACCGCGAGATCGTCAAGAGCGTCCTGGGCTTCGTCAAGATCTGCGTCGTCAGTCTCCCCTCGGAGCTCGTCATCCCCCGCCTGTCCTCCATGGTCCCCAACCTCATCATCTGGAGCCACGAGCACAAGGGCCACTTCAAGAGCAAGGTCAGGCACATTCTGGAGCGCATGATCCGCAAGTTTGGCTTCGACCTCGTCAACCAGAACTGCCCAGAGAGCGACAGGAAGCTCATTGTCAACATCCGCAAGACCAAGGACCGCGCCAAGAAGAAGAAGGACGCGGCCAAGGCCGCCGGCGAGGAGAGCGACGAAGAGGACGGCCGTCAGGGACGCAAGTTCGACAACGAGCTCGACCAGGCCCTCTACAGCAGCGACTCGGACGATTCCGACGACGGGTCCGACGACGACGAAAGCGGTGCGGCGGCTGCTGGCGCCAAGGGCAAGCGTGGAAACAGAAAGGGCGGCAATACCTACATTGTCGAAGACGAGGACGAGCCGCTCGATCTGCTCGACCGCAATGCCCTGGCCAACATCTCGTCCACCAAGCCCGTCAAGATGCGCAAGCCGGGCCGGACCAAGGCCAAGACTGACCTGGACGGCAAGCTCATCCTCGGCAAGGACGACGACGAGGCGATGGAAGTCGACGGTGTTGAGAACGACGGCTCGGGCGTCAACGCCTACGTCGCCGCGCTCAAGGGCAAGGACGCCGGCAAGAGAGGTCTCCGCGGTAAGCTCAAGTTCAGCAACAAGCGCGGTCAGGACGATGAGGAGATGGAGGACATGGACGAGGGCGACGCCGCCGCCGTCAAGGCTCAGGTTGACAAGAGCCGTGGTGGTGGTAGACCGCCCTTCCGTGGCGGACGAGGTGGCCAGGACCGCGGTGGACGCGGAGGACGTGGTGGACGCGGCGGTGGTGGTGATCGTGGCGGTCGCGGTGGCAAGGGTGGTATTGCTGCCGGCCGCAAGGGACTCGGCGAGGATAGGAGACGGTCAGGTGGCCCGTCGGGCGGAGGTGTCAACAAGGGGAGAGGCGGCCGTGGACGGAGATGAGATCATTTTTGCGAAGGAGGGGGTTTTCTTTGAAGATTTAAAAGTGTGATTATACCCATTCAATGAGGTTAAAAGCGACCCCGAGTTGAAAAGGGAAAAAGAGGGTCTCTCAAACATTGTCATGTCGGCGTCTTGTCGGGTACGGTAAATAGAGAAAAAAGAAATTGACATTAACAAAGGAGCGATTGGTAATACATAATCTCATGCATAATGGTGTCGTTAAACTGTCAATTGTCTAAAGCACCTTTGGTCATGATGGTTTTCTTGTTTTTTGTTACGTCTTGTCTCTGTTTGGACTCGGCCTCTTGCTTTCAAACCCAGACCAGGGGCCTTTCCCCAATCGTTATATGACATTGCATTCGAGGCCCTTTCTCTCTCTCTTTCACTTTGCTCGCAAAAAAAAAAGCACACATAAGAAAAAAACGTAATGAGGTTCCCGATGGGAGTGATCAAAGTACAGTCGTGGTAGAATCCTTATACAACCCAAAACTCCGGGCCCCGCACTCCTGACGGGGATAGTTGTTACTGCTGCTGCTGTTGCTGCGTTTCTTCA
This sequence comes from Colletotrichum costaricense, assembly GCF_030867565.1. NCBI lineage: Eukaryota > Fungi > Ascomycota > Sordariomycetes > Glomerellales > Glomerellaceae > Colletotrichum > Colletotrichum costaricense. Next base: position 1,326,786 of record NW_026848232.1, on the reverse strand, counting down.
TCTGAACTTGCTGTAAATGACGGCGATAATGAGAAGAACCAGGATGGTGATGATGGAAATCGTAATCACCCGGTTGGTAGCCATCCTTTGAGTATGTCAGTCTGGATCTCTCACCTCGTAGCTTTGAACAACCAAGGGTAGTAAGGGACGATATTTACCTACGTGCCATCCCCCGCAACGTCTTGACGCTTCGGTCCACATATCCCTCGCTCTCGAGAAGGCGCGATTGGGTGTGCAGGATGGTTTCGCGCTGGGTGTGCAAATCGCCCAGGATACCAGCCCCGATGCCCTCCGTCTCGTTGGCGAGGGCCTGGCTGGCCTTGAGCCGCTGCGTGGAGCGGTCGAGGCGGTCCGTACCGGAGAGCAGCTGCTGGCGCTGCTCGAGCTGAACGTCGTGGCCGCTGCCCGAGGGGTTGTCGGTGTAGCGCGCGCCGAACAAGGCCGCGCGGTCGTCGGCGAGGGAGCGCAGCTTGCGCTTGTGAGCGTCGATGTCGGACTCGTGGTTGCGGAAGCGGGCGTTGATCTTGGAGCGGAGGGTGGTGGGGATGTTTGCCTTCTCGAGGCGCATCTGGGCGAGGAGCTCGTCGGCCTCCTCGAGGGCGCGCTCGGCGGAGGAGAGGGCGGCTTTGCGGGGCTCGCCTGAGAGTTCGGGGATCTGGTCGAGTTTCTGGACGAGGTCGGCTTGGACGAGCTTCAGCTCTGCTTCGTAGTCGCCGAAGCGCTCGGAGCCGGGCTCTGTTTCGAGTGGGTTGGACATGGTGGCGGCGGGATTGGGGAGGTGGAAAGGTTCGTTGGTCGGGTGGTTTTTAGAAAGTTGGCGGGAGATGTCGTTGGTGACCTTTCGCCTTCAGGAGGGCGATAAAAGGGATCGAGTGAGAGGATGGGGGCACTCCTCGTCGGGAAGGTTGTAGACGAGCTGTGAGAGTTTGGCTTCGTTGGGTATCACAAGATTGATGGTCGTCACTGCGGGTTCGTCGGGGTGGTAGTTGGATCAATGCCGAAAACGGTCAAGGGCGAGTGGATTGTTGGTCTTGATGAATGTACTTGGTCGCATGGAGTACGGAGGTGTATGCGTAAGTCAGGACCGGGCTTGGCGACATCATTCCTCCCGGGTGGCTGGTGCACCAGTCGGATGCAACGAGACGCTGGGCTCCAGCCACTGGGCCTTGAGTGGACACACACTCATTAAGGTGTCGTGGTGCCTTACCTCAGCAACGGCACTCTGTACTACAGCAGAATAAGGTAGCCATTCCAGTGAAGAGACACGTGATAGGCATGGCCCATGCGCCCGCTTTCCGCGTCCCCCACCCGCAGGCTGGTCTTTTTATGAGAAATCGGTCGGCGCAAAACTTCGTTTTCCTCTTCTTCTTTTTTTTCTTCAAAGTTGAAACCCCCGGCTCTAGAAGAAACCGGCTCCGCGTCGCCAGTCTGGAAATGCATTTATGTGTCTCTCGCACTTGGACGTGGAGTTGAACTTAAGCCGGGTAGACTGATGGCAGTTGAAAAACTGTCACGGCGCTTTTAAGAATTGGGGACTCGTACTACCGTTTTCCGATCCCGTTGAGTGCTCGACATAATTTCGTCGTCTACCATTGGCCTTGTGATAACGATAACTTGACACTACCTTAAATGGCCTACTAGGCTTAAACTGCACGCTTTTGGCCTGCTCTAAACTACTGCGCGCTGCCCATCTAAGTACAATCCGAGGTACTGTACCTTGGTACTTTTCTATCTAGAGAGCCGTATCAAAGACCTCGTCTGTGAGATGTTATGCGGCTCAAGCACATCCATAGTCCACATGAATGATGCCTAGAAGCCATGATTACTCGGTACGCCTCTGTCTGCCTTGCTCAGGTATTTCCGCAAGCAGCGCGTCAGCAGGTGAAAGCCTGAAGATGGTCCACGAGACAGCTTGCCATATCTTAAAACTGAGGTGCTGAATGGCAACAGATTTCAGGCTTCGGCTGCTGCACTCGTGAAAGCTTGGTGCCTGCCGGGTTTTGCAGTCTAATGCGTCTCATGTCGAGGTACCTTACATGAGCAACCTAATGTAATATTGCCCGAACCACGAAGACATACTTGACCGCGCGTCACAGGCTTCCATGTGATTTTTAATGCGTGTTCACGTGAGCCACGAGGTATCTCAAAGTAGCTCCGCGAAGAGATCGGGATGTCTGCCTAGCACTGAGTGCGTCTACCATGCCTTTGTGGAGTAATATTCATGCATATTGACAGGAGAAGCTGAAGCCGTGGGAAAAGACCTCTCTCTAAGGACCAAATCTACGAATAGCTCTGCGCGCAAGTCCTTATTGCGCAGCGCCCGCGAGATGAGGAAGGAAGTTTCTTCACGCAGACTACTCCTTCAACGAAAAGCGGCAAATTCACAAAAAGTTTGGGCGGTGACCAGCCATTTGTCGAAAATTTCAGCCGTCGTCGCCCACCGCAGGCAGCAAATCCCACCAAAAACCCACTCTAACGGCCCCTGGCCCGTGCGCCGAACCGGTCGTGGGAGAAATCTATATAAGGGCGACCTTCCACCGCCAATCTTAGACTTTTCTTCTTCTTTTTTCTTCATGTCGACAATACTTCAGAGAATCATTTCTATAGTATTCGACCTACTCTTGGTTCCCTAAAGGAGCTACAGATCCCACCCTGGTTGATGATTGATATCCTCGACACCCTAGAGTGAAGAACTCTGGTTGCTCTCGCACCCTCCGCAAGGAGGGCGGCTTCCTGTAAAGGTTGCTGTATAGAGAGCGGTGATGATCTCGTCCCTGATCGTGGTCTTGCCCTTGGGCGCACGGTCAGGGTGGGTGTCGATGGACGTCTGACAGGCCTGTTTTTTTCTCTTTTTCATTGCTTGCTGGAGCTGGTCTCTGGCAGTGAGGAAGAAGTTCCACTTATGACAATTCTGTGAAAAAATCGTGTAGCGGCGCCATTGCGAAATGGAATTCTGCTGGACGTTGTCGTCCGTACTGGATTCCATAGTGACGCGGTGATCGTGATACGCATTGAAAAATCTGCGTCGAAATGATTGCTTTGGCTGGTAAAGCTGCCCGAGAGGTCCAAATCAACTTTTCGTCGTGAGAATAACGGCACGCCTTTATCGCGGCCTTCTTCTTTCCGCAAAACGATTGCCTTGGTGAACGGCAAGTTGAAAGCTAGGTACCTTAAATTTCAGGAAAGGCCTTCTCGTCTGTTGTCGCCAGCCTCACTCTCCACGAGCATGCGTTCATCCAAATGAAGCGTCTAAACCATCAAATTCCGAGCGTTGAATTTGCAGATGTCGTCTCGAATCTTCAGCCTCTTTTCGGAAAAATGAAATAAAATGTCTAGCCACTTGTGGCGTTTTGGATCGTGAACCATCAAGCGATAGTTGAAGTCCGGCAAGACAAGGGGGGGCTGGGGAAAGAGCTGGGGACGCAGCAGACGCAGAAGGATCAGGTGCAGGGGTGTCCCAATGCAAGCGTCATTGCGCGTGGGAACTCCGGCAAGAGCTGAGTTTCGTTTCATCGCATCGTGATCAGCCGGCCGAACACACCTGCCGACGTCTTTCCATGCCCGTCTCACCTTTTTTTTCCCTCCCTTCTTGTCACCGATTTTCGCACCGGAAACTTATCCCAAGATTCAGAAAGGGTCCTATCTACTCAAGCTCAAGCTCGAGCTCCAGCTCTATCTAATTCCTTGTCTCCTGCGCCTCGCATTACCTATCTCTTTGCGGCCCTTGCTACCGGCAGCCACGTGTCGATCATTGCTTGCTCCAGAGCTGAGCTCCCTCTCTCGAGAGACTCCACCAGACTCTCATCACATCCTCAGAAACAGAGACCAGAGGTCAAGATGCCGCCAGGTCAGCCGCTGTACGTTTTGTTTCTCCGCTTGTCTCACTGAGCTCTGGTTTCCTTCGCTCTCGGCCTACACACCGCATTCATCCCTACACCCACATACCTCGTATGTTACGCACACACAGCTGCTGCCACTACCACAGCCCCAAAGAACGCTACCTGTTTGAATCCGTTCCATCCCTTCAGCTGCATGAATTGCAGCACTAGTAAGCGCACTGGTCCGGAGCCCAGCCCAGCCAAGTGGTGGTGGTGGTGGTGCTACAGGCGCAGATGTACCCTACTTGCGTACCAATGTTGCCTCCGCCAACTTGAGACTTTTTGTGCTCCCCTTCCTGAACCTGGGGCGGGGTGTCAGTCACAGAGACAAGGTGTGAGTTTGGCTTGCTGGAAGCATGTGCGAACCATTGTTCTCTTTCCCCAAATCGTCGTCCGTGGCTTGCGTCTGAAAATTCCCCTCTTCCTGCCCGCCGTCATTCCATCCTGGATAGAGAGCTGTTACCGGCCTCCCCGATTCTTCTTGCCGTATCTTTATATGCTACTGTAGCATTGTAAACCTGCGCCCTCGCGCGACAGACGTCCAGTGGCTTTGTTCAGGAACATCCACAAACCTCCCATTTCCCAACGTTCATCCTCGTATCTCTTGCATAATGTCCCGACGACCACCGTCGCTGGAATCAATAGGCTCTCGTGGCTCCGTGGGCTCTCCTATTGACCCAAGGCTTAGGAAGAAGGTTGCCGTCGTCGGCAGTGGAGCCGCCGGTATCGCGGCTCTCTGGGCTCTCAACCGAAGCTACCATGACGTTTATATGTACGAGGCCTCATCAAGGCTAGGAGGACACACAAATACGGTGACTTGGAAGAACGGCAAATATGAGACTCGCGTCGACACCGGCTTTATCGTCCTCAACACCGCCACATATCGTAGGTCCTCTACATCAGCCATCATGAGCCTCTGACTTACATGAAGCTCAGCAAACTTTATCAACTTCTTGAAGAGGGTCAAGGTGGACACCGTCCCGACCGAGATGACATTTGGCGTCACTCGTGACCATGGCTTATTCGAATGGGCTGGTAAAAGTCTAGATTCCATCTTCGCTCAGAGGAAAAACATCTTCTCGCCGCGGATGTGGAGGATGATCTTCGACATCATTCGTTTCAACCAATTTGCACTGGACTTGTTGATGGCGGAGGATGAGAACGATGCCGCTGCGATGAACGGATATAGCAAAGGAGGCAAGAGAGAGGAAACGATCGGCGAGTACCTCGAGAGAGAAGGCTACTCAGATGCATTCAGGGACGACTACCTAATTCCTATGACCGCCGCCGTATGGAGCACAAGCCCGGATAAGTGCACGTTGAACTTCCCAGCTGTCACTCTGGTTCGCTTCATGTGAGTATCATTGTCCGCGATCGAGGCGTAGTACTAATAGAGGCTAGGTGGAACCATCATCTCCTGTCAACGGTCGCGACAAGACCGGAGTGGCTCACATTGAAAAAGTGCGGCAAATCCTACATTGATGCTGTCATGAGCGGATTCCCGTCAAATCACCTTTTCCTTAACACGCAGGTCACTCAAGTCACCAGCGAGGAGGACGGCAGAGTTCGTGTTCACACCCACAACGGCAAGTCCGACGTTTACGACCATGTTATCTTGGCGACGCACGGAGACCAGGCCTTGAGAATTATCGAGGGATCAGCCACGCCTGAGGAGAAGGAGATTCTTTCCGCGCTCCAAACTTCCGAGAACTCGGTCATCCTCCATTCCGATATTACACATATGCCAGCGTCTGAGAAGGCATGGTCTAGTTGGAATTACCTGACCCTATCATCGCCCTCCACTGGCAAGCAGAACATCGACCAGGTTTCGTTGACCTACAACATGAACATCATTCAGCATATCCCCAGGGAGACCTTCGGAGACGTCCTCGTCACGATGAACCCCTTGCACCAGCCGAACCCAGACACGATCCAGGCGTCATTCACATACCGTCATCCTCTCTACACTCCTGCCGCCGTCCGAGCACAGAAGCTTCTTCCACGCATCCAGAACAAGAGGGGTATCAGTTACGCGGGGGCCTGGACAAAGTATGGTTTCCATGAGGATGCCTTCAGCAGTGGACTACATGCCGCACAGGACCACCTCTATGCCAAACTCCCATTCCAATTTGTCGACTCTACGTATAGCCGAGGGAGGAAACCGTCTTTGGGGCTTGCCGACTTGCTGGTACGACTCGTCATCCTTTTGATTCAGGTGTTTGTCATTAGAGTACTGGAGAGAGCGGCAGGCGCAGCTGAGACAGCAATTTACGGACGTCGAAATGGGTGGAGGAGGTCTTTGAAGAGTGGCAAAGCTGCCTGAACCGGCGTGATGGCACTTGGCGTTAAACTGCTTCGTATGGCTTGACGAGATCAACAGCATCAAGCCGGTGGAAATAATAGTAAATAATCGACAAAACATCTAATACTAAGGCAGCCCCCATGGACTGCAGCGTTCGCCCATTCTCGTTTGCGTTGGAATTCCTTACGGCATCTAACTGCATTAGGTTGTTATTGCTCATTAAACAGGGCTCTTCAGCGGGAATAGAGTGCAGAGACCCCTATAAGCCAGCCAACCAATGCCCGGGGGCGGAACAACCACCCCGCCCGTCCCGGCCTCTCGGGGACCGCCCGCTGCCAGCAAGCAAGAGCTAGGTCGGTTCCCCAAATCCCGATGAAATGCGAAATGGCATGACATCGTCGAACGATTGGGCGCAACATTCCCGGCAACAGCCTCACAGTCTCAACCCTCAACTTTCGCCCCCGCGTTCGCGACCATGAACGCCCTCCCGCGCCTCCCGTGGCGCATATCCTCGCAGTCGACACAGAAATGGAGCTGCTTCTTCTGCCAGCACGCCGTCCGTCCAGCGCCGCGCAACCTGCGGGTGCCCCCAGCCGGCCGCCGAGCGGCATCGACGACGCCTTCGCCGAAGCAGCAGCAAAACGGGCCCAGCTTCGGCGGTGCGCCTTCAATGGAGCAGATCCATGCGCACTATAAACGCAAGAATGCTACGACAGCGTAAGAGAGCAATTGGTATTGAGACTCAAGAGTACCGTTGGGCTAAAGTGGTTTTGCGATCCAGGTACTACACACTCAGCGTCATTCTTGGGACAGTCGCCCTGTCATACGGCTCCGTGCCTCTCTACAAGATGGTGCGCTTCTTTTCCTCCCTCCCGACCCTCAGCGACCCCTTCAATACGAGGAGAAACATTGCAGACGGCTGACCCATACTCTTCACCCCCTCCACAGATCTGCCAAACAACAGGCTGGGGCGGCCAGCCCGTCCGCGCCCACGGCCCGGACGTGGACTACAGCGAAGACGGCCTCGCCGCGCGCCTCGTCCCCGTGACGACGGCCCCGCGCATCCGCGTCACCTTCAACTCGTCCGTCTCGGACATCCTCCCCTGGAAGTTCACCCCGCAGCAGCGCGAGGTGCGCGTGCTCCCCGGCGAGACGGCGCTGGCCTTTTACACGGCGACGAACAACTCGGACCAGGACATTATCGGTGTCGCAACCTACAGCGTCACACCCGGTCAGGTTGCGCCGTACTTCAGCAAGATTCAGTGCTTCTGCTTCGAGGAGCAGAGGTTGAATGCGGGCGAGACAGTGGATATGCCGGTTTTCTTTTATTTAGATCCGGATATTGTGAATGATGTCAATATGCGTGGTATTGAGACTGTGACGTTGAATTATACGTTCTTCAGTAAGTTTTGCTCTCTGCTTCTTCTCTTGTCGTTCTTCTGCGGGAGATTGGGGGATGAGGATAGTAGGTGATTGGGTTGCTGACCGTGTGATTACAGAGGCCAAGTACGACGACAACGGCAAGTTCAAGGCGCCTACACCGTTTGCGAGCAACTAAAAAGAGCAGTCCATGTTCACTAGACACGGACAAGACGCTCTACATCTACACACCATACACACCATGTTCCCCACTCTGACGACGTGTTCTACCTCAAATCCTACTTGTATAAAAAGGCCCCTCTAGACCTCGTTGGTCAAGCTTGTACAACTACTACTGTATACCCCATTGGGGGAGAGCATACCACCAGGCGTTGAAAAGAGCTATTGTATTCTCATGACTGTGGTAAAGGCGGCATATAGATCTATTGTACAATGTTCATTCTTCAGTGGCTCGCTACTGTCACCTGGTGATGAAGATGTATCTGTACAGAATAAAGTTTAGTGAGTGAGGTACCTAGTCAGAGAAACCTCGCTCACTACCTCACATGAGGTAAAAGGAGGAAGTATCAATGCCTCAATTCCGCACTAGAACGGCCTGGTATCAGTCTAGAACAAGAGACAATGGTTCTTGATGCCTGGGTTAGAGATATAGGTACTCCCAGATTTGTTCACTATGGTCATCTGTTGAAGGGAAAGTAACAGGAAGCTTGAGTACTTAAAAGCCCTCATTTCTGACCCGTGTAACATCGCCAAATTATGTCTTTTCGGGCCTGCCGATGCCTTTTGCTTTTGTTGCAAACCTTCTACGTAATCTCCCCCTACCTTACCTAGGGCATCGTGGAGGATTTCTCTCATGGCTCTTCAGAGATGCGCCTTATCTTATCAGCAACACCGCGGAATCCCGGTCTCGGCCGATCGAGCTCCAAGTCCGCCCGGCCTTTGAACTTTTTCCTCTCCTGCAGCCCGGCAGGAGCTAGGACCACCTCACGGATGTGATTTTTTCAACCAAGACCTAAGTCACGTGGGTCTCTCCAATTTGCAGCCCACAACGGCCGAACCACCCCATCCTACCAAAACTTTTTTTTCGCTGGACGTGCTTTTATTTACTCGACTTTTCTCTGCGACGCCCAACCTCACCGAAATTCCCTTTCCAACCAAACGACGTTTGTACTAACGCAGCCAAGATGACCAAGGTTAACCAGAGTGAGTGTTCTTCTTAACGTTTTTGATGATGGTAATTGAGACGGTTTACTGACTTTGCTGCGAAACAGACATCTCCTCCTCCCGCCGCAAGTCGCGCGCGGCTCACTTCGGTGCCCCCTCCAGCACCCGTCGTGTCATCATGAGCGCCCCTCTCTCCAAGGAGCTCCGCGAGAAGTACAACGTATGTCTTCACTCTACAACGGTTTTCAATCCTACTTCAGACTCTTTTGTTCTAACACCCCAAAAGGTCCGCTCCATCCCCGTCCGCAAGGACGACGAGGTCACCATCGTCCGTGGCGCCAACAAGGGCCGCGAGGGCAAGGTCACCTCCGTCTACCGCCTCAAGTACGTCATCCACGTCGAGCGCGTCACCCGCGAGAAGACCTCCGGCCAGTCCGTCCCCCTCGGCATCCACCCCTCCAACGTCGTCATCAACAAGCTCAAGCTCGACAAGGACCGCGAGTCCATCCTTGAGCGCACCAAGATCGGCCGCGAGCTCCGCGTCAAGTCCAAGGCTACCGCCTAAATTTCTTCTCCAACTCTTGATCCGGTCTCAATCGCCATGAATCAATGGCTTCCTTCTCCTTCTCAAGTGACGGGGGCTTGATTACAACGATCGAGTCTTCACTCATGACGGGTTGGAGGAGCAAAACGACCAAATATCCTAAAGCGGCAGTTCAAGGGAACCGGTACAATCTTCAATAAAACGGCGGCGGCGGGACATGACAACGATATCCACATCTTCGACGGCGTTTTTCACGACAGGACCTATTGACGCGTTTTGGCAATGGCAGATGACCACATTTTGCCTGGAAAGGGAAAAGAAAAGCACGAGGGAAACAAGGCTAAAAGGCCAACAAAAAGTTCTAGAAAATGAAATCGAGAAATTTCGTTTTCTCAATGGCCACCTCACGTCTTCAAACCCGTGAGATGCTCCATGGGAGGTCCTCCCGAAGCCACCACCGTCCCCTTCCGCCCTAGGGAGGCGGTGATGTCTCTTGCTACATCATCCCGTGACCATGCTAACCTATTTGTTGCTGTTGACTGGCAAGAACATGAGTTCCCCTACATGAATTTGGAACGTTCTTCAACGGTAGGTCGCACATGTGACTGTATAAATCCCGCTAGGATATCTCCGCGTTAACTACAAATCCATGGTTTTCGAGGTATACGACTGGCGAAGAGTAACCCCCGGAAGAGGTGGAATCACCGCCTCTCCACTCGCCCGAAGATTTTCACTGAGCTTTGTCCATGAGGCTGGGAATTTGATGGTGAGATACATGATATCTCCTGTTCAGCTTTTTATGCTCAGTTAGCAGTTTCTCAATATATCAAGAATGTTTAAGCATCACACATGACTAAAACACATCGAAATGTCACCTCACTAATGTGTGAAACAGTGTGTGAACCGTGTGTGAACTGGGATCATTAATGCTAACATAACCTGACTAATTCGGTCTTCATGAACCATGCAATCAATCCTCCACCTTCCTTTTAGAGAGTACTGTACCAAGGCCGAGTTGCACAAGCTGTGTATTGAGAATCACTTTCTCAAAACATGACGCCGACGGCTCCTGAATACTCGGAATCGATGCCTTGATATTGGAAGCCGCCATAGCACTGAGTGTCTCAAAATAATCCGTACAAGTGTTTAAAACGCGTTTTCGTAACCATAGTAGAGTAAGAAGATGCCAATGGCGTTGTGGCCGAGATGCTTCACTTGATTCGCTTGAGTTATTCAGTCAGCTTTACCACCATTACGAGCCCAGTCAGTGGACTTTACTCACAATGGAAAGGCCGGGAGGTTGATTCTCAACGCGACCATCAGCCGATGCGACAAGCAAGCTCTGACCAGCATCTAGTTTGCCGTTGTCATTCAGCTTGGAAGGTGACAGGCGGGTAGACTGGTTTGCAGTGTTGGCGATGGCGGGCGACAAGGAGGCTGCGGCATGGCCGATGGCATACTGGGGAAGATAGCCTTGGGCATTCTCCGAAGTGACAGCTCCCGGAAGAGCAGTCGCAGACGCGGTGACTTTCTCCGACCAAGTACGAACGCTGCTGTCAAGTTAGTAAGTATGATGCATGAAGCTTGGTGAAGGTTGCAACTGACCACGAGTTGAAGTAGGCTCTCTCGGAGTCGGACTCGATGGCGTTGTCCGACGAGATCGTGCTGTCCTTCGATTTGTCAAGGCCTTGGCTGTTGAAGTGGGCAACAGGGCGAGACTTGTTGCGGCGCTTCATGGGCGAGGTGATGTTGTCTGACTTGGTGTCTCTCTTCAGCTCCTTCACTGCTTGCTCCATGTTTGGGCCGGTCAGTCTCTCCAAGGCGGCAAAAGGATTCTTGTCCCCCTTGATCGCGCGGCGATACTTTTCCTCGAGCCGTGCAGCTGAGCGTCCATCGCTGACTTCGCGATTAGGTGGCTTCTCGGGCGACGGCAAATAGAAGCTCCTACCGTCGAAGAAGGGGAAGTTGACTCGAAGGTGTGCAGGTGCATTGCTCCAGAAGAGATGCTTGGCCATCTCCTCCTCCTGGTTGAGAGGGCGGTGGTAGACGTAATCTTTGATATCAGGACTGGGATCCATGCCGAAAGGCACCTGGCCAACCAGGTACGCCCTTGTCAACTCAGGATTCTCACGAATAATCCTCTCGAATTTCTCGTCAAGACCGGGCGTGAGAGGGGCGCCTGAGAAGAGACGATCAGACTCTTCCTTGTTTCTCGGCAGGATACCACGGAAAACATTGTCGCCAGCCTCCTTGTCTGCCTTGGGCACAGCCGAGACAGGAGGAGTGTTCTCGTTAGAACGGCGAAGGTCAGAGCGAGGCTGGAAAACCGGCGCCAAAGCAGCAGAGACAGGAAGACCGGTAGATTGTTTACGGAAGTGGAGTGAGTCGAATTCTCTGGTCTGATGATGTCCCTTAGGGTCGAAGGGAACAGGTGAGATGGTCGCGAATACGGTGGAATTGATGTATGGAGCAGACGCCGCCGAAGTGTCCACGGCAAGCTTGAGCTTGTCTCTCTTACGATGGCGAGGGTTCTTGGGCATCTCGGTCACATTCGAACGAGTGATGTAAGCTGGGTCGTTCTTGGTATCTGCATCGCCTGAAGAGTCAGACATGAGCGTCTTCCCAGACTCGGCAGCGGCCGGCTTTGACTCCTTCGATGTCTTAACCTCACTGGCGTCCTTTGCGTCGCTGCGCTGAGAAAGAGTGCTGTCCTCGAGTGCGAGTTCACCCTTGAGCTTGATCTCGAAGTGCTCGATGTCGGAACGAAGCTGACGGGCGTACTCTTCCATATGCTTCTCATCGATCTGGTGGCGATTGTAAGCCAACTGGGCCTCTGCTTTCTTGAGACTGGACCGCAGGCCTGCAAGCTGGTTCTTGGTGATGATGCTAGGTCGAATGGATGAAACTGGGCAACTCTCGACCGGCGCATTGGGGGTGAAGGACCTGGCGCCTACCGTAGGCATAGGCTGAGGAGGTTGCTGATACATCATGGGCTGGCCCATCGTTTGGCCCATCGGCTGGCCCATTGGACCAAACGCCATGGGCATCATTGGAGCTCCAGAGTACGTTGGACCACTAGCGTATTGCATACCCATCGGCATCATTGGATGAGGTGGGAGGAACCATTGTCCACCAAATGGAGGCATGGGCATAGCTCCAGTGTTGGGGACGACGCCACAGTTCTGATCTTTCTTCTCATTCGTATTGCCGACAGGAATCATGCCGCTGTTCAGAGGGGCAAACTGTGCTTGCGCCGGAGCCTGGGCAACGCTGAAAGGGGGCATCGCAAATCCGCTGAAAGAGACCATGGGGTTCGGGCTTGGTGCCATCATTGGGAAGGTAGTTTGCATGGCCGGATGAACAGGGCCCATCAGGGGGGGTCCTGGCATGAACTGGCTGTTGAAGGCTTGTCCCAAGGAAGGCTGTACACCATTGATGTCCACACTGGTTCTCTCTCTGCTGCTCTTTCCGGTAGGAGAAGAGTGGGAACTATCCAGGGTATTGGGGACAATTCTGCCTCCGGCAGTGACGCGGACGTGAGTGGGAGATCGGACGGCTTCGTAGAACTGCTCAAAACCCTTGCGCTTCTGGTCAGGGAGAACAGGTCGCTGAGAAGGCACTTCAGGCTGGAGTTCGGGCTCGGCATCTTGTCCATCGAGCTGTCTACCGGCGGGTCCATCAAGCTGACTGACGTCTGCAGTGACATGACGAAGTGTACGAACAGGTTTGTCACGGAGCTGAGCAGTGACTTGAGGTGCCTGAAGCTTGGCCGGTGCTTGATACTCCGAGTCACCGGAAGAGGACTGTCTGACCTCCATGTTGGCACGAGAGACTAGAGGAGCTCTCTGGTGGGGAAGGGGTCGCTTGTGACGAATGATGCCTGCTGTGGAAGAGGTTAGCAGTGTCATGGGCCTGGAAGGCCGGAAAGGGGAGGATAGCGCACTCAAGATAGGGTTCTCTTTGGCATTCTCAAGCAGCCTCTGCTCGAGCAAGCATTGCAGCTTGGTGCCACGGATGGCCAAGAGCTGGCTGATGCTGTAATGAGTCGATTCCATTGAATTGGTCTCCACAAGCATGTCTTGGAGCAAGTGAGGTCGTTCACTATCGACGTACGATTAGCTAGGCGCCGATTGGATGCGGGAAACGACGTAGCCAAGTGTGAGAAAATTGCTTAACACTGCTCAACTCCCCGTAAGCGCTGATTCCGAACTCCAGGTATTTTGTGTGAATCGCTTCTCAAAGTGATGATGAACAGCATTCGGAAAGTGGTTGGTCGGCAGTGATAGGGCAGTTCGTGATTGCGTCAATCTCGCTCGTCTGGGCAATAGAAAATTTGAAAAGAGAAATCGTCTGAAACCGAGAAACAGGAACAGTGACGTGAACGAAAAAACTTACCAGAGTCAACGGGGCGAAATCGCCGGTCGGCAAGCTTTGTGAGGGCTGATATGCGATATTAGAATCTGCTGGGTGGTTTCAGCACGACCAACCCGACAGAAACGAGTGCTGCACAAAGGGTTGGAGTTGGAGATGAATCGGTAGACTTCCAAAAGTTGGGCGCCAGAGCAAAGTGAAGCTGGGTTGGCGATGGTGAGCTTGGATCGTGTGGTATGACAGAGGGAGGATCGAGGATCGACCGAGTGATGTTGTGGGGAGAGAAGAGAAGCAAAGTGAAATGTTGGGGAGAAGGAAAGGTCCTGGGCCGGTTTGGTCAGTTATTGGAAGGCGAAGAGAAATTTTCGACAGGCAAGTTCTGGGCAAGATAGTGGTCTAGAAGTGGTGAGTTGGAGGGAAGGCGGTCACTCAGGTGCGTGGTGATGTGCAGGAAGGTGCGAAAGGGCTTTGCCTCTCAGCAAATGATATACCTGAGGAAGGAATTCCCTCCAGATGTAATGATGTTTCTGGTGGAAGATGGAAGTACAGACTGCAAGACCAGCAATTTCACTCATCTGTGAGCATGTAAGACTGAACAACGCTCTTTCAGGGAACTTCAATACATGCCAAACCTTCGCATGGGCAACTTGTAGATGTGAAGTTCACATAACACAGACCACAAGTACTTGTCGGCAATAATTCATATAAGGATGGAGTGAGGATGCGAAATCCCTCGTGTCCCATCGTATAAGGTATGAAAACCAAGTGTTATATCTTTCTCTTAGGCGATGCCCATTTCTCATCTTGAAGACTGCACTCATGCATTATTCGTATCTTTCATTAGCCCAGTGGTTTTGCCTAAACCATTCACCACTCTTTCATTATTATGGCCTTCCACAATGACTTCCTGCCTGGTCAGTAGAATATTCTTTGTTGTTCTGTAGTGTACTGAGTAAGGTATGTTGACGGCAAGCCCAAGTCAAAGGCAGTTCCTGAGCAGTATGGATCACGGAGAATGAGTGCCTATGAAGTAGGTTCCGTGCAGTGCACAAAAGTGTGGACGTGAGGAAGCTACAAGTGTCATTGTATTACAACGTTGCTTTGGGACACAGCACTGTCCTTCTCGGTTCCTATCGTATGTGCGAGCCTAAGGCAAGGTACCTTCGTGTTTTCTCTCCTACCACCTTCCCAATTCTCCCAAACCATTTGATCCATTAAAGCTGAACATCGCTCCTTCAATTCCCAGGACAAAAGAGACTGCTATCCATATCCGGTGACATTTTACAACGTTGGCTGACATTCTCGATGTGGGAAGAGAAGCCAAGCTTCAACACCCCCAGAGGCCCAAGAACCTGCCAAACCTCCATTCCAAGGAAACGGTCGCGACTCCAATGAGCCTCCTCCGCTGCTATTCCGCATTTCTATCGATGACCCTCCCAATCTGAAGCATCTGAAACGGTTTTGCGATGCTATAGAGAGCTTGATGTCCACCACTGAAGCTCCTAATGGAGGTCCGTGGTACCCTTTCTACGGGAAAAGGAAAACCGCGCGGTCCAATCGATCATCAAATCAGAGCGCCAAGATGAGTTTGTGAGGCTGTTTGGACGGTGGATTGACGAAGGAACTGTCCCCATCCTTTTCGCTCCAAGGCACTCGTTGCTGAAATCCTCAGCGACTATGTACAACTACTGTCGTCTACCAGAATGTTGAGACAGGAGCTGATCATTCATACGAGTGAAGGTGTCTGAATATTCGACCTTGATATCCAAAGTTTGGATGTCGTTCTAGATTCAGGATCGCCGCCGGTCATCTGGGTTATCGGGGACAGGTACTGGAGGGTCAGGCTGAGGCTTGGGATGCGGCTTGTTGTTCTCTTCCATGAGAGAAATATTCCAAGTCGATCGCATCTTTATGTCGATGTTTTGGATAGGATGGTACAGTCCTCTTGCTCAGAGTTTCCGATCAATTCGTACCGTTGTCAGAATGCTAACGTGTGTCCAGAAGAGTAGGGCTGGCCAAACGAGGCAATGAATTTAAATTAGGATGGTACTGTCGGCAGTTCAGAGGGACGAAACCTGAATGATCATAATGACAGAGACGAGCTAGAGAGGACTCAAGAAAACGGACGGACGCCCGACAATTTACATCTTTTCGAAAAGCTTCCTTCGGGGCCTGCCTCGCCTTGCTATACCTACCACCCCGCCCCACCCTCATGAGCCCAAGGCGCTCGAGCGGCGGGATGGGTTGGGTGCGGAGCACGCAAGCCCATTCGAGGACCTCCCAGGTGACTCAAAGACAGGGACATGAGTACATGGTCTTGGTTCTCCTATAGGAGTGTTTGCCGAAGGGGGAGCACGTGGCTTTGAGCAATGAAACCCCTTGATAGTTTGATCAACGGGAGGAAGAACGAGAAGAACGTACATCAACGGGCGGCGGCAACGGGCGCCTCCCAAGATGCCCCTCAGTGTTCTGCCGATATGACAGGCCCGTCCTGAAGTCTACCGATGGCGCACAGGCTCTCCTCTGTCACACTTTCTTTTTATATACCAGGGAATTATC
This sequence comes from Colletotrichum costaricense, assembly GCF_030867565.1. Lineage (NCBI taxonomy): Eukaryota > Fungi > Ascomycota > Sordariomycetes > Glomerellales > Glomerellaceae > Colletotrichum > Colletotrichum costaricense. The sequence goes on along the minus strand of NW_026848232.1, from coordinate 1,310,588 downwards.
ACGGAAAATCATGGGCAGGGGCAGGGATACAAACCCTGCTTGGCCCGTCCAGCTGACGACGATGACAAAACACGAGACCGAATATTGGGAGACAGCGGAACACAAGATATTCAGGGCAGTCCGGGTGGCGTGTCGGCGTGAGTGTTGCCGCGTATTGAGGCTGCGCGTGTGCTATCTCCGTAGTCCTCCTATCGCCAGCGACACGCAGGTCGGTAAGATTCCTGCTCAACAAGGGCATTCAGGGAACACGTCCCGGCCTAGCCGTCAAAGTTGGTTGGGTTCGTTCGGTGAGCGGCAGATCGACTTGTGCGGGGTCCTCGCACACTGGGCTTCGACAGGGAAGGTCTCGAAGAACGGAGGGCAGTTCCGGACATTGGTCAGGATTGTACGGCTTTGACAGGTTGTTTCCCGCAACGCTGAGCCTTCTTGGTCGCCATCGCTGCCCCTCGACTGGAGCTTGTCACCAAGCTTTTGCGTCCTGAAACGACAGGGTCGTGAAAACGGTGACAGGGGTCCTAGCTGGGACTGTGCGGCCCGTGGAATGGATGACAACTACCTCAACAAGAAGACATGGGCTCACACAGCTTGAGGTTTGGAGGAAGCAAGATAGGACTGGGGCCACCCTTTGTTCGAGACTCGTTTGGGGTTGCGTTGTGTAAAGCAAAGGGTGGAATATCGCGTGTCCCTTGCTGTAGTAGGACCAGAACCGATGCGGCGGGTCTTGCATCCGGAAGTTGGTCCGAGAGCCACAACCCGCGGCCCCGTCCCGGTAGCTAGGCCCGGCCACAGGCCGCCCGTGAGCGTCGCAGGCCTCCCGATCATGGCTGTCACGTCCCGCCTTCATCTCTGTGCATCTTCAGGAATGTGAAATTTCCTATTGCAGCCTGAAAACCGATCACACCATCTGATCTGTGGCACAAGAAGAGCTCCTCTTCTGCATGACATCAGCCCAATTTGGAGAAAAACAAGCTGCGGTCTGATGATTGTGGCTGATCAACAATAAGCGGCCGTGCCATTGAAGCATGCGAGCGCGGGATGTCAGGACGGCCCGAGCAACGGACGTTTGCAACCGTCGTATGTGTTTGGCGTTTAATCCCTGGTATGGGCCTTTAATCCATCGAGATTGCTTACAAAGCCGCAGTTGAAAAGCATCCTAATCAATGCCATTGGAACCATTGCCGAGAGAATTGAGACCATTGTCGACAGCAAATAGGGAATCAAGAAGGCCACTACAGCTTGAGCTGAGACTTCGAAGCCGCGCTCCTTGCACCGCCAAACTGCTCCCCACGGAGCTTTCCCACCGGTGAGAACACGATGTCGACCGGACAGGATCGGACACTCTCAAAAGCTTGTATTGTTATTGGGGGACTAGAGACACCCAAGACCAGAAGACTGCAGTAAACGAACGGACATGCGGGAGTGACATCAACGGTCAGACAAAGTCAAAAACAGCCCAGATCTTCACAAATAAGATGTTACGGCCAAATTTACGGCGACTTGGGTTCAGCGTTCCTAGAGCACAAAACAACAAATCTGCGGGAACAAACATGTATCCATATAATTGCTGGGTTCTGGTGTACAGCGTGCGGAACGCCGCATTGCGTACCTCAACTCACCCATCGACGATGCCCACGCTTCAGCCTCGGTCATCGGGCGAAAGCACCGAGGAACAAGGAGGACAATAATAGGGGCTGGACCGGCTGTGGCAGGCCGGAACGAAAAAACCCCCCAAACCCCCACACTGGAACCCGTTCGAAGATTCCCAGAGTGACAGAGTGTGGACTTGTTTTCGCCAGAAAGTTGTCGACTTGTCTGTCAAAAGAGGGGCAGAGTCGCGCAAATGAGGGGTACTCGGAGCACCCGTGGCACCCTCAACCTCATCATGTAGAGTTGGGAGGGAGAGACGAACGGTGAACCCCCAATCCTCCAAGCCACCCCGTACCGGCCCTGTATCATGACTTGCAGCTAGACTAGTCGAAGACTAGCCGATCCATGTATTCCGCACTCTTTCTGCACCGTCAGGGGCTCAGGATGGACCGTCTTTGACCGGATTCGTCGGCGAACCTCCAGCCATTGGTCAGGCGGTGGATGAGCCTCTCTTTTACCGCAACAACCGGACGGGCGCCGGGGACGACCTGCACTGTTTGGACGGGATTCCACAAGTGTTACCTATGAATATGCACTTGCTGAATTGGCTTCTCTCATCGTCCATCCATTGCCCCGCAACCCTTGCCTGCAGGAGCATTGCGGAACGACGGTCCCCCGCAATTGGAATGCACAAGAGGAAATGCATGTGAGGCGGGCGACAATATGAGCGATCCAGAGACAATTGAGCTCCCCGACTGGCTACACCAGCTAGACTGCCGCCTGTGAAACCTTGGACAATCTTGGACAACCTAGGACACCCGTGGAACAGCTCGGCACATGTTGATGTCAGATGGTTTACCCCTCCTCTTGTACAAGAGATGAGGGTATTCCGTATGGTCACTTCGGCCTGAACTCTGGTCTTCCTCTTCTCCAACCTCTCTCCCGTCTTCCATCCATACTTTTCAAATACCAAACCCCTTTGCCTGTATTATCTGTACTAAACATCAACTCTAACGAGAGACCCTTTCTCATTTCCTGTTCAATTCCCACAATTCGAATCCTGCCCCACGTTAGTCTAACTCCCTTCCAATTTCAACATGTGACAGCAAGCTGACCCAGCGAAAAAGGAAAGAGTCCAACCACAACCCGTTCCAGGATTTAGACGTGACGACAACGACCGCGACACCGCCAACCTCGACCCGAAAATTCATACAATGGCACCACTTACGCCCCATTGGACCCAGCCGTCCCACCCGGACATCCAGGATATCGTCAAGGCGAGCGAGACAGAGTTCCTCACCAAGAGCTTCTCTAAGGTCTCTCTGCCGCCTTTTGCAGTTTACGCAAAAATGTCCTTCCCACCGTGCGATCTGGCCGACGAGCCAACCTATGCCACCGTTCAGTGCGGCAAGGCTAAGCACTTGAACCTCAACAGTGACTTGCTGTACATTAACCACTCGTGCGAACCGTCTCTTGTTAGTCATGCCGCTAAGAAAGCACAAATGTCTCCTTCCAAGTCCCCCCAGAACCTACCCCGGGTCGGGGACAGGGACATCCTGGAAGACGTGAGATTGACAGGTGCTATTAATAGATTTTTGACACGGGCAACTTTAATGTTCTGGCTGGGCCGAAAGGACTTCAGCCCGGCGATGAACTGACGGTGAGTTGTCGCATTTCACCCACTGACTCCGGGCAACCTTTGGGCCCGGGGGGGTTCTACTGTCTCTGAGACTTGGAGAGAGCAATCGGGAAAAGCATCCATTAACGTCGTGTGTCACCCAGTTCTTCTACCCCTCCACGGAATGGCACATGGCCCAGCCGTTCGATTGCTTCTGCGGCACCCCCTCGTGCCGTGGCAAGATCGGCGGCGCACGCGACATGTCCCGCGCCCAGCTGGAGGGTCTCTGGCTCAACGGCCACATCCGCGAGCTCCTTGAGGAGCGCGACTCAGGGGCTCGCTCTGAGAACGACGACCCCACGGCCCAGGCGCTGAGAGATGCCCTGAAGGCCGCCGAGCGCGTCGTCGAGGCAGCCCGCTCTGCTCTGAGGAGCTACACCGAGTCCACCACCGGCAACAGCAATGGGACCCAGCAGCAACAGCGTCAGCAGACGGCCAAGAACGGCGTCAATGGTTCCAAGGCCGGTCGTAACGGCGCTAGTGCCAGGGAGTTGGGAGGCGAGTTGGGCGGCGACACGCGCTCTGCGTAAAGGGATCGGGCTCTTGTTCTCTTTGCATTCCATCCATCCGTCCGTATGGGTTTTCCTTGAAATCAAAACGGTGATGGGGGGGCGGCTTTGGCTTGGCCCGTGACGTGTAGGAGGGACAACTCAACTTGTCTTCTTCGCACTCTTTTCTTTGCGTTGTTTTTTCCTACCCTTTTCATGCGATATTCAACATTCGCTTTTTCTTCTAAATGCAACTACGATGCAAATAAGAGGTCCGGATGGGAACCTGAAGATGAAATGAGATGGCGGAGTTGAGAATCATAGAAATTAGTATGGGGGACAAGAAAAAACAGAGGGCGTTGGTGGAAGACATGGTGAGGTAGCCGTTATAAATATCATTCCTACAACCAAATGTCTTGATGACCGCGAATGTCACAAATGTCGAAGCAAACACCATTTGGCCATTTCCCATGATCTTTTGCTTGCCTTTTTTTATCATGTTTCTTTGATTCTGGACTCTACACGGGAACGAACATAATTCTCTAAAACTCCAAATGCCCTCATACCAGACCCGTACAACCCTTTGGGAAAAAACAAGTACACCGCGAATACAGTCATACATAGTGTCACACGCCGATTCCCACGGCGTTTTATACTACAACAGTCCGAGTAGCAGTTTTCTCTCAGGTAGAACCACCACTTTTTGTTTCAGTTTTTGACCCTTCTCGTGAGGACGTCATCCGTCCTTACTGCTTCTTATCCTTATCCATCCAGCGATCACCCCAACTCGTACGGCGTCCCTTCTCGGTACCGACGCCGCCGACGTACTGGCTCTCGTTCTCCTCCCACTCCTTGCGCTCGACGATACGACGAGCCAGGAACGCACGCGCAAACTTCCACGACTCGGTGTCCGCCAGGTTCCACGCCTCGACGGCCCCACGGATAGAGAGCTCGCGCGCGTCCTTAGTCTTGCCCATATCGCGGGCTCTCTTGAGCAGGGGCTTCTCCTTGTCTAGCTCCTCGGCGGTCGGGATGGGTCCGTCGGCGGGGTCGTGCTTGGGCTGCGGGCGGCGCTCGGGGCCGGGGACGGGGGTCTGCGATGTGCCGTCCGTGGCGTTGTGGGGGATGGCGAAGCCAAAGTGCCAGTCGAGGTCCTTGGGGAGGTCCTTTTCGGCCGTGAGCCAGAGGGAGTGGGCGGTCGCGAACTCGCCGGCGACGGCCTCCTTGAACTTGAGGACGCGCGGGGCGCTGCCGATGCCGACGCCAAGGAGCTCCGTGGTTACGGCGCCGAGCCAGGCATCGCGCTCGGATTTGCGGCGGAGCCAGGGGATCTCGATCGTGTCCTGGAGGTTGGCGAGGAGGGCGGTGGTGTAGGGATGCGGCACGGTGCCGATGGTGTAGAGGGTCGAGGTGTTGCGGTAGCGGGGAGGGGTCGAGACGTGCATGGGTTGCGCGGGGACGCAGGGCTTGCACTTGGGGTTGTTGGGCGGACAGGAGGACGGCATGGGCGAGTCGGGGCACATGGAGAGGTCGCCGGCGAGGTCCCAGGCGTTCTTGATCAGGTTTGTCATGTGTTGAGGCAGAGGCTTGAGGACGGCTATGCCATCTGAGAAGACGTTCTGCCAAGTCGTGTGCAGGTGGCCGTTGATGAGGTTCTTGAGGGCCTTGAGGCCGCCGGCACGGTCTGCGGCGATGGCCTCGCCGACCTTGGGGTACTTGTCCTGGATAACCGCAACGTCATAGTAAGCAATTGCCTTGGGGTAGTTGTCAATCTTGAAGGTGTCCTCGGTGGCAGCAGCGATGAAGTCCTTGGCCTCCTTGAGCTTGGAGCCGGCCATGGTAGCCTTGATGGCGTTTGTCACCTCCTTCTCGCCGCCGGCAAAGAGACCGTTGTTCAAGTTGTTCCAGCGGGTGAGCTCTGGGTACTCGCCACGGCGAAGGTAAGAGAGGAGGGGATCCTCGTGGGAGCCCATGGGCAGGGTGGTGTGGTAGGCGAGCAAGCCACCGCGCATGTTGTCCCAGGCCAGCCAGCGCATCAGGTCGGTCTTGAGTTCAGCGTCCATCTCCTTGCGCTGAAGCTCGTCGTAGAGCGGGTTCTTCATAGCCTCAGCAGCACTAAGGATGATGGGCTTGAAGCCACGGGCCCACCATGCGCGGCGCCAAAGGAGAAGGAGCTCGCTCTCGGCATCCTTGCTTGCGGCGTCCTTCTTGATGGTGGTGTCGTAGTAGCAGTAGATGGCCGAGCGAGGCTTGAGGGGAGGCAGTAGGGAGCGCTCCTCGTCGAGGGTCAACGAGGAAGAAAAGGGCACAGAGAGCCACTTCCAATCCGCCCACCAGGAGGACTCGCCGTACGTATCATTTTGTTGACGCGGGGGCGGGTGTGATGGAGACTTGAAAGGGTTCAATCGGCTCGAGGCGCCGAATGGGTTCTTCAAGGCTGAGGGTATCGAGAACTTGTGGTCGGTGTACTTTGATAGGCTCGGGCCAGCGGGGATGGCGCTCGGGAGGGTGAAGATAAGGGAGAAGACGGCGAAGATGGAGATGCTGACGAGGAGGAAGGAGATGCGTCTTGCGCCGATGCGGGGGAGCGGCCGCCCAAATATCATGTGTTGCTTAGGCATGATGGGCGAGCTAGGCGTAATCGACGATGAGGATTCGGGAATTCGGGGCCTTGAAAGGCCGTAGGCCGAGTGGGATGGATCAATTGAGGTTATCGTGGGTCGATGGAGTCGAGTCGAGTCGGTTCGGTTCGTAATGGTCGAGCTCAAGGGTATGACATGTGGACAGGGAGCTCCAACACCAAGCCAAGCCGAAGAACAGACACCTGGCTTGATAAATGAGAGGATGGAGATCAAATCGATCGGAACTACGATAAGGAAAGAAAGTGCAAAAGCGGTTGAAGAAGAGGAATTGACCCTAAGCGAAAGGCGAAAAAAAGTTTAGTTATCAGAAAGGGCCAGGGAGCTGCCCGTGTGAGAGGCGAAAGGTGAAGAACACGCGACAATCGTGGTTGAAGGTTCGTCGTCAATTCAGTGCTCCTCCTCCTTCATCCCTTTTTTCCCTTTCCTATCTCTTTCTCGGGATTGGGGAGCTGACGAAGACACGGTCGGCACACGGCATAAGGCACAGCAAGGGGGAACCTGAAGGCAACAGCAGCACGGCAGGTATCAGCCAACCAACATGCCGTGCAAAAATGACATCCCGTCATCCCACCCTCCGATCCCCCCTGGAATTTCTGAACGCGTAACTTTACGTGAAGCAAGGATCCTAATGTGGCCGATAAGATAAGCATTGCTCGTGTCTTATCCGATAGCGATAACAAAGTGGCTAGAGCTTGTGGCGGGGCCAAATTGTCTCATTCGTCTACTTGCCATCTTCAATGTTCCAGGCATCGCGATGGTTCATCCACCCAATGTCTATTCTCATGCCCATGTGTTCATTTAATCCGTAATGAGCGCTGTAGTATTCTTCAAATGAGTCAGCTGTTTGCAAACCATATGCTTTGTACAAACTCTTCGCGACCTCGACTACACGAAGTCTTGGCTGGCGCGTTCGTATAGCTGTAGCCCAGCGGCACAGCGTACCTATTCTCAGCAAGCATCGTGTCTACCAACCATTCAATTAGCCTAAGAAGCGTTCATTTCATTGCAACGTTCTTTCTAGCACCCTTGCTGAAGTACATGCGTCTCAGGATTGATGCCTCAATCAGGCCTAGTCAAGGCAGACTCGAGATGAGTCGCAAAACCCCAAAGTCCCCTGAGCAAACGGCACAGTAGTCGTTGGTTAAAATGCATATCATGAGGCGTTTGTTTCCTCTGGCAGATCCTGTTCGGTTCTGTTGCCATTTTCTTCATCTCGCGTTATGTTGTGTCTCTGCCAGCTTTCGCTCAGCCGAGCGCTCTTTGGAATACTTTCTTTCACGATACTACCCGTCCAAGCTGCCTACTTCACCGAACCGCCAAGTTTTGAACTTGACCGAAGTGGTGGCCGTGTGACGGTCCCGGATCTCAACAGCACTTACGTGCTTGGACAAAAGGTTCACATCACATGGGAGGTCCCAACTGTGCCATGGATCTCTCTGAGTCTAGTGCACTGGGGACAGGATGCCGGCATAGCTGTAGCGTCTTTCATCAGTAAGGACGATGTTGCAAGGTGCTTCAACTTAGCAATACTAACTGAAACCTTGCGAAGCCAATGATAGAAATAATGGGTATTATACCTGGTACATTGGAGAAAAAGATGGCATCACGGAGGAAACCATAGCCACAAACCCCAACTTCGCTCTGAGACTCATCGACCCAACCGGCAATTACACTCAGACTGATGCGCCTGCGGGCTTCATTGGCAACGCACTGCAAAGTCGCGGCTTCGTCGTCAAAGCGAACGCAACATCCGAGCCAGCGACGGAGTCGGCCGTCCCTTCAGCGGGCTCATCGAGCCTCTCCACCGGCGCCGTGGCCGGCATCGCGGTAGGATCCGCAGCGGTCGGAGCTCTGCTTGCAGCGGCTCTCTGTTTCTGGTTCCTGCGCCGACGCAACCGGCCGGCCTATGCTGCAAACACGGGAATCCAGGCTCGCCATCCCACGCCGACGCTCCATCCCGTTGTACACCAGCAGATGCGCCATGATTCGGCATACGCCAGCCCAAACTCGTCCGGCGACCACATGTTTGTGGTGCCGCCGGCGCGTCAACTGTCGCATCAGACTAGTAATGTGAGTCCGATCAGCAGGCGGCAGACTCCTCCGCCGTCGTACCCGTCGCCTGTGGACGAGTACCAGAATCCGAGGACGGAGCTGTCTGGTGTCCGGGAGCCTCAAGAGGTGCCGGCGACGAACTCAAGGGGCCGATCAGAACTTTCGGGATCTCAGAGAGCTTGAACTAGTAGGGCAAGACATGGTGATTCTTTGCATGATGGGTGCGGACAGGGATTTCACCTTCAAGAGGAGAGCAGCGACGATCTGTGAGAGGAGCTAAATGGATGCAAGGGGTAGCAGCATACTAATGAGAGTTTCAATATACCATAGTTACTAATAGTAACTTGAATTCTTTCTAGCTGCCAAGCTGCCAAGCTGTCCTCCAGCTAGTATAGTATAAAGGAGTGACAGTTGTCTGACCTCACGATTGAATGACTTGGGGAGACCAAGTGTTTTCGTTCAGATTTTGACCCTGGGTTTAGGAAGTAAAGACTTTTGTCGACAATATGGATGCGATCATCTAAGATATCATAGAATCCCACCAGAAATCATTTCCCATTGATCATCACAAGAGCGATGCATTTTAGAAGTAGATTAATCTCACCTGCGAAGATACGCTCTGACGTCGCCGCTCTTCAGTCTGAGTGTACTCCAAGGAACAGCCAATCTTTCAAATGGGATTCTTCTAAGGATTATTCAGATCAAAAAGTTCACTCGAGTTAGCTAAATTCGTGACAGTGAAGAAACCTCTAAGTGACAAAAGACAATCAAGGTTGTTGAATGAGTCTAAGACAGGGGAGTAGACTCTAACTTCATCTCCATTACGCCGCACTCTGTTGCGCAGATGGTCGGCCCCATTTTTGTTAGCGCAACTATGGCCCGTCTCCGAAGACGCTGGAAGTTCAATGACTCTGCAATTCAAGCTCACCTCAACTTTCATAGCCAAAAACTCAGTACCTCGTCTCACCTCACTCACTGTCTCATTCACAAAACCCTTACTCATCGATACGACGACCCCGGTAACCCCTGCAATGACCGACGCCCAACCCGAGATGAAGATTGATCCCTCGAGAGCAAAGGCTCTGGTTTCGCAGCTTCAGTCTGTCCAGGAGCGCGTGACCGCCGTCGCTGCGGGGCGAAATGTGAGTCGTCACTCTGTATACTTCACGGAAACGCTGTTGGGGAATCAGGGAGAATCTCTCTTCACAACGATGTGGACTATGTTTTGTGCGAGATGGATGCTGATTAATGACAACAGGTTCGGTTAGTGGCAGTCTCAAAGCTGAAGCCAGCCAACGATATCCTGGCGCTGCACCAGCAGACCACACCGCCGCAGGTGCATTTCGGCGAGAACTACGCCCAGGAGCTGGGCCAGAAGGCGGAGATGCTGCCCAGGAGTATTCAGTGGCACTTTATCGGTGGTTTGCAGTCAAGTAAGTGTTTCCTCAAAGACTCATGCGCTCCTCGCCCTCCCCTACGTAGTTCTGAGGTAGCTGACGCTTTTCCAATAGCACATGCAAAGAAGCTGGCCAAGATCCCAAATCTCTTCTGCGTCTCCAGCGTAGACACCCTTAAAAAGGTCCAGCTCCTCAACGCCTCGCGCGCGGAGCTCATCTCTTCTTCATCAGGCGAAAGCCCCGTGGAACCGCTCGGCGTGCACGTGCAGGTCAACACCTCGGGAGAGGAGTCCAAGTCCGGCGCCGAGCCGGGCCCGGATACGGTCGCGCTCTGCCGCGCCGTCGAGGAGGAGTCGCCCGCGCTCAAGCTGCTCGGCTTGATGACCATTGGCGCCATCGCGCGGAGCAAGGCGACGACGCCCGAGAACGAGAACGAGGACTTTGTGTGCCTCAAGGAGCAGCGGGGACTGGTTGTCAAGGAGCTGGGCTTGCAGAGGGAGCTGGAGCTGAGTATGGGTATGAGTGAGGACTTTGAGGGCGCGGTGAAGTTGGGTAGTGGGGAGGTTCGGGTGGGAAGCACGATTTTTGGAGAGAGGGGGCCTAAGAGTGAGGCCAAGATTTTGGTCTAGTGGAGTTGGTGTGAAGAGTTTTGGATGTCGAATGACTTTTGGATGAGGCTGGATGAATGTGATGGAGAAAGTTGATACACATTGGCTGTGGGGAGGCGAGGTGAGTTCTGGGCCAGGAATGATGCGGTCTACAACCTGCCCCGAAGTAGTGTTCACACGTATTGATGACGATGATAGATATAAAAACCAAGTCACTAGCGTTGTGGCGTTCATCCGCCCCCTTTCTTCTAGCTTTACGACGTCTCAGTTGGTGATGCAACGAGCTATAGTTCGTGTGAACCATCCTCTCCAAGGGAGGCGAATAACTCCATAAGTCTGCTTCGAGTAGTAGCTGACTTGGAGAGAGGAGATAGATGTAGGCGCTTTGCACCATCTCAATTTTTACTCGTCCTCAAGCTTTCGGAGTACGCGGCCTCATTTTTCATATGACTCTGGAACTGTTCTTGCCCTTCACTCTCGCTCTTGATTGCTTTTCATCACTGCGAACGATTTTCCTAAGCATTTCTCTCCTCTCATTCATACAAGTTCTCCAGTGCCATACCGAGCAGCATGAACGCGCTAGATCCTCCAGACACATGCTAGGCTTGTCATTCACACGGCGTCAGGGAAGTCTCATGTTTGAGCCTCTGAGAATCAATAATCTGCCAAGTGGGCGGCTGAACAAGAGAAGCAGCACAATAGATAGGATTGAGGCTAGCTATGACACTCAGTCACCTCACGACAAGGAGACGGACAATAGTGGGGGACAGGGTTCATCCTGTGTTAGCGGGAAAGCGTGTTAGTACACCGAGGATCATTTTTTTTAATGGGTTTATATTGAGTATATAAACCCGAACGAACGAAGTAGAGTTAAACCGATCGGCCTAACTCGAAATGTAGGAACTCAAGCGAGAACCCAAGACCAGAACTCCTTTTAACGCCCTCCGACCTGTGGTGTCTTATTGCACCGGGTATATCATCCAAGGAGAATCCAAACTCCAGACAATGCTCCCGAAAGCATGGTGCCTTTTTTTCACCGGGCATTCATGCCGTCACTGCCCTCCCTTCTTTTTGGAGTGGCTTTCTCTCTCCAGTCCTCATACCAGAGAACCCCACACCCACAGACTCCCCGTTCCCAATACCTTCCTTCGCTTAAAGGTGTTGGGCAATGATCCCATCGACCTCATCTGCCAGGACTTGGTAGATGTAGTCTTGCATGTCCGTAACGAACAAAGCGTTGATCTTGGCGTCGAAACTGGGGAATTCCGGATTGCTGTCGAATAGTTCGTCGGTCAAGCGGCAGCCATCACACCAGAGATAGTAGTCTTGTTGCGTGAGCATCACCATGAGCTTGGCCAGAGTGTTCGTCATTTGCTTGGCCTGCTGACCGACTTGTACCAAGCGACTTCGGTATCCCGGAAGCTGGTTCGTCGAAGGATCACTTGTACGCAGGATATCCTGAATTCGCCAGGGCTCGATCGGGATGCCCCTTCTGCGGTGAACTTCAAGAGTTGCAGCGGCTCCAGCCGCGACTTGGCCGAGTTCTTCTGGCCCGTTACACTTCTGACGGAAGTGGTGGCAGATCTGAGCGAGCCTGACGAGATGGGCGTTGAGGGCAACACGAAGGCTCTCGTACTTGTCGATGGTGGTCTTGCTGGTGCGGCCATCTCTCCCGTCAATCTCGCACGCCGTTCCGCTCTTTTGGCACTTGGAACAGGCGTGGCCGGGGCTCCCGTCGCACTTTGTCTTCTTCCTGCGGCACGACTTGCAGGAGAAGGCCCTGACGGTGCGAGCAGGCTTGTCTGGCGTGGCCCCCTTTGGCCTGCGCGGGGCTTTGGCTTTGCCGTTGCCGTTGCCCTTTCCTCTTTTCTGGACTCTTGCGTCCTGATTGTTTGGGCCGAGGACGTCTCTAACGACATTGTCGTCGCCGAAATCCTCGTCGAATTCCAGAGCGAATATGCTGTCGGCGGCGGGAGTTTCGGGCGCGAAGAAGGGCCCAGGAGGGACAGGGACAGGAGCGGGGAGAAGAGCAGGGTCAATTGAATATGGCATTTGCTCTTGGAAGTTAAATCCACCGCTGTTGCTGGCGTCCATGCCTCCTGCTGGGCCTGATTCATTGGCGTATACTCCGGCGCCTTGGACGATACCAGAGGTGACAGTTCCGTCCAAACCTTGTGGAGAGGTCGAATTAGACAGGCTGGAGGCCATCTCGCTGAATTGGGTTTGGATATCCTCGCTCTCCCAATCAATGTCAATGTCTTGGGAGTTATGAGGCACGACCTCGTTAAGACTTTCGTCCCAGACGTGAGTGACCGGGTAGTACGCCGGATTCATCTGGTAGTCCTGGGGATTCATCTGGTATTCCTGGGAATTCATCGTGTTTGTTGGTTGTAATGAGTATATGATGAGAGGAGTTGTAGTTCAATTGGATTGATGAATGTATGCCAGATGAACTGTAGTGTGATGAAGACTAGAGGAGCTGACAACCACAAGACAGAGGAATGCTTGGCACTTTATAGGAGACAGGAAGAAGCAGAAGCTACAGAGGTTCACGATGCTCCCGCACCCCGGGAAGCATAATTTGGAGAGGATGTATCTCCGGCGATGTCTTTTTGGCTAATGTACACGTCCATGAAGCAAAATGGCGGCAAGTAGAGGGGGTCAGGAGTGTAAAACAGCCACTCGGTGACTGGATTCTGGAGGCAAATGCCCAGGCGTCCAGGCACAGAAAACATAGTTCGGAGTGGGAGCGGTAAGTTCGAAGACATGTCTGTCCAGGTAAGTGATCTGGGCATAAGTCACTTGAGGCACCGAAGAATGTTAAGAGAGGATTGGGCACGGTCTGAGGAGTCTGGTGGCGAGTAGAGCAATTGACGCGGAGATAGAGGGAGTTGAGAATGTGAGGCTTGAGGATTCGAGAGCTTGAGGATTACGGACATTGCGGTTCGTTGAGGGAGGTGTACACGACTTCAGAGCATTGGATATATTTCTTGTTGGTATAGAGATGCCATTGCTAGATGCTGAAACACAACGCTATTAATTGATTCTCTGTTCTGCCAACTTGGACGAGATTCATTGCACTTTTATTCGTTGCAATACCAATTTCAAGACCATGGATTGACATCAGTCACACAGGAGTGGGCGATGGTCGAGGAAATGAGCATCCGGACTGCCCGCACCTCTTTAGACCATTGAGGGCTGGAGTCATTGTCGTTCCAAGGCTAGACACGCAGCCACTCCGGGCTGCCAGACGTAGAGACCAAGAGTTTAGACTACTATAGGTACCAATTGGCCGTCTATGAAGTCTTCCATCATCCAATTGTTAGATATGCCAAGGTACCTCAGACCTGGAAGACTTAGACGCCGGATTGCCGAGGGCATTTCATGTCTCCTTTTCTTACAGATAGTTCCACGGAATCCTGGGTGAAAGTCAAAGGGACTGAAGAGCTTGATGTCCAGTTGACCAAGCCATCAGCACTGACACTTAACCGGACTTTGAATGTGTTCGCTTCTGCGTTGGTCCTACTGTGCGGCTCAGCAGAGGAAAACGAAAGTCCGGTTCTCAACCGTGTAAGTCGGTGTAAGTGGTCCGTGTAAGTGAGCCGTGTAAGTGAAAAGTCAATAGAGTGTCGTCGAATGGTCGCCTGGGGCAGCGAAAATAAGGTTTCGGTTGAGTCAATTGGGTGCGCTGTGCCTGAAGATCCGCCCCACGAACACCCATAGGGCCGGCCGTCTCACTGGGTTGGCCAATGACATCTCCCCTACGCCGCCTGACAGATGCACCAAATGCCTGGTTCAACTGCTTTTCGCCTACTGCCGTACCTTAATTCTACTTTCGCTGTTCTCGTTTATCGCAACTTTCTACGTCCTTGCCTTTTAATTCTACGCCGTTTGAAGCGTAGCACTAAGACAATCTCCTCATATCGTCTATGAGAGGCAACCTGAAGAGGAGTGTGAAGCCAGGGCCTCTTAATTCATCGGAGATAGCAAGAAGAATCTGCACACCATGTTGGCCCGCACTGTTGCACTGTGGCTATGTGAGCAAGAAGGCGGCGATAGAGCGGAAGTAATCTTGGCCACTGTGTTAAACACACTAAGAACCGAATTCTGAGGAACCCGGAAGGGTAGGTACCTGAACATGGAGGGTGTCTTTCTTCAGGTACCTCACGCTGGAGCGCTCGTCCAGGTAGCCAAAACTGGGATACCCAGCTGAGCCCCCAAGTGTTTTGTGTCTTCCATGGGCTCTTAGATGACAGAAAGACTGGGAGGCCGATGCCAAAGCTATGGGTAGAGAGGTTCCATGAAGGCTATTATTGGAATCTCGGGATTCTGGATTAGCTTTCGTGGTGATTATTGCCTTGATCGACAGCCATAGCTCACATATACAGGGACAGGGGAGGAAGTGAGCTCTGCAGTCTACTGTTGGAGGACTCTGCTAGCATCACACGTCCGGCAATCAAACAATCGGCGAATATCGTCTACCTCACCTGGAACGATGTTGAGAACGGTTGTAGAATTCTTCCTCTTACAGCCTGAACACCGTCACCAGTGGCATAGCCAAATGATGAAAGACACACGGAGCACACTAGGACTGTCCATGAAGTCAAGAGCATTGCCCATATCCTCAATCACTGGTCGACACTCTTTTGTTGGTGATGGGCGACAGCAGAGCATGAGTCTTGGACGGTAATAAAACACTGTGAGTCTCACTTATATCAACGAGTTCTAGACCAGTACATATTTGATACGGAATGCCAATTGAGCCCTGTTGCTTGCCATAATTCGTCACCCTCAAGGCCAATTGTCTGTCCCACCCAGGCTGTATCCCACTTATGGAGAGGTAGTTACAGCCCGTCCCGATCCCGTCCCGATGTTGAAGGTCAAGACTCCTCGGCGGCAGCCTCGCTGTAAGATGGGCAACGGTCATAGTCAGTGACGATTAGGTTATCATGAGGAAGCTCATGTGGAGTCTGAAAGTATTGACCCACAATCCTTTCCTTACCCTTACTGCTTGACCAGCAGCACAGAAGACCCGAGTCAACGATAATGGTTAAGGAGTCACGGAAGTTTCCTAAATGATGTCTCTAGATGCTAATTACATGTCAAACCATTTCAGAATCGGATGGTTTCCAGAAGTGAAGACTCTGCAGTCGCCAAAATGAGCATGAGTTGGGTGTTCTTTGGATAGTGGAAAGAGATGTCGATGTTCTCATTTACGGTGCGACGTGTTGAGATCTGGGTAGATCAGTCAAGCTACGTGTAACTCAATTGACTTGGAAGTATAACATGGCGTCACTTGAACGCGATTCAATTCGTTTCCGTTTCGTTATTGAGCAATGGAAGCAATGTGATGATTGTGCTGATATTAGATCGAACTGATTCCTTCCAACAGCATCCCCTTATCTCATAGCAAGGGTAAAAACAGGCCAACAGCGACAGCTACAATCGGAAAGGCCACTGGAACTCTCAACGCCCCCGCAGCACCATCAGGACCGCTGCCCCTCGAAGTAGCCGTTGTAGTTCCCTCGGCGGTT
Organism: Colletotrichum costaricense; assembly: GCF_030867565.1. Taxonomy (NCBI): domain Eukaryota; kingdom Fungi; phylum Ascomycota; class Sordariomycetes; order Glomerellales; family Glomerellaceae; genus Colletotrichum; species Colletotrichum costaricense. The sequence goes on along the minus strand of NW_026848232.1, from coordinate 1,294,602 downwards.
GTGGTGGCCGAAGTCTGGAACGGGTAAGAAAAGTTGACTACAGCCGAGATACCAGGGCAGACACCCTCGAGAAGCTGCTTGGTGTACAAATTTTCTGCCTGGGATGGACAGACAAGAGACAAGCATACGCTAGCTTAGGCATGAGCATAACTACTACTTCGCAACACATCGTGGAAAGTCGAAGAATGGGAGGGATACTCGCCGTGCTATACTCTTGTGTGCTGGACATAAGCAATCGGTCAAGACTCCGACGGCATCCGATGCGTCGTTTTCTTTGAGGGTTCTGGTTACGTACGGTACGCAGCTTTTCGACCAGAACTGGTCCAGTATGACGGAGTTTGTGCAGGAAGAGTAGAGTCTGGATAGTTTTGTTAGTCACTTGCTTTTGGTGACTGAGGAAGTTGGAAGATATCATACATCCATGGCCTGATTAGGCCTCTGGTGGTACACTCCTCGTCCCAGGGGGTGATCCGCGGTTTTGATGGCCCGGCCAATGTGGGCATGATACCAGGCACCGACTGCGTCTGTATCGCTGTCTGTCCCGAGACAAGTTGAGGCATGAGCCATATGAAGAGAGTGAGAAGAGGCAGGAAAGCCCTATTTACTGAATGGTTGAAATTTTCCATCGTGGGCATGGAGGTTTGAGGCATGATAAGGTGCAGATTGCATGTAGGCGTTTAGAGAAGGCTCACGCAGAATGACTACCTTACTGCAAGACGCCTCGAGAGAGTAGTTGCCCTCTACGGCGCAGCTCGCCACGCGCGTACGCGATTATTGAATGAAACACAAACATCTAGACTGCCCACGAGACTATTAGACTACCTGGGGAAACCGCACTCGGTCCAATACGCTACACTCTGCTTGCTGCGCCGCCCAGTTGCATCTCAGGATCATGGCTAAATGGTGTACGCCAATCTTGAGCGCGAAAGGCCCTGGTCTAATCTCGTATATTGATTCATACTGAAAGACGATGCAGACTTTGACAAACAAACGTAGGCAACTGGGAGATAGTAGAGATTTGTGTTTTGCAATACGACATTATGCCATTGAGATGTAGGAATGCGGTTGCGCTTGAGACGTTGGGCTAACACGGGTATTGACCAGCTGGGCCCAGGCGGCACCATCTGTTCCTGGCCGAGGCATTGTGGAAGCCGACGATATGCGGCCAAGCTCCCCATGCCCCAGCTCTTCTCCAAGGTCTCTGTAACTTGCCGATCGACCCCTCGTTGCCATTCCTCATTCAATTCAACCTCAAAATGCTTGCCATTCGCCCATCAGTCTGTAGGGCGTGCCGAAAGGCCCAGATCCGCCCGGCGAGAGCGTTCGCAACCGCCAGCGGTCCCATCCAGCAGCCGCCCCGCGACAACTATGTGAAGCTCGTCGAGGTCGGTCCTCGCGATGGCCTCCAGAACGAGAAGAAGACGATACCCCTTGCGACCAAGATCGAGCTGATTGAGAGGCTCGCCAAGACTGGTGTGTCTACAATTGAAGGCGGCTCCTTTGTCTCGCCGAAATGGGTTCCCCAGGTAAGCTTACCCGAGTGGCCTGATGAATCTTGGTATCAGTGTTACTGACGGCTGAACGGTTACAGATGGCCAATTCAAGCGAAATTCTTGAGCACCTCCTCACCCGAAAGGTCTCCTCTCCAGCCCAAACATCATACTCATTTCTTGCACCGAATATCAAGGGTCTGCAGAACGCCCAAGCGCTGCTGGCCAAATACCCCGGCGCATTCGCATCACAACTCCAGCCCTCAGCTGATGCTTCGACTCCCGCCGTCGAAGTTGCCGTTTTCGCGGCAGCGACCGAATCTTTCTCGAAGAAGAACCTCAACTGCGACATTGCGACGTCACTAGACCGCTTCCGCGAGGTCATTCGCGAGTCAAAAGCGGCCGGCCTCCGCGTTCGCGCATACGTCTCCGTGGTCCTCGGCTGTCCCTTTGAGGGGTACGACGTTGACCCGCACAAGGTCGCCGAGATCTCGACGGAACTGCTGGAGTCAGGCGCCGACGAGGTGTCCCTGGGCGACACCACCGGCATGGGAACCGCTCCCCGGACCAAGGAGCTGTTGAACTGCATGAGGGCTGCGGGAATCCGCAACGAGGATATTGCGATGCACTTCCACGACACGTACGGCCAGGCCCTGGTTAACACGGCTGTGTCTTTGGAGCATGGTATTCGCACTTTCGACAGCAGTGTTGGCGGTCTTGGAGGATGTCCTTACAGCCCCGGTGCGACTGGCAATGTGGCTACGGAAAACATGATTTACTTTATTGAGAGTCTGGGTATGGACACTGGCATTGACCTGGATGCGATGTCTGATATTGGTGCTTGGATCACGGGCGAGTTGAGCAAGGCCAACGACAGCACTGTTGGAAAGGCTGTTTTGGGCGCCAGATCTCGTGAAGCGGCGACAGCGTAGTCTTGAGTTTCTTGAGAATCGAATTGGAGTTTGAGATGCATTTTTCAGTTCTTGTCTTGATCTGTATTATCGCATGAGTTCATTCAGCCCTGAAATGCCCAGGGAAAATGCATTGGAAGAAGGTGAGGTACCTCGTATTACCTTCAGGTTGGAGTGCGGGCAGTCATGTGATGTCACTGCCACAATTCGTGACTGCTAGCGCCCAAGCTGACACTGAGACCGATAATGGCACACTGGGAAGCTCCCAGGCGTCCAAGGCCCGCGCCCCCCAGTCACCAGTGATCTTATCGGCGCCACCTCAGCTTGCCGAGCGGGCTCCACCAAGACGAAGCAAGCTCCAGTGCAGTGCATTCGACGACACTGCACCGACCTGCCAACCTCCTCCAGCTACGTACATCGCAGCGCCTCGCATCGTCTCCATCAATCCGCCCGCCCACGCCCTTCCTAATCGCCCCCCCTCCGACCCAACACGCATTGTCTTCTAATCCGGCGCTGTCTCGCTGATAGTCAGAAGCAATGAGTGACCCTCGGGAGCCCTCTTACTCCATCGTGCCGAGAATTCGGTACAACACCGTCGGCGGTGTCAACGGACCCCTCGTCATCCTCGAGAATGTGCGTCGTCGCCCAGTCGCGCTGGAGTTCCCGCCAGCGAATTATCTGAGTTAGGCACTGATTCTGCATCTAGGTCAAATTCCCCAGATACAACGAGATTGTCTCCCTGACCCTGCCCGATGGAACCAACAGACAGGGTCAGGTTCTCGAGGCTCGAGGTATTTACACAACGTCATTCCTCTGCTCAATAACATGCGTGCTAACGAACATCTCTAGGTGACCGAGCCGTCGTCCAGGTATGCGAAAACGAGCGATCACACGAGAAACACCGATTGACGATGGAAACAGGTCTTTGAGGGAACATCAGGCATCGATGTTAAGAAGGTATGAGATCATCGCATCTCGACAAATATGACGAGCGCTAAAACTCTAGCCAGACGAAAGTCGAGTTCACCGGCCAGAGCTTGAAGCTTGGTGTGTCGGAGGACATGCTGGGTCGTATCTTTGACGGTTCCGGACGTGCTATCGACAAGGGCCCCAAGGTCCTTGCTGAGGACTACCTCGACATCAACGGCAGTCCCATTAACCCCTTCTCCCGTGTATGTGACGCCCCCGAATATCACACCATGGTCTTGGGTTCTGACACGTTGTAGGAATACCCCGAGGAGATGATTTCGACCGGTATTTCTGCCATCGACACCATGAACTCCATCGCCCGTGGACAAAAGATTCCTATTTTCTCTTCGTCTGGTCTGCCGCACAACGAAATTGCCGCCCAGATTTGCAGACAGGCCAGTTTGGTCCAGAAGCAGGGTGTCACCAACAAGGGTGTCCACGACGGCCACGAGGAGAACTTCTCCATTGTCTTCGGTGCCATGGGTGTCAACTTGGAAACCGCCAGATTCTTCACCCGCGATTTCGAGGAGAACGGCTCTTTGGAGCGTGTCACCCTTTTCCTTAACCTTGCCAACGATCCTACGTGAGTTTTGATATCAGAATGTACCGTAAAGGAATGTGCAGGCTGACAACCATGCCAGTATCGAGCGTATCATCACTCCTCGTCTCGCGCTTACGACCGCCGAATACTACGCCTACCAGCTCGAGAAGCACGTTCTCGTTATTCTTACTGATTTGTCCGCTTACTGCGACGCTCTTCGTGAGGTCTCAGCCGCCCGTGAAGAAGTCCCGGGTCGTCGTGGTTACCCCGGTTACATGTACACGGATTTGTCCACCATTTACGAGCGCGCCGGTCGTGTGGCGGGTCGCAACGGTTCCATCACCCAGGTTCCCATTTTGACCATGCCCAACGAGGATATCACTCACCCCATTCCCGACTTGACGGGTTACATTACGGAGGGTCAGATCTTCGTCGACAGAGGCCTTTACAACCGTGGTATTTACCCGCCCATCAACGTTCTGCCGTCTCTGTCTCGTCTCATGAAGTCTGCCATTGGTGAGGGCATGACCCGCAAGGACCACGGCGATGTTTCCAACCAGCTCTACGCCAAGTACGCCATCGGTCGTGACGCCGCTGCCATGAAGGCTGTCGTCGGTGAGGAGGCTCTGTCAGCTGAGGACAAGCTTTCTCTGGAGTTCCTCGAGAAGTTTGAGCGCCAGTTCATCAACCAGGGCCAGTACGAGGCTCGCACCATTTACGAGTCTCTCGACCTGGCATGGAGCTTGCTCCGTCTCTACCCCAAGGACCTGCTCAACCGTATTCCCGGCAAGGTTCTCAACGAGTTCTACCAGCGTGCGGCCAAGGAGGCCAAGGACAAGGGCAAGCAGAGACAGCAGGTGCAGCAAAACGAGGAGAACCTGATTGACGCATAAGCGGGGACGCTAAATGCGGGTGCTTGATATCCCCCAGAAGTCGGCAACGTAGTAGGACAACCAGTCGACGTTGTGTATACGTATGAGGGGGCACGAGAGTGTGAGATGGGCAACTTTTGGACCTAGACAATGGCATGCAATTATTAGTTTCTACACATGCCATGTCTCAGTGATGTTTTTTTGTGTTTGCGGGAGATGTGCGCGAGATTTTCATCATTTACAGAATTGTTTATTGCATTTGCATTCCCGGAGGAACAATTCGATGTCCAGCCAGATAAACCAGCGTGGACCCATGAGAAGTGACATCGAGGCTTTTGATGGCCAAGATCCGGTCTACAGCGGGTTAGCACGAATGAACCATGGCACGGACCAACGTCGTCAGCCAGGCGCACCGCCTCAGTGAACCCCACATCATCCACACCGAGCCAACTCCCCACCATGAGCATGCGGCTACCTTACCTTACCTCACCTCCCGACCTTACCTGATGCAAGACGAGAGTTCCTGCGCAGAGCAATCCGACGAAGCTACCTACTTTCAATCACACCAGCGACCGACGGCATATAGAAACCTTGCCGTAAACACAACCTCACCTACCGATAAGTGAACCGAACCCTTTGCGTATACGGCATAGCGAACGACCATACCCACAATGTCCATTCACCGGGAGCTCAACGCCGCCTCGCTCAGCGACGCCTGGCGGACCATCAATATTGACGCCCTGCAGGAGGACTCGGCGTGCAACTTTGACACCAACACCCTGCGGCCGCCGCAGCCCGAGATTGGCGAGGATGAGGTCCGGCAGCTCGCGGGCCAGGTGCGGCAGTTGCTCCGCGGCGGGGACGCCGAGGGGGCGTTGAGGGGATGTTTGGAGTTTCCTGTGTACAACGGACCTGATGGCGCCAAGGTGAGATTTAAGACCCGGGGTTTCTGATATCTAGGCATTTGAATGGAGCTCGGGAGTTTGCTAATCGAGTTATTCCGCGAACAGGACGCCCACCTCCAGACCATCACCGAGGTCCTCCAATCCATCAAGGCTTCCGAGATGACGCCCCTCCTCAAGTCCATCTACGGCGGCGCCGGCGGACCCGAGCTTCTCGACGTGCTGATGAAGTACATTTACAAGGGCATGGCCGGCTCTGCGGCCTCTGGAGGACTGAGGTCGCCGCCGCCGCAGGCTGCGCCGAGCGGGTTCAGCCAGATGGGCGGTCGCCCCGGAGCCACCAACGAGAACGTCGGTAGCGCGATGAGCGTGTTGCTTAGCTGGCACGAGAAGGTTGTTGACGTGGCTGGGTTGGGAACTATTGGTCGTGTCATGACGGATTGGAGACGGGTTTAAGGGGGCGAGAAGGACGAGGAGTAGTGAGAGAGAGAGAGAGGGGGCGGAAAAGAAAAGGGTGCGTAATGAACTTCATGACGAGTATGGGCATGCTCGGGGTTTTGGGCGTGTCTTTTTTCACTGAATCAAATTAGAAAAAGACTGGGCGTGCCGACAAATGAAATCCATAGAATTTTTTATTTTGACTCTGGTTTTACAGGTTTTACAGTTGATTTCTTACAAATGTGCCAGATTCGGCATCATATCTAATTGGACTCTAAGATGTCCTTGAGGTTCACGTCTCCGCTTCCTCTCGGCAGCGCCGTGGGCTGGTCGGCGCCCTCGTGCCACCCGATCATGTAAATGATTCTAAACGTGGCGGGGATGCTCCCGTCCTCGTTGCCGTGGAGCTCCCTGTAGATGCCCTCGTTGGCCAGCAGCACCTCCCTCCTGATGGCGCCCATTTCCCTGCCGAGGATGGCGTTGCCCTCGCCCATGGCCTGCAGGTCTTGCATGAGCGCAAAGGTATCTGGGTAGTCTACGACAATGTCGTCGACGTCGACGGTAAGCATCTTGAAGCCGGCGCGCTGCATCAGGCCGCCCACGTCGCGGACGTCAGCGAGGGGAGACACGTGCGGGGAGATGCCGCCGCGGCGCTCCTGTTCCGCGAGCTGGAGGGAGGTGCGCAGCTCAAAGAGGCTGTCGCCGCCGAGCATGGCGCCGATGAAGGGAGCGTCTGGCTTGAGGACGTTGTTGATCTGCGTTAGGACGCCCGGGAGGTCGTTGATCCAGTGTAAAGACAGGGAGGAGAGGACAAGGTCGAAGGAGGCGGGCTCGAAGGGGACGTGTTCCTCGTCGACGAGGACGGTGCGGGTGATGGAGATGTCGTTGTTGAAGGGGAGGTCGGCGTCGCGGTGAAGGAGGGTGTGGGAGGACTCCGCGGCGACGAGTTCGCCTATGCGGGTGGCGAGGGGTTCTGAGATTGGTTTTGAGGGGTCCGGGTCTGGGTTCTCGCGGGTGAGGGCGCGGGCTACGTTGCAGGAGTTTGCGCCTAGGTCGAGGGCGCGGGGGAAGCTTCGTTTGATGTCCTGTTGGAGAGTAATGTATTAGTGTCTGGTTTGTCTCTAGAGGCATTGGCCATTGTGGATGCTGTCAGGTTGAGGTCTGCCGTAAAGCAATGCTCTGGGAGAGGGGGGTCATGGATGTGATGGCGGTGATGTTCTCACCAGTAACCTCTCGCACAGCCGGTTTGCGACTTCATCTTTGAGGTAATCTGCTTGCCGGCTGGCCTCGGGATTCGATGCTGCGCGCTCCTTTTGCAGCCATTTTGTGCGACGGTTGAAGACCTGAAAGGCAGCAGAGCCGCCGCCGGATGTTACGGCGTAGGACCGGCGTATGGTTGTGGAGGGGGATCCGGCGAAGAACCGGGAGCTCGGTGCGGCGGCGAGGCACACCACCCGTCTGGTCGTGGAGTTCATCACCGGCGCCGCATATCTGCACCGGAGTGCTGAGACGGACATGGGGGAAAAGGATTGTGTGACTTTTTGGAATTGAGAATCCTGCAGAAGAACAAAGAGACGGTGGCGGCTGTGGTATGTGGTAGGATTTGGGTTTTTTGTTGAATAAAAGAAGGTTTTCTTATTATGGATTGACAGACGGGAGGGGAGCTCTTTCCTTCTGCATGGGAATTTCAGCAACTTCGATGATGCAGTACTTTGGTTTGGCTTGTCAGCACACTTTGGAGCTTGCCAATTGACGGGAACCAACCGAGTTTAGCGCGCATAGTTACGTACCTTTCTGACGGGGAAGGTGTCGCTCCTGCACGGGCCTGTAGCGTGCGTGCCCCCCCGGTCAAAGTCCCCTCTCTTGAGTTTCTGTCTCCCCAACTTCATCAGTCAGCAACGGGGAGCATGTTCAATGGCTTGAGAAATTGGTCGATGGAAGTACCTTGCAACACCCCTGACGCGCCCAGTCTTCAAGCAGCGGGCACACTGGGCGCACAGCAGCAAGGCCGCCCGCGAAGAGCCCAGTCTATGGGGGACAAGTGTGACAAGCAAGCACCTGATAGACGCTGGGACGCTTACCTGACTGTCCTGACGTTCAACTCGCAGCAGCTGTTGATGCCCGTGTTGCGTGTTGTAGACATCCAGGATGCTTTCGCTGAGGTGAGAGGTACATGACCTGTAAAGAAGTACAAGCAGAGGTACCTCGGAGTGGTTTGACGGGCCCGTTCAGACGTCCAATGTGCGGGTGGCACATCTCCACACATTGGCTGCATTCCCAATCCCAAGCCTTCCGGGCTTCTCTAAAGTGTCGTTTTCTCCCAAGCCCGCGAAAGCCCCTCGAACCCCTTTCCTTGGAGTTTCGTTTCCCATTTCACAGTTCCGCCCAGTGCAACATCGCGAATCGACGCCGAAACCCTTACAAGGCCGAACTCAATCTCGAGTCAACCATCAGCCTCTGTCCATTGTCGATAACCCCCTGGTTGCGTCTTCATTACTCGACGGGAACACATTGCTAAGACACGCAGCGGCACTTGCCGGTCGGTTTCGAGTTCGAGTCGCCGAGTCCACAATCCCGCCGTCCACCGATCCGACCGTTGATCTCCCCAAAAACTCCACGCGGCTATCAGCAGTTCAGCTGGGGTAAGCGAGCAGAAATACGAGAAGAAAGGACCCTCGCGCGCGCATGGAGTGATTGCCCAACGCTCGCATCGGAGCAGACAACAACACACGACCCGTCGCCAAATACACACCACCCATCGATTTCGCATCCGCGACGCTCTATTACGAAACTCTCGTAGCGAGTCCAACAACATCCGCCAGCTCAACCCCTTTCATCCCGCGCAGAAGAGGGGGGAAGGCACTTTGGAGGGCAGAGGAGACAGCTTCAAACAGATTGCCCGTCGAATCCGGCAAACACCGCAGCCATGTCGTCCTCCGCGAGCGGCTTCCTCGGCCGCTCGACTAGCAACAACTCCAACATGCGAGGGTTGGTGCAATTCATTGCCGATTTGAGAAACGCAAGAGCTAGGGAGCTGGAAGAGAAGAGAATCAACAAGGAGCTGGCCAACATTCGGTGAGCACGCATCTCCCGGCATGTCATACTGCGCTGTCTCGCGACGGAGTACTAACAAGAGTTCCCACGTGTAGACAAAAGTTCAAGGGTACGAATCCGTTTTAGCGGTCAGTCGGCGCGATCTCGTTGTGCTAACTCCTTTGCAGATGGCAACCTGAGCGGTTATCACAAGAAGAAATACGTGTGCAAGGTACGGCCTGTCCTGAGCTGCATTGGCTGGTGTTTCGTGCTGACAATCTATGAAGCTCCTCTACATCTACATCCTCGGATGGAATGTCGACTTTGGCCACCTCGAGGCCGTCAACCTCATCTCGGCGAACAAGTACTCGGAGAAGCAGATCGGATACCTCGCCATGACCCTATTCCTCCACGAGAAGCATGAGCTGCTGCACCTGGTCGTCAACAGTATAAGGAAGGACTTGCTGGACCACAATGAGCTGTTCAACTGTCTGGCTCTCCACGCAATTGCCAACGTCGGTGGCAGAGAAATGGGAGAGGCCCTGAGCGGAGAGGTTCACAGGCTTCTGATTTCGCCGTACGTTTGGTTGACCCCAGAGTATCAGGCCAGTGACTAACAGCAGCGATCCAGAACATCCAAGGCGTTCGTGAAGAAGAAGGCCTCACTTACCCTCCTCCGTCTATACCGCAAGAACCCCGACATTGTCCAGCCGCAATGGGCCGAGCGCATAATATCGCTTTTGGATGACGTAGATGTCGGTGTGGCTCTGTCTGTCACGTCTCTCGTCATGGCCCTTGCCCAGGATAATGCGAATGCATACAAGGGGGCGTATGCGAAGGCCACAGCAAGAATCAAGAGGATAGTCATTGACGGGGAGTACACTCCGGACTACCTTTACTACAAGGTCCCTTGCCCCTGGCTCCAGGTCAAGCTTCTGCGTCTACTGCAGTACTTCCCTCCTTCAGGTGAGTTACACATGAGAATTAGGCTAGCTAGCACATGCTAACCGCCTTAGATGACACTCACGTCCGCGAGATGATCCGAGAGTCGTTGCAGAAGATTCTGAACCTCGCGATGGAACAAACGAAGAACGTCCAGCAGAACAACGCACAGAACGCTGTGCTCTTCGAAGCTATCAACCTCATCATTCACTTGGATAACGAGCAAGCCCTGTTGAAGCAGATCTCATCTCGTCTGGGCCGATTCTTGACCTCAAGGGAAACCAACGTTCGTTACTTGGGTTTGGAGGCGATGACACATCTGGCAGCCCGCATCGAGACCCTGGAACCGATCAAGCAGCACCAGGACGTCATTCTTGGCTCACTTAAGGACAGAGATATCAGCGTGCGGAGGAAAGGTCTCGACCTTCTCTACAGCATGTGCGACTCGTCCAATGCCCAAGTTATTGTCGGCGAACTTCTCCACTACCTCCAGAACGCCGATTTCGCCATAAGAGAGGAGATGGTGTTGAAGATTGCTATCTTGACTGAACGATATGCCACTGACGTTCAGTGGTACGTGGACATTTCGCTGCGTTTGATTGCCATGGCTGGTGATCACGTCAGCGATGAGGTGTGGCAGCGAGTCATCCAGATTGTGACGAACAACGAGGAGCTGCAGGTTTATGCGGCTCAGCACTCCTTGCAGTACGTCAAGTCGGATCACTGCCACGAGACTCTGGTCAAGATCGGAGCCTACATCTTGGGCGAATTCGGCCATCTCATCGCCGACCAGCCTAAGTGCAGTCCCATTGAGCAGTTCATGGCTCTTCAGAGCAAGGTTGCCGCCTGCTCATCAAGTACAAGAGCCATGATCCTCTCATGTTACGTGAAATTTGTCAACCTCTTCCCCGAAATCAAGCCCCAGCTTCTCAAGGCATTCCAGGTATTTAGCCACACGCTTGACTCTGAGCTTCAGCAAAGAGCATGCGAGTACCTGACGCTCGCCACACTGCCGACAGACGACCTTCTCCGCACTGTATGCGACGAAATGCCACCTTTCTCCGAACGACAATCCGCACTACTTGCCAGAGTGCATCAGAAGCATGCCAACACTAGCGATAAGAGAACTTGGATTGTCGGTGGCAAGGATGCGAACGCAGATGTGGCAGAGATGAAGATGGCCAAGGAGGGTGGCCTCAAGAGGACCTTCAGCACAAATACAAACGGCCATCACGCGGCTAACGGAGGCACGAACGGAACAAATGGCCACGGCAACGGTGTGAACGATTTGGCCGGCCTGGACATGAACAATCTCGGACCTGCCGAACCCAAGACGAAGGCACCAAACCTGGCCAGTGCCGCCCACTTGTCTCCTAACTGGGATGTGGGGTACAACAAGCTCCTGCTTAAGGGCGAGGGCGTGTTATATGAGGATGGGCAACTCCAAGTCGGCGTACGTTCCGAGTACAGAGGCCAGATGGCGTGCTTGATCTTGTACTTCAAGAACAAGACCCCTACGGCCCTGGGCTCATTCACCACAACACTAGATCTTGACGAAAACGAAAAGGGCAAGCTTACATGGGACGTGAAGAACCTGCCAGAGAGCACAATCTATCAGAATGGGCAGTCTCAGCAGGTCATCATGTTCGAGTCGAAGAAGGTGTTTGACAAGAGCCCGACAATACGTATCAGCTACCTTGCTGGTGCCCTGCAGGCTGTCACCCTCAAGCTTCCCCTCACCGCACACAAGTTCATGGACCCCGCGGATCTCTCCGCCGAAGACTTCTTCAGGCGCTGGAAGCAGATCGGCGGTGCCCCTCGTGAGGCACAAGCGATCTTTGGTCTGGCACCTGGAAAGTCGGATAGAGAGTTGAACGAGTTCTTCGTACGGCAGACGGTCGAGGGCTTCAGGTGGCGTGTTCTTGACGGTGTCGACCCTAACGCGAAGAACTTCGTGGGTGCCAGTGTCTTGCACACCTCAGAGGCTGGCAAGTTTGGTTGCTTGATGCGTCTTGAGCCGAACTACGGAACCAAGGTTTGTTTCACCCCTGATATCATACTAGCAACGATTACTGACTCTGCCTAGATGATTCGTCTCACGATCCGCGCCACAGACGAGAGCGTCCCTGCTGTCCTCCTCAAGGTCATGCAGGACCGTCTTGCTGCTGGCTTCACGCAAGAAAAATTCCAAGCCCCGACACCATCCGAGATATCGGACGCATTTAGCAACATTCTGGTTACATAGCGCGAAAAAAGGAGGCAGTCTACACCACCGTTGTAATACACATTTTCACACAAACCAAAATCACTTTCTTCGTAATGACACATACCCCACAACACTTTTTGCCTTCTTCGTACCCCTTTCTTGTTTGCCTTGCTGTCATCTCTTGGTTTCGGTTCTGAAAGTGTTCCCTTTTTTGTATCTGCATGGCAAAGCTACTAGGGGTGGCGTCGGGAGGCATCGTGGTAGCAGTCGTTTCCGTGTTGAGGTAGTTGAAGAAGCCCCTTTTGGGTGGTGGGAGGTGTTGTCATTGGGGGACTTAATGAAAAGTACATGTTTGTCAAGATTGATCTTCATGATGCGCATATTGTCTGTGCTAAAGCCTTCCTGTTCGATTCTCTCGCACAGCGCCTGCCTGCTTGATCTATGCGACACCCGCCCCGAGATAAAGATGCGGTTGGCCTCAGCCATCGTCGGACCCCTTACGTTTTTTCCTGTCGAAACAAACAACGCCTTTCAGAGACAGCCAACGAAACCGGGTTTCCAGTCACCGCATCCGCATGTCAGCTTCTCGATAGCTGCCGCTCACCTGCATCAATCTCTAACTTAAACCGTCCCCGCCACGAGAGAGCTCTCAAGCTTTAACATCTATCTCTCCTTCCTGTTAGCTCGCCGGTGGCGTGTGAATAGTGTTCCCTGTCGAGAGCGACCACCGCTGACTAGCTGTAAGCCTGCATCGTATTGCCCGAATACCCAGGCCCAGAGCCGAATAGGAACTTTGAAACTTTCTTGAGCCCGAGGCTCGTTATCGCAATGCTCGCGTGGTCTTTGTACCATGAAAGATTATCCTCAGTCCATAGTCTAGACCACCACCTGAGCTTTACTTTGTCCTTAGTCCAATCGTCAGTGTCAGGAATGGCGAAGAGTGCCAGCTCCTGTTGGTGCTTCCCAACATGGTTTTCGTAATCCATCAAGGGCATATTATCGAAGCAAAAAGGGCACGAGAGTTCCATTTCATCATCCATGGGAAAAGACCTGATCATGCTATCGGTGTAGCCGTTAGGAAAGTAAGATAGATCATCTGAATGCTGTGTTTTCAAATGCGTGCTACACTCCGATGCTGACGAGAATGTGCAACCGCATCTAAATATGCAGTAAAACAGTATGAAGTGATGTTTGCGCATGTGTTTCATCCACTCGTCGCTTGTAGCGAGATTCCGGTCTGCCGCCTCGCAGTCTTCTTCCAAGCAATTGTACGGCTGCAGGTCTTCGTATACGTGTTGTCTGAGAATGATTAGCAGCGGCAATCGAGGTTCCAGAGGCTACTTTAGTTACCTCCAGGTAATATCGTCTCGAATATCAACGAGTGTGTAGCAAAGTTGGCATACGAATGGCCCACCGCGTGCTTCTTTCGGCATGTCTAGGATCGACGACGACCGCTGGGCCCCTGCAGACGTGGAGTTTTGGAAGGTCACTGAACCGATAGCGTCCTCTGAAGATGAGTCCTGGTAGATGTTGGTCTGTGAGACTTGGTTCAGGTGATCTGGAATGAAGGATGCCGCAGGATCTTGTGGGACCTCCATCATGTTGTGACCCATCTGGCCATCTACACAATGCAAAAGCCTCTCTTGATGAGCCTTCCTGTACTCGATATGCTGACGCCGCCTCGATATGGCCGTCCCTAGTCGCTGTGCAAGATAAGCTTGGATGCCCTCGAACTTTGTGACTACGTGCTGGGTCGCTAATGCCTCAAATGCAGAGGTATCTGTATGATAGCTAAGGTATCGGTCCCATTGACATGGATCCTTAATCGTGTCGTTAAGTCTCGTAAGACAGTCGACGATGTCAGGAACTTGTTCTACGAATACTTTTATGTCTGCGGAAATATCGGGATCATCGTCCACAATCGAGTCTAAATGAAGTATGAGACGATTTCTTCTTGATTCGAGCTGCAATCATTCAACGTACCTGGTGCCGACCACAGATCCTTGAAAGCCTTTCTGATTCTCTCAAGGATATCAAGGAGGCTTTTTAAGAGCTGACGAACGTGGTCTCTGAGTTTTGAATCATTGCGTAGCCGGCATTCGAGGGAAAGGCTGTTGGTATTGTGTATTTCATGTATTTTGGCCCAGACCTTGAGAATAGCTTGCTCATCCGCAAGCGTTGGTTTAGCTTTGGGAAATTTGAAAACCAAGAGACCAGTGCCAGGGCTTAGGTCAATGTTTAGCAGGTGAGAGAATTGAGCTTCCGCTCTCGATACAAGACTCGCGATACTTTCTACCATCCTCTCGATGAGACAGCATGAATATGAAGGCTGTAGTAGGCCGGTAAGGCTGTATCTGATTGCTGTTAATGCTTTTTTCAAGCCATCAGAGATTGACGCTGGCGACGCGGATTTAAATGCCAGCGTTCCACATAACGGACAAAGGAGCAAACATCCACGACGCTGTTCAGGTTCAGCGGCAACGAGGTCACGTTTCTTTCCTCAATCACACGTGTGACATTGAACAGAGTTTCATTGTCTTTGGGCAAACGAAGATCCCGCTTCATGCACAAAAAAGTCAGTCGGCGGTGTGGACTTCAGACTTGTGAATTCCACGATGCTGTTTCTCGTCGCTTCTCTCCCAGTCGTTGGACACGTTTCAGCACGTAATGTCAAGCATCAACTGGTTCAAGAGACGTTTTGGCCTTGATACTCAAAGAAAAGTGGGCAAAATCTCACCTTCTAAGCCAAGTTCTCCTGTTCGTTACATGTAATTTCAAGAGAGGCCAGATGGACTGAAGAGTCAACGATTACAAGAGAATTTAAGCTTGCAACTCTGCTCCCAACGCTTCCAGCCACGAATAAGAACGTGTTTAGACTATTTAGAAAGACATGACACCTCTGCAGTCCATGATTTCCCAGAGGCCCAACATTGAAACTGCCTGAGAAAGGCGGTAGATAGGTATTGAACTTGAAGTAACTGGGCTATTTGATCGGATTGCTGGAGGTGGAAGATTTGCGATAACATTACACATCCATAGACAATGTTTGATCATCGAGAGGCCACTGCAATAGCTCTATGGCTCATCAATATCAGTGTTGCTGTCATCCCTGGGTTTTCGGTTCTGAAAGTGTTGCCCCGTTCATGGCAAAGCTACTCGGGGTGGCGTCGGGAGGCATCGTGGTCCCAGTCGTCTCCGTGCAGTTGAAGAAGCTCCTGTTAAGGGGTGGAAGGTGATAGCGTTGGGAGACTTAATGAAAAGTACTCTTTGTCGAGATTGGTGTCTGGATTGGTCTTGTCATCTGGCCATGAGGCTTTCTGTTTGGTTTTTTAATGGAGCCGGTCTGCCTACCCTACGCTACCAACACTGGATGAAAGGTCAGTTTGATACGATTGACGCCAAAGGCAGCCTGGGGCTATTACATGGATGACGTCCTCGCCGCCTCCCCCATAGTGCCTGCTAAGAGACAGGCGCTTTTCATACTGACGACTTAACGGCCTTCTTAATCACAATAAGCTAGCAGGAATCGTCACTTAGAGCCTGTTCGGCCCTTCTGGCCCCCAGAAGAATCGGTGACGCGCTTAAGTATATGATAGTTGATGATGTAACTCATAGCCATCAATGTAGAATCCGGGTTGACCGACTTGTGCAGCCTCGATAGGTCTGAAGACGGAAGAAGAGTTTGTTTAATTATGCTGACTTGGCCTGCATACGAATCACCTAACTATCTACTTCTCTAGGCGCTATGGGTATTGAGAGACATCAACATGTCGTCCAGAACCTGTCTGAGCCACAGGGCTTCTTGCTTGATTTTATCTCCCAAAGCTCATCTACTTCCGTTGGGCAAGGTCCAAGAAATCAAGAGTTGTTCTGCGATGCCGGTCGTCATGTTCCGCCTCTTCGTACGCTTCTTCTCGGGAAACCCCGCCATTTCCTGCAAAAGGTCGAGGGTATCTAGGGGTGAAGTCTCGCATAGAATTGTCGTCTGCGCCGCTCTTATCATGAAGCCAGGCTGCCGGACTCGACTCGCCGGGCTCGTTGTTGGAGCTTAAGGGTTCTAGAGCGGCGGCCTGGGCGATATCTGGCTGTGTGCCGTTTCCGAGGTGGTCCACTAAGACGGCATCGCCTTGAAGAAGCAATATATCCTCAGTTTGCTGTTGTTCGATCCCTCGACCTCCGGTATTGAGCCGATCTTGAAGATCATCTGTGTCCTCTATATATATTTGTAATCTTTGCATCAACGCGGACGTGGAATAATCATTCGCGTTGCTGTACGCTTCTTGTTCTACCTCGGTCTGATACTCAGGCGCTGGATGGCCGGAGTATTGCTTGGGATAAGAAAGGGATCCATCAGGCGACGAGTTTTCGGCTGCAAACGCGTGAGCTCGTTCCAGATATTCAGGTTTCCTACCAGTGCTCATACCTGCAGGACTTTGTGCTGCTCGTCGCTGCCTCTCCGCTTCCCATCGTGCAGGGTCAACCTTCGAAAAGTCAAACATGACCTACAATATCATTAGTATAGGGGGATCCGATCAATCTGTTCACCTGACATACGTTTGTTAAGTTGAAGGAGGATGTGATGTGGTAGCCCTGGGTGTCCTGCCCAGTTTGAGGGTTCTTTAAGATTTCCTCATTAGTTCTGCAACGCGAATATGAAGCTTTCGGGGGGGGGGGGGGGTTTATCGAAGGGGTTTCTTACTTCATAATGTCCAGGGCTCACTGAGGCGTCGTCTCCGAGATGGTGGCGGACATCAGTAGTGATGACCTCCCGATCTATGCCGTCTTGTGGCACGAAGTATTCGTTCATTCTGACAGGCGATGAAGCTCGACTACTCGAGGTTGATGGGGTTGGCTGGTGCCCACGTTGTTCTTCTGGCGGCGTTTCGACCTGTTGCTCCCAATTTTCCGCGGCCGAGAGTTCAGGCTCTAGCTCGTCCTCAGTCTCTGAGCAATCAGTGTTTGAGTCCAAACCTGAGTTTTCCTCCGTAGCCTTGCCAATCTTTGAGGTATCTTCATCCGCATAATTGTTGATGGGAAGGGCAAACAAGGCTAGCTGCCGTTGATGCTTACCAACATGACGTTGGTAGTTCTGCAGCGATGGCATGGTCTCGAAACAAAGTGGGCAAGGAACTTTCGCGCCCTCATCCAAGGGTTGAGAACTCAGCATAACTAGGTTGTCGATCTGGTCGCCGCGTACCATCTTCCGATGTTGCGTCTCCAAGTGTTCTGCAGACTGAGACGCAGAATTGAAGGTACGGTCACAATCGAAAGGGCATCGCCATACCCTTAAGTGACGCTGCAGCATGTGTTCCATCCACTGATGTCTCTTGCCGAACTCTCTACCTGGCGTAATGCAGTCTTCGGCCAGGCAGTTGTACGGACGTAGGTCGTCGTATACATGTTGCCTAGGGATAGAGGTTAGCTAAGGTAAAGTTAACGTATGTGATGGGATGGTGAACTACCTCCAAGCATGAGTGTCTCTTATCTCCACGAGCATGAAGCAAAATTGGCATTCAAATGGTCCGTCATATGCTTCCTTTGGAAGATCTGGGATTGACCTTGCTTGTGGGTCACCTATGGATGAAGCTTCGTACGAGGTCACGGAAGCCATCTCTTCTCTTGAAAAAGATTCATCATACTGATTAATCTGCGAAAGTTGCTTCAAGTAATCGGGGATAGAAGATGCCACTGTACTCTGTAGGATCTCCGTCCTGTTAGTATCTGCCTAGTCATCCATAAGATGCGAAAGCTTCTTATGGTAAGCCTCCCTATACTTGAAGTACTGACGCCGACTCGAGATTGCCTTTCCTAGGAGCTGCGCAAGCTGATCATCAATTCCCTCGAATTTTGCGCTCACGTGTTGGATATCGTGATACTCATACGCCGTGGTGTCTGTAAGCTTCGCTCCACTGAAGCGATCCGATCGCACTGGATTCTGAATCATGATAACGAGTCGCATGAGACAATTGATGATATCAGGAAAGTCTTCCATGATTGCGTCAAGCTCTGTGACTATGTCCTCATGGCTCTGGCTGCTACCATCGAGCGTGCTTGGTGGCGATTCCAGGTCCTTGAAAGCCTTGATAGCATCATCAATGTTTTCGATAAGTTCCGTCAGGAGCTTCCGAACATGAAGTCTTAAATTCGACGCATCGCGGAGTCGATACTCAAGGGAGGAGCGGTCGGTTTTGTGCGCGCCAACGTTTCCAGCCCAAATTTTGAATCTAACCTGCTCATCCTCAAGCTTTCGGAGAGTTTTCAGAGGTGATGGATGAGATGATGAGCCCTGGGCGACTTGCAGCAGATGGGAGAATTGAGCTTTCGCCTTCAACACCAAGTTCGCGATACTGTCCACCATATTGTGCTTGATGACGGGCGCCATTTCTCGTAGATGAAGGATGTGATTTTGGAAGATGAAGGGTGAATCAGTTTAGAGACGCTACATCTGACTGATATTTTTGGGAATTCAATTTATAACATACTACTGTAGCAGGCGTTGGGTGACTGTTCATTCTTCTTTGTTCGGGAGGACAACGAGCGGATGTGCGCCGTGACTCTGAGCGCATGTTCCACGGCAGCGCTTAGGGTCACGTTTCCAATCGAATGAGGTATTTGGCAACAGAGATAGGAAGCCCCTAACATTTGAGAAAATTACGACCCCGCCTTATGGCATGAATAAATAAAACCATGCTGTGTTGATCAGGCTGGCCAATCCCATGGAGGTGCACTTCCGGGCCAACTGCGGCACTGTGACCCGTCACTTCTCTTCCACTTCCTGCTCAGCAAACTCCAAAACTTCCACACAAATCCTCACCATTAGTGCCGAATCGAACATGTCTGGCTTCGAGATAGCCGGTCTCGTCCTAGGCAGCATTCCCCTCATTACCAAGGCTTTCGACGACTACAAGAGAGTCATTGCGACAACGAGGACCTGGCGCAATTATGACCGTGAGGTGAGGGGCCTAATTAGGAACTTGATGACAGAGCATATCAGACTTCAGAACATCTGCGAGAAGCTCCTCTCCTGTCTGGTATCACCAAACGATTTCGAGCTTATGATCGAAGACCCATTCGGTCCGCTATGGAAACAAGAAGGAGTGCAGAGAAAGATCAAGACGCGACTTTACAGATCGTTTGACACGTTTCAACATGTCATGGAAGATATGGAAGCAGCCATTAATGATATCAAGCAGTGTCTCGGGCTTGACGCTCAAGGAAAAGTTGGGAAATGCTCTCGCTCACAGCCAAATACCACATTCGCTAACTTCAAGAAAGGCGAAGTGGACTGAGGAGTCTACAATAATAAAGGAGTTCAAGCGCGCAAGCTTTGCTCTAAACAAGTCGACATACAAGTATGCGATTGATACTATCCGGAAAGACATCACGGCCCTGGAGTCCATAATCGATACGAACATACACATGGAACCAGCCCGAAAACAACGATACAAAGGAAGGCTGGCTGGCCTGATACGTCAAGTATCTGCAAACATGTACTTTGCACTGAGGAATAGCATATCCTGCGACTGCGATTGCAGGCATCAAGTCCACCTGGACCTCACGCCCGATTCCGAGGATGCCACCCACGATCTGGACGATGCTGCGATAATCGAGAAGATTGGGCTCCAACTCGCCATGACATATCAAACCGACACCGGCCGAGCGATTTCCGAGAAACCTGGTCAACAAAACCTCTGGGAAGAAGTCACCGTCAGAGCCTCCGCACCACAAGCCACCTACACATTGGAGACAACACCAACGCCCCAATCGCCTGCTCGACCGAAGCGAAAAGTCGTAAGCTTTGCTTCATCGCGACAATCAACGATTACTACGACTCGCATCGAACAGCCGACCATCGCAAGAGCGATGATGAGCACAATGCCTGCTCTTAATCTCAGTTCTAGGTCGATCAATCTCACCAGACAAGTCAACTTGTGTGCAGAGCTACGCAGAGGTCATGAAAAAGCCGCTACGGATATTTATGGCACGATATCTCATCAGAGCGCCGGGAAGTCTTGGAAGTTCGCCGTATACCCTAAGGCACAACCAAATAATCAACATGTGGGGTCCGTGATGTCGCTGAAACAGATTCTGGAAGACCCCCTCAGCGTAGGAATACCCTACGTGGCTAAACTTCATCTGGCTAAGATGATCTCTTCAAGTTTCCTCCAACTTCACCAAACTCCTTGGCTACCAAATATTCTGACAAACCAAGACGTCTTCTTCATCAAAAACGACTCGCAGTCTTTGCTTGATTATAGGCAGGCCTTCATCATGAAAGAATTTCCCGAAAAGGCTAGGGAGGATGTTTCCTTGAATTCTGATGCCCGCAATCCCGCACTGCTTTCGCTTGGAATCCTTCTCTTAGAGCTCAAGCTAGGCACTACTATCGAAAGACTGCGACACCGGTACGAGATGTCGGGAGACGGGACCCGCAACTTTGACTATGATGCGCTCGTCGCGCAGAGATTATTGCAAGAGATGCCTGCAGATAGCGAATACTTTATGTCCGCGGTCCAGCGATGTATAGGCGCGGGTTTCGGACGGTCCAAGCTGGATTTGAACGATGAGGCTTTCCGACAAGACGTATATGAGAAGATAGTCGCGCCGTTGGAAGCTGACCTGGCGGCTTCCACCCTATGATTTACGGGCTTTACCCCGGTTGGATGTGACACAATGTTGAGATGGATTTTGCACCTTGCCCGTAAGGAGTCTCTTTAACGCATACATGACTAGTGAGATGATGACAATGGAAGCATCACAGGCTAGTTATTCAATTTGAGTCTTGAGGTCCTCGTCCAGTCGCTGTTTACGGAAGGAGCGCGACATCTCGTAAACTTTGCACTGAAGTCAGTCACTCTGAGGGTAGACTTTGAATCTAGCCTGCTCATCCCTAAGTTTGAATCCAGTGTAAGAAAGACCATACAAGAAGACGTTAAGGGGTCCAACTTTGTAAGTCTGCGACAGGTCAGAGAAAAGAGCTTCTGCTTTCGATACGAGACCCGCTAAACTGCCTGCTTTCGGTTCTGAGGGACGACGCGGGAATTCATGGTAAGGCTGTTTCTGGCTTGTTCTTTTTCCTTTTCAATTCATCAGCGAGCTGTTGGATAGGCGGATTTATATGCTGTTGTCCCGGATGACGAACAAAGGAGCACAGCGAGACTGTTCAGTTTCAGCTGCAACGAAATTCTTCCCGAATGACATCTAACATTGAACATGTTTTCATTGTCTTCATCCAGGTGATTTCATCGCGTTCTTCTTGGACTGGGCTGGATCATACTGATTCGACGAGAAGGCACCTCATCGTTGTTCGCGTGCCTCTCCTCCACACCGCCCTCTTGGCCCTCGCTTTCGATCAGTATGGAACGTTTGCCAGAAGATCCATCTCTTTGCAAAGTCCCTACCACACCAATTTCGATCTTGTCGTCTCCTGAAAATGAAAATAGGAAGCAACCGCCGTGATGGCATAGAGACGACTCCATTGCACCTCAGTACCAAGACACCTCGTCAAGATCTTCCATCCTCACTCATCCGTGAAGCAGCGCTATTCCAACGTTCTTCAAAGCTGCTGTCTCTCTTCAGCCACCAGCCTTGCTGGTTATCACCTTTCTCCTCCGGCATTTCGAATTCGACGTCCCAGGGCAATAAGCGACGAGAAGACACTTGACCACCTTTCTCTCCCTTTTCCCTGCTGACCTCCTGGCCCTCGCTCGCGTTAAGGATTGAAACTGGGCCTGAAGAGCTGGATTCTAAGCCACGGCCTTGCCATAACATTTTCCATCGCCTCCCCATGCGCTCCTCATAATCTTTCTGGGGTTCATCACTCCGCCGCTCCCCACACCTTTCTCTCTCCGCTTCACGCTCTTCGCGTTCTCTCAAATCTCGAGCGGTAATTTCGCGCATCCATTTTCTCATCATTTTCTTGTACTCTGCCTTTTTTCTTCGTTTCATGTCAACTTGTGTTCTCAATAGAGGCTCACTTAGCAAAGCAAACACAGCCGCTTCCCTTTGGTGTTCGCCCACGTGAGATTGATACTGAGCAATAGAACCCATGGTTTGAGAGCAGAAGGGACAAGACGTATTTGTTTCCTCCTTCATCGGACTAGAACTGAGGCTGATCAAGGTATCTAGTTGACTCGGGGGTATCATGCCAGGATGCCGTTGACTCATGTGGGCAGCTGACGCGATCGCATTTGGGTAGGTCTCATTGCAGCCTAGTGGGCATTGATATGTTCTCAAGTGGTTGGCGAGCATGTGCTGCATCCAACGAGTCTCTTCCGAGTACTGCTGGATAGGAATTATGCAATCCCTGGAAACGCAAACATATGGTTGTAGATCACTCAGTACGTGATCCCTTTAATTTTTTGAGTTAGTCTAAATACGAAGTGCATGAATGAAAGCATTGAATTGCTATGCTATCTTACTTACATCCACTTATCTTGGTCACTGTGGCTGAGTATCAGCGTCATATTGCAATATGGGCACTGGAATTCATCTGATGTCGACTTGAGAAGCACACTCTCCACCTGGGCCACGATGCCCAGTAAGATATCGCGAGTCCCTTCGTACAAAGTGGATTCCTCGTCTGGACTTGTTATCCGCTTGAAATCGTTGATCAATGACTTTGAGATTGTCAGAGGGGTTGATTCGGCGGCTTTCTGATGTTTGCTACTTACGCCGGAGAGTTGCTCGTTGAGAGGTAGACTCGAATTTGTTGATGTTCGATCATAGGCTCTTTGTCTCAGTGTTTCTCGTCTTTGGAACACTGACTTGCCCAGGCGGTCGGCTAAAAACTCTTCGATTTTATCCCATGTCTCTTGAAAGAAATTGACATAAAGGCTATAGTCTTCTGGTTCTCGTCTCAGTTTTGCAGACATGATACGGTTGTGAGGAGCGGGGTCTCCGGTCGCGACACGGAGTCTTAACAAGCAATCGATCAGTCCACGGATTCCCGTCGCTATCTGTTGGAGTTCCGTTTGTGGTTCCGTCATAGAATCGCCCGAGGTGTTTTCTTGGTAGCTCAGCTTATCCCATGGGACTATCTGTCCAGTAAGGATCTTTTCTGCATCGCCTATTGACTCTTTTAGGCCGTTCAGTAATTTGAGGAGTTGGCGTTGAATATGCGGTGCGGTGCGCAGATGGTGGTCTAGATATCCTCCGTCCAACTCAGTGACATCGCGAGTGGTGAAGTCGGCTTGCCACGTCTTCAACCGGAATAGATCGCTTTTGAGACTCGGAAGTTGGGATGCGACAGAAGGTCCTCCGTTGTACGGTCGCCACATTCTGATTAGCTCTTCGAAAGAGATAATAACTTCGAAGGCGACATCTCCAAGGAATGGCGCCATGTTGAGACGTCAGCCTGGTGTGAGAAGAAGCGATGTTGCCATGTCTTTGGAGTCCTATGATGCTGGTTCAGTTTTGCCAGTATGGAATACGTCCCGGCCGAGGACGGCGATAAAGAGGCTGGCTAAGCTTCGTCGAATTAGTTTCTGAATGGGAACCGAACTGCATTGATATGTATCTGTTTCAAAAGCCAATGAACAACCTTGTACCTCAAAGATGTATTTACCGACGTGTAGAATGACGCTAGATGAGACGACGAAAGTAAGGCACGTATGAAGGACATGGGCGCTGTTGTTGTGGTCCACGTAGATGGTGGGAAACGCGGCGAGACGACTCGAGTCTATCTTGAAGGTCTCCTGCGATTGATTATCGGGAGTTTCCCCGCACCGACGAGAAAGCGCCGCGTCGGGCTGGCCTATGATAGTCGGGCGCTTATCTCCCCTCAATGTGCAAATAATGGAGAGGAGTCGCCTGATGTGCTGACATCTTCCGGATATGAATTTTAACGACTGAACATGAGCAGTTAGGCTATGGTGATATTTGAAGGTTTCTGGCCAGCATTGAACGATGTCCGGTATCGAGGTGGTGGGCGTGGTCCTTGGTACCATACCGCTGCTCATATCCGCCCTGGAACATTACCGACACGGCGCCTCAGCGATACGGATTTGGCGGAGGTATGACAGAGAACTCAAAAGCCTAATAACCGACCTAGAGAACGAAAGGATCAGGCTTCAAGATGTGAGTGAGAAGCTTCTCACTGGCATCGTTCCGGACTCTAAGGTCGATGACATGGTCAACGACCCATTTGGCCCCGCGTGGCATGAGGATGCCGTTCGTAAGATGATCGAAGCGAGGCTTTGGAACTTGAGGCCCTATCAGATCTTGCTAGAGAAGGTTGGAGAAATCAAGTTGGCTATCGAAGATATAGCAAAGTTAATCGATCTGCCGCTAAATGAAGAGGTAAGGACAAGTCTTGCACCCCAAGAGTATTTACGTGCTCATCCTGATTCAGCATCCATCATCGAACGGCGCACCTCTGGCTACAGCACTAAAACGCATCATGTTCGCTGTCGGAAAGTCCACGTACACGGGATCAATGACGATCATAAAGAACAATATCACCGACATTGAGTCGCTGATCGATCGAAGTATCGAAATGGCCCCTAAGAGAGAATCACGAGCGCGAGGCAGGACAATGCAGTTAGTTCACGAACTAGCAGGAAGCCTTCACCAAGCGCTATTATCCAGTTTTCCAGGCAATTGCTCGCATGAGGTATACATGCAAGTTATGCCGCAAACGCCAGGGAGAGTAGCTCGCCGGAGTGACGAGGAGATTCTGCAGAATATTGATGTTTATATGTCCATGAACTTCGGCATCGCTGACCAGGCTGGCGGCTTTCATCAAGGACCTATGTGGGAAGAGATCGTGATTCGCTACCATCAACTCAAAAAGCCCAGACGCTCAGCCGACACCAACAAACCAGTGGGTAATGACGTCCTTCAGGGCGCCCCGGACTCTGATTCGAAGATCACTATCGCTGCTCCAAACCCGATAGTCAACCTTTGCGAAGAAATACGCAAGCGACATATCCAAGGCGGAACCGGCTCTTATGGAGAAATCACAGACAAGACTTCGGAAAAACCCAGAGAATATCGTGTCTACCCTGGCAAATGCCTGCCCGGTCGTGATGCCTGGAGTGCTGTAGCTCTGCGGGAGGTTCTCGAGGACCCGAGCAAGTATTCCGGTTTACACGGGCAATACGTGGCAAAGAGGAAATTGGCTGCCTCTGTTTCTGTCGGCTTCCTACAACTACATCAGACGCACTGGCTACCGGATATGATTACAAGTCAAGATGTCTTATTCTTGAAGAAGGACTCTCTACTTCGCTATAGCGACACCTTTGTCATGGCCACCCTACCAAGTCTAGACGGAAGATTAGGGAAACAAGCGGCCCCCTTATTAGGTTGTCGGAACCCAGCTTTAGTTTCGCTCGGTATCCTCCTCGCAGAACTTGGGTGCGGGAAGACCATGGAGTCGATGCGAAATACCGACGAAAAGGCAATGCTCGGCGTGTCACGGCTGCTGTGCGATAGACTGACAGCGTATCGAGTTTTGCGGCACGAGCTTGGAGGTACAACTTACGCCAACGCGGTCAGATGTTGTATCGAGGAAGAATTCAACCGAGAACATCTGGACTTGACTGATCAGGATTTCCGGCAAGTGGTGTATGAACGAGTCGTGAGGCCGATGGAAGATGAGCAGTATGGATATGTATAATGAATTATCGTGTATCGAGCTCGTTAATGGGACCAACTGCCCTGAGGAATGTTATATACCTACATTGATATTTGCCTGGAGTAATATTCGTTCACGAGGTTCAGAAAACAAACCTGACAAGAGGGCATTCCCCAGTGATGATGCCTGCGATTACATGGCTAGCGAACAAGAAGAAACGAAAAGAACCCAGGAAACAGACTCAACCCTGAGCCATGATTTTCTAAGGCACTCATGTTGTAATGCTTCCTAGTCCCTTAGTGATGAGGTAGCTTAAGTAGGTTGGAGCTTCGTGGCTATGGACAAGAGGGGGTAGGTATCCCAGACATTGAGGTTTTTTGGTCCGTGCCAAACAAAGTAAAAGCTAAAATCGCGCGCACCTGTCAATGTTCAGCTTCACAGTCTCTCACTTCTCACACACTCAGAATAGCCACAATGACCTATCTTCAACTCCAATAACCCAGAACACCAAAACAGACATCATAAATACTCAGAAGGCAAAAGAATTGACCCCCACCCGATTTGAACGGATAACCTTTCGATCTGGAGTCGAACGCGCTACCGTTGCGCCAGAGGGCCAGATGCTGATTGTTGAAGATTTTCGGCAAAAATGCCGCAGATGAAGGGCCGTGGATAGACGACCTGCGGCTTCGGAATCGGGGGACTGCCCGTCTGCGGGGTTCTGCTCCACCTGAGGCATTGAACACCCCAGTTCGGCCACAACCTAAACCACCACGTGGGCGCAACAACTCGACGTCGACGACGATGAACGGGAATTCTTCAACAAACGGAGACTCTTGGGAGGGGCTGCCTACTTGTAGATTGAATCGATAACGATGCTGCCGACATATCCGTCTACTCCACAAGTTCGTCAGTAACACGGCGAGTTGTCAAAGCTCTTGCGAACCAGCCACCATATGTTTGCGTATGGCGTTTCCATTCAAGCGGCGTTCTTGAGCCAGACTTCAGCCCGAACAACTTGTGACAGCGGGTGATCGGCATTCCATCTCGATTTCGATTTAGTATTACAAGCGCTTATCCCGCTGCCCGTTGATTGTGATGTGCGATTTGGGCTCCAGCGATTTGAGTTGCTTGCATCGGAGCTCGATTACCGTCTTCGGCAGGCGGCAAGAAAACTGCCCTAGCACGACCTCCAAGCGACTCCAAAAATTCCAAGCCTCGGTCGCATGCACGGTCAGCAGCGTCCATCCTGGGCCTTGGGGTCGATGGCTTGTCAATTATGCTTTTGCTGGTTGGCGGGATTGCCCGTTCAATGTCCGAACCGACAACCTTCAACTTGGCAATGGCAGAATCATGAAACGAGCTGGATTTAGATTTCTTTAGCTGCCTCTTTCAGCGAGCAGCTTGAGCGTCGACGATCTACAGTATCTGTTGTGGACGTCGCCGCCAGCCGAGACTTGCGTATCTTTGAGGAACTGCTGTGTTATCGCAGACGTTCCCCATCAGTGTTACGCATGATTTCGAGGGCAGAACAGTGGGTAAAAGGTTTATGTATTACGGAGCCATCGTCAGAGAGCTTCAAGGGCCCTCGCTCCTCAGTAAGACTAAAGTATATGCATGAAGTCATCCACGAGGCCGGCCAAATAGCCTACCTCACAATTAAGTAGTAATCATCCCAGCCACCATCTCCCAGAGCTTTTCACCAATGCGCAAAACCTCGCACTGAGAAACCCTCTTACAAGACAGCCTTACCGAGGTTGTTGTTGAAGTTGGCATCCTTCATGGGCACGTTGGCGCTGCCAAAGTCGGTGTTGGTGAGCGCGGTGCGCGCGGCATCAGTGAGAGACTCCCACGCGATGAGGGGCTGCTGGCCGCCGACGTCGCTGGTGAAGATCATCTGGTGGTTGACGGGCCAGACGCTCTGGTAGCCGATACGGGGGCTGGTGCCGGTGTAGTCGATGCCCGAGGTCTTGGTGTCGTACTCGCCGTGCGCGGAGACGGCGACGCCGAGGACGGTGGCCGAGGTGGAGGCGGCGGACAGCCAGACGACGGCGTTCTCCCAGTCGTGGCGGTGGCCCAGGCCGGAGGAGGGTGAGTCCTTGGGCATGTAGTAGGAGTACATGATGGCGTAGGCGCCGTTGTAGGAGGCGCCGCGGGCGTAGACCTGGCCGGTGCTGGAGGAGCATCCCCCGTTTGAGGAGCCGGAGGTGGCGAGGCCGCCGCTGTGGATAACGGGTTAGAGATGGACTGAGTGAGGTGCTTGTTTAAGTGAGGTGAACATACCCAGTGTCACCAGCAGCGTTCACGGCGGGGAAGGGCACACAGCCGTTGACGACCTTCAAGTAAGGCTTGTACTTGAGATACAAGCTACCGACGGTGCCTGAGGGAACGGTCTCGGGGAAGCCAACGACGGCATCGTGAGCAATGACGGCACGGCGTTCGAGAGGAGCGGCAGTGACTGTGCCGGCAGCGGCAGCGAGCCATGCACCGAGTCGGAGGAGAGAAGGCGCCATCGTGAACCGAAGGTATGATTGGATATGAAGAGGTGGCGAAGGAGGTGTGAGATGAAGAGGTAGATAAGTAGTCTCTCAGATGAACCGGGAGATCGTCTCTAAATATGTGTATCCGATGTCTGAAACTGTCACGACTGCAGATGACGGCTGTGACGTGGGGAATCTGACTCGGCGGAGGGAAAGAAGACTAGCAAACTTGGATGTTGTGATAGACCAGGCCTTGTTCCTGCGTCCGATCAGCGTCGTCTTGCATCTTATAGCTCCTCCCCCGACTCTCGTCGTCTTCTCGGTCCTCTCACGACATGCCATTCATCCACGCGGGCCAGAGAGAGGGTGTCAGCAAGGGGCCACAGCAACCAGGGCGACACGAACCAATATCCCACAAAGCTCATCATCTCCGAGGCTACGGCGCCCCCCTCTGAATGTTAGATGGTTAATCATTCGAGCATCTGAGCTTGTCTACGACCTCTTGACCCCGCCCGTGGCATGGCATTGCGACGCAATTGGGCCATGTGAGGTCTGTAAGGACAAGGGACAAATGCCGCGTGCCGGTGCTAGCAGCCCGAAGCCCCCCTCACCAGCTTCATGTTCTACCGTTCTCTATAGTAGGACCCTTGAGAGGGAAAAACGGTCGATATCGTGGAGTTAAGGGAACCACTGCGGCCAGCTGCCCGTTGGGGGCCACAAAGGAGAAGGTGGTTGGAGAGAAACTGAAGGAATAGGTAGGGGTGGTCATGTAGCGTTGCAGGCCACACTTGAAGGTGCCGAGCTGATCCCTGTCACGGTTCCTGGATCTGGCATCTTGTCCGCCGCCAGTGGGAGACCATGTAACCTCGATAATCCCCTCCCAGTCACTTTCCACCCCCGCTCGAGACGTCAAGTGCCATCAATGCTTCTTGGGTTTTCTCGGGGACAAACGCTTTGGCGGTGACGGGAAATCCACGCCGACAATGATACTGAGTTGAATAGCTGTGGAGTAGAATGAGTCCACGTTTCTACCGCTGGAGAGAAACTCATTTCTTGGCTCGGCCGAGTGGGATGGATCGAGAAGAGTGGAAGATTTATTGATGACAATATCGATGACTTCGCATATCGTTCAATGACGACAATTGACGAATGGCATGAAAGTCGCTTAAACCCAGCCTGCTTGCCTCAGCCGCAACACGCGGGTAACGTTATGCGTCTTGCGGGGAAAGATTTCGCCACACTCTGCGAATGATCTCAACTGGTAACAACAAAGGGAAACCGGGTTGCATCTGGTCGAATGGTACGGAGTAGGGCCACGCTGAATGATTGACCGTTTTACAAGGGTTTCGACAGACGCTGGGGAAACCCACCGTGCCCGAATAAGGTCGTCGAACGAGTCACGAACGACTCGTGGCAGCGAGGGATATATGTCTACAGATCGTATAGGTGGAGCCGCACTGGTCGATGGCGGGTCGGTTGGGATATTTCTTCTCTTTTAAGCCTCAGACAAGCTTCAAGTTCCACATGGCAATTGAAGGCGACTGGAAGCTATCGGGGATATGAGGGGGACTGTAGGTTCTTTTGCTGAGGAGATGAGTTGGTCCGGTCCGGTGACTTATTAGATGTGGTCCAGGCGTCGTGTTGCCCAATATTCTGATCTACTCGAGTCATGGTCTTCGGGTCCTACCGAAACGGCGGGTTCTCGGGGGCCTTCCGATGGGTTTTGATGAGGGCGACGAAGCGTGGTGAGGCGAGAATGCCGTAACACAAAGCGTCTGCTAACCCGGATGGACCATCTTGAGGCTGAAGATATCTCGAGCCAAGACGAAAGGAGAAGGACAACAGCTGACCAGGAAAACTTTCAAAGACCTCGTGTTCAGATCGTGAGTCAAGACCGACATGACTGTATGTATAGTATATTACACATCTAGATCTAACGAGAAACAGAGATAGAGAGAGGAATTGAGATGGGTATCACAAAGCTTTCCGAACATCGTAACAACTGTACGTGATAAATAATCGCCCTCCATAATACAAGTCAAGAGCAATTCGCCCTTTGGGGCTTTGTAACCCGGATCAAACAACCAGCCCAAGTTCGCTTTTCTTTTGAGTAACCATGAAACACATCAAGAAAGACATCACAAACATCGCATGCATCAACTAAAGTCCCACGATTCTCCCCACAACTCGTTCAAGTTCAATCCCAGTGCTTCAAGATTAAAGTCGGGATTGTATGACTGCGCCTTTGCCAACACACTGTCAGCGACGAGTGCTGGGAGTGCTGGGGAGAAGTCGTGGAGACTCACCTGCGGATCAATGGATGGTGGCATCCACGGCAGGGGTTGAGGCAGGAGCCCGTCCATCGCGTTCTGCGACGACGGGTAGCCCTGGAAGGAGAAGGGCGTCACCGACTGAGGAGGACGAGTTAGCCACTGTTCGGTTCTGAACGACGAAAACGACAACGGATGGGCGCGGTTGCTTACTTTTGGTCTCTCGGGAACTTCCAGCCCGGGAATCTTGGACAGCTCTGATGGCTGGCTCGATACCGGAGGTTCCTGATTCGCCAACAGCTTGTAGTGCAGGTTGACGAAACGTTCCGCAGACGATGCTTTGGCTTGTTCGGTGGTCTTTGTACCCAGGTGGGCTTCGAGAAGGCCGAGTGCCGAGCACATGATGGAGTAACCCCAGGGCTCGTTGTTGCCACAGCGGAGGATCCTGTCTTCCTTCATGTGGAGGCACTTCTCGAGGAGTTTGACGGTGTGTTGCGAGTTGATCATGATCATGTTTGTCGAGCCACGCGGCTGCAGCATAGTAACGCTGCAGAGGTTGACGGCCGTGGTCAGCGCGTCCTCGCGGAGGAAGTTGAGGCTGCGAATACCCTGCTCGTAGAGCTTGTCGTGGAGCAGGACAATGTCTCGGGCGGCGTTGTAGTAGATGATCTCGGAGTACTGGTACTTGGCGTTGGATTTGCGAAGCTTCAGGAAAGGTTGGTGGAGGGGAACGATGTACTGGCGGAGTTGGATGTGGAGCAGAGTGTAGGCAAGAAGAGGTCTCTTGCCGCCGTGTGTGTTGTTGCTGTTGTGCTCCCAGGAGGGAAGGGAGTCGATTTCGTGCGTGATGTCGTTGGTGTAACGGATGACTTGGTCATAGTCCAGGTCTCCAGGCGGGCCGCAAAGGAGGCGGCTCAACTCCATGCGCAGCGGCAGACTCTGGCGGGCCAGATTCTGGTAGGAGGAGAAAGTGTACTCCTTGCCGTGCTTGGAAGGCGGGAGCTGCGTCGTGTCTTCGTCAAAGTCCTCGTCGTCCAAATTTCTTGGTGGCTGCACATCGTAGTGTAACTGGCTCACAAGCGTGGGCAGTCCGTGATCGAAAGAGGCTTGCATGTCAAACTCTTGCACTGTCGCCCAGATCCTCCGTCTCATCTCCTGGTTGTAGACTGAAATCTTGCTGGCCCCCATGATGCCGGGTTCCCGGTGCAGTCCGACGGAGATGCCGTCCTGGATAAGAGCGCCGGAGTTCGTCCAGAAGCGCTTCTTCTTCACGGTGTTGACCCGCTTGGCGAGATACAGGAGGCAAGCAATCTGGTAGTGGATGAGCTTTCGGTGCTTCACACTCTGGTGATCTTGCCAATTTTCAACGGCCTTGATCCACTTTTCAGCGGCATTCTGGGCGTTGGAAATCATTCCAGTGAACCTCAAAGATTCGTGGGTGTGGATGCAGTTTGCTACTGCGCAGATGGAAAGGACGAGAGCGGTAAGTGCTGCGTAGCGGGATTCGGTTGGGTTCTCCCAGAACTCTGAGTACTCTCTGCGGAAGGTGGGAATGTGAATGATGCGGTGCATTTGCTCGAATTGGTCAATGTAGACCTCGAGCAAAGCATCGCAGTGCTCCTTTGGTGGCAGAAGAGCCTCAAGCTGGGCGTCAGGCTGAAGGTAGAACTTGTCTCTGTCATCCTTGCGCTTCTTGCGGTCTTTCCGGTCATGAGCCTTCACGGGCTTGAGCCACTCATCTGCTGTCTCCTTCATGAAGGGGCACAGACCAGTCAACTGTAATGCAGTCAGATGAGAATTCTTCATTAGGATGAAAAAGGGCTCATATGAGCGAGAGAGACCTACCTCGATGAAAGCCATTGTGGCGTTGTGAGGACCAAAATACCGCGTTCGGAATTCCTTGCCCCTGAAAAAGCGGAGCTCTGACTTGTCCCCATCACCATACTGATGCCAGCATGACTGAAGCTCTGAGTTGTTTGCGCAAGGGTCGGCTGGTGCTTCATTGGTCTCATCCTTTTGAGTGAGTGGCGAGTTGGTGCCGGCAATTGTGCTTCCATCGAATGAGGACATGGCCTGTCGTGTGAGCTGAGTCTTGAGCTGAGCGACCTCGAGCTCGAGGCGGCGAATGCGGTCGTGATCCTTGGCCGCCTCGCGGATAAGAGAAACATCGGCTTCCTTGCCGGGAACAGCCAGCTCGCCATTCCTCCGTGAGTCGAGCTGGGCAAAGGCAGGCGGAACGCCAGAGCTGGCGTTCAACACAGCACCCGACTTGGTCTCATACGTGCAGCGATCCGGCGTGCCGCTCTTCAGGCACCGTTGGCACGGGTAGCCTCTGTCACAAGACAGCTTCCTCCGGCGACACTCCAGACAGCTTAGACGCACTCGTTGGCGCTTGCGGGGGTGCTGTGAGTTCTCATCGTCTTCGCGTGAGTTAGCGGGAGACAGACTCCCACCGTCATCCACTGAAGGAGACATTGTATCGTTGGCTGAATTCATGGTGTTGATGCGGCTCAATCTTGTAGCGCGGGAGGCGAAAATGATCAAAAACGAAGGGAAAATGTACCGCGCGTGAGACACAGGCCACGGCCACGGTTATATCAATCAGTACCGAGTTACAAATGGATTAGCCTCCGGTCCGGAGTGGGCACATTCTACCCGCCGCTCGCTGTCAAGATGTGCTCGAAATCCAAGGGAAGAAACTTCCCCCTGTCAGTCAGCGAACGCTACCGCCGAGCGAGCGTCGTCAGTGTCTTAACAGTTTTTGCATGGGAATTGTATAGGACGATGTTAAGCCTTGGCAGGATAGCTTACATAAGGCCGACAATTCCGAGCACCGAGGTGCTAGAACCGAGCCCCTCCGAGTGATGCTTTCCACTTTTATGGCAGTCAGATGTGGGGCATCTGATAAGATTAGATCGGCCCTTCCCCTCTCAAAGGTCCCCATTCTTGACTCACACGACAGGGATTAAGATCAGATAAAAATTTTGTTCACTAGCACCCACCTCAGCTGCAACCCACAAGCCGACCGAACATGGGGATGAGCCGACGCAAGACGCGTTGTTCCCACCATCTTTACCTAAAATGAACAAGGCCTTCATCTTCCATCATCCACGCAGATGTTCACGGCGATCCACGATCACGAGAATTCCCCCGACCGTCCCTCTCTTTCTCTCTGCCTGCTGGCCCTACTTTTACAAGTTCGTTCACCACGACAGACAGCAGCAAGACACGACCTTGACGCAGCAAAAGACGCGACGAAAATGCGGCTTGGCTAGGCTCAGCAAAGTCAATCTGTACTTGACGATCGATGTCTCGTGACACACACCATTGAGCGGTAAAGGGGGCCGTCAATGCCACGCGAGTCACCGTTGCATCCTCCCAAAAAATGCCTCTAATGTCGTCAGAACGTTTCCAGGAATACCTGCTCTATCCGTACTGGCGGACCATGCAGAAATCAGGGCTGTGCCACACCGACTGCCACTAGTCCTGCCGACGAGCCCGGTCTTCGCGATGGGCGTTCTCCATCAATGGATCTTTTTTGTCATTCAATCCCTCGGGAATGCCTTGGCGCCAACCTCTTTCATCAGGTCGAAATATCCGGTTCAAGGTTGTCTGCACTGTGCACTGCAAGCCTGCATCACAACGAGGGATATTCGAACCTGAAGAAGACAGACTCTGGACGTGAATGGGGGAGACGACGAACGAGATCGACAGGTCACAAAACACTAAATCTGTCAAACATGACAACTTGACAAGCATGGAAGTTGCTGGCAACAACACATCTCAACGGGGAAAGTGTCAAACAGTGGTCTCCCCAGCTCCAACGGACAACGTTGTTGTCGGGTCCCGAATCCCGAACCCTTCCATCCATTCTGGCCATTCTGGTGGGATGTCCCCAATTCTGAACTTTTGAGGATTCTTTCCTGTCCAAGACATGGGACTGGGGCCAGCCATGCGGGCCAGTCGTTAATCACTTGTGGAGAAAAGTCTTCCCAGCTGCAACGAGTCGAGGCCATTCACGTTCCCTTGCAGATTGGGGACCCCATCCGCTCCAGTCGACACGAACGGACACCCCACACCAAAAGGCCCAGAAACCTTTTTGCAGACCTGCGGACTCTGCACTACATCGCGCGATCGTCCACGCAGCGGCGGCTACGCAACCGCAACCTTCAATCCTCGCGGCGATTTTTCTTCAACCCACAAGTATTTTCTTATCAGATCAAGACATCCCTGTCACCACGGATCATCGCTCCGAGATCGGTGCATGGGCCGACGTGAGC
Source organism: Colletotrichum costaricense (assembly GCF_030867565.1). Classification (NCBI taxonomy): domain Eukaryota; kingdom Fungi; phylum Ascomycota; class Sordariomycetes; order Glomerellales; family Glomerellaceae; genus Colletotrichum; species Colletotrichum costaricense. Next base: position 1,259,692 of record NW_026848232.1, on the reverse strand, counting down.
TAATGTGCCACATGGAGGCGTTCAAGCGTTTCAAGGAGATCGACGTCAAACACTGCACAGAATGCTTGCTTAACTGCGCGACACACAGCCGCCATGGCCCCGGTGTATTGTAGCACGCTGAGACGTGAACCGGGGCGGATGCGAGCCCGTGGCGATTGTTTAGTTTCTTCTGCTTCTCGTCACGAAGAGTCGTGGCTTTTTCGCAAAATAAACCACCCGATCGTTGGGATTTCTTTCTTTGAGGTTGCCGATTGATGATTGCGATGCAGTAACGGTGTTTGGCGGACTTTGTACGATGCTTCTCTCTTTCTTTACTCTGACCGGATTGCTGGCGATCGTCGGAGCCTTTCACATCCCTGGCAGGGGCTTCGATCGGTTTATTTCCATCTGGCTGGAAAACCAGGCGCGTCTGCCCACATCCCTTGATGGCCTACCCCATTCGCTAACGTTGGTTACTCGACAGGATTTCGCCAAAGTCGTTAAAGATTCCCACATTGCTGATCTCAAGAAGGACGGGATTTTGCTCACCAATTACTACGCGCATACCCACCCCAGTCAGGCCAACTACATTGCAGCTCTTGCTGGAGACTACTTTGGCCTGAACCATGACGAACCGGTCCGACTGCCGTTAAACATATCAACCATCGTGGACCTTCTCGACTGGAGGGGTTTGTCATGGAAGGCGTACATGGAAGACATCCCTGGTCCAGGTTACTTGGCTGCTGCCAGCGACGGCCAAACGGGTGATGGAAAGTGGGACTATGTACGGAAACACAAGTTGGTTTGCCCAGGGTCCTGCTGGATCCGCCGATGCTAATATCGTATCAGCCCCTTCGTGTCATTTGACTCCATCAACCTGAACGGATCCCGCCTGCTCAATATCGAAGGGTTTGACGACTTCAAGACCGACTTCGAGAAGAAGAAGGTGCCTCAATGGGTATTCATGTCTCCCAACCAAATGAACGATGGCCACAATACGTCTCTGGAGTATGCCACAAAATGGGCACAGGATTTCCTGAAGCCAATGTTAGCCCCGGGCGCCTTCAAAGAGCGCACGCTCATCCAACTCACCTACGACGAGTCTGACGATCACGGAAAACCAAACAAGATTGCGTCACTACTCTTGGGCAGCGCACTCCCCCAAGACAGGAGAGGGACGGAAGACAAGACCTTCTATACACACTACTCAATGTTATCAACAGTCCAGTTCAACTGGGAGACGCCAAATCTGGGCCGGTACGACGTTGGGGCCAATATCTTTCAGTTCGTGCAAGACCTCGGTAGCAGAGTGCTTGTACCGAACAAAGATCCACCCAATATGGCCTCCGTGAACAATTCGGAATCGTACTTTGGACCACTTAATGGGGATGCGAGCAAGTTCCGTCCCTACCCACCCCCGAATCTTGCTCTCAATGGCTCCAGTGGACTTCCAATTCTGGAGCACACTCGTCTACAATGGGTCTTCCACAACCAGCCGACTCCATACGACGGGAATGGTACTCTTTACGATGCCAATTCCCAACCTCAGTACATCCCGCAAGCCGTCCAATAAACTTGGTCGGATGCCAGGCCGAAGCTCATCCCACGGGCTCGCATATGGGATTGTCCAAGGAACGGCCGCAATATCATATGGGACGCACGCAAGGTTGAGACGTCTTGCCTGATTCGAAAGAATTCGAGTCCGTCATCTTCCACCCCCATGGGCGCTACCAACCAGATTAACGTTGCGAGAAAACGATCTTTCGATCCACGTTGATACAGCTCGATATCTCGAACATAAACGCACGATGTGCTCTGCGATTTGAGCTACTCGGCCATCTGATAATGACAGACGTTCCCAGCTTATCATAAAGATGCTGGACGATCTCCCGAGGTCCATTAAAGAATCTTTGCGCGGGATACCCCAGACGGTCAGCGGATGGCTATTTTAGAGCAAGCCACCGGATGGTCCTCAAGCATAAAGTGCGGGAGTCGACACCGATGAAATCAATGAAGTCGATGTCTGGGATGCACTTGGTGCATGTGGTACTCTCCAGAGATACCGAGCTGGCAGTCGGCGCTCTAGTGTCCCGGGTCGATGATGATGATGGGGAAGCAGATTTTGATTGTCGACAACTCAGAGTTTGGAAATGCTAGTCCGTTTGCGTCACGCCTTTCGGAGGCTGGTTGGCCGACGGTAGGCTTGAGACATCTTTCAAGCTTGGGAATGTGATTGTTTGGAACACCTCGACAGCCTCCGCCACAGTCCTGCTTTTCGGCGGTCCCATATTGCCCACGTTATACCATTTTGCCCATGTTACACAGCCGGGCTTGTCGCCAACGGCGTCATGGCCTGCGCCTCGCGGCATTTGAGCAGCAAATTTCAACGGCGAGACGAAAGGATGGCGGGCATATGTAGTCGCAATCAATCTATTCCATTTTACTATCGATCCAGATCGATCTGGCTTGTCGCCTTGCCTGAAGCGCGAGAAGAAGGCATTTCATTGTAGTCCGTACCTGCTCAGATGCCAGCTCGAAAGACCCGTCAGCGAACTGTGTCGACGGACCAGCCTCCGGAAGATGCGGAACGTCCGGCAAAGAGAATGTCTTGATCTCGCGGTCCGTCTTAAGATGGACTAAGAGCTGGTCAATCCGTAGCAATTTCGGTAGACGGGAGATGCACACTACCCGCAGCATCGCCCTTCTCATGAGTCGTCTATAATCCTGAGACGATCGATGGAGACATGGTCAGAGAACAACGGGAAGCGGGAATTGATTCGGCACAGAAGCGGAATCGGAACGGATGGACTCGCAAGAAGTGAGCCAATGGGAAAAGCTCCCGTGTCTTCATATGACTCAAGGTTATTTGAAGCGTCAAAACAGTAGCCTGATTTAGATGGATTCCTCATCTAGAAGATGCTTCTGAATCGTGGTAGTTCTTCTAGACGCAGGCCGAGCACAAGACTACCATCGTGAACTATGTTGACGTGCTCATTCAATCGTGCCTACTTTCTTAACATCCAAACTGATTCAGTCTGCCCAATCGCGCCGACTCGCCCACCCATGCCAACAAAGTTCTACGCCAGCCACCCGCTGAGCCATCAATGATGCGACTTGCAGAGCATAATACCATCTTAGCGTTCTCCAGGTAGAGCCGTCCTCGCGCTTGCGTACTAGCGCCAGGAGTTGGAGGGAGCGGCGCATCACTAACAACACGAGGGAATCTAGTCCCTGATCCGTCGTGGAATGTCTATGGAATGAATATGCCGGGTTTTACGCACGAAATTTTACTTCCCTCCATATTGTTGAAGGCCGATTCTTGCGCCCGGTGGCTGCCATTGAGCCACCGCCAGACACGCCCAAATCCCCCGCTCTCGAAGCATTTCGACGTCACCACGGGAAACCCTCAAGGTGGTAGTCTAGTTTGAACCGTATGCTACGAGAAGTGCCGGGCCTGCAGATCCCCCGCAGGCAGAGAGACATGCATGTAGCCGTGGGGCGTGGATGCCGACACAGTTCTGGGAGAGACATTTCCTCCCCTCATCAAGAGATAGTTGACGATCACGCGTCGGCACAACCGAAGCACAAAAAGAAGCGTTACCCGCAACGGGCATGCTGCTATTTGACTTGCTGACGGGCACTTTTGGCACGTTGGAAGCCGTCTCTGTACCACTGTTTCGTATCCAGCTTGCCATCGTGTAACAAAAGCCTCCCGTTGGACTCAAGAAGGGAAGCCAATTACCCAATATACCAACTATTGGCGGGTGCCGCCTGAACATCCCGACAGACTGCGCGATGCTCGATCATATGTCAGTGCCGTGTCCACTCTTGCGCTAGCAATTTCGCCTGGCGTTGCGCTGGTCTCTGGTTCTCCCGTGCTAGATGCATCTGAAAGTCTGAGAATGATGGCCGATGCCAGTCTGCCTGGCTTGGCCCTGGGATCTCCTTTGGCCGAGACTCTTGTATCCCTGCATGGATCGACGCTGCATTTTGATTACATACACCATCCCGAGGCACGGACATACACTCAAGGAAGGCCTTCTCAAATGCCGCGATTGTTCATCCTTTGTTCCTTCGGGTGGGGAGGCACGGGAGGGCATTGCACAAAGAAGTTTAGGAAGCTTTTCGCAAGTGGGAGTGGGGATATAGGTAAGGCTCATGATTCGAGGCACCGCGTTTTCTTCTCTAGCCTCATGGTGTTGTCCGTGTTGTGCTGAGGTTTCTCCGCAAATTCGATGAAACTCAGCAAGCCTGCCGTGCAAAAAGGCAAACATGATCAGTACAGCCACAGAGCACAATGGCTTGGGCTCTCTTCAGGTCGGCGAGCATCATTACTTTTTGTAGTGGCTTTTAGAGAGACAGGGGGGAGGGGTAGTCTCATCCCACCGGCTGGCTTTTCATCTTTGCGGCAAGCTCATGTTCCTGATCCTGCTCCTCCACGGCAAGACCATGATGGCGATGGGTGGAAAGCCCCCGAGAGTCCCAGAGGAGCATTCCTGACCTCCGGTACCACGGGACCTGCACAAAACCGTCGCGCCCGGAACAACCTCAAGCAAATCACCACCAAACGCATGGACGCAGGACCCATTGCCACGAGGTCCGATTGTCTCTCCCGTCGATCCCTGGCTCCGCAACCACAGACTGGGCTCATCGACCAGTTACACCCGCACGAAAAAGGGTATCACAGACTTTTCCCTGAAGGTTCGACGGGAAGAGACCCCTGATCCATGACACAGCTGCATCTTTCCAGTTCCTCCATGCGCGTGTGAAGGCTTCATCTGCGTAAGGATGCTGGGGGGTTCTTAGAATGGGTTGTTGGAGAACGGCTTCGCGGAGCCAAGTAAAGTAGGCTGGCTATCTATGTACTGGTTTTGTTATTGACTCTCGAACCCGTTACCCGTACCCTCCTCCCCGGCCGGACTGTCTTGGTTTACCTAGATGGGCTTACTTCACTAGGAGTTAATAGGCCAGGAACTAATCAGCACACTAAGACCGGATGTGCCCAACTAACCTTAGAGTTTGCCCTTGTCATTGGCTTTTTTTTCCCGGCAGCTTCCCCTGAAGTGGTGCCTGCTCGGACGGCAGCCCATGCATCCGCTGCCTTATATCGTAGATGTCCTTCCCACGTTGGCCGGCCGGCAATCGTCCTAGTTGATATGACAAACGTCTGTGGTTGTCCGTCAAACCATTTGAGGCAGATTCGTCCTGGTCACGACGATCACTTTTCTGTCTCTTTCCGTCTTTCCCTTCTCTACCGCCCTCTCGGACACCATCACCAGCATCATTCGCCATGAGACATTCATTACTGCTCGGCGTCGCAGTCGCCTTCCTTGGTGCTGTGCAAGGTTCTCTGTTGGAGTTCGCGGCCAAGTTGCCCCCATGTGGGGTGGGTTTTCCCCCTTCCATTGCTCAGATTTATGAGACCTGGCTGACATCATTCCCATCATCTAGCTGGAGTGTACACTCGAAAAGTTACCACTATCGGCGTGTAAGGTTGCGACAAACGATACTTGCATATGCAGTGATTACGACCTGCGGATGAGCATGCAAACATGTCTCGTCCAGCGGTGCAAGAAGCTAGAAGCCATAGGTAAGGCTTTCCTATCAACTAATCACAGATGCAGAAGATGAACTGACAGCGAACACAGACGTTGCAAGGATAGAAGCTGAAGCATGCCAACGTCCGGTTCGTGAGCGAAAGGTGGACATCATGGTACCACTCATCCTTCAGATTACCGGGATACTGGTGGTCCCGTTACGGTTATACGCGAGGTGGACGACGATGCATCGATTCGAGGCCGACGACTGGATCATGATGTTTTGCGGCGTACGTTGCATCGATCATGAATATTGAGTGGGCATATTCTGACAGACTATAGGCTATGTTTGTCGTTTTTGTCGTCGTCGGACAGCTTGGTAAGTCTAGCATTTGTTCGATCCTATGGTCCTTACTAACAGCCACACAGCCGGTCACGTTGCCTTTGGAGAAGACGTCTGGATGGTCGAGCCAGATGAACTCACCCTAGGATTAAAGGTTAGAGGGAAAATCACATACGAATGATACATCAGATACTAACCTTTGCAGCTCTTCTTCATCGACGAAAGCATGTACCTCGCCTGCCTAGGCCTAACCAAGATCTCAGTACTCTTCTTCTACCTCAGGATCTTTCCGAACAAGTCCTTCCGATGGGCAACGTACGCGACCATGACATTCATCATAATATCGACCACGGTGATTCTCTTCATGCAGATCTTCCAGTGCATCCCCTTGGATTTCAACTGGGTTGGCTGGAAAGGAGATTACGGTCCGCACCACTGTCTGAACATCAACACACTAGTTTTTGTGGCTGCCGGGCTGAGCATCAGCCACGACCTCATTATTCTCGCCTTGCCTCTTCCGCTGCTGTGGCACCTCAACACTTCGAAGCGCTCCAAGATAGGCATCCTGTTCATGTTCAGTCTCGGCATCTTCGTCCTCATCACCTCATGCATCCGGCTCCGCTACATCGTCTCGTTTACGCAATCACTCAACCCGACGTGGGACTTCACGGACCCCCTCATCTGGTCCGGTCTCGAGGCTTCCGTCTCCATGATTGTCGTGTGTCTCCCCGCGCTCCGGATTTTGCTGAAGCGCGGCTGGCCCAAGCTGTTCAGCACGATTGGCACCGCGGGGCCCCACTCGGCGCCGAAGAAAAGTTCCAACACGTCATCTCGGAAGGCGTACGCCATGAAGGCGGCCGAAGATGGCGATGGAGACGGAGAAGGAAACTACAACGCGATGAACGAAAGGGACGAAGAGGTCGCCGACGCAGAGTACGCCGCGAGCGAAGCGAGGGCCGCGAGGAGGATGGCTGAGAAGAGGAGCAAGTTCTTCTCGTTTCGGTCGACGACCGTGGAACCGAACGAGAGCGAGATCGAGCTGGAGTTGGGCGACAAGATGCGGGGCGAGGTCAGGACGCAGATCAGGTGCCATGATGGGGAGTCTGCTTCGAGGGGGAGCTCTATTGAATCTGGGATTCATGTGAGGACGACGACAACTATCCACGACGCGAATGGGAAGACATTCTGAGACGTCAGATGGGATGGACGATTACGCATACACGAGCAGGTCTAGGGGATTCGATTTTTTTGCATTGTTTTCGCTCTGAAAACTACAGTACTTAGGAGACGGATGATACCATTGCATCGCAAGGCGTTGGATTTACTCAAGGGGGATTCTCTACAGGAAAACATGTATGGATATAGTGAAAAAGTAATATCATGTTTAACTATCAGTATACCTGAATGGCTTCTAAGACGAGCAGATTTTGATCGATTGTAACAAGATAGATGTCTTAAGGGCAACAAAATAAGGTGTATCGAGCGAAGACCGACTCGAATCCGACGATCAGACGACGATTTACTTGCCAAGAAAGGCGTTCGTTCATCCGGGGTCTCCCATAGTCCACAACTAGGGCTTGTTTCATCATTTCAACGTCTCTCTGAACACCGCGTGGGCCGCTGACAAGGATGAATCTGGTGTAAAGTACGTGTACATAAAATAGCTCATAACGTGCCCGAAGATTCTCGTCCCAATAATGGCCTGATTCCATCAAGGTTTCGTAAGAGGGGATGGGGATTGGTCGATAAGTTAGGGAATGATCCGGCTCCGCGTGCGATTTTTGGCCGTTCGGCGGAGTGACTTATGATCGGGGGGAGAAGGCGGGGAGAAAGATGCAGAGAAGAAGTTTGTTTGTCATTGCCGTTGAACAAGCATGTTTTCTGCGTCTCATATGTCCCGTCATATGAGACGCCAGAGGTATCTTGAAGGGCTCGGCTTGGAGGGATGGGGTGGTGTGTCGTTGGGGAGCCCAGCTTATCTTACGGCACTGCAGACTGATCGTTGCGTAGTAACAGAGCAATTCTTGGTTTGAGAGCAGCTGCACGATGATCACTGCAACATCACGAATTGACGGGTCAACCGCTGAGATGAGCAAGTTTGGCTCAGCTTTGTGGCACCTTTGTGACCATCTCTTCCCATGTTAGTCGGATACTTGGTGACTTTCCCTAGATTCGACAATGAAGTGATGTGAGTATAATGTTCATGATCTACGCAGATAGATGATCCGTAATGTCAATCAGAAAAGGGAGTGAGAGATTGACCCCCTCACCTCGGGCCAACGCCGTTGCAATAATCCCAACGACTGTGAACGTTCTATTCTCAAGTCTCCACTGTTCGATTTGAATTAGGGCGAATCATCGGTAGTCTTGATGAACTGAGGCTATTGAATGATCTTCGGTCCAGGAAAACACATTTTGGTTGCGTGCAGGCGTGGACCGACTTTTTGTTGAGCCCCTCGGTCACAAGTATCTAATTGAGAGTATGGCTCGACAGTTGAGGATAAGGTACCCTAGTCACATCGTTGGTATGGTAGTGACGGGTTGAGGCACCTTCTGATACTAGAAAGATCCCATAGTGATCATGCTAAGCCGCGGTCCCTCTTGATACCCCATTGATGTGCACGACAGAGCTCATAGAGTACGTTCAAGATGGGTGTTGCTACAGATCGCTTGTGTGCTTCTCGGCAGATTTCACCAAGGATATTTTCGTGCTCAATCAGGTTTCCCTGGAGAGTATCAGTGAATACAGCCGTACCAAGTCAAGCTCATGGGTGGAGGGGAAAGTGGAGGAGTCATACCTTATCAAAATCAACTTGCATGCTGGGTTCGATATTCTCATCGATTGGATTCATCTCTATAGCCTGTGTCATGGCACTTGACGGGATATTGTGGCCTGTAGCAGCAGCTACTGCGATTACTTCTTTCATGGCCGGTACGACCAAAGAGTTCATGGAAGCATCCGCCGTCCGTAGCTGGCTAGCGTTCACCCTCGTTAAAGCACAGATGGGGTTGAACGAAGCATTGTAGACGAGTTTGATCCACCGGTCGGAATCGACGTCTGGCTTATAGAGGCATGTCGTCTGACCTCCGGCACTATACATCTCAATGAAGCGTCTGGCGGCGTGTTGCTGTTCTTCCAGGTCGATGTTGGGGTTGCGAAAAGCGCCGATGTGGAGGAGATCGGGCTGCTTCTGTTCGACGACGCCTGGTAAATGCTCGTGCGCGTCGATGCGGCTTACTCCAGAGAGAACAATGGTTGTAGGGAAGCGACTGAAGAAGGGTAGTTGAATATTGATGCCGTTTTGGATGAGTACGATGACCGTCCGGCCTGGAACGACGGCTGGAGCGATGATGTCTGGCAGGCTTGGACCGGCGTCTGGGACGTTCTTGGTGCAGCAAACGACGTAGTCAAAAACGCTATCAGAGCCCGAGTTTGTTGATGCCGGGACGCTTTTCAAGACTAAGGGGACCGCGACTACCATGAGCGACATGGTGAGAAGAAAACCAGGTTAGTGGAACTGACCTTCGGTAGGCCGCCAACCTTCTTTGTCGCCGTGTTCGCAAGACTTCATTGTAAATCCATTGCGCTTCACGACATCGAAGTTGGAGCGGAGGACTGCGGAGACCCGAGCCAATCCTCCGGCTTCGAGGTTGAGAGCGGCGATTGTGCCGATGCCTCCACACCCGACAAGGAGGACGCGCGCTTTGTCGGATGTCATCTTGAAGACCGTGATCCTGCATGTGCCTGAAGGCTGTTCCAAAGTTTCTTGAGAAGAATCTGTGAATGAATCATTCTCCTGGGCGACCGCCAGGCAATATCATCCCTGGCAGCAACGGCACATTCGAACGGGGCTAGATCCGGGGCTGGACCGGCTTTTGGCTGACTGTTACCCCGCACCCCACCATATAGACCCACAATCAGGCCCGGACCGGCTCCAAGCCGCTCGGCGGCTTCATCAGAGGCGCATGGGCTTCTTCTGCATATCACTTCTCTCGTGACGGCAGTATGATCTTAGAAAGACATGCAGCCTGCTATGCTATGTACTATCGTTTCTTCATACTCGATCGAACACCTCCGCCATCGTGAAGCCTGCGATGCGATATACTATTGGCCGCAAGTGCAATCTTCCAAGGACCCAGGGGCTTTTCAGGCTATGTGACGACTATATTCATCACGAGTCGCCGTTGTTACTCTGATGCGAGTCCGGATCATTGCCTCTCAGCCTCTACTTGAGACAGTGATACCTTTCCGAGCGGTGAAGCCGGTGACGTGGCCCACAAACTCGGAACACCATGCTTTCTTGAGGTTCCGAGAGCGAGGCACAAAATCAGTGTTCGTGTCTGAGTGCTGTTCTGAAACCTATGAACGTGTTCAGTCCATTCCAGCGCCCCTGTCGTCGGCCATCCCACAAGACCAGATAGTTTGACAGCTGTCAGGGCGACGGCACCACTTCCTTCTCTTTCTCTCGGTTCCAAGTTATCGGTCCAAACTTGACGTTGCATTGGGTCATCGCTGCTTCTTCAAAAGAAGAAAATCCTGAAGCCCAAGTCCGTGGGGGACCATGCACATTTACAGCTGACGCAAGGCGTAGAAGTGAACACCGAACCACATCTGCAAAGGACAAGGATCGCACAGACCATTTGCCGCAATTTTGTTGGTTCCTGGCCGTTGGTTTCAATGTTTCTTCTTCCAACTCAACGACCAACCTCACAGGCCCCTTTTCCTAACACCTACGGTTATTCCCCCCGAGTCTCCCGCACTCACCCCAATTCTCTCGACCGGAGCATTTCGATTTCGATTTCTAAGCTTCCTTGCAAACCTAGTGTGCGGTCTAGAATCCAGGAACCCAGGAACCCGCAGAGGAACAAACCTTGGCCCATCGCAGCAATACCAATAAGCGCATCTACTCATCGGAACTCTCTTTTGAACCGCACGCCAAGTCCGTCTCCCACTTACCGGCACCCAATCAGGAATTCGAAGCAATGGCACGCCAGGGCAATGTAAAAACGGCCTCCTCAGGCTCGGCCGCGGCGATGGGCTCATCCTCCACGGATCCCACGTCCGCACCCTCCCCGCGCGACCGCATTATGACGCACATGAACCGCGACCACCAGCGCGAGCTCTCCCTTTACCTGCGCCACTACGCTGGCCTCAGCCGCTCCGCCGCCTCGTCGCCGTGGCTCAAGGACTGCACCTTCGAAGGCATGACCATCGCGGCTGGCGGGCTCGGCGGCAAGGAGTTCTTCATCGAATTCAAGCCGGCCCTCACGGCGTGGGAGGACGTGCGGCCCGCCGTCGTGGAGATGGCGCGCGCGTCGCAGCAGGCGCTGGGGTACAGCGACATCACCGTCGGGCACTTTGCGCCGCCGCAGGGCTTTGACGTGGTTGTGTTTGGGGCCGTTGCGTTCTACTTTGTCTGCTGGCTCACGCTTGGGTTTGTGCTGCCCGGCACGCCGATCTGGTCCTTCCTCCAGACCGCGTTCCCCGGCGGCCCAAGGTTCTATCGGTGGTTGGTCAAGGCCATATTTCTGCCCGTCTTGGGAATCCACCTGAGCGAGTGCTATTGGTTCCACCGCACGAGGCTTCACAGGCACGGCATCGAGTTTGGAACGGGCTTGTGGTGGACGTGGATCGGAAGTCTGTTCTTTGAGGGACTTCCTGGCTTCTGGAGGTTCGATGGCATTGTCGCGGCCAAGAGGCAGGAGAAGGAGAGCAAGAGCCACTGAGTTTCTTTGGAGAATCATATGGATCAGGCTTTTCTGAGGCGACGATAGATCCTCCGGATGCGATGAGAGAGCTTCATACGGCGCTCGACTCGCAAGATGATGAGAGCGGTCGACATAGCAAATCGGCATGACCGCTAGCAGTGTTTCGCGATCCGGATCCTCCCTCTTCAACAGTTGCGGTCGGCAGTAGATCCATGAGAATTGGCAGGGTGAGCGGTGGAAGAAAGGACGTTCTATGTCGGATTCAGCTATCTCTATTGACGAGCGTAATGTTAATTGATGAGGAACCCCCAAAGACCCTTGGGTATTACGAAGCGAGAAATCATCGGAGAGGCATATATTTCCGGACACAATCTATTCCTTGTCAAGTTATCGTGTTTGCACAAACATGGCGGCTGTGAAGGTGTAAAGATGACGTGGAATTGCTTCTTGCTTTCCGATAAGATGGAATTGTTGAGTGGCACAGTTGGGACAAATTAATGATGATTGCTCAAGAGCTGATCTCATATTGAAACTCATGATGAATGATGAGATCGGATAAGGCACGTTGAGATTTAAGGGCCGAAATGAGAAGGACCGCACCGACGAGTGAGCTGTTTGCTCTTTCCACACCATTTCGCCCTTGCTTAGCATGGTAGACCCACTCTGGCCGGCACCAAGGTATGTACCTGAGGTTGCCTTCCCCGCGATCCCATCGTGGACCTCCCTTCCGTCCACCGTCCACATATTCGTTGCCGATATCCTGTCGCCTTCAGCATCACTGCGCTCAAAAGCGTTGCACAATGCCACCGTATATGCGGACACCATGTCGATCAACGCTAGCTGATGCCACGTCGTCCGTATTCTAGAATGCACTACTTGCCGTCCTCCGAAGAGATGGCAGCGCCTTATTGAAAACCTCGGAAAGCCTTACCGCCCAGCTGTCTTCTGATAGCCCCGCCGTGCACTTCTACGAAACAAACAACTCCATTTCTGGGCGTTGAAGAAGTTCTCTTCGATAATATCTCACTTTCCTAATCGGACGTTTGTTGCGAGTTATAATGGTGGCTGCGGCAAACCTCTCCGCAAGATTAGCGACCTTCAACAATGCTACGCTTCCGAACCATCGGCCTGTTTGCCTCCAGCAACAAAGCATCCCCGGATCTGGCTTCACCTTCCTAATAGCAAACACCACTTACAAGCTGTCCAATCGCAACTTGTATGCATATATCTTGGCACTACCAAATATCTTCTCCACGATCGCCTGCAGACCGCCAACCGGGGCCTCGGCCTACAAGATCGACATGGTCGAGCTTTCGCGACCAGGGGTGTGACATACGATCAACTCTCGACTACGTACTGTCACTGTCAACACCACCATCATCGGGAACCTGTGCACAAATTTATTTCACCACTCCTTTCAGTATCGGCAGTTGAGCAAGTTCAAGCATTGTCCGGCCAAACATCGAACAACATCGATTTGCTGAGCAAAGCATTGCGCTGAAAGAGAGGGTCTGGACCGTCTGAGATCATCTTGCTCTCGGAAATCTGCGCTCATACAATATCAAAATCATCATCATCAGGGATCTCAACTGCCCATTCCAGCAGATGGAAGAGGCACAGTACAAACCGCAAGATTTCGAGGGGCAAACAAGACAAAGGAATGCATTGAACAGAAGATGATTCTCAGAGGTGTACCACACAGCTGGCCAAGTGTTGCCACTCTGTGCAAGACGCATCACAAATATGATGGTAACTTCAGTCTCCAGATGCTCGTAGTGACAATACATTCCAGGCCTTGACACGGTACGGGAACTTGCTGCCTCGCGTAGAGCATCCGAGCTTTGCAATCCGTCGCGGGGAACCCCGATCTCAAATTACCCTAACCTCACAACGGTGAGGGGCAACCGGCGTTAGCCTCAGAAGCTCTCTATAGTTTGCAGGCGGAACCTTGAGAGTTTGTCTTTTGCCGTTCCCTAGCGCAGCCGAGGCGCGCCAATACTGCAACGTCGAGTCTGCTGCTCTTCTACCACCAGACGGTCTAGGCGTCATCAAATCTGGCAAACTCGTCTAGGTATCTGGATCATCTTGACTGTTCTTACTACGTACAGACTGTTCTCCTACCAGGAAACCAGGGCGCTAACAAGGCTTGCACCGTACCCGCGTCATTTCCTTCGCACCCATCAGACTCTGGAGACGAACGCGTGGCCATCATTTGAGAGGTGCGGTAATCTTGTCCAGCCGCACTCTCAGTCTGGTCTCTGAGAGGACATCGATTCTCACTGGCTGTAAACCATCTTATTCGTGCTTTACAGCCTTGTTGTGCCTTTCGTCTGTTCTCAAGTTGAACTCAATTCAATACTATAATGCAGTAGCATGACGCCTGTACGGAGTACCATTTCTAGATTTGAAGCAACGTACGTTATTCGAGGCTCGGTTTCGGGACTCACGCTTGGTCCACGACCGCTTTCGCTCCTCGAGCGCGGGACGCTCCGTCTCTGACTTTGCTGCGCCCTCACTCACTGCATTGACGTTGAGAAAGTCAAATGATATCGATGTCGGGCTAGCTCTTCCAACTACACAAACTGGCGTCGGCGCGTTTGTCTTGCTGAATACGCTCAGTGCGGCAGCGGTTCATTCGAGGGAGGTGTAGCACTAGTCTCCAAGGCAAGGTGATCGTCTCCCGTTTGCTGCAGTATTGCGCCATCAGCAAACCTACTCTTCGCGACGAACCCTCTCTTGGGAATGGTATGGAAGTTGGTTGTACAGGCTATGAAGGAACAACCAATCGACGCTGGTATCAATCAACTCGCGCTGCCAACTCACTGACCCGTGAGAAGGCCCAAAGGCCGGCATGGCAAGTCATGGCACTGCCGCGCCGACCTAGCGACCCCGCTCCACTAGCTTTCGGTTACTTTGTGCTGGCTAGGTTCATCGTTGCTTAGGACCCTCCGTGCATACGATGGAGTTGTCTCACTGTTCCGCAGACTGTCAGCCAGCCTCCAGGCAAGCTGGGCTTCGAAATGGTCTTCGAGGTGCATATGCGGCTGTCAATGTGCATTTGATGACTGCAAGTATCTCAAAGGAAGGCGAAAATTTTCTATATTGTGGGCTTCAAGGTTGGATTTGGGAGCTGCTAGAAGAATTGAGAGGGGCAAGCAAGGCTCCCTAATTCGGATAGTGTTGCGAACTTACCCACAACCCGACTAACCCCGGTCACCTCGATAGACTAGTCGACTTAATGTTACTGAGGCTCTATCGGAGGAATCCCACGAACTGGCCTGCCATCCGCACCTTTGCTCGGCCACGACGTCCGTATGGACAGGGTTCCCTGCAGCAAACAGGTGAGTGGTCGACGCGAGTCCCGCCCATCTTCCAGGACTCCAACTGGCAAGCGGGCTAGTTATCCGGGGTATCCTTCGTGATAATGGGACGATTGAGGAGGGCATCGCGCATTCTTGGGAGCGGCCCAAGGCAATCGGCGAGCTGGGGATCGTCCCCTCGGCAAGCATGGTCCACAATGGCTTCAGCAAAGTTCGTTGACATAAAGACGAGGTCAAGGTCCCCTCCTGTTGCGAGCCCAGCAAGGCGATCCTCTAAATAGCGCCTATCCGCAGCTTCAGGCTCAGTCGCCTTCTTCTGCCACGCCCACCTCTCTTCACCTCATCTCAGGTCTCCTAGTCTATCGTTAGTTGAGCTCTCTCAACCTCAACATCACCATGAGAGCCCAAAGCATCATCAACAATGTCTTGAGGGCTGTGGCCACCGCCTCCAGTCTAGTTGCTGCCAAGCCGGTCCTCCCTCGCTGGACTGTTGGACAGTCGGTGACGACTTCCAGCGGCCCCGTTGCAGGACATGTTGCTGCTGGCGTCGAACAGGCAAGTATACATGCGTTGGACATAATGGGCCTCGACTAACAAAGAGATGTCTTAGGTATCCGAATATTTGGGCATTCCGTACGCTCAGCCGCCGGTTGGGCCCTTGCGCTTCCAGCCTCCAGTCAAGTTTACCGGTGCTTCTCCTATCAATGGCTCAGACTTTGTAAGCCTTCCCCGAAAACTTGGAAATATTACTTGAAAGGGTCAAAATTGATATCTCGTCAACGTTATACTGATGCATTCCAATAGGGACACCAATGCATGCAGCCGGCGAACGCTCCTACTAGTCTGGAAGCTATCTTGAAGCTCGGTATTCCCGCTTCGGCTGTTGAAGTGACCAAAGCGTTGGGTGACACGGGCTCTCAGAGCGAAGATTGCTTGACCTTGAATGTGTGGACCAAGCCACAAACCGGCGATTCGAAAAAGGCTGTCATGGTCTGGGTTCACGGGGGTGCTTTCACCACAGGTACGAGTGGCTTCGTCTGAACAAACCAAGAAAGCATGCACGGTGTACTGACTCGGGTTGCAGGAAGTTCCCGTATCCCAGCGTACAACGGAAAGTTCATCGCAGACCAGAATGACGTGGTGGTCGTGTCCATGAGGTGAGTAGTCAACGGAGGCTCGGGGAGCCAGGTATCGTCAATGCTAACTCGGGTCAACCTTGAAGCTACCGCCTCAACCTCTTCGGATTTCCAGGCAACCCGGTCACCGCCCCGAATCTTGGATTCCTCGACATTCGCCTGGCAATGGAATGGGTCCGCGATAATGTGGAGAAATTTGGCGGCGACGTCAACAGAATCACCATCTTTGGGCAATCTGCCGGGGGTTCCTTGGTCGACTACTACTCTTACGCATACGCGTCCGACCCCATCGCCAGCGGTTTCATCCCCATGAGTGGCACGGCTACTGGATTCGGTATCTTCACCAACCAAACTGTGAACGCGAAATGGTTCAACGTCACGTCAGCGGTCGGCTGCGGTAACAACTTGACCGACCCCAAGGTGGTCTCTGACTGCATGCTCAGCAAGCCCGCCACGGATCTTCTCACCGGCCTTTCTTCGCAAGATGCCGGTATCGCTTCCGCTGGAGGTCTCTCTTTTGCTCCTGTGGTAGACGATCGTCTTATTTTTGCCGACTACAGCATCCGCGACTCGGCCAACGCAGGGTATCTCATCGGCAACACTGAAAACGAGGCTGGGCTCTTCAAGATCGGAGCACCTGACCTCAATGAGACATATTGGTTCGGTTTCAACCTTGTCGCTTTCAGTTGTCCCGCTGCCAGAAGAGCCGCGCGGGCCGTCTCCGCGGGCCATCCGACATGGCGATACCGTTATTTCGGCGACTTCCCTAATCTTGCTCTTACAACGACGCCGCCCAGTGGAGCATGGCACGCATCCGAGGTTCGTCATACTTTCTTTTTCCGTCAATACTCTTGGCTTGAGACATATTAGCTGACATCGCTTAATTAGCTCCCTGTTCTCTTTGACACCGTGCCACAGGCGGCAATCAACAGCACAGCGCAGGAGGTTGCCGTGGGCAAGTACATGCGTGGTGCGTGGGCAGCCTTCGCAAAGGACCCAGTGTCTGGTCTCCTCAACTACAACTGCCACGGCACGTGGCCGAACTACCAGGCCGACGGTAACACTCTGAACCGAATTTCATTCCAAAACCAGACAGGTGCCGATTTGGCTCAGGGCGACGCTTATGATGGCTTCTGCGCGCAAGTAGGAGTCCCCGTTGCTTGAGGACTCTGAAAGACGCTCTCTACAGGAAGCACGAAAAGTAATGAACTCATATGAAGCCACAATTTCCCACCATTTACAAGATACCATTTTTAATATACCCAAAAGTATTTTCTTCTCTAATGTATCGCATCAAATGACTCTTACTGGACCATGTTGCGCGTCCCATTGACCTCGCAAAGCCGCTTTCGGATTCCTGAGAAATCTCACCCTCATGCGTAAAGCATTGGCGATACAATGATGATGTTGCAACCATAAGCAGTCTCCTTTTACTCATCAAACTGTAAGTTGGCTCTCGTAAATCTGATCTGGTTTCAGATTCCTCGAGCGATCTTCAAGATCCCCATAACCCGTCGCCAAGAGTGATATTTCAATTCGGACCTGCAGGGCGCCCTGGGATATGACGAGTTAGTGAACCCCGCTGGAAATGAAGCGGGCAGGGGCGGTGGTTAGGGGTAGCAACCACTGAAGGGGTACGTACATGCCCTGATTCCTGAGGACAAAAGGCCCGAAAAGCTGGCTGTGCACGCTCCAAACTCTAATTGGACTTCTTGTACGACTCCCGTCCCGAACATCATCTCTTTTATTATCCGTCTCAACTCCCATCCATCCTCTCTACAACCATCATCCCGGGTTTCCATCACTTTTGATTCCAAAAACAACTCCTCGAGGCATTTGAATTTATTCAAAAGGCAAAATACGAATACCGAACCGAAGCCCCGGAAAGTCTCCCCGTTATCGGCAGAACAGGCAACGAGCCCATGTTCCTCGCTACCGGCTCCTCTGCTCAGCCTGCTTGAGTTGCTGCAACAATGCGGCCACCGGCTGCATCTTATCGCTCTCTTCAGCTGCCGAGTCGCTGCCGCTAGCCACCGCCTCTCACGTGTTCATCATGTCCGGTTCCCTGCCGACGAGGTACCTCGCCGACCTGACGCCGTCCGTTCGCTCCATCGACGGTTCGCAATGCAGTTAGCCCCTTCGACTGCAGTCCGTATGTCTCCGACGATCGTTGGCTCCTACGTTGCCGCAATTGAACCCCTCATTTGCCTGACGTGGCATGATTTCGACCATACCTTTCACCGGAAATGTTTGTGGTCGGGCGAGCGAGTTAAGGGGACGCGGAGGCAGTTGGAACGATCGGCCAATGCCGACTGATGTCGTCTTGGGTGACTTTGCCCGATCGAGTACCGTCAACGATTCCGATGCTTTGAACTGTTCACCATCGGGTCAATTGAGGAGATTGACTGGGTGATTGTGAGTACTTACGGTGCTTCTCGTTCATGCCGTTAATAGCTGCTTCTCTCGTGCGTAGGAAGGCAACTGGGTTGATTGGACACTGAACCAACAGCAAATCTATACTGAAGGAGCCATCCTCGACGGCCTAGGCGTCGCATTGATAATGGTTATCTTACACGGCTTCGAGTGAAGATCTCTTTCGCGCGCAATTGAGTAGTCTCAATCGTGTGCGAACCATCGGCGAGATTCTATGCGGACACGCATGCGCGACACTGCGTACTCCACCGTATGGGATAGAATGACGGACAGCTCCCCAGTTCCACCCCAGATGATGAGATCTTGCGTCTCTCATGGTTTTCTGGGGCGTCCAATGGGCTTATCAAGCCACCACCTCCGCTCTGCATTTGCCATTGGACTCTGCAGAGTGAGGCGGCATCTCTTGAGACATGCGCCCCCTCTTCGACTACTCTCAAAGATGTTGTTCGCAAATGCGCGCAAGATTGTGAGCGTGGGGTCAAGGAGTGGGGTCGTGTAAGCAGCGGTTTCTGAGGGAGATATAACGAGACCGAGTTGCCTTGAAGCCTGGTGTTGTTTTCGCTTGAACATCATCGAACAACGCCAATTCGCAACTGAGCACTCTATTCCTCACTTTCCAATTCACCTGATTATTCCAGGCAGCACAATTTCGACTTCGAGAAAAGAGCAGGATGTTCCAACCCCAGTGTTAGCGTGCACTCTCTTACCCGTACGAGGAAATGCTCGCCGTCTCAAGACCAACCCCCTATACTAGACCTTCCTATCTGAACTCTTTTCATCGATACCACCGCAGATCATCGAAGAAGAAGTCCTTCGTCGATTTCACCTGCTTGCTTTCCCGGTTCAAGGCTTTCCACAATAGCCGGCCGGGCAACTTCTCACCGGACATGCCTAAGAAACACGAAACCCCTTCCTCCAAACCACCCAAGTCCTCAAGCACTCGAGCCAACTCAGACCTTGTAGTGAGACAAGTATCAGTGAGTCCTACCTCCTCGATTCCGCTGATTTGACGACCAGTCACTCACACAGTCAGGGAACACACAGCAACAGACTCTCTTCCCCAACTGAAACCAGTGGGGGAGGAAGTGAGGCCCAGAGCGCCTCTCAGAGGTAGCCCACCTAATTCGTTGAACTTTCCAGCATGTTGACACCTCTGGTAGATCATCACCTCCACCAAACCCTTCATCTCGCAGATCCGAACTCGCAGATCGGCCTGCTCGCACTACCAACGCGGGAACCGGTCGAAATCGGACGAGTCCCACACCAGCCGTCATCGATAACTATCTGGCTTACCGCAAGCAAGCGTTCATCAAGATATTCATGGCGAGAGTCTGCGAATGGCTTGACGACAACGTCTATTACCTTGGGGATGCTCAAGATCAAGACGGGGACTGTCAGCGCGGTTCGAAGGCTTCCAGATCAGGAGGCGTCAATAAGAGAAGGGCTGCGGAAGCGCGTCCTGTAGCTGGTCAGAAGCGGCAACTCAAGGGGCGTGATCAAGACGACGAAGGATCCGGAAGCGACGAGAACAACGAGCAGAAGCCTAATAAAAAGCGCACGAAGACTGACGAGGATGATGACCGTCAAAAGTTTGCATGCCCTTACTACAAGAACGACCCCGTAAGATACAAGAGCCATCGAACCTGCGTTGGTCCTGGTTGGCACGAGATTCACCGGGTTAAGTGAGTGTTTTACCCAGTCAGCCATTAAACACTTTCACTAACACAGTGAAAGGGAGCACCTCTATCGCAAGCATCGCATCTACGCCTGCAACAGGTGTTTTGAGGCCTTCAAGAGCGAAAACTCACTTCACGAGCACCAAAGAGCAGACGTGCCTTGTCCTGTACTTGACAAGAAGAAGCGCAAGCTGGACCCAGGTGCGGGGATGGATCAAGAGACGGAGAAGCACCTCAGAGTGCGTAGGCAACCCGGTAAGCACGACGCCGACAAGCAAGACGATGTCAGCAAGTGGTACGAAGTATATTACACCTTGTTTCCGGGGACGCAAGACATTGGAAGCCCTCCAAGTCCTTGTAAGTTTGAACCTCCAATTAGGATAGAAACCTGAGATGAGAAAAGAGCCCCAGTAATTGACCTTGGTATCAGGGTATGACGCCAGCCCGGACAAGACGAATGCAGGCGACTCCAACTCGAAAGATGTGGAGTTTCTTAAGTACTTGCGGCGTGAATTGCCCCACATGATCCAGCGCGAGCTCGAAAAAGATCTCAATCGTTCATTTGAGAGATATGGAGACGGTCTCATGCACAGCCTCTCGGTCTGGATCCGGAACAGCTCGGCTAGGTGCGCCCAGATCTTTGAGCACATACCCTCACCTGCGCAGGTGGCGGACCTGGATGATCCCGAAACTGCGCGAGGATCTCGGGCGGTGTCGCCGCAGGTGTCACCCGATGCCAACTTGACTGTTGGTATCGATGAAGATACCGGCGCCGGTACCGGTGCCTTCGAGAGCACTCTAGATTTCGATTTTGGTGTTCCCGATATTGACATCTCCAACATCCTGAGCTTTGACTCGCTCAATGTTCCCTCGGACTTTCCGATCTCAGACGACCAGTGCTTTACATATCCCGACTCAGCCTATGGTACCGGCAGCGTTGAAGACGCTTCTGGGACTCGGCGAAGTTACATGTGAGAACAAGTGGAACACCTTGTTTTCATCGGATGCTATGTTTTCTTGGCACTTATACGTTCTCATCTCGTCATCATGGTCATTGAGAGCTGTGGCACTTTGCCACAGCACAGCCAACTTCGAAACCATCGAATCTCACTCTTTACCCACCATTCCTTTCCCGCCATGTCTAGCGGCCACATCTATTTTCTTTTGTGCTTGTTATTTATTGTTATACTTCTGATAGTGTTGTGAATGTGTAGGAAGAGGTTGTACATTTACGATGAACTGGGTGCTTGGGTTCCTTATGTTGGACTGCCATCGAGCTGCTTATTGTCATTATCTCGAGCTATTATCCTTAGTATAGTGGTCTTCCAGACCAAATCCACTCTTTACCATCATTCGTCTTCACTCGTCTTGTGCTCTACGTGCGATGTATCTAAGGGAACCGGATGACGACTTTGTTCTCCAAGTGGTCACTGTAACGACGGTAATACCCCGACGCATCCTCAATGCCGATTTCAGCCGTCACCACAAAGCTCGGCTTAGCGACACCAGATGCGATCAAGTCCAGCAAAGGAGGTGCCCTCAGCAAAGGCAAGACGATACCCCTTCCGACGGACAAGCCCTTCCTCCATAGCGATGCCATGGGGATAGGAATCTCCGCGGGTAGGGTCCCGGCATTGGGCGCTCCCTCGGTGCTGTTTCCGCCGCCGTTGTACACACCGCCAATACCCATGCCTCCGTACACGGAGGTCACGGCAACCATGTTCTCTAGCACGATGCCGTTGTGCGGATCTCCCGTAGCGTTGACGGATTCGAAGCCCACGCAGTCGAGGCTGCGCGTCACGCCAGCGGGCTCACGGCTGAGTATCGCTTCCACGGGGTCTTGTTGGGTGAAGTCGATGGGGATGGCTCCGAACGATTCGGCTTGCTCGAGGCAGCTGGCGATGCGGTCGACGACGTACATCCTGGAGGCGCCGCGGAGTTTGGCGGAGTAGGCGGCTAGGAGGCCGACGGGCCCGGCGCCGAAGATGGCGACTGTGTCGCCGGGTTGGAAGCCTGAGTAGGAGATGACGTGCCAGCCTGTTGTGAAGACATCTGTGATCATGAGGTAGTCAAGTTCGGATGTGGTGTTTGTTGAGGTTAGTGGGATCGGGATGGGGGATGTGTCGGCGTGGGGCACCCTGGCGTACTCGGCTGGTACAGGACGGAAGATTGGGTCAACTTGGGTTGTCTCGTACTTCTGAGGACGACTATCCGTGCGGTCTTCGAACGGACGAATCATACAGAAATAGGGGGGGAAAGGCTGGTATCTTCTGAAAGAAAGCATACCTTGCAGTCCGCCATAGTTTGCGCTCCCAACGCCGAAGGATAAGGGGTGCGAAGGACCCCAGTGCCCGTCGTCGGCGTTGTCTGGGATGATGACATAGTCGCCAACCTCAAGACTCGAGACGGCGTCGCCGACGCTGGAGACGTAGCCGACGGCCTCGTGGCCGAAACCGTAGGGCACGTTGGGCGAGCCGCCGTAGCCGTGGTACATGTGAAGGTCGGAGCCGCAGATGGCGGAGGAGGTGATGCGGCTGACGACGTCTGTCTGGTTGATAATGGTGGGAACGGGCATGTCGATCACGGAGACGTTGTAGGGTTGGCCGAACCAGGCTACAGCACGCATTGTTGGCATTGTTGCGTTTGTTATGTTGAGTGCCATATTTGCGGTTCAACTGAGGTGCTCGGGGGGAAGACGGTGTCTCTGAACTGTATGCGATAGCAGAGAGAAGCTCTGATGAGAACGATTACTGGGGTCAGAGCAAGATATTTTGCTGCTCTTTTCTTCGATAGAGCAGTCGAGGAGAAAGAACAAGAAGTCATTTCTTATATCTCCTTGTTTCTATAGAGTTCGTCACTTCGGGATGATGCATACAGGATATGATGATACGTCTACATCGACATCTCTTTTCGCTATTCCCATGAGTACCGTCATCACAGCGCCATATAGCGCGAGTCTCAGCCCGGCATATCTTTCAAATGCGGCAGGACAGTCATCATGCAAGAGCGGCCTGGTCCGGCTGCAGATAGGCGATGATGACCGTACATACGTGCCGCGTATGCATGCATGCTGATCAGCCGAGGCGTTGATACCGGTGCCCTGATTTCAGCAAAGCCTCCTACTTGGCTTCCCACTACTATCAAGTAGTTTTGTAAGGCTGAAGTTAAAATTACCTGCCTGCAAAAAAGTTCCGGTTACACCCCTGTCAGTTGCTGAGACTGGGTTAAGCATATCTCCTCAGGAACGGCAGTGCGCCGCTTACCCCTAGCTGGACTTCTTCTGTAGCCGCCAATGAGAATGGGAAGAAGTCGGGATGGACCCGGTCTGAATTGGCTGATCACGTATGGGCTTAAGGCTTTAGAATGTCTTTCTAGTCTGTCATCAAGACCTGTTGTACCACTGGCGAGTTACGACGAGAGCCAAGCAGATACCTCATAGCAGGATCTGTTTAACACCCCATTGGATGAAATTGAAAATCTTTGGTAGAGTTTCTAGTCCTGCTCAGGTATTTTACGGATATAGTTTGACTGTAGTTTCCGCGTCGGTCTCTCTTTGATTCGTTTCTGCGAACTTCTAAATGACAGCGAACGGCACTCGGCCAGTGAACCTCTTGGTTCAGACGAGGGCATAGCTCTCTCAAGTAAGACTGCAAGGTCAAATTACTAATTAGGCAAGTGGTTTAAATACAAGGAGATATACAGTCGCAGTCGGACCGAAGTACATCTTCCTTGGATATTCCACAGCAATGCAGTGATGACAATAGGATCATCTGCGCATATTTTGGGGATGCCGATTGTCCGTCTTTTCTCTGCATTCAAAGAGTCTAGCGGTTCGAACTCTACCTTTAACTTTTCCTTTCGAACCAATCGCATCTCCTCAACTGTCGAAGAGTTCTTTCTTTTCTTTCACTCTCTTGGTTCCACCCCTCACACTCTCTATCAACGTCATTCTTGTGTGGAAAGTCCTTCGTCATGAAGCATGCCACGCTCATTATAGGTGTCTTTTGCGGACTCATGGCTCCAAAGCCTACCAAGTTCGACACCTGGTCTGTTGACCAAGAAATTCCGCCACCAGCGGTCGTGTCGTCGGCCACGCTACCCAGGACGTCCCCGATGTTTTCGAGTATCTCGGGATTCCGTTTGCCGCTGCACCTGTAGGTGCCCTGCGTTTTCAGCCTCCTGTTACCTATAATGACTCTGCAGTCATCAATGTCTCAGCATTCGTAAGTCTAGTGGCTATCTTGGTCATTTTTGCCTACCTCAACTTGGGAACGTTGAGTGTCTAACGTGCTGCGAAACAGGGCCCTGGCTGTATGCAACCGCCTGACACAGAGTACCCTCAAAGCGAGGACTGTTTGTCAGTTAATATTTGGACCAAGCCACAAGTCGGCGAGCGGAAGAAAGCCGTCGTTGGCTTCCCCGCTCTTAGCAGGAACTACATGTCGACGAGGTGGTCTAGACTCGGGGCGGCCGTCGGCTGCGGCACTGACACAAGCAATGCCACAGACCCTAAGCTCGTCACGGACTGCATGAGGAACCGGACCAGCGAGAAAATCTTTGGCGCATTCGGGCCCGAGGAGACGGGTGTCGGCTCTACGCCCGCTTTCGGGCCTGGCGTGGACGACATTCTCGTATTTGAGGATTATACTGGTCGTTGAGCTGCCGAGGCTGGGTACCTGATTGACGACAATACCAACGAGGCGGGACTCTTCCGTTCGATGCAGCCGAATAAATCAGACGCGTACTGGAACGACTTCAACTCCAGGTACTACACCTGCGGTACGGCCATCAGGATCAGCCAGACTGCGGACGATGGGATGCTGGCCTGGAGGTGCCGGCATTTCGGAGACTTTCCCAACCTGGCCATCTCTGCCAACCCACCCAGCGGAGCCTATCACGGTGCCGAAGTGAGTGCTTAACCATGCTGCCCGGACTTGTACATCGTGAGGTTAACTATTGTCTTTCCTCTAGCTTCCACCTCTTTTCGGCACGCTGCCTTAGAAGCCGCCCAGCACTGCAGTCGAGCTGGCGACTGCTGAGTTTCTTCGGGGGGCGTGGACGACCTTTGCCAAAGATACTTCATCTGGCTTACTTGGCTACGCTGGTGGATGGCCGATCCATGATCCCGCTCAGCTTACCCTTGCTCAAATTGCGCGTGACAACCAGACGGGAACAAATTTGGGTCTCGGGAGCTCATTTGATGGGATTTGCTTGTCTTTGCCGGCGATTCCTCTTTCCTAGACTTGTTGGTACGGCGTCAAGGTGCTCTGCCTGACAGACAGCATTCCGATATGGCCACTCTTCCATCAAGACTCTTGACATGTAGGCATATAGTCTGACACTTCGATAATGAGTCGAGTCTAATGCTTGTTGAGAACGGCTACATGTTATAGAAAGTGAAAGGGTACGCCTTCGGGGTATTTTAAGGTTAGGGTAAAAGCAAACCCTGTGTTGAGGAGGATAGTCGCTAACGTTAGGCTGCATCCAATCTGTTTAAAAACCAATTGATAATGATAGATAGATATGAGAGGATGTTTTTGTGCACGATCCTGAGGGTGTCTAGTAAACAATGTGTCTTCAGCATAAGCCACGCCCTTCTGGTTTATCCCGCTAGTAGAAGCAACGCGTTGGTCAAAGGGTAGATTACGGTAATTAAGTGCTACTTTCGGTTACTTGAAGCCTAGAGGGCTGTGGACTAATTGGAACTGGCAAAGCTCTGACAGGTCAGTTGATTTGTGACTACATTAACCCACATCACTAAGTACTATACAATATATGCACGAAGCATTATTACTATGCAAAAGCTCGGTATTATGGAGTAATGGTCGATTTGTTGAGTACGCTCTGTGAGTCCCCATTGATGAGTAGACACTAAATGGTCGTCTTGATATGACTGCAGACTTTGATGAGTATACCGCCTAGTAATCTGAGAGCACGAATTGGAATAATGCGATGATGTCTTCAGAGGCTGGTGCTGTATTGTTTTAACGCGAACATCTCGTTTTATAAACCAATGCCATGTGATCATCAAGAGAAAATGTAGCAGCTTGATTTTTGACGATAAGATCCTTATTAAGACATGAAGTCCAGTGAAGAGAGACACACTGTCTCGGTACTACGAAGCTCTTGGGTTCGGATTTTGTTCGGATTTAATAGGCTATATCTAGACCTTTCATGCAATCATTAATGTCACGGTCGATCGCCATGCCATATCAGGACGTCGTTCGCCATGCCAAGTGTGTAAATGGTATTTGATCTAGTTATCATCTATTTGGATAACACTCTTCACCTTCATGTTATATGTAAACTTGAGAAGCAATTGTTTGTTGGCTTTCTTATTTGAGTTGGCATAAAGTCCACCTTGCTCTTTGACGAATTACAACTGGACGTCTTTCTGGTCCGTACGACCCACGGTAGGTAAGGGGCAAATCACAGAGACCAAGCCAGTGTCATTTATTCATTTTATCAACGAGTCTGCTGTAGCGTATGTACATCATTTAGATCTGTCAAACTGTTTACGGAAGCTACTGCACTGCTGTCTGGCCTCGCCGGTTAAGGGATAGCTTAAGGGGCATAAGGAGGGGGACCAAGCAACAAAGGACCAGCTCAGGTATATATAGAGCGCTAGTTGTATACCTCGAGGGAAGGGCAGATTTCAGTAATTTATCTTCTATACCCTAATAGCAGTTGGCCTCTGTGAGCTTCTCCCCTGTGTCATACACCTATTGACAACTGCAGGGACCAAAAAGCACTGAAACTCATAGCCTTAAACCACCCTTCAATGCCGTCCCGTAAGGCCTGTTATCTCTCTTCCTCCCTATATGCCTTTCTCTTTCTAGGAAAATACTGAGGGCCACAAATGTACTTCGCATGCAAGGCTCAACGATGGCAGCAGACAAAAGGAACGTGGAATGTCAGCTGTGCAAAGGGTCAGCTCTATTTACCTGACGGAGAGTCATCTTTGCTGACAGGTTCTGATAATTCACTGGCACATTTAAACCAACAAATGAGACCGCAATTGAGCAAGACTAGCACTGTTTGTCGTTGGATCTGTCTCAACATCTCAAGTAAACGCTAAAATGTGCTACTGTTTACTATTTGGCCTATCTTAATACCTCAACTAAGAGTCACATGCTGTAGCTTACGCCTCCTTGGACCGTTTGCATTTACCACCAACATTACCACCTTGCCGTTGAAGCCGTGGTATACATCTGATGAACTTTTAACCACTACCTAACTTGACTATGGAGAATCTATGCATTTTGATTCACGGCCAAATTCTTGAATGTCTAGATCGCGTGAGCAGCCAACAGAAGCAGCTAGCAGCTTAGCATCGATTTGAAGATCGCCGAGGGGACGTTGGGCTGATCAGATCCTACCCAGCCTCCCAATAACACATCGTCCTGGTGTATAACCCCGCTTCGCGCGGCCTGCTCCGCTCCGCCACACCACCCTCAACTTATAGACCCCGGCGCGATATCCCAGGAAATATCACTGGCCCGGATGGTTGCTCTGCAGGTTGTTCAAGAGTCTTGATTCTATTGGCGGAACTGCAAGAGCCGCCAGTTGCCATGTTAATTTTCACGGCTTGGCTTTTTGGAGAGTGGTTGCGCGTTCGTCAATTCATGCGGCACATCAGGATTTTGTTTGTCTCCTAGGACTAATTCTTCGTGACGATTATTGGAATGCTCCCCCATGATCAAGACATTATCAACCACCGCCTCTTCAGACCGCTGCATATGTCGGCAGTGGTCTGCAGCAACAATGCAAGCGTGTTGTTTGTCTGACGGAGAAAAAAGGAAAGACTCCATTTTCGGCACATGCTGCGCCGCGAGTTGTTCATCAAAATTAATCTTGACCGATAACAAAATTACTCTTGCGCTAAATTCTCAGCTCGCCTACGCGTATGACAAGGCAAGCCACCACGACATGGCTCTTCCCGCCCGGGATGGCTGGCTAGGTGGAGAGATGAACGCTAGGCCCCCCCTCTGTGCAACGATATTCTAGAAGACCGCTCGTCAGCGTTCTCGCTCAAAAAGCCATGTGATCTCTCAATATGTGAAAGGGAGCCCCGAGCGCTTGGCACATCTTTCGAAACCCTAGTCGATCGGTGAAGGCCGTTGTCAGCGATGAAGATTTGAAGCCACAAGACTTTCAGTCCCAAGTAGCTGTCTAGCGCGGCGAGCTTTTCCACGACTGGACGTGAGACCCGTTAGTTACCCCCTTGGGAGGCTAAGGACGCACACTAGAGGGCATAAGCTCTTTTCTCCCCCCAGGTCGGGAGAATTAGCCTGCCCGTTGAAGCCAAGACGCCGATTTCCTAGTATGTTTTGTGTGCCTGGAACTTTGGCAATAGGCCGGCTGCGCTTATCGGGTGATGGCATTTCTTTTGGGGAAGCCATCTCCGGCACTTGCGAGGTCCTCGCCATCGCAGCATCACTGCTCTGTCGTCACTGGGTGATCATAGGGTGACGAGCCACTTTCTCGCCTATCGCCAGACTGTCCAATCCGTGTGCGTGCGGCTCGCTACCAGAAATTGAAGAAGAGGTCATGCGTCGGCCGAGGTAAGCGGTAAGCGGCATCGTATTGCTACGTAATTTGCGGGAAAGGAGCCTCTGGTTCCCTCTTTTGAGTATTTTCGCGTGGCGTCAGAGTTGGTCACCTTTGGCAGTTGGGGGAGACCCGAAGTTCCGCGCGATATCCATCATCTCCGCCGACCAGCCCGTACTCCTGGAATCTCGCGACGGCACAACTTTTCCTAGCACAAGGATCCACACGTATTCCGCTTAAGCCTGGGCCTTTTACTTTTACCCTTGGGCGTTCACATGTGGATCGTGCAAGTTTCGGCGGCCCTCTTGATGTCTCTCCTAACCGACGAAAACTCCTCGATCCTTTTTTGCTTTTAGTTCATTGCGACTCTGTAATACTGTTGCTATCACCCTGTCCTCCTGATTTCTGGGCGCACGTTTGTTATTGAGAGCACGACTCCATCGGTGCTGCAACAGAAGCTTTCTTGAGCTCCGTTACTTTGCAACGTTGAACCTTTCACGATTCAGTCAAATCAGCGGCCAAGCTCCCCTGGAAACGGCCGAGCATCCCGCATCCGAGGAAGGAAGTCCCGCTTTGGGCGGCATGTGGCCATTTCTATATAGACCCATATTGAAATAAAGAGATAATACTACCGCGCGGGCTCACAGCCCAGCAAGGCCTCCGTTGCGGCGTGCGGCGTGCGGTCTGCCGCACCTATACTCATCACACCCGTCGTCGGAGAGAAAAACCAGGACAGAGTGACAGCGACGTATGGAAAAGGAAAGACGCAAGAAACAAAAAGAAAAATAGCACAAAAACGTACGAACAGGAAAACTCCCGACGCTCTTCTCCTCTTTTCCTGAGACTTGCGTTCCCACAAATCCACCGTCGACACATGTCACTGCTCACTACCGCCGTAAATTGTCCGAATCCCCGCCAAGGCCCAACCGTTGGACATTCGGCCGAATCACGAAGCCGGGAACGTGTCACACAACGGCCAACAGAGGGAGCATTGGGACGGAGACAGAGTCCAGTCTGGAAATCACATCGGGATTGCTTTTTTCTTCGGGGAGGTGTTAGAGGGGAGGCGTCACCAAGTGACACCAACGCCCAAAAAGCGGACGTGGCCCTCGGATCAAGTATAGATCATCCATCTACACTGGGACGTCGCCACGGAAGGGGGATTTTCTGATTGGTGTCCCATTGGCGCGGATTCTGGAACGTCCCCAGTGCAGTGTTTAGTGACATTCAAAGTGTCAAAAGATGGGACGGACCTACGGTACACTAACGGGACGGTGACAACCGTGTGCCCGCGATAGGGAGACACAATGGCTGAAGCGAACAATTCGTGCGACAATGACAGCTCGGGTACCACACGGGACTCGCTAGCAGCGTCGTTACCCGTCAGCCTGAACAAGAACGCCGAATTTCCATTTCTGGAACGACTGGAGCCTTTTGAAAACTTGAAAGAGGGATCACGGTGTCACATTCGACCTTTTGCTCGCTCTCTCAACTTCTCAACCGCACTTTTCACAGTCACTCCACGTGGCCGCACGGAAGTGCAGAGCCGGGATGTGGGAAAATTGTACCACGTATAGGAGCACTCAGTCACTTCGGCCCCCCCAAAGTGCAACCCAAGGTGGGTGAATTACGCCACAGTGCCCCTGTCCCCGAAATCGTGCGCCCAGGCCTATCCATACCCGTGTTGCTGCTACGTTGCCATGCCTATGCCGAGTTCGAAGATGCACTTACGTGCATTTGGGAACACCCATCAGTGGTATCCCACTGGCTGGGCTGCTCGCGGAATATCCGCTTCAGTCACAAGCAAGAAGAGAGATCTGGGAGAACGAGAAAGGCCCAATCCTCATTGACTTTTCTGCGGCCTCAACGGGGCCGCCCACAGGGGCACACCATACTGCGGTACGAAAGAAACGATCTGCCGGGATACAAGAGGTCAGTGGAGAGGGAACGCGAACCGGGACAAGGATGCATGTCTCATCTATATCGCCGCCTATGAGTCGACAGCCCTCCTCGGGGCATCCCTGATCGTGGATAGTGTAGAGCGGGGGGCAGCTCTCATCGCTGGGCGGACCAAGACTCCAATCTTGGTGACGCCAAGGCTAAGCCGCTTGAAACCACAAGTCAAACAATTCGCACCCATCAGTGCGGTCCAACCCTAACCGTATACATTCTAGAAGGGAGGGGGAGGGAGCTAGCAGATCAACTCCAGGTGTATCGCCAGGCTTCGACATCGCAGAAACACTTACAACACTCAGAACCCCCTTTGCACAGCCCATTATCTCCTGCTCCCGATACGGTAGACATCTTGACTCGGTGATGTCGTAGGCGATGCTAGTCATGGATACCAACCTGAGAACGGCCGGAGTGAACTCTGTTGAATATCCTCTCTCCCTGTAACAGCCCGGTTTCACTCAGTTGCACCGCTGCCTCTATCCGTCTTCCATTTCGTACAGTCTGCGAGTATCGTCGCTGATCTCGGTCTTCCTCTCCACCATCAGGGCTGGCGAGCCGCCTCTTCCAACTCCCCAGCTGCGCAGTATGCATCCACGGGATGGCGACGCTCACCTGCCCGTCTGGCTCCTCACCCTCCGAAGGGAATACAAGATGGATGCGGGTGCATGTGTGTGTGTGGTTCAGCCCATTGAGCGGACTGCAGGAAGACTCGAGAGAAACCCCCTGCCAGGAAACCACCCGACTGCGCAAAGTATATTTTTGCATCTTTTGGCCGTGATCTCGCACAGCCGTGTACATTAAACCAGGAAACACCTCATATATACGGCCAATCAGCCCATGATACCTGTGCGTGTTGGTGGAGCAGAAGCTGCGCACTAACGTCTGCAACCCCGGCTGTTCATATATTTCCAGGAGTCGCCGCCTTCGCGGGGTCCGCCAAGTCTAGAATCTCGCATGTTGGTGCAAGGACAAACTGGGCAAAGCCTGGCTGGACGCACGATTCTCCTTCCCATCCTTTCCTGTCGCCTCTACTTTCCCCGTCCCTGTTGGTGGACCGTGGATTGAGTGTTTGTGTGTGTGTTCACTCTCTGGTGTGTGTGCCTCTTCTGCAGCCTCTGCTTATGCCTGGATATTGCCCGTCCCTGATCCTGCGCCGCCCTCCCACTTTCTCCTCATCTCTCTTTTCCTGCAAGCTGACTCTTTTTTGATTAGGCCCAGTCAGTCACACACACTCTTTTTACCTTTTTGACTTTCCCGTTCCCGCGCCTGGTCGCTTTTGCCTTCATTTGGTTCGTCTTTTTGTTTCTACTTCATCCTCGCCTCTCGCCCTTCCATCTAGGAACTGTTCCGTGCCGTGTGAGTGTTCGCCTTTTCGCACGCCGCCCGCCGCAGCCAGCCCGACGTCCGAACACCACCGCTTTCCATCGAGACTACGAACGGCCTCTTCAAACCACGACTCAGAGGTTTGAGGCTTTACAGCCCGGCCGAGAATGTAACGATGGACTTCTACTCACGAGCAACAAACGATGGACCCGTACATGCTTTTGTTAACCCTTTCGTCGAATTGAACGCTGGTTTGTGGAGTTTATTTGCTGGTGCGACCGTTTTCCTCGCACTGCGCCTTTGGTGTAAGATCACAAGACGACACGGACTGTGGTACGACGATTACATTCTTGTGATATCTTGGGTGAGTTGCGCCCCCTTCAACCAACATCACCTAGTACCATGTGCACACGATTTTATTATTTGCATTGTCTTCAGAGCACATCTGCTCTCTCCTTCGGAAATGTTGGCCTGTCAGGTTAGTTGATGTATTTTGACTAACCAACCCGACTAGACCCTTTTGCTGGCCAACAACATTTTGATTGTTTACGAATTCGCGACCGGCTATGTACTCAAGGACTCGTCGGAACAATGGGATGACCGCATGCACATCCTCATCAACATCTCATCTTGCGGCACTCTCATCGGACAAGCATGGACCAAGTCAGCTTTCGGCGTCACACTCATCCGAATGAGCAACCAATGGCAGCGATGGATTCTCTATTTCTGTATCGTCACGATGAACGTGTACATGATCGCCAAGGTTGTCGTTCAGTGGGGAAAAGTTTGCGGTAGCAAGAGTTACGAAGGCGACTACCGACTGAATTTCTGCCTCGAAAAGAAATTCCGCGACGACTTCAAGGAGGGCGGAAACGGTAAGTTTCAACTGATGGCAGGCAGTTTATGTCTGATTGCTTTTTGATCATAAGGTCTTGGACTGACTCAAGTGTGTAGTTTACAATATCATCATGGACTTCGTCTTTGCGTGCTTCCCCTGGTTGATTACCCGATCGCTGGAAATGAGACGCGCTGAGAAGGTTGGCCTATGTATCACGATGAGTTTAGGAATGATGTGAGTTGAAATCATATTCATGATTTGGATGGTTTTGGCAAAATGCTAATTCTTACTCAGTGTCGCCATTGTTGCCGCCATCAGAGTAAGCTGGAAAGATGAGGGTAACGGTCGTGATCAGTGGTATATCTGTAAGCCAAGCAACCCAATCTTGATGAAATCTCACATGAATCGCTAATACGATCTGATTACAGGGCGCAATGGCCTGTCCCAAGTCTGGTGAGTAGTATTCTGAGGAGCCGAGTTCCGTGCCATCTCCACTCAAGGACGCGTTCGCTAAGATTGCACCAGGTACTCGTCGGAAATTACCGGCACCATCATCGTTCAGTGCATCCCCATTCTGCGCCCAATCCTCAGGGAAATCCACACGTCCCTAACCTCCAAGAGACTGGAGTCTACCGCCGGAGGCCAGAGCACAACCTTTGGAAGCAAGCTCAGCAGTGGCAAGCGGATATCGACGGGCGTGATGCAAAACGACAAGCAAGGAAACGAGCGGATCGCGCTCCGCGAGATCCCCGAGGAGCCCGCCGACGACTCACCGTACTGGAAGCAGGATCCCGCCCGCTCGTCCGACTCGACGACATCGCCGTCCGAGACCGACTTTAAGCCGCGCCCGCCCACCGCACCGCTGCCCGACATGTGGCCGCTATCAGGAAACGAGAGTGCAGATCTCAACGGATCTCACTCCGGCAAGAGCTTGGATTTCGAGCACGACCCTCACAACATCTCCCATTTAGATGTCGAGCAAGGGCATGTTCAGCAAGGGTTATCGCCGCCACCGCCTCGCAGGTTTCCTTAGCCATGGTTAGGAACGAAAAGAAAGAAACGATGTCAAGATTATTTCACAAAAAGGAGGCAATAGCAGACCGAGAACGCATCCCCATTCGGCAGATGTAATTGGACTCTTCACCTCGGCAAAGAGACACCAGACGGCTTCGAGAATCATGAGAATATAGAGAATGAGCCCACCGAGCAACAGAAGAGGTTCCTTCATCACGCCCAACCTACCTCATAACCTCCACTTCTCCCCGCCAGCAAACCCGCCATACTGGATGTTTCGTCCATGCGATGGCTTCAGTTGGGGTCCCGGGGTCAATTCAAGATCCCTTGACCCGACGTTCGAAAGCTAGCTACCATACCTCTTTTGTTGCGCAACACGACACGACTCTTTCTCACTCACTCACTCATGCACCACGACGATCATCGAGACCGGCGCGGTCTCAACTCATGACAACAACTCACGTCGCTGGGATATGAAGCTTTCCTCAGGGAACATCCTGAAGGGAAAAAACTGGAGTTCACGGAGGGGAAGGTACTTGGGATGTGGGGGAGCGCGAATCCGGCGAAAATTAGCCCTTGTATATTACTCGCGTTATTTGGATTGGCAGCGGAAATTGTGTGTATACTTTTAACGATTGGGCATCAAGTTATCCCCATCAAGTACATAGTTCATCATCATCATCATCATCAACAACACCAACAAGAACAAGTCACATATCTTGCTGGAAACACCTCGTACCTTTTCGGTCGTCCCATCCAGTGTGATCGCCTCTCTCGTCATTTGGCCCCCTTTTGCTCACCACCCCTCCCCTAGACCGAGGCTGAGCATAACATTGAAACAACGGTCCGGGGGCGATCTTTGGAACGGTGAACCTGGGAACCTGGCCGTGACGCAAACTTGTCAAAAAACTGACATGCCGCACCCCGGTTGAGCACTTTGCGTTCTTCAGGGTTGCGACCTGTTGTTCTCTGACGGAAATGGCTATGACATCAAAATCCTCCGATGCTGCAGTCACTCAAAAGAGTTAGTGTGGCAGCTGTCTTGTCAATTAGCCACATGCAACCACACCGAAACTCTGAGTTGAGTGCATGCGACCGTTGGAGGGAAAAGGGGTAGCCGCAAGGTCTCAATTGAGAACATGTTCGTCTCTAACGATCTTTGGTCCCATCAGTTAGCCAAACCTTCAATTGCGATGAAGAAACCTCTGAGCAATTTACGGGGTACTCTAGCGTGACTGACGTGCATTTGTCTCGCGTCGGGCAAGGGGATCATACCGAGAATACCTAGGTACCTAAAGAATGTTGATCGGCGTCATGCTCATCTGAGTTGAGAGCAACGTAAGGAGTAGTGATTCTACGGCAGTTGAACGATATGGGAATCCACTACAACAAGCACCGGGGCTCTGGAATCCCGCCATATGCAGCGTGCTGTGATTGACAAATGACCCGGGTACACGATGCCGTCCGACTGGTGCAAGTCACACAACATTCTTCTCAACGGTGACTTCTCGTAGCCAGGCACGAAACACGAGACAAGGAAACACGAGTAATAACGCGCGCCGATTAAGAGAGTGCTCAAGCCTTTTCCCCCGAAGATTGTCATAAGATGTTGCACATCATAGCCACCCCAAAAACCAAACCCGTGGCCTCCCATGTTTGATCGTCTGTATAAGCTTGTTAGAACATCGCGTGCGCGCGGCGTTCAATATGTGATACGCCTTATGTTCCTCATCGCCAGCAAGGGTGTTGGTCGTCCAAAGGGGGATGTGTGGCATGGCTTGGCTTGAACCTGCGACAGGTGCAAGCGATCCGTGCCCACGCTGTCCACGCTGCCTCCACGCGGACAGAGTGTCAAGATGACTTGGACGAACGACGCCTGATGGGTTTGTTTTCGGACGAAGATGGAACGACTGGACTTGGACAGAGATACGATATGCTACTCCCACCTTCCCGATGGACAGTATTCTGGCCGGTTTCAAGACCCTGTGTTAAAGAAAAGTGTGGTGTTGCACCGTTGCACGTCATGTCCGTGGAGAATTACATGGCTTATCAGGCCCCAACCACAACAGCTCCAATGAACCACGGGCAAGAGCTTCGAAAATACCGGAGGACGCACATGCCAATTGAGAGTTCCTCGGGGCGAGCGGAATTATTGATTATTTGTTTGGTCCAAGGACTTGGTTTACAATGCTTGGCCAATTGCCTCGGTTTTCTAAATACTCCCACTAGTACCTTAGTGCAAGACTAGTAGTCAAAGCTCTCGAGTTATCAGCGATAGGACATGCATACACCTGGCAAAGGTTTTCTTTGCAATTCATCATAGTGCGGGTTCTCGGAGTTGCCATTTGCCAGCCAATGGCTTTGGAAGCCTCAGTCACAAGGACATAGGTCTGACTACGCGTCTCCCTTGTGACGAACTCAAGCTACTGCTCTGACACAAGGATCCTCCCGGCGCCACCTTTATGAAGACACTTCATTTTGCCATTGGTCTCAATAGCTTCGGTCTAAAGATAGCTAGGTTGGCTTCTGAGTAAACACATGTAAACTCCATACAACCTCCGGACTTCCCATATAACAGTTCCCATTCACACTCAAAATGGCCCACTGTTGCAATTCAATTGATCCGACGATACGTGGATTCGGCCGATCAACAGTTCGCAGTCGCACTCGTTCAACGGCGGGGAAATGCGGTGAAAATATGGGACTTTTATATGGACATCACGCCATTCCGGGGAGCTGGAAAGATTGTTGACGGGCAGAAGATCAGAGTGCCGATTCAGTGCAACGCTGCTACCTAAGTTCGGGGCAGCTTCATAGAAACTTCATCCGTCCATTCTTGGCAATTTACACTCTCAATCAACTCCTTTGAAAATGTCAGCGGTGTTAAGCCCACACACAAATGGAAAGACATGACTCAACAGCTCGTCAAAGCGTATCTTGAACACTATTCTCTTGCATTATACCGAGTCAACCGACGAGAGCTAAAAAAGGAAGCTAACGCAGACGATCCTAATCATCGGGACGGCCCCAGCGATGGTTCCCACTATCTAGATTAAGTCCCCCAAAGTTAAAAGGTGAACTAGCACGCCCGACTCCATGGTAAGCACGTCAGGCGCTGATAAACTGATAGGGTTGCGGTATTCATGACCATGTCCTCTGGGCAGATATTTGTCGGTCGTTCTTCTGCCCTCGTTCGCCGGAACTGCCGTCGGCCGCGTCACGGCTCAACCGAACACCAGAACGCGGTTATTATACACATCTACTTTAGAATATCATGAACCTGATAGAAGGGCCTTTAGAGTTAGAGTTTGGCTCTTGCCTCGGCACGAGAAACGCAGCTTGGTAAGCCGGTAACGCCTTGGCGGGTGGTTTGTTGGAATGCCGTTGCGCAAATTTAGCTTCGCTGGACTTCGGGTCTTTCCAGCTGGGCCTAACTCTGATAAAGAAACTCAACGTCGATATGATGACGGAATGAAGTCGCTTCAACGATTCATGTTGGGCATTATGAGCATTCGAGCTTGAGGAGAACTTAAAACACACTAGAATAATGACTTCGTCATTTCGTAGTCCCCGGCGGCATTCGTGGTAGACTTTGAGCTTGGATATGTAATCAAATTCCTGAGGCTTTGAAATCTTCTGTGCATAAGATAATAAGATGTGTGGGAAAAGTATCTAGAATGATGTGCAAGGGAAACTCGTCCTTGAGCGCCAAATGACATCAAAACTTGATGGCAAGAATAATCAATAAGACCAATAGAGATGACTCTTAATAATACCGCTCCTTCCGACTCACATCCAGCTTTCTCGTGTGTGTTGTCTCCTGGAAAGCTAGTTGAATATTGCGTTTGTCGTCAGACTCCGCTCTCACAACCTTCTCCCACACTTTGTCAGAAGTAACACCAGCTCCAGCATCTGCCAGATCCTCATCAGATGGAGGCGGCGTCTTTAGTGCGAGTACGATCAAGTCTTGTAAATCTGACCATGGTATCACGCTCAGGACACGGATGCGCTCCCCACCTGACTTGACCTTGAGAAGCTCCAACACGTATCCAGTTCCCACTGTTGCGGCGTAGACGGCGATGATGCCGAGGTAGATCAGCATCATCACCTGGGCAAATTCCAGCGTTTTGCGACCTTGTCCTGATCCGTATCCGTAGCGCTGCGCAGTAAAGTTGATTGGCAAAGCCGTGTTCAGCACCTCAGTGAAAGCTGCAAAAGTTGTGTTGCGCTGGGTCGTGCTGTCTCTCCACTCATCCTGATGATGAGTGTTGTTGAAGGGAGTGATTTTATGAACACCTCCGAGGTAGCCGTGTTGCTCGTTCAAGTCGAGGTAAGTTAGCTCGGTGTCAGTACTATTGAGCTTGATCCGGGTTCTCTGTTCTTGACTGTTCCGTGCCAGACCCTCGGCGAGGTAAACTCCAAAGACTTTGGCCAGAAATATTTCTGATGCTGTATTATTCGCACCATCGACTGGAGCCAAAACGTTCACAGTTTTCCCATTCACCTTTAACTTCGAAGAAAAGTTGAGGATGATCTGACTAACACCCGAGGCGGTGGTCGTGTTTGATATATTCCAGTGTGGGTTGAGAAATTTGAACCAATTCGACCTGAATCTTATTACTCGGATGTCTTCTTGACTCTTGCCGTAGTACATGTCTCGCATGCTTTTGTCGTTACTAAATGTTGATTGAAGACTGTCACTGACGCTTGGGTCCATTGAGAAGTTAGACGGCGCCCAACTTGCGTACAAGCTACAGATGTAAACCAAGTTTCTCGATTCCCCAGACAATGAGTCGGGTATCATTCCATTCAGGTACACAACAGTTGAGTTTTCTTTGTCCAGAAAGAATGTGCTTGAGGCTGAGATATTGTCGAGACTCGAATTGTTCAGCCAGTCTGCTTCGTTAAATTCCCTAGGTTTTCTTTGGGATTGAAGACAATCGGCATCATCGAAGCAGTTGATAGATTTCGTTGGAAAGCTGATAGATCCCGGAGTATCTGCTAAGTAACCTTTATCGTGTATTGTACACCTGGACTGTACAAATGGTTGGTAGAACCCCGATCCCTCTCCGGTCGGTGACTTGACATTGGCGCCTCCTTTGGCTGTAATTCGGTAGCGAGGTTCGCGGGATAGGGCACCAACATCGGAGCTGTGGATGAATTGTTGAAAGAGACCGATGCTGGTCATGAGGAAGTGCGATGGCGTGGTGGTAAGCGTGGTCGAAGATGTGTTAGGCTTGTCATCGGCTTGCGTGAACACTAAATGGCGCCTAATATCTGACGACGTGGAATAAAATGTGAGATTGTTGGTCAAGTCGGTGGCTGCGTAGTCCCGTACCCAGCTCGAGATCACAGGGAACCCGCCAGCTGGACAATAATCTCGATAGACCCCCGCAGGTCCTTGGCACTCCGTGTACTCGCTGAAAGGGTCTCTGAACCATATGGCCCTCCGATTCCACCAGTACAACAAGGGCGGCTCGATTTTGCTGAACGCCGAGCTTGTATCAAACTCGTACCAACCCAAGCTGGGTAGGAGGAGGACCGCAGATGCTGGTCCAACAATTGTCGAAAGTATGGTCGCGAAGACAAGGAACCCGGGTAGTAGCATTTCCCAGGGCTTTGACCTATTGAGACCTTGGTGGCGGAACGACGAAGTTCGAAGGTAGTTGAGATCTCCAACTCGATAGCCCCCAGTGAGAAAGCCTAATCGCACACCAGTTGTGACGAGACGTCTCCGATACATCGCAAGAGCAATCGAAGACAATGATGCCACGATTAGAAGTTCGTGCAGTTTGGCTACAAACTGGAGAATATTGCTGATGATATCGGTGTCCAGTCGATAACCGCTCACAAGCGGACCTATCTCCGGATACCAGTAGAATTGTATTGAACCAATGAGTAGGACGGATGTCGTCACCAGTATAGCAGGGAGGTGAACGATCCATCCGTTAAAGTAGCGTGACCATTCAGTTCGAGTGATGGGTTTCGAGATCTTTGAACCTTCCATACCGGGTAAAGTAGACCTGGAATCCTGTTTGCCTCGGTGCTGTGCAGGTCCGAGGCCCCCTTCATATTGGTCTTGAAGATCTCCCGTGACTTTTGCATATGACCAGTCACTCGTTCGCCTGCCGCTCGAGCGCTGAGTTTCTTCGTCAACACTCTTGGTTCGACTAGATAGCAGTGGCCTGTCCCACGATGTATCTTCGTCAGTCAGTCGTGACAACGTAGAGATTGGTCGAGGGGACATCTCATAGTGGTCTAGTGGTGGACTGATTAGAAGATCAGGAGAGGGCTGGTTATCGAGTGGAACTCCTCGACTCCATGCCCTTTGCGACATGCTCTGGCGTCGATGCCGCTCAGATTCTTGTTGGGTTGGATCCATCGCATCCGAAGGAGGAAAGTACTCGGCGCCGACAAGTTTTCAAATATACGCGGTTAAGACCACCACGCCTTGGTACCGAAAACAGAGACGAGAGAGATGAGAATATCAGACAAAGAAGGTTGGATTGGGATCATGGCTGCTAGTCATAAATATGCAAGAAGTCCATAAATCATACCCAGCTGCTACCGACGGACCCGTCCATCAGAATTGAGATGACCACCCCCTCAGACCATACTAGTTGGGAGTGGATGCACTCACCCTGCAGACGCAGCCTGATGTCAAGCCACTATTTAAATATAGCCAAGACAAGTTCTGGTGCCTTCAAAGCCCCCACGATAAGAGTTAGAGTCAGGTTGTCGTCAGCTGTTTAACAAAAAGATTACAGATAAATCAGTGATGCGAAACACTGGCAAATATGAGGCTCTTGTAGCAGCTCAAACGAGTAGATGGACTCACAATAGTAACACCCTGAGGTTTTGATGGGTGATACATGAGATTGAAGTTTTCATTCTTGTGTCTACTACCAATCTCACTGCTATGGTAAAAAGTCTCCAACATGTCCCGCGTTTTGAAGGCTGTCTCCAATATTCCATAGAGGAAACGGAGGCTCAAAGCCTTGTAATACAGGCCAAGGCACGAACAGCGGTTACTCGAGATCGCCATATCAATGAAATCAATCAGGCTGTCGTATCGGCAGACAGAAAGTGTCTGCCTAATGGACAAGGGTAACATCACCAATCACACAAACGGCACTCAGCCCCAAGGCAGGGGGTGTTCTTCGGGAACAGACATGATGGCCCCCAATGTGGCTACCTCGTATGCAGTCAGCATTACCCATACATCACCATTTTGACGGAATGGATGACCAGCTCGACGGAATTCGAATGCCCGTTGGTCTCTCAGGATTGGACAACGCAAAGCACTCAAAGCTTCGATAAGGCTCGGGGAGGCGCAGTCTTTGCGGCTTAGGTATATGATGTGCACTCTAAATTGGCTACCATAGTCCGAGACTTCTCTCTTCGCCATCGTGTCAGCTTGGGCGACCACGCGGTAGTTTGTGAGAGAAGACTTTGTAGTAAACCGCTTCGGGCTCGATCGAGTGACCATCACTCTGATAAGAAGGCATGTATAGATTGGTTCAAATAGAGACACTGAAGGCCTTCAGTCCTGTTTCGATTCGCCCGAGTATAGCATAAGTAAAGAGCTGCATCGCGCTGATACTCTCTTACCTTTGCTTCATAGTGAATGCATGGCTCTCAGTACCTTAGGTAGACGGTTCAATTTTTCGACCAGAATTCATTCACCTGGGATCTGTCGCAAAAATGACAGTGCACCCTCAATCACGGCCGGTCATAATAAAGTAATGTACACCATTGTGACGAAAATTGAGCCTGGTCTTGATTTAACATTTTGCCTTCAGTAGAATTGGAGATTAATATATCGAAGAGACGTTCGATGAAAATATGACGTTCATGCCAAATGAGCACCTCTTTCCCATGACCTTGAACGACGGAATTGAACATTCAAACTTTCGCTTACTGCCGGTCCGAAACTCTCGCATCAACTCACACGCCGCAGGTTGCTCAGCGTGCCCTGTGCCTTCACCTTCCGCGTGGCAGTTGTGCCGCGGTCCAGCAGATCCTGGATAGAGTTCATGACTTGCAGGCGCTTCATAAGCCGGATTGGATCAGCATGCCAAGCCTTTTGGCGGCACTTGCTCCCCAATAACAAGATCTGTATTGAATGGTGGATAATGGATTCCAACGTGGGAAACTGGGATGAGGTTGTTTGGTGCAGCATTGAATGCGACGCATGCACACCAAGTTGTTTTTTTCCAGGTTTCATGAAGATTGATAGGATATGTGCCGCCATATATCAGTGGCCGCAATGGAAACTCCGCTAAATTTCTCTGCCGTGTCGTGCCAAGCCGCCAGAACCACAAGTACCGGAATGCCGTGGATGTTAAGAGCCGCGCGAAAGTTTCACAAAGAAAGGAAGAGGATTTCAGGTGGTGTCTAAGAGCATATCTATTCATGCGTCCAAAGACGGGTATATACACTGACGATGCTCTGTTTAACGGGTTGCCTCCAGCC
This sequence comes from Colletotrichum costaricense, assembly GCF_030867565.1. Lineage (NCBI taxonomy): Eukaryota > Fungi > Ascomycota > Sordariomycetes > Glomerellales > Glomerellaceae > Colletotrichum > Colletotrichum costaricense. The sequence continues at coordinate 1,217,406 of NW_026848232.1, read as the reverse complement.
GAAGCCCATCCCCTCGATCAAAGTGCCGAGGGACGATCGTCGAGGCTAACTGATGTACAGTGAATAAGAAACAAAACTGTCCGAACAACCATGCAAGTGCAGGTCATTGACGGACCATGAAGCATTCTCTCCAGAATGCTCGACTTCCCCTTGATCAACATGACAGGCCTGCCGTCTGCCTTTGCAGTGATGTTTATATTGGAGTCTTTCATACCATGATTTCCACACAGCATGGAACCATTTAGTCAACGAGGAAGAGGTCGCGAGCGTGGTTGCGGCGCTTCTTGGAGCTGTACAGAGCAGGTCCAGGGATGGGGTAGCTGGTAGCACCGCTGTAGATGTCAAAGAGAACACCCTTGTCGTTGGCAGTGTACAGGCTGGTGCCAGCAGTGCCGGAGGGGTTGGCGGAACCGCTGCCAGTGATCTTGAGGTTGATGCACTGGGGGTAGAACTGGGCGCCGTTGGCCTGGCCAGCGCTGTGGAGGGCAATGATCTCGTGGCGGAGAACGTAGTTGCCGGGAGCAATGTCGCTGGGGATGGCGATGTCCCACTTGAGGCCGTTGCTGATGAGCTCGTCGGCGGCCCAGCTGCTGCCGGTCAGACCCTTCTCGGCGATCTTGAAGAACTTGAGATCGGCCTTGGTGGCGCTGGAGCAGTCGCCGGAGCACTTGGCGAGATAGTCGATGAGAGGACCCTTATGAGACTCGGGCCAGGTGTTCCACTTGACGGTGACTGTCTCTCCGGCGGCGACCGTGACGCTGGTCTTTCCGGGAGTGGCGGACTTGTGGCAGATGATGTCGGCCTGGCCAGCAGCGTCGGGGGCAACGAAGCCGAGATCCTGCTGCTGAGCAGCCCAGCCGGGGACATCAGGGGCGGGGTTTTGGTAGGGGGCAGTGGTCGGGTTGTAGTTGTCGGTGGTCTTGCCGCCGGCGGTGATGGTCTCAACGTAGCCGTGGGCAGAGACGGCGGTGGCGCCGACCAGAGCAGTGAGGAAAGCCTTGGTGTACATCTTGAATGGTTGTTGGGGTTTGTTTGTAAAAAACAGGTGGATCAAGTGGTGAAAGAACGGATGAACAGCTCACAGAGCAAAGAATGAATTGGGTCAAAGAAGGGTAGGAGCTGGAGAGCAATGCGGGTGAAGTGAAGGACGAAGTGGAAAGCTTGGTTAAGGGAAAGGAGAGATAGAAGCTGGATTCGAGGCGTTTCTTATACTCATGTCCAACACCTTCCTGCCCAGACAAAAGTTCAGATGCTGAGCATCCCACATCGTGGAGCAGTGGCCCGACGTCCCGTCAAGGGGAACGAGGGTGTGGACAAACAAGTCCGTAGTTCCATGTCACTCGATGAAAGCCCGTGTTCAGCATAATCCCAGTAAACATACCAAATCAGATCCCAAACAGGTGGCAGAGGTCTCAGAAGATGTCTAAAGTCTTGGTATTCCCTTATGAGAGCTTCGCTTCTGAGTTCTAGCTCTCAGCTTGTACCGCAAATCGTCGACATCACTATCGCGAAGCTCAGCGAGAGGCGGAAGGCTTCTTTGTCACTCGACAGACGCCCAAGCCCCTTACTGCCGAGCTCCAGCGTCTTCCATTTGGCTCAAACAAGTCTTTCTCCTGTAAAAGGAAAGCTGAGGTCTTGGCGATAACGAACAACGGAGAACGTCCCCCCGTACGCGTGGGCTCGGGCCACTGAGGTTGGCCGCGAAAACATTGGACGGACCACAAAGGCGGAGCGCCGGAGACTGGCCACATGGATGACAGATCAATCTATTTCGCACGGGGGCGGTGGGTAACAAAGTCTCGGCGGGATCGGCGGTCACATCGGGGACGGGGCTCGTGGTTGGATTAGTTGGCGGAACAGGAACGCGGACGACCACATTGGTGGGAGCGAGACAGCTCACGGGTCTGATTCTGAGCCTGGGCCATTCTGATAGACCTGGGCGGCAGTCGGGATCATCTACCGGGAGTCCGCATGGGCAGCCCCCCGACGCTTCAAGTTGAATGTTAGACCAACGCCTGGTGCTGGCGGCGGCCCCGACCAGCGGCAATCGAAACTTAAGGAGGCGCCGCATCTATACTTCAAAAGCTTGGCTTAATTCATTTGTTGGTGTCGCATACTGTCGTGGCACCAACGTCTCGACCGCTTGTTTACAGCTGCCGGTACTGGTTGTAGTGTTTTCAAAACGTGCACTTGACACTCTACTGTGAACTCGTCGAGTCTCACTTGATGTTCTACCGAGCCATCAAGTAGAGTTGGCGCAAAACTTGGTAATGAAGTGGGAGCAGAAATTCCAATGTGACGGAAGATCTGGGGGCGCCCAATTTGGCCGGTAGTTGCTTGCATGACGCATGAGACGGGCCCAGGGCTTAGTGATGGATACTGTTGTCTCCTCGCGGAGCACTGCTCCGTTTAGGTCTTCTGTGATGATGAATGGACAAGTCGAAGAACCTAGACAACAAAACTGGAAACCTCAATATTTTTCGCGTTCACGGCCATCCTTCCGCAGCTCGTTGCGACGGTGTGGCGTTCATGGGCCTCGTCATCATCTTTCAGACAACTCGAACCGAGTGTTGACGGGTCATGAAACACGGAAAAGACAGGCCTCTCCCTGGTAGCGAAGCCCAGCCGACCGACGGGAGAGGACAACTTTAATTAATCTTAATTCTTGGCGCTGCTCTTTATAGGTCCGAGCTCTACTTTTTCTGTCCAAGGATCCTGGGAGAAATCCACGTTGCGCAATCAATTCGGATGCAAGCGAGCAAAGAACAAAATGTCCAGCCCCAATCCAGATGAAAAGGGATGAAACAAAAGCGGCCGAAAGAAGAAAGGGAGTCTTGCAGTCTGGTGACGTGACGACAGAGTTCATTCCAACTCTTATGCTTAAAATTTTGATCATGGAGATTTATGAAGTAAAATTTGATGTTCTATCAGTGTGGTTCTTGTGGAGTTTACAGAGAGTGTTCCACTGTGGGCGCCCGCTACTGCCATCTATAAGTCGTCGATTGAAAGAGCGCTGCTCGACAATACTTGCGACAGGATGAGGCATCGTGGCTCACGGGGCTTGAAATCTGTAGCTGTGCATAGCTTGGCTGTGTTCTTACTTCGCCGACCTCCGGGTCTCCAAGGAATCCCGGTGACTCCATGGTAAGAAATTTGAATGGCACGCCAGGTGTCCATTGCTTGTGGACTCAACTGGCCGAGCCTTTCACAAGCCACAAGGCAGTTCTTCCAAGCTCCAACATGAGAATCCCATTGTGCTATTTACCGTTTACGACGAGCTCCTCCAACGAACCACTCTTCCTCGTACTAACTGAAGTAGTACTGAAAACTGACTCGGATCGCCGGGTCACCCCGTGATCCCCTTGCCCAATAACCCAAGCTTGGAATTTCTCACGATATGTACCTTAAAGCAGCCTCGCTTCACTCATCCTGGAATAGATGCGGTTGCATTTTTATTCACCAAAGCCAAGGCAATAGTACTTAGTCAACAATTGAAATCGAGCCACCACGGAGCTTCCTTGCAAAGGTCGGATTGAGGGCGAAAAGACGAGTCATTCTTAAAGTGCCAAGAAGTTGGCTCAATACCAAGTCCGGCATCCCGTTCCGTCGAGTGGTTCAAATGCTGCTTTGCGTAATAGTAGTTTCTCGATGCCAACATAAATATCACAAAAGCAGGGTCAAGAAAGTCAATGGTTGAAGCATTCGATTATCCCTCATCTCCACACGATACACCGAAGTAGGTACACATGTGGTAAAGACCGACAAGAAAGCCCTCTGTCCTGAGACAAAATCATACATCCTAGGCCAAGGAACAATCCTCAAAATTCATCAAGGAAAGCTCCCACTCTTCACTGTTGTGCTTGTCTCTCTTGAGTTCGGCATTTCGGGATCCTTCTCATCGCTAAAAGAGGCCAGGCACTTAGCAGCCAGCATAGATGGATTGGGCGAAGAGGGCTAAAGAGCAACATTAGCATTCAATCGAGATAAAGTATCAAACTTAAGTGAGAAAAGAGATTGAGACTCACTGTAAGTGTCGGCGTGGTTAAGGTTCTGAGCAGCTGTCAAGCTGCGGACGAAGTTGTATCCGTATCCGTTGTAGTCAGAGGTGCCTCGGATCTGGGTCAGATGGGTCATCTCGTGAACGATACTACTTTGGTTAGTATCACATTCTTTTCGTTAGAGACAACTAGACTCACGTAGTCTGTTGGTCTTGAGCATGGCAGGTTGAAGAGGCCGCAGACATGGTGAAGAAGGTGGGGCCTGTCATAGGTAGAATTTCGTTAGATCTTGGTGGACTGACGAGAATCCCGAGACGGGTCTGAACAGAGCAAGAGACTTACAGTTGACCATGTAGGATTGAGACGGAAGAGTGTATGCGATGACGTTGCTGGAGCAGGCGCCGTAGACATCGCTGCAGTACTGGCGAGAGACACCAGAAGTAGTGCTACCGCACTCCGAGACAATTCTGCCAAAGACGGCAGCAACGGTGTTGCGGGTAGCAGTGGTAGAGGACTTGAAGTATTCAGTCATGCGGGCAGCCGGACCAGAGGCAGCAGCTGAGGATGCGGCAACGGCAAGGGAGCGGCAGCGGGTGATGGCATTGACCTATTTCCGGCAAGTTAGTCTGGATCGGATCCGGGCCCGAAGTGGACTCCGGCACGGAGCTGGTCCGTGCATCGGTCGGAGCAAGGAGAAGCGACTTACAGTGGCAGTGCGGCGGGTGCCGGTGCAGTCAGCCTGTACGGCCGTGCGCTTCTCAATGAAGGCGGTGCGAACAGAGGCAGCCTCCTCGCCGTTGACCTCAGTCTTGATGCTGTTGCTGCTGAAGGGAACAGCGCCGGCAATCTCGGTCGAGTCGGCATCGGCATAGAGGAAGGAGCCCTGAGTGACGATCTCGACGGCGCCACCGGTGCTAAGGTCGTGGAGTTCGGCAGCATCGAACTCAACCTCAACGGTCTCGCCAGCAGCAACGATCTGGAAAGCTTCCTCAGTCAGACCAGCGGTGGCAATCTGAAGGCGGATGCCATCGAAGTCGATCTTGTTGCCTATCGTGTATCGAGTCAGCGTAGGTCCAGCCTTAGATCATAGACATAAGACTAACCGGCGGCGAAAACCTCGACCTTCTCAACGGGAGCCTTGTCAAGGAAGGTGCCGGTCTTGAACAGCTTGATGGCAGAGTCACCAGTGTTGGTGAGGGCAGCCTTGACACCAGAGTTGCCAATAGCCTCAAGCTTGACGTCAAGTGGGGACGTGTCGCGCTTGGCCATGTCAACGTTGACGGCGCTGGCCAAGGTGGCCAGCAGAGAAACGCCAATGGAGAACTTCATGATTGTTGCAAGAACCGGAAGAGCAAGAGCAGAGGCTGTCGATGAGGATCGAGTTGTGGATAGTGAGACAAAAATGACATATTAGATGAAGGTCGAGCTGCGTCTCTTTATACTTGAGTGATTTCCTCGACTTCATCTTTGGTCTCCTTCTGAGTATATCTCACACTGCTTGTCGATAAAGTTGCATCAAAGTCCCATCATGTCTGAGCTAGGCAGAAAAAGGAAGATAGAACGTCGCCCAGACTGCCTAGACGGACTTGGGACTAAAGCGTGGAAGGTGGAACGGGCAAGCCTAACCGATGCCAAGATAGCTAATATCAACCGGGACGGTAGTCAAGACTTCCTGCAACCGTCCAGTAGATAGAAAACTGACGGCATTGACCTCATCTATTGTCTACATCCAGACAGCCCTGCCGATCACAACCCCGCATTGGTCGTGCGAGGATTTCATGACACTAGTTAAGGTAGACAGCACATGGCACCAAGGAGGCATTGGTGATATTGGTGATATTGTTGCTTCTTCCTAAATCTCTGTTGCCATCGCGGATTCTTCAATGTAATCAATAAGTGCAGCGTTACCCCCATGTTTTTTTTTGGGTCGGCTATCTCGTCTTGACTTTGTTCCAGTGATACCAAAATCCGTCAGAGAGAATCACTTGAGCTAAAGAAATGATAGAAGCAACGAGGCCTCGCGATCAAACTCCGCCAACTGGGACATCATCAGCCGGGACCCCGGACGGGCTATTCCGCCCTTGGTGATTCCTTGCCGTGTCCAGTCGCAAAATCAGGGGCTCTTCGCGTTCGGTAGTCTAACCCAACTTACGAGCAGCCAATTGAATTACACCAAGACTGCAACCGAAGCTGGTGATCGTTGAGGCCCAGAATCAACGTCAAGTACCAATCTCCAATAAGATATTGCCAAACATGAGATGCCAAGGGGTTGCCAAGTGCACAAGCCGGAGACTAGTTCGAGGGAGGAAGGAGAAAAAAAAGGATGAAACCTCGACTTCTTCGCCTGCTGCCAATGCTGCCGGTGCAGTTCTGGACTTAACGAAGGTCGGCCATGGTCAAGTCATCAGCTGGCTGACATGTATGGAAAAAACGCGCCTGCCGACCAATGATGAGGGGAGCGGAACATGCAGTCGGATGACTTCGGTTAACAGATAGGAGAATTATGTGGACGCTGGTGGAGCTCGCTACTTTTGAGTTATCGCCCCAAAGTTGTATTTGACCTGCAAGACTGTGAGCTGTTGACCCAAAGAGGGAGCTGCCAATGCGTGATCGGTAAGCTCGGTACCTTAAAGCCATTAAGGTAGCTTTGCCGAGAAAGCAACCATGCGTGTGCCGACTGGCTGCGACTGATCAGTTCAGCAGATTCGACTTACAACATGTCCCAGGTCTCAATTTGCCCCTCCTGACAAGTCTTCACGCGTGTTGAGTGCCTTGCCTTGGCTCGGCAAACCATCAGAAAAACACGCGACAAATGGTTTCCGAAAACAGCAGACCATGCTGTGCTTCTCCCCATATATTAGCCTAGGAACTCCAACAGACCTTCCTTCTTTGGCTCGGCTTTTGAGCTGCGAGGGGAACAACAAGCCTGTGGAAATCAAACTAGTTTCTGGGCGCGGTACGTGAATGCTACAGCTCATTTCTTATTGTCTCTTGGCTTCTGCTTGGCTTCCTCTTGGCGATAAATACCTCCACCTCCGCTCCTGACTCGACCGTGCTCCCCGCGCGGGCAAATCGCTTTTCCGAACAGCCAAGCTCAACGATGCTAGAATTTCGCAAGTCTTGTTGTGCTGTTCAGCTCGTATTCTGCAGAACCGCACCCTCCATTACGTGAAAGCTCATACTCGTGCATCGGAGACACACAACAAAAGAAGAAGGTCTCTTAGAGATTCTGGAAGCGATCTGTCCACTGCCATTTTATGAGCTGATTATCATGATAAGCAGACCGGGAGATAGTTGAATGTTGGCTGCTTTCCCTTGATGGATCATGGAAGGACTCAATCATGCAGGTTGAGGATGGTGGTCATGATAGCGGATCAGTGATGTCGGCCTTCGTTGCCCTAAATGCCTTCCCGATCAGATGCATGGAGAACATAAGACCTAACTAGAGTCCAGTTGCATTTAGAAAGGCTGGGAGAAGGATCTTTTGGGCATGACGCTGAGAAAAACACGTCATGGCTCTCGGTTACAATTCTACAGAAAATATGTAAAGAAGAAACAGTTAACATGGATACTTTGAACAACTGTAGTTTTAATAATCTGCTCTGTGCAGTAAGGAAACACAAGATAGAAAGCCGTGCTGCTTTATATTACGTCGAACATGAACAGCAGTTACATCCTGGCGTATTGTTTCATGAACGCTAGTAACGCTACCTATAAGTAATGCATCCTAATTTCAATTCCTTCTTGTAGATAAGAAGGGAAACAAGTTCAGGCAGATGCACGCTACCAGACACCCATATCTTGAGAATAACTTTTACAGCAGCTAGTAGAGCTCTGTCGACCGGGATTTCGGTTGTATCGGTTGCGTTTCCTGCTCTGCCTGATGTACGTGTAATGTACATGTGTCTTCAATTTTCCATCGTACAGCACGCTATTTTCACTACTGAGAGACTTTCGGGGAAATATCTCTGGGCGTATGATAAAATGTGACTTCTAAGTTCTTCAAGCACTGAAGGTACATGCGAATGAAACGCGAATAAGTAGGCCATCGAGATGTGAGGCTTTTTTTGCTTTATATACGATGCACATGTGATCTGAAAGAGAAAACTAAATGAGGTTGACGCCTTCTTGTTTTGTCTGCCCATCAGACGATGTTGAGTTGCTCATAGCAGCAAACAAGGAATTAGGTTTCGGGGCTTTTTTGACCGGACCAAAACTTAAATCACCTACGTTAGACTACCCTACTACTTAGATACCTTATCTGCCCTACTTATCTCACGTATTGCTAGTGTTGCCATCGTTCTTATATGTAATTTTCATCGTATATAGAAGACTGACTTTCTAGAAGCACAATTGCCTGAACGACATCTACTCCATTCGATCGTCTTACCCATGAACTCAGCGTTATCAACGATATTCCCTAAGATGGTCAAGGGGTAGAGATGGTGTAAGTGCCAACATCACTGTGGGTGACCTGAGCACTCTAGTCAGAGGACAGGATTCAAAGTCACGAATAAGTAATTCTCCAAAATGTCCTGTCCCGGCTGACCTACCTTAGTCTTTGTGTCTGCACAACGAGGACCATAGGCACTAAAACATGCTGGAGTTTACCACCAAAGCATGAAGCATTTCGCTTGCTTCTTGTAAACGACCATACAATAGACCGCTCGGACGTTAGGACTATAATAGCCATAATCAACTGATTTAGGAGCTCAGTTTAATGTCCTCACATCATTTACCCCACTCGAGCAAGGACGAGTTCTTCAAATTCCGTTCACTCGCGAACGACCTCCATCAAAAGTTGAACCATACAAGTCGATGGGAAACCCCGTGGGCTAAAAACCAGGAATCAGATCAGGCCTGAACTCACGCAAGCTAACGTTTGCATGTGTGTGATTCTTTACTACGAGTCTCGGAGCAAATGTCTGTGCTGCTTCAATGCCAACTAACGCCGACTAGACGCGACATGATGTCATTGGGCGACGTAAACCCAACCTACCTCACTCACTGGCTCCAGGACGACTATGGTATGAAAATCACATCAGGATCTCGAAAAAGCTTCGGATTCGGTTTCGGCGGTGCTACTTTACTTATTTTCACCGCGTTCCACGTAGTTGCGGCCGAATGGGTCGTTCTGTGGTGAGCACATTGAACATTTTGGTGGTATTTTCTCGGAACAGCCCCACGACGACTTAGACGAGGATTACGAAAGCTGGGGAGGCGACGATCGCCAGCACTGTCGCCGCGTAATGCAACCCCAGGCGTTCAAGACTCAGCCATAATTCTAGTCAACGGAATGCTAGTAAAGCCGCTATATCCGTTGGGGACCATCATCCCATAGGCCATGTTCTGAGCTTTGAACCTAAGGTAGACGGCTACACCGATCCTGGCTACAAGCGTAGCGAAAAGCCATGTCTTGTGGCCATAATTATACATGTACGCAAATGCTGTAGAAGCTTTGGAATGAAATATGTATAACCGCACTATCTGCTGTGAAACATATATTGAATCACGGTTCCCGATTCACCACTACCCATTCCATTCTTACTCTCAACTCTTACACTCTTCCTGACTTCCCGGACTGTTTCGTCCACTTACCAACAATGGTGCAAAAAACCGTCATCGGCGCTGCACTGGCTCAGGCCGCAAGCGCAGCTCTTTACGATGATACAATTCAGACGAAATATGGACTGATTCAGGGCTACCCGGCCTTCAATAGCTCTCCGGCGAATATGTCTCTTGATAATTGGGCAGATATCACCGTCTGGAAGGGCATCCCCTTTGCCGCCTCTACCGCAGGCAGCAATCGCTTCAAGGCTCCTCAACCCATCGTCGCGTGGAACTCAACTCTCGACGCCAAGTCATTCGGCAGTATCTGCCCTTCTGCCGTGGGCAGTGGAACAGATGCCTACACCGTTGGCGAAGATTGCTTGAACCTCAACGTATGGAGCGCAGCAAACTCGACTGATGCCAAGTTGCCTGTTGTCATGTGGAGCTATCCGGCTGGTTCGACTGCAGCGATGCCGCTTTTCGACGGAGCAGGCATCGCCGACAAGGGCGTTGTATATGTCAACTACAACTACCGCACCGGGTCTTTCGGATGGCTTGCGACGCCTGAGCTCAACCAGGAGAGACTTAGCACCGCTGGATCGAATAGCTCGGGTAACTACGGCATGCTGGATCAGTTTGTCGCTTTGAAATGGATTCATGAGAACATTGCCAGCTTCGGTGGTGATCCGGACCACATCACAGTCATGGGTCAGTCCGCCGGCTCGGCGGCTACTTACCATATGCTTAACGGCCCTCTACACGGCGTTCCTCTCCATGGTGCCATCATCCAGTCTGGTGTCCGCGACCCCCACGACCCCCTGTGCACTAGCTTGGCAGAAAACTACCGGAGTCTGGACGTGAACATGGAGACGGCGAGCAGATACATGGCCTCGATGAACTGCTCTGATATCGCATGCATGCGCGCTCTTCCGATGGAAGATCTTGTCACCGAATTCCTCAACTCCGAATTCGACTTCACGGCCACACTCGACTACTACGCCATGCCAGACACTTACATCAATACTCTGGACAAGGGAATTGCCCAGGATGTCCCTGTCATGACGGGCAACACGAAAGACGAGAGCGGGGCGGAATACGGCCTCAACATCACTCTGGCGACGTACATCTCTGACTTGAACGAGACATTCAGCACTTGGCAGGACAAGTTCCTCGCCGCATACCCTGCCAACGACTCGGCCACCGCTTCGGCAGCTGAGAACGCCCAATGGACTGACCGCTCAAAAGTAGGAACATTCTCCTGGTCGCAGTTGTGGCAAGCCAATGCTACGTCGTCGGTCTACAACTACATCTGGGATCACGCCCCACCTGGGCAGACTCGGGGCGCGTTCCACATGAGCGAGATCAATTACGTTCACAACAATCTTTACGGAACCGACTCACCATGGACTAGCGAGGACTACGAGATTGCCAAGATCATGAACAGTTACTGGGTCAATTTCATCAAGACTGGCGATCCGAATGGAGATGGCTTGAACCAGTGGACGCCTGCGAGCAATGCCAGTGCGACAGTAATGGAGCTTGGTGATGGTTTCCAAGCCCTCCCTATCGCCAAGGATGACCAGATTGAGTTATTTGCTCGATGGTTCGATACCTTGGTTACCTACTAGGGTATCTAGACACGTGTCTAAGCGGAGCCACTATCAAGCTGCGAGCATGTTGCATCAACTGTCTAAGGAGGAGTCGCCTGAATTATGTGTTTATATCTTACTTCTTGTATCTTTCAGTCTTATAGCTGTTTCACAACCATCCCGTCGCACACAGGGTCCTCTAAATATTATCATGACATGCATCATCATCCGAACCAATATGTGTATGTGCGGAATCTAAATCGCCAAAGTCCTTTTTTATCTCTGCGATCTTTGCTTATTTGGGGATCTTGAACGGATGTGCCTCTGTGTTGAGAACGTAATCGTCCAGGCTAATGAGATCCGGTGGTGAGAAAATGAGATAGAAGTACTTGAGGGTCTCAGCAAGCCAGAAGCTCTGTAGAGGAATGAATTAGCAACTCGTGTCACTCAAACATGAAGAACAAGCAAAGCAGAGATCTGTCGCGGGACGTTTGCCAATGCTCACCTCCATCTCATCCAATTTTCTCGTCTGATCCGGCGGAACGGTAACATCAGCTATAGCTGAATGTGCGTGCTCTGTTTCTGTTGCTTTCAGAATCGACTCAAACATTCGCCAGGCAATATCTTGAAGATCTTGTCGGCCCGTCATCCTGTACAACAGGAATATGCTCTCGATAGCTTCGGGACGGAGAATGTATCTCGGGTCGCGTGCATTCCGAAAACCCTTCTTCAGCCTTGGATCCCCCTCGCTCTTCCATCTTGGCTCATCCCAGAGGCATTCGTCGTCCTTTTGGGTGTCCCCGGTCTTCCGAGCCTCGCAAGGGATGAGATTGAAGTTTTCCGGCATCACGCCGGAAGGAAACGCGTCGTACGCCCATGCACACCCTCGCGCGACCTTCTCACCGAGAGCAACGTGATTGTCGACGGAGAAGAGCCTGCCCCCAAGACCAAGCATACCGCCCGCAAAGCATGCGAGGTGTTGGCCGTCGGATACGTGCTCGATTCGGTCAGCATAGATGAAGGCATCGCCAGCGAATAGGATGTCGTCCCGATCTGGTACCATAGGCCGGAAAAGTATGTGTTGCTCTACTATTGCCATGGCCCCAATGTACATCTTTTCGTAGGATGGATCTCGGCCGCCGAGTAGCGCAAACATTTTGGGTAGATATTCGTAGAGTGAATCCGCCAAGGCTCCCAGCGTGAAACTGTTGTCCGTATCGACTCGTTCCTCTCTGAAATTAATCATCTTCGGCCACATCCCGGGAAGCTTAGACTTGAACTGCGTTCCTTCCAGAAACCTCGTAATGCGATCCACGGCGTCGAAGTATTTCGGATTACCCGTCAGCTGGGATAAACGGGTAAACTCCATAGCTAACGAGCCCGGGGAAGCTGACGGATCGTGCGTGCCAGCTAGCTGAGTTCCATTCCTAGCGTCTTCAAAGTTGACCCAAAAGCCTGGCAGGCGGTTTGGCGTATCGAATCCCATGTAAAGCATGTCCCCCAGCTCTTTCGCTTTCTCGAGGAGGGCAGGCTCGCCACTGAGATCGTACGCACTAAGTAGGCCGCCCAGATGTCTTATCGTGGTTTCGAACATGTTCACGCTGGTGGCTGATGTGTTGGCCCAATCCAACTTCACGGCTATGTTGGCCGCGGCGCGAAACTCGTCCTTGAGCTCCATGATCCAGAGCGTATCGAGAGAATCCACCAGTGTCGCAGCCCATCCTCCAAATGTGTCCTTGGCCCCAGCACTTACGGGCGCTAACTCGTCCCGACCCCAAGCAAACTTCTTGTAGCTGCTCCAACTCCGGATGAATACATCACGGACAGCTTTCTGTCGTTTCGGGGCCTCTGGATGCGGATTGCCTACGCCGAATTCGTGTTGGATTGAAGGAAGGCTTAGTGGTTTGCCTGTTGGTAGAGGCTTGAAGGAAATGACGGGGTGGTGTTGCTCTACAGTCGCCCAGTCGAAAGAACTCTTGCGGAATGTGATCTCCTCAGGCTGGCTGCTGGTGCTGGGGAATAACAGGATCGGTCTAGACTCGAATGGAGGAAACAGTAAGAAGACTGTGACGAAAACTGCGGCGAGAAAGACAGCCAAGCGAACGGGGCGCCGTGGCGCAAGTAGACTCTTCGAGCGCATACGCATCTCAACGGTATCAACACCAGACGCGCATCGTGCGATCTTCCGGGTCTCGAAAGTTGTGACCAGACGAGCGCAGTATGGCTGAATAAAGCAGCCAATCTACCGTTGAGACGAACAAACTGTCCTCATTGCAAGAGGCCTGGGCAGACATGAGCTTCATATAGCTCGGTAATTTCGGTCAGTTTCAAAGGCTATTCGTAGTGGAGGGTTACGCGGATCGTTGTTGTGGACACTCAGAGATTGGACCGTGGGAGCTTCATGCCGGATAGCGTTTGTTGCAGGAAGGTAGCATTACCATGTTGCAGGGAAGTCTGCCGGCGGGAACAAGACGACTAGCAATTTAGAGTGCACTGATCGACAAGTTTTGTTAGACGAAACAGTTTCGATCAAGTTGCGGGACAAACTCAAATTCAATGCCATCTCCTTGCAACCGTCGACGTCTCTCCTACTAGTTACCAACGCACGGGACGAAGCCGAAACCGACGAGGCGAGCACTCGCGTTTGGCTGAAAGTTGGGATGTTCCAGCAAATTGCTCTGTTCATTCGCTAATTTGTCACCCATTCAGGCTTTGCGATGAGCTGATCATCCGTGTTCTAGGCCGGACGAACCCGGGAATTCCAAGACCCTACTTGACTGAGTTTCTGATCCCACTCAACTTGAGTTGTCATGGAAAACCTTATTTGTTCCACACAACCACAACAAGCTTTCTATTGCGGTAGAACAGTCGGTATCGCTTGTCGGGATCAACAAGAAAGGCTCGCCGCACTCTGCTACAGGCGATGCGCGTCGCGTCTAGAGATGCCAGGTTCCTGGACAACTGCGGAGTCGACAACATATGAGAAACTTAGACGTGCATTGTGGCACAGTTACGCTAACCTGAACATCATTCTAAATTCTTGTTTTTGCCTCATCTAACAATAATGCCAGGTTCTGAATAGCTGCCAGACCATACAGCGCGGTGACATTGGTAGAAACCCCAAGAGCCTCATCTGCGGGCTCTAGAACGTGGTGTTTGTTCACCGGGGTGCTTTTCCAGACAGCGTTCGGACCATAGTCCCGAAAGCCATCCCCATTCTCAAATTCTTCCAACGCGCGTTTAGCCAGATCAGGTCTATTGAGCTCCTTCGCCGCATAGGCAGTCAAGCGAGAGTGTCCTTGTCTTAGCTGCAGTCTGCCCCAGCCAGGTTGGCTGTATCGATTCTCCTGGTCCTCTAGACTAGCGTTGAAGAAGATGCAATACTCTAGCCATGCATGCTTGAACCCAGTTACGTCTGCTTTCTCTGGAAACTGCTGCAGGATATCGACCGCCACCTCAAACAACCCGAACATTGCTGATAGGTGGGAAACCTTCACTACCCCTTGATTGTCAGGATCTGCGGCGGGTGGTGAGATGGCTCCGGTTGACGGATTATAAGTCGCATTCCCGGTAACAAAGCCGTTGGCAAGGGCGCCAATCCCTTCAATTGACCGGAATAGCTTACTCTTGGCCTCAGTCCACCGTGGCCCCCGTCGCTCAACCTCGACAAGCCATGAGGCTGCTAGCGATGCCCAGTCAGTTCCCAGGCTGATCTCGACTGCATGCGCATCTGGGCTGTAGGTTTCTCTGTCCTTTCGGACCTTTCGGTACGGATCGAGGACCAGAAACTTTTGATCCGTATCAAGGGTCTCTTCGAGAAGTTCTCCAACACGTTCGTCACCGCCAGACAGGTAGTAGAAGAAGCGGCGATACAAGGCGTTCGATATACGGGCTTGTTTGCAGCTATCGCTCCAGTGCTGCACGCCATGTCGTGTACCGAGACCCTTATAACGCCCAAGATGGTAAACATCCACCTCTCCAGTATGACGAGTCAATGCTTCCGCCATGTGGAACACATCAGCTCGACCGGTCCGCAGAAAGTACAGCCAGAGCCATAGATCTGGTGATAGCTCAGAATTGTCCCAGGCGTATCCGCCAACATCGTATCGCCAGGTGTGTCGGTCTTCATCATACGTGTGCATGATATCGCCATGGTCCCAGAGCCCGTACCAACGCCGTTGTTGTACTTGCTTCTCGTAGAATTGAAACAGGAACTCGAGGCGTTCGTCGGTGGCTGAAAGGCCATTGGCAGACGTATTCGACAATGAAGACCAGTATGTACCGAGAGCTTGACTAAGGTGAATGGCTTCTGGGCTAGGCAATAACTTTGGAGGATCTCGGATGAGGTCTATGAGTGATGAGAACTCATTGCTATCTGGCGTTGAGTCCGTCACCGATATCATCAGCTCATTTGTGCGCGCTATCCCGTAAGGCGACCCGAGTTCAGGCTCCCAATCCTCGTAAGTGATCTTCAGGGCGTCTAGCTGATCGTCAAAACCTTGTTGACCTAAGCCGTCATGATAAGGCCGAAGGTCCATGGGCCCGGCTTTGGGGTCGTATAGCCAAAGTGTTACCTCGGTGTCTTTTTGAGAGGCGCCAAGGCCTCGAACGTCGATTCCGGTCGGGTATCGTTCCCAGAAATGTCTCGACCCGATGGCCAATCCTCCGCGATTAGCACCACCGACATAAACAACTCCTCCCGCCTTGGTACCACTGGCGGTCTTAATCCACGGATGACCTTCCCTCAGTCGCTTCTCGAGCGTAAACCCATCTGGCGAGAGTTGATGCAAACTGAAGTCATTCCAGATGGGCACCCAGCGCAGAGAAGCTTGAGGTAGCTCCGGGTTCCAACTATCAGGAGACGGCAAAGGCTTGCCCTGCACCTGAGCGGACCTGACCTCTCGCCCAGGATCCTTCCAAATTCCAGTCAGCCCTTGAGAAGCCTCGGCAAGAACACCCCCTGATGCTCCAGAAAATCGTACATGACGATCGAAGGCCGCTTCTTCCTGGAGAGGTACCTTGAGGCGGATTGCGATCCCTCGAACAAAGTCGTTTTTCCCGCCGTCGTATGTTATGGTGTGAAGTATTCGAATGTGACTAGATCCGGCATGTAGATAGAACCTAAGTGTGAAAGGTATCCATGGTTCGTGGGTCTTGATAGTCGGCTCGGATTCTCGAGGCACCTCGACATGGACTCCGCGAACGGTGATGACAGCGCGGATGGAACCGACCTGCTCGACTACCACCGAGCTCATGCTCCCCTGGAAACTGTGGTGCTTCACAAGTGAGTCTGGTTTATCGGGATCATAGACACGATCCTGGGAAAGGAGAACCAATCTGCCTTGTACACCAACCGTGATGCCCTTAGCATTGATAACTTCCTTGATGATCTCGTTCCCGCTCTTTGCAAACGTTACCTTCAAGCTCCCAGTGCTGACTGAGATAAAGTTGGAGTCTTCATCGGCTTTGAGCTCATCCAGAAATGGTAGCTTGGCGTCCGACGAGTCAGCTGCAATGACGCGGTAGCTCTCTTCTGCTGTCGCTGATGAGGCAATCGCATGGCTTGTCCATTTCACAGATCCGTCGGGCCAGAATGCGGTTGGCCAGGTCTGTAGTGGAATCTCGCTCCCACTTTCTGTTCTGCAAATGAATGCGGTATTCGAGGGATGGCAGACTCCTTGCCCCCAAGGCACCCCAAATGTAACCCCTGGGTTTGAGGATGGTTGTTTCCCGAGCCAGTGAATAACTGTTTCCCGATGAGACTCCATTGACGTGAGTAGAGCTCTTCAGTGATTTGATTTGCGCAAAAGTCCTGACCGCAGAGAATACAGCGAGCTGGCACAGAATCGGGACCGAAGACAAAACGAGGGCTGAGGAACCGCGCCGCGATATGACCGTTCTGTCGGGCTTGCCAAGCCCTAAAGTATCCTTCCAAGATGTGGCGATCAGGGGTCTCATGCATTGAAGCGGATTAGAGTTGATGTTGTCATTCGGAGGATTCTGACGTGTTGCGGGGGATACCGCCAAACGCCGGACCCGGGCGGAGAAAGCAGTGGGGCCGAAATGGGTGAGTCTTGCCGATTATTGCCCTCCATTACGGCTTGGCCTCGGCTCTAGGCGTCGGAGGGGTCGCCGAATGGCTTTTGGCTCAGTTAGATACCTGAGGTAGGAAGAGTCTACCTTGCATTTGGTGTGAGCCTGCATCCAATTTGTTGCGGTGGAATCAACATACTGTGTACATAAGCCGACCCCACAACACTTGTTAGAAGTCGAACTGCATTATCCCTGCGATATGTGCTCCCTAAATGACTTCAATGTGTAGACGAATTGCGGACGATATCTTCAATTTATCCCAGGATATAGACCGAACAAAGACAAATAGTGAAAAGGGGACGATGTCCTATTTCAGCCGAAGCTGAAGGTCTTTCAGGATTGTCTGGAAGACCCGATTCAGTGCATCCCATCCCAACCGAGTTGGCTTCCAAGTCGGCTTGGCAACGTACGCACCCGCTGCAACGACCCCAAGACCAAATGCCCAAGGCATAACCTTCCGCACGCCAGTGAAGAAAGCGAGCTTGAAGAACCGATTCTGCCTCGTTCGCACGCGCTCAAGGTGCTCTTTCCTCTGGTTCGCCACGGGAAAATCGACGCCGCTCGGGATGTCCTTACCCAGGAATTCACACAACGGCGCCCAACCGTCCTCCAACTTGAACTCCAGAAGCCGGTCCTTGGGCACCACAGCCCGGACCTCTGCATAGTGCTGCCTGTAACGGTCTTTGGCGACTTCTCTCATCTCCTTTACGTTTCGGACGCCGTAGAATCCCAGCAGGATCTTCCTAAGAGTCCTGCCGCCGTTCAAGCCCCATGCGGGCCCCAGAAAATCAATGATCAGGTTCGCGCGCAAGCCCCAGGTAGTCTTGAAGATGGCTTCGTCCATACTGTGGAACCAGCTGTCGACATCGCGCTCAACGAGGATGACCTTGGCCTCTGGATACGCCTCAATGAGTTGCAGGGCGAAAAACGAGCCCATGTCAGTGACTGCTTCGTAGGAGCCGAATAGAGCTTCCCAGTCTTTGCGTGTAAAGGGCGCGCCGTTATGAGTTGGAAGTGTGGGAAACACGGAGTCCGCAGCGCGAGAAAATAGCGCCCATTCGCGGGGCGAAGAGATGGCCTGGATACCGTGGTGGACTCCCTGAAAGCCCAGGATTGTAAGAGCTTTAGTGATGGAAGCAGAGCCTGTGACGTTGTTTAGTCCACTGGAGACGTGTGTAAGTTACAACGCTTTGGGTACGAACCAGTCCGTGTCATTCCCAACGAAAGGACCTTCATCTCTTTAGCGGACAGAGGCGCTGAAGCCGCTGGCCCAGGAGTCTGGGCCGCCATTGTTGCTGGATTATTTTACAGCAAAGGCGAGCGTTTGAAGCTTCTGTTGTGAGCAATGATAGACTAAGAGCGAGAAGAGTTGGTTACGGTGTGAAGTTGATAACTGAACTAAGAGGCAATTAAAACTCGATCTCAATCGAATCAATGTCCTTTCCTCTGGAAAAAAACATTGAGATAAGAAGCAAAGACGATCATTGATATCAATAGACAGCTTCCAGCACGTGGACAAGTGACAGGCGCTGAGGTCCTGCTGTCGAGAGTGTTTCCGCCGAGGGACCCCCGGTCTTCAGGGGGCGAGTCATGAACTTCGCCGAAGCTTGTCAGTATAAGCCCCTGTTACCAGTGGACCCTGTCTTTCCAGGTTACTCTACTTCATAGACACATTCAGCACTGTATTCCCCTCAATCTTTCGGGTATCGAGTAGTTCATGGGAGCTAGTGGGCATCACCACAATGGGGTTATGCTATCAGTACCACTGACATACGCCGGTGAGTTACCCTGCTCAACAAAGTATGTATCTTCAATAGTGTCAGCAGTAGGTCATGCTTCATCTGTCGGTCTCTCAAGACCTATGTTTGAGGAACGAGAACGCTAGGCCTTGGAAGCAGTATTCAGAAGCAGTCAAGAACTTGTACGTTGACGTTTCTCTTCGTACAACAGACTGTTTATGCTTGGCTTGTCTCTGAACATCTTTTAGAGCCGATCATAGGGCATGCACACGCTGAACCATAATTACCTACAGTGTCTTTAGTCAAAGAAAGCTAAATCAAATCTCTTCCAAACTCCCATCTCCTACGACCTAAACCGTTCATCAAGCACTTTATGAAGCTTCTTGAACCAAAAGCTTGCTCTTCCCAGCCAAATCCGCAGCCAGTTGCCTCATGGGAATATTGGTCATGATGTCGAATACACTAACCTCAACCGCAACCTCCTTTGCAATCCAATTCCTGACCTCAACAGCAACCAAGCTGTCGACGCCATAAGCACTCAGTGGCTTGCCCGCGTCTACATCGTCCTCGGGCATCATCATCAACTTGGCCAGGCGCTGCACCAGAGCAGACGTAATCAGATGCACAGCCTCGTCGTCCGCCTTGCCACAGCGAGCCAGCTCTTCGCGAAGAGAAACAGTGGCAGACCCGCCCGCTCCGGAGCCCGCGGCAGTCTTCCTGAGGCCAGCGAACCGCTGGTCCTGGATCCAGTACCACGCGTCGTCGTGCTCGTTATAAGGGAGTCCGCACATAACCTGCGGAGGATGCGCTTCGGAGCCCTCGAGCGCCGTGGCCATGAGGCCGTGGAGATCGCTCTTGTGCATCACCTTGAGGCCCATGGCCTTGACGTGGTCTACGTACTCATCATGCTCTGCCACGAAGCCGACGCTGAGGAGATAGCCAATGTCAATTGTCATGGCGCGCAGGCCCTGGCTGCGGCGGTACGCCGCGAAGTAGTCCTGGAAGATATTGCCGCACCCGTAGTTGCCCTGTCCGCGGTGGCCCATGACTCCAGCGAGGGAGCTGAGCATGACGAAGAAGTCGAGGTCTCGCGGGAGGAGCTCGTGCAGGTTCCAGGTTCCGTGGACCTTGGGCCCGACAGTTGTGCGGACGTGGTCCGCAGTCATCTTGTCAAAGAGGGTATCCTGTTGTGAGTTGTCAGCAATGAAATTATCCTGCTGGGGTTGGGAGCTTTGACTTACTCTGAGAACCATGGCACCGGTCACACATCCCTTCACAGCAGGGACGCCCTTTGCCTTCAAGTCCTCCAACACCTCTTGAAGGGCAGCCTTGTTGCCAACATCGCAATCATATGCATAGGTGTTGGCCTCATAAGTCTTCTGAAGCTCAGAGGCGAAAGCCTTGTTCTCCTCACTGCTGGCGGCCGAGCGAGAAAGCAAGACGAGATGCTTAGCACCCTTCTCTGCAAGCCAGCGTCCAATCTCCTTACAGATACCACCAACACCGGCGACGACGTAGGTTGCGTCTGCTTGAATGTCCACACTCGGCATGCGGGGGATGGCGGGGACCATGTCCGAATCGTCAACCCGAACGACTACCTTGCCCATGTGCTTGCCAGCCTGCATATGACGGAAGGCCTTCTCGACCTCGGCCATGGAGAAGAGCTGGATCGGCGCAATGGGCTTGACGGAGTCATCGTGAATGAGCTTTGCTGTATCTTCCCAGAGAGCTACTGCGCGGGGAGTGGGGTTATTCTCGAAATCGAGAAGATTGACGCCGATGTAGCTCTTGTTGTCGAGGAAGGGCTTCATGTCGAGGCCCGTGTTGGCGAATAGATCGGCCTTTCCAATTTCCAAGAAGCGACCGAATTTGGCGAGGCAGTGCCACGACAGACGAAGGGCTTCGCCAGCCAGGGAGTTGAGAACAACGTCCACGCCCTGGCCATTGGTGGCCCGCATGATAGCTTTGGCAAAGCTGGTATCACGGCTGCTGAAGATGTGATCTTCAGGGATTCCATACTGCTCCATGATGAGCTGCTTCTTCTCGTCCGAGCCGACAGTTGCAAAGATCTCAGCGCCCTTGCGCTGCGCGATCATGATTGCAGCTTGACCGACACCTCCGGCAGCGGCATGGATCAGAATCTTCTCATCCTTGACCAGGCTTCCGGCGGTTACAAGGGAGTAATGAGCCGTGAGGAAGATCAGGGGCATCGACGCTGCCTCCTCAAAAGTCATCTTTTCAGGGACGGCAATGGCACCCTTGGCCGGGAAGCGGACGTAGGTCGCAAAAGTGTCGCAAGAGGCAGTCATGACACGATCACCGGGGTTGAAATCCGAGACCGCTGAGCCGACGCGAGTGACAACTCCAGATGCATCGACACCGAGCTTGTTCTCGGCGAGGTTGCCCAAAGCGACGAGGACATCCTTGAAGTTGAGACCCACTGCCTTGACCTCGACTTCAATCCAGTCTTCAGGCAAGGGCTGGTAGTACGTCTCGTCCTCTTCCCATCTGAAGGTGTCGAGAAGACCAGGTGTCTTGATGGTGAGCTTGAGCGGTCGTCCGCATCCTTTGAACGAGACAAGCTCCAGTTGTCCCTTGGCTTCGTACTTACGAAGGGAGCCGTCGACGCTGAGAGTTCTCTCTACTCTCGGGATGTAGACGGTGCTACCGCGAGCTGCGAATTCGCCGTCAAACCCGTCGCCACGACTGTGGCCCAGCGCCACCTTGAGGACATTCCTAGCGGCCTCTTCGAAATTGATGTTGCTAGCGGTCTCGAGGTCGAGGGTAGCCAGCCGAACGCCTGCGTCCTCGTTACGAATGGCTCTTGACAGACCAACCATCAATGACTTCATCGGCTCAGAGCATTCCATCGCGGCACCACCAGTGATCCAGATAGTCCCGGCAGAGCCCAGTATGACTTGGCGCAGCTTCTCCCAGTTCTCGTCTGTGAGGTTGGCCAGGATGGCTTCCTCCCATTCAGCGAGGCAGAGACAGTACTTGCCATTGACCTGGCTCTCCGAAATCCCATCCCATTGAGCAATTGACACATCTTGACTAGCGGATACGAACTGCTCTTTGATGGCCTTTGCAAGTTTCTCAGATAGTTCGGACCCTGTGCTGCTGACGACGACGAATTGAGAGGAGCCAGACACCTGCTTCTCTGGCTTCGTCGAGATGATCAAGGAGACAGGCTCCATAGAAGCCTCGCGATCGCCGCGAATGTCGACATCGACACCCGAAAAGCCGGCTAGTTTCAGTGCAGTGTTCCACTCCTCGACATCCAGGAGAGGACCTCCTTTGCGGCCGTCATCTTCCCCAAGCCACCATCCAGGAAGGGGGCCCATGATAAAGCCACTGAAGATGCGCTTGATCGTAACCTCAGAAAGCACGAGGCGACCTCCAGGCTTGAGGAGTGACTTGCAGTGAGCGAGTGTCTCCTGGATACTCTTGGTGGCGTGGAGTACGTTGGCGCAGACAATGAGATCGTAGCTCTCGGGAGTGAAGCCCTGCTCGGTAGGTTCGTTTTCGATATTGAGGGTAGTGAACTCCATGATGGATGCGTCAGTCGAGAAGCGATCGGCTGCCTTGGAGAGGAAGCCCGGCGAAATGTCCGTGAAGCAGTACTTTGCCGCCTTGGAAGTTCCATCGGCATTGCGGAGGCGCTCCAGGACGTGATACGTGGTGCCACCGGTACCAGCACCAATCTCCAAGATGTTGATGCCGGGTCTCTTGTCAGCAATCAATCCAACGTACTCCGCAACGTTGGTGTTAAAGCTGGTCCCAAAGGCGCCGCGGTAGAAGGAGTACAACAGATCGCCCTCGGTCATGACCTGCAACGGCTCTACCACGCGAGAGAAGATCTTGCTCAAGTTCTCTCCGATGCGGTCGACCATCTGCACTGTGATGTCGCCACTCTCGGACAGAACGATTCTCTTGCGCGCGGCGTCCAGCTCGGCTTCAACTTCTGCCTCGCTGGCAGCAAGAGGTGGGAATTGCTTGATAGTGTCGTGCATCCACTCGACATAGGACTTCCAGAAGCCATCTTGGGGCATAAAAGCTTTGCCCTCCTCACTTTCAAGCCAGGCGAGGCAGCGGTGAATATGGACTAGACAGACGTACTCAAGCTTGTCGAGGACAGAGTCGTCATCTTTGCTCTTGAGAGTACGTTTGTACACAAGCTCCTTGATCTGAGAGGGCTCAAGCAAGTCAGAGTCCTCGTGCCAAGTCTGTCCGAAGCAGGAGGCCCTCGTCTCTTGAGCTTGAGAAGCTCCTCCCTCTCCAACGGAAGCCAAAGACAGCCCGTCCATGATAATCGCGGGCTCAGAGAGATCCTCGGAGATGGTGATGGAGGATTTCCAAGTGGTGTAGCTGGTCTTCTGAGCCGTGGAACATCCGTGAAGCTTAGTTCCAGGGACTGTTGAGAGTTTGGCAGAGACGAAGATTCTGTCAAACGAGAATGGCACGACTGCCTCGCTAAGAGACTGGTCCTCGCCACTAATAGAGGGGAAGAGAAGATGCAGCACAGAGTCTAGGGTCGCAGGGTGGACCACGAACGGGTATTCGAAACCCTTGGGCATGACGGCCTTGGTATCCGGTACACTGATGATGCCGTAGCTTGCACTAGGCCCAGCAAAAAGCTCGGTTATGTTGCGGAAAGTCGGGCCATACTGCATGCCAATGGTCTCAACGGTGTCGTAAAGAAAGCTCCGTGCAGGCTTCTGACAGATCTCCTTGGCTTCGGCAAAGGTTTGCGCGTAGCGCTCGTTCTCAAGGGCCAATTCGCGATGCATGGCCGGGGAGAGAGACGACTTGTAGGTGACAGAGACCAGTCCTCGCGCATGCACCGTCCACTCCTTGATGTCTTCAGACCAAGAAGAGACAGCAAACTCGCTGAGGTTAGCAGACGGACCGGCCTTAGTACCAGTGCGACGAGGATGCAATTGGATCATCACCTCGATACCCTTGTCGGTGTCCGGCACTCTAAGGGCAGTGTCAATGGCAACGTCGCGGAGTTCGTATCCGTAGACCTCCTCCGTGGGGTTCTCTTCCGCAAGCTGACGGGCTGCTTCAATAGCCATGACAACAATACCCGCTCCAGGATAGAGAATGTCGCCCTGGACCTTGTGCTCGCGGATCCAAGGGTTCTCGTTGCATCGAAGGAAGTTGCGCCAGGTAGGATCCGGAGTACCTGGGATTCGGTACCCAAGCAGATCCGTACGCGGCTTCTCTCTGAGTCTGTACTCGCGGCTGAGGTAGGACTCATCCCAGAAGGAGAGCTTATGGTTCCATGCGTACGGTGGCAAGTCTACAAGCATGTTGGTGTCAGATGTGACTTCGTTAACGCGGTTGATGTCAACGTCGCACCCCTTAGTCCACAATTGTCCCATCGCCTCCAGGGCAGTGTGAGCCCCGTCGAACTTGCGTCGTAGTATCGTGGCATAGGATAGGTCTGAGAACCTGTCCTCAGTAGAGAATGTATCGAGCAGGTAGCTTCTCAGGGCTGAATGTGGGCCCAATTCGAGAAAAACACCGGCAAAAGCATATCTGTCGTGAGATCGGACTTTGCCTTGCGCATGGTGCAAGAGAGAACGAACGGCACCCACGAAATTGACGGGAGAAACCAAGTTGTCCACCCAGTACGAAGGTGCCATTTTCTCAGAAGTGACAAGCTTTCCTGTCACAGAAGAGAACATGGGAATATCAGAAGACCGGTGGGGTATGCCAGCCAGAGCAGTCTCATATCTCTCTCGCGCGGCTTCCATGTGGAAAGAATGATATGCCACATCCATGGGCAAACGAGTGCATGGAATCTGCGCTTCCTTCAGGATCTCCTGCAATTCGCCAATAGCGGCATCGTCTCCAGAGATTGTGCAAGCCTTGGGACTGTTGATACAGCCAACGATGGCCTTTCCGAGCTTGAGGAATTGAAGGTACTCGCTGACGCTCTCGGCGCTTGCGGACACGGCCAACATGCCGCCGTTCTTGGAGACAGTCTGAGAAACCTGACCTCTTAGCCACGCAATTTTCACCGCCGCCTCATGATCGATGAAGCCTGCACAGTAGGCGGCTCCGATCTCTCCGCTAGAGTGACCAACAACGGCGACAGGCTTGACACCCCATTCCTTGGCAAGATCAACGAGCGCGACTTGCAAGGCAGTGCATGCTGGCTGGCTGTACTCCGTCCGGCGTAGGTTGCATTCGGCTTCGGGGCGATCCAGTTCTTCGGTCAAAGTCCAGGTGCAGCCAAGAGACTTGAGGATCGTCTCAGAGCGCAGCATGCTGTCTCTGAAAGCCTTGTACACGGAGAGTCCTTTGCCCATCTTGAAGTACTGGGCTCCTTGGCCAGTGAATACAAAGGCGACACCCGGCACAGACGAGTTGGACGATCGAACAACGGCGGGGATAGTCTCAAGACTCTGGTAAAGGCTGTTGATGTCGGAAGCAATTGCGAAAGACTTCCAGGGTAAAGTTGTCCGTTTCGAAGAGAGGGTGTAGGCAAGATCGGTCATTGAGAGCGGTTGGCCAGAGGTTTTGGTGGCAAGGTAGTCGATTATCCTTCCAACGTTACGTTTGACACCCTCTTGATCATTCGCGGAAAGCACGAAGAGCTTGGAGCAGGGCTCCTCTGGGCTGATGCTGCTAGTGGTCTCGGTTTCAGAGCCGATATCGCTGGCGTTGCTGGAAGTAGATTGAGGTAGTCTTGGCTTGGAAACTGTCGCATGACGTCCTGAGAGACCATGACGGAGGAGGTAGGATGCGGCATCTTCAAGGATGACATGAGCGTTGGCTCCTCCAAAACCAAAAGAGTTGATGCTAGCACGTCTTGGGCCGCTATGAGGCCACACAGTGAGAGTTGTGGGAATCTTGACGTTATCTGATAGCTCGATCTGGGGGTTGAGTTCTTCGAACCTGCAGGGACATGCATCAGTCAGATGTTCGATATGAAGTTTTCCGGGAGTAGAACTTGCCACAAGTTCTGAGGGATAAATCCCCTTTCGACGGCCAAGGCAGCCTTAATAATACCAGCTACACCAGCAGCACCCTCCAAATGACCGATGTTGGCTGAGAAATTTCTTAGTAACTGTTGAAAAGAGGCAGTAAATGGAGGAAAACGTACTCTTCACCGAGCCAACGTACAGCTCAGACTTGCGGCTGGGCTGGTCTCCTATCGTCTTGAGAATAGCACGCGCTTCCAGAGGGTCGCCGGCTTGCGTTCCCGTGCCGTGTGCCTCAACGTAGCCGGTCTCCGCGGGATCGACTCCAGCTCTGCGGTACGCAGTGCGGATGAGTTCCTGCTGAGCTTTGCTGTTTGGCAGCGAGATACCAGGGGTCCTTCCGTCCTCATTCGCTGCTGAGGCCAGCACAACAGCGCGGACGGTGTCGCCGTCGCGAAGCGCGGCATCCAAGGGCTTGAGAATTGTGACGCCAAACCCTTCTCCGCGAGCGAATCCGTTGGCGTTCGCATCCCACATCTTGGACTTTCCCTCGGGAGAGAGAATTTTGGCGGCACCGAGCAAAATAGACATGTCTGGGCCGAACATGAGATTGGCACCAGCAACAACGCTCTGTTGTGAAAGTTCTGTGTCAGCAGTTACTTTGCTCTGGAGTGAGAACGCTTCCATATGCTCAATTGTCACTTACCATCTCTGCCTCTCCTGTACGTATGCTCTGGCAAGCCAGATGGAAGGCCGTCAGACTAGACGAGCATGCAGTGTCAATGGTCATTGAGGAGCCCCTCAGGTTGTAGAACCACGAAAGCCGATTTGAGGCAAGGGAGGAGGAGAGACCGGTGGCATCTTTGACGAGGCATCAGAATGGCAATAATAGAACATGACGTGACAGAAATGGATACTCACGATAGATAGAGGGCCCTTCATTGTCACGAGCTTGCAGGTTGGGGAAGTCTCCGGTGAAGGTACCAATGTAGCAAGATGTTTGAGTTCCCGAGACGTCTTCCAGTCTCAGACCAGCTAGCGCACAATTAGTAAACGGGGTATTCGTTCAGGTTTGCTAGACCACCATAGACTTACCATTCTCAAAGCCCTCGTAAGTTGCTTCAAGGAGCATCCGGTGCGTCGGATCCATAGCCTTGGCTTCCTTAGGTGTGACAGAGAAGAATGGTGCGTCAAACACCTTGAAGTCCTGTTTTAAGAAGTGCGCATGCCTTGAAAGAACGATGAGACGATAAGTTTGAAGGGATTCTCAAGAAATCGGGCTTACCTGGGCTGGATGCTTCCCAGCCTTTCAGGGTCGGGATGGTAAAAGCCGTCAACGTTGTAGCGATCCTTGGGAATCTCGGATCGCGCAGAGCGAGCGTCCAAGAGCATCTGCCAGAACTTCTCCGGATCAGAAGCATCGCCGGGTGCTCTCAAGCCAATACCAATGATGGCAATGGGCTGACATGTGCTTTCAGCACGAGTGGGCTCGTCGATGAACGGCATTGTGTGTAACAAGGGGCAATAGAAGGAGAATTACTAATAAGTATAGCGCTTGGGTATCTTGGGAGAATTGTGGGAAGGATTTGGCTAGGACGAGAGTGTCAGGGAGAATCAAAGAGCAAACGAAGAAAAACAGCAAGAGCTCAAGGTGTCATATGTCTGCCTCCAACGATCTCGATCGGAGTAATCCGCATTTCCTTCCACAATAGCAATGTCTCGGTGAAGTCCATCCATGTCATCAGATAAGAGCGAAGATGCTTGCCTCGACCAGAGTCCGAAGGGCTCCATCTAGACAATACAAGTTATCCAATACCATCGTATCCTATAGACACGTTGCCAGTGGCCTCCTGTCCTCCAATATTGGGCGCAGCGGGACTACGAAAAGCGGTGATGGCCCGACAGTATAGAAGAGACGCTTGCTTATGTTCCGGCCGGAGCGTTTCCACATCCCGATCGCCCAGGGTCCTGCCAAGTACGGGAACAATCCGGGGGACTTATGGATTCAACAGCAACCGGCCCCGGTCACCAAGGGGGCGGCTGTAATGGATCCCTGATAGATGGGCCTCACATCTGATATTGTATTGCGGAGCACTTGTGGTGCCGCTGACTCGGGTCTCAGGTTATCATAGCAGAGCTGTACCCTGGAGCGATTGGCGAATAATCATACCCATGCTGATACAATTGAGTCTTTACAACAAATCTCACAGCACGTGGGCTCTTTTGTTTGTCCTTGTGAAGAGGATTTGCCCGGACGAGTTGCCGCCGGCATCGCTACAATGTATTCATTACGCGTCTTGCCGGCTGAATTTCGTATGAATGAACACGAGGAGTAATCCAGGCCCGTCCCCGAGGCGTTCAGAAAATACGAATCATCTCGGCCGAATGCGCATTTACCCCGGGTCCGATTGCGGAGCGTGTAGTTGGCCTTCAAACTACGGACACCTACTTGCTCTCCGTTGCCAGACAGCTTTTTTTTTTTGGGGGGGGGGGGGGGGGGGGTTGTTGCGCATCTAAGTCTTGGTATCATACATGCAGTAAAATTTGAAACCCTTCCGATTGATAGATCCACAAGGGACTTTGAAAGAAAATATCGAAATGTCAAGCGACATTTACTACATCTGAAGCCTCGGGCTCTACCAAAGGCTGGTACCAGCAAAACACATTGTCGGGGTCGTAACGCTGCTTCAAGGCACGCAACTTCTCTAACCTCCAAGGCTCATAACCATACAACGCTTCTGGAGGATCCTTCATCGTAGTTGTCGTGTTGCCATAGTTCACGTACTGCTGCAGTCGACCGTAACCCGACGTTGCGATGAACTCCTTCTTCCACCGGTCAAGGTGCTCCTCGAACTTTGGTTTAAACTCAAGCTTCAACGGCGTCGCCATGAGCATTCTGTCCACGCAAGTCAGCGCTTCTCGTCACGAGGTAAAGCGATAACATCATTTAGCATCGACTCACAAGAAATGATTCGATCCCCCGCGCCAAGGGAATGCCGTCGCTTCGCTGGGTAGCTCTCGTACTTTTTGGTGGGGCAAGCATTCGAACATGGCCCCGAAGAAGCCCTTGCCCGCCCATTCTTCGTTCATGGACCTGACACTCTCGAAAAATGCCCGGGTGGTCTTGAGATCGAACTTCTCGACGCAAGCAGCCCCCATCATCTTGTAAGGCGCTTTAGACCAGACCTCTGGCTTACTGAGAACGTTGTTCATGCCTTTGTATGTTTTCCATGGGAGGTCAGCCCATGTTGTGGTTAGTTTCCCGCTGTTGATAACGGGGTTTAGGTTCTTGAACCGTTGAATCCATGGATCTGCCTCGGTTTCGGGACCAGACCAAACCAGATTGACGAGTATATGATGCTGTGCAGACTTGTCAGCCTTGCTTTTCCGCGGCAGGGTAAAGACTCTTGACCTTTCTTCCTTCCTCGCTCTGGCGAACCCACAGCACGAAGATGGCCAAATTGGCTGGCATCACTTCATGAACGCTGTTGAGTGTCTCAAAGACAGAATCACACTGCTCAACAGTATACTCCAGGTCCCAAGTATAGTGTATGCCCTTGTTTGCCTGTGGATGTACGCGAAACGTAGCCTCTAGCGCGATGCCAAAGTTGTGCCCAGCTCCGCGGATAGCCCAGAACAATTCGGGGTTGGAATTCTTGGACACCAGAACAACGCTGCCGTCGGCGAGCACCATCTTACAAGACACCATGTTATCGTGCAAGAAGCCGTATTTTCCTTGGAGACGGCCGAGACCGGCTCCGAATGCAACTCCTATCACACCCGTGGTCGGGCAGGACCCAACGTCTGCCACGATATCAGCATGCATCTTGGAGATATGATACTCAGCATCGACTAATCACTTACTAACTTCCATCCCAACCGACTCAAGGTACTTGACAAAGTTGTCCGTTATGACGCCTCCGCCGACGGTAACTTGATGCCTTTCGGCGTCAAATTCTAACTTGTTTAGCGGACGCATGTCGATGAGGATCCCGTCTTTCAGGTGCCGCATCGTCGTAGTGACAGCATGGTGTCCTGATCGAGGTGCGAACGGACTGTCTTTTTCTCGGGCATATTTCATGACTTGAATCACATCCTCTTCGCACGCCGGCTCAACAGCCGCAAGATACGTCTATGCCGTAGTCAGCGTGAGTCTTTTGGACAATGCTTGCTCCGGCCTTACCGGACGCTCATAGTCTGTGAATCGCAGGTTCGATTTAGCAAACTCTTCGGATTCGGTGAGGTGGATGCAGGCTCCGGCTGAGAGTCTAGGCTCCAGCTCTTCCCGGATGGTCTCAGGGCTCGTTCTTCTCATCATGGTGCTAATGTCTTGATTCCTGACGTGAAGTCGTCGCCAAGCTGCCAAACAATCAGAGATTTTGTCAAACTTGAGAGCAATTGTCCGTCAGATTGCTTGAACATGGCTTGGAACCCGATTTCGGACACATCACATATCGAGTAAATCATTGTCCTTTCTCTGATGGAACCGTCGGCTCAATTTCGTCAAGTCCCCAACATCTCCACTCGCCAACTCAAGGGTCTATGGAAACACCTACGGGCGCAATGAGAGTGCAATTTTCCTACTATCGCAGAGCAGGAGACCCATGATGTAGGATTCCTCATTGGCAGATCGTTCCCACGTGCTGTGGATGAAACCCATTGGGGTTTTCAGGTCTACATGAATCCAGCCCCTCGAACTTCGAGATCCTAGACTCAACGGCCAAGACCGGGGTAATGAGCTTGTTTTTTAAACAAGCATTGACTCGTGCTCTTTCAAGGGGTCGGCTCCAGGATGTCTCGGGAAATAAGGTTCTCTCCTGCAGCTAGTCCAATACAAGACTTCCGTTCCGGACGACAGATTCGGCATTCATTGAGCAGCCCGGCGTGACCTACAGGGGGTTAGAGGTGGCAGTCAGGGAGTCCCTAGCACCGTGGCCCGCTCAGTATGAATCGAGTTCTCGGAAACCGCAGCGACCTTCTTATCGCGTTCCTCTACGATGGATCCCACGATGATTCTTTGCGGGTCCTTGAGAACGTGCAACAACGTTGTTTTCTTATTGGCAGGCTTGCTTTGACTACTCACTTCATCTCATGAGACCCCTGGACCCGTCACACGCGGAGAACCTCGTCATGTTCGTGTTGCAGCGGAACGTGCTCCGATCAGCTCTCCACCATAGCTATGAGTAAAGGAGCCAAGCTCGGTGGTCAAGATCAGAGATGCTTTCTTGATGTTGAAGGCGATGCAGATAATCTGGCTCAAACAAGTGCTGACACCGTGGTCAAGTTAAGGGATCTTCAATCATCACGATGGTCACGGTCAACTCACCTGAGCAGGTTCAAGCTCACCTGAGCAAGTTACCAGCTTTCTCGGCTTTCAACATTGCTATCACCTCTCTCTGTCTAGTAAGTTGAGTACCCAACGATTCTCTCAGAATGTAGTCTCATCAATCCTCCAGATCGCGATATACATCTTCTGCAGAAGCTTCTACTACCTCTACGTCAGTCCGCTCCGACACTACCCAGGCCCCAAACTCTGGGCCATCTCTCGCCTGCCATGGAACTATGTTAACATGAAGGGCCGCATCTCCTGGCGCATCCGTGAGCTCCACGACCAATACGGCCCCGTCGTCCGCATTGCGCCCGACGAGCTTTCCTACACGAGCTCCACGGCGTGGAAGAAGATTTATGGGCAGCGCACGCCCAGCG
Organism: Colletotrichum costaricense; assembly: GCF_030867565.1. Lineage (NCBI taxonomy): Eukaryota > Fungi > Ascomycota > Sordariomycetes > Glomerellales > Glomerellaceae > Colletotrichum > Colletotrichum costaricense. Next base: position 1,185,796 of record NW_026848232.1, on the reverse strand, counting down.
AGTTCCCAAAAGCCCTCGACGGCCGCGGCATCGCGCCGCCGACCATGGAGGGCCGGAAGACGCTGATGACGGAAGACCAGGCGGGACACGCGAAGCTCAGGCGCGCCATTAACCCAGCCTTTTCTGAGCGTGCGTTGCGTGAGCAGGAGTATTATTTTCAGAATTATACGGATACTCTCGTGAGTCAACTAAGGAGAGTTTGCAAAGAAGGCGCTGTAGATCTGTCAACCTGGTTCAATCTTCTTGCTTTCGACATTCTGAATGGTGAGTGGCCTACTTTCATAGAGGTCAGCCTGTATCTCAACTAACAAACTGCTCACTCCAGACCTCGCCTTCGGCACTTCTGAAAACTGTCTCAACAACTCCGACCATCCCTGGCTTCGCCTCATCAATACGCGCGCCAAAGCCTACGTCTGGATCCAACTAACAGTACAATACGGCGTCTTCGACCTCCTCACCTGGATCGCACCGCGCCGCGTGACCGAGTCCCGCCGCAAGCACATCGCCATGACGGAGGCCAAAGTCCGACAGCGCATCGAGACCAAGAACCCGGGCAAGGACTTTATGTCCTACATCCTTGATAAACCGGAGGAGGGCAATAAGCTCACCAATATTGAGCTGACGATGCTGGCGGGCACTTTCATCGTCGCCGGCAGCGGCACCACCGCCGGTGGCATGTCTGGCCTCACGTACCTGCTACTTCAGAACCCGGAGAAGCTCGAAAAGGTAAAGGCGGAGATTCGCGGCAAGTTTAGCACGCAGAAGGAGATCACTATGGTTGCTGCGCAGAATTGTAGGTACCTCCGCGCGTGCATCGACGAGGGCATGCGGTTGTACCCTCCCACGCCGGGCTCCCTGCCCCGATGGGTTCCGGGGAAGGGCAAGGTCATTAACGGTAGATGGGTTCCTGGCGGCTACGCTGTTGCTGTGAACCAGTTTGCGGCGGGACACTCTGAGCATAACTTCCGCCGAGCTCGAGAGTTCATTCCTGAGAGATGGCTTGAGCTGGGCCCCGAGTCTGAATTTGCCAACGATGATCGGGCGGCAGTCCAACCGTTTTCATATGGGCAACATATTTGTATCGGAAGAGCGTGAGTTTCTCCCCCCCCCCCCCCCAAAGGAAGAGATACCTCACAAAAGTCAAGAGGTAGACGCTGACGATCCTTTAGCATGGCGTTCGCCGAGATGAGTCTGACTATGGCAAAGATGATTTGGAATTTCGACTTTGAGCTCGAGAATCCTGCCGAAGATTGGTGGAGCAAACAGGGAACGTATATTATGTGGGAGAAGGTCCCTTTGATGATCAGGTTACGCCCTAGAACAGCTACTTGAAGCCTTTTAAGCATCAGTCAAACCGATGCCCAAAATACATCGCCCAGGCTTGCTAATTCATGGGAGGGTTATTATGGACTGTGTAGTCTCATCATACAGATAATCGACTTAAAGACAATCACCTTGCCATTATGAGATATGAATTATTGACATGATTCTATTGCCAATTATTTCTTGCACTTTTTCCTAAGCCCACAGCCAACGTTTCGCTCTCCCGTCCACGAGAACGACAAATCACACTCATGTTACCACAACGACAAAATCCTCTTTCAAATACATCATAAATGATTGCACGAGTTCATCTTCATGAAAGCGAGTCAATCGCCCCGTAGTGTCGACCCCCCGAGCTGTCACTTACCAGCAGAATGGTTGACGTCCGAGTCAGCGGGCCGCATCCAGGGGTTACCCATGTGTCATTCCCCCGTTCATTCTCGTCTGCAAAATCCCCTGTCCTCGGATCAGGGACGTCTTCCACCTCGCGATGGAGCCTTTGATTAGATTCCCATGTCGTTTCCACCAGCGCAAGCTGTCGGACCAATGCCAAGCATCCTCTAGAGCACGTTGGCCGAGGGTCGATCGGAGTTAGAGGCGTTGAGTGATATTGACCGTTTGACCAATGACTGCGCAGACGCTGGAGGGGTCTTGTTACACGCTTCCCATCAAGATGGCCAGCAATCATCGTGAAGTTGAAGTTTTGTAATGGTGATGATGATGATAGCATCCTAGGTCCTCGTGCCTGTAAGAGACCAATTGTACGTCTCTCAGCTGAAGCATCCCGCAGACCCCAGATAGAAACTCAACGTAACATGGCATCTCGAACATTCTCCATCACTACAATGGCCCAATTCCTAAGTCTCAAACTCCATCATCATCTTCACAACATCCCGCTCTATACCCTCATCCCCCTCCTCCTGCTCATCATCCACCTCCTCCTCACCCTCCACCACAACATCTCCCACGCCAGACGCGCCCGCACCCTCTCCTGTCACCCAGCACCCCTCGAGCCCTCAAAATGGCCCCTCGGCCTCGACGTCGTCCTCGCCTCCCTCCGCGCCGACCGCGAGCAGCGCACGCCAGACCACGTCGCCGCGCGCTTCGCGGCCCTCCGTCGCAACGGTGACAGCAACAACAGCAATCTAAAACCCAACACCAACGCCAACGGCGGCGTCTACACCTTCCGCACGTCCCTGCTCGGCACAACAAACGTCGTCACCGCCGACCCGCGCAACATCCAAGCCCTCCTCGCCACGCAATTCCGCGACTTTGGAATGGGCCTCGCCCGCAGCACGAACCTCAAGACCGTCCTGGGCCGGAGCATCTTCGCGGCCGACGGACCGGCGTGGCGCTCCGCCAGGGAGGTGATGAGGCCCCTCTTCAGCCGCGATAACGTCTCCAGGCTGGATCTGCTCGAGGCGCACGTCCAGACGCTGTTCCTCTGCATCGAAAAGGGGACCACCACGACAACCATCGCCAACATGAACGCCGCAGACGGAACGTGGTCCGCCCCCGTGAGCCTCGCCTCCCTGTTCCCCTGCCTCACCCTCGACTCCGCAACAGAACTCTTCCTGGGCCAAAGCACACGCACCCTCTCCGCCCGCCTCCGCAACGACAACTCCCACCCGGGAACGGCCTTCAACCACGCCTTTGAAAAACTCCTCGTCGTGCTCGGCACGCGCATGCGTCTCCGGAGCTTCTACTGGCTCTACGGGAACAAAGACCTGCGCTCCTGCGTAGCGACGCTCCACGCCTTCGTCGACGCCGCCGTCGCCGCCTCAGATGCGGCGAAAGCACAGGGTTCCTCCCTCGCGCGGTACGATTTCCTAGATGTTCTTCGAGAACGATGTGCCGGCGGGGGAGGGGACGAAGAAGTTCGCGAGCAGGTGTTGGGGTTGCTCGCCGCGGGACGGGATACCACCGCCTCGCTGATGAGTTGGGTCTGGTACTGCCTCGTTCGCAACCCGCGCGTGTTTTCCAAGCTCCGCGCGGAGATAACATCAACCTTTGGACCTTACTCTTCTTCCATGGATCCTTCAGAAACATCAATGACGTTCGCGTCACTGAAGCAGTGCACCTACCTCCAAGCAATCCTCTCCGAAACCCTCCGCCTCCACTCAGTGGTCCCCTTCAACTCCCGCCGCGCCCTCATCGACACGACCCTCCCCGCCGGCGGCGGCCCCCACGGCACCGACCCGATCTTCGTGCCCGCGGGGACGGAAGTCAATTTCAGCACGCACGTACTCCACCGGCGCAAGGACCTCTGGGGCGAGGACGCGGATGAGTTTGTGCCGGAGAGATGGGAGGCGAAGAGAGGGTCCGCGAGCGCGGCGTGGCATTTCGTGCCTTTCAACGGCGGGCCGAGGATTTGTATCGGGCAGCAGCTCGCGCTGACGGAGGCGGGTTACGTGATTGCGAGGATGGTGCAGAGGTATGAGGCTGTGGAGGGGTTGGATGTTGATGCCACTAGAGATTGGCATAATTTTACGGTGGTTTGTGGGCCTGGGAGCCCGGTTGATCGGAATGAGGCGGTGTTGTGTCGGTTGAAGGTTGCGTAGGTCTTGTAAACACGTCGTGCTAGAAACCCAGATCGATTACCGATGGTTATGAGTTCGAGTGAGAATATAGCGACGCCATTCGCTGGTTCCACTAGACGCGCGATTGGAACAAGTACTGTTGTCCGAGCAATGTAATACTTGGGAAATATGAACAACAGCGTATACACTTACAAGAACTTGCATTTTGGGCCCCAGAAACCAGGGCTTGATGGAACGTGATTGCTCGCGGGCCGTTTGGATACCGTAGGGCGCATGATACGCCTAGGATGCCGGCCGGCGGTGTATCGGGGAAGTGGATCAAGGCGTCGTGAGCAAGCCGTTCCGTTCCGGCCGTCGGCTTTGGACTTGGTCGGATCATTCATCACATTCACAGCATTCATATAGGACAGGAGAATTTTGATTGTTTTTGTGTTATTGGTATCATTCAACGTGATGTTTGAAACGAGAAGAAAAAAGTTACATCAAGGTCATGTACACATTTGCGCCGGAATAAGCCCCAGTTTTCATTACCTTTCCAACCAAGCCTTTCCACGGCTTAGAACAACGCTCCGCCCAGACGGATCGCGACGGACTTGTTCTGAGTGTAGTTTGCCAGAGCAGCCTCGCCGAGCTCTCTGCCAATACCGGACTCCTTGAAGCCGCCGAAGGGCACCTGGTAGGAGAGCATGTTGTAGCAGTTGACCCAGACGGTGCCGGCCTTGATGGCGTTGCTGACGCGGATGGCGGTGTTGAGGTCGGTGGTGTGGACGGCGGCGGCGAGGCCGTAGGTGGTGTCGTTTCCGAGCTTGATGACCTCCTCCTCGTCCTTGAACTTGGCGATGGCGCAGACGGGGCCGAAGATCTCCTCCTGCATGATCTTCATGTCCGGGCGGACGTTGCTGAAGATGGTGGGCTGGATGAAGTAGCCCTTGTCGCCGTGGCGCCCGCCGCCGGTCTCGACGGTGGCGCCCTCGTCCTTGCCGGCCTTGATGTAGCCCATGATGCGGTCGAACTGCAGCTGGGAGACCTGGGGGCCCTGGAAGGTCTCCGGGTGGAAGGGGTCGCCGACCTTGTTCTGCTCGGCGCGGGCCTTGAAGGCGGCGAGGAACTTGTCGTAGATGCCCTCCTGGACGAAGATGCGGGTGCCGGCGCAGCAGCACTGGCCGTGGTTGTAGTAGATGCCAAAGTTGACCCAGGAGATGGCCTGCTCAATGTCGGCGTCGTTGAAGACGATGTTGGGGGACTTTCCGCCGAGCTCGAGGGTGACCTTCTTGAGGTTGGAGCTGGCGGCGGCCTTCATGATCTGGCGACCGACGAGGGTGGAGCCGGTGAAGGCGATCTTGTCGACGTCCATGTGGGCGGAGAGGGCGGCGCCGGCGATCTTGCCGAAACCGTTGATGAGGTTGAAGACACCGGGGGGGAAGCCGGCCTCCTTGATGAACTGGGCGAAAACGAGGGCGGACAGGGGAGTCTGCTCGGCGGTCTTCATGACGATGGTGTTACCCGTCGCCAGGGCGGGGGCGATCTTCCAGGAGAGCATGAGGAGGGGGAAGTTCCAGGGGATGACCTGGGCGCAGACACCGATCTGGAGAGGGTTTGTTAGCTGGCGGTTCTGGATTGTACCAAGAATGACAGCGACTTACAGGCTCGGAGCGGGTGTAGTGGAACATGTCGTGGGCAACGTCAATGGTCTTGCCCTCGATCTTGTCGGCCCAGCCTCCGTAGTATCTCAAGCAGCCGACAACGGCACCAACATCGCCCTTGGCCATGGAGATGGACTTTCCGTTGTCGAGAGACTCGACAGCGGCCAGGAGGTCGGTGTTCTTCTCGGCAATATCGGCGAGCTTGTTCAGGAGGTAACCACGCTGGCTGGGGGGAACCTTTCTCCACTCGCCCTCAAAGGCCTTGCGGGCGGCGGCGACGGCGATGTCGACATCCTTCTCGGTGGCCTCGTGGACGGAGGTGATGACCTCCTCGGTGGAGGGGTTGATGACCTCGAAAGTCTGCTTGTCAACACCCTCAACCCATTCGTTGTTGATGAAGCTAGAGAATCACGATATGTTAGACTTGGTGATTTCGAGGTCGTCATTGCTCGCGGGGTAAGCGGCGGCGGGATAAGGATTGAGGGGTGGAAAATACGCACAGTCCAGTAGGTTGGTTGTAGGCGCCCGTCACCGGGGTCTTGAGCTCAACGGACAAACCCATTGTGTGTGATTTTTGTGGAAAACAAGTACGAAACGTGGAAGGGTATTTGGTATCACGGAAGAAAGAAGAAAAAGTTTGGATTGGGATGGGATTGTGAGTTGAGAGTAGTGAGAAGTGAGAGAGGGAGGGAGAGAAACTGGAAAGACGAAGCTGGGGATTACAGACTGTATATAAAGCGGGGTCCGGGGGGGGGGGCACAGAGCAGCCAGAGCAGAGCAGAGCTGGGGGAGAGAAGTCCGAAAGTGATACGGTATACCGCGCGGCGCAAAGGCAGTGGAGGGGACGAAATGTCAGAGACCTAGAGACTGGAGTGTGAAGGGTCAAGGAGGCGAAGGCGATACCTTGCTCGACGACGGTGGGGCCCGGGGGGGGGGGGGGGGGGGGGGGGGGGGGGGGGGGGGGGGGGGGGGGCAGCGCGGGGGGGGGGGGGGGGGGGGAGAGGGGGGGGGGGGGGGGGGGGGGGGGGGGGGGGGGGGGGGGGGGGGGGGGGGGGGGGGGGGGGGGGGGGGGGGGGGGGGCAGGAGGGTGTACGGATGGAGGGGAAGACTCCAGACTCAGAGTAGGGTAGGTACTGCGCAAGGATGAGGGGAAGGGGAGACTGGAGTGTCTGCAAGATAGTAACCTAACACTAAAACCGAGGCCTGGTCTATCCGTACTTGGTATCGGAACCGCAGATTGGATGGGCATTGGATGAAAGGGAACGTGAGAGAATCCCCCCATGGGCCGGAGCAACGTCAAACACGGTCATTCGGTGGACTGGACTGGACTTGAGATCTCCACACTGGGGGGCCAGACACGCATCTGCATGCTGTCAATGAACAGGGTTGGGGAGGGGGGGGGGGGGTTCTTCGTACTTACACCAGATATTGACAAGCTAGGGTGGACTCCCATACAGTAATCGATTTGTTAGTGTTGGAGGGGAGAAGGAGAAGGGGAGAAATGGAGGGGCAGCAACTTGCAAGGGATGGATGCAAGATGGGACCTCGAGCTAAGGTAAACGGGGAAAGGTGGGCGCCGCTTCGGGCCAACGCCTGGCTTTCCTTTCCTTTCCTATCCTTTGCTTTCCCTCGTTCCCTTTACGCCGGACGAGCAATACGCTATCCACCGGTGCGTTGCTGTGCTGTGCTGGCTGACAGCAGGTCTTCACTGGGACTCAGAGACTACCAGTAAGGTAGATCAAGACTGCCACTAGGTGATGCCTGTTCGACTCGGCCCAAGTTTACCAGAATGCCACCCAGGGGTGTGTGTGTCACTGTGGGTTCGGTTCGGTGGGAATTGAGTTCCGCGTTCCCATTCCCCGGGGCCCCAGGTTAGGAAGAAGAATCGCGAAACTGTCGTGATGATATTGGACTAGATGGCTCTGAGGTAAGTTGTGCTCGACCATATGTCTGTTGCCATCTTTTGATTTCTCTCTTCTTGCCTCTATACTGTGAATATCTACCATGCTTTGTTTGCTTTTGTTCTTGAGATAAATATGAGAGGTTGCCACGCCCCAGAGCTCCAAACCCCTCTCTCTCCGCTTCCCCTCTCTTGCAGTTTGTCGACCCCGCATTTTCTCCATCACAAGTTGCGTCTTCCATTGGGCACCCAACCAATCAGCACATTTCAAATTGCTGGTCTTGTCTTGATGCAGCAGCCACACCCGCTTCAAAGCGCTTCATCACACACACCAAACATCTTCTTTTTTGTCTCTCTACTATGATTATCCCACAGCTATTGAATCTGCCCGAGGGTCCTGCTTAGGATACTATGACAAATGGCATCACCTAGGGAACAGACGGGCTCTGCGCTGCAGCTACTCCTCGCCGATCCCTGCCAACTACCGTGCTACAGTGCAACTATGCTACTGTAGCTGAGCAGCTATCAAACACATCGGAATTCGAGCTCGGGACCAATGTGTCGTAGCCATAGCACGCTTAGAAATGCCGAATCAAAAGAAGTCTAACTACTATAACCCCGGATTCTTTCGGCATTAAGCCATCCTCCAAGAGATGATCAGACGATGAACTATTGGATGCCCGTTCCATTGTTTGCTGCCAGTTGTACTCCGTACATAGTATGTAAGCTCTGGATGGATGGGCGGAAGTTCGCCGGCGCGTGTTTTCAGATGCTTTCCGACCGGATTGCCTGCAGTCAGCAAGTTGAACTACACCCCCAACGTCCTGTGATACCCAAACCATTCCGTGACAATCGAGTCAGAATGACGGTCCCGTTCCAGCCCGGCATATGCATTATGGGATAAGCAGTATGGGACGAAACACAATTCCTCACACTTTGACTTGGTCGTTGGGTGCCCCAGAACTTCCGCCTGGCATAACTGGCACCTTTCCCCTCCACCCCACCTTTTCATTCCCACCTTGACGACACACGCACGCGTTCTCTACAGACGTACCGCCGTACCTTACGTCGACTCGGTGGCTGGCCATGAAATGTTGGGGCCCCGGGTCCCCGACCTGCCACCTTGAAGGTTGCCGGTAAGATTGAGATTACCTTTTTCTTTGGACTTCTCCATACCGGGCTCTGCACACTCTGGAGTCTGGATACCGGGGCGCGGACACAGGATACCTAACCACCCCCCCCCCGACCCACACTCATGTACATACATCTCCAAGTTTTTTCTTCACGGTGTCTTGGCTCGATCATCCGCGGCATCTTAACTCCTACACCTCCAAAGGGGGGCAGGGTAGCTCCGTCGTGCGGCGTTAAGCAATGACATTAGGTGTAAAGATAACGGGGCTCGAAATACTAAACATTTACTCGGGAGAAGACTACGGTACTTAATTACCACGAGCTTTTGAGGTCTGAAAGACTGAAACTCCTCTTCTCTCGGGGTGTCTTTACTGCCCATTCCCCGGGCCTCTCTGCTCGGTGCAAATGCAAGCGAGCCCTTCTGCTCAGAGATCCCCCGCACCGAAGAAACCCAAAAGGTGGATATAGATTTATTAGCTAAGCCCGCAAAAGGGTCTCAGGACAGTGGGATGGGAATTTTGCGGCGTTTGCAGAGTGATATATCGACATCCCCCGATATTGAATGCACGCCCCCTTTTCCCTTTGTTGCCCCTCCATCGAATTCCTGCCGCGCCCCCGACCCGAATCCCCCTGTCGCACTCCCTTTGCTGCCTTCCTTGTACCCGACATCATTCGACAGCGACAAACCCTCTTGGCCGAAGCGCTTGCTTGAGTGCTTTGCTGTTGGGGATGTTGTGGGGTGAGCTTTTGTCCGTCTCTTCGGTCTGATGGCAGTTTCACAGCGGCTACACGGAGCTTATTCATTGCCTTTTGTCTGTAATCGTACCCTGGCATATCTCTATAGCGTTTACTCCAGCTGAACGCGGGACCGCAAATAGATCAGGTAACAACCCATCTATCAAAGTTTCTTGAATCGCATGTATCGTGTCAATAGCTATGAATCAAGATACTCACGCAAAGTCAGCCTTCTGACCCTTGAGACGAAATAGGTCCCAAAATATGTCTTCAGCCCTGCACGTAACTGTATTCGTCCTACACTGCATAAACTACAGTCCCCAGTCTCTTATGTAACCACTCGCCCCCAAACTGGTCGGAATCACTCTTTCCACCCTCGGTTCCGACAAACATCAAAAACTCCCAAATTCGTTCCGAAGAGCAGTTGCCATTTCTGTATGCACCCAAAAGGAATTCCTTCGCGCGGAACCCGAACCGGGCCCTGGTGTCCGGAAGAGAAACTCGTTCCCCAACTTGCCAACGCCAAGAGCCGAGACATTAGAACCCCCCCCCCTTTCCATCCCCATCGTCCATGGGCCCCATCCCAAGTCCCGTGAGGCTGCGAACCCGCCCGCCGCCTCCGCCGCCGCCTTGCTTCACCTGTGCGGATCCGCACTTGCATTTCCCACAAGCGTCGGCCGCGATTTCTCATCGAGTTCTATTTTCTGGAGCTGCCGCTCCCAATTACACCCTTGCTCAAATTGTCAATGGTCCAAAGTTGCTAGGCGCCACTCACTTTATTCTCATTTCTTGGTCCAATAGACGCGGTGCGATCTGGTTCACTGTTTCCCTCGTTGGTGTTTTTTGGGATTAACTTGGATGGTCCTAAGCTAAGCCGCCCTCCACAAGCCCGCCGGGCGGTGTTTTGGCCATCTGGTTGATCCCCGGATCCCCGCACTTTTGCGGCTCCTTTGGGATACGTAGATACCCCCGTGACCGCCGTCTGTTCCCTCTGTCCGTACGGGGCGGACGTGAGCTTATTGTGTCAGCTGTTGTTGGGTTTGACGATATGCTGGTTTGATGCCATAGAACGCTATTGACCCAGAGCAGCGTGATTCTCGCCAGTTTTGCTGACTAAACTGTGACATCTGTTGGCGTACCAAGCCCTGCGCTCGTGGTGTAAGTCAGTTATGCAGCCGGCCGGCCCCATCTGCGGGCATCTGCGGGGACCCTTCCACAGAACCGCTCGCCCGGAGCCCGCCATATGAACTGAAGACAGTGTAACTGATTGATCTGTTAGCTGGAGTAATCCGGGAAGCTCATCTTCTCATACAATCTGATGATAATGGCTGCGTGACAATGACCGTGACGGCCGCCGTCCTTGCTCCAAGAACCATGGACGATAAGATCCAGACGCCGAGGCAGGATCCTCGCCAAGGGTTCACACCGTCAACGGCAAAGCAGCTTGAACTACAATGTCAGTTCAGGGGTCCTTTCTGAGCAGTTTGCCCAACGAATCAATGTTTGTTGTCTTCGGACACGCCCCCCGTAGGTAAGAGTACCGACATGCTGGCTCCCAAGGACTCAAGCGGCTCTCAGGTACCTTTTGTCTAGGAATCCTCGTAGCTTTGTAGCCAATGGAAAGTCGTTCTGGTCGTTTTAATACTTGACATGGAATACAACTCGCGAGTCCAGGTCACTTGGCGGAAGCTGGGGCTTGGTACTAAGTGGCGAGCAATGCTCTTCTGCCGCATCTCCTCTACCGCATCGAGTATCCGGACTGATTAGGCTGTTGAGCTCGAACTAAAGTCGCAATGGATCGACATATATCAGAGTATAACTTTACGCTCATCGCACTAAGTGTTCTTCGAGTCAGTTGTCGCGGTCAGTGTCAGTGAACATTGTGGCCGTGAGAAGTAGCAGGATTTCCTATTCTGTGGTCAATTTGAGCAAGCCTTCCCTTGTAACCCCCAGCGTTATTGTCCATAAATATTGATGTTACATTCATTTCGGTTGCTATCCGTATCTCCTCCCCATGTTTGTGACTCGCAACTCACTGCTGATCGTCCTCGGCTAACCCCTCGCCCGTCAGTGACATAGCTATCGAAAGGATGTACCGAACCTTGAGCAGTCCAAAGTCTGGGAGGTCTTCCTTCCTGGCCGCAGTAATGTCGAACTCGTAGCCGTCCTCGACGTACTCACGTGTTTCAAAGTGGACCATGCGAAGAGACTTTCCAGACTGAGTGAGTCTCTCCCGAGAGACCATGCGGGGGTCCATGTCGATGCACACCGCTTTGGCGTAGGATCCTCGGACAGATTCGAGCCTGCCAACTCTATGATCCCTTTCCTGATCAAACATGGCTTTTCGGAGCCATCTAAGCCGGAGCCGGATGGAGCAGTCGGTTTGTGAGATAGGCTCGAGGGCAATCCACGCCTTCGCCCACCATTTCGAGAGTATCTCGTTGAGGGAGATCATGTTCGCCAAAGAGAAGACGGTAGCCAGCGACTGTAAAACAGCGAGATACTTGCGAATCTCAAAGCCAAAAATGTCTCCCGAATCTTTATGCAAGATATACTCCAACGAAGCAGCAGTTTGCGAAGTAGGAAAAGGAAGGACCAGACAAACCCTAGGGTCGGCAGACTTTGTGACAACGCAAGTGCTCTCGTCTCGGAGTGAAGAAGCGGACTGAACAGATCAGTACCTGCACAAATATGCTTGTGGGCCGTGCGGAAACTTACAATAGCTTGTTTGATATCGCCTCTCAGATGGTCCTTTACTTCGACCGCGTTGAGGCCATCCTTGGGCTCGTAATGGTGAGCCGGAAGATAACCACGTTTGGGAAACACTATAATTTACCAGTGTTGGCTCGCTGATCTCTTGCAAGGTGTTTTGAGCAACTCACACTCTCCAATCATCCTGGAGAGAAAATAGCAGACTCTCCGAGGTAGCACGTATCTGATTGTGAAGGACATCCATCGTCCGTACACTCTTCATCGTGGAATTTGCGAATGGCCTCCATCGGCGCCATCATGAGTGATGCCCACGCCAGTTTGTCCACAACTTCAAAGTCTCATCTATGATGCTTGCAATAGGCCGAATGCGAACTGCGGCACCAAGACTTGGCGAGCTCAAGTCTTGCGTCAATGTCGCTGAGATAAGAAATTTTGGGAAGGAGAGCATCCCGTAAAGCGTCGATGTGATCATGCTTGGTGTCCGGATGGTTCAGGTAACGCCTCAATTTTCCTAGCAGAACATCTTTGTGCTTGCCTAGCAGCCTCTTGTCTGCTTCGGGATTCTCTTTGCTGATGCCCGAAGCACCATTTCTGGCCGACATGTCGAAGTGCTTTCCGATGCTTAGTTAGGTAGATAGGTAGGTACCTTGATCACTCGCGAAGGAGGAGAAGGGACTGGTGTGTCAGCGGCAAGAGAAAGATCGAGAGTAGGTAGGTAGGTATCTTGTCTAATGAAACGAAACGATGCAAAAGTGGGAGGCACGAGGTCCGAACTTGAATCGCGCCTGGAGGAAAGAACGCCAGGCTGGTCTTTCATCTTGATGAAGGAACGACCGAGTGGGTGAAGCATCAATCATAGCATTGAAATGACCTTCGTACCTGCTTAATTGAAGCAGACAGCCATCTGAGCCTGACTCCAGGCTCCAAACTGAGAGATGGATCAAGACTCTTCGATGCTACTGCCACCGACTACACGTACTGTACATCACGTCTCGAGTATGAGAATTATAGTCCATACTCTTGATGAACGCTCACTTTTCAAGAGAATGCTTGACATGATCACGTGTATCCAGCTGAGAAGGCTCGTCAAACTGTGAGAAGGAACTCATCCCTGGCGGTCGTGATTGGCAGAATGGGCCAGTGACATATCATGTTGATCCCCTGGTCATCAATCTCCAAGAACCCCAGACTGAAAGGGGTGAATCTGGGGAATGACGTCATGCTGGATGGCAGCAACATGATTGTCCCTTAAGAAAAGGTAGGTCCGTTGCTGGGTGACAGACTCTATGATTTGAGCATTTACAAAAGAAAGTATGCGGTGAAAGACAAGATATATGGTTTACTATCCAGATAGGGTGAGGCTTGAGTGGTTCTATTGGCCCATTCCTCTGAGGCAGAAAAGAATTCGACAACAGCCAACCTAGAAGGTTTTGAGCTTCCCGTCTCGAGAACGGAAAAAATTGAGGGGTTGGGATGGCCATCTGGATTCGGCGTGCAGGTGGACGCGGCTCCGAGGGGCAGGGGACAAGAAAAAAAAAATCGTTGCGATAAAGTGGCAGAGTGGAGACCGAACGCATGGACCAAGTTGCATTTTGATTGCGCTGGCCAATCAGTAGTCATTCTTTACTGGGAAGCAGCGGTGAATTTTTTTGAGAAATCGCTCCTTCCTGTGTATCGGGAGTGACATCTTCTTTGGGGCAGATTATAAGGGCATCGGCGCTCGGATTTTCTCCCAAAAAGTTTTTCCGCCTCAGTCCAAGAACCGTCAAGATCACGACTGACCCCCCGCCATTGAGCTGCACGGCGACCAGACTGACCCCAAAAAGCTGTCTCCGTGCTTCTCGATGCTCATGGAGGGCATTGAAGCTATTGCCGAGTCGGCTCAGGCCGCCAAGCCTGAGGCGCACTCGCCGACAGGTATGCGCTTGCCTTTCCCGCCATCCCACCAAGCAAAAGATCTTCACCCGGCCTCGAACCAACTTGCACGCACCCGAGGCACGCTTTCGCAAGCGTCGCAAACCAGGCTGACTTGCCGTAGTAGGACCAGAAATGAAACAGGAGTCCCCGACTGTCGCCACCAATCTGGGCGAGACCCCTCAGTTCCCACTGAAGCGACCCCGCGATTCGAGCGCAGACGACCCCGAGGCCGAGTCCAAGAGGCTGAAAGTTGACGACGATCAACCACCCCAACAAACCCCGGAGCAACAATCACTTGAGAAATCACTTGAAAAATCACTCGAGCAATCACTCCAGGAATCACTCGAGAAGTCAATTGAGAAGTCGATAGAGAGATCACTCGAACAAGCATTCGAAGAATCTCAAGAGCCATCTCAAGCGCAATCCCAAGAGCAGCCCCAAGATCAACCCCAAGAGCAACCACAGGAGCAAACTCACGAGCAACCTCAGGAGGAGAATCACGACGACCATGCGGCTCTCGATCTCGGATTTGACATGGACGCCATGATCCAGGGTGTGATGATGGACATCAGCAACGAGATGAACAATGAGATAGGAAAGGTCGAGGGTCTGGACGGCGTCACGGATGTCGACATGACGGCAGATCACTTGGCGTCTGTGTCGCAAGACTCTGCCCCGTCAACTGACACACATGCCATTGTTCTCTCTGAGCCTTCGGCCTTGATGAGGCGCATCACCACCTCCTGTTTGTCAAACTTTGTACGTGGCGGTCTCGTCAGCTCTGGAGGCGCCGCTAATCATATCTCAATCTTCAGGCTATGCAACTTCTCGTAATCATGTCGCAGCATGTCTACCACGACGTTTATCAGCAGTTACAAGACAGAGAATCAGACCTCTGCAAGTCCTTCAGCACACTCAAGTCTCTGCTCCGGCAAACTCGATCGATTTACTCCACGACCGACCTTATCTTGGACCCCGCAGTGCTTGATCTGACTGCGCCGGATAACCTCACCGATATCCAAGTCGCCAACCTCGCCAGCTTCTGTTGCGAACTTTTCACCTTCGACGGCGAACACCAACTCGGCTCGAACGAGCTCTTGGCTCTGGAGGACAAATTTTTCACCGTCTTCCCGCCAGGCACCGAGGGCATTTCGCATGATATCTCTGAGCTCTTCCTCGCAGTCAAGACACAACTAGTCATCGAGTCCGTGACATCAGCGAATCAGTCTGGGCCTGTTGACCAGTTGATTGCCCAGGCTTTCTCGTCCAGCCTGGAAGATAAGCTAAAAGCAAGACACGAAGGATCTGACTTGACTGCTGAAGAGAGAGCCCTGGTGACATCTGTGGAGGAGCGCAAAACGTCCCTGATTACTTACGCGTCAGGACTCCCAGATACTGGTAAGTTGTCGAGTGCAAAGGCTGATGGGGCCCATGACTGATACATTGAGTTAGTTCTACTGAAGATCGGCTACCCGGAGGAAGACTTATTTCACCAACTGAATGTGTACCTGCGCCAAAAGCTACAGTCGGTCTCTGGACTGGCCTCGAGGCACGGCATCGATCTTCCTCAGATTATGACCAACGGAGACCTCGACGCATCGATGCCACCCGATCTCGACGACCTCGGAATCTCATCATTACTGGAGGCTACGGATGGACTTGTTGCGCAATATCTCCCCAGTGAACCGGTCGATGGATTACCTACCGAACAACAGCCGCCAGTTCCGACGACTGAGAGCAGTGTCCCGCCCCCCGAACCACCTGCGCCTGCCCCTGAAGCCGCTCCCCCGGCGCCAACCACAAATGGTACCACAACTGAAACTCAAGACGCGACGAATGATATTCTCGCCCTTGTTGCACAGAGCACACAGGAGTACGTTCGAACTACTCTAAACAACCTGTCTCCAGCGCCCTATCAGCCAACCGTACCCACACCGACGGGCGCCGCTCCGGTCACGCAGACGACATACCTCTCACACCTGCAACAAACCCAGCAACAATCGCCATACTACGGATACCCGCCACCAGTGGAACAACCACCGCAGCCTACGGCTCATGAGAGTAACGAAAAGCTGCCTCCTAGTCAGAGCCTACCTAGTGCTGTGCTTTACGACAGGGCCCGCCAAGCTGCCTTGAGCAAGACCAATAACCAGCAGAGAAGGGAAGGCACCACTTCGACAAGACGCCCATGGACTCAAGAGGAGGAGAAGGCCCTCATGACTGGTCTCGATATGGTCCAGGGACCTCACTGGAGCCAAATTTTGTCTCTGTTTGGTGCAGAGGGCACTCTTTCCAACATACTGAAAGATCGAACGCAAGTCCAGCTCAAAGACAAGGCCCGCAACTTGAAGCTCTTCTTCCTAAAGACAAACTCCGAGATGCCGTATTATCTGCAAGCCGTCACAGGCGAGCTCAAGACAAGGGCACCTACACAAGCTGCCCGCAAGGAGGCTGAGGAGCGAGCTAGGATGAACTCAGAGGAGGAGCAAGCTCGGGTACAGGGCATCATGACACTTGCGGGCGGATTACAGCATCCTCAGCATCCCCACCACCCTCAACATGCACAACACCCGCAGCATCCACAGCATGTACAACACGCACAACATGCGCAGCACCTTCAGCAAAATAGAGCAAGCGTGACACCAGCGACTGCACCGAGCACGCCGTCACAGTCTGCCGCCCAGGTCTCGCATCACATGGCCGCCCATGCGACGACACCGACGCATGCTGCTGCAGCGGGCCCGCCTGCCACGCCAGTACAAGCAACACCGAGCCATGCTAGAGTTTTGCCAGCCTCCTCACCGTATGCCGCAACCGCTGCTCAATTACAAACATCTCACAGCTTGCCACAAACTCAGCCACAAACGCCGACGCATTCCCACATTCAGCATCATTCTCACCCGGGAACGCCACAGCCGCAACACCATGCTCAACAGCCGCAGCACCAACCTCAACAGCAGCACATCCAGCCGCAGGTCTCTCAGGCTGCTGAGACTGCGCCCAATTACACGACCGATTCATCAGCTGCGGTCTACAGTCAAGAGACCGAAGATCTCAAGGAAGCCGCTCTTATGCAGAGTCTTAGGGAGCTTGAAGCATATAGCGAAAGCGCCAGCGCTAGCGTATCATAGAGTGACGACCTAATTATGGCTTCGTATCTTCATCAACCCGCCGTTATCAACGATTATCACCAGAATTACTACCACGACGGCATCCAGGACTTACAGTGAGGAAGGATCAGGTCTTGGAGAATTAGGCTTCACCTTGGGGATGGCTACTCTGACCGGGGGTGTTACTCGCGACACCACCATCCTACGCCTTACATTAGACCAAGGGTGTCGTCAACAAAAGCCGCCGGGGGTTTGTGTATAAGAGGGTTGTCAACCCGAGAGTCGATAATCTGACCACGAAAATCACTTGTTATATATGGGACGGCATGCTTTTCCGTCCACACTGAGCAGTTTCTGGAGTAGAAAAAAAAAGAGAGACGGGAGGGACCGGGACAGCAAGGCAAGAAGAAAAGAAAAAGGGGCGGCACCAAAAAGCGATTTTTTGTTTGCTCATGATACCACGATTGACCGAGAGGATTAAGGCGACGGTGGCGAGATTTTCGCCCTTATTTTTAGTACGCCCGGAACAGAGAATTGACTGCATAGCGAAAAAGGAATGAATACAGAGCAGGGTTTTACTGCAAGGCTTGATATTTGCTACTTTGAGTGACTTGACTTCACCTTGTGACTAAAGGCTAGATGAACTCGAAAGCTAGGCTTCTCGTAAGTCTGGGTTGAAGAGACTTGAGAATCCTGACTTGAAGCTTTAAATGTGTTGAGACTGTAGTCAGAGAACCCAATGGTGACATTCATGTAAACATCATTGGACGTTCGAATAACGGGCAAATGTTTGATAGAATATTTCGTGACAGCATCAGGCAAAAGATGACTCCAGATATCACAATAAAAAATGAACCCAACGCCGTCCCAAGATGCTCTCTTTATGCAGACTCTCCCATACTCTGGATCATATCAACCGTTCCATTCGCAACACCCACAAACGCAGCCGCCGGCTTCGCTTTCCCCTCGACCCTGTCCTCGGGCCGTCCATACCCGCCACCACCAGGCGACATGATCACAATGCGATCGCCCGCCTCCATCATGGCCGTGTTCTTCCCGCCGAGGTTGACGACGCGCCCGCTCTTCTTAACCCACACATTGCGGCCCCGCTGCCCGTCCTCGCCGCCCGCCATACCGTACGGCGCAAACGCCCGCCTCTCGCTGAGGATGCTGACCTTGATCGGGATATTAAACTCGATATCGCGGATGATGCCGTCGCCGCCCGTGTGAGCTCCTTTCCCGCCGCTTCCCTCGCGCAGGCAGAATTGCCGGAGGATGACGGGGTACCGCCGCTCAAGCGACTCCGGGTCCGTGATGCGCGTGTTGGTCATGTTGGTATGCACGCCGCTGACACCGTCCCAGCTCGGTCCGCCGCCCGCGCCGCCGCAGATGGTCTCGTAGTACCCGAACCCGGTCTCCGGGTCATCCGTGCCGAAGGTCAAGTTGTTCATGCACCCCTGGCTGGCCGCGGCCGCGCCAAACGCCTTGAAGATGACGTCGACGACGCGCTGCGAAGTCAGGACGTTGCCGGCGCACACGGCGGCGTGCTCTGTGGGCTTCAGCAACGAGGCCTCGGGGACCTGGACGTCGATGGGCCGGATGGCGCCCTGGTTGAGCGGGATCTCGGCGTCGACCATGCAGCGGAGGGCGAAGATGATGGACGAGTTGCAGATCGCGATGGGCGCGTTCCAGTTGCCGTAGGCTTCGGGGCCGGTGCCGTGGAAGTCGAAGACGGCGCCGCCGGTGGTGGGGTCGATTGTGACCTTGAGCTGGATCGGGGTGCCGTCGTCCATGTAGTCGATTGCTTCGAGGGGTTTGCCTGCCGTGCGCTTGTGGATCGTCTTGAGCATGTCGCGGACGGCGCGCTCGGCTGCGCCTTGGATCTCTTCCACTGTTTGGGGTGTCAGTATGGGAAGTTTTAAAGCTGTGGTTGAAGAGAAGTGACTTGCTGTAGAACTGAACGACGTCGAGACCGTAGTCCTCAATCAGGGCGTGGATCAGCTGGCTTCCGCGGTGGTTCGCCGCCGCCTGCGCCTTGATGTCGGAGATGTTGTCGCGGAGGCACCTGGTGCCGGAGCAGCCGGGCGAGTGCGCCGGCGCCATGAGCAGGTCAGTGAGCTCCTTCTCCTTGAAGACGCCGCCCTCGACGACCTTGAAAGCCTTGATGACGGCGCCCTCCTCCCACAGCTCCTTGGAGTTGGGGGGCATGGAGCCGGGGAGGATGCCACCGACGTCGGCGTGGTGGCCTCGGGAGGCGGTCCAGAAGATGATCTTGCTGCCTTCGGCGTTGAAGACGGGCGTGATCACTGTGAGGTCGGGGAGATGGGTGCCGCCGCAGACTGGTGCGTTGGAGAGGATGACGTCTCCTGGCTTGAGGTTGTCGCCCCAGTGGTCGATTTGCCACTTCACAGCAAAGGCCATACTTCCGATCTAAATCATGTTAGTCTTCCCATTTACCATCACCTAGGCTGTCTTCGAGGAACTTACCATGGCAGGGACGTGAGGGGCGTTAGCCACAAGCCCGCCATCAGGCGAAAACACGGTACACGAGAAATCTAACCTCTCCTTGATATTAGTGCTCACGCTCGTCTTCTGCAGCGCGCGACCAGCCTGCTCCGCGACGCCCATGAACCGATGGCCAAAGATGGACAGCTGGATCGGGTCAATCGTCGTCGTGGAGATGGTCTCCTTTGTCCCGACCGCGACGTCAATCACCACCGTCTCGGAGAGCACCGTCGCCGCGGCGTCGGGGATCACCACAATCGTCTGCTTGTCGTCCATGATGAGTGCCGGGCCAGCGATCTTGGTATGCGGCGTCAGGCCCGCGAGTCCGTACACGGGCGTCTCGGACCAGCCCAAACCCTTGAAGTAGACCTGCTTTGTCGTCTTGGCGGGCGGCGCGGCCGTCGCCTCCGCGGAAGCAAGCTCTTTGGGCCAAGGGACGGGGAGCTGCACCGTCGTCTTGCCGATGGCGCGGACGCGGTAGTCGTCGATAATAACATCGCGGCCGACGGGCAGGAACCCAAACTGCTTCTGGTGAGCGTCCTTGAAGGCCTCGAGGTATCCCCCACCGGGCGCCGCCGCCGTCTCCTGGATCATGAGCGGGGTATCGCTGCCCTGGAAGCGCATGTTGAGGTATCGCTCGCTCACGATGCGTTCCTCGGGGATACGCTGCATGAGGAGGACGTCTCCCGCTCTCTCGACGAGCTTGTCGAGCTCCGAGGCGAAGGTGGCGAGGTTGGCCTCGGTGTAGGTCAGGGCGCAGGGGCTGCGCTCCTCGCTGACGACGTCGGCGAGGGCCATGCCGTAGGCGGAGAGGACGGAGGAGTACTTGTGGACGAGGACGCGGGAGATGCCGAGCGTCTTTGCAATGTCGCAGGCGTGCTGGCCGCCGGCACCGCCGAAGGAGGCGAGGTTGTGCAGGCCCGCGTCGTAGCCTTTTGCTTCGGTGAGGGTGCGGATGGGGCGGCACATGGACTCGTTGGCGACGTCGAGGAAGCTGCGTGACTTTGTCAGTCCAGGGGCGGCAAATGAGACCCGGTATCATAGTGTCACTTACCCAGCTGCGGCTTGCTCCACGGTCAGGGTGGTGCCTTCGTCCTTGTTGATGCTCGCCGTGAGCTCCTCAAAGAGACGTCTGCTGGCGTCGACATCCAGGGGCAAGTCTTCGTTGGGACCGAAGATCTTGGGGAAGAACTCGGGCCTCACGCGGCCGAGGACGACGTTGGCGTCGGTGACGGTCAGGGGACCGCCTTTCCTGTAGCAGGCCGGGCCGGGATGAGCGGAGGCACTTTCGGGTCCGACCTTGAACATGCCGCTCTGCCAGCTGAGAATGCTGCCGCCGCCCGCCGCGACGGTGTTGATGTCCAGCTGCGGAGTCTGGACCATGACACCGGCCGTCGTGGTCTCGAAGACTTGCTCGAGCTCGCCGGCGTATCTAGGGCCATGTGTCAGTATCGCCTTCACGAAGTGATTCTCGCTCCTCCATACCTTGAAACATCAGTACTCGTGCCGCCCATATCAAATCCAATAACGGGTGTCTTATCCGCGTCATCATAGCACGTTCTCGCGTAGCCGACAACACCACCAGCAGGCCCAGAAAGAATGGCCCTCAGGCCAGACAGACCAGAAAACTCGACCAAGCCGCCATCGCTCTGCATGAACTCGCACCGGCACCCGCTGTTTGCGAGGTCCTCGAAGCCGGACTCGAAGCCGGCAATGTAACGCTTGATCTCGGGGGTGAGGTAGGCGTCGGCGGTGGAGGAGTTACCGCGGGGCACGATCTTGACGACGGGGGAGAGCTCGGCGCTCGGGGAGATGTGGGTGAAGCCGATGTCGGCAGCGAGCTGGGCGATGGCCGCCTCGTGGTCGCGGAAGGTGTAGCTGTGCATGAGACAGACGGCGATGGAGCGGTAGCCCTCGTCGTAGGCTTCTTGAAGGGCTTTCCTGGATGCCTCGGTGTCTGTAGATGTGGGCATGTGTTAGCTTGTGTTCGCTTTGCTTGTGAATGCGTTCAAGAGATGGCCACTAACCGAGAGGCTCGAGGACCCGGACTGCTTCGCCGGTGACGCCGGTGACGAGAGCGGGATCTGAAGAGACGTCGATGGATTCGGGCTTGTTGTTTTCTGACCATGCGTCCAGTGTCACGCGTTCTGGGATTTCAATGACTTTTGAGTATAGTACGTCGGGCTTGCGAATGGCGAGGTCGAAGAGTTTCGGCCTTGACTGGTTGCCGATGTGCAGGAGATCCTGAAAGTCGATTGTCAGTCTAAAGTCCCCAGGGTTCTGTTCTTGAATCTTGGTCTTACCTTGAGGCCCTTCGTCACAGCAAATACTGTGCGTTCTCCTTTCCTCTCGAGGAGGGCGTTTGTGGCTACTGTAGTTCCCATTTTGATAGACTCTGTGTACCACTGTCAGCGGACGCGCCACTAGCCCGGCGAAGTCATCCTTCACGTACCAACACCTCGTAGAGAAATCTTCTTTCCCTTGGGATATTCCTTTCCTGTCGCTTTCTCCAGGACTCTTCTAATCGCTTCGACCGGGGCATCGGGGTAGTTGCTGGGGTCGACTGAAAGCAATTTGACGAGGATATCATCTTGGCCGGGGACAGATGCGACACACTGAGACGTTAGTACTTCATCACTTCAGGCCCTTTCCAAATGACCGAGACTCACATCGGTGAAGGTGCCACCACGGTCGATAGAAATCCTGATTCCCCCCACAGGGCCCGGAAGTGAACCCATGATTAGTGCTCTGAGTTTACAATGGTATTATTGAATGTGAAAAGAAAGTATCTGAAAGTATGAACTTCAGATTCTCAGAGATGTCAAGGGTTTCGTGAAGATGAACGGAATGGAAATGAGTACTATCGGATTGAGATAAATTCAGTGAAGCTGGAATTCGCGATGATTATACAAGTTCCCACGAGGGTCGCGGGCAACCACTCGATAAGCCCAAAACGGCAATCACCCGAAGCGTTCCCCCACAAAATTTCATCGCCGGAGCTCCCCTCGACAGGTGTCTTCGGAGAGAAAGCCAGAGAGTCGTTGACTTGAATTCAGTTATCCCCGTTCTACATTGGTCGCGGATGCTCCACTTGGTGCATTTTCATAGTCAAGATGGAAAAGTACGGATAGAAGGACGAAGTGGAGGCGGAGTGAGTAAAGGAGGGATGGAGAGCTCCTTTGTCATCTGCCATTTGGGGATCCGATAAGCGATGAGATGCGGGCGAGAATCCCCCTTCTGCCCCTCAGCGTCCCCCGCGGAGAGATGATTGACGGGCGGCGGGGTCGGTGGTTCGGCTTATCAGCTTCGGGAGGGGCAGCCGAAGGGCGGAGCTCCGCTCTGAGGGCGGCGGCGTCACTGCTGTAAGTACCTTCGGTATGTGTTAGGTAGCATTATCCTTGGTCTTATAGGTCTGAGTGATCGTCGGCATTGTGATTTCGGTGCATTTCATTCAGAGAAACTCGGCCACACAGCGATTTCGGACGTTGAAATGAGATTATTCTTTAACAGTGTAATGTGATCATTATGAGCTATGCTAATTCCATTACATCATGGCTAATACACGATCATTGCACACTCCGAACCGTCTCATCAAGAGCCTTTGCAAAGTACTCTACATTCTTCTCATTTAAACCCGCAATTGAGATTCGTGATGTGTCGGCCATGTAGACGTGGTATTTCTCTGTAAATCGAATATTAGTATCTCGCAAACTAGACCGATAGTTTCTGTAAGAGGGAACGACAAACCTTCAAGGTGCTGAACCTGGGCCTTAGTGATACCCGTGTACCCAAACATGCCGCTCTGCTTCACGATATGCGACCAATCACCCGGCGTCTGCAGCCGACTAAGCTCGTCATACACCTTCTTCCGCATGGCGCGGATGCGGCCCGACATGGTAATAAGGTCCTTTGCCCACTGCTCCTTGAAATCCGGCGTGCCCAGCACCGCCGCCGCGATGCGGGCGCCGTACGCAGGCGGATTCGACACCGTCGCCCTCTGCACGTTCTCCAGAATCGAGTTGACCGTCTTCGTCCTCTCCGCCGTGTCGGCCACAAACGTGACGGCGCCAACGCGCTCGCCGTACAGACCCATGTTCTTGGCAAACGACATGCACACGGCGGCTTCGAGGCCGAGCTCGTCGACGAAATAGCGAATCGCCCAGGCGTCGTCGTCGACGGAGCCCGAGTTGAAGCCGAGGTAGGCCGAGTCGAAGACGGGGAAGATTTGCCTCTCGATGATGGCTGAGGCGATCTGCTTCCACTGCTCCTGCGAGGGGTCGCAGCCCGTGGGGTTGTGTGCGCAGGCGTGCAGGATGACGGCCGAGGTAGACGGTTCGGCGCTCTTCAAGGTCGAGATGTAGCCGTCAAAGTCGAAGGCGCGGTCTTTGTAGTAGGGCAGGTGCTTCACCTCGAAGCCGAGGGAGGCGAAGAGGAGTTCGTGGTTGGACCACGTCGGGTCGGTGATGTAGATTGTCTTGATGTGTGCGGCGGCCTTCTTCAGGGCGAGGCCGGCGAGGAGGAGGGCGCCTGTTCCGGAGAGCGATTGGCATGATGCGACCTGTGAAGTTGGTCAGTTTATGGTGAAATGGGTAGCTTGATGCAAACACTTACACGGTTCTCTGCGAATGCCTTTGTGGGGCTGAAAACGAGCTTGACGGCTTCATCGCGGAAGGGCTTGAATCCCGCGATGGGAAGATACTCATGCCCAGGCTCTCCAAGGGATGCTTCTGCCAGTCTCACAGATGGCAAGATCCACGGTTGACCGTTCTCATCGCGATAGGTGCCTTGACCGAGGTTGACCTTGTTCGGATCCGTGTCAGCGACGTAGCGCCTGGTGACATCGAAGATGGCGTCGGGCGGGATGAACTCTGCTTGCTCGAAAGCTGACGTTTGCTGCTTGACTGAACCCATTGTTGGCTAGTTGTTGGAATCGATGTGAAAATGCGAATAAGTGAAGCTACGATTCTCTCGTCGAGAGACGAAAAGTCGCGACGGCGAGGTATGAGTAGTAGACCAGGGATCTCGGGACCCCAGCCGACTCGGAGTTGGAACCCGGTCAAGGGTCCGGCACCGGCGTGAGTCGAGCTCGGATGAGGGGCCCGCGGGGTCGCAGTCCACTTTGATGGAGTGCTCCATCTTGAGATTATCAAATGCTCCGAAACTTACGGGTCAATACCGAAGCATGTCATTTCAGCGGAGGGACGATATGGGGATGAATGGGCCAAATAAGAGTAGCTAGCGATCCCTCCCATGAGGGAATTCGTAGGTATTATGGATTGGTATTGTTAAGATTATTTTATTTCACTGCATACAATACCTCAGATCAGACAAAATGGCCCCTCATGCACCCCCTCGCGGCATCTACGCCCCCGTCGTGGCCTTCTTCCACGAAGACGAGACTCTCGATATTGAAGCTCTAAAGACGCACATTACGCGGCTCGCTAAGTCGGGCGTGGCTGGCTTGGTCATCCAGGGATCCAACGGAGAGGCACCGCATCTGCTCCACTCGGAGAGACAGCAGGTCGTCGCAACGGCGGCCGAGGTGCTCAAGCAACACGGGAAGCCCGAGGCCGTCATCATTGCCGGCTGCGGCGCGCAGAGCACACGGGAAACCATCCAGCTCTGCACCGAAGCCAAGGAGTCGGGGGCAGACTACGCTCTCGTCCTTTCGCCGAGTTACTGGAGTGAGTTTTCTTGGGCCACTAAGCTGTCAAAGATGAACATCCGGATGTGTAGATTACTGACCCGCTTTGTGAATAATTATAGCCGGTGCGATGCAAAAGCCCGTGATCCAAAAGTTCTTTGACGACGTCGCAACGGCATCGCCCATCCCCATCCTCCTATACAACTTCCCCGCCGTGACATCGGGCATCGACCTCGACTCAGACCTCATCGCCGACCTGGCGGCCTCGAACCCTAAAGTCGTGGGCTGCAAGCTCACCTGTGGCAACCTCGGCAAGCTGCACCGCGTAGCACACGACGAGCGCGTCCCTCAGCCTTTTGCCGCGTTCGCGGGCAAGTCGGACTTTTTCCTGCACGGGCTCGTGGCGGGCTCCAACGGCGTCATCGCGGCGGCTGCCAACTTCACGCCCAAGGTGCACGTCAAGCTGCTGGAGCTGTACGATGCCGGCAAGCTCAAGGAGGCGACCGAGTTGCAGACGAAGCTGAGCCGGGCGGACTGGGTGCTGGTACAGCTGGGCGTTGCCGGGTTGAAGGCTGCGCTGGACAGGTACTTCGGGTATGGTGGCGGACGGAGCAGGCGGCCGCTTGGCCTCGTTGCGAGCGCAAAGTTTGAGGGAGAAAAGGATGCGGTGCTCAAGGACTTGGTTGACTTGGAGAGTTCGCTGTAAACCTCTTGGGACACTGGGATGATGTAGATAAGAGATAGATAAGAGATAGATAAGACATAGGTAGATACCTTAAGATAATACCACCTTGATGATAAGATAAGACATCGTGGATTCACAGCTGGCGAAAGCGGGAAACACAGCTGCAACCAGCTGCCCGACTGAACCACCAGCTGTGTTCTCAGTCCTCTTCTTCGTCTTTAGTTCACTGTGCACAATTCTTCCGTCCTCGTCTCGACTTCCTGACTTGCCTTGCGTACCCGCACTTCGTTTGCTCCTCAAGCCACTGGCTTCGCCGCAGATCTCGACTCGATCCGTTCTTTGCTGGATGTCTGAGATTCAAACTTTTAGCCCACGACGCCCGGCTGGACTAAGGTGCCTCGAAAGACTTTAAGCTTACTGGACCATCTCCAAACAGTTCCTTATCCGTCCCTTGTCGACGAGGCATGTGAACACTTTGGTGTAAGCCCATTGGACAGACTTGACCGGGGGTGGCTGATAGCACGAACTGATGCTGGAAGCTAAACAGCACTCCTACTGCCCCATCGCCTGCTCCCAGCCACCCCAGATACCTTCTTCATCTTCATCTTTCCAGACTAAGCAGAACGGATCGTTGATGTGGACTGTTCTAGTTTCTCGCGGCATCTAGACCCAGGTTGTCGGGTCATACGCATACTCTTCTGCCCCAGTCTCGACTGCCTTGGCTACCTTATGTTGGTTGGCAAATTACAGATCATCGTCTAGAAACCCAAGACATGTCGCGTAAGAGCAAGGAACGAGCAAGGCAATCATGTCAGACAGTCTCAATCCAGCCCAATTCCCCCGCCTGATCGTCGCTACCGCACGTTAAAAACGGCCGCTGCAACCAGCTTCTTCTGGCCGATGCAGCCGATTGCGGCATCCCATCGCACCCTCTCGCCTTTTCTCTTCCAAGCGTCAAATGCATGAGTGGCTTGCTCCATCATTGGCCGGAGCTATCGAGGATAGCTGATAACGTAGCTTGGAGCTCAATCGCGCCATGCAGTCACCCCGCACCTTGGCCTCTTGAGTTCGGCTCTCCGTTCACAACTCTCTCAGTCTCTCACCTTATCACCTCGACTGCCTCCAACTTCCTTCACCTCTCCCTGATTTGGACAACTCACTTGGCTCGGCCTACTTGAAAGTCAGCCATGTGCCGCCATCTCCACTCTGCTAGCATGCAGACATTGTAGATCCTTGCTGCGCTTTCCACGCCATCCCGCGTCGGCCCCATCCGTCACCACCGCCATCGTCGACCACCCATCTGTTGGAGTCGCAACGGTAGCCAAGAAAGACAATGCCGCCCGTCTGCCATGTCCGGCCTTGTACCCTGACTCGTTCTGTCGCTCTGGGCCTCAAGCACGTCATGTACTGCCTACATCACCCCTCCGAGACAAGCGTCTTGGGGGAAGGAAGGAAGGAAAGACACTCGATGGCTTATCGAGGCGACATGCGGTGAGAAGCTGTCACTCATGTTCCCCTCTGAGGTGAAGATGGTGTAAGCCCAGCTAGCTTCCCGCCGCCGCCTTGCTGCATGCGAGCCTTGCATGCTCCGGTCCTTCCAAGCTCTCCTCTGCCTCTAGACTGGTGGTCTGGTCATGTTCTTTTAAGCCGAGCTCTCCCCTCCATTCTCTGTACCGAGCAGCCGTTCGTCTGTATCGGATTGATCTCTCCGTTGCCTCGAGCTTTCTGTTGCCTGTGTAAGCCCGTACTGCAAGTTCAATCACCCAAATCTTGCAACCGTATGACACGCAACCCAGGCTTCTCGCCCGTCATGTCTACCCTATCCCTGATTGTCCTCATTGGGACCCTGATCGCAGCGACCTCGGCCGCGCCCTCGACTCCTTCAGTATGGGCGTCCGTCGCAATGATCATGCACGGTGAGCGCACGCCGGTGCGCAGCGGGCTCCAAGATACCCTGACTCCTTTGGGTGCTCAGGAGATGTACGCCCAGGGAAATGCCTTTAGAAGTCGCTACCTGGCCAGCGGAACACCCACAAACACCTCCGAGGGTCGCATCACGACCCGCGCCGCGATCAAGGGAATTGCGCGCAACGTGTATGAGCATGAGCAGCTCTCGATCCTCTCCCTCCCCGATGCCCACATCGCCGCCGGCGCTGCTGCCTTCATGCAGGGCCTCTACCCGCCCATCACGCAGGCCTTTGCGGCCGATACTGGCGGGACGAACATCTCGTACTCGACAATCTCTGGAAACACCACGCAGTATCCCCTGGGCGGTTACCAATATCCTATCATTGAGACGCTGGGACTGTCTGACGATAGGTCGATTGAGTAAGTTCCATTAACCATAGTATGCCCCTTGGGACTGAACTGACTTGCCATCGTAAAGTGTTCGGGGCAACACGGAATGCCCGCAGTGGAAGATCTCGACAACGTATGTCATGCAGCTCGACCCGTACATGCAGGCCCTCGAGCAAGCCTCCCGCCCCGGTTACACATCCCTCTTCAGCACGCCGCCACTAAACGACGGCGACATCTCCCTCGCACATGTGAACTTTTGGAACGCCTACGACATCTACGACTACGTCCGCTACCGCTACTCCCACGAGCAGGCCGTCTACGACGGTCTCCAAGACGTGTACGCCCAGCGCATCGAGTTCCTCGAAATGTACGCCCGCCTCCAGCAGCTCAACATGACCTCCAACCAAGCCGTCTCGGGCCTCCAAAAGGGAGACATGATCCGCACCATCGCCGGCCGGACCTTTGCGCGCAGAGTCGTCGACGCCCTCGAGGCTAACGGCAATTTCGCCGGCTACTCCAACAAGCTGACCCTCCTCTTCAGCTCCCAGGAGCCCTTCCTCTCCTTCTTCTCCCTCGCAGGGCTCCAGAAGCCGAACCAGACGCTCTCCACGACGCCCTTCTGGAGCCTCCCCGAAAACGGTGCCGCCATGGTCTTCGAGCTCGTCGGCGACCAGCCCAACGAGCCAGACACCTACCCGACCGAGGAGAACCTCTACGTCCGCTTCCTCTACCGCGAGAACGCCGAGCCGGGCACCCCCTTCTTGGAGTATCCCCTCTTCGGCCTCGCCGAGGGCGACACCCGCGTGACGTACAGCTACTTCAAGCAGGAGATGGCCAAGTTCGGCATCGACACGGCGACGTGGTGCAGCATCTGCGGCTCGATCCAGTCGTTCTGCGACTGGCAGACCACGAAGACGACGCCGACCGTCGGCGAGGCCATTCGCTCGGCCGTGCAGAAGCCCGTTGTCGCGGGTATCATTGGCGCCATCATCGTCCTCGCTGTGTTGGGGCTGGTTGTTGTCTCGGCGGCTGTTCTCGGCGGTTTCCGGATTCATCGTGCCGGAGGCGGAGCAGGAGGAAAGGACGGCAATGGCCGGATTGCCGGGCTCGGAGGCTTCAAGGCCGCGGAGAAGATGGCTAGCGACCCGGACCTTGCTGTCTCTGGGCGCGGAGTGCGACACGAGCGCCAGGGGAGCTGGGAGCTGCGTGACGGAAGGGAGGTATCGGGAGCCGAGGGGCAGACGGGTATTGCTGTGGACAAGAGTGCGTCGACGTTCCAGGCGAAGCCTATTGATGATGATGCCATTAGCGTCATGGGGGCTTCGCCAGTGAAGCCCAGAGAGAGCGTCTGATTGAAGGATACAGCAGACAGGTTGGTTATGGCGGATGATGGGATATGGACTCTCTTCTGGCTTTCGTTTATGATACCCTTTTTTGATACCCTTCCTCACGGTCATTTGCTGGAACATTTTGGCATGGATACAGGCTTTCTCTTTCCCTGTGGTCTAGGGCATCGTCCATACATATAATCATCTTTTGATCTAAATTTCACTACCTTTATAACATGGCAATACGTGAAGAGTGAGAAATGTACGCTACGTGGATCAACAATACTTGGAGACACCCACAGTGTTGCGTACAGTGTCATGCCCACACAAGAAACTGTAAAGACAACCCCACCGCAGTGACCTTCCATCCAAACCCCGCCATCGCCGCCAAAACTCCAATTCCTCTCAACGCGACGCGCGACCTCTTCCTTAAACCTCCAAAGACAAAGAGCCACCAACAAACAACATGTCGTCACATCAGCGGACCTTTTCCCACTCGCAATCCCAATCGGGTACGAGGGAAAAGACCTACTTTGAGCAGCAGCGCGAAGAACTCATTGGCGAAATCGCAATGGTAAAGCCCCACGGTCGGCCTCTCGTTCGCCGAAGCGACGAGCATCAACAAAAACAAACAACAGGAGAATGCTGACGGGGAAATCCAGAACTTTGAGCAAGTCCTTGCCAACATTAATAAGCTGAATCGTTCGCTTGAGGCAGTCATTACGGTAAGCAGCCTTCCTCTCTCTCCTTTACGAATACGCCGGCCGTCAATAGATTCGAGCACTAATTCGGGGCGGGTCGACACCGCATCACAGGTCGGAAACGAGTTCTCCTCCGTCGAGGCGCTGTGGTCGCAGTTCGAAAACGTAATGGCGAAAGAACCCGAGGAAAACAAGCAGGGCGATACCGAGGAGGGCAGCGATGGCGAGACGAAGAACGAGCAGAGATCATGATACCCACCAGCAGCGAAATACCTACTTTTTATGAATGATGATGTTATTTCTACACGCGCAGCATTACGATGCCAACTTCTACATTGCCGGGCTCATCTCATCATAAGGTACTCAGCCGTCGTCACCCCGCGATAAGAAGCACCCAAACGCCCAGTCGCCTTAACCTTCTTAACACCCTTGCGCCTGCTCTCCCCGTCCGGCTTCTTCGCAAGCTCACCCAGCCCAGCCACCAAATCGCCATAATCCGAATCTCGAAGCTTCTCCAACCTCTCAGCGACGTCGAGACACCTATTTCCACCCTCTCGCAGCGCTGCAACCCGTCTCTGCAAATCGGCGCAGAGATCTCCGTGCTTCACCAGGAACAACGACTCGAGTGAAGCTGCCATGATCTCCAAGCGGACCTCGTCCCTCTCGTTTCCGGGGCTCCTCGCGTCGCGGTCGTCTTCAATGTGCTGGAGCTGCTCAACAAGATTACCAAGGTCGTCTTCCATGGGGTTATGTGCGTAGTCTTCCGTTTCCGACGGCAGCGTCGCCAGCTGCTCCGTCTCAAATCGCATCTCGACGACCGTGGCCTCTCGCTCAGTTGTCGTAGTCGTAGCCGCATTATCAACAATACCGCCCCCGTGTCCATCAGGAACCAGCCCGCTACTGCTGCTGTCGCCGCTCACAGCAGACATCCGCGCCTCAACCCCCTCCAACTGATCCCTCAGAATCCCCTCCCGCCACCCAAGCACCTTCCACCTCACCCTCTCCCATTCAAACCCATCTCTCGCCTCAGCAACAACCTGACTCAACCTCTCCCCATCCTCACCCAGACCATCCGCCCTCCCACAAAGCCCAGCAAACGCATCAGCGGCCCTCAGATGCGTCATACCAACAGTCCCGCACGTCTCCTGCACAACACAGACATGCCTCCTAAGCAAATCCCTCTTCTTCCGCCCTGTACACGGGAACCACCTCTCCAGCCCCGTCTTCTCGGCAGCGCGCTGCGCCAAACTCGCGAGAAGCTGCTCAACATCACCCGCAGCGCCTCGGCACTCCTTCTCCGAGTTTACACAAGGCTCTCTGCGCACCTCATCTTTCAGCGCAGCGAGCGCGTCGTTGTGTTTAGCAACCCGCGCATAAAGGCTTGCGACGTCGACGGATGATAGCAGCTCGGGTTCGGAATGTTCGGGATGTAGGCTTAAATCTGGGCTTGGGCTTCGATCTGAGATTGGGTTTGGGTTTGGGCTGCCAACGACGTTGCTCTCGGTTCGGACCCGTGTGGTGGGTCGCCCGTCGTTGGTGTGATGCGCGAGATCACCTTCTCGCGGGAGATCGGCGATCAGAACCTGGCGTGCCTGGGCAGAAGAGTCCATGGTGCGTAACGATCGGCTGGTGTCAATTTATTGCAAACCGGTTGACTCGAGGAATTTTTTCAGGATTTGGGGTTTTGGGTTTGGTAGTCGAATTGATGAAAAGTGCATCCCATTCTAGAGAATCCCATTCATATCAGTCTCTCATCGGACCTTTCTCCGATGCCTCGTTTGGACTGCATCTCAACTTGATCTTGCTGGCTGAATTGAGTCTCAAGAACTACTGAACCACGGCACTGGGAAACTCAAAATTCTGTGCAGCTTTCGTAGGTAGTTTCGCCAGATTTGGCGATATTGATTTACCCATTCACTCACTTCATCTCATACATCACATTCAGGGCACAACGTAACAATTGATTTGATGCTTTTAACATTTCATGTTTCCTATCCCTCAGGAATGCCCTATCAAGACAGAAAACCCCATGCTGCTACAGGAGAGGAAAAAGAGAAAGGAAAATAAGAAAATAAGAAAAATTACCCCTCAAGGTCCAAGAGGTTACCTGATGGTTACAGAAAAAAACTGATCAAAGTCTCCCCTGTACCCGCTCCGTTTGTGTGTGTGTGTGTGTGTTTGTTTGGCGTAAAAAATAAAGGGTATGGATGAGTCTAGAGACTCGGATGAGAAAACCACTCACTTTCCCTCCCACTCCCTTTGTTTCGTTTCCCACTTATATACCATTCGTTCTTCTTCATCAAACAACAAGAAGAAAATTTCTCTCAACATCCCTGGTGGAGGGAAAACTTCGTCTCCGGTCTAGAGTTCATCCAGCCCTAGAGCAGGAGACGCCCCCCTTCGCTAATGGTGGCGCATGCTTTCTCCAGATCGTAATAGTAGCAGGTCGTGACGAGATCATGCAGATAAAACAAAAAGTCATTCATTACGCCCTCCGCCGGTGTCCAATGCCTCTTCCTTACAACCCTGAGGTCCTCAGTGGGAATCTCACAGGATCTTGCAATTCCTCTTCTTCTTCTTCTTAAGAGCGACGCCAGGGAAACCTGCGCTGCTTCCAGGCGGACCACTGGGTGTTGACGGGGAGGCGGCAGCTTGGGCTTCCTGATTTTTCCGATCATTGGCGACGACCGTCAGGATGGCCTGTTCAAAAATCTCGTCCACGCCAGTCATCTCCTTGCTGCTACACTCTACGTACTGGGCGCCCATCTTGCGAGCAACAGCGCGGCCTTGCTCCTGGGTCACGGGCGTGAGGCCCTGTGTCTTGAGCATGTCGATGCACGTTTTCTTGAAGCGGAGATCGGACTTGAGGCCCACGAGGACCAGAGGAGTGTAGGGGCAGAAGTGGAGGACTTCGGGATACCACTGGTAGGAGAAGAAATTAGCATTAGTGTCAAATGGCGTTGCCCCAAAAAAGGAGGGGGCATGTTATCTGAGGGGCGGTGGTTAAATTACCTTGTCCATGACGTTCTCAAGCGAGTTTGGGCAGTCAATCGCAAAACACACAAAGATCAAGTCGGTCTCGGGGTAAGAGAGCGGTCGCAGTCGGTCGTATTCCTCCTGGCCGGCCGTGTCCCATAGCGCCAATTCCACCGTCTTGCCAGACGGTGGGTGCGTTGGGTAGGTGATGTAGTTCTCGAACACAGTGGGGACGTATTTCTGTTGTCGCCAGAGTCAGCATTGTTTTGGCTCATTTCGCTCCCCAGCAACACGCAAATGACGAAAATGTTGCGCTCGAAAGGAGTTGGTCATTTTTTCTGCTTGGAAGCTTACCTCTGGAAAGTAGCCTTGGCTGTAACTGATGAGGAGACATGTCTTGCCGCAGCCGCCGTCGCCGACGACGACAATCTTCTTGGAATAGGCAGGACCTTCGGTGACGTGGGTTGCGGCGCTCTCGCGGCCTGTTGAAGAGCTCATTGTGGTGCTGACGGTGCCGTCGCTACTCCTCAGGCGCGTGTTGCGGCGGGAAGTGGCCGGGCGGCCGTCGTCGTACTTTTCGCTAATGTTCTGAGACGAGTTGTGGTATGAGTTGCGGTATTGGTATGAGGACGCCATAATGCGGCAGGCTCGAGCTGTGTTTGAGGTGCTGTGATGCGATGACGAGGGAGGTCGATTCGCAGCGTGGCCCCTCGTGCGTGTTTGCGAGATGGGTTGATGTGATGATGGGTAAGATAGATACCGGGGGCCGGTGCGTGCGCTCGTCTGGGGGTGGAAGGGGGGGTTGTTGGGGAGACTTGAGTGGTTTGTGCTTTTATGCGATGTTTCCCGGGTTGTGTGTGTATGCTGCTTGTTTCTTGTTGCGATGGAGGAATACTGCCGATACTGATATCGCCGCTTCTCCTCAAATGAGCCTCCTCGCTTCGTGTTCAGCTACTTGCCGTGTTCAGTCGAATGCCGTTGAGATATGGTTAAGTGCGAGGCATGCAATACGGGGAAGAGACGTTGGCACGTTGCGGCGTTTTGAAGTTGAGGAATGTTGGAAAGGTGCTTGGTCTGGCTTGGGATGGTGTATTGTATGGGGGTGGGTTTGTGTGCGAGGTGGATGGGCGGGTTGTGCTGTGTTCTTGAGGAGAAGGAGCGGGAGCAAGGAGGGCAATTGTAAACAAGTCGACGGGGCAACCAGCCACTTCTTGCCGGGGTGATGACGGCAGGCGCCAGAGGAGCCACAACGACAACGCAAAAGTGGAGCTGACGAGAGTGCGCTAAGGCGGATCAATCGAACCCCTGGCTGTGGCCTGGCCAAGGAAGGTCCCCCCTGCAGTCTGAAAGCGGACAGCTCCCGTCAGAGTTTTTCCGGTGCTCTTTCCTTCACCGGCAGGACTACGGGACGAGAGAGAGGTGGCCCAAGCTCCAACCCCACCACCGCCTCCCTCAAAATCGCGACGTGAATTTTTCAGTCTTTCACTTCCGTCTTCAACGAACGCGTCGTCGACCTTCATCGAAGGCTCATATTTCGCCACGAGCATCACCGCTGTGACTTGCGAAACAATCAGAGACACGGAGACTCCGACACACGGAAGCCACCATTCCAACTTGCAGCAGTCTGTCTATCTGCTCAGCCCTCAGAAGACGGAACACGCAGCATATCTCACACGTCCGCAATCATGGATCCCAACGGCACAACCGACAGCAAGTACGTGACTCTGGTCTCGAGTGATGGCTACGAGTTCGTCGTCTTGCGGGACGCCGCCATGATCAGCCCTGCCATCAAAGGCATGTTGGACACGCGCAACAACTTCCGTGAGGCTGCTCTGGGTCGCTGCGTGTTTGAAGAGATCAGGTAAGCCAGCACAACCCAGCGCTCTCACTGCCACCTTTCGTTCTCTACGGCTGTTGCCATGATGAACTCCGATTTTATCGATGAGTTTCACTGACAGACCACCGCTCTAACGGCTGGTCTGCTTGATTGCCCAACTACACTTGATCTGAAACAAGCAACATTCTTTCTTTTTCCTCACACTACTTGTTTCCCAGCCACTTCACAAGGCTAATCCTCATTCCTTTTCGTTTCTCTTTTGTCCAAAAAGTTCTGGAAACGTCTGACCGTCTTCTCTCTCGGCAGTGGCGTTGTGCTTGAGAAAGTCTGCGAGTATTTCCAATACTGGTACCGCTACCGCGAGCGGGAGGACGTTCCTGACATGGACATTCCTGTCGAGCTGTGCCTGGAACTGCTGGTCGCAGCCGACTTCCTGGGTCTGGACAGTAAGACATCCCCAACCTCCTCTGATCCCAGAGCGACGGCATCTGTCTCACGGGAACCACCCAGCCGTTCTGACGCGTTTCTCACAGAGCAAAATACCGGCACTGTCTGAATGACGCTTAATGACCATTTGCATTTTGGCTTCATTGTTCATGACGGAGTTTGGGGCGTTGAGCGTTCAGGGTGGTACTACCAGACACGATACCATTGCTATGACACTATGACGAAATCCCATGCCAAGAAAGGCATGTGTTCTGTTCTTTGCCATGATCTCTCGATGGTGACCCACGCTGTCACCCCACATGTGAAAAAACCAACCCCCATCTTAGCATATGCGTTCCTCCCCTCACTCTTCCGTGGGTTGAACGTCTATTAAAGATGGAAGAAGAACTATATTCCACTCACTCTGCTCGACTCAACTTTCTACCATTGAGATCTACGCTTTTTCTGTTGGGATACAGATCAACCATGGTAAACACACACATTCACACTTATAGCTGAATAAACCAAATTCTTTAGTCTTGAATGAATGCTCCTCATATGGTGTGAAGCCTTCTGTTGGATTGTCCTCAGAGATACCTTGCAACCTTTAGACAGCTCTAGGCAAAAGCTCGCAACTGTGACTTTTTTGACCATAGAATTCGCCATGAAATGTTTGCATCCACTTTCAACAAAACTCAGTTCCAACCTCTGCCTCTGCCACGGCCCCTACCCCGGCCCCTACCACCACGTCCACCGCCGCGCCCACCACCACCACCACCTCTATGAAAGCCCCGACCACCACCGCCACGGTGTCCCCTGAACTCCGCAGCCGGCGGACCCCTCGCCTTCCTCTCCATCCTCTCCTCCTCGCTAGCATCCCACAGGTTCCCAACCTCCAAGAGCGCGCAGTAGGCCGACGTCTGCGGGTTGGTATACTCAAACGGCTGGTGCGGCACAGACTCGGGCTCGCCCTCTACATGCGGCGGCGCCGTGATCTCAAAGTTGAGCGGGACGTCAAGCTTGTCCTTCTGAACGATGTTCTCCTCGACCCAGCGGCGCTCGGCGTCGATGAGCGGCGCGTAGTGTTCCTCGCCCAGGTCTGGGCTCGGCTGGTGGTGGGCCGCTTCGTCGCCGATGACGAGCGTGGGGTGGAAGACGCGCGTGATGGCGAGCCATTCCGGGTCGTACTGCAGGCGGAAGGGCCGCGTCGGGGCCGGTTGGTCGGCGGACAGGATGTTGTGGGGGCGGGCTTCAAGGAGCTGAAGGAAGTGGCGGCGCGGGAGACACTTGTCGAGGGCGAGGAAGTTGACCTGCTTGTTCGTGATTGCTGGCGGGACGGGCTGGCCCGGTGTCTTTTTCGGCTGGGGCTTGGGCTTGGCGAAGGAGGCGGGGAGTTGGGCGCGGATGTCTTCGGGGACGGAGGTTTTGGTGTTGGGAGCTTTTTCTGTTACTTCTTTGCTGGGCTGTGTTTGTGTAGGTGCGGTAGGCTGCTCGTCATCGTCATCGTCGTCGAGATCGATTTCGTTGGGATTTGTTTGTGCTGGTGCCGAAACGGCGGGTGCGTCCGTGATCTCTTCGTCTCCGTCCAGGTCGATCTCGTCTGGATTATCCGGTGCTTGAACCGGCTCGTGTGTCGCAGCCGGGGCCGTAGCTGAGGCCGTAGCTCCCTCTGCTGCCTCCTTCGTAGTCGCCTCCTCATCCTTGTAAATCTTCAACGCCGCAAACTTACAGTGCAAATGCGCGGAGAACCAATACGGTGGCCTGAGCCGATCGCAGACATACTCCGCCGCAACGTTGCCCAGTGTGCCATCCATGGACTCCCTCTCGAAATCCGGCTTCATCCTCCACAGCGCCTTCTCATCACCCCACCTCTCGATCGCCCGTGGCCAGTCGTGGCTGATACCGACGTCAACCTGCTCCCTCAACAGTAGCAACTTTCTCACGTCCACCTCCCTGACGTGATAGAAGCTCTTGATCTCGTCCGGGCCCATGGGCAGCCTCTCGTGGTGGCCCTTGCGATAGTCGAAGCCCTTCCAGATGCCGCTCATGCCCGCGATGCGCAGCGGGCCCAGGCGAAGGACGTTGGCGGCGCCGAGGTAGTAGATGTTGGGCGCGGCCCAGCCGCCGTAGAAGAGCTCCCACATGTGGCTGGCGGCCTCGTGGTTGCCGCCCGCGAAGACGGTCAGGTACGGCGCGGTGCGATGGCCGGCGTAGTACTCCCAGAAATCGCCGAGCTCGCGGTACTTTGCGGGGACGGACATGACCGTCAGGTCGGCGGCATTGCGGGCGGCTTGGAAGTCGCCGCCGATGATGAGGAGATCAACGCCGTCCCAGCCACGGGCCGTGCAGGAGACCTCGACGGCAGCGTAGATGGCGTTGAGGGTGCCGTGGCCCTGTCAGGATTTGTCAGTGGGAGAACATTTGCGTGTAAGATGTGTTCATTGCAAAGGCTTACGCATCCCTCAACGGCGATTCGGACGCCGTTGGTCTCAAATGTTTGTGTGGCCATTTTGTGTGGTCACTGGGGGTGTGGTTGTTGTAAGGCGGAGGTTGACTGAGGTTCGGCTGTACCCGCGAAATTTTCATAGCAGCATCAGGACACGAGATGATGCTGGATTGGACTTCATGAGCTTCAAAGCATTCACCAACCAAGTTTCCCGCAGCGATTTGATTGAGATTTTCTCATCTGACCAGGGTGGTGTTTTTCTTTTCGAGACATATACACTGTAGCATCCTTCTTTTCACAACCTTCATCGCGATTTCAGTTCATCAAGCCAATTTGCTTTATGCATCTCAGGTGAAGGCACAGATCACATTACGCAGGTAAGATCGATGTACTCAACATCGGTGAATTTAGCTGCCCATGGAAAGAAGAAGCTTCCACGCGCCAACAATAATTTCTCACATGATACCATTTAGTGAGAGCATTATGGTCCCAAGACGTCGGTTGCTCAGGTCTCGAATACACCCTGATAAATCTCATCTTGCCGACCCTTATCCGAAACCTCAACTTACCTCGTGATCTATCATCATTTTTGGCTTTGACTTGATGTCCACATACAGATGCAGCAGACGTCAGTCAAGCTATGAGGTAGGATATCGCCACATAAACCCAGAGCATACGCCTAAAGGTAGGCGTTCACACGGTGTTCGTTCGATCATGTGAGGATCAAAGGTTGATCTCAGATGGCCCGATGTGTTAGGTTCGATATGTGCCACGAAGACTCGAATGAGACCATCAGACTCTGGTCAATAAACAGCTTGCGACAGGAGAAACAAAATGAGGCCAGTGCTCCAAAATCCCCCGGATTTTTTGGGTTGATCGCCAGGCGGTCCCTTACAGTGGACCCGATGATTTTCCGACAGCCTCACACCACTGTAGCAACCTCAGGTGCACTGTGCCCGCCTAAAAATTGGCCCCAATTGAGAGAAGGACGAGCCTCACGCATCGTAGCCTCGACTCCCGCGCAAACTTCCCCCCATCTACACATTACATGGGCTGTATCTCACCCTCGAATCGCCCACCATGAGCGTATGCAACCCCCCTTTCCCCTTCAATTTCGACATTCTATAGGATGCAATAAGCTAACAAACCTTTTTTGCCTCGCAGTTCGTGCCCATTAACCCGCGGCCTATGCTGCAAGACCTGTACGTCTGCGAAACGCGCCTCTCCAATGCCAACGCCCTTCACGATCGCCAGGCATCCTCTTTCCTCGATAGACAAAGCTTGTCCAGCGTGCTAACATTTCATACCTGCGCAGTGTCAACCAGGACGTCGTCATCAGACTCAAGTGGGGCGAGACCGAATACAAGGGAAAGTTGGTCAGCATCGACAGCTACATGAACGTCCAGCTCAGCGGCGCCGAGGAGTACATTGACCAGAAGATGACGGGAGCTTTGGGCCAGGTTTTGATTCGGTACGCGACCATCATTCGACAGCACACGAACCACTTCCCCTCTCTTCCCATGTCACATACGATAACCCCCTCGAGACGAAGTTGTGTTGACTGACTGAACGCACTGACAGGTGTAACAACGTTCTCTGGATCCGCGGCGCGAAACAAGGCGAGAACGGCGACGTCAAGATGGACGGTTGAGCGGGAAGAGCATCCCTCCCACAACGAGCGGAAAGACCACGAGCGGAACAAACATCGACATAACCTGGGAAAACGCCCTCACTTACTTTGGTCTTGACTTAGAGAAAGGGCGGGCGGAAAGGGATATTGATTTTCACGATGAGCTTGGAGCAATCAAAACGAATCCACAAAAAGGCCGGCGATGGAACGGAGTTTGCAGTGTCCCTCAAAGTCAGGTTGAATACCGCCAGGTCGCGCTGCGCAAGAAAGAACCATCTCTCTACCCCTCTCGCAGCAACTATAGAAGAAGAAGAAAAGGGGCGTACACCATTGTCGGCGCCTCCAGTGCCCCCTTTTGGTACCACCACTTTTTTTTTCCGCAAATACTTACATAAGACAAGCAACCTTGCGACTACTGCAGAGATCCGACGACGCTACCTTGATGCGCTGTGTCTCGCTCACCCACGTGTACGCCTCGATGAGCCACTCGTACCACACCCGCGAATCATCCGTCTGGCGCCACATCGTGACCTCCAATTCAGTGTCGGCAGGATAGTAGATCGGTTGCTGTGAATGTCAGTGAAATTTGTCCAAATTACATGAGGAAATTGTGTCTTTTGCTTACCTTGATGGGGAAGAAGATGGGGAACCACGAGATCATGTCCTTGCTTTTGCGGTCAATCAGCTCGGGATGCGTGCTGATTTCCACCTTTTCTCTGTCGCCGGTCTGGGGCGCGTAGAGGACAGACTCAAAGTACCCGGCCAAACCGTGGATGACACCCCTCGTGGGACATACGAACGTGAGATGGCAGAAGCGCGAGTTGTGGTCGTTGGCGCCAACAGCACCCGCCATGCTACCGCCTCCGCCGCCCATGACGCCGCCGGCGCGTCTCGTCTCGATCTGCTTGAGCGTGGCCTCGGAGACCGGGTGGGAGAACTCCCACGCCTGCTGGAAGCGCGGGTGACCGGGCACGCGCATGGCGGCGAAGTCAAGGGCGAAGAGGCGCACCACCCAGGGGGTGTCGAAGGCGTTGGGCTCCGTGGGGACCCTGGTGAGGAGGTCGGCGTGGATGCGCGGCGTCGCAATGGGGCTCATGTGCGCCGTGTAGGACTCGGGGATCGAGATGCCGCCGGGCGCCAGGACGTGCTGGACGCCGTCGAGGCACTCCGGCGAGAGCTCGTTGTCTGCGAAGGAGCCGAGCAGCTCGGATACCAGAATGTCCACCTTGCCGTAGACCGGGTTGTTTTCGGGGGTGCCCGAGACGAGGGGACCCTTCCAGGCGCGCATGTCTGTCTTGACGACGGTAACCTTGCCGCCCCAGATCATCTCGTTCTGTCTGAGGAGGTAGACGTATGCATTGGGGTTCTTCTCCACGGCCCAGACTTGGACAGGGACGCCGGTCGCCTCGCTGGCCTTGAGGGCTCTCGTCACGAGGGGACCGCGGCCGGAGCCGACGACGGCAATGACGACGGCGCCGTCCTTGGAAGAGGTAGCTCTACCCAGCTGGTGCCACTCTGCCAGAGCCTCCGTGCAAGCAGCCTCGTACTGGTTGTACTTGACCGGGTCACCCTCGAACACCTCATACGTGGCCGACTCCAGGTTGTCGGACAGAGGTTGCAGGGGCGACTGGAGCCAGTCCTGGAAGCTGGTGAGCGTGGTCTGCTCCAGGTAGGACAGCGGGCGCTGCTGCATCTCGAGCCACTTGAGGTACACCACGTAGGTGCGGAACGACTTGAGAGAGTCCGTGGCGAGAGTGGGAGTTTCGCCCAGGGGAGGGAAGTCTGCGGAGGTAGGGACCTGGTTTCCGAGACTGACGGCCTGGAGCTGTGCCTCTGCCGTCAGCGAGGCGGTATCCGGACCGACGTCGCTAAGTAGCAGCCAGGGCGCGTTTTTGAGGCGCATGTAGTTGAAGATCATGTCCTGATGGGCCTTGGGCAGGGCGGGGTGTCCGGTCTTGTTCTTGGAGAATGCGTTCCCGTTGAGGGAGAGGAAGTGCAGGGGCTCGGCGAACCACTTCTCCTGGAGAGACTTTTCAGGCAGAGCTCTGGGAACGCGAATGGCTGTTGATGCTAGTTAGTGTCCAATTTTAGGATAACAGAATGAGAAAAAGATGTCTTACCAACATACAGGCGCATGCTGTATTCGCAGACTGAGCGGACAGTGTGCCAAGAGTCCCATGCGCTGTAGATGTCGATCTCCTTGCTGTTCTCGGGGTGAGGCACCTCTGACAAAGTCGACAGGAGCTCTACGCTCTCCTCCAGGCCCGGCTCCCGGTACATGGGGAAGTGGATAATGAAGTTGAGGCGCGACGCAATGGTCATTGCCTCTTGCACAGCTCTGGCATATTGAGACAGACCCTGGTTTCCGCCATTCTTGGAGGCGTCTCTCCTGGGGCCGGGAATGATGATGCTTCGGACACCACAAAAGTTGGCGTAGGCAATCTCGAGATTTAGGACCTGTCGAGAAATGCTGGCAACAGCAGGATCGACCGAGGCCAAGTCGATCCAGGGACTGGCGTAGGCGATGTAAGTGGTGACGGCATGGCTGGGGAAGAGGGAGGTGTCCTTGGGGGTCAAAGGAGGCACCACGGCGTCCGCTAGTGAAGCGAGTCCCTTCTTCGCTTTGGCGAGATGCTGGGAAACAAGGTCCTTTACCCGTGTATGGAAGTGCTTGTTGGTGATGGGTGCCGTCACAAAGTTGACCTGGAGTCAAAGCTTAGTGAATGACAATTGAAAATGAAAGAAATTTGGGTCTCAGAAATGGACTTACACCAGCGTTCAGAATCTGGCCATACTGAAGATCATCAAGAGGCTGATCCCTCTGAGAATCATGCTGACCAAGGCTGAAAACAGGCCGGATTTGGTTGAAGTTGCTGCCGTCCATGGTAGATATTGAGACTATTCAGGCTGTAGTGCCTTGTGTTGCCTAAGGAGGACTTGTGAATGGTGTAATTGCTCAGCGCACAAATACCCCACGCGGCGGTTGTGCAAAAAGCGGTTACCAGCTGGTCAAGACCCTGGCGCTTTGGTAAAGAGAGGATATGACAAGGGAGTACAAGACGATTTGTGGTCAGCAAATCATGCTTGGTAGTTTGTTTGTGCTCAGGAAAACGATGGGCTGAGAGATCGCAGAAGTTGCACTCAGAGCAGTTGCAACCTGATGTTGTGTGATTTGAGAAGTCAGGCTGTTGGTTACCCCCCCAAGAGGTTAAAAAAGCACCAGATTTTGCGAGATGCGACCCGGTGCCATTGGTTGCACTCTGGACCCTGAAGAGAGTGAGAGAGGAGACAGTGCCCGCTGTCAGGAAAGTACACTTTACATTCTTGCATCTTGGTCTATCCAATGAGTTTATGATATACCTTCTCTGAGAGGGCAACTTCTATTAAATCACTCAGAGTGAGATATATTACATACCAAATATGTTCGAGATGACTTTGAATGAGTTCCAGCAAAATTAAGGTATTCTTTGTCAGGTTTATAGCCATGTAAAGTCTCACGCTCTCAGTCACTCAATGTCTCATGATCAGTGTGTGAGATCCTTCGTACGGTACGTCCAATGCACGAGTTTAGCTTATCTTATCATCCCACCTTCTTATTGGCCCGTGCTCATATCCACCCAAATTTTTCCCGCGACAACAAAAAGTTTCTGGGAGCCTCGCTTGGAATCGCCTCCCGAGTTTGACCTCGTCGACGTCGAATCCACGGGCCGCAACTTCAACCAAACATCTCTCTCAACCCCTTTCCCGTCCACCACCCTTTCGTACCGAAACGGGGAATTTGCGACCACAATGGCCGACTTCGAGGATAAGGGATCGAAGCGCCTGAGCGCCGACAGAGAAGGAAGCAGGAAGAAGGTCAAGAAGGAGGAAGAGGACGAGCCCAAGTACAACCCCTACTTGGCGCATATGAAGGAGGAGAACGGCGTCAAGTCCGAGGAGGGCACCATTGATGCCAGCTCACCATTTTACGGTTTCAAACCACGCGCCACAACATCGAAGCAGCACGAGAAGATCGAAGACCTCGACGACAACGCCTTCACCGGTCGCCCTCACTCGCAAAAGTACTTCCAGATCCTGGAAGCGCGTCGCGATCTTCCCGTCACGAAGCAGAGGTACGTCTATCTCGGAGTCTTATCTAGAAAACTTTCCATCTTACTGACCATCCCTCCAACAGAGAAGAGTTCCTCGAGAAGTACCACTCTACCCAAATCCTCGTCTTCGTCGGTGAGACCGGTTCCGGAAAGACGACCCAGATCCCCCAATATGTCGTGTTTGACGAGCTCCCTCAGCTCAACCGCAAGATGGTTGCCTGCACTCAGCCTCGTCGTGTTGCCGCCATGTCCGTTGCACAGCGTGTTGCCGACGAGATGGACGTTAATCTTGGCGAAGAGGTCGGATACAGCATTCGTTTCGAGGACAGAACCAGCCCCAACACGATTCTCAAGTACATGACCGATGGTATGCTTCTCCGAGAAGCTATCCACGACCACGAGATGTCGCGTTACAGCTGTATCATTCTCGACGAGGCCCACGAGCGTACTCTCGCCACCGATATCCTGATGGCCCTGCTCAAGCAGATCGCCGCCCGCCGCCCCGACCTCAAGATCGTGGTCATGTCCGCCACCCTCGATGCCCAAAAGTTCCAGCGCTACTTCAACGATGCGCCGCTTCTCGCCGTTCCCGGTCGTACCCACCCCGTCGAGATCTTCTACACCCCCGAGCCCGAGAGGGACTATGTCGAGGCTGCCATTCGAACAGTATTGCAGATCCATGCCTCCGAAGGAGAAGGCGATATTCTACTGTTCTTGACCGGTGAGGAGGAGATTGAGGATGCCTGCCGGAAGATCAACCTCGAGGCCGACGAGATGACACGAGAAATAGACGCGGGCCCGTTGGTGGTTTACCCGCTCTACGGTACTCTGCCACCGCACCAGCAGCAAAAGATCTTCGACAAGGCTCCGGCTCCGTACAAGAAGGGCGGCCGGCCAGGACGCAAGGTCATCGTGGCAACCAACATTGCCGAGACGTCTTTGACCATTGACGGTATCGTCTATGTCGTCGATCCCGGCTTCAGCAAGCAAAAGATCTACAACCCGCGCATCCGTGTCGAGTCTCTCTTGGTCTCTCCCATCTCCAAGGCCTCCGCCCAGCAGCGTGCCGGTCGTGCTGGTCGTACAAAGCCCGGAAAGTGCTTCCGTCTCTACACCGAGCAGGCCTTTAAGAAGGAGCTCATCGAGCAGACACATCCCGAGATTCTGCGTTCCAACTTGGCCAACACGGTTCT
This sequence comes from Colletotrichum costaricense, assembly GCF_030867565.1. Classification (NCBI taxonomy): domain Eukaryota; kingdom Fungi; phylum Ascomycota; class Sordariomycetes; order Glomerellales; family Glomerellaceae; genus Colletotrichum; species Colletotrichum costaricense. The sequence continues at coordinate 1,141,025 of NW_026848232.1, read as the reverse complement.
GGAACTGAAGAAGCTTGGTGTCCAGGATCTCGTTCACTTCGATCTCATGGACCCTCCTGCGCCGGAGACTATGATGCGTGCCCTTGAGGAGCTGAACTACCTCGCCTGCCTTGACGATGATGGCGAGCTGACCACCCTCGGAAGTCTCGCCTCCGAGTTCCCCTTGGACCCAGCTTTGGCAGTCATGCTTATCTCCTCACCCGAATTCTACTGTTCCAACGAGATTCTGTCCATCGTCTCTCTACTCTCTATCCCTCAGATCTGGGTCCGCCCCGCCGCTCAGCGTAAGCGTGCCGACGAGATGAAGGCGCAATTCTCGCACCCTGAAGGCGATCATCTCACGCTCCTCAACGCGTACCACGCCTTCAAGGGCACGGCAAACCAGCCCGACGTGGACCCCAAGAGGTGGTGTCACGAGCACTTCCTCTCCTTCCGTCACCTCAGCAGTGCCGACAACGTTCGTGCGCAGCTGAAGCGCATCATGGAGAAGTCTGACCTCGAGCTCGTGTCGACCCCCTTTGAGGACAAGAACTACTACACCAACATCCGGCGTGCGCTCCTTTCGGGCTTCTTCATGCAGGTTGCCATGAGGGAGAGCTCGGGCAAGGTTTACCGTACCATCAAGGACGATCAGGCAGTCATGATGCATCCCTCCACGGTCCTCAAGACCGACTACGAATGGGTCCTTTACAACGAATTCGTCCTCACCTCCAAGCAGTACATTCGTACATGCACCGGAATCAGGCCAGAGTGGCTACTTGTAAGCAAAGCCCCTGCCCCTTTTACCATTCGAACAATACCACTTGCCTTTTCCCTCCTCTTGCCGCTTACTCCCATGTGGATTCCTACGATCGATCTCTTGCTTCTTTCAACCCCCCCTGTCCTGCATTCTTCGGCACTTGCCTCGTCCTATCCATTGCATCGGAGAACCCCATAACTAATATGGATGTTACCAGGAAATCGCACCCGTCTACTACGACATTGACACGTTCGACGACGGAATCGTCAAGACCGCCCTGGTCCGGGCTTCGGAGAAGAAGCGCAGAAAGGAGGCCATGAAGAATGGTCGGTGAGCAGCCAGCGTGCGCGAGCGCGCGGTCATGCACTCCGCTCGATTCGAGCGCAGAAACGGCAAACCCAAGTCCCAAAGAGCTCAATTCTCACAATCTTACACCCACCACCACCCACTTACCTACCCCTACCTTTTTCGCCAAGGTTGCGATTACGCTAAGGCCCTGGGGACCTAATGAAGAGAAAAACTCAGAGTGATCCGATTTTGGGATTTTGGAGGCCCGAAAGGCCCCCCCTTCCCCCAGTTCGATCGTGATTTTTTGGCGAGGGTCGCCTCCATCGCGGCGGGGGCACCGGCCTACCTGACCAGGGGGGGTGCGTGTGTTGTTCGAAAGCCTCCCTTTTGGGGCTCAGTTTTTCGGTTGTCATGGGGAGAAATTCTCCCCCGTCTTGCGACTACGAACTTCAGCAATTTTTTTCTTGCTGTTGTTACACAGCCTGGGACCAGGGCACACAGCGGGCAAATCACTTTGGAGAAGATGTCATGGTCAGTCGCTCTTCTCCAACCCGATGATCCGACATGAAGAGACGTGTGTGGGCGGGCTTGGCAGGGGCTCATTGGGACCGGATTTTTTTTTTGATTTTTTACTTCTTCATGGTGGTATGGCGTCCCAGGTATGACAAAAGAGAAGCATCATCAACGGCACATAGTGATCGTGTGTGCCCAAATAGAAGACCACATTTTCTTGTTCCCTCCACTCAGCAGCAGTAGCCTCTTGTTCGTTGTGTCTGTCTCTCTGTCGTCTGTCCCCGCCTCATGTCACCCCCCTCTCGGTCCCCCCCCCCTCCCTGCCCCCTCTGATCTTTGCAACCCATCCATCTTTACGAGCCAAAATTATCCGTGGGTGGTTGTATGTAGTCCCGGCAGATGGGTGCAGATGCAGAACATGACGGATGTAGCCGGTTATCGAAAAGGAGGGGAGAGCCCACTTTCGCGAAATGCTGCAGCATTGGGTGTGCCGTGGGAGATGTGCCGTGTCATCAAGTGTGGATTCCATGTGTGTGTGCTCTGAATCCAGCATTGCCAGCATCATTTCTCAACAGCATTTTGGGTATAATTGCATGAACCAGGGTGTGGTGGTTGAAAGAGAGTCAGAGCAGGTCCAGACTCCAGACTCCAAACGGCAGGGAAATTGCGAGGCTTCATGGAAAAAGAGACATCCCGATCGCCCGACAATTGGAAGGTCCAAGTTTTTAGGTACATCCTACATCATCATACACACTGATTATTTGCCCTCTTTTCATTAACTTTTGCTCATCACGAAAGTTTGCGACGAGATCTCAACTGGACCGCATCGGACCGCAAGGATCATCAAGACGGGATTTTTTTTTTCCAGGCTCACATTCGGATTTGATTTGTCATTTGGCACAAAACGCCCGGACTCTTGTCCGATCAGACGCGCTGCTGCAGCACCCGACCACTGCCAGACCGTATCTTTGGGACAGGGTCAATGAGCCAGGCGCGTGTCCGTGTGTGCCGTGCCGTGTAAGACGATCGCAAGACGGCGCCAAACCTTGTCGGCGCAAGCTCCCGCAAACTGAACACAACGGCGCGGTGCTTCCGGATCTGGGTCCTGTCCCTCCTGTCCTTGGCTTGCCGTGGTCGTGCGTGGCGCTGCTTGGGACCTTGGGTCCCAGGGAAATCCAAAAGACAAAAACCCTTCAGTGCACTATTCGTGTAGTTTTACTCTTAGAAGTTAGAGGGCTTGGGTGGGAGAGGAAAAACCCCTGAACACGGGGACGCCACATCGTCGATCGGACGCTATGCCCCCAACACGAGAACTACTAAGGCGTCAAGACGTATACCAGGACGTCTGTGGTTGTGAGAGGGTATCCTTATGATTCCATGATTCCATAGTCCTACGATCTGCGATCATGAGTTGAGACGGTAGATGGGGAGAACAGACAACGACATGACACAACATAAACCACGCTAAGCAAAGAAAATTTACCGTAGCAGCTATAGCGCTTATTTTTGTGAAAACAAGGGAAAGAAGAAGTATTACACGAGCGGTGTGTTTTGCAGTAGCAGATGTATCTAATGTTTTGCCCTAGGTAGTGTATTCGGTTGGGTAAACATAATCCTTTCTGCCGAAACCTCACAGTGAGCAAGACAACCTCCCCCAAGAGAGCGTCGCATCCGGTACGCGGGCGATGCGAGGCGATCCCCGACCCGGATCCCGTCACACGTGTCACGCGCGTGGTCTCGACGGTTCCACCGATCGCTAGTCGCGGGAGAGGTTACACAGGCACAAATTAGAAACGTATCGGGAATAAATTCAGCCAGCAACCACCACCACACCACCGTGACCGCGCACAGTCACACTCGCAGACACTACACAGAACTACACATGCAAAAAAGAAAAGACAGAAAAAAGTCAGTCTGTGACTCTCTGCAGTCCATGGTTCTTGGTCGGTTCAAGTCTTCACCTTTTGAAGGAACATTATCCCGATTCCCGAGCACACACACACACACACACACCGTAAACCACCAATTAACCCGCTAGCCAGCCGAGCAAAAGCCTCTTTTATGCAGTAGCCAAACCACCACCCTTCTCTCTGGTACACTAAAGTTGCTTAACTCTTCTCCAACGCCCGCCTTGGAGACTCAACAACCTTTCGGAGTTTCGGAGAGAACGCCCTTCTGCAGGATTCTAGCGCGGTGAGAGGAAAAAGGGAAAGAGTGCGTGTGTGCATGTCTGCGCCTCTCCGTCGCACTCATCATCCCCCCCCCCCCCCCGTCTTTGGGGGAAAGAAAAAACACTACGCACGCCGAGCAAGGGTTCCTTTAGTCAAACTGGGGGTTCACCAGAAAGTGAGGCAAAGCTAAGGTAAGCAAAACCGAACATCGGTCACATCGGCGGTAAGGACCTAAGGAAAACACTCAACGAAGGTTTACGTTTACGGTGCGTGTGAGCACGGGCGGAAAAGAGGGCGGCGAAAAGAGCAAAGCCAAGGAAAACAGCACTTGACCCATCTCGTCGATAGCGTAATAGTATCAATCTACTACATGCTGATGTAAGACTACATTACATACTGCGTAGGTAGTCTCTCTGGTTGTCAAAACCCAGGGCTTCTCAGCTGCCCAGGTATCCAGGTATTCAGCAAGCTATTTCATCTTAGTCTGATAGACTAGACTACACGAGGCTTCGGCACTCTTGTTTTTCTCTGCCCTGGCAGTTTATTCAATCAGGGCAAAATCAGGTCAAATTATCTCTCAGTCCCCGTCCCGTCCATCTCATCCCGCAAGAAGAGCGATATTAGGAATAGTTGGCGGCGCCGCCATGACCAGGGGAAGGGGGTGAAGAAGTGTGTGGTGTGATATGACGATTCTCGTCAAAAGTGAGAAACGACAAACACTGACTTGTATGCTTGCTTTAGCCCTCCGGCGGGGGATAAGACAAAGACACATGGCCGCGTTTTGGTGGCTGATGTAAGGACAGGCGGCCGTTTACATCGCGCCCACGAGTGTTTAGTTGCCTCTAAAACCCCCCAAGAGGGACGGTATATCAGAAGTTTGAGTGAAATAACAGAGGAAGGGGGGAATAGAATCATGCACAGCAGCAGCACAGGCGCTTCTCGTATACGCCGGCGACCCCTTCCAGACAAGATGCTTTTCGTCTAGCATGACATGACTAGAGCCGGAGGGAGACCTCGAAAGCAACTGAGACATTTCGAGCGAGGGAAGGATTCCATACTATTGATCTACAGTATGTATGTATGCGTGGGCTATAGCAGGTCCGCAGCCCGCATGGCATATGATCTGAGCGAACAGAGTGTGAGTGTGACTCGTGGAGTCGTGAGAGTGAAGAGGGAAAAAAAAAAAGCCCGTAAGCCACATATCATGTATCATGATGCAAACTTGCATCTACACTCTCATCCAGTCTGGCTTCGCCATACACATCATCAAGTACCTTACCAAACGAAAAAAAAAATACATTCCAGAAGAGACGGAGAGCCTAGCAGGGCCCCTTCTTCCGGGATCCCGCGGTGGCACCCATTCGCGCAGTAGTGGCCACACTTGCTGCGCGAAATAGAAGAGTCTAGACCACACCATCGGAGCTGCCACCGCCAGGGTGGTAGACCAGCTTAGCAGCAGCAGCGGTAGCGGCAGCGGCAGACAGAGAGAGATTGAGAAAGAGAGACGTTGTCTCGCTACACAGGAACGGTGTAGGTACAGGGAGATGCCTTCGAGGGACTTTTTTGCCTTTGGACCCTTAAGGGTGCAAGAGTACCCCCTGGCAGGCTGGTATCAAAGAAAGGCATGGCGCGCTGGCAGGGCAGAAGACTAGGTCGGGTCGAGCGTGTTGCAGGGCGAAAGGGAACAGGGGTGGGCAAGAGGATGGATGGATGGATTGGATGGATGGAAGGGAAAAAGGCGTACAAGACACTAGGTAGTCGTGGTAGTGTAAACTTTGAAGGAGAAATGTCTTCTTTTTTCCCTGCAACCACACAACCATCGCAGGAGAAATCGCGCCATGATGACGGATGAGAGCATGGCCACACACCTAAGATCTGGGCGCACATCTCTTCACCGCAGTAGCGGCATCGAATCGGTGTGAGCAAGAACCCCCAGCTGGGCCTCGACAGACGTAGGTACTGTAGTCAAGTAGTGTACATACACACGTTTTCCCATCCATCGGCGGCGCTATAATGGTCCGCATTGATGCATGGGAAGATTCTCTTTTTTCTGGAATCACCCAGAGACCTTTTGGGGGCCGAAGTGGCTGGCTGTATCGGCTGGCTGTATTATCCCCCCACCCCCCGCTTCAGAGAATGTCAGCGCACGATATGGAGAGAGAGAGAGACACACACGGGGAGTTGAGGGACAGGAATCAACCCTGCGACCCTGCATCATTGCCCTCTCTCGAACGGTTGAACCTTATGGTTGGGTCTTTTTAGTCTTTTGGGGAGGGTCTCGGTTACACAAGCATCCATCGAGGGGCCAGCTCATGACGAAAACGGAGGTACCATGCGCTTGGTTAAACCTTTCATCTCTGCTTGGTAAACTAGATAGACTCTGCGCGGTTCTTGGTACAGACCGTACGGCTAACAAAGTCCCTTGACGAACTGCGACCTGACTAAGCAATATTTAGATTTCAGTTGTTTGCCCACATATGCGTCCCGTACCGTGGTATCTAGCCGGGTAGACAGGTAGGTACTTAGGTAACGGGGGGGGGGGGGGCAAGATGGTCCAGTTGCATCGAAAACTCGGTTCAAGAAGCTACTTGGTTAGTGGTTACATCGAGAGGATCCCTTCTTCGTAGTGAAATGGATCTCAACGGACCACCTCCGTCCTTCCAGTCTTTAGTCTGGACGGGCAGATGAGGGAATGAGGGACTGAGGGACTAGGGGTTGAGGTTCGAGGGTACATGTAAGGGGAGGGAGGGGTGTGTACTTGATAAGTTGGAGTTGGTACTCCGTAGGCACGTAGGGAAGCAATCGGAAACGAGCAAGACAGGAAAATTATGGAAATGCTGGTGACGTACCCGAGGCCCAGCGTGCCTGTCACTTGGAATGACCGACGAATCCCCGTTCCCACATCGTCTGGTCTAAACTCGAGTTGGACGACAGCGCATCAAATCTCACCAAAGGGACCGCCGCGGCGGGCTTTTTGACGGCATCCAAGCGATTTGCCAATGCCGCAAGCTGCTGCTTTTCTCTCTTGATTCAGCCATACTCGGCGTTGGGCTGCTGCTGCTCGATACCTGGACACCAATCTTCAAGACGGCCCGCTGGATTGTTCGGCGGATTGAGAACTGCATCGCACGCATCGCGTGGCAGTTACACGAACGAACATGCGGGAAAAGGCAAAAAAAGAAACCATCAAGCCAACCGCCGCAGAGTCTAGGCTCGCTCGTCGAAAAGAAGCTCAAGGTCCTAGAAGGCTAGAACGTTGAGAATCGTATCACCTTCCGTTTCAAGGACTTACGTAAAGCTCTTAAACGGTATGTCGAGGCCGATGTATCTGTACGCACATGGACATACATGATACACCATCGTCACTGAATCAAACAAAAAAAGGTGCCCACATTCAATGTGGAACGATGCCGATGCTGAGGAAGACGCCCATCAGACGGCATCGTCGCGCGTCGTTCCTCCTTACCATGCGTCCTTCATATCGAGCGGTCAAAGAACACGCTCCCTGGTATCAGGACTTGAGGAACCACCCACGGCAGTCTCAAGAATCCGAGGAAGTTTCTGCCCGGTGGGCGGGCGTCTCTCGTCCGGGCTATTCTCGTTGCCCGTTTTGTCAGACCCGACAGCTGCTACGAGTGAGGATCCATTTCCTCACCTCATGCAACGGCAGGCTATGACCTACCTACGTCAACTCAAGTCCACTTTCCCTCTGGGTCCTTGTCTCCTGATGGCAAAAAAAAGCTATTACCGTCGCCGTCGTTGAATCCGCTCGCAGGGACAGAGTGTAACCGTGTGGCACGCCGTACGGCAGCATACCGCTCCGTCTGGGGGCACCGAGTGATTGGGTGCCGACCGGCCAATCCCCTTGCCCTGGCGAATCAGAGCGTCATGTCGTTACCTCTAATGAATGTGGGACAGTATCCGTACAGATACAGCAAGCCAATTCCCAGCCATGTTCGTGCGGCAGGCAGTAACAGAAGCGTGTGGATGCAGCAGCCAACATGTGTCTCCGTACTACAGACGAGCTACCAGTTGTCTCTGCATGCAATGGCGATGGGGGCACCTGGCTAAGCCTCGGTGACCAGAATGTCAAAAGAGAAAACTGTGATGAAATTGGCACAAATCCACAATACTCTCCTGAGGTCCATCGTCCATGGGTGACTCTCGGGTCGGAACAAGGCAGAACATCTGCCCCCGGTTCGCAGTCTGACTCGCAGAACGGTATCACTCTGTGTCTTGGTCTTTTCGTGGGAGAACATGAAATAAAAAAGAAACGAGGCTTTTCGCAACTGTGGATATCACGCCAAGAACCCGCTTGTTGTATCGTTTTCCTCGAGCTCAGACACGTGCTCGATCGCAGGTGACCATCTCAACAACTCGTTTCATCTCGATAGCGCAGGCGAGGTAGGCGACACATCGTTCCAGGCTGGCCTGATGGCGCTCCGGAGACGGCCCGCGTCTGACCGTCTGACGTGGGCGCGGCGGAGTGAGCGAGGGAACCGCGTCTACCGTTCACCCGCCGGCCGGCGTCCCATGACGGACCAAGAACAGCCAGCAGAGGAAGAAGCCAACGCTGTCGAGCCACATTTGAGGCGGGCCATGATACGTTGGAACATACACAGTAACCCACTCAGGCGAGAAACACCAGGGAAGCCGGAAGCGCACCAAAAAGCACGCATCAAATTCTGGGCAGATGCAAGGTCCCCTTTTCCGCGTTCGCTCCCTAGTTGCGTTGCAGATCCTCCTACTTGACTCCTCTCCCCTCTTTTGCCGGGCAAAACCTGCAGAAGACAAGAAAAAAACAGCCAGCGAGCGGGGATCTCGATGGTCCTTCTCGAGTGTTGATGTAAGTGCCAGCCACGACGCCTCGTAAACGCCTGCTATCCACGCCGTAAAGGTACCGAGCAGATTCGAGAGGGTATCCAGGTGTCAGTCAGCTAGGCGAGGAAGGATTGAGAGAGAGAGACTGTGCTCCGAGTCCTGCTGCTGAAGAAGAGAGGCCACCAAACTATCGCTTGGACAGTACTGGAGACATGGGCAATATTTGGTTTTCTCCAAAGCCCCCACCGAATTTCCATAGTGTCAAAACTCTTCGATCTCTTGATTGCCCACGTCAATGATCAACTCAACCTGTCCCTTTCCTGGCAACTGCGACATAGAGACGGCGGAGTCCCCATGTCTCTTGGAATCCACTGTCGTCCGTCCGGATCCGAGATACCAACGCCAACCTAGTCGTCCCAAATCTTGGCCAGGATGCAGCGGCCGCTAAAGTAGGAAGTCTCTGGTCCCGTTTAGCATGGCTGCACGCAGTACATAGCCCCGGGTCCCGGGGTCGTCGACGAATGGGCCCCTCCTTGCCCCTTCAGCCTTTCTGCCCCTTCTCCTAGGTAAGGACGCTGCTCCTCCTCCGCTGCAAGTCAGACAGGCGAGCGGACGACCCAACAGCCCCGGTGATCCTCTGCAATGGGTATCCGTAGGTGTGTGCCAGGCCAAGTCGCTTCGGCACCTCAACATACTTTGCGGGTTGCAGAAACGAAGCCGCTCTAGTTGAAGCTAGGCTCTTGTCTCCTGCTTGTCTCTTGCCTCTTTGCAACTCAAATTCTATTCGGTAAAAACCAGGGTCGGGGTATACTCCGTCGACTTTCTAAGAGGTTGAAGAGACTGAGCGGATCCTCTCTAGTCGGCGGGGATAAGGCAAGGGAAGGGGCGTGAAAAGTCTTTCTTGACACCATTTCCAGTCCTGCGCATCGTGCGTGCTGGATGATTCCTGGGAGCCGTGGGCCGCACCAAGGTAGGTCCTGCTGGTACTATAGCCTATGCATGGGTCTCCGCGCCCGGGTTCCTACGGACTGTAGGGCGACCTACTGGCCATTAGACCTGCCTGGGCCATGCCCTCGACCGTAGACGGACCCGTCGTGACCACGGGTGGTAACTTGAAGCCCCGTGAACCCGGTTGCTCACCTTTCACAGATGTATCATCGAAGGCAACTCTTCAGGTGAGCTTGGCGCCCTGTTTAGCAAGGGAACCTCTCCATCGTTTGCTGTTTGCTTCGTCTTCGCCTACTTGCCGAAGACTATGGAGCTTCTGCTTTCAGGGGTGGGCGAGTTTACCCAGAAGTTAATCAGAGACCATTGCTGGCGAGACCAGAAGAGACGACGGGCATGTTACCGGTTGTGGACATTACGAAGTCGGTGCTCCGGTAGCCCAACCTTCGTCCCAAGGATAACACCAACCCAGTGTTGTTCCGTCCATTCGCCGAGCCGTGGGCACTAATATGCCGCCGCTTGCTGCACATGTAACGTCAGCTGGACATTCTGGAAAGAAGGCAGAAGACGCCAGGTCGGCTCTCTTCTGTTGTCTCGACGGCGGCCCCTCGTCTCTGTCCGACTGCGCCCAAGGCTCCTGTATCCCAAGTACTCAAGTTTCCACACGCACCTAGCACCGAAGTCGGGGACCCGTGAGTTGAAACTTGAACGGGGCCAGAGAGAGGAGTCGAGTCAAAGCAGAGGTTATCCCTGATGGTTGTCCACTGAAACGCCAGGAACGCTCTTTATCACTTTCACAGAGCCACAACGCTAGGCCATGTCATTGTGACATCCCGACTAGCGTTGTCGAAGCCTTCGGCCATGCTTTCGGGTAAAGCCGTCTGCATCCCGTCTTCATGGCCACTGGGTTAAGGAATTCTGAGCTCAGCAGAGCGTCTGCCGACATTCGCGACCCATTCGTACAGGGGCGATCCGCGAATTCTTTTTTGTCGGCAAGTTTGAGGTATTCGAGTCTACCGCGTCAGCCTGAGAATCTGCAGGAAGCCCCGGAGTATGCGGCCAACCCATACAACACGCACGTTGCCCATGCTTGAAAACAAAAGAGCTCGGCATCCAGGCGACGTTCAACGAGAGGGGTTGAGGTGCTGTCGACGAATCACCGCCGAGATATAAATAAAGTCCGAATGGGAATAGTGTCATCGCGCCCGTTTCCCCCATGCTCCAGTTCGCCAGACATTCCAGCAGACAAGTGCTACTTGCTCCTACATCCTCTTCGGGAGGAATGAGCAGGAGCCTGCCTATAGGCATGCTAGCCAAGATGTCGAGACCATATCTGCATGATGCTATGTCTCGTAGATCACAGTTTCTTTTCCCAACTCAGAAAAGACTGCATTCTTATCTTGCGGGGGGCGTCACCCTGCCGTCAAGTTAATGACTTACGCCATGTTGCTCTGGCGCCACCGCTAGGATAGCTTGCTTGATGCAGTTACGCGCACATTGGGACCGCCACATCTTTGAGCCAACGGATCAAGGTGCCATTCAACGACAGAGCGTTCCATTCTGTCCCCGAGCCAGCAAAGACATTGGTGATAGCTCACACTTCCCTCCGTCGTTGATGGGTAGTTCCGGTGGCCAGAGTGGCAGTGACACAGCAATAGCCCGTGTGGGGAAGCTGCCAGCTACCCAGGCTCTATCCCGAGATGTGTCATGGGAATTGCGCGATGACTTCGGCTTTCCTCATGTAGTCGTTCTTATCAGCAATTCCTGGGAGGCTTCCTCGAAAGCTCCTCAGTAGATGACGAGCTGTCGAGGCGCCCCGCGAAATGTTCCGGCCATCCGCCCCGTGAGTCAAAGACAAAAACGCCTCGGCCGATCCGCCATGGCTGGCTGGGCAGACATTCTTCTCTCTGTCAATGCTGGTTCGGCACACCTGGAACGGGCGAATCGTAAATTTCAGGGGCCGTCTATGAGTTTCCACGGCGCTCAAAGCAACTCAGGACGGGTCTGGCTTAGACTCCCCGGAACTTAGTTCCCGTCCAGAGGCTACGTTACCGAGAAGAATCCGGGCGTCTATCATGGAACCGCTTCTGAGGGCAGTTGAAAGCGGAGACCATGCTTCGTGATGCTTTGCGCAGTACTCGGAGGTGAGTCGTCCCACCCGACTTGCTGGAGATACCCAAAGTATCCTTCGAGGCAGTTCACACCCACACGCATACCTTCAACGGGCTCTGTCCCACTGTTTCCCGCCAGACTATCATGGGGATCCGCTGTTCCATGTGTAGCGACGTGGTCGTCTCGTACGAGGATCATCGTGTTGAACCCAGGTACAGATACGCGATGGAGATTGTCGAACCGATTTGCGCAGCTGACTACCTGGTATGTTGATTGGGAGTTGACTCTGATGAATGATCCAGTAAGCTCCCCTAGCCATGGATAGACGTCGCTTGGTCGGCAGCATCTTGGTCCCGTGCCAATTCGAATTACGGAAAACATAATCGAGGTTACCGTCGGTGAAACATGGAGCTGTATAGGCCAACTCTATAGACGAGTTGATTTATTATGGCAACAGAGGCCAGAAAACTTGTATCGGCCATAACTTGTCCTCAAGTCTCCTGATTTCTTACGTCCGCTCTCGATCCCAAGTTTATGGTGCATACGTTTGCGTGCTCCAAACCTTGAATGAGGGGAAGTACGGCGGCGTTGCCTTGTCTGATACAACGTGGCGCGTGGTTTTCTTGCGAAGGATCCTCGACGGCTCGACTCTTTCGGGACGACTCTGCATTAGCTGAATAACCAGGATGGTCAGCGAGACTGAAAAGGCCGGCATGCAGCTGCTGTGGTGCCATGGAGAAGATAGTACATTAGTCTCTGCATATGCCGCCGGTACCCCTCCGCCCGTCACTCCGCATCGTCCTGGTACCGTACCGCAGCATACCATCCAAATCTGCGGTTATTCGGGACGGCGTTCAGTGGCTGAGTTTTGATGGAATATAGTTCAGAAAGGACCCCTAGAATGACCGCGTGAACGTTGTTGAAGGTTGGTTTAGTGCTTGGTAAGACGGATTTTCTTGTACACCTTGGCCCGCGTCTTTGGTGGTGTCAACGGCTTCACATCCGTCCCTCCCCGCCTGTCAGGTCGCGGGCTCCTGCAGATCACGATGCCCATCACTGCACCCCTTTGAGCCTCATGGGCGTCCTGGATGCGTCTCATGTCGCACGAGCTTCCGGGGTCCGTTCTGGACGATACCCTGCAGCAAGCCGAAAATTGAGATCCAGCGGCCAGGATCCTTTCGAGCTCGCCTATATGGAAGTATTATGTCTGACTTTGACTTGAGAGGCATACTTGGCGTATCCACCCAGAAGGTTGAGGGGCCAGCACGTCGCCGAGGAGGGGATAGGACTACCCTCCACCGGGAAACCCGGGTAGCGAAAGTTGTTAACTGACATTGCAACTCTGCTGTCAGTTTTCATTTTCCTCTTTTGCTCTCTCCAAGCCACGTCTATGAAGCAGCCAATCCGCGACATTTGCTTTCAGTGGAAGCATGGGCCACGGTTGAAGTCATGCTTCGCCTCGTGCGGGTGTATAGTATCAAGTGGGTATGGAGTAGTTGCTCCAAGGCGAGGGTCATTGACTTTTCTATGTCCAAAGGAGAATCTGCCGTAATTAGCAGTCTGCGTGCAGTAAGCATGCAGACTGCAACCTTTTCGACGTTCTTGTAAACATGATCCTGCAAGTGTGCAAGGCAGACGTAGGCAACTAGAAGGACTTGTGCGATTTCCAGAAGCCGAAGGCCGACCTCGAAAGTATAAAGAGGGCCCTCTCGCAACTCGTTGCTGAACTTGGCTTGTCCATTCCGAAACACAGACAAACATCCAGCAATACGACTCGAGCTTCATCCAGACTCTCATACCAACAACGCTCAGCTGTTCAGCGAACACCTTCAGACTCGAACCTTTCCGAAGAACCATTCAATATGGACCGATACCCCTGCGTCAACAGATACAAGCATGGCGTTGACTGCCCTGGTTGGGTCAACGTTCATGGTGCACGCTGCGAAGATTGTGTCGTCGTAAGTCAAGCAGGAATCGTAAACGCGGGAACAATTTCTAACAGGTTCTCAGTACAACCGGTAGACGGTGAACTCCGAGTCGGTTGAAAGCTTCACTCCGTCCGGGACACTTCAACGAAGAAGGGATATTTCAGGAATAGAGCCGCAAAAAAGGCCCAAAAGTCTGCCACCGCCGAATGTGGAACCGAATAGACGGTCTCGACCATTGACTAGGCTGTCGCAGAGCCGATGGAACGGACTAAGCGATCGGCACTTGACAGGACGGGGTGACCGCAGGCGTGGCAGGTCTCGGGCAAAGATTTTGGCCCATATGGATTTTTCGCGGTAATTTTGGCATCGATAGGAGTTCCCATGGCTTGAAAGCATAACGAGTGGTCATCAGTAGCCAGCAATAAACGCTCTTTCTCTTGGATGTTTCCTGGATCGACGGGACTAATGCAAATGTGTATGCCTGATCCGGCCTGTGGCTGATTGTTTCCATGTCGAACATGAGTCGGGAAAAAAGCCATGTGGTAGCGTCCGAGGGTATCCTCAATAGTCCAGGCCATTTCCCAGCAGTCCACGACCTGTCAAGTCGGCCTTGTACCGATAAAGCAGTGCCAAAGGACTGGTGTCGGGCAAATTGGCCCTCTGGATGCTAGGTGAGACCGATTGAAACTCCTACTAACGGCCAGGAGCAGCAGGCCAGCAACTCGCCACGCTGTGGCAACGACCAGGAAAGGGCATGCGTGCAGGCACTGGGGGTGTGGCCTTGCATGGGCAGCGATCGTGATCGTGGTCCTGGCCCTACGATTGTGGAGTGAGTAGGTCTTGATTGGACAGACAAGAACTACTCCAATACCGCAAAGACAGCCAATGCCATGGGCCCAGGTTCGCGGGTAAGCGGGGTTCTGGAATCGGATGTCGTCTACCAAGTCGGAAGTAGGCGGCGTCGTTGTCAGCAGGCCGGGGTCAGCGCATCCCGTTGCGACTCGAGCGCAAAACGGCCATCAGCGGTCAACGGGCGCCTGCATTGGCCCGACTCGAGCCTTGCGAATGGGTAACCAAATCGCCAGTGAAACCACAACCAACGTTCGTTGGCGGGCACTACCTAAGACGAGTTGGTGGTGATAGTAGGTAGCAGGCGAAGGATCCCAAGTCATGCCGGCAAGCTAGCAGAGCCAGGGTCTTTCGCATGGGAACCATGGGTTGCACAGCCAGTTGTCGTTTTCGTCTACCAATACGGGCTGAGGCTGGTACCGGATTCGACAAGTTTGTACGACTCGAGCTTAGTTGGACTGGTCCGGCTCGATGATCTCATCAGAACACCTGCAGCGGAAGCTCGAGGGTGTGTGCCTCGTGGCACAGTATTGAAGGATGAAGCAAGTCATTCGATGGCATGACTATGATGTTGGAAGTCGTCCTGCCGATGGGATATGCTCAATCGCCAAGATGTGATTGGAGATGGCCGACCTGTAAACGAGCCTGTCTGCTCATGAAAGAAACTAACTTTGCCTCCGAGGCTACCACTTTTCTTTTCTTTCTTGGATGTTGTCGACAAGGTCAAGGTCATGCTGATGCTCGTTAGCTTGCTGGCTCCTCACGCAGCTGCATGGTATGCGAAAGATGATCCGAGGTTGCTGGTGTGGCTAACAAGTCATGTATTGTGACAGGTCGCCTGCCTGATGCTGTTGCTAACGGAGATATATGGCAAGGCAGGGAAGGGAGGGCATGGAAGACGACTCGAGCCAATACGGGTTTGTGTTGACCGTTTCGACGTCAGGCATTGATGTTGGTGCTGGATTGGAGTTGGAGTTGGGCAGTGGACAAGAAAGAACTGCACTGCATCCGTGGATGACAGAAATGCAATAAGACGACAAGGATATATTGGCACGGAAGGTGCCAAGCTCATTTCTCAGAATGCTTGCCATGCGCGGCCTCAGGTACCATTGTCTTAAACCCGTATCCTTTTAGGAAACTGGCAATAAGCCTTGCTGCCTTCCATTGCTATGCTAACGTCTCCGTCTCGGTCTCGCTTGCCCACGTAGAATTGGAAATTGGAGACATCAAGGGGCAAATGTATTCGTGGACCAGAGACAGGCAAGCACTATGTATTGTGAGTGAGACCTGCCTAGGTATCACCGGCCTTCTAAAGCAGGAAACCCAATTTGAGATCAGAGGAGGCACTCGCAGGACTTTGAGAATGCATATCATGAAACAAAATGAATCGTCTTGAGCATAGGAAGTAGAGCGACTCATGATAGTAAGGGTAGCCATCTAGCCATGCCAAGACATGATGTTCATGAACAGCACAGACTAAAGACAGCCGATCGTGAGCGACTTAGGTAAGGCGACTAGCGATATGTCACTCGATGCGCTAGGTGGCTAGATAGGTATCTGGACTCTGGAGAAGGGGGCCAAGGGTCATTTGGGGTCTTGGGGGCTGTTTTTCACTCAAGGCGGTAACATGGTCACGGTAACACAGACGGGGATATGGGAACACCGACAGGTGCTAATGCAGTGAAGGAGGAGAGGCCTGACCAGCAACAATAGCGTGAATAGCTAGGTAATGGGGTAATGGGCTCATTTCCATGGCTCTGTCAGAAAAGTCAGCCTGTTTCAATAGCGGTCATGGCCTCTGGCAGGTATCAGTGACGCTGTAACGGCATCGCCTTAAGCGCCACAGCCAAGCGCCAATCCGTTTTCATGCTGGTTCATGTCTCAACTGACATCGTCAACAGTGAGGGAGCAAGGATGCTGTAGAAGACCCCAAGTGCGGCTTGGATAGCTCCGCAAGACATGCTGCAAATCGACTCGCGCAAGTTGGTAACTACCCACCATCCGCCGGCAGGCAGAAACCGAACAGGGAAGGGGGTTGCAAGGGCAGGCAGGTAAAGCCGAGGATGAGGGAGGAGTCAGGAGCCTGGTCCGGTGGAGGGTGGTGGACGAGGTGGACTGGACAGTCTGGACTGCAGGACTGAACTATCAGAGAAGCACATAGTGTAGGATTCGGTGGTGTTGTTGCTGGTGGCTTGTTTCAACATTTGGGCGTATGTACATACTGTGGTAGCTGGAGATGGACGGCACACCAAGAAACGACGAGACGGAACGGTGGGACTGTGGAGTTGAGGTGACACAGACCACATGCGGCCGGGTGGGGTCGGCAACCCGGATCCGCAATGTCACCGGAGCTCTCAATTGGACCGAGATTCTTGGACCTCCCCCCTTCCAAGTACTCCGTACCTTCACCACCCAAGCCAAGTCTCTCATTTCCATTTCCCACACACAACTTTTCTAATATTACACCTTGACCGTACACGGCAAACGCAACCATCGCTAGACCCCCGAAACCCGCCCTTTCGGTTGCGACTTGATATCCCTTTTCCGTCAAATACGTACTCCCTCCCATACCATCCCCTCACCCCTGCGCGCATCCCGTCTGATCTGGGCGCGACCGTTAGAAAATGGTCCCACACCAGGTATCCGCCTTTCCGTAAGTACCTTCACATCAAAGGTACCGTACCCAGACATTGTCGAATTTTGGGATACTATCTGGCACACAGCAGCAAAATCAGGACCCTGGGTGGCGGCCAAGCATCCAAACACACACTTGAATCGCGATAAGGTCAGGTGGGTTGCCAAGATGCGGTGAACTCTTCCAGTACAGGCAGACAGCCATGTCAGCACGCATCGTGGCTGTGATAGATCATAAGGGGAAAGAAGGGGGGGCGGGCGCACGCGACGACTACCACAGCTATTGTGCGGCACAAGGCAGAGACAGTGGCAGAGGCGAGGTGAGGTGAGATGCGACGACCAGCAGCCACTTGACGCTATCGATGACGGCAACGTCGTTTTCGGCTCTATACGAGGCTTCCTTTACGATGCTGCCACTAGCTAGCTGTCTACGTGTACGCGATGAATGCAATACGCCATACATCTACAAAGTCTACAGTCTACAGTCTACAGTCTCACAGATGCCTAACATGACTCTTTCGCCACGGACTTATCCGAACTCCGACTCATTCATCGTCCTTGACAATCAATCTCATCTGATGTCAAACCCTACGCACATCTACAGACTATCCCCTCCTCCACACCAGCCTATGACATCCTATCCCGCCCCAACCTTTGACAAAAGAAAGGGCTCTCCACCTTTTTCGTCGTCTACACCTACAGTACCTTCGCTTTACCCAGCTGATGCCTGTCAGCCTCTTTCGATCGACCGCTCCTTATTCTTCTCCCCCACCTGACTAATCTGATTCCCCATTGACATTGGAAGCTTGGGCGCAGCACCTCTTCACATTGCGTGTTATAACGTGGTGGCGGCGGCGACAAGGCAGCCGATATGCGAGGCCGTTTATCCTGCGTCCACATTGGTCTTTTCCACCTCCCTTCCCCGTCCCGACTCTCGCCCCCGGAAGTTCAGGTCGATTTTATCGGCCCGGAGCATATGGCCCGAGGCACCTCGATCGGAAAGGAAGAAGCAGTTCTTCGGTTTCCGACGGTTATGGTGTTCTCATTGTATTCGGGCTTGCTGGCTACTGTGTACTGGCGGTGCTCGTCCTGATGCGCCTCAAGTCATGTCATCATCCCTTTCGGGCCAGTTTCCCCTCTTTCACATGGGGGCTTGCCTAGAAAAAAAAGATGTCGGTTAAAATGAGGTAGGCGGCAAAGAACCGACATGCCCGACTGCTCGTATTACATGTAGCCTTGTCAATGTTCAGTGAACAAACCCGCGTTTGTTGGCACGTAGGTAAGCAGTAGTGTCGAGGTTTCCATGGATTCAAGAGTTGCGCATGCATATGTATTGGTTCTGTTATGGAGGGTGGGGGCGACAACGTACACCTTCTCGGGATGTAAGTAACCAAGGGAGGGAGTACGTAGTAAGGAAATAAGCATCATCTAATCAATGTACAAGTTCAAAGGCAGGGAGAAAGGTTGTTCCATACCCCTAATACCTCGACACATGTCTCAAAACAGTAGTGTTCAACATTAATTAATATATGCTGTAATAATGTGATTGTTTGACATGGAGTTTTGTCGAATTTCCTTTTGCTCCTAGATTAGAAGCACGGTGGCGCAGATGTTTAGGCAAGGAGGCAAAAAGCGAAGAGTATTCCAGCCGTGGTTTCTCATGTGTGTTTACGGAGTTTGTACACATGTACGTACTGGATAGGCATGTACCTTATATGCGTTGGTTGACCTGCAGAAGATCCCTCCCTCTCTAGCAGTGACAGACAGCCCGATGCTAAGTCGTCAGAACTCCCTCTCGCCAGAAGCCCCACGGAGTTCCAATGCCGTCCACTAAAGTGCCACCAATTTCCCCTTTCCTACCCCTTCCTTACCTACCAGAAAACCCAAAATCTGCAGCACAGCCTCAGCCGGGCCGCGACACAAAACCGTACACTCACATCGCCCGGCTTCAACTCCGACGAGTGGCATTGGCGGTGAGATGAACGTCTATAGGCCACCCGTCTAGCTTGATCTCACTTGGGGGGGTGGGAAAGAAATGCCGCGCTCGTGTCATGATGGTGCATATTGCAAAAACGTTATATTTCAAGACAATACACAGGCGGTGAAAGGGCCTAGACCGCAACATGATGTGAAACCAGAAATCTCTTTTTTCCTCTTTAAAACATTACTCGTGTGTGTTCATTGTGTTCCTCTCCCTCTTACCGCTACAACAAGGCAGCCAAACTCATACCAAACATGACGACGGCCACCGCCCACGTGCTCGGTGGCGCCAGAGATCCAGCTGCATTGCCCAGCCCGAACGGCAGGCCCTGCGTCTTGAAGGTGACGTTCTGCGGGATGGTGGCATTATAACACTGCCCATTTACAATGTCCAGGTTTGTCAAGTCATCCGGCACTCTGAAGAACATGTAGTTGTTCTGAGGGATATCTTTGAAGCCCTCGGTGTTGTAGGGGAACTTGTTGCCAGAGTCGGTGGCACTGGTGTTTCGCAAGAAGATGCACTGGACCTGGCCCGGGTAGTCCTTGTACAACGCGGGATACGCCTTCATGACATCGGAGTTGGTCGTGTCGGCTACCAGGACGAACTTTCGCTGCGGGAAAGTCTGGAAGATCTTGTCAAGCAGGAATCTTCGGATGGACAGCGTCGCTGAGACATCAGAGAAGTTGAGAGGACGAGTGTCGAAGCTGCCCAGGGGATACGTCTTGTAGATGAACTCCATGTAGTTGCGCGTGACCTGCTCGGGGGTCGTAGTTAAGTAGTGGAAGTGGAAGTCGGGGATGGATGCCGACCAGTTGGCGTAGATTTGGGGCATGTTCTCCCACTGGGTGAAGGGGCGCGCAAAGGAGTTGAGCAGGCCCTCTTTGGGCTCGTAGATCTTGGTGACGCGGAGAATGTCGTCAATGTCGGAGATGATGGTGAAGCCCGTGGGAGGGACGAGATAGGCTGTCGCGTTGCCCGTCAACGTGCCGTTGGCGTACATGTTGAGAGTCTGGATTGACGATGTGGCATTGCCTGGCAACATGTGGCCGCCCGTCGAGCCTGTGGTGTTGCGCAACTTGACAAACGCGTCAAAGTCACCTTCGGCCGTTGTCAAATAGGGCAAGTTGATCGATTGTGCGCCGCCACGAGCATTGACGGCTCCTCCGCTGGCACCAGGTCTCACGGAGACGTCGTTGACGAAGTTCATGGTGACATTTTGGTCATCTTGTTGGACGACGAAAATGGACTCGGTGACATTGCGTGCCTGGGCTTGTTGGTCGGCAGGCAGGTCTTTGATGTCGACATCGATAAGGAAGACATTGGCCAAGTCGTCGACCTTGGACTGGCTAATATTGGGCTGTTTGAAGACGTTGCCGTGAATGCGGACATTCCATCCTTCATCGGTCCAGTTTCCGTAGGCCCTGCAAACCCAGAATTAGCTTGTAAACATACACACAGCGACAGGTTATTGGTACTCACGGCAGATTCAAGATCTGGGTAGGCTTTGCATCCAGGTCACCATCGCTGATACCAAGAGAACTGAGGACCGCGGTGCCAGTTGGGAAGCCCTGGAAGAATGCAGGAATGCCAGAAGCTACCCAGGAGGAAGCATCACCGAGGATACTGTGGACATAGCTGTCGATGTCGTCCGTCAAGCTAGGCTCTCTTTTCACACGCGTCGGCGGGGGTGTGATCATTGGGTGGGCGGGATCGACCGGTGCCGGTGCAGCCAGAACGGCTGGGAGGAGCGCCAGAGGCAGCAGAGCTGCACGGAACAGGGCCATGGCGGAATGGGATTGTGTGGTTTGCGATGTTGTGATCACCGCGTTTGGTAAGGCAGCGACGATGATGTCAGTCCCGAGCGGTGACAGCAGCTAGAGATGCAACAATGGCAACGATAATCACAGAAGAATAACTCGAGGCACCAGCCCAGAACCAACAAAACCGACTACTCCGTGCTGAGGTTGTTCGGAAGAAACGGCTGTGGCGCGGAGAAGAGAAAGAAAAGAATGGGTGGGAGAATGTTGAGATCGGCGGTCGTTGTCTCCCACCTAGTCTCTTTAGGCGTGATGACCGTGCTTACCTCTGCTCAATTAAGGTAGACCGCACTCCGTAGATAGCAGGTGGCAGCCCATTGTTTCTCTTGTCCCAGATTCCCAGTTGCCCTGAGTTGGCTGTGAGATGAAGCCTGTTCTGGTTAGCTTGCAGATTGTGACGTCAAGTGGCTGGGAAGAGCGTGGTCCGGGATTGACACATTGGTGGGTTTCAGATCTACAATGGGGCAGCGAATCAAGCTTCTTAGGTGGGGCTATAAGCACATGCTGTAGCGAATAGCTCCGCGTAACCTGCGATTACTGCAGCCCAGAGCCACAATCGAAATGGCACTGAACAATTGGGATGCCCCTTGGTCTGAGGTCAGATAAAATGCTTCTCTTCGGTGCACAGCGTCTGTTTCAAGGATTGTCCGTGAAGCCTCTGCTGTGATATTTCAAAAATTCCTCAAATCAGGTCTGGACGCCGTGGTCTAGATCAATCTCCTGTTTCTCTTTTTATCAGTCATCAAACCCCGGAGCGCATAGCGCCAACCCATGGTATACCCAGCTCCTTTCCCCTCCACTCATTTCCCGTCCCCAGCCCTGAGCCATGTTAGCACCCGAATCAATTGTCTTTTGGGGGATCTTGGTTAGACTTATCCCCAGGCGTTAAGGGGGTTGCCAATCTCGCCATTTCTGGAGAGACGGCAACCAGGACTGCCGTCCATAGGCCTGCCCTTTGTCGTCCAACGAGTGCCGAGGCCTAGGTGAGGCAGGGAATAGACCACCAATGCAGGTCTTCCACGATCCCGGACAAGCACAAAACTTTGACTCCAACACGAGATGGGTCCCGGTATCGCTTCAGACCTGTTCAGCCAGTCCGTCCCTCCCACCCAGAGCCTTTGCGTGTGTCGCCCGAGTTGTCTCCCACTCACGAGCCACAACCGTCACTTACACAGCCACCCGGAGTTCGGCGAATTGGATCCCAGTCTGTGTGCTCTCAGGCACTCGGCGGAAGCTCTCTCCGTTTGAATCGCACGACCTCCTTGGACTAGTTTTTGTTTCCTCTCCGTGCTCGAAACGCAATGGAGGGCATTCCGCGCGGACAAAAGACATCCATGAAAAACCGCGCTCTCATCCGGTGCTTCTTGCTGACGCAAAATCACCGGGCAACTGTTGGGTCCCGGTGGGATCAACGTGGACTTGGCGTCCCCCGGTGCCGTGGGATAGAACCCACGACTGGAGGCTGATGCGCCTGGCCAGATCACATGCGGACATGTCACATCCGTGGCAACTGCCGTGGGTGTGGCTCGGAGAGAAGCCGACTGGCTGCTGAGTCTGATGCTGGCAATTTCTTGGCTGCTGAGTGAGTCCCGGGGTGGTGTACTGAACAAGTGGGTGCCGAGAGCTGGGCGTGGCGATGAGATTCGTCAGATCGAAAAGTTTCTGTTTGTAGGCCTGGAAACATCGCAGTACTTTCGTACGACCGGCGAGTGGAGTCCAAGGCTGGTTGTAGATGGATTGAAACTTCGATGTTGACCGTTCGTGGCAAACGCAATGCTCCTTCCGCTTGTCCCTAGCAACACCCCAAGACAATAGCCTGTTGCCAGCTCGACCCCGCAAGCCGAGTCTGCCATCTTCTCCGGGCGACCTATTCTTGGCCAGAGCTCTGGTTCCAGCGGATAGGTCCTGACGAGTGGCCTCAGACCAGAGGCTCTTACCCATACGACTCATAGTAACCCCCTTTCGCGCACCAAACGGTGACTGGAATGTGTTCCCTGCCAGTCCATCCACCACGACCCTCGAATGCGTTACCACTTTTCAGCGGCGTAGCATCGAGGAGCAGGGCGGATTTAAAAGACAGATTCGACGACTGCGGGCGCAAGACTTGAACCAAAAGGATACTTAGGGTTAAGTTCCGAAGCTCATTCTCTCAGCTGGACTGAATTGTCTGGTATAGACAACCATAAGCCATGATGATTCCATCCGCGGCAAGCTCAATGTCCTGATTCAGGTAGAGATGCGACGCATCACGGCGTGTCAGCCCTGGCTGAGAGGTCTACGATAGACATTCCGAGGAAAATGAGAGTCGGAGAACTGATGGAGAGGTGTCGTGCGAAGGCAAGCCCTTGTCCAGTTGCAGTGGATGTCGGGCGAGAGAACTTCCTTTTGCCGACTGCGACGAGGCGCACGCAGCTGTTTTCCAAGGTCGTATCTCGAATTATTCTCCGGTGGAAGCTGCGTATCCGGTGGTGATTCTTGCTGTTGAAGACGCGTCAAGCTGGCTTTTCAGCAGGTGTTGAGGAGGAACCGAGCTGTAAAAGTGAGGTGGAAATCCAAGGTCACGCTGGGTGCCAGACTAAGGGGAAGGAGCACTGACACGACGCGTATGGTGTAGTCGCGCACGCGCAGACACGTGACACTCGGAAGAGACATACAGTGTAAGATAGATCCGCACTGTATGCACCTTACTGGCTCCCGAAGCTGAATTACTAAAGCAAGTGTAAATCCAGTATCTTCAACTCTGCATCCAGCAAAGATGGAACCAAACACATCTGAAAAGGACCCTCGCTCCAAATTAGTCGACGAAATTCTCAGCACCGGTAAGCGGGCGTTTAATCCGTCATCCGACGCTGCTTCTCGAACAGCCGCCCAAGAAGAATTTCAAAAGCTCATCGACGGGTACGTGGGTGCAGTGAGGCCCCATGTCAGGCGAAACCTTCTGACGAGGGACTAGGAATGGCTCTTGGAACTTACTGCCTGTCTTGAACGCCTTGATCAAGCCGAAAATTGCGCCAGAATGGCTACGACCAGAGCTCATGAAGATACTGACCCTGGTTCCTCTCCGACCTGACGGCGTGAGAGGAACCATGGAGTTCATCTTCTCAGTGCACCCGAGCAGCACCCTTAAAGCATCCGAGGCAGCCACTCCTCAGAAAAGAGGCGCCAATATCACCCAGGAAGCCATGGCTGTCGTCACTCGTATTCTCACCTCCCCACCAGCAACTGTACCACCTGAAGATTGGTTCTCAAAGGTTGCGCCCCAGTTGATTGTGCTGCTGGACGGAAACGAAGGGGCAGAACTTAGTGTAGCAGCGGCACAGATTATCATGTTTGGAGTACTGGGTAGGAAACAATTTGGCGCACCAGGTAGTAGCCTTGCCTTCATCCAGAGGCTAGAAGCCATGCTGACGCTGCTTCAGGAACACCTGGGTGGAATGTCTTTGTTGAGCCTCTGTTGCGCAACTTGGATCCATCTCGCAAAAGCAACAATGTTGCGCTGCACATCAAAACCGAAGAAACCGAGATTGTTGATTTGAGTGAAAAGGCCGTCCTGGTTACTGCCGACGATCTCTTCATCACATTGCGCCGCATGTCGTCGATGATTAACTCCACACCGTACCCAGCACAGACCAAAAGAATGCTTGACCCGGTTCTCGCACAACTATGGGCTATATCGTGTCAGAGCAAGGGCAACAAAAGAACCGAGGACCGATATTCGAAGCCATCGAGATCATTGCTTCACACATTCCTGAAACTAAGTGTTTCGGTGTCGAAGTTACATGAGGTCGTCGAAAACCTGCTATATCAAGGAGAGTATACCAAAACACCACAGTGGCGATATCAATCGAATTCTGACGGCGATCTTCAAATATGTGCCATTCGTCTGGGCCAGGGATCACAAGCCCCAGAACTAGACTGGACTGAGATCCAGACACGCTCCGAGGCTCTCATACGTCTCTTGACGGCGAGTTGCACACCCGAAGAAACATCGACCTTCTTTCTAGACCTCCTTGGCCGATGGTTCCAATCGACGGTCACAACTCAAAAGCCAGAAATTCTCACCAAAGCGGAAGACAGCCAGGATCAGGGTGATATCAAGCAACTTCTCGAGATTACAATCTTGCAGAAGATGCTGGAACAAATCCCAGACAAGCTGATCAGCCGCGTAACGCAAGTTACTGAGCTGGTGGCTCAGATCCTGGATCCCAGCGGCCTCCAGGACCAGTCTGACGATATCGTCGCGGTTGCTTTAAGCTTGTTCAACTTAGTCATCACAGCCCCAAGCTTTAAAAAGTCAAACCTGAAGACTGAAGTCCTACAAGCTCTTGAAACGTCCCTTGCTAAACTTGGCGCAGCGGAACGCCCTGAAGTTTCTCCTACAGCGAAGAACCTGACGCTCTTGCTAAGATACCGTGAGGCTATCGATCCCGCAGAAGAGGGCGCTTTTGTGCCTACCGATAAGCAAATTGAGGACAGGCGAACGTACAAGCTTGCGCTGGAGTACATTACTCAAGCAGATAATCCTCCGCCGATCCGCTCCGAGGGAATCAACTTGATATCGGGCCTAGTGGCCTCTGATAGTTCTGTCTTGGACGTGCAAGCCACCCTCGTTCTCCTTTCGTCTCTACTTCAAGACAGCGAAGACTTTATCAATCTCCGGGTTGTGAAGCTTCTGACCCAACTGGCGAACAAACACCCCAAAGCAACTACACAGGAGATCCTTGAGCATTACCTGGACTCGAAGGAAATCTCGTCAACGGATGTCCGCTTACGCTTCGGAGAGGCCTTGGTTCAAGTGATTGAGCGCCTCGGCGAGACTTTTGCCGGTGACGTTGCGAGGCGTGTGTCTGAAACATTGCTGTCGATTGCTGGAAGGCGAGGTCATCGGCCAAAGACGGAGGCAAAGCAGTCCCGGGAGAAACGCCTGCAGGACATGAAGAAGAAGCAGGCGGAGGATGCGTGGGGAGGGGATGTTCCAGATCTCAGTGATGATCTGACCGAAGAAGAGCTGGCCAAGAACGAGATACTGACTCAGATTGTTGAGGGGTGGGAGAGCAAGAGAGGCAGCGAAGACGTCCGTATGCGAGCATCTGCTCTTTCGATCTTCTCCGTCGGCCTCGAAACCAATATTGCGGGCATTGGGCCTGACCTCGTGTCCATCGCAGTGGACCTCTGCATCAATGTGCTGGCGCTGGAGCGGGAAATCGAAAAAGGGATCATCCGGCGTGCAGCCATCTTGGCTGTTCTGGGCTTCGTCAAGGCCCTTGATGCTGCCAAACAATCAGGTAGGAGGCTCGGTTTCGGATTGACCGACCAGAGCCGGGAGGACATTATGAGGACTCTGAAATACGTTGCAGTCACAGACAATGATGGTCTAGTTCAGCAGCACGCTCGAGATGTGATTGAGAGTTTGGAGAATTGGCAACTGTCGTCCATGGTCGCTTCGGGATACAACACGGGAGAACCAAGTATTGGAAGACTGGCAGGCTTGACCATCGACCAAGACCGATCACTCCCTTCTGTCAATACGAAGCGTCCTAGGATAGAAGAGATTGAGTAGTTTAGTCAGCGAATCCGTAACTTGCCTCCTGATTGGGAACAAAAGGAAGTCAAATTCTGGAGATCCTGCTGGCTGGTCTTATCTTCCTCTAGCTGAGAACCTCATTGAAGGGTTCAACGAAGTGTTAAAGTGATCCGGGCTAGGTAGAACGGCCAGACTCGTGGGACCGGACACCCGACTCACGAAAATCATATAGCAGCATAATATGTATATAGCGCATCACGTGATATCGCGTTATCCGAAAAGAGTATTCCGCCATAACGATAGCACTCTAGCATGTTGAGGGGGACTTTGTCCATGTACACAACAGTACCTTTCATAATTCGCCCCCGAGCTAGGCGCGTGCCTCGACCCTCCCCACGTCGCGATCTTCTCGCCACACCGCGACAATGGCTCCGGCCCGAATCATCGCGGACTCGGACGATTCCGACGATGATTTCGAATCACCAAACAGTCCCTCGAAACCTACTACGACTTCCGCGATACCGAGCCAAGGCCGCTCCTCCGACCCCTTTAGTGTCGCGACCAACTCTACCGACCCCAAGTTCTTCCAGGCCATCTACACTGAGCAGCAGCGTGCGGCAGTGGCCAGCGACACGTTGCGAAAACCAGACGAATCTTCCTTATCCAACGGTGCAGCGCCCAGCTCTATACCAGCTATGCCAGTAGCGGACAGACCGCAATTGGAGAGGAACGACACCGGTACTTCCTCGCTCACCTCAGCCAGCGACCTCATTGCGGGGTTGGACAGCGCCGAGGAACGGGAACCAGAGGTGGTGGACCTTACGGAAGTCACAGCGTCGCCCAAGATGACTGTTGCTCATGCAACTCCCGACGATATGTGGGATGTTCCCAGCAGCCCCGTCGGGGACGGCCGAGCGCCTCTCGCCAGTCTCGCAAAGAGCAGAACCTCAACCAGCGGGACGAAAAGAAAGCGAGTGAACAACGTGGAGTTCACGTCTCCGGTGGCTATCGATATGCCTTCGCAGGGCTCCACGCAGCCATTTGATACTACCCCGGCCGTCGCGAGGATGGAGAACGGGAAGAGGGCCAGACTTAGGAACCCGGACTCGTCGTTACCGGCCGAGGAAGACGACATTGACATGGTGGTGGTCCCACACGCAGCCGCGGTACCGTCGTTTGGCGACCTCGTCTCTGGCCAGAAGCCTGTTTCGATGTACATCGAGTCTCAAACACTGAGCGCAAGCCAAAAGTTGGAATATGAATACCACTCAGTTGGCCCGTCTCCGGAAGATCCAAGACCTACACCTACGCAGCCGTTTTCGACCATGCAAGCTGCGGCTAGGTCCAGCGGGGCCACGACTATCGCATACTCTACGCCGAGCCAGACGAGAGTGATTGGCTTGCCTCCAGCGCATGCCGAAAGCCATGTTACACTAGACACGGTTCAAGAGCAGACTCAGCAAGGTTTCGGGGCATCAGTCGATCCAGAGGCAACAATAGAGATACAATCATCCCCGGATATTATATCTGCAGCATCGGTCCGTCGGAAAAGAAGAAACGTGAGGGACGAACCGCCACAGACGACAGAGTCTCACCGGGAAGACGAAGGCTGGGATTCCGACGACATTGGTTTCCATCGAGAATCGTACAAGCCTCGTGTCAGTCGACGCAGAGGTAGTGACTCTAGCCGACAGGACGAGGCTGAGATGCCAGGGAAGATTGAGATTCCCGTGGCTGATATGGGCCCAGCCGCGCAATTGCCCCTCGAGGAGCCCGCTTCCCTAAAAGAGCCCGCTTCAACGAGTACGACGAAACCAAAAAAGAGAGGACGGCCGAGAAAGTCGGATACGGCTATATCAGAGAGCCCAGCACCGGCCGAGACCTCGACTATGCCACAGATTACCGATACAAGCGAGACCGTGAAGGATGCTGCCGCAGGAACAGAGGCCGCAACGGCAGCCACACCGACGACCACCAAGAAGAAGCGCGGGCGGCCAAAGAAGGCAGACAACAACGCATCAGAAAGCGTGCAGCAAGCGACTGAGAAGCCGCATGCACCTGAAGTGGAGCATGCGGGTGACGCCCCATCAGGCAAGGCGGCAAAGCGCTCCAAGGGCCGCGGCGAGCACGTCGATGCGCAGCAGCAGGAAGGTTGCACAGCAGATGCGGGTAGCGGGCCCCGAGAACAGGGCGGCAGCGATCGGGTGCTGCAGCCAGTGACGCCTAATGCGGCGCTCAGCAAGTCTGGTTCCGACGGACTGGGACCGCAAAAGACCGCGGCAGCAGAGGGGAAAGGAGCGGCGACGAAAGAGACTCCTGCGCAGGCGGATGGCGACAAGTCTGGGACGGCGGGTAAGGCAGAGGGAAAGCAGAGGTTGTCGACGCCTACGTCTTTGTCGGCGACGAAGCCCATCTATCGGGTGGGACTGAGCAAGAGGTCGAGGATTGCGCCGTTGCTCAAGTCGCTCAAAAAGTGAAGGGGCATCGATTGAGCCTTACAGCGGTTTTCAAGGGATGGACGGCGCCATGGTCTGTGATACTTTTACCTCATTTTCTCTCAAGATACCCAATGACATGGGCAATAGGCGTTAGAGGGCAAGCGATATAAGGAATATTCGGGTGGTATCCGGATGACACGCAGTACCTTATGCTTCATGTTTCGGGGGTATTCGTCGAGGTCAATTAGGCCGATTGGCTATTTTATCGGGTGATGCGGCACGCCTCCATAGACCACATTCGCAGTCGAGTACCATCGAGTGAGACAGGATGTCTTGCGGTATCACATTACGAAACAATGATAATGCGCTTGGGCGGTTCCAAAGGCCTCTCCAGATGTTTTTGAGATTTCTTTTTCGCAAATTCAAGTTGGCAACACATGTGGCTTGGAATCCAGCCGAGTCATACTGAAGGAATGGGAAGCAAATGGCACCATCAGCCGCCGTGCAGCAGCGCGATGGTTCTATTGACTTTTGACATGCCACGAGCCCCATTGGGAAAGAGGGGTGATGGAGGGGTAGTCACTAGGGATTCTGGTGGACAGTCGGCGGGTATACGCTTTTGCATGTCTGAGGCGGCACGGCTGAATGGATTCTGCAGCGCCGACGCGCCACTGCTCGAAAGCGAATGCTATCATGCCTCTTTCAAGGATGAGACGAGCTGAGAGCAGATGATGGTGATGAGCAGGGTGGATGTTGGATGTTGGACGTTCAGGAGCACGCACGGTCAGCGGTCGGTCCCCTGTCGACGAACAGATGAAGGCGCCATCTGGAAGGAAACGCCAGGGCAGTCATTGGCCAATGAGACTGCGCGATTTGAGCATTCCACAACCCACCAATCCCGGCCCCTTGGCGTCCCGTCATCGTTGAATTATGTCAGTTTGCTAAGTACCTACCTTAAGTATGTACTACGTACCATAGTACACCGTCCAAGGTGTAAGGTGGACATGGGCAACCCCGCGCCTCTTTGGCACTCTTCATTTTTGGTGCGGGGCAAATTTTTCACATTGAACTCAGTCACTGAGAGAGAGAGAGAGAGAGAGAGGAGGGGCAGGGGCGGAAGCTGTCACACAATCCCAGTGAACTCGGAGGAGGAAAGGGACCGCCCACAACACCGGGCCACCTTTGAGGGGTGACCGACTCGTCGAGACCGACTTTCGGCCGCTTGTCGTCCAGGTCGTTGCTACCGCAGTGCCGCTGGTGTGTGTGACTCGCACTCTCTCTCTTTTTTTTTTTTCCCTCTTGCCCTTTTCGTTCGAATGCTTCCAAGATCTCAACGCCATCCTCTTTTCTCTCTCTTCCTCTAAACCGAAAAGATCGTGCATTTTCGACAGACAAGAGACGAGCTTCTCTTGCCGTCTTCTTCCCTCTCTTCCCCTCTTTTCTGTGCTGCCATTGGGCTTCTCCCCCGCCCCCCATCTTTCATTCTGCACATTCCACCTCAACTCACCCTCCTTCACCGCATACCGCACATCGCAGACGCACACGCAGACGCAGCTATCACCATGGCCACCAACGGTACCAAAGGCGAGGCCGCCGCCAACACCACCCACACTACCTCCCAGCGGTATCTCAGCACCCGCGGAGAGGACAGCGGCGTATGATATTGCCCCTTTCTCCCCTCCATCGCCTGCGCATACCTCTCCTTCCTCCAAAAGCCAGCTTCATCTCGGCGCGCGCGCGCACCGTTAGATATGATGCTCGAGGCCACGCAGCTGCTGACCGCATACAATTCCAGTTCTCCTTCGAGGAGGTCGTTCTCAAGGGCCTCGCCAGCGATGGCGGCCTGTTCATCCCTGAGCACATCCCCCAGGTCAATGACTGGCAATCCTGGAAGGACCTGGCCTTCCCCGACCTCGCCCACAAGATCCTGTCTCTGTACATCTCTCCCTCCGAGATCCCCTCCGCCGACCTCAAGGGCATCATCGACCGAAGCTATTCCACCTTTAGAGCCCCCGAGACCACCCCCCTCCGCCACCTCAACGACAACCTCTACCTCCTCGAGCTGTTCCACGGCCCCACCTTTGCCTTCAAGGACGTTGCTCTGCAGTTCCTCGGCAACCTGTTTGAGTACTTCTTGGTGCGCAAGAACGAGGGCAAGACTGGAAAGGGTATGCTATGCGCCTCTTCGTCTCCGGAACCTTGCGGGCCGCCACGGCCTCAAAAGATACCATGCAATGGCAATTGGCACATGTGGGGACTAGCTAACACGTTGCGCAGACAGACATCATCTGACTGTTGTCGGTGCCACAAGCGGTGACACCGGTTCTGCCGCCATCTACGGTCTGCGAGGCAAGAAGGATGTCTCCGTCTTCATCCTCCACCCCAAGGGTCGCGTGAGCCCCATCCAGGAGGCCCAGATGACTACCGTCCTGGACGAGAACGTCCACAACCTGGCTGTCACTGGCACCTTCGACGATTGCCAAGTAAGTCTTTTCTCGCGCGCCTACATAACCCCTTGCTGAACGGCACTCCCTAACCCCGAGTCACCTAGGACATTGTCAAGGCTCTCTTCGCCGACCCCGACATCAACTCGACCCACAACCTCGGTGCCGTCAACTCCATCAACTGGGCGCGTATCCTGGCCCAGATCGTCTACTACTTCCACTCCTACTTCTCCCTCGTCAAGTCTTCCGAGACCTTCAACCTCGGCGACAAGGTCCGCTTCGTCGTGCCCACGGGTAACTTTGGCGACATCCTCGCCGGCTACTTTGCCTACCGCATGGGTCTGCCCGTCGACAAGCTCGTCATCGCGACCAACGAGAACGACATTTTGCACAGATTCTGGACCACCGGAAAGTACGAGAAGCAGCCCGCCCCGCCTGCGGAAGCCGCCGGTGGCCTGGCCCAAGACGGCGTCAAGGCGCACGAGGACGGCGTCAAGGAGACGCTCAGCCCCGCCATGGACATTCTCGTCTCAAGTAACTTTGAGCGCCTGCTGTGGTTCCTGGCCTACGAGTTCGC
The DNA here is from genome assembly GCF_030867565.1 of Colletotrichum costaricense. Taxonomy (NCBI): domain Eukaryota; kingdom Fungi; phylum Ascomycota; class Sordariomycetes; order Glomerellales; family Glomerellaceae; genus Colletotrichum; species Colletotrichum costaricense. Next base: position 1,109,244 of record NW_026848232.1, on the reverse strand, counting down.
CTCTAGCGCGGGAATGGACGACGAGTGGAACAAGAGGCAGGCCGGCCAGGAGGTGTCCTCGTGGCTCAAGGACCTCAAGACAAAGGGCGGCTTCGGCCCCGTCTACCAGGACGTGCTCAACTCGGCCCGCCGCGACTTTGAGAGCGAGCGCGTCAGCGACCCCCAGACCGTCGAGACCATCAAGAGCTACTATAACAAGATTGGCTACGTCCTCGACCCCCACTCCGCCATTGGCGTGTCCGCCTCGGAGCGTTCCGTCAGCCGCGCCGGCGCAGAGGTGCCGCACATTTCGCTCTCCACGGCCCACCCGGCCAAGTTTGCCGGCGCCGTCGACCTGGCTCTCAAGGACGAGGAGGGCTTCGACTTCAAGGCCAAGGTGCTGCCGTCAGAATTCGTCGGCTTGGAGGACAAGGAGAAGAGGGTGACGGAGATTGTCAACGATTGGCAAAAGGTGCGGGAGGTTGTCAGGGCGCAGGTCGACGAGGAGCTCAAGGCTGCCGAGAGCTGAAGCTGAAGCTGAAGGGAAGGTTTTGGAATACCATGAGAGTGTGGGAGCATATAAAAAACAACATTAGAAGCATGCAAAGGTTGTTGGCCTGGCTTCCATGCGGGACCTTTCGTCTTTCCACAAGACGAGAAGTCTTGTTGAGAAGGGAATCCAGAGCACCAAACAAGAGAGGGCGCTTTTTTCTTTCCGGAATGGTTTACCTGTGGTTTGCGATTAGAGGCCTCCTCGGTACGGCCTTGGTGTCTTGATTTCCTTCGTCATGCCCATAGAGGAAGAGGAGGCTTTAGGGACTGGCATGCGTGCGATGATGTCGTCGGATGGCAAAAGGGTTCGGCGGAAGAGTGATAGAGGGAGAGAGGGCGCACTTACTAGGCATTGCATGGGTGTTTGTCTTGGCTTGAAAGTCATTGCTATTCCACCCCCTGAATGTGTTGAACAATACAAAAGCAAACCAAGGTACTGCTGCTCCTATACCACTCTTTTGTAGAGTGGCGAGCGTCCATTGAATGACACGATACTTGATCTTTACTCAGTGATGGATGACCTCTTTGCCGGATAACATACCCCGCGCTGGGGATATGAGATGGAAGCTGGGGCAAGGTACATTCAGGCACTAAGTTTGGATGGCCATAATTGCAGTAGTTGTCGTCCAAACCATCAAAGCAACGGCACATGTCAACCCGTTTTCCCGTGAGGGCCACACCCCGCTGATCGACCGCTGCTTCCCGCCTCCCGCCCTCCGCGTCATTCTCAGCGCTTTGTTTGTGTGATGTGTAATGCGTTTGGGAGTGCTTAAATTTTCAGGTTGTAGCCAACCGGATTTGCGGAACGGGCGTGGCGTTTCGTTGAGGCGCCGGAGGCCTTCCAGCGATGTCTCGTCGGAGCGGGGGGAGAGGTAGGTCACCGGGATCAGCTGGTTGATTTGAGTGCCATGCTTGGAAGAGGAGTGGTGGACGACGTTTATTTCGTTTCTTTTTAGTTGCGTTTGTGAGTTTGAGATGAAGCGGTGAAAGAGATGGCGATGATGATGGTGACGACGGGATAGTGGCGGCGCGATGGTGATGAAGTTTGCTTTACGTGCTTGAGGTATTTGTTGCATTTCATGTGATGAGAAGAGGAAGACGGAAAAGTCTATAAGAAGCTGCGTCTGTCGTCTCGGTAGTTGGGTCCTTCTTTTCGATAGATCATCCAGACATCACACACTTCGTCTTCACGCTCTCCTCAACCATTCCATCAACTCGATCAACCTTTCAACATTCAAACAACCCAAAGATCCGTCATCATGCCTAACCAGATGACCAAAGACGATGCCTCCCGCATCCAGTCCGGCCAGGTCCGTCACTTCCCCCCTCCTCCCGTGGTCTCTACCTCACTGCCTGAGATAATCAGGGTCTTGATGCCAGCTGGACGAGACTCGGTGAAGACTATGGTCTGCTGATACTAACATTCAACGATTTTCAATCTAGGACAAGGGCGGCAAAGACATGTCCTCGGGCGGTTTCGCTGCCAGAGCCCAGGGCGCGGGCGACAGAAACGCCAATGCCGGGGTCGGTGGACAGGGACAGGGCGGTGCTGGCGCCGGTGCTGGTCAGGGAGGACAGCAGGCTGGCAAGAAGTAGGACAGCTTCTTGGATGGCCTTGGCCGAAGAAGGGGGTTCTAAAGATTCCTGTGGGTTTCCCCGCGGATGAAACCTGATTACTGTTCTTTTCTCGACGCTCGCTTGAACGGTGAAACTTACATGTATGGATTATTCATCTACCTAGCTCTTGAATAAGATTAAGTTGGGGAATTTGGCGGTTGCGGATGCTGTAACGTGGTGTGATGTGAAATGTTGGAGAAAGGTTTTCATGCGTCGGCCTTGTGATGGAAGATTGTTTTTTTATCAAGTGAAGTGAATATTTGCATATCGTGGCTTCATGCATTCCCAAAAAGACAGAAAGTTTAGGGGTTGACGGGATGAGAGCTTCTGGTTGTGGAAAGTGATGGCATATTTGGTATACAGAGGTAGTGTCTGCGTCGTGTAGTCGGGATACGGCGAGTCTCTGGGATCTGCTCACAGGCGCTCTCTCCATTCTCATTCCATCGACACAGTGAAATAGCCAACTTACGGTGCTTAGAAAGTTGGTTATCGCTTTTCCCGTGGCCGAGAAGTATTGACGTCCTCTTTGTTTCGCGTATTACGAGGAAGGAAGAGGCCACCAGCGGCCTAACCGGAATAAATCACTTCTCTGCTCAAGGCATCTCCACGCAAAGTAAGACACATATCCTTTCTTAGTTCGCTAGAATGTCATGTCTAGAGTGGTCGAGAAAGGTAAGAAAGGGTTTGACAGCATCGTCAAGTCTGATTTCCTTGCCGGAAATGCCTGGGAAGCGAGCAATGGCCACATGTTCGCTCCGCCTCATGGAGCCAGCTTGGGTGTCATCACATTTGGGAGGCTCGGAAAGATGATACCAGACGTTCATGGCCCCCGAATATCAGACCTTGTCATGGTGTATTCGCCACCGCCAACAAGGCTACAGAATAGCGAATTCTCAGCACCAGGCAACAAGACTCACTACAGAGGGCATCAGCGCGAAGAAGTAGGATATTCCGAAAGCGTGACGACAGAATAGGATACGGTTGTCTGGTTGCCTCGCTTGATGAAGTGTAGCAGATGACCTAACGACTTCATCCAAGGTTTATAGGAATAGCACCCTTGCCAGTCCTCTGAGACATGACATGACTGGAAAACGGGCAAGTCATCCAAGTAGCCAGCCAACCAAGGTTAAAGTGTACAATCCTAGTATGAGTGTGCCTGACCGAACTTGCGAGTTTCAATATGGCAGCCTCGTGGAGGCGGTGTACTCGGCCGTGTAAGACAAAAGGGCCATTGCCAAAGAATGTTGTTCGTGGTGGTGGTCATGAAGAATAGATACGTACCGGGATGTGGAGAGGCAGCCCAAGCGCAGCCGCGGTGAACAGCAAGGGTTGTACGGTGTTGTGACTGGATTATGGTGGTACAAAGGCGCTTTTAGGCACTGTATTCTCCGATGGCGGCGCTTGCTTACCGCAATGCGCCTGCTCCACGTGCCAAACCGTACCTACGCAGTACGTACCTAAGGTAAGGTACCCTTGAGATCTCCAATTCCCACCCCAACTGTCCACTGTCACACCTCCAACTTCGACATCTTCACGGACCAACATCTAGACCACAAAGAATCAACCGCGCCCTTGTACTCTCCTCATTCTATGCCCTTTTTTCCGTTTCATGCAACCTACAAGCAGCCTAGACCAAACCTGACCTCTGAATAAACAGCTAATCCCGCGAAGCCCGCAAGCAAACCTCCCGGGATGAACCGCCGCCAGGTTCATAGCTCAGTCCCCCCCGGAGCTGGCCCCGAATGACCCCTCCACCCCCCTTCTGGCTCGTGAGACATGCCACTCATGCGCTCACCACAAACGACCACCCAAGTCTCACCGCGCACAACTTGTGAGGCCGTCTACATGACCTCGCCTTCGGACTCACAACTAGGTCAGCCAAACGGGCACCCGACAACCTAAATCCTCCTCAATGTCGAGGGCGCCTCAACTTTGTACACCACACCCGACCTCTTTCCCCCGGCTCCACCCACCATCTGCCTTGCAGGGTACCTTGCCTTAGTATGAGCAGCCAAGAGGAAGAAAGGAAAAATAGGTGTCCATCTATAGCTAAGGCACGAATATAGTCTATCTGTATTGTTTACTACCCTTCAGGGTCCAGTTCGTACCAGTTCCCTCATCCGTCCGCAACCTCCAACGGCAGCGCGTCAGCCACCGAGTCGGCGCCCATCCCTTCTCCCGCCCACGCGCTTGAGCCTCGTGCCCTGTTGCCTCATCCTCCGATGACTCGCAGCCGTTCCTGCGCCTACTTTTCCCTCGTGAAATGTACGAAAGACGGCGAGATTCCAGTCTAGTGACGAACGTACCCAGAGCTCTGGGATCCCAAGTTCCTCCTTAGGCCAGGGCACACTTACACAGTAAACACCCCCTCAGGATTAGGGAGGCATCCTATCAAACAAGGTAGAACAGATTAGGAAACCTAGAGAAAATCCAAGACGAAGCCCTACCCGCTCCCGCTCCGCCATGCAGCCCCCGTCTTATGGGCCCTTGTTGGTATTGCGAGACGGGGTAGTCTTCTGCGCTGATCACCTGCATATCAGCCCCGGGGCTCTCGTGGTCTGCTGTCTTTATCCCTCAGATCTCCATATCAAGGCCTCGATCCGCCCCTTGTTGAACTCCTGTCGGTTCCCGGCCCTCTCTCGTCTTCGTCCAATATCCTGAACCGAAAACTCTGAATACTGTTCTTGCGAAACCTCTCAGTTCAACTTCAAACTTAGACAGCCTCACAGCAAACCTTTTTCGACTTATACGGACGACGACCACTACTACCTCCAGTCTCTCTCCTCTCGCCAAGCATCTCGAGAAACAAATCACATACCACCTAGTCCACGACCACAACCCCCTCCAGACCGCATGGCCACCCGCCGGTGGTACCTCGAAACCTCCCCAGACGGCAAATACCAATTCGTCTCCCTCAAACGCTCCCGCTCCCACCATCATCACCGCCATCATCACCACCATGAAGACCCAGCTCCGGCTCCGGCCCCCTGTCCGACTCCGACCCCAGCACCTCCGCCTCCACCACCAGTCCACCACTGCTGCCGCGACGACTGCGCACACATCGCCGCGCCCGAATACAACGACCTCCTAGACCGCGAGCGCAAGCTCCGCGAAGCAAACGACGCCCTCGCCCGCGAAAACTACACCCTAAAATGCGACCTCCGAGCCTCGGACATTGAGGGCCGCCGCCTCTCGGCCCTGCTGATTTCCGCGCAGGCGGAGAACCAGCTCCTACGCGAGGACAACGCCAGTTTGCGGCGGACCATCGACAGCTCGGGCGGGAACGCGGGGAGATATCTGCAGGAGGTGGAGAGGCTGAGGCATAAGCTGCAAAAGGTCGAGAGAGAACTGGCGGCGCGGTTGAGGCATGGGCATCACCATCACTTTGGACATGGGTTGGGCCACGGGGTGGCGGAGAGGATTGAGGAGTTGAGGAGGATTGTGCGTGCGTGGGAGGGGAAATATGATGGCGTGGAGGAGCAGAATCGGCGGCTGAGGAGGGAGTTGCACGAGCAGCGGTGTGTTGTTGCGGGACGGGATGAGAGGATTAGGGAGTATGAGAGGATTTTGAGGAGGCATGGGTTTATACGGTATGAATGAGAGGGGCTATGGATGGATATGACGGATATACGTTTTTCTCTTTGTTTTCCTCTCTTATATCTCTCTACGAGATGCGGACTTTCGGCGCGGTGGAGGATAAGTGTCTTCGACAGCTGCTTGAGAGAGTCTCTTTTTTGGCAGGAGGGAACCCGTTTGGCTGGATGATATTGCATGGGCAAGCCTCAACGTGAGTTTCTCTCCCCCTTTCTTTTCCAGATATCATGCCTTGGATATGAGAACTGACATTAGCATCGGCATAGGCTCTCGTCAGAAATTGCAGGGCATCATTTTCATTGGCTTCGATTTGAGATAGACTTTTGCTGACGATGCTTCATTGGATACTCCGTCATGCAAGGCACTGCGTGACGATCATTGGGCACGACATTTCTTTTTGGAGCATCGCAGCCCCGACCTTCGTTTACGACATATTTCATTCGTCAACAATGAACTTCTCTGGCAATCTTATATGACTTTGGGCTTTGGAATGTTTTATCAAGGTTATTGTTTGAGGGCGAAGTGATGGACTGATATAGAGATTGTCGTCTCATACTACGTTGCCCTTCATGTCGGTAGTCATTACTCGTACTAGCTGTATCACTCAATTGCCCTCCAGGCCTTCGATCATGTGTTCAACTGGAAATACCGATAAACTGCTTTTCAAAGGCCCTCCTATCGCTTGCACTTGAATGCGCCAAATTGGCGTGGAGAAAGTAGGTAATAGAGCACTCTTCGGTGAAGACATTGACGTAACCCAACATGCGCATGCATTCAAATATACCGCTCTTACCTAGTTTTGAACTGGTGATTTCTTGGTTGAGAATCTTTGAGATTCTAATTGGAGTTGGTCTTTCTCTGTATCGGCGCATGGGATCAAGGAGTTCGCCTTAATCCAACTGGTATCAGTTTCAACATTATGTTCACATTCAAGCTTTAATAGAAACCACCAAAATTTCGGAAAAAATGAAGCAAATCCCAAGAGTCTCTCACACACAAACAATCTCATTGTACGGTGGTGGCTGTCAGCGGAGGGGTGAGACGAAGCGTCGGCACCGGGTCACCAAGTCAGCTGCCTCCGAACTCAGACATTGGTCGGGCCAGGCCTCATGACGCCATCCCGTCCTTTCGTCCTTTCTCCAAAACTCTGCACCTCCAAATTTGGTACTCGCACTTTCCACCGCAGTTCGGTGTACATGGATAGGTAAAGCGAACCGAGCAGCCCGGGATTCCATTTTGGGGATACGAATAGTTCTGTCAAAAATGCAAGGGTTCTTCATTCGTGTACTCCGTCGCTGTGCCGATTCCGTTTTACCCCCATGGCCACGTCAAATCAGACGTAATGGTGTGCAGCATAAGGCTGCAGCCATCGTCTTGGCACCGAGTGGGAGAGACTGGCGTTACACAAGCTGTGGACAGCGCGCGAACGCGCGATTGCGCAAGAAAAGTGTCGCGCGCAAGCAGGTAGGTATGCGCGTCTGTAACGGGCCACGGCCGCAGGATCGGAACCCATGTCGTTGGCCTCACCTGAGCCACCTTTTTCTTTCTTTCAATCAACAGACTGTTTCTCCGGCTCGGTAATTCCGTTTACAAGGGAAGGAAGAGTAGCAAGATAACGGAAGATAACTAACACCTTATCTTGATGGAGTGTGTTCGGGGTTGCGTATCCCAGTTGCTCAACTTACGTGCCCAAGGTCGGGGCGGTCGTGAATGCCTTGTGCCCTCTCACCTTGTCGCTAGAGTGCTAACACCGAGGTGAGCGGGATCCTTGGGGCTTCAGCCGCAGCTGCGGCCGTGAATCGGAGCCGTGGAGTCCAACAAATGACCTGCTCATGCTCGTCTCTCGCTTCAGCAAGCGCGCAAAGGGCCAGAAGAGGGAGGTTATCCGCGAGGCACAGAAACGACAGGGATGGGAGAGGTCGAGTGAGATAAGCACACAAAACATGCTTCTGCGGCTGAGGAAATCAAACTCTTCCACACGTTCCTCTAGGTTTGTATTGTCTTTGTTCCTGGGAGGTATCGACAAGCAGACGTTCAGCTGGGCTCCCTCCCGCTTACCTCCCATGTCAACGACGGACAACCGAGGGGGATGCTATTGCTAGACACGATCTCTCATTCGATGACATTCGACACAGGCAGTATCGCCAGCCGCTGAGAACCGAGGTGGCATATACCTTGAAGCTGACGGACGATAATTTCTACGTCCGAAGACGGATGAAGCTGGAAGCGTGACCAAGGCAAAACAGGCAGCCGTCTTCACCACCGTTCAGTCGCTGGCAGATGGGGAACGTTTTGGGTGGACACCTCGAGTACGTACCGTCAAGGGTTCCCCAGGCCACCGTGCCCCACTCTTCTTCCGTCGACAAATCAACTTACACCTTTCCTTTCTTCCGTCTTCCCTGCCACTTCCATGGAGTTCCAAAGCGGATTGGAAATTCCAACATCTACAAAGTGCTGGGAGAACGTCGTCGGCACTTGGCGATTCTCAATGTTCCCCATGATGGTTCCCTTCCTGTGTCCACCAATGATTTCTAATCTCTTTTTGGATGAGAATAGACACTGGACGCTTCCGTACGAGTTTCGATAAGGTAGGTACCTTGGCATACAGACATGAAGGAGGATGACACTGTTCCTGTATGAGTAAACTCTCATATTGTTTTTATCTGGCTTTTCGTGAGCTATCAGGTCTACTTCATTGGCCTAAATAAATGTTCACTGTCTTCCGGGGTGAGAAAATCACACCAGACTGGGTATGCCTTCAACATCGAAGAACACGATGACGCGGATGTCGCTCATCATTTCCATGTCAACATCTCGATGCTGATAATCACTCCAAGTGGGAAAGTGCACCTTGGTGAGAGCGGCAAGAATGCCGCAGAGTTCCCAGTCTGCCGAGGCAAAGCCATAAAAGTACCAAGCATACATCCTTTCAGGCGAGATTCGTAAACCCAAATACGATCGATCCATATTTCAACCAAGCTGTCAAATCGTACTTCTCAGAGATGATTTGAAACTTGCTTGCTGCAGAACAAACCAACGCGTCGTACCTATGCATGCCCGATATCTCCCCGAAAGCCGAGTCACACGCGGTGTGGGGGGAAGTGGATTCGACCGGGTCCAACCCGAGTAGTGAGAATGTCTTGTTGGCACTTGGAGAGACTCAAAAGAGGACCAACATGCCTTGGCAGAACACGCAATGCTTTCTCTTCTCTTTTGTTCAAAGAGCACGGATGCGCCCTGGATATCCCGCGCCTGAGCGTGAGCGAGGTACGAGGCACAAGCAGGTGACTATCCAGCATGAACGGAAGGAAGGAATCCTACGCTAGAGATACGTAGTCGGCGAACTCAGGGACACCCTTCAGTCAAGGCTGGCGGCCCGTTGTCTGGGCCCGCTGCCATGGGGAGGTGCGGAAGCTCAATTGGACGGGAAGGCTTTTCCTGTGACCTTTGCGCGCGCGCTTACAAAGCTCTCGTTCCAGTGATGTAGTTGGCGTTCAGTATTCCTGTACGGGTTGTACGGGCTTCATCCCGATCTAGCCCTGCCTCGGAAAGACAAAATAAAGGCCAAGAGTTGCCTTGCCGCCAAGGGAACGATATCGCCATCTAGGAACATCTCGAGATCGTGGATAAGGGGTAACTGCCTATCCCGTCGAAGCTAGTAGATTCAGTTCATGGGAAAGTGTAAAAAGTACGCCACATGCCCTTTGGAATATGCATTCTTCATCCTTCGAGTCTTTGACTCAAACCTGATGTACGCTTTTGAGGGGTGTGGGGGGGTTGTATCGTGATCTGGCCTACCTCCCTTGGGCTTAGCAATATCGTGTCTCGCAGCCCTATAACTGGAGACCGAGACTAAGGTTGGTGATTTCTGCCTACGGATACGGACAGGCCTAGGCATGATATGCGTCCGGCTTCTTCCACCTTCTGCCAAGACAGGATGGCGGCCGGGTTCTAGGCGGCTGGCGCCTGGAGTCTAAGGTAAGGTAGTATAGTATACGTACCAGTGGGAGTCCTGATCGCGGAGTACCTTACCTTAAGTCACGTACCTATCATAGACAGAGAGGTGGCCAAGGTACATTGCCCTGAGGGACTGAGGTTGTCAGCAATTACATTACCACTCTTTTTGGAGGGCAGCAAGAACAGTTAAGCTTCATTGGTCGTCGTCCGATGCTGGGCTGTCAAGATTGTATTTGGCAGGGGACTGCCTGCCCTGCTTGCCCTGTGGGCTACCTTCCGTTGGTTAGCCCGTGGGGCGGTGTTCCGTTAGTCTGTGCTTTACGCAGTACCTAGTTACTTGGACTTCCACAAACCGCAGCAGCTTTCCCCACTGGACCTCACTTCATCATCTCGTCACTTAGCCAACACCACCTGCACCACAACCTACAGCCTACAGCCTGATCACCACCGTATGGCAAGGAGGTACGGCTCGCGACGTTCCTGTCCATCAGCGAACGGGTCATCGTATCGGATTTGATCGATTCATGGTCAGGTCGTCTATTGGTGCCCTCTCATGATCAAGATCGATCATCGGAAGAAAAATGTGCGAAAAAGCAGCACGCAATTGCTGGCCATTTCCTACTTCGAGTCCATGAAAGGAATTCGTTGGCCTCAGTCACCAAACAATCATCAACAAGGTTACGAATGAGTCGCGTCCTGATGCGGGGTGACTCACGACGCGAGTTTCGACTTCTGCGTTCGAGTCCCTCCTTCCCCCATGACCTTCCCTCCGTCTGCGAGGTGGGGTGGGGTCTTTCGCGATGGCCTCACAGTAGCCTACACACGACGATCACTTTTCTCCCACGATCATGGCGAAGCTATTGGCCGCGAGGGTAGGAATGAAAACGAGATACGCACATCATTATCCTGGGGATCGGACGAGGGAGCGAAGAAACAGGTTCGGGGGCGCAGACATACATGGACGCAGAACGCAAACGCAGATGCAGACGCAGAAAGGGCCCGCAGGAAAGGACCGCACAGCGCCAAGAGGAAACCCGTCGACCGTTGACCCGTTGACGTCCCTGTGTTTTGTTGTGCGCAACGGCGATGTTCTCTGGCGGCGGAGGGGCTCCGTCTGCGGCAGGCCCCTCACTTGAGGCCTCAGTCGTGAGGACTCTGGACTGCGTGCTGCGCGCTGCGAGCTGCGAGCTGCGTCCTGACCTCACCTCACCTTACGGTGCTGCGACCGGATTCGACTAGCGACGCACGCAAACGAGAGCTTCGCCCTCTGCCCTTGTACCCACTGGACTCTGGTGCTGCAAAAGCAAAGATGCGGGAGGCCAAACGCTGTATGGACAGCGCAGCGGCAACGCAGCCTGCCTCGGGAAAGGGAGAGAGAGAGAGACTGAGTGAGACGTGGGTTTGGGCGAACCAGTCTCCCGGGTACGCAGGCGTGGCAGGCCGCATTTGCGAACCATTCCGGAGACACATTGGCACACACAAAAGCGACAGACACACGGGAAAATAAGGCGTCCCACAAGAAAATCCAGCAAAACGAGGCAACGGGGGAAAAGTGCATTTCTGCCTTGTTGGCTTGCTGGCCCTGCTGGCACCTGCACCGCCCATCTGCCAAAAGTACGCCAATGAGAGCAACGGCTGCCACCGAGAAATTTGGTCAACTGAACTCGAGCAATGCCCCCCCCCCCCCTTTTTTTTTTCTTCGGTCTGTCAGACTCTGTCTGGGCTGGGGACTGAGGTGGCCTGTGGTTGGCTCAAGGGGACCATCTTGGGAACAGTCAGCAGAAATGGGAGTTGATTCCTGGTCAACCTCTTTTTCCACTTTGCTTTCTGGCTTCACCTAGGCTAGGTACCGGACGGACTCACTCACACCTCTCTCTGACTGTCACCACTGGATTGTCACTGTCACTGTCACCGTCGAGTCTCTTCCCGAGTCCCGCTCCCCTTTTTCTCCCGTCCCCGTTCCCATCCACACGCTCTTCTTGACCCTATACCCCTGTCAGTGTCCCCCCTTGTATCCCCCTGTACGGCACCACAGCCCAGTCCCAGTCCCTCCCGTCATGACATCCCTGCTCGAAGGGTGAACCCGCGATTCCGCCGTCCGTCCTGCCTAGCGAACTACTGCGGGTACGGAGTAGGAGAAGGATGGAAGGCTTGAGGTGTGCGAGTGAGCCTGTGAGGTGAGGGGATTTGGGGACCCGCGATGACTCTTCCTACTCACCTCACCTCACCTCGGACACACGCACTCACTCACACACTGCGCAAGCGCAGCAGTCGCAAAAGTCTGCAGCCAAGAGGCAACCAAACTGGGCTAAGCAGCTCCAGCCCTACATGGCCACTACCGAAGGAATACTTTTGGAATGTTGCTAATCTCCTTGTGCCTCGGAGCGTCCAAGAGTTCCCTCCTCCGTACCCTACGCAGTACATGCCATGCCTACCCTACCTCACTACCAATGTACCCGTTCCCGTACCCTATGCCTATGGCATGGACATGTCAATGTACGGCATGTATTGAGTAGGTAAGGTAGGTATCTCAGTGTGGCTACGTACCCGGTTGCGGTTGCGGTTGTGGTTGTGGTTGCAGGGGTCAGGTATTCGTTCGTTCTCCCTTTGCATCGCAACTTTGCTGTCTGCCTCTCTTAGCTCCGGAGGCAGCAATGCAATCCACTGCCAGTCACCCACACCAAATCCCATCTGTCATTCTCCCTCCGCCTCCGGCTGCGACTTTTCCTCTCCGTCAAGGCTGCAATACCTGCTTTTGCAAATCTGGATAAATAAAATGTCAAAAGACGCCGCTTCTGCCTTTTTCTCCCCCCTCCCTATTCATCCCTCAGTTATTACCTGACCTGCTCATTTCAGGGTGCGGCTATTATTTTCTCTATCCCAGACCAAAATAACACCCGGTCCCATCTTGGGCAGCATTCAACCCCTTATATACCCGACTTGACTCATCTCGACAAGGCACACACATACGACAAGTATTAACCCGCGCCTACCACCACACCACCCACATCGAATTTCAAAAAATTTCAATTCTACTCTTTCCAAATACATACATCGCAATCGCATCGCTCACAACGAATATATCGCTCTCACTTTCGTCGCGCCTGTCTACGGCGAAAAGGCTCCTTGCCTTGGACATTGGTTCACACCGTCAACTCACAAACCCCACCGTTGATCGACAATCCCCCGGCCGCCCAGCGCCGCCCAATAACCACCAACCATGTCTACCGCCAACAAAAAAGAGGCTCGCGTCACCTTTCAGACCACAAAGGGCCACCGTCACCAATCGAGCGACTCTAGCATCTCCGTGATCAGCTCAAGCCCTTCCGCCCAGGACTACTTCGACCTTGAACTGAAGTACAATCAGCTGCTGGACGATATGAACCGGCTCAAGAGCGAAACTAAAGCTCGCTACGCTGCCCTGGAGAACAACATTGAGGTTCTCAAGATCGACAAGAAAGCCTGGGAGCGCGAAAAGGAAAACTTGCGCACCGAAAACCAGGTCCTACGGGAGGATCTCCGCAAGGCACAACGCCACAGCCCCTCTCGAGAGTCGACAAAGATGTCGGGCGCACTTCCCAGCCAACCGCCCTCTCCAAGAGAACACAAGGAGAGAGAGCACAGGGAGCCCAGAGAACACAGGGAGCCCCGAGAATACAAGGAGTCCAGAGAACACAAGGAACCCAAGGAGTCAAAGGCTTTGCGTCGCAGCGACTCCAAGCACCGCTCCCGCGGGGAGAGCAAGGTTCGTAAGCCCACCGAGGACAAGGAGCTTGCGAAGCGCTGCAAGGAAGACAAGGAGCGCCTCGGCCGCCGCTTCGAGCACAAGGACGACAAGAGCACCTCCAGCGGAAGCTCGAGGGGCAGCAAGCAGGGCAGCTACATTGAGCCCATGGGCCCCAGCGCTCCTCGGCCCGCTTCCATCGTGGAGCCGCCCCGTCCTCGTACCAAGCGCTCCGAGTCTACGTCGTACGCCATAAGACCTACCGTCCTCACGACCACAACTGTCACCGATTCACCTTACGACCAGCGTACTCCAGGCTACCCGGACCACGAGAGTCCCTTCTATGAAGGTAGTGCATATGGCCATGGCCATTCACCATACGTTGAGGATGGAAGCTATTACGCACACCCTCTACCAGAGACCACCCGCGGGAGGTCGCGTCGGTAAAGCATCCGACACAAGCAAGCAAGAAGCAACAAAAAAAAAATTAGCCAAGCCCTGTGTGACACACCACCAGCGGGCAAGGGTGGTTTTTTTTTTCTTCGCTGCGGGAAAATACGTTTACGATACTCTGCATTCAGCCACAGGAAGTTCTTCATCCCTGGCAAAACGCAGCCTCCAACCGATAAAGCGGTGCGGGGGGGAGAGAGAGAGGAGGCTTGAAAAGCGCTCTTTTCTGCACCTTTTCCCCAAGACGGGACGGGCGCTTTGAGGCGACAGATGGGACCCCCGCACCCGCCGCACCGAGTCCGGGCGCAACGACATACTTGAGAGTCGAGACGCCAGCCGAATTGACGCAATAAGTTCGGTTGACTCATCCTCGATGACATTCTTCGGCGAACTTGGCCGTTTCCCGAGGCCAAGTGTTTATTTCAAGAGACGGAAATCCGCCTCCTCAAAAAGTTTTTGGTTTTTTTTGGTTTTCTTTTTTCTTTTTTTTCCCCATATTGCTCAGTCATGTATCAAATCCTGTACTAGCTCTCTCATGTCAACAACTCGATACCCAATACCCAATACCCTTTCATGTTTTCCACGATATATCATTATCTATATACCTGAGTTTCACCCGAGGTCATCACATCGTTTTATCAATTGACGTCAATTGACGATATCCCAATATAAAATCAAATCTTTTAAAAACAAACAAACAATCGTCCCACCCCAGATGAACTATTAGTATCCATTAAAACATACATACAATCCCCACCGCCACAATGAAGCTATACCCCTCCATCAACCCCGACCTCGCCGACTGGGCCGCCCGCCAACCCGTCTTCTTCACGGCCTCGGCCCCAACCCACCACCCCCACATCAACGTCTCCCCCAAGGGCCTCTCCGCCCACTTCGCCGTCCTCTCGCCCAACTTGGTCGCCTACATTGACCGCACCGGCTCCGGGTGCGAGACGATCGCCCACAGCTACGAGAATGGCCGGCTGACGCTCATGTTCATGTCCTTCGGGCCCGCCCCGCGCATCTTGCGGCTGTTTTGCAAGAGCCGGATCGTGGAGTGGGATCATCCCGACTTTGATAAGTGGATGAAGCGTGTCATCCCGCAGGATGACACCGCTGGGGGGAACAGTAACCGGGAGTCGTATGATGGGGCCAGGGCTGTCGTTGTTGGTGAGGTGTGGGAGGTGCAGACGAGTTGCGGGTATGGTGTCCCCATGGTGAGGAAGGAACTCTACGCGCCCGCCACGGCGTCGGAGGACGGGACGCTCGAGAAGGCTCAGCGGCAGCGGCGCGACGCCCCCGATACCGACGACGACGACCCCGCGCAGACGAAGAAGGACGAGCTCTCCGTCTTCGAGGAGCGTCCTACCCTCGACTACTACTGGAAGAAGCGCGTCGATAACAACACGGTGAATACCTACCAGGTCGAGACGAACCGCACCTCCATCGACGGGTTACCCGGCTTGAAGGCTGCTCGGCGGGATGCCGGGGAGACGCTCTGGGTCGCGGATCTCAAGGCGGAGGTGCTGCGTGCGGCGAGGGAGACGAGGGGTGTCTTGTTGGGGGTTTTGATTGCTGTTTTGGTGTATTTTGGTATTGGCGTCGTGGGCGGGTTGGTCGTGAGGTGGAGGGAGGGGAGGGAGCATAATTGGATTTGGCCTAATTGAGGTTTGAGATTTTGGGGGTCATGGGGGAATGGTTTGGTGTGGGGGATTGCGTAAATCTGGGTTTCAAAATCGGTAGATGATAGGAAGTAGGAAGTATGGAATGCAAGTTTGGTTGTTTTTGGTAATGGACGCGGAGGCATCTGTTGTCAACTGTGAAGCCATCGCGGGATCTCAATAGCGGAATGAGAAGGAGTGCGAGCGGGAGAGTGTGAGAAAGCTTGTACCGGACCATGGTCGCCCGACTTTCACATCATGGACTGGAATTTTTGTAATAACTCGCGAGTCTGTCCTATTAGGATGATCTCTACTTGATTCTCATACTCTGCAACCACTCGTGACGATCTCCCAGGTCAAGGTGCGCTTACGACAGCCAACCACCAACCATCGACTACCTCCTCCCGCCAAACCCTTTGCGCAGATCACACCCAACGCCGCCTCCTCTGCAATGCACAATGCTGCTGGTATCGGCGGGTGATATCGTCAAAGAATAATCGATATTGTGGATGGCGCGGGGAGGGGGGCAACTGCATCCAGCGAACCGGGTGTTGCATCGCCCATATTCCGTACCTACTCATCTCATCGTGGCCCTCGCTCATTAGGCCCGTTGGGCAGAAACGCAGGTGGTGCGCAGGTACGCAATAACATCCACCCATTGCCTATACTTGCTGACCCTTTGCGTGCCTGCGAACCCGCATGCCGCGCTCTTCTTTCGCACGTGGTAATCGACCATGCGAGGTACAATCACTTTTCAAAACGAATGCAAAAAATTCTTTGCCTGGCGTTCCCCTCCCTTGGATCATCCCGTGCCTGCAGCAGGGGCGCCGGACTCGCGCGCCGCATCCTTGTTACCGCTGTTGCTGCCCGACGCACCAGCCGCCGCGGCCTTACCACCACCACGACCACGCCTGGTCCGCTTATGGTGCTCCGGCTTCTCGGAAGGCGTGGCGTTGCTGTTAGATGCATTGGTCGTCGATGGTGGAGCAGAGCTAGAGCTTGCTGCTGCGGTATTGGCTGCGTTGCTGCTGTTGGAGTTATTGGCGTTCGAATTCGAGTTGGACGCGGCAGGCTTCTTCTCCTTGCGCTCGAGAACTTGAACTGTGCCCTGGGCAACCTGTATGGGGCTCGCAGCGACTGCCTTTACGAGGCCATCGTGATCGGAGAAGTCGACATAGGCAAAGCCCTTACGCTTATCGATTTCCACAAAAGTGACGGTGCCAAAGGCCTCCATGGCTTGCTTGAGGAGTGCCTCGGTTACGCCCTGCGATGGGTTTGCGTGCTTGACGAAACCACGGGTCACACCAGCGGTAACGGCCGCAGTGCTCTTCTTCGCGTTGCTGCCCTTGCCTGATGCCTTAGGACCGGTAGGGGCGTTGGACTTGGCACTTGCTGGCGCGGCAGCTGGCTGCGAATTCAAACTCGATGCTTCCTTGTCGACCTTGGCAGCCCTTTCCTTATTCTTCTCCTCGTCCTTCTTCTTGAGCAAGATGACCGGGGCTTTGGCAGGTGCTGGAGCGCTAGAAGAGCCGCTCGCCTCGGTTGACTTGCCCTTTGCTTCGTTGGCACTTGCGTTCTTTCCACCGCCGCCTCTTCTAGAACGGCCTGACTTAGGTGCCGTGGGCGTGGCGTTTCTCTCGGATGTTTGTGAAGCAGCTGAGGATACTGGGGCCGGAGCTGTGACAGGTGGCGGTGCGGCTGCTGGGGCTTCGACCACGGGTTGCGTTGGTTCCTTTGATGAGGTTCCCTTGGAATCGGCCTCAGCTTTGGCAGCATCAAGTCGTGCCCTCCTATGAGCGCTTCCGGGGCTGATACCAAGGTCTCGCTGCAAGATGCGGGCAGCAGCCGCAATACCAGCTCGCCTACTCTTTGGCTGATCCTGAGACGAGGAAGAGGAGGCCTGCGTGATCTGGTTGGCAACAGCTTCTGCGGCCTTAACAGCGTCCGCAGTAGCCTTTTTGGTGAGGATTTTGACCGTCTCTTTGGGTTTATCGGCCGATTTGTCTCCCTTAGAGTCCTTCTTGCCTTTCTTTGAATCCTCCGCCGTCGATGCCGACGACTTGCCCTTGGTGCTGGAGTCCTGCCGAGCCTGCTTAGCGCTCTTAGCGGCGGCAGCCTCTTTCTGCTTGTTGGCCTTCTTCTCCTTGAGGAACTCAATCAACGGTGTCGTTGTGACCTTCGTTTCGGGCTTCGTTTCCTCCACGTCCTTGTTCTCATTGCTCTCGTTGTCCTTGTCAATCTCAGGATTGGTCAAGGATTGTAAAAAGGCCATGAACTCGGGATCCTGATCAATAGTTCCCTGCCTTGGATCGGTGCGCTTTTTGCTGCTCGGGACTTTGTTGTAAATCGCAAACTCGAGAACGGGCGGGCCGACTAGGGAAGCGCTATTGGACGTCATCTTTGCATCTTCCCAAGACTTGGCCTGAATCAGATTCGACAATGTGTTAAGGCTCTCGCGCTTAAGAACGTGAAGATAAACTCGTCCTGGCCTCGATGGCTTCGCAGGGCTAGGCGCAAGAAGCATTAGCCACCAACCCTTGGACACATGGGAGTAAGCACGTACTCATGAGAGATCTTCCCAGCCTCAAAATTGTGCCAGCTGACGAGGCCATTGCCAGCCTTCCATTCGTCGCCTAGGTTGTTCCATAATTCTTGCTCCGTCGTGCCAGGGGGCAGTCGTCGAATAACAACCTTGTCGCCCTCGACGGGAGTCCTACTCTTATTGGACTTTGGCGCATCAGTAGTTGCCTGTTGACCGGAGACCGAAAGAACTCCATTTGTCTTTCGAGATGCGCCTTGGGCGCCAGAGGTTGCCATTATGGAATAGATAGCCTTGTATTCGTATGCTCGGGATCGATACCTGATATAGGATGGCTATGCTGTTTTGTTTGGTTATTGTTTCTTGTCTTGTGGCCTGGTGATAAGCTGTGCAAGAAACATTGGAAAATGTGTAGTGGGAGTGTTCCGAAAGACGAAGTGCGCTGCGCAAGGGTCCAAGAAGGTGTGTGCAAGACCTGGCTCAGATGTCAAAAGGTGATGTGATGGCAGGGTAGTGACGCGGGGCTTTGGGTTCACCTTAACCTCAGATCTGAAAGAATGGCTCACAATGTGCCACTGCCTCAGGTGGACCTTATCTTATCACCTGCACTAGCCCTTTTTGGATAGCTTTGGCTGGGTGGGGCCCAAGGGCTGTCCTTCCACTCCTCTTCTCACACAGCCCCACAAACCTCTTCTCGGAAAAACCTCGGCAAAGATACAACCTCTCACAGAGCACCTTCGGTCAAACAATATTCCGATCAGCCAACTATTCCGAGGTTCACCCAGCACCCACTAGCCATCAAGATGGCAGGTCAAGAGAAAGAAGGTGGTACCTTGAACATCAAGGACAAAGAAATCGAGGATACCGACGTCTACCCGGAGACCTTTCCGGATTTCAAACAGTTGAAAATAGCTTCACCTGCCCAAGTTACGGAAGGAAGTCATCCACGGGAAGCTGCGACGAGTTCTGAGTACAGAGAGCCGACTGCGCAAGAGATCGAAGCGGCCATCCGGCGAGCAAACAGCTATCAGAATAATCCGCTTACCAACACTGTCAGACGGAGCAGACCGACTGGTGACCGTGCTCGCAACCGCAGCGCAGCAGTATCTTTTCAAGTTCCGTCAGTTCCACCGGGCGCGACTCCCATCAACTTCGGAGCGCATCATCCTCCCGATCCTCAGCAGGTGCCTGTCGCATCTGAACGTGCTACCCCAGCGTCCGTCCGCGGTCGTGGAATTCCAGTCCCTGGTCGTTCTGGCTACATCCCCACCCTCCCCCCTCTTAACAGTCCGCCGCGCCGACAACTCAGAGACCCCAATTCAGGCCGTCCCGTTGTAGTTGGAGGTTTCGATAACCCGCTCGACGAGTACAACCAGCGAGTTCTGCGTCGCAAAGCCCATGACCAGCGGACGCTCGAATCATTCTTGCAAAATTCACTACCCGAAAGCACCTGGAACTCACAGAACCCTCGTCCTCTACCAGAGCTCCCCCCTGCTAGCACTGCCCAGCAGTCCCCAGCAGCCGCACCCAGCCGTGCTGCCCATAATACCCCTCCGACGCTCCCCGCTCAGAACAGTGCTCCACCGCACCCTTCGCCTTTGCAGTCACACCCGGTCGCCTTGAATCAGCAGGAGCCTTTTCCAACGCCCTCACGTCGCCGTGCCAGGTCTGCATCATTCTCAACACCGTCGAACGCCTCTTCTCTCGCTTTCCCTGGCCCGAATCAAAACCAACCTCCCCCTGAGACCATCCAGGAGGAGCCATCGACCGAATACGAGGAACTCGAACGCTCTGAGGAGCCCGGTATCCGCACCGCACAGATTGGTCGGTCCATTCAACAGTCCAACGATTCATCGCACGTTTCGCTCCGCGGCGGAAGTCTTGATCTCGACGATTTCCCAGAGGATTTCGATCCGAGCTACTACGAGTCCGACGATATCGACGACGACTTGGCTGTGTATTACACCGAGTTCAATCCAAACATTTCCGAAGACTTCAACCCGTACGACATCGAGATAACATCTCAGGTGCATACCCAAATACTCGAAAAAATGGCGAGCCACATCCCCCGACCCGGCCCCGCCAAACTCTCCCCCAATGCAGGCTTAGACGAGTGGCTGGAGGAAGCCAAGCAGTGTCACTACTTGCCCGAGCGCGCCATGAAAGAGCTGTGCGAGCTTGTAAAGGAGGTGCTCATGGAGGGTGAGGAATATTATAATCCTCTCTTCTCTAACCTTGTGCTGACTTGTGGAAACTAGAATCCAATATTCAGCCTGTGTGCACCCCGGTCACAATTTGCGGTGACATCCATGGCCAATTCTACGATCTGCTGGAGCTCTTCCGTGTTGCGGGCGGAATGCCTGGCGAGTCGAATGTGGAGGCCCCCAAGACTGCCACCACGGTCATCAGCCCCGAGGACATTGAGCCTCCTACCGAGATTACGAACCCGAAGCTCAAAAAGAAGGTTCGCAATGCTGGCAGCCCCCCTGCTGATGAAGACGATGAGGACGACGCCGCGGCTGCTGATACCAGCGCGACTTCCCGAGCTGACTCCGCCGTTGAGGTCTCCACCACATCGCAGTCTGCCGATACCCGCTTCATCTTCTTGGGCGACTTCGTCGATCGTGGCTACTTCAGTCTGGAGACTTTTACTCTCCTCATGTGCTTGAAGGCCAAGTAGGTAACTTTTGCTGTCAGTTGCACTATCGTGCTAATCTTTCTCAGATACCCCGACAGAATCGTCCTTGTTCGTGGCAACCACGAGTCCCGTCAAATCACCCAGGTGTACGGATTTTACGAGGAGTGCCAGCAAAAGTACGGCAACGCTTCCGTGTGGAAGGCGTGCTGCCATGTCTTCGACTTCCTCGTTCTCGCTGCTATCGTCGATGGAGAGCTTCTCTGCGTCCATGGTGGTCTCAGTCCAGAGATCCGCACCATCGACCAGATCCGCGTCGTTGCTCGTGCGCAGGAGATCCCTCACGAGGGCGCTTTCTGCGATCTTGTTTGGTCCGACCCCGAAGACGTCGAGACTTGGGCTATCAGCCCTCGCGGCGCCGGCTGGCTCTTTGGCGACAAGGTTGCAACCGAGTTCAACCACGTGAACGGTCTTAAGCTCATCGCTAGAGCTCACCAGCTTGTCAATGAGGGTTACAAGGTCAGTGCCTATCGTCAGTCCGCATTACTGGGTTTATGCTAACGCAAAATAGTATCACTTCCCGCAGAACTCTGTCGTCACCGTGTGGTCGGCTCCGAACTACTGCTACCGCTGCGGTAATGTTGCGTCCATCATGACCGTCGACAAGGATATGAACCCCAAGTTCAGCATTTTCTCGGCAGTCCCCGACGAACAACGCCATGTCCCTGCCAACCGCCGCGGACCGGGCGACTACTTCCTCTGATTGGGCTCGCTGATCTGTACATGGGAGACGGAACTGTGCTGGGGATGCGTTTGGAACACCGTCGGGGTTTTGTCCTGAGGTTCCAACGTGGTCCTTGCCAAAATCACGTCTCCAACTACCGGCCGCTCGGAATTAGGCGGCGAGGCTCCGAATACCACGATGAGCCTTACATTCGTCTTAGTACACAGAACCGTCTTGGGAGCTAAACACCCGGGCATCACTGTCGTGCATCGAAAATACGCACAGTGATGAGAGATAGTTCTTCTTTTGCTGCAGACGGAACATTTTTGCTGTCAAGAGCAACACGCTTGAACATGGCATAACCCACGTCTGGATTTTTGCCTGGCCCATTGCCTGGGTTATATCGTGATTTCTGGGCATGAGCACTGAGTACTCCGCGGATAGCAGCTTGTCTTTGGCTCGCTTGCATCCAAAAATATGAGGAGTGACTCGCTCGTTTGCTCGGAACGATCACGAAGGAAAGGAAACGAGATTAGACTCTCGAAGCTGGCTCGGCCTCGAAGAACGTGGAGAGGAACGTCGGGATGAGAGAGGACGGGCTGGTTACTTTTGACGTATTTGACGATGTCATGCATGGAATAGAGGGCAGGGGAAGACCTTCTTGTAGATTAGGCATAGAGATGTTCAATACCCATACATTCTGAACCCAGGAAAGCTGGACCACACGTTGGGTGCTGTAAACATTGCCTCGTCCGTGCTAATGCAGGCGATATGTCTCGATAATGACCAAAGGGCTTATGAATGCCAAAAGTCTCATGCCATTTGCTTTTGTCCCACATCCGCCATACCGCATTGAACCCAAAGTCACACCAGACGCCACGCGATGTACTAGGGTACTCCGTAAACCGAACCCTCATCAAACCCCTTTAAGCACGCTTGACTTCCCACTTTAGATCCTTGATACTCACTTCCTCTCCTGCCTTCTCGTCGTAGTCATACCACTCGCCGTCCGTGAGCTCAATAGCAGAGAACTTGCTGTTCGAATCAATGCCCTCGGCGAGCCACTCGCCTTCGGGTATGAACTCGGTAAACTCGAGTCCACGGCAGTCGAACTCGAGAATCTTTTGCTGCTTCGCGGGCTCGCCTTGTTCATACGAAGCTGGGGCGGCCTTTACGGAAGCGGAAGACTCGCGCTTGCAGTTCTTGCACTTCCAGACGAAGTTGGCCTCGCCTCTGCTGCCGCTCATTTCATTTTCGTCCTGGATTGCGCAGCAGATGAGTGGACTGTCCGAAAGCCTTATTACCAGGGGAGAAACTCACAAAGCGGTTGACGCCGACGGTCTTGTCATGAACTTCGCGACAGGATGTGCACTGGACTTTGAAGGTGTACCAGAAGGGGTTACTCTCGCTATCATCGGGGCGGAGATTCGTGACTCTGTGGAGAGTAAGATGTCGTGTTCAAGACCTCGGAACCATTAAAACTTACCCGTTGAGCTCGGCTGTGAGATAAAGGGCGAACATTGTGAGTTTGGCTTTCCTTCTGAGCTCAGTGCCGTTCGGATTGTGGTTGTTTGATTGTTTCTCACACCTAAAACTGATCGAGGGTCGCTGTAAAGTCATGGTGGGGTTACCTCATGGAGGGGCAGCTGTGCCATTTCTATAAGCGAGTACACCTTTTAGCCGCAATAATCACTTAATCGCATAACGTCTATCTACATTTTCAATCGGCCATTGTCAATTGGACCCGTCATCTCGGCCAAGCTAAGTCGATCGTCAGTAGTTGTGCATCAGACGATAATTTCCGCGCCTGGAACGTACCGACCATTTCAACCACCCTCGACGCCTCGTCGCACGTCAACGCATCAATTCGACTCGGAGAGGCTGCCACAATAGCCGGCATGCCGTCAGAATGCAGGCAATCTGGTCTAGAGCGGGCCAGGCGCACCGATGCGGCTGCAAGGCCTGCTTTAATGCCTCCGGGGGCATGATACGGCAGTCGGCGACGCGCTCGACGCAACGAAAACCGACCTTTAGCGAGATCTTCACGGCGTGCTACACATCGATAATGGGAACGGCTGCGATGCTGGATGCAGGGAGGAAAGACAGGCGGCGAAAGGATTTGGACCGACAAATTGAAGAGGTCTCGAGCGAGCTGGCAAATCTTGTCGAAAAAGCAAAGGAGAAAGCTCCTAAGAAACCACCTGCTGGTGACGTTGGCAACCGGTATCCGGGCGCATTACAAGATCACGTTCCACAAAACCCCGAAGTCAGCAAGATTCTCGACGCCCTCGGGCCCTCATATAGGTGGCAGAGAACTGTTGCGACAAAGGCCGACGTGGACCGTTTATGGAAGATATACGAGCTGAGTCCTTCGAACGAAGTCAGAGGGGTCAATTACGAAGCCTTGATTAAGAAGCTCGCGACAGAAGAGTGGATGCCTATTGAGCACCGCGCACCGCGGACGCCGAGGCAAGCCAAGGCGGCAGCGGTGGCAACGAAAGCTTTGGTCTACAGATTTCTCGACGCAGGCGAATCTATGGTTGGACGCGAAGGAATGCAAACGGCGCGAGAGGAGGTAGACAAGCTGATACGGAAGAAGTTCCCTATCTGGGATGAAAGCGAACTGAGCAACGAGGCTCTGAACACGTGGAGCCGGGAGCTGAACAAGGCGTTGAGGAGTGTTTTTGACGCCTCGACTCCTGAGAACTTTCAACATACGATTTACAGTGTATGTCACAATCTCCTCGTATCGCCTTCATCCCTCACCATCCACACATACAACCATCTTATTGCGGGCCTGGACAGAGTTGGGATGCATCGCCTTGCTTCAGCAGTGGTCCTCTCTTTCTACCAGGGCAAGCTCGAGCCCACGCAGCTTACCCTGGTGTGCATCCTGAATCACTACAGAACGATAAAGGACGCAGACAACTTTTCGGGTTTCATCGCTCGCATGACTGGCAAAGACCAACGAGGCGTCAAAATCCGGAGAAAGAGGCACGATGATGTGGCGGAGTTTTTCTCCCTTCACGGTTGGGCTAAAACGAAAGATGTCGCAGTCGGCTCCCATTACGTCGTCGAGAGGGCTCGTTTTGATGAAAAAATCTTTGCCACCATCATCGAAGGCATGTTGGCTTTCGACAGACTGAGGGCTGCCGTGGGTGCATTTGCGGCGAGCATCACGGCAGACCTCCTGATTAGCTCGCGGACGACCTCCGAGCTGCTCGATTATTGCGCCCGCTCCCTAGATCGCACAGCTGCAGCCAAGCTTTTGGAAATACTGAAAAGCAACCCCGCGCTGATCAAGCGAGCATTCTTTCGAGAGAACGACAAGCTATATCTTGCGCGGCGCATACGGAGCCTACTGGATATTTGCGGCTTGGAACACAGCTTGCCAAACAGCGTGGCACCATTCCTGAAAGATCCTATGTTCTCGATTGTGTCGAGCGAGGAGCAGAAACGTGTAGTTTATATCGCACGAATAGCCCACACTGTACACCAAACGGAGTGGTTGTTGAAAAGCGCGCGCGACTACGTTCAGCGCGTGAAAACGGGTAGCGCCAGTACCATTCGCATTGATTCGGGCTCTCCGCAGATGTACAGGATGTGGAGAGCGACGAAGTTGGTTTGGCCAGTGCCCGAGGGTCTTCCGGAAGACCAGCCCGGGACGTCCTTCTCGCAGGAGGAAGAGGTCGACTGGTCTGCGTGGAACCGGCTGGAGGAAGCGTCAGAAGCACAGCTGGCGCAGAAAACCATGAGTAAAAGCAACACTCTTTCAGAGAATCAGGGTCAATTGTCCGCATGGGATCGCCTTGAACAGGCGGCGGAGACGAAACCGAAGAACACGAAGCACGAAAACAAAACCACCATCGACGAGGTTTTTGAAACGATCGAAATTCTGTAGATATGTACTATACCACACATGTAACATTATGGTTATATGGCACGTATATGCCAAGGCCAAATTGATGGATAGAATAGAGGGCCTAGGCCAAAACCCAGCTGTCAGATGCCCCTGATAGAAGGGGGCTCATGTACATCAAAATATCAAGCAATTCAAATAAGGACGACCGCACTGCATCGTTGATATAAAGAAGGTTCCTCTACCGTGCGACGGCGTCGCCGCTGGTGTGCGGGCTCAAGAGGCAGATCCGGGAGCTGGCGCGGGCGGTGTACGATAATCCCGAGCACACTGGCGATGAGATGGAGGTCAAGTGTATTTACGCGCGGCCGTCGTGGGTTGAGATGCCGAAGGCGGCGCAGGTGTTGGATGATGCGCAGGAGGGCATTGCGACGATGGCTGAGACGAATCCATACTGGGCTCGTCGGGTTCCGCTAGACGACGACGACGATGGTGACTATGATTATGATGGCGATGAATCGGATTAGTTTCTGCACGGTAAGGTAGAGTATTTGTTAGGTATTGTATCCTTGGTGCGGCTTCTATTGATCTCCTCGTTCCCTACGGCTGGAAAGCATCACCTCCACGGCCGCCACCATTGCTGTGCCTGGACAGGTGAGACCCAATTATCACAGCTGAGCCATGGAAGCTTCCGAAAGGGAATTTTAAGAGATGCCAAGGAATGAGATCGTAACATGTCGGTCGCAAGTCTTTGACACTGCGCGGCAAGAGGGTTGCGGCCCCGAGCGTTTGGCAAACCGGGATTGACTTTGTTGGGGTAGTCACGAGTGATATCATTGTAATATAATTTGAGGCGGGGGACAGAACAAAAGAGGAATGCGGATACAACACGTGAAGCAAGCTTGCTTGGATCTGACTTTGGGTGACAGTCAAAAGGAGAAACTATCGGGTAGGAAGAGGGTTCAAGTAAAGGTATCTTTTACCTCATTTGGAGATTGGTTGAGGCTACTGATTCGCCGAGATGTAGAGGCTTCGTCAGAGGGACGAACTTGAAAGCAAAAGGCCATATCAGTTCAAGAGACGCTTTGAGCCGCAAGTGTGAAAAAAACCATTGATCTCAGGAATTGGAGAGTCTAAATTAGTTAGGGTGGGCGTGAAAATGGTCCTATTTGGCCGTTGCGCTATTACCCCGTACTCTTTTGGTAATAAGTTGTCAACTCTTGATTCACGCAAAAAGGCTGAAGACTCTTCCCCAAGTTGGTCGCACAGGCGCAAAGCTAAAGGAAAGGAATTTATGAGCAGGCCAATGTGACATTGTAACTTCTTCCCCGTGGATCGCCGTTGGGCCCTTGCTGGTCAGTCGTCACTCGAGTTCCATCGGCGTTATACCCGCGAGGGCCATTGACAATTTTTTGGCTAGTCAGCAGTAAAGTGACTTAGCAGCTCCGTGAGAGCCGAATTGGTATCAAGCAAGAGGCCACCAATTCCTCTCATTATCAACCAATATTTTGCAAACTGTACGAACAGAGGAATGGATGCCGGGATGCCGAGGTCTTCTGCCCTGGCCAAAGTGACCAGGTGACAGGACCCCTAAAAAAAACCAAAACTTGGAACATGCATCGCGGAACCAGATCTGAGTGGGGTCTGGTGTAGGTCATTCCTGGGGCCGCGATGAATTTGGACCAGTCACTTGTATGCGCAAGAGTCAGGACTCTCAAGGGGTACCCGTTCCTAGGTACGCACAGTAATAGAGCCAGCGCGCAAAAAGGTATGGACGTATGTTTAGAAGCATGCGGGTGCACTTTTCTCTTCCAACGGCGGCCAAAACGTGCAGTTTGACCGGACAGATACCGATGTCGGTTTCAGGGTCCTTCCCGCCTTCGGCGAGTCCTCCGGGGGTAGGAAAAGGTCATGAGGACGGACGACCTGACAAGCGTGCGAGGCGGTCTGGAATTTTTAGACAGCCCATCTGACCCGGCGTGCCGGGAGGGCTGCTCGAATGTGAGATGAGATGTGTCCCGGGACGCGGCCCCGACTCGCCTCAGGCCCTTCAGCCCAGTGAGCCAACCTCTACACAGTACGGAGTAAGTACCTAACCTTGCGCAGAGGTGGGAGCGCGGAGCGCGGTGCAGTGCACTAAGTGATTAGAATTGGTTTATGAGATACTAGTGAACGGTACAGGCTCACTTGCGGTGCACCACCATCGGTCGGTAGGGCATACACGTGTAAATGATCAATTGAGCCAGCAAGGTCAGCATGCGACTCTTTTCATCCCTCCTTCCACTCTGTGACGTGAGCTTTCCCAACTGTACCTTTTACAGGCAGCGGAAGAGAAGAGAAAAGGACGGGATAGCCAGTGTTGGTGCTACATCAACGGCGGGGTGATCATGGACAGGCCGGCCAGCTGAAGCCGTGGTGGGGCGAGCATCCCGTGACTTGGCGAATCAAACAGGGGCGGCGCTCCACGGGCGGTCAACGGCGGCTTCCAAGTGGCTGACTTCACCGACCGGATAACGCCACACCTCGAGCTGTTTTGGACAGTGTTCTTTCTCTCATTTCAAAGGCAGGAAGGAACCTTACTGTGTATGTTTTTTGCTGGGTTGCCATTGCCATTTGCTGTGCCTGAGTGCCTGCGTGCCTGCCGTCACGTTCAGAAGCGACTGGTGCTGGGTGGTGGAAGGTGGTTTGGGTGTCTCAGGTACCTCCCGACCGTGTCTCGAGTCGTCGCGCCGGGGCTCGGCAGTACCCTCAACAGCGCGAACTGGCGTGTGGGGTACCTGACGACCGACAAAGAGGTACGGCGTGCCAAGGCCCCGGATACCATGCGGCCGCTGTGGAGGTTGAGATGAGCTCACACCTCCCACACCTCTTCTTTTCTCCTGGTGTCCTGCTCGTGCTAGGTCCTGCTGCAGTATGGTGAAGTGCTGAGGTACCAGAGGTGCAGACCTGGAAGTACTGTTGCATGCTTCCGTCACTTGTCAATCCACTCTCTCCTTGCGCCGGTCGGTCTGAAGTTCTGGTTCATTCATACATAATCCCCCTCCAACCCACTGATGCTCTCCTAAAGGGGGCCCAGATCTTTTTTTCTCATTCTTCTTCCCTTTGGATTCTGTAGAGGTGTATTCGGTAAGCCAGTCATTGGACAAATACCAAATACCGTACGGGATACGCCATCTCAGTCACTGCTTCTCCGCCCTTTTTCAGTCAATGGCGAGCTGGATGTGGAGCTCCTTGAACCTGGAAAAACCGACGGGACTCTCGTGACTGACTGACTGAGCGACCTCGACTTCTGGATCCTCTCTTTTCGTGTCGCGACAAAGAAGAAGCGGATAGTGCCTTCTGTAACTCAAGTCTTCTCCGGTACACTGACGTGGATTCGTTTCTTCTTCAAGTCTTTGGCACCTTCTCCAACTCACCGCATTCACAACCTCACCTCACCTCTTACAACAAACCTCCGACCGTCATCAACTTATCCCCCAGCCAAAATCACGACCACCTACGAGAACTGAGAAAAAGAGAGAATGTGTGATTGCGGCTGCGAGTCTATCTGCCTCTAAGCAGCCGTTTAGCATCATCATTCACTCTTGTCGTCTTATTTTCTCGTCAGCACCTTATCTGTTGCCGCAGCATTCTTTCAAAAGCTGTATCGCCTAGACAGTATCACTACCAACCGACGCCACAGCGTCACATCCAATCCCTGATAACGGACTCAGACATCATTTCAGCATGAAGTTCGGCAGAAAGTGCGCCTTCCTCCCCATCCCTCTCTCTCACCCTTGCCGCTTCACCCGACAGAAACCGATATCTCTGCTATTTTTGACCTTGCCTTTACTTTACCTGACCGCCTTGTTATTTCATGGAAAATTATGCTTACGCTGTCTGCAGTCTCCCCCGCAACCAAGTCCCCGAGTGGGCGGCCTTCTACATCAATTACAAGGGCCTGAAGAAGTTGATCAAGGCCGCGGCGCAATCGGCCAAGAACGGAGAGACGGTGGATCTTGCAGGTGGGCGGACTTGGACCGGACCGTGAGGGCGCAGCCCATCCCCTGACCACATCTTGCAGAATTCTTCTTTGCCCTGGATCGTAATCTCGAAGACGTCGACTCTTTCTACAACCGCAAGCTTGGCGAGGCCGTCCGCCGTCTCAGTCTGTTGCGCGACCGCTATGGCCGCGTTCCCGACGTCGTCTCCAACCTCGACGAGGATGAGACCGAGGAGCTCATGGGCGCTCTCTACGAGATGCGCATCATGCTGAGAAACCTCAATTGGTTCGCCGAGATCAACCGCAGAGGCTTCGTCAAAATCACAAAGAAGCTCGACAAGAAGCTCCCCGAGACGGCTTCCCAGCACCGATACATCTCGACAAAAGTCGACCCCTTGCCGTTTGCTAAGGACACCACGAGCACACGCCTCCTCACTGAGATTAACAAATGGATCTCCGCTCTGGGTGACGCCCGCAACGTTGACGACTCCAAGTCAGACAGGTCAGTGCGGTCTCTAGGCCGCGCATCATCCAAGGCCATGTTGACTTTGTCGCAAAACCTACTCGATACTCTAGAGCAGGCCATCCGTAACGACAATGTCGACTCACTCAAGGCCGGACTGGACGAGGGCAACGTGACGGGTGAGCAGTCTTCTCAGAGCTTGCTTCTCAACCTCCTGCAGCGTTCCATTGCTGCGAGATCCAAGGCGAGCATCGCCTATCTTATCGAGCAGCTGCCGTCCATTTATGAGCCCGAGGACATCAACCACCGCAACTGCATTCACCGACTTGTCATTCACATTGGCAGAACCAAGTCGTCTGATCCCGACAATGAGCCGAAGTCGTATCCTTTCCCGATCGGCACTCAGTTCACTTCTCACGACCTCCAGCCTGCAGTCTCGCAGGCTGTGGTTCCCCGCGCACTCAATCAAAACGAGACGAAGCTGCTCGGCAAAGATGACGAGGCTGTCCAGATTCTCATGTACCTACTCGACACTCTCAAGCCTGAGCACAGAGATGCGCTCACCGCCAGAGACTCCTTTGGACGCCTGCCGCTTCACTATGCCGCCCGTTTCGGCTTCGTCGTCGTGTGCCAGGTCATCATGGCCAAGATGCAGGAGTGGGGTCAATTCAACGTTGAGAATGGCATCGATGCCCCCGAGTGGCAGGATAATGAGGGATATGCTCCTTTGCACCTGAGTGTCGTGGGTGGACATCCACTGACCACCAAGGCCCTTCTTCAGGGCGAAAACTGGCAGGGTGTGAGTGTCAGGAAGGCCGAGATGAGACGAACGGTATCCAAATCCGGTGCAGTTCTCGCTATGGCCACCAAGTCCAACTACAAGGTCATTGTCGAGATGCTCGTTGAAGCTGGAGTCGACATCAACTGGCAGGATAAGACGGGTGAAACCGCTCTGCACCTTGCCGCCCGATTCGGCCACGATGAAATTGCAAAGTCGCTGATTGCCGGCACCGACGAACAGAAAGCCGACCTTGAGATTGCAGAGAACACCTACGCCTGGACTCCGCTCCATGTCGCCGCTGTTGACGGTCACTTGTCGATAGTACAACTGCTGGTTGATTCTGGCGCGGTTGTCGCCAAGGCCGACTCATCTGGTTGGACCGCCAAGGAACACGCTGCCCTGCGTGGTCATCTCGACATTGCCAGGCTCATCGCCACTCAAGCCGAGTCTGAGATTGTCCAGCCTACGAATAATCTCAAGATTTCCAATGAGAGCTCCCCTCGATCCTCGTCTCCCGAGAACATGTCTTCGATCGATGGTCGCAAGTCAAATGGTGCTATTCGTCCCGTTGAGCCGGTCAAAACCTTTGGTCATCGATACCTTACCGATCAGAGCATGGTTCTCGTCAGTCTCGGATCCATGGATATGCGCAAGAATATCGAGGCCGTCAAACTCGACCGCGTTCCCTTGACCGAGGCCCACTTGACCGAACTCGACACCGCCTTGTCTATTGTCGTGTCGGCCACTGGCGCCAAGGGAGAGCCCACCATTGTTGACTTGCCTGTACACGAGACCATCTCCACAGAGCCTATCGTTTTCACTTCGGCGGACCCTTCCCAGGTCAAGCTGATGTTTGACATTGTCCCAACTTACTCTGGAAACGAGAAGAACAAGATTGGACGTGGTGTGGCCCTGTTGTCTTCCATCAGGCCGACACTTGGCACTAAGCGCATGAACCTCCAGGGTGATGTCTGTGTGCCGATTTTGGCCAACAACTTGGATGTCATTGGCACTGTCAACTTTAACTTCCTGGTTGTCACGCCATTCTCGCATCCCAACATGGAAATCAACTCCCAGCAGACCTACTGGAAGAAGCTAGCTTCAACGATGGTCATTGGTCACCGCGGCATGGGTAAGAACATGACGAGCAACAAGTCTCTCCAGCTTGGAGAGAACACGGTACCTTCATTCATCGCAGCAGCCAACCTAGGTGCGCAGTACGTCGAATTCGATGTTCAGCTTACCAAGGACCATGTCCCGGTTATTTACCATGACTTCCTTGTCAGTGAGACGGGTATCGATGCCCCGGTTCATACCTTGACCCTGGAGCAGTTTTTGCACATCAACCCCGACTCAAACCGCACCAATGGTGTCAACAACGGTGTCAACGCAGTCAATGAGAGAATCGAGCGCGTGAGAAACAACGCACCTGGCCCTAGACAGCGGTCTTTGTCCATGGGCTACGCTGGTGATGGCCTCAACGGACACAGCGAAGAGCGCATGAAGCACACTCGCGACTTCAAGAACAAGGGCTACAAAGCCAACTCCAGAGGCAACTTCATTCAAGCTCCATTTGCCACATTGGAGGACTTGTTCCGACAGCTCCCCGAGCACATCGGCTTCAACATTGAGATGAAGTACCCCATGCTCCACGAGAGCGAGGAGCAGGAGATGGATACTTACGCCGTCGAGCTCAACTCCTTCTGTGACACTGTACTGTCCAAGGTCTATGATCTTGCTGGCAACAGGCACATTATCTTCAGCTCCTTCAATCCGGACATTTGTCTTTGCTTGACTTTCAAGCAGCCTTCCATCCCCATCATGTTCTTGACGGATGCGGGCACCTGCCCTGTCGGTGATATCAGAGCGTCCTCTCTTCAAGAGGCGATTCGTTTCGCTAGCCGATGGAACTTGATTGGTATTGTCAGTGCCGCCGAGCCGCTCATTAACAGCCCCCGGCTGGTGCGCGTCGTCAAGGAAAGCGGTCTGCTGTGTGTCAGTTACGGTACATTGAACAACAACCCCATCATGGTCCAGGTAAGTCTGCATGGTCTGACATGTGATACGGATGGAAAGTGATGCTAACTATTTCTTGCAGCGCCAGGTGAAGGAAGGCATCGATGCAGTCATCGTGGACAACGTCCTCGCCATTAGGAAGGGCCTGACGACGACCGAGGCCGAAGTTCTCAAGGGTACTGGCGAAGACCTTGAGGAGGGATCCGAGGGTGATTCAGCTTAGAGGAAAGCATATGAGTGCGGTTTTCGGTTCCACAGTACGGGAAGAACTGAGTGTGTGTGTGTGTGTGTGTGTGAGAAAGAGAGAGAGAGATACATATTTTACATGGCATAGCGCGCCGGAGGGAAAAGTGGCATTCCAGCTGGTCGACTGTGTTTCGACAAGCTTTCAACATTAAGGGAAAAGAGCTGAAGAGGCTTAAACAGCCTCTTGCAACCCGTGACAGGTTTTTGAGGGTAGATTATGAACAATACAGTGAGCGACCCCACGTGGCCCTGCTCATTTATCGTACCGACATCCATTGCCGAGATGTGATTCAGGTGCAACCTGTTGAGAGGGGGCGGTCTTCACTTGCAACTTCTGTAGAGGCTGATTCCGACATGTCCAACAGACTACCTTGCCCGTTCTTTCTGCATGGTCTCACTCGTTTTGAAGTCTAGGTATCAAGCTTGGCCCCTGTCTCGCCTCACCGAATGATACTGACTCTAATCGGTTGTGGTTTTTTGTTTCACAACTACCGACTACGAAGAGTTCACTTTACCCATCACGCCCATCCAACCCAGCGCAGCGCGAACGAACCAGCACAAATCTGAACTCGCATGTTCGATCTTTCTTCCCCAAGATTATTCCGATTTTG
Organism: Colletotrichum costaricense; assembly: GCF_030867565.1. Lineage (NCBI taxonomy): Eukaryota > Fungi > Ascomycota > Sordariomycetes > Glomerellales > Glomerellaceae > Colletotrichum > Colletotrichum costaricense. Next base: position 1,075,854 of record NW_026848232.1, on the reverse strand, counting down.
CGATTTTAACAACCTGGGTAATCATGTGTAGCCCCACCCATCCACCACAGCTCCACAGCTCCAACGTCAACCCGCCACAAACCCTGGAACCGCTTCCTCGTCGAAATTTTGCAAATTGAGGGATATAATTACACATCCACCCATCACTGTCAACCACCCAGCATCGAGATAAGTTCGATTCGGGATCATCTGCGTCGATGGTTTAGTGGTAAAATTCTCCGTTGCCATCCAAGCAGCGTCGGGGAGCCGGGGGTTCGATTCCCCCTCGACGCAATTCTTTTGCTGATATGAAGGATATGTTGATTTTGGGACAGTGGGTATGCTTTTGCGGCATTGTTCTTTGATCCTGGGTACTATCCTTCAGCTTAGGAGATTACCGTAGGGTCATCCTTGGCAATGTCCCTGAAGTCGAGAGTTGCTGAGTTCGTCCTCGATGATACGCAAGGAGCAACGTTTTCCTGCCCTGTTGAGGTGAGTGGTTTCAAGTCTCTCGTCATTTAGTGGTGAGAACATCTTGTAAAGTGTACCATATGTGAACCGCAAAGGCTATGCCTGCTGTGTACAGGAATAAATATCATTAGTTAACGTTGCTGTCGGAAACCATTATCTGTTAATCAGATGGCCTATGGGAGATCTCAGGACTCAAACCCGGTGACCTCGTCTCTTCTTCAGTGTAAAGCAAACATCCATCAGTCTAATTTTTCTTCCCGAAGAAAGACTCACCGTTGAACCCCAAAACCCGGGTACCGACATCTTCGTGTAACCGTCGTGAGGCACACCGCCTCCTCCTCAACAGCAAGACCAAACATGACATCGGATGGCCTTATCCAAAGAGTTTGTAGTACTTGACTTCCTCGCCTTCACATCCAAGTCACGAGTTTCTTTTGTATTCTTAGAAGAAGGCCTGATCGGGTCTCGGCCGTGGGCCTCACATGAGCAGCCCTCTCCCTCGTCCTACCTCGACCACCGCCTTTTTCCCCACGTCATCAGGCTTGAGGTATCCCCATCATATCTCGCATTCCACACAAGAAAGCTATTTTTTTGCTCGTGAGTTCTCTGTTGCCTTGATTTGCCTCGCGGGTGGTTGCTCACCGACTTTATGCGGACTTTGAAGAAGGCGTTTTGGTTCGCAGTTTAAAAGCCCGGGGGGACTAATACTGAGCAACGTTTTCCCCCTTCGTCTTCATTTTCTCTTCAGGTTTCCGGCACATTGAGTCAGATCTTTTGAATAAACTCTTCTCTCCGGATCTGCGTACAAAAATCAGATACTCCATTACATCGATTGATCAGAGTCACAGGAGCTCACCATGAGTAGAAGAAAGAGACTCACGCCTCAGGAGTTGGAGAGACTATGCAGCTACGCAACGCCCGCGGGTCGGTGTCCCTATTCCAGGGTGACCTTGACGAGAGATGGAAACCGCTATCCATCTCGATTCTGCAAGCTCCATTGCTGCAAGAAGATTGATAATAACGCTGCGTGTTTGAACATGAGGACTAACAATAGGGGATATTGTCAACAACGTACGTCGCCCCTGAACCTCGAGGATATCATAGTACCCCTGAAATATGATCACTGATCCTTTTGCTAGATCTTCTATGCCAAGGCATGATGAATGATGCTAGATGCAACAACTACATCAAGAACTACGATCCCAAAGAGTTTAGGTACTGTTCCCAGTATCGTACGTCTGCCCATCTCTCATTCTCTACCCTAGCATAAGCCTCCATCATCCATCTAACAACCATCCAGACAACTGCATCCAACAAGGCTGCGCAAACCAGCGCAACCACCCCAACGGCACCGACTACAGATACTGTCCAGACCACCGCTGCGATCACCAAGACTGCACAAACCCGAAATCCCCTCCATCCTCCTTCTGCGCCTCCCACACCTGCGCCGCACCCTCTTGCCTAGCCCGCTGCCCCGGCGCGACAGGCGACGCCCACGACCCCTCCCGCCACTGCGACCGCCACCGCATGTGCGCCGCGCCCGGCTGCCGGCGCTTTGCCCACGTCAACGAGCACGGCGTCCCCTCGGCCCACTGCGGCGAGCACCACTGCCGATTCGAGCAGCAGCCGCCGTGCGGCAACGCGAGGGCGGCGGGCGCCGGCGAGGGGACGTGCTTGGCGCATACCTGCGAGGAGAGGGGCTGCGGGAGGATCAAGACGAGGTATATGCCGGATGCGGGCGGCGTGGCGGGACGGTATTGTAAGAGGCACGAGTGTGATCGGGAGGGGTGCTGGGAGAGGAAGTGGGAGGGGAGTAGTTTTTGCGTGAGGCATAAGTGTGCGAGGAGGGATTGTGAGAGGGATGGGGCGTTTGGGGATTACTGTGATCGGCATAGGATTTGTGGCACGCCTGGGTGTGGGAGGTTTCGACATGTGGATGGGGAGAACGTGAGGGACATGTGCGAGGAGCGTGAGTTCTGCCCCCTCTTCTCTTCTTCTCCTCTTGCCGTTTCTCGATACTCGGCCCCTGAACCCCTGACCTCGACTCTGGTTATTCTTCGAGTCCCCCCCAGAGCAAGTAAGCTGACTTCATCATTCCAGACCTGGCAACCCGCTGCCGCAGAGCAGGTTGCGACGCCCGCGTCGTCGAAGGGGGTACCCTCTGCCTAGACCACACCTGCCGAGACCGCAGCTGCCAAAACGAGCGGTCCGCCCTGGGCCGCTACTGTACCGACCACAAGTGCTCCGTCCAGGGCTGCCAGCAGCTCCGCGAGACGGTCGTCCTGTCGCAGACGATGATGATGCTGGGCGTGCTGAGCCTCAACCTGCCGCTATCGCCGTACTGCCGGGCTCACGTGTGCGGTCAGGAGGGCTGCGCGGAGCCGGCGGCGGGCGGCGTGAATGGGGGTGGTTCGCGGTATTGTCTTGCGCACGCGAGGTGTCGGAGGCCGGGGTGTGGGAATGGGGTCGAGGTGAGGGGACGGGATGGTAGTTTGTGTGAGGAGCATAATCGGCTTGGGGGCGGGTGGATGGGGAGGAGGGGGATGTTGGATCCTGATGCGTATGGATGGGGTGGTGGTGGTGGTGGAGGAGGAGGAGGAGGCGGTGGTGGTGGGCAGCATTGGCCTGGATTTGGACCTTGGGGGGTGAATGCCACTATTTAGAAGATTTTGAAGCACTGGAGGCTATTTGGCATAAGTTTGGTTGTGGTTTCTTGCAATAAAAGTTTTGACTATTGGCAATATGAGATCCATGAACTGGTTCTGATCATGAGCTTACAGCCTCCGGACCCTGCGAGTAAGATGGTTCTCATGAAGAGACGAATTGCTGTCTGGTTGTTTGGTTTTGGCATTGTTAGAATATTATCCGTTTCGGAGTATCTAACCTCAAGGATGAATTTGTTCTTGGACTCTTCCGTTTGCCTCGCTCCTTTCCCTGAGGCAGTTGTCCGGGCAGCCATGGGCCAAGGGTATATTCCCCTTCCTCAGTCCCAACTCTGTCACAAGCACAGCAGCGCCCATCTAGGTCGGCGAGGTCAGGTCAAGCTGTGTACCAGGTGGTCAAGCGGTCTAATAAATTGAATACTACAATGAAGTCAGAGTCCGGGTTGACTGAGGGGCGACCTGTTTGAGTCCGGGCAGGGGCGTGAATTATAAGGTCAGTATTCCCCTCCTATGCGTTCGTTTCTTTTTTAATCCTCGTTTCTCTATTCTAGTAGTATAGTATAACTCAAAACGAATTCACGATTGCAAAAGACTAAGGGCAGAGAGAAGCGACCTCTGTCGTCGCATGTTTGATAAAATATCTAGGATATCAGGCACAAAGAGTGAAAATACTCAGTGAAATAGGACGGCACTACGCAAAGCAACACACGACCATTTCACGTACATCAGTCATGAGGCTGTTGAAAGATTCTTGTCTTACGTATTCGTTATCTCTTGCGAAGTTATATGGCAGCAGTCTAGATCCCGAACTCCTTGATATCCTTGACCAAATCAGTGATGCTCTCCTCCAGGCTCTTCCACTTGATCCCCAGAATCTTCTCCGTCGCGCTGTTGTCGTACCCGTACACCTTATCCTTGGGCGGCAGCTCCCCGCCCTTGGTGCCTTCCGCAGGCAACCTTTCCTTCAGCTCGGGGAAGTTCTTCCTCACCACCTGCGCAATCTCGGCGTTGCTGAACCATCCGGCCGTCGTGAAGAGCCTCTTGCCGCCGGCCTCTGGCTTCTCCAGCGCCAAAATGTGCGAGAGCGCCAGGTCTCGCACGTCGATCCAGAGGTACGCCGCGCCCGTCGGCGCCACGGCGTCCTTCCACTTGCCCTTGACTAGGTCTACGACGCGCTCGTTGGAGGTGTTGATGCTGGCGAGGTCCGCAAAGTGGTGCACCACGGGGCCCAGCACGAGGGGGGGAGTGAGCGTGACGAGGTCGAAGCCGGGCTTCTCGTCCTGTACGAAATCCCACGCGGCCTTTTCGGCGAGCTTCTTGGAGGCACGGTACGCCGTCGCGGGACTGCGCCCGATATCTTCGACGGTGACGGGGTTCCAGAACTCCTCGGTGAAGATGGTGTTGGGGTCCTCCGTCTTGGCCTCGTCAATGACGGACGCGAAGCTCGAGGTGACAACCACCCTCTTGACGCCCGGCGCCTCCCGCTTGAGGGCCTTGAGGATGGCCGTGGTGCCGACGACGGCCGGGTCGATGAGTTCCTTTTGGGCGTCGGTCCACTTGAAGTGGAAGGGGCTGGCGGTGTGCAGGACGGCCTCGAGGCCGGGGGTCTTGACGACCTCGTCAAAGGCGTCGGGGCGCGCAATATCCGGGACGATGGCGACGTGGAGGCGGGAGGCGCCGAGGTCCTTGTGGGCGTCGCGGATGCGCTGGGCCTTGTCCTCTGAGCGGACGGTCGTCACGACGGAGTGGCCGCGCGCGAGGAGCTGTTCGAGGATGTGGGCGGCGATGAAGCCGGAGCCACCTGGTGATGTGTTAGTGTATTGTGTTCTGGAGTCGCATTGAGAGCTTCTCGCCCGCAGGAGAGAAGCGGTTTGCTGTGGAGGGTGCTGGGAGTGCGGCCGTGATCTCACTCGTCATTTACCTGTAAGGAGAATCTTGGTCATTTTGTCGTTTGTATATCTCAATGGCTCTCAATGGCTGTTCTTGAATGTTTCTAATTAGTATGGATGAGTCAATGTTGCGGCTTCAATGATTCTTCGTATCAAACGTATTGAATTTCTAACTTTACTCAGACACATTGAACCCTTTTATCCTTCCCTCAGGTACAGCTCGACCCCTCCATCACCCAAGACGCCGTCACTTTACCCCTCCATTGCATGATGATTAACAACCCCCAACCAATGCCCCGCTCTCTCGACCCCCGCGCACCCACCACACTTGTACTGCATAATTCCATTCAGGTCCCAACGCGGGTTGCGTGGGGCACCAAAAGCGTCGCGTCATCCCAGTCTTCCAGGGCGCCATCGATTCGCTCATCTCCTCGCAGGTGGTCCGGCCCCGATTACTTCGGCTAGCGATGTAAGCACCAACATCGCCATCCATGATGTGCGAGACTTCAATGTTGTGCGGGGGGGCGCGGGCAGGCATCTTAACCCGGAGGACAAGAGGCTGCGGGATGCGGCTGAATCCCTGGGTTTCGGCATAGATGATAGCTATACCTCCTCGAGGGACCGTGAGGCGGAAGGGTTGATAGGAGGGCCCTTGGTTGGCCTACGCCTCTCGGGCGAACATGGCAAGGATCCAGGGGATGGGGCTGGCCATGCTGACGAGTACTGGGGGTTTTGACTTCTTCTTTTGTATCGGGTTGGTCTAAATAGGTCTGTTTTGACGGAAAGGAAGTTGGTAAGTACCTATCCTCACTCAGGGAACCGATATCTACAGCCTAGACTTACCGAGAAGAGGTTGGAGATTGATCGAGGCGCAGCAGACCTTTACCTAGAGTGAAAGTGAAATTTAAGGTTGAAATCGATGTGACTTAAATCATCTGCTGTAGAGAACGGAGGTGCGATTTCGAAAGGCCTGAGGTAGGGCAGGCACGGTAGACGGGGGCTAACGCGGCAGGAGCTCAACAGACGGGAGACCCACCTTACCGGCAGCCGGCGCTCCGATACTTTGCATTGGGTATCTCAAGAATCTTGCCCTGCCTGATGGCACTTAGGTACCTTAGGCAATATCATGATGGCATGCGACTGTGGAAGGCAGGCATCACATAAGCGTGGGCACCAGGAGTGACGATGGCATACAGTCAAAATAGCTGGGTCCTTTGCTCCCCTGGCCTACTTCTCAACAGCCCAATTCGACACTCATTCTCATTTCCGAACTTTTCCACCATCATCATAATATTTGGACAAGACTTTAAACTGTCCCAGACAGGCGGCCTGTCTGCGACTGAAATTTCATTTCTCGAGACTCATTCTACCAGACCCCACCGACATGGATAGCACCTAGTCAAGCAGCCTGCAAAGCTCCTTCCTACTGTCAACCAAACTCGCGATCACAGCTCAGGTAAGATGCTTTCTCTGTTCTGTAGATACCTCGCCATCTATTCCATCTTACTCGCCAGCCACTCTCTCCTTCCCTTATGTATCTCCTTCCTACTCAGGCCATTCTTGACTCTACTCCTTCCTCGCTTCACTCTTCCTTCAACCTCTTCCTTCCCCACCCTGTGCCCTTCTTACCTATCTCACTCTTCTACCTCTTCAGGCTTTTCTTCCTTTTCTCTCTCTTCATAATCTCACTACTATCCTTTCTCCCCTCAGGTTCCGTTTCACCTCTTCCGCTCTCCGTTCCTCCGTCAAGGTCCAAAGTATGTCTTATTGAGCATCGGATTTGCTCACTGTCCAGGAAAACTTTTTGATCAAGAGGCTAACTTTCATCAGCATACTTCACTCAGCTTTGACTGGCTTTGAACAGAATCAGCGACTAAGCGCCTCGCGATCCCGTCACTGACGCCCGCCAAAGTGGTAAGTTGACCTCCCCGTCACCGGAGAAATGCTTTTGAAATCTAACAAATGGTCAGTCACAAGACCGAAAAAGCCTCATCTTTACACTGGTCTCATCAATTCACCACAACCATGGCCGAAGATCCCCAAAACGATAAGCCAGTCACCGAGCATGACATCCCGTCTTGGATGAAGATCAGGGAAAGCGATCCCGCCAACGTCACGCCTTCGTCCGCTGCCATTCAGAAAGACCAAGCTTTACCAGATGACACTTCGCTGCGCAAATGTCCTTCAACCATGATCAAATGCGTCCAGGAAACTGCTGCCTCATTTCTTCCCCACGTCGAACGCAGCAATTCCATTCAGGAATTCGCGGCCAAGGCACATCAAGACTCATCGAACCAGAAAGAGCAACTACTGCAAGGTGGCCCTAGATGCCTCAATGAGACCTACTCGAAAAGGATGGAAACGACCATCCTTCACATTGACTACGTCGAGATACTAGTCGACTTCCTCGTTTCTCTACTCGACTTGGAGAAGTGGCACCTCGTCATTGGCGAATTGTGGTTCTGTGCAAAGCCTTCGGGTGATGTCAAGTTTGCCAAAGAGAATCTTACTGGCCTCGGAGGAGACGACAGTGGTGTCTATCACATCCACTCGTCAGACCCGCACACCGAGACGTTGTGGTCGATGGCACTGAATGCTGCTGAGGTCTGGGCACGTACTAACGGTCTGGATAATGCGTCTCATACTTTATACGTGACCCTCAAGCAATGGCCATTGGAATCAGAATACCCATACTATGCGGACCTGAGCCACCTTCAACGCTTGCTTGCCCGTGTGAGGGCCGAATCGATAACAGAGACAATAACAAGAGCATCCTGAAGATTCCGGGGGCGATCTGTGAGATCGGCACGACAGAAGTGGTATTACGCGACACAAGTCTCTTCACCAAGTATCTGGAGGGAAACATCAGACTCTTCGTTCAAAAGGTCGAGTCGCGTTCTAAAGGAAAGAAACTGCCGCTGGCGGGCCACTGGACATAGCGAGATACTGCCTGTAATGCCAATTAATTGAAGAAAGGCATTAATTATCCTTTTCAGAGTTCATTATGCCTGTGCCCCTGCCGTAAAAAGAAACCTGCAGTTGAAAGTGTCAAAAGGAAACTGCTTACGCCAGCCATACGCAGCTTCCGGTTTACTTGGAGTCTTGATTCCAAATCCAGCTCCAACAAGAATAATCACCGCCTCTGCTAGATCGACATATTCCTATAAAATAAGAAGCCTTGCTTGCCCCGTTCAGAAGGCCTTCGACGGGAGGTTGCATAAGCACACATCGCTCAGCTAACGCCCTCCTCGAAAATAAAGGACCGGCACGTTCGCTGCAGCCTGGTGGAGCGGAGCTGAGCCAGCAAACATCATGGAAACCCGTCGGATTCACTGCAGCCTCCCGCCAGGCGGCGCGCCATTTACTTACCACCCCTTGTTTCCGACGGCTCCTCAAATCCGGGCGAAACTTGCTTTGGAGTCAAATGGCTGAAGGAATTGGCGCTTTTCCTCCGAGGCTGCATAAGTTCGAGGGACTTACTAGGTCTGTGGTACTTCATCGCGGAGGGAGGATTTAGGCTCTCTTGACAGACCTTCATGCTGGATTTTGATATTCGACAGAACGCAGGCTACTGTCGTCAGCATGTAGCTTTTGTTCCGATGTGGTACCCTGGCAGTCAGCTTAAGATGTGAGAAGCAGCCAGCGTAATTTTTACGCCAAGTCAGATTGTCGACCCCCTATTCTACTGCGGGATGAGAAAGCAATACGAAAGCATCTGAGAAGACCCCCGACATCTTCTAGGGTGCGCAAAGTGGCACTCACATTTCCTAACGTCTACTACTCTCCATCCAAGCTGAGGATAAGTGTATCATAGGGGTAAAAGTGCCACTCCTTGAAATACCAAGGTATGACCGCCCCGTCGTGCATGTCAGCCACCCCGGATGACTTCAGATATCTCTGAAAATCCATGCAGCCCTCGACAATCAATCTACAGCCACAGGACGCCATGCGAACACCATACCAATGAGGCATCGCCGTTGAATCTTCGCCCCAGTGTTGGGCCTTTCAGCTTCCTAGGCAGACATCACGGAAGTTTTCCCACGCGAGTTGTACGACCCTACCTTGGCCCACCTGTGCCGTGCTTCTGCTGCCGCAGTCTATACCCGATCTACAACCCGCTGGTGATCGTCCATTTGGCTCTTTCTGATCCCTCATTATTCAATCTAACCCGTCAAACTAGGTGGCGGTTGCGTTGAGTGTGAATGCTGGTCATACTTCGTGTAGCGCTCGCAACTCTAGACTTTATAGGCATAATCTCCGTTTCGTCCTGCATGTTCTCTTGGTCTCCTAGTGTAGATGCTGATTAATTTATTTATGCCGAGACAACACCAAGGCAAGGGTCTATATGACGCGAGTGCGACGGCTGCAGGCATGAATTACTATCTCAAGCCGAGAACCAACCGGTTTTGACACGATGCCCAGGCTTCTAGAAGGTGATGAGCTGCTGACCCAGAAAACGCTTCTTTTCCCTCCAGCCTTCCAAGTCAGATGAGAAAAATCGACAGATTATCACTCCTCGACTGCAATTATGGCTTCGTAGTCTTTGCTAAGCCATCCCACTCGCGACGGGACGTCATGGGCAACAAGCTTGTGCGACAGTCTATTACCGATAAACTCTCCTTCAAGCACCCGACACACCCGAACGGATCAAGAGTCATAAGTAGTTCATCAAAGTGGCATGCAAAGAATAAGGTCATGACCAAGCTGAACCACGAGTACAACCGCGCTAACCGACCCTGGAAGGCATCTCGCGGAAGTCTGACAACGAATCCGTGGGAGCTCGCGTACGATGAAAAATCATTGGTTTCCGAACCCGTGATACCTTGGTCTGTGTTCTTCAGCGAACGCCGCCAGATGGTGCCCGGCCCGGTTCGTAGTACCCCTCACCATTCACTCGTCCCGGGCAAAAACACCTTTACTAGGAAAGATGGCTACACCCATCCCGTATAAGGTTAGTACTTTAGTCGGCTAGCTTGAACGGGCCGTCTTCGAACAAGACTGCCGATCAAGAGAGGAGACGAAAAGGGGGCAGGGGCGAGAAGATCTGGGTGCCGTACTGCTAGTGTATCCTCCGTATGGATGAGGTCGCGAAATGCTGTCCTCGCCGCGGTGCTTCCTGTTGGGTTTCGTGCGAAGTAGGGCCGTTCGTGACACGGAAGCCCCATAGATGCAGGTCCAATCGCAGAACCTATGAGCATCTTTTGTTCCAGGACTGACTCCATCGAACGAAATGAGGTGAAAGACTTCTCGGGTGGCATCTCAGCGAGCGGAATGTCCATCTTTGAGAGACTTGAAGAATACGAGCTTTGGTGGACGCCGAAACGGTATCGCTTCTCTTCAAGGGGATGTCAGCTCCCCTCCTGGACCCCCTTGTTGATGCAGAATCTTCAAGTACGCACAACACGGAGGTAAGAATCTCGAAGCTAGTGAGTACTGCAGAATCCGAGCCTGTTCTCCAGGCCAATAGGGCTATCTTGAGTTTCTATTTGGGGCGGGTTTACGGCCAGCTTTTGTCAATCTGTTAAGTCCTGGCTTACTCTCTCTAACACGGTTGCGGGCCACTCGGGTACGTGCATATGTCTCTCTTCCAACAGTCTCTTGAGGCTGTACGACGTTGACTACGTGCAAAAGGCCATGGAGTCCGGGAGCGTACAGATACAGTGCGGTGTAGCCACCACGGTGATGCTTGGCCAGTCCCTCCCGACACCTTGTCCGCCTCTTTTCACTTCACCGAGCCTCCTGTGTGAGCTGCCCCGTATTTCTAGAAAGTAGACATGGTATATATCAAAGATATGGACGCCTTGCTGAAGATGTAAGCCCCTCGTCAAATATTGCGTTTGAGTTCTGGTCAAGTTGATGCCACACATCACTCCCACATTTGCCAAGCCCATTCACGCAAGGAGCCTTCACAAGCTCAGCTGAGCTGCCATTGAGAGAGTGGTCATCTGTCTCACCTGACCTGAAAGCCTCTCATCCACGGACTCACAAGACACTATACTCACGGCTACACTCGCCCGAGACGAAGTACAAACCCGCCTTGCCGTCCATCACAGCCCTGCTGAACTGGGGTTCATCCATCGACCATGGAAACGGGGGAAGATGATCATCCGGAGCTGGACAAGAAAGAGGAGGCATGGGGATCAGTGGCGAGCAATGTTTCGGATCCGCAAAAATGCATCGAGGAGTGTCGAGCCCAGGTCCTGGCAAGGGTAGTACCTGGCTTTAATGGATCGAGGTACAATGAGGTTTGCAAGCATCTGCTAGCAGACGATGAGGACGCGAAGAACACTTTATGGGAGTTGTATTGCTGCGATGCGACTGAATGCGGGGTTCACTTAAGTGGAAAACCAGAGCTGGGACAGGATCGTGAGTAGAGAGACAGCTCTTGATATTCTGTTGTCGTATGGCTTCTGACTTCAGCTCAGCCAGCGTAAATCTGGTTATTAATGTATGTCAAGGGTAAGTCGGCCCCTCTCGAGTTTTGCCCTTCTTAACTGACTCTAGAGCTCAGTATCTTTGCACCAGTAATCAAAGACCCAGGACCTCCCCCGGATGACTCCATCTGTCCGATATCGTTGAACGGACCGTTTATCAATACGGACATGAGACCGTCGTACAAGACGGATTCAAGAAGTAGAGAACCGTTATTCACAGACTTCGGGATAATGGCCACGGTCCCGCCGGAAGTCATGCCATCGGCTGCATCATCGACTGCATCGTCGACCTCAAAAACGTCGGCACACTTAACAACATCAGCGACGGCATACCCGACATCCTTCATACCACTCGCGAATCAGTCTCAAACCCATCGAAAAGATGGGCTACCCACGGGAACCAAAGTCGCCATCGGCACGTCTTCCGCCATAGCATTCCTCGCCATCATAGCCTTCGTCATATGCCTGTTCCGCCGTCGCTCACGGAACGCCTACGACCACAGCCTAAAGAGCGAGATCGGGCATCCCAATCCCCAGCCAGACACATCGCCCACGCCCCTTTCGAGCCACTTGTACGCTATACGTGAAGGCATCCGGACTCCTCTGACACCTCCACCCCGTCTACAGCAACGACGACTGCTTTCCACCCACGTGAGCCTCGAGAGACCGAGCATCAACATCAATGTCTCCATCCCAGAAACTCCTCTCGGCGCCTCGGTCGAAAAGGCAGGCGTCTTCTCATCGTCTCCCCTCTCGACACCCACGCCCACAGCTACCAACAGAGTCCCTCCTAAATATGACCGCTCCACCAAGCCGTACTACGGCGTTTCTCCGCCGCCGAATACATTTAGTCAAGGCACTGGCGGTAGTCCCCTATCCTCCGGAAAGACGTCGAGCATAAGCAGCGCGGCGAGCGGTCGCACCGCCACCACCGTATCCAACGTCTCGAGCATTGCCCCGCGCCTCACGCCCTCTTCGTGGCCGATGCGGCCTCCGAGGCCTCACGAGAAACGGCTGCTGATACCGGATCTAGTGTGTCCTGGTCCTTCACCAGCCTGCTCGCTTCCTCCGGCACCTCCCGGGAGCCCCTCGAGTCCCGTGTCCTTTCACAAAAAATTGCTACTGCAGCAGCTGCAACAGCAGCAGAAACGGGGGGATGATTTCGATGGTGTCAGCGCTGCTGTCAGCAACGGATGGGTTCCTCCGCGAAATCCGGCGCGGGGCGTGGTGCTGGAGAAGGAGTCGAGGGATCTGTGCGAGTTAACAGAGACGTATGCGAGAGAGTCGCGAGAGAGGAGTAGCTGGGGAAGCTGGAGTATCGGAGGTGGAGGGACTGGTGTTGGGGCGAGTTCGGTGCAAAAGGGGGGCGGGAGTGTGAATAGTCCCGTGTTGGAGGAGGCGGATCTGGAGAAGATAGGCGGGCGGTATTGAGTCTATGATGTTACCGATGATGGTATGATGTGAAAGTTAATCTCTTGAGGTGAGTTCCCGTGTTGGTGTGTTATTGCGCTGGGAGGTGGATTTGCGATATGCGCGGTCTGGTACCGACTAGGTAGCTGGCTGATCGGTAGCCGGGAGAAGATCTCGGCATGGCGTTGTCATTTGAATGAGATACGTCTTGCTACCCTAGATATTTTTATTCCGTTCCAATTCATCAATGTCTATCTCTAATGAGACTGATGGTATTATGTAAATACAGAATTCTCGCCACACATGAAAGTCAAGTTTGATATATGTCTTGATCGAGAATCACTCACCCACGCCACAATCCCACAACCTAATTTGAGGTGATGTATAGGGCTGTTATTCATTTCTCAGACTATATTCATATCACTCGCGTATTCTTGTGTCTGGCTCATGGAGTCTGTCAAGTCCGCCACGTCTTTGGATGCCAACATGGACATCACAATACCCTCAATCTACCACATACGACCATACCCATTGGAAAATTCGGGATCCCGTCCGCTCTCCCATAGACAAGCCAATGAGGGCCGGATTAGTAGTTGGGTCGGTGACGACCAGCGAATACCTGGTGTTGTATGTTTTTTGGTGTTTCCACGAGTTTATTTCTCGTGATGTGCGGCCCTACAGAGCGACTGGTGGGTGACGATAGTGGTGACCTATTTGGCTTACACATGGGGCACGAGTATTCTTAATAATATCCTGACGCCAAGTACGGTATTAATTTCTTTTAGTTAAGTCTATTCTGTCTTATTTTGCGTCTGCATGTTGACTTTATGTCGTGCGAGGGCGCTGCTTTGTAGACATGATGCTTACACAGTCTTCACATATCTACCGACCTTGAATTGTTTATTGCCAAATTGCATCTAATTACCGGTGAATTTGACAGTCTTTTCTTGAGGAAGGTATGCTATAAGACAACAGTCCTTCAGGGAATTATTTGCTAGCAGCAACAAATATTTTATAGTTGCAGTCTTGACAGTCGCTTCTCTTGACTACAGGCAAGTCTCATGTAGTAGTTGTCCTTTCCATCATTGCATAGCCTTCTGAAGCCCTCACTATAGGCGCCATTGACTTGTGGATGGGCGTCTTCCCTCCATGTCCTGCCATGACATGCGAAACGCCCTTTCCATTCTGGCAACCCTCCTGGAAACCCTTCCCGCAAGTTGGAGGGCAAGAGTAACCACGTGACAGGAATTGGCTGCCGGTGGCTAAATCTACGTCGCATTGGAGCAGGCACTGACGAAACTGTAGTTTGCCTCATGAACAGTAGCTGCCGTCTTCCGCGTACCATTCTCTTCTGCTTCTTCCTTGACATCATTCAACACCACCAACCATAATAATTACCACTGTCCGTACCAAGTCTTTCTTATCTCGACAGAAACATCCCTAACGAGCCAAACCAGTTTCAGCCTGAGGCCGACGGAAGACTCGCCGAATTACCCAGAACAGGTTTGGTTCCAACTTCCAGCATGCTATGTGGCTATCGACGAACCATGGCAGCCAGCCGTTGGGGCCAAGTAGTGGTACAATTCGTTACTTCGTTCTCGCCAAACCAAAGAAAATGCGAAGTCTGTTTTGCTTTTTCACCAACAGCTCTTCTCGTGTCCAGAAGCGACAAGTGACAGGTCAGCAGACATGAAGAGACATGATTGAGACAAATCAACTAATATCAAGCGGCTTTAAAGGTCTGGGCCGGGTTCAAGAAAAAGCAAACATTGGACAAGCAGGCACCAACGCCAGATTACCGCTGCCGTAGCACAGTGTCGATCTAGAAGATACATACGGAAATATTTCTTTTTCTACAAGCAACCACCATCTGAACGAGCAACGGCCCCCGGCCTGTCAGATTCCCATGGTACGATTGTGTGGCTCCGGACGGTTGGCAACGGTTTTCGTCAGTTTGACAACACCTTGTTGTGACCGGTCCGGCAACTTCCCCGTGGTGACCCGATGCAGCATTGGTGATAACGTCGGGATGGTTACTGAACCGCGTCCGGTCTGCTACCGGAATCACACCTCCCTGCATCCAGAAATCCGACAGCTCGTCTTCCAATGATACAAACAGTTGGCAATGAGGAGGTGCGGTTGATCTACTAGCCTATGCGACCGGGGTTGTTGACAAGCAAACACACCTATCATGGGCACTCGTCTTTCATCACACGGAAGAGGTTTTCCCCCCCCCCCCCCCCATATCTAGTCCACAAGTCGTATCTTGGAACTGCAATCGACTCTATCCCGCCCCCATCGGTACCAGCTCTGCTTACGCACTGCAAGATTGGCTCGATCGCCACCAAAGACGAGCCCTTGTGGACGGCAATCTGCAACCATGGTACTGAACCGATCGAAATCAACATCCGACAGACACTTCGCGTACTTCATACTGGGCAGCCAATCGACAGATCCCCAGCTCATGGTTTTGCTTTTTCTGATTACCAAGTAGCAAGGATGTCCGGAAGCGAATAGGCTAATGCGTTCCAGATATTTGGTCAGATATCAATTCTCCATCCTCACTCATCAAGGGAATGAAGTGCACCCGACAAATGAGATTTGAGAGACAACAACTCTCTACCCTTTTAGTCACATATCAGATGGTTTGTCGTAGAGTCCAATATGTTCACCCTGCAACTCAAGTCAAACATACCCACACAACATCGCACTCGACCGAAAAGGCACGCGGGGCGTGAGACGACTTTGAAGGGGAGGTTCACTTTTTCTGCAAGATCCTGCAGGACGATCTGTTTCCTTTGCATCTGCAATGCATCATGGGAGTGTCGCCGTCATCATCTTGCTTCTTTCTGCAAGGAGTGGACTTCGATTAAATGGTCTCACCTGGCACGATCGGCCAGGGTAAGACGAGAGACATCGCCATTGAAGCCTCAACACACATCACGGGTGCCGCAGGGCCTGGCCCACGAAATTTGCTTCCCGTCCACAAGTCTGGACCAGAGCCACCTAGAAACGCTCGAAAAGCAAAATCTCAGAACGACATGGTGGGCCCCGTCGTTTCTTTGGAGAGATGGTGGCCGACTTACACGTATTGACGTGCGAGACCAACAGGTCTCTGCTCATGGCCATCGCACGATGTAGCATGCAGATCCATTTACAGACGAGACACTCATGCGACCGTCTTGCCAAATTGGGGGTTTCCTGCTAGGGAGGATTGACAAGCAAGGACAGATTCAAGATCTTCATCAATTTGCTTCTGCAGGCTCTTTCCTACAACACCAAGAAAGCGTTCCCCGCCCCCAGCTACAATATTCGGCATTCACATGGCCTTCGTTGACCCATCAAGCGGGTTCGGCACTCTGATGGTGGTCACCGGACTCCCCTCTGATGATGATCGGCATGCTCCGGTTCGGCAACACGGCGGGAGGTCGGTCTTGGCTGGATCCGCCGGCCGAATCAGCCGGGTGCCCACCGTAGAACAGTTTTGTCCAGTGCTGGATATCGCACTACTCCTCGGATCCATGTCAGTCTATTGGGTTGTGTTCTTCGAATCTTAGAACATCAGTCATTTGGTCTAGTCTTCGGTGGGCTCGGGCGATCGGAAACCTACACAGCAAATCCCCGCTTCTGCAACTTGGGACGAAGCTGTCTCACGGTGCATCTCATACCCGAGTTGTTGCATTAGGTAGTGTCAGCCTCGCCCGAGAAATCATCGGCTTAAACTCGATGACAGACCCGTCAAACAACTTTTGTAATGACCAACAAGCTTCTCATGCGGTTTTCCCTGGACCAATCTGCCTCCAGAATCGGCCCCTCAGGAGTTCGCCAAGCGTCACAGCACAAGCGTCACAGTTCGCTGGCCTTAGTCTCAATGTGGAAGTGAGCTGAGCTCTTCAGATCTGGCACCGGAAAGTAAACCGCCACCAAAATGTTTTCCATAGGTGTTTGACCTGAGACTGACCCGTCCGAAACGGCTAGCGACTTCTTTCAGAGGCTTGCCCACGACTAGTCTGTCATCGTTTCCTGTCTTACCAACTTATTCGGAGCTTAGCTCGCGAAAGTCTCGACTCAGTTCCAAATTTGATGAAGTCCTTCACCTAGACCAGTTTAGTGCCTTGTGCACATAGTTGCAATTGATCATGATGGGCGACGTTAGAGATGACGCAGCCACGCCGGACTTCACCCTAACTGATTAGCTCTTCCAGTCATATTTGCAGCTGCGGCAATGTGCTTGATTGACGTTCATCACAAGCTTCGATCTGGTCACGGAATCCCTGACGCAGTCAATCGGATCCAGGCAATAGCGAGTCGGTGTAGCATTCATGTCCGCGTCGAGCCCGAGTATGCCGGACTCTGTCGAAAGATGTCTAAAATTTCGGCCGAGTGTCTTCATGTGAGCATTCAAGCAATCGGAAGGCATATCCATGAAATTCGCATGGCAGCATGGTGTGGCTGGCCTCCACTTCACAGCCAAGCCTGGCGAGGATATTGGCTCGGATGATAGCTTCCATGAGGAGACCCCAGGGCGCCGTCGTCGGAGTGGTCTTTCAGCAGTGCCTCCCTGAGCCTCTCACGATGAGCAAAGTCGGCTTGTTACGTTATGGAACCTCGCTGGTTCAGGTACAAGCAGTTTGCAGAATGGAGGTACGGGTACATGGCGAGTCTGGCCAAGTGTAGCCTCTGGTTATGGCTACAATGGCCCGGCTAGGCAGGTGGCTGAGATGCTCATCTACCGCAACACCCGTGAGCATAGACCTGAGAAAGGCCCCCATCGTCCAGGTTGTCGAAGCCCCTCATGGCGACGAAAGTCATCACGAGGTAACAATCAGTGTTATGGGGCATCGCGGTGGACATTCGTCCCTGTAAGCAGGGCATTTCACAGCAACCGATGCCGCTAGAAGATCTGCTCTTAGCACGTCGATCATCTACCGCCCAGCGAGGCTTCATCGTCACTTACCCTAGAGACGACTTACATACGCTGTGACACTCGAGATTGCGTCAATTCCCGGTTTATCATAGGCAAGTATAAGCAGGGGCGTTGAAAGTGAGGTGATTCGTTGTTTGACTGACACGTGAAATTATTGTGCAAGGGCATAACGGATAGAATGGAATGCTGATCTCGACAACAACATCATTTGAGCTGGTCAGAATGAGACACCGGATCAAGGCACAAATCAGAGCTGCAGGTACAGGATATTGCAGAGAAGGGATTGCCTGTCTCCAGCCGGTCAACTCAAAGGTGCCTAGGCCTCTGCCGGCCGGAGGAAACCTAGGCTCCCAGTCCTCATTGGGGGCGAGGATCCCTTGAGTCAGGAACCTTGTAAGAGGCCTGGAAACCCGCAGGGAGATTGCTTGCTGAAGATTTTATAGCGGTTTCGGGCCACTCTGCGACTCGTGTGTTCGACACCGGAAGACAATGATTTGCAACCACTTGGGGGAAGTCTAAGACTCAACCTGAAGCGGTTTTCCTACGCGCCAATTCGCCATCATTGTGGCCATCAACAGATCATCAGCAGACGTCTAGCTTCGGAGAGAGAATCGCCATATCCGGTGGACTGCACCGAAGCGAGACGATTATGGCGGAAGTTGCCTTGATCGTGATGCCATTCGGCATTCAGAGTTCGCCCTCACATGAAAGCCGCCCGCGGCTGCGCAGAGTTGCATAATGGCAGACTGCCTGACACGACATTTTGACCAACCGAAGCAACACACCTTACCATTGGAGTGCGTTAGACACTGAGCCCTTGACACCGGGAAGGCTTCCGGACACGTGGGATCTTGTGGGGTGTGCCCTCCTTCACCTCCAAAGTAACGTCAGGACGGTGGGTGGCCAGGGCAAGCCTCCCACCCTCCTTGCCTCCCTTCTTCCCCACTCCCCCCCTCCAACCTACGGGATACAGACAACAAGTTCTACGGAAAGATACTCCAATAAGTCTAGCCAGCTGTGCTAGCATGAGTTCGACAAAGGAGCCGTTCTCCAAACTCTGAGACATTGACGGATAGCCCACGAATCCACTGCGGAATTATCACAAGCTCTTCGCAGTCCTGAGTCGGTGAAGGACAACCTTCTCACTACCCCGGGAGGCCGGGGGTGCGGTGCGGGTTTTGAGGCGTCACTGAGACCATGCAGTGATGAGTATCCGTATGCGAATCTTGAAGCAATGTCACAAGACCCACGGTTGATGTTCACGCCTGGCCGATTATCTTCGGATATGCAAGACAACAACAAAACCTAGTTGTTGGCCATCCAGAAGTTGCTATTTTGGCTCCGGAGGATCCCCCTTGGTCAACCTGGGATGTTTGCTGAAGCTCCTTGTCTGCAGTACTTGGCAAGTCGACAAGGGGGTGTCAACGAAACACACTTTCAACAATCTAGCACATGCACGAGGCTCAAAACAGACAGCTACCCAGGTCAACTCTGAATACCGAGACGGCTTGTCGCCAGAAGCGCCCTGCGTATGACCTCCCCTTGATGATGCAAATTGCACAACGGGCCTTGAGCCCACAGGGATTTCACTAAATGCGACTGACTGCCGCTAAATGACTCGAAGATGGTAACCTAACAGCGCCGTAGTAATGCCAGGAAGGAGTTAGTGGTCAGTCAGTAAGCAGCCAACGACAATCGTTATACACCGCTAGAGAGAATGGGAATCTCCTTGCTTCCGTTTCGACTAGACTTTATTTTTGGGGGGTTGGAGCTAGCCACGGTAATTTGCAAAGCTAACCTTGGAGCGAACTATCGCTACCTATGCTATGCAGAACTGACAGCTGCTTCACCGGGTTCTAGCTAAGACAGACATCTTCGCACCGGTTTCAGGCAGCGGTGAAGAAGATGCTGGCAGCGTAAGGCTGTGGAAATTGCGTTGGACAGCCGATCTGAAAGCCACGCCAGGAAGAGCGGTGTTGTCCCCGAACTGTCAATCCTAGAGTAACCCTCCGAAAAGTCATTCCAACATTTTGACAAAGGTTGCGAGAGGAGGCAAAAGAGGCTGTGAGTTTCGCCTTCCGCATGAATATCCAATACTATCCTGCGAGGGTTCGGAAGATTTCTTGGTTAGATTCGGGTGATGCATGGATTGAGCTTGCGGCATAAACGCTAACTGCGACGACCTTTTTCGGAGCTTATTTTGGCCGGTTGTGGGCGAGACATGGATGAGATCTGCAACAAAATGTTCGTCAGATTCACAACGTCCACCATCTCGACCTCAGGTACGAAGCAACAGCATTTGCCTTCTAGCTCAAGTCGTTGAGGCGCCTGCAACGATGTCTTTGGCAGCCCTAGGGAAACGACCTTGGCTTTGGAAAACCGTATGAAGGACTCCGAGCTGAGACACGCAGTGCCCACGGACGAAGGGTAGTGTCTAACACCCTCCCTGCGACGCACAGTCTTCCGGCGAACAGACGTGCTGTGGGTGTATTCTATCTACGCCCAGCAGCCGAGAATGCCAACGGATTGACCTGTGGCGGTTCTTCCTCTCTGTTCGACGGCCAACAACAGCAAGCGATGGGACGAATCCAAGGTACAGCGTCAGTGAGAGGGACAGAGAGAGAGGGATTACCCGTCGTCAGTCTACCAGCGTCGCGTCCGAGCCATCCGGTTTCGTAGAGAAACGAAAGAGGGGGAATGACAAGACGAACTTGAGGCCGAACACGCCTGGCTGGCTAGATCGTTGCACTCCCCCGCATGGCTTGCGAGCGTTCCTGGCGCTCTCTCGTGCCACCTGCGCCTCTCGAGAAACCTAGCTCGCACGGGCGCTTCATGTCACGGGAACAGAATGGGAGAGAAATGCTTCCGGCAGATACGATATCCTCACCACTGATCAGTATCGGTCGGTTGAGCCTATTTCAGGTTTCCACAGGTTGTTGTGGGGGTACAGGGTCCTCGAGCGTTGCAGAAGGGGGCATATTCGTCGAGGCCGGCAGAGATACCTTGTCTTCAGGTAGTCTTGGGAGAAGATAGGCAGAGCTATGTGAGAAGCCTGCAGCAATGGTTTGGAAAAGCTTGGCTCTATGTCGGTCCGGCTCCTGTCAGCACACTTACGTTTTTGCCCAGACCAAGTGCTAGTAACGACTTCTGGCTCGGGGGAGCCAAACCCTTACTCCCATTATCAAATTCATCCCTATCACCGGAGATCGGCACCGGTGCTTGCTGCCTCGACTGCCTCGACGGAGCCAAGTTGCGGTTTTGCCAAACGAACCATGACCGAGCGGTCTGCACCTACCGGACGAATTCGTGCAGCGGCATTAGTCGGACGAGCTAACGCGAGCTCTAGTGTCCCTCACGTAAACCCGACGGCGGCCCCCTTTGGCGTGTAGCCTTGCACACTACTCGGGAGACTTCACAGGACGTATCCAAACTGTTCCCAAAAGGCCTAGCGAAAACTGCCTAATCGACACTAAGAGAATAAGCAAGGAGAAGAGCAAGGGGTACAGAGAGAAAAAAGGTTTAAAAATGGAGAAGGAAAGCAACCACTTGGCGATACGTACCAGGAACCATCCAGTATATCAACCGACGCTAATCATGGAAGATCAAGGCACGAAGAGGGCGTATCTCTAGCTGGATGAACAAGCACAGACAATAACGGCTGGTGAAACCATCCTGCCTCGTGTTGCCGGTTGTCGTTGTTGTTTTTCCTCAGCTCTCATCTTTTTCGCAAACAGCAAAACAAAGAGGCAGCATGATGAGGATCACCCATGACCAGCTGTAAGCCGGGGGGTCTGACTTGGTTGAGTATGCAAGTCCAGCCTCCCCGTACCAAAGGTGAGAGGGAGGAGTAGTAGGAGTCGCAGGCCTCGATGCTCACACATCGGATGTTTGGAGAGAGGAACGGCGGGTCCAGAACACCAGGAAGAAAAGAAAAAGGCTACTAACAAGATTTGAGTTATCAGTAATATTACTGCGCCTTGCGGGTTTTGCGGAGTCAGCTTCGACAATAGCTTCGGATGAGGGAGGCGACAACTTGAGTCGTGCAACGACAATCGCCGCTCGGCCGGTTCTTCCGGTAGGCGGAGCTGGGCAGAAGTTGGGGAGATTTGCAACGTCGCGCGGCTCCGGTGACGTTGGAAAAGGTCACGCTCACGATTCAAGAAGGCAATTTTCTCAACTCGAAAAATTTGCCTATGCTGGCCTTTGCCATTGATGGCAACATCGCCGTTAGTCACGATTCCACACCCCCGGCCCCTATTTTTGTTCTAGCTGTCGATTATCTCCATCTTCATCTCCATCGCCCGCGGCCCCCATCCATCCATCCATCTCCGTCGGTCGAGCTAGACGTTGCGGTCGGCCGATATGCATCCACGTTTTCCCACGTTTTCCTCCTTTCCCTTCTCAGGTATCTCAGCCCGTCCGCTCCGTACGGAGCCACGGAGCTTTCCTTTCACAATCTCCACCGTCTGAGCGTTTTGGTCACGCCCGGTTTCCCGTAGCTTCGCCATTGTGGCCTTCTAATAGGGGACATGGCATGCAAAATAGCTGCTAAGAAGGGGGGCGTCGTGTTAGTTAGTCGTGTGTGTGGTCAAATTCCGCGCGAGAGCGCCCGCTCGCGCTCTCCTACGCACAGGTGCAAAAATAAGGGGAAATGGTCAAGCCTAGAGGAGGAACCACTTGGTGTCGTCTCACGATCTTCTGCCGCCGGCAAGACCCTGCCAGAATTTCCCAGGAAAGGGGACCATCCAGGTCGAAGGGTACAAGATATACTTTTTGTGTCAATCTTTCTTTCTCGTGATGTGATGTGTCGTGGGTACTAATGGTAAGGATTACGGCATTTCTGGATGAATTATTCGGAGTATTTCGTCATAATCCTAGCAGGCGATTTGGTCACCATCTATACCCGATTCATCATCGTCGCTGTCAATCTTTACGAATACCAATCTTTTCCAAACTTATCTAAACTTAATCACCCTTACCGCAATGTGTTTTCTTCCATCATCGTGACCGACGCCTCCCCCACCCCACTGTGAGATATCCGGGCGGGAACCCACTCCGATGAGGGTCCCCTTTGCCCGCCCCCCCTTCGGCGCTCGTGCCCCCGTCGACCCGCGTTCGCCCGCAGTCGCCCGCAGTCGCCCGCAGTCGCCCGCGCGGTCTCCCGCATGCGTGGGGGAGAGTACATGTGTACGGTAACGTAAAAAGAGACGTCCCAGCGGATCTTCGGGCTTGGCACAAAACGAAAAAAAAAAGGGCAGGGCCTGAAGTTTGGTCGAGCGTGGGGTTTAGGTAATATCGTAATACGTTAATACCGTAATTCTTCTACCAGCCTCACTTTTTTCGCGACTTTGGCGATTCATATTTTTCCCTCGGAGTATTCGAATGTGTGGGGGATAGGCAGAGAAAGGGGTCCAAGTGAGGGGGAGAGAGGGAAAGAGCGAAAGATCACTGCCTGTTTAGGAGAAAGACTGGACATGGGGGAGAGTAAAGGATCTGGGGGTTTCGTGATGAGAGATTTACATGGTGCATTTCATGGCTAAGCTTTTTTGGAACCATCGTAAGGTGGTACGACGTTTGGATAAGGCGCAGGGCCAGGAACTTGACAATGGCATTGATGATCTACCGGTAGTCCAGGTGGGGGGGAAAAGAAGGAGAGACAACAACGAAGAGAGTTTGGATCCGGTCTTTGGGACTAGAACCACCGGAAAAAACGTACATCGTGAGTTTTGATAAAGTTTGGTGCTTACTTGGTTCTGCTGTATTTGGTTTTGCCCGTTTTTGTTTCCGATATTGACAACTGGTTTTCTTGGTGCCCTTTGGTTTCCAGGCCCAGAAGGACCGAGCAAGATACTTCCCTTTTGGGTAGATCAATGTAATCGACAAAACTATAGAGGTGAAGATCACGAACGTTGCGAGCTGAAATGTTGGAAATTTGACCGCAGGGAGGGACGGAAGGGGGGGGGGGGGCGTGTATAGAGACGATACGAACGGACTCTACGGAGCACGGAAGGGAAGTTGGGGAAAGACAGTAGAGTAAGGAAGAAGATCCCATCGAATATCCATGGAAACTAGGTAACTTGGGAAGCACAGAGTTTACGAAAGGAACAGACATTGTTGGCAATGTGAAGAGATGGGTGAGAGAACAGAAAACGAGAAGGAGCAGGAGGAAGAGGAGGAGCACGGAGGGAAAAAACGATGGCACGGTACTCCGCAGTCCGGGCAAACTAAGAACGAGCACGGAGAAGATAACGGCGCGGCAGAACCGGCGGGAAGAGACGAAGAGAGAGAAAGAGGCAAATAGATAGAGCCGAGAAAGCGAGGCGTTCGTCAACTTAGATGCTAACAAAAGACCGATATAGTTTTACTGTTGAATGCCCGTTGATGGGACGACCGAAAGCGAACCGAGTTACGAAGAACACACAAGGGCCGCGCGCTGCTGCTGCTGCGTATGTCGTTCAACGAACGCAAGGTCATTGCTTTGATGCTGTCAAGAACGGGCTGATATGGGAGTGAGGGAGTCGTGGGCGTGTGGGAGTGATTCGATATGTTGTCCGTTGGTTTCCCTTCGCGGTCGAGTAGGAAGGTGATGGAAGCCCACGTAATCCGTGCCCCAACGTCTCCCAAATCTCAACGCTCAGTCCTCTTTACCTATATGTGTGTGAGGTGATCAGCTTTTCAACTCACTTGATGCTTACTTCATCAAGTCAAGTAGGTAGGTAGGTGTGTGAAGTCAGGTTATATTTTTGGCGTCAGAGCCACCTACATCGCGCCACACGCACGTACGGTACCTAACACACCTTGGCCGCACGTACAAAGTAGTACGTGCAGTAGAGCGGAACAGCCCCAGCCTAGCGGCAAGCCAGATCTTTGCCAACACACAAAAAAGAAGAGGGCGGGAGATCCATCTCTTGTTCGTGTTGCGTTCCTGGTTTTTGAGTCTGAGAGCGAAAATACCCTCTCTGGTCTGAGCCCGCCCCATGCGGCTCGTTCCTTCGGTTCGTTTCTTCTTTTCTTCGCGCCCTTTTTTTTTTTTTTTTTTTTATCAACGCGAACACCAGGAACGAGCGCACCCGCTCACTCGAACGCCATGTTCGCGCTCGCGCTCGCGCGCGCGCGGGACGGACGGGATAAGAGGAAACTGGAAGTTGTTCGAACAGACACTGCCACATGGACTTCCCCAGATCTAAGACGGGGAGAACGAAGAACGGCAAGATACACGGCGTTTGTCGTTGACCACGGGCAAGAGGCGTTTCTTTCTGTTCTGTGCGTTGGAAAAGTAAACCGTAAATTTGTCCGTGACGCCACACCATCAAGGCAAACCCACGGCCGGCCGGAATCACGGTCATTATCGTCCTTCGTCGTACGTAGTAGTAGGGTAGTAGTCGTCATCATCATCGCCGTCGAAGCAGCCCTTTCCCCAACGTACGTCCCTTTTGTCATCGCCGTCAGGCAACCACAGACACACACGCGCACACACACACACTCACGGACAAGTGTTCAACACCGGCACCACGGTGAACACCACCATCTAGCATGGCGCGAACAGACGGCGTTCGTTCGCAGCCAACGGTCTTCCCCCCGAGCGAGCGGTCCCGGGACCTAGGGCACGGCATCGCCGGCACTAACACCATGAAGGTGTGAAGAGATAGAGCAAAAAAAGGGTTCAGACTAACACCCGAGAGTTTCCCCCAGGAAAAAACGTGTTGCCCACTGACCTCTGGGATCTGGCTTCCGTCCTTCGTAAACCGCACCTGTTCTGTGTGTTGTTCTTGCTCTGTTTGTTTTGTTTCCATCTGTTCATCTGGACAAGAAGACATAAACAACAATACCTTTCGACGAACGGTTCCCATTTGAACCGTTGTCCTGACGTTGTCAGCGCGACCCAGTCGTGGGCCACGTTGCTTCCCGTCGCTCTCGGATATATGGAGAGAGATCTTGCTTCTACCCGTATCGATATCTCACAGACACACTTTCATCTGGTGAGCCTGCTTCGTTTGCGCCAAGATAACAGCGAAGCATGAAAGAATAGATCGTGCGACACCCGGCTCGGTGAATATCGATTACTCCGTTCGATGGCATAACATACCGTAGAACCTAGTGGAAGAGAGCGGAGAAATTTCGATAGCATCGCCGAGTACGAGCAAAGACTAGGAACTGGCGGACTATGCAACCATCGGCTTGTGCAGCAAATCCTGGATCGGGGGATGATGTCGACGGGGTGCTGAGGAATCTGTCATCTCTCTGTTTCAGCAATCTTGCTGCTCCTCCAAGGTATTCCGGACGCTCATCTGCCGGTCCAAAGAAAGCAGTCTAAAGAAGAAGCAATTATTTGAGAGGAGGAGGCGAGCCCCCCCCAAAAAGATGCAACCGGACGTGATACCTACCGTGCGCGCATGCTTGATCTGCAAAGGGACAGACCTCTTTGCATGCTTTTCGTAATTTGAACCTGCATGGACCTGACCAGGAAAAAAATGAGAATGATCTAATGATGAATGATGCAAGGAGATTCTCACTCATGTCTTGTTATGAGTCGAGCAGGCGGATGGGTTTCTTTGAAGATGCCTCCATCAATAACTGCTTCCTCTCTCATATCTGGTGTTGCAAGAGGTTGTGTGTGAGCGGACCAATGGCATCGCTTTCGCGGTTCGCGGGGACAGTAGTTGACCATTCCGCGCCGCCGAGACAGTATTCATCGCACCCGTTCTTGGGCAAAAGATGGGCAAAAAGGGGACTAGTCGGCGGCGGCATGCAGGCGTCGATCAACGACACTACCGGGACAAGTCCTCAAGGATACTGAGTAAGGAAGAAAAGCCCGCGCAAGCTGGCTAGCGGAATGCGGAGGAAGCTGCAGTAGTCAAAGAGACCAAGTCGCAGCCATATCCTGCTCGCGACCCTGTTTCGACGGTCAAAATTCAACGTTGGACGTTCGGCTCATTCGATGCTGTTCCGGAGCCTGCACACACAAACTCTCTTGGAGCCCAGCCCTCCGCGGCCACCAGCGGGCGGCATCCGGACCCAGTGTTCGTTTGTAAAGATGAAGCCTTTTTCTTTCTTTCCCTTTCCCTCGGAGGCAAGGAGGACACAGCGCGACAGGCGTCGTTCGTGTCTAGACATGACATCAACGTACATGGACAAAGTGACTGGTCGATGTCCGGTCACAAAGAGAATCCACCATCGTCCCACAACGTCCGTTCGGGACTCGGGGGACAGATCACCAGGCTGCCTGCAAACACCACACATAGCAGTCAGTGCAGTGTCCGCCGTCAGGAACCAACATCGATCCATCATGTCCACTCACTCACTGCCTCGCGAATCCATAGGTCCTCGAAGGATGCCGCTGGATTTAAATCTCATGTTGGCTCGACCGACACATCAGACGACGGCTGCCGTGGCACATGCGGCCGGGGGTGCTCAAGCGTCACGCAGCGAACAAGGCCATTATTCTGACCCGACAGACCATTGTGACAAGTCGTGAGTTGTTGGGAAAGATCTCCGGCGCAGCGTCACAGATTCGCCATGCCGGGCGCCGCAAAGCAGCATCGCAATTGTACGGGTCATGGTTCGGGTGCATGCTGGCCCAGTCAACGAACCCCCCGAATGGTCTCCTCGGCCGACCGATGCACCTTTCCTGCCAGATTGTTCGACGTGCATTCCGATCAAGTGACGGACTGTTGCATGGTCGATAGGACCACTGTTCCATGCTCTTGGAACCCCATCGCACCAGAAAGTTTGTCATATTTCCCCTTGCGATTTGACTTGCAGAAATCATCATCCCTCGTAACTAATGCGAGATTGAGAGGCCTCGGGGAAGACGAACCCCCTTTCGCGGTAACAATGCCTTTCGTAGTAATCAGCCGGAGAGGGAAAGGAGATGGGCTCTCTTGACCGACCCGCCCAGTCCAGCGCTTTGACTCCTTATTTCGGGCGCGGGATGAGTCTTTCTGGTCAGTCGGTCTCGTTCGCAAGCTGTCGGTTTTACATCCAAGAAAGAGAGTTCCTGCAAACCCTTGGTATAACGCTGCCAGACACATTCCAGCGTGTTGATATCCAAGGCCAAGGGTAGCGTGTCGTTCCCGATGCTGGTGCAAGAACCCCCCCCCCCCTTTTGTGAAGTCAGTCCTCAGCCTCGTACAATGGGCATCTGCAAGCGACAACTGCAACTACATCTTGAATGGGATGCGCCCTGGAATATCCCAGACTTTGCAGCATTGTCGATAAGTCGGCAGTTGCCATCCAAAATGACATGGCCGGACAGTCATGCCTCCTTCTCCACGTTGATACTATGGCCTGCCCCCGCTTTGCCCTGCTGCGAACGCCTGCGGGACGTGACCGGGAACCGTTGTACTTGCTCGTCAAGCGTAGGATAGCTAACGAGGTTTCTCCTGGTAGCAAAGACAGTGAGTTGCATTTGCCTTCGTCTTTTCTCCGATAGGTCTGATGTTGTATCCGTACTGTTCAGCGTCGACATGGACTTCAAGTCTCCAAAGAGTCCAAATTGTGAGCAATTCTTCTCTAGATGGCGTAAATTTCAGAGTGGGGGGTTCAATAGTGTCTCATGACGACTCGGCACCCGATATATCTCAACACCCCCTCCCCCTGCAGTGAAAAGATGGAGGCTGTAGTTATCGGACGTGAATTAATAATCGCGACGTGATATAGCCGTATTCCACTGAACGCAATCTTATCGACCTCCATATCACCTTGGCCCCGCCTCTGCAAGACGACGTTGACGTTGATCATGTCAATACAAGCGCCTTCTTATTTGGATTCCGCTAGCGCGCCTCGTGGGTAGTCAAAATCAAGCACTGGGTTGGCATTGTGCAGTTGTGCCGGCCCGTTTGGCAGCCATTGGGTATGAAGTAGGATCTCTCCCACCTACAACACATTCTCGTGCGACTGGGACTTGCGATAATGGCGTTATCCATGTCGGTACTGCGTATACCGAATGTACGAGGTCCAGAGGCGAGAAAGCCCCCGCGGAACGCATCCGGCCAGAGTGGGTGCTTGCCCGCCGTTGAAGATGTTTCAATCTTTACGGATACAACACACGTCAACTCCCTGACCACTGGCTGATCCGCGTTTGATTTCCGCTTGACAGCTGGGGCCACTGTGGCCAATTCGAATTTGCATCCGTGAAGCTTTGTGCTGTAGCAGTGTAGCAGTGTACTCCGTACGTGAGCGATTGTGTATCCGAACGGTACCGTGTCTGTGTCTCCCGAATAATTTATCCATCTCGACTCAGTTTTTGTGGCCTCCATTTCTTGGCAGCCTTGGGGCGCGGCTCATATTCTTGGAGCTGAAACCGTGGGCATCTCCATCCATTCTGATTTAACCGCGCCGTGGCCTGGCCGCAGCATCAACAGTAACCTTGGGGGCTTCATCGTCGAAACCAAGTTGAGGCTCAAGACGATCTCCCTGCCGTCCGGCAAGACTGATCCCGGATCCTCATACTTGATCAATGCGCCAGAAGCTCTCGTCCAGGATCCCTTTCACACCCCCGCGCAACTCGTCTCATACGCGGTTGACGCCATACTTGTTTAATGTGGGCCTTTTCAAATAACTGTCCAGTCTGGACATGCTGTCCCGAACCTTAGTCTTGACTTTATCCGCGAGAATCGACGCGAATTTGCCCAGCAAGCGTGCGCCTGATCGACCTGCCAAGCAGTCGATAGCCCAATGCAACTGTAAAATTTGGCATAGGCGGGCAAAGTTGATGTTCATGATCGGTCAGCTGCCGAACGATGTGATGAGATGTGACCCCCATCGATCCGCGTATGAACTAGCTCGGTGTAGAGTTGTATTGTACGTAGCCGCGAGGCGGTCATGATGTATTTTCCGTTGATAACAGTGTCGCAGTAAAATGTAAGGGCAACCAAGTCCCTCAAGCTCAAGGGCGCAAAGTCACCAAAAGCTGGCTGCCCCCTCCTCAGGCTGGCCCTGGCTTGCGCGCCTCACAGGTCCGGACCCGGGCTAGAACGCTCGTTCCTGGCTAGGAGCTATTGTGCGGGGGACGGAGGACCCTTTCGGGCTACTGGCCAGTGAAAGAAGCAGCGAGGGTGCCTCTGGGTTAGGGATCCTCCTCCCCCAGCCTCCTCGAACACCATCCCATCCCATTATCCCTTGTGTCTTCGTCGTGGGTCACCTCGACAGCAGTCTCTCAGCGTTACTTCGCGCTGTCTGCGATGGCCGTATGTACCGTTGCGGATGTCTTGGGCCCGCTGAGTTCCCCTGCGTCTGTTCAAATGTGTGTTTGACTCGGCCGTGGAGCTATTTCTCTGCTATCTGGGTGCCTCTGGAGATTGTGCTGTGCAGATTATTATGTTGGCTCTTTGTCAATGGCGTTTATTACGAGTATCAGGCCCACGTGAACGATTAGCCACCGGAACTCCGTTGAAGCCTCGCTACGATAGTGAGGATACGCTGCGTTAGTATCCGTAGCCCACTTGAGCGAGGTGACTAACAAAGTCCATTGAATGCGCTGCCTGCCGAGTCGGGAATCAGTGCCAGACGTCTCTTGGCACTAATGACTTGCGCACTTGCCGGCCCGATACTTGCGAGAGTTGCCATTGACAGCGTCTTAGTCCCAGTATGGAGTCGCAAGTCAGGGAGTACAGTAGGGACTGGCGTGGGAGTGAGGGGTCTTCGTATCTTTCGGGTTCCATTGATGATACATCGGCCGCGTTAGACAAGGCTCACCCACCGGCCTGTAGCGCCCGTGGTGTACTGGAAGCAGCCGCCCTTGGGCAGGGCGTCTGAGACAGAAGAGTGTAATTGTGCCGCTGAACCGCCTCGTTTTTTGGCATACGCCGCCGGCCCTGGGCTGTTTCTCAAAGAGATCATCAACCTGTGTACATAGTGTCGCAGAGGCGGAGACCCATGGGGTGGATTCCTGCTTCCCAAGCAGAAGTGTTTGGGCTTCCACTAGTGCATCTCGGCCTGCAGCGCCATTCCCTAGCAGTGATACTGTGGAAACCATCTCTCACTCTCGTTGAGACACTGCGACACCGCTAGCGGAGGGTCGCGTAAACAACGAGTCAGTTGCGACTGTGGACTGGGAAGAACTCTGCGGGAGGAGAACCGCCAACGTCCCGGGGCTGGCCCCCGAGCTGGTCAGAGTCCAGGCAGGCAGCGTATGAAGCATGGCAACGGAAGAGGCACGGTCTGGTAGGAACTTGAGAGTCGCATCTCGCAACTCGCCACCGAGCTGCAGTTATCACCGTTGTATTTCCCAACTTGATACCCATTCAAGGTAACGCGGTGAGGTGAACCTGGAATCCAGTGGTCGGTAGCAGGCCTCGTGTGCCAGTCGCACCGCGTGCTCAGGCCACAATTTCACGGCAAGAAGAAACACACCGGGCAAGGCATGCTGCGCTGTTTGCTGCAATGACGGCAAAGCCCGCTGTCAGGTCAGGCGAGAGCGGCGGTCAATGGATCCGGTTGGAAATGAGGGCGGATCATGACAGGCATTGCCTGCCTCGCCGGGGTGAGAAGACGATTCTTCAGGTGACGACCTGAAGCAAGCCATAAACGGATAGCAAGCCCTTGACCGATGAGGCCGGGGTAGGATCCGGCAAGGCTTGTCGATGGTGCAAGCTGAGTGGTTTCTGACTTCTGAGTCCTGACGGCCAGCGGCTCAAGACGAACAAGGCCCAGCACCGGAGTCAGATGCGAGATTCAAAATGAAGGCAAAGAACTGGGTCGCGGCTGACAAAAGGAGGCAACTAGACACTCGGCAAGGTACTGTGTAAGGTATTCTGTCTCCGTCCGGCTGTCAGCCCCCTTCGAGAGACCCGAAGGAATGGAACTGCGCGGCACAGGTGAGCAGAGAAAGCCAAGTCGGGCCTGGTGTGTCCCCTGGGGGCCGTTGTTCACTGCCTGCTGCCCGTCGACATGGCTCAGGTCAGGGCTGGCACGCCGCACAAGGGCAGCTTGATGGTCGTGGCGTGGGATGATGCAGCGGTTTCCATTGGCTTGGGATTGGTGTTGCCCGGTTGGCAGCCATTGCCCCTTGCCATTGGATGAGATCACGGCCACAACCGGCATCGGAAATTTCCCTCATCCTCTGCCCAGGCACGTCAGGTTCCCAGCTCAAGGGAAGCCAGCAAACAGACTGACCAATCGAGTTCCCGGGTGTCGCTCCATTTGGACATGGCTTGTTGGGCTGGGTGCTGCCCACAAGAGCTCCCCTCCCCCTAATCTGCAGTTTTGCAACGGTTGTGGTCGACGTCACCACCACTCCAGACCAAGCACGACGGCTCGAGTACACTAAATCGATACCAGCGTGTACGTTCGAAGGCAACATCCAATCGTTGCTTGGCCATCAATAGACAGCTCTGGTTGGCGTACTTTGTCGTTGTAATAGGCGATGCGTTGGTTTCGGCAAAACCTTGCATCCTCCTTCCTAGCTTGCGACGTTCTGATGGCTTGCCACATTCACAACTCACTTCTGACCAACAATGCTCACAACCGACTTGGGCAACGTTCAACTGCCGCGAGCCCACAAATCCGTTCTCGTTGAATATGCCAATTTCAAGCTGCTCGTTTCCGCCGGTTGCCCGATTCAACGTCAGTCTCGGAACACCGCGGCATCGTATAGTTCAATATCGCCGTGTCCGTAATTCGATGTCTGTTCTTGTACGCGCTTCACTGGGATTCACCCAGGAATGCCCCGGATCCACGCCCTAGCGAGCCCGAAAAAGGCACCGTCTTGTCCCAGTGCCTGCCGGCCACGGCCATACTTACATGTCGTGCGTTGAAGCCAAACATGCTTGCCATGACGCTCTTTCTCGTAGATAGAAATTCGTAACCCTTGAACCATGAAAACTTACCTGTCAGCTTGTGGCCATGGCGCTGGACACATGAGTGCCTATCCTTGCGAGGGGTTCATGGCTGATCCATAGAAGAGGTCATGTCGAGGAAAAGTACCTATCTCCAGCATTTCCGTCCGGTAATGCTCGTCTACTGTGTACGCAGTATCCGTACAATGTTCAGCACGGCAGAGGGAAGTGGGCTTCGAAAATCGAAACCCCCACATGCAGTTCAACGTTGCCCTGGGATAGCTCAGTGCCCAGGACCGGGTTACATTGAAAAGGAGACAATGCCACGGCGGATACCTAGAGCAGACGTAAAAGGCCAAGGGGGTTGCTGTCAACGTTTGATGTGCACTCACGGATGAAATAAGCCTGGGCCAGTTGCTGAACTTGTCTGTCAAGCACCAAGGTCCACCAGCCTAAATGAATTGGCACTCTTTGATTGCTGAGGGGTTGCCTAGGATGGCGTCTCCGACCATACGAAGATCTCTTTGAAGCCAGTTTGGACGACATGCTGGCCCGATATACTTCGGTGCCGGTCTCTTCCACAGTCCGTTTGACTAAACTGCGGGCTTGATCCTTGATGCCTAGATTTTGCGGCCGCCATTATAGTCTAGCGGCTCTCCAAACCCGAAATATCTAAACCTTTTTTTGTCCTTTGATAACGTGCCGGCAACGAGCGATTCAACGAATATTCGTCCGGTGACTAGGATAGAAGTTCGCACTCGGCTTTGGAGTTTGAGGTTATCGTTTAACTTCATTGCGATGTTGATGATGAGTTTTCGTGCGGCCAGGTCAATCCCAGCGAACTAAAGCCTCGAGTTGTCTGTTTGAGAAGGGATCTTCAGGTACAGATACAGCCACGGACCACGAGAGAAAACCCCAGGCATGCCTGCGGCCTGCGCTCGCCGACGATCCATGTTTCATCAGGGTATATTCTGTTCTTCTGCCCACACGAACCCGTAGAGACTCCGACTGCGGCGGAGTGACGGTGTCGGCATATCATGAGAGAAAGGGTTGTGATTATCCTCTTGGTCCTGCCGGGTCTTTTTGAATGCAATATGACGAGTTTCTCTCAACGCTTCCCCAATCATTTCTCTGGACAATTCCCAGTCGTCTGGTATTTAGGTTGGCCATCACGCCAGATATAGCTTCGAGAAGATTGGAATCTCGTGAGACCCAGTGTATTCTTCTTTCTTAATCTTCTTCAGGTCCATGTCTCCGGATCGTGGCGGCGAAATTTGGAGCAAGTCTGATGCGTCCGTGTCCAATTTCCCCATCCCCAACAAGGGTTATCTTCGGTGCTGGGTGGCCCGCGCTGGAAACCACGGCTCAATACTCCGTGTAACAACCGGTAATTCGGTCACAGCCTCGAGAATACGCGGCAAAGGAACAACTTAGTCCTGGCGAAGCGTGGAAATCTATTACGCTTTCCCTCTCCAGCGTTTCTGGCACAGAGATTTCCGCCGAAACCGAGAAAGCAACGCTCTGAGTTGTCTTTACTCGACGAGAGACATGGAATGCTCTCGTCTGAAACCCCAATTCTCTTAAAGCATCCCCACATGGACCTAGCGATGGCACGTGGTGCGAGTATCTCTATCGTCAGCTCAGCCCATCGCGAGAGCCCCTCGTCAAGTCCTACCAATTGGTGCGAGCGGACATCGCGAGTCACACGCCCTGTATGGCGACATCTGCATCTTTTGCGAGCTCATAAATTCTCTCAGTGTTCTCTCCATCCGGGGTCTGTTTTGGTGATTGGTCTCGCTGGGGCACTGACATATAGAACCTCCGTTTGATAAAAATCAGAAGCACACCCAGGACAGAGTGTTGTATATCTCATGAGCGACCCTGTAAAAGATTGTATGAAATCATTTCCTTGGCCAATCAGTACTTGACTGGGTTCCGTATTCATGCAGATAGTGATGAAGGAGACGCAGAAAGATGGAGGCAGGTACGAATTGACGTGTCAGTCGTGTCACTGAGCGTAGCTGCAAGTCTTGCCCCGTGGATCCCACTGATCACTTGGTGATTCTTCATTTCGGCCTGTCGGTACCTCTATTAGATGCTTGGGGCCGCAAGTCCATTGCGATGGACTTGTGTGGTCTCTCCGTATGAGCTTGAGAAGATGTCCTACGAGGGTTGTCCAGATTCGTGCGAGAGTAGAGCAGGCATACTGCCGTAGAGGTTATCCCAGAGCATCGCGGCAGACGAAAAATGGCGTGATAGCTTGGGGGGTTCAGGGCGGTGACGAGCTAGTCGTTGGCAGGGTCGTATAGCAGAGGACGTGCGCCGCAGGAGCTGTCCAGCCCCCCTGGGTGATAGACTTGGGATGGGCGGAAGACGATCTCTGCGGAAGCAGAATTCCAGAGCCTGAGTTGGCGGAGGCCTGGATGAGATGTGGATACACCCACTGGCAGACCTGGGTCCCTCGAACACTCCAACAAGGGAGATCCAAGGCAAAGAAGGGGTGCTCCCTTCCAGACGGGAGGGACAACGATGACTGGCAGTAGGGCCTATCAACATCGGAATACTGGGCAACGCAGAGAGTTGATCTGGTCTCAATTGGGGCCGGGCCGAACGTACTACTTGAAACCCGTTTCCGATGTCAGAAAGACGCCCGTAGTATCACGTTACTTAGGTGTTTTGCTCGAAGAATGTAAGTCTCTTGTCAGACTCGAGACCCCAAAGAAGTTTGCAGTTTGCGGCGCCGTTAGTCTATTCTGAAATGAAGAAGAGTGTGAAACGGCCAGTCGAATGCGTGTGGCTGGCACCGATGCTGAAGGGGCACCGGCTTCGATGCGTGAAAGCTATTGGCCGAACTAGTCGTTCCTGCATAGGGGCGGAACCCGCATGAAGGTACGGATACCCCTATATGTGGTGAATGCTAAGGTTCATGCCCCCCCCCCCCCGCCGACAATGGCGGGCCTCTGAAGCTCGTGGAAAATGAATACCAGCTCGGCGCAACCGTGATTGCCAGGTGAAGATTCTTCATCCGATCAATGTATTGCGGAATGCAGTCAGTCTCCCATGTCTACTCTGCAATGATGGCATGATACGGTGACCAGGAATCTGGACGGATATGCGACAAGTAGGTGGGCGGAGATAAGAAGTAGAGCACGTTCGACGATGATCCGTGAAAATGGCCTAGGGGAAGAATAGAAAACTGCTTGCAATGGGCTGCCGGGCCGCATTGCGCGCGCTGTGTAGGGCAGACCGCTTCCTGAAAGGTTTCCAGCTCTGGTTCCTCGTGTATCCGTACGAACGGAGCATACGAAGGTGATAGACGAGATTCAACGGTTCAGTCTAGTAAGCATCCCTTCTGGGACCAAGAACTTGGACTGGCAATGTGCTAAGGATTTCAATATGGCGATCTCTGGGCAATTTGTTCCCCAGACGGGTGCAGCAAGTCCTTGGTATGGTTCGGGTCGACATGGACGGCGTAAAGTTTGCTGTTGAGACCGGGTGCCGGAGTTGCGTCCACCTCAAGCTAATGCACGCCCTTTCACACAGTACTTGTAGAGGCGAACGCATGGTCTGTGGTAGTGGCCGTCGCAGATCGGGCAGTGTTTCGATAGCAGTGCAAAGCCACAGTTGCACTCTACTTGTGTGAGTGATGTGATGTTTGAGAGGTGACTGACAAATGCCATGTCATCTATGTGATGGAAACTGTTGTCGAGACGTGTCTGACGGTGGAGACGTGAACGACCCATGGTGAGCAGCGAATACTTGCGCTCATGGAACTTGTATCGTGGCTATGGAGCCAAGAATCATATGAAGTTTGTTGAGACCTGCTCTTTTTCGGATGTGAACGGCTGGACAGGTGCCGTGTGCCAAGCATTGCCGTGCTCTGAAAGTAAACCGCGTAGCTGTCGCATATACGCCTGTAGTTTGGGAGAGACAGTTGTTGAGTCTAGAAGAGACGGGTATAGATCCGAGTCTAGAGGCAAGATTCTTGGCTGCGGCCGCGAGTAGCCTGGGAGGTCTGTTCGCGGGCCCCGTTCCCCAAGACCGATCTGGTGTTTGTGGCGTCATGTCTCGAGGGATCAATTTTCTGCTCGCCACGTTCCTGAACCCCGACGAAGATAGTAAGAGAGCTAACCATGACGGGGCGGTGCAGCCGTGATGACGAACGAAGAGCCTTCGCCTTCGTAGACGGTGTCGACGATATCGTGTGGACATTGATTCGACTCGTTCTTGGTAGTGTCTGGCCCGGCGGTGTCCATATCTTGGGCATTTCGAATGATGGATCATTGTCTGTCACTGGCGGGTCTAGTTATTTCCAGGAGACGCACAGCACGGCACAATGGTGGGCCTCGCCTATGCAGTGAACAGACAGTCATCAAAGTCGAAGAGGGACAGTCTGCGGTCTGTCCCGAGCAAAAGGGGAGAGGATGGTGCCCGGGTCGGTCGCGGAGATAGTGATCATGGTGGTGGTGGTGGTGGTGTATGAGGTTGTCAAGCAGTGTCATGGGTAGTTGGGGATCCGGTGGTTTCCATCACGTTGGTGGCCTCGGGGAAGAAGCCGCTGGTTGCCCGCTCCATGCAGGAAGAGGATGAGGGGGGTTCTGTGGCAAGTACTGCCTTGGGAAGCTGCGTCTAACAGAAATTCTATGTAAGGTAGGTAGCGGGCCTAGGCGTAGTTGAGCCTGCACGTAGTAAGCACTTCCCTCCTCTTTCCTTCCAGTTGATAGTTGCCGGTGATATCTCTACTTTTCAGTAAGGCGGTCACGACGGCTTAAGGTTCGTCTTTTTCCCAATTTATCTGCATACAGACTGTTAGGCAGTTGTTGAGCCCCTTTAAGGTACCTTGGTAAGTCAAGTAAGCTCAGTAGGCCCGGCACGAGACGTATTTATGGGGACTTAGGTAATACGGTACTTACTCTACGTTACTCCGTACGCAGTAAGGTACCTAAGGTAAGTATCTCGACAGCTCACAGTACGTACCATTCTCATAGAATATCCTGGAAGTAAGATTAAGACAAATAACCGGGTGATGTGATGGATGACGGGAC
Source organism: Colletotrichum costaricense (assembly GCF_030867565.1). Classification (NCBI taxonomy): domain Eukaryota; kingdom Fungi; phylum Ascomycota; class Sordariomycetes; order Glomerellales; family Glomerellaceae; genus Colletotrichum; species Colletotrichum costaricense. The sequence goes on along the minus strand of NW_026848232.1, from coordinate 1,038,259 downwards.
TAAAATCGACCAGAACAGTGAACTTGAACATGTCCATAGAAAAGATACGTCCCGTTTCGACCCCGTTTCAGATGAAGTGATTCTACGGGGTTTGCTCATTGGCCCGCTGGATTCTGGAACGAGTGGGAGCTCACCGGTGCCCCACATCCCCCGACTGCGGCCTGCACCTCAGTCTGGCAATCTGCAGCATCTCTCACGCCGGCGAGCCACTTATCCTCAAGCTCGCAAGCAGGCCCGGCGGTGGCTGGGAAGTCGAGGAGGGACCCCAGATACGGATAGAATCATGGTGTTGATAGAAAGGCTAGTACGAACACTGACCTCGCACTTCTCGGTCTTCAATTTCATCTTGTTCCATTCTCACCAATGGACAGGGCCACCAGTGACAAGGCCTCGAGACACCAGAGTCCATGGTACGGAAAGAAAACCAACCCATTCAGGTCATTTCGCAAGGTGTTAGTCAAACAAACTTGGGTCCAGCCACGCAGCAAGACCGCCAGGCTTTCAGCTGAACTGCTGTTTTACACTAGCAGCAGCCACATGGGGCTTTCCAAGACCGAACCTAGAATAGGTCCCACGTTTTATCCCGGACGATCATCACTCCCACGTGAGGGCCAGTGGGCTAAAGTCTTCGCCGGTTCTTCTCTTTTTTGCCTTGCTCATGATGCTCATCTTCGTCATTCGAGACTTGATCCTAGGGACCCATGATGATCCTGTTTAGTCTCGTAGCTGAACAATTGCCTCCAGGGCTGGAACGAAAGGCGCAGGTGAACGGTAGTCCTGATTGGGATTTCACTAGAATTCTTTCCCCGTTTGTAATAAGTGGCAAGTCTAGCAGGTGTTGATGGTGTGTGCCAGCAATTCCAGCGTGCGTCCCAGACTCTCAGGCCAGAGCAAGCCACTAACAATGAACACAGGTATCATCGTATACACGAAGTGGTGATGGTGTATGCGTGTTCGTGTACGTGTAGGTGTGTGTGTCTGTGTGTGTGTCTGCTTTGCCGTATCTTCTTACCGCACCTATCGCCTAATCCGAGTGAGCATGAACCTGCGTACCCGATTGCACGAGTTCGTGTTGTTCTACTTGATAGTATGGCAATTGCACACACCATGCCCCTCATTGCGGATGAAGTTGAAGGGACCTGCCCCTTGTGGCGTGACGACTTTCGTCAACTTTCAGTCACCAGACCAGGGCCAGACGGCATACGGCATTTCCCGTTGCGGACTATCCAGTGTATATCACCCAGAAGTAAGATTCTCAGGCACCAGAGTCCGAAGGGTAGGCCGTTGATTGAGCCTTGCGGTCATTGTCTGCGGTGCGTTCTGGGCGTTTGATGTGGTAGCCGGAGCAATTGCCATGCGACGCAAAATCAAGGAACTGCACCACCAGTGGGACAAGCTTAGCACCTGCAGTAGTTCCCCTCATGGATTTGTTACCCCATTGGGATGGCCTGGACGTGACCGAGGCACACCTCGCCGGTCCAACTGTCGAATTGCGTTAAGAAAAAGTGGTACGAGGGACTACCGTACTGTGTTCGTTCAGTATCCGTAACGACCTAAACGATTCATTCCTTCGAGTCTAGCCACTTCCTCTGCGGGTTCTTTACCTCTTTGGACGAGAGGCTGGCAACGTCAGGGTATGGGATAGGGTACATACGGCGGAATGACCGCTAGGAATTTAGGAGACTTTTATCCGCACTGGATTCCAGTGTGATCCGAATACACTGGCTTGCATGATAGACACTTGCAAGTAGGTGAGTCTGCAAGTGGGCTGTCTCTACCGGTCGAGGAAGTGCGATTTGCTTGTCAGATTCGTTCTAGTATTCAGGATTCGGGACTGAAGATTGGACGCGAATGGTGATTGAGTCCATGTAGAATGCAACCCCCACAATCGGCCGGTGGCACGGGCAGGAAGCCAGGCACGCCGCAAGCTGCAGACATCAGGACGAGCAGTGGAGGGCCGGTTAACAAGCAGAGACAGGCCAGGCATGTCAGCCACGTTTCGTCAGCATCTTGGTCGCAGATCACCCACTCACGACCGAACGTAGTGACCCTTTTTCTCTTCCCCCCCCTTTTTCAACTCTCTTCGTGCCTGGACCGAGAGGAAGAGGCGTAGGTCTGTGCGCAAGCAATGGTTAGAGAACAGCGGTAAACTGGAGAAGGGGAGGAGGTGGTGGTGGATGTTGGTGTCAGTCCACAAGCCATGGAGACGGGACGGGAATAGGTGGATGGGGAGAAGAAATGGTCAATCACCATGTGGTAAGGAGTACGCAGTAGAGTATTGAGCCAGAGTTGAGCGTAATGTGGTTGAAAGACTCGACTATCTGACGATACATGATGCAGGTAGACAATCGAGAGGGGCTCTTGGTAGCATTCGGGAATTTCTTGTCTGATCTGAGAGGGGCCAGGGGTACCTAACGGCATAATGTGGAGGTGCTGCTGCTGCTGCTGCACAACGCCACATGAGGAGAGCCACAAGTGGCGTCTGCAGATTATCACAAAGACGGTCAAGACGTTTGTGGAAGAAATAGTAACATAAGGTAGCCCACCTGCAGATGTTTCGAACCAAAAGATGACAAAGTCTGGTTCGGTGACACTCTGAGGGCTTTTCCTGGTGATGCGACGCGATGGAATACTTTGTAGATGCGTGGGAGGCGTTACAGTCTTCACATCATGTGGGGTCAATTGGACGATGATGATTTGCTCAGTCAGATTTTGGGGGTGGTAGAAAAGTGTGGGAAAGCGTGGGAAAGCGTGGGAGGGTTGGGGCAGCCCGAGGGCGGTGAAGCAGCGAGGTCCAGAATGCTCTTGCCGTGCTTTCCCGCTTGCCTTCCATTGTGTGCCTTGCTGCAAGGAACCGAGGGAAGGAAAGACTCTGACCCTTTTCGGCCCAATATGGGGTTAAGAATGACATCGCCCACCAATAGATCACTCAGAAGAGGGTAGGCACGGCTCAGGGACAGATCAATGCGGGGAAAGTCGAGAGGCACACACGGCACAGCAATACGGCAGGAGCGAAATAAGGCAAGAGAGAAGGTATGTAAGTCAGACCTCCTCTCCCACCGGCACTCGAAGAACTTGTGATGGCAATTGCGTTTCTGTTGATGCAGGTGGTTCCCGAAAGATAATTTTCAAAGAAATGGAAGCAACAACAGACGGAAAGGGTACAAAACAGTGAAAAGGAGGATCATGATCACCTCCAAGCGCAGAGCTCTTGTAGGTGCGGTTAAGTAAATGAAGCCGTGCCTTCCCACTCCGGCATCAAGAGAAGGTGACTGCCTTCGGAGCACCTGCCTTGGTTTCCTTGCATCGCAGCCATTTTTGGAGCAAGAAGGCAAGGACGCAGATGCGTGCCTTTCTGAGTTGAGTCAGTCTCGTAGAGTCAAGAGTCACGAGCCACGTTGAAACGTCAACAACGTCCATCTTGATAGGATTTATTTCTTCAATCCCGGGGGGAGAGGCGAAGCCCATGCACCACCACAATACACCACAGGAAACACAGGCGACGACCATGATGCTTGTCTTCCCCCCCCCTCCATTGCCACGTTTTACTTGGCCCCAAAACATATGTGCCAGCCGCCAAATCCCTGGCTTCTGTCCCGTGTCTGGACCGACTTGCCCTCCCGCTTCCCGCCTCCGCCCTTCAATACGCAACCATCAACGAACATCGCGAACTTAGGACCTAGAGCGCGAATACACGACCGACGACCCTCAACATCGCCTTCGGCCCCTCCGCCCGTGCACCATCTTGTTCCCACCGCTCTTTAGGTCTCCAACTCAATTGATCGACAACCCTTTTCATTACGCATAAGGGTGTCACCCAACGGGATAGTTATCCCACACCACCCCACCTACCTGCTCTCGGGTCTTCACCGTGTTGTTGACGACGGAGTGGGAGAGCATCTTTCTTACCCTGGATCTGCTAGGTTGTCAAGTGGTGCGTGTTACACTTCACCATCTGCGCTCCACCTCGTCGCCCAGCGCACTATACACACCCTTCTCAAGCAAAAGCCGCTTCGTCTCCTACGCTATCGGGCTGTGGGTGGTACATTGGAGGCCATTGTCGAGGCATCTAGACGTCTGTACCTCCTTTTGACGCTATTAAACCTCGTTGAGTGCCGGGGCCGGCCGGCCGGGGCCGTTCTTGCCGTGACGCCCGGTCTGATAGCATGGCGTACCAAAAGAAGTACTTCTTGGGCCGCTATGTCTGCCGCACCACCATCCCATGCCCGAACTGCTCTCTCGGTAGCAGCAAGACCCGAGAGCCTCATAGAGAGAGAGTACCTGCACACATCAAGGCGCTAGACAACATGGCATGGGAGTTTTCAGGCGAGATAGTATCATTTTTCGCGACTGGGCTGGAAGTCAACGGTGCCGGGTCATCTTCAACAGTCGTTGGGGCCTCGGCGACGATATCTTGCCTTCGCACAAACATCTTTGCCTTGCTGGCTCGGTTGCGACTGACGTGCATGGCAATCTCCAATGGCCCAGTTTTGGCCAAGGCTCTCTCAGCTCTCCACCAGCAACAGCTCCGGCTCCGAAGTATGGTTCCCCGGCACCTCTTCGTCGAATCCCGCATTGCGCTATCATCCCTGTGCACTAGGGTCGGCCTGCTTCTCAAAGCCCCGACCTCTTACGAATAGAGGACCTAACCTGCAAGGAACTGCCAATGGGCTCCATCGGAACGGGGGCCTTAGCATGCCATCAACTCCTGTCAGGAGGGCAAGGCCGCGATGTGTAGCTAGGGTTGATAAGGCAGGCCACCACCAGGCGAAGAAAGGTCGCCATTGGGTGAGCCGCTCCTTTGCAACCTATCATAGCCCACCGCCTCACACCACCCGCCTGCTGCGCACGAGCACCTATCCGTACTGTCGAAAATCTACTGTGGGACGACTCTCGATTAGTCTCTAACAAGTAGCTGTCGCCTGCGACTTCTCAGATGCAGATCCAACGTACGACGGGAAGACGAACAGGGGAAACGACGAGTCTAAGCCGCTGTTTGCGCCAACATATCTGGTCGGGCGGAGAATGCGTCTGTGGCTGCTCGACGAAGTGACTCTGACTTGACAGTGCTTATTTTAAACTTCAAATATCGAGAGTAGCTGCGATTTCGATAAGCCCGGACTCCTAAGGGAGATTGTGCTTATCAAAAGTATGGTTTATGACCGACAAGCCTCCGGAGCATTCAATGCCTAAAACTGTTGCTATTGTTCTATCACAACTCGTCTTTGAGACTGGTGACAGACGGACTGTGTAGTTTTGGAGGGGAAAAGGACAAGAAATATTCGACAGAGGCACTGGGACAAGCCATTGACAGCCCCCGTTATGGCCCATGCAACTTTAACGCCCACCCAGCGACGGGATGTGGCCGCGGTGATAGGTAGTGCGTGATGGGGTTCTTCGGCAGCAAACGAAAAAAGCAACGAGAGGCTTAATCATAGCGTTGGGTCAAACGCACGAATCCATGCTCCTAGCGGCGCGAGTGAGGAAGCGCTGACGTGCGATTACGACAGCAGCAGTTTGCGACTGAGTTCCACACAATCTATCAGCAGTTGCCCTGGTGCCGCTTAGTAGACAACCCGTTGGTATACCATGGCCGAGAGCATGAATGAGAGGTTCTCAAATGAGCACCAAATCTGACTTATCATTGGTGGCCGGCCAGGATATTACAGCCTTTGCCCAATCCAGAGACCTAGAGTCTGGGGTAACTCTAGGCCATCGAAGCTTGAACTAAAACGGACCGAACGACATGATGATCCGCAGATTCAGATGGCTTGACACTAACGACAACGATTAAATGAGGCCATCCAAAGGAAGTGAATGTTAGCCTAGGGCGATGGAACGCGACAGGCGATATATGGTACTGTTAGGGCTGTCAGCCTAGCCTTCAAGCTCACCCCTGAGAAATTGGCATTTGAGTTCAAGACCCATGGACTTGCGACTTGCGAAAAGTGGTCAGCTTGACCATGACAAGTCCAAAGCATCAGCCCGACTTTCAACACACGTCCGCCACTGTTGAAATATCTTGCAGATTACATGCCGCACTCGGCCTACATGGACCCCTTTTTTCCCAGCTTTGGTACGTCTAGAGAGGCGCAAGCTACAGGGGACAGCTGCACCGATCGAGTCAAGTTCTGGATACCTCACGGAGTAGCGAGGTGCTTGACGAAATCACGGCATCTCCATTATCAGACCCTCCACGAAGCAAGCCCCTGTTCGGAACACCACTTCGGATGCGAGCCGGTATGAGAGACGGTCTGCTTAAGGTATGGAGGGCTCAAAGGTCATGCCAATGTACCCCTTGCACGTCCTTGAGGAGGGTTGATGGCCGCGCTGGCTTAGGTGAAAACAGAGCTGCCGTGGGGCCCTGCTTGGGCATTGAGGATGATTGACAAATAGCATGGATTCCCCTGCCTTACCTTGGTGAAGAATTTGGTGCGGCGCGGGACGGTTGCAACCGTTCCAAGTTGTTTATTCCACCTTCAACAATCTACCCACTGCTTTCAGCACAGCTACGAATCGACTTCCCCATAGTGTTAGGTCATCTTCGCCGGCCAAGGCCCATCAAAGGCGCATCATCGATCATTTGTCTTCGCTGAGAGGCCTCTCATTCAATCAGAGGACGTCAAGTGTACTTTCAGTCGGCGTATATTCTTGATGAAATTCGACTTTATGGCCATGGCAATGTAGCCCAGACCCTACCAGCGACCCCGTTGCGATTCTGCAAGCTGGCAACGATGCCTTGTCCTGGGGAGACGGGAGCTATTCGTTCCGATTCGTGACAGCATCTTGAGCCAGAGAGGGGAGGGCAATTTTCATCTGACAGGGATCGAAGAGAGGTAAATCCCACAAAGCCAGTGCTACATTTGTTTGACTCCTCTCGTGGGCTTCATGGAGAAGAGCTCCAACGACTGTAGGCCCCCTGGGCGATGTTGAGGCAGTGTGTCAGTATGTATGAGGAGGGCTAAATCCTAGGGTGGCTAACAAGACATGTCCATTCCGAGCTGCACTCTTGAAACAACGCGGGCCATATTGCAGCCCTCTTCGGTGCCAGGCGGCGCATGAGTACAGAGTAGTCACCGCCATAGATGATGACAAAGGGTACTGCGGTACTTAGGTCCCCCAACGCCAGGGTGGGAGAGCAATCGAGTTTGTTTCTTGGGGGCTAACAATGTCGGCAAGTCTCCAACGAGCAGGGGCTTGCAACCAGACTGGGCCCAGTGATAAGAGAACTAGGGACGAGATACCAGGGCGGTCAGCACCGCAGGCTCAAGTGGGCAAAAAAAACAGCGTCGGCTACGGTTGGCCTGACCCAAGCCTGGACTGTGGCCTCTCCATTTGCACTGCAATGGTTTGGCAGATGTAACTCCGGCATGCAGCTGTCGTTGACGGCTCTTGTCGAGACCACGCGTTTGGCGGAGTATGCTGCCACAGACACCCGGTGATTGATGTGTTTGAATGTAACCAGACATGGAGGGGCCATGTTCATATGAGGGGCGAAGCCTCCACCTGCGAAGTTGACGACAGCATTGCAGTCGTCGAAGCGGTACGTACGGCACTGACATCTTAACAACTACAGATGGAGATCAGGAGGGGCACATGAGGGGACCATTGGTAAGCTCATGAGCGCTTTTCTTCTTCTTTTTTCCTTTATCCTAATCTTTCTTTCTATTTCAAGCTCAAGCTCAGGGACAAGCCTTCTCCATAAGAGCTTGGAATGTGGGCGTGCAGCTGCCGGGCGTCAATAACCTAGATGCTTGTTTGCTGGGTACGGGACCTGTCACGATAAAATTTCCTTCCGTTGCGGGCTGATCGAAATACGCTTCGTCAACAAGAGCCGCTTTCCAATGGGTTACCGACGCGGCCTCGAGGCTTTGCAGAGCTTAAGACTGGGGCAACAAACCATGAGACGACTCAAGAGTCAAGGGACGCCTGGAAACTCGAAAGGCGCGAAAGGATTTACGTAGCACATCGGCTTGGACAACTAGAAGACGCCGCGAAGTTACGCTACTCCACGGGGAAGGCGGATCACGATCAAACAAGGACAAGAAGCTTTCTTGTCTGTCATCTGGCATGCGGGATGCAGTCTAGTGCAGCTGCGACAAGCTTGCATCGATAGACGGGCTGAAGGACGAGGATGCGACGCAAGGAAGAAGCATTACGCTGCGTAGCGAAGGGCGGCTGCGATTTGGCAGCGCTGACATGACATGACGATGCCACACGTCTGCAGATTCCTGGTCAAACTCTAAAAGCTTGCGGTATCCGTAGAGAGTACAGACTATCCATACAGTCCTGCACAAGGAAGTGGGGAGGAGATGAGCCACTCAGTTTTGGCAGGCAATCGGATTGTGGCGGCAACAGACATAGGGCATAAGTCCCGACTCCCAAGAGTTTTGTGGGCAGAGCCCTTCCAACAAAGTGTGGGTTGAGAGGAGAAGGTCGATACGCATTTCAGAATCGAGTAAGGCGGTGGTCCAGTCAGTGAAGGATTCGATCGATACCTTGCCGGAATCTACACTTTGTGACGAGCCGGGGCCGAATCTCTCCTCTGCGGCTGTAACATATCTCATCCCTCCCCACCGGAGTTTGTGCGACCATGCAGTGCAAAAGGTGGCAGGCGGCAGGACAGAATCTTCACACGAGGACGGCATCCTCAATTCGGCCTGAGCTGCAGATGCTTACTTGGACTGTCATCTTTCGCCTCCAGTCCTCTCGAGACGGCTTGATCACTAGCTTCACGGGCTTGACTGAGGCGCACTACGTCAGTCTCAAAGCTTACAACATGTCATCCATCCACCATCCTCCAGTATGCCAATACTCCCTCACGAGTTATGCTCTTATTGCTCCGTACACACATCGATAGAACGAGCATCGAAAAAGGGAGCATCAGGTCGACACATGCAACATGACACACCATCCTCGCTCTTCACCCCACCACCTTCGCTACCTGTCACTGCGGCTTCTCATGCCGTCTCCATTCTCTTGGACAACCCTACCTAATACCTTATCCTGGGCCTGGGATGGGTCGGCAGCACTGAGCAGACAACCACCACGACGGTGGTCAGGGGGGTGAGAAACTGGTCTTCTTTTTTTCCTCAGTTTGCGGTGGAGGAGACAGAGAGCGAGCAGGGAGACAAGTTACGTACCTCGAGCAGAGGGACAGAGTGGGAGAAGAAGAGACACTGAGAAGAAAAGGTGTGTGCCCCAGAAGCGGCCAGCTCGGAGCCAAAGGGGGGACCCCGGCGACCATGGGCCTGCAGTAGGCCCGCATCCCTTTTTTTTGCCTTCGGGTGCGGATGCTCTCCCACCCCTGCCGGAGGTTTGGTTCTTGGCAAAGACTTTCTCGGGCGACACCCCCCTTCCTCTTCCCTTTCCGCTCGTAGAGCCCTTGTCCCTGAAGGCGAAGGTCTTTCGCTAGTAATGGCTTTGCAGACAGACAGCTTCAAGGTCTCTTCCGGCGGAGGTCCTACTCTGTAAGCCCTGGCTGTACCTGTCCTCCTCGCCTGTTCCCTGTCTCATTCTCTCTCTCTCTCCCTCTCTCAGTGTCCGAAGTTCCAGCATTGTACCTACAGGCTACGCATACTGCGTCTGCTGCTGCTGTTGTGCGCTGAAGAAGTGAGAGATTGAGCACGGGTTGGCGGGCTTTGGAGGAGGGGGGGGGGGGGTCGGGAAACAGGGAAGGCGGACTTGGCCCCGAAACCGCGAAACATGTCTCCTTCTGCTGTCTCTCTCATTTTCTCGCTCTTTTCTTCATGGCTAAGCCGGAACGAAGGTTTCTGCCTGGTTTCTCGGTCATTTTTCTAAATTGGCTCCTTATCTCCTTGATATTCGGATGAAGGATGAGTGAGAGAGTGAGAGTGAGAGTGAAGAAAGAGGAGAGCGTAACGAGATTGGCAAGCGTTTTTTCGGCCTCTTTGTCTCGTCTCCGGTCGCCATTGGGTGAGAGTTTGAGTTACCAGAGTTAACGGCTTACTTTTCGGTCCTCTTCTCCAATATGCCCCGACGGTCTTAATGCACCGGTGCTATCGGGCAGCTCCCCTCTCGAGTCTTCCCATCCACAGGTGCGCGCGTCGCGTTCTCAATGGGAAACGACGAGTCATTGTGGGGGGAGGGTTTCTGGGTGGATCATCTACTGCGTAAGAGGAAGCAAGAGGAAGCAAGTACGTACTCACGTACAGTACTGTGCGTCTCGGTTGTGGTTTACAAAGTATCCGTACTGCGAAGACGACCACGACGCCAGCTTGAATGGTATTTCTCCCAATGGATAGGCGTGGGCTGTAGGAGTGGGCGTGGGCGGAGGGGTGCGTCGACTGGGAGCTGGAGGAGCTGTGCAGCTTGGGAGTGAGAGTCTGGGAGAGCTCTCTAGGTGCGTAGTGCGCAGTACGCAGTGTGGTCTACGGTCTACGGTCTACCTTACCTTACCTTGACTAGGTCGACTGGGTACGTACCGCATCTCACTTTCCAGCCCCTGGCCCCTGGATCCGGCCCCGGTGAGTGGCAGAGACCAGATGCAGAGAAGAGAGACACAGAAACAGAAACAGAAACAGAAACAGAGACAGAGACAGAGACAGAGGAAAGACAAGGAGCAGACAGGGGGAGAGCGAGCTCTGTAGGCTTGCAGGTACCTGTTGAACGTTTCCCACTGTCCTGTCTTGCCTTGTCTCCTCGCACGCCCACACCACACCTGGGGGGCCTGGACCTGAACCCTGTGCCTGTTGACCTGCTGTACCTCGCCTTTCGAGAAACGACGAAGACGACGACGACGAAAAAAGAAGAATAACAGGAGACAACGGCGTGGGACAAGACTCCAGTCTGCTGCGTAAGGTAAAAAGTGAGTTATCAGCTTTCCGCCCCCATTCAGCCAGGACTCTCTCTTTCCCTCCACGCCTGTGTCTTGGTATCTCCTCGCTTGGGATTTTCTTTCTGCTCGCTCAAGAAACGACTTGTGGGGGGGGGGGGGTTCTCGTCACTCCTTGCACTTGGACGAGGTCTTGCTGCTCACCATTACGACGTTCTTATGGAGCAAGGTTGCGACCGAGTGGGCGGGATAGGGACGTTGGTACGGGTACGGATACATACTGGCAGTTTTTTCACCTCGATCCATTTGGTATTTATTAGGCACGGAGAGAAAGTGGGAGAGTTTCTGTGCAGAGTATCCGCAACTCCGAACTCCATGGGTATCTGTACACACACCCAGTGAGATAGCGGCCTCAGCAAGGTTGGCAGTTGTGGGGATAAGTCTCTGACGTTGTTGAACGGCCACAGCAAGTCGGGCTTCATCGCCAGATTGTTTTTGAGTGAGAGAAAGACAAAGAGAGAGAGAGAGAGAGAGAGGGAAAAGAGACTGGCTCAGCCAAGGTACGCAGAGAGAACCAAACGCCTTCGGTCTCGGTCTAGCCATGAAAGCCACGATTCCAACATACTGTATATACTCCTAGGTATCGTGCCCGTCTCCACCAAAGGGGCCAGGAAAACCGCAGAGGACGACTGTCATTTGGAGACAAGATACAGCCAGACCGGGACGGACTGGAAGCGATGCAAGGCTACCTTTTCGTAGTAGTCAATCATTCTGACCATGCATTTCACGACACCAATGAGAAAAGGCTCTCTCCGCATACTACCTTGAGTTGGGCACCACTTACACCGTCGCTTCGCTTCGCTTGCTTCATTACACTCCATTCGCGTCCTCGATCAAACGTTCGACTGGCAGCCCGTGAACGTAGTCGTGTACTCCATAGTCTAACTATGGACTTTTGTTGTTGGATCAAGGGTTAGCAGCTTCTCTCTCTCTCCATCTCTCCCTCTCTCCTTCATCCATGCGACGGCCGCCCCGTCCCATCCATCACCGTTGCCTCTGCTACTGCCACAGTAGCGTTTTTGGCTCAGCAACTGCGACGGCTAGTCTAGATGTGTGTGGTTCTTTTCTCGCCCTACCTCCTGCTTTTCTCTCTGGCGTGGCAGGATCAACAACCACATCCTCATACACACAAAGGAAAGGAAACAACCGCAACGTTGGTGCTCACTTTCTTTGTTGTAAAAGAAAATGCCGCCCCGCCGGCTGCCCGCGCAACGGTAATCGAAGCCGCAACCGCCACGTCGGCCGCGGGAAGGCGAAAAGCCTCTTGTTGAATTGTGATATTATGATTGACTCTGCGAATACGTTTTTTTGAACTACTACTTCTTCCTCTTCTTCTTCATCTTCTTCTGCTGCCGCTGCTGTTTGAACCGACCCTTGCCTTGCCTTGCCTTGCCCGTATCTTTACTGGCCATCACACTCTTTTGCTGTTCCCGGTTTCTCGTGTGGTTTCGATTACTACATTCTCAACGTTACCTCGACTCACTCTTTTCTCTACGCCTACGGTTTGGACAGGGGGCACATCGTCTTCTCATCGTGGTTTTCTCGCGTCTTTTTGGGAGCATGCAGTCTGCCATCACGCACATTTACGCCCGCTAAGAAAAACCTCAACCCACCCTCCATCACCGGCAGTCCAGTCATACCTTGCGTCAATCGTCTGTCCTTCGCAAATCGCTTGACCGCTGTCGACATCTGGGCCCAATTGTCTGTGTGCACATCACATCGCCATCTACGCCGACGCCATCACACACATCACACAGCACATACACACACACACACACCTTCTTTTGATTCTCCAACACGTTCAACAACCTTGTTCATCATCTTGGACCCGGACTTGGCTGGAGCTTTTCGAGATCTCCTCACTCTCACTCTCTCTCGGCCCCCCTCCGCGTTATCCCACCTTTTTGGGACCTCTTGCTGGCAGTTTCTTCGAAGCTTTCTCCCCAGCGACTGTGCTTCCTCGCCGAGAGGACAGACCCCCGACTTTGTCCGTTCGTTAGGGAATTGCGGCCGTGGCTGGCGGAACCTCCACCACCACTCCCACCACCAGAGCAGACCAGCGCCAGCGACGCAGCAGCAGCAGAGAGACGTCGTGGAAAAAGAAACGCTCCTCACATCTCATCTTCAACACCGCTCGTCCTCACCTCACAGACGCGCTCCCCAACCGTCACCTCAGCCCTGCTCATTCTCCATCCAAACCAGCACCGCTTTCCCAGGGTCCCCCTCACCAAAAGTCATCACCAACCAGTTTTTATTTTTTGTTCATTCCTTCTGGTGCTGTCATACCGTACAGTGCAGTATCTACATACAGTACCATACCCGTCTCTCTCTCTCTCTCTCTCTCTCTCTTTTTTTTTTTTTTTTTTTTTTTTTGTATCAGATCTCTCTTCCTTCTTTGCAACATAAAGCAAACTTACCCCCTCTTCTCATACACCTTGCCAACGATTACCTCCACGGGCAGGCGATCTGAGAGGAGAATAGAAACTAGAGGCCCTTGCTACCGGCATACCTAGAGCGTCTCATCATTACTCTGCCACCTCGACTCGTCACATCGGGGCCTTGTTTCTTCTTGAATGCTTTTCGAGCTGTGTACATCTTGAGGGTCCATTGGCCTACGGATATCACTCCCACTCATCACCCGTTTTCCCGCCTCCTTGCCCTCAGGTGCAGTTGAACTTGCTCGGACACTGGGGTTGTGCGGACTTCTCGGTCCCGGCATATAGCCAGCGAACAGCAGCAGCAACAGCAAAAGTAGACATCATTCAACCTGCGGGTGTGTGTTTGTGCGCTTGCAGTTTCTCTCTCACTCAGTCATTCCCCTCAACTCAAATTCCCCATCCGCCGAATACAAGCCGCCAGCAAACATCTATTCCTTCCAAATTCTACTACTCCTTCTATCCCGTTTTCCGGACAGTCAGCCAGAAAGAAACGTATAATATATTTATATCGAGGCTATTCCGTTTTGAACGTCTGCGACCTGACGCACAGAACGACTACCTACTCCCCCGTTCTAAGGATCGCCACGCCCGCAGGGCCGTCCGCCATCTAAGTCTGGCGCGTGGTTTCTCCTCTCGGTTGATCTAATCAATTTCTGTAGCAAAACCAGGCCGGCCCTACCTTGCCTGCCAGCGCTCGAGCGTCTCCCACACCAAGGCCCGCTGGCGAGGACGACGCCGGTTACGGTACATGCCAAAAGTCACTCGACCTACCTTACCCTTACCCTCCTCCTCCTGGTACTCCTCCTCTCTCCTCCTCCCTCACTCCCACTACCCTACCCTACCCTACCGGTACCCCTGCCTTGCCTCTCCTCTCTGTTACCCGTCTGCACCGTCGAAAATAAGAAAGGGCCCAATCGGTACTACCTCAGGTACCTAGGAGCGTACCTCACTCCACGCCTCCACAGCTCTCCTATCCCCCTGCTCAGAATCCATACCTCGTTCCAGGGGCCCCTGGAAGAGCAACCTGCCCGCTCCAGCAGAGCAGAGAAGCACCACTTCTTTTTGAATGTAATGCTATATTGCTGCCGATAATATATACCTTCATCAGACGCCTCACGTCTTTCGCTCATAAAGCAACGCCTCCACGATAATCTTGGACTGGCCTGCCTGCGATCGTCTCCCTTCTGCCCCTTGTAGTATAACAAAGCGCCACGACCTCTCACATACACCAACGACACGCACGCAACTGCACCTCATCTCAACTTCCCACATTGTTTCGTTTCTTCAGCCAAAGTACGCTGTTGCGTTTGGACTCGTCTTGTGCCGGGCATATCCCACTCGTCCTTGTCGTTCCTGAGGATAAACTACATTCAAACCAACAAGACCGTATCGTCACCGTCGTCATCCTTCATAAGTCGACTAAACAACAAATAACAAAAACACCAAATCTGTCGTTCACTCGCCAGTTCTCCACCACGACACACACTACTCGACTCTCACCACAGACACCAAGGTTTCTCCATTCCCGGCTCACCGTCGTCGACACTTGCAACATCCTGGCATCTCCCAAAGTAGCCTCACCACACACCACGAGAATAGAGAGAGAAGAGCCTCAGACGTCCTTCCTAGTACCTTCCTTCGGCCCCCCACTTGGGTGATTCTCGCGGTCCGTCTGTCTAGACCATCTTGCAGTGGATCCTCTTCACCTTCGGAGACCATCAAGAGCTCTGTGCACACTTCTGCGCGAGTCGTTGAAGAGAAGCCAGACGAGAAAATAGAAGCAAGGAAGCTGCCGGTAGAAGACTCGAGTCTGTTTCTTGTCATCCAGACACCCCTCAAGCAAGAAAACGACGCCAGTCGTCCAAGATCCGCTTGGTCTCCCGTACCTGAGCGCTCAGAGGTTCGACGATCGCATTGTTCCTGGTGGTCACCATTATGCTTCTAGTCTCGGAAACTTAACACACGCCGGCCCTCGACACTTGGACTTCGAAACAAAATACACGGCAAGCCAGCCCGAACTTGGTTCACCCTTCTTATCTCATCCGCCGCCCGAAGAAGGGATTGTCCTGCAAGCAACATCAGCACTTCCCACCAGTTTGCGCTCGACCACTCGCAACAGATCCTCCAGTCAGGTGGCTAATTTTCATCGAAGACGGAGAATTTTAGTGCCTGTGCACCAGGACCCTCCCACCTTCTGGTACGTCCACACTTGTGGCTGTCTTAAAGAAGGCTACTCCCACCCGCTATGAACTCATTCTACCTCCTGGCCTTCATCAGTTCGTCGTACCTTGGGTTATCTTGAGCTGATCGTTTCCTACCAGCTTCACTCCCCTTCCTCTCTCATACTACTTACTACCTTACTCTCCTTCTCACACACCTTAATCTCCATCTCTTTCCCTCAACTCAAGAGGAGTGTCAGCTTCCCCGTCACAGCCACCACGCCTGATTAATACCAACACCCCCGACCAAGCTCAGGCCTCTTCTTCCTCCTCCTCATCTTCTTCTCTCTTAAACACCGTCCGTCCATCCTCCTCTTCCATTGTTCAACGTTCCTGAACGCACCGTCGTCTTCAACGCTTCGAACACTACTCATCTTCGGCAACCTTGCGCTGGACGCCGCACCCGTTCTTGTCTCAAGTCGTCGACCTCCTACTTCTCGGCACACATTCACCACCCTTGCCTTCTTGTCCCAACCCATCATTCCTTGAACGACGATTCGGGAGTCTGCATACACAGAACCCGCATTGAGCATCCCGCTTAAGCAACGTTCCGAACCAGGATAACATATCACACACATCAACGCACGCTACCCTTGCTTCTTCTACTCCGGACACCATATCAGCCCAGTCCCTTCATCACCCGATAATTCAAGACACCTTTATCCCTCGCCGCGGAAGTATATAAGTAGTACAGCTACTGCACTGGTCCGCATCTTGGTAATCCCCATCCAAACACACAAATAAAACCCAAAGAAATGGAACTCATGGAGCTTGTCGAGAACGAGCCCACTGCTCGCCCCTTCCAGTGCGACTGGCAGTCGTGCAACAAGGTGAGTCCAGAAACACGCCGCCACTCGGCTACGGCTGTGGTGTGACATGGACGGATCTAACTTCGACATCTTGTAGAGCTTCAACAGGAAGTCCGATTTGCAGAGACACTACCGCATTCACACCAACGAGCGTCCCTACTCCTGCACAACGCCCGGCTGTGGCAAGAGCTTCATTCAACGGAGTGCTCTGACTGTCCACATCCGTACTCACACGGGAGAGAAGCCTCACCAATGCCAGCACATTGGTTGCGGCAAGCGATTTTCTGATGTATGATTTCCTCCTGACAACGGCATGTTCCAACAGGCACTAACCTAAGAAGTCTTCGAGTTTGGCCAGACATCGCCGTATTCACACTGGCAAACGCCCTTACAAGTGCGCCCACGATGGCTGCCTGAAGAGGTAGATCTCTAGCCACCAGGCTTTCCCTCCACTTGACGGAGTTGACACTAATCAACTGAACAGCTTCTGCCGCAAGACCACAATGGTCAAGCACCAGAGGAGATCTCACCAGCGCGGCCTCCACCCCAACGAGCTCTTGGACGACTGCACATCAGACTCCGACAGTGGCGAGTCTCCTTCTACCCCGAAGCACGCCGGCATGCAGTGGCCTCCTCAAGGCGTCATGGCCATGAACCACCCCGGTATGGGTCACGCAATGCACCGAGCTGCCTCATTTGCCGACTTCGGCCAGCACATGAACGGTTACCCTATGCCCCAGCAGCAGCAACAGCAACACTACGGCGCGCACCGCCACAGCCTTTCTTCCGGCGGAGCACACGAGGTCCACGGTATGGTACACGACCAGCAACACCCTGGTGTACACATGCTGCAGCGAACCGCCAGCATGGGCCAGCACTCGTACTACGTGACGGAGCAGGGCAACCCGGGTGTCGCTACCATGAACACGGCCATGCCCCAACAATACGGACAGGTGCCCCGGCAACAACAGCCGCAGGTTGATGTGCCGTACTCTCAACCTGGTATGAACCAATCCATCCAAAGCAGCCCGAGCAGCTTCTCGGCAGCATCGGGTAGGAGCCCATCCATTCAGGAAGGGTTTTATACTCACCAGCCAACCCAAGCAGCCACATATGCCCTGCATCATGCCTCCCCCGTCCTCGAGCAACAGCAAGCCGGCATGGTCGCGTACCCGCACCAGCAGATGCAACAGCAGATCCATACCCCCCAACCGATCCCGACTCAGGCACCGCAGCCTCCGCCTCAGCAAGTCAGCCAGTACGCCTCACCGGCACCCCAGGCCCAACCCGAAGAGTACTGGAACGGCGTTCCGTACCAGGCACCGGTCGAGGTTGCAACAATTGGCCAGCTGCCGACCTACGGCTCCGGCGTGTACGACCCTTGGGGTGGCCCCAAGATCGAGTTCGAGGATCCCTCGATGCAGCTCCCGTCCGCACGGATTGAGAACATGTAAGCGCCAGACACCATGCGACGATGGCTTCCGCCACGCCAGGCATCTGTGCCTTCCGATACCAAATCATCATTTCCATCGGTGCCTCGTCTCGGCGCCGCTTGCTGTACCACCACCGGAAATTTTGACGTCGATTTGATTTTAACATATTCCCCCACCTCGTTGATTGTAAAAGAAGGAGATACCACGCGGGCTCCACAGAACCGAGCTGTCGATTGTTGAAAAGAAGAGGATGAGCCTTTTGGACGCCTCTAGGCCCAGTGCCCCGCCACGCCTGTCATCCCTCCCTTGGGGCAGTCTCAACGGGCCAAAAGGGATCCAGACGAAGAGAAACACAAGGAACAGAAAATGTCAAATCAATCCCCCAAAAGCATACATCAAGTTGGTACTCTGTTTTCTAGGTTTCAACACTCACACACAACCCACTGCCGGCATACTTCGCAATGCCGTTTGTAATCGTCAAATTTGTCGAAAAGGGACGATCGCTGGATCTGTCGCTTCTCCCGCCTCGATTCACTCCGTGGCTCTTCGCCTTCGGGCACCATTTTCTTTGTCAAGCACATACTATTACCCCGTCGACTTGGAATATTTGCATCTGTTTTCATCCGGGATATATCATTGGTGGTCTTTCTGTCGCTTCGCGTTTATAATTTCGTCTTTAGTCGGTCGGGTACTCGTGGGGTTTTTGGAGCTTGGTACGGCGGTTTGTGCTGTCTTATTTAATATTTTCTTTTACAGTTCTTTCACTCCTTTCTCATCGGGGCGTTCATCGACCATGTCGACTGAACATGTTCCCGATGATATGATACAACGAAAGCATAACAGCCGGAGCCGGTCGGGCGGATGGGGGAAAGCCACTGGCATGTTGGGAATCATTGGACGATATCCGAATCTTGACGGCCCTTTTACGACCTTGGTGGAGAGGGTGAAATCGCATGGGGATGGGAGGAGCAGGACAATAATGAGGATGGAAGGAGGTTCAGGGGAAAAGGGAAAGAAAGGGGACCGTCATTCGATGCCTGATATACGAAAGGCTCGGTCGGGTTTGGCAGCTTTGGAATTTCTCCGTTGCTTTTTCTCAAGGCCTCACGGCGCGACCCGGAAAACAAAAACATTCCCTGTAACAACAACAGCACGAAGTCGACGAATTCTCCTGTCTGGTGGTGGGCGGCGCATTCCCTAGAACAGATTCCTCAGGGGAAGGGTTGACGAAGAGGGAACAACCGGGAAAAGGAGGAAATGGGGGGCCATGAGGAGGAATAGGGGACGACGAGTCGTTGTGCATATGTAATTTTATGTGTTCCTCCCCTTGTGTATTGTGTGCTGGATTCAAAGGGGAAATGAGAAACAAATGGGATAGTTTTGGGAATTGATACCTGGTCAGTCAGAACGGAAAGAAATAAAAGACTTTGTTGATCAAAATCTTGCGGTCCAAGTCGTCTCTTTATATGATCATGAGTGGATGAGTGGGATGAGGAGAAGAATGGCGAAAAGAATTGGCCGAGGCTAAGAAGGGGGACGCATGACCAGAAGACGAGCTGATGGGCTCTTAGCTCTTAGCCTGTGTAAGTGAAAACTTTGAGAGTTGTTTAGCTGTTGAACCGGTGACACGTTGCCTTGCAGAAGCGTCTGCTTTAGTTCAAGGGGTGTCTGCATGATTGTTCGTATTTGTTGGTGTTGGTGTCGGTGGTAGTGGTGTTGAGATTCTTTGGTTCCGATGGGTAAATTGTTTGCAGCCTGGATTGGGAGATTCGGTCGGGTAAGGTGAGATGAGATGCGTGAGGGTGGTGATAAGAGACGGCGTTGTAAGTCGTGCGCTTGGGAGGACAGGACGGGCTATTCTGGTAGCTGGGGATGCAGATCATCTGAGATGGTGAATGGAGATGAGAGCTGAACTGAGTTGAGCTGAATAGATGTATTAATGGTCTTGGCATTTCATGGCTGTTTTTCTTCTTCGGCCATGGAGGTCTTTTGAGTCGGTAAAGAGGAGGATTGAGTTATCGTCCCGTGTGACTGGCGACGAAGTGTTGGATGCTTGAGAGACGAAGAGCTGGAGGTTTGTCAAGGTATAACTGGGGGATTCTATAGAAAGTTTGAGCCCGGATGATCCGCTCGTGACATCCGCTGATCTCCGGGATATCCGCGCTACCCAGTGATGCTCATATCAGGTGTGAAAATATGAGAGACCGTCGCAGCCTCGTGAGTTTATTCTTCGCCCGGTGCTGCTGATGTGAGAAATCGGTGGACGGTGCTGACGGAGATTTCAAGACCCGGCTTCGTTGAGAAGGGAAGAAGAAGAACGGAGGAAGAGAGGGAGGTTTGCTAATGGATGATGGGAATGAGGGAAATGGGCGAAGAAGGAGGGCGTTTACAGTTACCAACTCATGGGGGAAAGGGCGCTTAATCCAAAAAATTGATCTGCAGTTGTTTGCTCTGCATGCGGAAGAATGCATCCATTTCCATTCCTCAGCCAGCTGCTTCTGGCGATGTGTTTCTAGGGGTCTGAATGGGGAGAGAGAGGGAATTTTATGATTGGCTAGAACCTTATTGGCCAATCATGTTGCTTATTTCCGACATCCTGGGAGAGCATATACTGACAGAGGTGACTTCGCACCGGAAATTCGCGAGAGATGGAGAGTCTTTCCTAGATTGAATCAGATATTAAATCCAGAAATAATGAAACATCGATACTGGGATTCTGGTCAACTCGAGGTCAAACTACGATCACCTTCAATGCTGAGAGAGAGAAACTGGTGTAGTTGAACTTCTGATTATTAACCAATGACATGAGGTTGAATTATGCCCCTGCTCGTCTCCAATGGACCCCAAAGGCTTTGTCATCATTCGCCGGATCGGTCTTTCCCTGGCACCGACAAGTCGCGACATTCTAGAATCTCATCGACGTCACGTGGGTATGAACCTGGGCCTTGCTGCTTTCCCCGGTCGCGGCGCTTCGGCAGGGAAAAACTCGGAAGGCAGCACCGCAATGTCGTGGTCAATGAATAACGTCAGCTAAGGTATCCGTAGCGCATTTCGCCTCAACATATCCATATCCCGCCGCCCCGTCGCCGCTCTCAACAAGACGACGAGTCAACCCTCGGCGCGAACCATGTCATCTTCATCACACCTGCACATACGACGTCGATAGTAACTGAAGAAGCCTTTTCTTTTCTTTTCCTTTTCCCCTTTTCGGTCTCGTAAGGGGAGTGCCCCTCTGCAGAACCCTTTGTTACCATCACCAACTCGGCATCAAGCAAAACCATCTGCTCTGACGAATACGCGCTCCAGCCTACACCGCGCCTTCCCGGCTACCCCAAAGGCATCATGGCCTTACGCCCAGCAGCGCTGGCGCTAAGTGCGACCAGCCCACTGCTCCGACGGGCAACGATGCAGCCCGCGACGATGCAATCCGTCCTCCGGCTCGCGACCTCCTCCGCTCGCCCGACCGCCACCACCTTCACTCGGACCCCCGGCCTGGGCCTCGCCCTCCAGCTCCAGCAACAGCAACATCAGTACAGACTCTTTGGAACCAACAATGCCATCTCGCGCAACCTTCTCGCCACGAGAGAGTCGGCAGCGAACAGGAACCCCGGCAGCGCGACCGCGCAGAACGCATTCTACCAGCTCCTCCTCAAGGCCAACATGCCCGCCATCGTCATCGAGCGCTACAACTCTGGCCGGTTCGCGAGAAACGATGCGGTGGATCAGGCATATGCGCAGGCGATTGGCATGCAGAGCACCGGCGCCGTCGGCGGGATGGGTGGTCACGACCACCTGCCCTCCGCCTTTGGCAATGTCGGCACGCTCGGCGGCCAGGAGTTGAACCAGCAGTCCCCCGGGAACCTGAGCCAGGCGCAGCTGCAAGCTGTTGGCCAGGCTCTGGCTGCGAGGTCGCGCGACTCGAACATGGCTACCGCAAAGGTCCAGGGCAATGGCCTCCCGACCAGCCCGCTGCACGTTGTTGTAGACGAGTCATTCGGTGGCGTCATCTTCCGCTGGGTCAAGTTCGTCTTGTGGTTCTGTCTCTTCACGTATCTCAGCTTGGTCGTCGTCACGATGCTGGTCGAGGGTCTCAACCTCTTCAAGCGACCCGGTGGCAAAGTGGACAGCGAGGCCAAGGCCGAGAACCAGACTACCCGTTTCGCAGACGTGCACGGCGCCGATGAGGCCAAGGATGAGCTCCAGGAGCTGGTCGACTTCCTCCGCAACCCCGACAAGTTCTCCACCCTCGGCGGCAAGCTTCCCAAGGGTATCCTGATGGTTGGACCCCCCGGTACTGGTAAAACTCTCTTGGCTCGCGCCGTTGCCGGTGAAGCTGGCGTCCCTTTCTTCTACATGTCTGGCAGTGAGTTCGACGAGGTCTACGTCGGTGTCGGTGCCAAGCGCGTCCGCGATCTCTTCGCTTCCGCCAAGTCCAAGTCTCCCGCCATCATCTTCATCGACGAGCTCGACGCCATTGGTGGACGCCGCAATACTAGGGATGCCGCCTACCACAAGCAGACGCTCAACCAGCTCTTGACGGAACTGGACGGTTTCGAGCAGAACAGCGGTGTCGTCATCATCGCTGCCACTAATTTCCCGGAACTTCTCGACAAGGCTCTTACCCGACCTGGACGTTTTGACCGCCACGTTACCGTTCCCCTGCCTGATGTCCGCGGCCGTATTGAGATCCTCAAGTACCATGCCAAGAAGATCAAGGCCGCCCCCGAGATCAACTTTGAGGCCATTGCTTCCAGCACTGGCGGCCTCTCTGGTGCCGAGCTCGAGAACATTGTCAACCAGGCTGCCGTCCGCGCCAGCAGGCTCAAGAATGCTGCCGTCTCCATGACGGATTTCGAGTGGGCCAAGGACAAGGTCATCATGGGTGCGGAGAAGAAGAGCATGGTCATCAGTCAGAAGGAGAAGGAGATGACTGCCTATCACGAGGCCGGTCACGCCTTGGTGTCTTTCTACCATGAGAGCGGTCCCAACAAGCTTTACAAGGTTACCATTTTGCCTCGCGGCCAGAGTCTCGGACACACTGCACACCTTCCTGAGATGGACAAGTATTCGTACACGACGAGGGACCTCAAGAGTCTGATTGAGACCTCTCTGGGCGGAAAGCTCGCCGAAGAGCTGGTCTATGGCACCGACAAGGTGACCACCGGTGTCTCAAGCGTAAGTTAACCTCGACATCGACTTGTGGGATTGGCACTAACAGTAAGCAGGATCTCAAGAATGCCACAAACCTGGCTTTCCAGATGGTCGCTCTGTACGGCATGTCTGCCAAGCTCGGCCCCGTGGAGTACGGCGAGCGCTACAACCAGCTCAGCTCAGAGACCAAGGCTCTCATCGAGTCCGAAGTGCAGCGTACCTTGACGGAGTCATACGAAAAGGTGCGCGAGCTGCTCACATCAAGGCGCAAGGAGCTCGATCTCCTGGCCAAGGCCCTCGTCGAGTACGAGACGCTGGACAAGAACGAGGTAGAGAAGGTCATTCGCGGCGAGAAGCTTCTTGACCGCACGCCCATGCCTCAAGGCCCTATGAAGGTGCCTGCAAGCTCGGGCGTTGATATCGGTCAGACGATTCCCCCGCCGTTCCCTCCTCCTGCCGGACCCGCTACGCCTCCGCCGGCGCCACCGCCACCTGCGACTTCTACGGGTGGCATCGCTCCTGGATCCAACCAGAAGTCATGACCGGAGCTTACCGTACGTGACTCTGGTCAGGACCATTATCAACACATTTTGTTTTCACGGTTAGCATGCGGTAGTGCGAGGGCCGAGTCGCGGCCCGTTGGGAGGCACTCGCATGGACTTACAATGTATCATTTTACGGTACAGCATGGCAGGCGTTTACCAGAAATTAAAGAATTTGCGATTTCATTTGCCTTTTGGAGGATAACCAGGAAAAACGAGACAGGCCTGGCTTTGGCCAACACAGCTTGGTCAACGTGCTACTGGCCAAAGGCGAAGAAAAGCAGCAGGGTCTCTCGTAAGATCCGCTGTGCGCACGAATAACACTCTCCCCTCACCTGGGGCTTCGATACGCCTTCGCAAATTAGGGCGTCGGCCTCGGACATAGATTGGGTTGGCTATACAGGGAGGGCAAGACCGACTCTGTTAGGGTTTTAAAACTCCCCATCACAGCGACGCAAGCGGACCGTTCTCTACTTTAACGGGATCGGCAGCGGCTGGACTCTGTAGAGTCCGGCCACTTGATTGAGTGTGATTATTTCGTTTGTAGAATTATGTAAATGAAGCATTGCCCCGTACGCTGATAGAGCAGCCCAAGATCGTGACTGTCCAATCTATTGCTTGATGTTGAGGCTCTGTCAGGTTACTGAGGATAGGAGGAGCATTGATATTGGCATGAAAGCCTTACAGTTGAATGCGAGTAAATAACGCGGGAACACGTTAGAGCCGAGTGATTGTCAGAGCGAGCTCGCTGACAGAAGAAAACCGAAATCCGGTCCTTTTTGATGACTGAGTATTCGGAGCATCTTTCCAGCGGTTTGTTGAAAACCGACGATCAACTTTTTTCCTGGTTGACCGCCAAGGTTACTGGCCGTCTGGTCCAAGTGGGATGACCTGGCAATGGACGGATATCGAATGCAAAGAGCACAACGACCCTTACTGGTTGGCAGATAGCGATGGACTTGAGAAAGGGGCAGCCCACAGCGGGAGAAGTGGTCTAGAGCCGGGCCGGGGATTGTGTCCTCCACTAACATCTGGGGTAAAAGTCCCCATCGGCAGCGGCACCAATTTGGCGGGGTACGTTGTTCCAGCTGGGCAGCTGGGGGGAGCTTTCGAATTCCCCGGTGAGCCTCGGTTCGGTCCCCAATTCAAGCTAGAGCTCCCTCGGCCTCCGCATCGTCATTTCTCCTCCTCCCGCTCCCTGCTCGTCCTGTTCCTCCGCATTTTAAATCAATCTTTAACATATCTGTACTGCCTGCGCCGCATATTTGCATTGCCATTTAATCATTATATCCAAATAAGCTGCCCGCCTTGTTTCCCCGTCTTCTTTCGTGTAAATTAGTTCTTTCCTGGCTGAATTGACCTCATTTATCCATCAATCGAAATCCCATCATCACCATCAGCAGCACCACCATGTCGGACAAGGCGTCGGAACGGCTTCAGGCTCTGGGCAAGCAGCTCGATGCCCCTCCTCCTGTCAAGATTGCCGGGCCGTCTGCGGCGCCTCGTGTACCTGGCAAGGTCGTGATTATTACAGGTTAGTCGAACGCACGTCACGCAGCAGCGGCGGCGGTGGCAGCAGTAGACAGACTGACAATCGAACCCCAGGCGCAAACTCTCTCATGGGTATCGGTCGCGCGTCAGCACATCAATTCGCCGAGAACGGCGCCCGCGCCATCTACATTTGCGATTACGCTGACGACAACCTCGCCTCTCACAAGAAGGAGCTCAATAAGCTGTACCCCAAGGTCGAGGTCCACACCCGCCAATTCGACGCTGCCGAGGAGAGCGCCGTCAAGGAGGTCGTTGCCCACGCCATGACAACGTACGGCAGACTGGATATCTTCTTCGCCAATGCCGGTATTACCGGACCTCATAACCTGTTTACCGATATCTCGTCGGATGACTTTATGCAGAACCTGCGGACGAATACGTTGAGGTAAGTGTACTTACTTGCCTCTGACACCTCTTGTGCTAACAAAAAAACAACAACAGCGTCTTCCTTGCCGCCAAGCACTCCGCCCCCGCCATGCGCAAGACCTCGGCAGACAAGCCCACCCCGGGCGGTAGCGTCATCCTCACCGCCTCCGTAGCCGGCATCCGCTCCAACGCCGGCACGACGCCGTACTCGGCGGCCAAAGCGGCCGTCATCTCCGTCGCGCAGACGTGCGCGTACCAGGCGGCCGGCACGAACGTCCGCGTCAACGCCATCTGCCCGGGCCTCATCGAGACGGGCATGACGTCGCAGATGTGGGACCAGGCGCGCGCCCGCGGCACGACGGGTCGGATCGGGCAGATCAACCCGATGAAGCGCGGCGGGCACGCCGACGAGATTGCGCGGGTGGCGCTGTTCTTGGGCAGCGACGAGAGCAGCTACGTCAACGGGCAGGCGTGGGCTGTCGATGGCGGGTTGAGCGCGGGACATCCGTACGTAGTTGGGAAGCTTGCGTGATATGTGAGTGTGAGAGAGAGGGGGAGAGAGACAGAGAGGGAGAGCGGCGTTGGCCGAACTGCGTAGTGGTCAACAAAATTCTTTTGTGTCTTTTGCCAAGTCTTTTTCTCTTCGGGATGTGTACTTACTTACCGATGTGGGCGATAGGCACTTGTTTGAATACATCATTTCTCCCGAGGGCAAGTTTGAAGGAATCGTGCCTGCTTAGACATGTGAAGCACGTCAAGGAACAGGCGATCCAAGAGGGGGCTGGGCCTTGGAGGGGGTCAAAAGGTGGGCGAAAGGTGGACAGAGATGGTGGGCGGCCGAGGTTATCTCTGGCCGGCTTCTGGGGCCGGCCGCACAGATTGGAAGGAGGTTAAAGTAATGTGGGCGAGTTCCCAGGTTCTTTCAGAGCTCTAGATCCTCCAAGGTGGACTTTCGGTGAAGGAAGCTCGCCGCTCCTGTGAAGTCATTGGGCCTGGAAGCACGTCCAGAGTTCGAACTGGAGAAGGAAGGGGGGAGCAGAGTCGCATTGACTCCTCTTCGATCAACGGGGAGCATTGAATCGTTGATAGGGATCTCCAATAAGCTTGAACGGGTTCGGACGCCATTACCACTTTCCATCCTCGATGCCCATCTTCCGGATTCCTCTTTTGTGGATAGGCCGGACGGAATCCATATCACGATCACGCAAGCCATACAGATTACAGACTACTGTACATCTAGACTACGGGTATTATCCACCATATTCACCTAAGGCCCAAGGTAGGCAGGCCAGGAGAACTAGCTGCCGTCTCCGCATCGCCATACAACGTCGTTCATTACATTCACTGCCGTTCTCATTCGCCCATGACGCGGCCGCCATTGATTGCAAATCCCACTTTTCAAGGGTTGGTGCTAGGGGGACGGACAGCATTCAAGCATAAGTGGCTTTGAGGTGCGGATGCTTTCTGCATGCCACCGGAGGCTCATCGACGGCCGGCTCCACAACCATAACTACCGGGAATCGCAACCATTCCGAAGTAGTCGTTTAATACTGCAGTATGCTTGGTCAGGCTGGAGTCGCTGGATTCCTGGACTTTGCCTTACCTCCTCAAAGCTCCGAAAGATGAAACCCACCCAAATTGGATCTCCAGGCACGTCTGTACGCCTTTGGTCAAGAGATCTCTTGGCAGAGTGTCGGGCCGCGTCATGGGGAAAAAGGGAGCACTATCCTCCTTCCTCCTTGATCCAAACGTATCCTCCTGTTCGTGGTTTGGTTCCATCTGCAGGAGTCGAGAAGGGACTGTCACTGTTCTTTTGTTTGTGGCCCTAGGAGTTTTCGGCCGAGCCACGTAACCACTTCCCGGCCGTTGCCCACATTCCGGATACGCCATCCCAAACCGCCGCTCCCCGGGGGTTTCCCAAAGGACCCCACTCACACCCCGATCCCCGTACCACCGTACCTTGACAATTGAACCACACACTCACATTGCGGAACGGGAGAAGAGAACCAGGACCGTCACATTTTTTGTGTTTTTGCCAAATGACCCAACGCAATGCAATTGGAATTGCCTCTGCCTTGATTGGATGACGCATGTCTTGGACGTCCGAATAACCCCCCGACCCTTGCGACCATCGGCCGTTCGCGCTTCCTAGCCCGTCACTCGCAGAAAAGCCGCCACTCTCTGGTCTCTATTAACCTTACACAGTAGTGTAAATCCCCTGGCTCCGCGGTGCGCGCGGAGTGGCGGACGACCAGGTTTCCAAGTAAGGTACTATGTAGTATCCTTGTAAACGCTCCGGGAAGGAGGAGGAGTAGGAACCAACTCGATCCCAAACTACATCCCCAAACTACAGAGTACCTTGCTTGAGGCTAAACCATACAGTGGCTCCGAACGACATTGTCACGCCCCTCATACGCCGGTCGAAACGACTCTGGGAGGGAAGGTGACGACGATGTCTCGCCAGGCGCCCGCGCGCGGGAGTGTGGGGAACGCCAACGAAACGGAGAGAGAGAGAGAGAGAGACGAGAGTCTTTACTTGGTACGGAATGTAGTTGCTTTTGCGTGCTCCGTGCTCGACTTGTCGTGCCGGGATACGGTGTTGGCCGGTGGGTTAGCTCTGCTGTTCGAGACCAGATGAAGGGGAGCAGAGAGAGTAGGGTATGTTGCAATGCCGTGACAATGCCAAGATGTTGACGTTAACGGGATCATCAGGATCAGGAAGGAGGAAACAAGATGGATCATAGAAACGCCAAGAAGAAGAATGATATAAGAGGAGGTCAAGATTCCTGCCAGAAAGACGAAATATCTCTCCTTCTTCTCACCAGGCTCTTCACCTCCATCAGTCCTTCTCTTCTTCCAGCTTGCTCCTGACACTTCTGTGGTCTGCTTCACTCGATAGCAACCCCTCGTCGTCTCGTCCTTGAATATCCAGAGATTCATCACCATGGCGCTCCGCTCCGCCCTCGCCGCGGCCCTGGCCCTCTCCCCCTTCATTGGGACAGTCGCAGCCCATGGCAGCCACACGACCGACGAGATTGCCGCAGAGATCGCCCTCCGCGACGTCGTCACCGTCCACGGCAAGCGCGCCCTGGACGCCTGCTCCAACTCCCCTGCCGCCCTGGCCCTCAAGCAGCGCGCCCTCGAGCGCCGCGCCAACATGGCCCAGATGCTCCGCGAGAAGCGTGGCCTCACCGATCAGAAGATGCACCAGAAGCGCACCCAGGCCGACCTCGTCAAGTGGGCCGCCGTCGACCACGAGTCCACCGAGGCCTACAACCTCGACACCCCTCTCGAGGACATCTTTGGTTCCAACGCCACCTGCGCCCTCGTTCCCTTGACCACCATCGGCCCTTACTACGTCGAGGGCGAGCTCATCCGCGTCGACACCACCGACGGCCAGGCCGGCGTCCCCGTCCACCTCGATATTCAGTTCGTCGACATCAACGACTGCACCGCCGTCCCCGAGCAAATCATTGACGCCTGGGCCTGCAACGCCACCGGCGTCTACTCGGGCGTCTCCGCCCGGGGCCAAGGCGGCCTCAACACCACCCACGGCCGCGGCGTCCAGAAGTCCGACTCGGACGGCGTCGTCCAGTTCGACTACGTCTTCCCGGGCCACTACACCGGCCGCGCCACCCACATCCACATCATGTCCACCGACGGCGCCACCATCCTCCCCAACGGCACCTTCGAGGGCGGCACCGCCCGCAACATTGGCCAGCTCTTCTTCGACCAGGACCTCATCTCCGAGGTCGAGACCCTGGCCCCCTACACCAGCAACACCCAGACCCTCACGACCAACCTCCAGGACGGCATCGCCGCCGGCGAGGCCACCGCCGCCTACGACCCCTTCCTCAAGTACGTCCGCCTCGGCGAGGACCTCAACGACGGCCTCCTCATGTGGATCACCATCGGCATCGACACCACGGCCGACTACAGCGACGAGGTCCGCGCCGCGGCGCACTACTACGAGGGCGGCGGCGTCGACCAGAGCAGCGGCGGCGACGGCCCCGGTGGCCCTCCTCCCAATGGTACCTTTCCTACCGGTGCTCCCCCGGGTGCCCCGCCCACCTCTACCCCGTCTGCTTGAAAAAAAAAGCACGCTGACATTTGTTGGTGATGAAGCTTAGAGCTTGGGCTACCTAAGATGAGGGGAGACGGTTTCTAGGCTTCTAGAACCGGCCCTCCCCTTGATTCGACGGCGAGATGTGTGTGTGTTGGTATATAGGAGGAAAAGAGTTGTGTACATGAGTGTTGTGCGAAAGTTGTACAAAGTTCTTTTCTGGTGGGAAAAAAGCTTCATACCGACGACCAAGGGCTGTTTGTGTTTAGTTCAGGAATAGTAAACGAAAATTCTGAAATACATATTACATTCGTACATAAATCAACTTGTTTTCCTATATTGGTGAAATGGCAGCAGCAGCGGCACAAGTTTGGATCATCTTATGGGCTGGGCTGAGACGTTTCTCTAGGAGGTTAAAACCAAAGGAAATGGCTGCGAGTGGAACTTCTGATGTCTCAAGTAAATAATTATTGACCAAGTACTAGTCTCACGACCGTACATCGCCAGTAAAAATGCAAGAGAAAGGAAATGTGAAATGTGAAATTCAGAAGCAGTTTGTAATTATATATTCCTAAAGTGTGAGGAAGTCCAATAAGCCTGAGGAAGAGGACTGTTCAAACAAAATCAGACTTCGGCGCTATCGGCAGCGGGGACGGGGATCGCCGCCGCTATCACGGGCCGCCGATTAACCCCCGCATCGGCCCCACCAACAGAAAACATCCCCCCGCCATGACGTCCCCGCCGTTCTATCAATCCAGAACAATTAATATGACCCCTTAAAACAAATTCACCACCAACGACTATTTCTGACGAAGAGGGAAAATATCTCATTCACTCTCAAATTGTCTCACAAAATCTCACATTACTCTCACCGAAAATGGCGACTTCCAGCATGCA
The DNA here is from genome assembly GCF_030867565.1 of Colletotrichum costaricense. Classification (NCBI taxonomy): domain Eukaryota; kingdom Fungi; phylum Ascomycota; class Sordariomycetes; order Glomerellales; family Glomerellaceae; genus Colletotrichum; species Colletotrichum costaricense. Next base: position 1,007,935 of record NW_026848232.1, on the reverse strand, counting down.
CTACGCCCACTGCGGCGCAAACGACGGCTGCAAGCTCGCCTTTCAGTCCTCTCTGCCCCTCACCGGCGCCAGCTCCGCAACCCGCTGCATCCTCCTCATGCACGGCTTCAGCGGCTCTTCAGAATACTTCTACCGCAACTCCGATGCCCTCGCCTCCAAGGACACTTGGGTCGTCGCGCCCGACATGCGCGGCCACGGCAAATCGGACCGCACAAAGGGCGGCTACCACGTCGCCCGCCTGGCCGCCGACCTCCGCGACCTAATCCACCACCTACGGCGCGCCGCCGCCTCGCCCGACCTCAAGATCGTGCCCGTCGGCTGCTCCATCGGCGCCGCGGTGCTCTGGACGTACGTCGAGCTCTTCGGGTGCGCGGATTTCGCGGGGTTCGTGTTCGTCGACCAGGCGCCGCTGCAGGATCGGTCCACGTTTGACGGGTGGGACGAGAGCTTGGCGCACACGGGCTGCTACGACGAGAAGAGCATGCTCGGCGCGCAGAAGTTCTGGATGGAGGAGTCGGCGGCGGCGCATGTCGATCTCGTGGACGGGTGTCTTGGGTACCGCGCGAAGCCTGACCCGGCGACGGACGATGTTTCTGCCGAGGTGAGGAAGAAGGATGAGGAGTTCTTCACGGGGATCAGTGCGTTGTGCGACCAGGCGTGGCTTGCGAGGTTATTGGCTGATCATACGCGGTACGACCACCGCGAGGCGATTGAGATGATTAGCGTGCCGACGTTGGTGATGGCGGGGCGGAAGTCTGGGTGCTTCCCGCTTGAGGGGATGCTTGAGACGGTCAGGAGGGTGGAGAAGGGCCGGCCAGGTTTGGCGAAGTCGTCTGTCTTTGAGGCTGGACATTGGTTGTTTTATGAGCAGCCTGAGAGGTTTAACAAGGAGATTGCGGAGTTTGTGGAGTTGTGCACCAAATAAGGTGGTTACAAGCAGGCTGAGGAATGGATTAGTATATCAGATGTTGGACTATTACAGATAGACTGAATGGTTCTGGACAGCAGGGTGAAGTGAGCTTGAAGGCATTTGGGTATGCAAATCGAATTCAAGAATACCAAATTCTAACGACCAAAAGATTACCTATGCTATTATCATATACCCCTCATGCCTTGCCCTAATTTCCATGCAACCCGTCTATTTACCAATATGATGCAGATCATCCAGGTATCACCCAAACTCTATATTATTCACCATATCCGCCACGTATCACCCGTGAAATAAAGCAGTCGGCCCTTCTCTAGGTGTTTAGAGTTCTTCCTAGATGCTGAGAAGCTGAACATCAGCACACCCAAGAAGTGTCCTCTGCCCAGCCTTCTTGAAGCTCAGCACAACGCTGTCGTTTCTAGGACATGCCATCCAGAATCCGTCCTCAAACTGCAGACTGCCATCGACGACTCCGACGCCAGACGTTCCAGCCCCACACTGCAGCTGGACGGTGTTCAAGCTTGGCACCGTCGCCGTTCCGCCGGGTGTGACGATCAACCCGGCCGAAGGGGAAGAGTCATCACCCGAGAGGTGGGCGACGTTGACCGTGTTTCCAGTGGCGTAGAACTCGGCGCCCTGGCCGGCTGGTCCGAAGACGACGTTGGCTGTGCAGTCTGCTGTTGAGATGTAGGTGAGCTCTTGGCCCTGGATGGAGGGCGTGAGGTCGAAGTTAGTTACGTTTGCGGCGAGGCGGAAGGTGGTTGTGGTTTGTCTGACGGGAAGACTGGCTGCCGTTGCCACTGCGGCGAGGAGGGTTGTCTGGATAAGTGTTTGGGCGAACATTTTGATAAGTTGTTGAGTGAGAAGAGGAAAGTTGTGGTTGATAATGTTTTATAAGATAGTTGGTTGGTCTCGTATGTGAGTCTGAATCTGATTGAGAACCTCCATCACGGCAATTTCATTGGGTTTATATGTGAGTTGAACTCGGATCATAGTTCAGTATTCTTGATGCAACGTTTCTCATCGTGGCGGTACTAAACTAGTCCCTGCCTCATGACACTCTTCAGCTCGGATCCTTCAAGACGTTCTATTTCCGTGAATTTATGTCATGAGCCGCTCGCTAGAGCAGTGCCTCTTTAGCTCTGCGCTGATCTTTGGGGCTTGGCGATTCTAGTGCTTAGGGACGTGGCTGCCGGCGATCCGGGGTGAGACGGGATCGCCGCCGGCGCCCCACTCTCCCGTCCGCTCCGAGCGCGGGGTACCGGCCGTCCTGTCATGGAGACGGGGAATTGGAGTTTTTCGCCCAAAGACGACAGTTCGTCCTTTGACACTATTTTCCACATTGCGATTTCGTCGGCGCGTACGTCTCAGGCGCCGCTCACTTGTGTCATAGCGCTGCAGTGACTTTCACACGACCTGAGCCAAAGTAAGCAGGTGTCCATTGAGCCTGATTACTGCCTTTTTCTGGGTTTCTGACCTTCTTTCCATCTTGGTAGACCGGAGGAATTGGGCTGAAGGTGATGCCTCGTATTCTGAACCAGGCAGGTAAGACACCCTCTTGACGCAGTGGCGCACATCAAACGTGCGTCTTGAACGGATTTCTGACATCAACGCAGCATGGTAAAGATGAGAACAAGAACTAGTATCGCCCACAGACCGATCTTCGTGCTGACAAGTGCCACCAGCAACACCTGCCGCGTCCGCAAGGTCAAATGTAAGCAAATATCCACCATGACACCATGGGAAGAGCTCCTTTGATCAATACGAGATCACTCAGGCGACGAGGCTCTGCCAGCGTGCCAACGCTGCCGCAAGGCTCAGCGGTACTGTGACCTCACCACCACCCCACTCCCACAACTCAAAAAGACCCAGCAGGATACAGAAGATCCCGACTCCGCTGATGAGTATCTTCTATGCGTACCTTACTATTCTTGATCCTGCACACGTTGTAGCCGCTCACATACATCCCTTAAAGCAGACGAACCGCAAACTCCTTTCCCATCACCATCCAACCCCCGCAAAGCCCTCCAGAACCCGTCCATAGCACGCTACTTTTTCCACTACATTGCCGACATCGCACCGTGGTACGACCTCAGCGATGCGTTCCTTACCTTTGGCACAAGCCTTCCCGAGGTCGCCCTCGATAGCCCACTGCCCTTCGCCGCCATCTTGGCACTGTCCGCGGTCCACACAAGCAGAACGACTGTACCATCCGCCAGGGCGGCGGCGGAGTTCTACCACGGGCACTGCATTCGTTTGCTGATTAACATGGCAGCGGAGGTGTACAACAATGATGAGCGAAAGCAGGGGCTTGCGCTAGCTTCTGTATGTCTCTTGCGGTCGTATGAGATTTTGAGTGGTGAGATCCTGTCGTCTTCCGGTCACTACTTTTACGCACCTTGTAGACACTTTGGCATGGTTATTGCATAAACTGACATCAAAGCAGAAGAGGTAGACCCAAACAGGCACCTCCAGGGAGCATATTCACTGGCAGCCTATCATACCCCTCAAACTGACGCCTTTGGGTCTAGCCTTCGAGCAGCAGGCTTCTGGAACTATCTTCGTGAGGACATCACCTTTAGCTTGTTCCGCAGATGCCCGCTCAAGATAGACCTTGCTCAGGTGCCCCTAGCCCTACCGGCGTCTGGTTCAAGAACCGATCAGGACTACCTTAGTGCCGTTACTCTCATTCTCGGCCGCATCATCAATACATGCTTCAAAGGCTCGGGTTCTGTCACGGAGGAGTCGTGGTCTAGCCTTTCTCATCTGTTACGTGAATGGCGTAAAAGTCTACCGTCACGGTTTGAACCCTTTTCCACGGTTGAACGCGGTCTGGGCCTCGCCTTGCCATCCATTTGGCTGCTCAGAGATCATCATGGTAGGCCTTTATATCTTAGAACACCCTTGTCTTGTGACTGAATAAGAATCTAGCGGCGGCCCTTCACTATCAGCTTGTCGCCACTACGATACTCTGTATCCACGCAAGCCCGCAACAATTATCAAGTCTTCAAAACACACAAGACGGCCGAGACGGCCGTCAAGACACAAAAGACGATATCATCGAGCACCTCGCCTTCGATGTCTGCGGCGTGGCCTTCACCGCCAACACGCCCTCGGTTCAAGTCAATGCCTTTGGCCCCATTGCATTCTGTAAGCCTCTTACATACACACTATCTTTCGCCTTCCTGTCCATCCTTTTATTTGACAACACTTCCTGCTGCATTTTTAAACCAACAACTGAAAAGACTTCGACAGGCGCACGATTCATCAGAAGAGAAGCCTCGCGACAGGAGCTGATCCGCCGCCTCTTGGCGTGTAAGCGAACAATCGGCTGGCCCGTCCAGAGACTCGTCTCGGAGCTGGAGACGGAGTGGAGGAATCCGCCGCCACCGGAACAAGCAGACAACGAATGAGGAGGCGGATATTAATCGAAGAATGGTCAGTCGTAGCTTGCTGTGTAGAGGGGGGTGGGCTAGCGTACCCCGAGCTCGGATTTGGGGGAAATCTGGGGAAACCTAGTAGCTAGGTGGTCCGGGGTGGATGGGGCATGCACGTTTTGTCATCCAAACCCGAGCTCGGCATTGGCGTAGAGAACCTCTTCTGAAGCCTCCTCCCTTCGAGATATAAATGCATAAGAAATCTCTGGAATCTCCCATCAGTTTCACTAAACGTATCCGTCTACGCATAAATATCCTTCTCAAGCCATGAAAATAATCTCCTCCCCAACGATGCTCCTCCGTTCACGCCTCCCTTTCTTGACCTCAAATGCCCCCTCTCGTCTACGCTTCCCTATCACCAGTCGAACAATGGCCTCACTTACAACAAACACTCACGACCACGAAACCCTCCCATCAACACCAGCAACAATACACCCCTCACATTCTGAACTTGCTAGTGCTCGCCTCTCCCCGCGCAACCTCGAACTCGCCGTCCGCCACCTCCACAGAGACGGCCTCGTCGTCGTCTCCGACGTCGTCCCGCACGCAGACCTCGACGCCCTCAACGCCAAAATGGTCCAAGACGCGCTCTACCTCCGGTCCCTCGGCGACAAGGGGCCCTTCAACTATAACCTGGGCAACTTGCAACAAGATCCGCCTCCCGTGGCCGAGTACTTTCACAAGTCCATCTTCACAAGTTGAGTTCATTCCACATCCTCCTCGTATCTCTATACAAACAAACTCACAACCAAAACAACAGACGCCATAGCAACGCAAATAACCTCCTCCCTCCTAGGCCCGCGCCCAAAATGGACCTTTTGCTCCGCAAACTCGGCCATGCCGCCCTCACCAGACTCCAAACCACAACGCCAACCAGTCCACTCCGACGCAGATTTCGCCCACCCATCCCACCCCTTCGCCCTCGTAATCAACATTCCCCTTGTGGAAATGACACCCTCCAACGGCTCAACGGAGCTCTGGCTCGGCACCCACGCTCCCTATCTCCTGCCCGCCTCTCCATCTTCACCCTCATCCTCATCCACCACCACAACACCCTCCTCAAGCTACACCGGCACCATAATCCCCTCCGGGATAGCAGCCCAGCAAGGCACCCACGGCACCCGCGCAAGCGGCCGCATCAACCCCCAACTCCTCGACCTCCGTTGCGCCGTCCGCCCGCCCTCGCAGCCGACGGTGGAAAAGGGGAGCATCGTCATCCGCGACCTGCGGCTGTGGCACGCGGGGATGCCGAATGCCACGCCCGACGTCCGCGTCATGCTGGCCATGATTCATTTTGCTGGGTGGTACCGGAACCCGATGCGGTTGCAGTTTGCGGAAGACGTGAGGCCTTTGCTGGAGGGGGACGGGGAGGCGACGGGGAGGGATGATTTGGAGATACCTGTGGATTGGACGACGAGGGAGGAGGCTTTGAGGACGTATCTGGGGAGGGGGTTTGGGAATAGCTACGATTTTAATCAGGAAGAGTGAGTAACGAGAGTAGATTGCGTATGATGGTGACTTTGGAACAGACTAAACGGTTTCAACTAATCAAAGATATTGCATTTTGCATTGGGGACCTTGAACAAAGATGGCATATTGCCAACTCCGCAGTGTGAGTCTTGCCACTGATGTAAACACCAACCAAATATCCACACATTCCACACGTTTAGGCGATTCATTTGATTGCTAACTGAAAGCTACTGACAACCACGGATTGTGGTATCGGTCCCACGCTTTCCCCCCTTTCCCGCTCAGTTCCGACCTCCGCTTGAGAGGTACCCATTCTGACTAGCAATGGCATCATGATAATTAGAAAAACGCAAGAGAAGAAAGCCCTCAAATACATGTCTCTCACCATCACACAACTCAACTGGGCAAGCCACTGGTGTATGAGTGAGGTATTGCGAAGGGCGTGAGAGCAGAGCAGAACAAAGAAAACATGGTATAGTAATCCTCTCCTCGGCGAATTCTCCGTGGCCGATAACGAAGGAGACCGAGCTGGCTTTTCCACGCCGAAAAGATGGGAAAAAGGAAAAAAATGATTAATCGGAAAAGGTTGAGAGGGGGTATAATAGGAAAGACCCGTTTTCCGCCGAACCTCGCATCCATTTTGTCGCGAGAAGAAACAAAGGAAATCCTACAGCCTTCATCCGTTGAACTCAGTATCAAAAGAGAGAGATCCGTTGAGACTCAACGCTCAGGAGGAGTCCCATAATCTGGCGGCCATCGCTCAGCGAATGCCCGTTGACCGAAATTTAAAGGGCGATCAAAGCCGCGAGGTGCTTCTTCCCGTCTTGGTCGCCTAGAAAAAACTCGGCTTCGTGAGTACACGATACTCGACATAATCCTCTCCGTCAATACTGATAATGGTGCCTTGCGAGACGAGTTTGCCGACAAAGGGGCCGTTGGTCTTGCGCTCGTACTTAATACCGCCGTAAAACTTGGTTTCTTCACCTCCAACCTTGCTGCGGTGCTCTTCTTGGCTAGCCCATACCTTGTTCAGGCGCTGCATCTCGTCGCGCTCGTGGAACAGGCTACTCATGCGGGGGCCGTTGCCGTTGCCGTTCTGCAAAGGCATCTTAGGCATAGCTTGAGGCGGCATTGGAGGAGGGACTAAGTTGGCCATGTGGGCGGCTTGAGCAACCTGGGCAGCTTGAGCAGCTTGGGCGTTCTGAGCAGCTTCGCGGTCAGCGGCGAAACGCTCGGTTCGAATCTGGGCGGCCTCGATCCGGGCGATTTCGCGACGTGCACTGGCGTCAATCTTATTCTGCGCTTGTACAGGGGTTCGTGATGACTGTCTGACGTCGAGATCGGGCAATGAGTGCCGAACGCCGCGGTTCTCCGTTCTGCGGCTCTGGCGCAGTTCGGGGTTCACCTCGACCTTGGTCTCGGGTGCCTCGAGCATCTCTTCTGGCTGTGGAACAATGGCGGGTGGCGGGCCCATATTGTTCATGTAACCAGGCTTATTGATGCCATTTGCCACGCGCTGCTGTGCCTCGTACACTGCCCTGGCCTCATTCTCGACTCGCTCGTTGGGGCTCTCGCCTTGATCGATTTGGTACTGACGGACACGACAATACTCCTTCACCTCGGGGCGAGACAGGACTTTAATGTGTGGCTCCAGCTCGACCTCCTCCCAGTGAATCCACAGCGCACCCGCTCCAACGGGAAAGTTGCCATCGACGAAGCGCTTATCACGCGTCTCTCGCGCCACCTTGACGCGGAACATGTCATTTTGTCCGAGGATGCCGTAGATCGCGTGCTTGTTGATAGGATCAGGCTCACTGGAGCCCTTCCAGTAGCCCACAATGATGCGTGTGGGTCTGGTACCTGGCAGAGGGTCGAATTGAGGAGTCGGCGGGATGTTTTGTGCTGGCGGCGTCTGCTGTACCGGGCCTCCACTGATCGTGCCGATGCCACTACCAGTGCGGCGACGTTTGGAGTCCGGCCGAGCCGGCATTGTAGCGTGGTCGGGAATCACCGCACCGTATGCGATGGCTGGCGCTACGGGATTCTCGGGGGGAGGGTTTTCCTCGACACGCCGGACCGCTTCCTTAGCCGCAGCTTGCTCTGCAGCATCTCGGGCCTCCTCCGTCATCTCGATAGAATCCGTTCGAAGCTTGACATATTCCTTCACTTGGTGGTGATCCAGACCAACAAGGTGGTCTGCGAAGACGACCCGCTCGAAGGTCACCCAGCTGCCACCTGGTCCGGGCGGGAGGGGATACTCGAGACTCGATACCGGCTCGCCGAAGCGGGTGTTCTGCTGAATGCGAGTGCGGAGGCGATCGCGAACATCGATGAAGCCAATAACTGCATGCTTGCCTCTGGGGTCAGGCACGGGTGAATCGCGCCAATATCCGAGAATGACGCCCTTCACACCACCCAGTCCATGCCTACGAGCTGGTTTGGTGCCGCGTGGCGTGCCTTCCTTCTCTGAGACAAGGCTGCTCTCCATCTTGTCTTCACTCAAGTCATTGAAAACGGACGCGCGCTTCCGCTTAGGGTAGTGAGAGACGACTGGCTCATCCTCAACATCCGCCATATTCTCATCCTCGGGATCAGAAACAACGCGGAGTGGCGATGACTTTTGCACGCCATTGCGGTTACCGACAACAATCTCATCTTCCAAAGCGCGATCATGGCTGCCTGAGACAGGGCTCAAGTTCTCTGGAGGCGGGCTTAGATCATCATCATTGGCGGTGTCGTCGTCATCCAGAGCAGGTGGCTTAACCCCATTGGCACTGCTGAGCCTGTAATTGGTATCAGTATATGCTTGTTCACAATTGAGTTTGTTGCATTCCATGATGTGTTGCAATGTTGCCCAAATGGGTGCACTTGCAACCCTGATGAGGTCTTTGCCAACCAAGGTGGTGACGCTCGGCCATGGTGGCTGTAACTGAGAAAACCCCAGCTGATTCGGAGAGAGACAGAAAGAAAAGCATCGCCGGCGAGGAAGCAACAGCGCAAGACCAAGAAATGCAGACGATTCGAGTTGAGCAGGGGTAGAAAGCCATCCAAAGCGGATGTTGTATGCGTACATGAATCGGGAACACTTGTCCCTGACTCGACATGCGCCTCTTGGCAACTCGCCAGTTGCCCTCTTGACCAAGGCAAGCAAACCGGGCGCATGCATTGAACTTTGAAAGGTGCCAAAAATACATTGAAACTCTGAGTCGCAAAGAGAGAGTGAAGAACCAAGGAACTCGGATGGGGAGTTGAGAGTCTCAATGGAATGCGACGCACCTTCTTTCCTCCTTAATGGGTACAGAGGGCTCTTCTGGAGTACTCTTGAGGCGGGAGTCTCGTCGAAACGGCATTCTGAGAGTTTCGCAGGAGGTGAGAACAAAGACAGAGTATTTGCGGCGCACAATCAAGGAAACCAATGCTCAACGAGGCTGTGGAATGAAAACAGATGATATGAGAGACCGTGTATGCCGGCGACGAGGCACAAGAGTTGATGGAAGAAAAGTGATCTGGTTGATTGATGGGAAGAGAGGTGCGGTTGAATCAAGGGAGGGGTCGGTGCTGGTTGTAGTGGAAGGGGGAATGACGAGAGGGAACTCTGGCGGCCTTACAACCTAGCTTAGTGGCCGAAGCTAGAAGCGCCGTCAGACGCAGTGTCAGGGAGGGAAGGAGAGGAGTTTCCGTGCAGCCACAACACTTAGAAGGAAGTGAAGGTAAAGTAAGGTAGGTGCGGGCTGCGAAATAGAAAAATGAAGCAAGAAGTTGAGTTGAGAGCTGTGATGGATCGCAGGCAAGTCCAAGTCCAAGGTGAAGTCGAAATCGACCCAGTGTATGACTTCACCACTGGTCATAGCGCGTGGTTCTTGTACAGGAGAGCAATTGAAGAAGGAAGTATCAAGTGGCAACAACTTCAAATGCAGCTAGCAATAACAGAGGAGAGAGAGAGAGAGAGAGAGAGAGGCGGTAAAAGAGACAAAGAGATAACTTACTCTGTGGTTGTAGGGGTCTCGGCAACTGGGGTCTGTTGCTGCGGCTCTGAAGGCGCAACTGACGGCTGCTTTGTTTCGACCTCGGTGGTGGTCTCCATCGCGGTTGGTTTCTCGCGAGTTTGTGTTGCGACCGGGTGACTCGAGCCGATTGTCTGGCGGTAAATATTGATGTGGTCGCCACAAATCAAGTGAACCCCCGGAGTTGTCGAAAATTGGGCGACAAAGACTCGCGGTTCAGGTTGGCTCTTTGGATAAGAAGAAGAAGTGTTTGCTTTGATGGGTAACTTGGCGGCTAAGGTGATTTTGGATGGAAATGCGTTGGGACGTGTGGTTGTAAGAAGACAAGAGCTAAGGCTAAGGGCCTAAGAGGAGGGATCGGTGGTTTGGTTTGATTTGAGTGACGGCTCCAAATGATCGGTGGACGCGGTTCGTGTTTGAGGCCAAGATTGAATGTGACCGGGAAAGGTGGAGACGGGGAGGTGTAGACTGAGGTGGAGGAAGGTGTGTGTATCTGTACGGAGTATTCGTAAGGGGGGGAAGGAAAGAAAAGGTGAGTGTCAAGTAAGAGTGAGAGTGAGAGAGAGAGACTGAGTGAGTGAGTGAGTGCTGAGTACGTAGTATGAGTGGATGAAAAGTGAGAGGTGTACAAGGTATTAGATTCCACGCCTTTACCGCCTCGCCGTATTATGTCCAGTTTAGACTAAGAAGAAAGCAAAAAGCCAAGCCAAATGAGGCGAGAGTTCCAGTCATCAGTCGTCAGGCACCCCAGTCAGAATTTCTAGTCCAAGCAGGGTGTGTCGAGGTTGAGAGAGAGGTGGGCGAGAGGTAAAGCTACCTTACGCAGTAAAGTAAGGCAGAGACTGAGAGAGTGAGCTGAATACTGAACGGTACCTCAGGCTTGTGTCCCAGAGCACGGACGCTGACAGTTGAATGGCGCGGGAAACAGGATTCGGCGCCTTAAACGAGATGAAGGCGTATTTAGCGGAGAGAACTGCTGTTGTTGATGGGCGGAAACACCAGTGATCAATGTGCGAGTCGATCAAAGCCAGCCTACCATACAAGTTGATGGCATTGGGTTATCACCGCGTAAGGGTATGTGAGGTGAGGAAGAGAAAAGTGGTTGGAATTAGACCCCAAGGAGGACCGTGTGTGGGATGATGTAAAAGTTGGGCACAGCATACACCCGTAGTGTACTGTACAGCACAGCACGGACAAGGAAGGGTGAATTTCAGTAAGCTAAGCTAAGCTAAGCTAGGTACTTTACTCAAGTACTGTTGTGGCCTGGCCGCATTGGAACCTTGGTTATTGACGTGTTGTTTGTAAAGTTGAGGGGGGCGTGTCACGAGCAAAAAAAGGATGGGAACTTTGGAAATGGAAGGGGGTAGGGGGCAACAGAAGGAAAGGAAACAAAGCGATTGGTATGAGAATCGGGGTGTGAATGGGGTTCACTTCACCAAGGTGCAATAAAAAGCCCGGCAAGGTTTTACTGCCAAATGAGAGGAATTTTCTGCCAGTGGGCGGGTGAGTGAGCGAGTGAGTGAGTGAGTTAGTGGCCATGGATGGATGGGGAGGAGGATAAGGGCGAGAGAGATACGGACGGGTTACTGAGAGACACAGGTTTTAGTTTGTCCCCAAGGGAGGACAGGCCAACCAGAGTTGCGACTGAGATTTTTTGATTTCGGAGGTGGTTGCAGTTTATTGGGTAAGTTCTCCAGTAGCTCCCATCGAGTGGGAGGCCAAGCAGCCTCAGCCTCTCATGAGACGACAGAGAGAAAGAGCGCCCAGCGATAGAGAGTGTGAACAAAGGGTACTTTGATCAAAAGTGGTCCGTGGCTCATATCATCTGTCGGTCACACATTATAAGAAAACCAATGATACTGCCAATGCCCCCGTAATGGAGACGGACGGATGAGGAAAGGTAAGGTAGTCATCACCCTATCCAGTCAGGACAGCATGGTCATGTACCAAGCAATTTGCATCAATAGTACCTTTTTTTTCCTAGGCCCGGCGAGCTGGATTGCGCGTTCCAGGATGTTATTCCCTCCTTTTCCTCCACCGCCGCGCTCCCAGAGACTCCAATCCATCGTCCCTGCTTCCGCCTATGCCCAGTCCACGTTCGGCTTGCGCGTGCTCAGATCGCATCAGATCAGATGGGCCAAACACCTCACCATTCTTGACGAGTCGTCGCCCAAAGCAGTTCGTGGAGAATCACTCGGCGCCCCAGGCAAGTTACCATTTGGATCTTGGGCTGTACGACAGTCTCGGACTCTTCTTGCTCAGGGCACGCCTTATCCAGGGTCGCACATCTTCAAATGATAGGGACTAGTATGCGTAACGAAGTAGCGTACAACCAAGCTGTGACCGTGGCTCGTGTAATTCCCTATCAACCCCAGTCGCAGTTGTGACCAGAGTTTCGATGACTGGCTGACTTGTTCTCTCGAGCGGGGCTCAAGTAGGGGGGGGGACTCTCACTCGGGAGGGGGGGCCACCACCACCAAGCAATTTGATTGACGCCTCGCTGGTGTATCTCTAAGTTGATTGACTGTTTGGCAATTGCGCCGGCAAATGTGAGATAAAACCCTGGAATCTCCGTGGTACCGTATCCGTAGCTGAGCCCCGCTTGCGCGCGAAACTCTCTCGCGAATGACCAAATGTACCTCACCTTGAGCGTTTGGCATGTTGCATTGTCTAAGTTGGCGTAATGAAAAGGCACTGCCGTTCCATGTATATCCTCTGATTACGTCTGTCTTACTCGCTTGGCTTGGTCACGGTGAGGATTGGCTTGGCCGGGTTGGTCCGGCTGCCAGGCTGCGCGCAGAGTCCCAACCTAAATTGAATGCCATTGGCTTTTGCTCAAAGTTCACCACGGACACATTTACTACTACCTATCTTACGTGACTAACTGTACTTGTGAGCTGCCTCTCCGAGTCTCTTTCGTCATGTGTCTACAACGTTTGGTGATTCTCTCTGAACGATGCCCCTTTCGCCCCTCTCAAGGTATTTAGACCTTGAACTATCAGACTCATGCATCGGCATCGGTACTCTATGTCGGTTATCGGTGTCAGGCGTCCGGCATGGTGCAACTAATCTGTGAGAGAGGAATATCATTAGGTCTACGTACCACAACACGCAAAGTACTTGGCAAAAAGTACTCTTCTCATTCCACATTATCAACAACCCAGGCGGGCTAGCACAACCTAAGACAACCTGGGCGCCAGCCAGCTGCCACCAAGCGCGTTTCTTGCCTGGTATCCGTATCATGTCGACCCACCCCTGCCTTGAGTTTAGGTAGTTCGCCCTCAACAATCATTACTCTGTTCCTTCTCTATTCTACTCCTCCTGAGGGGCCCGGTGGGAAAGTCCGGCCAAGCTGTCGCAAGTTGCAATCAATCGCCATGCGACACGGCACGCGCAAGAGCGCGTACAACCGACGGCAACTGTGCCCGATCCGCAGGTCGGTCGCAGCAACTCCAGCCGTTGAGGGCAACAAATTCTCTTCCCAAACACAATGATCTGCTGACCTGAGGCAATCGGCCGACTTGTCTGGCTATCTTTGTCTTTCTCCCTCTCGCTCTGTTCATCACTCACCTCCACCAACCCGCGATCAACCACACGTCCGCATTCGGGTTACACCAGTCTCTCGTTTTTGGGTTTATGAGACAATCGCCTAGATACCGTTATGCCTCGGCTGCCATTGCCGTTATCAATAGAAGGAATCGCTTATGCCATTCAAGAGCAAAATTCGACCATCGTGTTGCTCAATCCCCGACATGAACATGGTACTTTGGTATTAATGATGACGAGTCCACCTTGATCGGCTAGCCGGCCCCACGCATCCTTGGAACAGCGTGTTAAGCCGTGGTACTAATATAATAATGTTATTGCTTCAGTGGTGGATCTCTGGGCGTGTTGACACTGCATCAGCGCATCAGATCGCATCATCCTAGGCGGTTATTGGTCTCTCCGTCAATCATTTTGTCGTAACATTGTCTTCTATCTCGCGCCTTTTCTCCGCGCGCCGTTTCTTCGCAACCCTTGTGAACAGAAGCCTCCGCATCGCTAATGTTCATGTCAGGCCAACTAACACTAACATGGGCCACGATACTTCACGCCAATCAACCACCAATGAGTTAGGTTGTCTGTCGCAACTCCCGTTACATACTTATGCAACCAAGATACAGTTATGGCCTCCAACGTATTCGAAAGTGTGTAAATGAAAGAAGGGGGGCCAGAGTCAGAAAACCCCCCTCTTCACCTTCGTCATGTTGTCAGCAGACGACGGATCTACGATTCCTCAACTCGAAACGCAGCGAGTTACCCTATCTAGGAACTCCCGAAACTGGGGCGCGTGGATGAGGATGAGCAACCTCTCGGGCAACGCTCGCACCAGGTGCCGCACTGCCAGACCCCCCATGCTCACTGTTCTGCTCGAATTTTGTGCGGCGGCGTGCACCGGGGGATGATTGCCACCACCTAGGTTGCATGGATATCGGAAACCTCCTTCTCCTTTACCGCCAAGACGAAATGTTCCATCCTGAACTATTCATAACCACATCCCTCGGGCATTCATGGTTGCCTTTGTCAATTTTGTGTTTCAAGCCTTCAACTCCCGAGTCCCCCGCACGAGCCGGGCAAGTCGGCAAGCGGAGTTGATGCCTCTTCAAGTTTTGACTCTTGCGCCAGCAAAAGTATGCTAAAGGCAGTGGTTACAACCACTGCCACCAGAGAAGCAACCATGCCCGGTATGTTTCACCGGTTGCTGGCATGGTTCGCTGCAGTTTTGAAAGTTTTCAAAGTCGCCATAGTACGCTCACCTACTGATTTCTTTTTTTTTTGCGATCGCTCGCGTTGTTCACTACGCTGTAAGCTGCTATTCCACTCGGTTGGTGGGCCCCGCCAATACTGCAACATAGGTACTTAGGCACCAATATCGACTCTGAAAATTAACAATTGCATATGGCAACATGGCCGAGTGGTCCAAGGCGATAGACTTGAATTGATCCTTCAATCGTTATCTATTATCTTCGGATGCGCAGGTTCGAACCCTGCTGTTGTCGCACATTCTTTTGCATTTCTCACGAAGTAGTCTTTTTGTCGTCTCCCGCTACTATAGTCATCACTTGCCGCCCTTCATCTCATTTCCTGTATTCCATGCATGAAGCTGTGCGGTCGACTTGAGAGTTAGGTTTGCGACAATTTCCGTGGCGCATCTGTCCGAAAGTTTCTCCAAGTTGACAACTCAGGCAACCCAAGGTACCGCACGTCAACCGAGCACCAGCACCAACAAGGCAACTGGCATGCGGGTAAATGGTGAGATTGGTTTATTTGATCACCTCATCATTCACCCGCATGCTCTTCTTGCCAACAACACCCAAACCTTGATAGCCGCGAGATACCCTCTATCTTCGTTGCACACGCTTCCATGAACACGGGAGGTAGCAATGAACACGGGCAGCGGACGGACCGTACCTGGCAGGTCCTTCATCTCGATCACCTTCCTCACTGCTTCTAATGAATGCAGCCTGAACATTCAAATGCCGCATCTGCAAGCACTCCCTCCTTAGGTAGCACTCGATACTCGAACAGCTGATGAGTTGGAAAACGACTGGTCGTCGTACATATGAAGACTGCACGCCCAATGAAACTATAAAATAAAATAAAAAAACGCGCTGTATGAACACTGGTCTGTACTCCGTTGGCTTTTCCTTCCTGGCCACGTCAACAGGGGTTGAACGGGCCCTCCAGTCCTGTGGTTATATCCCCGTCGTCAATCCTGATCTCCCATGCAGGTTGGCAGCCAACTCCAACTAAACCCCGGCCAACTCTCACCCCCCTAGGTGACGCATGAGCGCATCTTTTCTCACCGCGATGACAATTGTTGTTGGCTGGGGGGTTTCTCGCTCATAGTGTACTTTATCCAACTCGTTCTCATGGGTGGGCTTTTGAGGGGACTTCCAACACATGGAGGATTATAGCCCCGTCACAAATCCACAACATCTTTGGCTGAACACCAGAGTCAAAGGCACGGTACTCGCCGAAATATCCCCCATGGTCGCGCGCAACCTAAACCCATGGATGGCATTCCGACCCCCTGCCCTTCCATGCATTTCAATGTTCCTCCTTCCCCCTTCCATCCACTTCACGCCTTACGACTTTTGCCATGTGATTACGGACACCGGCAGGTCACTCAAACTTGCAAGAGAGAAAGAGGCCTAAACCACCCACCCCCCACAATCCCGTCGGCGTCCGTACTTTGGAAAAAAGCTCAGCCGGCGGTCGGCGGCGGTGCTGACCGACTTCTCGCCAAATACGTCGCACATTGGTCGGTGCCGTTAGATGTAAACAGCGTTTTATAATATTGGCTCTTCGTGTGGCCGCCTTCCTGATGCGCAACTCTATGCATGTTTTTTTCGCGGACAACCCCTGCAACTCTTAAGCATCGACGACAACATTTTTTTCTGCTTTGTGGATACATCAGTTTTTAGAGGGCAGGTTCCAGGGATTGTGGCCTTTTCCTCAGGCTATAGGTTTTCGCAGTTGGTGCCGAAGAGAACGTATGTCCTTCGATATATTTGGGCGCACGTGAACAAATCATCGCGAATGTATGAGTACTCTGCATTATTACAGCTGATGCGAGATACCATACTTCGCAAAGAACACGATCTTCCAACCTGCGCTACACGCTACAAGCGCTGGTTCCGCGCACCCAAGGACTCCGCGGCCGTACTTTTGGGCGAGTTTCATTGCGCTAGAGTTAATTAATGACTAACCAAATCTCACGGGCCATGGCAAGAGTCGCCAGATCACTTTGTAAAGTCTACACGGATACGGAATAGGATATTCAATGGTAACTCAGTATAGCTGAGGCAGGTTACGGACAGCCCTAGAAGTTTAGTTTGAAATTAACTCGAGTCATCACTCCGTACGGAGTGCTGTCGGCCTCAGAGGGAACGGACGTTGTAACTTCCTAAGCTCCCCCGAAGCATGACTCATTTCGGCGACTTGCTTGCAACTAGAAGACACGTCTTGAATCTTAGCCGCTTCCTCTCTGCCGCCTATATGGCTGTCAGTAGTACGCACCTTTTCCGGTAATAACATGCCCTTCCCGGTGATGAGCGAGGTCAGACTTTTTCCCTTGTACGGGCTTTTGTTATAGTCTATAGAAAGAATGGGTATTTTGGGGGCGGGAAGGGAGAAAAAGTCTATGTTGTGGATTCCGGGGTTGGTTGTAGAGCTGTGGTGACTGGCGTCAGCATAGCCTCTATAGTAGGTGCCAGAAGTTTGGGATTCCCAGAAAACAATTCAAGGTTTGATGAGGCTGGGGCGGTTTATGATGATCATAAATGGAAACTCGGTAATAGGCAGTCCTTTCATTTCATCGTTGAACGGTATAGCCGTGCTCGATCAGGGAGGGTATCTATCAACCATTGGCGGCGATCATCACGAGCCGCAAGCCGTGAGGCTTCTCTAGTTGTACTCCATTCTATACATGCCACAATAGTCTTGGGAGGTATCCGTCCCAGAGTTCGCCCGCCTCGCCTCGAGAGCCTCTCTTCCTCCCCAGCCCGTGCCGCAACATCAAATTTCCGTATTGACCGGCAATCATTCACCGACCCCGGCCCCGTCCCCTGCCTCCTCCCCTTCCGCGTCCACCCCTCCCACCCCTCTTGCCGCCTCGAAACCCACCCCGATTATCGAATCTCTCGTAGAGCCTCTCCTCCCCAAATGCAGCCTGCCCGAACCTCATAAAGTTGACCAAGCCGCGATCCACGACGGCGACAAGAACGTTGCGGTAACCGTGTCTCAAGCGCTGGTACAGCTTTCCTGGCCCGCCCATCAAGACAGGATCGGGCGCGTCGTACGGTGTCGAGTCGAGTAGCGCCGAAATCTCTTCAATATCCGGGATCGCGTCGTCGCGCGCGTCAGCGACAGCGATGCGGATGTCTGGTGGTGGTAGGTCCGTCACACGAAGGTTGGGATGCTTCGAAGGCTTCCAGACGTGCCAATGGATCTTGTACGGGTCCTCGGCTTGCTTGGGCTCCTGAGGTGCGGGCGATGGCTGGTAGCGGGATAGGAGCTCGAGTTGTTTGTAGACGACGCTATATTGTCGATAGACGCCCGGCTTGACCAAGGGCCCGTAAGGCGGTGGCGTTGCGGGCGCCGCCGATGGTCTTTGAAGAAGTGAGACGAGCCATTGCCACAGTGATTTCTGCGGTGCTTCGGGTGTGGGCGTAGATTCTGTAGGTTCTGGCGGAACGCGTTGAACGTAGTATCCCAACCGTCTGAGGTGTGAGTAGACTTGGTATTTTGGAAGTGATATCTTGCCCCGTTCGCCGTCCAGTCCGATGAAGAATGAGTAGGCGGCTTGTAAGCTCAAGGGTACGCCAACGTCGAACTCGTCTTCGGGTTCTGCGTCTTCGGAATCTGTCTGCTCTTCAGCGGGCTTCGCCTCTGACGGCGGCAGAATCTCCTTGAGCTCGCGATACGGCCACCAAAGCTCCAAGCTACCCCTCTCCACAAGGAACAGCGCCTCCTCGGGCAACAGCCACAGCTTTCCCAACGCCGGTCTCGGCGTCTTGAGTCCTCGAATCACTCTGCCCATAGACCTCGCCTGCGGACCCTTCAGCTCCTCCACGACAACAACCCTCTCCTTGGCATAAATCGGCCTCGTCTCAGTCATGAACTCCTGCAGATACTCGGGCTTCGCCAACCCAGAAGTGTCCCCATCCTCGATGGCCTCCATGATCTCGGGCCAGTAGTCCGGGAAGTACCAGCCCTTGCTCCATGTATCTCTGTGCACTCTCGTGTATCCCAGCACCTCCTCAATGACCTGCCTGCTCGTCTCCAATGCATTCTCCTGGGCTTTCGTGCCGTGCGACTCAAAGTCCTTTTGACCCTTGCGGACGGCTTGCGAGGCGACGCCCTTCTTGTTGAACATGGATGCAAAGAGTCGCATGTCGAAGAGACCTTCGTCCTCAGCTTCGTCGCCTGCGCCCGAGTCATTGTTGAGCTGCGCCGCGGCCGGCGCCGCGGTGGGATTGTCGTCGTCGTCGAGGGGCATTTTCCTCTTCTTTTGGCAGGCGCTTCGATTTTTGGTTTTTTTGATTGCTGCCACAGACTGGGTTTCTTTTTCCTTTTATACCTCGGATCCGCGATCGATCGGTTTCCAACTTCGTTTTGCAGTCGGTGCTATGTCGAATTATTGTGCAGTTCAGGCTGGTGTTGCAGGTAGGTCGAGTGTGTCTCGGTGTGAGTCTTGGTTGGGAAGGATCCCTCCAGTGGGGGGGAAAAAAATTGGGTAAAGCTGCAGAAGGAGCTTGTGAGCTTTGACCAATGAGAGGTGTGCTGGGGTGTACAATAGAAATCAACCAAAAGGTTGAATAGATGTACATACCGTTGATCGCGAGGATGAAAAAGTCAAATTGCAATTGCACCGTAGGATGATGCATTAGCAATTCAACTACATTCATCCTGCATTGTGAGGATTGTTGCATCAATGATGAATCGGATCCGACGTATGACACGCCCAAAGATGCACTGTTGTTTGGTACCGCGTGTAGGTAAACGTCTACATTCGCTCGTTGCGCGCTGTGGCATGGAGATTCTGAGTGCATCAGCTAGCCAGTGATATACCATAATTGGATCGGCTATCAGTATTCTTTGAGTGCAATTCGAGCGTGTTCATTGTCTTTGGTCGAAGCGCTCGTTGGGATGGTGTTTCTCAGCTCAGCATGCCGTCTCTCCAACCATTGAAAGCCGCTCCGATATTTTCCTCTGTCAGCCCAGTTTTCTACCGTTTCTTCTCAGGGGGAAATTGATAGCAGGAGGCAAAGGCTGAGTAGAAGAGCACATTCGTCGCGAGGAAAGATTTCTTCTCGGGTGATATCAGCATCTTGTCGGATTTCTTCGTGTCGGCTCGGCTAGGAGCAAGGGTTTTCAGACAAGACTAGGTGAGAAGCAAAAGAGAAGCGGAAAACTGCGTCGGGCTTCATACTGGCTCCGCCGGGTCCTTCTCCAGAAACAGCCCAGCTGATAATAGCCTTCTGAGTCCTTACGTAGCCGAAATGACCCGAAAAAGGACGATTCGACAACAGAACCAGGTTTGACTTAGAAACTTGCACGTTGGCCCCGTTTGACAGACTGATGGTCTATTTATCGAAGTTGAGAGAGTTGACCCAGGGACTGATGCCGGTGGTGCGCATGGGTAGTGAGCGCCCCTGCTATCGATGAGCAGAGCGTTGGCATTGAAGACGAGAAAGGGTATCGGCGATGAAGGTTCAGGTGGCCGGCAGGGTGTGGGAGCTGGGCTGAGGGATGGTGTTTGATATCGAATCCTCAACGTCGTACTTTTCCCGAAAGACTCGCGTTTGTTGGCCTCTTATATTTCGCTTGTTTAGATCTGAAATTGCCGGTGGTTTTCATTTCCTCTTCTCTACCCATTGGGTTCCAGAAGGGAGCCGAAGAAAGACAAGACAGTGTGTGCAGATGCCGCATCTGCTCATACGCCTCCATCTGTGATTTTGTTTTTTTGCATTCTTCAAACTAGAAGTCATCAGTACTCGGGAACCATTGGGTGCCACGGGTTGAGAAGAACCAAGCGGCTTCACTTGCTCGCGGAGAACTTACTATGTTTGTGATTTGTTTTGAGTCTCAGGTAGGTCACCTACCTGGGGCAGTTTAGGGTCATGTCCAGGACCATA
Organism: Colletotrichum costaricense; assembly: GCF_030867565.1. Lineage (NCBI taxonomy): Eukaryota > Fungi > Ascomycota > Sordariomycetes > Glomerellales > Glomerellaceae > Colletotrichum > Colletotrichum costaricense. Next base: position 987,414 of record NW_026848232.1, on the reverse strand, counting down.
CCGGCTTTGGTTCTATTTGCTAGAAGTGAGGGACCATCTTCCTGGAGCCTAGATTTGTTGACCAACAGTCCGATGTGGATGGGATCCGAGGTATAGGCCCTGACGAGCGCTGCGACGTTTTTGTGACGGCTGCCAAGGATTGCGACTTTCTTGATCTTCCAAGCTTCTTCATGACGCATCATGGAAGCGCGATGGCGATTTGGAGTACGGGAGTAGGCTGAAATGGATTGTTAGATTCATGTACAGGCGAACAACGTCAAGAATAGAATCCCAAGCTTACTGTAAGACCCTGCTTCTTTGCCTGGTCGTCTTCCAGGATAATCAGAAGACGTGCTTGATCAGAGGTTACGCCGCAATACCATTAGCTTTGCTGTAAATTATCAAAGGGAACCTCAGATCCATACCTTTGACTTAGTGCCAGTCCCCATAAGTCAGAGCTCCGTGCGAATCCGTTCATGTCGCTGCCTATGGCGGCTTCGCTATCGGATTCTTCGGGAAGATCATCTTGTCTTCCGTTCTTGATTATCAGCGACAGGCAATAGATTTGGCGAGCCGAGAAGATGGCAAGACAAGACAGTAGCGAGTCGAGTCGAAGAAGAGGGAGATCCACCAGCCCGAAAGCGTGAATCCACGCGAGGGAGGCCATGCCGCGGATTGCAGGTGCTCCCAGAGAGACTTTGAGGGAGGAAACAGACTTACCTCGATTGCGATGATGGAAATGCAAGAACGGCAAGATCGAATCTCCCGCGACCTGCGGAGCAGGTGATAAGTCGAAGGTGAGCGTGCGGAAAGAAAAGTAGAATGGGAAAGGCAGGGATGAGTCGCAACCAAACCACACAGACAGAGGTTGGAGAAGAGAGACTGCAAATTTTCTGGGGAAAAGTAGGACTTGTGGGAAGATCAAATGAAGAGGAGAACAGAATGCAGAGTAGGAAGGTGAAGGGTGCAAGAGGGCAGGAGGTACCGGGCAACTCCAGGCAAGAGGGAAGAGTGGGTCCGGAATATTTGACACCCTCACCACTGACTTGGAGATGCCTTCAATCACGTGGTAGAAATATCTTCCAGTCTCGCCTATCCATCAATGACTATTCATATCTCTGAATAAATGGATGCCTTGGTCTCTTAGGTTCCCACCCGGGTAGCTAGCTACCTTACCATATGAGAAATGCCCTTTGGTTTACCGGCAATATCCCCTCATCAACCTTCTTCACGGTTGAGAACCTCTCCGTCAGACTTCAACTATGAACAGTATCGGGCTAACATAATTTCACTTTTACTCGTGCCAGATATTCTAGCTTAACTCATCAAACATTCCCTTCTGAAGGGTACCGTAGGCTCTGTCCAAAGAGCGTGCGACGGATGGATCAGTCCCCGTGACGGCATACATCTATCTTCTCGGGCATCCATTCAGCCTACATCGCGCGCATCAGCACTACCGAAATCCCCCCCCCCCCCCAAAAAAAAAGCAGATAACTCCGGCGATATGTCACTTGTAGTAAGTAGGTTCAGTTCTACGTACCCCTTTTGAGGCGAGCGCGCTATTGGCATCAAGGTGGGCAGTGTCAATATACGCGCTTCCTGATAGTCATAGAACCAAACCAAGAAAACCGCCAACGAAAAAGTCAATATAATGTGACGAAAACCAACTGTTACTACCTGAAGACCTTCGTCTCTTACCAAATACCGTTTAGCGACTGTTTCGGTCTCTGCCCGCCTAGCTCTCGCCGCTTCCACTCGCCTTTCTAAATCTCGAAACGATTGCGTACTCCCAGTCCATCAAAGCGGAACATTGTAGCTTAACCAGAATCGAGACGCTTCTGTAGCCGCAACTGAAAGGGTATCAATCCTTCTGGTTTACGTGTCATTTCTCATTGAGGCAAGCCATGGGTACCAAAGACAACCACCGACAGCTCCCGCCATCATCGCCGGAATTTATCTCTCCCTGGGCCATTGAGATACTTCAGCCTTCTCAACAAAGATAAAGAACGAGATCGAAGTGAAGGTCAAGATTATTCTGCCGCCTGCATGTTCTCATCACATGGAAGCGTCATCTTCTGGAGAGAAGGTCGACATTAAGGCAACGTCCAAGCATCACCTAGCTTTCACAATCGACCTCGAAACATTCGACGATAGCTCAGGCTCTCGTCTAGAAAGTTGGAGAGAAATACACTCACTACTAGCTGGCCTTCCGAGAAGCTCAGGGATGATGGCAAGGGAATAACGACAGTGGCCAACAACCCATGGTTCCACCCCTACCGGAAGGCATTTCATCAGCCGACTGTGGGCAAGGCCTCGACTGAAGAGGGGCTCCAGACTGCTTTACAAGCATATCATAAGACATGATCAGTGATGATTATTGACTTATGTAGTCATCTGGATTGGTTAGTTGGTTCTTGGAGCGAGGCTGCCATCGAAGGGAGCAAAATAATCCAGGAGAAGATTACGGCAAGGTTGCTGGAGGAGGTGGATACAGCTAGCTCTATCAGCGAGAACAGATATCAAAGCTGGGAAGGCGTTCTCTTTCGTTTGGCGTTGCGACGGGATTCCTCCGCTAACATCGTCGCCCACCATCCGCTCCACACCATGGGGCCTCACATCGTGAGAAACGAACTACCCAAAACACCAAAAAGACATACAACACCAGGTATTCGCTGGTCGTCACCGACCCAACTACTAATCCGGCCCTCATTGGCTTGTCTATGGGAGAGCGGACGGGATCCCGAATTTTCCAATGGGTATGGTCGTATGTGGAAAAACGTGGTGTGTAAGTGGAGTATGATGCTTCGAGTCGAGCTGTGGCTACTCCTGAAGCGCTCAAACTTGGCGCAGTAAATGGACAAGATGTTAACAAAGGGCATTTAAAGCATTCCCATGCAATATACGAGGGGAAAAAGTCAGTTGCGGGCTAGAACAGTTGGTAGCGGGCCAAAGATGTCCATTGCGCTGAGATATTTGACCGTGGAGACGTAACATTTTTCTCACACTCATGTAGAGATATACAATTATCTTGGCTCGAGAAGATGTCAAACCACAATGGAATTCAGCAGGGAATGTGACTGGCTCATAGGCAAATGGGTAAGGTATGTGTTGGAAGTGAAGGTAGTCTTGATTTTGTCTCCTTATCTCGACTGGCAACTGGGCTGTCAGAATGTCGGTCGCTCGCTTGGTGTGAGGCGACTGCTCTCCATTGTCCGAGTATCGGAGTGGAAATGAATGAATGCGGCTGCCATCCAGACCAAAAAACACCATACACTAATCGTTCGATAACAAATAGGAGGAACCATGTCTTCGAAATTGGTAAGCTCTTGTAGCAAAAGCCGCCCTCGACCAGGCATCCTCCATGTGAGGAAAGAGCTTCACGTCAGCGACAGCCATTATGAGCGCACGAGCAACTCTAGAACAAAGTAAAAAACGATAATTCAATTGTCTTGACTTCTAAGGGAACATGAGTAGATTGAGTATCTAAGTAAGTGACTACCTGCCTCGGCGTCTCCCACCCTCTCTCTTACTCTCTTTGCCTATCCTGTAGATCCTGTACACAGATGCTTATCTCCCTAACTTAAATCTCTTGCCCTCAAAATCAGCCATCTCAAAAAACTAGCGATCATTTCACCTTTAACCTCAACGATATTTGGCCTCCAGAAGGGTGGCCAGACGTAGTGCGCACAAAGAGCGGTTGCTTGTGCCGAGAATCTCAGGAGAGAAAGGCTACCGACAAAAGAGCTTTCGAACAAATGGAATATAGAGCAGTATGGAATAAGTCTTGAGCGACTCAATCGTTCGCGTTTCAGAAGGCCACTGAGGAGAACCTCGCTCTGTTGAGGAAGCATGGCGGAGTGTTGAGAGCTGCCAGTCGTTGAAACGACTTTCTTCGCTATTAACTCAGTCAGATTGTATCCCTCGAGACTATTCCCAGAGGGAGAAGAACACTGTACTTGAACAGCCGGAGAGGAACGGGAGAGCCACTGATGGAGCTGTCGGACTGTCTCATCCGTTCGTGAAATCGACTCGTTCGAGGAGAAGCTCCCGTACAAGCATCGTCGAAGGGCAATCGCCAGGTGGAGTTTTCCCTGTCCGTCACCGCCGACTATTCCCTCACAGACTGGGTCACCGAAGGGGAGATGAACAGGTGGCAATGGGAACCAGAGCTGATCGACATCGCTGTATGGACTTACTGCTGAACAATCAACTGATTGCAACTCAGCTAACACAAGTCTCTAAGGCCAAGGTCAATGAATGCCACCCATGTGTCAATCTCAGCCAGCTTCTCAAGCCGTGTACTAGTCTCAAGGATCATGTGAAGGCAGCCATTCCTAGCATCGGAGCAATTGTGAAGGGCTCGCTGACTGCGGCTATTCTTGCAGACGAAATGTGCCTTAGCAGGACGTCCATCATAACGACCACCGGAGCCACAGGTGCGTCTCACGAAGGAGCCGTAATGATAGTAGCACCAAAACGTGCCATTGACGTGTTGAATTTCGAGTTGAATAGTCATTTCGGAAGGGGATGGTCTACGACCGTCTACCCCAGCAGAACCTCTGCTCAACTTGAGGAGGGACACAAGCCTCGGACGCTCGTCCTAGCAGTCAAGAACATGACTTCGGCAGAGTTCATTCAGGAGCAATGTCATTACTTTCTAGTCACTTATCAATACGTCTTAGGGAGATATGAAGGAAGTTGGGTCGCCACAAAATTGGAAGTCACGCTCCCCTAACTCGTTCCTGTCCATGATTCGATTCGGATCTCGATAAGGCGTGAAAAGGAGACTACCTCCTGCTCACAGCATCATGGAAACTCTGAGGTCTGGAATTTCTTGTTGTTTTAGGAGATAAAGCTCATTCACTATATGAATGACCTCACAGGCGAACTTGTCCATAAGGTCATGTGAATGCTCGACGTCAAGTCTGCACAGTCCCGGAGTAGAACGTCGCCGCCAGCAAAGCCCTTCAATATAAGGGACTGGTTTTGCTCTTCCAGCGCAAGAGTCCTTCTCACGGGTATTTCTTTGGGGTCTTTGGCGCATCGAACAGCATGAACCCTTCGAGTCAGCTTGTGGGATACCGTCTTTGGGCATTCAATGGTGTGTTCGTCTTCAAGCGAGCAGCCACCGTCCTCTATGCGCCGCGTCTTGGGGTTGCACAATTGAAATCGCCGTACTGACGTATAAATTTCAGGGAATCTCCATGTTCAAAAACAGGTCGACGGGCGTCGCACAAGTCCGCCACAAAGCCGTGCTGGGAACCGCTCCTCCTCAAGCCTGCGTCTTATCCTTCCCGCCGATTTTTACGTTGCTTGGGAGCAACTGCCGCGATAATGTCATCGGGACCAAAACGCCTCAGATAACGATGACAGAGATTAGAGTCACAACGTTGGCGATATGAATGACGACGAAGATGCTGTCGTTCATCTTGAATCGAGAGAGTAAAATGGTCTCCGAGCGTCTGCAGCAAGTGGCAAGAAGCAGAAGTTGGGCAATCTCAAGCCCGAGCAACTCCTCGAGGAGTCTAGTATTCAAACGACCCTTCAGGTCATCCGGGTCATTCTCGACAGAACTCCAGGCGCGAAGATTCTGGTTATTCCAGAGGTGCTCGAGGCCCTGTATTGCCGGGTTGTGGCTTTCATGTTAGGTGTCGGAAATGTTCAAACACGACAGACCATGTTCCAGTTCATTTGGATTATCGCCACCGACAGAAGGAAGGAAGCTGGAAGGAAGTCACTCTCTTTTCAAAGCCCCAGCGACATGTTGGTCACTTCCAGGGCCGTCGGTCAAAGTGTCATGATGACCAGTGCTCACCACGTCATCTGATGCAGGTATACAAGATCAAAATGGCAAGCTCTTTGATGGCAAGCCGGGTGGTTTGATGGGCAGATCGGAAGAACGCGGATATGGAAGAAGTTCCTCGAAAAATAATGAGAGACCACATCACGAGGCGGACTTGGTGGCGCGGCCAGTGCATCAGCAGTCAAGTCCTGGTCCGTTATCCCTACAACTTCAGGAATAACGACGCCCGTTCTGGGCATCGCTTCTCTTGTGGCTCATAGCAGAACCCTGGTAGCGACATAGACGTGGACAGCAAATGATATCTTTCGGTGAAGAGGGGAGGCTTTCGTCAGGCAAGGTGACACAAATTTCCCTTCCTTCTTGAAAGGATGGGAGGGGGGGTGAGGGTGAAGGGATGTCGGCTTGATGATACGTTGCGTAGTAAAGAAGGCCTTCAATGTTGGTTCAAGAGCATCCTCCAGTATGCATATAATGTCAGTGGCCAAAGATGTGTTGATGCCTCCAGTCTCTCAAACGTTCATGCTAGCGCATAGCTGTCGACACTTCGAGCTTTTCCATGCGTTTCTCAGAGTCTCTCTGTTCTCGTCAGGGTCTACTTCCCTGGGTCGTTCGCGGACGGGAAACAGGAAGGTTTACATCGTAGTCGCAGTACAAACCTTGGCGAACTCGCCCTCGACACCATGCTGGGTCTGCGAGCGAGGGTGAAAGGGAATGCGCCCCATGAGATGAGGCCAGGCTGAAATTGTTAAATCAGGCCGATTCCATCTCCTGGCGCCGAGAGGTCCTTTGACCAAGTGACAGTGGTGACGAACTCAATGCCATACACATTCTTGGGAATCAAAAACTCAACTTGGGTCGCCGAGGCCAGCCTTCGGAAATCCTATCAGTCATAAACCTATAGTAGCACTACTTTCGCCAGCACTCTATTAATGCTGTGCTCCGCGTTTAGTCTCTATATATCTATAATTATAACTTCTAATAAACTTATCATTTATACCATTAGCCTTATTATTAAAACTACCCATTACTAATATATTATGCCTCCCCGTATATATAAACAAAAGCCAGGGATAATTAAAATAATAAGGATAGTAGGGACAGCAGGGATAGTAGGTATAAAAAGGATAAAAGGGGCGGGAGGGACAAGAGTGGCGGGAGGGACAAGAGGGACGAGAGGAATAAGAAGAACGAGAGGGATAAGAGGGATAAAAGGGATAAGAGGGGTAGAAAAGAAGGTAAAAATAATAAGTATAAGAGAAATAATAAATATAATAAAAATAATTAAAATACCCTACTTATACGTAATTAAGTATTAGAGAAATAATACCCGCGACGGGCCATAGATAAGAATAGAGGATCGAGTAATAATAAAGTTGATAAAATTAGTTCGAGCAGTTTCTTATAGAAGATAGTGTCTATGATGCGAGGGGATCATTAAGATACTACTTCCAGTAAGGCATATTGAATGGACGAGGCCGATGACAAGGCGCAGTCTTGTTGCTTGGCTACTTTTTGCGGAGAGAGACAATGCGCCTTTAACTGGAGCGATCACGACGCCCTTGGGTAAAGGCAAACAGTGTCAAACCAATCTAATGAAAGTCAGTCAAATGTGTATCCCGTGTAAACAAGCGCCGCTTGTTAAGGCACGTCAGCTTGACGTGTACACAAGCGATCAAATACTTCTGTGGTTGAGCCATTAGGTCGAAGGGAATCTGAATGTCCTCGATGACTCCAGAAACATTGCCTTGAGAACAGTTGACTTGCGCATCCGTGAAGTGGACGAGACCGGTCGGCTATCGGCCGCTATCCCGCTTTTACCGACATACTCCGGTATGATTGGCCAATTTGCATTGGCCCCACTCGGGGCCGAGTACCATGGCTTCGCGCCACATTGGGAACGACCGGTCCGGAGTTTGCCATGCTAGCAAGGTGTAATCGCAATGTGATGCTGTCATGAAATGCTATGGATGTTTTGGACTTGAAGAATGCTCACGACATGAACATAAGTCTCGCTTCAGTTGTGTGTGCGATGCTAAGCGGGCTACCCCGGGGAAGCGCCGGATCTCGGGCTTGGCCGCCAACACTCAGATCTGGGGGTTTCTTCAACTAGACGATCACGTCGAGTGACAAAACCTCATCGTTGCGGAGAAGTAACAAGCTGAAGAAGGTTCCGATAACCTTATGTGAAACCTAATGGATGTCTGGAAAACTCCAACTTCTCAAGGTACTGGAAAGCTTCCTGATGTCATGGAATCGCGAATATGGCCAGGGCAGCTGGTCAACTAAGGCAGGTATGAGTTGTGCTGTGAGCTGTTGGTGCAGCTAAAGATGTTATCAGGAGGGAAATACTCTTGGTAGGATGTGGCTGAACGTGGCTGGCATAATCCATGCATGCATAACACATCCACCACAACAAGATCACATCTCTCCAATTTCTAGGAAACTAGAATGACTCTTCTCACTGTTGATACGTCTTCCTCCATGCTAGACATAAGCCACTTATTTAGTCGAAAGTGGTGACTTGCTTGGTGGGTGGTAACGCGCACTCGCTGTCACACCAGTTGAACAACCATTTGCATAAACAATGCATCTCAAAAGCAAAACAACCAGCACCTCTTACTGGCCCCATAAACACGGACCCGCATTGGGACTAGCGCATCCGTCCCATGCCACCAAGGTCAGCAAACCCCACCACTCCCCGCCTCACCGTTCGAACTCAGCCATCCGCATCAAAAACTGGCCCCCAGCCAACATAGATACGTTCCTGACCACAAAGATCATCAAATAAGATCAGGTAGAGTGGCCGAGTGGTTATGGCGCTGGTTTTAGGCTTACGTAATAGTTACCTTCACCAGTGGGAAACCGCGCGAGTTCGAATCTCGTCTCTATCATGATATCCTTTTGCTTTTTTGACATCTCAGCTAATGGGGAGATTGTGTATGAACTTTTGGTGGCTAGGCCTTTCCATTCTTCGTTTACATTCTCTTTCCTTGCCTAGAGCAGTATGTTTTTGCTTGGCATAGCCTGTTTCTCGGGGGTGCCGGGTTACTTTACGTATCGTCGAACCTAGACCTGAGATGCGGCTAGCCGCCCACCCATTCATTATTCCCGACAGCAAAGCCATGCGGCCATTCCAACAGCTGCGAATCGGGTAGGATGAGACGTGAAATTGTCTTTCGTCTCAGTGGTCACTGTCATATTGTTGCCCGCGCAGATCTCAGCAGATGAGTGTATGTCACGCTTGGCTACTATAATGCATCAAGGTATCTACTTTGCAGTAAGTGCCAGCAACTCTAATTCAGGTGTTCGCAAGCTGGAGTTTCCCAAGAAGACGAAAGACTCGACTTCTCGTAAACGCGTCTCGTCGCTGCTTCGCGGCTTTGATCGCATTGGTGTTAGCTAAAGAGGCAACACTTTCGTCTCTATCGTGGTAGGCATGCTGGTACGGCATGTTTGTCCCCAACGAGGAAGTGCTACCGACAGTGAAGTTGCACGTAATTGCAACAATGGAGTTACCCATAGAGCCAATCCAGTCTCAGAACAGAAAATATCACTCGGCATACCTTGATGATCCTCAATAGCCTCTTTCGGCTCGATGGCTTACCTTAGCTTGTAGCCTTCTCAGACAACAGTGCCTCCAGGCAATTCTCTTGCTCTTCTTCGAGTCCCTGGGTGTATCTGGGGACGCTCGCCTATGGTGTGTGCCCGATTCCACATCAACATCCCACCACAAACAAAGGGTGCCTCTGCAAGAGGCTCCATGTTACTGGACCTCTTCATACTGAGCCTCTTCAGGTATATTATATAGAGAATACACTTAAAGAACCGATCAGAAAGACTACTTATGATGACAGTGATAGTGACAGGGGCAGTGGCAAAGGTAGTGCTAGAGGAAGCTGTAGTAGTAGTTATTGAAATAGAGGCTCGAGATGTGTTGACATATGGGCAATCCTATTGCATACTCCAAAGGAAACAAACAGTATGCTAAGAAATAGACTGAACGCCAGCTCAAAGATTAAGCAGACTGGGATACGTCTGTAAGTCATAGCCACGGACTTTGAAAAGCAAGCCTCAGCTTCACAAGCTCGATGTTGCGAACATGTGACAAGGCGGCTGGCGTGGCATAATCACAGTGAGGTATAAAGCGAGAAGAACCTGCCCTTCGAGGATCTGCAAAGTAGTGGACCTCGATACCTGATACCTGATACCTTCATTTACAAAACCTTTGAGGCTAATAGAGCACTCTGACAATGGTTATTATCTCCGGCGACAGATCACACTTCTCCAGCCAACTTCATGATCAGAGGCGATTCCTCCGAGCTCATGGTATGAGGTCTGCCCATTGCAACGACCACATTTTGCAAAGCTGGACCCTATGTAGGTCAATCACGATGGCCAGTGAGGCCAGGAGGGCATACTGACACCGGTATCTCCATTCTAATCCAAATTCCTTGTCTGCCAGAATTCATGGGAGACTCACTCCGACGAGCTTTACCAGCATAGGCGAAGCTCAACCTTGGGCTTATGGGAGTGAACCACCCGAAACATGCTTGTGCTGAAGGTTGAACTCGGGCAGTATAGCACACCTCAGTCCGAAGGGTGGATGCATCCTCACTGTCCATGGAGTCTTCACATCAAACCCACCGAGTATTCCAATATTGATACTGCAGTATACGCATTACCCTGCATCGTATGTTCCTCAGGCCGACACGCCACTGGACGGCTCTCACCCAATCCTCTATAGGCACCAAAGACGCAACAGCTCTTAACAAGCACTGTCCGTTGTAGTCGATGGCCGAGCGGTACGATTCTATCGTATGTTGGCTCACGGTCCTACATAATGCCATGGATTGCTTGTTTTTTTCCTACAGAGACTACGGGTTCGAATCGAACTCCATCGCCGCGCTCCCCCCCCCCCCCCTCCCTTCTCCATCTCTCCCATGAGTTCGTGATCACCTGACCCTACTTGCCACGCACCGAAATTGTGGTACTGAAATTCCGCACCTTATACTCCCTACTATCAAAAATTCGCGCGGTAGGATTTACGGCAACAGTGTCATAATCGATGGCGTCGAGTCCATCCGCGCAGACACGGCGGGTTAGTATTTAGACGCCTTGAAGGCTGCGATCTCTTGCTGGCAACAATGACCTAGAGGCCTTTTGTCCCTTCTCTTGTTGGCGTAATTCTCGACACGATACACACGCCAGCCCGGTCGGAGGTGCAAGACAATTCGTGTCCACCCATTCTTCAAGTTTAAGGGTTCTTCTGTCTAGGATGAAGGGCAGGGTATCGTCTGGCGTTACAGCCATAGAGGTAGAGGCAAGTAGTATTCCGCAGAACCATTCCGTCATCGCCAACAATGTCTATCAACCAACTTCCTACCGAGACTCTGTTGCTCATCTTATGGTGAGGTATACACGTGTCAAAGAGACAACAAGCGTCATCGGACGACATCGGGTATCGACGGCCGTACGATTCCGCCAGCGCACCTTGTGGACACCCACCAAAGACAGTTGACACGAGAAAGAATCACAAAACGCGTCAATAAATTTCAAGGCTTCAAAAACTTTCCAATAACCCGTCTATGCATAGGTATCATCATCATGTACTTCTTTTTATCAACCCCTGCGCACCCACATTCCCTTGACTAGAATCCAAATAGGTCATACCACTCATCCCATCCCTCTCTCCTCGTGCACCACGTCCTATGAGCTCTTACCCATGTTGGCGTCCAAAAGTTTGTCAAGGTCAGCCATCTTCTTGGCCGCTTCCCTCTCCTCAGCCTCCTTGGCAGCCTCCTCCTCGTAGCCCTCCACCTTCATGTCGTTCAGTCCAAGCTCCTCTTCCTCCTCGTGTGTGCGGTCGTAGTACTCGCGCTGGATGGATGGGTCAGGCGCGGGAGGGTCGACAAGCGGCTGAACGAAACTGCTGGCGAGGGGATCGGTGAGGATGACGGTAAACTCGCGGTTGCCGCTGATGGCCTCGTCGAGACCGTCAAAGAAGGCGGTCCACTTTGACTTCTCAGCAGGATCGAGAGAGTCACCGCCGGATCCACCGTCGGCTTGGAAGATCTGGCTCTTCAGGTCGTCGCGGACCTGAGTCAGGAGACCCTCGATGGTGGTGAAGCGACCGCCAAGGGTGCCTGGGTTGACTGATAGGTTGAGCTCGGGGCACTCGAGAGCGCAGGTCTCAGACTTGAGGATATCGCGGGCGAGATCGATTTGGCCATTGACCTTGATGATGATCTTTTCTCCCTTTTCGGGGATCTCACCACCGGTCTTGACGTCGTTGGAGCGGTAGCCGCACTCGTCGCAGACGGTCGACATGAGGACGACCTGCTTGAAGTGGGGGATGTCAACCATCTTCATGTGTGTTGTGCATGAGTGCATGCAACCCGGACAGCTGGCGGGGAAACTGTAAACTTCGTTGGGAATGATGTCGCCCTCAGCGGTCAAGCCCGGGTTGGCGGCGGCAGCCAGCTCGTCGGCCTGTGCGGCAGAGATGCCCAGAGCTTCGTTCTGCTCGGCGCTGCGAAGGTACTCGTGCTTCTCCCACTTGCCAACACCGTCCTTCAAGTCGGGTGTGATGAAGGAGTTGCCGGCGGGGTCGTCGACGGTGACGCGGAAGGGGAAAGAGCTGCCGTCGAGCATGGCGCGGCCCTTTTCGATAATCTCGGCAATCTTGGGGTAGACTTCGGGCATCTGCTCCTTGCGCGCTTCCTGTCCAAAGTCGAGATCGTTGATGATTGTGCTGAGGAGACCCTCCACATTTGTAAGCTGGCCCTTGCCGGCGGGCACCTCGAGGTCGAGCTCGATGAACTTGACGGTCGCCGTGTCGGACTTGACAACCTGGCGCGCAAAGTCGTCCATCGCGGTCAGGCGGAGCTCGTAGTGTGTGCCCTTGGGCTGGATGGAGCCTGCAGGCTGGACTTCGCTGTTGGCGAAGCCGCACTCTTCGCAGGCAAATGACATAATGATGATTTCGCGGAAGTAGGGGATCGAGGTCAGGAGCAGTCTGGTGTTTCCCTGAACGCCAAGTTAGTAAGACAATCAAACAGTTGGGAGGCAGCGCATGCTCACGTTCTTTCCACAGTTCATGCAGAGAGACTCAATCTCCTCGACAACCTTCTGGTCGTCGCCGCCATCGACCTTGGAGCCGATGGCCTCGAAGAACTCGTTGGGGGTCGTCTTGGAATCGGGGGCGGCCATGGCGAATGATTTGTTGTTGGCAGGTGTTTCTTGTGAACTGTCGTACTTTCTCTTCATTGCGCAACGACGGGGTCTCGTTGTCGGGTTTTTGTTATCGGGGTCGCGGGGGATCCAAGATTGACTCGGTGGGATGGCGATGGCGGGGTCTTGAAATTTTTGGAGGGGCAATCGCAGCTGCAGGCCCTGCAGGCCGGGCACCGATGTGTGTCATTGAGCGGGTCCCTGGGTTCCTCCCAAGGCAGGAAACCTTCGAGAATATTCCCGAGAATAGCCCGCCCGCTGGCTGGTTTGTCATGGCCGCCACCGATAGAGGACCACGGAGCTGGATGCCATATCTTAGCTAAGAGGCCAGATGTCGTGAGCCTCATGAAGCGAAGGCTGTATAGACAAGGCCTTTTTCAACCCAGTCGACCAAAATCAGCAAGACTCAGATTTCTGGCCCCCGAAGAAGAGGTCTTGGCTTGGCTAAGAAGAGCCTGCAGCCCTGCCTTGCGGTTCTTCGCACGCTTCTTGCTGCTAGAGTTGGACGCGGCCGGTTTAGCTGCCTCGGCCACAGTGGCTTGTTGCGTCTTCGCCGCGGACCGGTGCTCAATTTTGGCCCGGCGTCTCACGGCCGGTGGCGGCGCAGGGAACGAAATCTTGGTGATGCGGCTGCACTTCCCACAGCTGAAAAGCTTTCGCGTGCCAGACCGCTGCTGAGGTTCGAGCTTCGTCTTTGATGCTTGAGTCGTGACACTACGTCTCTTCCTCTTCAGTGCCTTTTCGGTCTCGAGCTTGAGCGTAGTGCCCTGACCGGGAACCATGATGTTACCGCAGGCGCCGCAGACGTGTTGTCGTTGAACGTCGTTCTGCTCTACGTCGTTGATGAACATGAGCTCGTTATGGTGGCTCATCAGGTACGCTGAGGTCTCGGGGGCGGACGCCCTGAGGAGATGAGCAGCATCATTAAGATAGCTCAAATGCGCTGGCAAATTTGAGGCGTCCATCCTCTTACTGAGATCCTCAGGAACTTGGTTTGGAAGAAAAAATGAAGGTGACGATAAGAAAACAGAGTAAGTGAGTCCTAACGTATGGTACGCTGATTTTGGGTTGTTTGGTTGACGGTACCCCACTCCCAAAGCACTTAGGTACTCTGCGCAGTCCTCAAGGTGGCAGCCGTGGTGACCCCTGTAAAGTAGTCTGATGCCCCAACAGAGTCGCAACACCAAAGATTTTGGTCGCATTCTGCACTCAGTGAAGGATTACACGATCTTCAATGTCCAAGGGTATTCTTACTTCGCTTTAGACAACTTCCAACCATAAATCAAAGTCATGATGGCCGATGGGAAGGGGAAATCGCGAGGTAAAAAACCCAAGCCTGAAAACCCAATATCCGCAGCCACTAGAGCTTGGCTCATCTCATTACCGACACAAACTCAACCATGGCAAAGCCAAGACGAGCTTGAGACTCTTCTCAACCAGCACACACCCAAACGCTTCACAGTCTATGAGCCCATGCTGTTACTCCCTAATGGAAGTTTCAGCAAGGGCTCATGGCCAATCATCCTCAACCACCCAGACGTCAGCGAAGATGAAATCCATCACCTGTGGGAAACAATCCTTCGAGACGTCTCCAAGACCGGCTCAACAACTCTGACGCATCTCGCCGTCAATGAAGGCATCCCTCTACAAACAGACACAGATTCGGATGGTTCGGCTGTGGAAAAGAACGAGAACATTCTGCGAACACCAAGCGGGCTCAAGATCCTCCATGGCGACTTTGGCCCCTCCAATAACCCCGCCAACCCCTTGCCCCAAGATTTTGAGGGAGCTTTCTGGGTGTCGACTAAGCAAAACGGCATACATCAAACATGGGCTCCTCGATGGACCATGTTCAGCCGGGGTAACATCAAAGAGAAGACGCGCCTCCTCGACTTTCATAGCCAAGCCAGTCCAGACACCACGTTTCCTCGCCGTCAAGTACTAGCACCTGCTCTCAAGAACTATTGGGCGGTGGACATGTACGCAGGCATCGGCTACTTCACCTTCTCCTACGCAAAGCTGGGACTGAAGGTCCTCTGCTGGGAACTCAACCCATGGAGCGTCGAAGCGCTCCGCCGCGGTGCCGTTGCCAATGGCTGGCGAGTCAAAGTCATCCAAGGAAAAGACCTGAACCTACCAGCTGCACAACTCTTCACGGGCGACGAGCAAATCACAATCTTCCTCCAGGACAACCAGCAAGCCAGGCCCAGGATAGGCGATATGCGGGCGTCGGGCACGGCAGTCGACATCCTACATATCAACGGCGGCCTTCTCCCCACCAGCGAGCCTACGTGGCGACCGGCCTGGGACATCACCGCGGGGTGCGAGAACGACTGCTGGCTCCATCTCCACGAGAACGTCGGCGTCCATGAGATTGAATCGCGGCGCGCACAGATCCAACGCCTTTACGACGGTTGGGCGGAAACGGCAAACGGCGGCGGGCGAGCCGCGACGGTCGAGCATGTCGAATTAGTCAAGACGTACGCGCCCGATGTATGGCACTGCGTCTTTGATGTACATATTACAAGATCTAGTAGTGTTACATGATCGTTTCATGAATCTCTCTTTCTCGTCGACGTCGTCATATCCTATCCTGCCTTATGTATTCATCAACCCCGGCCCCGGCCCAGAAGGATCCGAAGCGGCTATGACCGACGGAACTTTTGCGGAATGTTCTCCTCCACGACGGCCATGTGGTCGAGCTGCTCTTGCCTATCCTGCGCGTCCTCCATCGCCTCATGCTTCTTGAAATGTTCGATATCTTCGGGGTGGGTCAGGTCTTCGAGCTTGGTGTTTTCGTCATGGTACCTAGATGAGGCGAGTTCCCGTCAGCTCCTTATTCTTCCTCTATGTTGATTGGGACCGCAGCAAATGACTTACTTCTCCCAGTGGTGAATCTCGTACTCGTACTCGTCGTCACCGTGGTGTCCCGGACCCATGCCGACGTCGGGAAGCGTCTTGCCGCTGGCGATGAAGGCGTCCCACTCGGAGCGGTTGACGTTGCCGTCGTGGTTGGTATCAAGCAGCTCCATGAGGTCGTGGAGGATGTCGAAGCGCTTCTCCTCGGAGACGTGGTGATTCGTCTCGTCAAAGAGGCCGTATGTGCGGAGGATCTCGTCGCCTTGCCAGACGCCGTCGCTATTGTAGTCATGCAGGGTGAAGAAGGAGGCCGAGTCCCAGCCTTCCATGTGGTGCTCCTCTGTAGATGGACGGAAGAATTAGCAGTCAGCAAACCCAGTCGCGCATATACTTTTTCGGATATCTCTAGGATTCTGTAACTCTTGCATACCAGCCATGTGCTTCGTCATCCAATCGGCGTTTTCATCGACTATGGGTTTCTGGCTGTGGTCGCCGCCGCCGTGGGCGAGAGCGCGGCTGGCGAGTGCCAGAGCGGCGAGGTATACGGTGTGCATCGCGGGTATGATCGCTGGAGGTACTTGTCGGATTGGGAGTTTGCTTTCCGTGTTAACGAGATGGAGACGCAAGTTTGCTGATCGTTGACGACACGTGTAAAAATTGTAGACAAAAGGTCAGACACTCTTGAATGAGGTACACAATGGGAGCTAGGCGCCGCTGAAGTTGAACAAAGAGCCACCAATGGAAGGTTTTTGGGGGGCAGATCGATGGGTACGGTATCTAAGTACCTAACTTAAAACAAGGTTCAATTAAAAGAAAAAAGGCTGGAAAAAAAAAGCTAGGCGAGGGCGGGAACTTTGCGGTGTCGGATTGCTAAGGAGAACACGGTGGACTGGAATGGGGAATGGAGAACCAGGAACGGGGGAATGGGAATATTCACAGGAACAGGTGGCGTTCCGCCATGGCCAATTCAGGGGATTGCCTTCGGAGCCTCATACACTCCCACACTTCCGTCCCTTAGCCTTTAGGGAGCGGCAGACGCACAGATCGGCGATTGACAGGGGCCCGCGGGGGGGCCACGGGGCTTAAACATTCTAGACCCGGGGTCGCGGCGTGCCAATTAAGCTTGGGTGCCTCGGTGACGCAACAAACCCATTCTCAACACCACCTCAGCTCCCGAACCCTTTTCTTCTCCAGCTTGACACTTGACGCCAAAAACCGATTCGACCTTGCCCGCCAGCATAGGAAGAAAAGAGAAACGCAGCGAACACCAATTGAGACAGCCGCGCATAAAGCAACGTGCCAAGAGTCTCAGGACTGATATTCAGCTCCTACGCGCCTCGACGCGTCTTGCGCCAAAAGTTCTTCAACCTATACAATCTCACTCCTCACAATGAATCGATCCATAGAACAAACGCTCCTCTCGCTGATGCCAACTCACGGCTCAGCTCTGCCGCCTTCCCTGGTAGAACTCGCGGGATCCTTACTAGCACAGTCAAGACACCGAGCAAGCACATTAAAAGCAGACGAGGAAATCGGGCGGCTATACGCATGCGCTCACATCGCCTGCGATAGGTAAGCTCACACCCAAGCACAACCCCCTTCTGCTCGAGGGAGATACTAACACACGCACTCTGCCAGACTCAAAATCAGCCTAGATCTCCCCCCAATCGAACCCCGACCGCCAATTCCCCCTCGAATCTACAAGCGCCTCTACAGCCACCTCGACAACATCCTCCCCAACACAGCCCTCAACCGCACCCCAGGCAAGAACGGCACCCCGCGCAACAGGCAACGCCACGGCGTCGACTCCCCCGTCAGGACACCGCACCGCCCGACCCCGACAAAGGACAGATCCCTCGCGCAGTTTCGAACCGGCGGCAACT
This sequence comes from Colletotrichum costaricense, assembly GCF_030867565.1. NCBI lineage: Eukaryota > Fungi > Ascomycota > Sordariomycetes > Glomerellales > Glomerellaceae > Colletotrichum > Colletotrichum costaricense. The sequence goes on along the minus strand of NW_026848232.1, from coordinate 969,660 downwards.
CGGTGGCAAACGGCAGCGTCCCCAACACCCCGACGAAATCCACGGGCAAAGTCGCCTACCCGTCCGACAAGTCGGGCCTCCACTTTTGGATCCAGCCGACGATCCGCCTCATGTGCAGGGAAACTAACCAGAAGCACCTGGCACCGACGATGCTGGCTGGCATGGAGTACGTCGTCGTCCCCGGCGGGCTGCGGACGCGTGACGCCTGGGTGCGGGAGAACCTGGTCGCGCTGTGCGGCGCCGTGTATTTCTTTGTGGCGCAGCAGGTCCGGAAGCTGGCGACGGGGGAGGATGTGGATCGGGAGAACTACGTCCCTGCACGGAAGCAGGTGCTGGAGCTTTTGGCCAAGGCGAGGGAGGAAGTTGATGCGCGCGGGTTGGACGAGGATGAGGTGTGGGAGGGGTGGGCGCCGGTCAAGAGCAAGGACTTTGATGCTGCGGTGAAGGAGGTCTCGGAGCGGGGATGGTTGGACGCGGATTGGTATCGTAGTTTGGGGGATGTGATTGAGGCGGGCCATATGATTGCTGATAGCCATGGTCGGGGAGGGGATAATGCGGGTGCGTACAAGGCGCCTGTACGCGGGGCGGACACAATGTTTCTGGAGCGGTATGATTTCTTGAGCGAGAAGAAGCGCAGGGATTACAGAATATGGAAGGAGAGTATCCTGAGGAGGATAGACTTGATGGAGAAGGAAAATGGTGATGCCATGGAAGTAGATGGCTAGGGGGGGTGAGAAGGATATCAAATACCACGACGAAGATCCAAGGGAAATGCCTAGACTGGGAGGCACTTTGTCATATGAGGCTGTTATTGTGATTAGCGGAGCCGGTCTGCCGGACGCGGCGACGATAAGCTGGTCAGTTGGCGTTCGAAAGAGGCCATCAATCTGTTCGGTCACTGTTGCTGTGAACTATCACGACACTTTCGCGGAAGCCCTTCTACAACTCCATGGAGCACTGCTGAAGCTCCCCAGGGGGTCAACCTACCCTCTCATTGTTCCCTAAAAGTCATGCCCATGTTGTTAGCCCATGCTGTAGGACTGAAACTCTAGCTTCGATCGTCGGAGTGAACCCAACTCTCTCAAGCGTATCGTTCACGCGATTTTAACCTGGAATATCCAAAGTTCTCAATGGCAGCGCGAAGTACAGAGTGAAAACTTCAAATTCTATAAACGATATGTGCATGCTACTTCTTTTTCAAACCATCGTCATGAGCATCATCACAAAGAACTTCTTCCCCCTTTCCCACCCCAGGCCAAGAATCACTGATCGTCCTCAAGCCCAACCATCTTCAAACTCTCAACCCACAACCTCTTCTCCGCCTCGGGGTCAAACGCCGCCGGCGCGTACCCCGGAGCAAGCATCCCAGCATCAGGCTTCATCGCCTCCGCCTCGGCACAATCCTCGAGGTACTTGCCGCCCTTGCCCTCCCACTCCTTGGCGACGGCAGCCCAGACGGAGGTGGCGGCCCCCTGCGCGGGGCTCTTCATGACCTTGTGGACGGCCGGGTCCTTGATCATCTCGGTGATCTCGGGCTGGTGGCGCTGGAGGGGCGTCTCGATGCCGCCCGGCATGAGGCTGAGGGCGTGGAGGCCGCGGGCGCCGTAGCGGCGGTCGAGCTCGTTGGCGAAGAGGATGTTGGCGAGCTTGGCCTGGCCGTAGCCCGCCCAGGGGTGGTACTCTACAGTGTGGTCAAAGTTGAAGTCTTCGAATTGGATGCGGCCGCCGCGGTGGCCCGAGGAGGAGACGGAGATGACGCGGGAGTTGAAGGTTGGTGTTGAGGAGGCGAGGAGGGTTGACTTGAGGAGCTGGAAGAGGAGGAAGTGGCCTGGATTTTGGGTGTTAGTGGAATTGGAGTCCCCTCTGTTGGCATTGTGAGTTGAAGTGCCTACCGAGGTGGTTTGTGCCGAATTGGGTTTCGAATCCGTCTACGGTCTTTCCCTTGGGGCAGGCCATGACTCCTGCTCGTTACATTAGCTCATGTTGAGACCCCTTTTCACCCGTCCCCTCCTCAAATATCACATACCAGCATTGTTCACAATGACATTCAGCTTGTCCGACTTTGCCAAGAACGCCTTGGCGCCCTCCCTCACGCTCTCGAGAGATCCGAGGTCCAACTTGATGACCTCGACCTTGCCGGGCTTGCCATCCGAGAGAATATCCTTGGCGACCTCCTCGCCCTTGGCAACGTCGCGGACGGTGATGTAGACGTCGGCGCCGGCGACGTGAAAGGCCCTAGCGGTTTCGGGGCCGAGGCCGCCGGGGGAGCAGCCGGTGACGATGACGACTTTATCGGTCCACTTTCCGACGAGGCCTTGGTCTTCAACAATTTGGACTCCCGTGGGGCGGCTGTCGTTGGGACCGGAGGTGTCCTTGTGTTGTTCGGCGTAGGGTGCGAGGATGGACATGGTTGCTTTTTTCGACAGAAGGGTGTGTTTTTGTGATTTATAGCTGTGGACTTATACGTCTTCTTCGTGATTGTGGAGTAGGTTGTTTGTTGGAGTTTATGGTTCTTCTGTGCGTTCTTGTTGATCTGATTGATGGTGATGATGATTATAATTCGAGGTGATGGGAGGTTTCGTCCAGTATTTATTTACTTCGTCAACCCCATGTCTTGAAGTTAGTTACATGACGATGTCTCATGGGGATGCGGCCGACGCGGCCGCACTGACCGCATGGGATGCGGAATGCCTGGAGCTAATGACCTTAAAGCCGCATTTGCTAGGGGAATTTCTGGATTTTAGAATTAAAGTTTAGTGGCATCGATGCCATCCCACCTTCTTTCAAGTTCCCGGTGGGATTGCTATTGATGCACCAGAAGTAGTTGTAGATTTTGTCTTCTGGAGAACCTGAAATTCATCGTGGCTCTTTGCTCACAACTTGAGAATAAGAGCATTGTTGAGCACTTCCTATACGGTTCTATGTAGTCGATACTTCCTAGCACCTTGTTTTCTGAGCCTGATACCCGTACTCCACGGTCCGTCGTTAGGTAACGACCAAACATTTCAACAGCTAGGTTCTGTCGACTTGGCTGCAAGCTCCTGACCGACAGTCGTGCGGACAAAGGTCCGCATTACATAACACCCCGCGAGTCCGCAAATGTGGGCATCATTGCAGGATGCGGACAGAATTAAGACCGACGCGGGATTGAAGTTGACTAAGGTAAGGTACGAATACGTAATCAGGCCGGAATTAGGCGATAAGATGGCGGTGACAACCAGCCTTACGTAAGGCACATTAGAGGGAGTCTCAGAGGAGATATCCAGCAATGGAAGCACGTGATGGCGGGATTAAGGTCTCGAGGCAGACGGCACGTGCATCTCGACCCACACCTGCCTGAGAGGCATCAAGCACCTCATCACAAGCAAAATAACCTCGTCCATCCCATGTCCAGACCCAAGATGACGCATCGAGAGCCCGTGCCGCAGATTCAGTCCGATGATTAACAAGGTGTGCTGACAACCCGAGCCTGAGGTCCGGGACAGAGTCAGCAAGTCAGGTCCTGAAGTTCGAAACTCGGATCGATACCGAGGGCCGGTGTCGTCTGTGATTGGAACCCGGGGGCGGGCGGGCAGCTTTTGGGAAGCTCACCCCTGCTCCCCGCTCTTATGGACCCTACACCTTTTGAGGTTGTTCGTAAGTCCGGGGTGCCCAGGGCTGTGCAGGGCATGGCGAAGCTTCAGTGCCCCCAACTTTCCAGGGACCATGGAGCCATTCCCAAGGTAGCCTTCCAGGGTGGGTGAGCTGAGGAGCTATACGGATGATACGGATAGACGAAGCAGGTGAACAGCTTATACGTGCTTATGTACAGAGCGAAATTTTCTCGCCTAGACCGGAAGAGACCGGTAGCGAGATGAAGCTGAGGAAGACGAATACTGGTAATCCGAAAATAGAGCACGATGAGCAAGACATGTCGACTAGATTTTGTCGCTGTTCATGACATGCGAGTCGCGTCATGAATAGATTGAAACATCACCGCGGCTGTTAATCTCCACGTTATTACAAGTGCTTACTCGGTTCATGACGTTACCAGCCAGGAAGCACCTTGGAAGTTGACAAGAGAAATGTCCTGGTCTTGGTAAATAATTTAGTACATTAAATGCGTGCGTTCAGATACGAAACTACATATCGATGAATAAGGTACCAGGGAGGATGGTATAGGTACGGCTTTGAGTTAGGTTGCTCATGTTGAAGGTGTTCGCCTAGAAATCCTTTATTACCAAACATGGGAAAATACAAAAATCGATGCCCAGTGCACTTGCAATAACCACGGCCTCAATCCCAAACACCGGGTATGCGAATGCAGGAAATAGCCATCTGCTTCCCACTTTCCACATTCTGTTCTCGCTCCTACCCAGATAGGTGCCAAGGCTCTGCTCTCAGGCTGTCAGGGTAAGGTAGAGCTAGAACTTACACGAGACACTGCAATCGTGTTGGAGGCATTCCCCGCATCTTTCCAGTGCGCCAATCGTCCCAGCAATCATTCCCTAGTCCTTAAACCCCTACCCCTTCTAGGCTTCCAGGTAGGTAAGTATCTCTCCCTAAGTCTACTTCCTTGTGAGTACCTCTTCCTGGTCCCAGCCGCTAATTTGAGTCGAATCAAAACAGATGATCCAGAAAGCTTCGTTGGAAGACGCAATGTTGGCTTCCGTTCCCTCCGCCGTTGGACACCTGTTGGTCAAGGAACCGATCCAAACCAAAACATCCCCCCAGATTCCCGCTCAGACACCGTTATCCGACACGCAAGCCATCACGACGACTGGCCCTCCAACGTGGACACCGGGCTCTGCTTTCCAAGTCCCATACTGCCACAGACGCACTCATCTCAAGTGTGGCTCAAAGGAAGAGGCAGAACCACCACGAAGCCCCCAAGTACACTCCTTGTACCGATCCTCTCATCTCTCTGCTGCTCACCCCCCTGGTAGACAACCCACAGCTCAGCGGCTGAGCAGCATACTGCCCAATCACTACAAACATCGACACACCAGCGGAGAGTGAAGCGAATCCCACACAGAGCGCAAACTGCCGCCTTCGGAGCCTGATCCATTGCAGTGCAAAGCCCAGCATAACAGCCAGTCAGTACTGCACGAATACCAACAGGGGACTTGCCATCTTACACCCATATCGACGTGCATTGGTGCACATGGGAAGCTGAGTGTACTCCCCAAACACCTCTTACACTCCGAGGAAGAGACGAACAACGAAGGGAAGAAAGGAAGAAAGGGCACAAGACAACGAGACAGCGGAAACAACGGCGGATCAGCAAAACAAAGTTGGCATAGACAGACCAAGGGCCGTGTGCAGTGCCCATCTCTACCCGCACAGCCCCCCGCCACATCGGGCCCCTCCACCAACAACCAGCCTCCCAGTCTACTACGTCTGTACGGATCCAATACGTCTGAGTATTCCGTACAGATACCTTACCTCGAGAAAGCTGTGGTGTCTACTCCGTCCACCCTTAAATCGCCAAGCTCAGTGTGCCACTTGCACGACTCCATTCGCAACCCACCACTCATCCCAGAGCTTCCCTGGCCCGATTTGACCGAGCGAGCCTCGCGTGTTGCTGCTTCCGTTGCGACCGCTGCTGCTGCTTATGCTTGTCTTGGGAAAATCGATGCAGAAGCGAGAATAAGCTGCATCAGCCCAGCTGCACCCACTCAGAACTTAGGTGCCCTGTTTAGCTGCTTCACCTTGCTGAGGTACACAAGTCGCGCGACCTTGTGGCCTGGGCTGAGAGGTCTTGTTTCTGCTGGTCACTGCTCTCGATTCTTCTTCTTTTCCACCCCCCATTTCCGCACCCTCTCCAACAACCGCCCGCCGGTCACATCTCCAGACTCCGGAACAGGGCGCCGCTTTCTCCAACCCCTCCGACCTGACTTTGCGCCAACTCCCATCAACGCCCATCTCGACGCTGGAACGCGCACTGCTAGCAGTACTCGCCACAGCGCCCGGCCCGACGAAGCCAAACCCCAGGCTACCGGCCAACTGCGATCCGTTCATGTAATGCCGCCGCTTGGCCTTGCGCTCTGCTCTTGCTGTTGCACGTCCCCGATAGCTTGGACTCAACTGTCTGGACCCCACACCCACCAGGCGGCAACGCGCGCAGCGCCTAGGAAGCACGACTGCCGCCCACCGACACGCATGAGAACCTCACCTCTATCATCCGCCCAACGCCATTACCACTTTCACGCCGACGAGAGACGCATTCTGGATACTCTGGCGATCCAGCCAGTATGGCCGCCTTCGTGAGGGTTTCTGGTCCGCCCAACAGCAGCTTTCTGGTCGGCTACCCGGGCATTTCTGCGACGCTAGTACGTTGGACCCTCTGTGATGACGTCGGGGAGGCTGATGTGGTCAAATTACCCTTTGCGCGCTGTTTGCTGACACCTTTCTTTGCTCGCAATATAGCCCCGAATCGAAGGCAAAGTCGAGATCCGTCCATCACAGGGCTATTCCATGCCCGTTTCCGTTTCGCTGGTGCGCATTTGTCTACAGCGGAGAGAAACAATACACCCCGCCGCCGAGAATGTTGCGAAGAGGCACCTGGGAACCCCGAGAAGGGAAACGACGGACGTAGTCGGCAAAGAGCTTCTGCTGTTCAGATGTCAATCAGGAAAGGATGCTGAGAGCGTCATTGCGATGGATTTGCCGTTCGTCCTGTTCATCCCGTTTGGAAGAGGTGGCGAAGAAACGAACCGACGAATACCCCCGGCATCATTGCAACTCCCCAGCCGAACGGCCGAGACGTACTACGAGCTTGTTGTTACCGTGCAACAAGGACACACCCTACAGAACAAATACTCCTTTCCTATACCACTCCAGCGATACGACACTTTGTCGACCTTCGGCATGTACAACAAGCCAGAGTCGAGGCAAGTCAGCGACGCAAGCGTTGTCACACTGGGCATCTCGGTCCCCAAATGGAGCTACGGCCCACTAGACCCGATAACAGTCTATATAAAACTAGTACCCAACCCCGACTGGATGAAGAAAGCGTTGAAGGTTACGATTCAGAAGATCACCGTCACCATCGAGGAGGAGATCACGTACAACCCAGAAGGCGACGAGCCTACGAAGAAGGTCAACAAAGTTGCCAAGAACACGCAGTTGGTCAATACGAAAATGCCCGAGGCTGGATATGCAACAAATTTGGGCTTAGTGTTTCCCTCAAAGGACTTGCGCGATCCGGACGGCATCATTCGCAGAGGAAAACCGGCCTTTCCGCTCTATGAAGTTACTTCGTTCACGACGAGCTCAACCTTGTACAAGATTGAGTTTTATTTGACGGTCAAGGTACGTCTATCAGACTTTGCAATAACTTACCCATGCTCACAGACTTCACTAGGCGCAGCTAGGATCGACCAGAGATTTGACCGTCAGGCAGCCGCTGGTTATTTGTCCAATGGACCAGCAAGCGTGTAAAGAGGAAATGGACGCCATCGAACAGGCTGCAAAGGACGCCTCGCATGTCGACCCGAACAACCCTATGCTCCCTGCCCGGGCGATTGTTTTAGCGAACGACCGAGAGTCTCTCAAGACGTTGGGATTATGTCTGGTGGGAGGGCAGAAGAAACCGCTGATTGAATGAACGACTGGCCGAAATCGTACGGAGTAATTGTATGAATTGCGTGGCGGAAATCTTGGCGCCGGGCTGCGGGGTACGAGACCAGCCAGTCGAGAGGGCTGGCGATCTACCCCGTAACAGCAAGCTTATATCTGATAGGGCTGGTTGGTTGCATACTTGCTTCTGCTTTCCAGTCACAGATTTTGCAAAGCTGTGGCCCCGTGACAAGGTCGACTGAGCCGGCGCAACTGTCGGAATTGAAGAAACCTGCTCAATGGATGGGAGGAGGCCAAAAAGGGAGACGGGATTGATGTGGTGGCGACCGATTCTGCGCCATGCATACGTACCTGGACGGGGGAACACGAGTTTTGGGAGGAAACGAATAGCCCTCAATGGTTGGGTATTCTCGTGTCACAGCCAAGGGGCCTGCTGTCGGCGTTTACACGGACGGCCCTGCGGTAATTCGACAGAACATGACATCATCATCACGGCACGGCACGGCAAGGCAAAGGCGTTGGCGGGGGTCTTCCGGGCGAAGAAACACTCGAAAGAGCCGGTAAATTCAGGCTCCTTGTGCATTTTGGCGAAGCACGTTTGGATGGATGTGATTATCATGAGATGACGAAACTTGGACGAGGAGGCGATGTGTGTGTCTTGAGTTGAGTTGCCAAGGAGAGGGAGACTTTTTATTCGAAGTTGTACATATTACTCACGAATAAGAGACGTAAAGAGACAAGCAACTCGGGAGGTTGGATGATGAATCGAGGAGTACTCCCATTTGCAACATGCACTCGAAGTGAGCGTAGACTTCATTCATCCTTGCCAGGGACGAAAAGCGGCGATATAAAACAGCCAAGGTAAGACGCATTCTGAATGAATGAAATTGCCATTGAAGTAAAAAAAAAAAAAGTCTCCTGCTTTATGCGTTGAAACACTATGAATACACGTCCGCCCCTTGCCCCCAAACATTCCTGCATCTGCGTTTCCTTATGGTTTCCGGTCTCTAATCCAGACCATAAAACACACCATACACCAATCATCCCCCCGTAGTTAAAGTCTTCTCTTTTTTTGTTGGTTCTTTGATACATGCTTGATAAGAAGTGGAGTCGGATACACGCCTCTATCGGCCATATCGATCAGGTTGTCTCCCATAGCCATCTTGTGGACGCAGTTGACCGCGCTGGAGCATCTCCTGATGTTGTATCTCCCGAGGATCCCGAGGATCTCGGGGGTCGCGGCTCATTTCGCGCATTTGCATCTCTCTAGGATCCGGAGGGTAAGGTCCCGGAGGCGGGCCACGTGAATCGTATCCTACGGGCGTGTAGCTCCGGGGTGGCATCTGGTCCCGGGGATCTCTAGGCGCGGGCGTCGATGCATACCGCGGCGGGTACGCCTGTTGACCTTGAGGCGGCATTGGCTCTGGTGCGCGGGAGACGGGCGGGTAGCGACCTTGCATTGGGTGTTGGTGCTGAGGCGGGATCTGACCGTACATGGCCGAACCTCTCTCGTCTCGCATCGACATGTGGTGCCCCGGCGGCGGTTGTTGTTGTTGCTGTTGAGGTGGTCCGGAAGCCCAGGATTGTTGCGGCATGGCCGAGCCCGTCGGAGGTGCCTTTTGCGCCGACATATGCGGAGAGGCCCAGTTTTGAGGAGGAGGTGCCTGCTGAGGTTGCTTAGCGGGCTGCGCATGTGACGCCGGTGGCCATGAAGACTGCTGCTGCGGCGGTTGCGGCTGGCCCATGACGTGTCCCTGAGGTCCAGGAGCCCATGCCGATTCCCTGCCTTGTGGGGGGAGCGTTTCGCGTCTGGAAGCCGACTGATGTACGGCGTACTGAGGCGGTGGCGAGCCAGCATGGGAAGCAGGTGCACCGTACGCAGGGTACGTAGTCTGAGGTTGATAAGGATCTCTGGGGTCCCTGGGGTCACGCGGATCACGAGGATCACGAGACTGGGGCTGCGGCGGATAAGGCTGCGCTACCTGAGGAGAGTTCGTCGCTGGAGGCTGGTGGTACTGATGGCGGTAGTAGTCCCTCTCGACGGCTTGCGCCGCATCATGAGGAGATGCAATGGCTGATCTCGGGGCGCTCATGTGCTGCGATTGGGGCGAGGCAGTGTAAGTCGGCTTCAGAGGAGGCATCGCAGAAGCTGAGGGAGCATTCCGGCCATAGGGATAAGCTGCCTGAGGAGGCTCCCGCTCTGGCCGTAGGGGAGTCGGCACCGGCGCGGCAACAGGTACTCTAGACATGCTTTGTGGTGGCGGCGTCGGGGATGGCTTGATTTGGGCCATGTCATTAACACGCTTGGGCTGAGGCGGGGGTGTAGGAGCGGCAGCAGCGGCAGCCGCTGGTGGGTCGTCGTTGAGCAACGACATGATGTTGGATCTCCTGTTCTCCGAAGCTGACGAGCGAGGCGGGGGCGCGGCCGCTGCTGGCGGCGGCTGTTGCTGCTGGGGAGGAGTGCCATAAGAGTCCATATGGGTGGGCATAGGTCGTTGAGCTGCAATGGGCCTTTGGCCAGGGGGTGTTGAGACAGACGGCTGAGGGTCACCCAAGAGTCGTCCACCTGGCTGAGGCATTGGCTGGCCGTAGCCTTGCGGGACTGGGGTAGCCGTTGCCCGCGGCGGCTCGGCAGGCTGTCTCGCCACAGGTGGTTCAGATCGAGGAGGCGGCACGTTGCGCACCGGTTGCTGACCATAAGAGAATGGCTCGTAATGATGCTGCGGCGGTGTCATCTCAGGCTCCTGCTTGAGGCGGGAACGTTCGGCCGGGCGTAGGTGTTCCTTGGCTTGTGCCTCGATCTTCTGCCTCTCCATCTGTTGCCTCTCCATTTGCTGTCGCTCAGCTTGCTGGCGCTCGATCTGCTGCCTCTCCATCTGCTGTCGCTCGATCTGCTGCCTTTCGATAGCTTCTCTCTCGAGCTGTTGGCGTTCGAATTGCTGTTGCTCGATGCGCTGGCGCTCAATCTGCTGGCGCTCAATCTGCTGCCTCTCAAGCTGTTGACGCTCCATCTGTTGCCTCTCGATTTGTTGCCTCTCGATTTGTTGCCTCTCGATTTGTTGCCTCTCAATTTGCTGCCTTTCCAGTTGCTGTCGCTCGACCTGCTGTTGCTCTATACGCTGCCGCTCAAGCTGTTGTCTCTCCAACTGCTGTCTCTCAACTTGCTGCTGCTGCTCAATGGCTTGTCTCTCCATCTCACGTCGCCTCTCGGCCTGTTGTCGGTCAACCAGCGGGTCAGGCTGCACAGACTGCACAGGTTGTGCGGCAGCCAAAGGCCGCTGCTGAGCGGGCTCGGTGACTGGGGCCGCAGGTGGCTTTTGCGAGATCCTGACTGGTTGAGGGGGTTGGGTCGACTCTCGTTCTCTCTCCTGGAAGCCAAAGGCCTGCTGAGGAGGTGCTCGGGGTGGACGAGCAACCGGCGACCCTGACTGTGATACTGGCTGGGCAGCTGGTTGTTGCTGAGCAGGGACTGGCGCCTGTTGAGGAGCTTGAGGAGGGGCCTGGGTGGCAACCACGGCAGGCGGAGGAGCTTGAGCAAGGGGCTGTGGCGGTTGCGGTTGCTGTTGCTGTTGCGCTGCCGGCGTCGGTGGTGCCGGCGTAATCGGCATCGCAAAGCGACCAAAGGGTGGTGCTCCAGGTTGTTGGACGGGAGGCTCGACCTTTGTCACAGGAGGCTCGCTCGGCGGTTCGGATGCAGTCGTCGGGGCGGGAGTGGCAGGCGCGGAAGCAAGGGGTCGATGTGACGAAGCCCCAGGCGTTGAATCGTATTTCTTGCGTCCACCGACAGTGGGCGGTGGTGGATCTGGTAGCTTCTCACCTCTGCTTCGTTTCGCGTCAGCCTCGGCAGCGAATTGCTCCCACTCAGTCTTGCCCTGGTCTCTCTGTCTGACGAAGTAGTTCTTGACCATGACAGCTGTCTTCGAACCCATATGGCCCGCAATAGCTACCCAGTCAGTACCGAAAGACTTGAGTAGCCCAGGGAAATCATTTGCTTCAGACACACTCCAGTAGCTGGACGCCTGACTGGGGGCACGACGTTCGGTTTGCGGCTGAGCAATATCGAAAGTCGCAACAGTCGGTTGCGCGGGAGGTGGTGGTGGCTCGGGCCGTAGTGATGGAGGCGCCATGACTTCGGATATCGGTGAAGGGGTGATGGGAACAGGGCGCTCCTGAACAACCAGAGGGGCCTGTTGTTGTTGAATTGGAATCAGAGGAGGCTGAACGCCGGTAACCGGGGCCTCGAATTGCGAGGGCAGACGATTCTCCATAGGCACAGGCGGAGGCGGCTGGAACTCAGTGTTCTGAACTCTAGAGTTCGAGCGAGATCTTCCTTTGCCTGTAGCGGGCGTGGGTGCTGCTGCAAGAGTCTGCTGAGATTTAGGCGCCTTCGGCTCCTTGTCTTTGGCTGCCCTCCGTCCGCGCTTCCTACCGTCGACCTTTTCGGGATCAGCCTTGGCTCCGCGCCGGCCGGGTGTACCGGCTGGTGTGGCGTTGTCGGAATCCGTGGGCGGTTGCTCGAAGCCCCATGTCGGGGCAGCAGCACGACGTGGACGTCTCCTTTCTCCGTTTTCGCCGTTCTCTTGGTTCTCCTCTCCCTCATTTTCGGCGTTGCCCAGCTCCGAGACAAGCGCGCTTGAGCGGGTCTTACCTCTACCCTTCTTTCTACGCTTGGGTTGCTTTCTAAGCTTCTCCTTGAGGTTGAGATCCTTCTTCATCAGATAGTAGTACTGAATACAGGTACCGAAGTTGCGCTTAGGTACGTTTTCAGCGACGACTCCCCATTGCTTCGGGTTCGTGAGATATCTCTTCTCGAAGAGGTCTGCTTCTTCGGGGGTGAAGTTGTTGATTGGCGGCATAATCTGCCAGGCAGGTACAAGCTTCTCCACAGGCGTGAAACCGGTGGTGTCCTTGAAGAATTCGTTGTCCCGGTCCTCCTGTCTCCAGTACATCTCGGGAATGACGGCTTCTTTCTCACTGCGATACTTCTCTTGCATGGCGCGTTGTTCCCTCTCTTTCCGTTCTTCGTCTTCCCTCATGGATGCTTGCAAAACTCTCTCTAGGTCTCGTTCGCTCGCATACCTTCTGCCAGCTCCCCTACCTTCGGGTTTAAGTTCCGGGGGAGGAGGAATAGGAATATGTTTCTCGGGTGTCGGCAGACAGCTGATAAAGGTTTCTCGGCTTTTGACCGCGATTGGGTCGCTCGAGACTGTAAAATCGAGGTACTTGATGTAGTTCTCGGCGTAATCCTTGCGAGCCTCCCCTTGTCCAGTCATCTTCTCCAGGGAGATCTTGTCAAGCTGCTGCAGAATGAAATCGTCGACCATCGAATCTGACTCGAGAGACTGTAAGAAATCCCGGTCCCGGCTCCAAGGGCGGCAGCTGTAATCGGGTAAACTGTCGAGAGGGGGCGTCGTGGAGAACTGTCGGATCTTATCGATGAGCATCACGTCGGGGTCCTCAGATTCGGTAGAGTTGTCGTCGTCATCGTCCATTTGCGAGGGCGTGCTGGGCAGACCCTTATCGCCTTCGATCGTTTCCATTGGCACACTCGACGGTTGGAGCAGAAGGTGCTGGCCGTTCATGACCGGCTCCCTGGGTTCCTCGCGTTCGACCACCGGCTCCAATGGGGCTTTCTCGGGCTCAAATGCGTCTTCCATAGCAACATCCACATCCTTTGCCGGCTCGGATGGTTGAGGGAGAGAGGGTGCCAGTAGAACCGAGGCAGGCTCGTCGATATCCATTTCCTCTGTCTTGGGCTGCGGCTCATTCGAGGCAGGGACCATGGGCGCTTCTTGAGCCATTTCGACAACAGGTTCAGCCAGTTTCGCAGCAGGCTTCTCAGAGTTCTCCTTGGCGGAACCGTCTGTGGATTCCTCGGCATCATTGACAACTTTCTCGGCGATTGGCTCCAGGGGCTTATCAACGGGCTTTTCGGCGGGCTTCTCAACGACTGTTGTTGGCTCTGGCTCTGGCTCCTTCTCGGGTTCTTGCTCAGTCACCTTAGGCGCTGTCGCCACGACTTCTTTCTCCACTTCCTTCTCTAATTCCTTGTCTGCCTCCTTTTCGATGAGAGGCTCTTCGGGCTTCTTCTCAACCTCGGGCTCCTCCGACTTCGGTGCGAACACAGCAACGGAGATTGGCTCGGGTACCACAGCAGACTCCTTTGGTGATGATTTGGCTTGCTGAACTGGGCTCGAGATCTTGGGCGTCTTTTCGCGCTGCTCCACAACCGGTGACTTAATCGGGGTAGCTTCTTTCGGAGGTTCGATGACGTCGGGGATCGGCCCAAGCATATCCACAAGACTCTCTGGCTCGGTGACAAGCGCTACCAATGCTTCGTGCGAGACTGCAGCGTAGCGAGCGATGATTCTGTCCGGAGTACTGTCGGCTGCGTCCTGTAATCTCTGCAATTCGGCCTCTTCCTTTGCGATTTCCATGGCGAAATACTCTCCGTAATCTTCGTCGTCATCGGATTCGGACGTCTGTTCGGAGACAGGCGCCGAGGGTTCCTGGGGCGGGAGAAGAAATCGAACTCGCGGCACAGACATACGGCTCACCTTTGTAGGCTTTACAAGCTTGGGCGGCTCCTTCGTCTCTTCCTCGTCCTCGTCCACTAAGCCCTCATCGCTGTCGTCTTTGTCGGCTGTGTCGAACTTCTCTTCCCGCCGTGGAGGGTTCCGACGCTCCTGATATCCATGATTATCGGTTCCTACCATGACAATGTCCCTTGAATCATCCGGATATTCTATATCTCGATCCATGGAGCCTCTGGCAGAATAGCTGTCTCTTTCGGATTTGATGACAATTTCGCCAGGTTCCGGAAGGTTAAGTGACTTGACCGAACCTTCATTGGCGGAATTGTGAGAGTCGGCCTTCGCATCACTACTGCGTGGACGCCGGTCGTTGTCGCCTTGTTCTGCTGGTACGCTTTCATGACGGAAAGGTACCGGGCGTTGCTGTTGCGCAAAGCTCTGCGACCTCATAATCTTGGGCGACTCGGGGGGGCCCTTCTTCCCCAGTGCTGGATTTATCCATTGCTTACTCGAGGGCCGTTGCTGTTTCTGTTGTTGAGCACGAGGGCCAGAGGGGATAGGCGGGCTGCCCTCTACAAGGTTCATCTTTGCTGGACCGGTAGGGGGTGCCGGGAAATCCCCGCCGCTACCTCCGCCGCCGTGTCCGGCAGAAACAGGTCGTTCGGAGTTGAAGGCTCTGGGGGCTGTGGGTGGCAGTTTGCCGGTGCCGCCAATGATGGGCGATCCGTCTGCCGGGCCGTTTCGACTAGGGACAGTGCCGAAAGCGGGTGCTGAAGGGGCGAGCGGGGGCGGAGATACGTCCTTGGTGTTTGGCGACTGTGCTTGGGAAGACATGCCTCTGTCTCGTTCTCGGTCGACCTTTGGTCTAAGCAACTCGCGGTCTCGGGGATCACGGGGTTCGTCTCGAGGGTCTCTGCGAATTTCAGGATCAACCCATCGGTCGCCACGGTCGCGGTCGTCCCTATCGCGGCCCCATCGCCCTTCCTGAGAGCGACTGCGAGGTCCGAAGCGATCGCGGTCGTCGTAGAAACCAGCTCTTCCTCCCCTTCCTCTCTCCCATCCTCCGCGTCCCCGATCTCTGCCTCCTCTAAAACCACCTCGACCCATGCCGAAGGGGGGGTCAGAGTTGGACGAGCCAGCGGAAGGTGGGCCACCGTCCCTTGAGCCGCGCCTAGATCGTTCGGCATCGACGCCTAATGGAGGATCTCTATCGCGGAAATCTCGCTGTGGTGGTGAGCGCCCTCTACCAGGCGAGCGTGGGCGTCCTCGATAGCTCTCTCTATCCCGTCGATCCCAGTCCCGTTCGCGTTCACGACTTCTCTCGTCTCGATAAGGCCCATCGCGTCGGTCTCTGAAATCGATATCGCGGTCCCGTCCGCGATCTCTGCTGTCATCGCGAACCCATCCGCGGCCACGGCCACCTCTGCCACGTCCTCTGAAGTCACCAGCATAGCCGCCGCCTCTGGGTCCACTGGGAGGATCTAAAAGCGCCTTAGGCCCCCGTGGCGGGTCACGGGGTAGGTTGTCGCGAAACGAATCTCTGTTGTTGGTAAATGCTGAAGTGTTGGAGCGCGCCTCGGCGGATGATCGGCGGCGGTCGCCATCACTGTACTGGGATGCGCGTTCGTAACGATCGGGTGAGCGGTCGCGAGGCGATCTGGAGCGACGGTCGCCGCGATCTCCCCCGTCATACCTCGAGGAATATCTCGAAGCCCTATAAAGATCGTGATTAGCATGAAGGGGTCGCTCGAGAGGCCGCCTCGCATCCACAGGACGCCTGTTGTGGTCAAAGGGCGGTCGCATCTGGTGGTCGGGAGGGTCTAGGGGTTTGGCTCGATTTGCGTCGAGCGCGATGGCTTGTCCAGGTCGGGCATGCGGGTTGTGGGAATTTTGATGGAAGACTCGAAGAAGTCGGAGATTTAGGTTTGTTGCATCGTCTACTCACATCGCACTAGGCCGGGCGACAGCCCTTAAAGTTGCCTATGATAAAGGTCCAATACCATATGTGTCTGGATTGGGACGTGGAACCAGAGAACCTTGGTTGTCGTGGGTCGATGGAAGACTTTTGGTCCTTGGAGTGGTCGGGTCCCAACCTCGGATAAGCGTCAGGACGGGCGCTGGTCAGGAGGTGAGAGAGGTAGCGTAGCGGGCACGGCGGGGAGTGGGTGCATCCGACAGCGGGTCGTTATTGTGTGTGTTTGCGTATGGCTTTGCACTGGGTAATGATGTACGGGTGGATGACGGCACGTTGATTGTGTGTGGACGGTGTCCCGTTGGCAGCGATGCTCGTAGGCGAAGGTTGGTGTGTCGTCGTGATGAAGCGCGGAGATGCGACACTTGGGCACTTTGGCGAGCAATCGTGTGATGTTGAAGGATTGAAGACGGGACCCCAGCGGGCAGTAGGTACGAACGGTACTGGACGGCCACGGCCACGGCCACGTTCGGGGCAGCCTGCAAAATACGGTTCGCGTGCAGTGGCGCTTAGTTCCAGGTTTGGCACTGGGCTGAATTGGATCTCAAATTCGCTGGGGGCAGCGCCAGCCTTTTACCGCCAACACGCGCTAGACTCTTTCAGGTTTCTAGCGGGACCCACGGCAGTTCGAGCCTGAGGGTGTTGTCTTTGGCCCTGCCTTCCATCCAATGCCTGCCCGAATTTGAGGTGCCTTGTGCTTGTCTTCCTGTCTGCTGCTTGTCTCCGAAATCTCAATTTCCCGGTCAGTTTCCAAGAGATGCGGTACGTACCCTTCAAATGTTTGTCATGGAACCTTGGTACCTTATGGAAACCTCTCCCGCCCCGTCCACGGCCCAGCTGGAAGTGTCCACAGACAAACCTCAAGAGTCCACTGAGGTAGTCACCAAATCCACATCATCTCGAGGAAGGTACCTTGCACTTTGTACCACATCCACCGATGAGCCTCCCGTCTTTTGTGCAATTCGAAATCATCATGTCTTCTTCCACGTCTCTATCCAGGCACGCATTGAATGGATACCCAACCAGCATCACTTCACACGCACCAAAAGTCATCGACCACACACACTCCAGGTCCGTCCGTCGCCGTGTCGCTTTACCATTAGACGACCCGACCTGCATGGGTGGGCACTCACAATTCGAGGTGGGTCCCTGTGCGCGCGCGCCGTGGCAGACCCTGCCGCCTGGTACTCCACCTTTCCGTCAAAATTCTTTGCAGAGTGGAGTCCGTCTTTTCTAAACATCACGGCCGTGGAGTCATCCCATGCCCGCCCGGATGGAGCCATTCTGAAGTGTGTACCTGTGTGTGTGGATGGTCACTTTTTTTTTCCACGCCAGCTCCAATATCCCGTCAGAGTTCCTCGTTCCCTGATTGCTAAGAACGAAAAAGAGTACGGATAGAGACACCCTGTTTATTTATTTTTTGGGTTGAAACAGTCACAGGGTTCTTGTCTGATAGCCATCCACAATTCTCCGCGGTTCGTGTTCCCACTATTTACTATAGATCGCCACTCCCCTCACTGGTATGTACCTTTGTTCGGTGGGCTTGAGACAATCTCACTTTTGAGATCCCTCACATTTGCAACTCAACTGCAACCTGATTTCGGTGTGCCTCCCTCATTCGTTCATTTACAGAAATTATATCATGGCATCTCAAGAGAACCCCAACGCCCCGCCGGCGGCAGCAACCGATGCGGTCCTTGTCGTCTCGGAAGAAATGCCCGAAGGCGCACAGAAAGTCGAGGAGTTGGACTTTGACGACATCAAGGGTCCAATCACCGCCGAGAGTCTCTACAATGGCATGAGATTCATGGGTTTCCAAGCCTCGTCTCTGACCGAGTCCATCCGGATCATCAATGACATGGTGAGCCGCCACCTCTATTGCTCCCACGTGTGAGACGACACCCTGCTGACAGGCGGGTTGCGACTTCAAGAGGGCCTGGAGAGACCCAGAAACCGGCGACAAGACCACCATCTTCCTAGGCTACACCTCCAACATGATCTCCTCCGGCATGCGAGGCGTCTTCCGGTGGTTGGTCAAACACAAGCACGTCTCCGCCATCGTCACCACCGCCGGCGGCATCGAGGAGGACTTTATCAAGTGCCTGGGCGACACCTACATGTCGTCCTTTAGCGCCGACGGCGAAGGCCTACGCAAAAAGGGACAGAACAGAATCGGCAACCTTGTCGTCCCGAACTCGAACTACCGCGCCTTTGAGGACTGGGTCGTGCCCATCTTTGACAAGATGTACGAGGAGCAGGAAGCCAGCAAGGGCACCGACGACGAGATCAACTGGACGCCCTCCAAGATGATCCACCGCCTCGGCAAGGAGATCAACGACGAGCGCTCCGTCTACTACTGGGCGTGGAAGAACGACATCCCCGTCTTCTGCCCTGCGCTCACGGACGGGAGCCTGGGCGATATGCTGTACTTCCACACCTTCAAGACCTCGCCTGGCCAGCTCAAGTGCGACATCGTCGAGGATATCCGAAAGATCAACACTATCTCGGTGCGCGCCAAGAGGGCAGGTATGATTATCCTAGGTGGCGGCGTCATTAAGCATCACATTGCGAACGCTTGCCTAATGCGCAACGGCGCCGAGTCGGCCGTGTACATCAACACTGGCCAGGAGTTTGACGGAAGTGATGCGGGCGCCAGGCCGGATGAGGCCGTTTCCTGGGGAAAGATCAAGATTGGCGCCGATGCCGTCAAGGTATGTCACCACGAGCACTTGGTTTGGAGAAGGTTGTGTATTTCCATTGCTAACACATATAATGCGTCTAGGTCTATGCGGACGCCACTTTGGTATTCCCATTCATTGTCGCAAATACTTTTGCCAAAGACAAATCATCATAGACACAACAAGTGGGAAAAGAAAAGAAACAAAAATTCCATTGCACACCCAAGAGCCGCCACATATTGTTCCTGGGACCGGGCTTCTTACAATACTGACTCCCATTCAGGTGACTCTGATCTAATATGCCCCTGAACTTCCGTCTCCTCGCAATCTGATCCACAGGATTCAGCATCAGGACCAGGGCAGCAGCACGGGGCATCACGCTCATCCGGAGCTAGTGAGTCGCCGCATTCCTGGCACATCCAAGACTTTGAGTGCCGTGGGCACCGAGGGCAGATACAACAAGGCTTTCTGTTGGTAGACTGACGGTTAACATCCTTCTTTTTCTGGTATACCTTGCAAGAAGGGCGAAACTTACTCTTCCCCTACCTCTTCAGGACCCGAAGTATCGTCTTCCGGGGCGCTCTCCGTCGCCTGCGAGTCGTGTGGATCCTCATCGGCCACGCCACTAGGGTGATCATCACTCTGACTCTGACCTGTCGGCGGCGGCGACGAGACAAGGTCGCTACTCTCCGAGGGCCCCGAGGTAAATACTGTAGCCGCCGCGATGCTGCTGCTAGGCGGCGTATGGCTTCCTTCTTCCCTGCAGTTGCTCTCGGGGAAGTATCCAAGGCCTTGCTGTGAATGTGTCCTTTGATATATGTGCTCGGGAAGCGAAGAGAGGTTGTCGGCAGCCCTCGTCTTTGAGAGGGCGATTTCAGGCATGTGAGCAAGTGTGTCTGCGCAATTCAATGACTCTGCCCGCCGTATGGATGAACCCGTCTGGAAAGGCATTTCTCTATGTGATATGCTGCTTGAAGTTGTTTATTGTATGAAGTCGCAATGAAGTGGGAGTGCTGCTACTTCTGACTCGCATATACAGAGGCGAATACCAGGGGTCCGCCAAATAGTGTAGAGGGAAGAAGTCGGCTTTTTCTCAGAGTGTGGTGGTGTATCGGAGACGAGGTGCAAGCAAATTCAACCCGTTACAATTTCTCAAAGACCGGCAGCCGATATACAGCTCAGGCCATCCACTATGGCTTCTCTGATTTAGGTTCTACTGTAACGTGGGCGAGATAAATCCTACTGACCTTGCTAGGTAGGTGATTTCTTCGGGGAGTCTACGCATTGTGCCGTGCGTGTAGGATATACGTTGTGGAGGAGGTCGATGTGTAAAGACTAGGCGAATTGTTTGATGCAAATACTCTTCATTGACTCTCTCAGCTTCTTCAATTTATTCTTATAGATATTACAGGACATAGATCAAACATATATAGAGGTAGATAAAGCGGGAGAAAAAGAGGTCATCAATGGGGAATTGAACAAAAGGTTAGGTTGAGTGAGGCTCAAGGACTTTCGGGTTGATACTATGACATCCCCCTCATACCTCTCGGCCATGTTCCCCCGACCTCTTATGGTGAGAAAGGAGACAGCCAGGCCTAAGTACCTTGCACATTATTAGGGAGTATTCAGATGGGATAATTTTGAGATATGATGCAGCCTAGCGGGAGGCACTTACACGATGTGAAGGGTGCGGCAGGTAGAACCGACAGAATGGTACCGAATCAGATGACGTCCCGACGAAGCTGCACGTGACCTTATCGATAAACCATCCAACGCTACCTCGCCGACGACGACCTAGAAACTTTCGAAGGTTGCAGCTGCATCCACCCACTTGTCCCACGCACCTCTCCCTCTCCCATGTTAACCTCTCTCTTTCACCCCGATCCTACCCAGAATTCCAACAATTAACTCGACAGAGCGTTGCCACGGCCGGCCAAGATGTCGGCCATCTACAACCTTGAACCGCAGCCGACTGCGTCCGTCATCCTCCACACCACCCTAGGCGATATATCTGTCGAGCTCTTTGCCAAGCAAACACCACTCACCTGCCGAAACTTCCTCCAGCTTGCCCTCGATGGCTACTACGACAACACAATCTTCCACAGGCTCGTGCCGGGCTTCATTCTCCAGGGCGGTGACCCAACGGGGACCGGCAATGGCGGCGAGTCCATCTACGATGGCGGCGCATTCAGCGGCGAGCTGGACCCCTGGCCAATGGATGAGCGACGCGGTCTCAACGCCGGTCCGACGGGCATCGGATTCAAGGACGAGTTTCACTCACGGCTGAAATGGAACCGGCGCGGGCAGCTGGGCATGGCGAACGAAAGTCGTCCTGATACGAACGGCAGCCAGTTCTTCTTCACACTCGATCAGGCAGACGAACTCAATAACAAGAACACGCTGTTCGGGCGGGTAGCTGGCGACACGATATACAATTTAGCGAAGATGGGCGAGGGGGAAGTCACTCCAGGCACGGACCGGCCGACGTACCCTGTCAAGATTACAAACGTGGAGATTCTCGTCAACCCCTTCGATGATATGGTGAAGAGGTCAAGGGTTGCGACCCAGGCACCCAAGACTGTGGTCATTGAAAAGAAAAAGAAGAGGAAAGGCGGGAAACAGCTCTTGAGCTTCGGGGACGACGAGGGCGATGCCGAGGAGGTTCCGGTTTTGAAGAAGACCAAGTTCGACACGAGAATAGTAATGGATGTGGATGAGGAAGAGGAACCGGCCGTGAAGAAGTCGACCAAGTCTAAATCGAAAGGCAAGGCAAAGGTGGAAGCGCCGGAACCTCCGCCACGAGACGAGCCAGAGCCCGAACCCGCTGAGGAGAAGCGGACGGCACCGCCAAAGGAAATGCCATCAGAGAAGAAGAGCGCCATTCCTATCCGACTTCAGGATTCTCCGTCGCCAGAGCCTGAGGTTCGCGACACCAAGACGGCTCTCGAGAAGACAAATGAGGAGATTGCCGCTCTTAAGGCCTCGATGAAGCGGAGCTTTCATTCCGAACCGGTCAAGGAGACCAAGAAATCTGCACTGGAAAGCATGATTCCCGAGACGTCAATCCGGGGGAGGAGGAGAAGGCCCGGCGGTAACACGACTAGCCGTGAAGACCAACAAGCTCTCGATTTCTTGAAAGCTTTCAAGTCGAAGTTGGATCAGGCGCCGCCGGAGGAGGCTCCGGAGAAGGGAGACGGACCCACCTCTGCAGCCGAGGAGGGGGAGCGCAAGGAGGACAAGGTGGCCGACGAGGAAGCGGAACTTTGTGATCTTCACTTTATTGCCGATTGCCAGAGTTGCAAGGCGTGGGATCAGGCCGCCAAGGAAGACAGCGACGACGAGGGGTGGATGTCACGGGCGCTCAGCTTTAAAGCGGATAAGCTGGGTAAGGATCTCAGCTATCGCAAAAAGGCTGAGGAGGAGCTGGTGGTGATTGATCCCAGGGAAAAGGCCAGGACACTGCAAGAGGAGAAGAAGGCATCGCGAGAGGCCCGGAGCGGAAACTCCGGACGGGAATGGGATCAGGCACGGAATGCAAAGATGGCCAGAGCTTCGGCTCTTGCGGGCAGAGGTGCAAGGTAGTTTTTCTGAGAAAATATCAGGGTATCTGTAGGTACCCTCGACAGGAACAAGGGTTTTGAATGCGACTCTGTAGGGCGGGACAATGATGGGCCAGTTAAAACCAATGATACCCCTGAAATTCGAAGCAAAGATGCGAGAATCAAAGTTTTGGAGAGCCGTTGGTAGTTATTTGTTCCCACGATGCTATTCAGACGACGAAAAATTGGCAGTTGGGGAATGGGCCGTGCTTGAAGAGCTGAGATCGAAGAATAAGCTAGGAATCGGAGTAAAATGACGTTGGTAAGGTACCTTACCTTGAAGAGTGTACGGATAAGGGGCCAGCTCCCCGCCTGGTCCCCACACGCGTCATCGAGATGACCTCGAGGGAGACGGCGGGAAACGCCGAGGAGGAAAGCGGCAGTTCGGCCGAGCCCAGAACCCTTGTTATACTGTATTTGGTAAATATGGGTGGGAAGTGCAAATATTGCATTCGGAAGATGCTATGAGAATTGATGCTTTGACAGCTGGTGCCAGGATGGCGGGGTGTTTTATTGTTCACCTCAGTTTTGAGTATGATGATATGTACTCCGTAGGTACCGCTGCCAATGGGCTCCAACACATTTCCTTTCACAGGTGACATCGTGACAGTGTCGGTGAGGATCGAGATGAGGGTGATTGCTGATTGGGCCGGACGATCTGTCCCGTGTTCAAGGGACCTCATCCTGACCCGTCCGTCCCAGTCGAGGACCCCCGAACGACCACGGTTCCCGTTATGAATTGGTGTTTGGATGGGGCTCCTTGACGGTCCCAGGCCCCGGTGGCCGGTGGCCGGTGGTGGGCTGGTGCTTGCAGTTCTTCTTCCTTCAGGGGTCTCCACTCGGGTGACGGGGTCTTCTGCGTAAACTCTGAGCCTCTGGATCCTCAGTTTCTCGTGGTCTCAGTCCCGCATGGCTGATAATGATAATACAACAACGATATTGTTCCCCCGGCCCAGACACCAGGCAGCTTCAGATCTGACCTTAATTCTTCTAGACTCTTTGAGCCTGCGGTCCCTTCTTACTCGGACAAGAAACGGCCTTGTTATACTTCCTTCAACCCTCTTTTTTTTTTTCTTTTTTGTGAGGTGCATGTCACGAACTGGTCTCAATTGCTACCTAAGCACACGCACATACCTAACTTGGAGAGACAACCCCTTCTCATCCAATTATCCTCTTTTAAAACATTCACATTAACCCACAGTACACGACGTGGTAGCGACATCATCCCCCCCACCACGCACCTTGGAAGAGGACGAAGGAAAAAAAAAAAAGGTGAGAGACGCGCTACGTCTGCAGCAGCCAGCCAGCAAACTGCAGTCAGCAGCAACACCGCCGCCATCAACGTGCAACGACCAAAGCACACAACCTTGGACCGTCAAGTCGAGCCAAGCACCAAACCCGCTGACGCCTGACGCCTCACCGTAAGGTACCGTCATCTGAATGTGCCTTACCTAACACAGCGAACACTCACCTTTTTTTTTCCTTACCAGAAAAAAAGAAGCGGTAACCTCTGCTATCATTCAGAGCTTTCGCAGCATCCTCCGCGACCGAGACAATCGCACCCTTGCGCCGAAACCCAAGCCCGACCTATCGCGACAAGGGCTTCTTTGCCGGCCCATGGTTGGAATTGTTGTTGTCGGCTTTTTTCTTCTTTCCTCTCTCACACAATAGACTTCCTTTGCGAAAGCTTCTCCAACAGCTTTTGGCGATTGACTCAGGCTTCCCCCTCCTCCAGCCTGCCCTTTCAGCACTTTGGACATAGAGAGAGAGGTCCCCCCCCCCAGGCATCACGACCCAACGACCGACCCCAAACGTATATAGAACCACGAGATCCGTATCCTCATTTCACCATCCTTCTTTCAGTCACCGCGCTTTTCCACGCCCGACGACTTTTCGGCTTCTCGCAGACCGTGGGAGTTTTTTGCGCATGCGACAGGCGATTATCCGATTAGTCTGTACTATCCCGACCGATCCATCCGCCGCCGCTGCCGCTGCTCTTCGCTTCTCGACACCGCTGTGAAAAAGCAAAACGAGGAGGTGGTTTTTTCCTGGCTTGCTCTCGGCGACTACTGGTACACAGGCTGCCTACAGCTTTCAACCCGCAACCCACCAAACGCGGCCGCCGCGAAAAGATTCAAACGACCCTCACCGAAGCAGGCGACCCCCGCGTCAGCCTATCACGTCCGCCTCAAAGGCGCCGCATCAGCCGGCGACCTGGCCGATTGAACTCTCCCAACGGGCCACACAACTCGTCTTCGCCCGAACCAACAAACCCCCCAACGAAGGCGCATGCACATTCCCATGTCTTCGAACCCTCGAAAGCGACCAGCGCCAGGAACGATACCCACCATGCCGATGCCACAGGTCGGACAGTCATTCCCCAGCCCGCCTGGCGATCAGTTCTTGCGATGGGGAGGGGCAGCGGACGCTGCTACGGGCCTTGTGGACGGAACAGGGGCCCAGGCCGTCAACTCGTACGGCCTCGTCCCCGGTCAGCAGCAGCAACAGCAGCAGCAGACGCCGCAGCAATTCGTGCAGCCCACACCAAGCCCCAACAATGCCGTCGCGCGGAGGCAGATGAACAGAGCACTCGTCCCGACAGGTGCGAGGCAAAACTTCGACTCGTCCAGCGACCCTTGGTCCTTTGTCGGCGAAGACTCTGCGCTCCTGCAGCAGCAACAAGCAAACGGAAACATGGCCGAGACCGACAACGTCGAAATCCTGGAGGAGATGGCTCGCAAAGCCATGAGGGAGGCGCAGCAGAAGCGGAAGCAGATTCCACCGTTTGTGCAGAAGCTGAGCAGGTAAGCTAGGTTCCCGTACCTCCAAAGTGACGAGAAGGCGTATTTTGTTGGCAGTAGGTTTTTTCTTGTACCCATACTAATGATACACAGTTTCCTCGACGACGATAAGAATTCTGAGCTCATTCGGTGGTCGGAGAAGGGCGACTCATTCATCGTCCTCGACGAGGATGAATTCGCGAAGAAGCTAATTCCCGACCTGTTCAAGCACAACAACTATGCTTCCTTTGTACGACAGCTCAACATGTACGGCTTCCACAAGCGGGTCGGCTTGTCGGATAACTCGATGCGTGCAAGCGAACGGAAGAACAAGAGCCCAAGCGAGTACTCGAATCCCTTCTTCCGACGAGGGCACCCGAACCTGCTCTGGCTCATTAACAAACCAAAGAGCGGTAACAAGGGCAAAAAGGGCGCCAAGAATGCAGAAGTCGAGGGTGACAGCGAGGAGGATGCCGTCAACATTGACGACGGCGTGACACAGGGCTTTAGTACCGCCAGTGCACCCGCCAGCAAAGCTCTGCCACCCTCGGGCGACATGCCGATACAGAAGAAGGAGATGACGTTGATTCGGGAAGAGTTGGCCAAGGTGCGCGAGCAGCAGAGGATGATCATGACGGCGATCCAGCGGATCCAGCAAGACAACACGGCGTTATATCAGCAGGCTGTCGTCTTCCAGAGCCAGCACGACCGTCATCAAAACTCCATCAACGCCATCCTGAACTTCTTGGCCAACGTGTTTAGAAAGACACTCGAGGACCAAGCGGGCCCCCAGAGCGTAAACGACCTTCTCGCGAGCATCATTCCGAACGGCAACAGCTCTAGCTCGGTACCTCAGGGAAGCGTCGTGGACCTGGGCGACTACGTGCAAGCACAAACCTCGGCAGGAAACAACATCAATATCCCAAAGCGCCGGCAAGCGTTGCTGCCGCCCATTCCCAACGGTCGCGCGAATACGGTATCGCCGTCACCAGCTAGCGGCTCCGCGACGCCTCAGCCGTACAACCGCGAGATGGGCACCGTCACAGAACTGTTTGACACATCGCCCGGCGACCACACATCACCAACCAACTATCTAGCCCAAGAGCTCGAGTCGAATCCCCATGAGAGCATGATGAAGATTATCCACGACACAAATGCTAACAACTCATCTGGCATCGATCTCCCCCACGTCGTCAACAACACCCCCGCCACAATGAGTAACGACCAACGGAACAAGATGCTGAACGCCATGGCCGGTCGATCGTCCGTTACACCCTCAACCAACGCTCCACAGTCCTCCAAGCCTTCAATGTCCGCCTCACCCAATCCGCCAGCTCCCTCCGTGACCGCTACTCCCGATACACCGCCGCCCATGCCCGCCGCCCCCGGTCTCTCCCTCTCGCCCATCATGGGCTCCGCCGCGCCGCCACCTTCACTACAGCAAATCAACTTCAACCAAGAGGACCTCGCCGCGCTACACCGGATGCAGGAGGAGCAAGCCGCGAAGCTGGACCACCTCTCCAGCATGCTCGGACCGCTCAGCCCTTCGGGTCGCATACCCGGCATCGACGAGAACGGCAACGTGAACGGCTACTTTGACGGCGACCTCGACATTGACCAGTTCCTGAACCCGGACGCGTTCCAGGGCGACAACGCGTACCCTGGCGTCAACTTCAACGGTGACGGGAACGACTTCAACTTTACCCTCGACGGCTCGGGTCCCCAAAACGGAGGGGGCAACAACAACAACGTCAATGGCACACCGAGCTCCACCGGGACTGAAGAGGTTCCGCGGGATAGCTTCGATGGGATCACTGACAGCCCCGATCGCGGTAACAAACGCAGACGTGTGGGTTAATGATGGATGCATGACTTAAAGGGGGGCTTCCTTCACTGGTTAACCTCCTTCTCACGACTTTCTTTTTAGCAGCACCATAGGTGGTGTAACGGTCTTGATCATCAAATTATCCGAGGATGAGAAGAATGCCGCAGAGGGCGTCTCTCTGTTCTTCTTCTTCTCTATGGAAGGCGGCGGTTTTCTTCGGAGTAACTCGTGCGTGGACAAAAAAGAGCATGATATCCAAAAATTGCTTATTGCTTTCTCCCTGTGTCTCTCACACTCCCTTTTTGTCCCACCTTCCCCCCCGTTTTCTGAACTGGCTCGGGAAAGTAGGGACTGGATGGAATGGGACGGGACGGGTGTGTGTGTGTGGTCTCGCTTCGGGGAAAGAACTCGAGATTTTTTTTCCCTCTCCCCTTTCGGCGGGCGACTGGGGTTTGTGATTTGAGGTCGCAAAGGTGGCAAAGTATTTTGGTTTTAGGAATTTGAAAGCTACGATTGAGCGAAATTCCTAGGATGGATGGGATGGGATGGGATGGTTCTTCTTTTCTGTAAGGTAGAATAGAAACTTCGCCGCTTACGGGTGTGGTGGTGATCTCAATGCTACCCTTGATGAACAAGTAAATAATTACCTTGACGTACGACGGTGGCAGGGTTGAAGTTGATTTACAGATGTTATGGTGAGGGTTGGCCCTTTACCGTAGGGGGCAAGGGAAGCGGTTCTCATGATGTCCTTCCGATTTGCACCAGAGGCACTAGGGGTTCTTGTCGCATTCACATAGTGTCTACCACGTTCATACTTACTACAGATCTTATTAGACCTGTCAGATCCCATCCAGTATTGGTCTTGGCATTGCGGGCAAAGTGGTATTGAAGAACGTGTGGTTGATCTTGTCTGCTCCGGATACCTTGGAGCTACCATCGGGGGCTTTACCCATTCCTTGGTACAACCTCTTTGATGCCTGGAAGGAGCTTGGATAGTCCTTTTGAACCGGGCTTCGGTGTCGATCACTCATCGTCCCTCGAATACGTGCGAGCGAGTAAGCAGTGTCGAGAGAAGTCTGTGATTGAAATGGCATCTGGTCATTGCCGACATATGGTTTTGCGCGAAGCCTTCACACATGGTCAAGTTTGCGGGAAACAATCTTGCCAGTCTCGATGGAAACGAGAATGGAATCTATCCCATCTACTCGTCAAATCCAAATTCAGAGACGGCATGGTCGAAGGCTCTTAGTGCTGCTGAGGTCTCTTCGGACAATGACTTGAGTCATACTATCTTCTTCACATCGAAGACTTTCCCTATAGGGGAGCGTTACCCAAACTTTGCGGACTTCACCGACGTTCGAGGCTTGCTTGCCGGTGTCAGGGTCGAATCGATGGACAGAGACATTAACAAGAGCATCCTGAAGATCACGGAGGCGATCTGTGAGACCGGCACGACAGAAGTGGCATTACGCGACACGGATCGCGCACAAGGTCCTCGACGGCTTTCCCGACATGGACAGGAAGCCGAGCGTCATCTTGACATCGGCCCATGCCATCACGAGACGATGGGTAGATGACATTGCCAGAATGCATCCTGGATGGATGACCATCACCGATCGTGGCGACACTTCAGACAACATCAAAGTCCTGAAAAAAAAAAGGATGATTGGGTTGACAATTGGCTGTCAATGCTTCAATGGGTGTGGTCCAAGCGGATAGATGACGAGGGCAACGACCCCCGCAGAGTCATCTTGATCATGCCCTACAGGTCATGGGCGAGGAAGACTCTGATGACCAAAGAAGAGAATGACAAAGTAACATACTCTTCGTCCTTCGCCTCGCAAAGCCGTGGCTTTGAGGTCTTGATCTGCGATGAGGCTCATCGTCTCAAGGAGCGATCAACGGTATCGTTCAAGGCCGTGTCTCTGATCGCAGCGAGCAGAGTTCTACTCACCACCACGCCTTGTCTAAATGACCCCAAGGTGTATGTCTCCAATCTCCGCCATGTTTCACTCCAGCACACTGTCTAATCAGTAATTCATTTAGGATTATCTGGCACTTGCCGAAATCATTTGGACTTGCCGGCACCAAATCCTCGACCAAGAGGAGCGAGACTTCCTTCTCGAGTTGGAGAAGAAGGGTTATGGACAGTTCGCAAATACCGTCAAGTCCTTCTGTCAAGATGAGAACACTCACCGGACTCTGCGAAGTCTCGCTTCGAAGCCCGAGATAGTGAAGGCTTTGATTCACAACTCGACCGAGAAGCAGAGCTGGGAGGCTGGGTTCCATCATTTCAGCTCAGTTGCTATCCTGCGCCGATCAGCTAGCTCCGCAATCTTCCGAATGAAAGGCAAAGAACATCCCGTCAGCTTAACATCCGTTTTGCCTCAATTGAGACCATCGTCCGTCTCCATTGACTTCGAGACGGAACTCAAGTCTAAAATAGAATACAGCATGCTGCATTTGTATACGGAAGTTACTTTTGACTGAATGTTTCTAGTGATCTGGACTGGTGCTGACCTGATTCACCAGTGAATTGATTTTGGATCACGAGCAATGGTTGAAGCGAAATGGTTGAAGCGAAATGGTCCCCAAAGCAAGATTCCACCTCCAACCAGCAGCCATTACTGGGGTCTGGAACAAGTTGCAAGCAGTTGGCCGGCGTTTCAACTCTCTCTCAGGCTCAGGAATGTTGGATCAAGCGCCCTGAGCACCAACGTTGAAAAAATGAGACGAGCAAAGATTAACCTTACCGACCTCAGCCCGCTGGTAATGGAAACTTATGATCCACGCCCAGTTAATATTCGGGGCACTTGAGTGGTTTACAGGCACTTGTTGGTGTACATGGCTGTGAAATGTGTCCTTGAAAGGTCTCGGACAGTGCAGTCCCGTCAAGTTTCAGCAGGAAGACATCAGTTTATTCGCGCAGAAGGTCAAGTCGCATTCTGGAGGAAAGAAACTGCCACCGGCGGGCCACTGGACTACCGAGGGTAGAGATCTTTACCTTTCCCCAAGAGGAAGAGCGTCACTTTTTTCGTGTCCGCGGCATTGAAAGAACTTTCGATCTCAGAGTTGATCAAGAACGCCTAGACTGGCAGCGTTCAATTATCGAGACAGCCTTGAAGTCCGTTGAGCACATGGCGAGACGCAAGCACCATGACCGTCAACCTCAGCTCTCTCGAGATCCAGCTACACAGGATCATCTCGAAAGTCTATCCCGAGCGGAACTCGATAGATCGATAGCGATGGACCCTACTGAGACCGAGGAAACGTTGCGGCGCAGTCGTTGCTGGCGGCATTATCATCTTCGGGCTAGGCTTGGGTGCTTTTATAGCAGTCCCCGTCAGTTTGCCTTACACCACCACCACCACCACCAAGTACCCCCCCCCCCCCCTTTCCCCTGGCCATTTTATTCCATGTTACATCCTGCACCGTGACATCAACAAAGTGAATACGTCCATGACACGTTAAAGAAAATTTTTTACAGAAAGGAATTTGAGGTTCCAAAGGGAAGCAGGTGTAAGCCAGTTCAAGACGAAATGAACAACTGACATCTAATCCACGCTTTATGTGCTCCAAGTAGGTACATACATCAGCAAACCCAAGCAAACACCCTTATGCCTATCTGACCAGTATCTCACATTCCTTTTCTTGCG
This sequence comes from Colletotrichum costaricense, assembly GCF_030867565.1. Lineage (NCBI taxonomy): Eukaryota > Fungi > Ascomycota > Sordariomycetes > Glomerellales > Glomerellaceae > Colletotrichum > Colletotrichum costaricense. The sequence goes on along the minus strand of NW_026848232.1, from coordinate 939,057 downwards.
TAGCTGCTCTGTTTTCTAAGCTTGGCTCCCCTCTGCAATAGCTGTTAGTCGAAAGCGTTCATAGTATATACGCAGGGAAGGTATTGTAGAGAAAGGGGTTCATCCTTACCATGTACAAGATATACGGCAAAGGCACAAACGCAACAGCGAAAATGGCCAAAATCATACTCGACCCGAGCACGTCGAACCGGTAATACATGGGCGGGATGAACAGCGGGAACGTAGCCCCGCACACGGCATTGAACAGCTCATTCCCAGCCAAGACGGAACTGACGTGATCCGGGTACGACTCGGCGAGGTAATTCAGAATCGAAATGTACAGCAGCAACCCACCGGCCGTAAACAGCGACGACCCGACAATGGGAACCAGGTAACTTATCTCAGGCCGCGCCGTCCACCCGAACCAGACTAGGCTGGCCGGGATGAAGAGGCAGCCGACCATGGCTGGGTGGAGGTGCTTCTCCGGCTCGATGTTGCCGTCGCGATCAAACTGCGGCTCGATGCGTTTGCGGTAGTACAGGAAGAACGGCGGGATGGTGAGCAGGACGCCGACGATGAGACCTAGCAGCGCGATGCCCTGTTTGCCCGTGCCAAAGTGATATACTTCCCCGTAGGCTGACGGCAGGGCCTCGAACCAGATGTACATCAGCCCGTAGGCGAAGGCACTATACATGTTCAGAAAGAAGACGGCCGGCTCGGTGAGGACCAAGGTGAAGGGCCGGACGAGGTGTGCTTTAAAGACTTCCGTGCCGGCGGTGTAATCCGCGCGCAGCTGCGCCTCGCAGACGAAACCCGGGTCGCCCGTCACTTTCCGCAAACGCATGGCCCGTCGATACAAGATGTTATCGGCGCTCGTCTCTGGCAAGAAGAAGATGAGCACGACGAGAATCCAGGCGGCTAACCAAGACACGATCCAAGCGGACCAGGTCCAGCCCTTGAGCTCGACGGCGAAGCCGCCGACGATGGGCCCGAGAGTGGGACCGGAGATTCCGATGAGACAAAAAGAAGCCATGGCGTAGGTGTGTTTGCGGGAGACGAACATGTCTTCCAGGATGCCGGCGGCGGAGCCGAGGACGGGGGAGCCGAAGAAGCCCGCGAGGAAGCGGAAGCCGAGGAGCATGCCGATGGAAGTGGCGAGGGCGATGGGGATCTGGGCGAGGCCGAAGATTGTGAGGGCGGGTATGTAGATTTGATTGCGGCCGATCTGGGGAATCTCGGAGAGGGGGCTCCAGACCATCTTTGCGTTCTTGTCAGTATAGGTAAGGTAGATGAGAATAAGGGGTAATCGAGTATAGACTCACCGGTCCAAGACCGTAGCCCAGGACAAAGACTGTAAGTCCTAGGAGGGCGACGACCTCCGAGACGCCGAATTGCTGGCGGACGCCGTGGGTGCCGACGGTGTAGATTGATGCGCCTGCGTAGACGGCGATGACGAGGAGGCAGATGTGGAAGCTGACGATGGCTTTCTTCATGACGGACCAGTTTCTCGGGTTCTGTGGTATTGGACCCTTAGCTACGATGTCCAAAAGGTGAGAGTGAAAAAGGGGATTGCGATCTTTGTTACCTCTGGGTCATTTGGCAAGAACTCGACGAGATGGAGACCTCTTCTATTCTCGATGCCATACTTTTCCCACGTCGTACGGCTGATTGTTTGATTGCCCGGGATCTCGCTATCTGACTTCTCAGAGTCTAGTGAAAATGCTCGAACTTCGGTGTGTCTTGAAGCGTATGAGAGTCTTCAGTTCGAGATAGACCGCGTGTTAGTATACCGCCTTTGCTCTTACATGTGAACTTGTAACTCACCCCGAGCCTGACCGATCATAGCCATTTTCCGTGTATCTCTGACGGATCAAGGGGTGTCTCTCGTCAAAGTATTGGAACGCCGGATGCCTGGCCCTGGTGACGGCTCGTATGACGTGCCATGCCCAGGTGTCTCGAACGATCTCGTTGAAGGTCATGTTGTGGAGTTCGGATCCAGGGTTCGATTGGTGTGAACCTGGAACAAGACTCGTTTGCTAGGAATTCAACGACAGGTCGATCCTCTATATGAAAATAATGAGAGTGAACAGTAACGAATTCGAGTCGGTGGTCCGTCAAGTTTCAACTTTCTGAATTGTCGAGATGACCGTCATCGTCCTAAGCAACGAATAATGCAAGATTTCTTCTTTCTTGATAGTCCAAAGATTGTAGATGGCCGCGGGCTGCCGACACAAACGCACTGATTTTCGCCTCCTTGTCGAGAAGACGTGAAGTTGTGGGAGCCGTTGGGAACTCGTTTCGCTGTCCTCCGGGGGGAGGCACACGGCCCCCCCTCCTCTACTTGCCCGGATACGTTCAGCGTGAAACTTTGCAAACTGAGTTGCGCAAATGTGGTAAGTCGGAGAGGTGTGGCATGGCTGAGCGGTAGGGGCTGGACCCAAGGTAATGAACAATGCACTTCCTATAGCGGTCAATTGGTTCGAGCATCCTCCCAGACTTCCGGGCGGCGCGTTCCCGGCTCGAGTTCCCACTCATTTTTCGTCCCGTCCGGTCCCGCGGACTGGTCCACCTACCCGTATGGGGCCGTGTGCATCCCTCCCCCCGGCGACCCTGGCCAGTACTTGGCCTGGGCCGGGATTGTTTCTATGCATTTGACGTCATTGAAACAAATTGATCTAATCATCGTACAGTTAGAGCGAGGAAGACATTGACGGGGTGACTGTCGCTGAGCAGTGTATAGGTGTTCAACATATCAAGTAAGTAGGTATGCCAGAAGCTCTCGAAACTATCTAGCAATCATGTTGCTCACTGTCAAGCTGAACTCAACATTCTTGGATATATTTCGCCATTATCTCAAATGCTGTACTTGATTTCGTGTTCTCAAGGTTGGTACAAGACAGGAAAGTCTCGTCGAGGCAAACAACCTTGTATCAACTGAAGTTGAAATCAAAGCGTTCGCAACAGAGGTATGAGTTGACTGTCACTCGTTAAGTGGGGGGCGGCTTTCATGCGCGCACCTACTGGTAAGTACCTTGGTCGGCGGCAGCAGCTTGAGTCGGCACCCGGAGCTCAATGCACCGATGCCGGGGGGCCCAATGAAGTGGTCCACCACATAACTTTAAACATGCAGTCGCATACATCCAGCATGTATCCAGCTGGGAGCCAGCTTTGCGCCGTCAACAACACCAGACGACCACACAACAATTCGACTTCGCGATCGAGACCACCAGACAAATCTCCAACATGTCCGTCACATTACATACGAATCTCGGCGACCTGAAGATCGAAGTCTTCTGCGAGAGCGTACCAAAAACAGCAGAGGTAAAAAGGACCCCTTCCCAATCATCCCAAGACTTTCCCTTCGAATCCCACCCGCGGCCGTTCACCCACCACCCTCAATCGTATCGCGCGACACTCTACCCAACGGACGACTGACCAACCCCCTCTCACAGAACTTCCTCGCCCTCTGCGCATCACACTACTACGACGCCTCCCCCTTCCACCGCCTCATCCCAAAATTCATGGCCCAGACCGGCGGGCCGGCGCACCCGTCGCCCCCGGACAACCCAAAGGGCGGCCGCTCCATCTGGGGCGGCGTCTTCGAGGACGAGATCCGGCCGGCCCTCAAGCACGGCGCGCGCGGCGTCGTGTCCATGGCCAATAAGGGGCCCGGCACGAACGGCTCGCAGTTTTTTGTCCTGTTTGACAAGGCGCCGCACCTGGACGGGCTCAACACCGTCTTTGGGCGGATCATCGGGGACGATAGCACCGTCACGCTGGGCAAGATTGAGGCGGTCGAGGTGGATCGGAAGAATCGGCCCAAGGAGCCGGTCGTGATTGAGAGGGTTACTGTCCATGCGAATCCGCTTGCTGGGTGAGAATGGGGATGATCCGTTGGAGGTCGTGAGGGACTATGAGGAAGGGAGGTTTCGTGGATGGCTCCGCGGGTGGGAGAAAGGATGGATGTGAGGGAAGAATTCCCTGAAAAGCTATGATACCCGTACGTCAAAACGGTTCAAGACTGTCCTGACGGCACACAATGTTTAAATGAAAAGAAAGGCTTGCTTCATCTAACCCTTGCCCAGCCGGCTGAGTGTAACTGTTGTATCCTACCAAGCAATGGTGTGGTGTTTCAAGCCATGTTCAAGCCGTGGGAGGCGTGAGGATGTGGAGAGACCAGACCGTGGCGTTGGTACTTGCGAGTCTCCTGTGTTCGTCCGTGTCGCTCTGATCACGATGCCTCTAAGAGGTTCCCCTAGAGTCTCTATAATATCATTCTCCAAGAGGAGACTTTCGTCAATGATGTTAGAACTTGGCGCCCAAAGCGGTTGGTCTCCATGGCAAGGAAAGCGAGGCTTTCGCTAGAAACTTTGTAACTTCGTGCCCCATCTGATTCCAGGTAACAAGGGAAGACATCGGAACACAGCTTCTAGGGAAGAAAAAGGCCCCCATGAAAGCGCGAGAAGACGCGCTGGGTGCGAAAGCAATGTGTCTTCAATTCATAATGAATACAAACCGTTCTCAGCTTTCTGGCAGATCGGACCAGCCATACAAAACTCTCCGTTCAACTTAGCTTAAACGTAATATAGGTTCCCTACCTATCTCATCACATCAAGCATCAATCCACACAACATCAGTAGAAAAGACATTAGTACTTAGGCAAAAATATGAAGAATGAAGTTTCATAATTCGCCTTCGCTCTAAGCTACCATGGCAAAAATCTGCGAGGCACACCTACACAGCCAATTCAGGGCTAGGTATACAAGTCGAACCCCCTATAATGCAAAAAAAGATATGGAAAACAAGGTAACAACAGAACTACCCAAACTCCGCCTATGCGAAGATACGGCCAGAGTGAGTAATGAGATCGCCAAAAAAGGGGGGCACCAAAGGGGAATGACGAGAAGAAACAAAAGTGTGTTTGACATATCCTCCATACGGGGTCATTGACACCATAACACATGTGTATGACCATTCATTTATAACAAAAAACCCAACTGCCCACTGCTTCTTCATCTTCATGGCGCCGGCGGCGCAGCAGCAGCAGCAGCCTTCTCCGCCTCAGCCGCCTCAGCCTCCGCTCCCGCCTCTCCTTCCTCTTCCTCTTCTTCTTCCTCTTCTTCGACTTCTTCGTATTCAACCTCCTCTTCCTCCTCCCCCTCGCCCTCCTCCGCAACGATGCCATTCTGCCTCTCCCAGACCTGTCTCCGAATCATGTCGTCCTTGGCCTTCCTCGCCCGCTCCACCTCCTCAAAGCCGCCAGACTTTTTTAGCTTCCCCTCCTCGACAAAGTTGGACAGCTCCCTCTGCAGCTCGTTCCCCTTGCGGCCCTCGAGCTCCTTCTGCCTCAGCTTCTCCGCGCGTTCGATGGCTTCGAGACGGTTCTCGTGATTCGGCTGGAGCGCCCTCACCTCGCCGAGGACACCATCCTTGGCCGCGTTCGGGTCGAGACTGTTGCCGATGCCGTTCAGGCCCTTGGAGAAGTTGCGGGCGCTGCCGGCGCTGGCGCCCGTCCCGTTATCTTTTAGCTGCTCCTTGGTAGCCTGCTCGACGAGCGCAAAGGTCTCGGACGCCTTCTCCAGGTCGTCCTGCAAATCGATCATGAGATCCTCCATAAGGCGCAGCTCATCACGGCCCTTGCACACGTCCTCAAGCTCCTTCTCCCAGATCTTGGTCCATATAGGCTTCTCTTCCTTCATGTAGTCCTCCACCTTCTTGAGCTCCTTGGAAAGCTTCGTGATATCCATGGCGACAGTCTCTAGTTGCCTAGGCAGAGGCCGCACACCACGGAGAACCACATCTTTACGGAGGTCCTCAACCAGATCTTGCAGGTCGTCGACCTTTGTGACGAGCCGATCGGAATCTGTGTTGAGCTGCTCGCGACCCTTGGTGACGTACGCATGGCCGGTTTCGCCATCAATGGTCGGTATCGAGGCCTTGACCACCGCCGCCTTGACATTGCTTGCCTTGCTGCGGATGGCTGACATTGAGCCTTGGATCTCCGACTGGAAGCTGGAGTAGGCCTGGCGCATGACAGCAAGGTCACGGCGCAGAGTCTGGATCTCGGTGATGTGTCCAGAAGCGAGCTTACGGCCGCCAGCAAGGCTTACTGACTTGGATCCATCAGCAGGCGCAGACACCGCCGGAGGGGCGGCAGCAAGCCGGGCCATCTCCGCAACCGCCTCTTGCTGACGTTCCGAAACTCGCTGGAGGGCCAGACCTTGGTCGTCTTGGTTCTGCTTCACATCCTGTACTATCTTCTTCAGTTGTCCAATGCCCTCATCGATATGGCGCTTTACTTCATCGAGTGGCTCGACATTCAAAACCAACACTGTTCGATCCTTGATATCTGACAGATCTTCGAGCTCGTGCCTAACCCCTGATACGGGGTCTTGAATGTATATCTCTGGAAGATCAGCACCATTGGAGTGTGTGTTCCAAGAGAACTTTTCGATAAACGCCAGTTGAAGGCGTCCAATCGAGAGCTCGCTGTACCCCTCAGGTAGCACAAACTTCTTGACTTTGGACTTGTATTGCAGGAACAAAGTGAGTTCTGTGGTCAAGGGCGGAGACTGCTCGTGAAGAAAACTGGCGTCGCGCTTCTTCTCCGGGGTCTTGATCCCTGATGAGACCTTGGGTTCATCTTTACGCGGTGGATCGGGCTTGCCATCATCGTCGTCGGGTGACATTATAGGGAGATCATCGCTCATAGGGCCTTTCAGTGTAGCGCTGGGTTTAGGGTACTTGTCTTCCGGCGTTTGTATCGTTGGGCTTTCGGGCCTGCCTGCCGACAGCTCCGCTGCGGCCTCGGCACGACTCGGTGCAGGAGAGGTATCTAGTTGCGGTTGTTTCGAGGCCCGGTTTTGGCGGAGCGTCTCTCGGGTTTGAACAGCACGCAGAGACTCCCGGACTTCGCCCCGGCCACGGTTCGGTATCGGGGAGTTTTGTGATGGCAGCATGGGCACGCCATTCATGGCGCTGCCTAGGTGCTTAGATATTTGATACTGCGAATAACGCCGGGAAGCTCTTCTCTCCAGATCACCTCCCTTCTGCAAAGCCGCAAATGCGCTTGATTGCTGCTTTGGAGGAGGCGGTGGCGGCGGGAACGAGTCAACGTTGACTTCTCCAGACGGCGCAGAGGGCATCGTCGCCTCATCGCCGGGGTAAGGAGGCATGACGGGTATGTTTTGCATCGTCGTGCTAGACATGGAAGACTGCTCCGAGTTGACGGAACCTCGCGACTGGTCTCTCGGGGGCAGGTGTCGACGGCTTGGAGAGGTGCTTGTCGGGGCGGCACCGGCAGATTGGGAGGATTCCCTCTGAGCGTCTGGTCGATAGCCATTCTGAATGCCCTCCTCCAACAGATTCGTCAACCCCGTGTTCCCACTGCCAATCGTGCTCGTGCTCGTCGTCCTCTCCGGCGCATTAGCTGAACCCCCGCTTTCCCTGTCTCGTGGTTGTTTTTGCCGCAACTTTTGCTGTTTGCGCTTCAGGCCATGTAGCAGGTTGATAATGATATCTCGAATTCGTGGAAGGTATTTCTCCAAGCTTTCGGTGCTCGCTTCTTGACTCAAGGTAGACTCTAGTATGCTTCGTAGCAGTTCGGGAACGTTGCCCAGGTCGGAGGTGTCCACGTTGATGGCAGTGAAGGCTCGGCATGCCATGTTGAACTCGTATCCTAGTCTAACGTACACATCGGAAACCTGACCGTCGGTAGCTTGGCCGCGCGACCATTGTGTGAGGGTCTCCAGGAGTTGTTTGGTTGCGACTAGCAAGTGAGTTACGCTCTTCTCAATTTGCGATAAGGGCATGGCTGAGCTGCTACCGGTAGAATTCTGTGGATCGAAACTCGGTCAGCTGCTGACATACAAGAACAGTGGTGGCAGAGGCTCAAGGACTCGTTGCGCAGTCATCGTATCTGGTGGAAGCTCGAGGGTGGCTTCCCGGATGTTGGAATGCGTAATCAGACTCACATTTGACCTCCGCATCCCATTTGGCGGGGCGGATCGGTTCGAGGCGTTGGAAGCTCTCGGCTGCATACCGGTACCCGGTGATATTGACCGGACGGGCACATTTGGTGGCGGCCCAGGTTCGGCACCTGGGGAGCGCCGTTGCATGCGCTGAGAAGGGGTCGGCGCCTGCATCGTAACTCAAGTCGGCGGGTTTTCTGTCTTTGCGATGATCTGGTCCACCTCTTCCTTGCGCTTCCCCAAACAGATTCTCCGAGACAAGGTACCCAAAAAGTTAAGCCGAGTGAGTCGGGAGAAGCGTGTGGAAATGGCTGGATCGGCTCGCAAACGTTTATTGAAGCAGAAAATTGAAGTTCATGCCACGGGAAGCAAAGACAGCAAAGGACGGACTCTGCGAAGCTGCTGCCGAGGTGTATGTGCGTACGTCGGGGCAATATGGTGAGCTTCGTCTCATCCGATGCCTAGTCCGAGGGCGAAGAGATCGATACGGCGAACGGTGGTCGGCGGTAGGGAAGCCGTCCGGTTCGGTACGAAGGATGGGCGGGTGTTCTGTGGGCGAGATGGAAGCTGTAGAAGCAAGGGCTAAAACGCGTCCCGAAGAAGCGAGCGGAAGTTCTGCGATATAGGTGGTGGGTGAGACGTTATCGGGGACGCCGTCGATGGCGTTGTCGTCCGTAACAAGATGTGAGGCGCGCAGAATGTCGCAGATTGTGTTATTAGTAGCGAAACCTCAGGGAGGAAAAGTCGACAAGCCCAGGATCGGTTGCAGATGGCAGAGCGCAAAAAGGCATTGCAGAATGCAGAGCAGGGTACACAGCACAGCAATTAGGATGTGGAATTTCAGGTGAAGTATGTATGTACGAGGTACAAGTGGCAGCACGTATATGCAATGTCGAACCGTGTTCGGAAAGCGGAGAGGTCTCTGGCCGTATCCGTAGCTTTTTTTCGGCCCAAAGACCCAGAACTTCTACAGCCCAAAGATTGGAAAGGCCCCCAAGGCCAGGGGGACGGGACCGCACACTTTCCATGCTCTGCCTTTTTTCTTCTTCAGTGTTCTCCTCTTTCTTTAACCTTGCCCCTTTGGCTGTTCCTATGCCCTGGTTCGCCGTCATCCCCCTCCCCCCAGTCAGAGAACGGAGTAACAAAGGTAAAGCATAAGGTACGGAGTACCTCGTGGCACGCGTGGCACGGTACTCGTCGGGTGTACTGCAAAGCGGCCCCCCCAGTCCAAGTCCGCTGCCCGTCACCTCATCCTGACAGTGGAGCGCTGACTGGACTCCTTCCACTGGCTCCTCGGTGGCTTGACACCCCGGTCAAGGATGAATCCAGGGTGCACGTGCCCCGTTTACCAGCCACCCGACATGCAACTCGGTACCACTCACCAGGGCACTCACCACTCACCACTCATCGTTCATCACCACCACTCAACCACTATGTCAACCAGAACCAGGACTATCACACCCCTTGAGCCTGAAATTGCATACCTACAATATCATGGATGAAACACTAACGAATGTTTCAAAACATTGATAGTCTGTGATGTTTGCTCTGTAGAGCGGGGTGCACTACGAACATCTCGAAGCTAGTCCTCATATCGTATGGGAACATCTCAACTTCATCGCGATGGACGCCCACCTGATATGCACTATCTCGCATGTGCAAGATACAGGATGGAGAGAAGCGTCCGGGCGTTACTCCGGCTAGCTCCAGAATCGTACGGATAGATGCTCTTTCTTCAGACGCCCTGACGAGGTAAAAGCCGACGAAGCCACGGTCAGTGCATTCAAGCTTTCCGTTTATCCTCCTGTCATTCGAGTCTACCAGACCACCAAAGAGTAACGGTGTGTTTGCCCGACGTCTAAACCCTGCGAGCCGTTGTCAGAGGAAAACGAGTCTGGTGTTTCAACCTTTTCCCTCCTGGCTGGGCTGTCCATGGCTCAGTCGCATCCTTACATCACCAGACTGCAACCATAGGGCCAATCCTCGAGTGGTTCGTTGTACTTTATTCTCCATGATCTACGCCACGAACCATTGAGCTCTTTCGAAATCTTGTGCTAGCAGTTGCATCCAGAGCTTGTCATTACTGGAATCCTGGCCACGTTTCTTGCGGTTGACAGGTCGTGACAGGGCACTGCGCCACTCGCCAAACTAGAAGATCACCTTGTCCTTTCCTCCCCCCCCCCCCTTCCCAGAGTCATGGGTTCCATTGGCACCAAGTGCGGAAAATAAAGCATGAACATGGGCTACAGGGACCTTAACCCGACTCCAAAACCTATCGTGCTTCGTTCCATATCTCACCGCATTCTACAAAAAGGAGCTCAGCCACACCTGCTTCCTACTAAGACGCCAGCATCCTTCGCATGAAAAAGAATGAGTGTACCATGGCACTCGCCAACGGATGCAACACCCACGGCGTCTCGAACTTGACATGCCTCGCTATCGACCTCGCGATGGTCGTCCGCGGCGAACCTTCAGTGAACATGAAGTCGTGCATGAGCTCGTCCGTCAGCCGCTGCACCTTTTCCATCCGGGGGAACATGTCCTTCTCAAACGCCTCGATCCTCTTATCTAGATATCTGGGTGCATCTGCACTTGCATCACTGCTCTCGGCGACGGCGCTGATGATGGCTTTGGCCAGCTTCATCGCATCCTCAAGCGCAACATTAACTCCCTCGCCAGCAAATGGCGTCATTAAGTGCGCCGCATCTCCAATGACTGTCACGCCGCGCCGGTGCGGCCAGGTGAAGCCCACGGGGAGCATATAAAGCGACCTAGGAGTGCACTCCCCCGCAGCCTTGATGATCGCCTCGGTGAGCTCCGGAGCCCAGTCCTGATATAAGACCAGAAGCGCCTTCTTGACTGCCTCGAGGTCGTGCGGATCATACCCGCAGACCTCGGGAGACGCCCAGTCCTCCCCGCCGCCGCCAGTGCTCGACGCATATATGCTCAGGCTGCCATCGCCCATCTGTTGAATCGAGAGACGCTTGCCGTCGCTGTTGGCAAAGACGCTACCCCTGTTGGCAAGCTTGTACACTTGAGGAGCCGTCTCGGCCGCGTTCGGGATGCTCATGCCGAATAACTTGATTCCCGTCCACAGAGGCTTGATATCCGGCGCCAGAAGCTTGCGAACCTTGCTCCACGCCCCGTCTGCGCCTACAACCAGATCGAAACCACCAATACTAGTATGTCCAAACACAAGACTGCCGTCCTCTCTGACTTCCTTGAGTCGGTGACCCCATTTAATCATATCCGGCGGAAGAGACTCGGCAAGAATCTCACGCAACTTGGGCCGGTCAATCTCCGGACGCTCCTGTAGCGAGCTGCCGAGCCCCGTCGCGGAATTGACGAACCACGGCTTGTTGTCCTTGTCGACGATGGCCATGTACTGGCCGTCGTACCGCGCGTGCTTGAGGAACTCGTCAAAGAGGCCTGCCTCCTTAAGCGCGGCCAGCCCGGTGTCTGTGTGTAGATCCAGACTCCCGCCCTGCGATCGAAAGTTTGGCGAGGCCTCGCTCTCGAAGACGGTGGCTTCGATCTTGGCGAGGTGTAAGAGGCGTGCTAGTAGACATCCTGGCGGGAGATTTGTCAGTTTGCACGCTGACTGGGCAGATCCGTATGAGCGTGGTCGTGGTGTAGTACGGATGTTTTAAAAATAAGCAGCTTACCTGCAGGTCCTGCTCCTATGATTGCTATCTTGGGATTTGACATGGCTGACAAGGGCTATCGGGTGAATGGTGACAGTTCAACCTCACGTAGTTGACGCTCTTAACTGATGGGTCCAATTCAAGATACTGGGGTAGACAACGCAAGTGCTCTGCTTAATTTGACAGGCTCGAAGTACTTATAACTCGTGTATTGAAGGTCTTGTTTGGCGAGAGTAGCGTGGTACATTAGATGTATCTCCCAAGGCAAGACAAACGGAAGGAAGTTCGCGTGGACAGAAGCGTGTTAAGTACATGCCACCGGATTAGTGGTGCCGGAATTGAATCAACGACGTTAGTCTGCCCGTTTGGCAAGCATCGAAGAAGGAGGATACCTAGACGCAGCTCTCTCGCACCTGCATTCGCTAGTACTCAAGCACAAACGCAATAGTCGTTGTCATCACTCGAAAAACATCAGAGAAAGTGTCCAGGAACATGTCGTATGTGGCTAGGGAGGACGGTGGCTTCTTGAGTGGTTGCGTAGAGTCCCAAGATAATTGCTCCGGAATCCCGTTTTACACGAACTCTTTGACTAACAGCTTTCCTGCGAAACCCGTTCCACGTTGTAAGTCGCACTAGACATGTAAAAGGCGATGACGCAGCTGAGCATTACAGCCTTACAATGGTGCAAAGCTTAACGCCGAATAGCCGTGACCTCACAGCCGCAAGATCCGGCTCCAAAGAGGCTACTCGTGGTGAAAAGGGACAAAGATTTCGTATTGTATTGCTGCAGTGAAGTTTGAATATCAGAAAGGTATGCTGCCATCTCATCTTTCCGAGTTCTGAGTGGTCAAGTACCAAAGTACCTGGCTTCGAGGCCTGTGAGGCACAGAGAACCTGAGAAGAGTGGGGACCCGCTCAGCCGTCCAGTGCCGTCCTCGTCGCTTGAGGCTCTGTCTGCCTCAGGCCACGAAGGCATCGAACTCGGAGCTTGCACTTCGGGGAATCCAGAAACCTTCAATTGATCACATCCGCCCGAGCTGACTGCCCCCCCATATAACCTCGTCCATCAACAAAACCAAACAAACCGCCAAAATGGTCTTCGCCTGGAAAGCCGCCGGTATCACGTGAGTTCAATTGACGAACGCCCTTCTCCCGAGCCTTCTTTGCACCCGTTGCAATTGGGCAGCACCCGCGACCAAAGCCGAGAGAGAAAAGGAAGGAAAAAGCTGACCCGGCAACCCCCGATTTCCAGCTACAACCGCTACCTCGCCGTCGCCTCGCGCGTCGTGCGCCGTAGCTTGAAGGAGGACAAGAGACTCATTGCTGAGCGTCGTGGAGAGATGGATCTCCGTTTCGCCAAGTGGGAGGTGAGAAAGCGATCCGAACATATGGCGATGGGCATCGAACAGAATGGCTGACTCCAATGTACCGCAATCGCAGAACGGCAAGCAGGGCGAGGTCAAGAACCTTGCTGAGGCCACCGTCAACGCTCCTCCCCCTTCTTCGTAAATTTCCGAACCGACACACGTGTGAGAGAGACAAAGAGGGAGTTGCATCCGAGGGTTGTCGAGGGATAGATGGGGAATGATGGGGAGTGAAGACACCCTCCCCGGGTACCCGCCGGCTTCAGCTTGACAGTTGAGCTGCTGTATCATATGAAAAACTGGGCATAAAATCTATCAATCGAAATGCCATGCTAAGACTTTGTTGATCGATCTAAATTGAATACGTGCACTGCCAGGGGCCGGTGATGAAATGTTGCGATGTCGGGGGCGGATTGCGGGTGACCATCGCGCGCTTTCGCTCGACGTCGGCCAGAATGTTGGGCGTGCTTTCCAGGTTCCCTCCACCCAAATTTGCCCGCCTGCCGGACAAATTCGGTTGTGATCAGTCAATCACTCCATGTTTCCCGTTCCATATACCCGTAATTTGCAACAACACCAAATTCGCAGTTTTCATGTAGAGACAAAAGACGTTACCGTTGCACTTTTATTCTCAACTGCTTGTTGAAAATCATTTCATAAGGGACTTAGGGCAATCATCGTGTTCCCGAATTTACCGGCCTTTTTTTCTCCTTGATGGGCATATCCATGCCCAGGCCAATGCAACTGTGACCTCACTAAAACCTGCACTCAACGCACTCACTCAACCCAAGAGTCTCATGAGGTGCAGTTGCTGATATGGCCATCCCGTCCGGCTTTGGAATGTCTGATGGTAAGGAAATATCCCAGCCCGATCAAGACCCTTTTTTGGCATCACGTTCCACTCACCGATTCTCAAGACATTTCAAGGCTCTCGCTTGAGCTGGACCGCCAACCCCACCCTCCGCCGCCTCCGCCCAAGGCGTCAAACAACGGCATCGTCGCTTTTGATATCACGTCAAAATTCAAGACAGCCGCGGAAAGTAAGCTGCAGAAATCCTACCATAACGAAAACAGGATGTTGGACTGACCGTCTTACGCAGCGCTTGCCCCTGGCGAACTGGTCAAGGATGGCTTCTTCACGTTGTTTGAGTCCGTTGGGGCTCTCGAGGTACGTGGGCCGATGAGGGGTTTGACGGAGACTATGAGGGGCTCCCTACTGACGGCCACCCAGATCATGGACCCGAAGATGGACAGCGGTTGCTTGGAAGCCGAGGATTCGCTAGACGTGGACTATGATGTGACACGCCCTCTTTTCCCTGAGGAGGTTCTTGGCATAATCGACCAGCTGCTCTGCCATGAAGTTAGTATCGCGCCGGTAGAGTCATTTTCTCTCTGCTGACTTGGTTTGCAGATGGCCTGGCATGTTGGATATCCTCTCTCTCAGACCGTCCTTACAAGCGTATACGTCGAGTCGATTCTCATGCCGAATCCTGCCACCATCGACGATGCGCACTTCATCAGGGATGCCAACGGCACGCCGCCGGCGCCGATGCATGCCGTTCTTCGAGCATATTGCTTGGGACTCTTGAAGACGTGCGGCAATGTCAACGAGAGGATCAAGAATGAGCATTACTATGAAGTGAGTCTTTTCGCACAGCGACTCGCCTCACCTCCACACACATCCATCTCCTCAGCTAACCAACTGGTATAGGAAGAGGACTTTGTCACAAATACGTATAACAGGATCCTCCTCGATGATTTCAGCGTAGAGTCTGTACGCGATGTCCTCAAGGACGCAAGCTTCATTCTGCGGCAACTATCGGATTCAATACCAAAGGAAACCATAGACGCCCTCAACAATAGGCTACTCCTCCGATACACGTTCCTCGCAGCCATAGATCACACGCAGTACCGGACAGACCCGGCCCTCATCAGAAGCCCTTGGAAAGAGGCTCTGGATTTGCTTCCTGGTATTAAGAGCACTCATGCGCTCGGAAAGCCCGTGCCTGAGGCTTGTAGTGCGAAACTGCAACGCAAGCTCGCCAGCACGATGCCGCCGCGACCGATTGTCGAGATAAGTTTTGACGACGCCTTTGGGCACCTCACGAAGATGATTAGCGACGGACTGGAAGTTGTGGGAGTGCTCGACTACACCGACGCCATCTGCCTCCAGGTACTTATCTCACAAACACATCCCCATTCTTTTGATCAACTACTCATACAAAAACGTCTAGACCTACGTCACAACTTTCCAAGCGAAGAAGCCCCAGCCCCTCATCTTCGTCCGCACCCTCCTCCAAAGCTTCCTCTTCAAAGACATGCAAGTCCTCGGCCACAAGTCCATCCGCCAGCTCCTCGACGACGACCTCTCCATCGTCTCCCTCCCCAACAGCCCCCTTCTCGACCGCGCCAACGACGACGTCGAGGCCCCTCAGGACCCGCGTGTAGCCATCGCCGACACCATGGAATCCTTCCGCAGGCGCGCCGCCCAGCCTTACCTTGACATCCTCCGCACCTTTTGCCAGAACCGGTGCCGCGTCCGCCGCACCCTGTGCCACATTGTCCGCGACTGGGAGAACCTCCAGTTCGACGCTGAGGACATCGACCAGGTCCTTCAGGAGCACACCGGCGAGCGGCCCCTCGTGTATCAGTCGGCCGCCGGTCAGCCCGTCGAGCAGTGGTCCCTTCCGCTCTCGTCGTGGGCGTACCTGTACAAGATTAAACAGATGGAGTGGATCGTCCAGCTCGGCTTCGAGCTCGAGGTCTACCAGCCGGACGAGCTGGCCGGCATGTACTGGTACCTCAACTTCCTCGCAAAGAACCGCCTCCAACACGTCGAGCGCATAAAATCGTTCGTCGTCCGGAGTCTGAACCAAGCCCGCTCAGGGGCCAGCAACAAATCAACAACATCATCATCGTCCTCTGGGGGCCTCACACCCGCCGCAGAAGCCCAATACACCAAATCCCTCTCCTTCCTCCGCCAAACCCTCCTCGACGCCGCCGCGACAGAAAGCCTCGCCGACGCCCTCTGCTGCCTCTACACCGTCCTCCACCGCCACCACCTCATCACCCCGCCCCCGCGACCCTACAGCACCGACGAGCTCCGCTACGAGCTGCGCATGAAGCCCTTCGCCGCCATCGGCCTGCCCTCGCTCCCGACGTTTGAGGAATACACCGTCGGCACCTCGCAGTCAGACTGCCCGACGCGCGACCTGCTGGAGCTTGCCGACCGGGCTGTGGCGGGCGCGAAAAGGGCGCTGGAGGTGATGAGCAAGTTTTCCGAGGCCGAGGCGTTTTCCGTCGGGTCGCATGATCGGTGGGTGCCGTCGGTGAAGAACGGGCTCAAGGCGTGCATCGCCACGGGGTTGGCCGTGTCGGTTGTGCGAAGGGCGCTGGACAAGTCGGGCGGCGAGGGCGGAGAACTGAAGGTCAAGGCCGAGGTGCCGACTCCTGACAAGTCATATCACGAGTGGTGGATCGTTCCGCGAATCATACCCGTCGCATGAGATTTATATGACTTTTGCTAGAGAAGATATGTGGCACATGAGAAGTAGATACGTGGTGGATTATTGATATCCTACTTTCCAAGAGAAAAAAACAAATTCATAGAATACACCCACCCACCCCCTTTCCAAATTTGCCGGGAATCATGTGATACCTAAATCCAGAGTAATCCCATGTGTCCGTCCAACGCTTTGTCCAACCCGTTTTTTACCCCCGTGTTGATATTCCCACGTAAAAATCAATACAGGTTCTTGTCTTGTCATGAAGAATGACTGCTTGCTTGCATATACGCTGAGCAGCTCACGCTGATATGCGCACTTGTTGCCTCTAGCTTACTTGTGTCTACATATATATGCTGGTATGTCCCATCCCTCCACCTACCCCGATGTCATGTTGTTTGACTCGGAGCGGGGGAGGTGTAAGTTGGGATCTTTTTTGGACGTGAATTTTACGCGCGCTTCTTGGCGGCAATCGACCTGAGCTTCACGGTCTGCTCGTAGAGAACATCCTTGAAGGCAAAGAGCAATGCGGCGGTCAACACACTCTGGGTGACCTTGGGGCCGATACCTGTGAAAAAAAAGAAAAAAGTCAGCATTGCAGAACCGAAAAAAGGGGGGGACACCATCTCGGAACGACATCCGAGGTAATCACTCACCCTTGTAGAGACCGGCGTATCCCTCCTCGCGGATGACCCTGCTAATGGCCTGGGACATGCCCTCCTTCTTCTCGCCGTTGCCGGCGACGTGCATCTGGCTCTTGACCGTGATGTACGGGTAGGTGACCGAGGTCGCAAACAGCTTGCCCGCGGCGCCGAGGAAGAAGGCAATGGTCGGCGTGACCCGCCTCTTCTTCTCGACCGTGTTCTTCATCTGCTCAAAGAGGGTGTACTGCAAGATGGGGTTGATGACGAGCACCAGCGCCGGGATGACGCCGTTGAAGAGCGCCTGTGGTCCCTCGTTCTTGAGGAGCGCAAGGAGGGTGCCGATTGTCGAGGGCGCCTTCTTGGGCTTCGCGGCCTGGGCCTCCTCGTCGCCGGTGGTGCTGGCGTCCTTGCCCTTGCCGCCGCGGGTGGTCATGCGGGTGTTGACGACCCAAATGGGGTTCGTGATGATGACGGTCGCGGAGCCAGCGATGGCGCCGGCGATCATGGACTCGACGGTCGTGAGCTTCTTGCTGGCGCGGCCGGCCTTCTCGGCGGCGGCCTCGAAGAAGGCGCGGGTCCACTCGTACCAGTAGTAGTAGACGAAGTTGGTGACGCTGATGCCGAAGAGGGCGGATTCGAGGCCCGAGTAGAGGCCCGAGACGCCCTCGCGGGCCACGATCTTCTGGACGGCCGTGAGGAAGGCCGAGTCGGCGCGCTTCGATTCGACTTGGGCTCGGGTGGAGAGGGTGATGAGAGGGTAGCTGTTGGCACGGGTGCGCGCGGATTAGAAGAGTGTCTCTTGGGGTATAAGACAGGAGGGGGGGGGGGGGTTGTGGTGGCCTTACGTCAGGGCCATGGAGAGGAGACCGCCGCCGGCACCGGCGAGGGCGTGGGCGACATTGTCGTTTTGGGGGAGGACTGGCTTCGACATGGTTGCTTGCGAATTGGGGTTGAGGTTGAGTGGATGGTAGGTGTGGTGTCGTGGTATAAGTTCGTGGGCAAAAAGGTTCGATAGATGAGACGATGATACTATCGATTCAAAACTGATGCTGCATCCAAATGCGGGTGACGATGGGGTGTAGATGGTATCGTTGCGACGGTTGTAGTAATAATAATAATAATGGCAGTGGTAGGAAAGGTTGCTGCTGACTGGCCCTATACCATCTCAAACAAGAACGTTCGGTCCCTTTTGGGTTCTGGGGAGCCGAGGTCAAGCACGTTTTCAATGCCGAAGGGGGGGTCGGAGGGAGTGAGGGAGGGCAGTGATGGGCGTCGTCGTCTGCCGCTAAGAACCTTAACCCCAGTTATGTCATTACCTGCCGTGCTATATATTTCATGCGCGCGATCACAGGACAAGGGGGATGACAAAGGGGTCGCATGTGATGGGGCTCCTCCCCAGAAGCCTGGCACCGTGGCATAAGAAGCTGGCACCCACACCCACACACACAGTACAGTATTATTATATAATCAGTAAAAGGACTTAGTACTATACCAGGGGCACAGTTTAAACTTAGAGGAATTAAGTATTAATTACTACTACTTTCAATAGTACCTAGAGATAGATCGGAGGGTAATTTTAATACCCTTCGGTTTATTAAGTCGTTATCAAATCTTTTACCTCTTATTCTTATCACTTATTAATAAAATAGTTCTTTTTTTTCTAATATTTACTAATAAAAAAATCGGACGGCTATTACTTACCCGAGGAGTATTATTACTATTATAATCATAACACAAGATTATTATATATTATATAAGATATTATCGGACTATACCGTATTATATATCTCAAAAACTATAAAAAGCCAGGTTAAAAAACACGAGCAAATAGAACTATAATATACGTACTAAGCGCGTTATTTATATATAAAAATTAATACTAAATTCTATAATAAACCGAGGGGCTAATAAGAGCCTTATATACCCTACGAATAATAATAATACTATAAAAAAAAAAGGACTAGGATAAGAATCCCACTATATAAAAAGAACGCAAAAAACGAGAATAAGAAGCGAACATATCTAAATAATTAATATCCCTAGAATCACAAAAGACATAGAAAAATAAGCCAAGGGAAATACATATCGCTACGAATATTATAAAATAATAAGAGCGTTAATACTTATATAACGAGACATAGTTAATAAAATATTACTCTATTTACTAACCCTTAAAAACGAAATTTTTCTACCCTCACAATCTTCTACTTTAACCGAATTTTTCGTTACTTAAGCCCTGATAAAGCTTACTCGGGGACGCTTATATTACTAATTATTACTTATAGTTTTTAAAAATCCGTAATTTCTAACTCCAATAGTAAAGGCTATAAATATCGATTATATTATATAAAATAAACCTTAAATATTTAAAAAGAGCTAGAGCTAAATATTACAACTAGCTAGTTATAATAAGTATATTAATAAAAGTTAAAGCTACGAGTACTAAGTAAATAATATCATAATTATAAATAGCTTTTTTAAAACTATATTTATAAGTTATAAAATAAATAAAACTTCGGTAATTAATCATAATCTTATTAAAAAAGGTTCTTAATAAAAATAGCTAAAAGCAATCGTAAGATCTAATACTAAATTAATTACTAAAAAAGCTATAAAAGTCTATTCTTAAGCCCGGCTTAAGTTTATACTATATATAAATCTCGTTCTTAAATATATCTTTTATAATATTCCTATTTACTATTATCTAACTATTTATTAAATAGTCGTCCGTTCTACTTATTTACGATTATCTATCCTACTTATTTATAGGCATCCGTTCCTTATTTTATTATATAATCGTAGTTACGTAACTTATTTATAGTTCTTCCGTTCTAAAAAGAGTTACCCTAAGTTTATACTTTTATATATATAGTATAATAACCGCCATAAGTCCTATAGGGCAAGGCCCTAGTTTTATTATATATATTAAATTATAATATTAACTTCTCTTTTTAAAAATCTAGTCCTCTAGGCCTATAAATAAGTTATCTATTCCTAAGTTAAAGAATCGTTAAGTATTTTTTTTTTAAAATATATTAATACGATATTAAATCAAATTAAAAAATCAAAATCTCTAATAGCTACGTTTCATTATAAATTATTACGTATTATTCGCTTTTTTAATAAAAGTATAAAAATAATATTTTATTTAAATTATCGCTTATAAAGGGTCCGTTATCTAGTTCTTCTTAATTCTAAAATCTATAGAATATATTATTATTTAAGCATTTTATACAATACATTTACCAATACTATTTATACTTATAAATATTACGTTTTTATTTATTAAGTCTTAACTTTTTAACTAAATATAGTTAATTAGTTAATAACAGAGTTTAATCGTTTTAATTATAAAAAAAAAGCAAAAGAGTTACGATTTTAAAAAAGAGTTATAGAGTTATAAAAAAAAGCTAAAGCTTATTAATAAGCTTAGGCTAAGTTAAATAAGTCGTTATTTAAATTAAAGCATCTTCGTTCTTAAAAACAAATAGTATTTAAAAAAAGTTAAGTTATATTAAAGGAGTTTCTTAAGGATTTTAAAAATACTTCCTCAGTAGCCCGTAAAATATAAGCTAACAGTACTTTTAGAATTATTAATTAAGACGCTATAATAACTAAGAGTTCTAAATTTAACTTTAATTTTAGTACTCTTTAAGAAGTTATTAAGAATTCTAAAAGTTCGTAATAGGTTCTTATATATTTTTTTTATATCCGTAGTTTTTTTATTTAATTAGGAATTCCCATATTTTATTCCTAATTCTATAATTAATAATTCGTTCAACTTCGTATTCTAATTAGTTTAGTTCAATAATAATATAATCTTTTATATATAAACCTCTTAATATAAGCTCGAGTAATAAAATATAGAAAACGGGATAGTATTATATTATATCTAATAACCTTAATTCGTAATTAATTAATAAGACTTTTTTAATAATTTCGAAAGGTCTAAGTTTTTTATAGTTTAGTTTATTACTTAGTCATTTCGTTTTAATATTATAGCAAAAGAAGTAGGCACTATTTCCCTCTTTTAAAAATAGTCCTCTAATTTTTAATTTATCCGCATTTTTTTTTATACGTTATTATATAAACTCGAGGTTTAGTAAGGCTTATTTATAGATTTTTTTAAGTTTATTTATATCCGCTATAGTTTTTATAGCCTATAGTCCTTATTATACTTTTTTATATACTATTAGCTAGAATCCGTAGTTAAAATAAAACGGGGATTTTCTTATACTTTTACTAACTATACTATTATATATAAACTAAGCTATTAGTAAAAGTATTATTTAATTATCCTAGTCGTAGTTTATATAATAACGAAAGTATATTTTAAAGATCTAGTTAATCTTTTTTATTTATTTATTAGTTTACGGATAAAATAATATTAATAGTTTATAGTCTATACTAAGTTACGAAATTAGGGATTTTTAAAACTTTAAAATAAATAGCTTATTTTTATTAAAAATAATTTCTTTTAATAAACCGTAGTTTAAAAGTATAACCTTAGTAAATATATATACTAGGTCTTTTATAGTACTTAATTCTTTATAAGGAATAAAATATGCAAACTTAGTAAGTCGGTCGACTATAATTAAAATACTATCGTACTATATTTTAGTAAATAGTTCCCTAAACTTTAGTAGTTTAATAATAAAGTCCTATATAATTAAATACTATGCTTTTATTAGTAATTATAATAGTTATAGCTCGCTATAAAGCTTATATAGGCTATTCTTACTTTTTTTATAAATTACGTAGTCCTTAATTACTTTTATAATTTTAGCACGCGTAGCGGATTTATTATAATATTAGTAAATCCGTTTTTACGTTTTAATAATTCTTTAGTAACCGTATATTAATATACTATAAATTTCTATAATAAGCTTAGGGGTTATCTTTCTAATTAGGCTAGTATTAATCTTTCTAGCTATTATAAAAAGTTTCGTAATTAGTATAAGGCTACTATCCTTCTCTTATTTAAAAATAACTTATATTTTTTTAAAGACTGCGACTTTATAATTAGGTTTTTTACTAAGAGCGTCCGCTCTACTATTTTCTAAACCTTTTTAATAAATAATTCGGAAGTTATACTTAAATAGGAATTCGCTCTATCTAACTTATCGTTTATTTAAGTTCTTATTCGTCATAAAGTTTATAAAGTTCTTATAATTTATATAGACCGTTATTTCGTATTTAGTTCTAAATAACTATAGTCTCTATTTTCGAAATACTTTAATAATTACTATTAGTTCTTTATTATAAATTTACTAATTTAATTCTACTCCGTAAAATATTTTAGAATAGAAATAATATAAGTAAAGCTTTTTTTATTTATCTCGTTATCTTAGTACCGCTCTTATAATAAAGTTTAAAGTATCGGTCTTAATTTTGAAAGGTTTTCGGGGGTTAGGGATTATAATAACTAGTTTAAAAATAACTATATTCTTAACCTTAATAAATACTTTTTTATATTTAGGGTCCTAAACGAATAAGGTATCTTTTTATATTAGATTATTAAAAAGTCTAACTATATTAATATAGTCTTTAAAAAATCGTTAATAAAAATTAACGAATCCTAAGAATCCTTATATATCCTTAACGTTCTATAGTATAGGCTAGTCCCTAACTACTTTTATTTTTAACGCTTATATATAAATCTATCCTAGTATAATAATATATCTAAAGAAGTTTATTTTTTATATATAAAACTCGTACTTAAAGGGTTCGGCGTATAGTTTAATATTTTAGAGCTTTTAAAATACTATATAAATATACTTCTTATATATTTTGAGGTTAGGGGAGAAGATAAAAATATTATTAATATAAATAATAATAAAGATATTAACGTACTCCTAAAGTACGTAGTTAACTATTATTTAAAAAGTTACCGGAGTATTAATAAGTCCAAAGGGTATAACGAAGTACTCAAAGAGTCCTTTACGAGTTCAGAATACCGTTTTCTATTCATCTCTTTCCTTAATTCGAATTTAGTTAAATACTTTTTTAAAATCTATAGTAATAAACTAGTTAGCTCTATATAATAAGTCTTTAAGTTCGGTAATAAGTAGTAATAAATAGTAATTCTTTTTCGTAATCTCGTTAAGTTTTTTATAATTAATAATAAGTCTTTATTTCTTTACTCCTTTTTTTAATATAAAAAATATTAATAATCCCGCGAGGGAATTCGATAGTTAAATATGTCCCTTCTTAAGTTTTTTATTAATATATTCGTTAAAATACTCTTATTCTTTTTAGTTTATTAAGTATATTAAGAGGAACCTAGGTTACGCTCTTTCCTTAAGTTTAATTTTTATATCCTAGCTACTATGTTCTAGTAATCCTATTTCTTTAGGTTTTATAAATAGTTTTATATATATTTAGTACTCCTTAGGTATAGTTTAGAGTTATTACGATCCTCGATTATTAGTACTATATACGAACTTCCTAGATCTTTTTACCGTTTTAATAAAAGCTATATATTATACTTATTCTCGTTTTTTAGGAGTTAATAAAAATCCGTTTAAACCCTTTTTCTTCTTAAGTCGTTTAGTAATTAAATTTTCCTAGAGGACCTAGTTAGTAATCTAATCTATCCGTAGGTTATACTTTCGTAACTACGAGATTCCTAAGATAATATCGATATCTCCGATCTTTATAATATCGTACTATAGTTATTTTTATTAATTATTAATATATATCGAGAGGTATACGGTCTTTTAATTAATATACCTATAGTTATAGTTAACTCGTTCCTCTTTTACCGTTTATAATCAATATAGATTATCCTTTTATACTTATAATAAGTTAAGTTTATTTACTATTTTTAATAAAATATAAGTTTTTTATACGCTATTATTAATAATAGCGTTTAGTCCTCGTCCGTAAATATTAAAGTTAATTCGTAAATATGCGTCGTTACGTTATCTAGTTATACATAAGAACTTTTTTTTTATTTTTACCTTTTATCGTTCTTTTATAATTAGCTTTCTTAGTTTTTTAATATATACTTTTTTTATTAAGTACTTTACTCGCGTAGCTCTTATTATTCCCTCTATACCTTAGTTTTTTTAATATAATAAATTTAGTATTAGTTATATCTATAGTCTTCCTATTCTATATATTCGCTATTAAAGCACTTTATAAGGAAGTTAGGGTCTAAACTAAATATTATTTTATTATTATTATTAAAGCTTAGTAATATCTAACTAAGTAGTTAGTCCTTTATATAAATATCCCTAATAAGTTTATTATTACGTTTTTATAAGTAAAAACGGCTATCTTATTTATATACGAAATATAAGAGGTACTTATTATCTAAGTACTTTACTTAAAATAATTCTTTATAAAAGGGGTTTTCGGAGTCGAGTAAAGAATAGTCTTTATCTATATAAGGGGTTATTATAACCTTCTTACGTTTTTTAATTTTATAAAACTAAATAGTTTAGTTATTTTTAAATAGATAAATATATTTATACCGTAGTTTATCATCGTCCTCTTTAAAACTAGTATTATTAACACTAAGCAGTACTTTATAATCAATCTCTATTTAAATACGTTATTAAGCAACATTACAAGGTTCGTTTAAATTATAAGGTAATTTTACTTTATTAAAATAAAAAGAGCTAGTTCCTATTTTAATATCTTCTTTTTTAAAGTTAAAATTAATTTTTCCCTCTTTTATAACTCCGAAATTAAGAATCGGTTTTTTAATTATTTTAATCTTATCTTTATATAAGAAGTTTTTAAACTACTCCTTAACTTTATAAATAAATTTTTTATTACTATCTACCTTTTATATTATATAAATAGACTTAGTCAGGGTCTTATTTAATTCGAGTCCTTTTTTAAACTTAGTAAATTATTTCTAGTTTATATATTTTTATTATACTATATAGATAAGGCTATTTATAATTTTTTTTATATCGGGTCCTCTTTTTTTAAACTTAAGGAGTTACTCCTTTATACTAACTAGGAGTCTTTACTTAATCCGTCCTTTAAAAAAGTAAAATATATCCTTTATAATAGGGTCTATCTTAGCCTTCTTTTTTATATTTTTATAAATTTAAAAAAGTGTTATAATATATTCGATATTATTTTTTTTAAGAGTATAGGGTCGGTAGGCGGGTATTTTTTTCTCTTTTATTACTATTACTAAGGTCCTAATAAATAGTATAGTATTATATCCGGACCGTCCTATATTTTTAAGTTACTTAGGGTACTATCCTATTTATTCTTTACTATTTTAATAAGTAAAATAGTTATCGTCGTAATAAACTATTTATAAAAGTTACTTATAAGGGACTTCCTTATTTATAATATTAGCTCGTTTTTTTAGAATAGGTTAGTATTAAATACGCTTAGGTTATTAATAATTTTTAGCTATATATCCTAGCTTATTATAATTATAATATTTAAAGTCCTTTTTTTATTACGGTTTTTTATATTTAGCGACGCTAAGGTTTATAAGTCCTCTATATTATTTATAAAACGTACTTTATTATTATTAGTTTTTTAGGTTATTTTAGTAATTACTTAGTAATTTACCATAGTTCTAGTATTTTTTACTAAAGTTAGTTTAAGGGCGTCGTACTTCTCCCTTTTTTTTATATTACTTATATAATTAAGTATTAATCTTAATAACGAGCTCGACGTACTATAAGAATTTTATTAATATTTTTATTTTACTAAGTTCGTCCTTAACTTTATTTTTTAATCCTTAATAAAACAAAAAAATACGAGTTTCTTTAATAAAATTAAGTCGTACTACGAGTTTTCTAAACTTAATAACATAGTACAAAGCAGACTTAGTCTATTATAAATTAGCTAAGTCTCTTTTAACTTATTATTTTTTATTAAGGTCTTAAAATAAGGATTTAAGAGCGCTTTAAAATCCTACTATACTACTAAAAATATTCATAATTTCCTCTTTATAATAGAGTAAGTAGCTATTATTACTAAGGAATTTTTTTTAAAAAAGTTCGAACTACTCTAAAGCTCGTCCTCTAAAAAAAGTTACTACGTAAATAACTCGTTTAGTCTTATTATAAAAATTAGTAATATAAAACGTTTAGTAAGTTCTAATTTAAATTAAAAATCCTTTAAAACGTCTAATAATTCTATTAAAAATAATAAGTATATTAAACTTAAGTTTTTTTTATCTATTCGTAAGGGTTTTAATAATACTAATAGTAGCCCGGAGGGTTCTAACTTCTTATTCTAAGTTATCTACTTCTCTTTTCTTAATTCCTAAGTTAATTATAGCTTTATTAACTATATTTTAAAAAGCAGCAATATTTTTATTATTCTTAGCTAAGGTTATAGCTATTTAAATAGAGTTATTATTAAAAAGCTCTACGAGTTCTTTATTCCGCTTATTACTTTTCTTAATAATACGTCGTATTTTTTTATAATTTATTTTTTTAAAAACTACGTCGCTATTAGAGTTATAAACAATATTAAGTATCTCGTTATCCTTAACCCTAACTAGCTCGCTAACTAAGTTAATAGGTTACTTAGGGTTAAATAAAAAGGTATTTAGGGTTTTAAAAAATATTATTATTCGTTTTATTATTTAATAAGTTTTATAGGGTCTACTTATTAAATAAGAGTAATTAAAATATTATAACTAACTAATTATAATAAGTATATTAATAAAAGTTAAGGCTACGAGTACTAAGTAAGTAATATCATAATTATAAATAGCTTTTTTAAAACTATATCTATAAATTATAAAATAAATAAGGCTTTAGTAATTAATTATAATCTTATTAAAAAAGGTTCTTAATAAAAATAGCTAAAAATAATTATAAAATCTAATACTAAGTTAATTATTAAAAAAGCTATAAAAGTCTATTCTTAAGCCCGGCTTAAGTCTATACTATATATAAGTCTCGTTCTTAAATATATTTTTTATAATATTCCTATTTACTATTATCTAACTATTTATCGAACGGTCGTCCGTCCTACTTATTTATAATCGTCCGTCCTACTTATTTATGAGCATCCGTTCTTTATTTTATTATATAATCATAATTACGTAACTTATCTATAGTTTTTCTATTCCAAAAGGAATCACCCTAAATCCGTACTTCTATATATATAATATAATAACTACCGCAAGTCCTATAGGGCAAGGCCCTAGTCTTATTATATATATTAAGTCGTAATACTAAAAATAAGTTTACGGACTTACTTATTTTAAAAATACTATACTTTCTTTACTTTAATATTACTTACTTAGTAATAAAAAGTATTTTAAAAAAACGCTAAGTAAACTTAGTAATCTTATTAATATAATAAAAAAGGACTTACTAAATTTAAAATAATAAAGACTTTAATAAATACTAAGCCGCGTTATTTAATTAATAAGTTATGTAATAGTTTTTTTTTGGCTTTATAAGTGCAAAAGATCGACCTTAACGGGATTATGCTTTTAAAGGAAATTATACGATATAGTATACTTTTTAACTATATAATATGCGTAATATACTCTAAGTACGCGCTTAACGTAATATAGTGATTTTAATACGAAAACCGCTATATAATTTAGGATAAGTAAGCTGCTCTTTACGCGGCGGCGCTAGTTAAAAAGGTTAATAGTAGAGGTTAGCTATAATAGTTAGCTATAATAGTTAAAAGCAGCCTTCCTTAACTATAGAGGTTCTAAACTTTAATAGTAACGTAGAGGTTTTTAGAAAAAGGGCTAAATAGGCTAATATTTACTACTCTTCGTACTAAAGCTTATAAAGATTCTTTTTATCCTTATTACTTCTAATATTACCTAAAGTTACTTTCTATTTAAACTAAATAAATTTACTAAATAAATTTACAAAATAAACTTATTAATATATAAACTACTACTTCGATAAGAACCTACTCTACTCTTAGTATATAGTTAGTAATTAGCGGGCTAAAGATGCCCGTTAATAAGTCTACCTCTCTCGGGCTAGGCACCCTTAGCTAGCTCGACGCTATAGCTATTATAGCTAACGTAAGTATACCCGAGGATTAATAAAGTACTTTTTAATAATATAGAATTTAGCTAGGTAATAGTACGAACGCTATAAATAACTAGGCTAGTACGGACGTTAAGATTTAGTATATTAATACCGGTTTAGAAATTATATTTTATAAAGTTAAAAATCCTTCTAATACGGGCTATATTATAGACGTAAGGGAATATATAAGGGGCCCCTTAACCCTTAATAAAAAGGAGTATATAATACGGGATCTAGCCGCCCACGCGGGCTAGTACTAAGAGGTCTTATATACGTTAAAATAGGTATAGCTTGCCCTTTAAACAATTACGCGGGGGAAGGTTAGGAGTTTTAATTAGTAATTAAGTATAGAGCGCAATATACTTAGTTTTCCTTAATACGTAATATACGGTACGGCCCCGGCGGATTACTCCGTCGGGGGGAATTAATAAGTTATAATAATACGAAAAAAAAATAAATAGCCTAAATAAAAAATACTAAACTAAAATAAGACATAGCTTACCTTAGAACCCCCCTAAAAAAAAGAGAACCTCTCTTTTTTATCTACAAATTACTATAATCAAAAAGGCCTAAGGGTAATATTTAAAACTAAGCAATTTAAATCTTTAATAATTAAAAAACCCTATACTTCCCTTTATAAAATACTAACTTACTCTAAAGAACCCTTTATCATAACACAAAGTCTTATTTAATAACTCTAATATTCTATCTAAGCAAAAAGGCCTACTAAAATAGAGTAAAGTCAAAATCTTAATAACACTAATAATACTTAAATAACAATAGTAGCTATATTAATAATAAGACACTACACTAAACCTTTTCTTACTAATATCTA
Source organism: Colletotrichum costaricense (assembly GCF_030867565.1). Lineage (NCBI taxonomy): Eukaryota > Fungi > Ascomycota > Sordariomycetes > Glomerellales > Glomerellaceae > Colletotrichum > Colletotrichum costaricense. The sequence goes on along the minus strand of NW_026848232.1, from coordinate 910,118 downwards.
ATATAACAGGATAGCAAAACATAGTAAACCCTATTTCCCTAGATTCCCCTAATATCGCACGTTTAATATAGTAATTTTTAGAACTAAGAGTATACGACCCTACTTTATTATTATTAAACATATTAAGCCCTATCGTCTCTACCCTAAGTACTCTTATTAAACGCATAGTTATATATCTAAAACCTTATTATACTATAAATATATTCTTTACTTCTTAAGGTTTAATCTTTACTAATTATAACCGTAATATATTAATAAAAAAATACTTAAACTTAGTTAAAGCCTAGGTAAATAAACTAAGAATTAAAAATCTAATTAAAGTAAACTAATAGAGAATCCTAATCTTTAAGACGGGACTTTAATATAATATAAAAAATTAGTTTAGTACGTAAAATAAAAATAATAAATAAAAATAGTTAAAAATTAAAGAGGCATTTAAAAAACGCTTTAAAGAGCCCGATAGTATAGTAAAAAATACTAAGGTAGTTCGGGACGGACTATTATTTACTTAAAAAAACGGAGAAATAATCTTTACTTTTTTATAATAGGTAATTAAGATTTAAAAAAGATTATTAAAAGTATATTAATAAGGGTTTAACTAACGTATATATTTTTAAATCCCTAATAAAAAAAAGGATATCGTTTTTTAATAAAGAGTCTCTAATAAACTTATTTATAAAAAGCTAATAAACGACTATAAAGTACCCCGATATACTTTTACGGAAATAAAGACTATTATCGAGCTCTATATAGACCCTAATAAGCGTTTATTAAATATAGATAAGGACTTAGATATTAACGAGGAAGTAAGCTTAATAATAAAAATAGTAAAAATACTTAGAGAGAGAGATAAGTAATATTATAAGCTAATATAAGAGATTATATATACCCTTAGTATATAAATAATATAATAATAAATAAGTTTATTACGATAGTAAATACTACTTATAAGATAATAAAATAAACCCGAGCGTAATACTAATATACTAAAATATTTTAATTATTATAAATAGGGATATATAGAGCCGGACTACCTAGAACCTCGTAACCCTATAACTTAGAAAAAGAATAAGGCTAATTAAGAAAAAAATAAGGTTAAGCACTTATAAAAGAGGTAAAAAGAACTAAAAAATAAGCCGGAGATTACTAACTTTATAATACTCCTAATACTAATAACGTATAAAATAGAAAAAACTAACTAATAAACTATAAGTAACTTTATTATAAATATTTTCGTAAACTTATTAGCTAGTACTATCCCGTTAGGATATTAATAGCTAAGTAAAGCGGGTACGCTTTTAAACTATAATATAACTACGGCCTAGAGAAAAAACGATATTAGTCTTAGATATAACGTAGTTTTATAAAAGCTAGAGGATAATAAAGAAGAAGTATATATAATAAAAAGAACCTAGGAAAATAACGTAAATAAAAATAATAACACTCGCCCTTCTAAAAAAGTACGTTAAGCTTTAGGACGAGAGGACGAGGAGATATTTTAATAATATACAAAGGAAGTAATATACTACACAGAAATAAACTAGAATAATAAAAAAGGATAGTCCTCTAAAAAAAATCTTAATAGGGACCGTTAAAATAAGGACCCTAAGAAAAAGTAAAAATAGACCTTAAACTATAATAATAATTAGCATTATATTAAAACGAATAAAAAAAAATAAAAACTAAGAACCCTTTTCCTAATTAGAGCTATGACAAAATACGACGTTCCGAACTTTAATCTTAAATAAATATTTAAAAATATAATAATTAATATATTAGTTCTATAACTTTTATAAATAAGTCTTATAATAAAAATAAAGGCTACTTTTTTAATATAAGTCGACCCTTTTAAAATAAAAGAAAAAAAGAGGAATAATATTAAGTAAGTCTAAGGAACTAACTATTACCTATATTAAATAAGCCTAATCTTAGACTTAATATATAATATAAATAATAAATACCTAAGGAGCAATAGTAAAGTCTTTTTTAAAAACATAGCTTTTAGCTTAGAGGACGGCATATTTTTAAGTCTTAGTTTTATTAATAAAATTATTAAGTATTATAAAGTCTTAAGCATCTTATTAAACTTAGGCTCTATAATCGACGTAATTAATATAATATTCGTAATAAAGTATTATCTCCCGTAAGTTAAAATACAAAAGCTAATAATAATTCGCATAGTTAATAACTAAGTAATATTAATTAACGAGTATTATATTATAAGACTCGTTATAAGTAATATCCTAATATATATATAAGTTATTATTATCGGACGCTCTAATAAGTAAGACCTACTTTTTAAAAAGTAATAGTACTACTGCGTTTTAATAATAATTAATTATAAGGCCGAGAAGATAACTCTCTGAAATAAAAAGGGCCTAGAAATTACGATCTTTATTAAACTATCCCTAAACTTAATAAAGTTTTAGAAATACTATAAATATCACTACCCGGGCTAGGGGAGTAGCTAAGAGGACGATATATCTAATACTGGTAATAATAATAATATTATAAAAGACTTAAAAAAGCTCCTAGCGGAGGCGTATACTAAGGTTTAATAATTACGTTATTATAATACGAGAAATGCCTAAGCCCCTAGAATAACTAACAAAAAGGGGGTAACTATTACTATCGTACCGGAGCGGAGTCTAATAGTACAAAGCGTTAGCAAAAACATAAAATATTACTATTATCCCACATTTTATCTAAATATTTAAGTAAAAAGATAGGATGCCTATTAAATAATAACAATATAGCTATCGGATCGAAATAATCTATAATAAAATACACTTACGTACTTATATTAAAATATTAATATTATATATTATATATTATAGAGGGACGCGTAGTACGTATCATAATAAAAAATATAGAGGGATAAAAAAAAGATAGTTCCCCTAGAACTTTATATTATTATAAAAACATAGAGTATTATTAAAAAAAGGAGATTAGAGAAAAGTCTATTATAAAAGAAAACCTATATATATACTTAAAATAGGAAAAGGTAAATATAATATAAAGTTAATTAGAGCGATAATAATAAGTAATAGTAACTAGTACTAATAGTAAATATAACTCCTTAATAGTCGTATTAGAGCGAAAATATAATACTAAAAAAAAGGAAGATATTAAGGAGGAAAGTAATATAGGACCCGATATAAAGGATAAATATAGTAATAATACTAATATAACGTAGTATTCCCTATAAAAAGATACGGACCCTAAAACGATTATAAGAATATTATTATTAATAACGAGTAAAGATAGTAAAAGTAATCGTACTAAAGTAAATAAAGCTCTAGTTAAGAAATAAATATTTATAAGCCCTAAGATTTATATAAAAAAACCGATTTTCTAAGGGTACCCCTTAAAATCCCGATTTTTTAATACTTTTCGCGCGCTATTTTAAGCCCCATAATATAAAATAGACTTATAGTTTAAAATATCTAATATTACGATTAGGGTAATAATAAATACTAAAGAAAAGAAGAACTTAGTAAAGCGACTATATTTTATTTATAAATATTATTTTATTAAAATATTAATAAAGATTAAAAAGATAATACTAATAGAATACGCTATTAATCTCTTCCTAAAGGCACGGGCAAAAATACGTAAATAACTTAAGTATAACCGTATTAAAAAATAATTCGTAATAATAGCATTTCTAAGTATAAAAGAAGCGGGTATTATTTAAAAGCTTAATAATAAATTAAAATAAATTATAAATACCCTTTTTAATAAAAAGATAACTAAGCTAGGAGTTCTAAGGATTATTTACAATTTCAGGCCTATTAACGAGGCATTAGTTAAATCTACGTATCCCTATTATAATATAAAAATCGATATAGACTCTATCTTTTATAAGTAACTAAGAGTTTACTTATAAACGGACGTATCTAACGGATTTTAGAGCATACCGGTCCGTAAAAAAGATTAGTATAAAACTTTAATCATTAATCCTAATAATATATAAAAATATAAGGGAATACCGTAAGGATTAAAAGGCGCGCCTTTAACTTATACACGCTTTAGAAACTTAGTTTTTAAATATTATAATATTAACAGATATTATTTCCCTTTTATTATAAAATTCTTATTATACTTATTAATATTAATATTTATTTTTATAAACGATTATAACTTTATAAGCGAGACTTTTAAAAAACATTTTTATTTCTTATATTATTATTACTTCCTATACATAATATAAGTACTAATCCCTTTAAATAGGAATAAGATATACTTATTTAATAATTACGTAATATTTATAGGGTTCGAGATTTATACTAATAAGATTAGACCCTTAGGAAGATATTATAATAAATTTATAATATAAAAAAAATAGTTTAATAATACGCCCCTTCGGACGTAAAAAGAGGTACGAGGCTTATTATACCTAATACCGTTTATATATAAATATATCCTAAAGTAAGTAAATTTAGAAACTATTATTAAGAGGGCATTTTTTAAAAATATCCCTAAAACTATAAGTACGAAAAGGAGGAGTATATAAAGAAAATAAGTTAAATAAAAAATACCTTTATAAGGACCAGAATAAATAAAAATATTAAATAAAATATATAATATAATTTAAAATAACGCAACTTACAGAATAAGCTCTAAAGCTTAGTTTTATATTATAATAAATATAAGCAATTATACTATAAAAATAGTCCTACTATAACTCCTAAATAATACCGAAATTAAGACTAAGATTACTAACTCTAACTTTAATAAAACTATAATTATTATATAAATAAGCTTTAGATTATTAAATTAAGAGAGGCATTACTTAGTCCTAAAAAAAAAAACTTTAATAATTATGCAGGTATTAATAAAATACTAATAGCTTACCGGAGCTAGCCTATACCTAATACTTATTTATACTAATTACTATTTAATTAAGTAAAATATATAAAATTAAAGAGAGATTTATAAAAAGCTTATAAAATAAATTAAGGTACTCTTAAAATACGATATAAAATATATATATTAACCGAATATTATAAAAATTATTAAAATAATAAATAGACTAAGTAGGTTATATAATAAACTTTAAAACCCTCTAATAACTATTAAAAAAAGGCTAGCTTTCGAAACCAAAGTACGAAACCGTATAATTATAAAAACAGTATAATATCATAACTAAAAAACCCCTAAGTTAAGGGAATTTTAAAAAGCTAAAAATAAAAATACAGAGAATAATAAACCCTCGTTAAAAACCTTACGCTATAAATAAAATATAATATAAACAATCCTTATAAGCTCTAAAAATATACGCACCGCGCTTATAAAAAAATAAATCCTAAAAATACGTATAAAGCTCTATAATAAATAAAAATTAAAAAAATAATATAAAAATATAATTAAACTCCTCCTAATAAGACCACTAATAATTAAGTATTTATTAAAGAATAAGAAACAACTCGTAAAAATAAAAATAATAAAATACTAAATCTACGATTACTAATTATAAAAGGACAAGATAAACGCAAGCCTAGCTTAATATATTAATAAAGATTAAATAATAAAAAGTTTATATAATACATATAATAAATAAAAACATTTTAGTATAACAATTATAACTTATTACCTAAGGAGAAGGACATACTAGCCCAAAAGAACGTAAAACGTAAATCTCTATATTAAGTTATATAAAATATATTAAGTATACAGACCCCGATTATGAATATTACTACTAAGGAAGATCTCTATCTTAGAACCCTAGAATATAATTACTATAAACTTTATAAAAAAAATTACCCTAATAACCGTTAACAGTTCAAAATACGTACTAATAAATATTAACTACTTTATAAAATTTAGAATATTCATATTATATAAAAAAGTATTAACTAAAACAATATACTAAACGTAATCCGGAATTATTTCCTCAATTTTAAACTAGCTAAAAATAATATACTACAATAATAAATCTTATTTTAAAAACGCGCTATTTACTACTATAATAAATCATTATAATACTAAGTTAATTCACGGACCTATTTCTTACCCACGCTCTACTAAATAAATAGAGCGGATAGTCCGTTTAATAAAACTATAATTAATAAAATAAGCATAATCCTAACTAAAAGAAATAAGAGCATAATAATACTATAAAATACTAAATATCGCAAGAGTTATTAATACGCAATATATCTAATCTATATCTATTATACTATTATAAACCTAACTCAAAAAAAATACTTTATAAAATATTACTAAAAATAATAACAAGTAAAAAGCCTTATTAAAAGTAGTCAATAGAGTATCAGAACTAGTTATTATTCTAAATAAAGAAGATATTAATATAAACCCCGTTATAATAAGCTAGATTATTACTACGAATATAAATTATTAAAAAAAGTAGTATTTTAATATAATAAAAGAGTTAATACGTATTATTAATAAAGTAAACTTAGAAACGATCCTAATTAGAACCTTTAAAATTAATAACCTTATATAAAAAAAATAAAATAAGAATAGTAAGTTTAACTTTAAGTTTAATATATTATAAATAAGCCTATACTAAATTATAAATATTATATTTAATATATCTTATTAAATCGTAAATATTTCTAAACCTCGCGAGAGAATATACTAAAAAGTCTACGTCTTAAACTTTAAAATATATACTATATACCTATATTAACTCTAAGTTATAAAACTAATCGAGAACTCGCTTACTATCCATAACCTCTTTAATAAAAACAGAGTACTACTAAAAAATATATTACCTACGCTAATAAAGGAATTAAAGTACTAAATAATAATAAAACCGCCTAACTAATAGCTATAACAAAATATTACTAAGGAAAAGGGTACTAAAAAAGGCATCTATATTAGTCAAGAGCGGCGACCTAAGTCAGGTTATTATAAAATTAATTAGGCTAAGAAGCTAGCACCCACACCCACACACACAGTACAGTATTATTATATAATCAATAAAAGGACTTAGTACCGTACCAGGGGCACAGTTTAGACTTAGAGGAATCAAGCATCAATTACCACCACTTTCAGGCATGCCTGGCACGGCCTGGGAATCCGGGTCCCTTCGGGAGCTCGTGGGGTCGGAGCTATTTCGGGGCCCGGGAAGATATGCTTCATTTGGGAAGAAAATACGCTTCCCATCTTCTTTTCTTACTGGTGTTTCTTTCTAATGATCAAGCACACAGTTGATACAACATCTGAATAGAAGGAAAGCATCAGAAGAGTCGGAGCCATGTAGCAGTATGATCATGAACAGGAATGTTGTATAAGGCGGGAGACATTGTACCTAGTGATTTCTACCCGGCAATGCCTCGGCACCGGTTCCGCTGGGATGTAAGCCAGCCAAGGTCCATTTGGAGAAACGGAAGTACTGCCGAGCATCAAGGGAGAGAATGCCTATCGCATTTGCCTGATAGACCAGGGTAAAAAATCCGATTTTGACAGCTTCGTGACCCTCCTTCCTTGAGATAAGGCAAGGGCATCAAAGGCACCCACCATCAGCGTCCGTACTTATTCAAGGGCGCATCGGCTAACTCTTCTCGACGAAGCTGACGAGGGATCTTTTCACGGACTGGGAATCTGGGTGGGCCACCTGGAAGAGCGGGACTGATCGGAACAGCGGGGAAAAGTTGTTCCCCTGTCATCGCAACCTCAATGGCCTTGGAAGCTGACGGGACGGGACCCCCGCGACCGAGGGGCCGAGCTAAGCCCAATCTGGGACTAAGTAAACAAAACAGATTTGACAACCCAAGTGGCCAGGCCCGACCGTCCCTCTGTGCAGACTGCAGCTCGCATGTACACGGCCACACCACTTCGCGACGACACTTATCCAATGCATAGAATTTGACATATTTCTATTGCTGGTTTCACACGAAGGCCATTGAGCCTAGTTTTTCGTCGTCGTTTCTTCTTTCTTTCGTAGAAAAGTCTATGCGACAAACATAGCGCGCGGCCTTTTTTTTTTTGGTCCTTTTTGCCATTCCCGTATTTCTCAAAATGGCGACGCCACGGCCTAGAGGCGGTAGCGACGAGCTGCTTTCGTCGCCAGACCCGCTCAACGACACCGTCTCCTCCGCCCTCTACCCTTCATCACGTCGCGTAACTCGAAGTCAGAGATCACAACGTCTATTCTCCCTCGGCGGCAGTAGCACTTCGCCTAGAAAGCAAATGTTTGAGCTCGAGGTTGGCGACGACCGTCAGCCGAAACGGCTGCTAGTGACCGTTGAAGCCGAGGGCGATTACGAGAATGTCGGTGTCGGGAATGTTGGGCGCAGATTGTTCAACGCAGACACACCCACCCTTAGCCGCGGCGCATACACAACAACAGTTCCTCTGGCCGGTGATAGGAAGAACACGGCCGTCAAGACACCCGCGCGGAGAGGTCGACCTCCCAAATCCGCCGGAACGCCTAAGACCGGTACGGCGACGAAGAGGAGGGCCACAGCTTCTCCACGAAAGACACCAAGACAAGCCCGCAGAGTCAAGACCATTACCGATTCAGATGGCTTAGAAACCGATATCACCATTCAAGGCACACCGAGATCAACAACTCGTCCCAGACGGGCCACCAGTCGTCCACCGCGCGAAGTTTCCCAAGACCCGGCGCCCTCTACGATACCCCCCAGCACAACCCGGCGTCGCGGCCGCCCAAAGCGCGTTGAGTTTTCCGATCAACCTGTGGAAACGGTCGAGGACGATATCGACCTTGATGGCGTGGCGCCTTCTGACGACGGTCTCGCAGCGAGCATGGAAGACATGATTGTAGACGATCCTACCCCAAGGCGAGAGCTCCCCACGAACCCGATGCCGGAATCCGAACCAGATATCTGGATGCAAACAATGTCAGACCAAGCAACACCGCGCGCATCAACACAAGACAACCCAATCGCCCTCAGTCCGACACCAGCTTATATGCAAGATAAGAGCCCGACACCATCTGAACAGCTTCATTCAGAGTCTGAGAACGAACCCGCATACAACGAATACGATTTCGCACCGGGTGCGCCTAGCGACATTTCATCACTCATTGGCGACAACGATGGCAATGACGAACTCCGCGACCAGGATACTGTTGCTCAAGGCGAAGATTTTAGTATGATTTTCGCCAACTCTATTCCCTCCATGAGGGGCCACATGAGCATGCATGACCTTCGCTCAGAAGATGTCGGTGAAGAGACTGGCTTGATCGTCAACCAGACCCTCGAGACTTTAAGGCGAAGCGGTGCCCTGCATGTTGACGATGATGAGGATGAGATCGAAAGTATCCCCGCCAAGCAATCCTCGCCAGTACAAAATCCTCCAGCTCAAGAGGAGGAGGTTCAGTTGCAGAAGGAGAATGAAGCGCATGTGGACCCAATCGTGGCCACAGAGGCTGAAGAAATCGAATCCCCAGTCGCCCTTCCGTCGTTGCCTCGTCCCGATCTCCCACCTCCGTCTCTCGCATTCAAGGAGACGTCACCGAGCAGAGGGTATCAGTCGCCAGGCGGAGCTAGAAGCAGTCCTCGACGCAAGTCTATCCCGCTTAGCAGACAGCTTATGGAGTCCAAGGTCAAGCAGATGGATGCGGAGAACTCGAGGCTGGAGGAATCGAGAATGGACACCTCGCAGATTGACAACTCGTTTTCCAGCGTACCCTCAAGAGTTTTGGCTGCAGCGACACCCGGTGCTAAGAGCACCCGGCGGAGCTCGATGGTGAATGAGGAGATGTCTGTCATGTACGAAGACGACTTCTCTGAGATTCCGGAAGCCTACTTGGAAGCTGCTACGCCTGGGAGGCCGAAGCTGCCTGGAATCAATGACCTTGAGACGCAGCACGAAATCGAGCAAGAGATTGGGCGAGAGGTCGACGTCTCTCAGACACGCGAGGAGACCTTGATGGAAGAAGTACACGATGAGACCGTTATGAACGAGGCACAGGAAGAAACCGTCATGAATGAAGCACACGAAGAAACAATTATGAACGAGGCACCAGAAGAAGATCAGGGGGAAGAGGACGCCGAGGCTGAAGAGGCAGAAGAGGCAGAGGAAGAGGCTCGTAAGAGTTCACCCAAGTCCGCAGCCCCATCTATTGCGAGTGTTTCTTACACTCGATCAGACTCAGCCAGAATGCCGACACCAGACGATACGCCCTCTCCCGCCGAAGTTCCTGTCCCTCAGTCAGACGCCAAGACCATCGAAGCGGCCCTAAGTTCGCCGACAGCTGCGTATTCTCAGTTGCCCGAAGAAGCAAGCTCTGATCTTCCGGTCCCGGACCTGACGGTTGGTCTTCCTGCGGCCTCTAATGAGTATATCACGCCCGTTGCCCCTGTCTCGTCCCCAATTCCATCGCCCGATGTCAACCTCTTGGCGCCTCGCGCAGCATCACCAGACAACGGAATTCGCCCTACGCTATCTCCTATTGTGAGGGCTGGACGAGCTCTGCAGAGCGTCACGTCTGATGCTTCATCGCCTCCCCGCCAGAACTCTCTCGGTAGCCCTTTCAGGCCTACAACAAGCAGCAGTCAGCCTCAGTCTGCCGCGAAATCGACTCGCAGCTGGACTCAGCCATTGTCCAACTTGATCCAGGCCGGAGCTCAATTCTTTGGTTCCCCAACCCGCGCCGCAGCACAACCTCAGCCTCAACCCCTAGCGCCGCAATTAACAGGAGAGCCGTTTGATGACCCATTCGGCCCCGAGAACGACCACACTGGCCAGCCCAGCTTTATGGAGGCCTTGAGTAAGAGTATGCGGACGTCTCCCGCCAGAGAAGAACCCGAGGTCTCGTTCTCAATGTCGGGATCGCTTCAAGTCGCTCCAGGCGATGAAGCCGATGAGATGAGCTGGATGCAAGAGGCTCCTGCCCCACGCGAGCAGCCCTTCGCCCAGTCGCGCTCCTTCCATTCTAGTACGAACACAGCTTCTAGGTCAATGCACAGTCGGCGACAGAGTTTTGAGATTAGTCTCGTTAGTCCAGATCGTGCCGAGGACACTGAAGTCGAGGAAGAGCAACCCGGAGCAGAAGATGAGGAGGAGGATGATGATATTTGGGCCGTAGAAGCATCGCGTCCGGCTTCGAATGGAGGCCGTCAACAGTCTTTTGCGAAGCGATCAGCACCGTCTATCCCTCCCAGGCGCACAGCTCTTCCTAGTCCCTGGCAGAAACCCGCCGAGCCTACCCCCAAGCAGACGCTGTTCACGCCGGTGGTGTCACGAAACCGCAAGTCAGACTTTGCAGACGGCGAAGTCGAGGACTTCTCGATGCTTTCTCAACAACAGAGCCGTCAGAAGCAGATCCCTCAAAAGGCGTTTGAGGTTGCTCAGAGGTCGTCCGCCAAGAAGGATCTGGCTGCCTTCTTCTCTTCTCCCAATCTCCTACCTGGAGCAGAGGGCGTCAAGGACGTCTTGGACAAGAAGCGACTGAATCTCCAAGGTGCTGCTCAGCGCCCTGAGCGGGTTGATGCCGGCCTCGAGACAAACTCCATGTTCCCATCTGTCCCGCAGAAGGCTTTTGCCCCTTCCGCCAGCGGGCGTTCGGATTTGTTCTCGCCCGCCAAGCCTTCGGCGACCAAGTCTATCGCTGACACGTACGACTACTCGGATCCCGTATCGGCTATCAAGCCGTCAGTACTCGGGAAGTCGGTCATGGATACCCGTCGCGAGCTGTTCGCGTCAACGAACCTCCGCAGTAGCACCAGACACCGGTCCGAGATCCCAGACTCTCAGCCCAACATGTCCGACGAGGTATCGTTCCCCTCTGTACCGCAGAAGAAGAACTTTACGCCCAACGTGGGGGCCCAAAAGAACGCCCAGAACAACCTCTTCAGCAAGGCCCCCTCGGCGGCGCCGGTGCCATCGTTGACACCGGTGCGGATGCAGCTCACGCGCGCCGACATCCAGAAGTGGCAGGAGAGTAGTGCCTCCGCCATTGCAGAAAGCTCGCCCACTGCAGCCGAGTCCAAGTCGGTGTCAGAGTCCGAGTCGGAGCAGCGCGCCCGCGTCCTCCGGCCGTTGCCCGACAGGAACATGTCGCCAACAAAGTCGTGCCTGCGATCCCCGCTGAAGCCCCGCACGCCGGGCCGCGTCGTCGAGTTCACGAGCAGCGTCCTCTCGCCCCTCGCGCAAGCCCAGGTCCGCGCGGAGCGGCGGTTGTCTGCTAGTTCTAGCGGTAGCGCCGCTGCTGCGCAGCAACAGCAGCAGCAGCGCATCGCTGCCATTATGGAGGAGGAAGACAAGGAGAATGGTGATGTTGCTGGTGCTGAAGCCACCGTTGTTGAGGAAGACGAGGAGATGAACGGGGACATGGATGTCTCCATGACCGACGCACCACAATTAATGAACGATGTCCAAAAATCAGCACTCGTCGAAGAGCAAGAACCCCAGCGTCTGTCGCAGACAATGTGGTCGCGCGACCACTGGCTGCTCCTAGACGACATCATCCAGCTGCGCCGCGAGGGCCCCTTTGACTTTGAGTTCCCCGACGACTTCACCAGCAAGTCGGCCTGGCTACTCGGCCGGTCCGTCAACTCGCACGGCGCCAGCTTGAAGCTGGAGCAGTGGCACCTCGACGTCGTGGACGCGTTCCAGGCCGAGGTGGGCGTGTGGAGCGAGGAGGCGCTCGCCAAGAGGGTGTTTTCGCTCATTGTTGGGGAGGAGCTTAGGAGGCAGGGGAAGGCTCCCAAGGCTCCTTCGGTTCGGTTTTCGTAAATGGTGTGCATGCATATTCATGACTGTGATTGGGGAAGTGCGCGTGTGCATATTGGGCGTTTTCAATTTGGGAAAGTGTCCTGCTTAGTGTTGCAGGGCATATGATTTTCACGACAGTCTCATGCTTAATGAGTGTGTATACAAGCTCTCACCACGTTTATAAGGGGGAGGTTTGGGAGGCTGGGCGTCACAGGGCATCGTTATGTTTGATTTTTGTTTCTTGTCTTCATTGGTCACTCGGGCACCTCGCCCGCAAAACTGTTAGGATACCACTTCATCAGAATGAATTTCTGTCTCATGCACCGCCGGCATTCGTGTCTATGGTAATAGTACAGTCCCAAATCCATTCCGCTTTGCCAACCCTGGACGCCAGCCTTTGTCATCTACTCGAGCATGGAGGCCTGGTTGGTGTAGAGAACATCCACCACGCTGCTCAGCTTCTCAACCGTAGCCAGGGCGTGGTCGTATGCGCTGTCGCGCTCAGTCTCGTCGAAGATGATGAGGCATCCCGCGCCCTGGTCCAACACACCGATGATGACCTTGTCCAGGATCATCTGAGAGAGCTTGCGCTCCACCTGTTGCGTGTCGAGGCCGACCATCTTTGCGATGTGGCTGATCTCGACACGGGAGAACGGCTCGATGACCTTGATAAGGTTTTGTTCCAACATGGCGTCGTACAGACGTCGCAGGTGGTTGCGGATGAAGGCGTCGCTGCCGAGCTGCTCACGGTAAGACTGAAGGGCCTGCTCGTACTCCTCCAAGGACCGGTTTGAGTGCGCACGGGCAACGGCCTTCATAGCTTCGAGGTTCTTGCTGGCGTACTTCTGTGCCTGCTTGGACGTCATCAGGTTGTTGACGTCGTCGGCCAAGTTCAACATGATCTTGCACAGAAGCATGTACTGGAGGGCGGCAGTGGCCTTGACTGACTCGTCCTGGGTGTGGTAGCCATCGAGGGCCTCGATGAAGTAGGAGAAGGCGGTGTTGAAGTCTTTGTCTTCGGCGTGGAGCATACCGCTCTGCATGTCGAGGTGGGCTTGAAGAAGAGGCGGGGTGTAGACGGAGGCGGCGCTCGTGCGGGCGCTGGTGAGGGCGGCGCGGGCTTTGGGGATGTTGCCGAGGGCGTGGTAGACACGCGACTCGAGGAGCTGGACTTCGACGAGGACAAGCTTGTCGTCCAGGCGCTTGAGCTCGCGGAGGAGACCGTTGATGAGTGTGAGTGCGTCGTAGTAGGATTGCTTCTGCATAAGGAGAGCGACCAGGCGGGTCTCGAGGTTCTGGCGCAGGAAGCTGCGGCGCTCTGAAGTTGCCCATTCTATACATGACTTGGTAACTGCGATCTGGATATCGGTACTGCCCTCAATCTTCTCGAAGAGGTCAAGCAGGGAGCGGACTGGAGGGGTCCTAGTTAGTCACGCCGTTCTTTCACAGCTGGAAAAACATCAAATTGAATCCATACCGAGCTTTGCTGTCTTTGCCTTGGCGAATGAAGACAGGGTTGTCCGGCTTTTTGTGATCAGGTCGACGAGCTCCTGCGTCTTCCTAAGCGGGTTGTTAGCAAACATGGGGCCCCCACGATGTCATCACCGGACCAAGGAGGGGCTCACTTCTCATCCCGATACAACTCTCCCAAACCAAGCAACGCCGTCTCGTACTCCTTTACCGCAGCATCGGAGGTTGCGGAGGAAGGGGGCTGAGAGATGATTTCCTTGTAGAGCTGCTCTGCCTTTCTGGGATCTGTCTTGGCCACCTTCTGTGCCTCCTGCACTCTCGCCGATTCGCCCTGAGCCATCCTGACTGATTGATTTGACGTCGAATCGGATATGGTGGGTTCGAATTGGATTGCTGAATTGAGCTCGTGTGTCGTCGGTGTTGTTGAGTGGTGGTTTGCAGAAAGATCGCCGGATTCGTGGTGGGTTGCAGGTAGCTTGGTGCAGTGTCAAGAGCTCCAGCCGCCGCCTTCAGACAGGTCCAGGTTGCCATGACCGACGCAAGCAAGCCCGGCCGGCCAGCACCTTCGGTGGGCTGAAGGGCAGGGGCCACACGGACCGAGATTGATCCGCCACCTTATCTGATTGGCAATTATCCTCCGATAAGTCCCCACCCCCACTTAAATTTTTGGGAGAGAAGTTCTGTGAGACTTTCAGAGCCATCGAGGATTCTATGGTCAAGCAAGACATAGCATCGCGCCCGCCAACATGAAGATCAAGGCCATTTCTCGGAGCGTGGAGGCCTACCAGCCTCCAGGCGCAAACGCGCAAAAGCTTCCTCGGTAATTATAGGCCAGTGGCATCCGCAGACCTTGGCTAATCGCAATGCAGCAACCTCGATCCCGCCCAGCACCCTATGGAGCGCGCCAGAGAGTAAGTAGGCTTCGCCACATGCTGCGATCCAAGCTGACGAAGGAATACAGGTACACCAAAGCCCTGAACGCTGTCAAGCTCGAGCGCATGCATGCCGCACCTTTCATCGGACAGATGGGCAGCGGCCATGTCGAAGGAGTACGTCCAAAACGAGAAGCAGAACGCCTATTGTCCCCGATTTCTAACCACTGAACCAGGTTTACTCGATGGCCAAAGATCCGAACTCTCTCAAGCACATGGCATCGGCCAGTGCCGACGGTGTGATCAAAGCTTTCGACCTGACGAGCCGAGCCGAGATTTGGCAGACGAAGAGCGCCCATTCCAACATCGTACGGAGTCTCTGCTGGACGAAGGACGGAAAGCTTCTGAGTGCTGCGGCGGACAAGACCATCAAACTCTGGGATCCCTACAACACGCCTGGCGATTCTCCGCCGATTTCCTCATGGCTGGGTACGAATGGTTTCCTCAGCTTGTCCCACCACCGAACGCGAAACGCCTTTGCAGCCTCGTCTTCCTCCAGTGAGATCGCTATTTACGACCTCGAGCGACAAAGTGCGGCGCCCGAGGTGCTGCGCTGGCCGAACGCGACCGACTCCATCAACTGTGTTTCCTTCAACCAGGTCGAGCAATCCGTTCTAGGAAGTACAGGCGACGACAGGAGTATCGTCCTCTGGGACGTCCGTACTGCGATGCCCTTGACCAAGACGACGATGACGTTTACCTGCAACTCTCTCGCCTGGAACCCGATGGAAGCCTTCAACTTTGTCGTTGGTAGCGAAGACCATAACTGCTACGTAAGTCACCTGAAAATTGCACTGCCCCTGAACATGCGATTAACAAGCAGCAGATGTTCGACATGCGCAAGATGGACAGAGCGCTCAACGTCTTCAAGGGCCACGTCGCCGCCGTCATGAGCGTCGAGTTCAGCCCGACAGGTGAAGAATTGGTTTCCGGATCCTACGACCGAACAGTGCGCATCTGGAACCGGGACCAAGGACACTCTCGCGACATGTACCACACCAAGCGCATGCAAAGGGTGTTCAGCACCATGTTCTCCCCCGATTCGAAGTATGTTCTCAGTGGTTCCGATGACGGCAACGTCCGTGTCTGGAGAAGCAACGCCACGGACAGATCAGGCATCCGATCCGCCAAGCAGAGACAGGCGCTCGAGTACAACGAGGCCTTGGTTGAGCGATACAGCCACATGCCGGAGGTCAGACGTATCAAGAAGCACCGTCACCTGCCCAAGGTTATCAAGAAGGCGGGCGAGATCAAGAACATTGAGCTCTCGTCGATCAAGAGGCGTGAGGAGAACGAGCGCAGGCACACCAAGAAGCAGTTCGAGAGGCGGAAGGGCGAGAGAGAAAAGCAGATCTTGGCCCGGGAGAAGTAGGCGCATTCTGGGCTTGCCACTGTTGGCGTTATTCCTTTGCATTGTTCGGCGTTGGGGCGGCTTGTTATGTCCATGTAAAAAGGAAAAGGGGGAATAGTCGTGTGAAAAGTGCAACTTAGATAGGGTTATACCACGGATCAATTCGTTTGGTCAAAAGAATGTAGCAATGATCATGAAATAGAATCATGAAGTAGGCTTATTAATTCCGTTCATTTGATCATGATTAGGTACGTGCTGAAGCATGCAAACTTGCGTCCCTGGCCTCCCCTCCGCGCCCTCTCGGGTGACCGACATGTCCGCCGGGCTCGTATAAGCTTAAGACAGCTTGACGGCGGCGCTGACGGGAGCGGGGTCTCGGCTCGTCTGGCCGTGGAAGATGGGCGGCTGCCAGGGGCTCCGGGGCGTTTTAGTGGTCGTCCCACCAGGGGTTTCCAGGGGAAGCTGCCACCAGGGAGAGGCCCCTAGGGCGCTTGGCCACCGTTTCAACGCCTCAGGTCCATCCACATGTGACGAGTTCCCGCCAGAGCGTCAAGCTCCCTTGGTTGCCCAATTGAGGTTTGGCTGTGCGCTTCTTCGTCTCATCTTTGTGCGTTTTTTCCACTTCCAACGCTGGACGACACATCTTCGCTTTTTTCCGAATCTCTTCTGTTCATACTCTCATCCTAATTTTTCGAATTTGTACGGAGTGCTACCCATATACAATCTCTCTTAATAATCGAACTCTCGAAACGACATAGAGCTCCTACACTGCTCGACCCCTCGCACCACCACCACGACCGTTACCACCAGCCATCCTCCCCCAGCGTCCGCGATGGAATACCCACGCCCACCCCAAAGCGACTCGTGGTTCGCGCCGCTCTCCCTCGACCTCCTCGTCAAGGTCTTCAAAATCACCTTCTTTCACCCCTTCGTCTCGTGGATCATCCCCCTCTGCTTCCGCGCCCAAGCCCTCCGCTGGGATGCCCCGCCCATGCTCGTGTCCATCGCCTGGGCATGCTTCATCACCGTCTGCTGGATCGCGCAAGCGGTCAACCTGCGCATCGCCTACGGCCTGCCACGCGAGGTTGACCTCACCGAGGAGGTAATCGTCATCACGGGTGGCGCCAGCGGCTTGGGTCTCCTCATTGCCGAGGTGTACGGCATGCGCGGCGCGACCGTGGCGGTGTTGGACGTAAATGACATGGAGAACGGCGAAGCGCGGGGCGTGACCTTCTACAAGTGCGATGTGACGGATAAGGCACAAGTTGCGAGGGTTGCGGCGCAGATCGAAAGAGATGTAAGTTTACCAACCACGTCTTACAAGGCCGGAATGCGCCATCACAAAGACAGAAAGACTAACCATACTCCAGCTCGGCACCCCAACCGTCCTTATCAACAACGCCGCCATCGTTAAGGGCAAGTCCCTCCTCGACCTCGAGTTCGAAGAGATTGAAAAGTCCATCACCACGAACCTGACCGCACACTTCTACACCCTAAAGACCTTCCTCCCGCCCATGATCCGCGGCGGCAACGGCGGCACCATCGTCACAATGTCCTCGGTCCTCGGCCACCTCGGCGCCGCCTCCCTGACAGACTACGCCGCCGCAAAGGCCGGCGTCACGGCCCTGCACAAGTCACTGACCGCCGAGCTCGCCGCCTCCCACCCGGAGATCCGCACCATCCTCGTCGAGCCGGGCCAGCTGTCGACCCCCCTCTTCTACGGCGTACAGACCCCACACGCCTTTGTCGCGCCCGTGGTTGAGCCCGTCGACGTCTGCAAGGAGGTCATTGCCGCCATCGACGCCGGCAAGAGCGCGCACGTCGCGATGCCGCTGTACGCGAGGTGGATTCACTGGTACAACGTACTCCCCGTCGCCGTCCAGCAGATTGCGAGAAAGGTTGCGCGTGTGGATACTTCCATGCAGACGTTTATCGGCAGGCAAGAGCGGGGGATGAGCGAGAAGAACGGGAGTCTGATCTAGATCGTGTGTTTATTGATTTTTATGTTTTCCTGCACAAATATCCATGGAAATTCCTGCGGTGCCGGCACCGTGTGGTTTTCTCTTCAATGCCAACAAGAGGCGGGACATATAAACACGTTTAAAGTCTCAGGACAATTATGAATAAAACAATACTATAATTTCAAAAGAGCATATCTTGAATTTGATCAACCTTGAGTCACTCAAGTGCTTGCCTCCTTGTCTCCCGAGCCGGACAGGTCCTGGGCAGGCGATACCCTGTTCAGCCCGTCGAGTTTCTTATACGTCAGAGCATCGAGGTCGACTCCGTCGAGGGCACGCGCCTACCTCTTCCGATTAGCTTTTCTACCGCAGGGACCAGTGTAAGAGGGAAGGAGGGAGGCGGAATAGGACAAAGAGGGGAAATCTCGTACACTGATGCCATAATAGTCCTCCTTCAGAAAGTCAATCCCCAAACTCGATCCGCAGGCACCACAAAACATCTGGTCCTTGGTCTTGGTGTTGAACCGGTAATTCGTGCACTTTTCGCGCGAGCCGTTGTGCCATGTGACGTCCTTCTTATTTGGGTCTTGTTTTTTTGAAAGTTACAGAGTGTCAGTCATAGCCTTATGCGTTCATGTATTATGACCCCAAAGATACCTCCATGATTGGGTATGAGGCGTCGTAGGGAGGGTGTTTGAGGTAATGATATCCTGGACTCTAATCTTGAGATGGAGTGTGTGTGAGAGTGAAGGATAACTCACAGATGAGGAGGTATCCGCTACGCCGGCAGATGGAGCAGTTGCAGTTGAGGACCTTGTACCCGTCCTCCAGCGGCGGCGAGAGCGTGAGAGAGAACTTGATGGCACCGCAGTGGCAGCTTGCGTCGTATGTCTTTGACGGCTTGGGGGCTTCTTCTGACGACATTGTTTTTTATTCCCGAGATGGCTCTGACTGTTATGATTTCGGTTTTTGGGGCCGATGAGTATGAATGAGATTTGGAATGAGTTTAGGATCTTTGGTTAGATTTGGCCTTTGCTATTGTGTTAGACGTGGTGCGACATTGAGTGTGAGTGAAGAGTGAGGTGTGAGTGGTGGTGGTGGTGGTGATGGTGATATGACGCTGCTTACTTAACCAGCTCACAAGTGGTTCAGGACTCGCTTACCTGACTTGAGTATGTCGACAGTGGGCTCTGAAGAGGGAACTTCAGAAAGTGGCTTACAGGGGCAAGATTGGGAGGTTCCTAGAGATAGAATGAAACTACCCTAAAGGCTCAATGAAGGAGGGAGGTCTATATAGACGTGAAATTACTAACAAACTCGAGCCATAAGACACGGAGAGGAGGGGTCGTAGAAGGATCCGTTAATAACAAGTGTAAGAGCTATCTGAGCCCAGCTTATCAAAAACACAGCCACATATTTCCCCTCACTCTTTTCATTTCCCATTCCGTTTGAGTGTAAGCATTACGCTCTCGTAGCGTTAGACCCAGCCTGTAAGATCACAGACCTGGCTGAGGGAAGGTGGCCACTTGACACGGAGCGAACTGGGGCCGCACCCCGTGAACTTCACCACGTACAGGCAGTATCTAATTGCACCAAACTTCAGCTCTTCTGTACGTCGAGTTGTGAACGTGAATTGGTATGGATAGGTGGACGGGTACAGAAATAGACAGGCGCGACGGGATCCATCGTCCGGCATCGTTCGACCTGCCGCATCGGGCCATGTCACCGCGACGTGCGCCCTGCGAATGGGGGATCCAAAAGATGCGGGCAAGGGTCCCGACACAAAGGTACGGACGCCACCACATGGGACCTGGGCTGAGATGCCGATTTGCGGGGTCTTGGCACAATGCGGTCACCATAAAGTCTGAAATATCATTGACGTGCTTTTAATTAGCGAGAAGAATGGTGAGGATTAGTGAGGTTTTTTTGCAAGTATGTTTGTATCACAGAGAAGAGCAGCACAAAGCACCTTGTAGGGGGACGCATAACTTGAGAGTACTGAGGTTATTCAATTTTTGTTGTATTAAGTTGTTGATTGGGGGGTGTGATTAATCGT
Organism: Colletotrichum costaricense; assembly: GCF_030867565.1. NCBI lineage: Eukaryota > Fungi > Ascomycota > Sordariomycetes > Glomerellales > Glomerellaceae > Colletotrichum > Colletotrichum costaricense. The sequence continues at coordinate 889,694 of NW_026848232.1, read as the reverse complement.
AAAAGGCTACGGTAAGGTTTGCGTAAGGCAAAAAAGATTTTGTGGTATCAGATGAACGATGCTCGTCATAAACATCTTTAAACAAGAGATGAAAAACCCCGGCTCGAAATTTTCCCCGCCTCCATGGTATCATCAAATTTCAAAGACCACATGAAACAAGACAGATTCGTGTCTTTATATATACGAGGATAAAAGTGCGTGGTAGAATCGCAATATGCTGGGGTAGATTCGGATGGTAAGTGTCTGAGATGACTTTTCACACAGCATTTTCAGCCTTGTCGCCGCTCGTCCTAGCTCTGCTCGCTTCCATCGCGGCAATGGACGGCGGCTTCTCGTTGTCCTGGTGGTGGCTGGTGTGTCCATTGCTCAGCGGCGCAGGCGCCAGATCCTCCTCATCAGGCTCATCGGCGGGCGCGGCGAAAGTCGGGGCGTACGCAGACTTGGCGCGGATCTTGTGGCCCCAAATGTAGAAGATGACGGGGATTGGCACGAGGGCGATGGCGACGCAGCCCAGCAAGGTCGAGGCCCACTGGATGCCCATGCCGTTGAACATGTAGCTCGCGAACAGCGGGAAGCCGGCGCCGCAGAGGGAGCGGAGGAAGGTGTTGCCGGCGATGGCGGAGGCGGCAAACATGAGGTAGGCGTCGACGAGGTAGTTGAGGGCCTGGAGGAAGATGGACATGAGGCCGAAGCCGGTGAAGAGGCCGCTGAGGGTGGGCACGATCCAGTGGACGTCGGCGCGGTAGCCGGACCAGCCGAACCAGAAGATGCCGATGGCGAAGAAGACGCCGCCGGCGATGACGCTGGGGAGACGCCACTCGGGGATGGGCACGCCGTTGTTGGCCTTGAGCTTGCGGAGGTACCACGGCTGCTGGAGGAGAACGGTGACGCCGGCGATGAGCTGGCCAGTGATCATGCCGAAGAAGGTGAGACCTGACTGGCCCGCGCCGAAGCCGTGAACGCCGCGGAAGACGAAGGGGTAGGCGGTGAGGAAGAGGTAGAGCAGGCCGTAGATGAAGGCCATGTAGACGGACAAGGCGGTGACGATGGGCTCGCCAAAGAGGAGGCGCATGGGGCGGGAAAAGTTCTTGTTGACGAGCTCCTTAAAGTCGATTTCGATTTCCTCCTGCTTGGCGTGGATGCCCCAGTTGCGGGTGCGGCGGCGCAGCTCCGAGGCCTTGCTGACGAGGATGACGGGCGGGTATGTCTCCTCGAGGAAGAAGAGGTCGAGGAAGAAGGCGAGGAAGCCCATGAAGGAGGGGATGTACTCGGTCCAGCGCCAGCCGAGGTGCGACTCGACGATGAAGCCGCCGATAAAGGGCGCCAGGAGTGGGCCGGTGAAGACGGCCATGGAGAAGACGGTGATGGCGGTGCCGCGGGTGCGGTTGTCAAACATGTCGGAGAAGACAGCGGCGACGACGGCCAGGGGGCACGCGCCGAAAAAGCCGGCGAAGAAGCGGCATATCAAGATGGTCTGGAGGTCCTTGGCGACGGCGCAGCTGATTGTGAAGATGGAGAAGCCAAACATGGAGAGGACGAGGGGTAGTCGGCGGCCCCTCAGCTCGGAAAGGGGCGCCCAGAGTGTTGGGCCGAAGGCGAAGCCAAGGACGTAAAAGGAGACGCCGAGGGTGCCGACAGTCGCGGAGACGTTGTATTCTGTCGCGATGACTTGCGTCGCTGCTGAAAAGATACTCGAGGTGAAAGCCGACGTCATCGTGGTGTAGCCAAGCATTGCGGCTGTAAGCAACCTGCGAGCCAAGACATGTCAGTCACCAGCGCCCCCTAGCCATATTTCACCGAAACTCGGCAATTGGCATTGGCGGACTTACTTCTTCTTAATCGGCCAGTTCTGCGCGTGCAGAGGATCTTCAGGGCCATCAAATTCCACAACGTAGTCCTCCTGCTCCGGCAAAGGTGGCGGGTACGGCTTGCCTGCGCCCATGGCCGGCAGAGGCCTCCTCGACTCCCTGCTCTTGATGCTGCGGCCGACGGTGTTGGAGTGCTGGCTGCGGGCAGTGGCAATGCGGCTCAGGGCCGTCGGGTGACGCTCGAGGTCATTTTGGGTCGAGACGCGGCTGATGCCGGTGCCGGTGCGATACGCGGCGGTGCGGTCGCCCGTGTGCGAGGCCGTGGATGAGGAGGTTGAGGAAGAGGAGGCGGAGAGGACCCGTTCGATCTCGTGGCTTTCGCGGCCGTGGTAGCGGTTTGGAGAGGCGGCGCGCTCGGCGTCCGCGATTTCGCGGTCGACTTCGTCCATTGCCATTGTTGGACGAGGTCGCTATGTGCGGGCTGGGTGTTGATTTGGATGTTGTTTTGAGATGCTGATGCTGGCTGTAGATGGTTCAACAAAGTGAAGAACGGATCAGGGTGTCTCGCGACAGATTGGGCAGTATGTATATAACGCCAATGGCTAGAGACTTTTCTTGGGCGTGGAGAATGGGAGCAAAGAGCTCATGCAATGGTGCGTTGTGCTGACAGGTAGCTTGGAGCTATTGTGAAGGCGGCGCGCCGAGCTAGCTACGTCAATCTAGTGTAATGTGGAATAAAGGGTCGGTGATATGATGTAGGGCCGTCTCCCGATGCAATGTAAGCGCCAGTCAGATTCGGGGGAGCTCTAGATCGGAGACAATTGCAGGAAGTGCTCGTGGATGTATTCGCAGGAGGGGTATGACTGGAGATGCTAGATACGCGATCAGACAAGTTGGGTGGTCCCTTCGTCTTATGAACAATGAATTTGTATGGGCGTTGTCTGAAGATCCAGAGATATATGAGAGGGATGGGGGGAAGGCGAAAGATCGGTTCAGATGAAGAAGCAGTGTATTAGTGAGGAAGTTGGTTCGAGGTTGAGAGAGAGTGGGTTAGGAAGCGGACTATAGATGCGCAAAGGCCGAGGGCGAAGTACTATGTATGGAGATAGTCACATAGGAAGACGGAGCAAAACGAGGATGGAGAAGAAAAAAAAATCAGATTTGTCAAGTCAGGTATGAATGACTCTGTTCTCAGCTGATGGATGGGAGCCGGTACATCTCCCGGGTGACCAAGCCAAGGGGGAAAGAATGTCGGGTGCGAGTACTTGAATACCACAATACCTGGGTCGGTACGGTAAGGTAGCAAATGGGGTCGGCAAAGTCCCACTTGGGGAGGCCTAAAGAAAGAGGGATCCATGGAAAATCCACGGGCGCAACATGCCTGGTGAGATTTCCTTCTTTGCTGTGCAAGTTTTGCTTGCGCGCCCATTGCCCATACAAAAACTTCGGCTAGGAGTTCGGCATCACAAAAAGAAAAGCGCGAACGACACGAGCCCGAGTGGGAAAAAGGGTGTGGCCCAGGCACACACGCCGCACACTGCAGAAAGGAGGAAAGACAACCTGGAATGTGGGCCCGGACGGGGCCGGAGGCGGTAGCCGGCACTGCAACCTGGAAATTCTCGACTTCTTGGTGGTGATGGAACCCAGCCGAGGGATGGGCAAGGTGGGGTTCCCATCTTGGCCTTTTTGGTTTGTCAGTGTCGCAGCTTTTTTTCTTCTCTCCTTCTATGCAGCCGTTCGTACCTTACCCTTCCCTGACCCGATCCTGCACGATCGATAGGGCCCAGGGAGGCAGTGTTGTTACAAATTCGACATGTTGCACGATCTTTCTTACAAATGCGGTTCGTTCTTAGTCACTTACCAAAGTTTAATGTACCTATAGACAGACGCATACATGCAAGCAGCAAAACAGAGAATGAGAGGAGACCATGGATTAGACTTCCGTCATCCAATAAGGCTACCAACTTCAATCCATCCGGGAAGGAACACTCAATCGAACTTTTCGCAGAGTTTCTGCACACCCACAGTCCTCCCGATGGCTCGAGCAGAGCACTACCGACCTTACTCCGTAGAGTACACAGCAAATCAGAGTTTGCCATGATCTTCCTGAACCGCGCCCTAAACCATCAAGCCAATTAACTAGAGTTTTTGCTAACCGGTCGGATCCGACGAAAAAAATCATGGGACATACGCAGTAGGAGAAAGGTTAACACCGGGTATGATGTCACTGGGGCTGGACAGTCTGGACTTAAGCCCATCCGAAGGCGCGGTGCCTCCGAGAGAGAGAAGAAATGGCGACGGTTGTATCCGTACGGTAAGAAAGAAAAATTGTCTATCACGGTAATGATTGGCTCCGCCTAAGGTAGTGTCAATTCGTTACCAATTGTCAAGAGTTCAGATTCCCGTCACCCATTGACATATTCTCTCGCTATTCTCCCCCCCTTCGGCCCCGCGCCTTCTCGGAACCATCCTACGCACTGCTTTAGTCATCAGCCTTAAACGTCACCTTGCGTCTGCCACTTTTTCCCTGCAGCACTGACTAGACAAAACGTGCACAAACGCCACGGCATCCCCGGCCGTGTGCATCCAACTGTTCGGCGTCTGTCCGTGTCTAGAACGCCGTATGGCTACCTTCATCGACGTTGTCGACGTCGCGCGTGGGATACTTGGAAATTCCACGAGAAAACGCTGCAAGACGGTCACAGGATAAAAATCATAGAATGAGGAGCAACCACACATGTGAAATAATCACAATAAAAAGAAAACCCTAGCCAACAACAAAAAGGAAGGGGAATAACGGATTTACGGGGAGATTACATGTCCCCTTCAGGCTTCAGGATGATGATCGTGGGTCCTGACTCCCTACATCCACCCGATCTATCTCATTTTCAACACAAGCTGACAAGTTCATCCACAATTTTCCACGGGCCGCGGTCTTCGGCCGTTATTGTAGACCCTCTCGCCGAATGCCCAACCCAGAGCGACAGCCCAATGCCGCTTCTTGCCGCCTCCTAAGTTTCCGCCCTCCAAAGCTCCTTCAGTGACAGTCCAGGGCAGGGAGAAATAAGAGGGTAAAAAATATCCCGAACGAGCTGGTTTCTCCACTCACACTTGGCAGTCGACGCAACGATCAAAGCGTTCCAGAAAGGTCTAGAATGCTTCATCGCCCCTCCCTTTCTATCCGTACCTACTTTACTGTAGGTAATCTACGGAGTACATCTGAATTCTCCTTCTAGCCATACCGATCTAATTAGTATCCGTACAGCAAAGATCATTGTAGTGTAATTGGCTGTTTTGATTCGCTATTGTCATCTAAGATATGTAAAATACCAGGGGACATCCCACCCCTCTAGGTAGAAAAAATCAAGGATCCCCATATGCACAATTGCACACCATGGGCACCATGCAGCATGCCAGGGGGTCGCCGGCAATTCGAGGCTATCGTCGGACGCCCCATCCGTTCTCTAGCAGATTCGTCGCCTCCTCGAGACTCAACCCCGACGTCTCGGGGTAGATGCGCCAGATGAGCCCGTACCCAACTAGACACACGAGCGCGTAGAGCACAAATGTCCACGACGGGCTCAGAGCGTCCATGAGTGGGAGGAACGTCAGGCCGACGACGAAATTGGCGCCCCAGTTGGTCGCCGTCGAGACGCCGCTGCCGATCGACCGTACCGCGAGCGGGAACAGCTCGCTCTGCATCCAGGGGACGTTGCCAAGACCCAGCGCGTACGCCGCGACGTAGCCCATGATGCTGACGAGGATCAGCACCGCCGCGCCCCTGTCCGTGCCCGCTCCCTCGCCGGTACCGCCCTCCGAGGCTGCCGCCGTTTCGGGCCGCAGGTCGACAAAGGAGAAGCCGTATGCCGAGAGCATCAGGCCCGCAATCATAAACGGCAGGGAGTAGAGCAGAATCTTGCGTCGGCCGATGCGGTCGATGAGGCACAGCGCCGCGACCGTGAAGATGAAGTTTGTGACGGCGACGCTCATGGCGGTGAGGGTGGGCGTGCCGAACCCCACCATCTTGAAAATGGTCGCCGAGAAATACATGAGCGAGTTGAAACCGCACAGTTGCTGAAGGCCCTGGAGCAGGCAGGTGATGACCAGCGCGCGCTTGTTTCTCCCGACGGAGAACAGCTCCTGCCAGCCTCCCCACCACTCCATGCGCGGCGAACCCTCACGCCTCATGACCTCCCTCTCCTCCCTGATCTCAATCTCAATCTCCTTGATGACCGCCTCGGCGTTCCTCATGCCGCCGACCGTGTTTCCCAGCACCCTCTCGACGACCTTCTTGGCTTTGAGCGACTGGCCCACCATGACGAGCCAGCGCGGGGACTCGGGCATGAGGGCGAGGATCGAGCACTGCAGCGCCGCGGGGAGCGCCCCGAGACCGACCATCCAGCGCCACCCCGTCGACTGGTCACCGTACTCGGCGAACGCCCAGCCGATGATGTAGGCGACTACCTGACCCAGCGTGATGAAAAGGACGTTCATCGTCACGAGCCGGCCGCGGTGGCTAGCGGGCGCCAGCTCGGCGATGTACAGGGGCACGACGAAGCTGGCGGCGCCGACAGCCAGGCCGACGATGGATCGCCCAATGACCATGGAGGTGACGGTGCCGGCCCAGGCCTGCATCAGGGCGCCGAGGATGAAGAGGATGTCGGCGACGAAGATGACGCGCTTGCGGCCCAGCGCGTCGGCGACGATGGAGGAAAAAGGGGAGACGAGGAGGGCGAAGAGGGCGGTGCTGGAAGTGATGATGGACTTGTCGAATGTCGTTAGGACTCGGTTCGATAGGGAGGTGTCAATCTTGACGAGCGTTGCTGATATTACGCCCGTATCATCTGCGCAAAGGGGTTTAGCATTTGCCTATTCTTCTTGTCTCATGAACGGTAGAATTGGGGGGGGGGGGGGCGCCGAGACTCACATCCAAAGAGCAATCCACTGATGCCGGCAGCAAATGTGAGAAGCCATACGAAAAGACTCGGGCCCGATTGGCGTGCATGCTTCATGGACGCTGGTAGCACGTCGGCCTCCTCTTCCGCGTCCCGGTAGTCAAGCTCGTCGTCTCGGTCCTGTCGGCCGGCCATCAGCGGAGCATCGATTGAGTCGGGCATTTTGGCGGTAGATCCACGCCAAAAAGGTTAGTGTTTGGGGGTGTGCGTATGTGTCCTGTCTGTCGGGTCTTTATTTTGTCATTAAACCTGTCGCAAAGTGTCGAAGAGAATGCAAAGGAGAATCTGAAAATGCCTTTCAAGAGGCCATGCTGCGGAGTGCGTCTCGGCACCGTCGGTCGAAGGCGAATGGAGGATGGGAGGCGTAAAAGGGTAGGTGATGGCGATGCTCCGAGATTCCCTAACAGCGGGATGCCAGCCACGTTACGTGTTTAGAGTTGAGATGTCGTAGCCTCAAGTCCTCCCTGGGTCCGGAAGCTTGGGGCTTTGCGGGGCACTTTGTCACTCGGGCCCCATGCACCCGCCAACTGTTTCGGGGATACTTTGGTGGTGTATGTGATGCGGGCACCGAGACAAAGTATCATCTTATCTCACGGGCCAGGCGGGGAGGGCCGCATCTATCGCCCGAACCAGTCAGCTTCAACACTCCGCGAATCCGAAACTCGGCAGCTGTTCACCGCCCTCCACCGCGAAGCACTGATCATTTGCGCAGCGGAATGAGGAGCCGCTCAGACGTCGTCATCTTTGGGACAACCGAGTGAGTCTCTTGGAGTGCTGTGGCTTTGTGTGGGGGTTGTTATAGACACCAGGTTCTGTAAAGGGGAAATTGCGACAATTTCAATTCAGAAAATGAAGCTGGTGTAGGACGGCGGAGCTGGGACTGCGAAAGGGACCTTGGACAGGACTCATGACCAGATCAGGGCCCATAACTCTAGATTTTGGATTAAACACAGAATTGCAAAGTTTCAACGTTGGTTTGTCGCCGTGCCCTTTGCTCGGCAGACACATCCGCAACCTGGGACGAGTCGAGATGTAGGCAAGTAAGGCCTATAGGAAACGTGCTTTACGTACCTTTGATGTACTCAGATGGCGCAAAATTAAGTGGAGGTCACCTTTGGCTCTTCGATGGGTAGGTAGATGGATAGGTATCTCAATCCTTTATGCGCCGCTTCAAATGTTCAGGTGTTCGCTTCAAGGAAGCCGAGCAAACCTCCGTAACTCCGTCGCAATGTCAACCTTAGTACGGAGTATGCTGCTTTGCAATCATTAATCATTGAGGTGTGATCCGAAGTTTCAACTTCAGATCAACACGGTTCTCCGGACTTCCTCTGCACGCTTGGCCATTTTGGGTGACCGAAGAGTCGCTGTTGCTGTTGCTGGATAAGTACCCACCGCAGCCAATAGATAGTGAGCTCGAGTACACGAGGATGTTGTACATTGAGTCCTTGATCGTGAGACCTTGGCTTCGGAAGTAGCTTTGAGTTTCACAGATCTCGACAACCGTCTTTAGTCCATGATAGAGTATTTCTCACTCAATCCCATAATATAAACATCTAATCGATTGTGTAGCGCGATAAGGCACGTCATGTCGCGTGGGTTTTGCGACCTTTGTGGGATGGACCGCATGGCTTGCCGGTGACACACTCACCATCACCAGCGCCCGTTTCTTTCGTTTTCCAAGACTTGCGGCGGGCCAATAGAGGTGTGATCAAGAGAGTCGACTTTTTTTGGTGGCTTTCGTTGGAGCCACGCCAAGCGAGCGACCAAGTCTTTGCTTGGCTAGAGGTAGCATGGCGCACCTCTGAGTTGCTCGTACATGAATGAAGCATCTCGTCGAAATGTCAAGAAGATATGCTCTCTTCTTATTAGATCCTAGTCCCTTTGGAATCTGTATTGAGTTTGCGAGGCATGGCTGTATCGACACTGAGCCCCGGTAAAACTTTTAGGCCCGGCCTAGCCCTTGGCCTTGAGAGCAACAGACTCCGAGGCCGATTGCTGGACTGCTACTGCAAGAAATGGGCACCTTGCAGCATGCGAGGTAATAAGGAAGCTTGGGTCGACCATAGGCAGTCACCGCAGGGTACATTAACCTCTCGGGCTACATGTACGGATACTCGTTGCAATTCATTAGTTTGTCAGATGTCAGATGAGGATGGTGCAGGGAGAGACGTTTGCGGGCCTAGCTCTGCGGGCGCGAAAGAGTCTCGCCCGGATCCTTGAGTGGACACAATCTATTCGTAGGAACGCCGGTAACCTATTTTTAAGGTACACAGAGAGTGCTTTTGTGCGTCCCGCCAAAGCAACGGTTTGCTGGGCAATGAAAGGTGAACACGAGCAAGAGTTCGTGTACTGATTCAATCATCGTGAAGAGAGAAATGACAGCTTATGAAGCAAGCGTTGACATACGGCAAATGTCAAGTAATCCGGGGGATCGCCACTAGGGTGAGCGTCGACGAGCATGTGGAAGAGCATACATGTAGTCTCCAGTCGCCAGTGAAAGGGTCGTAGTAAGTGAAGTGAGTGTGGGAGGGCAATGAGTGCGTCGATCTTGGTATTCCAGGCTGTTGTCCAATTCTGTTTCCTGAGTTAAACATCTCTTATATCGAGTGAGAGGAGAAGTTGAGATGGCTCAAAAGCGGGCCCAGGGCCACTCCGAGAGCCTGGGACAGATCTGGCGATCGTGATTACCAATAACTGTTAAGCGCCAACTCGGCTCAGTCCCATCCATGTCAGGCCGCTGTCGCGATATGAGTGAGTGCTCTTGTCTTCTGGAGGAGATATCCAGCAATTCCGGCTTCCTTTACATAAGGTCCAAGGTGCCCTAAGCCAGTATGGCTCGCTGGAGGTAAGCGAAGTACCGGTACTTTCGTCCCCCTCCCGCTCAGTTGAGGAACGCACGCGGAGCAAGTCCGACCCCACCACTGCATTCCAGCTCGCACCTTCCATTGTGACCTTGCAGCAAGAGCAGCAGCAGCAGCAGCAGCTTCCGTCTGGACCTCCCCCCGCCGCTCCCACCCTTCCTTCCATTCCTCTTCCCGTCTCGCGAGCCGACCTCCACTCTCTCCACTGACACCGGCCGGCGGACGTCAAGAGCCTGGCACTCCGACTCTCATCCTGGCAATTCACTTCTGCATCACAATCCTTCGCTACCGACCGCAACTTGGACACCAGTCATGTCATCTCTCCCGCTTCAACATCCAATCAAGCAAGCCTAGAGACACTCGATGGTTATCAAACGAACATGGTACCGCCGGGTGAATCGTGATGAGCAGAGGCCGGGGGCATGCTCATGCTCATGCTGATACTCCAATAGAGAATCTGCACTTCGCCTGCCTTGTTGCCCGCAACATCTCTCCTGGTGCAGCAGAATATCCGTACACTACCTTGCGGATATACGGGCACTTTCTCGATAACAACACCACAGAACGACTCCTGCCCCGGAATCTGCTGTGATCAGACATGGCATGGCACGATGCAGGGTTTAGCCAAGACAGCGAGTATCCAAGCGCCTGGTGCTCTCGAGCTTCTACGACCAAAATGCCCAAAAAAGCATACCCAAAACGGCACACTACGACCCTCCCGTGCCTCCCTCGACACTAACCATTGATCTCTGTGTCCCAACCCGTCCATTACTATTCGACAGTCCCCGATCGATGGAACCTCCTGTTGGTGCCGGGGAGCCTAATTGAACCGGGGGCTCGCGCAGGAGAGTGTGTGGGTTGAAGGAATCAGTTGGGAAATCCTGGCTCGCGGCCTGCTTCTTGCCTGGCAATGAGCCAGCCTGCCGGTGTCCACCGGTTGTACCGCCGCCCTCCCGGCGGCCAGACTTTGAAAACGCCCGCTCGTCTGCGCAGTGCAGTGCTCCTATTTGTCTGTTGGCTCCCCGAAGCCTGTTCACGGAGTCTGCGAGCATATTTCCCCTCCAAGACAGGTCAGGTCAGGTCACGTACGGAGCATACCGTACGCCCTATCGAATTTCTGCCATCCTCGCTTCTTGTCGCGCAACGATGTATGATACTGCCCATCTTTCAAGGCGGACGCAGCGACCGCATCCAAGCCACGAACACGTCTGAAGCTCAACGTTGGAAAAAGATATGCTCCCGGAGTGGGGGTCTTTCTCGTCGACCCCTACCAACTGCAGTACGTCCTTGGGGATACCCCACCTTCGCCCACGCTGTACGCTGCGAGCCATGACGTTGGCCAGTAACCCCTGATAGAGGGGTCCCCCTCAGGGTCTTGAGTACGAGCCTACGATATGCGAGCCTGCGAGGTGCGAGGTGCGAGAGTCAGGGAGCGAGCTGGCTGCGCGATGACCTGATGCGACGAGCATCGTTGATGTCGCGTGCATTCTACATTCAGTCGACGCCAACGCACGCCAAGAATGCCTTCATTGTTCACCCGCACGGCATGGGGGATCGGCCACGATGCGCTGTGGACGAAGCAGTGTAACAGCAAGAAAAGGCAAGCCCCCGTCTAGCAAGTGCTGACTTGCAATGTACGATGCCATGCACCCCGGGTGCGTGCGGCATCCCGCCAGCGAACTTGAAAAGCGTGCCTGTCAGGCTGCCAGAGCGAATTTGGCGCTTTTTGCCGAGTAGACGACGGGCCAAGGTTAACTAACTAATACAGAAGAGATGGCTACCGGTACTGATCCGTACCATATGGGACAACCATCACTCTCGGACTCGAAGGCTTTCTTATCTCGCCGCCAGACCGGCCAATGAGCTTACCACGTCATGCGAGCCACAAGCTCAGAGTTCCCCATCACGAGAGTGCCGGCAAAGTAAACGCAACTTTAGGAGAGTCAGGGCCAGGGGAGATATCTCACCGGGCACCTCGACGGGCACCTCGAATGTACCATCACCGTCTACACAGTACAATGGCCACGGCAGCGGCAGGCTTATGAGTAGGGGACAGGGTTCGGGTGCTTCGTACAAGTACAGGTACAGGTACAGGTACAAGCCGTCCCGCAAACCTCGTTCCCCCCTTCTCCAACTGGAAGACGCAGACGGGGCGAGGGCACGCGAGAATGAGACTGATGGCTCATGCAACCGCGCTTGCGCCCGCAAGCCGTACGCCGGGGCCTTCTTCGCCTTCTCTTACTAGTGTGTTGCCAACCTTGCCCCCGCTATGCCGCCCGCTGCGTCCCCAAAGGCAAAAGCCAAAAACGCCCCATCCTGGGTGTGTGGACTTGCTGATACTGGGCAATTGTAGACGAGTGTTGGGGCCCCATTTGCCCATTGAGAACGGGGACCAAAGTACCTCTGCTTACGTCTTTGCGAGACGCGGTACAAGGGCTGCCGCGAAAGCCAAAGGTAAGGGTAAGCTGCCTTCTCTCTTTAACTGAGGGTGCCCAAACATGGAAGCAGATGTGGACGGACGGACTCGACATGGAACTGACCACCAACCCGACACTTCCTCTGACCCCATGAAAATAATTCCGTTCCCGTCCAGTACCAATCTGATCTGCTTCGTCTCAAACATAAACCTCACACACTCCCAATAATATCTTTTTGCTGGACCTATTTTTGCAGCTCGCAGCTCTCAGCTCCCAGCTTTCAGCTCCCACATCCCGACCTCCGGCTGCTTCTCCCCCCCCAAGAAACGGGCTCTGAGGCACGCGGTAATGCAGCCTGTATCGCCAGCGTCCTAGACGGCAGGCACGTCACCGCATTTCAGGGGGCCAGCAACTGCGCGAAGCAACCCAGGACACGCCAAAAAACCCTCCAAGTGGAACATCGAGCCCGTGAGCCAGCTATACGCGGCTGACCCGACGTCTCCGCAAGGCTGAACAGTCCTCACGAGACCAACCTCTGGATTTTTGGACAACGGGCACCATGGGTCAGTGGTGGGATGCATCAAAGATTGACGCTACTGTCACGAGACAGTTCGTCTGTCAGTACCTCTTACCAGAGGAGATTGAGCGCCTAAGCCAGCCACTAGCTTTTGGTGATGGTTTGACGGATGAGACGTATTGGGACTGGATCAACAACAAGGCCAAGCGCATCTTCTTGATTCTCGTCGACCTCAAGATCCCAGATCAGATCTTCGGCATCGTCGACGACTCATGGGACGACCATGACCTGCCCATATCTTCCGAGCATGTCGAGCGGCTTAGGTTGACGGCTCAAAGGGACGACAAGATTGAGCGCAAGTTTTTTTCTCGCCAGTTCACCTATCTGCTGAAGCCCTTCCAACGAGGCGACCACGTCGTCTTTAACGAGTACGAAATTGTTCCTCTCGAGATCATCGAGCGCAGACCGGCGGGGAATACCTCAGTAGACAAGGTCGTCCTCCCCAACTGTCCCGGTACAGTCTTTTACCGACGCCGCATCCCACTCGGGAACGGGTTCGGCCAGCTCTCCAAAGGCGAGTTCGTCGAGATCATCAATAGCATCAGGGGGATCCAGAATGACCACTTGGTATCGTATTACGCTTCATACACGCAGATCGGAGCGGCATACGTCCTCTTCACACCTGCTACCGACTCCAACCTGAAGTCTTTCTTTGGCAATACGCCATCCACCTTTAAGAATCTGTCAAAGAAGGAGCGGAGACGGACGATTATGAACTGGATCCTTTGTCTCGCTGACACCCTCGCCTACCTTCATAGTAGAAGGCTATGCCACGGGAACATCAAACCTTCATCTATACTCTTCACCAGTCAGCTCCACATCTTTTACTCGGATTTCACGAGACTAAACGCCGAGGTTTTAGCCGGTTACACGGACAAGAATTCGTTCGACCGGGAGTCATACGACTACGCAGCCCCGGAACAATGGTTTCGCCCGACAGGCGGTCCGACGAGTCCTTTGGGTCGTATGGCGACGATGGCTGTATCGACGTCTCCGGAGACGCACACCAACTTCTCCATCCCAAGGAGTGACAACCCGGGTAGCCCAAATGCGATGCTGAACACACCCAACCCACATCTGAACCCGCAAGCCGCCGACATCTTCTCGCTTGGCTGTGTTATTTTGGACTTGATGAGCTTCCTCGTCAAAAAGACAACAAAAAGTTTTGCCGCACACCGTGCTGCCAAGCACAAGACCCCCGGTCGTGGTGGTGCCGTATTGGATTCGTCATTTCACAAGAACCTCGGACAGGTCGAGTCCTGGATGTCGACACTAGCAAAGGAGGCGTCAAAGAAGGTCTCCGAATCCGATGGAGGCCTCGTGTTCCGAGGCATCGTACCCTTAATGCACATTGTTGCCCGTATGCTGTCGGCGAATCCGATGGATCGACCCTCAGCTGCCGAGGTGCAAACACAAGTGTACCAGTTGTTGACCAAATACTGCGACATTAAGGAGCCTCACTGTGTTCATCAATACGGCGGCTGGGACTTTGGCATGTCGCACTTGCGCATACAGCCCATCAGCCCCAATGCCGAACTCATGCCGCAGCCTATCCGACAGAACTCAATACCGCAACTGCCGCGACGTGGCAGTGAGAGCATTGGAAGCATCAGTCCGAGAGGGTTGTCCCATTCGAGAACGAACAGCAGCGGCGGTATGTCGAATAACAGCGGGATGAGTAGTGCGGCAAGCAGCGATCAAGACCGAGACCTCGGGCCCGGGTTCACTGCTATTCGGAACATCCGGGTACCGCCGGTACGATCGCCCGGCCCGTGGGACTCGAGCCCCGGTGTCCAAGGCGGACGTAGCGACCAAGCTCCGGTGTATTGAGACACGGCGCCTCGACGCGAAGCCCGAATGTGTGGGCGAGGTACAACAGCTCATGAGCGATATTCAAACTTTTTTTCCCCATTGTGTTGGCGCGGTCCCGATATCGATACCACACACCATACCGCCTGGGGTTTTGCATCAGAATCTCAATATGAGATAAAGAAGTGCGGGGAATGCGCGCTCGAATGGTCATGACACGAGATGTTTTGATGGTGATTTTTTTTAACTCTCGTCTTTGTTGCTCAGCGATACCTCTGCCGCAATTGCCCATTGCAAATGGTTCTGCATACAAAGCAAGCCCAACCCTAGTGGAAAAAAAGAGAAGCCGAAATAGGAATGAAGATTCGATATTGAAATCATATACCCGTACATCTTTGTAATTGTCGAATGGTCCAATTGTTTTTTTCGACTGTGCGGGTTCCGAGCCGAGCCATGAACAGCGAGAGCCAAGGTGCTATAGGGAGGGCGGGGGCAAAAGATGGAGAAAAGAATGAATAGCGCGGGGATGGGAAACGACCGCGAGCGAGGGAGGGGACGAAGTGGTCCCTTTTTGTACGTAAGGAGCTTGCTAGCAATAGCTTTGCCCATCTATAGGGTAAATTCCGCTGATTGAATGGGCGAGAAATGGCATTATTCGTGCCACTGGTTACGTGATGGCCGTGAATTCGTCGAATGGGCAGTTTACATGACAAACGGAATTCCAAAGAGGCTTTTTTCCAGCAGGGGGGTCTCACGGGCTGTGAGGAGGAGCGCGAGGAGTAAGGTAGGTAAGCGCGCAGGCGTGGTAAGGTACTAGGTTTTGGAGTGAGGCTTTCTCCCACCTTATTCCTTTTGGGGGTGTTGGGGGCGATGGCGGCGGCGGCGTGCCGCACGAGCTGCTGCTGCAACACTACAAAGTACGGTACTGGCTTTAACAGCAAATTGCAATGAGGTGGCTCATGTAGGTAGCAGTCTGGCACGCTTGTTGATTCGTCTGTGGACCACCTGAAGGACGAGAAATCTACGCAATGGATTGATGGGAATTTCCAAGCTGCTCTGTCTAAGGTATTCCGGGTACTACGAGGTGCACTGCTGCTACTGCTCCTGCTCCTGCTGCTGACGCAGCTCATCCCTGCGAGGCGGATGAACCCCGCGTTTTGAAAGAGGGAAACTCAAAAGACAAACACACGCGGGGGACATTGAGCGAATGCTTTTTGACGGTTGAAATGACACGACGACCGGTTCTTTATGGGACGGCGAGGTGCCTAGTTATTCGTACAGATTAGGATTCGATTGTATTCGGGTGGAATACCACATGGTTTTCTCCTGAACCTGGTATTGAGGTTTGGTGTTGTTCATGAGCTTGGGAATGATGCTCGTGTGCTGCTCGCCGAGTTTGGGGTTCACAGGTCGACCTACGGATATCTTGTGCGTGACTCGGTTTGTATGAACATGTTTACGTTTGTGCCTCCTTCTTTCTGTCGTTTACTTCGAAGCTTGTCTGGTCGTGTTTATTTTGTATTAACCTCCATAGAAAGGTCGTTTCCGAGTTTTTGATACAAGTTGAAGCCTGATGTCATTGACAAGTTCTCCGGGATGAACTAGGCCGAGAGATCTTGACCACTCGCGCTGCTTGCGAGATTCGGGTAGACCTTGGGGATACATTTACTTCTCGGTAGAGACTGGCTAGGGAACTCAATGGTCCCGATTTACATAGCTGCGGTGAGCTGCTGAGAGAGATGACTCACGGGGAAGGGGGAAGCGCGCTTAATGCAAACATTTCTTGACGGCAATGGTGTCATGTACCTACCTGCATTGAGTCTATCTGAACTGATTTTTTCTGCCCTGTTTTCTGTTCAACGAAGAGTAGCGTCCCGTATGATGACCATCTCTCACGGTTGGCTGAAGGGATTCGATGTCATGAGAGAAGTTTGGAAATGCTAGGTAAGTCCGTTTTGGCCTCGAGTGCCCCTAGATTTAGGAGGATCTCCATGTTCTTACATATACTTTAGGTAGCAGCGCTAAATTGCGACAAGTTCAGCACAACTGTCTGGAGAAGAAGGGCAACGCGTTTGCCTCAAGTCCGGCTCTATCATGGTCGTGCACATGCGGGTGGTGATTCTGATGTTCTAGGTGCTCGGAAGTCGATCTGTTCTCCCGGACCAATCACTCTAGTGGTTAATTATGGTGGCTGAGAGATGTAGAATGAACTTATTCATGCTCCAGTCGTTCAAGGTTGACACACAGTGGCTTGTATATAACTTAGAAGGTCGTCCATCTATCGCATGAGAATAACGCCAGGTTCCTTGAATATGGAGTTTCTATATTACCGAAGAGTCTTTACAGGTCTTTACATACAACAAATTCCTGTTGTTAGTCCAGTCTCTTGTGGACTTGTACTTCTCGGGTATCTAGTTACACTTGTGAGATACGCGTTCTATAACCTTTCCAGGAGGACCAAATACAATCCCGCCTGCCAGATCAAACGACTATTCGTTACAATCGTAAGAGGGGATTCTTGGAACGGACGGCATGGGAAGAGAATGCTGCTAGAGACCCAACCCAATCAGCCTATCCAAAGACGACATGTCTGTATTCGACCCCGAACTCCGTCTTCGACACAACCGGCAAGATCGAAACATGGTGACTACTTGAACCAACCTGTTTCACGCCAGCGTGGGGCTCGTCATCTTCCGATATCAAAATTCACAAAGATCTCATCATGCGGCTGTTATATCTGTTGATGTATCAAGAAGTGAACCGTCTGTTGCTCCTCACGACAGCGTAAGTAATACACCCATGAGAGGGTTTCAGTTCCCGATCATGAGCTCAGCTTGCTATATGAAGCCGTGAGAAGATTTTCTCTTCAAATTCCGGTCTCTCACGCGGCGAAGCATTCAGCAGTTATAGCAAGTGAACCCTTCTTGGCTTGGTTCTGCCCAACGTTCATTCCGGACGTACGATGGCGGGTCTTTGACGACGTCAACATCCTCGACAGACCCCTTTGAGTGGTTCTCTGGCAAGCATTGCTTGTTGATGAGCGAAAAGTAAACATTCGCCCCGATAGACAGTATGATGATCTACAAGAGAAAATCGGTGAAGGTTGCTCCGTGGAGGACATACTCTTAGCCCCGTCTAGCTACCTCATCATCTAGATCATGCTATAAACTTCTTTGGACATTCCGGCCCACTGCCGTTGATGGATACTCATGCGAACAACGTAAGGGCCCTCGAGAAAGTGGTAACAGCTTACTTTACCATCTTCTTCAATGTCAAAATAGCGGAGTTGCACGAAAGGTAGAGAGAATGAGCGGTTAGCTCAAAGAGTCTTCTCCGAAACTAGCCCGTTTGAGGTGAGACTTGTCCAAATCTGACCTGCTGGGGCAGGCGGTTGCTCTGGTCTCCTCAGTTCACAATTCATTGCTACCCAATGAGTCTTTTAGTGGTACAGGAGGAGCATGCCTACGACTCCTGGCTTGTTCAGAGAGCTCTACTGTTCTCCTTGGTCAATCGTTGCCGCGGAGTCTCATAGAGAGGATCAAAATAATGAAGACACCGCAAGGCTGCTGAAGGAATCCCTCCATCGTGAGGTTCTTGAGGCGGCGGATGTCCAGGAATCTTCAACTTTCCATAAAGAATCCATGAGGGAACGCTTGTAGGTCGAGTTGACGGAGCAGCGCATATTTCGGACAGCGTCGAAGCGAGAAAAGGTGACGGAACACCCAATAAGCAGGTTCATTGCCTTCTAGAATTGAGGCAGAAGGGGATATGTCATCGTTGATATCTATGTAAGAACACCTAGGACAGTCATCGACAGATTCCATCGCAAAAGCAGACCGTTCAATGCCGACCGTTCAAGGTTCATAGTCACACGAGCTGATCAGTAGCCTCCCTCTGCAACTGGGCTCATCTCAATGTCTGTCACATCTGTACTCGATGTACGATCTGAAAAGAGGAAGCGCCAGGTAAAGTTCACACCGCGCCATGACTGAGAACTTCGACGGACCTACACCATACAGTACGGGCGGTTGATGCACAATCGCCAAG
Source organism: Colletotrichum costaricense (assembly GCF_030867565.1). Classification (NCBI taxonomy): domain Eukaryota; kingdom Fungi; phylum Ascomycota; class Sordariomycetes; order Glomerellales; family Glomerellaceae; genus Colletotrichum; species Colletotrichum costaricense. Next base: position 871,220 of record NW_026848232.1, on the reverse strand, counting down.
TCTGCGATGAATCTGTACCCGCCCTCCCTGCGGACTAGAAGAAACCAAAGATCGGTACACTTTAGACATCTGCCCTTACCTTGTTCAATGTCTCTAGAACTGTTCTAAAGTGCCCTTCGAGGTCCAATATATGAAAATAAGAGACCTTACGGCAAGGGCCGACAGCGGCAGAGAAGGGATAACGACCAGTGCTTTTCCGTCAACTACGAACCAGAACCACGTTGCACAGGCGTCACATCTTCTCCCTGGCGACCTACTCAAGACGAACGAAGAAAAAAAAGTTCAAGGCCACAGCCGGGAACCACCCCAAATAACTCTGCTGCGACCACTTGGTGGCTTTGCGGGAAGCAGACGTCAACCCCCGTTTCGCGTTGCCGCTGAACCAGGGGAGGGGCAGTTCGATGCTCGACTACCTAGGTGGGTAGGCAGACTCGCAAGTTGCAACCTCAGAGTTGCAGCTGGGATTCGTCGCTTGTTGGTGGGCATGGCATGGCATGCGGGGACCGGAGGTGGAGGTGGGTTGAGGATCTACTCCGTACCTCTCTGGAACATGCCGAATGCGCAGGCTTCCATGTTGCATTTGGGCGAGCGACACGGCGAGAGAGACATACCCTAGGTTTTTGCTTCGCATAGTGTGCTTGATGGCTGCATTTGGCTTCACCTTGGAAGGTGGCCGGGGATAGGCGTGGCCGGGGAAAGGCGTGGCCGCCACGTCTTCGGGTCAACGCGCCGAAGCCGTCTCAAAATTGAACTCGTCGGTGTAGAACTGGCCGACTACGGTAGCTTAGCTCCCCGCACCATTGGCTTCTCTTGTCGTCTTTCTGGACGAGGTGCGAGGAGAAAAGCCAAGCGATTCGAGTGCCGAGCGATGGGATGGGATTCTGAGAGGCTAACCTAGCCTTATTCTGGAAGTGAGGTGTTACTGCCCTTATCTTCACCCAAACCGGGAGAGCAGATCGCCCATCGTTTTTTTGATGGGCGCGCGGCGTTTGCTTGGCAACTGGTTTGCGCGTTAGACCCTTACTATTCCCCGCTGGCCTCGTTGTCTGCCCATTAGATGCTGATGGCTCTCAAGTGTCGAGCAGCAACACCCCGCCTTCGTCAATCTGTACGGAAACTCCGTATGGGTACTTGAGCTGCCAATAACTTTCACGGATACCGCGGAGGCAGGCGGGGGAAACTCAGGTCGAGCTTGTTGATGGAGCGACGAGGGGTTTTCCTTTCATGTTTCAGCCCATGCAGGGTGCCGGCCAGAAGGGAGCTTTTGTGCTGCTTGCAAATAAATGTTCTGACAACTTGCCAAACGAGATGGAAAGGCCATGGTGAGATTATCGACAGTGGTATCAAATGCATGTCTCACTGAGACGGTCAGTTGCTGGAGCCTCGTCGCCATGGCAGATTCCTGCATCGACAAAACCATTTTATCGCCGCGATACAAACAAGAAAGCTCCTATGGGCTTCGCATTGCTTTATTTCGTCGTGCTGTCATTGCTCCTGTTGGATGAGCAACACGCGGCGGGGTGCGCCGCAAGTGAATGCAAACGTTTACACTTGATGCAGCTGACAGCCCATTGCATCAACTCTCTGCGGCATGCCACCTTCTTCAATGCTACGACGCACCACTTGCGACGGGCAATGGCAGAGAAGATGCGGCCAAGAGGCTCCTCGGAGGGATCCAACGACGGATTCGCCCAGGATGTCAAGGTGCCGTAATGCAACGAAGCTGACACCTGGGTCCACAGGTGACATCAATTCGCTCTCTGTTTGCTGCGGACTCTCTCCCTGACTCCCTGCTCTTCAGATCAGTGGGCTCGCGGTCAAGGTGTTCCTCGAACGAAACGGAAGCCCGAGTTTTCACATCTTTTTTTGCAGTGGCCGTTGCAACCCTCGCCGGATAAGGTCCACAGGCAGTGAACGGGACCGGGGGTTAAGCTTACCCTGGTTCGTGTCAACGATTGCCTGACTGCAGGGCCAAGAGGGATTTTCAATGAGACGCTGCGATCAGAGTGTTGCGTCATACTCATTATCCGGAAGCCATTATTACTAGGCCGCCTTTTCCTGCCGTGTAGCCGCCCTCGACTTTGGGGGCTGTTGAATACACCGCGAACAGGAAATGAAGACAGGAAAAAGGCCAATTTCCAGCCGCACCCTGTTGGATGACCATCGCTAATCTGGAGAGGTATCCCCGCAAGGTGGTCTAGGCGAGCCGGCGAAGAAGCAGAGGACATTAAGCAAGTAAATCGCGTCGAGGCTAGCCGTGGTGAGCTTTGGGGGGGGGGGGGGAGGACGGAGTTTTCGCCGTTGCGTCGAAAGCTTGATGGGCAAGGACCAGCTTAATCCCTGACACAAGTCGTCGCAATTGGGAAGAGGCATCCAACTTGAAGATGGCAGAGGCGAGGCCAGGCATTGTGGCGAGTTGAATGCCTCGCTGTCGCCGTCCTCGTTCGTCGTTGGCTGCGTTCTGCCGGAGCACTAAATCCCTGGCTGACAGCCTAGTATTAGCAGCCACCCATCAGCCAGAATAGCTCGGTCCGTTTCCCGGGTGCCCGACTCGTGTTCGAGTGGACGTGTGGCTACGCGAGGCTAGTGAGAGGCGACGAAAAGTGGCGGGCTATTTTATCAGATTGAGACAGCAAAGAAGCTGGTCTGGTTGGGCAGGCGTCAAAGACGGCGTGGCTTCGGGTGGATGGCGCCATGTTGTTTGTAGCCGTGGGGGCAAAAGAAAGAAACGACGGCCAAGTTTGCTTTTGTGTCTTCATTGTCTGTAGTCTGGAGATTGAAACAAGGGCAGAGAGTCTAGGAGTAGTACCCGCAACTCCGTGCCGACCTTGTGAGGTTATTTCCCTGATCAATTGAGTGAGGGGATATGCTTGTGTATCTGTAATTGTTGTGGACTCTGGAGGCGGAGAGCGGGAGGGATCGAAGGATTCCGATGAGAATCATCAGCCCTGGAGGAGAGATGTCATAGCTGTCAACCAAGACCAAGAAAAGACGCGTCGGCGTCTTGTAAACTCAGCCTGCTTACTGGGTGACTCCTCCTCTGGTGTTGCGTCTTGCATCACCCACCCGCGTTGCCCCCAATGAGGCCGACCAACGCCGCCGGTCTCTCTGCAGCAGGCAGTCCATGTCGAGTCGGTTGTGTGTCGAGTGAGAAAGGCCAGGGTGTTGAGGCCAGTCAGAGTCAAGACTTTTGTGACTCTGGAGCCTCTGGACCACTCTTGGGCCGGGCGACAATCAAGATAGGCCGTCTTCACCCCTGGCCCGCCGCCAATGGCACAACATGGCGCACCTCCATTGATCCAGACCCATGCAGTCGGCCTTGTTGCTTCAAGCTTGAACTCCTGGTTCGTTTTTTTTTCCCTCGTTGCGCACCTAACGCACCCCTGCCGCCGTCGTTTCCCACCCTAGACCGGGCTCCGTGGCTCCTTGCTAGCACCAGAGCGAGCTCCAAGCTTCTCGTCCTAGGCAGTTTTCTCATCCGTTTGGTACTCCACGTGTGTGGAGAGGTGGGATGGGATTCCAAAAAGAGCAAGAGAGGAACGTTGTTACTTGTAAGAACGCCAGCAGGGGTAAAGAAAAAAGAGGGAAAAAACTGCAGTCTGCAGGGCCTTGTTGTTCGGAGTGTCTCCCGTGTTGAGCTGCAGTAGCAAAGCTGGAACAATAAAATCGATAGCTTCCCTCCCCATCCCCCAAGCAAGGCGTTCCCGTCATCCTGAGGTGAGGCTGTTGCTTATCCACGATATTCGACGCCAGGCAAAGTCTCTTTCCTTCCACCTCGTCTGACGGCCTTCAACACGGTTGCTGCCCTGTTTAAATCTTTCTGTCATTTTCGCCAAGAACGGACGTTGTTTGCGGAGTGAGAGTGTCGCCTTGTACGACGTTGTAATCGCGAGAGAAGGAATTGGTTGCGGTTGGTGCAGGACGAGTACTCGACCAGATCGAAGGAAGGAACACGACAACTTGTGAAGACCTGCAAAAAAGAGGCAACCACGGCCAACAGTCATTACTTTCTCCGCCTGGCAAAAACACCTGCTCAGTTCAGCATCCGCCCTACTGAGGTGTCCCTCGCCAGTAGTTCGAAATCTTTCGTCGACACGAGCTACAGCCAACAACTCTCGATCCTCAACATCATCAACAGACTCTTGGTCGTATTTCTTTCTTCTTCTTGGCTTTCTTGGGAACCGCAGCACTAAGGCATCAGCATTCTCACCATTCGTCGCATCCTCACCCATTGCTGTATTTGCTAGTTGAAGCTTATCAGAAGGATTTTCTTGCGATTACTCCTTCATCATGCGAGTCTCCAAGCTCGTCTCGGCATTATTGCTTGGCACTGCCGCAGCCCTTGCACCAATCGAGATTGTAGGCAGTAAATTCTTCGACGAGAGCGGCAAGCAATGGTTCATGAAAGGTACGCCAATCTTCCACTGCATTTCTGACTAGAATCCTTGGGACTGACGCAATCACAGGCATCGCATACCAACTGACACCAGGTTAGCCCAGTCTGTCTGAATGCACACTTACAAAATCCGCTGTCTAACACAAAAGCTCGTCCAGATGACCCACTGGTTGATACTGATCAATGCACCCGCGACGCCAACCTCATGAAGACGCTGGGTACCAACGCAATCCGCGTTTACCACGTCGATTCCAGTGCAAATCATGACGGGTGCATGTCTGCCTTTGACAAGGCCGGCATATACACCCTCATCGACTTGGACACCTTTGACTCGTACATTCTTCCTGTTGGTGCCCCCCTGTTCTGTCCTATCTCCAGCTCGCGTGCTTTGGCTTACAAGAGGTACAGAATACTCCCTACTGGAACGAGACGCAGTTCAACGCATACGCCAAAGTAATGGACAACTTTGCGAAATACGACAACGTTCTCGGCTTCTTCATTGGCAATGAGATCATTGCACTTCCCACTCAGTCCCAGGTCGCCCCTTTCATGAAGGCTGCCGCACGAGACATGAAGGCCTATCGCGACAAGAAGGGTTATCGCAAGATTCCCGTCGGCTACTCCGCGGCAGACATCGCTGAGTTGCGGCCCATGCTCCAGGACTACCTGACCTGTGGCGGAAAGCCAGAGGACAACATTGACTTTTTTGGACTCAACTCGTACGAGTGGTGCGACCCAAACACGTACGAGACCTCGGGATACACAAACCTGCAAGCCATGGCCGAGAAGTTTCCTGTGCCCATCTTCTTCACGGAAACGGGATGCATCACAGGTCAGGGCCCGCGTACATGGGACGACCAGAACGCCATCTTCAGCCAGCCCATGGTTAATGACTGGAGTGGAGCCATGGTTTACGAATGGATTTACGAGGAGAACCGATATGGCATTGTGTCATACGGACCCGAAGTATCTAAGACCATCACCGCTGACGACGTGTACGATGGCTTTACCCGCAAGGGCACTCCAACCCCCAGAGCCCCGGAGTTCCAGAATCTGCAAGCCAAATGGGCCACCATCACTCCTTCAGGAGTCGCGAAATCCAACTACAATCCGACAAGCGTCTCTACCCGCGATTGTCCTAAAGCCACGGGGGGTTGGTTGGTGGACGGGAACGTCCGTCTGCCTACTCTCGGAGAGACGTTTAAGGGCAGCTTTTCTTCGAGCCCGACAGGATCAGTGACTTCGGGCTCAAGCACCAGCGCTTCCGCAGCGCCCACGCAATCCGCTGAGTCCTCGGCACCCGAGAGACCTTCGGGATCTGGCACCAAGCAAATCGCCGGTATGGCTGTTGGATTGGTTGGTGTCATGATCTTCTTCACTGTGTGGATGTAATTGGTCACGAAATTTTTCTTCTTCTGTACATTTTGTGCATTCACTATTACGACGGATTGGATTATGGATTATACCCCTTTTGCGAATACACGGAAGCTTCGTATTGAAGCAGGGCATTTTTCAAGGCGTTGATGGCAAGAGGACGAGCGTACGGAGACTCGTTTCTAGACTTGCAAAGGGTTTGGTCAACTTAGCTCCATATTTGCTGAGTAAAAAGGGTGGTCTTCCAGGAGGGGGAGTGGTCACCAAGGGTTCCTCGAAAGTCGTTTCCTTGGAGAAGATGACGATGGAGATGAATTAATTAATAATACGCTGTCAGAGAACAACATGGAGAGGCCTTCCTAGGAGACCTTGAGTTACGATGATGGCAAGAGCCTCTCCGAATACAATAGACACCAATTTTCGATGTAAACGCCCGTTTCCTTCCACACATGTTGACGTTCTGGTGTCGGCGGACTCACATCCATTGCAACTGCCTTGACGAGTTGCTGCTGTACCATCTGCTGCGGGAAATCAATTCGCAATCTGTCGCCCCTGCGACTACCATAAAGCTTTCGTTCTCAGAGGAAGGAGAGTCTGGTGGTCTCAAAATTCAGACTGAGGAAGCATCTCTGAAACTGACCTCTGTCATGGAAATATTCGCATCTTCCACTCGGCATTGCACAATCATCTGGGCCGTTTAAGCTAACGAAGTATGCCATATCTCAATCATCAACATCCTTCAACGAAAAACATTCCCCAAGAAATCAACGGACTCCAACTTTCAACCAGCAGCATCGGTATCGGCACCATGCCCTGCTTCTTCTTTCAGTATGGCAACCCTCCACCCGAGACTACTCACAGGCACGCTCCCAGAGAGATGACGCATCACGAACCCGACCATCATCATAAAGCGGCCAAATCACACGGCCGTGCCGTCCACTTACCGAGATGGTTCACTTTCAGGAATTTCGTCTATCTCGTGATCGCAATCTGGACGATCATTGGCACTGTCTTCATAGCGGACTACATACGAACCCAGACAGGGCACCAAGCACTCTTTGATCATTCTGTACAAGGTGCTTCGCCAGATCCTACGGTTGATGGTGATTACCGACCAAAGGTATGGGTTCCATTGTCATTATTAGTTATAATAGTAGAGAGGACTTGTGCTAATGTTTGTCTTGCGTCCAAGTACACACATCGAGCCACAATATCTGGAAGGCCTTTCATGAGAAGCTCGATGGCCATGGATGCACGTACTAGCATGGCTGGATCCGATCACGCGACTCTGCAAAACATGTTGCTTGCTATTGCCGGCACAAGTCTCGTCCTTCTGGAATTACTCTATGAGTCTGTCTGGATTGGACATCAAGATGTACGTCAGATCTAGAAAGGGGAAAATACAGCATCGCTGACGTCGGGCGATTCACGATCGATGAGACCATCTCCCCCACGCGACAAATCGGCCCAGTTCTGCTTCGCTGGGAGGACGAACTCCTTAGACAAAATAGTATACCTTAGAGCACCGCGAGGAGCACTACCCCCCGGGAGCGACGCGGAGGGAACGGTGGCTGGATACTAGAGGTCCTTGATGACGCGGGATGACCTGAATAACTCGGTTCTTTTTGTTAGGCTTACTGAGCAACTTCTCGGAAGCTCGCTCTTCCATCATGGCATTGAAGTATTTCATGCTGCCGAGCACGGCTTTCAAGCGCTTGCGTGAAAATACACAGCACAATAGCGTGGCTTCATGGAATAGACTTACAGCAACGACAATGCTGCTTCATTTCTTCTTCCGTTCCAGGCAGCCGCGTGGCGTACTCGGTGATAGCTTCTCACTTCACGTGTTTGAGAAGCTGATGCTATAGGGGTTGGGATAGGCTGCAGAGGCTCGATAGGAGGGGTTATAGACGGGGGAGCTACTTACCCAATTTGGATATGCCAGGTTTGAGCGTCCGTCGATGTTTGAACATCACGGCAGGACAACAAACAGGAGAGACCAGGGGGACAAAGCGTGGCTGAGATCCTGGATCTCTGGAGCCAGTCGCAATCTTCGATCTGGGAAAGAGGGCAGGTAGGATCGATGATGGTTTGGTGATTTCCTGGTTCGCATTTCCGTTTGGTGGGTGGCCTCACGTCAGACGGGCTGTCACATTCACTTATATCTTGTGGCACGGACTCCATTTTGTAGATCGAGGAGGGGTTTCGTTATGGACGGGCACGACGAGCAGTCTTATCAGATTATACTGGTGGTATAGTCGAAGGCGTGTGTACACGTGTACGTGTCGGTAGGTCTGAATCTCTGTTGTTCTGCGATGATACAAGATGGGAGGTGTCATCTTGGGCTTAGTGCTTGGTGTTAAGAGAAGTTGACAGGTTGGTTGGTGGGTGTAGACTTGGGAGAGAGAGGGAGCCTGTCAAACTATTTTCATGCTGACTTGTCCTAGACCAGACTGTGACCGATCGTTGCCCATGGCTTGATCGAAATACACGAATGCATAGGCTGGGTGGTTTTGACTGCGCAGTTGCTCATCTCAGTTGAGCAGGGTGTGATGAAAGTGAGGTCCGAAGGAAAGATTTTGAGCACTCACACCAAAGACGGCGGCAGTTACGGACGAGGCTCTTTTTTTTTTTTTTTTTTGTTCTTTTCTTTTGGACCAGACTCTGATCACGGGCTTGATTAGTCTGTAGCTGTGTTGAGGTATAGATACTTTCTGCTATTGAGACTTGGACGTAACGTTATTAGCGATATGTGAGGTTCGGTATCGTATTACAGGCTGAGTATGGGATGGCCGGGACGTTTCACGTTTGGGAACACTGGGGATCGTTGTCGGTCGTTCGGTCGGTGGAAGCCTTGGTCGGGACCAGAGGTTTCTGCCAAAACCTGACAAGAGATGGAAAGCAAGTAAAATCCGTGTGTGTGTACCTTACTTGACATGTTGCTGGAACGGGAGAGTTTGGAAGATGAGGCGACCCGGTCTTTCGTCCTGTTTTGGGACACCATTTCGGCAGACCGGGGGAATCAAGAGGTCAACGACGAACAAGAAAGGCACATAGTTTTTGGACTGACTTGCTGACTTGTCCTTGACTGAAGCTTGTGCGCCCCCTTCATCCCCTCGTCGGGACGGTGTGACGTGATGAGATTGTGGCTGTGGGTTTTGGAGAGAGGAAAAGATTAGACAAAAGTTTTTTGCAAACTCTTGCCTAAAAAGGCAATTGGATGTAAGAGTTATCGAGTTTCTCTGACTACCAAAGGTACCCATACGAAGCACAGCTAGACAGCCGTGGATCCGAGGGTTATGGGAAGTTGCTCAATGTCCGAGCACAAGGGAAAACGGATCGACGACTCTTTTCTAAATTCTTCTTTCCTTTTTTATCTCATGATTTTCCTTACCACCCCTCCCCCCTCCGTACCCGCTTGGACATAGGCAGGCCACGCATGTTGGGCGATCTGATCACCGGCTCTGCGACTGCAACCCACGTAACTTACTCATGTACGAAGTATCTACTTTACCTATCTGTCTTCCTTTGCTGGTGGTCAAAGAGAATATGAGAAGGGAAAAATAACAAAAACATACAACACCAGGGATTCGCTGATCGTCACCGACTCAACTACTAGTCTGGCCCTCATCGGCTTGTCTATGGGAGAGCGGACGGGATCCCGAATTTTCCGATGGGTATGGTCGTATGTGCTTGCTGGTGGAAGGGAATTTCACTATGTTGGGTGAGAGTGGGCACGACTTCTTGGTGGTGATGGCAGTTTGATTGCATGGTGCTCACGCTATATCCCAAGCTCGCGGTCAACTCTATGTAGCATTTATAGAAGAGCAAGCAAAGATCTGAATACCGCGAGAGCCTCAAACTTCCCTCATTTTGTGGCGGCAATGATAAAGTCCTCTTTACCCCGATTCCATCGGGCCTAGATTCAAAGTACAGCCACCGCCGGAAGTCTGGCATAATCTCCGACGCCGTTGTCAGTAAACCTTCAGAGAGGTCGGGAATTGGTGCTCATCATCTCACCTAGTGCATTCATGCTAAGGCAAGTATGTAAATGGGTAATTGGCACCTCTTTTCCGCCTCTCACATAATTCGCAAGAGCTTCGTTAATTACACTCGACATGCATACTTTACAATCCTCCTCGCAGCTTTCCTTCATCCCTAAGCTGGGATGGATAGGCATGTATATCCTCTTCGCCCATATACGTCATCCCCAACTGCAGCTGTTAATTCTCATCAGGTCTGGGTTCCATGGGCCTTAATATGGCCTCCAACTTGCAAAAGTATCTATCCAAGAAGCAAGAGCCAAATCTTCGCTTTTACAATCGTACCGAGTCTCGTGGGGCACCTCTGAAGGAACTTGGTGGAACGCCATCAAACATCATCGATTTAGTGTCTGACTCGGACATTGTGTTCATGTCTTTGGCGGACGATTCAGCAGTGGCATCCGTGCTTGACACGATTCTCGAGGTTGATCATCTTGAAAGCAAGATCATAGTGGATACCTCGACGATTCAACCTTCCTCTTCGGCGACGGCTAAATCTAGACTGCAAGAGAGAGGAGCAGACTATATCGCCTCTCCTGTTGTCGGTGCCAGTCCCCTTGCTGCTAGTGCACAGCTGTTGTGGATAATGGCTGGCAAGGAGACTTCCATTAATGTTGTGAGACCTTATGTTACCGGTGTCATGGGGAAGAGTATCATTCCCACGGGCGAAGACGTTCGTCAAGCGAGCTATTTGAAGGCTGCAGCGTAAGAAAACCCAGACATGAACATCTACCTTGAAAGAATAAAAATCCTGATGGGAACTGAATATCTAGGAACTCTCTGTCGATAGGTATGGTTGAGGTGGTCGGTGTAGCTCATACTCTGGTTGAGAAAGCTGGATTGGGGGTCGAAACCGCGGAAGCGTTGATCAAGGAGCAGATTGGCCCGGTCGGATTGATGGTATCCAATCGACTGACCTCTGGGGCTTACATGCCTCCTCGAGGCGAGCGACCGTGGTCACCGGCTATCAATGGACTGGCAGCCGGAAGACAAGCCTTGAAGAGCGGTCCTCAGCCGAGATTGCTGTCACTCGTCTTGCAGCAGTTAGAGGAAGCCGTAGAGTACGCCGAAGGAATTGATCGAGAAATCGATGCGTCTGCAATCTATGGGGTTATCAGAAAGGATGCGGGACTCTCTTTCGAGACGGAGCAGGTCAAAAAGAGGGACGGTGATATGTAAGCGATACCTATCGTATATATATCGTCGGAGGAGGGTATAATGTCACCTCAGTCTCCGTAGTATGGTGGTGGCCTGATAGAACAGAACCTTTTTTTCTAACTCTAAAGCATTTTGCGCATGTCAGTCGGTCGATCAATCCTACGGAATCCATCTACCATGCGTTGGACTCGCAAGGTGCGTAGCCTCCAAAAAATCCTTTTGCGCAGTAATCATAGCATAAATCTGCAGAAACCAGGCAAGCCGTCTGCCGAGCATACTTACAATACTGTAGACAGTAATATGCCGTGCTCGTCCAGCTGTTGTGATAACAGCATCAGCCGCAACACTAATCGACCTGGGATCGGCCAGCAAAAGACCCGCGGCTCATCCAATGATTGACCAGACAGGCCCAGGCTTCTTCTCGGCAAGTGCCCGGCTCTGCCATGGAGACGACGGAGTCTTGGACCGGAGCTCTCACCTGTGAGGCTCTGAACAGGCATCTGACTCTCGTCTCACGCCCCCGGGGAGTGGGGTGAAGGGGAGACGGGACAGGATGAACTTTCTGAAACATAGCTTGATGCCACGCCGTGGAGCCAATCGGCGTATGGTTTTTGCCCTTGCCTGCGTCCGTTATTTTGTTCCCGACTCCAAACTAACTCCATCTCTCCGTCTCCCGCCCACGGCTCCTTCGTGCTAGTGAATCAACCTCATCACCTTTCCCGCACGTTCCCTTGAAACAAGGCCAGCAGCCCCCTTCATGTCATGTGGGCTCCGGCTCTTTTTGACAAGGGACCGCGACGCTCTGGCCTCACTTTCTCGACGGCACTATCGTATCCTCGTCGGGTTGTGCCGGCCCCAGCCCTCTTAGTATGAATACACAGGTAACAGGTCAACCCTCACCGGTAGTAAGAGTTAGTTTGACCAAGGTCAACCAACGTCAGCCAAAAAGCAGATGGGCAGATGCAGGTGCCAAGTTGGATACAACACACCCCACGACAATCCGTGGAACCGCTGTCATGGGTCTCTGACCAGGGACATCCCAAGCTGACGCAGTAAACGCAGGACATGCCACTGCAAGTGACAGTGCGGGAGGGAGGGCTGCCAATACCGTCGTTCCTTTCTATGCCTATTCAGATTGGTTCGTTTCGTTGCTCGAACTGAGCTTACACGAGGGGACGAATCGAACGCTCCAGCATAGCAACAAGTTTACCTCAGATCGAGTCAGAGTACGCTGGCTGACCGTTCATTTTGCAACTCTTGTTTTTACACTCCTCCGCTGATTTGGTTGTTGTATCATTCGTTCCCTCCAAGTGGGAATCGTACCCTATATTTGTCTATATCACGTCTCACTGGTGCCCGTTTCCCGGCATGCGAACCTCCCGGGGCTGGGCTTGGATCGCGCTCGCGACCTCCTGCCCTCTTTCTTCACCGTCCCGTCTCTTCCCCATGTCAAGTCTTGCGGACACATGACCCCCTTCCCGAGTCCCTAGAGCCCCGATACGCGAGGAGGATCATGAGGGAGAAGCGAAAGCAAGCAGGACAGAGGCATGCCCCGCCCTTGCCGGCATCCGCCGGACCTGATGCCTGTCTCCCCCGTCAGCTTCTCTCAGTTCCTGCAGCTCGTGTTACGACTGCCAGCCGTACTCGTAGCGTACAAGCCGCGAACAAGACATCATAAGCCGTGATGCGGGAACATGACCGCGAGGAAACCCAAGCCTGTCCACCTGTAGCACTTCCCGGCTGGGGAGCATGCCAGGCCGCAGACAAGTTCAACCCGGGCACCCCCTCCCCCCCCCTCCATTACTTGCGCAAGATATCTACACCGCGTGGTTCTGTTGCATCGGTGGGTCGGTATTTAGACCCCTCTGCCACACATACACACAGGCACGCTGTTTCTCTATATTCCATGTCATTATCTGGGGGGGCCGGGCCAAGTTCTCTTCCCGTGTCGGATGAAGCTGAGGCAGAGCGCGGCTGGGCTGCGGATGCGGCATGCAGGAACAGGCGGTCTGCCTCTCCTTCGTCCCGCTGCAGGCCTTGCGCACGGCACGCACCAAACGCAACATCTCGAAGCTAGTGTTTTGTTCTGTTGGATCCCCTGGTTTCCTCGTTTCCCTTCGTATTATACATAGGTGTGGCCAGCCCACCCGCCCTTCCGTAGCACACACTCACCCACACACCCCCATATCGGATCCTCAAGAGGTCTGAGTGTCAGACTGGACAGAGACTCTATTTCGTAGCTCCAAGTTTTCTTTCTTTCTCGAGTCTTGGGCCTGTGGCTCATCCACCTCGTATTTCTCACGTCTACATGTTCCATTCACACGCACGAGTTGTAAGACCGTGAGCAACACAGTCAAGCGGCGTAAAAGAGTGGAAAGACATGTCGCTCAGATTCTATCAGACTCCCGGTCCGGAGCGGCCATGGCGCCCGCCGGTGATGGACGAGGACTGCCGGCGCTACCGCCGCCGAGCAAAGCGGACCGACAAGTGGATTCCGCCCCAACTTGCCTTTGAAGAAGTGATCAGGAATAACACGGAATCGGTGAGTGATATCTCTCTACCAGCGCATGTGTATTCCAAGGGGACGACTGGAATTCAAGAATGACTCTGACTAACGGTCGGATGTCTTCAGCCGTGCTCACTAAACGACTTTGTGGACTATCTCGTCTACGTCGAGCAGGACGCGGAACCGCTGCAATTCTTCCTATGGTACTGCGGCTACGTCCACTCGTGGACGACTCTGGCGCCCGAGCGGCGTGCTCTTGCGCCGCGATGGGATCAGGACCGCGGCAGGAAGCTCACTGCCAAGGAGAGGAGGGCCAAAAACTCGAGTAAAGTGAGCAACATTCTCGAGATGCTCGACGAGGACAGCAGCTACGCCCAGGCAAAAGCGGGAGGGAACCATACGCGGAACACATCTTCGGCAACAAACTTCTCTCACCCTAGAGCAACTGGTCTCAGAGACGGTGAAAAGGAAGAGGTGGAAGAGGGGACAGTTCCGCAAGGTAAGACCACCAAGTCGAATGCTTCATGACATGCTAGTCCCATCAGCTATCACCGAATCTCGTTCTCACCACTTATACAAACCCAAACCCAACCTCAAACTCGCTAACATCTCTCCCTGCAGCACCAGCATCATCACAACCCTTCCGCGCAGACATCGACGCCATAACAAAACACTACATCCACGCCGACGCCCCGCGCCGCCTGAACCTTACAAAAGACGACCGCACCGCCGTCCTCAAAGCAACATCCTCGACAACGCACCCCTCGGCCCTCCTCCCGGCCTTTGAAAAAGCAGAGGCCCTCCTGCGCGGCAAACTCCACCCGGACTTCATCCGCCACAGCATGGCCAACGCGAACCGCGCCGCAACGCACCTCCTCCGCCTCCTCGGACTCGTGCTGCTCACCCTAGGCCTCGGCCTCGACGCCACGCTCATCCTGTCCTCATTTTCGCGGTACTACCGCCTCCTCTCCACACCTCTACTCTTCTTCGGCCTCGCGGTCCTCGTCGCGGCCCTCGACGGCGTCTCGCTACCCCTCCACCTCGCGCGCAGACGCCACGTTCGGCCGTGGGAGGTCCCGGACCTGGAAGCCGGCCGGGGCAACGGTGCAGGCATGTACAAGAACAAGAAGGAAAGGGTCCCCCACCGCCGCGCCGCGACGAGCGAGAGCGTCGCGGGCGCCGTCGACCCCCTCCGCAAACCCGCGCTCTCGACGCTCGGCGCGGAGAATTATCTGTCCTTCAAGGGCGAAGAGTGGGTTGCCGCGTACGAGCGCCGGTGGCTTTGGCGGCGCGTGTTCGAGCGCAGCCGGGCGAGCCGGAACAAGCATCTCCGGATCCTGCAGGACGGCGTCGTTGCGGGGGCGGTGTTGTGGGCTTCGTTGGCGACGATTGGGGTTGGTGTTGGGTCGGTTTTTATACCCTCGTATCATTTGTTTTGAGTTAGGTTTAATGGATGGATTCATTGGCGGGAGGCATTTACGTTGAGAGGTACACTTACACTTATACCATGGATTCCATGACAGTCTTTTCTGGAGTTTTTGTGTGGAAGCACAACGGGTGGGTGCCCGGCGATTCAAGCATTAGATATGCGGATCTGCGACATCGTATAATACAATATCAAGATTTTAATGACTGGAACTTTATGACCTACACTGTCATGCATAACCGCTAATTCGTCCCACATGTGTACTCAAAGTAGAATAGGCAGGAGCGCAAGCGTTGAGATATGTATTATGCTCCAAAACCCCTGCCCGGCCGACCCTTTTTATCTACACTGTAATCATAGAATGACGACGACCGTAGTAAACAAAGAGGGGGGGGGGGGTCGTCAGCAGGAAGAAAAACCCAAAAACAGGTCAAAAAGACAAAAGCTCAGGTGCCTAGTCCGAGACTCGAACTAGACCACCTTACGAAACCCTCCATCTGCACTGGGGTGTACAGACTTCTCGAGATTTCATACCAAGTTCGTTACTAACGGACCAGGGCGTTATACCGCTCGACCATGGGGATCGATTGGGCTTGGTTGACGAAAGAGCGACCTCGAGTGAATATAGAGGCAAGGCAAGCGCTGAATCACCGGTGCCTTGGTCGGGTGGTCCGTTGTATATTCCACCTTGCGTATTCCACCACCAGTTTCTAAATCCCATGTCTAGGAGTACCAATCCAAGAAGGACCTCGCGGGTCCAAAGGAAGGTATGGAGAGAGTGGTCGAATGCTTCAAAAGGTATCGGTATCTTTTTCCCTTCTTCTAAAACATGGCTCAAATAGGGGTACTTTTTTTTTCATGCTTTCTACATCTACCCTGCTTACGACTTGCCTGCCGCTTGTTGCTGCTGGTCGTAATAAAGCTCCTCTGCCGTTGTTATGCATTGCATATTCGCGCCGAGCTTGTTCATCGTCTCCAACCACTCGTCGTATCTAGGCGTCGGGTCAGTCTACAGCTTCCTGGGGTAATGGATCTGACAATCACTTACTCGTCAGAGTCGAATACGATACCGCCACCTAAGAACATCACAAGTCAGTATACGAAATATCTCACCACCCAAAAAAAAACTTCAAGAAAACACTGGATAGGGGGTCGGGATAGGGGGGGGGGGCAGCAACTCACCAGCTTGCAAATACGCCACACCATCCTTGACGAGCATCGTCCGCAACGCAATGCACGTATCCATAGCACCCTCCACCTCCTCGCCCTTCTCATCAACGCCCCCGTACCCGAAATACCCAACCGCGCCCGCATAAATCCCCCTCTTCTCCTTCTCGAGCTCGGCAATCAGCTCCATGGCGCGCACCTTGGGGGCACCCGACACCGTGCCCGCGGGGAAAATGCTCCGAAAGGCGTCGAAGCGCGTCTGTCCGGCCCGCAGCACGCCCGAGACCTGCGAGACGAGGTGCTGGACGTGGCTGAACTTTTCGACGACCATGAGGTGGTCCACGCGCACCGTGTAGGGATCGCCGACGCGGTTGACGTCGTTGCGCGCCAGGTCGACGAGCATGACGTGCTCGGCGCGGTCTTTGAGGGAGCTGCGCAGCTCGTCGGCGAGGCGCTGGTCTTCCTCGGGCGTCTTGCCGCGTTTCACGGTGCCGGCGATGGGGTGGGTGATGACGCGCCCGGCCTCGGATTTGACGAGGAGTTCGGGGGAGGCGCCGACGATTTGGAAGTCTTTGCAGTTTACGTAGAACAGGTAGGGGGAGGGGTTCACCGTCCGGAGGTGGCGGTAGATGTTGAAGGGGTGGAGGGTGGTCGGGCGGGCGAAGCGCTGCGAGGGGACGGCCTGGATGATGTCGCCCTTTACGATGTGCTTCTTGAGCTCCGTGACGTGGGACTCGTAGCCCTGCTGGCCGACGTTGGAGGTGTACTCCTGGCCGAGCTTGATGGGCTGCTGTTCGGGGATGGGGATGTCGGGGCTGTTGAGGACGGCGACGAGCTCGTCAATGGTCTGCGTCGCCTTTTGGTACTCGGCCTCGAGCTGGGCCGCGTCCTCGGGGACGTGGAGGTAGGTGATGACCTTGAGGACGCCGTAGAAGCGGTCAAACGCGACAATGGTATCAAAGAGCATGAACAGGGACTCGGGGATCTGCAGGACGTCCTTCATGGGCCGCGCCGTCTTGGGCTCAAAGTAGCGCACGCAGTCGTAGCCCACGTAGCCGACGGCGCCGCCGGCCATGGGCGGGAGCTGCAAGCCCGGAACGTGGGCGACTACGTGCTGTGCCAGCTCGGCCTCGAGGGCCGGCAGGGGGTCGCACTCAGGGCCATGGCCGGGACCCGTGGCGAGGACTTTGCGGGGGCCGGCGCCGACGAAACTGTAGCGGCCGACTTGTTCTGTGGCGGCGCTCTCGAAGAGGAAGGAGAAGTCCGAGTCCTTGTGGTGGGCCGAGACCTTGAGGTAGGCGGCGGACGGGGTGATGAGGTCGGAGGAGATTTGGCGGTAGACGGGGACGAGCGTGGGCTTCTTTGCGGCGTTGGTCGTGGCCGGGGAGGTGAGGATGGACCTGACCGTCTCGAGGGACGGTACGACTGCGCGCTGTGAGGCGGTATTGTTAGCTTTTGTGTGTCTTTTGACTTCTTGTAGCAGGCCGGCGGGAGGTCAATTGAAGAACTGGCAAGACTTACCGGTCCCGACATTCTGATCCGGTCCGTTGGCGAAGCTGGGAATATGTCGGTGAGTCGCTGCGTGGAGAGCAAGTTGGTGTGTTTGGTTTGTTGATCTGAGTCACCAGCATCCAAAAGGTTGGACTTGTATTGAATTATTTAGCCTCCGATACGTGGAGGGGTCACACATAGTCCAGGCAGGGTGGTAGGGTCCGATAACGCGGAATTTGGCTGCCGTTGCGCTTCGATAAGGTGAGAGACAAGGCGTTGCCATTAGTGGCACCTCCGCTGCGTGTGCGTCAAGGATCAGTGACACAACGGGACCCCACCGCCAGCCCATTGCTCCGCCAATCTGGTCTAGATCGATGACCTGAATGAGTAAGAGAGTCAAGACAGCTCACGTATCCCCGGTAAGGTATGGTAAATGAGTTCGGTCAGAAAGAAGACACGCCTTTCCAGGCGAGAATTCAGCTATAATTGATGATACCTTATTGCTGTACAAACATGAGCTGCGTTTTTGCTACATATAAATCAGTCACCATTCATCAAACCATTAGAGGACCAAGCTGACCGGCTGCCCCATTTCTTCCCGTCCCGCCTTACATTTCCTCGCGTTTTCTCTGATGGTACCTGGCCGGAAGAGAAGTTTTCAGCTCTCGACAGACAGCGCCTTGACGCCCACGAGCTTCGCCTCCTTGCCCTTCCCGTCCGTCGTGACGAGCCAGTACTCCGTCCGGACACCGCCCTTTGGCACCTTGTAAACTCTAACGTCGTTGCCCTTGCCCGCCTTGCGGACCGCCTCAATGACGTCCTTGTAATCGCCGTTCGAGTCCCAGTCCACGGGGTCCAGGAGCTCCACGTCCGCGTTCTCGGCGTCGGGGTGATCGATAAGTTGCGCGAATTCGACTACACATGTCATATATTAGTCACTTTGTCTTGCAAACATCGCAGGCATATTTCCCCTCCCCTGGCGTGAAAAGGGCAGGAGGCAGGAGGCAGCAGGCACGGCACAACTCACCTTCGTCCGGCAAACCTTTGCCAGCCTCATCCCACTGCAGCGCGACGCCGACAAACGGCTCATCCGCGTCCGAGATGTACACTTTATCCTGCTTCAACACGTCCTGAATGGCCTTGGGTACCTCGACGCCCTTGTCTTGCGCCTTGAACTCCTTGCTCTTGCTGGTCGTGGTGGCATGTCCCTCGTTGGGGTCCTGGTTCGCCTTGTCCAGGAACGCCGCGTAGTCTGCGTCGGACATTTTCAAGTGTGTATACGTCGAGAACGTGCTGGTGGTTATCTGACGAGGCGAGAGAACCTTGCTCGTGCTGCAGCTGCCTGGCGCAGTACTCAGCCGTCGTAGTACGAATGGGTTGCGCGGGATGGAGATTAACGTCGATGAGGAGAGGGTTCGTTGGCAGAGATTTCGATAGAGCGTTCGCGGGGTAGTGGTCTTCATTCGCTTCTTATGGGTTGCGGACGAGCTGAATAGCGTACTGAGGGGTGTCAAGGTCGCGAACTTGGTTCGCGGGAAGCTGCACGCCATGGTTGGGTACAGATAGAATGACGCAACGAGGGGCCGGCTAGCTACGCCTCACGTCGCTCCCGCTGGTCAGACCTTGCCGCCCCACCATCTCGGTATTGGCTGGCTGTCGATACTAAGCGCCCACATTTTTGAACGAATTTTGTACTCCGCACTGCAGCTGTTGCTACAGCTTCTACTTATCAATTGTCTTCCAAGTTGAGTACAATTGCAATCACATTTCACAAGCCACACGAGGGATTACAAGTGGGTTGGTCATCTAGGTATCATTGGTTTGACTTTTGAATTCTCGGCACTCATTTTAACCTCAAAGGTGTCCCAAACCATCCGAAAAGTAACGTGAACCCTCTACACCGATGCCATGACCATGATACAAAGAAATTTGATGAGAAGAAGGAATTTACTGAGCAGCAAGGTCCTTCTTGAGGGTACCCTGGTACTGCTTCTTCTCCGCCGGCGTCTGGAAGGCACCGTGTCCGAACTCGGACGAGGTATCGATCCACTTGAGGTCGATCTTCTCGAGGGCCTTTCTCGAGGTGTGGGTGAACATGGACTTGCGGAGAGTCATGACACGCTTCTTGGTACCGGGAATGGAGCCCTTGACCATGACGAAGTCGTTGTTGATCTCACCGTAGCGGACGAAGCCACCGAGGCTGTGAAAAATGTCAGTAAAATTGCTATGAAATCAACACGTTAGAGCAGAAACGTACGGAGTGATGGTCTTCTTGGTGACATCGATCTCAGTGGAGGCGCTGTTGTCGGAACCGGCCTTGCCAATGCGGTAGACCTTGTGGTTGACGGAAGTACGGTGGTGGTATCCGTTCTGACCGGCACGGGCGACAGTCCACTGGACGTGGGAAGGATGCCAGGCACCGATACAGGCGACCTTACGCAGACCCTTGTGAGTCTTGCGGGGAAGCTTCTTGGTACCCCAACGGGCGGTGACACCCTCGAATCCGTGACCCTTGGTGACGGCGATGACATCGATCATCTCGTCCTGCTCGAAGATGGAGCCAACCTCGACGGGCTTCTCGAACAGACCGTAGCCGAAGTCGACCTTGTCGGCGACGGAGCCACCGTTGATCTGGATCTCCATGAGGTGGGCCTTCTTCTGCTTGATGGGGGTCTTGCGGGGCTGGGTGTGGGCGAGGACGCGGACGACGGTGCAGTACTTCTTGATGCGCTCGATCTCGCGGGTGATGGAGGCGCCAGAGTTCTCGGAGTGCTGCTTGGCGTACTTGGTGAAGGCCTTCTTCTTGGACTTGTACCAGTTCTTGTAGAAGCGGCGGCGGATCTCGTCGCTCAAGTGCTCGGCCCAGACAGTGGTGAGCGAGCGCAGGCCGCGGGGGGTCTCGATGTAGCCCACAAGACCAACAACGATCAACTATAGAGTTGTTAGCCATAGGCACAGAGCCAAGCGGGCTGCGTTGGTAGTACAGGTGGGGTATCAATGATGGAGACGGCCTCGACGACCTCCTTCTTGTTGGCCTTGGCGCCGGGACGGTCGAGGTCGCGAACGATCGTGGTCATACCGGCCTTGTAGCCCATGGTGGCCGTCAGGTGGACAGGCTTCTTGGCATCATCCTTGGGGAAGCTGTGCGAAGGATTGCAATTGTCAGCCTCTGTCTTCACTTGGCCCAAGTCTCGAAGAAAATATTGCGAAAAGTGGTGAATAAAACTTACGACTTGACCTTTCCGCGGTGACGGGCAGCACGCTTGCGCGGCAGGTAGGCCAAAGACTGAGTAACGTTAGCCGAAGTTATAGTAATTGTCGAAATAGGTGTAACTGACGCCGTGTCTGGGTGCCTCGTACTTGCGGTGCGACATCTTGATGATTGACCTGGAGGTTAGTTGTCGGGTTCAATCGAGAGGAGTGACGATTGGGAAATTTCTCAAAGTCGGGATAGCTGAGGCTGCAAAAATGTCGTGTGGGCGGATTTCCTCCTGCCGGGACGCACCACCCTAATCACGTGAGCGCAATAGCGACGAAAAAAAATCACTTGCCGTACTTTTCTCTCTTGCCTGGTCCAAGCGTCTTTTCCGAGGTCCACAATCAGCCTGAATCTTCCATCAGTGGAGGTGTAGAGAGAAGGCACGTACCTGAGGACTGGATTGCATCCCAGCAAGGAGCACGCCAAACACTTGAAGTCTCCGCCATTTGCACGATGCAGAACTTTTCTGAGAGCACACGTTCATTCGCCCCTTTAAGGGGTCGATTGGTCTGGACAAGTGAAGCCAAATATGGTTTAATATTGTTTAGTCATTCAAGCAGTCTAGATTCACCACTACTTTTTTTCTTCATAAGCTACCGTAGTGCCTCAGGTAGACACACCAGCATCCCGTTGAAAGGGGATTCTGGAGATAGAACGAGGAACAGGAAGGAAATGGTATACACGATAAGAGAACACAGGATCCCTCAAGACAAATAAAACAAAGCAAACCACGTCAAAGCCGTTGATCCATTAAGTCGACTCAACCTTGGGAGTTGGCCCCATCAGGCCGTTGATGCTTGCGCTCGTAGGCGTCTTAGTCTCTCCCGACGCCGGAGCCGGACCCGACCCGTTGGTAGTGGCGGCGGCGCCCTTTTTCTCATCCTCACCGCTATCGTCGTAGTCCTCATCAACGTCCATCTTTCTCGCTGCACGTTCGGGCTCGCTGGGCTGCGGAGGCCGGGGAGCAGGGGTGTGCTCAAGAGGCGGGCGCTCTTCAGCGGGGTACTCCTTGACGCCGGGAGCGGGCCCGGAAGCAGGCCCGGGTCCGTTCTGCGGTCCGTCATGGAGGATGTTCTGCATCGGCGCAGCAGCAGACTGCATCGGCGGGAGATGGTTGTTGGGCATAGGGTGGTTGGGTTGGTGGTGCGCGGCCTCTGACGGATGGTACCCGTCGTTGGCATGGCGCTGCTCCTCGCCCCTCCGAATGTCCTCTGCCCTTCTCTGATCATCCGCTCTCCGCTGGTCTTCGGCACGGCGTTGGTCCTCAAAACGGCGTGCCTCTGACGAGTTGCGGCGGTACTGGTCCCGGGGTCCCGGAGGAGTCGATGGGCGGCGAGGGCGAACGTCGTCGAGCCTGGCTCGGTTCTCGTCGTTGGCCGGTCGCTTGTGAGAGGACTCCTCCTCCCACTCACGCATGCGCTTGGGGCCCACAGAAGGAGGACGGTCATGCTCATTGCGCTGCGATGCAGGGTCTCCGGTGATCGAGCCCGGAGGAGGTGGAGGCGGGGCATTAGCCTCCATGGGTCCGGGGGTGGGGCCGTCAGGGTGATGGCTGTACGGCGGTGGCGGAGGAGGTTGGTGTTGGGGGTACGCCGACTTGGGGGAGGGCATGCGGTTGTCATGCATGGGCCTCTCGCCAGGCCGGGGACTGTTGGTGCCGCGGAAGTGAGGCGGCTGGCTAGGAGGGCCATTGGGGCCGACGTTCATAGGAGGCATCTGAGCAGAAGACGGCTGAGTGTAGTTGGGGTTGATGGTGCGCGGCGCAGACGTGGGAGGACCCTGAGGCTGCTGTTGCTGCTGAGGCGGCTGCGGCGGTCCTGCGTAGTGAGATGGCGGGCTAGCCATCCGACGAAGCGGCTCGGGATACGGCGGGCGACCACCGTGTTGTTGCTGCTGCTGCTGTTGTTGTTGCTGCTGCTGTTGCTGCTCTTGTCTCGGGCTAGGCTGTCGCGGCATGGGGGGAGCTGGGCCACGGAACTCGCCACGCTGCTCATACGGGTTGGGTGGCTGAGGAGGAGGGTTGATGTCCGCAAGCCGACCCCAGCCGTTGCTTCCAGGACCGCCGGGTCCCGGAGGCGGAGGAGGCTGCTGTCCTTGCTGCTGCGACTGAGGAGCAGAGCTTCCCCACTGGGGAGCCGGAGGGCCGACCTGGTAAGCCTGGGGATGGACATCGGCAGGCTGGGGAGCGCTGGGAGGCTGTCCTCCGTTGGCGCCACCGTTTCTCAGCAACTGCAGACGAGCCTTGATGTGAGGGTTCTGAGGGTCAAGCTCTGCAGCGCGCTGGTAGGCGTCAAGCGCATCGCTGATCTGGTTGTTGCAAGATTCGTACTAAGTCGGTTAGTAACGTTGCCTTTTTTTCTTTTTTCCCAAGCTGTTCGATCTTGATAGGTTTTGCACTTACCAATGTGCCCAAGTCATACCAGACCTCGGAAATGAAGGGGTTGAGCCGGATGGCACGAGAGTACGCGTCGAGGGCATCGCGATATTGGTTGATCTGGTAGTACAGTACTCCGATAGAGCACCAGAAAGTCGGATTCCTTCCATCGCGGTAGACGGCCTGTTGGTAGGCTTCATATGCCTTGGGATACTTTTGTTGAGACATGTAGCACCGACCAAGAAGGTACCAGCTTTGCGCGTCGCCTTGGTCGGCGGCAACGGACTTCTCCAAGAACTCGATAGCTCGCTCTTGGCTCTGGAAGCTGCTGCTCTGCTGATGATGAAGCCAGCCCAGCTGTTGCAGAACCTTTGCGTGACTAGGATCGCGTTCCAGAACTCTCTGGTACGCAGCCTTGGCACTGTCGTACTGATGCGGGCGTTAGTTGCGGTATTTGTCAATTGCCGACGAGGAGATACTTACATCCTTCTGCTGCTCGTGAACGTGGCCAATTTGGAACCAGATGTCCTCCTCGGTGAGAGGAGGGGGTGGGGAGTTGACGATGTACTTGAAGCACTCTAGACTCTGGCCGTAC
The DNA here is from genome assembly GCF_030867565.1 of Colletotrichum costaricense. NCBI lineage: Eukaryota > Fungi > Ascomycota > Sordariomycetes > Glomerellales > Glomerellaceae > Colletotrichum > Colletotrichum costaricense. The sequence goes on along the minus strand of NW_026848232.1, from coordinate 847,431 downwards.
TTCTGCTGTTGCTTGTATATTATTCCGAGACGGAAGTAAATTTCGTTGGCCTTTTCGAAGTCGGGCTGCATTTGCATAACCTGAGAAAAGGCCTCTTCGGCATGCTCAAGAGAGCCGTATCTGTCGTAAAGGATACCAATGCCATACCATAGCTTGGGCTCCTGTGCTGTATTAGTATTTGGAGAACCCAGAGAGCCGGAGGCAGCGCTACTAACCCTGGGGCTCCTCAAGTTGACCAAGGCGGACTGATATGCGGCGTAGGCTTGCTGCAAGTCGTCCATCATAAGGTAGCAGTGACCTGTGAGCAGTTAGCGCGAGTCGCGTTGTTTGAGCATAGGGCGGGGACTTGTTACGCACCCAGGCTGCCCCATGCCTCGCCGTTGGTGTTGTCGATTTTGAGTATTGCTTGCAGGTAGTCAACTGCCTTGTGAAACTCTTCGCGCGTTCGCAGGATCAAACTGATGGCATTCATGGCCGCGACCGACTGCGGGTTTGCTTGGAGGGCGCGATCGTAGGCCTTCATTGCCTCCTCGAGGTTACCGAGAAGCTCAGCAAAACTGCCTGCATCAATTGTTAGAACGAGCTGCGCGTATCTACGATGGCGATGCACTTACCAATCTGCATCCAGACAGCTTCGTTCATGAGGAGGATTTGTCGCGAAGGTGCATAGTTCTGCCCTTGCTGCATGCCCGGCGGCGGAGGGGGTCCAGGGGGGCCGCCATGCTGCTGCCCCTGCATGGCCATGGTTGGCGAAGGGTGATGGTTCGCCATTGTGTTGGGAGTCGAGGCGTACTAGGTGTGCGCGTGCTCCTGTGAATGCGTCGATGGATTGTCTTGACGATCGCGCAAAGAGGCGCTAGATTCTACCAGCAACGACGTCGCAATTATAAAAGGTAGTTTTACTTGGAGAAAGATTTTAGACTAAAAGCGCGAGGCCATACAGTCTTTGGTCTTGTCTGTGGTGGTTGAGGAACAGCTCGCGGCTTCCAAGGGCGCGGGCTCAGTTGTTGCGACGAATCGAACGGATTGAGGTTCGACGTGCAACCGGTCAACGGGAGGCTGGGCGAGAAAGTCTGGAGCGGCGACACGGCAAAAAGCTACAGAAAAGCCAAACAAGAAGAGGATGATGATGAGGGTGATGGGGCAAGGGCGCAGAAAGCGCTCAAGACAAGACAATGATGATGTTTTGTGAGTAAAGAAGGGATGCGAGACCCGACAGCGATGGATCGAAGCGCCCCCGTTGTAGCTCAGGGCGAAGTTGGGGAATTGGAAAAGAAGGTGAGAGGGAAGTTGGGAGGCTGCGAGAATAGGTTCCATCACTCTCGCAAACTCACCTAACCCTCGGAAAGTACGTACTCTTTTACCCTTCCGTTCCTTTTCTTTTACTTTGGCGACGGCACGGGGTGCGGCAGAGCTGATCCATAGCGAGCGAAACGAGACGATGGGGACCAGGGGTGTGGATGGGTGTCTCATTAGGGTGCATGCTGCTGCCGGGGTGAAAGACGGGGCACGGATGGAGAACAAGCCAGCCCATCTCATCTGAAAAAGCAACTTGGCTAGCGTCCCTTTAGCTGGAGCCGATACTCACGGTGCCACACCCACGCTTCTTCCATCTTTCTCACGCTTCACCACCCGTGGGCGCTCACGCTCACGCCCATCCGCCCAGCCCATCCATCCGTCCATCCATTCATCCATGCCCATGTTCTTCCCCCCCCCCCCCCGTCGTCCATAACCATGGCCACGTCCACGCCGTCTGCCAGGCCCAGGTACGGAGTGCGAATACAAAGTACTTCGTACCATACATACAGATTTCATGGAGGCGGGCGGCGGGCACTCCCACTGAACGCAATGTCGCCCCTCGTCCCTCCCTCCCTTCCCCTCCTCTACTGTGTATTCGTACGGATACTTCCCAAGTTGCCATGGGTCATGGCTACCTTACACTGAAGGCATCCATCATCCATCCACCCATCCATCCATCGGCCTCTTGGTTGCTTGCTTGCTTGGTGCTTGGCTCCTGCAGCTCCGAAATGGGGAGCAGAGAGGTGGATAACGTACCTTGGCGTATGGAGACGTCGACCTCACGGCGGAAATCTGTGGTAAAGATGTGGGTGCGGATGATTCCTTTGCGAGTCTAGCGAAACACATCTTGCAGACAGACCCGACCCCCTCCCCCCTTTTTTTTTTCTTTCTTCTCATTGCTACTGCAAAGTACGAGTCGGCAGCTCGACGCCCTTTGCTTCGTTTGTCATCAGATGCACCAAGACGTGAGATGGCCCCAAAACCCAGAGCCTGAGCCATGTGCCATGTGCCATAACAAAAGTAGTCCACCTCCAAGCTACCTGGCATTTCCGAGGTTAATGGCCCAGGACACCGATGAGCCGCCCCTAGAAGGTATCGCGTGGTCGACTGTTGTTTAGACTCTCTCTCAAACTTGGCGGTGCGGCGGCTTTCAGTGGGACCCTCACCCAACTCACGCGTCAAATCAACGAGAGGGCCAGACATGATGCCAAGGCATCGCCAAACCTTGCTCCCCAATGGTGTTGCAAGCTCATTGATAATCCGACAAAATCTGAGGCAAGCTTCCAACAAACCTGACAAGAAGGCCTCAAAACCGACTGTGACCGTCTGCCATCATATAAACGCACTCAGATGTGAGTGTCGCATACTGCTGCGTAACGTGATGCAGCCTTGGACCACGCTTCGCGAGGGTTGATGCTCTGTTACACTATCACGTTTCTGCGTTGTGTGCCAGAAAAGAGACACGGTGCGATTGGGGCATCTCAAAAACAGAGGAAGCGGACGGAACAAGTGCGCGGGTATCCTCCGTTTGGCGCTCATCTTTAGAGTCAGCTACCTACCTTATTGTAGCTGCCCCCTCTGGCATGTCCAAACGAGGATCTACGGACAAGGAATGTCAGCGACCGTCCAGTTGGACATGCCATTCGCAGCCAGTTTGAAACAAGAGACAGCCATGTCGCATCGCATCGCGGCGCCATCCTCTCTGATCTCTCCCAGTCACTGTGGCGGAAGAACACCGAGGGTATGGGTCTTGACGGGTTTGCCTGAGGCAAATGTTCAAGCCAGCTGCCAGCGCGCGACATGGCACATAGCCATGGGTAATCAATCAGACAGCTCTCTAGTCGTCCCGTTCGGACCATTTTGAATCGTGACTAACAAGCTTCTGACCGTACTGCGCAATAAAGGTTGGCAAAGACTGATTTCGACGGGTACGCTGAAGATCAACCGAAACGACTGTCAGAGAAGGGAGCAAATTATCAGAAACAAAACAATAAAAGAAAGAGAGCGACGCACCGAAATAATAAAGATAATGGAATAATCCCCCCCCCAGCAGAAAAGGGAGAAACGCTGCGGTTGAAGGCCGCCGCCGCTAAACTGCATTACGGCACGTCCCACGTGTCTGGAGTTCCAGGAGGTCACCTCATCGTTCACCTCAGGTCAGGCCCAGGGAGGTTAATATTCACCGAAGGGTACGGATAGGTAGCCCTTCCCAGCCCTTCTCCGGGGAAGCGCCCCCTGAGAAGACGGGAGGTACCATCCATCCACCCATCCATCAAACTCCGAGTCTGAGTCCGGCTCTGTGGTGCCACTGGTGTGTCTGGCCGCCCGGGCTGGCTGGCTGAGTGAGCTGGGCTGGGCTAGGCTGCGCCCAGGGCAGGTGAGTGCATGGCTGGCGACCCCCTCCCTCCTCTCCAAGCTCCAAGATCCTGATCGGGGGAGTGGATCGCACCGTCGAAGAAATGCCAGAAGCCAAAACCAACACAAGAAAAGACGAACTTTGAGTTTGGTTCATGTCATCGCTGCTACCGCTGCATCCATCCACTCAGGACGCCGATGTGACTTCATCCGTGCCGCAACTGCTCGCTAGTCAGTTGTAAATTACCTTACCTTTCCCGAGAGTTTCCCACTGCACCCTTCTCTTGCGCGGGCTGGTGTTCCTGTCGCTGGCGTTCTGGCTGGCATGCTGTCTTCTCCCGTCACACTTCAGGCACCACACTTGCATTCCTTATTCCTCGGCACCTTCCCCCGGTTGAGATCTTCGGTTTCAGCGCCTGATGATCGTGATGGGATGGGCATGGTGGTTCGTCGGCTTCTTCGAAACCACCGTACCGAATGGACCTGTGGGCGAGCTATTTGGTGTGTTGTCTTTGTTTTCGTGTCGCACCAGACTTCGCAATCGTTGAACAAGCTCATACCCGCAATCTGCAGAGATCATGGCGGATCGGTGGTTGAGTCCAGCAGGAAAAGCTTCTCGATACGAAGCTATCGTCAGTTGGCGCCGCAGTGGCTGGGCCCCCTCACTTCTTCAGTTGGACCGGTTTGAGCAGGTGGTGCACGCACGCTGTTTTTCTCTCCTCCAGTGCGGTCCACACTACGTTAGCCAGCGGACAGAAATGACGGACTACTCGTAGACGTATCCGTAGGTAGTCGTACGCTATTGTGTACGCAGTAGTGTAGTGCTCTCGTGCGCGTGTGGACCAAGCCGCAGATACAGGATACACACATGACGCGGGTGCACCTGTGGGCTCTGCTTGGGACCTGCAAATAGCTCGATGGGATCCGGTCGCCGCCGCCGCCATCGTCGCCAGGCTGGAGGGGGATCATGGCTAGATTAGGCAGAGTGGGGAGGGAAGGCCGGAGGCTTACCTGAGGTGTCCTCGGAGAGGAGAGGAGAGGAGGGGGGTTCCGTCAGGGGTCAAGGTGTGAGAGTCGAATTGCGACAGCAACCAAGTGAAGGGGGGCGTCTGCGTCTGTCTCTATGCCCGTAACAGGGGGGTGTGGATGGGGTTGCCTGCCGTTCCCCCAACCCTTGGCTTGGACCAGGCAGAGAGAGAGAGAGAGAGATTGTGTGCGTAGCCAGGCTGTACCGCAATATGTACGTGCAAGGTAGGCGGAGGAAGGATGCAGCCATCTCTCGCATATGCAGGCCGTTTGGAGCAGTGCGAGGGTACCCGACTGACAGCGGCGTCAAGCGCAAGGGATGGGGAAGATAGACACTGTAATGTGTGGGCGTACACGCTGTGCCGATGTGCGTGTGCGTGTGTGCGTCGGATGTGTGTGTGTGTGTGTGTGTGTGTGTGTGTGTGTGTGTGTGTGTGTGTGTGTGTGTGTGTGTGTGTGTGTGTGTGTGTGTGTGTGTGTGTGTGTGTGTATGTGCGCGCGTGCGGGAGTGTGTGGTGTGGAAGAGATGGTGACGGTATCACGGTGGGAGAGGTACCGAGGCGACGTGAGAATTGAACTGGGAGAAGGGCGGTGGTCTGGTGCTGAGGTGGGCGAGAGAAAAAGGTAGGTGCTCTCTACGAAGACCTAGTTCGCGAGGTTTAGGAACCTTGCGGCTAATAAGGCTGGGAAGGATATAGCAAGGTACTCCGTACGATGGAAATGCGTGATTATGAGGATGGATAAGCTCTGGATAAGGTGCCGGGGGGCGGGCTGCCAAAGTCCGTCCCGTGCAATTATATTGGTGCTTGTGGTTAAGAAGTCACGCATACAATGAGTCGTGGCAAGATAAAAGTCGGGGAGAGAGAGTGGGCACAGGTCTCGAGGTGTTTTGTTCATCGCAATCTATCTGCCTCGATAGATTGGCTCACCGGAAGGTACCTCACCTTACACAGGCGAAGGCCACAGATGGAGAAACAGCGAGGAAGAGTCGTGAGGTAAGGTAGGTGCTCTGCGGCGGCAGGAGATACAGTACGTATTGAGGCTACGTGCATATCTGGTGCCTCCCGCCCAACCTGTCGAACCTGACGTACCGCCGGGGAGACTGATCTGACTCCTTGGCGTTAGCCACGGTGTGCTACAGGTACGTACTGGCAAAGTCTGTGGGCCGCAGAGCCTTTTTCGGGGTCGAGTGGCACGGCACACGGCCGCTGGGCCCATCCATGTTTCTTCTGTCCTCCATTCTTCTCTCACTCTTCCCAATTCGTACAAGCCTCACACCCCCGGTAGCCCGGGTATTTTCTGCTTTTCCCTTACTATGTACGAATGTACTCCCGTAGATGATCTCTGCTCTGTGCTCGTCCCTCTGGACCCGTATGGATACCGTCCGCCCGTCTCGAACCCTTCGGCCCCCCTTTTTTCCCTCTCTCGCTGGGCTGGAAATGAACAAGCACGCACAAGAAACGGTTGAGTGGTACGTATCTTCTTGCGCACGTCAGCCAGCAAGTTAGGTTCCCTCTCCTTTTACTCCGTACTGCCACTGCTCAAGCGGATAATAAGATCGAGCAAATTCTCCAGCCTACCCTGCCCTGGCCGCTGGCGCTGACGAGCTTGCATATTCAACCTTTGCCCTAACTTCTAAGGTTACGCGCTGCGTCGCTCGGGAACCCCCAGCCCAGTGCCTTGTCTCCTTTCTATTTTCCCTTCTAGACGCGGTCACGCAGTCACGCAGTCCAAATACAACCGGCGCGGCACACGGCCCAAACATACAACGTTCAAGGAATGGCTTGGCTGGTGCCGCACTCCGACGACGATGGTCCTCCTCCCTGAGGCTCCCCCCATCCTGTACGTAAGTCGCAACGCTTCTCAGGACCCATCATGCGGTGAAGGTAAACGGCGGAGACTGGGTCTGGGTCTGCACTAAGTCTGGGACTCGGTCGTGTCGGCAACCACTTCACGTGAGCTTGTCTCCAAAATGACGAGCCTATACCCGACAGTCAGGGCCCCGCAAACCGTCCCATCTCTCGCTATGGTCAGACTGGTTTGGTCTTCCCGGTCACGACACACTGCGAAAATCTGTACACAGATACGTGTCTGACGCGATGGCCAGACCTCGTCTCCATCGCCCTGTTCAAGACTCATATTGTTGACTCGTCTTGTTACCATCCTAGCAGCTTTTCTGTATGGAATATGGTGTGGCTAGGGTGACCGCAGATCGAATCGCTGGGCGCAAAGCGCGGGCATCTCAAACACCCGCATCCCGCGTCCTACTACAGCATCAATCCACGACACGACACCAATACCACGATATCACGATGCCACGATGTTCGTGCATTGGCAACATAGTCATAGTCCACAGGTCCAAAGAAATGCGAGAGTCATCGCCAATGCAGGGCAATTTGCCAAATGCACTCGACGCCGCCTCAGCAGCAGCAGCACTGCGGGAGGCTCAATTGAGTGCCTCTGCTCATACCTACTTTTACTTGCCGATGACTTTCAGCGGGGGGTGCCACCCACGGCTACGCGGGCACACATTCCTGTGAGGGTTGTGGAACATGGGAATCAATTAAAAGCTGAGACAAATGATGCAGCCCAGCCCAAGCCAGCCGGCGGCCCAGACAGACTTCTCCGAACGGGATGCCACACCTCCAAAGCAAGGTTGCAAACCCACCACACGAGCCACAGGCATCCAGGTCTGCACGCGCCACGGGGAAGCCGACTCAGCCAATGCCAAGTCCTAGCCTCCAGTGGTGAAGAGTTTCCACCAGGCCTCAGAAGCCAAGCCGTAGGCCGAGCCAAGCTATTTGTGGTCGAACGGCGCGTTTATTCGATTTGCCCTTGTCGGGGACAGGACATGTCGACGTCTCTAACCAGTGCTAGGCTTACTTTTGCGGCCTCATTCCACGAATAAACTCGGGTTGAACTCGTCGTCGCTCTGGATCACTCGGGCGGCTGCGGCTCAGCTCACCTCCACACTGAGTCTACCAGCCTCGAACCCACCAGCCTATCGCCGAATCATCGGCCCAGAACCCCAAACACCACAAATGCCAAAAAGCACCTGCTGAATAAGGCTCGCTAAAAGTGGGGACCTCAAATCCTCTCCTCGTCATCCCCCCCCTCGGCGCCCCAAATGCGTGAGGGAAACCCCAGCATCGTCACATTTTTCGCCGTGATTGGTCCGGTCAGCTAACGCTACATCGGCAGAAACCTTTTTTCTAATTTTCCTTCTTTGCTGCCCCTTGGCCTCAACCCCTCGAGGCAAACAAAGCAAGCACCACGGCAAGCCTTCCCCACCCTCGCCTACCTAAGGCATGCGCTAAAATACGTACCCTTAGATCGGCGCATGCCGTTGTCGTCAACTACTAGCCGTTCCAGACTATTGCCCCGGGATTACAGGCGCCCAGTGTCTAGGCGGTTTTGACGCGTCCGAATTCCCTTTTCCTAACATCACCGAGTCCATCATAGAAGTGTCGTATACCGAAATGTTATGGAAGTCATTGGGCAGCGCTGTTGGGCATTTTGACATTGCATCAGATTCTCGAACCAGATGCCTGAGCTGGCCCTGCCAAGACGAATTTGCTCCATCGTCGTTCTCGCAGATGGCAATCTTCGGGCTCGTTTATTCCGTCCAGTCACCGCCAAGAAAGCGGTAGTGACTCGCGGAGAACCAACCCCTAGGCCTACGTAAGATAGAGCCTTTGGGTGCTGCTGATGGTGGTGATGAAGCCTCTGTGCATACCATCCACCTTTGCCATGCATTGATCAAACGCACGCACACATCGGTTCGCTTTCCATTACAGAGAAGAGACGTAAGACGTTGGGATTGCAGGAACCATAAGAGAAGGGAGCAAGGAAGAGACCGGACGATCAAGGATTCCTTGACCAGGACCCCGATTCCCCGTCTCTCCCGCGGTTGTGTCATGCACAGGCGACCTGCCTCGAGGTTCATGTGTCATGTCTAGAGGTCTCTCAACCTTTTGCTCCTTGTCTCTGTTCTCGCTGCTCACCGGACGTCGCGGCTCGACATCCATCCATGTCCGTCACGCCCGACAGAAGGTCCCCGTCAATCTTAAGTTCTCAATCCCCGATGCATTAACCGTCTGGTATACAATGCATTACGATGCCACACTACGAGGACAAGCAGACTTTTTCAGGCTCGCTCGCCATGCTGCCCTCTTGCTACGGTTAGGTACCCAAACGACAAGCTCGCAAAGTCAGGCGCCCCATCCATCAACTGTAGATAGAAGCTTCGAAAAAGACAAGATGAGACGCGTCCTGAGAAAAGTGCGAGAACGGTTTGGATTTATTGGGTTGAAGTTCAGAAAAAGGGACGATGGATTTGCCTTGCTTGTTTTAGGCCTCCTCCTCCTTCTCCCTCATTTCTGAAACATGACACTCGCTATCTTACTTACTCGGAGATCTTATCGATGATGCGTTTTTCTTCTTCTTCATTCTCTTCTCCTCTATACGGAGTACTTCCGCTCACCTTTTCCTCCCATCTCGGACTCGTCTCGTTTTGACCTCGGACCGGGAAATCCGTGCGCGCGTTCGATCCAAACACTTTCAAACGACTAGAACGCCCAAGAACAACCCAACACGAAAGGTATAAGGCTCCGCTAATGCTATTTTTCTCCCGACGGACTTGTGAAGTCCCTTATGGTTGCATGAGTATCAATGGCGTCCTTGGGAGGGAGACATGTATCTATTTTGATCTAGGCATGGTTTTCCTTACGGATACAGAACAGCTTGCCACTTATCATTTGACGTGCATGGTGTGCAGGTAGGTACCGGAGATCGACGGTTCTCACATTCCTCGGTTCTTGTGTCCCGCAACTCTAAATCACTACTGGTACTATAGAAAGTCCGCAGGAACGCGCGGTGTTGGACGGAAGAGATAGTGGCGGAATGTGGTTTCATTAAAGGAAATCCCGACAGTTCCTCACGGGAAATCCAAGACCGCGTTCTTTCCTCGGGGGTTTCCTTCATTCCACTACGGGCTGTACAGGTAGGCATTCGACAGCGCGCTTTTGAGCAAGGGGGCTCTCGGCCTTTTGCCTTTGCGTTGCTTGATCTCCACATTATACCACAGCCCATGGTATGCCCCCGTGGAGGGAGGCTCAAAGCACAAGCGCCGGCTCGATTCACCACGGGATGTGTGGAGTCGTTGTCGGACTACCTATATTCCGTAAGGCACTCGGAGAAAACTCCACCGAAGAAAGATGGAAAGATGGTCTCTCTTGATCAACAGCAAGTTATGTATCTCGAAGGAGATAAGTCAAGGCTTTGAATGTCAAAGAAAAAGACAGCTCGCCTGTCGCGCCCGTAATAATATCCCATGTTCGGGTATCGCACGCCCGCAGAGACCTCTTCCCGCCCCCAAACACCCACCTCACCTGATCCCCCCCCCCCAAAATGCCCGCTGACGACTCGAGATGAGGAGAGACGGAAAGGTTTCAGGGCGCGGTGGTATAAAGGCAAAATATTTATTTTTTTGACAAGACCGATTATCCGAAAAGTAGTTTGTATGTTTTCTTGAGCTAGATCGAGATTTTTGTCGTAAGGTGCACAACTCCCCGAGTGGTAGCTTTGGTGCTAGTTTGGCGGAGATGTCACTATGGAAAGCAATATATTGTTCATGGTCATTCATCATCGATGCTGAAGCTCTCGACAACATGCTGATCACCCTCTACACGTGGGTGGGTATACATCACGGCGACATGCGAGGAGGAAAAAGATCGGACAGCCCGAGATCATCAGACCTCAGAACCAAGGGACACACACAACCTCCTCCTCACTCCTAAGCGTCCTGGCCGCCAACATGTCAAGCAAGCAGGAACCGGAACGTGGTTCAGAATTTTCCGTAGTCTTATACAAGCCTCGCACAATATTCACGCGCACAAAGTTTCCCCTTTGCTGTATTGCTTTTCCTTGAACACCTTGTAAATTACCACAGGTACGGATGCTTTACCTTGGTTTGTACGGAGTAAAGGCCGTTTCTTAGTACCTTGGCATGGGGTGGGCCCGTGGGTGGTGGATGGCGGGTTCCGTCCGCGCCCCGGCACGAATGGCCCCCGTACGCTCACGGACCGGTGATCGCGCGTGTCAGTCGCAAAGACGCCAAAGAAAAAAAAAGAAAAAAAAAAAGGAAAGGGATGGGGGACTGAAGTGAACACTCGGTGAGAGAAACCACTACCGAATACCGGTCCGAGGACCAAGAGAACGAATGAGATTTCAAAAGAAGACGGCAAATCGAGGAGTCCCGTCAAGGAAACATTCCAAAAGAGAAAAGCACCCCGGAGTTGGGACTAATACAAGGTACGCAAACGAACACTGTCCGAGGGTGCATACGGAACGGGGACGGCCACCATGACTCCAACTACTTTTAGGTCCGAGGGTAAATACCTACCCATCTCACACGAGGTCCCCGTCCTTTCACTCCATACCTTACCTTGCTCTAAACGCCCTCTCTTCGGTCCTTCGGCGCCGAAGAATCGGATCCTAGTGGATGACGCCCCTTCCCACCATTGGAGATCTTGTTTCGGGTGGTATCTGCTGGTGGAGCACGTCGTTGGCCATCATGACGCAGCACGTGGGAAAATCATCTTCGTGAAGTGCGCGCGGACATGCATCTGATTTTAAGCACTCTGATGACAGAACGAAAAGCGAAGGCTTTGTAAGTCTATAACATACATCATTCCGAATTTACGCCCATTGGGGTGGAGTAGGTTAGAAGCTCTAGACCACTACATAGGCCCAGGCCGTCGCTGTCATAATCCTGGATCGCCGCTCATACCGCTTTACACACGCACACGCGCGCACTCAAGGTATCCGTCTTTAGACGCCGATGCCAAACAAAAGGAAGAAAATACCCGAATTAGAAAAAAGTTTCCCCCAGGATCAACACATAAGAGTACACAGTTGGCCGCAGCCATGAAACGGCGCCGTCGCCGTTTAGTCCAATCGTCCAAAATCGGCTCAAGACCTGGCCAGAAAGAAAGGAAAGTAAACCGATTTTCTAGTCGAAGCGAAGTGTGTGTGCCTCTCCCCCTTCTCTCCCTCTCACGATGCGGATTTATCGCTCGACTCCTGCTCGGGGTGGTAGTTGGTCTCCCCCAGCATCGCAGTAGGCTGCGTAGTCATAGCCGTCTGCGTGTTGGGCTGCGGCTGCGTCTGTACCGTCGGACCCGTGGGCTGCTGCGCCGGAGGTTGTGACGAAGATCGTGCCGGTGTGCCCGCGGTGGCGGCGTGGAGCCTCTGATCCAACGTCTTCAGTGCCAGCGCTCGTCTCCGCTCCGCCTCGGCTCTCGCACCACCAGGTGCGCCTCTCTGTATGAAGTTGTTGCCTCGTCCGGACGGGACGTTGTCCGGGGAGAAGGGGCTGCATATCCGCATCGCCACCAGCACCTCAAAGATCTGGTTTGAAAGGGTGGCAACGAAGGGCTTCACCGGCGCCGGGAAGAACTCGGCAAATGCAAACGTCTCGCTGGCGTCTCCGCGGAGGGAAGTCGGCTGAGAAGAGTCGAGGTCGGGGAAGACGGTCTTGTAGAAGCGGAGGTATGTCCAGCTCGTTAGCAGGCCGCTCAGAGCAAGGGAGAAAGAGGCCGCCGTCAAAAGCGGCGTCAGAGACAGAATAAAGACGATGCCGAGATATAATAGAGGGAATCGCGGAACTCGAAGGGAGAGGATGCCGCGGAACAGAGTAACGGTGTGCGCCGGGACGAGCTGGCTAAATGCGACGAGGAAAGAGATCTGCATCGGGATCGTGCCGCCAATAACGGTCAGTCTGTCAAGAGCTTCGTTAGTATTGCTAGCCGCAGACACATAAGGCGAAGATTCACTTACGTCCAACGCTCGTTCCTTGTCAGGGTGAAGAAGATGATCATGAGCGCAAAGGTCAGGACATTGGGAATCAGCGCCGTGACGGCGACAAACTTGGCCAGCTCCGCTGAAGACCAAGCTCTCTCGAGGTATCTACCGCCTTGGTAAATGGTGACGCCGGCAATTCCGAGAGTGAAGATGTTGTTCTCGACCAATGTTGAGGTCAAAAACGTCCACGGATAAATAAGGGAGAGCTGAGGGATGAGCGTCAGGTACGGTATCACGATCTCGGATGTCGCGCTCCATTGACGATAGCGGATCGCCGCGCTCAGAAACGACTGCACGACGAGGACAGCCAGCAGGACCCGGGTGACCGGCGGGATGTTGATTCGGGGCGGCATCTTGGACAGCTTCCGTTCGAGGAGGAGGTCGTCAACAGCTCATCCAGGTTGGGATCGTGAGTTGGGCAAGCTCGCTTTTTTTGCCCTTCAGATATCTGGTTCCTGGAGCCTCACACAAGGGGACACTTGGACGTGACTGGTAAGGCGTCCCGGGGTCGTTTCAGTGGGTCCCTTGAACGGATTAATAGTCATACCGACATTAGAGGTGAGCTAGTCCCGACAGGGGGAAGAGCTGGAAGCTTGGCGCACGGTCCTTGCAGACGGGACTGATTGGATCCCGTGGTCCATTTTGGCGGGTTCCCAGCAAAATTGACACGGGCAGCTTCTCTCCCCGGTTGCGGTACGTACCTGAGAACCACGTTCCCTCGAGACTCCCTCTCGTGCCTCAAGTTCTCTCAACGATGTGTCTCTGACTGCCAATATCAACGTCTGGGATTGTCCTACAGCAGTAGGAATCCTGCGATAAATTTCGACTTGCGGCGGATCAACAGATGGAGTACAACACATAAGAGGCAAGGTGCGGCGCACAAGCAGCAGCACAAACAGGGCCCCGAGTTTTTTCATCTGCAAGGCGATGAACGGGCTGAGAGGGGGGCGTGGGAGTGTTCCACTGGTGGGTACGACGAGTCCTCGATGCGGTCGAAACGGGGAGATCTCGTGGTTCCATCCCTGCAGGGCTTCCAAGGGCACTTGGTTCGGTTGAACGCCAGCTCAGCCCGGCCGTGCCAGTCAGAAGCCGTTGTCCGCCCTCTCCCACAGGTGCCACCGTCCCGTCCAGCCTCTCGGCAGGAAAAAGCCTTGTTGTTGTTTATTGTCTTCGGTACAGCCATGACCAAAGGCCATTTCAACGATTCCCTTGGGGGAATGCTGTGACGGATGAGATTGCCTTTTCCCAGCGCAAGCTGTGGCTCACGTTGGTGAGAGCGCCACAGTGCCCAGGCGGCCAAGACTGACTCGAGAAGAGGCCCCTGGACGCCTTCGGACGGTACCGCAAACCTCGGACGGGCTGCCCTAGGACCACCAAGAAAAGGTGCCAGATCGCTCGTTTACTTGACTAGGCCGACCTCGTCCGCTAGGGGAGAGACGCCGTTGCGTTCGCAGTGGCATTACTGAATGTCAGAGAAGGATACAACTGTCAATCTGAAGTACTGGTCGCCACCCAACTCGCAACGAGACGATCGCTTGTCATCGTTACAACGAATGCCAGCTTTCCCGATACCCAGTCCGCAGTTAGCGGCTCAAGCCCGACAAGCCCCTTCCCTCGTCATCTCGATACCTGTTACCCCAGACGCTGCGGCGGTATTGCGCTGCGACACATGTCGCCATTGAAGCAGGAAATCCGAACACCCAGCAAATGGCAACGGGTAATAAACAGCACAAGCACCAGTACGGATACACTACGAATGGGCATCGTTTGAGTCTGTGCCAGGGTGCTAGGGTGATCTCTGTGAGAGCGTGCTGCCATTCCCAGGGGTGTTTCCGAACAACAAAACGTCGGCCAACGTTGACGGGATGGGGTTTGTCCACAAAACGAGGTCCCATTCGGCTTGGCCTGATGTGCCGGTGTGACTGGCCAGCAGTGAGTGCTCACAGACAGGCGGTGGCAGGGGGGCCTGAAGAAGTCCCCGGAGCTATTAAAGATCGAAGGCCATGCAGCCATCACATCCTTGTCCACACCCACCCATGGCGCCTCGCAACCAGCGGTTCCCGCCAGGAAGGCCCCTTGATGGGCAATGCCACGTACACACAAGAGATGACCTTTCCGGGCAGACAGACGAGAGCTTGGTAGAGGGGAGAGAACGCAGGATGCGAGGAGTACCGAGAAAGGCAACGAACGCTTGAATCGACGACGACAGTGGCATTTCGTCGTCAAACATACGTCGTTGACACAACAAAGCGCGGCCACAATCCTCAAGACAAGAGAGGCTTGTTCCGGCTGTCTCGTCCGACTCCGACCACGAGCGTTCCCCCCAGCTGGTGTAATGATTAGTATCCCCCACTCGGCACCGTACCTTGCCTTGCTCATTCAAGGTTTGGCGGTACGTACATGACGGGTAAGAATTGGAAACAGACGACAAACCGCTGCCCATCTGCGCGGGCTGCAGCCCCAAGAGGCGCGGCCCTCTCTCGGCATTAGCCTCCAGGGCGGTGGCCGTATGGGGCAAAAAGAGAGAAAGAAAGCCATGTACGTATCGATTTGTGCATACAAGCTAAGCCGTGCCGCAATCAAGACAGACGACGGTTGGGCGGAGACGTCAGAACACACACAAGCACCAGTGGTCCCAGTGCACCAGACAAGCATAGTCTGGCGCTGCTGGGAACTCGTCCCGTTGCTCGTCTCATCTTCCCTCCTTAGCCTGGCACGCCTGGCAAGTCTGTTTCTGCGGCGTGCTTCCGCGCGTGTCTGGCCCTGCTTTAGTTGTGCACCTTGGGTCGTGGAACAATGCTGGGGGCCAGAGACAGCCACCAGGTTCACAAGACTGGGAATGTTTCTGGGCCTCCCGCCTGCGTGTCTCTTCTGATCTCCGACCGGTGAGGTGGAGATGGGTATCCGTAGCGGGATCAAGTCACTCGAAAGGGGGGAGGAGGGATGGGAGATGCCGGAGCACGGAGGCAGGTCACTGGTCACTGGCAGTGGTGATACAAAAACTGCATTCGATTGGCGCAGATGCGCTAGAAGCGAACGTGCGGCGGCGCCCGCAATGGGCAGATATGACGGACGGCAGAGTCAAGGAGTTTGCACGAGCAGATCAGCTGGGTTGAAGACATTGGAGGTTTTCGGGTTTTCCCATTGCATCCAAGAAACTGGGGAGCCGCCTTACGTAAGGTGGGACTTGATGATGGGCTCGACATGTACAAAAGCTCTAGCCAATCCGTGCATCGCTCTCCCGTGTCTGTCTGTACTTTTCAATGTATCTTTCGACTCTACAGATTCATCCTGCGTACGGATACGCACGAGGTACTCCGTACCTGTGTCATGGTCGGTACGGAGTACGGAGCACCTTGAAAGTTCAACGTCTCCAGCCCTCTGTCCGTCACGGTCCAGCTGCCCGTATCCCTACGTCTGTCAGTCAGGAAGAGCCCGGCATCCACTGTGCCTTGCTTGTTCTGGACCCCTGAAACCATCGAGGTTTTTTTCTTCTTCTTCTTTTCTTCTGGTGCGGCCACGATGAACGCTCGTCGATATGCACGCCGGTACCTAGGCATCGATCCGTGTGCACCTTGGAGAGAATTCGCTTGCCCCGTAGTCAGCTAGACGACTAGAGATCGACACACACTGAGCAAGAGATTGAGCGCAATCGCGCACTTTTGATACCCAGTCGTGCCGGTGCTATTTTGGATGGGAGTGTGCCAGGTAGGAGGATCCATCCCCGGTGCTCACATTGCACAACAGCATGGAGAAGCCTAGCGAGAAGCGAGCGACGCATTATGTATGTACTCCCGTTACTCCGTACTCCGTAGTTGTACCTCTCGAGATCGAGAAAAAAAAAAAGCACGCACAGCCGGCTGGGCCCCCAGGCCTGGAAGGCAAGGCACGAGACAGGGAAATAGGGCAAAAAATAAGATAGAGAGGTAAATGTACTTTTACGTATGCGCGAGTATGAGACGGTACTTGGGACAAAGCGCAAGGGGCGGCATTGTGACTTGGGGGTGTCAGGACCACCTTCAAAGTGCCCCGAAATGTGGCTCTCCCGGGAACCCTGTCTTGAGTAGCAGCCCCAAACACCAAACCCCAAGTTCGATGGACCACAACAACAAATTGATGGACGGGGGACCACGGGATTAGCAGAGAATTATCGTTTTCTCGAAGGCTGCCCGCCCCTTCTGCCTCCCCCTCCCCAGACACAATTCTCTCTGGGACCTCCCCTGATCTCAGTGGTGGAAGAAGGTACCCTTCGAGTCGTCGTTTCCTTCTGCCCGGCACTGCAGCAAGTTTTTCGTTCTTCAATTCTAGTCGAGAGAACCGCGCTCCGAAACATGGGAACACATACCTAGTGAACAACGGGGTAAGTCAAAGAGACTGCCTGCCGTCTCGTCATTGTCGTGGTCGTCGTACCTAGCGGCTGGCCCAGATTTCTCAATGGGATCGCTGACTGGCTAGTGATTTCGAGGAACGGTCCAAGAGGTACGCTGAAGGTTAAGTACCTTGGATCATGCACTTTGGGGCCTTGGAGCCGGCTCCACACCCGCCCGACAAGTACGGTACGTACCTTTCGTGGGTAGGGACGCAGTAAGGTATGTATGCTTGTTCCTCCAGCTTCCCGTCCCAGTTGATGGCAAGCCCAGACGTGTGAAAAGTCTCCAAAGATTTCGTGTGTCTTGGTTGATGCTGGCATTTGCGTTCATCAGTCTTTCCATTGCCTGGGACTTGCAAAGCCTCGACCAGGGTCCGGGGCCTCAGGCTGGTCCCTTTCCCTTCTTCCTTTCCTTCTCCCCTACCACCCCCATCTGGCGAGTTCCCTGCTGCTCCTGATCCGACTGCGAGAGGTGTGTGTGCGTATGTGTGTGCAAATGTGTGTGTGTGTGCGTGCGCCGCCTGCAACTGCATCGTCGTGCCGCTGCACCGATGGGGACGGAGGCATACATCGGGTCGTTGGTGGTCGCGGTAGTGTCGAGGGCAACCGTACGGCACCTTGAGCAGAGAAAAGAAAGCTGCTGGTGATCGACGGGACGGCGGTAGGCAGGTAAGTTTATGGGGTGAGTGCATCAGCTAGTGAGTTATGGTATGGATTTGGTAGTGTAGGTATCCGTACTCTACCGTGGTGTATGGTACGTTTGGGTAGTAGTAGCCAGTATGCCACTGCCAGTTCCACGCGCATTTCGGCTTCCATCCGTCAAATGATGCTGCGCAGGTGGCAGCTAAAGACGGGACAGTGAGTGCAAGCAATGCGGAGGCAACGCCGCGAAGCCGCGACGCAGAGAGCGAGGAAAAGCGTATCGTGCTCATCCCGTCATGCCCCAGTCCCAAGTCCCAGATCAAAGATGTACTCCGTACCTTAGTCGCAGTCGCAAAGTGCCAGGCCAGTCAGGTCGCTCCCCTTCTCTCTCTCCTTCTCTTGAATCTTGTCCAGGTGTCTCTCCTCTTCCTCGTCCTCGATCCATTCCATCCATCCTCCTCTTTGCTGCAGTGCTGGCACCCCCGGTCAGTCATAGGCAGTCCCCTACCTTAGTCGCTAGTCCAGTCAGTGCCCGCCATTGAATCCAACTGGGCTGCTGGCGCTAGCGCCACGCCTCACGCCTGGTCTCGCCTAAACAAGGTACGTAGGCTACGTACCGCCAGATTCAGATTCGCCCATCCTTCCATTTCATCCACTCTTGCGGGCTTCCTCAATCTTCAATCTTTCCTCATCTTGAATCGACGACTGCAAAAAATCGCTTCCCCCTCGACCGACGACGCCAGCAAAACGCGCCCACGAAGGCTCTCATCGAGTCCCCCATCGAAATCTCTTAAAGAACCCCCTTTCAATTACGCCGCCCACAGCGGCGCCGAGCGGCATGGTCACCAAGGAGTACCTCGACTCGGACAGAGTCAACTTTCTCGTCTGGAGGTGAGTTCACCCTTTTTGCGTCTCACCCACTCCCGCCCGCCGCACCTCCACGCACAATCGCACCTCACTCATCTCACGCCCTCTGCCTTTGCCCTCTCATGAATCGCTTCTCGACGGATGGCCTCGCGCCCTCATGCTATCGCTGACCTGCTGACTTTGACTCTCCTCTCTCAGGTATCTCTTGGAAGGCAGTACGTGACAACCAACCGTCTGGGTACAGCCAGCGACAGCTGGTGGTGGGCCACGGGCTTCTTTTCTGACGATTGCAGACTACCGAGAGACCGCAGCCAAATTCCAGAAAGAATGGCACATTCAGCAACCTCATCGCCATTTTGACTTCGCAAATCACGTCAAGAGCCACGCTTTGGTGTCCGTCATCAACAAAGGCCTCTGCTACCATGCCCTCGAGAGAGAGCATGCGAAGAAATTGGTAAGGCATTGTGCTCCACTCGGCTGTCCTTCCCCCCTTCCCTTCCGCGTCATAAGCAACCGGTGCACCCCGAGTCGGCGGCGAGACGGACGGGTGGGTGTGTGGAAAATGTGCGAACGCTGGCAAACTAACGTTTTCTCTGCGCGTGCAGGTGCCTTCAGATGCTGCGGCTGCGGCCGAAGCACTGCAGCTGGGGTTGTTTGGGCCATTGATCGCTCAACCGCCTCAAAAAATTGAGGAGGATGAGGACGCAGATGGCGAGGTGGACGACACAGAGATGGAGGTCGAAAACACTCGGAAACGCCAATTTGACAGCCGGCCACAACAGCAGCACATGGTGAATGGCGGCTCACCCAGCAAGCGGCCCAGGCTGAGCAATGGGTATGAGAGCACGAACGGGGCGGATGCGGCCACGGACCCCATGGAGCTAGACAGCCATGGCGACAACAACCATGCCTATCCGTCGCCTCTCGAAGGCGAGCAAGCTCCGACGCCCACCCCGAGAACAGATGGCCCCGAGCAGGGCACGCAAGTCGACAAAGTTGAGGAATTGGCCACGGAGACGACATTTCTACGATTAATGCCCGATGACGGCAACTCCAGCGCCGGTGCCACCAACAACGCTGGCGACGGCGGCGCCCCGACGACTTTGACTACCACTGCTGCAAGCGCAGGCGGCCCTGGAGCTTCGCCCTCGCCAGCCAACGGTGAAAACGCACCCATTCTGTTGCGCTGCGAGTGGAACCCAAAGGACCCATCAATCTTGGCGGCTGCTGGAACCGATGCGCTAGCCCGAATTTGGACCATCTCACGTTCAAGCACAATGACGCCCACTCCAGCTCCCGAACCCGACGGTCACGTGCATGGTGTACATCGCCCGTTTCATAGTCTCATCGACGACGAGACTCCCAAGACAGCCACAGTAGGTCAACTTGCTTGGAATAGTAGGGGAACGGCCATTGCCATCGCCATCGAACATGGCGACAGGGCATCGGTTCACATCTGGGCAAAGGACGGTTCTCATGTCGACAAGTTCGACGTCTCAGACCCTCCCGTGATCAAGCTCCGTTGGAGCCCGAGCGATGCAGCCCTTCTCGCCATTGCGCCCGATAACAGCAACGCAAATGGACCCGGCGGCGCTCTGGTCACTGTCTATCACTCCCTGACGTCCAACACACTGTCCTATTTCCTGCCGAATCACGACTTGCTCAGCTGGCCACTGGATGCTGCGTGGACCAGCGAAACAGAGTTCCTCCTTACCGGCGGAGATGTCATGCTGTCACTAAAGTGCACGGAGACGGCCATCGTGCCGAACAAGAAATTGGAGAGCCGAGAGGACGACACATTTACTCAGGTTGTCTACGACCGGCGATCAAAACTTTCCGCTACCGCGAGCGACAAGGGCATCCTGGATGTAAGTGTCCCGAAACGCCTGTGCCATGAAAGTTCAGCTGACTCAACCTTGTAGCTTTGGGACGAAGATGGTCACCGCCGGTCAATAACGGCCCACTCTGGGGCGATCACGGCGGTACAGTGGCAGCCTCTCCCGGATGATGCCGTCGTGCCGGAAGACGAACGATTGGTCGCATCTGGAGGCGACGATTGCGCCATTATCATCTCCAACGCCAAGGACCCTGAGCCTGGAAAACCAAAGTCTATTCTGACCATGGAATCGCCCATTGTATCGATTGCATTCACACCAGATGGCGCTTTCATCGCCGGAGCCACGGCCGGTCGCATTCTGATCTGGAAGGTTGGCGAGCAGCACACGATGCCAAGGGCGAGCTGGAGCAGATCGCCACATCCCGGATGGCTCAGTCCCAAGGCGAGCTCGGAGCCGGAGGACGAGGATGAGCACTGTCTGTGCTGGGATGCCGACGGACAACGGCTCGCCTATGGAGCTAACAGCAGAGTAAGTCATATCTCAAAACCTCATGGTGCGACCTGATTCTAATCATGCGCAGCTGGCTGTGATCAACTTCCGTCGGTAGACGAAACAGAGATTCGTGCCCTCTGGCACACGCTTAAAGTCGTTCAAAGCATTCCAATGGAGTGTTAGACGTTATAGAGACTCGGTAGTCCAACATCAAACCACCGAGACCTTCCGAGAAAGGGGAAACCATGTTCACCCTCCGAGAGTCTCAACCAAACGATTCTGTGTCGTACATTTACCACTTTCGAATTTTTGCAGTTATCCGGCGTCGCGGCGGTGTTGTTTATCGATGATTTCAGACAGGTCCCCAACAAACGGGGTTGGGGCGGGGAACCGGCTGCCTTCTTGCATACGCATACCTTCCATCTCACATTACAACTGAAGTTTCTGGAAAGGACGACTGGCGTCTGCGTTGGTTTAGATGTCACCGTGGTAGATGATTCGGTCTCTTTCCCCCCTCTGGTTGACTGATTGTTCTCCAACGTACTCGTGTCCCGCCAGCGGAGGAGGGGTACTTACTTTGACACTTGAGGGCTCAGCACGTTGTACACTATGCCTGTATATACCAAACGATATGGAAAAAGGAAACTATGACACTTGACTTCACGCTGGTTTGATTTGTGTGTAATTTTTTGACGATGTCGTGAAGGACTACAGAATACCATTGTGGTTCTAGACCTATCGCGAGGTGATGAAGAGCGACAGCCTATGGTGGGAAGGCTCTATGTCAGAAATTCTACATCACCGTCATTATAGCTTCCAATGCAAAATGTAAGGTATGTGATTTGGCTTCAAAGTTACCTACCTTAGATCACCGACGGCTTGGTTAGACGTGACAAAAATGGCAGC
Source organism: Colletotrichum costaricense (assembly GCF_030867565.1). Taxonomy (NCBI): domain Eukaryota; kingdom Fungi; phylum Ascomycota; class Sordariomycetes; order Glomerellales; family Glomerellaceae; genus Colletotrichum; species Colletotrichum costaricense. The sequence goes on along the minus strand of NW_026848232.1, from coordinate 825,774 downwards.
CCGGGCCCCCGCATCGGATCCGGACGGACGACGGAGAGGGGGAGGGAGGGGACAGTGTAAAGGGAACGGGAAACCCCAGCCACACTTTTGCCAGCGCCTCTCCTTCAATGTCGTGCCCCGCACGTGTGATTTCCAACGACGACGTCCCCTCCATTTTTCATCCGTGCGCCGCGTCCGTTTCCCTTCCTCTGATTGCCAAAGAAGGTGCGGAGTCTCAATCCCATTGTCTTCCCGCCCTCGACGACGATTCGAAGAACGCATTGTTTCTTTTTTCGACTTCTTCCCGTGGCGGACTCGACGATCGCGACTGACTGAGGGGGGCGTGCTTTTTTGTCTCACTGAGATCCGACGTGGTTTTTTAGCTCGCGATATCTCGACACTGCTGGACGGATTTATCTTTTTTTTGACGATCGGGTTAACGAGCGAGGCGACTGCGTGTTGAGTGAGGTGAACGAAACGGCGCCAGGCAGGATCAACCTCGCACACACCCGCCGTGCCTAATCGACCTAGCAGCTGAGAGCTCTCACCAACCGACCTTTGCGACCTCTCATCTCTCACTCATCCACATGCAACACGCTAAACCACAACCCGTCAACCACTCTCACAACATACACATCACACACAAGGAAAAAATGTCAGCACCATACTACACCCCCCAACGCCCCTACTTTTCCCCCTCAAACCACCCCTCCGCATCCTCCTCCACCTCCACAACACGCGCCGGCGGCAGCGGCGCATCGGGGGCAACAGGAGCACCCTCCTTCACACCCGCCATGCGCGACCGCCAAGCGCGCGGGAAAGACCCCTACTCGCCGCACGACAGCCCCTCGGACTCGGATCTCGAGTTTGAAGGCGGGGCCGGGGGTTCGCCTTCGAGGGGCGGCGGCGGGGTGGGTAGGTTGGGACACCTCGGTCCCGGGGCGGGACATCACGGCGGCGGTGGCGGTGGGATGTTAGCCGGGGGAGGAGGGGGAGGTGTGGGCGATGGTGATTCGCATGAGGTCAGGAGAAGGAAGCTTTGGGCTGTCGCTGTGCTTGAGGATCCGGAGAAGTTGGCCATGTATGCGTGTAGTCGCGGAGACGTAAGTACCTTTCCCCTTTTCTCCCCCCCCCTTTTTTTTTTCTTTCGATCCGTCTTTCTCATTCCATGTACATCGCGCACCAAACTGACGTCCTTTGCAGAGCATACCCGGCACCCGCCTCCACTTCACCCGCATGCTCTGCGGTTTTGACGAGGAGCCGATGCACCGGCAGCAGTCGGACCACCGCAAGGCGTCGGCGTCGTCGTCTTCGGCGCGGCGGGATCCGAGGCGGCGGAGCGCTGGAGGGGACCGGATGGGTCGTCATTGACATCGGGCCACGGGCTGCATGGCACTTTCCTTTTTACCCTCTGACGGCCTCTGACGTATGACACGACACTCTTGACGCGGTTTGCGGGATTACGGGGTTGGGACCTTGGTTTTGAGATTTGGGGAATGGGGTCTTCTTGAGAGGATTGGTATCTTTACGGGGAAGCAGCTTGCTCCGCCTTGACGTTTAACTCGTGGACGGTCTTGACGCGACCAAACGTGGGGGGACGGGGGAGGAGGGGAACATCCCTCGGCTGTAGTGGACGAGGTTGGCCTCAAATCGAGGCACATGAGGAAGAAGAGAAATAGCACGGCGTAAATGGAGTTACGGAGTCATCATCACGTCCAGCATCCTGAAATACACACTCTCTCTAGTCAGACAAACTGCCAATGGGTCCACATCACGACTGAATACCAGCCAAAAGTTCTCAGTACGTGAAACGTCAATGTGAAAAAGGGATCGTATGTCGGTCTCCCGCTGGTATCCGCACCGGATCAGCCAGCTGACCTTATAGAAGCTATGTAATTCTCTCTCTCTCCCCTCTGCCGTTCTCTAGGTAAGCTAAGGTCAGGCCAGGTTTATCCCTACAAGTAGGTATACAACCCCAGACCTCTCTCTGGTCATCATAATTACACGAAATGGCAATCCCGTCTAGAAGAACAGGTTTGCCGTGGTTCCAATGTGCAATCGTCGAAGCTCCCCCCAAGATGGAATTTGAATCCAAAAGGGGGGCAGTAATAATAGTAAATGAAAACAAGAAAAAAGCACCGCCAACGCCGGGTAATGCAATGGTCTAGAGTAATATCCAACTCGTCCCGTCCTGTATATTCCCTCCTTGAGCTGTCCCAGGTCACACCGCATCTTTAGGCGTACCTGGCGCTTTGAGTCCTGTTCATCTCCCAACCTCCGTTCTGGTAGGGGTCACCGCCATGATAAGGCGGAGGCGCGCCGGGCCGCGTAGCAGCCGGCGGCGGCGGAGGGATGTTAGGGTTACTCCACGCGCCCCCGTAGCTGTTCCACCCGCCATTGTGCGCCATCGCCGGCACGGGCACGGGTTTGAGGCGCTTAGCTCTTTGCCGGCTCCTGCTCCGCCGGCACGCGCCGCAGATGCAGCTAAACAACACAATGAGGACCAGGAGGCCGACGACGATGACGACGGGGATGAAGATGCCCTTGTTGTTTTGGATCCAGTCCATGATCTCGGTGCCGGCGTTGGCGCCCTGGCAGACGCCGTTGGAGCACTTGCCGCCGCCCGTGCACGACGTGCCGTCGAGGAAGTTTTGGTTCATCGTCACGCAGGCGCCGTTGCCGATGCTGGGGACGTTGCAGGAGATCATGCAGTCTGAGCTGCCGCTGTTGCAGGAGGTTACCGATGTGGAATTGGTTCGCGATCCCCAGGCGGTCTTGCACTGCTGATCACGAGAGGTGCACTGTCCAGAGGCGCAGGTGAGGCCCTCGCCAGAGTTACCGCAAGAATCACCGTCAGCCTTGTGCTCGTCGCTGGGACACGTTGATGATGAGCCGCTGCAGGTCTCCTGGGGGTCGCAAGAACCGGTGCTCGTTCTGCACACGGTACCGTTGGAAGCGAACTGGCACTGGCCGTTGCAACAGTCCTCGTTGGCGGGGTCGCAGACTGATCCGGTGGTGAACTTGCACGTCGTGGGGTTGCAGCACCTGTTGCTGCCACAGCCAGAGGTTCCACCGCAGTCGCAGTCCTCGCCAGACTCAACAATGCCGTTACCACATTGGCTTCCGGTGATGGTGTTGACATTTCGGTTGTTCGTCAAGCAAGACGACTTGACCTGGTTACGGAGAAGACCGGAGCAAATGTTACCGATACTGCAAGGAGAGAATGCTCTGATACCGGTGCCGGTCGACGGGTTCATAATGTAAGAACCACCCGCATTACAGGTGCTGGAGCTCAGGGGGCAGCACCGCTGCATGTCGGAATCGCCATTGCTGCAAGTGTCGGAAGTGCAGTCGTGTACGGCACCAAAGGTGTGGCCGACCTCGTGAGCGATAACCTGCCACTCACTTGGCGTTTGAATCACTACGTTGGCTGACGCGACCGTCTCATTGTTACTGCCGCTGCCTGATGTCTGGGCCCCATCGGTGCAGGCCTGTCCCAACCACGCCAGACCAACAGCGGAATCGGTGCCGCAGGTACTCAGGAGCGTCCAGAAGGCGTTGTCATCGTTGGACTTACCACGCCACGCCGAGAAGAGATTGAGACGATCGGTAATGGTGACGCTGTTACTGCATGCGACGTTCCACGGGGCGGTCGAGCTGGCCTGTCCAGGGCAGTTGGCGTCGCTGATTGTGAGATTCTGAATTCCGAGCGAGATGTTGAATGTGCTCTCATACACCTCGGAGGCGGCGTTGATCACGTCGATGATGTTTTGTCTAACAGCCTGCGTCGAGTTGAAAGCAGCGGTGTAAGTGCAATCCGTGGCGACGCCAAGGAGGGCGATCTTGCGCGTCGTCGGGCATCCGTTGGTTTGTCCGATGGTGGAGACGAGGTTGACACCTGCGCCGTTGTTACCGGTGCTGCCGTCAATCTGCCTGCCGAAGATGTTGCGTCCGAAGAGAGAGTTTGATGGCACGGACTGCAGAGGTTCGGTATCCCGCGCGTCAAAGATCTTGTAGTCAGTGTTGAAGTCCAAGCTGTCCGAGTTGCATGAAGACCGGCCGAAAATTTCCCGCTTCTTCTTTAGATCCTCACGGTCGGTCCAGTATTCGATAATATCCGAGTCCCTCCAGACCACCATGTACTCGTCGGGATTCCGACCCTTGCCCGGAGCGTCGGGGTCCTCGCGGTGCTTGCGCGCATGGTAGTTGGTTCCGGTCTGGATTCGGTGGTGGTCGTCGTCGATGCGGAAAGCGCCCTCGAAAATGGGTTCCGCGCCGTCTCGGTGTACCGTGATTCGAGCCCATCCAGCATGCCTCCAGTCGTTGGGGCTTCCCTCGTGGCGTACGAATGCCTTTCCCCTGAATACCCGGTGCTCTAACCTGTCGACAGTTTCTGTGGTGTGGATCTTGCCGTCGTGGCCCATGTAATTCACTTGGAGATTGTTGTGGAGAATGTCATCGTTCGGTTCCAGCGCAAGGCGTATTTCCTGTTGCTTGTCGTGTAGAGAAAAAGTGAGATCGAAGTGCGAAAGGGCGTGGCAGTGTTGTGAAGGGGAGTGGAAAACGGCATCTTCGAGGATGGTGACATAACTCAGCGGGTTGCGCTGTGTCGAGTGTGCTGTTCGCCGTCGTCAGTACGCCTCGCAGTACACCATCACTTTCCAAATACATACTATAAACACTCTGGGGAAGAGCCGCGAGGCCGGCAAAGGCGGCAGCTATGGTCCTGAAGGAAACCATGGTTTGTGGTGGTGTCCCCGCAAACGGGGTGAGGCTCAGAGAGGCCTCTCAGTTGTGGTGTTGCGTAAGCCTCTCGAATAGGGGAGATTGAGAGAGAGGAAGAGGGCCGGTTTGCGATCGTCTTAAACCACTGTTGTGCCCACGTCGCACCGCGTTGTCCCGGGTGGTTTCCAAAAAAGAGCAAATACACACACGAAGACGATGGGATGACGAACGAAAAAGGTAACCAGACGGACAGCAAAGTAATAAAACAAGAATGAACGAATGGAGAGTGGTGGACGGGGAAAAGAAGGTGGAAAGTCCGGGTGCTGGCGGCCGTTCGACGGGTGACGGAAGAGGAGAGAGCGCCAGTGCTCAGGAACTTGCGGATGTGGGATTCCTCGGGGGGCGTGTGGCACACTGCAGAGTGAGAGTGAGGGTGAGAGTCCACTGCAAAGTGCCAAAGAGTGTGCGAGTGTGAGATGAACGGTGGATTGCGCAACACGATCTCTTGGTACGGGGGCGTGGACCAACTGTATTGGAGCTCGGGAGGTGCTGTGGATTCCACAGGCGGGCTGGGCGACGTCTTGGTAACTCTTGGCCTAGTGCTACTCGGCGACGCGGCAGTGGCAACGCCAATGTCCAAGTATCCTCGTGGGGGCTGGGACAATGCACGCTGTGCAAAGTACCCGTAGCGTCCGTAGCGTCCCTGGCAACCAACCCGGTTTTTGTGTCTGTCTGTATGTACGGAGTACCCGTACAGTGGTTTCTCTCGGTTTGTTGTGTTGAGTACGATGCAAGAGAGAGAGAATGGAAATAAACGACAGTCCCAAAAGGGGTGGTTGGGTCGGGTGAGTGAGAATCAAGGTTGCGGGATGGGCTCTATTGTGGCTCTGCACACTCTTTTCTCTCCCCTCTAGACTCCTGACTGGCTGGTGGTGTACCTTTCTCCAGGACCGGGGGAGGAGGAGAAGAAGAAGTCTACTGCGTAGGTACTGTACGTAGTACGCAGTGGAAGGATGTCAGGATGGAGAATGGTTCGGATTTTGTGTCCCTGTTTCACTGTTAGTTGCTGACAACCTTTTGGCAACGGAAGCCGCAAATGCCAATTAATTCTGCGACCCGGTCGATCCCCCATCGACCCCGAGCCCATGGACGCCAACACGGGCGCTACGCTGGACGCTGCGCTTGCTTCGCTCGCTCTCGTGATCCATCCCAGGCACTTGGGCTAGCTTGTCACTGACACCAACACCCCGGATAGGAATTAAACGAGAGGAAAATGGGCCACGAAAGAAAAAAAAGAAGAAAGGCCGAAGAACCCGCCGCCCGTAGCCTGATTCCGGTCCAGCCAGAAAAAAACCACTGACGCAGAAGCCGGCATCGGGGCTTCTGTATACTTCGTAATGTCTGCGCTATAGTTCATCTCATGGCGCTGACCGACATATGCACGCAATGATTCAGGCTCATGCAAATATAGGAAGACTGCAAGAAAGGGGAAAAAAAAAAAAGCTTCGTTCCAACATACCTCTTCGATGCCGACACCAAGTGGGATGCGGGTGCGTGCGTTGCGTTGCGTTCGTAGGCTGTAGCGAGAGGGGAATCCCGGCGTCAAAAGCCAAGATGCTCCTTTCCCGGGGATCTGACACTGTCCTCGTCTGAGCTGAGGCACGAGGAGACCTAGGAGGGCCGTTGGAGTCCAAGTCCCGCGAATACCTGCTCCAACTCCCGTGAATGTAGAGGGGGCCGATGGCCTAGCAAGGCAATGGAGCCGATGAATGGAGAGGGGAAGGACTGGACGTGATGGGATGAGATGGCAGCCCTGGGAAAGACGTATCGGGCTGAGCAATTGGCAGCGTGTCAGCGGTTTCTCTGAGGATTCTCCTGCACATGCACATTCAATGAGTGGTGGTGTGTTGGGTTTCCCTTCCCTCGACAGAGGGGGGTCCCTACTTTACACAGAGCTGTGTAATCGTGGGCTATTCTTAGCCGTGCTGTTATAGACAGAATACGTACCTTTTTCCGACGTTGGTGGTGGTTTTTCCCTTCCAGATTCCCCAAAGGCCCAAACCCTTGGCTCCAAGTTGCGACCTTTTTCCCGTTGTGTGTTTCAGAGCCCAATGGAATGGCACGCTGGGCCAGGTAGACTGCAAAATAGGGCGCTTTCTCGGCCAATGGCAACTGCCTCACCCTTGGGAAAGGGTTTCGTCGAGAAATGATGCCGGCAATAGCAACCCGAGTGAGGGGGGTTCTTCAAGCCTTTATTCAAGTTTGACGTTTTGACGGGGAGCTTAGGAGAAATGTCGAGATCTCTATTGTGTATAGCCTCAAGGACAAAACGCACAATCTGGTCTGATCCGTCCAGTGGTGCATGCATCCACAATGGTTTAAGTATTTTTCTTCTATTCTCCCCGAAATCTTGGAATGTTCTCCGATTCTTTGACGGAATGGAATCTGTGGATCATTCAATTGCGCCGAGATACCACTATCATGCTCATCACTTTTTCTTGGCTTCCTTCTCTGCCACTCTTTACCCAACGGTAAACGCTTTCCCATCTGGCGAGATGGGCCATTTCCTTCAACCTCCCCCCCGCCCGCGCGCGTCGGATGGGACGGTCTTGGTGCTTGGGTTGTGTCCTACTTGCTTGTTGTTCTGCTACTACCAGTCCGGTGTTCCCATTCACCACCGAAAAAACGAGTAAGCTTATTGAAGCTTACGTCTCCCTTCCCCCCTCTCTATACACTGGGTCCCTGACTTTCGGGAGGCTGAGCAGGGCTTGGCTTAGAGTTCTCTGACGGAGCCAACTCTGTCTCTGGGCCCGGGGACTGCGTGGTTCGGGACCGCTAAACCTAATTGGTCTCTCTTTTTCCTGATGTCACTCATCCTTCACTTGGAAGTTTCATTTTGCTGCTTCTTCTTCACAAAGTATCAGCAAGAGAACGCTTCTAATACACCTAGGCACGCACCCGAGACAGCTTGGTTCGGTACGAGTTACCAGGCAGCTCCAATTTCCAGGGTCTCAAGCGAAGTAGTATTGGAAGTTACACATTCAGAAGAAACCCCAGAGTTGATTAAACCTCCCGCGTACAGGGACGGCATGGGAATGGATGACAGAGTTCAGAATCTCAATACTCCCCCTCCCCGCTATCGACCGAACCAATCATCCATCCTCATTTTACACCTTGGCTTTTCACCAGGGAAAAACATCAGACGGCCTAGATTTCTAGAGCAACCATTGGCATCAACACCGCCTTTCCCTAATGTCCATCTCTCTACACAGCCCGCGCTGGTCAGTCAGTCAGTCAGTCAGTCAGTCGAAAAGGTCGGAGTTAAGACTCTGATCCTCCGCCGATACCGTGCAGTACCGCCGCACTCACGCAGCGTGAAGAAAAAAACAAGCACATCCAACTACTTACACTAGCACAACTTACATCTCGGCCCCCCCCCCCCTCATGAGGATTGCGCGTCAGACCCCATCATGTGGTGGCTTTGCTTTCTGCATGCACAAGAAAAAAAAGCCAAACGAAACAAAACAAGTTCTTCTCTCGACCAACCATTTCGTTTCTGAACCCTCTTGCTTGCTGAATAATCGATAGCCATTACCAAAAGTCGGTGGAGATGGATAGTGCCCTTTCACAAGTATCCCAACTGGATCTCTCACCTTACCTTACCTTATCCAAGGAGGCCTCCTCCATGTTATGTTCCCTGTCTTCCGAGAGAATCCAACCTTTTTTTTCCCCACACGCATCAGGGTATCAAATTACCTCCGAGCAGTTCACGGCACCTGAGGCCGCCGCATCTTTGGACGCCAAGTCCACGGGGGGGGACGTCTCGCCTGCTAGGACGGACTCCTCAGGAGTCTAGCCTTGATTTCTTGGCCCGAACAGGTCGATCGTGGCTCTTGGGTTTCCGTCTCCGTCTGATCGTCATCTGATACTTTCTTGGACAGTATGTAGAAGCCAGAACGATGGGGAGTGACGGAAGCTGCCTTCTTCCGGAGTACTCCATCATGATCCATGACCACTACTCCGTGCCACATGAATTGTAATTACAGGTACGCTGCCATGTAGGAAAGAGTTGATGTTGGAGCCAGGGTATATCGTGATTTCTTGACTACTGCTATAGTTTCACTTACACAGTTACTCACGTGATCATTGTCCAGTTGGACAACCTTCGTCTCAGAGAGGGCCCCGAGGGATTCCGTTCGGTGTAAGCGTACACCTAACACTGCTTTCTACTTACATTACTCCATTACTCCCACAGCCACGTGTCTTGCCAAACCTAAGCACCTAGCGGCAGAAGACTAATCGAAAACACAAAATTGACGGTACGGCAGAGTCCCCATTCTCTACTCGGATATAAGAGATACCTTTGATGACATGCCAAGTCCAACCAGTACCGCGTAGGCCCTCAGCCAAGAGGCTACGGATTGGGGAAGGATGGACACAGCAAGGCGCTGTTCGGTCCTGAGAACAATGATGACGACGACATCGGGGTTGCCTCCAATTCGTCTTCCAAGCCATCCGCACATGCACCCACCGACTTCTACCTACACACACCCTTCGTGAATGGGAGAAACGAGCTGGCGACGCACGAGAGTGAGGCTATGCTTCCAAGGCACGTTACGGGGAGGCGCCGGTACCTGTCCCACCAGATTCTCCCGTAGAGACCGAGCCTTTCCTCTCCGCCTACTCCCGCCTCCTTGTTCACCAAAGGAAACCAACAGGCAGACACCATTTTCCGTCTGCAATTGTATCTCGGCCCGGTTCTGCACAGAACGGTGAATGCAGAAACACACTTCGCTTCCCAGCCCCCATCACACAAGAACCCAACCTACAGATGTCGCATGCATAGCAAAACCCGCAAAAACGACATCGTTCCGTCCTGCGAGGCCGCGAGGCCCGCGAATGGTGCCGTTCTAGCGTCACGCATCTCCCGCTGGCCGTGCTCTCTCTCTCTCTCTCTCCCCCCCCCCCCCATCTTGTCTCCGGCCTCGAAACCCACCACCAACTAGCGCGCCCGGACTTTTTCTCCCTCCGGGGGCGGGCGGAGCGCCGAGTCTACTTGTAGAGAGGGGCATCCGAGTGTCAGCAAGCTGCAGATACACACGGACGGACGGACCCGTCTCTGTTCCTTTCTTTTTACTCCCGGGTTCTCAGTGACCGCAGACTGACTCTCCACGGTCTCCATCAACGATCGGGCCGCTGTCGTGACCAATGTTTCTCGGTGTTCAAGAGAGCAGCTGAGTCTCGGTGGCAAAAGGGTAGCTTCGTCAACTACAAATACTGTATCAGCAGGCACACCCTTCCTTGACTTTGATCATACCCTTCAAGCTGACCCGTTGATCGGTGGGAACCATGTATCAAGTTTCAGAATGGGTTTGCCCACTCGTCATCAAGATATCAAGCTAAGTCCGATATCATGCCGGGCCTGTGAGGCATGTGGCGTGGCACGCGATGAATAGGCAGTGTATGTTTCCATGTTTTTTTCCTCTTTGGCATTTGGACTCGAAAATATTTCAAAATATGGTTCGCTATATGGCAAAAAACAAGAAGCAATAACCCTAGAAAAGCTATTCATGGGGGTTTCCAGGCGGGACGGTACATCAAACCGATCGGTTCGTACCTATATCCATCCTCCTCTGTTCATATGGTATCACTCACGTCTCTCCTGTCTCTCCCTCACTCTCCTACCATCGTCGTTCTGCATTTACTTCTTTCTCTTTTCCTCGTGGACAATGTTGATAATCTTTTCAACAATGGAAGGATCCGAAAGCTATTCTTTGCATTAGCACACTTGTATGCATAAAGAGGTGTTTTCAAACTTACAGTCGTAACATCACCAAGCTGATCCTCCTCACCAGCCAAGATCTTGCGGAGAATTCTGCGCATAATCTTGCCGGAGCGGGTCTTGGGCAGATCGGGCACGATGTGAACGGCCTTTGGTGCGGCAAAGGGTCCGATGCTCTTGCGCACCTGCATGATGAACTCCTTGCGCAGCGCGTCCGAGGCCTCGTTGCCGTCCTTGAGGGCGACGAAGGCGTTGACGGCCTGGCCGGTGAGCTCGTCCGCGACGCCGACGACGGCGGCCTCGGCGATGGAGTGGTGCTCGATGAGCGCGGCCTCGATCTCAGCGGTCGACAGGCGGTGGCCAGAGACGTTGACGACGTCGTCGACGCGGCCGCGGATCCAGTAGAAGCCCTCGTGGTCACGGCCGGCACCGTCACCGGTGAACTAGAGTCATTGTCAGCCAGTGTACAACATTGTCAAATAGCAGGCGAGACTCACGTAGTAGCCTGGGTAAACATTCAGGTACGTGTCCATGTAGCGCTTGTGAGCGCCCCAGACGGTGCGGGCCATACTGGGCCATGCCTGCTTGAAGGCCAACACACCCTCGACATCGTTGCCGTGAATCTCTTCGCCGGAAACGGGGTCGATGATGGAGGGCTCGATGCCGAAGAAGGGCAACGAAGCACTACCGGGCTTGGTCGGCGTGACACCGGCCAGGGGAGTGATGACGTTGGAGCCCGTCTCGGTCTGCCAGTACGTCTGCAGTTGTGTTAGTCCTGTTATATCCTCGCGTCAATGCCAGCTTCACTTACGTCTACAATGTGGGCCTCCTCCTTGCCGACAACCTCAAAGTACCACTTCCAGACCTCGGCGGCGATGGGCTCACCGACGGAGCCGAGCACTCTGAGGTGCTTCATGTCGCCCTTGACATGCTGGTCACCGGCCCGCTTGAGTAACCGCAGAGCGGTAGGGGCGACGTAGAACTGGGTGACTTGGTGGTTCGCGATGATATCCCAATATCTCGAGAAGTTGGGGTAGGCGGGTGTGCCCTCGAAGACGACGGTGCTCACACCGAGCAGCAGAGGGGCGTATACGACGTAGGTGTGTCCGGTAATCCAACCGACATCACCACCGCAGAAGTAACGGTCGCCATCGTGGATGTCAAAGACGTACTTGCCCGTGGCGGCGGCACCGACGAGGTAGCCACCAGTAGTGTGCATAACACCCTTGGGCTTACCGGTGGAACCGGAGGTGTAGAGAAGGAAAAGGGGGTCCTCGGAGTTGACCCGCTCAGGGGGGAAGTAAGAAGGCCACTTCTCAACCTCTTCGTGCCACCACCAGTCACGGCCCTTTGTCATGGGCACATCGGCGCCGGTGCGCTTGTAGACGAGGACGTGGGACACATCGGGGCACTGCTTCAAGGCATCGTCGACAATCTTCTTCGTGCCGATCAACTTGCCGCCACGCTTACCCTCATCAGTGGTGATGACGACCTTTGAGTTGCCGTCAATGACACGATCACGGAGAGAGTCGGCGGAGAAACCGGCAAAGACGACGGAGTGGACGGCGCCGATACGGACGCAAGCGAGGAGAGCAATGATGGCCTCAGGAATCATGGGCAGGTAGATGGCAACGGTGTCTCCCTTGCGCACGCCCATCTGCTTCAGAACCCAGGCGGTGCGTGAGACCTCGCGGAGCAGCTCGCCATAGGTGACATTGCGGCCTTCGCCAGGCTCGTCGGCCTCGTAGATGATGGCAACGCGGTTGGGGTCCTTGAAGGCGTGACGGTCGACACAGTTGTAGCAGGCGTTGAGCTGGCCCTCAACAAACCAAGCGCTATCACCACCGGCCAGGGAACCGGAGTAGACGGTCTGGAAATCGCTGAACCAAGACAGGAGCTCGCGGGCTTTGGTGCCCCAGAAGGCCTTTGGGTCGGTGATGGATTCCTTGTACAACTTTTGGTAGTCCTCGAGACCTGCAGCAGGGGAGAGGAAGGGGGAGCTCCGGTCAGCCAATGAAGAGGGGAGGAATTGGGGTAAAGAGGGGAAGATGGCTTACTGCTCAAGTGGGGCTTGCTGGGGTGCTCTGCGGGAAGGAGACAGAATTGTTAGCCCAAAATGTCCAATCAGTAGCTCCGAATTGCGCTGCCCCTCCTTCTTTCTCCCATGGAAAGTACAAAGTACTTGATGGGGATCCATAGGGTTGACCACAGTAACCACAACCCCCTGCAGCCACTATGGGCAATCTCCAGTGCCCCTCACGCGACTTTCGGACGGCAACAGGCCATGGAACTGGGTCTGACTCTTGGGTGTCTGGGTCTGGAATCTGGCTTCTGCAAATCGGCGGCGCACTTACTGTCAAGCATCTTTTGGGGGGGATCTGTTGGGATTCAAAATTAGCCATGGTGATTCTCCCAACAGACATGCAAATGAAACCATTTGGTCGAAGCCAGAGCAGTCAGGCTTTGCGTTGCGCTCGCCCAGAGAACCGTGTAAATGCGGTTGAAGGGGTGAGGACGCAGACGCAGACGTTCGGTGCTGTTTGGCGCGAGGGACCAAAAGTAGACCAGAAATGGAGCTAGGAAATTGGGGTTCTGTTCGGGCTTACGGAAGGTATCAACGAGGTGGGCCTCGGCGACCACGGGGGCCTTTTGTGGCTCTGCGGCATCGGTCATTGTGGCGGCGGGGTGGTTTATGTGTGTGTGCTGCGTGCGTGCGTTTGTGTGTATTGTGTGCTGTTTATGAAGCGATGCGGGGTACTTTGTGCAGGCTTGTAGAGGTTCTGTCGAGCTTCGAGAGATCCGCTGGCGCTGCTAAGCTGTGAGAATCGTGCGACAGTCGTCCGTCTTTGCCGTCCTCGTCGTAAGAGAAGCAGTCCTGCTCGTGCAGTAATGATGGGAGGTCGCGCGCAAGCTGGGGTCGGAACTGGCGCAACTCTCCACAAGTCAAGCGTCGAGTCGCGTGTTGTCCTAGATAGGCGTTGCTGCAAAGCGGGTAGCGGCAGCAGAGAAAACAAGTCGACGTCCCAATGGGTGGTTCCCTTGAATCCTGTCCTCGTTGTGTTTGCTTTATGCGTATGTAATTGAGAGGGGAGATGTCCTAGAAATGTAGGAGTAATCGGAGATGGGTTGTGGAAGTGAAGAGAAGAGGAGGAGTAGGAGGAATTGGGAAAGACGAAGAGGATGTGAGTCGTAATTAAGAAGACCAGCTCTCCAGGTGACCGAGCCGCGAATTGGACGGGGGATAGGATTGCTTTTAATGGACGAATGGGGAGTTGGGACTTGTACTGGGAACGTCTGGTAAACGTGGACTCCCACTCCGGGCACGTCGACCGACAACTTGAGCCGGAGGCGCTGTTCGGGACCTGGGACGGTGCACCGCGTCAAGCTTGAGAGCTAAAAGGAAGCTTCCTTGTAACGACACTAGCCACTCACTCACTCACTCACTCCTCAGTACCGTACTCCGTACCTTGCCTTACCTTACACATACATACCCGTACATACATAGCTTCAGTCGCCAGTCACTACTCAAGTCTCACAGTACTTAAGTCACACTCATACAGCATCTCCGTTAGCCCAAGGTCCCAAATTTGGGCATTGTGCGGCGTGTCAGTGAATACAGCCAGGTCTCCATCTACAAGGAGCCCCATCCACGGTACGGAGCACATTCACGGATCATGGCACACTGCAGCGCAGGCCGATGATGTTATGGAGAAAAGGGACAAGCCATGCGGAAAGGGAAACTCCTTCAGCCCATCCCTTGCCCTCCATTGGTCATCATTTGCCATGGCACCCCGCAATCCCGTCCGCTTCCTGTAGCCTGTAGGCGGGCTGTGGCTGGTCCATCTCCGTACTCTGTACCGCTGTACCGTTACCGCTTGGCCGGGGGTTGAGCTGCGTCTTGCCTTTCCTTTGCCCCGAACCACCTGCGAACCCTCCCCTTCCCTGCAACCCCTCGCGTCCAACCCAGCTCCCAACACCGCGCAGACCTGCATCGTCCAGTCAAAGACGAGACGAATGTACCTTTTGACCCTTCTCCCCAGAGCCCAAGGACGCCAAGCTACCCGTCTCCAAACTCGCCAAAGGAGCCCGCCAGCCCGCCTGCCGTCCGCGCCTGGATGCTCCTGGGCCCGTCGGTTGGTCTTGGTCTGGGGGAGGGGAAGGGTTTCTGCGCTAATGAGAGACAAAAAAGACACAATTGGACCTCGCAACTGTGCCTTGCAAGTACTTTACCAAGTATCCGTAGCTCATCTGAATGCGACGAACTCTGTCCGCCTACCGATTAGATTCTCCCGTCGACCGGCCGAGCAAATTGAGCGCCCAATGACCCTGGTCCTGCTCGTGATCCATGGTAGCCTGTTATTGGGATGACGGTGACGACGTCCAAGAGCCTTCTCATAGTCTTGCGCTCATGTATACAAGTGACGATCCATTCGTTTTCACACCATCAGCGCTAGGGAGCCTGTCTTAAAACGGGGGCATCGCGTGTCAATCAGTGTCGGTACTGAAGTTGTCTCCTGCTCGTGCTCGTAAATAGCCTGTATGGATACCCTGACCGCCTAAAGTCGGCCCTATGATATATATCCATCGATTTACCACTGACCATGTCACTTCATCGAAGCAGGAGATATTGTGAGCCACCGTCTTGGTGGAGCTTTCTTCTTGCACCGCGGCTGTGAGTGTCGACATCTCTCATGGTCTTCTGTCTCGCTTTGTAGCCTGTCTTTTCGTGTCCTGGCCTGAACCCGCCGAGAATGCGCCAGTGGGATAAGTGGCGCCCATCACCCGACTTCTTCGTCCATCATCACCTTGGTTGCTTGAGTGGCCGAACCAGACCGAGGACAACCGGAAGCTCCAAGAATTTGTCAATGCGACAGACTGGTCTCCCGACGCTTTGCTGTCAAATCATTTTGGCGTCAAGCGAACGAGGCACCAAAGCTTGCCCCTCATCTGCCCAGCGTTCCCCGCACTCTTCTTCCCCAGCGGCGTCGAGTTTGCGCCTCATAGGTCTCCTACCTCCTAGGCTGACCGCATTGCGCCGCTATTCAGGAAGCCATGCGGCTGTCGCCCAGCCAAGTGTACGCCAGCCGAGGACGATGGATGCTGATCACGGCGCGCGACCCTTGAGTGCCGTGGTGTTCCGGCCTCCGTGATTGGCCACGACCCCAACGATGACATATTGATGATTGTGTTCTTTGGCTTGGCTCCCGCGACTTCTTGACGACCTTGCAACGACCACATCAATCCAGGTCCTCTCAAAGGCAGTGATGTTGTGCTTCAAACAAATGTATGCCGCTTGTATCGGAGCATCCAACGGGAGGTAACTTCAACAAAGTCGAGAATCGAACGGTCCCAGGGCTCCGCAGGCCCCGCTGTTCCTCGTAGGCATTTCGGGGTCTGGCATTGGGTCGGGATTCAACAAAGTCTCGCAGATTCCGGGGTCGTAATCCACCACACCTGCAGTCGCAATTTGTAACTGTCTTCTTTCTCCTTGCAGATTGTGGGTAATCTCTCAGGCTGCGCACTCGCGCTTGTTGCCGATTGTCCTTCGGAGGAGAGAAAATGCTCCCGAACCCACTGTGATGACTGTCGATGACTACAGTCCTATCATGCGGCATCTCCGACGTCGGCTGCGGTCCACAGAATAACCTACGGAGGCTGCCAAAGTACTCCGTACGTAGTACATTGGTACGAATAGTAGCATCCACTTGGGTGATCTGTTCTCCATGATACTAGAGTTGCATCGGAGCTATCATGGCCGCCGTCGAGGCCGCCGCCAGTTGGGGGAACCAAGTAACCTCCATCTGAAGTTGCAGGCAGCATGAGGAGGTTGGTTGTCGTATTGCTGCAGCATGGCATGGGCCTGTAGGCAAATGGAGGGGCACATCTGTACTAGCACCCTGCAGGCAGAAGAAAACCATTGATAGAAATTGCTGGTGTAGCGAGTGGTGGTGTGCGTGTGTGGTTGGAGGGGTTAAACGGAAGTCCCGCTCGTGCTTGCGCAGGTTCAAGAGAGGAAAAGAGACGCCCATGGATTCCTTGTAGTTGGATGCCATCCTCTGATGTAACACACAACAGGCAGGTGCTGTGTGCTGCCTGTCTTACCTAAGGCACCTGCATCATGTTTTTGTGTACCTGACGCCTGGCGCTGTCTTCTGGAAAAGTGGCTTGCCTCATATCAAGAGCCCTTTCCTCCAAAGAGGATACAAAAATACTGGTTCCTGTCGACTCTGTGAACATGATCGAATTGAAGAGATTCACGTTCCAGCTAGCAAATTTTGTCCAGCACCAAACGTGGCATGATGGCCTTCTGCAGTTAAACACCTCGCCTCCGCGTTTTCCCCCTCAGAACCCTTTCACCCAACCCTGGACTCCCCAGACAGCTCACTGACTTCCCGCATTTTACCCCGTGGGCACCCGGATATCCCATGTCCACCAGTCGAAGTACCTCAGTGAAGTATCGATACACTGGGGCAAGTGCGCGCCCGTGCTTGTGATGCGCTGTTTTAGTCGTGCTGCGTGCTGCCATTCCAGAAGGCCGGGTCCCTTGCCCGTCCTCACATTGACCCCCCCTGCTCCGTTGTTCTTACGCAGTACAGTACTATGCAGCATGTGTGAGACTGATTCCGACCTAACCTTTCCTTGCTCATCCGGGTCAGTCCACCTCCCGCCGTCTCATAGGATGGACGAATGGAAGTAGTCTTGGCATACCCGACACCCGCGGGGGAAGGCTTGGGCAAAACGCCGTCCCGCCGTCGTTGCCGCCGCATCTGTAATTTGTGGCCCGGGAAGGAGGGCTGGAGGGGTCTTCCTTCTTTACGGGAAACCCGGGCGAAGGATCCTTTCACATCTAAACGATTTGTGTGGAGAAGCACAAGGTACTGGTTACCTGTCCGTGTCAAAGAGCGAAGAAAAAATGCTGTTGCTTCAACCTTTGGTCGGGGTTTATTCTGGAAATCGGAGATACTCTCAAACGGGCCATTTAGGATAAATCACCGCGTCCTCCGAGCCTCGTGCGGCAGAATATGGATCTCTGGCATCTCCATATAAGCATGTGGGAATTTCGCCCTTTCTGTTGGGGAACTCCTGATGACAGATTGTTGAGTGCAAGCAAAAAAAGAAGAGGAGCCGTCCTAGCCGCTTGCGTGGTGACCTATCAGATTTACGCAATAGGTTCACTTGCATCTTGCGTGAGGCAGCATCGTCGCCTAAGCACCCAAGATACAGAAACTGACATTCTATCCTCGGTACCCTGGTCGGTCATCCTGACTGGAAGTATGGGCCCTGCCGTGAGGCTTTGCCGATCGATCATAAGTTACCACATGCATGCACTGCGGCTCCGAATGCTCTTGGAGACATTGGACGCTCGACTTACACTCATAAACATCCAATCGGACTGATGGCGAAACACATGAGAGACCCAGCTGGTTGGGAACCGCGAAGTGGACTTGTTTGCATTTTGGCACTGGCCTGGCGTGCCCGATAGTAGTAGAAGAAGTATGTGCCCCCGACATATGCCGCCTTGAACCCCTAAACGCCTCCTTTTGTATTATCCATTTTGCTCACAGCTCCATGCTCATCAAGTACATCTCCATGATCCTCATGAACTTGGCCACAAACGCTTCCAGGTGGAAGATGACCTTTGTGCCCATCCTGATCCGGTGCTCGTAGAATGCCGACCACCTGATCACCTCCGCCTTCAGGGCATCGTCGATCAACGCAATGAGCTTGAAGGTGAGCGTCTTGAGAATCGTGGTTGGCGGGATGCAGTGCGTGAGAAGGTCGTATAGCTTTGCTCGCACTTGGAGAATCCGTGCCGGCGTGTGCTCATCGACAATCTCCCTCGCTATTTGGCTGATGAGTGCCTCCCAGTCTGGCGGCGGGATTGGTGTGCTATCCGTGACTTTCTCACTGTTGGCTTGTTAGTTTCTGATCCTGCAAATGCCGTGCAAAGGTGTCCTACTTTTGTGCGTGGACAGCCTCGTACATGAGCAGAGCTCGTCGCAGATTCCTGCCACTCTCCTGCGCTATCCTCATATGCAGGCCCTTCACCATGGGCCAGTTTTCCTTCTTCGCTGACACTGCCAAAACCTCACAGATTTGTTCGTGGGTTGGTGCAGCTACTCGGACTAGCAATGTTCTCGATCGGATGGGGGCGATGATGTTTGCCGTCGAATTCGCTAGGAGGATCAATCGTAGGTTAGGAGAGTACTTCTCCATCGTGCGACGCAGCGCAGCCTGCGCATCTCTGGTAAGGTGGTCGGCCTCGTTGATGACCACGACCTTGAATCTTTGCTTTGCCGACTGATCGACCTGTTGTGTCTGTGCCACCTCCTTCAGCAGATCCTGAACGACAACTCTGTCGTAGTTTCCGACGTCTGACGGGGTGATCTCGAGGTGGTAGTTTGACGCGACAATGTTGAATTCGAGCTTGCGGTTACTCGACGTCTGGAAAACACGCGCATCGATCTTGATCTTCTCTACACCGGGTCCGTACAGCTCCTTCAGTGTGGCAACAATGCGTGTCTTCTTTCCAGCGCCGGACGGACCGTATACCAATAAATGGGGGAAATCTCCGCTCTGAGCCTGTAAAATGTGTGAGCAGCTGCCTAGGAGAGAGCAGATTTGTAGCTTCCTACCAGAGAGCCAAGACGGTCTGAAAGCTCCTGATGGTATGTCAGAGCATCTAGTGACCTTGGTCTATGTTTATCGACAATGAGCGCCATTTTGGTTGCTGTGATGTGGAAAACGCCGTGTTGAAGACCTGAAGTTGGCTGGCGGAGCGGGCTGCAGAGCGTGGGACTTTCTGGTGATGCGCTCTGAAAGAAGACGCGTTCGCGTTAAGTGGGAAATATCGAGGCGTGGCTGGTGGCATAGGCCCGTGCCCTCAAGCCACACATGACAGCTTTGAGGCATGCACCATTACTTGGCGCATAGTAACGACCCTCGAATTCATCCGACTCTATAAAGACCTATGCGTGCAAAAAACATGTTTCAATAATAATCCCAAGGTAGACTAATGATGGGTGTGAAAGGTATTTCCTTTATTTGTACAGTCGCAATGACATCTCCCCATCTGGTAAGGTCATCTATAGTACAGCCACTCCATGAACTTGAGATTGCGCTGAGCCTATCTCAAAGTTAAGAGCAGTAAATGTTACAATCATTTTCATCCAAAACTTTAGGGCGCTGCAGACGGCGTAGTGGTAGACGCCGCGCTGGTGGGCTTGCTCGTTGCCTCAGCCAGCAAGTCTTCAGGCGCAATCGCCTTTCTTGGTCTCTTCAGATCCTCCAACGTAACACCGTTCTCAAGTTTCGTAATACCAACAACAGGAGCCGCTCCCTTGTGTACAAACTCCCATTGACCTAGCATTAAATCAGTCTTGGCTGTGCTTCACGCGATTGGGAATGTACTCACCGGGCAACTTGTTACCCGCCAGACGGAAGGCATCCTTCGCAACAGCCTCGTGAAGCATTCCTCTGATCTCAAAAACGATCTGATTGACAGCAACACGCGCCGCCCAATGATCGAAAGAACCCTTTCCCTTACCCATACGCATCTAGTCCGGGAATCAGCACTTGACTATCGCCCATAATTCCTCAACATCAGCCTTACCTCGTTACCAGACACATATACACCAACGTTGCAGCACACTCTCTTGTACAGTCGGTACTTTTGACCACGTAATCTCATCTTAATCGTATCTTCAGCGTTCTTGAGCTGCTTGGCGCTGATTCTTCGGTGGTGATCCTTCATTCGGAGACCGTAGTCGCCCCAGATGACAGTCGTGCCCTTGGTCGATCCTCCCGTAGCCACGCGAGGACGTCCTTTCATCATCTTCTTCGTTCGGTCGATCGAGGGTTCGAGCCATGTGCCCTGCGCTGCAGGTGTCGTGGAAAACGGGCGGGCATCGCGGAGGATCTGGGATGCGACCAGCGGCTTCGTCAATTGAGGTCGGATCGCGGCCCTAAGAGGACTGACTGTCGGCGTCGTAGATATTCTGAGGCCTTGGAAGGCGCTGAGAAGCGCCGTAGGAGCGGTGGGCCTCATGTTTGCGACTTGCCGATGAACGTCGTTGATGATGCGATCTCCAAAAAAATGTCCCTAGCTTCACGAGAGCTTAGGTGTGGCTTGGATGGCCTGAGATGTTGGGCGATAATTTTGCTGAGGCTTTGCCTGGAGCTGCTGCGCCACAGCACTCTAAAGTGAACTGACCGGGGTCACGGACCTCGCGTCACTTTCGCGTAGCAACTGGAAATCCATTACGTGCACGCTTCCCGACTTGACGCCAGGCACGGCGACCTCGATTGGTCTTTTCGTCTGTCAACCTCCAACTTCCCTCCAGGCAACAGTAGGCCAACTTTCGATATAAACTTTTCGCTGCTTTCAACAATCACTCAACGGAAGACAGGTGACTGTACAAAACGCAATGCCTGATATCAGGTCATTCTTTGGGCCGAAGGGAGGCGGGCCCCCGAAGCCCTTGCCAAAAAAGGTCGAGGAGCCCCCAAAGGCCCGAAGGGGCAGGAAAGTCATCGAGGACAGCGACGATGATGCCGACCCTACTCCTGCGCCGTTAGTCGATTCCAAAACCCTGTAGTTGAAGACCAAGCTAACTCGTCCTAGAAAACCGGCAGCGAAAGCTGCTGTCAGGAAGAAGGCTAAGTACGCGAACTATATTGCCCTCTTCGTCGACTGCTTCTAATTCTGTAGCAGAGACGAGGCTGCTAAGGGAACCGAGACCACAGCCAGCGATTACTTTGCATCATCCAAATCTTCCAAGGCGGCTAAGCCTGCACCCGCCGCAAAGCCAGACCAAGCAACTAAAGTGAAGACCGAAGTCGAGATCAGGACCAGCCCACGCAACAAGAAGACTACTGCGAAACCTGTAGAAGTAACGCCCAAGAAGCGCGCCGCCAGGACATACACCAAGATCGAGTCCGACGACGATGCCGATGCTTACAAAGACGAAGACGATGAGGATGACGATGACATCTTTGCTGCTGATGTGAAGGGTCGCAACAAGCGAAAGACCGACGACTATGCGGAGGACGAGAGCGACGAGGATATTCAACCAAAACCGAAGCGTGTAGCCTCGCGAAGTGCCGCCAATGGCACCCCAAGCAAGAGCACAAGGGCAGCAGCTGGCACAAAGAGGCGCAAGACTCCTGACGAGGACGAGGAGGAAGAGGAGGAAGAGCAGCCGCCAAAAAAGAAGGCGCCCGCTAAGCCACGCGCTCCCAGGGCTAAAAAGGCAGACGAACCTGAAGATTCGGCTTATCAGTCGATCCTCGACAACATCCCCACTGTCCGCCCTCCGACACCTCCACCCCAGGACCCAAATGCCCCAAAGTTTGACTGGAGGAAGAATGCCGGTGGTGGAGGAAACAGCGCGGCTGTGCCTGCTAATGCAGGTGCCGCGGAACTGCCCGATGGCGAGGATGAATGTCTCTCTGGATTGACATTCGTCTTCACCGGTGTCCTTCAAACCATCGGCCGTGAGGAAGGTCAGGCGTTGGTCAAGAAGTACGGTGGCAAAATTACTGGAGCACCAAGTAGCAAGACCAGCTATGTCGTCCTGGGAGACGATGCAGGACCCAGTAAGCTGAAGAAGATCAGGGACATGAACATCAAAACCATCAACGAGGAGGGCCTGTTCGAACTCATCAGGAAATTGCCTGCCTATGGCGGCTCCGGCAAGGGTGCGGAGAAGGCGCGCGAGAAGAAGAAGAAAGACGAGGAGGCTATCAAGATCCAGGCAATGGAGATGGAGCGAGAAGAGAAGGCCCGGAAGGCTGCAGCAGAGAAGGCAGCCAAGCAAGCAGCCGCCGCTCGGGGGACTACAGTTGCCCCTGCCCCGACAGCAGCTCCAGTGCAGCTTTGGACATCAAAGTATGCGCCGACGGCACTCAATCATATCTGCGGCAACAAGGCGCAGGTCGAGAAGATCCAGGCTTGGTTGAGGAATTGGCAAAAGGCACGCAAGTACGACTTTCAACGGCGCGGCGCAGACGGTATGGGTGGCACGCGAGCTATCATAATCTCTGGTCCGCCCGGCATCGGCAAGACCACTGCAGCACACTTGGCTGCCAAACTCGAGGGCTTCGATGTCATTGAGAGCAACGCCAGTGACACTCGCAGTAAGAAATTAGTCGAAAATGGCGTCGCTGATATCATGAACAACACATCGCTTCTCGGCTTCTTTGCTGGAGACGGCAAGAAGGTTGACGGAGAAAAGAAGAACATTGTGTTGATTATGGACGAGGTCGACGGAATGTCCGCAGGAGATCGTGGTGGTGTTGGAGCCCTGGCTAAGTTCTGCAAAAAGACCGAGATTCCCCTCATTCTCATTTGCAATGAGCGGAAACTGCCAAAGATGAAGCCGTTTGACTTCGTCGCCATGGATGTTCCCTTCAGGCGCCCGACGGTAGAACAGGTCCGGTCCCGTATCATGACAATATGTCATCGCGAAGGCCTCAAGCTACCTGTGCCTGTTGTCGATGCCCTCATCGAAGGCAGCAACAAGGATATTCGGCAAATCATCAACATGATCTCCACCGCCAAGCTCGACCAAGCATCGATGAGCTACGACAAGGGCAAGGCAATGACCAAGGCATGGGAGAAACACGTCGTTCTCAAGCCTTGGGATATTTGCCAGAAGATGCTCGCTGGTGGTCTGTTCGCTCCCGCCAGCAAAACTACTTTGAATGAAAAGATCGAGCTATACTTCAACGACCATGAGTTCAGTTACCTGATGATCCAGGAAAACTACCTGCGCTCAAAGCCAATGGCACTTAACAACAGAGGTTACAACAAGAGGGAAGAGAACCTGAAGTACCTCGAATTGATAGATCAGGCGGCGGAGAGCATCAGTGATGGTGATCTGGTTGATCGAATGATTCACGGGCCTCAACAGCAATGGAGTCTCATGCCTACTCACGCCGTTTTCAGCACGGTTCGACCATCGAGCTTCGTTGCTGGCCAGCTCATGGGCTCCAACTTCACCTCCTGGCTCGGCAACAACAGCAAGACTGGTAAACTCGGTCGATTTGTCCGTGAGCTACACTCACACATGCGGTTGAGGTCATCTGGAGACGCCAATGAGGTTCGCCAGCAATATCTGCCTGTCTTGTGGGATCAGATGATACGCCGGTTGTCCGTCGAAGGCAAGGAATCTGTCGACGAGATTATCGAGCTGATGGACAGCTACTACTTGACACGAGACGACTTCGATGCGATTCAGGAGCTCGGCGTTGGTCCGCAAGCTGAGGGCCGGGCTGATATCGAATCCAAGACAAAAGCGGCATTCACGCGAACGTAAGTACTCGTGCTTCTTGCTATTCATTCTTAGCGCTAACAACTCTTCAGCTACAACGCAATGTCTCATCCTATCCCTTTCTTGAAGGCCAGCAATATCATGGAGCCCAAGAAGGTGGCGAAGGAGGCTCCGGATCTCGAAGAAGCTATTGAGGAGGACGATGATGCCGATGTTGCAGAACCTGCCGATGCGGGCGAGGAGGACGAGGACAAGATTGACTTGAAGAAGGACAAGCTAATCAAGGCGCCCAAACCGAAGGCTAAGAGAGCAACGAAGAAGGCCAAAGCAGGCGATGACGATGACGATGAAGATGAAGATGCCAAGCCTAAGAAGGGTAGGCCCAAGGCCAAGGCAACGACTGCCAAGGGAAAGGGCAAGAAGTAATGGCATAATGGTCGACAGATATCAATCTAGAGGCACCTTTTATCATGGGAGGAGAACGCCAGTGTTCACTGAGTTCGAGTGGGGCATCCATGGCAATTGTAGAATTATGAGGTTTAAATCAGGAATACCTACTGTTCTTTGAACACCTTTGATCAGCGGCTAGATATTGTATGAAGTCGTTTACCAATCACAAAATGATTTGAGGGATGTACATCATGAAAGGTAATCGGTGTAAAGTGGTGTGAGCGACAACGTCTGTGTAAGTTAATATGTGAGGAACCAGACTTGAGAATGACAGCTGCATTTTGACATCTTCATGAAAGGCAACTGTGAGTATTTGGTAGACAACGTTTTTGTGCAGCCCATCCATGGCCAGTGAATCCTTAAGGAGAGCTTCCTGCCAAAATAGGTTGTTCTTGAACCTTTGCCAGAATCCCCCGAACACACTCATCACCATCAGTACAAGGGGTAATGTCAACCATACACAAAACTTGAAAGGCACCCAACCAAGCTCCGAGTCCCTCATTTTTCAGCATTCCAAGTTTGAAGTGAGTACCTCTTGATGGCTTCGTTTTGTTACCTCGCCTTCCAAAAGCACGAAGCTAATCCAAAACGTTCGTTGCGCAGTCTGCCATATCAAATGATTCCTATCAGTTACAACGCTTACGTCCAACCGGCCGTCCATGATGTCGAGCGCTTTGGATCATCCCGCTTAGTCGTCGGAGGGGCTTCAAGCTTCAAGATGATGAATGAGAAGGATCAAAAGAAGCCCGGGTCCAAGAAGACGTTCCGGATTGCCGCAAAGGCCTTGAAGGGTGAATATCTCCTCCAACCCTAGACGCTTTACCTTCCTGATCTCACGATCTCTCGCCCCAACCACCCTCTGTTCATTCATTTTCCGATCCTTCCTCTTTTTTCTTCCAATCGAGTCCTGCTGAGCTTCATCCATCTTCCAATCTCGAGTGTTTGAGGCGTTTGTTTCTTCGGAAATACTCGAGAACACCTGATTGCCCTTCCTTCCCATACTCGGATCCTCGTTACCAACATTTTTTCATCGCTTCACAGTTGCTCATTATCTTCATCGCAGGTCTGGTATCGAAGGCAGCCTTCTCTCTCAAGAAGTCAAAGAGCTTCACTACTCTTAAGCGCCTGTCGAGAATGTCTTCTCGACGTGACCGCGGCCAGCACTCGCGCTCCAAGTCTGGTAAGTCATCCGACCTGCTCATCGATCTTTGGGCTGCTTTCAGCGCAAGTATGAACCGTATTCCTGACGAAGAAAAATAGCAAACAATATCGACACCGCGGGTACCCTCGAAGATCACAATCCCCATCGCCTTTCCATCATCGAAGAGGCGTCTCGCGAGTCGCGCGAGTCGTCCCACGACATCTACGCTGCCAACATGTACGATGAACAGGGCTTCCTCAGTGAAGACCACGAGGACATCTACGATCTCGACGAGTTCGAGATGATGAACTCCAATGTCGGACCCCACGGCCAGGACAATGGAGCCCTCACCCACGACACGGTCTTGTACGGCAACTGGGAGCAAGACAACAACTTGCACGAGTTCAACCGTTCTTCGAGTGAGTCTTTGAATTGTCATCTTCTCAACTCTTTCTCTAACTTCTTGAACACAGGCCCGGAGACGGTCGTTTTTGACCATGCCCGCTATGCCGGTGTCAACCTCTGGGAAGTGAGCATCAGCACCGATTCGGAGTCGTACTCGCGTTCGGTCCATGAAGGTATCAAGTGCTCCGCGTTGTTCTGCTGCTTCCACTAGGGTCTTAGATAGCACATTCTGGTTTCAATGAGATACCTTTCTGCTCTCACTGACATCATCTACCTACTCCCTGCCTGGGCCTCGTAGAATTTTCTGTTAGCTCTTTCCCTCATATGAATGTCGTAACTAACCGACTTATCCTAGTTCCTGATCCCAGCATCAAGATAGAAGGAATCCCCACGACCAAGGACTGGTCCATCTTTCAAAGCAAGCTGGTCGACTACGGTGCCGATGAGCCTAGCCCTCAGCTCCCTGGCTGCTCGGCCGGTCACCCTTTCGCGAAGGAGTGGTTCATGACAGACTCCATGATGAAGGCCTACGATGCTGTACGCGGCTCCATGCGGGATGCGAGCGACCCGCTGCGATATTGGATGGAGGTGAAGGCTTTTGAGTCTGCTCTAAGAGCGAAGAGAGATGCTACCAAGGTTGCGGTTGACGGCCCTTCTTGCCAACATGATGAGAAGCCAGACGTCAAGGGAAAAGGAAGAGCTGCCGATGGCGGCGGCTTCGCTCGCAGCGAGCACGACGAGAAGCCTGAGGGCAAGGGAAAGGAAAGGGCTGTCGACGGTGGCGGCTTTGCATGCGGCGAACCCCAGAAGTGAGTCTCCGTCCGAGGATGTGCCCTCCTACTCGTCATCATCCTAACCACAATTCTACCAGTACTTCCAAGACGCAGCCATCTCCTATCAAGGGAGCCGCGACTTCGGGCTTGAGGGCTGATGTGAAGCGAGAGAAGGATGACTACGTCAAGTGAGTTTTCGTGTGACCAGTTGCTTCGTTCGGCCTGATGACGGACTGTGTCTAGGATGCTCGATGACACCCACCTGTTGTCTGCTGAGTACGCTCCGGATACTGCGGACAGGAAGGGAGCCTACAATGTCCCTCGCCCCAAATATCTCCACATCGCGCCCGATTTCGAAGATTTCAGATTCGAGGATTACCTCCCTCCGATCACCAAGACCCCTGAGTCCTCTTTCAAGGGGCTGCTCCCCTACAAACTGCCTTACGACCCGGACCGCAACTTTGGTAAGTCTGGCTCAAGTCATAATTCGCACCAATACTGACACATGCTAGTCGAGGACTACGGTATCTCGGACGACGAGGGTGATCCCGAGACTGGAAGAATCTCCCCTTGTACTTTCCGCCTTCTGGCCGAGGGATGTGCTGAGCAGAACACTGACGGAAAGGTCTTCATGGCCGATGATGTAAGTTTTACTGCATCTTCGTTCTAAGCAACCCATGGCTGAATAGGTTTTAGGCTCAGCGTATGCGTCCCGAGACTTCCATGGACGATGGCCCTCCTAAAGAGAAAGCCCCTGACCGTCTCCTCATGGAGTTCGAGACCCAGAGAGACATCAACGACAATGGCTATCTCACGCCCTGCTACTCTCTTGACTCCGAACCTTCCATCATCTACCTGCCTGCTGGTAACAAGCACAGCAATGACCCTCTCAAAGGTATAAAGACACTGACTCTAGCATAGGCGTGACCTTCCAGCACAAGATGCGCAACTGGTGGTTCGGCCTCTTCGATCGCATGAACCCCGAAGTCGCACGCAACTTCCGCAAGATTGAGTATCATGAACAAGGCGACCCCCCGATCGCGCCTCCCAAAGCTGCCACTGAGGATTCGACCACCACTACCGAGCCCAGCGGCCCCTGGGCCCAGCACTACACCCACTCCGACATCGAGACGATCCTCAACACCCCCGGTGCTCGCAAGGTCGCCGGCGTCGAGGCGACGAGCGCGGCCGAACTCATCACGCAGCGCCAGAAGACCATCCTCCGCTGGAAAACCCGAGACGAGGAGGTCACCCGCGAGAACGCCGTCCTGCGCGTCGACGTCGGTCAAGCCCAGAAGGAGCTTCGCGAGATGCGCCTGTCTGTCGACCACGTCCTGGCGCAGAGGGCCGCCCAAGAACGCGCCGATCGCGAGCGTGCAGCGCGGGAGCTCAGAGAGGCCTGGGAGCGCAAGGCCGCGTGGGAGCGTGCTGAGAAGGAGAGGATCGCAGCGGAAGAGCTCGCCGAGAAGGAACGCAAGGCCGCCGAGGAGCTTGCTGAGCGAGAGCGTAAAGCTGCTGAGGAACGCGCCGAAGAGGAGAGGAAGGCGGCCGAGGAGCTCGCCAAGCGCCAGAAGCATGAGAAGCGGGTGTTGCGCCGTGTGTCTGCGCACTTGCACGACTTGCGGTACGAGGTTCAGGCCAAGTTCCACTCCCTCAGGGACGCCGAGGATGAGAATGAGAAGATGAAGAAGGAGCTGGTTCGTTGCAAGACCCGGATCATGGAAGAGTGCTCGAGAGCCAACTTGTCGAGTCCCGATGAGGTTCGTCGGGCTGTCTCGCAGAACTTCCGGGACAAGATGGCGGCCTTGGACCTTTCTGGTTGAAGTCTGGAATGAGTTTGCAGTGGGAACTGGACTATGACACAGTCAGCTGTTCTTGTGACATTCTCGCTTCTACATTGGTATGTTCAGCGTGGCTCTTTATTGCCTGTTGCTGATGGATAAGTTCTAGGACTTGGATTGTGGTGAGTTCACCGGGCTTACGAGAATACGAGGACAAAGCTATATGGCTAGGGCGATTGGTGACGACTCGACTTTTCTCGACGACTATGATGGCTTTGGATCTTCGAGTCCTGGCCTCTCAGTCTTTTGACAAGTTTGTTATGAGCAAACAATTAGGTACTGCCAAGCTACCATCATCAGTGTCGAGTGGGACCATTGACTAACACCACGTCGCAGGTTGGGGGAACGCACAGTTCTTGACGAACTCTTCCGATCTTGTCCCCCTTTTCCAGATTGCTTTCTACGAACGATGATTTGGGTCATGATGTGTCCATTGTTTGAGTACGATGCTCTATGTCGAGATTACGGGAAGATGTTGGGTTGGCCTAGGAGCCGAGTGCGGCCTTACGACATTAGTGGAAATAGGTAGTGCCAAAATATTACGTTCAACCTTAATCGGTTGTGATTGCAAAGACCGGGATGTGATTGTGCGCGTGTGATTAAGACACAGGGAGATTGAAATCCCCTAGACGGTATGATTAAATTGTACCAGAGCTTTGAGAAGAATCATTAGACCCCGAAACCCCTATTCGGGGTCTATGTATACACAAACGTATCCAGATTCTATCCGTTTCTTCTTTTCATCCAGCAAAAAGGCCTTCCCATTTGCGGCCCCCTTACATTTTTTTCCGCCATGCTATTGTCACATCATGAGAGGAGCATTATACACCGACCGGAACGCCCAGTTCGCTGTTCCGGGAATCGAGAGAATATCGTAGAACATAATGGTACAAGGGGGGCTGGTAGGTTGCCGACGCCTCCAGCGGTGAGCCGACCAGCCCCATGATTTTTTAGAACAAGATCTTTGTAGAGATCGGAATTGTGATGTAGGATGTCGAGACATCGGCCTCTTAAGCGTTCTTGACGACGCCGACCTTGGCAGCGCGCATCACGCGGCCGTTGAGCTTGAAGCCCTTCTGCTGGACGTGGAAGACGGTGTTGTCCTCCTTGTCGGGCTGAGGTGCCATGAAGGTGGCGTCGTGCTCGTTGGGGTTGAACTTCTCGCCCTCGGGGTCGAAGCGCTCGATGCCGTGCTTCTTCAGCGTCGACATGAGGATGTCGTCGGTCATCTTGAGACCCTCGTACAGGTTGGCGAGATCCTTGAGATCGCCCGACTTCTCCTCGACCTTGAGCTTCTCCTGGGGCACCATGGAGAGGGCGCGGTCGAGGTTGTCGATGCTGTCAATGAGGTCCTTGGAGAACTTCTGCAGGGCGAAGTCGCGCGCCTGCTTGACCTCGCGTTGTGTGCGGTCCTGGAGGTTACGGAAGTCGGCGATGGTGCGAAGGCACTTGTCCTGGAGAGCTGCATGTTAGAATTGGGTCTCGATCCTCGGTGTCCGAGATCGGGGGACAGAATGCGAACGAACCTTCCAGTCAGCAGCCTCCTTCTCCTTGGTCTCCAACTGCTTCTTCAGGGCAGACTCGGCATCATCAGCAGGCTTCTCGCCCTCCTTGGTGGCCTCGGTCGTCTCCTTGGCGTCGCTGTACCATCTCGCAACGGCGGGTTGCGCGGCTCGTATCCTGAAGGCAGGGGAGCTCTGGAACTGATTTTGGAAAACAGACTTGGGAGTCTGGGTGCGCATGCCGGTGCGCACTGCGCGGGAAGAGGTAGCAATGGCTTGTCTGAACATTTTGGCGGTTGTGGTGTTGTGTGAAAGACTCGGGCGGACGAAAACGTGGTTGGAATCGAGGAGGCGATGTAGGGACTGGTCGCGTGTACGGAGAAGCTTTTAGAAGAAAATGAAATTTTATCGGAATGGCCCCAAGTGACGAATTGCCGTCCCTTGACCCCCCGGCCATGCGGGAAAGTTCGCGCCCAATCATAAGATTCCAGATAGCTCCATCCGGGGGCGGATGAATCGAGGGACCGCTCAGAGCTTTATCGATAACACTAGCGCCAAGGCAAGGCCAACGCGCTCTCAGCAGGCGCCAGGCACAGTCGCCGCACCTTCCAATTGGTAATTCAGTGGCACCTGAGGCGGCAGGGTTCACTCTGGCTCTGGTCGCAAAAATATCCATTCAGCCTCCCCTCCACCGTGACACAATTGCCATCTTCCACCATTCAGTCCACCTGCGACCCACGATAATTACGATTGCCAAGGCGCTCTTGCTTCACGTACATACGAAATTGAACACGTTTGCCGCACTATCATCAGGATTGCATCTCAGAACCTTTGGCCGAGCTACAACTGAAAGGGGAACGGCGGCGCGATGGATTACGAGCCGATGCTGTTGGATGGCGAGTCCGGAGGACCATCGATCAAGATCTCAGGGGTATTACTTCCCAAAATCCACTTAGCTAGTGGCATTTCAAACTGACAGCCCGGCGCATCGTTAGGCTGATAACATCCACGTCAACTTTGATCTATCGAACTGCGACCTTTCCTTCGCCAACTCGCTGCGTCGCGTTATCCAGGCTGAAGTCCCTGTGATCGCCATCGACCTGGTCGAAATCGAGGCCAACACATCTGTCCTCGCTGACGAGTTCATTGCCCATCGCCTGGGTCTGATTCCCCTCCAGTCCAAGGACGTCAACAGCTTGCTTTACACCCGAGACTGCGACTGCGAGCAGTATTGCGACAACTGCAGCGTAAAGCTTACGCTGCATGCGCGATGCTCATCAGACGAGACCATGAAAGTCTACGCCAGCGACCTCATTGTCGACAGCTTCAGACAGAACGGCACCGTAGGAAACCCTGTAATCCTCGACCCTGAAGGACAAGGCTCTTTGATTGCGAAGCTGCGCAAAGGGCAGGAGCTTAAGGTATCATGCATCGCGAAGAAGGGTATTGCAAAGGAGCATGCAAAATGGATGCCAACGTCTGCTGTTGGGTTTGAATACGACCCTCATAACAAGCTACACCATCTGGACATGTGGTTCGAAGAAGATGCGAAGGCCGAATGGTGAGTGACTGGATTGACATGTTCCTTGAAAGATGAGAGTCGCTAATGGTAGCAAAGGCCCGAGAGCAAATATGCCAAGATGGAGGACCCCCCACAAGAGGGCGAAGCTTTCGACTACGACGCAGTTCCCGGCAAGTTTTACTTTGAGGTCGAAGGCGTAGGCAGTCTGGAGCCGGATCAGATTATCCAGGAAGGAATCAAGATCTTGCAGGAGAAGTTGGCCCTCACGCTCCACATCCTCACAGGCGAGGCAGACGACGATGGCATGGGCGACTTTGATGGACCTCGCAGTCCCAACTTGGATATGGACGGCGGCAACCCCTGGCAAGATCAAGGCTATACCACTCCTTTCAATGGCGGCAACCAGACCGCGTGGGGAGGCAACGCAACGACACCCTACACCACAACGACACCTTATGGCGCCTCCGGACAGTCTGGATGGAACTGAGAGAGAACAACGAACACGAAATCATAAAAAGGCGTTCATGTATGAAAACCACTTTGAGACATGGGGGTGGTAATGGAGTTTGCGAATTTTTGCAAAGAAGCTAGCTTGGCCATCAGCTGGCTACATTGATTCAGCTCGGTGGAGGTGGAGTTTGCCTGACGACACGCGAAACGGAATCAATACGCACAACAAGATGCACTCCGCAGCGGCAAGAGGGGGTAGGTTTCTCAGCGTTCTGACGGCTAGACCTGCTCTCTGACTGGCTTGGCTTATGGCTTGGCTTATAGACACCCGTGACAGGGGATGACGGCGGTAGAGCAATCATAAAATAAGATAACAGCCTGTCAAACACTCGGGCAAAGAGAGGTGGGCGGGATTCGATTTCGGCCGAGAAGGCAGCTCTTCTACCGGACATCTGTAATACAACTCACACACAAACCTCACACGAAGCGAACGTGAAAATGCTGCAAAGAAAATCAACCATATCTTTCTTTCCTGTGTATACCCTCCATTACTCCTGTCAAATGCAGCAGAGTTGCCTCTTTTTCCAACGCCTCCAAACATGCCAAGATGGTACTAGTGATGATGATGCAGCGCCAGTCTATCTAGGTATTTTAACGCTCATTCTATAACACAACACAAGCCTTTTTTGTGTGTCTATTACCCCTTGATGGACGCATCTTCACCGTTGCCGATATCAGCAACCTTTCTATAGACCTTGCGGTGCATCTCTAGGAAGACAAATGTACAGATTGTTTGTCTAGGCGGGGGTTAGTAAAGTGTATACAAGATGTCCATCACGCAAGCAAGCGGGGAGAGGGACAAGAACGTACGGTCCGAGGCGGAGGAAACTGGGCACCCAGCCCTTGAACATCCACCCAAGACCCTCAGCCTTGTAAATCTTGGCCAGGGTATGCGCCAGCCCCTCCTGGGTGCTCGCCGACATGACCCGCGTCTTGATGACATCAATGGGGCTCGTCACCGTGGCGGCCATCACACCAGCGAGGAACGAGGCCGTAAAGTGCGTCGTCAGGTTATCCCCCATGGGCGTGTGGCGGATGAGCATACCCTTGAAGGTATCGTACGACGCGAGCTGCGAGGCCGTCATGGCCGCAGCGCGCATGCTGTTGGGGAGGACGCCCCTGAACCAGCTCATGATGCCTTCCTCTCGCGCCATGCGGAGCATGCCCTCGAGGGCGTGGCTGTAGTTACGGCGCTCGGCGGCGGGGAGGGCGGCGTCCTGCTGCATGCGGACGTTGAGGACGTCGGCGGCGTTTCCCGAGATGCCGCCGACGAAGCCCGCGGCCGAGGCCATGGCGACGAGGACGGGGAAGGAGGGGGGTTTGCCGTCGTTTGCGCGGGTGGCGCGGATCTTCATCTCCTCGTAGGCGCCGAAGCGGACGGTGGAGTAGGTCATCTGGCGGAGGAGGGAGGCCGAGAGGCCGTTGTAGAGGCCTGTCACGCCGTGGTTGCGGATGATGTGGGTGAAGGTGCCGACCATGTTCTTTGGCGCGTCGGGGCGGCGGACCTGGAGGCGGACCTAGAGGAGGGTGGCATTGTGTAAGTAAGTAAGTCCTTGCTTTGGGAGCGACGTATTTGTGTCGTTGTTTGCTACGGCTCTTAAGAGAGCTTGAGTTTGCTACCATGAATCGAGGGTTTCATTCGCTGGTGTGTTGTAGAAGTGGGAGCGCATTACCTTAACTGTGAGACATTGTCAGCTCTTGGCTCACTCCGATGTTTGTAATATCGCAGGCTCTCTCGCGCGCCATATCTCGAGATCAAGGTTGGTAGAACTTACCCAAATCCAGGGGATGGGTCACGCAGGCGGCCATACTACTGGCGCTGCCTCCGAACCAAAAAGGATACCTCAGCGATGGTTCCGCCGTCTTCTTCTGCTTTTGAGGCGCCGGCGTCGTCGCCGTAGCCGTCGGTTGCGCTTTCGACTGCTGCTTCTCCTGAGCCCCCTCGACCTGGCCCAACTTCAACGGCGAGGGCTGCGACGACGACGACGACGGCCCGGACGGCTCGTCGGCCGATTTACTGGTGACCATGTTGGCGGCGGCGGCGGACTGCATCGTTGCAGGGTGTTGCGCAGTTCCCTATGATAAGCTCATCCCGTTGCGGCGCAATTGAACACTGCGTCGCGAAAATGGCAAAGGATCCGTAAGTAAAGAAGCACAAACGGACGACCTTTGTCGGATTTAACGTGAGTTATGTCCAAGATTGCCTGGTTCCCCTCTCTCTCGTGTCGGCAACTATCAGCTGAGTAGCGTGTGTTGCTGGGACGTCACTTTTCGGTCGTTGCGGTCGAGTGACGTCTTTTTTTGTTATAAAGCCGACTTCGGGGGAGAGGATGGTGTGGTCGTGCAGGAGGCCTTTTTTTTTTGTCGCTGCTTTGGGGTATGCAGGTGGTGGGAGGAATGGAAGAAGCCGAGGAATTGGAGATCGGCTCGGTTTATCGCGAACTTTTTTTTTGTCGTTATCTTTTTTTTTTACCTTAATTATCACCGATTCGGCTGAACGAGGGACGCGCTTCGAGTCGGCTCAAGGGAACGAAAGAAAAAAAGGAGATTTGCTGATTGATCAAGTCCCCTTTCAGAGGGAACCACCACCACCAACAGTCAACAACAGAACCTGTTGCTTCGATTTTTTTGGTGCGTCATTGGGCCTGCAGCGAAGCCAGGGTGCCATGCGCTAATGAAGGGCGTCTCCGGACCCTTGCTCCGGGGGGAGTCGGCAGGGTCTGGCGCCGTGTGCCCGCCCCGGGTCGCAATGCCAATTGGCTTGGCCCGTGCATCCCGTAGCTTTTGTTAGACTTCTGGCAATCGACACTTTTTCGACCAACTGCTGCGAAAGCTCCCTTTTCCTAACGGCAGCTCTTGTCGCAACACTACATCGGAGCTCTACGCCTGTGATGAGCACATAGAAAAAGGGCCTTTGCATACGGACAAGGGCGTTCACAACTTCAAAATGCTCGTCCCAAGATTAGCCGGTAGGCAATTGCAAAGTTGCTTCCGTGGCGCCACCTGCGCCGCGAGAGCTCCCCGACAATGGCAGGCCATCGCTTCATTGTCGATGAGCGGTAGCCGGCGCAGCTACTCCTCAGGTTAGATCACAATCAATTGGTCCTTGGTGATCCCTTTAACCTAAACAAACAAATATCACAGAACCCTCGACGATTTCAAGAACCCTAGACCAGAAAAAGACCGTCGAGGTCAACGGCCAAACGATACCGACAGACACCTGGTTCAACGTCCCGACAAACGTCCTCGACGCCGCCTCGCGCAAGCTTCACCTCCAAAAAGATCACCCCGTCTACATCACGCGGCAAATCATCGAGTCGCAGTTCCCGGCGCCAACATACAAGTACCACAACACCTTTGACCCCGTCGTCACGACGCACCAGAACTTTGATTCGCTCGGGTTCCCCTTGGACCACCCCGGCCGCGCGAAATCAGACACCTACTACTTCAACAAGGACACCCTCCTCCGCACGCACACGAGCGCCCACCAGGCGCAGACTTTCCAAAAGAACCTGAGCGAGGGCTACCTCATCAGCGCAGACGTCTACCGCCGCGACGCCATCGACAGGAGCCACTACCCCGTCTTCCACCAGATGGAAGGCGCCCGCATGTGGGACAGGACAAAGGTGCCTAACGGCGACATCGCCGCCGCCGTCTGGGAGGACCTCGACAGGCTGCCGAAGCACAACGTGAAAGTCGAGGACCCGCACCCGGCCTACGATGCGGAGCGGAACCCCCTACAGGAAGGTCACCACTCCCCCGCCGAGGCCGAGGCCATCGGCGCCCACCTGAAGCGCTCGCTCGAGAACATGGTGGTCGAGATCTTCACGAGAGCGAAAGCCGCCGCGGCGAAGGCGGACCCGGATTACAAGGACGAACCCCTGCGTGTCCGCTGGGTCGAGGCGTACTTCCCCTTCACGAGCCCCTCGTGGGAGCTCGAGGTCTACTATGCAGGCGACTGGCTAGAGGTGCTGGGCTGCGGCGTGGTAAAGCAGGACATCGCCATCAACGCCGGCGTGCCGCAGCAGGTCGGCTGGGCCTTTGGCATCGGCCTCGAGCGCATCGCCATGCTCCTCTTCCAGATCCCCGACATCCGCCTCTTCTGGTCCAAGGACGAGCGGTTCCTGAGCCAGTTCCGGGGCGTCTCGGACCAGCTCGATAGCATGAAGCGCTTCGTGCCCTTTTCAAAGCACCCGGCCTGCCCCAAGGACGTCTCCTTTTGGCTCGGGAGCACCTCCTCGGCAGCAGGCGGCAACACGAAGGCCAACACGCAGGACTTCCACGAAAACGATTTCATGGAGCTGGTCCGCGACATCGCCGGCGAGCGGGCCGAGGACGTCCGGCTGGTGGACGAGTTCACGCACCCCAAGACGGGGCGACGTAGCATGTGCTACCGCATCAACTACCGAAGTCTCGAGCGGACCCTGACCAACGAGGAGACCAATGAGCTGCACAGCGAGGTGACCCGGAAATTGGTCGAAAAGCTAGGCGTCGAGATCCGGTAAGGGAAGACAGAAGAAAGAAAAGGCAAACAAACACTGTGCAAGCAGTTGTTCAACGTTTGGCATAGTTTGAGGGGTAAAAGGGGGCTGTGCTGCCAACAACTTGTTATTCCCTCATCTTGAAGATGGGACGAGGGCTTCTCAATCCGATGGCGGTGAGTAAGTCCACATTCGGCATGCCATCATGACTGCATGGCATCATTCTAGCGTACTCGAACCCCGGCGTAAGTTATACGTCTCTGCCTGAGGGGTTGTCGTGAGACGGGTGCTGCTAAGCTTTTAGCTTGCGCCCTGGCCATGTGCCTGTGTAGAAGAAGAGGCCGTCACGGTCGTGTATCATATCAGCTACATTGTACTATCAAGAACCACCCCAAAAAAAGGACGGACTGAGCTCAAGCTTGGCGTTTGTGAAGGCTGAGTAGAGCCATGAATCAAAATACTAGAACTTCAGGGTGAAAAGTTACGGGAACTCGGGATTTCCTTTGATCCCGTCGTCTTGCAGATGTGATGTGCTGTGTTCCTCGGAAGCTATGATTCTGAAGCAACCGTGTGATGTATGCATACGAAACATCAGACCAACGGGAAGAAGAGAAAAAAAAGCAGCAGTAGAGAACCGTTGAAAGTCAGCAGTGGATCATGGACCGCTCTGTCAAGCGTCCGAGCATCTCGGAACAAAGGAAGAGAAGATTTTGCTGCTGCTGCTGCTGCTGCCCAGACGATTGTAAATATGCTTGCTCTGATTGCGGGAGCTCAACTCCGCCGGTTCGGGAATGAAGCAAGAAAATAAAATTCTGAAGCAGTGACGCCGGGGTTGCAGATCGGTTGTATCATGCGCAAAACCTTCACACATAAAGCTCGCGCGCAGCAGCACGAGCGCATAAGTTTTCGGGAAGATGGAGTAGACCATCGACCCGTCGTCCCATCACCAAGAAACTTGGGACGGTCGTGCAAAAAGTCAGTTTCAAGGCTTTCTTCTTCTTTTCTTCACAAAAGATTTCTAGCCAATCCTCGCGCTCGCATTGTCACAAAAAACATGAGACTTGAGCCGGCCTACAGTACCAATGGTGGTGGAGGGGAGAGATGTTTTGCTCGATTGTTAGACGGTTAAACTACACAGCCCACGTACCCTTGTCGAGCTCTCGTCGTTCGTTGCATCAGACCAAGCTGTGATTGTTGCAAAAATTTTCCTCAATGCTGATTTCCCCCTCTCGCAAGCGAGTTCCTTGTAATGTTGTCCGAACGGATGAGATGAGTTTGCCATCGCTTCAGGTCCGACTCGGCAGCAAAGTTTATCAAGCGGTAATCTCTCTGAGCAGACAATGTCTTTGGTGCAAGGAAGCCCCCGTTCTTTCTGGAGATAAGGTGCAAGGCATATCAAGCTTATGAGTACACTACTCTATAGACGTCCTGGTGCCGCAGGATCGCAACAAACGGTACCTAAGGTTACGGTCGGAACCATGAACTTGAGGCCCTGCAGGTCAGCAGTTGCAAAAGTGCTCTTTCGGGGCCGTAGGAGACGACTTGGTCGATCGTTGACTGTCGTGCAAGCGAGTTGAGAAACGAAGACTCTTTGCTATAGGTGCAACTTGCCCAACTAGGCAATCGGCAGCCGGTATTATCTGGAATGGCGCCAGTGAAAAGACAGAGTGTCGGAGGTGCAGCGGAATGCAGAAAAAGAGCATGCATGTCTTGGCCTAGAACGGTGTCTGGGGAAGCCGATTGCAGCACGAAACATCAATCTGGCAGGTGGAAAGTCTTGGTGTTTTGCACAGCCTCGTTTCCAGATCGCCAGAAGGATATTTGCTGACCGTACAGCAGGACCGTAATCTTCCGTGTCAATCAGAGAGAGAGGGGAGCGTTTCTGCGGCGTGTCGGGGCGATCGGGTTGAAACATTGGCGAACATGGTCACAGAATGGGTGCTGCTGCCGTTGCAACGATCAGCGGCCGGGCCGTGTTGAATGCTGAAGGCAAATTCCATCTTGTTCGTCTGCTGTCCTCTGGGCTCTGCGGATAGAACCTCGATATCCATTGTGGCTGATTGTCCCTCTGCTAAGGATCAGACGAGCGTGTGCACTGGTAAATGTCTCTGACCAGCGGCGTAGGGAAGGGGCTGAGACTCGGTGCAATTTGGCG
Organism: Colletotrichum costaricense; assembly: GCF_030867565.1. Taxonomy (NCBI): domain Eukaryota; kingdom Fungi; phylum Ascomycota; class Sordariomycetes; order Glomerellales; family Glomerellaceae; genus Colletotrichum; species Colletotrichum costaricense. The sequence continues at coordinate 787,234 of NW_026848232.1, read as the reverse complement.
CAGAGCTGGCTGAGCGAAGACAAAATTCGTAGGCCGACTCGTGTGCCGGCGCGGGCTGAGCTGGCATAGCAAAGTTCAAGCTTCGAAGGCGAGCCGTGACTGAGGCTTTTCGGGACCCCATCCCGCGATCAATCTCGCACGGGGTGACGGAATGCCTTGCCCCTATTCATCCGGCCGGTATGTCATAGCATGAACTCCTAGATCAAGGCAGGTTTTCTGCTGAGTTGGCGCCGCCATCGCTGCGGTTCGTTGAGAGGGGCGGCGGGCTCGCATCATGGGTGAACTCCCCTCCAAAGCCAAGCCCCAGCCCCAGATGATATGATGCCGGGGGTTGGAGGCGTTGCTCAGCCAAGACCAGGAACACAAGCTTCGGTCTTTCAGATTACACTGCAACCTGCCGACAACATGGTCAGAAGAAATTTCGGATAGAAGCGCGAACCTTGGTTTGATAGCATCGCAAGTGGTCCAAGGAGGCGCCGCCCCCAAGCCTATTATCGAACCGTAAACTCCAAGTGTTGTAGATACAGTGAGTGATTAAGACTGAGCTTGTCTTGTGAACACAACATTTGCTGCACAGCCCCCATCACTCCATGGACCCTTGGCTAGGGACTGAACGCTGTGGGGGTTTGACTCGGTATCCCTGGAGTCTTTTTAGCTTAACCGCGATAGCGCAAGAGCGGGGGGATGAGCTGTCGAGGTGTCGGTTGTCGAATCACTAATGAATATGGTGACAGTCGACAGGTCTGGTATCTGCATCTGTAGGGTAACGTTGACATTCGGAGTGTGCCCGAGTCCAGACTGGGCATCTCGAAGATCCGCGATGCAGGTGTCTCTAGAAACGGGTGGCTGCATGCCACTCGGAATGGACGCACTGGAGGCATCCCAAGACCTCAGAAGCGACAGGAGACCCAAGCCCTTGGTGGCTGTCTGCTGTGCCTGTTTCTCGCGTGTCCAGGGACGTACGGGAAGGGAAAATAAGAGAGACCCGAGTGTGAGGTCACAGGACATGGTGGACGGATACGGTGGGAAGGGTGCGAAGATGGCGATGCGCCGCTACCGAACGTAGTGCTGTCGACGGCTGCCGTAACTGCGGTCAAGTAGCGGGTCGGGGCACTGATTCTCAGCGCTTTGGAGCCCAAGTCTCGCTTCAGAGCGTGCCGTCATTCTTCACTACGTCCACCTGGGCTCAGTTCAGGTCCTTCGGATAGTGCGTGGGCGTGTGGGGGAACAGCAGAGGCTCCCGTCGTAGAATTGTTGCAGGGGGAGGCCTGCGGGAGGCGAAGAGGTTTGCTGCTGGAGCCGACAACGACAACGAGACTGCGTTCAGAGACTGCCCTGTCACAGGAGCCTGCCCTGAGGGAACAGCCGTGCCAGCCAGTTTGGGTTCAATGGAAGGCAAGCACCGCCCTCATGGCACACCGTAAAGTCGTCACTAAGGAAATTACCGATTGAGGCGGAGATAACTGGAGCCGCTACCGTAACGGTACGTACTCGAATCTAGCCCGTCCAAGAGTCTTAGCTCATCCGTTAAGGAAGACACCAAGGGACCAGAACACGGAAACTGCGCGTAAAGAATGGCTGGGGTGGCGAATGGCATTCTCGACAATTCGATTTCCAGCGGGGCCGACGAACCAGGACCTGTTCGATTCGTCAATAGTCTGCCGTGTCAAGCGGTTCCATCTATCTCCACGCCAGCGAGGGACGATGGAGGTCCAGGTCTTTCGTGGATCATTTCCCATGAGCCACCAGGTGCAAACCGCAGCACGGCGCGAAGCAAGGGCAAGGTCCTGTTGAGGATGAGCTTGAGGTATGGGCATGGCAGATATTGCAAAGCAATGTCGCGGAAAGCATCCCGTGGACACTTCTGACTTGAAGAATGCCAAGCCTTCTGGAGTGGGAGGAAAAACTTTTGCCGTATCATTTCTCTCTATCCGTATTGCCTCTTGCTCTTGCACAGCCCCAATTCATGTCAGCTGTGTTAGTCCCGGTCCTGGGCTGCTGGATGCCCAGTGCTTGCCTTTCACGCCTCTATCAGTCTCTCTGCTCAGAGGCAAGATAAGCAGCCCGGTGAGTTGTTGAAATGATGAGCCGAACGATCAAAGTAACTTGCGTATCTCATAGCATCTCTCTCAGCCTGTGTACATTATGATTGTACAAGCTGGTGCCTTGCCGCTGTTCTACATGCGTCGTCCGATCCCGACGTGCTCCTTCTCGCGCCAATGCACCTTGGCAAACCCACGCGCCCTGCTTTGCTGTGAACCTTTTTCCCATAATAAGCCTGGAGGAAGCTGCCTGCGCTCGCAGCGACTGGGCTGTAAATTGACTGCGTGACTAGCAACATAGGACGTGACTATGTTGTCCGTGGGAACGGATAAGGAAGGGGACCGTAGGAGACTCCCCGTCTGCCCGCCTGCCGTCTCCACCACTGTGACGGCACTCTCCAGAAGGGCGGCGAAACTTCAAACGGGCCCGTGAGTCCGTGTGGCCTTCCCGTTTCATCCACACAGACACTTCCAGCGCCCCACTCAACGTCCAGAGGCAACGGCACCCCTCCCCTCTACGCAGTACCTAAGCTAAGTACCTAACAACTCAGCCATCCACCATCCACCTGGCAAGCCTGGCACCGTCCACCATCCAACCATCCCACACTCCGCCCGACCCCAGTAGTCCCTCAGTAGCGCTTGGCCAAGCCACTCTCTCACTGGCACGCTCAAACATATAACCAAGACCGCCTCCCGCCAACCACCACGATCATTCTTCGCTCCAACTCCAGCAACAACCAAAACACTACACAAACAAACCGCACTATTGCAAGCCTCTCTTCTGCAGATGAATAAGATCACTACACAATCTGCGTAGAATACACAGTAAAGAGCTGGAAAACGACCTCCTCGCCACACACACCGCAAAACCCACACCTCAACCACATACACATACACAACCATCCAAAATGGAATCACCTCAGTTGGATACTCGCCCCATCTTCTCGAGACGCTCGACCGGCTCCAACAAGTCGCTCTCCCTCGATCTTTCGTCTCTGCCGCCTCTGGTCCAGCCGACGCCACCCACAAACACCCTCCTCTTCACAAACCTCAACGACACCTCCATCTTCCGCCCCGACAACCTCCAGACCATCCGCGACCTCATCCTCAAGACAGCGCCAGTCCACTCATGGGCACCACTCAAGTCCTTCCGCCGCATCGTCGTCTCCTTCTTCTCGGAGGACGACGCCATCGCCGTCCGCCGTGTCTGGGACGGTGAAGCCGTCATCGGCGAGCGCGTCCGCGTCTACTTTGGCCAGCCCACTCCCGTCGAGGTCACCGACCGCCATCTCGCCCTGCCCGACGCCGGAAAGCTCTTCTTCATTTCTCCCCCTCCCTCGCCCCCCCACGGCTGGGAGATGAAGCTGGAGGACGCCCCCAACAAGATGGTGCACGCAGAGGACCTCGCCGATGCGCTGGCCAAGCTCCACCACCGCCCGACGGGCGTCGAGACCCCCATCAGCCCCGTCGACGGTTCAAGACAAACGCGCAGCAGGAGCTCAACCCTGCTCTACCAGCCTGACGTCAACGGCACCAGCCCCGATTTGCCTGCCATCTGCCTCGAGGACATGACCGACGAGCCAATGGAGTTCAGTCCTATCGAGCCGAAGCCCATCATGGCGCATACTTCTCGCCCACCCGTGGAGCTAATGCACCACGCATAATTCTTTGATTTCAACCCAATTTGATTTTTGAAAGAGCGATCTTGGTCAGGCGTTGGATGGTACGATATTGGGATTGTGGCGGTTCAGGAACTTTGGGCACGCATCTAGCATCGAATGGGCTTGCGATGGCGTTTAATGGAAAGACCACAGCTTGCACATTGGAGCGGTACACTTTTGGATTGGGGAGGAATACTATTCGAATGGGATCGGCACTGTCACACTGTCGTTCCTGCTGGCCAACGAGCCAATTTGTTGCGCAAAAAAAGTTTCTCCTGTGTTGCTAAGAAGCACACAAGGTCTTTTCCTGTACACTAGATTCACCTTTCGCTTTCAGTATTGAAAGACAGCGAAACAAACAAACTTGATTACCAACAAAGAAAAGTGACGTGGACCCCTATATCTGTCTCAGTATTGTAATATGTAGCTCTACTACTACTTCTGCGACCCGAAACCTGCGGCAGAGACGTTCATGCTGTGGAGTCAGATTCGTGGACTGGACTGATGCGCGCCAGGCCAAACGGTTTGATCTTCAGATATAGTGATCTACACTATGGCTTTCGAACCCCATCAACCAAGGGCAGAAGGTTGATTAGAGGCTTTCAAGGGACTCATAATCAGACTTTTCGCCCATCACGGGCGAAGCCATCACGGTTGAAGCCACAGCGCCACTTGCGGACCTCGATGGCAGGCAGTCAGCAGTACAGTCATCTTTCTCTCATGGCAAGCTTGAAAAAGCATCTCAATTCAAGTGCTGGGTGGGCACTACACTGTTTTATTAAAACTGTATTCTTGTACTTGTGACTCAGAAAGAATTAACTTTCTTCGATAACAAGGTACTCAGAAACCAAGGGCAGAAGAAACCCGGCCCCTCACAGCCGATCGGGACCAGGCCGTCTGACGATTGTTTCTGACGTATGATGGGCACCTTTGTCCCTGCAAGGGCTCACGTTCATCGGCAGGTATAATGCTCACAGAACCCTCCCAAACAGGGCCGACGCCCCGCGGATGCCCAGCCAGGCGAGCAGACCGCCCACGGTGGCAACCACGCCTAATGTGATGAGGCTCCGGCGTTCGTTGCTGCGCACGCGGCGTGTGCTTGCTCCTGCTCGTGCTCCCGTCTTTGCATCTGCGGGGGTGGAGCCGGGCTCGTGAGTCGACGGGTCCTGGTGCTGCTGGGTCCGGGCCGCTGCCTCGGTGGACGGGACGTCTAGGGTCGGGATGTACTTGAATTCGAAATTTGTTTCTTTGCCTAGGGCGCCGAGCTCGGTTTTGTTGATTGTTATATTGAAGAGGGCTTTTTTGAGGTTCTGGGAGGGGTGTTAGAGGGTACTGTAAGTTCATGTTGTAATTAAGGGGGTCGCGTTCTCTTTTGTCAAGTTGTTGCCGACATATGAACAAATTATAAAAAGAGTATATCCAAAGGTAGATTGTGACTGACCTCATTCCTCGACTCGTCCCAACGGGGAAACAGACGGCGGGAGTAACACATGAACATGAAGAAGAGACACTGGCCGAGTATAAGCAGCGAGTAATAAAACGGCGGCTTCTCCACCGCCAACGCGCGCGCGAGCTTGGGGCCGTTGAGCCAGTACGTCTCGGCGGCGAGGAACTCCCTCGAGACGTGCCAGGGCGGCTGCTCGGCGAGGCCCGTGAGGACGTTGTTGGCGAGGGCGCGCGAGGTGTCGGAGGGTTGGATCTCGGAGGCAAGCAAGGACTCCATCATCGCCCTGGCCTTGTTCAGGCTCGAAAAAGCGTCGGTGGGCGTGCCCATGATGTAGGCCACGTAGCGCCAGAGGGCGAGATAGTCCTGTTTCTCGCTGTCCTTGAGGAAGATGCCTTGGCGGGGCAGGCCGATCCAGAGGAGGGTGGAGGAGAAGGTCGTGATTGTGCCGATGGAGTCGAGGTCGTTCACGGGGACGCCGTAAGCTGCCACGTCGTAGTAGGAGGGTCTCTGCTGAGCAAGGAGGAGGATGCGGCGGCGGACGGCGGCGTGGAGGAGGCGGACCCGGACGGAGGAGGCGTGGCCATGGCCGCCGGGCTGGATGGAGGGGAGGTCGCGGGTGACTTGGATGATGTGCTGGAAGGTCTCGAGGAGGCGGCGGCGGGTGACGTTGACGCCGAAGCCGCCTGTTCTGGATAGGGTTTCTACGACGCGGCGGCCGCCCATACCGCCTACGAGGGACTGAAATGTGAGCTGTGGGATTTGGTTGTTAGTGAGGTCTGAGATAAGGATTTATGGATCGCGAGATGGGTGAGGTTTGGACTTACGGCGAATATGGTTGGGGCTGCGTATCGGAGAAAGACTTGTTGTCCGCGTTCAATTTGGGCCCAGTCGACCCATGGCGGGATGGTGTTGATTTCAGTCCATAGTTTTCCCAGAACCTCGTCTGCGTCTGCATTGTCTCTCAAGAGAGCATACAGGTCTCGATGTGGCTTCGCGCCCTGAGGAGTGTCTACCTTCTCACTATGGGTGGTCGAGTGTTTCACAGGAGGTGATACTTCATCTAGTCGGTCCAATGCTTCGGCGCCCAGCTCATCGTAAGTATATATCATTGGGCGAAGGTTGTCGGATGTGAGGTGCTCGTCGGTCCACTTGAACCAGTAGTCCCAAACTTCTCGCCACTCTTCACCCCGGTACCAAAGGACACCTGCCATTGCTGTTACTGGATTTCGAAGTCTTGACAGTAAACGATGTAAAAGGAGAGTCAGATGAAATGAATGTATGAGACCGTAGCCAAGCACCAAGTATAAAGTCGAGGAGAGAAAAGTTGAAAAAGACCTGGAAGTCTCAGTGTTCAGTTCGCCTTGGCGAATCGGGGGGCAAAGCTCAAGCTAAGGGCGGAATGACTTCATAGACCTCAAAACACTTGTCTCATCGGGAACTAGATGTTGTTAGACCAACCCAAAGTCTTCATCCAATTTAAGCTCCAGGGCCTATATGGAATGAATAACTACAAGAAATGAATACAAAGCAATGAACGCAGGACCAGAGAGAGAGAGAGCAACTTTCACTTGGAAGTTGGAGACCCCGAAGTGGTGGCCCTTTTCGGATGAGGAGGGTTTGACACCTGACTGAGCGAATCACCGGACCACACTGGTCGACCGGTAAGCCGGGTGGGAAGAGGACGGCAATTGCTACTGAGATTGGACGAAGATGCAGGTATGTGCTTCGGGAAGGTTGGCCCCACGGCCTCAAAGACTGCCAAGGACATGGATGTGCCATGATGTTTGCACGTGATTGGGCCTTCTCTTCGGTTGTGAGGTAGAGGCGGAATTCGGGTTGGACTGCTAATGACCGCAAGCTCGGTCAGATGGAACAGCCTTCAGTACCTCTGCTTCATTAGACTAGAAAGAGTTGTGTACGTAAGGCCGCGGGTTGTAGTTGATGATGTGATGTGTAAGTGGAAGACGCGCTTCTCTTTGATCACTTCAAACCCATGTTGATGTTAGTGCAAATGATGTAAAAGCCCCCCGTTGGGATCAACAAATATATATGACATGATCTGATAACGAAGGAGCCAGAACAAAAAAAAAAAAAAGAGTTCACCTCGGTAGGCTACATCTCTTGGTGCTCATGCTGGGATTCGAACTCGGGTACTCGCTAAGCCTGTCGTCGAGTAGGCTGGTTGGTGTGAAATTGATTGTTGACCTTAAACCACCCCACCAACCAGCGAGTTTGACCTGATCCATCGACCTAGACGGACGCCTGCTTTCTGGTGACAGGAATGGGATTGAAGGGGGGTATATAGGCATTCTGTGTATGTTCACTCCGGTGATAGAATGGGATGAAGTCGATGTTTATTCTGATAAGGTAGGCGCTGGCGGGGCACCACTCTCAAGTGCGGACTTTCCATAGCCGCCCCGCTGCAAGCACTTCCACAGCAGCCCCTGCAGTTACCCGGCGCAGCGGCGCTTTTCCGCCGGGCGCCCCTGCGGCGGGTTCCCTTCTCCTGTCTGCGCGTCCCGTCCCGTCCAGTCGCGGAACCAGCTTAATTAGACTCGAGCTCGACTTTTTTTTTTCTCCTTCCCGGGCCAGCAAACGCCTCCTTGTCTAACCTCACCTCCACCTACCTAAGTATCCGACTTTACACTAGAGCTTGACTGCCTCCTATCTCATCCCGAATCAGAAACCTCACGATCACGCGATGCTCTGCTCTTGTCGCCTGAGCCCCCTGCGGCTTTTCGTCCAGGGTATTTCGCAATTGCACATCTCTGAACCCGTCGTCGCACCGAGAGTCTCCCAATACGTCAAGAACAACCGTACCTTACAGATCAGCCAAGCCTCCACATTTGCGACATCGGCCGTTCACAACAAAAAGCGTGACTTCATACCATTTGAAAAAGGAGGAAAGCAGGCTACATCAAGAGGACCACTGGAAGAACAACCCGACGAAGAGCCGGCGAAACCGAAGCGAGAAAACTGGCAGCTCCAAAAAGAGGCCCTAAAGAAGAAGTTCCCCGACGGCTGGAATCCGCGCAAGCGCTTGTCCCCGGATGCAATTGCTGGCATCAAGGCGCTGCACGCCCAGTTCCCCGAGGAGTACGATCTGAAGACGCTCGCCGACAAGTTTCAAATGTCGCCTGAGGCGATCCGCCGTATTCTGAGGAGCAAGTGGCAGGCGACGCCCGAGGAAGAAGAGGACAGGCAGGAGAGGTGGTTCCGGCGCGGCGTTAATGTGTGGTCGCGGTACGCGGAGCTGGGCCTGAAGCCGCCCAGCAAATGGCGACGCGAGGGCGTTACCCGAGACCCGTCGTACCATCAGAACCGCAAGGAGGCGATACAGAGGAGGAAAGAGGAGGAAGCCAAGGAGAATGTTGGGGAGAGGCTGCAGCGGAAGCTATCTGATACCATCATGTGAGTGCTGGACAACGGCGACTGCACTTCTTTTCGAACAGCAGCTCGAATACCATCTCAGCTCTTACATCATAACGGCCGGCACATGGCCTCAAAAATCTAATCATGAACATTACATCAACATACATCTCCAGCGCAGCGATTGTCAAACTCAAACGGTCGAATATGCGCATTGTGACCGAGCCAATCATTCACCCCTAGCAGCTGCATGAACCCCATACTTCCCATTGGATGTGGCTGCCTATCAGCCTTCTTTGCGACCGCAAAGCCTCACTCCGCGCGCAAGACGAAGACCTTTATCATCGGGAAACATGTCAACTAGTTTTTGCAGAGAAATACACCAGTAGCCGCAAACAAGTCATGAGACTTCTATCCACTGAGACGAAAAAGTTCGAAGTCTTCGATCTTGAAAATGCTCCACCTTACGCCGTGCTATCTCACCTTTGGGAGCATGACGAGGTTTTGTTCCAAGACTTGAGGGACGGCCAAATGCTACGTCCAAGAGCTGGCCTTCGAAAGATAGACGCCGCTTGTCTTGTTGCCCAAGAGCGAATGCTGAGGTATATCTGGATTGATACTTCTTGCGTGGACATCGAAAGCGAATCCGAACGAAGTGAAGCAGTCGAGTCCAGCTTCCGCATCTTCAAATCAGCGGCGTTATGCATCGCCTATCTGTCTGACGTTGAATCAGAGCGCCCTTTGCCGGCTGGCCATGTTTATTTGACCGACAGGAATCTTGACGATAATCTAGAGGGCAGATTTCGACATACGTTCAAACGCAGTAGATGGTTTACGCGGTCCTGGGCCCTGCCGGAACTTATTGCCCCATCCGAGCTTGTATTCTACTCCCGTGGGTGGGAACTTATCGGCACACGATCGGAGCTCCGGAATCACCTATTTGATATTACTGGTGTTGATACCTTCATTCTCCAAGGTGGTGATCTCGCAAAGGTATCCGTGGCCCGGAAGATGTTCTGGGCCACGAGTCGCAACGCGTATCGACTTGAGGACATTTCATACTCGTTGGCTGGTTTATTTGGCGTCGATATGATGCCAATTTACGGGGAGGGCAACCTAAGTGCATTCTTACGTCTGCAGGAACACATTGCGAAGACTGTCCCAGATCCAACCCTTTTCGCCTGGAGAAAAGATTGGCTCCAGAAGTTCACGACGTGGGATAAGTGCAAAGATCTTGTCAACTCAAGTCACCTCCGCGACTTTTTGGCAAGCAGTCCAGGCGCCTTTAGTCACTGTGGAAGCATGTTTCCCGCTAAGGTGACCTTCGACGACTTCAAGCTAAATCAGAGGGACTTCGGCAATGATGACGATACTGCGTGGGAAACTAGTTCTGTGGCATCCTTCCAATCGTCAGCAACCACTTTGATTGAAGGTTCGACTTCGACACCGGTCACATCGGGTTTGGGCAACGCGATATCATTCTTGTCCGAAAATGATACCTTGTATCCGCTCTTCAGATTGGCCATGCAAACACCTCGGGTAGGACCTGACAGGCTGCGAAGGAATCTGACCCGGATTCTGCGGTCCCTCGGCCTGGAACTGGCGATAGAAGCGATAACCAAGGAAGAAGCTCTGTCCGCAGTATTTTTCCGTGTCTACCGGCTGGCAATCGCATCAGGGGTCACATCGAGAATTGCCGAAAAGAGCCTCGAGCCCATTGCCCTCGACCAGCCGAGAACCAGAGCGCCAGAGGATGCTCCAGGTACTCTTTCTGAGGACCCTCATCGAGATGAATTCGCGCAGCTCGAGCAGGAAGACGACGACCTTGGCCAGGAAGAAGGCGATGATGCTCCCGAGGAGAAGGAGGGACAAGCGAACGAGTTGGACTTTGAGTCCATCAGAGCCTTTGTTCTCTCCAGCGGGGCTTTTGAAAACATGACGAGGAGACTGTCCGATTTTGTCAAACCGACCTTCCGCACCCAGGCCCAGAAGCTTGTTGCCAAGGTCCTCGAAGGCAAAGATACATTAGAGGACCAGTATTGGATTGGCATGAAGGATAAGATGCAAGTCGTCCTGACGGAGCTGGAAGAGTCAAGTCCTGAAAACTTATTGCTGGACATTGAAAGCACACCGAAGAGGCTCGAAGTATTCCAAACCTGGGCGGAAACTATGACCAAGGAGGAATGGGATTGGTGGCCTCTGCCACCTCCCAAGCATGCTTTGAGCTCCACTGAGGCGCGAGTTGGATGGCGCTGTGTAAGTTCGTCTCGTTACTCACTCGCAGAGACCCATGTTCCTAACGTTACATATTCAGAGGTGCGGTATATCAAGATGGGAGACCGTCCCAGCCTCATTTGCAGGTAACATTGCAATGTTGCTGCAGAAGTATCCTCTCGCAAGCCGGAACCATACAGGCTCAGCAAGCAACCCGGCATCAGACCCTCCGCCGACGTCTTGGAAAACCGATGAGACCTCATCGCTGGGGACAAGATCCATCAAGACCTCCAGCATCAGCGAATTATCAAAGCTACCTGACCCAGTGTCCTCGCCTATTCAGGATAATCAGACTGGTCAGAAGCGCGAATATCCCCGGCCGAGGTACATCTTTTTGCTCGCGACTACGGGTCGGCATCGGCTCAGGCAACTACCCTCGCTCTACTTAGACACCGCGGATTTTGGACAAGAATTGCGAAAAGCGTATCGCGAGCTCAAAGGCTTCTGGAGGTGGTGGTTTTCGCCTTACAACTTCTCCCATTGCGAGTTTGTGCGTGTAAGTGATATCCTTTCCTTCGTCCTAAAGCGAGGCAAAGACAATAGACTCTTCCCCATCACGGCCCCGTAAGATGGCTAGCATAATAGCACGCGAGCCTGGAGACTCACACTAAATTCTCACCAGTTCGAAAAGTTCTGCCGCAACGGCTTCGCCCACCGCGGCCTCGAAGTTCCAAACACATCCCAAAAGGACTACTACTACAACCCGCGTCCCGCCCTTCGCGAACCCCCGGTCTCTCCCGAAGAATTCAGCCACGTCTTCCACTACGCAGCCAAGAGCGAGGCCGTCATCTGGGCATCGCTCGGCCTACCGTTTTACGATACCGTCGAGGCGCTGAGCGACGATACCGTCGGCTGCATACCGCAGCGGTACCACTACCTCGACGAGCGGAGTAATCGCAAAGAGGACTTTTGGGGTCTGTATATCAGAGAACGGCGGTCTGCGCTGATGACGTCGGTGTATATCCTGCTATGCCTCTCGCCTTTTTTTGCGTTTTGCTTTTTGTACTTGTTTGGAGTTATTTCGGGGGATATACAGAATGCGACGACGCCGCTTGCGTTGGCGTTGACGGCTCTTGGGTTGTTTCTGGGGTCTATGATTAAATCTTAGGGGGGCAGACACTTAGTCGATGAGCCAGGTTTGTTGGCCTTTCGTGGCTTTAGCAGGATTGTATGAGGATATATGGATGTTTGGTGTTGGAGTCTCATATCAGGAAAGGATTGAGTCATTATCGTAGCTGGTGTGAATCAGACATCGGTCCTCCCTTTCAGCAGATTTGTTCATTTTTCGCAGTATTGCTACTTCAAGTTTCAAGACGTGGGAAGTGTGCAATCAACAAATAATGAAAGAAACCTTTCGGCAGGTTCATATTTCGCAACTCTGTAAGTGCCACATCATGAAGACACCGCCTTTAAGTATAGAATCAAGGGATCAAACCATTACATCGTTCCTATGCACATAGCCCGCACTCACTCATGCATATCAAATTTCACTCAAACTACTAAGCCTCCAGCAAAACATAACCCAAGCAAAAAGCAAAAGAAACTGTTCGCCGAATGACGGTGATTCCAAGGACCGACCGCGATTCGAACGCGGGACCTAGAGATAGGTTGCTGCTGAGGAGCTGCAATCTCTCGCTCTACCACTGAGCTATCGATCCTGGGTTAGGCGGGATGAAAGGCTTAGTCATCTGGCTGTTGGGATAGAGGGCGTCTCCATCGTCTCATGGAGACTCTGGCAAGGAAGGAGAAAATGCAGCAAGGGGACACATAAGCGAGAGGCAAAGAGAGAGAAGCGAGTTGGGGACTTGAGAAGTGGGAACCGTTGATGTGGATGATGTGGTTACATGACACGCTTCGCCTGCAGACGTGGAGTGGGGGCTTTTTTTTCTGCTTAGCAAATTGTGCATATGTAACCATATGAACATGTTCATCGTATGCAGGTGAGAAGGACGGGTGGGATATGGAAAACTAGACGAAGCGCGGGATACTTCACATTCACAACAAGACAGGTAACGGAGCGACGTGCGTTTGTGGGAAACTTGCAAGTGACATTTGAACACAAGTTTGATATTTCGGCTCCCAGTGCTAGCTCCTTCAACCTAGGGCTATGTTAATTAATGTACAGGGCGAGGCCAGTCTAAAACACAACGCTAGAGCTTTAGATACCCAAGGAGAACTCGACGCCGACATCAATGTCACGGGCTAGAGGATTACAGTTAGCATCTGAGCTTTAAGAACGAGTGTATGGGGAATTCTATGACTTACCCATCTTGACAACCTTGGACAGTTGCACAGCCTTCTCGGCGGCGGTCTGGAGGTCGTCGATGGAGAAGATCTTCATGCCAGAGTTGTTGATGATCTCATGGGCGGCCTCGACGTTGGTACCCTGGAGACGGGCAATGATGGGGATCTTGAGGTTGAGCTCCTTGGAGGCGTTGATGAGACCCTTGGCGATGAGATCGCAGCGAACGATACCACCGAAGATGTTGACAAAGATGGCAGAGACCTTGGGGTCGCTCGTGATGAGCTCAAAGGCCTCCTTGATGGCGGCGGGGGTGGCACCACCACCGACGTCGAGGAAGTTGGCGGGGGTACCCTTGTTGAGCTTGATGATGTCCATGGTGGCCATGGCCAGACCGGCGCCGTTGACGAGGCAGCCAATGTCACCGTCGAGCTTGATGAAGTTGAGGCCGGACTCGGCGGCGCGGACCTCGTCGGCGTCCTCCTGGGTGGTGTCGCGGAGAGCGAAGACCTCCTTCTGGCGGTAGTCGGCGTTGTCGTCGAAGCCGAACTTGGCGTCCATGCAGAGGACCTTGTGGTCAGAGGTCTCGGAGAGGGGGTTGATCTCGATCTGGGTAGCGTCCTTCTCGAGGAAGATCTTGTAGAGCTTCTGGATGGTGTCCTTGGCGTCCTCGATGCACTGCTCGCTGAAGCCGAGCTTAACGGCGATGTCGCGGGCGATCTCGTCGGTGACACCCTTGTTGATGTCAATGTTGGTGGTGATGATGGCGTCGGGGTTCTCCTTGGCGACGGTCTCGATGTCCATACCGCCCTGGGAGGAGGAGACGATGACGGGGGCCTGGGAGGCGCGGTCCATCAGGATGGCGAGGTAGAACTCGCGGCGGGCGAACTTGCGCTCGCAAATGTAGACGGAGCTGCAGAGCTTGCCGCCGGCGCCGGTCTGCTTGGTGATGAGCTTGTGGCCAATCATCTGCTCGGCGAACATCTCGGCCTCGGTGGGGGAGTAGATGACGCGAACACCGCCCTTGAGGCCGTTGTCGAAGGTACCCTTTCCACGTCCACCGGCGAGGACCTGGGCCTTGATGACCATATCCTCACCACCAATCTCCTTTGCGATGGCCTTGGCCTCGGCGGCGGTCTTCGCGTTGGATCCCTTGGGGACACCGACTCCATACTAAAAACGAAAAAGCGACCCTCACGTTAGCTATTGTTTTGGTTCTTTATCGCGCTGAGCTGGCTGAGAAGCTCCTGAAAAACTGGCCCCCCCGAAAAGGAGTGGGGCCCCATGTATCGCAGATTCTCTGGTGGGTGTGTTTACCTGGCGCAGAAGGTCGGCGGAGAGGTACTCGTGAATGCTGAGGTTTCTCCTTTGTTGCTGGGCAAGGCCCGGGTATCTGGGAGCGGCGACCTTTGAGGAAGTTTGGATGGCAGAAGCCAACCGGCTGCGTCCGAGCTTGAACATGATTGTGAAGGGGGTTTATGTGTTCGTGTCGCGAAGGACGGGGGTGGTTTTCGAAGATCGGAGGAAGAGGGAAAAAACGTCAAGCGCGCCTGTCAATTAAATGACTGACAAGAAGGTCCCGACGGGTGGGATGAAAAGGCGCGAAGTCGTAGGAAGGAAAAAGGAAGAGGACTGACGAGGAGTCCTTCGAGTGTGCTGTGATGCAATTGGTTTTGCAGGAAAGCGCTATCTCCAGCAATCTCAAACGGGAAAACCAGAGGTTTCTGGGCCGCGGGAATTCCCGGTCCTCTGGTTGGTTTTCGCTCGGAACAAAGCTTCAGCCGAGCTACAGGGTTCCGCCGCCGCTTTTAGCTGCCAACGGAGCTTGCTTCCTCCGCCAAAACCGTCGCCATATTTCTGTGACCCTACACATCTAATTTTAGGGAAGTACAAAGCAGAACCTGATAATCACAGATAGATTAGCTCATATCTTCATTTCTCCCTTATGACTTCAAAATCCCTCCATATCACTAGGTATTCCATTGCTGGCCGAGGCACGGGATAGCTCCGTCGAGAAGTCAAGGTCGAACTCGGAGACCATCCGGTAAAGCGGCCGAAAGTGGCCCGAGCTCCCAACCCGTGCGCCTGTCAAGACACAACGCCAACCACGTGTCTGCACTGCTGCAGGAAGCTGCATCTGCAGGCTCATCATGTGGCGTCATTTCTTCACCTCGACTTTCAGACATTGCTAGGATCCATCTTTCTGCACGCTGCCAGGCGACTCCAGAAGCAGCACGTTCATTTGTACTAATACTGTTAAAAAAAACTTACAGATACACCAGAACAAATCTTGACTCCCTCGGCTCAGCTCCAACCTACCCCTTGAGCGCCATTGCGTATAACCATATTGCGGCATAATGGCAACCGAGATGAACCCTACCTATCCAATCGTCTTGTCTGATTCAGTATAGATGCTATCTTGACGACATCATATGTTTTTCGGAACCGAGAGGTCGTACCTATGACGGTGAAACTCGCTTGATCGCAGTTTTGGAACCTGCTACAAAGTCAGCGACCATTATTGAAGTTGTCAAAGGTTGTGACTTACAGAACTCATCTCGGTATGACTTTGCCAGTGCGCCAGAGTCAGCCTTTCACCACGTTTAATCCATCCACTATATCTGTTGCGTGACCGCTTAGTTGGTGGACGTAATACTCAGGTGCCGCGGTGGAAGTCGGACGGAGAGCCTTAGATGTTGCCATTTTCGACACCAGCTATCGGCTCTGGTACAACACTGACTACGACTGACCATGACTGGCATACATGGACCAGGACGTAGACGGGCCGGTCTTGCGCCAATACCCACTGAGCCACGACTCTGCACAGTATGATCATGGGCAAGGCTTTCCTCAATCGTCCCAACCACAGTCGCAGTCTTCGGCTAGCCAACCACCATGTGCTGATATCCGCTCGAGCTTGATCCAGCCTCCTCGCGGTAGTCGATCCCGCAGCTCGAATGATCTCCTTGGCATTTGATAGCAGGCTGCCGGCAAATTGCAATATTCTGCGCAGCCAAAGACGCGATGAGGGTTTTCCCTCTTGGTGGGAAGCGGTGGCTGCCGTGCTCTTGTCGTCGTCATCCGTAGGCGTTATTGCGGAGGGCTGGACATAGCAGGAGAGCTGGTACGAGTAGTATTCCTCAACGTACTGCTCATCGGACGCATCGTTCTCGAATTCCGGTAGCCGGCAGAAGGGGTTCTGTGGTAGTGTTGTTGAAGTATTCCAAGTAGTGTTTCGCGCATTTGTATGGCTCCAGTTGCTTCGTGCCGGGCAATACGAAGGCCGCTGACACACATCCATCTGGTTTGAGATTCGTCATTCCCAGCATAGGATTTTACTAGAGTTGACCGTCAGGGTTCATGTCGTTAAGCTGGGTTGACGATGGGCTGTGATGTGGAAGTCAACCCATCTTAATGCCTTGACGGCTTAATAGTGAAGGGCGAGGCGAGACTATAGACGTCCCGTTCTCAAAGACGGCAGTTCTTTGCGTGTCCAGGCATGACAGCCATTGAATCCGGTAGAAGCCTCAATAACCCTAGGCTGCTCTGAGTTCAGCAAAGGTCCTTGGGTAAGCAGGTGCTGGTAAAAGACTCACACATCATAATGCAATTTTAGTACTCAGACTAGAAGAGACGCGAACCTCAAGGAGTAAGAACATGCCTGATGATTCTGCTGCATGTTAGGTACTAGAATGAAAGAAGCGATAAAGGAGCTGTCTTAGCAAGCCTAGTTGCGAATTTGGGAAGACCCCTGTCTTTGATCTGATATGACTTTCACTTTGTCTCAGCAACACTTGTTGCTTTGAAGTCGTTTAGTAACTGGTTAAAATCCGATTTCTTTAAAGGAAAGACGGACCAAAATGGTAATTGGCAAAGAAGAGCAGATCAAGAAAGACATCAACAGTCACAAGTGTCGGGCCGGAAGAACCTATATCATCAAATTGACTCCGATGCGACGCCGAACGTAGTGATCAGGCCATTCCACTCCGCAAATCCCAGGACCCATCTCCGAGATCCCTCCAGCCACAGCATCTGTCGGCACAAAATGGATACCCCTTCGGCTATTGCGATTCTCGGATGAAGGGGCGTCCACAACAACCATCGAGCGGAAGGGAAGGGGATCCACCGTGAGGCTCAACAGACATGTCGTTTCCCTGCCCGCGGTTAACTCTCTTGAATTCCTCTCGAGATCCCAGTCGTCGTGACCGTTTGACCTTACAATACCCTTGCTACGGGAATAGCGTTCCCATGCATCTCTCCCGTTTCTTGAATGTTCTTAGCTTGCATGCTAGCGAAAGGCCCTCCCGGCGGACACTTCCCGAACCTTGCCCATATCTATTGACACTGACCAGGGTCGATGACGCGAATTTTGGTTTTTGTTCGGGATGACTCCTTGACGGGGTCTGGACTTTGGTGTTGCGGATGATGGAGATACTCGCCATTTCTTCTCGCCACTTATTCCCGGGTTTTCTCCCTCACGAAGACACCTCCAAAACTTCTGGAGACCAAATATTCTTCTCATTTTTTTTTCGGTTTCCGAGCAGAGACACCAGGCTGAACGTGTCCGCTAGCTACCGTTTGCTGATCGGCCGGATGATCGGCGCCTTACACAGCTCGCGGTCGCAGTCGCAGTCGCGAAACCGTTGACGACCTCGCAGCCACAACCGCAACCTCGCAACGACGAAGCCAGCGAAACAGTTTCAAGTAGGACACCGCTCAGGTCTTATCGCACACCCGGTAATAGAAAGATGAGGAAAAAAACTGTTGATTCCATGATGGAATAGGCTCCACATCGTATGTTGGCCGTAGGAACAACAAGGAAAAGCGGGCTCTGACATTGCGAAGACTCTCCGAACCAGTCCCGAGCCAACTTTAAGGTGAGGTGAGAAGACGTTGGAGGCGATTGGCGAAACCGCGAATGTGACTAACCCAACCAGTACGTACCCCCTTCGAACCTCACAAATCTCGCGACTAACTTGTACCTAGACCATTTTTCTCTCCTTTCCTCTCAACTTTTCACAACGCCGTCTTCTTCGAGATTTCGCTAGTCTTCCTGAACTCGAGTGAGCCTTGGACACGAGACCGAGCAACGACTGCAGTCTTATTGATAGCGGTTCCAAGGAAGCGAGACGCACATGGCATCGCACTTTGGAGGTGCGCCGGCGGCGGCAGCCAGCCCGGTGCTAGCTACTTAGGCAAGCGCCCAGTCGAAATTGTTCTTCGTACACCTCAGCCGGGGCGTCGAGCTTTTGCAAGTGTGCAAGCCGTCCACTCAGCTCAGCTTCACATGCAGGTAGGTCATGGGTATTACATCCAGGGGTCCCACAAGACCGTCTTTGACCTGGGCTCGGCCGGCCATGGTCTCGGAGGTCATTCATCGTGGGTATATAATCTCACTGGGGCCACCCTTTCCCGAGAAGTCTCCCTCCCCTTGTCTCGGTTTTCCTGTCTCCATCTCCATTTCTGTTTCCTCGCCTTCGTTCCAGAGTCTCTACGCTTTCTTGTCAAGGGGGTCACCGTTTGACCTTTACCAAGTCCAGTCGATCTCTACTTATACCCTCATACACACGCATACACATAGACCCTCTGGACTTGGTTCACTGGTCCCTTGATCCCTTCCTTCTACTTCATCTCTCAAGCTCCAACAAACACCAACATCACAATGCCTTCCGAACAAAAGCCGCTCAGCTGGTGGAAGCGCCACTGCACCCCGCCGCCAGCCATCAACCGAACTCCCCAGTGTCCATGCTCCGCCTGCTGGAACGCCAACGGCGAGCACTGGAAGACGACCGTCCCACAGACCACGGCGCCAAATTACACGTCCATCCCGAGCCAAGCAGCAGCAAAAGAGACACGGACGATGGCTCTGCGACGAGAGTCAGAATCAGACCTGACACCGCTCCGCCGCGAAGAGACTTCGTCGACGACAAACCTCAGCGTCTACTCCCAAGATAGCAACGCCAGTTCAGACCGCGCCTCTGTCACCGACGTTCACCGCCTAGCTCTGGGAAAGGAAATCGTCTAAGAGGGTAGAGAAGGGAGAGGGAAGGGGGTGATGAGGGATGGAGGGGAAAGCGAATGACAAGAACGCGAGGAAAGCTGACTACATCTGGGCTACATTTACCCCGGGAAGTGGCATCTTGGCATTGGGGGAGTCTGGACCATTCTTTCCGACAATTCCTCTTTACTTGCCCTGTGTCGCTCGAGCAAGGCCGGCCGTCCTTTCATTCAGGCAGGTTGGATCACAGCCCCTCAATCCTGCCCCCGGACGCCAAGACGCTTACTATCGTCAAGAGCATCGTTGTTCTCGCAAGCTGCACAAGCGACGGTCCAGAGCACCAGATTTAGGGTTTGAGATGCCAGATAAGGGGTCCTTGGGTCGCAGTCGTTGGACGAACTGGGAGCGACGCCGGCGGGCGTCCACCCCCTAGCTTTGTGTTAGCGGGGGTGGTGGACTGGTCCCGTTGGGCTGGTGAGATCTCAATCCTGGGGAAGTGATAGGATGGGGTAAACAGAAACATGCTCTTGGGTCTTGGCCCTTTGGTGTGGTGCCGTGCCGCTGGTGGTTGGCGTGCTAGCTATCTCGCTTTTGGCTTGAGGTGGGCTTGGAGAGTTGGGGTAATGGCAGGCCTGACCAGGTATGGTATGCCGGGGGGGTTTTTGGCTCCCGCATGTCAGCCAGTCAGGCGGGACGGAGAATCAGCCAAATGAGGTTCGCTTGGTTGGTCCGGTGGTCTCTCGGGAAGCCGTGACTGGGATGTTGTGTCAAGGCGATAGATACCACGAGATAGAGAAGGGTGTTTTGGTGTTGGTACATTGCGGAGGGCGTTACTTTCTACACGAACGCTGGAGGATGCTTTGGGTTTCATTTTGCTAGTTCAATAAACATTACACCAAAGACTTCGGTACCCGGGTTTCCAGTATGATTTATCTCATCTTTCAGAAAGCTTCCAGGTTTCTATCATTTCTCTGCTCGTCCTACTGTCTCGACGAATCATTTCGAAGCTTTGGCGGAGCATCTACGGCCCCATCACGGCCCCGTTATCTTGGATCGGTCGGGAGCCTAACCCCACCATTGCACCGGGAGCCGAATCAGGTATTTTTGGAGCAACAAGCTTTGAAAACAGCACGCAATAGCTTTAAAGAGTGACAACAGCAGCACCTTAAGGCGATCTCCAACAAAGATAGTCAACAAAACAAAAGTATAGAGCGCTTCTGAGCGGCAAACACAGCACTGGCAGTGCAAACAGCAAAAGACAAGGACCGACCGCGATTCGAACGCGGGGCCTAGAGATAAACTGCGTTTAACTGCAATCTCTCGCTCTACCACTGAGCTATCGATCCAAGTGGTTATTGAATGTGAGCATATCCACCAGAGCAGTGTTTAACACGGGTGAGAGGACACGGTGGCTGCAAATGACAAACACAATGGGTCTCTGTGGGGCTGAAAGGCATGCAGCTTGGGGCGGTACAGTCACTGTGGAGGCCGTTGCTATTCTACGTCACTAAGAGCTCACCCCAACGGTCTGAGCTGGTGGCATGTAACTGAGTTGAGCTCCAGAGCTCAACTTTGAATCACACAAACTACCAGCCTGTCAAACCAGACTCGGTCGAGTCAATCCCACACATCTCGAAGAATGGCACCACATGTAGATCCAGCCATCCTCGAAGCCCTCCAGCTTGATCCTGAACAGACCAAAATCGCGTCTCATGGCGGCTCCGGATTCGCATCATCTTTCAAACTCACCTCTGTCATCGATGGTCAGCCCACCAACTTCTTCGTCAAGACGGGCTCTGGGAAAGACGCCGAAGTCATGTTTAGAGGTCGGTGAAACCTGGCTGGAGTGCAGAGCAATCTGGTGAAGAAACACATCTGCACTTGATTTGGCATCCAAAGCTGTCTTAGAAGCAGGAGCATTGACACTTCCCGCAGGCGAACATGAATCGCTAAACGCAATCCACAACGCCGTGCCGAATTTCTGCCCAAAGTCGCACGCCCACGGGCGATACCAATCATCCCCGGGCACATACTTCCTCGTCACAGATTTCTTGGATCTGGGATCCTCGGCCCCTGGCGGATCGGGCATGTCGCTGGCCGCGAAGCTCGCCAAGATGCACACGACCCCGGTGCCCGTCCCGGAGGGTTTCGACAGGCCCATGTACGGCTTTCCTGTGAGCACATGCTGCGGCTCGACGCCACAGGAGAACGCGTGGAAGGAGACGTGGGCCGAGTTCTATGCCGAGAACCGGCTGCGCGGCGTTTTGCGCGCAGGGATCAGGAGGAACGGCGCAGATGGAGAGTTGTCGGAGGTCGTGGAGACCGTTGCGAGCCGGGTTGTTCCGCGGTTGATCGGCGAGGACCGCATCAAGGGGATCAAGCCGGTGGTGATCCACGGGGATCTATGGAGCGGAAACCACGGCCGTGGCCAGATTGCGGGTAAGGGCGGCGCGGAGGAGGTTGTCTACGATTCGTCGGCCGTGTATGGGCATGCCGAGTACGAACTGGGCATCATGAAGATGTTTGGCGGCTTTGGGAGTAGTTTCTGGAACGAATATAATGAACTGGTGCCAAAGGCGGAGCCAGTTGAAGAGTGGGATGATCGAGTTGCACTTTACGAGTTGTAAGTCCACTCCCTCGCGCCGCTTCGAGCTTTCGCCCACTTGCTTGAAGGGGGGGTTGCCATGGTGATTTGCCCCGCTAACTTGTAGGTGTCGCAGATATCACCACCTCAACCACTATGCGTTATTTGGTGGAGGATACCGCGGAGGCGCCATGGGGATCATGAAGAAGCTGATTTCAAAGTATGGCTGAATCAATTGAAGTTTATCGGTATTACCATGACGTTGGGAAGATTGGTTTGTGCTTGAGGAATTCCACATTAAAGCCGGCCCGCGCCGGTGGGAACCATGAACTTTGTATTAGCGGCCAACCGAAATGACTGACAGCTCTTAGTTTCAGGGACGGCAGCACTGGATGGACACAGTCGTCTCCGTTGAATAAAAATTGTAGTCAGGAGCCTCACATCGTATCTCATTACCCATACAATTCACCATGACTGGTCCGCTATTCGACGGAGATACCTCTCATGTCGTGGTCACGTCGTCTGATGTTTTCGAGGGGATTTTGGAGAGATACCAGGATTCACATGCCAGGGGTTGCCCTGAGACCGAGCCTCCAATCACTGGGTGACTGGCCACTCGTTGGGAACTTGGGGGAGGGAAACAGCACGGACCAACCATTCATCCGGCGCAACTGCACACTTTCCCACAGTGGAGGGCAGTAAAGCCAGGTGGGAAAGGCAAGATTAACGGCCCATGACAGGGGAATTTGATCACAAGGGTCGATGTGGTCACTTCCTCTCCCAGCTGCCAACTCCCATTAGTACGCACTGCACTTTCGCCCCTGTTGCTACATTGCACCCGAACAACGTTTGGCTTGCTCTCCCGTTCCTTTTCTTCCTCTTCTTCCTTACCTATTTCTGGAAAACGACAATGACCGAATAAACCCTACGAGACTTGCCCCTCCACATTATTTGCTTCACTCGTCGCTGCAACCATGAACGGCCACTTTGCTGCTGTCGGCGAAGAGCCGGATGCCCAGAACTACGAGCATGGCATCCAGGTCATTGACGATCAGAAGGACTTCAAGTACGATACAATCTCCCCCGCCTCAACGAACCGACGATGATCAACGGCTAACTGACTACTGTACAGCTCCCATGTCGCAACATATTTGCAAAAAGTGCGCGTCGCCGAGGCGGGGTTCAACTACCACCTCATCTCCGTCTTCGGCTCCCAATCCACCGGCAAGTCGACGCTACTGAACAACCTCTTTGGTACCGACTTCTCCGTCATGTCCGAGACGATGCGCCAGCAGACTACCAAGGGAATATGGATGTCCAAGAACAAGAAGGAATCCGGCATGGCCGAGAACATCATCGTTATGGATGTTGAGGGGACTGATGGACGCGAGCGTGGCGAAGACCAGGATTTCGAGAGAAAGAGCGCTCTGTTCGCACTGGCAACTAGCGAAGTCTTGATTGTCAACCTCTGGGAGACACAGGTCGGCCTGTACAATGGTGCCAACATGGGCCTACTCAAAACCGTCTTTGAGGTCAACCTACAGCTCTTCCTCAAAGACAAGCAGTAAGTCGCCCTGCGCGTGGGCAACCCCGCCGCTCGCTAACAGCCTACACAGGTCGAGCTTGAGATCACTCCTCTTCTTCGTAATCCGAGACCACCTTGGCACGACGCCCCTTGCGAACCTGCGCAACACCCTGGTCCAGGACCTAACTAAGATCTGGTCCTCCATTTCCAAGCCGCAGGGCCTCGAAAATTCGCGCATCGAGGACTACTTCGACTTCGCCTTTGCCGCCCTCCCCCACAAGATCCTGCAGGCTGATAAGTTCACTACCGAGATCCAGAACCTGGGGAGGAGGTTCACTGCGGGGCACCGCACGAGTGGGGCCAGCACTCAGGAGTTCGATGGCGGTGTATTCCTCCCCGAGTACCACCGACGCATTCCCGCCGACGGCTTTTCGCTCTACGCTGAGGGCATCTGGGATCAGATTGTCAACAACAAGGACCTGGACTTGCCGACACAGCAAGAGCTGCTTGCGCAATTCCGTTGCGATGAGATCTCGAGGGAGGTCCTGATTGGTTTCGATACTGCCGTTGTACCGCTTGAGGAGAAGCAGTCCGAATCTGCCAGAGCTGGTAAGCCCGCGGTACTGGCCGATCTGGGTGTGACGGGACGCGAATCTCGTGAGAAGTGTCTCAAGGCATTCGAGATTCAGGCCAGCAGGTATCACAAGGGTGTCTACTCGCGCAAGCGCCAAGACTTGGAAGCTAAGATCGACGGCCGCCTCAAGACGCTTTACAACGCACAGCTGTCCGCCGCTCACAAGGCCGCCATTGCTTCCTTCAGTGAGCACGTTTCGGGTGCTGTCAAGGCTGGCCAAAAGTCCGGCGCGGCCTACGAATTTGCTGAGATCGTTACCGAGGAGAAGAAGAAGACGCTCGAGTTCTTCAAGACCGAAGCTGAGAGCCTCGCCATCCCTGGCGTCGCTTGGTCCAACTTCAAGTCACAGTATGTGTTGTTTGAGAAGGAGTTGGACGACGTGAGCGGTAAGCTGCGCAAGGAAGAGATGCGCCGGTTGGCCACGAGGGTGGAGCGATGGGTCAAGTCCCGCTTGGGCGATGCGATTGGCCTCGAATTCAACAAGCTCGGCTCCGGTAGAGCTGGATCCGGCGCCCCCGAGACTGGCGAGAAGCCTGCGGAGAAGGATCTTTGGGATCGTATCTGGACCGTGTTTGTCGATATTGTCAAGGACGCACAGGGCAGGTTCACCGACCGTGCCAAGAGCTTCGAAGCTACCCAGGATGAGGTCGAAGTTGGTCTCTGGCGCCTCAGGCGCAAGAGTTGGGTCGCCCTGCGCGAGAAGATTGAGGAAGAGGTCATGGAGGGCAACATTCTGTTGAAGCTGAGAGAAAACTTTGAGGACAAGTTCAGATACGACGAGGCCGGTGTACCGAGAATCTGGAGACCTACTGACGACATCGAGGGCATCTACACCAAGGCAAGAGAGTCGACGCTGACGCTCATCCCATTGTTGTCAAAGTTCAAGCTTTCGGAAAGCTACGGACCTCCTGAGTTGCCTGCCTGGATTGGAAATCAACCCCGTGGAGTTGAGCCCAGCGACGAGGAAGACTTGACACCGATTGGCGGTGTCGATGAGGAGGATGGCAAGAGCCTCGAGGAGGAGATGACTGTTCTCAGCGAGAGCAAGCGTCAAGACCTCGTCATCCGGTTCAAGAAGACCGCAGACGGTGTCTACGTCGAGGCCAAGCGTAGTGCCATTGGCGGTGTCGCACAGGTACCCCTGTACTTCTATGCTCTGCTGGTGGCTCTTGGATGGAACGAGATCGTTGCTGGTGAGTTGTGTCTCTTTATTATGATGTGTGTTGAACCGAATACTAACTTACGACAGTCCTGCGCAACCCGTTCCTCTTCGTCTTCCTCATCATGCTCGCCGGAGGTACCTACGTCGCGTATACGCTCAACATGCTCGGGCCCATGTACCAGATGGCCAACGCGGCCGCCAACCAGGGTGTCGAAATTGGCAAGGCGAAGCTGCGCGAGTTCATTGAGAACTCGGACACGGCGCGGCAGGCGCTCGCCATGCCCGCACGCGATAGCGATTCCATCAGCATGGACACGCTCGACAGCCGGGGCAAGAAGAAGAGCGCTGAGGATGATATTGATGACATTTAGATTTTGTCTCCCTCGTGCGCGCGCGCGTGTTTGTGTGTTTAGGTTAAGGTAGTTAGTTGTGAACAGCTGAAAATGAGGCTGCGTTCCAGACGCCCGATAGAGCGAGGGAAGAAGGGGTTTTATGAATAGGGAGGCAAAGGATATAATGTCTATAAGATACGTTTTTCAATTTTGATGAAGTGCCATGTGACACCCGTGTAAGCCCATGACTTTGCTCGCACGATATCGTCAGCCTTGATTTTCATATAAAAGGATTTGACGCAAGGTGATGAAACGAGGTAACCTGCGCATCCACGGCTTCTGGTTTCACATGTTTGCTATACATCACCAAGTCCATTCACAAAGTACACTGTTGCAATGGCAAGTTTATCACAGAAAACGGGATCCAATACTCAAGAAACGCGACTTCGTGGATATTGATTGATGCAATTATAAACCTCCCTTCAAAGACACAAAAAAACAGCCGCTACTCCTCATGATGGTCCTCCAACTCGCTCATCCCGGACCACGGCGCAAGCTCTCCCCTCGGTTTAAGAAAGTCCTGTTCTTGGACCCAAAAGGGAAACCCTCATCCAACAGCTCGGAACCGAATCCAAACGGGCTACCTCTTGAGCCACTTTTCAGAGGGAGAAAGAGAAGACGGGATATCTCGCAAAACACACTGCCGACGGCCAAACAACCAGAAGAAACCTAACAGACGAGCCGATGTAGATCCGCCGTCTCTATCATTCATAAATCGACTTTCAGCCTATAGTCGTATCCTGGGAGAAATTGGCCCCCGCATTGCTCATCTCGCAACCCTGAGCAAAGAAGATGCGAGCTGGGTTTTCGTAGTCGTTGTGGATACTGTAATAATTCCCTGCACGACAGTCAGTAAATCGTTCATACTCAAGACGCAGACAGGAACGGCTTACCTCTTGGCACAAACCACATGCCACCGGCGCTTATTCTAAACTGGGACTCGTGTACCGTAACCAAGACCTTGCCTTGGAAGACGAAAAACACCATCTGCATCTTACGCGAGTTCTTCGGCCGCTTTTCTGCGCCGGGCGGGAGGTCGACGACGCCCGAGCCGAAGAACGGCAAGCTGAGGGTCTTTGCGAAGCGAAACGTCGCGTCCCGAATGTCCCTCGTCTGGATGGCGCCCGCGGCGACGGCGATCCGCTCCTCGTCGATCTCGACCTGCTCGTTGATAGCGGGCGGGTTGAACTCGTGCTCCGGCTGCCAGACCACAATTTCGCCGTCGACGCTGCCCGGGTCCTGCTCCCATGGTTCCGCCGGCTCTTCGTCCTCGGATTCAACCTGCTGTCGCCGTCTGCCTGCCTTGGCAGTAGGCCTGCGGCCTCTTGGCCTGCCCTTCCTCGCAGCCTCCCGCTCCTCTTCCTCGACGCGGACGACCTCCTTGACGCTCGGCAGGAGAAATCTGTTGCCCTTCTTTCCATCTTCGAAAGCCTCGTCCTCGTCGTAGGTGACGTGCTCGTTCTTCCAGAACGCCAACGGCTTGTAGGACTGGCGACCGGATCTCGTGTGGGTGATGGAATGGGGGTCCTGCTTCTGCTTTTGCGATACCAGACCGCGCGCTTTAGGCATGGGCGGCCCCTTTTGCACCACGCCCAGAATCGAGTCCTCGCCCGCTGCGGCTTGCGGCTTGCGTCCTGGCCTGCCTTTGGGTCCTGGTTTGGCTTTTGAGGCGGCCTTGGCCGTCTGCTTCGATGATTCCCCCTCTTCCTCCTGGGGCGCAGCTTTGGGCCGCCCCCTTGCTCCGCCCGTTGCCTTCTTTGGTTCTTTCCGCTGTCGTTTGGATGCGCGATCGTCTTCCTCTTCTTGCTCCGCCTTGTCTCCGTCGGAATTACGCGAGCGTCGTCGTTTGGGCGCGCTGACCTCTTCCGCCTCAGGCTCAGGTTCGTCTGACTGGGTCTTCTCCTTGCCCTTGCCCTTGGCTGGCCTGCCTCTCCTCTTGACAGGCGCTTCTTCTGGTTCGGACTCACGGTTTGACTGTTCTTCTGCCTCTTCCTGGATAGCTGGCTTCGCCTTTGGCGGACGGCCTTTGCGCTTGGTAGGCTGCTTCGGAGCCTCCGCTTCTGAAATTTCCTCTGTTTCCGATGCTGCTGGCTCAGATTCGGGTTCTGGCACTTGACCGTCGTCCATGCTGACCATTTGCATCGACTCCTCCTCCCCGTTTTCGACATGGCCATTTTGCGCCTGTAGCACAGCCTCCTCTTCTTCTTCGTCTTCGGAAGAGACTGCGCGTCCACTCTTGAATCCGTTGGGACGTTTACCGTTCAACCCGGGTCCGTTTTTCTCCAGGGCGCCGTAGTCAAGTTTGCGTGAAACTGGAGCTCCACGAGTTGGCTGAGGTTCTATCGGCGACGATGATCTCCGCTGGGGTGACAGCCGTGTCGGTGACGAGGAAGGGCCGAAGCTCGGGTGGCGCATCGCAGGTGATCCGAGGTTTGTCTTGCGCGGGGAGGTCCCTCGGGGAACGAGCCGAGGGTGGTTCTTCATAATGGTGGAAGGCCCGGGACCGGATTCTAATACGGAGCTTCGTCAGAAAGCCAGCGATGTTGCATGATCTCAGTAGGGCTTACCCGACTCCAGCTCCATGTCCTGTTCTCCATCGTCGCTGGCGGATCCATTGTCCTTCTCCGGTGAGGAGAAAAGGCCGTCGATGGGTTGCATGCCATGTTCGTCGCGTACGCCCGTGTCGGGCAATTCAATGCCAGTCTTGCTGTTGGGATGTCAGTCTAACAAGTCCATATACAAATTCGAGCTTGCGATCCACGCCAGCCCGAGAGAAGGAGTGCGCGACGCACCGTCCTTTCACACCAAGCTCATGGAAATCGCCTGTGGAGGTCTCGCGACGACGGACGTTGCTCTGTCGCGGCGGTGCCATTGCGAATGTGTAGTTGTGAAATGGTCCGGTTCGAGAAATTTGATTAAAATTCGAGATGGAGCATCCCGATCTGGGTCTTCAGCACGAGTGACTCGGGTGAGAATGAAGGGACGTTGTGGACCAGATCGTGGCCGTGTTTATCTTGGGGTGAGGTGTTGTTGGGGAGGTTGACCGCGCGCAACTTTTTGGTTGGCAAGTAAATTGACGACGCGCGCTGGACACACCTGTGTCGATGGACTTTCAGTGGCCGGGGCCTGCTGCAAATCGGGGTTGACAGGGGCAGGTACTTGTGGACTTGGCGCCCCTGCTCAACGCGTCCCCATTAATCTAGACGCGTCGAGGGGCTAGCCAACAAGATTTCCCGGTCCTAAGTTCAAGTCACTTTGAGTGAACAACTGACCTTGGTCTTCACAGTCTCAACTATTTTGGTTTTCAGCTCGAAGTTGGAAAAGACGTGTTGCACTTAATTCTCAAAAGATACCCATACGACAACATACCGTCCATACGACACTGCTCTTTTACCTTATAAGCGATACCTGGGGCGAATCCAGATTGCTCTCAACTCATCTCCAGTTCACCAGTCACAATGGAAGACTCTCCAATGGTCGAGGATATCGCTCTCGAGACTCCAGTCCCGGGTGCCTTTGTTCCCCCTTCTATCAACGAAAAGGCCATTCTCTCGGGCGACTCATACACATACTTCTCCCCAGTTCCCTCAACACTTCTCCCACCAGCCTCATCGACAAAAACCAGCACACCTGACGAATCAGATTCACCGGCAGCGTCCGGCACTCCAGTCTGCTTAGGTGTCGATGAAGCCGGCCGCGGACCGGTCTTGGGACCCATGGTGTATGGTGTCTTTTACCTACCCATTCCCCTCTCGGACCCCTTACTCCGTGAGACCCATCACTTTGACGACTCCAAAGTGCTCACACCGGCCGTCCGCTCACAACTCATGACGGCTCTGTGTACGCCGGGCTCCGACCTGGCCGAGACTTGCGGCTTCGCCATCTCAGCACTCAGTGCCCGCGACATCTCATCAGGCATGATGCGCCCGGGAGCCAACTACAACCTCAACGCCCAGGCCATGGACGCCACCGTTGACTTGATCAAGGGTGTCTTTGCGCAGGGCGTCAACATCCAGGAGATTTACGTCGATACCGTCGGTCAGCCCGCCGCCTACCAAGCCAAGCTCCAGCGCTTCTTTCCCGCAACAAAGATTACAGTCGCGAAGAAGGCAGACAGTCTCTACCCCTGTGTATCGGCCGCTTCTGTATGCGCAAAGGTTACCCGTGATGTTGCGCTTGAGGTTCTCTACAAGGGGCGAGCCCCTGACGCTGCGGCAGAGGGAGAGGAGGGCATGGCCTGGGGTTCAGGATATCCATCAGATGGACGGTGTGTGTCA
Organism: Colletotrichum costaricense; assembly: GCF_030867565.1. Taxonomy (NCBI): domain Eukaryota; kingdom Fungi; phylum Ascomycota; class Sordariomycetes; order Glomerellales; family Glomerellaceae; genus Colletotrichum; species Colletotrichum costaricense. Next base: position 757,627 of record NW_026848232.1, on the reverse strand, counting down.
TGGATGAGATCCAACATGCACCCGGTGTTTGGATGGGGTCCCGAATGCAGGTTCAGTTGGGGCACGGCCAAGGACATGCTCGAGGCAAAGGGAAACCCAAAGGTGGAATGGCCGGTCGAAGATGACGGCGATTCCGCGCGGATGACAGACTACTTTGCGTCGGGGAACAGGGAAGAAGATGGTGATGAATTGGGGACTTGGTTTGGCAGGCCGGCTGGCCTAGAGGCGTTTTAGTATAATAGTTCAGATTGGGATTGTAAAGTATGCCTCGCTGTTTGAATGCCGCCTTGAAAGTCTTGATATCTTGCGCTGCCTACCCTTACGACGTCCACATGTATGACCGATGATATGTGAATAGGCTGCAGTAAACAACGATGGTTTGCCTACGTTTAGGTCTCATCGACATCGTCTACAGATAGCGCATTTCCATCATCATGACTGTAGAGTAGAGGTCAGCCACTGTTATGTCACAGTCCTTCAATGAGATGGTCGGACGTAGTCATACAGTCCCCGGCTGCGTCTGGCCAGCATCACGAACAGCCTCATTGTCCACGTTTCTTAGTATAACCATGTTCCAAGTGTTGACAAACAGCGACAAGCCAATGCTTTGCATTTGTCCACCTTCTCAGCCATGCCAATGCTGGTCATGTCACACGGTTCCTATCATTTATTGGCGTGTCTGTGTGGCACCACGTCATGCTGTCTACTTGACTCGCAATCGAGACGGACTCCCCTTAGTCTGATCATCATGTCGTTTTGACGATGAACACAGATGCACACCTTATGTACGGCTATCATGATCGATCTATTATGAAGGACAGGAAAACACGTACCATCAATCTTCATCGCCACATGGTCGCATCTTCCGTTGGCTACTCTTCATCAAAGAGTAGATAGGCTTATTTTAGGTTTCCAATCACCGTGTTGATCAGCCATGAATGCACCCAATACTTGATGTATTCGGTATCATGCACATTTTGGTTGTCAGAGACGTTGGCTCAGTCGTGATCGGGTACCTTCATTTGAACATCAATTGTCACTTGCGCTTCTTTGCTGAACACTTTATGTTCAATACGTGTAATAAGCGATATTCACCCCAGCTTCGGGAATGCCTGTTCACATTCTCTGTCTTATCAGTAAGGAATCGGCCAGGCCAGCAGGCCCCTCCCTCTCCATCAGTCATTTGACTGTGGAAGGTTTACAGGAAGTCTTTCACTCGGTCCACGGGGATCAAACAGCTACGGAAAGCATCGAAGCAGAATTACGATGTTTGGAATGTTCCCTACTCACAAAGAGGGCATTTTGGAGTGGCGGTAAACTGATGATACTTACCATCAGGATATATTACGAGGAAGCCAGCATAATATGACAATCATTAACTCAGGCATTGTGACATGGATAGGAAACCTACGTGACATACAACTGTCTAGGAAGGATTGTTCGAAATCTCAAAAGACCCACGCAAGCCGAAGCTGCGTTCCCCTTTCAGCAGAATCACCGGGCGGTAAAGGCACTGTTCACGTACAAAGAGCTTCACAGTTGGCGAAGAAGCGCAAGTCTGGACCCGTAGGAGATCTTATAGAGGCAAGCTAAGGCGACTACTCAAGTCATATAATTAGAGGCAATCTTTCCCGTATCGACTATGCGTGACCTGTCCACGATATACTCTACCAGACGTGATCACCTTTGCGCTACTATCGTTTCCAAACCAATACGCTTTACTTGCCACCAATCCGTCAACAAAACACTTTTTAAAGAGCCAGTCGTCGCTTTGTTTCGGCGCTTGACGCTGAACTTACTTCCTTGCCGGAAGCTTCATCATGTCGATGCCTAAGACCCCTGTTAGAGCCAGAATCAGAAAATTCTGGATCCCAAGTGAGCATGCGTCACTTGACGACACGGCAGGCAACCCCATGATGCTGGATGAGGGCACTGCCGGAATAGTTCGGAACCCTGCCAAAAAAGACAAAAAACCGCTATCTAGAGTTTGAGGTTTACGATCGGGGGGACACTCGCTGGGGACTTTATTACAACCCCAAAAAGTTCAAGGACCCTGCCATCGTTTCTGAGGAGTTCCTCGAAATAGGCACTCTCCCGGCGTCAGGTTCTCTTACGGAAGTTTACAAGCCGACCACGATCGCAAAGGCCGACGAAAGTATCGAGATGCCGTTTGAACGCCTTCTCGTCACATTCAATTCATAATGATGATCTAGATCTTGCCGGGGTGAGTCTTTGGCAGCTTGACATGTTGAAACAGCCAAAGAAAATCACGAGCATCGCGGGGAAAATGGTTCAAGGTTAGTGGACGAAGTAACTTGTGACGAGAACATGAGATCTTGAGAGTAACGCTAAGTCTCGAGAAGATGGGAACTCTTGATTTGTTTCGAAATGGAATGCCTAGCCTCAAGGAAATCATATCGAGGGCTACCGAGGTCGATAGACTCCCTGCTGAGGAGAGAACAACTTAGATAACGAGCACGTACTCTACATCACTGTCTACCACGGGAAGGACGACTCTTCTTCGGAAAATTTCAGAACCCATTTTCTTCATTCGTGAGACCCGGCTTCAAAGCTAGCCCTGGCCCAGAGAGTGGCCTCAATTGGAACAGTCCAGTCTTGGAGTTGTATCGTGTTGCAAATGGCCTTTAGACGGGGCCAGAAAGAACCCGTCATGAGGATGGTCCATCTTGCTGTGTCTTCAAGGGACCGCCGTGCAGAGTGGAAGACAGCGGTAATGTCAAGGATCTCGATAGACTCGCCGCCACCTTTTGTACACGTCCAATGCCAGAAGGCGTACGAGGCACGAAGGAAACCATTCAGCGCCTCCGCCTTCCTTTGAGAAAGAATGATGGCGGCGAATGGAAAGTCAAGGATGGCGATTACATGGTTCCCGCGGTCGAGATTGCAATTTTGTCGACGGGTAATCGCCATCCTTGTGCATACGAGAAATTTTCTGGCGTCGGTCTATTCGACAACTTCAAGGAAGTGTTTAGAGTTGCCTGTCGCATCGAGTATACGAATGCAGACGGAAACCTCGAAACTCGATACTTGACACAGGAATCAGCAGTTTCACTGCCAGATCTCTCTAAGATCCACGGTACGAAAGAACAAAGAGACGCTATGGAAGGGAGTTGGGCCCAGGCAACGTCCATCCTCGCGACATTTGTAAAGAAGTGAAAAAGGGGACCCGAAAGTGTCCCAAGCACCCTCATAGACGGTTGACCGATCAAGCTTCGCAAAGTCGCACCCAATTTCTTCACAGAGGGACTGAGGGTTTTCACTCCCGAGAATACTCCCGAGAAAGAAGAATCGGACCGGCCCAGACTGCTTTCCGGCAAAGAGAAAAGGGAATTACCTGACGGGAGGAGTGGTTTTGAAACTCGGTGGTATTCCACGAGCATAACAACTTGGCAGCAGCCATTCGTTATCAAGGAAAAAAGCACTTCTCAAGCTTCAGAGGCTGGTCAAACGGAGAAAGCAGGCGATGGAAATGTCAAGTGCAAGGAGCCGCGTTGTTTCGTTTACGACTAAACGGCGGCTCTTAATTCCGAGGAGGATATTTAGGAATAAAGAAAGGACCAGACCGATTGGGGGATATGCGACATCGCTGATTAGCAGAGGCCGCTCTCGCGCTTTGAGGCCAATTATTTAGTCCCCTCGCGCGTTGGGTACACCTTGCAATCGAATGTGCTTGTAACACTCACTAGTTCGAGTACTTAGTTGAATCTATTCGTTTCAAGAACTCGACTGAAATGCATTTGCGGGACTGCAGTCATTTGTACCCGAACAGCCGTCCGGGCTGTGGTCATCTCAAGGTTCCGAGCCCGATTGGAGACCCACTTGTAACGGGATCCTCCTTTGGTCAGGGCCGGCCGGTCGGCTGGGTAAGTGGGGTCATTTCCGATTGTCGCAGCTTTTTAATAGACCATCTCTACGGAATACACAGTATCCGTGCATTCCTTACCTACCTTACCTTAGGTACCTTTGCCATTCCTGCTGGTGTTGGCGGAATTTCTGTCTTTGCCTCCGCCTTTGGTTGCTTAGTCGTTGTTGGGTACTGCCATCCATAGGAGCATCAGGTACGAATACGTACCAAGAAATTGAGAAACAGAAAAAGCATAGAGGTACGAGAGGGGACCATATCAGTAGGAGGAACAGAAGAAAAAAACCCCGCAATGGTGGGTTTCATTGGGCTGCCATGGCAACAAAGGCTGCCCTTTGCACACCTACATGCAGTGTTCACCACCTCACACACCACCAATCCCAAGAATAATTGCGATAGCAGCCTGATTTCCCAAATCAATTCCTTTTGCCTAGCTGTACGGAGTATCAGTCTGCCTGAATGGTCTTGTGAATGCTGCAGTCCCTTGCATCCCTTCTCACTTTCGCCGCCGCATTTCTTGGCGCTCACAACCCAACCGACATTGATCGCACCTTCTGTTGACTTCAATTGTCGCCTCTCGGTTGCTTGAGATCGAGGGGTCTGACTAAGGGGCAGAAAGGCCCCAGAAAGGAGACTCGAGATGGTTGTAGTGGATAATGGATGCTTCATGAAGAGTCGCTGGGTCCGGTCGCTGGGCCACGCAGCAGTGGCCCAGTCTGGATGATATCACCTCACCAGCGATGGAAATTCTCTTGTCTGGAGCGGTGTGGATCCGTGGACGAGAGGGGAAAAGTAGAGGATACCTACACAGACCAGTTTTAAGGCGTGCATGGGAGCCAAGCCAGGGTACTGTGACAAGGGGCGCAAACGGGCTGCCCCTCCATAGACCTCATGGAAGGTTATGATGTCAGCGAATCGCCTTTCGCAGAATCTTTCTCTCGTCGCTGGAATCGCCTTGCGAAGCGCTGGGGAATTGCCTCGAATCCTGGAAAATTGGAAACTTTGCCTCCTGGAGAGGCTGAAAAGGCCCTAGTCCCGAATTAATCCTTGTAGGGGTTGGTAGAAAATTTCAGGCGTGTTCGAGAGGCTCCTGGAAGTGTCCCCAGCTGGGCCGCAGCGATTGTGGTACCCCACCAATTGAGGGTAGGTGGAAGAGGAAAGAACCATTTCGAATTTTTGCGGGGCACTGAGTCGCTCCTGCCTCCTACCTGCCGTCTACCTTTTAAGAATCCAAACACCAACTCTTCGCATCTCCTGTCTCTTCACTCTTCACGAAATCCAATCCTCTTCTTAATACCCATCAAAAATCAGAAGTGTCCAGCGCATTTCTTTTTTCACCGAATTCTTGATCGCTGATATCAACTCTACCGGAATACAACTTCTCCCGGTTACGCGCACGAAGATACCCCTCCTTCACTCGCAAATTCTAAAAACACCACAACTCTTCTTCCACACACCACAACCGTCACAATGGCTTCCGGAGGCAAGGCTGTCGGTATCGACTTGGGTACCACCTACTCGTAAGTTACTCTCCTTTTTGCGCTCTTTTCTCGTTCTCAGCGTGCCTTCCCGCCGCCTATATTCCACCACCACTCCATATGGTCACAACATATACTAACAGCAATTAGATGCGTCGCATACTACTCCAACGACAAGATTGAAATCATTGCAAACGACCAGGGAAACCGGACAACTCCGAGTTTTGGTAAGAATTCTGGAATTGTCGTCGAATTGGTGATCTTTTGCTAACTTTTTCCGCAGTTGGTTTCACCGACACTGAGCGTCTGATCGGAGATGCGGCCAAGAACCAGGTCGCCATGAACCCCCACAACACCGTCTTCGATGCCAAGCGTCTCATCGGCCGCAAGTTCCAGGACTCCGAGGTCCAGGCCGATATGAAGCACTTCCCGTTCAAGGTCATCGAGAAGGGCGGCAAGCCCAACATCGAGGTCGAGTTCAAGGGCGAGACCAAGACCTTCACTCCCGAGGAGATCTCCGCCATGGTCCTGACCAAGATGCGTGAGACTGCTGAGTCTTTCCTCGGCGGCCAGGTCAACAATGCTGGTAAGTTACACATGTCCCAACATCACTTGAGAGTCACAAACTAACTTGTCTCAGTCGTCACTGTTCCCGCCTACTTCAACGACTCCCAGCGTCAGGCTACCAAGGACGCCGGTCTCATTGCCGGCCTCAACGTCCTTCGTATCATCAACGAGCCTACCGCTGCCGCCATTGCCTACGGTCTTGACAAGAAGGCTGAGGGTGAGCGCAACGTTCTCATCTTCGATCTTGGTGGTGGTACTTTCGATGTGTCTCTCTTGACCATTGAGGAGGGCATTTTCGAGGTCAAGTCCACCGCTGGTGACACTCACTTGGGTGGTGAGGACTTCGACAACCGCCTTGTCAACCACTTTGTCAACGAGTTCAAGCGCAAGCACAAGAAGGACCTGTCCTCCAACGCCCGCGCTCTGCGCCGTCTCCGCACTGCTTGCGAGCGTGCCAAGCGCACCCTGTCCTCGTCTGCCCAGACCTCCATCGAGATCGACTCCCTGTTCGAGGGTATCGACTTCTACACCTCCATCACCCGTGCTCGCTTCGAGGAGCTTTGCCAGGACCTGTTCCGCTCTACCATCCAGCCCGTCGACCGTGTCCTCACCGACGCCAAGGTCGACAAGTCCCAGGTCCACGAAATCGTCCTGGTCGGAGGTTCCACCCGTATCCCCCGTGTCCAGAAGCTCATCTCCGACTACTTCAACGGCAAGGAGCCCAACAAGTCCATCAACCCCGATGAGGCTGTTGCCTACGGTGCTGCCGTCCAGGCCGCCATTCTGTCCGGTGACACCTCCTCCAAGAGCACCAACGAGATCCTTCTTCTCGATGTTGCCCCTCTGTCCCTCGGTATCGAGACTGCTGGTGGCATGATGACCAAGCTCATTCCCCGCAACACCACCATTCCCACCAAGAAGTCCGAGGTCTTCTCCACCTTCTCCGACAACCAGCCCGGTGTCCTCATCCAGGTCTACGAGGGTGAGCGCCAGCGCACCAAGGACAACAACCTTCTCGGCAAGTTCGAGCTTACCGGCATTCCCCCCGCTCCCCGCGGTGTTCCCCAGATTGAGGTCACCTTCGACCTTGACGCCAACGGAATCATGAACGTCTCCGCTGTCGAGAAGGGTACCGGCAAGTCCAACAAGATTGTCATCACCAACGACAAGGGCCGTCTTTCCAAGGAGGATATTGAGCGCATGCTTGCTGAGGCCGAGAAGTTCAAGGATGAGGATGAGGCCGAGGCCCAGCGTGTCTCTGCCAAGAACGGTCTCGAGTCTTACGCCTACTCCCTCCGCAACACCCTCAGCGACTCCAAGGTCGACGAGAAGCTTGAGGCTGACGACAAGGAGAAGCTCAAGACTGAGATCGACACCATCGTCACCTGGCTCGACGAGAACCAGCAGGCTACTCGCGAGGAGTACGAGGAGCGCCAGAAGGAGCTCGAGGGCATTGCCAACCCCATCATGATGAAGTTCTACGGCTCTGCTGGCGGTCCTCCCGGTGCTGGCGGTGCCCCTGGCGGCTTCCCCGGTGCCCCCGGCGGCGCTCCCCCCGGCAACCACGACGACGGCCCTACCGTCGAGGAGGTTGACTAAATTGATACCCTTGATGAATTCTTTCCTTAGAGTCCGAGTCATGGGTGTGGCACCGCATCGGCTGCCACTGGGTTTCACGACTAGACTTTTGCTTTCTTTGCATTTATGAAATCACGATGGGAAAAGCACGGTTATGGGTCAGAGATGTATTCTAGCTAGACTCCGCGGTTTAGGAAGTCTAATACAAAACAGTAAAATTATTTGTTCATTCATTCATGCTTGTGATGTGCTCTTATACTCGAATACTTCCCCATAATTGTACGACTCGATTATGAATGGAAATTGTAGTGGTTGTAGTAAAAGGGCTTCACTTTGCCCGGCCGCAAAAATGTGAGAAGAGATGGATCCTTATTGTACAATTGTATCATGCTGCTGGTTCGATGCCGAGCCCCTGCCTAATCTGCTTCCGCCTCTCAATCTCCATCCTCTGCCACTCCTCGTCATTAATTGTGGGTTCCTCCAAACTCTCCGTAAATGCCATGCCCGGTGGGACCTTGGTGGTCCTTGCCTGCCAGACGTCCTCACTACTTGGCTTGCCATTTCCATACTTTTCAAACTCCTTCTGACGATAATGGTCTCTTATGGCATCCTCCTTCATCTTCCCCGAGTAACTCTTGATCCTCATGCAGAACCAAAAGTCCTCCCAGTGTTCGCTGCAAGAGCGCATCGTGCCGTATCGGTAAATGCTGTTCCACTGGCCGCCGACAGACTGGCAGTGAAAGGCCATGTCAAACGCCTGGCGGCAAGACATCTCTGTCGGAAGGGTGGACTCAGCCACGGGATTGTCGGAGGGTGGCGTGATGGCACGGTTGCTGGTTTGAGAGGGGGAATCGGGTGAAGATTTGAGGGAGAACCATGATGAAGACGATGATGACTTGGACGGTGGGGAGGATGTTTGTGCTGGCGCTGACGCCTTTTCTTCTGGCTGACTGCCCGATTCGGTCTGGAAAAGGGCGAGGAACTTTGCAATCTCGGGATCGATCTCGGAGTCAGTCGTCTTAGTCGAGGATGGCGGGGTCGGCGCGGGAGCCTGTGAGGCTTGTCCCGGGGCGGGAGTCTTGGGGGGAGATGGTGAAGCCCAGAGCCAGCCCATTTCGAAAAATTGTTGATTTAAAACAGAAGAGAGCGTAAAGAATCGGGCAAAGTCCCAAGGTGATATCGTCTTGGGCAGGTCGGACGCAATCGAGAATGAGGGGAAGTCGGCAACCGTTACCATCAATGACCTCCAAGACGCCGCGTCTAGCCAATGAGTGGTTGCATGATTTTTGCCATAGCTGCGCGTGCTCTGGTGGGGCGTCGTCGGTTCGGATAAGATATCGTCCGTTTCGAAACTTAAGATTATGGGGCGCGTTGGACCGCGCGGGCCTTCAAGTGGGGCCGCAAAGTGTGACATCATCCCACGCGAACACTGGGGCTGACTTTCTCGTGAAGGAGCTAAGCAGCTCTGGTAAGGTGATGTGAGGCAGGCAAGCTAGTCGGCTGCCTTGATTCTCTTCCATTGCCTTCCATCCAGCTGTTCTCAACGTCCCGTCCTCAAACTCAATTCCACCACTCGCTGTCAAAGCAACATGTGAGTCTGCATCGACATCCATCCAATGTTACCTACCAGAGCGCTGCTTCGCTCCGGCATGAGGCCTGCGCCTCGGCTGCAGATGACATGGGGCCGGCCCCGGCCAATTGCTCAATCCCAGCGACATGGAGCTATCGTGTGCGCCGCGTCCAAAGCATGGGAGAGTACCGTAACCGGCGACGAGAAATCCGGGCATATCGCCACTTCGGAGAGCGAATCCATTCTCTTCTTTGACAGTAAGATTTCTGGTCACCCCTTCTCTCAGCCGAGTCATTCCTTCATCTGACCCAGGACCTCGCGCCTCGGGTCTAGTCCCTACCCTCTCCCAATTTTGGCGTCCTCCGAGCATCAAGTGTCGTATCGATGCCCTCCACTGTCTCCGTTTCTCTCCTTGACCACATCCCCTGCTCTCTTCCCACTCACGGTCTTGTCCTCTTCACCCCCACCTTTGTGCCTCTTGTTCAATGTCCATTTCGGCCAGCGCTGGCGCGAGGAAACAATATTGACAATAGCTGGCAGACCTCTTTCCTCTCAAGCTCACCTACCTCCTCCGACGGTCATGGCAGTCAGACCGTGACCTGACCGACCTTCTCAAGCGCTTCGATAGCTCTGGCGGAGGCCTTGGCACCGATCCAATCAACCTAGTAAAACGAGCGATCCCCGACGATCTCCCAATCAAAGTCACAGAGATCCTACCGCGACTCAAGGACGGAGGAGCTTTTGTAAAATTCAGCCATGGCTCCGACGTTGTACCAAAAGATATTGAGAGTGAGTTTGACCTTCGATCTAGTCCGCAATGACGTCTTCGTCGCAGTTTAAACTAAGTCTCCTCAACTCGTGTCAATGCCTGACTAACACGCATAAGCATCTCTCGCTCGTTCGCTGGAGAAACATCCCCTCAGACCATGGTTCAACCCCTTTCGTGGGGTTCAGGCAGGATTGGTCAAGGGAGTTCCTTGGCTAGAGGATCTCTACCGGTTTCCCAAAAGTCGTGTCAAGGTCGAATTCACAGGAAAAGATGCAGGCGGCGAGGCCGTCGAACTCTCACAGGAGACCCTCTACAGTCTGTTTCGCAGATACGGTAAAATTGCCGAGATAACTTCACAGCCTTCCGACTCGAAGGTTCTCCCAAAGTATGCGTACATCGACTTTGCGCGCGTCCGCGACGCCATCATGGCGAGAAATTGTCTTCATGGATTCCTGGTTGACGAAGGTCTTGGTGGCGGAAAGATTGGCACAAGGCTTCGCCTATCCTATGAGCAAAAGGTCAAACCGCACAACATCTGGAACTGGCTCACTAGCCATCCTAGGGTGGTAATTCCCGTCGTTGCCGCCCTCCTTGCTGCCATCACAGTGGCCATCTTCGACCCCATACGCGAATTCTTCGTCAAGGCCCACATCCAACATTCTTTCCGACTGAGCAACAACAAATTCTACCGATGGATCAAGAGCCAGACTTCCGACATTTTCTCCTCATTTGGGCACAAGAAGGCTGACAAGGCCGGGTTCAGTGCAGTTTGGCAGCATCGCCGAGACCTTATCGAGCAGATCCAGACTTGGCTCCTTGAGAGCTCCGACACTTTCATCGTTGTTCAGGGCCCTCGGGGTTCAGGCAAAAAGGAGCTCGTCTTGGACCAGTCACTCAAGGGTAGAAAAAATGTTTTGGTGATCGACTGCAAGCCGATCATCGAGGCAAGGGGCGAAAGTGGAACCATCAAACACCTAGCTGCCGCCGTGGGCTATAAGCCGATCTTCGCTTTCTTGAACAGCATGAGCAGCATGATCGATTTGGCAGTTCAGAGCACGACTGGGGTCAAGGCTGGCTTTTCCGAGACACTGGAGTCGCAGGTGGTCAAAATCCTTCACACAACCGCAGAGGCCCTAAAGGAAGTCTCCCTCGCCGGACGCGACAAGGATGGCAAGGATGGCGACCTTTCAGACGACGCATACTTGGAGGCCCGTCCAGACAAGCGGGCTGTTGTGGTCATTGATAACTTTTTGCACAAGAACGAAGGCTCAAGCCTGGTCTACGACAAGGTTGCGGAATGGGCTGCGGCAATGGTTCAGAATAATGTTGCCCACGTCATCTTCTTGACAGACGACACCTCTTACTCAAAATCGCTATCGAAGGCGATGCCGGATCGCGTCTTCCGCCAAGCTGCTTTGGGTGATCTCTCCCTTGATGTTGCCAAGAAATTCATCATCAGCCGTCTCGAAGAGGACGAAATTGAAAAGGTCCGAGAACAGTCCAAGGAGGCAGAGGAGAAGGAGGATAAGCCTGAGCAACACCGAAAACCCGATCTCTCGGAGCTGGACTCGGCAATTGGAATCCTCGGTGGCCGTCTCACAGATCTCGAATACCTTGCTAGACGACTAAAGGGTGGCCAAAGCCCCCAGCGCGCCATTGAAGATATCATCAACCAGAGCGCCACTGAAATCGTCAAGATGTACCTTTTGGGTGGCAAGGATACTGTCGAGGGCAAGAAATGGTCCACCGAGCAGGCGTGGTACTTGATCAAGGCGCTTGCTTCTCACGATGCTCTTCGATACAACGAGGTTCTCCTGTCCGATACTTTCGCCTCTTCCACCACCCCTGGCGCTGCGAATGGGGAGTCAGCCTTGGAAGGGCTTACAAATGCAGAGCTCGTTACGGTAGAGACCTACAACGGCCGGCCGCAAACGATCCGCCCAGGAAAGCCAATGTACCAAGCAGCATTCAGTCTTCTGCTTGACGACCGTGTTCTCAGGGCCAAAATGGACTTGGCCCTTCTGAAAGAGCTTACGAAGGTTGAGGCGAAAGTCATCGAAAAGGCTGAGGGAGAGCTGGCGCTGTTGGGCAGCCTGCCAAAACAGCCTGCTCAAACCGGGTCTCGGGTGGCGTACCTGCTCGAAAAGCTCGAGGGCAGCCAAGTCAAGATCACAAAGTATGAGAAGGAGATTGCAGCTCTCAAAACGGTTCTCAAGCACAACTACTAAGGCTTCATTGTTCGGGGGCCTACGCTCTGTATCAAACCCAGGCAGAGAACGACCGACAATGATATACGGTGGTCGATACCCTTCTCAATATTCCAGTAATACTAGAGCCCTCGGCCTCGCCCAGAAATGCGCCTGTACAATATACCAGTCCTTGCTCTGTTGTTAATTGTATCTGGCGCGGCTCTTTGAGGTACTCAAGTCCAAGCTTGGAATCCGTGATGTACCCAGATGAGCGATCTTCCCTTATATAGGTTAAAATGTCTGGTCAAAAAGAGGGTTACTAATTTCTCATCCACAAAATTGCTTCTTAAGGAAATACCGACTGCTTTGAAAATTTTCCGAAATTACATTCACTTGGGTGCTCGGATGCTGTTTCACACTTGTAATCCGTTCCTGAGTATCTTAAGGTAAGTAAGAAAGGGATCCATGATGTGAACAATGAATGGAAAGCAGGTGTGCTGTAACTTTGAATGGGTCCTGTCATTATGGACCCTGGAGTCCTGTAACTTGCGGCCAATGAGACGCTTGGCATCGAAGACCACAGTGTTATGGGGGTTCATGGCGACCTGGTTCTTGGCGGCACTTACGATAAGAAAGCTGCTCATGATCCTCAGTGTCGGTGAAACCAACTGCGAAAAAAGTTAGCAAAATGTCAGCAATTCGACAGCAATTCAGATTCGGTACGTACCGAAACTCGGAGCTGGAACACCTTAAAAATTTTAATTTTCGTGGCCTCCGGCCATGAATGATTGCAGCATATCACTGCAGGAGAATAACCCCAGCATTGCTAGGTAGGCTCAGATATGAAGGTGGATTTCCTAAAAGATCAATGACCCAGTGGTAGGTCTTCCAGCAGCACAGATGGAGCAAAGGCACTGTAGACACTGCAAGGGCGTCCCCAGAGCAGAAAACAGGACACGCACTCGCGAATCAGCTTGTAATACAATTGCAACATCTGGTTTTTCGAAGGCAGTCAGACTGAACAATATCTTAGACTCCGCATCATCTTCGCCTGCTGGAGGAACCGCCGCGGGGATGAAGGTGGGCAAACGCCTCCACAGCCTTTTAGAGAAACGCATAGAAATACCTACACATGCCCCGCGGGGTTCGTTAGGGGTCCCTCGAAAATGACCATTGTACTGGTTGACAGTGTCAGGACAACACGACTCAGACCTCACCTATCGACCGGGAACTTGGCCGAAGGACATAAAGGTGCAAAGTCGTCCTTGGAACAAACCCCGGTCACAAGGTCATGTGCTTGCGGTGCTATCAGTCAGCCAAGAACCCAACCCAATCAATCGAGGGTAATGCTTCTCTGGAGAGCTGCATCCTCCAGCAAGGGTGCAGAGGAAAGCGATCATCGGCCATATAGCCCAATGCGACAGCCGAAGCTTTTGCGGACGACGATACAAGCATTTTAGAGGGCTGGGCACTTTCTCGGCAATTCTGGGCATTGCGGGCGGCTCTCTAGCACGATTTCTTGGCTACGACTCTAGCCGACGACACCTCATCAATTCGCGATTCGTGATTTAACAAGACGATTCAACTAAGACGGGATTTCTCCTGTCAAAAAATGCGCCACAAATCCACCAAATAATCACGCGGCCTTTTCGCCGTCTTTTGTCGGTACTATGAAACTCCAGGGACGGATTTACACGAGCTGTTGCCGACTTGGCCCCACCAAATCCTCTGTGCCTTCGTACTATGGCACCATGTCTACAGTCTAAGTACCCAAACGCCATTCGGTTGGTTTCCAAGTGGAGATGTCGTTGACTGGTCTGCCAAAAAGACCAATGGCAAGCATACCGCCTCCAGACGGTGACGTCTTCATGCTGGCGTCGAAATGAGGAGTCGATTTATCCTGGTCGAGCGCGCTCTCTTTTGTGTCCTCTTCCCTTTCAACCATCTTTGGGTATGGAGAACGCATTTTCCGTGCCCCAAACCCCGCAAACCCGGAGTCAAGAAAGCGTACCCGGTTTATTTTCTGTCACCTCTAGATTCTCGGAGCGTAAGCAGAAAGATGCAATGGCGACCTCACCTCACGGTTGCAGAAGCCACACGGACTTTGATCTCGACTAGGGCGTCAATCTCACCGTTCTTGGCATTCTCGACGAGATCTCTTGTCCGGTCTTGGCTTTTCCCAAATTCCCCGAGATAAGTGGCGGCATCTCCAAGCCTCCAACAACAGAATCCACAAACGATCCCGCCTCGAAGCGTTCCCCCCCGGTCGATAGCCTACCCCGGAAATGGCGCTACTCTCCAAGCATAGTGGGATCGGCAATTGGATAGCATCTCATCTGACAACGCCATTCCCGTCTTGCGCCGCACAGTAGCCCGCTCGCTCATTTACCTCGCATGTTTACGACAAGGGCAATTAAGACGGTCAACCTTCTCGGATGTGCTTGAGTCTTGCACTCAAATGTACTTCTGACGGTATCCGTACGACAGGGTCCCACGTTTTAATTACGTCTTGTCTCGAATGGCCAGGGTTCCTGTCCTTATCTCTTGCTACACGGACGTTCCCACACAACGTGTGTTGCGTGTGCCAGGACTCAACCGCCGGGACGTGCTTTTCCTGGGGAGGAAGTGAGAAGCAAGATCAGTCTGGGGAAAGCCATGGGTTTTTGACTGAAGGATACGGCTAGAGAGCAACGGACCCTCAGAACCATGAATCCGTTCAGTCGAAGACGGGACCGTTAACGGCCAAGGCTGATCCGAAGAGCTTAGCTTTTGCTTTCGACTTTGCTGCCTGCGGCGTCTAGCAGCCGGTATCATATTGTGCCGATCTCTGCCCAATTCCCCCAAAACAGAGGCGCGCTACCAAGGCGCCGGGCTTTGGTCCGCAGAACTCACTTTGAATGACAGCCACTGCTGGTGGAGATCTCAAATGTCGCACAACCCAGATGCGCCCTTGCGGAGCATCGTTACATCTCTTTCGACCGGTAGCCCAATTAGACACGGGAATTTAGACGATGGGCCATGCAAGGCCGAACTCGCGAACCATGTAGTCTAGTATGCTCTCCGCTGCCTTGGTCAGACCAAGAGAGAGCCGCCACTGTCATGGTACCCGGCCGTGCCATTCACATACACCACGCGCGCGTGAGGGGAAATTATTTGCTCCATGGCCCATCTGAAGAATAGCTACCATCTCCCTGCCCCCCAAACCCCAGCGAATCCACTTTCAAAGGTTTGGACTTTCCCCATGGGTCGCCCCATTGTGGATCACCTCTGGATGCTCGTACGCTGTGGTCTAGTCCCATTGACACGAGAGAGGGAGGAACAAAGCCGGTCTACCTAGTTCGCGTTGACAGACGCCTTCGAGCTGCCGTTCTTGACTTGCGGG
The DNA here is from genome assembly GCF_030867565.1 of Colletotrichum costaricense. Lineage (NCBI taxonomy): Eukaryota > Fungi > Ascomycota > Sordariomycetes > Glomerellales > Glomerellaceae > Colletotrichum > Colletotrichum costaricense. The sequence continues at coordinate 742,211 of NW_026848232.1, read as the reverse complement.
GGAAGGTGGTTGCGCCGATCTGGTCTCCGTGAACCTTGTGCAGAGGTTGGGATGAGAAGTTGTCTATGGGTGAGATACAAATACCAGGCAGCGCCCATCCCATGCTTTCCCGGTTTCCCCCTCTCCTCGTCCGAGCCCTGTCTTTGAGTTAGATGATCACTCTCGGATTTTAAGGCGCAATCTATCGTAGAGACTTGATTGTCATCTTGTGATAGACCAAGAGTATAGAGCTCGAAACACTCACACTTCAACCAAGAAGCCATCAAGCATTGAGTCGTCGATAGTACTCAACGCGCCGCAACAATGGCGGACGACAAACACCTAGACGGAGCCGCGGTGTAAGCATTACTCACTTACAATGAATCTTCAAACTTCAACTAACACACCCAGCTCGGGCGACTTTTCCAACATGGAGAAAGCCCGTCGCGGATCCCAAGCAACAGTAGACCTAAACGACAACGTCGACGCAAAGTCCGTCCTCCGCCTCCAGTTCCCTCAGTTGAACGTAAACTAACCACCCACCCAACAGAATCAGGAACCCCCTCCTCGGCATCACCCGCGCCGAGCTCCTCCGCGACGTCGAAGCCTTTGCCCACGACAAGGGCCTGCAAGAATACATACCCGTCTTGAAAAAGGGCGCCCTCGTCGCCCAGGACCCGACGGGCTACGAGGAGATTGACGGCCCCGAGGCCCTCGACGCCACCGAGATCCAGGTCCTCCGCGACGAGATCGAGCATAAGTGGCGCATCCCTAAGATCCTGTACCTCACCATCATCACCTGCTCCATCGGCGCCGCTGTCCAGGGATGGGATCAGACGGGTAGCAACGGCGCGAATCTGTCGTTTCCCACGGTGTTTGGGATTGGGGGTACTTCGCACCATGATACTCTCCTTGTACGTCTCACTCACTCACCCGCTAGCCATGTTCTTGGTATCATCACATGCTAACACTCTCAAAAGGTCGGCCTCGTCAACGCGGCGCCATACATCGGCAGCGCCCTCATCGGCTGCTGGCTCTCAGACCCGCTCAACAACTTCTTCGGCCGCCGCGGCGCAATCTTCTTCGCCGCCAACTTTTGCCTCTGGCCCGTCATCGGTAGCGCCTTCTCCCAGACCTGGCCGCAGCTGCTCGGCTGCCGTATCCTCCTCGGTATCGGCATGGGAGCGAAAGCCAGCACGGTGCCCATCTTCGCCGCCGAGAACTCGCCCGCGCCGATTCGCGGCGCTCTCGTCATGACATGGCGTGAGTAACACCCTCTCCCCCATTTTGATATAGATATCATGACGAGAGTCATATGTATAGTTCCTGCTGTATGCTGACCGCAACATCAACAGAACTCTGGACAGCCTTCGGGATCGCAGCCGGAACGGCAGCCAACCTCGCCGTCGCCAAGACCGGCGCCATCGCCTGGCGCCTCCAGCTCGGGTCCGCCTTCATCCCGGCCCTGCCGCTTGTGCTGCTCATCTACATCTGCCCAGAGTCCCCGCGCTGGTACATCAAGAAGAACCGCTTCCCCGATGCCATGAAGTCGCTGCTGCGGCTGCGCAACCACCCGATCCAGGCCGCGCGCGACATCTACTACATCCACACCCAGCTCCAGGTCGAGGCCGAGATTGTCGGGCGGTCCAACTACGCGAAGCGCTTTGTCGAGTTGTTCACCATTCCACGTATTAGACGGTGAGTGATGATGCCACAAATATAATGAGACGAAGAAAGAGTTTGTGTGAGATTTAATGAGTATCGAGACTGACTTTTGTAATCTGATGCAGTGCCACGCTGGCTTCCTTCACCGTCATGATTGCCCAGCAAATGTGTGGTAAGTCGTGACCCCGAACTTGAACACCTCTAGATCATTACTCACCAGTGGACAGGAATCAACATCATCGCCTTCTACTCGAGCACAATCTTCAAGGAGGCCGGCACATCAGAGTACAACGCCCTCCTCGCCTCCTTCGGCTTCGGCATGGTCAACTTCCTCTTCGCCTGGCCCGCCATCTGGACCATCGACACCTTTGGCCGCCGCTCCCTCCTCCTCTTCACCTTCCCCCAGATGGCGTGGACGCTGCTCGCCGCGGGTCTCTGCACGCTCATCCCGGGCACCGGAGGCGCTCACCTGGGCCTCGTGGCGTTGTTCGTCTACCTCTTTGCCGGTATGTCCCTTCTAATATCATCCACATGTAACATATCAAGAAGAGGGAAAAACACTAACAAAGTTACAGCATTCTACTCACCAGGCGAAGGCCCCGTCCCCTTCACCTACTCCGCCGAAGTCTTCCCCCTCTCCCACCGCGAGGTAGGAATGTCCTGGGCCGTAGCGACCTGCCTCTTCTGGGCCGCCGTCCTCTCCATCAGCTTCCCCATCATGCTCGCCGACCTCGGCGTCGTGGGCTCCTTCAGCTTCTACGCGGGCCTCAACGTCGTCGCCCTCGTCATGATCTTCTTCTGGCTCCCGGAAACCAAACAGCGCACCCTCGAGGAGCTGGACTACGTCTTCGCGGTCCCCACCCGCGTCTTCATGCGCTACCAGCTCACAAAGGCCCTGCCCTACTGGTTCAAGCGCTGGGTTCTCTTCCAGAGGGACGCCACGCTGGAGCCGCTGTACAAGTTTGACCTCACGCACGAGGATCACCACGGCAGCGAGACGTACGAGAAGACGCAGGTCGAGCAGCGGGATCAGAAGAGGAGTGGTTCGGCTACCGGCGTAGACGTCACTGCTTCGTAAACGGATGGGGGCGGCCGAGCCGAGGTACGAGATAGAACTTGTAGACGAAAGACCTAAACGCGGCGGGGAGTGGTTATGTTTGCACTGACTGGCGTGGGAATGCCGTTGGACCTGTGGAACGTTGAGAACTGGGGGGGCTTTGATACCAAATGAGGCTGAGCTAGACGGGAAGAGCATGGGAGTGTACGGCGTGTAATACACACGCGCGCCTACGTAATCAGCATCGCCGAGTTGACTTCGTTCACTCGGAGAATTGTTTTGTAGACGAGGGAGAGGCTCGAAGAGGGGGCGGCTCTGAATGGGTAAGCCCGCCCACAATCCGTAAGCGAAACACATCACGAAAGCACCGGAACACATCCCGATGATGCCACTTTGCGTGCGCCCCCTCCCTTCGTAGCTACGTAGCATAGCCTGTAGAGAATGACTGCCGATTGCGCAAAGAGCCCCTCCAATTTTCACGATTCATGACAGACAACATTCTTTACCACCACAAAAGACTTTTCAACCACCCTGCCACGTCTCCTGCCACCAGACCGGCCCGCTTGACACACAGAAAGGCTGGAGGGGCGTGGTTGAGAGACACGGAAAAAAAAGTCTCTCGACGAATCTGGCTCAGGGGCGGCAAGGCGGTAAGAACATACTCGCAGGTCTCAGTGATCTTCCTAGACGGCGCGAGAGACGGCGGCTTTTCTAAATGGGTCCTCGGATCTCCCTGGTAGCGGGGGCCGCGTTCGATTGACGTATGCACCCCGACAACCCCGAGTTCTTTTCCTGGGACGACGACACCAAGTGCGGAAGAACGCGTGGGAAGGCAAGTCTTTCTTTGGGAGACACAGAAGAGCGCGCTCTCGGCCCTTGGCACGAGGGCAACGGCAGCTAGGCGTGCTAAGCCAGCCAAGGGCTCATGAAGACTTTCCCGAATTGCCCGCCGCGAGCAGTGATCCAAATCGAGATTCTTCTCCCGCCGCTCTCGTGTTGAGCCTAGCGTCAAACCCAACAATGCAGACTGAGGCGATCGATTATGAAAGATTTTCGCAACACGGGCTGTAGATCCGATCCGACCTCCGACACGCAGATTCAAATTGTAGAGAATGTGAGACGTGGCACCGCTTGCGCTGCAGGAATTCAGAAAGGGGATAGGTGAACTGTAAGAGGCAGCACATTGCAGTGTTGAATGTCACATGAAACACATACTTGAAGAGCAAAAAGAAAGAATGCGCAAACAGGCCATTTCGTCTCGTGTGGAATAAAGTTCTTCGCCCGTGGACCGTGCCTCTTGCCTGACAAGGTGAGGAGAGATCGTGTTACACCGCCGCAACCTCGGAATCTCTAGCGTTTGCTTTTTCAGGTACCCGCGTTTTTCGAGGGTCTGAGGTGTGTGATGTGTCTCTGACGATCAGCTCGGGCTGAAAACCGTTCTTGGGAAAACAAGAGGAACCGTGAGGGAGTCGGTTGTGTCATTGGTCGCCACTGGCGCGAATCGCAATGAAGCCACCGTCGGACTAGGCTGGCGCCGTTGAGGACGCCGGCTGTTTGGCTGCCGCGAGCCGCGGACGGGGCGGCTGGTTGGTTGGGATTCGAAAAGGGCTAGTGAAGAAGAGCTGGTGACAGGGAGGGCGACTGACAGGCCACCGAGTGGGCGCAACCCGTACACGGTAGATGAGTGGCCGACCATGTGGCCGTTGATATTGCGAGAAAAAACCTTGAAGCTCGCCTGCGACCTGTGGTGAGTATTAGAAACAGAGCGGAAATTGAATTGACTTCGTGATCAATGGGTGCAGGATTGAGCGGCCTGTCGAAGCAGGGGCCCATGGGCAGGTCTGGACCGTCCAGACTCGAAGAGACTTGAACGCGCGGTGCAAGCCAGCTTCTGTCACAGCTTGTCTCTCTCTTGTCCTTGTAGGGCTCCGCTAGGACGCAGGGGGCGGGGATGGGGGGAGGAGAGCTGGGAGACTGGAGACTGGCACTCGAAAAGGAGGAGACTGGAGACAAGATGCGGCGGACGACGAATGGTCGGGTGGGTGGCTTTTGGTGCTAGCGAGAATTGTATGCGGGTGGAAACGAAACAGAGACGACGTCGGCTTGTGGGAAGGCTGAAAAAAGGACGGGAGTAGTCTGGTGTTTTGGTGTGATTCTGTAACTGTGAACGGCATTGATTGCCTTGTGTGACGGGCTGGTCCGGCGGAGGTTTGTTGTTGTCTTCTGGTCCCTTGGGGAATCTTGGAGGGTTGCAACATGGAAAGGGGGGCCATGCCAAGAGGGGTGACTCTCCAGATGGGGTGGAAGGGACGTGAGGGAGTCGACACCCACAGCCCATCGAGGTGACTCGGTTCCAAGAGGTTGGATGATGGGCAAAGAGCTAAAGATGGATCGATTGATGGATCGGTGGGTTTGCTAGTCGTCAAGCGGCGGATGGATGATGCTTCCAGCAACTGTCAAACGCAAACATGTGCCGGCGCGGACGGTGGGGGATGACTTGGATGGATGGATAGGTGATGGAAGGGTGATGCCTCTCTCGATGCCGAAGGAGAAAAAAAACTCCACGCTCGTATTCCACCAAAGACGGCGGTGGGTGGAGACCAATAAGTTAATTGGGGTGAATTTTCTGAGTGTTATTCCTGGATCGCGATACGGCAGTGACAGTGACAGTGATAGTGTTAAGTGGCCACTGGCGCAAGACCACAAGTTGGCGCCGGCGGCAAGCGGCTGACCGGCCAGATCTGCGGAATTCACAGAGTGCTGACAGAACGTGGAAGGCGAGCCGCAAGAGCGACCTGGGACACCTGGGAGATATTCCCCAAAGCGCAAAGAGTCAGCATTGATCCACGCAAGGAGATGTAAAAGGTTAAGCTTCTAACACTCCACCGATGTGGGAACATGATGGAGCGATAGTCGGCCATCTCTCGCAAATCGAGCAGCTAAACAACAGGCGACTCGTCAGCCGGGTGGACCTGACCGGGCAGCTTCCCTGATTACTCGGTGGGAACACTGCAACTCCAACTCTCCAATAACCAGGGCAAGGCCGCAAGATGGTGGAAGGCGCAGACCACCTTGACCCCAGAGAACAGCGCTGGGAACTGCTTGGGAGAGCCGCTTGGAGAATGGAACCCGAGGACCCCAGAATGAATTGGGAGGGACCCTTCCTCTTACCAGTGTTCCCACCAAGGTCGACCCTTTCCCACGCAACACTGGCTCAGCCCACCCCAAATGACTCCAAAACAGTTACCGGGGCCTTCAGACTGCCGGTACTGACGCTGCCCTAGAGGGATATGTGACGATATTAAGGAACAAGAAACCGAATGAAGGGTGCTCGCATGGCAACATGGGGTTACAACTTACACCATTGTAATCTCACCAAAATGTGCAATCTCACTCTCATGCAGCAGCACATGCAACTACACCCAGGCACCAAATTCAACAACCAATCGAGTGGCGACGAAGGAACATCAAGCTTCACTCACTCGTAAGCGGTTCTGCGGCACGTCTGATGTGCGGCACTCGCACAATCAACTCGAGGAACCTTGAAGTGCACTAGAGAACTCTCAGTGCAACCTTTTGATAGCACACACAGCTTCACAATCACATAGGTACGACTACAGACGTGTGTACTATGTATGTGACTATGTAATCAAGCTCTGTGCGAGTGTCAAAACTTCGGATATGTCATGATATGCATCCCAGACGGAAAGGAGCAATACCGACGCGTCCCTCGACCTTGCCGGGCAGTTTCTTCCTGCAGGCTGCAAGGCACATACATACATACATTCACGGTTTATGACCAACGTCCATAACAACAACATTCATATGTCGTAATGTCTCTGTAACTTGCAAGTACCGCGTCCTAGTGACCCCAATCGCACGGCATTCCATAGCGGAAGTAAAATAGATGCGTAGAAAAAAACCAAGAAGTCCACCGGCGAGCACGGCATCATCAAGGCCCACCTGAGAAGAGGCACCTCCACCCAGCTGAGGTACGTATCTCTGCCAACCCTGCTGCAGTCCACCAGGTAGATACGGGGATACCTAGGTAGGTACCTAGCAATGTACAGTATCCGTAGGTGGATATCACAGACCATCCACCAACCAAGAATCGGGAACCACCAGTCCTGCGTACCGGCCAATCCCAGCAATCGACCCGAGAACTTCTGAAACTCGCCTGTCAGTGGCTTGTCCCCTGCATCAAAGCTGCCAGCCCGTCCTGCAGCAGAAAGCCGGCCACTTTGAGATTTCTGGCCCGTTTTCTGCTTGATCTGGCTGTCTGCTCTGGGCCTCTGGCTGTCCAGGCTCACGTCCACTGTGCAGGAATTCAGAGTACGTACTCAAGGTACTCTGCCAGATTTTGACCCAGAACCAGCAGACGAAAGGGAAAAAAGAGAAGAAAAAAACTAGATGCACCAGAAGGGGGGTGCCCCGGCTCAGCACAGAAGGAAGAAAAAAACCGTTCAGGGGTCCCGCCAAGATGCACGCTCCAAGACAGCCGTCCCTCCCACTAACGCGTCTAGCGGCGGCGGCCCCCTTTCGTCCTGTCTTTGCGGCTTTCCGCTTGCCCTGCCACTAATTGCCTTGCTCGTGCTTGCCGTGTCGCCTTGCACTTTGATGATCGTCAACCTGCTAACCGCACCTTACCATCCCACGTCTCCATCCTGTTTCCCTAACTAGAACAGAACCTTGCCGTCATTCTCTCTGCCATTTTTGGTTCGTCTTTCGCTTAAACCCTGAGCTTCTTCCCCTCCTCGCCTTCTTTTTCATCTAGACTCCCGCTCGTTTCGACCTCTTCATTCACTCTCGCTCGCTCTCTCTCTTTTCTCCTCCTCCCCGCCCTCTCTTCCCTACCTATCCTGTCCCATCCTACCCTCCTCCTCTAAAGATACCCTTTTCCTTGTAATTACCTTCGTTTTTGGGAATTGGGTTGTCGTCACACACGAGGATAACACAGAACATACACGCGCGCTCACCTCTTGTAGAACCAGACCCAATCGTTACTCTTGGTTCTCAACCTTTTTCTCATTTTCCTCTCGAGCCTCACACGACGCCTCGATTGGTTTCCTACAAGAGCTGGATTCGACATCCGCTCCGTCTGCGCATTAATAGACTGCAACTATACAGCAAGTGGTCTGTACAACAATCATCAATCACCGTTCTACACCAACATTCCTCCTCCCTCGACTAGATACGACACAACTTAAGAGCTCCCTCGCTATTTCGGCATGCCGGGACCTCTCTCGCCGCGGCATTCGGGATTCCTGCCTATAAACAATACACAGTCGAACGACATGCCTGACGGCGATATTCCCCTGACCCAGGTCAGGAGCGCCGCCTCTACTGGCGCCAGGAAGCCCACGATGAACGCTTCTAACGAGGACTCTGGTTCCTCTGGTACAAATGAGAAGCATGGTCTTTTCCACCGCCCCAATGCCAAGGGCGGACGCCGCAAGAAGAAGGCAGAACTCGGCCGCCACGGAACTGCTGGCTCGGACGAGGTCAAGATGAACGCCATGGGTCGCTTCTACACCAAGATCACCAGCGCGTCTGTCGTCACGCGCTACCTGGTTTACATCATTCCTATCGGTCTTCTACTAGCGATACCACTCATCGTTCTCCCCATTACGGGTCACAAAGACGATGTCATGATTGGCAACAACAAGGAGAAATCGCTATTTAACCTCTTTGTGTGGATTGAGATTGCCTGGTTGACCCTCTGGGCCGGCAAGGTTGTCGCCTGGCTCATGCCTCACGCCTTCATGTTCTTCTGTGGAGTGGTCAGTTCCGGTACGCGCAAGTACGCTACTGTCCTCCAGAACTTGCAGATTGCCCTTTCACTCTTCTTCTGGGCCCTGGCATCATGGCAGTCATTCCAGGCCCTCTTCAAGTCCGACAACAACCAATCTTCCTGGGTTACCACCATGATCCGTCTTCTTGGTGCCACATTTGTGTCTTCAGCCGTATACCTTGGCGAGAAGGCCATTGTTCAGCTCATCGGTATCTCTTACCACCAGAGATCATTCGCTCTTCGCATCAAGGAGTCCAAGCGTGAGGTTCGCTTGCTCGGTCTTCTCTACGATGCCTCCCGCACCCTTTTCCCTATGTACTGCCCCGAGTTTGAGGACGAGGACTATGTCATCAACGATAGTCTCGATTTGATCTTAGCCAAGGCCGCGAAGGGTGGCAAGGGCGGTAATGGTAGCGCTACGCCCCTCCGCCTTGTCGGTGACATTGGCCGTGTAGGAGACAAGATCACCGGTGTCTTCGGTAACATTGCCTCGGAAATCACTGGAAAGCAGGTCTTCAACCCCAACTCGGCTCACTCCATTGTTATTGAAGCCCTCGAGAAGCACAAGCCTTCCGAGGCTCTCGCCCGCCGTATCTGGATGTCTTTTGTGGTCGAAGGAAAGGACTCGCTGTACCCCGAAGACTTCCTGGAAGTGCTTGGACCCGCTTACTCTGATGAGGCCGACGAGGCTTTCGGTATGATCGATAACGACATGAACGGCGATATCAGCTTGGAAGAGATGACTCGCAAGGTTGTCGAGATTGGCAAGGAACGCAAGGCTATTACCGAGGGAATGAAGGACATTGGTCAGGCACTCCGCGTGTTTGATAAGGTTCTCATGTTCGTTGTCGTCTTGATCGTTGTCTTCATTTTCCTCGCGTGGTTCCAGTCCAGCTTCTTGACCGTAAGCTTCCCCCTCCCCTTCAACTCTGTCTGGAACGCCGCTGACCCATTTAGACCGTCGCCACTGCTGGTACTGCGCTTCTTTCCCTGTCATTCGTCTTCGCCGTTACCACCCAGGAATTCCTTGGTTCTTGCATCTTCCTCTTCGTCAAGCATCCCTACGACGTTGGTGACAGGGTCGATATTGTTGGTTCCGAGAAGCAGCAACTCATCGTGGACAAGATTTCGCTTCTGTACACCGTCTTCACCCGTATCGACAAGATGCAGGTCGTCCAGGTTCCCAACATCGCTCTCAACAACCTTTGGATCGAGAACGTCTCCCGTAGCAAGGCCATGAAGGAGGTCATCGACTTGAACGTCTCCTACGACACCAGCTTCGAGGACCTCGAACTCCTCCGTGTTGAGATGGAGAACTTCGTTCGCAACTCCGATAACTCCCGCGACTTCATGCCCGATATCGCCATTGGCGTTGCCGGTGTCGGTGATTTGGACAAGCTACAGCTTAAGATCGCGATCAAGCACAAGTCCAACTGGCACAACGATGGCGTTCGCGCCACTCGCCGCTCCAAGTTCATGTGCGCTCTGGCCATGGCTCTGAAGAAGATCCCCATTTATGCCCCTGGTGGTGGTAGCGAGGCCCTTGGTGCTCCTGGCAACCCATCTTACTCCGTCGCCGTCACCGACTCCTTCGCTGCGTCAGCCCGTGACAAGGCTGCCAAGGATAAGGAGGCCGCGCGTTTGGTGCCCTCTCCCGCCGCCGAAGGAACTGACGGCAACCCCGACTCTAAAACCGAGAAGGCTGCCGCAGCTGAACTCAACCTGCGTGACCCGATGGTCGAAGAGGAATGGGGCTACCGGGTAGGCGATGACGACACTTTGTCGTCCCAGGAAGCTCGCCGCCGCTCTAACGATATCGACCGCTTCCGCAGTCAGCTGATGAAGCGCGCCAGCACCAAGGGCGGTGGTGGCCGTCGCAAGCCCGGCGAAGGCATCCCCATGTCCCCTGTCGGTGATGGACCCGGCCTTGGTCTGACGCAGACGACGTCTCGCAACCGCATTTACGACGAGGAGGCAGAGACGGGTGTCCAAGGATCCTACAACTCTCCCTACTACGGCGCCCAATCAACCGGTTACTCCGGCGCCTACGGACAGTCCCTGTCTCCCACTATCTCGCCTCCCCACAACACCAACCTTACCCCCCACCCACTCCAGAGCGCCCCATCGGGCCAGCGTCCTCGTGGACGCAGTGTATCCAGCACCCAGCAGGAGGTTCAGCCGAGCACTTCAAAGAAGCAGTAAAGGGGGACGCTAAGGATGGCACGAAAAGAGTAACAAAGTAAAAGAAGGAGAAGCAGCAAAAAAAAATCGGAGAAAGATTAATACCAGCCGGTCAATTGTCTGACACAAAACCCCGGGCGTTTTCTTTTACGTGGGCATTGAGACTGGCTTCCCCATGCCTAATGAATTTCCTTACACAAACTTCACATGGGGGGAACAGATAGATTACGAATAGAGTATGATGACATGTTGTCCGCAGATAAATACTATTCCTCTTAACAATGCTTGGCTTGCCTCTCCTTATGTGAGAAACTTTCTCCTAGGTCGTCAACACTTGTTTACTTTAGTACCTAGCAAACGTGCTCAACCTCGCCAACGCCCTCCAAGGGGCCCAAATCCAGCTTCAGCGTCCTCCCAAACAACTCGAGCAGAATCTCAAAGCAGACCTTTGTAATAGCGGGGTCATACCGTCCCTTGCTCAACTCGTCGCGGATAAAGGCGTGCTGGGCCCACGCGAACTCGTAGAAGCTCGTCGTGACGCCTGCCTCGCGGAGCTTGGCGCGGATGAGGTCGCGGCCTTCCGCGGGGACGTGGGTGTCTTTCACGCCGAAGATCATGGCCACCTCTGCGTGGGTGAGGTTCGTGGCGAAGAGGTCTAGGGTGTGGGTGCTGTTTTCGGGGGCTGTTGGGGAGGAGTTTGCGGAGGTGTGGGGGCCTAGGGTGCGGGTGTGGATGTCTGTTCCGAAGTAGGCTACGCAGGAGGTGATTCGGGGATCGAGCTGTTGGTTGGGTGGTTAGTTTGGGGAGGATTGTGAGTGGGTTTCTGGTGAGAGGTGGGAGTTTGGAGGTGGAGGGAGAGGTTGAGGAGGAGCGGGGGTGAGAGAGGGGCATGGAAGGGGAAAGGGGGTGAGAGACGTACGGAGGCTCTGACGGCGAGGTGGCCGCCTAGGCACATTCCCGTGCTGCCTATTTTGCCGGTGCAGGTTGGGAGGGTGAGGAGGTGGTCTACGGTGCGGCGGGAGTCTTCGTCGTAGGACTCGAGGGTCTTGATGACAGTGTTCACGATGGTCAGCCAAAGTATTTCTCCGTGAGGTCTACCTATGTAGAGATAAGAAGGCTAGCGAAGATGAGGGCGTACCTTTTCAACCTTCCAGGCGTTGCCCTTGTCGGTGCCGGGAACATCGTAGGCCAGGGCCTCTGGGCCGGTGAAGTCGTGGTAGGACGAGGGCGCGGCGACGATGTAGCCCTGTCCTGCGATCTGTCGAGCGAAGCGGGCGACGGGGCCGGTCACTGTCGACTTGTTAGTTTATTTTCACGAGAAGACGGAGTTCATGTATCATTCGCATGCGATTCAAGTCTGAAATGGGATTATGTTGTATGGCAAGCCAATAACAGTCGAAGACATAAAGTGAAGCGAAGTCAAAGTACTTGGTCAACAACTCGGTGAACTCGGTGTAGGATCGGTGAGGGTGGGGTGGAGGGGTCGAGCACCCCCCAGTGCGGGGGAAAGGGCAGCTTTTTTGGGTAGACCCCGCCGCCGCCATGGAGAAGAGGCATGATCTGACTGACCTTGGTAGATTTCAGAGAAGAGGCAGACACCGGGGAACTTGCTGCAGTATCTGTGAGTTGGGGATTTTCAATCTGATTTTTGAATCAAGATCACTTACGCCTGGGGATAGCCTGGAATGGAAGGGTGGAAGAGGAAGATTCCTGTTACCATTGTTAGCTTTCGAGTACCATTATTACGAGGTCGGTTGGCACGAACTCATGGAACCATCCTTGCCGTCGGCCTTGGTCGGCACGTCTACGTAAGACTCCTTGATGAGCATTCTGAAGAGTCTATGAGAATTGACTGATTGAGTAAGTAGGAGGAAGCAATCGTCGAATCGACAGTCAGTGAGTGAGGTTTGTTGTAGTTGAGTGATTTGCATCTCATTGGCTGATAGCTCTGGACCTCTGATTTGGAGGACCTTAGTAAGCCCCCTTCCCTCCTCCACTCTTCCTTCTCAGTCCACCTTGAAATGAACTCGAATAGAAGCTTATCTTCAAGTCTTAGCTTGGATATTCACTAGATTTTGTAGTGGACCTGAGCGTGTGATGAGCATTTGATGGATATTCATCAAGATGACTGAAGCATTGCTTTTCGCTTGGTATTTCTGCTCCCTCCGCCTAAACACCCAGCCCAATCCCTGATATACGCTCTCCCATGACCCTGCGCCAGCACTATGCTTTCGCTTTCGATTATTACGCCATCCGCATGATATCAACACCGTCCCCCTTTTGCCTGTCTTTCTTCTTCTGAAAGACGCCCCTAAATCCTGGATATTCCACGCCATCAACATGACGTTCTCCGTGCGCCGTATGCTTCCCCTTCCCCTGATAATATTCCCCATGTCGGCAACTCTCTCGGATACATATGATTACAAACCCCATACTTCCCTCACTTGTTCTCAAGATCCTTGGCATCCTGAAACGTCTCATTCAGCTTCGCCGTAAGCCCAGCCCGCATCGCCTGAATCTCCTTATCCCTCTTCTCCGACAGCGCCAGCAGGTCCCGATACTTCCTCTCCCACTCCGACTCGGCGCCGCCCGTGCCCTTCATATTCGGCTTCTCCAGCTTCTCCTCGGGCCGCCGCCACCGGTTATACATAACCGTCTGTACCATGTTGTAGTTGCCCCGTATCGTCCCCAACCGGAACTCCCAGCTGCAGCTGTACGTCGCGCGATCCTCATACTCCTCCTCCCGCTTCACCCGCAGCTTGCTCGTCGTCATGAGCGCCCTGCCGCCCGCCAGCGCCGCGAGATTAATCAAAAAGGCGTCCTGGTTCGGCGCCGTCTGCCACATTCTTTCTACAGTGGTGTGCACGAGCGCGTAGGCCTCGGCGATGCTGCAATTCTCGATGGGGTTGTTGTCCGCGTCGACCCAGTCGCCGTTGGCCGTCTCGTGCGCAAAATAGCCCAGGACGGCGTCGATGTTGGTCCGGTCCTTCATGTTCTCGAACATGCCGATGGGGATGTCGTTGGGTTGCGGTGGTATGCCACTGCCTTTCGCGGCTGGCGGCGGGTCGACCGGCAGGACGGTCTGCGCTTTCAGGTCTACTGGTGGTATGGCACCGGGGGGGAGGGGCACGTTGTGACCGGGCGGGAATTCCAATGGTGGTGCTGTGGCTGTCGAGTTTATTATGTCGGGTACTTCGCCCGGGGGTTCTCCGTTGACGATCACGATCGGTGGAGGCGGCGGCGTCGCGAGACGAACGGATCCTCCTGGACGTTCCGGAACCTGTAGTGAGATACTCGGCTTGGCCGGCCGCGGTATATGCGGCGGTGTAGGTAATTCCGTGACTGCAACTGGTGGTACCGGTGCGGTCTGGGGTATTGGCGCCGGGGGTGTAATCGGGCCCGGCTCAATCTTGGTATCGGGACTTGGCCGCTTGTACGCCGGTCCTTCGGCAGGGAAGGCCACAAATGGGCCATCGACATTCGTTTTGTTCATAGGCGGTCTCCCCCGAGTCTTGCCGCTGCCTCCTGGTCCGCCACTCCTCCACGCAGAGGAAACGACTTTGGCACCGTGTCGCCGGTGAGATGCCTTTGGTCGTGAGGGAGTAATAGCCGACCTTGGTTCCGCATCACCCCAGAACCCGCTGTTGCGCGTTGACGGCGTGAGCGCAGACATCGGGCCCTGTGGATACGCCGTGAGCGGCGTCTGCGCTGTGTCAGGGGCCGGAGGCCAGCCCGTCACTGATCCCGTGTTGGCGCTCAACTTCAAATGATCAGAGCAGCCGAACGTAGCGCGTCCATCGGGATGAGCGGACCACGGACCCAGAGTCTCTGGCCGGGCGGCGGTGTAGGCCGTCCCCGTCGGCGGCGAGTCCAATCTCGCTCGTTGTGAAGGGGACTTTGCGAATTCGTCGTCCTCTGGCCTTTTCCTCCCCCGCCTGGGCCGAATCTGTGGTAAAAGTGCTCGGAGAGCCATGTCGTCTTCTGCTAGCACACCATCCCTTCCCGCTTCACACACGGGCGTTGGGTCATTTGGGATCTCTGTCCAGTAAGGGTGAGGGTGATCCATCAGATACTCAAAGAAGGCATCCACATGCATAGAATGCATCCAGCGCTGTGAGAGTCAGCCTATTGCGCGATTCATTGAACCATGCACAGGAACATACCTTGAGCCGGACGGCATACTGCTGAATCTTTTGAGAACTCTGACCCTTATCTTGATCAGGGGGTTCGACGCCCAACTTGAGAGCCAACTCTGCCCACGTCTTGATCTCCTTGGTCTCCAACTGCTTGATGAGCTCGTAAAGGGTGAAAGTGCTGAAGCTCTTGCCGCCGCTCTTGGGCGGGACCCGGAAAGCTTCCCGCAGCGCCGCCGTGTCCGTGTCGGGGGGGACGGCCGGGTTGCAGGACATGACGAAGTGGGTGTAGGCATCCTCAATGGTGTCCGCCGTCACGTTCCTGTCCGGGAGGGTGAGCCTGCTGCTCGAGATTGACGAAGTCGACGACCGTGGGGCGGCCATGTGCTGATGCCTCATTGAAGGCGACGGGGATTGCCCATGCATGCCGTTGGGCACCGCGGACGGCGGCGGTGGCAGCGGCGGCGGGAGCGACTGCGGTTGGTGCTGCTGCATCGTCGGTTGCGGGGATATCATCGCGCATGAGTCGGTGTTGAGTAATCCGGGATATTGGACATCATCACCGACGAGGCGAGAGTTGGGCCGCGCATTGACAGCACGCGCGATACGAGTTGACAGCGTTAAAACCTAACGACGACGCGACGAAGTGTATGAGTATCGTGAGCGCAGCATCACCACCGAGCCAGCTCAACGAGGGGGGCAGAGAGTGTCCCAGATGCGTCTTTCTGTCTGTTCTCGAGACAAGAGCAGGTGATAGAGGCTGAACGACCCGGGAGAAGATGGGGGTGGGTAAAACCGATGCAGTCCGTCCCGTAGCTCACGGTCTCATCTACTTAGGTGACGGACAGTCAGATCCAAACGGCTCTTTTTCGAGATGAGAGGAAAGCTTGGGTCAATCTAAACATTGAATCGAATCGAGCTGGTAAAGTCGGGGTTAATTTAGGGCCCTAGCGAGAGAGCGATGGACGGGCAAAGGAGAGAGAGGGACGTGCTAAAATTAGCCTTTGTCACCACCAGAGCATTGAGCAGTCCTAATGCCAGTCAAAGGGGGCCACCACCACTGGGGGGGCCAGAGACTAGTGTAGAGGTCTAGGTACGCAGTAAGGTAGGTAGGAGTGGGAGAGGAGGCCCTGGGTGGTAGAACCGTAGAAGCGAGGTCTTGCTGCAGCCAGGGTCGCTGCAACCAGGTGCGCCATTGCGCTTAGGGCCATCCGGAAGCTGGGAAAGAATCCCCCGAGAGGGATCGAGCTGAAGATGGAGCTTGGTGGCAGTACCTAGGCTGGTAGGTAACTGTGGTGCTGTGGCAAGGTGTGGTTAGGGGGAACGGCAATTGCGGCCGTGTTGAAACTGTCTCAAACACGGCGAGTTGGACACTGTGCAATGTCATCATTGACCAGCTTCCCCAGATCGCCTCCCGCTTAGTCACTGGCCCCCAAAGCAGTAAAACTGCAGGAAATGCATTTTACACTTTCTGCCGGCTGCTCTCGGCATTCCGATCTGATCTTGCCGTTTGAAAAAATTAAGGCTGTCTGTCAAAGACCGAACTTTAAAACATCTTCACGAACCACTAATAACAACTTCCATACGGAAGTCAGGAGAGACACAGCTACCTAGGTCAACTGTGTAGGTATTCTAGCGCTCGTCTTTTCATCGTGTTGATGTGCGTTGATGTACGTCTCTGGATCAACGGTTGAATGGCTAAAGACAAGAACGAAGGAAGGGTGGCTGCTCAGGCAGACAATTACATTCGCAAAAGAAATATATCCTTCACACCCTCAATCGTCTTTGTCTACGATAGTGCAAAGTACGGAGTACGGTATCCCACCTAAGTAGGCAGGCCCGTCGATCACATTCAATCAAACGAGGCGTAATTCCAAGCCTTTTTTGACCTACGCCCTTGACTAATGCCCACCATGCCTTGTTCCTCCTCTAAGTATGTACAAACCCCGACAACCGGGAACCGACCACAGTAGACTCCAAGAACCCGAAAACCTCCAGAGATGCCACGCATCGTCTCCAACCTGACTAATCTACTCCCATTGACCCAATCACCTCCGCACCGAGGCTCTTCAGACCAATCGACTCCAAATGACGTGATTGCTCTCTCACAAGCATAGGCCCATATTCAGTGCTTTGAATGGCTTCATTTATCATCATGCTTTGAAATACAGCATCCAAGTGTTACAGTATATAAAGAAAGAAAAGGTTGCTGCTAGGAGAAGGAAATATTCCAAGATATCACTGATCCCACTAACATCATCTCATCGCCACGCTCATCAACGGCTCAACGTGAAATACAAAGATCAAAATTCATTCACAACCTTCAGCATAAAGCTCTGGATATCATCGTGCACCACAAACCCAGACCTCATCTCCCGATGGCAATCGACAGAGTCCCCCGCGGCCAAGTCCGCGCAACCCTAAACTTCTTCGCCGCTCCCGCCGACAACGCGTCCCCCTACAACCTCATCAACCCAGACGGTCCCCCCTCCAGAAACTACGGCGACGCTCCCACAGAGACCGTCCTCAACGACATCCGTGGCCGCGAATCGGAGTTCTCCCTGGACCGCGACGCCTTCGCCGTGATCCGCAACCTCCCGCCCTCCGCAGAGAAAGACTTCACAGACGACGAATCCGTCAAAGAAAACTACTACCCGGAACTCGAGAAGCTCCTCCTGGAACACGTCCCGGGAAGCACCCGCGTCCTCTTCTTCGACCACACCATCCGCCGCGCCGACCCCAAGGCCCCGCGGAACCCAGTCACCCGCGTGCACATAGACCAGACCCCGTCCTCCGTCATCCAGCGCGTGAAAAAGCACCTCCCCGAAGAAGAAGCAGACAAGCTCCTCGCGGGCCGGTACCGCATCATCAACGTCTGGCGCCCGCTCAACAAGACGCCCGTCGAGTCCTTTCCCCTGGGCTTCGCGTCCTCCTCGACGCTGGCCGATGAGGACATCGTACCCATCGAGCACCGGTATACCACGGGCTACACCGGTGAGACGGCGGGTATCAAGTTCAGCCCGGAGCAAAAGTGGTACTACCTGAGCGGCATGACGGGAGACGAGCGGCTGCTGCTCGAGTGCTTTGACAGCGAGGGTCTCCGGGACGGCACCGGTGTCGAGGGAGGTCGCGTGGCTCACACTGCTTTCGAAGATCCGAGGACGAGGGCTGATGCTGTGGGCCGTGAGAGCATCGAAGTACGGGCGCTGGTGTTTGGTCCTTAGAGATAAACTAATCTGGAGCTGATGTGAGTTGTACTTGATGAGTCAATGATAATATGAATATTTTCAACTATGAGCATCGGGGTATCAATGCCGTGCCACACCCCTATAAATATGGACGAGACTATTGTCTATCCGTTGTTGCACCACCCCTCTGCCACATCATACATGCCAACCTTTGCTGTGCTTCGATGTATTGTTCACTAGATGCACCCCTTCATCATGAAAAGAAAAAGAGAGAAAAGAGATGAAAGCTTGCTCAATGCTGTGGAGTTTGACCGCATTCAATGGAGTTGATGATTACCCCCAAAAGTCGTTCGAATACACTCCTACCAAATATCCTTTGCCTGGATCAAAACCATTTTGTTTCCCAAACGCCGAAACACCATTCAACTGCTCGTACGTCATCACTGGTTCTGGTTCTTACGGCCCTTGCCGCGCGCACTTCCCTGTCGGCTCATCGCTGCGCCGCCGGTTGCACTGCTGGTACGGCTCATGGGGACGGCTGCGATGGCCGCGAGGGACGATGGGGGAGCCTCGTCTCTAATACTGCTCTCGATTGGCATCAAATCCTCACGAAGTTTTGTTGGATCCGGACGAGGGCCTGGCTTGAATCCTGTGTACGGAGTCATGGTATAAGGCGTAATGGACGCTTCCAAGATCCTCCTGCTGCCATTGGGATGGTCGATAGAGTCGCCGGGCTTGTGGTTGTAGTCGTACTTCTTGAACATGTCCATCACCATTATGTCGGAATTGATCTCGTCGTGCGACAGCGGTTGCGGCAGGTTGCCGTCAGTATTACCTCTGACCGGCTTGAAGTAGTTCGTCACAGAGACCGACGGCAGTTTGGCAGGTTCGTGTGGCTGCATGATTTCGAGGTACTTGGGCAATTCCAAGCCATTGGCTCCCTCGACGGCATCGATCAGGTTCTGATTGATGCCGGCCCTCGTGCTTCTAGTGGCATGGGAGCTGGTGCGTTCCATCGTCGGAGCGGACAGGGCCTCGCTGTCGTGTTCACCGTTTTCATCGCCGTTGCCAGAGTCGCTGCCCGGGGATGAGCCCCCGTTCGCATAGGGCTTGTGTCTAAGGATATGCTTGTGGGAAGCAACGGCTGCGGCGTTGTAGGCCATGCTGAGTTCCTTCTCAGTAAAGAGCTTATCAATGCTGTAGGCTGGGCCATTTTGTTTCGCGGCGACTCGAAGCTTCTCGTTCTGCCAGAGAGGTGTTGTGTTGTTGGGGTCGAGCGCTCGTCGGGACGGAACGGGGGAGCCGTCGTCTTCGCCGGGGTGCCTCTTGCGCTTCTTGCTGTCAGCATAGCTGGCAAGCTCTTCGGCGTCCTTGCGTAATCTCGTCGCGCGTTTTCCGTGAGTGCCACCGGGGCTTGCCGGGTTGGTGATGCTGAACTGGTTGGGGTGGAGCAGCAGCGCAGAGGAATCTGAGATCTCCAAGGCTTCCTTCTCCTTGTTCAGGCGGTACTTCCTTGACAGCAGGGTATTAACGAGTCTATCGCGGAGTGTTGAAGAAAGGGCTTGGTGCTCGCGCTTAGCAGTTTCGACCTTGTAGAGGTATTCGTTCTTGTATTGGTGGAGGCGACGCTCATGCTCGTGCTGTTGTATGCATTCATTAGCTTTGCCGACGTGAGGACAGGGAAAAGTCGGCCACACTTACCATGTGCTGAAGCAAATGAAAGTCTCTGTATTCAACAAGATCCTCAATGCCTTGGACAAAGTCCTCAAAGTTGGGACCCGCCATCTGGAGCAGAGTGCGGTTGCTGTCGGAAAGCGCCTCTTGTCCTTGCGTCTCTTCATGTTCCTGTCGCAGACTGGCAATGATGTTCAGAACATCGTCGGCGTAGGGGTCGATGCGCTGTACGAGGTTGGTGTCAACCTGGACCTTCTGAAGCTGATCGCGGTACCCAAGGTCACGATCCCGACTGAATTTCTCTTGCAGGTTGGCGATCTTGTCGACAAGTGCCTGGCGCTTGCGGTCGCGCTTCGATTGGGGCGCCGGAGAGGCTCGGCCGGCCTTTGGTTGAGCGGAAGCACCCCCCAAATTGGGGATGGCTGCTTCGTTGGCTGCCATTATAGTGATGATGGATAGCTTCGTGTATTGGCCGTTTGGAAATGTAATCAATTCGTTTGTTCAAGGGGAGTGGCGTTGTTGTACCTGGAGAGAATGGTACGGTCTGGATGTGTGTAGGGCGACCGTCGCAAACCGGAGCTCAAGCAAGACGAAGTTCGCTGGAAGAGGAGTTTGAAGGGAAAGGATTCGGGAGTCGATTCGACAGAGAAGGTGCCTCTAATTCACGACTCTCGAATATGGAGGATATCATTCAGCCGCCCATTCGAGGTGGTAGCTCTTGCTGGGGTGTTTGTGTGGGAGAACGTAGAATCGGAGGAAGGTGAGGGTACTGCGGAACGAGATGGTCCTGTGCAGTGTGTGCTTGCCTTGTCAGCCTTTCCGCTAAGTGACCGCATGCGCCTCCGAGTTCTGTACCTGACCGCTGGAGGGGTGAATTTTTCTTATTGGACGGGGTTGCCCGATGACTTCCGCAGGGGCCAGGGCACTTAGTGTGTGGAAGGGATGAAAAAACAAGCAGAGGTGGCCTGCCAGTTGCAATTCAGCGCATGCCGATTTTAGGCCGAACCCCCTAAGACTTCCAGCTCGCAAGGTACAACCTCCACCCAAAAGACTGATGAGACGAACACTCTTAGATATAAGGTATACCTAGCCAGGGAAGGCTTCGATTTCAACGGATGTAAGATAAATCGAGATAGGACAAAATAAAAGATTAAATCTCTCATTCTGTATTGTGTTCCACCATCTTCACCTTCATGAGGTTATAGGTTATGAGCTCTCACTATCACCTAGAAGCTCAGAACCCAGTGCTTTACCGCTTGCATGCAAAGCTCCATGAGATGCCCGACCTCATCAATCATAATATTTACAACCCGTTTCTAAGTTTCTGAAGCTGGCTCATCAAGCCGTAACCCCCGAGATACGTCTTGGTCTCCGCGGCATCAGCATGAACACTCCCCTTCCTCGCCCGCCCCTCATTCCCATCCCTCCTGCTCGCTTGATCAACCTCCCTCATGAGATCCCGATGCCGGTCCTCCACCATCTTGGCCAGGCTCTCAATGAACTTTGTCCTGCCCTTCTCCTCCGCCGTGCCCTTCCAGACCTTGTTAAGCTCCTTGAGCTCCTCGATCCGCTGCGCCGCCTTCTCGATGCCCTTGACGGGGTCCTCCGACTTGGTCAGCAGCTGCGAGATCTCATCCCGCAGACCCTGCAGCACCTGCTGGCCCTTCTCCTCCGTGCTGTGCTGCTCCGCTCCCGGGTCGGGCGCCGAGACCGAGAGGAAGGACGAGCTGACCGAGAGCTCCGACGGCGGGAAGACGAATTCCATGGCGTCTCCAAAGGTCTTGATGACGGTGTCGAGGCGGGAGCGGACCACCGTCAGCGTCCGCAGCTGGTTGATGTAGGGTGGTTCTGAGGTTTCCGCCTTGCCCTCCGTGGCCGTAGCTTCGTCGTCGCCGGCCTTGCTGGCGCCCACGGATTCTCTCCTTTCTTGCCCGTCCGCGGCCTTCGGTACCGTTCCCTTGGCCTCCTGATCCACACCACTCGGCGCGAACTTCTTGATGTCCTCCTGCAGCGTCTCATTCATCGTCTCAGCAAGACTCAGGGTCTCACCTCGGAGGAGCTCGACTTCGTAGGCGAGCCGGCTGCCGCTCCGGAGGATGTCATCCGTCAACTGGGTCAACGTGCCGGAAAGCCTCGTCGTGTGGATGTTGAGCTGGGACAGCAGCGTTTGCGCCTCGTTGGACAAGTCGGCCAGCGGGACGGCCTGACCGTTGCCATTGCTTCGTGATGAGTGGTAGCCACCATATTGAAGCGGCGGCAGAGTAGCATTCAGATATGCCGCTGGGTCAAAAGAAGGATCCAGGAAGCTCTGCAGGAAATCGTCCGCTACATGGCTTGATTTGGGTTGGATTGTTGCTTCCGACTGTTCGCGAGTGTGAATAGGTAGAGTTTTGGTGGCGCCAGCATTGCTGCTCTGTCGGCGATGTAACGCCGATTTAGAATCCCACGACATGTTTCCTGTGGGCGTTCGATGCCGGAAATTAAAGAGATGAAATATCGGGCGTGTTGTCCCGAAATATTGACTCGCTGAGGACAAGTCTCATCCGAATGGATGAATCCATGAAATGAGTTTAGTGGTGAGAGGTTGGGCGGGTAGCTAGCCCCACTTTCACCCGCTGCTGCTCTCCCTTGCCCGAGAATCGGTACCTTCAACGTCTGGCTCCGATTTATCTCACGTCTCAAGGAATAACTCATCGAGTAAACAAGATCATGCCACGAAATGTCATGCTACAGTCAATTTTTCTTTTCTTTCGTTTATTCGATTGCATTGCAGAAGTAGACCTCTAATATGTCCACTATTGGGTATCTTTTGGCCATAGGAGCTCCCGTTTGTACAAACACCGAATCATCGTAACAAATACAATAAACCATATGACTATCAGACACGCTGCGAAGACGCAGCCAAATATCTGCAATCCGTTATTCTGCAAAGCCTTGCCAAGCGCGGTCGTGGCCGTAACAAGTGCAGTGTTCGGGAAGACAAATGACCACCATGTCATTTGGAAAGGCATCTTGCTCTCTGGCCGCACATACTTCCAAAGTGATCCTACGGAGACGATAAAAAACCACATGCTCAGACCCCAGAGCCATAGCCCGATCAAGACTGACATGACTTTGATGATGGGCACGGCAAGGTCGGTGCCCAGGAAATTGCTGGGCAGAATTTTGTCTGCGGAATTGCCGAGTTGAACTGGAGCATTTAGTCGGGCATCCAACCGTAGCAATAAGGGAAACCCTACCTAAGCCTCCGACCGTGAAGGCAAATGGCCCAATAGAAATGAACTGATTTGGTCAGCGTCACTGGTTAACATTTGTACCAGGAACAATTACGCACCACACCAGGACGTTGAAAATCCCGCGGTAATTTCTGCGTCATCAGCCGATAGATAAAGGCAGCAGAGATCATAAAGGCAATCAAGCAGCCCGCGCCTTGCGTAGCGACTGCACAGAGAGCAATGGCAGTCCTATTGAGAGTGACGACCTGCTGGTTCGTTTGTACAGCAGCTTGTATGAGGTTGCTCGCAAAAGGTGCCGTGAGGAGCAAAGGGTAGGCTGGGAAGACCCAGGTAGGAGTCATGGTATGAATGGGAAATATCCTGATAAACGTTAAGCAGACCGAAACTACTCGCGTAGACTGAGAGGAAGCTCACAATGTCGACCAAAGAATCAGGTAAATAGTGGCACTAGCAAGCACACTTAAGGCTATGTAGAACCAGAACAGAATTTGCATGATTCTAAGGAGCCAGGGCCCTACATGCGGCACACCGAACTGGCATATGTTGATCGATATGATGGCGAAACTGTAGATATTTAGCTAATGCCCCAGCGGAATCGGTTAGGTGGCTTACGAGACAACAGCAGAAGGAATGAAGAGCGATTCCGTCTGGTCTGTGAATGAATGGGTGAGGGCCCCTGGTCTGGATTTGAATCGAATACTGGCGAGGGCACAGTTTATGATGAAGAGGATAACATTGAGCAGGAAAAATGCTACGGCTATGCCGTTGAGCCAGGCAGCTTGGTAGGGGACTGTTCCAAGTTAGCATATGCGCCAAAAGGTAGTACTCGGTTTACTGACGAGAGTGTATCACATTCGCCATTCCTCCGGTTGCCTACGTTAAATCAGTATCTTCTGAATATGGTTTGTCACGTACTGCCTACCATCGTCTACTAATCATTAGCATCGGCCTTGTTCAGGGAAGCGGGTATATTACCATAGTGAACCAAGTCCAGGTATGACAGGCGATCCGATCTCGAATTCCTACTTTGCCCAAGCTAAAATGCTTCTCCAGCGTAGGTTTGGCGTTGTTTGGACTAGACTCATTCGACTCTGCCTGCCGCTCGGCCGCAGGCATCGCCGTGCTATCCTCCGTTTCAAAGGCTGGTCCATGAGAGGAGCGAGGAACAAAGGGGGGCCGTCTCAAAGGAGATCTAGGTAAGGGCAATGATGCCAAAGGAGATTCGTTCGGAGTAGCAAAGTACGAGGGACGATTGCTGTGTTCATCCGGGGTCTGGTAGCCGCAGTTGGCTACCATTTCATGGGTGGGGGCCATTTTGCGGTGGGAGAATCCCAATCTTCAGGTCCTCGAGCCAGTAGCTTCGACACAACGTAAAGAGGAAAGAGTAGGCTGGGTTCAGCATTGGAGAGAGCGATGTTCATGTAGACAAGGTTGGTGATGAAAACAACGTGGTCGAGAAACAGAGAGCCGAGATCGAAAAGAGGCATGCTCAAAAGCGGGCGGGCGTTCTTGAACGCAGTTCCGCGCAGTGCGGGTTGAGTGAAGGTGTGTCGTTGGGAGAGGCGTGAGGGGAGAATTAGCCCCGGGCGTGGACGAGACGTGTGGGTGGATATAGTCAGATGCCGTCCTGGTTGTGTCGTGGTGCAGGGCCACAAACGCAGATCCTAGCTCCTTTCTTGCGCCAGGGTGAACAACGAGTCGTCGTGTGGGCTGCAGCCAAGGCAGTCTGTGGTGGTGTCGTTAAGTTTTTTTTTCTCCCTGGGCTTGTTCCGTCGTGAACAGACGGAGTTGTTATGGTGTTTGTGGTGGCAGTCGCGTGGAAGATGTACACCGACAATGACGCGCTCAACAGTTGGAATCACGATGGGCTGGAAGCTGGCCGGGATTCGTTATTCGCAATGAGATTTTACAGTCAATGCTAGGAGTGACTTGTCTTGGTGTTACGGGAGATGACCCGGCTTGGTGAGTAAGGCAAATCCTAGTGAGAGGTTGTGAAGTGTAAAGTGGTGCCTGCGTCATACAGAGAGTTGGCGGTAGCAACGACGTGCTAGAACTTGCCCAGAGAACCGGATATGACCCTGCCGCGGATGACACAGCACGACCGGGGTCTCAGCACATCATGTGGGGTCAACCAACACCTGGAAGCTGTCACTGCCTTATCACAAATGCAGCAGAGATGCAGAGTCGTAATAAAGCAGTTGTCAAACTTTTCTTCCCTCCTAATTTTCCTTTGCGTTCAGCTCGCTCAAGAGTAGCAAAGTGGACAACAAAACATAAGCCGGCCTGGAAAGTAGTCGCCGCCAGCAGCTGGCCATCTTGATAAGACTTGAAGAGCTCGTTGCTCTGCATTTATTTCCCCAGCGCAACGCTCTTTTCATCACTCGTAGGGGTCGGTAGCTTATCGTCGACAACGCTGATAGGGTGCGCGTTACCGGCCAGCGACAACGCTAGACATGTGGGGGACAACGGTTCGGATCTCGACCTCTTCCAAAGTTGCGTCCTTCAACATCCGACCGGACCGGTATTTCCGGCCGAACATCTAGCCCAAGACTTTGACTACACCCACTCACCTGGGCTATCACACTATCCGGACTTCAACTCAGATTCGAGGACGGCAATACCTCCGTTTCCTTCGCTGCTATAGATTCGTACATGCACGCCGTACCCGCAGTGCAGCAATAATGACGCCTGAAATGTGGGTTCATCTGCCCCCATATAAGTGTGTAGTCAATTAGTGTCGTTGTTGCCATGTGAAATGTGATGGGTCGGTCGTCCTCACAGGTATCGCCCTGAAGTTTTCTGCCGGCGGGTACGTTGTTGCTTCCCAAGTGAGATGAACAATCCTTCCTTCCAAATGGACCTAAGGTGGTACCTCAGGGTACCTTGTACCTGAGCATCTGAGATTTCAACGACACTCGTTGCTCTCCATTGAATGCATTTCCCAAAACTACCGAAACGAAGTGTTCCTCTATGACGATGAGGTACCATTTTCCCCCAAACCATGACCACCATTGCTCTATCGCTTGACCCAGTTGTTCTGTCTGACCCCAACACTGGAACTGTCCTTGACATCGCAAGTACAGTTTCCTTCCGCTCGTCAACAGACCGAAAACTATTTTCAAATATCAACGAGCTGCTCGCTGGGATTCAAGCAGGAGATTTATTTATACTCAAGGCTCAGACTTGCTGTTTCCTAGTCTCGCTCACCCGGGAGGAAAGCAATGCAGAAGACCAAGCGGTGTTCATGGACACCATTGCCGCTGACATAACAAGCTATCCGGCAAGCAGCATTATTGATGAGATGATATCTGGCACTTGCTAATCGGTTACAGATCTGGGCCCAGCTAGGAATCGATATAGTGCGCAATGTGGAGAGTCCTTCCAGCCATCGGCATATATCGTTCAAGATTGAGCATAAAGAAGCTGTCTTACACCCAACTCTACCTCCCAACACAACGGTCATTACTATGCAGCATCTGACCTGCTCCTTCTATATTCATCAGGAATCATCCATCTCCGAAGGTCCTATGGAATCAGCCTATCAAAGGACGTCATCGATGACTAGCAGTCATGGCTCTCGCCTTGATTCAGAAAGTGGCTTTGGTTTGGGCGTCTCGTCTGTGGAATAGGGTTCACCCGACGAAATCGACGATCGTTTCAACAGCCAAGACTCAGGCGTATGTCTTCTACCTTGCGATGCTGCCGCTGCATGCGACAAACAAAGGCCTCAAGATGGAGAGGTTGCTTCTCCCATAGGTCGGCTTGTAGAAGCTGGTCTCGACACGTTGGTTGTCGGTCGCAGGGCTGTGGGCGGTATCAGAACACTGAGCACGACGAGAACACCAATTATATGCCTCGTGCCCGAGATTTTCAACATGAACTATCTTTCGGTGGGTTGTCCGTCTGACCATTCTTGATACCGACGCGAGAACTAACCGAGACAAAGTCCTTGACTTGTCGGTCTCGCCTCCTACCAGCGTTGTCCTCTGTGTTTCAGGACCTTAATCACATTGAGTCTCGTCAACTACGAGATTATGCATCCGCATCTCATGGCATCCCCACAGGCAGTCTTCAAAGCACAGCTCAGAATCATGAATCCAATGACTTTGGACACCTAATTTGGAGGCTTATACGTGCGCAGATACCCGCTTGCGAAGAGACTAAATTCTCACAGCAACAATTCCGAGGATTGACGCGTCCGGAGGAATACTCAAGAGTACCGGCCATTGATGCCATGATTGCGTACGGAACTATGTCAGAGGATGAAGCTTCACTCCATGAAGAAACCAGCCTTGCGACTAATGATGGATGTGAAGTGAATCAGGGTCGCGATATCCTAGAGACGTTGTCAGACATCGATATGGAGTTTGACCAGAATACGTCGCCTTCATGGACCGTTGACGAGAATCCGCTATTGCCTTCTTCACCCCTGACTATGAACTTACTCATGGATCGGAGCGAGCTCAGACACGAGCATGAAGCATTCGACGATGAGGATGGCTACCCAGAAGATATTTCGGACTACGAAACCCATCTAGAAGCTTATAGCTCACCACTCTCACCACGACCCTCCTCGTACTTTGTAAGAACTTCCGAACCAAACAGCGAGGCCGACTCAGAGGGGCATACGCCGAATCAAGCTTTCAACTTGGCAGATACATCACTGCCACCTCTTATTTCATTGCGAGAACTGGTCGCGGTCGGTCCTGCAAGTTACAGTGATCGGTCGAACTTCGGCCCTGATAACGGCGAGAACGACTTCGGAGAAGGCCACCATGCTAATGACCCCCAAAGGCAACGGTCGATTTCTCTCGTATCATACTGCGATTGGCAAAGTGACGAGGACGAGGATAAGGGGCCGCTCTCGGAGCTGTCGTTCCAACCAACCAGGCATGACCGCCAAGCGGATGATGATGATGATGGGATCTGGCCAAGCGAAGTCTTCTCCGGAAGCGAAATTGACCTTTACGATGATTAAATCGAGTAGATCAACCGTCGAAAACCTACTGGCAGCCTGGGGGCTGACATTTCGCCAATGTCCACACTGGGGTCAGGGAACGGAGTTTCAAGAGATATATTGCAAGAAATGGATGTCGAACGCAGCCTGTGACATTCGAGCATCACAAACTGTGGTATCTGCCGCTCAAGCGCGACCATAAAACCGACTCATTTCTGAAGCCTTAATACAATTCATTATCCAACCTCTCGCCCCATAGTTGCAGCTGAGAAGAGCTCGCCACCGCGATGTTTCCTCAGTGCCTGGGCATGCATTGTGTCTCCCTCAGCGACGTAATGGCGTTGATGATCTACCACTTTATACAGGTCCCAGCGCCTGTCTTCGCAACGAATCTTCCGAAAAAATGCGTGCCTTTCAGGCCGCAATCCCTCTCATTTCTTTCCTCCCTTGCCTCCCTTCTTCGGCTCCTTCTTCTTCTTCTGTTCGGGCTTCAATGTCGCAAAGTGGATGTACCAGAGAAGCACTCCCTGGAGGATGACGGCGACGAGAACGATCAGGAGGATAGTGAAGAGAATGGGCTGGTCATTCAGAACCGCGACAGCCTCAGGCGTCGCGCCAATAGATCGGAACCAGTCGAATTGGCCCATTGTTGCGGTCTCGAATCTTTCGGGGCTGATCGATGTTCGGGTGCGGTGCAAGCGCGATAGCTCACAGAATCGTGCTGGCTTGCGCCTTGCCGCTCTTTGATTTTGGGCGGCTGATTGAGGAGGTGCGAAGTCTGCTCAGGCACCTGTGATGGGCGGTATGGACTGTGGTGGTTGGAATTAAAGGTGTACAGGAAAGTCAAAAATGAAGGCCTGAGTCTCAAGTGCGCCAGTCACAAGGGAACAACAAAAAAAATGTACGTATTGTTGGGGACCGGATTAGAAGGTTTTTGTTCGACAGCAGGAAACACGAGATGCGAAAAGCAGTCCAGAAGGAGAAAGGAAAAGAATAGGAGGGTTAGTAGGGGCCAAGATGTAGGGAAGATGATCCGCTCGGCTTCTCGAAACGGGAGACGTCACAATTGGGTGCGCTTCAAGGGCGAGGAGGTGGCCCTACGGTGGCCATGCCACCACCGTGGTGTGCCTTTTCGCAGGCTAGACCGCCTTGGGGGTATGAGACCAGGACGCGACATGGCCGCATCGTGGTGGTTGAATGTGTGAGGAAGGTCGCTGCCAGGGGAGGGGCGGCATCGATGCGCGTTTCAGGCCTGCGGCAGAAAGTCGACTGATGTCTGCTGCGGGTGATTGGCTGTGCAGGGACGAGCTGCAGCGGTTACTTCGGCACTAAAAAGGGGACCTGGGCTTCTTCACGGGAAAGACGTTCTGTTACAGGCAAGAATTATTACACATCGGATTAGCCATGTGGTTGTTGAGCTGGCAACGACATCAAATGAGATCTTTGCGCTCTTTCCGGTCGGGAAAGCTTAGTCTTGGCTTCGCGATACCTTTGAGATGATACTCACGAGTCACCAGTATAACATAATACTCCAGTCCAAATGCTTTGCGATATAAGCTTGACAGAGGTCGGCCGGTCGCTAACGATGAAGACGGGAGTGACCGTGCACTCCAGAATTAGGTAAGCTAGGTAGCCCCTGGACTTCAGCACAGTCTAGGTGAGCTGCAACCTTTCGGTATGACACCAATCACAAGTCGTCCGCCCCATTATGGTCATGTGACTCGAGGAACATCTCCGCGCCGTCATGCCCGTGATTGCACGGGCCACGGGCGGGAGAAGACCGGGCTTACTGACCAATGATATGGTCTGGATCCGTCCAAGGCAATTGACTGCGAGACGATCCAATTGAGCTTTCCAAAAAAATTGTCGACCAGCTGGCGCGACCCTGAGCTCAAGACCAAAAGAGCCCATCACGCGACTTGCACCCACTCCCCGACGACCTCATTCTACCCCTTTGCTGCCGGCAACGAACTGGCGCAGAGACGTCGCCTCTCTCTGCTGCGATGAACTCGGTACGCCCGGCGCGGAGCGTCTTGTCGAGATGCGTCTCTTCCGCCTCGAGCGCACCGGCCGCCCTTCCCTACCGTCTATTCCACAGCTCCGTTAGCAGGTCAGGTCGGAGGCGGTCACGATTCAACAATATCACCGCCGAGAAGATGGGTCTGACGACCCCTGATGCCATCGAAAAGTATGCGAAACAACACTTCCCCGAGTACACGGAACAACAAAAGGAGTTTCTGAAGGAGAAGTACACCCCCGAGCAGTGGGAAGCTCTCCAGGCCGCCGAGGAGGCCATTGACCCGAAAGATTTGGCGATCCAGGGTCGGTTACGGACGGATCCTTACACGCAGCCCTATATCGACGACTTCTCAACGGTCCAGCCCATCATCGATGCGAAACCCCAAGCGCCTGCAAAGCCCGTGGAGCCGAAATGGCTCCCGAGGAGAATGTGGATCGACGACTACATTGAGAAGATGGCCGACAGGGTCGGCGGCCAGATGCAGGACACCATGGGCAAGGCGTTTGCCCGGGCGCTGCGCAACATCTCAAAGACGAACCCCGCGAAGCTCGACTTCACCGAGGAGGAGCTGCACGAGCTCGAGACCAACCCCGAGTTGCGCCGCAAGTTCCTTGTCGACAACGAGGCCGACGTGCTTGGGGCGAAGAAGGAGAAGAAGGCCGGGGCGGCGTCTATCGCAACCGACGACTGGCTAAAGCAGTTTGACCAGGAATTCTTCAACGAGCTGGAGGGCTCCCTGAGCACCTCGGAGAACCCCCTTCGCTCCCGCGTAGCCTTGTGGAAGGAAGCCGACGGCAAGGGCACTTCGGCGCTCGCCCCTGAGCTCGGCAAGGTCGAGGGTGTCAAGGGACTCTACCAACCTCCGGAAGACGTCGAGGACGACGGCCTCGACCCCACGGGTCGCTTCATCAAGCTCAAGCAGGCCACCGGCATGAAGATTAGCGATATTCTCTCCATTCTCACCAAGAGAGTCGTCGTTCGATCCGTTTCTAACCAGACTCGTCTGGGCAAGATCCGCAGTGCTTCCGTCATCGTCGTAGCCGGTAACGGAGACGGCAGACTGGGGTTGGGAGAGGCTAAGTCGACGGACCCCGGTATTGCAACAGCGACGGCCACGCTTCTGGCTATCCGCAACATGAAGCCTATCCGCAGATACGAAAACCGCACCATCTACGGCAACGTCGAGACTAAGATCTCGGGAACTGTTGTGCAGCTCTTTGCCCGTCCCCCAGGTACGTTCTAATCATGCTACTTCCTCGTTCTCTGTTATTTGTTTGACACAGTTATACTAACACACAATCAGGCTTCGGACTCCGCGTCTCTCACAGGATATTCGAAATGGCCCGTCTCGCCGGTATCCACGATCTGGCGGCCAAGATCCCCCGCTCCAAGAACCCTTACAACACCGTCAACGCCGTCTACAAGGCCCTCATGAACCAACCTGATCCGGAGGAGATTGCCATTGGTCGCGGAAAGAAGATGGTCGATGTGAGAAAGGTCTACTACGGCGGATCTGTGTATTAATCTGTATACCACTTCTGTATACCACTGTAAATGTTCAAACAAAAAGCGCAAATCTCTAGAGAACCCCGTCTGTGGCCCCCTTGCCCCCGTGAACAGTGAACGCAAATCTTCATGTCGTAAAGTGATTGGCGTCGTGTATTTTTTGGGGGGGTATCTGCTCTGATCGTAGTCTCGTCGTGCATTTGTACACTCTCTCCAACTTCCTCTTGCGGTATAATCCGGACAAAACCGCCGCGGATTGCAGCATGCCTCCTCCCAATATAGATGTTGCACCCTCGTGATCCCACGTATTCGTCTTCCTCTACTCCTCCTCCTCCTCCTGGCTCCTGGCTTGGTCACCCCAATCGATCTCCTGCTGCAGCACTATACTGTACACGCTCGCCTTGAGGAGCGTAAACACCAAGCTCGTCTTGCGCTCCAGCTCCCGCAGGCCGTCGAGGATCTCGGTGCTCGGCGAGCCGCTCAGGTCTTCGAGTGTTGAAGCAAGCTACGGTACAAAAAAAGGGGGACAAGTTAGCTTTGCAGGTCTTTGGGATCGGGTAGAGGGGAGAAGGGGGGAAGGGGGAAAGGTCCGAGTCTGAATGCAATATAGGAAAGTTGTGTGACGGGACGAACCTTCTTCATGTTATCCGCCAACTTTTCGTACTCTTCCAGCACCTCGGCCTCCAACGGCGACAACTCCGGCTGCGAATGCAGCAGCGTGGAGTCCCGCCCCTGCTCCATTGTGATGATCCAGCTGTCTCTTATTTGCTCTGTTTCGTACTATATACCAAAGTCAAGTTTGGTCGGCGCTAACATGGTACAGCGACGTTTCGTTAGGTTCTGGTCAATTATCGAGGGGAAGTTGTTTCGATGAGTCGCGATGGGACGCGTTGTGGCTTGAACCCCGCCAATCTAACCTTGGGCGAGGTGCCCAGGAACCTACCTACCCCGACAAAAAGCATCAGTTCCCCTTGTCGGTGAGGTGAAGTGTGTCTTCGGTGAGCGCCTTACCTAATGGGGAGGGACTTGTAAGCGGCTCGTGCGCCTTCACCCACCCACACCAAAGATGCGCGCGGACTTCCCGTCATCTTCCAACAACGTCCGTCCACACCTCCATCTTTCAAGACAGTTTGGAGCGGTAAAGGAGGTTATCGTTAGAGCGTCTTACATGACGTCTAAGTATGCCCCTTCAGATGTCTTTCTTGTCAGGGGAGAAGGGCTGGGTAAGAGCCTGTACGCGAGGCACTGAATCATAGCGTCCAAGCCGTCTGTTACCTTCATCGAGAGGTTGTCTATAAGCTGGCAATGAGAGATGACTTTGAATTACCACCATCGCCGCCGACCTCTATGAACATACAACCAACACAGGTTTTCTCTGACTTTGGGAATTCTGAAGCGCATTTATCGTAGGCGCCAATCTAGCAAGCGTGCCGTGTGCCGAACCTGATCATGAGCGTGCTCCGAAACCACACATTGTTCGTATCCTTCAAGTAAAAGGGATGGCTTGACGTGGCAAGCCTACTACTCATCGACATCTGCCCCGGATGGTTTCAGGACTAAACTAGAGCACGCGAATCTCATCCCCGTCATTTCGCGACAGTCAGCCACCGAGCTGCCATGGCCGGCCGACACCACCAAAACCACATCTCACTTTGGGCCCAAAGTCGGACTAAGATGGGACTAGAGCACAGGTGAGAGAGCTAAGGGGGGTGGGAAAGCTCTAAATCCAGATGCTCTAGCTCAGGTCACTTGATGAGCCAACAATGGCACCAAGCTGCCAGCCATGGCTTCAATCTCACTTTTATTAAAACTCGAGGGTGATCTTTCTTTTCTGGCGTCGTTCGAGATGGTTCTCGTTGAAAAAAAGAGGAGATTTTCATAACATAGCACCCAGCCGGCACCGCGAAACGGTCAAAAAAGTGGCTTACATCAAATCAAAACTGAATAGGGAGCAATGGTCGGATCAAAGACATTCGAGCAGTCGCCGCCTCTCACGGCCAGCGACTCGGCCGAACTCCATACAAAACGCTCCAACACGCCCGCGCTCCTCGTCCGGCGATCATCCTTGATGAGCAAGTTCCCCGAGTCGAGCTCCTCCGCCTACGTCCTCGACTGGGAGACGGACAAGTGCAAGCAGCGCCTTCTCAACCACGCCGAAGACCTCTTGAGGGAAGCCGTGGGCCGGAGGCGGCTCACCATCGTCCAGGGCCTGCCGCTGGATCTGGTCCAAGTGTTGCGGGATTCCCTCGGCGTGAACTCTGGGTTTCTCGAAGCACATGCGGGGAGGCGGCGGCATCGACCGTCGAGGAACGACGAGGGCTCGAGTTTTGTTTCGTTTGCGTATCCGGAGCTGGTCAAGACTACGAGGGGGAACTATGGCCCGGATCCTGGGTATAAGCCGTCGGCAAGGCAATCTGATTTAGTGGATGTCATGGACGAGGCGCCCTTTCATATGATGTCGAGGGATGGGCAGGCAGTCATGTTCTGCCAGGCTTCGTTATGGATGAACAGCAAAGCTGATGGTAAGTTCTCAACGGGTCCTAATGGATACATTCCACGTACTGACTTGCGCCTTCAGTCCTCTTCCTAGACCGCCCCATCTGGAACGATCCATCTTCACAGGTCCAAAAGGCGCGGAGACCACTCTCCGTCACCCGCTCATGGCAAAGCAAA
The DNA here is from genome assembly GCF_030867565.1 of Colletotrichum costaricense. NCBI lineage: Eukaryota > Fungi > Ascomycota > Sordariomycetes > Glomerellales > Glomerellaceae > Colletotrichum > Colletotrichum costaricense. The sequence continues at coordinate 708,151 of NW_026848232.1, read as the reverse complement.
ATAGACGAGTCCCAAATGGATGGCACCTCAGTCTGGAACGTCCTCATAGCCGAAGGCGACGAGCTCCCAGGCCTCGAAGACAGCCTTCTCCGCACTTTTCGTCACTCCAATGTCACGAGGCAAACCCTTCCCGAGATCCTCTGCGAGGCGGTCCACGATAAGTGGCTCGACTTCTTCGAGACCCTCCCCTCATGCGCCCAGCCTGGATCCCTGCAGGACGGGGGGCTCTACTGGCAGGCGACAGAGTCTCTCGAGCAGAACCTCGAGCTTGCGCAGGACCAAGCGCGCCAGCCGCTCCTGGGCGGCGGCGGTGGCATGCGGCACCCAGACTGGCGGTCCCTCCTTGAGCGTCTCCAGCGCCGCGTCGCCATCTCGAAGCTCGGTTCGACGCCGAGGCCGCAGACCGCGTGGCCCCGGACGCAGCCGACGACGGCGGTCCTTCAGACGCGGGATGTCAACATGCCCATGCAAGGCACCAATAACCAGCCGTACCCAGACGCCATGGCCGCAGACAGCGGCAAAGAAGCGAATCAGCGCGCCCTCGACCGCGTAACGTACCTCGGAGGCATCCTCCTTCCCTTCACGGTAGTCTCCGCCATCCTCTCCATGAACGACGAGTACTCTCCCAACGCGCCGCGGTTCTGGGTCTTTTGGGTCGCCTCCATCGGCGCTGCCATCCTGTGCCTCCTCATCATCTACCTAGACCAGCTGCGCTGCCTCGAGGTGTATTTCGAAGTAGCCGCCGCGGGGACGGTCGAGTCTTTCTTCCCCTCCAGCAAAACCCACACCGCCGCCACCGCCACCAACGGGATATCTCTCATGTCGATGCCGCCGCAGTCGAGATGGCGCCGGCAGCAGGCGACGGAGATGTACATGGACATGGTGGAGCCCGGCGGTGGAGACGTCGAGGTCATGGCTGACTCGGCGGTGAACCCTACCATGGTCGTGCAGCAGGGCCGGGACGGCTCGAACACCAAGGCGTGGCGGAGGAGGCAGCTCGGTTGGGGCGGCGCGGTGAAGAAGGTTGTTGGGTATTATCGGTGGACGGGCGGCAAGCCGGTGCAGATTAGTCCGTACGGGTCGGAGAGGCTTCAGATGAAGACGATCTGACGTGTGTGGTGTAATGGTTACGATAATGATAATCTTGGTCTGGTCAATGGAAAAGTCTACCTTGAATTGACTGTACGACGGCATTTGGTTGCGTCCAATCTGACTGGTTCACTACCTTGACTACGTGAAGTGTCTAGAAAGGGCTATCCTTCGTTCGATTATAGTTCTCCGATCTGTTTCTCTCATACTTTTTTGCCAATCATTAAGGAGGGCAGGCGATTGACGCCTGATAAGGCGCATGGCTAGAGAACAACGTAAGTCTGTGTATTTTACCAAATATCAACAGACGCCCGTATTTCGATACTACAAATACAGCTGCAGGGTCTCTCAAAGTCGTCTTTTCTATCCGGGGACAGATTAGCAACTATTGGCATCTTGATATCGAAAAAAGTGTATAAAAAACTAGGGTCGCTATGCGGGACCGCCCGAACCCCGCTAGATGAGGCCGGCGTGGGGCCGTGTCCGGATGCAACGTCTGATAAGAACAGCCGTTTTTTCTGCTCCGAGAATATAGAGTCCTCATTAGATGCCTGTGGGGAGCTTTCGACTCCCTCTCGGCCCTGAGTTACCTGGGAAAGACCATGCAGTAGGGAAAACAGGGAGAGATTGCATTTGCTGAGAATGCCCAATCATCTTTCTGGAACAGGAATACGGCGGTTGGTACAGCGTTGCAGACTGTTGGTTGGTAGCAGGGGGTAGGCAGCAGGCGACAGCCTACAGGGTACTAGAGGTAACTTCTGGACCCCAACGATCTCAACCAACAAGTTGGGACATAAGACATAACGGTGCCTTGTCTTTGGGCGTCACGTTCGACAATTCGCGGCCTGGTACGAAATAGAATGGCCTACATTGGGGGCCGCACCGTGATTGTCTTGGTCCACTTCTCTATGCCATCCATCAATGTCACTGCAGGTGAATCGTAGGTCCGTTTCTACCCAGGCTGACGGATGCCCCAGCCAACAGCCTGTTTACTTATGTACAAACCCCATTTTCATTGTTGCTAGGTATGCCCCGTTCGTCCTCCCGTAATCCTAGAGGTATTGGATAGCACTAAGCCCAACTTCTATCACCATTACTCCGATCTCCACGATTTGTGACCCCTAGCCCATCCCCAAACGCAACACTTTGAAATTTGATGTAGTTGCCATCTGGTTCGATTTTTCCCATCATCTCTCTCAAAAGGCAGGTAGTCAGTCACTGCTGCCTTCCTTCCTCTTTCCGCCTGCCTGCCCGGGTTGCTCTCCACTATCGTCCCGTCCGCCTATCTGTCTGCCTGCCTACGTACCGGCCTTACCCTCCCCTCGCCTTTCCTTCTCACCACCTCCCACCCTACCTTACCTTACCTTACCTCGAACGTCCTCGAAATTTTCGGGATTGCGTCCAAAGCCTAGCACATTGTCCCAATTTCTCGATTGATGGCACTCAACATGCGACTCATCGGCTTGTGAGCACTTCTCTCTATTTCTTTCACTGGCTATTCTTTGGTGTGAAGCTCCAGGAGATACTCTCTCAGGAGTCGCTTTGCACCTCTCCAGGTCTTTTAAAGCCAAGCGATTTCCCGTATGTATTCTTTTTCCATTTGACCCTTCCATCACACTTCTCCCGCACGACCAGTTGTACCCCGCGGTGTACATTCATTGCTTGGCTAACATTCTTCCTAGAGAAGGCGGCCGCTGCTGGTTACTTTTTTGTATCGAAGCGGCACAACTCGACTTCTGAATATCACTTTCGCATGTTTACATTGCTACACTGCTATTCTTCACCATGGCACGCCACAAATTCAATGCCGATCTGGCTCAGGCATCCCGCGAGCAAGTTGAGCATATCTCGGGCCTTCAGAAAGGAGATGACGATGGCGAACTCACCTTCGTTCTTTCCCATGATGCTCTACCATCTCCTCTCACCGTTTGCCTTACTGCCTTGAATGTGGACGACTACCCGCATGGCCCTGGCTTTGTGGCATACACCAAGGAGGAATCTGTCTCGAGTACTGTTTCCAAAGTCCTTGACGATATTCCCAACCTCAGTCAGGGCAGAACCATACTGAAGACGCTGGTAATTATCTCAAAGAAGCTGAGCTCAAACCTCAACTCGGCGAACGTTGACGAAGGCTCGGATGTGGAAATGACGGATATTGACGACGACGAACATTGCGGCAATTACGAAGACGAGGACGAAGAAGAGTACGACGACGAGGACTACGAATATGACGATATTGACTTCGGCATTGATTTTGGCGGTGATGCTACTCCGCAACCACCCAGCCATTTAGCCAAGTTCCCTAGCCGCCTAATCGACGATCTTCAGAAAGCCAAAGACGCCGGTTTCAAGATTTCTCTGTTGGGCGACGCTGCCACACACGAGGAAAGTTGCATCTTCGCACTTTCCCTTCTAGTCGAACACCTGGGGATTAGCGAGGACACACTAGAGGCCTGGGAAATTAGCGCTTCAGATTACATCGTATTGCTATTCAAGTACGATGCAGGTTATCCTTGTGTGGAAACATTTACGAAGCTTCCCGCAGGTCATTCGGAATCTATGCAGTTTCGTTTGGGAAAGTGCGCCTCTTTCAAGCCCACCCTTCACTCAGCACTCATTCCATTCCAAAAGAATCTCGACACTGCCAAGAAGATCTCAGAGAAAGACGGCCTGCCGAAGGAGACCTCTCGCGAGGCGGCGTTTTGCTCAATGCCCATTTCGGAATCGCTGGACATTTTCCTGAATAAGGAGTTTGCCACCCTGCTGAAGACTCGATTGGATGATGGTGTCTCCTGGGACCGCGCAAAGGACATGATGGAGGAGATGACCAAAGAAGGGCACCTGCGTGTCGACAGCTCCACACAAAGCAGTCCCGATTCGAAGCGAAGCCAAACGGCCGGCAGCTCGATTGAAGAAGAGGCTCAAGTCTCGACGTCAGCTCTCACATCGCTCAACAAGGACTACGTACGACAAAACCCCCGGGATACGGGCCCATTGCCGCGCGAAGAACTCAGCTTGCCCCTGATTGCGATGCAGTTCGCTCTGCGCTACTTTGTCAAAAGCACGCAGTACTGCCTCGTATGCCATCGCAAAACTGAACCTGGATTTACTGCCCTCAAGCCGTACGTCTGCAACGATCCTCTCTGTCTCTTCCAGTATATGGCTTTAGGTCTGGGTCCCAGTACTGAGCACGACATCATCGCTCGTCCCTATGTCGTCGACCTGTTGATCAGTTTCTGCGCTGCTGCTCTGAAAAGTGGCCGAATTCGAGAATGGCCGCGAGGTCTGTCTATCAAAGTCCCCGTCCCGAGCCATGTCACACCAGGAGATTCCACGTCCGCGACGAACAGATTCCAGGCAACAACGATGCAGGTCCCGATTCAGGCCCCAATGCAGCCGCAGATAGTACAAGATTCCGGAATTCTAGTCTGGGCCCAGATTTCTGCTGGGAAGTTCAACGTGCGCTTCTCCGAGAAACTGGAGAAGTTGCGACCGGGAGACATGATCATTTTGGCCAAACGTGTTTTGCGCCGCGATGGGAAAGATCTAAACATGCACCATTGCCGCATCACCTCAGTCAAAACGATCCATGACGACAGCGGCAACGATTGTGGCAAAGCGTTTGAGTTCGATCGTCTCATATCAACCGACAAAGTAACGTACCATAGTACAGTTGTTCAACCGCGCCCCGGGTATACTCAACCGCCTTTTGAGACACACGTCTATCACGAAGAACACATCGATGATGAGGAGGGCGATGCTGAGCTATATCTCTACGATCATGATCTCGACAGTCTGAGCGAAGCGTATCGGAGGGAGGCGTTATTGATTCTCGTGCAGACGATCCCTCCCATCAGATACCTACGGGACTTTCTTCTTAGCCACCAAGGCTGGTCTCTATCTAAGTACAAGATGATATCCAAGTCGGCTCTGGCTTTGCTTCGATGGGTTGTGGCTTCCAACCGCTCGCTCATTGTACAGATTGACCAGCCGGTTGACCTTGACATTGGCGGGATTCAAGCGACTGAGGCTCGACAAAAGGAACGCTTCGTCGGATTGGGTGACGATTGGATGCAATTCCGCTTTGCCCAAGGATCCCCTGAGAAAGAGAATCGGTTCAAGAAAGAGCTTGAGAAGGAGGCGAGTCAAAGATACCCAACGATGTTTGCATGGCACGGGAGCCCGCTCGGGAATTGGCACAGTATCATCCGGACTGGTTTGGACTTCAAACAAATGCTCCATGGGCGTGCCTATGGTCATGGAGTGTACTTCGCCCGCGATTTCGCAACAAGCTTGGGCTACTGCATGAAGCAGGGCAACGAGACATCATGGGCGGGTTCGGAACTCAAGCTGTACGCCGCTATGAGTCTCTGCGAGATTATCAACCGTCCGGAAAGATTCAAATCCGTTCATCCGTACTATGTTGTCGACGAGGTTGATTGGATCCAGTGCCGCTACCTCATTATTCAGCGGAACCAATCAGTGAAGCACGAAGAAGAGCCAGAGACGAAGCCGGAGTACATCTTACAAGATCCCAAGTGGCAACCGGTGGGGATTAACAATACCATGTTGGAGATCCCAGCTGCAGCACTGCCAAAGTGGCGCCAGAAATCCGTTGTTCCAGGGTCCTCGTGGTCTCAGCCGATCATCCTCACGGATGATTCGGGCGACGACCAGCCAGATGACTTTGACAAGATCATGGACCTCCGAAAGGAGACAGAGAACGACAACAAAGACGCCGATACAGTCGTCCTTGATGCCGAACCGGAGACTGATCCAGACAAGACCTCTTTCACGCCGGGCACACTTGACGTAACGACACTGCCTCAGCTGCCGGCCCCGAGCTGGGCTTCAGACGCGGGGCGAAAGGTCCTCGGCAAAGAGCTTGGCAAGTTACAGAAGGTGCAGGCTACAACACCTCTTCATCAGCTCGGCTGGTTCATCGATTTTAGCAACATTACAAACATGTTTCAGTGGATCGTTGAGCTGCACAGCTTCGAAAAGTCCTTGCCTCTTGCGCAGGATATGGAGCGAGCAGGCGTTGAGAGCATCGTCCTCGAGATCCGATTTGGCCGCCAGTTCCCTCACTCGCCCCCCTTCGTCCGGGTCGTTCGCCCCCGTTTCTTACCCTTTTCGCGCAGAGGTGGTGGTCATGTCACGGCTGGCGGTGCCATGTGCATGGAGCTTCTGACGAACAGCGGTTGGTCTGTTGCGAGCAGTATGGAGAGTGTTCTACTCCAGGTTCGCTTGGCTCTGTGCAATCTCGAGCCTTTTCCAGCTAGACTTGAGTACCAGGGAACAGGCCCAATGACTGGAGGAGGACGGGACTACGGCGTCGGCGAGGCCATTGATGCGTACAGACGCTCTGCCATGGCCCATGGCTGGCAGGTGCCTCCAGACCTACACTTGACGGCCAATGCGATGTGAAGGACAGGGCAAGCAGGGTCGATGAGCAGAGTTGATTGTTTCCCCAGCAAGGTGTGCTTGCTCATGGTAAGGCGTTTTTATGGAGGCTACTTAAGGTGGGGGTTAAGGGCTTTAAAAGAAGCAGGCATATGAGTTCAAGGGACATGGGAATGACGGCATGGTCCATAGCGAGGCAGTTTAATAATTCTTTCATTCAGAGACACACTCAGGTGATTGTAGCCCACATGCCATGGCCTGTACTGAACAACTTCTGCGGCTGGCGTCGAAAGTAAAACTTCATACGCTAGCACGCTCCGGTGGTCCAGCACATCGGCTTTGAACGCCGGGCGAACATAATACATGCACGAGGTAAAGAAGGAGTTGAGGATGGTGAAGCAGGCTCTCTGAGCCACCTTAGGGTACTCCGTGAGGTGACTACAGCTGCGGATACCTTACCTCCACTTACCTTGCCTTACCTTAAAGTTGAGTGGGGTCTTGCGGATAAGATAACACTCGGCCAGAAGCTAAGGCAGTAATACGTACCCACCACTCCTACCTCAAGGCTCAACCTAAGACAGGTGAAGTAGGTATCGTACTCCCTTGGTTGACTTTGTTTGTCGTACGCAACGCAAAGAATTCTCACCAAACTGACAAACGAATCCCTGAAACATCCGACGACACATTTGGCGTCTTTGATCCCGTTGTAGGCGCTAGCAAACCTGTATGCCAATATTGAGTTGTTCCTCTGACGTTGCTATAGTTAGCAATCACCACCACTGATCGCGGGCCCAGGATAGGCGGCACAAGGTACCTGACCAACACGGGACACCAAGGTCCACAGTGCTGCACTCAACTGCACCTCGTACAGCTTCCCCAGACTCGATTACGCCCGCCCGCGGCCTGAGGCAGGACACGACGTCTTGGCAGCCCGCCGGTAGCTCACTTCCTCAAACCCTCCCACGACACTCTCTCTACACTCCTTATTGGACTCGGATCGCCTTCCAGTCCAACCGCCTTTCACTCTCATCTCGCTGCCCCAAATGCATCGCGCAGCAGTGAGGGCCTTACGGACAACTTACCGATGTACGGCTCGTAGTTTCGCACGCAACAGCCGACGGGGTCTCTTGGACCATAACCTCTCCTCGTCCTACGCTACCCGCCACGGCCTGCGATCCTCCTCCTCGTATCAACACCACCCCGAGCATGCCGTCCAGCCGCTAAAGTCCTCCATGTACATCCGCCGCTTCTCCGTCGCCCTTGTGTCCACCCTCGTCGGCTACGGCGCCTGGTACTCCTACAACGGAACCGGTCTCGATAAGGCATCGAGCTTGACGAGGAGCTTCACCACCGCATCCAATGCCGGCGGCGATGCTGCCCCGACCCGTTCTGTTCTCGTCGTAGGCGCTGATCAGCTGCATACCGGTACATTTGTTGGAGAGGGGCCTATATCCAAGACGACTAGCGACGACGGCCGTAAGGTTATCGAGATGCTGACCCCCGAACAAGCTACCGAGAAGCTGCGCAAGACGGAGCAGTCCTTCCTCGTCAATAGAGGACAGGGCGTACTGCGTTACGACCTTGTCCAGCTTCCTAGCAACGATCCCATCGAAGACGACCATGCCGAGAAGATTGTCGAGGTGCCGAACCAGGCCGCAGGTGCTGCCGGCAAGAGCAACGACTGGATGTTCTGGGGCGTCTTTGACGGCCATGCGTAAGTGAACATTATGGCGGCGTTATATTTGATGAATGCTAACCACTGAACAGTGGCTGGACAACTTCGGCAAAGCTGCGCCAGACTTTGATTGCCTCCGTTGCCAACGAGCTCAACCAGACCTACCAGTCATCCGCTGACCTGTCTCCTGCGGCTGATGCTATCGATACCGCCATCAAGCTTGGTTTCACTCGTCTGGATGACGAGATTGTCAACCAGAGCGTCGAGAGGGTTCTCAAAGCCGGCTCCAAGACTATGGCTGCAGAGCTGCTGGCACCCGCCCTGTCTGGCTCCTGCGCCCTGCTGTCATTCTATGACAGCAGATCCAAGCTTTTGCGAGTTGCCTGCACTGGCGACTCGCGAGCGGTCCTCGGTCGTCGATCTGCGTCTGGCAAGTGGACAGCTACCGCTCTCTCTGTTGACCAAACAGGAGGCAACCCTGATGAGGCAGCCCGCCTTCGCAAGCTCCACCCTGGCGAGGACCGAGTCGTTCACAACGGCCGAGTTCTTGGCGGTTTGGAACCGACCCGCGCGTTCGGCGATGCTAGCTACAAGTGGAGCCGCGAGATCACCAACAGACTCCGTGAATCCTTCTTTGCCCGGTCCGCTTCCCCTCTCCTCAAGACGCCCCCGTACGTCACTGCCGAGCCTGTGGTCACAACCACAAAGATTGAGCCTGAGAATGGTGACTTTGTCGTTATGGCTACCGACGGTTTGTGGGAGATGCTTACCAACGAGGAGGTCGTTGGTCTTGTCGGCAAGTGGATCGAGACTCAAGCCAGCGGCTCTGGCTCGCAGTTTGATTCTACCTGGTCCAAGCTCTTCGGATCCAAGAAGTCTAGCCTCCCCGTCGAGCAGGCGAGCGACAAGAGCGTCGATGGCCAGAAGACGCCTATCCGCCTGCAGCAGTGGGGAATTTCTCCCGACGCCCCCGAACGGTTCGTCGTCAAGGACAAGAACGTGGCTACGCACTTGGTCCGTAACGCCCTTGGTGGCAAGAACGAAGAGCAGGTCTCCGCCCTGCTGACCCTGCCCTCACCCTTCTCGAGACGCTACAGGTGAGTCAGGTTGCAAGTTCGAGGTAGAGCACATGAATCAGGAAGACTGACCAATCCGAAACAGGGACGATTTGACGGTGCAAGTCATTTTCTTCGGAAACGGTGAGAAGACGGGCTCGGTCAATCTCAACGAGGAGGCAACGGCTCCGTCGAAGCAGCAAGCCGTCAAGGCGAAGCTTTAGAATGCGTCTTCGTTAAACATGTTTCCGCAACGACCATATTACGGGACATCAACATCAGCGCACGTGTTTGTATCTTGTCTGTATGAATTAGCTTCTCCAAACCTCGCTGGCAGCGTGAAAGAAGAAGAAGAATCGTGGAGGTTAGGTGGGTACGGCGAGACGTTGTCGCCCACTTGGCGCAAGAAGAGGTGCTGTTTCTGGGAAGCAAAAGACAGTTTACGATGTCTACCCGATCAAGGCATCTACCTGTTCAGAGAAACCAATGTTTGTTTAGCGATAGAGTCAAGTCTAGTGTTTTTCAATGAGGTTTGCTTGGCCCCGTTCATGTGGCTTACTCCTTGTTCAACAACTGATTGTAAAGTCGAGGCCGATCACATGACCTCGCCGGAATGAGTTTCCGATTAGACTGAATGCCTAGTCAATCCCCCTATTCGTCTGCCTTACGGATGTCACGTTCATGGCACGCAAAGTTGTATGATTTCTCAAGCTTTTTTACGTCTCATTCGTGGTTAATGATGGCAAGGGTTTACAGAAAACCAAGAAAAAGAAGATTTCCCTCCCCATGGAAGTTTTCTCTTTTCTTTTCTTTTTCACTCAACAGCCCACATCGCTTCCGCTTTCTCGATCCTCACGCGCTTGTCTTGCCTTTCTCTTTCTCTCGCTTCTGTTCTCTCGTTTCTTTGAAATGAAAAAAAAAACCCAGTTTCCCAAACTCGATAAACGCCAAATGGAGGACTTTCCCTCCAAAACGGGGAAAACGGATGATGAATAACAGGAAACTCCTAATGATGAAGGCACAGAGACCCTATGCTGCAGGTTGAAATATTTTCGTGAGAAGTCCGTGGATAGTCCTCGAGAAGGGGGAAACCATGAAGGCCTTTGTAGCGTGGTTTCGTGGTTTCGTGGTTTCGCAGCCCTGTTTGTTGATTGCCTCAACTCGAAGAGCTGTGGTCGTTTTTCTCTTTGCTCCGCTCGCCTCTCGTGAGTTCTCATCTCTCTTCAATCTCGTCGCTTGTAAATAATAGTCCGTGGCTGTAGGTACCCTTGGTCAAAAAGCACCTAGCTCTTACACTCTCTCGGGGGTTATCCTATCTCTCGCTCGATCTCAGTCATGAGCGTGGCTAATTCAATTGGCCTCGCTCCTACACACGAAGCCCTCCAGCCACTGTCATTGCCCTGGATGCAGTGACGAAGCGGACTACGAGTGATTTTGTCCACTCTGTTGTGAGTGATGGTCGTCGTCTCCGTCATGGTGCAGCGTGACACTGTTGAACTCTTCGAAAGGATCAACGACTTCACCACCGGGGGTCGTCATGCCACTATCCAGAGGAACTCCCTTGAGGTTTGCTTGCAGCGGGTTGGATCCGCTCAAGTCGATGCTCTCACTTTCCTTAACATTGCGGAAGTTGACAGTATCGATGCCGCGCCCAGTAACAGGCACAATGGGAGGCTTCATGTGTCGAATCAACGCCCACTGAGTCGTCTTGAAGAACGGATGAGCCTTGATATCCGAAGCACCGGCCTTGGCACCTAATCTCCGGTTTTCGTCTTTGATCAAAAGTTTACGAATCAGGGATTTGCAAAGGCTACACTCTTGTCAGTTCAACTTGCATTTTCATTACGTCATTTCAAGCTTACTTGGATAATTGAGGTGCCCCAGCGTGGTCCGGGAAGGGGATGTCTTCCCTCAAGATATTGGCAAAAGTCGCATTTCGGTTCTTGCCCTTGAAGGGAGTGGTTCCGTAAAGCATCTCGTAAATCAAGATGCCGAGGGTCCACCAGTCCACGGCACTAGTGTGGCCGCTACCCTTAATGACCTCTGGTGCAATGTACTCCTCTGTTCCGACGAACGAGTTGGTGCGGAAATTGGCGATGCAGGACCGAGTGTCGATGTGCAATGAGGTGGTGCTGGTACCTGTCTTGCCAATGACCATTGTGGGCTTTCCACCGAGATCGGACTGCTTCGACAAGTCAAAGTCCGAAAGCATGATGTGGCCCGACTGGTGGAGTAAGATGTCTGCATAGTATGTCAGCAACCGATTGGTAAGCGCGAAACTGGCTCTCGTCGAACTCACTCTCTGGCTTCAAGTCGCGATAGATGAAGCCCATCAAATGCAGATATTCCAAGGCCGCGGTGACCTCGGCGGCGTAGAATCGCGCATCGTCTTCGGGGATACACTTGCCGGGGCGCGTCTGCAGCGCCCTGAAGAACTCTCCACCACTACAATATTCCATGCACAGATACAGATAATCCTCCGATTGGAATGAGTGGTACAGCGTAACAATGAAGGGGTGGTTACTCGTAGCTAGAATTTCTTGCTCGGCAAGGGCGCGTTTAATCTTGTTCCGCTTGATCATCTCCTTCTTGCTCAATACTGCAGCGAGTCAGCAACACGTCAGGGTTTGGCTACCGGATATCCTGGATTGAATATTACCTTTCATGGCGTAGAGACGACTGCTCTTCTTCTCGCGGACAAGATAGACCTTGCCGACGTCTCCCTTGCCAATCAACTTGATCTTGTCGAAACTTTGCGGGCCGACCTCAACATCGCGGACCTTGATGGAATTGGAGCTGTAGGTCCTCCGGAATGCGAGACTCGTACGGTTCGGGGGTGGGAGGTTGCCGAGGACGTCCTTGTCGGGGACGCCCAGGCTAGGGGCAGACGCCTTGGACGGATCAACCATCTCGAGGGTGCCCGAGTCCTTGTCGAGAACCAACGGGTCCTTGCTCAACTCGGCGGTGGCGGGACGCTCGGCGCTGCCCTTGCCTTTGGAGAACAAGCCCTGGGCATTGGGGGCACTGGCGACTCTCCTAAGTTTCCTTGCCAATTCCTCACGTCCGGCGCTCGTCGTCTGCTGTTCGGGGCCGCCGTCAGGACCTTGGATCTTGAAATTTGGGGTATCGGGAGGGCTAGGAGGTACTGATTCGTGATTGTGATGGCGAAGGCCCGGCTGACCCTGGTGTGCAAAGTAGGGATTCGCGTGCGCGGTCGGGCTGAGGGCCTCGTCGAGGGGGTTGCCTTCGCTGGCGGTGGTGTTTGTCCTCAATCGGCCGACGGTGCCCTTGAAAAAGCTGCTACCAAACTTGCTCCGGATTTCTGGGCGGGCGGCGGCGGCGTCTTGTGAGGAGTGGACGTGGGCAGCGGAGGACTTTTCTCTGTCACGGTCGGCGCCGCTGTTGAGGTTGATGCGGAAGAGGTTCTTCAGCTTCTGGTTGAACTGGGCAGCGCCATTCTGGTGGGTTCGGCTGGCAGGCATATCGGAATCTCGGGGGTGCGCAATCAAGCGACCGATGCCATGGCTGACGGGACAGTTACGGGAGAGATGCGAAGAGGACCGACGATGTTCGGAAGTGCGGAAAGGAGATGGAGCGGAAGAAGAGCGGCGACGGTAGTATGCAGGTAGGTAGGGAGGTAGGTCGGAGGTGAGTAGGTTAAGGTGAAGGGTGAGAGTGAGGTAGGTGGGAGGAACGTGGGACTGGATGCGGAGTGTAAGTAGCGTCGAAAAGGTAAGGTAGGGTCGGGTGGTGGTGGAGGACGAGGAGGAGGTGCAGCAAGCAAGGCCGGGAGAGAAAGATAGGTGTTGGCTGGCTGGCAGGTAGGTAGGTGACAGAACGGGATGGTTGACGGTAGGTGGTGGTAGTAGGCAAGGACGGATAGAATAGGCGGTAGGCGAGCGGTGGACGGGGGAGGAGAGAGTCGAAAGCGAGTTAGTAATATGAGGTGGGCTTAGGCGTCTTTCCGGACGGGCTTCACGCTTCGGCTTCCACACCTCAACTTCCCATGGACCATGGACCATCCATCAACCCCCCCGCTCGTTGGTCGATGACCGTGGCCGTGGTCCAGGTCGAGGTCCTGGTCTTGGCTCGTCACCCGAGAACTACACTACCTTAGGTACGGCTATCTGTTCACTCCTCTCACAATTCAGAGCACTCTCGATTCCCATTTGGGGAGCTCACTGGGGTATCGCTCTTTCTGTCGCCGCCGCCGCCGCCCACCGGGGCTCAATTGTTCTCTCTCTCCTCTCCATGTACGGGCGGATAAAGATGGACGAGACCTGTGCCCACTGTTCAGTGGCTCTCGGGCAGTGCACCGCGAGGCACAGGGGATCCCTAGCTCCCCACGCGAAAGAGCGGCAGCACAGCAGGAAACGCGCGCCTTCGGGGGGTAAAGAGGCAGTTTACCAGGTGACTTTTCATCGCCTTGCCTTACTGTGTGGCATGGCCAGGGGGGAGGGGAGAGGATCCAATGATACAAGACATCCACCAACGGATCAGAATGGGACGGCTTTTTGGCAGGGATGTTCCGCTTCAGGCGGGCCCGGCTTAGGCCTAGGTTCCTCTAGGTTCCAGCGTTGGTCAAGACCTCTCTCAATGCTGGTCCAGAGTCCTGTGCCTCTGTTCTTTCTGTTCAGTCCAGGCTTGTGTGCTTGTCAGGTCCGAGCAGGCTGGCAGGCTGCTTGCAAAATGGGAATTGGGATGGCTTTGCTGACAAAAGTGCATTTGATCCGGTGATTGGTGCTCTTTCCCCCGACGATTTTCCACGCCTCGCAAATTCCCCCATTCACCACAGCTAACGTTATTCCATTGGGTCATTGGCTTTGCAAGTCACTCGAGGTACCTATCTCGATTCTTCTATGCATAAGGTAGGCATCCTGTCCCGTCTGTCCACACCACCTTCAAAACCAGAGGGAGAGTACCGGTATATCACTCGTCAACTCTATCTCAAGTGCCCTCTTCCCAACCGTTGATGCCTTTACCTTCTGTTCCAGTTTCTTTCTCTCCCTTTTGGCTTCAGAGCGTTCTGGTTCTTATTCATGCGTTCTCATCCCTCCGGCCAGTGTCGACGATGAAGGCAGGACAAACAAAACGCACAACATGGGCTTTGGTACTGACTACTGAGCGCAAGCCCAATGCACTGTCAAGAGCCAAGATAACACCGGCGCCAGCTCGAGATACGAAAGCCTCACCGGCAATTACATGCCAGAGCCCCAGCTCTCACAACAATGTTTCCCACGACAACAGCCGTCAATCTTCTACCTCAGTCTCTGATTCACCCTCTCTTTTCTAGTTTCTGCGTCCTCACGAGGAAGTCCCCGCCGTTGACATGTTTTATATTTTTTCTCCCCCTTCGAGGGCTCGTGCAAAACACCCAGCATCAGACGAATATGCAGAAATGGGCACAGATGTCGGGGCAAATAAAAGCCTCATTGCGTTTGACCTCGCAGGCTATTCCACGTCTACCGCTGCAACTTTTGGACAGACGAGAGATGGAAAGGGAAAAAAAAAAACCTTACACGAGCTTGTTTCTGAAATGTCTAATAAGACACTATCACACTATCAACCCTCTTTTTTGCAAGACACGCTCCCATCAACCACACCCGTCGTGCAATCCCGCGCTAGCACTCCAGCCCCTCGTAACTTAGTACCCAGGTGGTGTTAGGTTACAACAGAGTACTTATGTCCCCCCTCAATCGGTCCATTTTCAGCCCTCCACACCACCACGACACAGCGCGGGTCAATGGCCGGCGATCCAGTCGTCCGGGGCACTAGAGAGGTTTCCCGCCTGCTTGTTAATCAACCATGGAACTCGACTCTACAGCCTTTAAGACAGAACTCGACCGAGCAGAGAAAAGTCGCGAGCATCCACGGCGGCGCCATCCCCCATCGCCACCTTCCGTACCTAGCTGGCGTGGTTGGCTTGTCACGTTCGCGTTCAGCGCTTTTCGACGAATCATTTCACAGTCTTCACCCAGTCTCTCACTTTTCCCTCTGCATTGGCACCTGAGCCCGTCGGCCGCCCGTCGATTTACTAGGCGTGTAATGCTGCATGGGAAGTATTCTAGAACCGATCTTCAGGTTCTTTTTTCTTTTGGTGTAGGTGGTCCTCTCTCGGCTCTACCTAGGGATATCGTGCTATCCTATCTCGTCTGTTCCGATTGTTCGTTTCGCCCACCCGAAACCTCTGCAAAGAAGAAACTCGATTCAACTGATGCCCGGTAAGCCGGCCTACTTCCCGCCGCCCTGCTGAATCGAATGCCCTGAATGCGCAAGAGAGGAGGGCTGGGACGTGTTTCTTCCTGAACAGCGGCCCTCCCTGGATGCCGAGGTGTCACTCCACCTTCGCCTCCTCATGCAACGTTGAGCAATCTCCCCACAAAACACCGCACATCCCCGCCGATGATGTAAGATGGAATGCGACCAGACTTCGTCCCTGGCGCCTTTTTTTTTCTGCTTCCCTTCCCTTCCTGCATCAGCCTGAACTGTCTAATTTAGCAAGAGCCGCAATGCCAAGTCATCCCTTTCGAATGAATAATCATGCTCAGACACACGACGACGACGACGACGACTCTCCCGGCCCATCCGCTACCCGTCAAGTGAGGCCTCGACAAATCATCCATGCTCGTCTGGTGAAGCGGGAGACCGCTCAACGGCCTTTCCAGTTGGCCGAACGAGTCCGTTGCACGACTTTCCAGGGGCCTTCTGAGCAGCGGATACCCCCGTTATCCTGAAGTTTCCGTCATCCCTAGGGAGGCGCAGTCGGTCAACCCTCATCCGAAACCATGCCATGAAGCTTGGTCCTCACAAGCATTGTCAGCGTGCTCGCCTCGCCGTTCAGTATCGTCTCAATGGTGTTGTCGTCGCCTCCAATAGCCGCCAGGACTCAGCCCGTGATTCACGTCAACTGTTTGCTTGCGCCACAACCATCAGCCACATCATGCTCCTTCGGTCACCTCCTCCATTGCGTCGTCGTCTTCCTCCTCGCTTGGCAGATTCTGATCTCTGAGAAGCAAAAGATCCTTGAGTTTCCGCCTATTGTTGCGCCACGTGTACAAGTCCTCCTCCTTCTGATCCTTGATTGACGGTGTGATTTGGTTGCCAGCCTTGTCAAAAAGGTAGTCAGGAAGCTTGGCCCCATCATCGGGATCGTATCGCTTGAACGACACTTGCGGCCCGTCCCCTACCTGCCAGGCGACTGGGAGCATGTGTAGATCCTCCACGTGAGATTTGAGGTCCGCCAGTGTGGGGAACTCGTGAGGCGGCTGCTTTTGGGCGCATTTGGCCCATCGACATCCAGCTGCTACCGTTTTGGTATGAACAATCGACACATGCTTTTGCAGAGTCGCAAAATTGTGAAGCTCGGCCTTGCAACCCTCCCACTCGCAGATGTACGTGTTGAAGTGTGGGTTTAGACTCTTGTAGATCTCTCGCGGCTTGGGTGAAGCTGCTTTTGGCGGTCGACCTCGCCGCTTTCCCGCGTAAAGGGCGCCTGTCTTGGGCCTATCTGGCCGCAGTTTTCTTGGCCCTGCCTCGCCGGCCTCCTGTAGGGCTTTCTTGCCCGTCAGATTCGGTCGAAAACCCTTTGGCCGGCCGCGCTTGCGAGGCTGCAGTGGAGGAGTCGCCGCCCCTGGTGAAGTTACCTCTAACTCTGGCTCATCTGCGACGGCTTCTGGTAAGGCTGGCTTGGCGAGGCTCACGCCTACTTTTGCCTGAGCTGCTAGTCTTCTGAACTGGGGTGATAGGTCCGATATCACCAGGTCGTCTGCGTCGTCCTCGACTGTCCTCATGGGGGTCGTTCCTGTACGTTTTCTAGGACTCGATGGAAGAACCACGGCGAACGAGGAGGACCGTGGCGCTGGCTGAGCTGTTGATGTCCTCGGCTTTGTCTGAGCGGCTGAAGTAGAAGTCTGTGGCATGCTGCTGCCTGGTCGGCCGAAAAACTTATCCAAGGTGCGCTGTCGTGGGATAGACGGATTAGTTGGGCCCTGTGAGGTGGACTCATCCTTGGTGCTTGAGTTTGTGGGAAATAGTGGTGGCATGGTGAATTTACTCAAATCGACGAGTCCTAGCTGAACAGTTCTCTTTGAGCATGCTAGTGAGTGAGATTTAATCGGTTCCCAAAGTGTGTAGTCGTGATAAGTTGTGATGACTGGCCGTGAGGTTTGCTGCGTGGGTGATCTATGCAAAACCAACCTAGTGTTGTATTGTTGAGTATGAGCAGTGCGAGGCACTCGAGAGATCGGCCGGGGATGTTGCAAAGGCCGATCTTTGAGGTCGAAAAGATGAGGTAGCGACGCGTTGATAGGTTGCAGGCGCGACTGCAGTCGACTGCAGTTGAGGGAACTTGGGGAAGGAACTGGCAATTAGCGGGGCCTTCCCGTTTAGGGCGGTTCGCACCGCAGGCAAGGGTGACTTCCGCACTTGCCTCAAGGCGTAGGTCCCCGATGTCACTCCTTCTCACTTATTGTCTCTATCTTACTTTTAGATTGTCATCACATTGAAAGACTTGAGCACCTTTTCTCGCTACTTGTAGTGGTAATAATGGCTTTTCGTGATGGAGAAGTCGCAAAAAGGTCATGATGCTGACGAAGCCATATCTCCCACCGGCCCGGTACAATTGACACTCGATGTATCTGGGTACATTGGAGGATATGGA
Organism: Colletotrichum costaricense; assembly: GCF_030867565.1. Taxonomy (NCBI): domain Eukaryota; kingdom Fungi; phylum Ascomycota; class Sordariomycetes; order Glomerellales; family Glomerellaceae; genus Colletotrichum; species Colletotrichum costaricense. Next base: position 690,270 of record NW_026848232.1, on the reverse strand, counting down.
GTCTACTTCGTGTCAGTAATGAAGGAGATAAAGTCAATAACGACACAAAGCCGTGAATGCGCAGGCTGACCTGTCAATTGCACGACACATAGCTCGCCAGCGTTTGATTATTGATCTTTTTTCGCCATTTCTAAAGCGCTTTGCTAATCGATTCCTTGATGGTCGTTCCCTCGCACCTCGCACCGGGTCGGAGGCCGTAATTGGAGCTTGCCGGAGAGGGGTCATTAATAATCGGGCATCCCGTTCGGCCCTCCGCAAATGCCGTCATGAATCCGAGCAATGGTCTAATCTCACAATGCCGGGCCGACCACATGCAAGCCTCAATAAGACATAAAGCCACTGAACCCCTCATCTGCTCGCCGCGTATCAATCGCATTTCACAGCATCTCATTTTCACTTCATAATTCCTAATGAAACTTGAAAACAACACACCAAAATAAACGGTATCCCAAAACGTCTGATTAAACATGGCCTCCAAATCATTCTACGCAATCATCTCCGGAGCGGGTTCCGGCACTGGTCAGAACGCACTCCTACAATAGCGTACCGTTGAGGCAGTCGAGACTAACGCAACAGCAGGCCGCGCAGCAGCCGTCCGTTTCGCAAAGGCGTACCCAGTGGTGCTCCTCGCCCGCAAGCCAGAGAGCTACAACGCCATCGTGGACGAGATCAAGCAGGCCGGCGGCCAAGCCTTCGGCATCACGGCCGATGCCACAGACGAGGCCGCCGTCAACGCTGCCTTTGAGACGATCAAGAAGGAGCTCCCCGGAAGCAAGCTCGCTGCCGCCATCTACAATGTCAACGCCGGCTTTTCACGCAAGCCGTTCCTCGAGCTTAAGCGAGAGGAGCTTGATGTCAGTCTCGATGCTGCGCCGTACGTGAGACATCGTTTACTGGATCTTCTGGAAGAGGCGACTAACACGCACGGTATACAGTAAGGGGTTCTTCACATTCGCGCAAAAGACGCTTCCCCTGTTGCTCGAGTCGGTGTCCGACTCCCCTCACCCGCCGTCTTTGATCATCACTGGAGCCACGGCATCCATCAAAGGTTTGTCTTCAGAGTGGGGATGAGCTGAAAGATGACTGACCTTCTTCCGCAGGCAGCGCATTGTTTGGAGGATTTGCGGCAGGCAAATTCGCCCTCCGCGCCTTGGGCCAATCTCTAGCACGCGAGTTCGGTCCGAAGGGGGTCCATGTGGCACACGCCATCATCGACGGAGGCATTGATACCCCGTGGGGTAAGGCCTACGTTGCCAACGATGGCGCAGAAGATGGCAAGATTTCACCGGACGCTGTAAGTGATTTTCAAAACCCTGAAGCAGACATATTGCTAACAACATTAAGATTGCTGATGCCTACTGGTACCTGCACACGCAACACCGCTCCGCGTTCAGTCAGGAAATTGACATCAGACCGTACGTGGAAAAGTTCTGAGCAATCAAGCGGCACTGGAGACGTTGAGATAGATCCACGTCATGATTGAATGTAACCACCAGTAATCTCTAGCCTCTCTCTAAGTAGCCAAAGATCCTCAATATGTCTCCATTGGTAGTCTCACGAGTACTCAACTTAGGAAGTTGATGTGCACGTTACGTACGTAGTCATACTTCATGAATTTTAGGTGTGAGAGTAGACGGATCTGCCACCGTGGTTTGGCGTAGCATGGGCACGGCCGCCGGATGAACCTGGTCTTCCAGGTGCTCGGAATCGGCCTGTTTCGTGGTGATGCTCGCAACCTCGGGCGCATACAAGAAGGCTTCTCCTCTGTTAGGAAGCTCAAGATCCGGACGCCTCGGCAGCTACCGGTTTTGGTACCACTGGTGGAACAGGGCCACCGTTGATGGCAGCCAAACGTTCCTCTTCCCTCTTCTCGCGAAGAGCAGCGGTCTCGGCACGCAGCTTCTCCAAGTTCCACATTCCATCGTCTTCTTCATCATCGTCGTCCTCCTCCTCATCGTCCTCGGTTGTGCGCCAGTTACCACTTTCGAACAGGGCACGACCAGTTGCTTCCTTGGCCTTCTTGGCCTGCTCCTCGGCTGCCTTCTTGTCCAGACGCTCCTTCTTCCATTTGGCGAATGACTCCGGCGTGACCGGTGTGAGGGTGCCGGTAAGTTTGTGTCGCTCTGACTCGAGGAAGTCTTCCAAGGTGAGGGTCTTGAGAGGTGACTTGTCCATGAGGGCCTTTTCAGCTGCTCTCTGCTCCTTGGTCTTCAAAATGAATCTGTGACAATGTTAGCATGAAAATGACCGCTGGACTGATGTCACTTACCCTGGTGGAAGAGCATGCTTGTATTTGCACTTGTCGCCGCCATTTGGACAGATCCAGAACCATCCGTATTTGCCGTCCTCGATGGCCTCGACGAAGAACTTGCAGACCTTGTCAGTTGTGGTCTGCTGGTTGCCCTTCTTGGAAAGAACGACAGAGCGAAGCTTCTCCTCGTCCCAGTCGGCAGAAGTCTCGGCCTTCTTCTTCTCCTCCTCTTCCTTGCGGGTATCCGTGTACAGGTTCTTCTTTGATGTTTTGCGTTCGTCTTCGAGGTTGTGAGAGAACTTGCACTTCTTGCCTTTCTCACAGTTGCCCTTCTTGTAAAAGTTGCAGACAACTGTCTTGGGGTCGACACCGAACGGGACCTTTTGAATCTGTGCGGGCTTGTTCAGAAGCATGTCGGTCTCCCTCTTGGCTTCCTCTGCCGCCTTCTTCTCGCGCTCTCTCGCCTCCTTCTCTGCCTGCTTGCGCTTCTCTTCGGCACTGCCACCATTCCTCATCGAAGACGCCATTTGGGCAATCTGCTTCTGGGCCGCGCCACCCTTCTTGTTCTTCATGCCGAAGGTCTTGTCCTCGACCTTGACGGCCTTCTTGGCCGGCTTGTCCACTTTCTTGGGAGGCATCTTGGCGGGGTATTCGGTTTCTGGAGACGAGAAAAGGTTGGTGGGCAGAAGCAAAAGTCTTCTGCTACGACTGAGTAACCACTTCTGGCGGGATTAGTTTGGTTCGTGTTGTTGTGGGATGTCGACAGACAAGTCGATAGGGTCCGCTCAGATCGACGTAACGCAAAAAGTCATCACTGCAAATCCAAGAAGAGTGGGAGCGCCGTGGATGAAGTCAGAAGTTCAAGGCACGGTGGGCGGGTCACGTGAAGGGCTTACATTGGTGGGGGCGGAGCGTCACAGCAGATTTGACAGGGGGGTGCGGTACTGAAGTGGAGGACCGACTCGAGCACCAAGTCACTCTTAGCGTGGCCGGTCTAAACGTGGACAGCAGCTCCAGTGGTCTAGTTGTCCGTTTGGTTACCCATTGCCATCCTCATCTCAAGCTCCATGTGCGCCGCGCCAGCAAGTCCAAACAGCTCACCTTGACGAACAAATTCAACTCTTTCCATTGATTGTTGGAAGAAAGACACCCACTGTAGGTTCAAGTCATTGTTTTCTTCTATTGCAGTATTGGTGCGGATAACTGACGCCCAGACGTTGAAGTCCTCCTGGAGATCCTCCTTGCACATCACCCACAAGCATCGCCGCGCAAACGATCCCGAGCCCATCATGATTTCCGACAACGATCTCTACCGCCTTGCGATTTTCCTTGGCTCCGCCGCCATGGTTCTCATTATCTTCTACCACTATGTAGAAGTCAACAATGAAGAGGAAAAGCCCGAGAAGGCTGTACGAACCGCGAAGTCCGCCAAAGCAGCGTCCTAGAAGGCCACAAAACGGCGCAAGTGAGATAGTCAGGTGCCATGGGATATCCGCTGTAAGATACATATGGCGAGAGGTATTTGGGAATTCTGCGACTGCCCTGAGACGAACGAGACGCGAGGCTTGGGGCGACATATTAGCAATGAGAGAGGGCATTGATGTCAGTGTCTGAGGGGACAGGTGATATCGAATACGGTCTTTCAGGGGGTTGACAACGAAACGTTCCTCCCTTGAGAGAACACAGAGCTTCGAAAGTTAATGCAGTCAAAGAAGCAAACACTAGGGGCATCGACAAGCTCTTGCCCTCCAAAATCGAAACATTAGAGCATCACCATTGAGACGATACCTTAGTCTAATCTGGCTCAGCGCTGCATACACGTGATGAACATCGACTTTGTGCGCAAAATCCCATGGCACAACCTCCATACTGCGGTCTTGCAATGCCATTGACAGACACCGAGGTCCATGATCTTGAACTCCCCTACCTTTGTATTCTCTGCGTAAATGCTGTGGATGCCTCGTGACGGTAGGCCATGCTACAGCCTACTCAAACTATTGGCTGTGGCGCTGACCAAATCTTGAGAATCAATCGTACTATCCAGTGATACCAGGGCCTGTTGGTTTATGGCCTGCTGCCTCAATTGCCCCAATTCTTGCTTCGGCAAGTTATATCTTTCGATAAGGCGCATTGAACTCAGCGCCAAAGAGATGGAAAGGAGACCTGACCAGCTGCTTCCCGAAATGGAACAATTGGAAGGCGCAAACAGGGGATGTGTGGCTGAGGAGGCAGCAGCTCTGGCGGATCCTTCTCGGCCCAAAGAGGACTAGTGCAACCAATCAACTTCCCGCTGTCAACGGGGTCCTCAGGCCCCCCTTGTTGTGGTCAGGCGCGCCGCAGCCTGCCGCTCCGCTGGCACCAACACCTTGCCCCGTCTCCTTTCCCATTTCGCCTTCACCCGCCCATTCCATTCATCTCGTAACCTTTCTTCTTCCCAAAGACAAACCTGCCCGTCCAACATCAAAGAGACCCCTCGGCCTCCCGACCAAAGTTTTCCTTCTTCAGCTGCATCCTCAAATTTTTGTGCAGCTCCTGTATTCTCTACCTCTTCCTTCAGACCGACCACTCCTCGCGCGCAAGCTTCTACGCGTCAGAGTTTGATTCTTCATCACATCAGCACTTCGTTTCGCATCACGCTCTTCACGACCTAATAATACTTGAAGAGACCCATCGACCAGCTGCTTTCTCATCGCAGCATTATCGCAAGCACATTTTCCTATCAAACAAATCCAACACCACAGTCATCATGTCTGGAAAGCTTGACCAGTCTCTCGATGAGATTCTCTCGACCCAACGCCGTTCTGCCGGCGGACCCGGCCGTCGCTCTCAGCGTCGATCCACCGGTGGTCGCCCTGCGGCCGCTGCCCCTGTCGGCGGTGTTCAGAAGACATCGCGACCTGCGCGCGGCGCCGCCGCCAACAAGCCTAATGCCGCCAAGCCTGCGCAAGGCTCTGGTGACAGCAAGGTCATCGTGAGCAACCTGGTAAGTTACTTTCCTCCCTCCGTCAATCCTGGCGCAAGCTAACACATACGAAGCCCAAGGATGTCAACGAGCAACAGATCAAGGTATGTTGCCGATAAGGCTCTTCAGCCCTCGGACTTGGTTCGACATGTTATTTCTCGCCTGCTCTCCTTCCCAGCCGGCGTCGTAGCGATATCAAATCCACTGTGGCCAAGGCCGCTTCCCAAACGGAATCCGTCAAGACACCATCAAGACTCCTTCCTCGATATCTGCGATCCTGAGATACGGCGCAGAACTCATCAGAAGTTGAGCACGTCCCTGTCGCGCGAACACAGTCCAAATTTGAGGTAGCCTGGTCAGCACCCAAGAAATTGGTACAGCCGACTGAAAATATGGGACGTTGGCTGTCTTCGACGGATATCCATAAGACCAGCTTGGTCTGGCACCACTCATCAGCATGATGATGCAATATGAAGCCCTTTCCAGCGAGCAAAGCAGTGAGCAACGTCGCAGCACAGGCCAGGACGGCTTCGATACATAGCTTCGCTGCTATCGATTCGCGAACCTACAATGACGGATGGCCTTTCAGCGGGGTTTCGGGGCATAGTACATACACATGGCTATTTGGGTCTGAAATGGTGTTACGGCCATGTGTTACGACGTTCCCCCACAGCAGCTGTTACGACTTGGGGTGATACCCTCCGACTTGATGGCAACTGAACACGAGGCAGCCATGGCTTCAACTGGGGCTTCTTTGGGGATGGACGCTGACGTGCGTACTAACGCTCACTGCTCTGCTCGCTGCCAACCTCCTGTGCTCCGGTCGACTATTGGATTTCTGCCGATTCCTTGCCCCTCGTGCGGCTCGGGTTCGGACGACGCTCGTGATTGAAACATCAACGCTTACGGATAACTAACATCGACTTTCCCTTCAGGAGTACTTTCTCACATCAGTTGGACCCATCAAGAGAGTTGACATCTCTTACGGACCCAACTCTGTTAGCCGCGGCATTGCCAACATCACATTCCGCGAGGCGGATGGCGCTAGCAAGGCCTTCCAGAAGCTGAACGGTCTGCTCGTCGACAACCGCCCGATCAAGGTAAGCATCTCGAATCATACCCTTTCATGTATACTCTAACGGGAACTAGATTGAGATCGTTGTTGGCGCTTCTCAGGCAGCCAACGTCATCCCTCCTGCCAAGAAGACTCTTGCTGAGCGCACCACGTAAGCAAAATCTCCATGAGATACTGAAATGCATATTAACAAGAAAACAGACAACCCAAGGCTCAGCCCAAGTCTGCTGCCAACAACAAGCGCAACAACAACAGCAACAACGCGAACGCCGGCAAGGGTGGCCCTGCCGCTGCTGGCACTGGTGGCAAGAAGCCCCGTGCCAAGCGCACCGGCCGTCCTGCAAAGAAGACGGCCGAGGAGCTTGACTCCGAGATGGCCGATTACTTCGAGTCTGGTGCCAACCCTAATGAGAACGCCGCTGCCCCCGCACCTGCCCCCGCAGCCACTAACGGCGACGCTGCTATGGAGGATGAGATCATGTAAACGGCACAAAGCTACTACAGACTCATTCACATAACGCTGGGCACTGAGGAGGTCAAAGTGGCACATTGTGTGGGGGGCTCCCTTCAACTTTCCTTATGCGCGCGACTCCGAAACTCTCAAACAGATTGCTGGAAGGAGAGAAGACACGGAGGTTACGGGATTATGGCTTTGGTTTCGACATGTTTTGGTTTCTTTCAAGCTCTCAGACTGCCTCCCTCGGCCTTCCGGCAATTATTCCCAAACATCACAAAAACACCAACCACGGCTTCATTGAGCCGGAACACCACGTCACCCATCTGCTTCCCCCAAATTATAGCAGGGCATGTATTATAGCGATCCTCAAGTCGGACAGACTCTAATACACAAAGCGCCGAGCCCCCAACTTGAGATTCAATAACGCAACGTGAAGTTCTTCGTGATTAATTAGTGTCTGAGCGAATCATTCAGTTATTTAGCGAGAAGAAGAGGGGGGGGGGGGAGACAGCTTGCGGTCGGGCACGCGGAGACCTTTAAGGATGTAGATAAAGGAACACAGCTGATCTCTCAAATCGATTCACCAACCTATGATCTTGAAGTAGGTTTCCCGGCTTCACAGACGCAAAAATTCGATCCTAGACATCTCCTCGTACACCGAGCGCCTACAGACAGAGACCACGAACCGCGTTTGCTAGGAAGTAACTTCCACGGTGGGATTCGAAAGAATGCTCAGAGAATCATGATATCCATTCGCTAAATGCCTACCACACCTTGAGTTCTCGTCTTAAATAAGTAGAAACCAATCCCACAGATCACGTGTCGTCTTTTCTTTTGGTCTTTTGATTCGAAAAAGTACATTCATAGTCGTTAGTCTAGAGCGGTATCCACGGGCGTTGCAGCCAAGATTGCTGGCCTAAGTGCCGGGAAAGTCGTCTCGGGTGCGTGTTAAAGGAAGAGATTGCTTATTTCGCAGCAGCCTTGTCAGCAGCAGGTGCGGCCTTGCCGTCGTCCTCCTCGCCCTCCAAGGCAGGCATGTCATCGTCATCCTCATCATCTTCCTCGTCCTCCATATCTCCCAAGCCTTCCATACCCGGTGCGCCGCCGCCGCCAAGCTTGGAGAAGTCGATGCCGCCGAAGTCGCCGCCGCCGGGGCCACCCATACCAGGCATGCCACCTAGTAAACGAACGTGTTAGTCTTTGCAATTGGAAAGGCTCTATTGCACCGTAATCCGCCATGGCGGGGTGTTGAGTTGCAAGGGAGTTTGTAAATCACGTACCCATACCGCCGAACTGAGAGAAATCCTCCTCGGCAGCCTCATCCTGCTCGTCCTCATCGACCCACTTGTCAAAGTCGGTCTTCAGGAAGTGGACCTTCTTGGCCTCCTTGAGCAGGCGAGGCCAGTACTCCTCCTTGAGTTCCTTCTTCTGGAGCTTGAACTCGACATTCTTGCCGGTGTGGTTGACCTTGCTCTCAGCGGGGTCGATCTCAGCGTACAGCTCGAGGTCAACGGCATACGAGCGCTTCAGAGAGTCGGAGGTACCGCTGAAGGACAGGCCGGTAGGCTTCAGGTCGACCTTGAGACTGGACTTGGGAACATCGGGAACGGTGATCGTCAAGTAGACGAAGTTCTTGGAGGCGTCTGAAGAGCTGGAGCGCTGGGCCCAGAGAACTGTGGGGGGGGAGACCGGGTTAGCTTCGGCGCATGTTCCGACATGGGGGTTAAGGGCGTGACTTCAAAAATGAAGATAGCATGAGTTGCCGGCGAATGTATAAGTCGGCGATTGAATTCCTAGAACGCGCCAAATGGGAAGATGAGCTTGTACGTACCCTCAGGAGTTTGTGTGGTGGCAGACATTTTGCTGGTGGGAATTTGTCGAGCAGGGAGCTATGACGGGGGATGAGGGGTAGGTTGATTCACGCGAGGCGCAAAGGTGTCGCAAGGAGGCAATCGCGGTTGGCAAATTGACCTAGTGAGAAGGGGTATTATGTGTAGACGTTGTGCAGATATCGACAACGACTGTTGGAGTTGGAGGAGTTGAGAGTGTGTGGAAGAGAGAAGCTGGAGGGGGTTGTGAGGCTACAGGTTTGAAAAGGCTGGGCCCTTGGTTGGGGTGAGGCCGGGTGGGCTCCAGTTACCGCCTGGAGATCACGGGCAATTGTAGAAGGCGCTCGAATCCGAAAGATTTGGTAGTAACCCACACCAGGCAGGCGGCAGGATGCACAGAGCACCTACCTTACGGAGTACCTCGCAGCACTAACAGCTCCAGGCTGGCACTGGCACTGGGGGCCAACTGGTGCTGCCACCACCGCTGCGGACCGGACCCTGGCAGGGCTGAACGCACTGTACACTTAGAAATCCCGTCTCCTTCCCCCCCCTCCAAGTTCCCCTCCTCCCTCCCGTTCAGTCCAGGGCTGTTTATTTTTTTTCCCCTATTCTTCTTTTGGCGGTGCCAGGTACCTGGCCGAGCCTCTTTTCTGTCTTTCCAGTTGATACCAGGTACTTCTTTCCATGTGGGACTGTTGCCCCAGATGCGAGTACCTGTTTCCCTGTCTTCCCCTCTTTGCTGACGTTGGCTTCGCGGCCGAAAGAGCTTTCCAGCCCCCTGCAACCCCACGAAATAGGCATAAGAAGCATTCTGAGTGGATAGATGTTGCTTGCCTGCAGCTCCTGGTGAGGCGCATCATGGCAGACGCATGCACACAACAAAATCGACCTGGAGCAGTCTGTTCCCTTGTGTCAACTAATGTAAGGCGATCTGGAATCTTTGATCTTCTGGCGAGACGAAAGTCTGTTCTTCATTCTGATTCCCAGGTCCCTCAGCGTCGGAGCTGTCATCCAACCGGGCCTGAGCATCCAACTACTTGGCATCCATCTATGTATAAGGTAGGTAGGTAGCCAGCCACGACAGCTTAACTTCGCCTTGTCTTCCGACGCGGGTCAAGGCAGGCAGTGAGATCATACAGGGCCCTTGCCGATTTCTTATCCACCAGGGGTCTCATTTGCTGCAATACGGGCCGCCCGGAACGTGCGATTCGCCTACCTCAGTGCCCGCACTCGGATTCCCAAACTGTCCGCTGGATGACACAGGGGCGAGCATCTTCTCATTCGACTGAGAGACCTCTCATCCTGCCAATGGGTACCGATTGAATGGCATTGAGATTTCAGGATGAACTAAACGCTGCAGTCATTAACTCAAAGTGTGTTTCTTGTTACTGCCAAGGTGCCAGTTCAGTCAGCCGAAGCTCTCCAGGCCCCCATCCAGCGTCAACCATCCACTCGCTTAATGCGGTACTCGTCAGATGCATTCCCTCCTTACTTGCACTCAGTTGGTTAAGTGCATATCAATCACACTTTCCCCACGTGACGACTATCCCCCACTACAAGCCGTATCAGTCGATGCGGCAAGCAGGGAATGACGACACATCGCTTCCCAACCCAAGGCAGCGCTGATTGAACCTGGCAAACGACGAGGCTGGCGACAGCCTAACACAACGCGCTACGAAGAACCATTCACTACATACCATCACGAAGCCTCGGTATCCTAGGCTCTCTGTATTGACGGTTTCCTTCGGCCCTTTTGCTTGTCGATCCGCACAACATGGAGACGCTGAGAGCCATATTCGTCAAGCCTGATCCGCAGCAACAGGTAGATTACGCCCGTCGTGGCAGCAGTGCCTTGGGAAATTTCTAATGAGTTTGTATCTGAACAGCTGCGGAAATGCAACGCTCTCATTCGCTCGAATATACGTAAACTCGACCGCGACATCAACCAAGTCAGGCAAGTCGAGGCCAAGACGAAGAACCTCATCCTCCAAGCCGATAAGCGAGCCCAACGAGACCCGACGAGACAGAAACAAGCACAGAAGGAGGCGCGCGACTTTGCGCGGGAACTCATCCGCGCGCGCAAGACGAGCAATCGTCTAGTCACTTCCAAGGCGCAACTGAACAGCGTGCAAATGCAGGTCAACGAGGCGTTTGCCGTGAGGAAGATTGAGGGCAGCATCCGCGCGAGCGTCGGCGTGATGAAGGACGTCAACCGTTTGATTCGGCTACCTGAGCTGGCCGGCACGATGCAGGAACTCAGCGCGGAGTTGATGAAGGCCGGGATTATCGAGGAGATGGTGGGCGAGAGTCTGCCCGAGGACATGGACGAGTTCGAAGAGGAGGAGGCCGAGGGCGAGGTCGACAAGGTCCTCGGCGAGATTCTCAAGGACCGCATGTCCAAGGAGAAGCTCCCCGCTGCGCCGGTCACGCAAGAACCCAAGCCGGTCGAGGTCGAGGAGGAGGAAGAGGATGCCGAGGCTATGATGAATCAGATGCGCAACAGACTGGAGGCCTTGCGGAGCTAAGGGCTTGCATATCGATAAAGGCGGCGTACGGTGTTTTGTTTCACGGGCCAATTCTGTCAGCTCGGCTTTTTTAAAGGCAACATTCCACACAAGGGTCCAGATACAACGACGGAGACACATCCAGGCCTGGCAGGGCTTTCCCCAGCAATTTGTCGGGCGTGTCCAGATCTCCACAGTTTCTGTGGCTCTCATTGTGCTCCCGGGTCATCTTCATGTTTCGTCTGGCGTTTGGAGTAGCCATCATTCAGAAGTAAACATTCTCTTCACGTGTTGAAAGGTCAGACGGGTGACTCTAGGCCAAAGGACATTGTACAGTTCCTCTCGCTTGGCTATTTGCACAAGTTAAGAGACTCAAAAAGAAAGTCCTCAAACGAAAAAATGTCTTCCAACTTTGTCCAGCTCGTTGTTTCGATGTGGGGAGCAATTAGGTCATACTTGATCTTCCCATCATGCACCAAAAGAGACCATTTTCCCCGTTTGTCAAGCCAAATTTTTCAATCATACCTTTCAGACGTCCCTGGTCGTGATTTTAAGATCTGAGATCTCAACTTGGCAGCGCCCGCCATGTCTCACACGGAGAATGCCGTCTTATCCTCTCTAAGTAAGCTGTTCACCACGCTTCGGTGGGCATTGTTTGTGGAAGTCTTCAGAAAAGCACTTGGTTGTGCTGAGATCCTTCGCTGCCAGCTTGTCCCTCTTCTCATTGTTTGTTTCCTTTCACTGAGGCTACATGTGCCTCTCAAGTGGCCGGTTGGGCGATTTGCGGTCATTCTTCCAAGGATGATGGTACTGATGTCGGATTTTACTTGATTGGTGTATTGAAATGGATTGAAATCAATTCAAGATCAACTTCTATGGCTATATACAGACAGCGCATTAAGTTACTTGGGCAAATTGAGAGTGAATTCGACAACATGGCATCGTGGCTCTCGTCGGAGCAGCTTTTGCCAAAGGATCATGTGCGAGTTACCAAAGGCTGAGGGACGAAATAGCATTCTCTCTTGGACATACGAAGGACCTCATAATTTGATCCCGTAAATGATCGTACGTGGAAATTGGTTAGATACTGATTTACGACTTTGGCCTCGTTGTCGGAATACTGTATTAATGTCAGATCAGTCATAGTGCTGTATTCCTCGGCTCGGAGGCCCTCTAATAAGCATGCGAGATACAATTCTACCGGGCTTGATTGTCTCCTTGTCTCGAGGCCATCGGACCATTGGACCACTTTGACTAGGTTCACGGGGAGCGACGATAAAATCGTAAAGCGTAGTTAAGATTGGAAGACTAACAGCAACGAATAAGGGAAAAGTAGGGAGTGGTGAGATGTCACAAGAGAGGTGGAGGATGGCATCAGAAGGGAGACAGGCCCAGACGGAGAAAGAAACGGCATCGGCGGCACAGGACGCTATTCATACAGCTAATTCGCCGTGATACTATAGTGCCCTGCCGCCGCTGGGAGAACATCAGGTATAATAGAAAATGATTCAATCTGTTGTCTTCTCTCAAAGCTCAACAACCTCTGGGTTAGCAGCGAACCAAACTAAGAAAACACCACCAACTACATTCAGACTATGGAAAACATGGCTTAACATCTGCATGACATCAATTCATCTTCCAACCCCAAAATACCGCCGTTAACCCATAAGAACATCAAATCTGCATCACCTTAGAATACAACCTCCTCATACAACACCTCTCCATAAACCAATCCCCCTCAACTCTTCGCCACGTCTCATGATAATGCCCCGCGCCCGTAGAATGCAAACCCGACTCCGAGCCCCTCGTTCCAGCGTGATAGATCACCCCAAACACAGCCTTGACCTCGTCCTCGGAAACCTGCTCCAGGTCCCCCGCGTCCGTCAGGTGCATCGTCTGCATGACTTTAAAGGCCTCGCTAAAGTGCGCGACCCACGCTTCGCGCGAGGTCCAGCGGTACGGGACGCCGTTGAGGATCAGGATGCTGCCGTCTAAGTCGAAGGCCTCGAAGGTGAGGGTGGGGAGCATGATTGTGTCGAAGCGGTCCCAGTCGCATGTGTCGGCGAAGCGGCAGTATTGGGCTTTTTTGCGGCGGATGATTTCTGCTACTTCGGGGGAGATTGCCATCTTTTGTTCGGTATTCTGGTTTCTCGAGGGTCCAAGATGCGAGGGAGGACAGCAGATATAAGCTGATCGCAACAACGATGGTAAATGAGTAAAGGAAACAATCACGTCCTCCGTCTATTGTATTCTGACATATCCCAACGCTATGTACCAGTCTATGCCCCATCATCGAGTCACAAGCAGAAGAGGGGGTTTTGCGGGGACGCTATCGATCATCACACTTTCTGCCAAGAAGGGAGTTGATATCAGATACTTCCCACGCTCGAATTACCTATTGAAGAATCATGGTAACATCGAGACCGTTAAAGACATGGGGGTTTACTGCAGCTGTGGCAGCCCTCCAGCATTCGACCCATCAATTTACTAGGATGGTAAGAGGGGCGTAAGCACTTGTCCATAGCATGCCAAGCAGGGATTCCACTGGTTCATCGAGCATTGTATGATAGTGATGATTTAAGCATTCATGTGATCTTGGTGAGAACCTCAATATCCGGGGTCTCATCCGATTAAGTGATAGGAAGTGCAGATTTCCCCCTTCTTAGCACTCAAGCATCGTTTGTTGTAAGTCTTTCGGCAAGACTAGCAAGTGGCTTGTTCAATTCAGTTGGTAGTCCTCGACGCACATATCATCCTTGGAAATACATCTATTTTCGCTTGTTGCTTCCTATGAGCATCGAAGCCAAGATAGAGTCAAGATCGGGTTGTCAAAAAAAAGTTCATCAAGTGGTACCACCACCTCTTTGACGAAGCTTTCACAGGCCTTTGGCGGCATGTCTCCTATCAGTGATGCCCAGACAGGACTGATGATGAAGCGTCAAGACTGTCTTGCACCATCGATCGTGATATCGTAAGATTAGCAGGTACGATCTATCACTGTCCTATCGCAGTCAAAGCCCTGCAAGATGTTTTCCGCAAACTCGAAAACTTGAGTCTCAACCAATCGAGATATCGCAAGTAAGATATGTTTGCCTTGTCCGCACCTGATATCTCATCTCTCGCCCGAGCATGTCCCCTCGAACGTACCGCATCCGGTTCAAGACAGCCTTGAAACCCTCAACCACAACCACAACCACAATCAACAAAATCTTAACTCAGACATCTCTCTCAACACCACAATACCTCTCAGAGACTCGCCGTCTTCGAAAATAACGATCGCAACCTCGTCTCAGCAAGCAAACCACCCCCCCTTCCCCATCCTCATCCTCCACCCTCCAAGTCTCGAGATAATACCCGCCGCCAGTCAAATGAACCCCCCTTCTCAGATCCGGCATCTCCAACATGATACACGAGTCTCAAAGACGGCCTTGGCCTCATTCTTACTGTCCCACTCCGGTACCCACCCCGATCCCGATCCCGATCCCCGTCTCCGGGCCCCACCCCCCTCAACAGCCTCCAACTCCCCTGGACCACCATCACACAAGGTCTGCATCTCCTTAAACTCTCTTTCCACGACACGAGACGAACGCGGCTAGGCAGTTCAAACCCACTTCTGCTCCACCCCGTTCTCGTCGATGTACATCCGGCCCGAGGCGTCGAGGAACCTCGATCTCGGCGTTGGGTAGGATTAGACTGGAGCGGAGAGACTATTGTTTGGCATAAATGTAGCGACAGTAGCGTGTCTTACTACGGCGAATAGATTCTTCCATTTCGATGGAGCTAAGCACGATCGATCGTTGGGAGGGTTTGTTGGTTTGGGTGTGAGGTTTGGTGTAAGTGTAAACTCGGTGTGCCCATTCATGCATGGTTCCGGATGAATCTCAATAAGCCTCACGAGTTGACTTTGTCTCCACGAAGCAGGTCAGTGGCCTTTTCATCCAACTAGGCTATCTATCTTGAGATCTAGAAACCCCATTCCTTGCGATATGTGACCCAATATCCTCACACAAGAAAGGAGATCCTCTGTAGGAGGCCGCTTAACCACGTAAAGCCTTGTAGAAGCCTCGCTTTTGTTTAGAACCAAGTCACACAGCACGGCAACAGGTATACGAACAGTGATATCTGTCCCAATGCTCAAGTTCACCGCAACTCAAAGGACAACAACAACACTGACACGTTACTTCTCCCCTCGCCGCAAAGCCGCATCTCCCAGTAACCCAACGGCCCCAAGCCAGAAGCAGTTGACTCAGCACGCCATCTGTAAGCTGCTCTCATAAGCGGCTCTGCTCTCAGTCAGACCGTTCAGCCTATCACTGATCAGTCAAACTCACCCCGATGATCCCCCACGATCTGACAACCCGTACGACGAGACCGGTGAACCTCCACAGGCCCTGCACCCAAAGCATACCGCGTAAGAATGGCTGATGTAAGACCACCAAAATTCCAACGCACGCGACGAACAAGAGATGAACGACGCTCTTGTCAGCTAGAACACCCCCAATCTCTCGGCCGGCGGTTGCGGAATCTCCATCTTCATCTCCACGAGATGGAACCGCAATAAGGCTCAACGGCTCTGGAACGCCGAACGCAGATCCCTTTTTGACAAACTTCCCCGATCGATGGGGATATCCTTCAATGGTGTATTATGGCCTCGGGGCGAGCAGTCCCACAATCCCAAAACGGTCTGACCGTTTCGCAGCCACCGTTTCCGGGAGCATAACTCAGGGGGAGGGAAGGGGGAAGTTATGCATTCCACACACTGCATGACCATTTCCGTTGCCCTCCCTCCATCCACCCGGTAGACTAATCCGGCAGCAACCGAGCAAGAGCCGGAAAGTCCTAGGGCAAAACTGCAAACTGCAAATCACAAATACCCAAACGCTCAAAGCAGCAGCACGTCAGGGAGAAGAGCGCGCAATCACCCGCTAGACCGGAACAGGACCCCCTGCCGCAACTGCATCCACACATCCACGCAAACCACGCTTTCTGCTCTTCTCTTCTACGGGTCCCACAACCCGCAGCCGGTCCAATTTCGGGGGACGGGGGGATGAACCGGGACAGGGAACACCCAAACACCCACACCCACACACACCCTTCCGCGGTCGCAAGGGGAGGAAGAAGAAGGAGGCTAAGAAGGGAAAAAACCGTCTAGCGGCTTTCTAGAAGGTCGTCCAGGGCGGACAATCTCAATTCCTGGTTCTCTGGTGTCTGTAACCCGGTCCTCCCCCCCCTACCTAGCCCCGCGGGCATCCTTCCGGTCGCTCGGTGCGCGTTTGGTCCAGGGGGTGAACGCTACCACCATGAATCGCGACACCCGCCAATAGATAGATAGCTAAAGGGTTTTTATTTGGCGTTGGCGTCGTGTCGTCGCGCGGTCTGTGGTCGGGCGTTGCGGTTTTGGGTAGGTCGACGATGCCGCGGTGGCTGTTCCGGTGCGTGGTTGTGCTCGGTGCACTTGTTGCAAATAGATGCAACGCCGGGCCTTGCGGGAACGGAGACGCTTGTGATGGCTTCCTTTTTTTTCGGGGTCCTATTCGGCTTCTCTCCCTCAGCCATCTCAAGCTTGTGAAAGGGTCCTGAGGGGAGACTGCGGAAAAAGAAGTGGCAGGCGGAAGCGATTTGCGGTGCTTTGCTCGGTGTGGCGTCGGTGTCGATAACCACACTGTCTGTGGCTACCCCAAAGAGCTTGACTGCGAAGGGGAACATAGCCGTACGTGGTTTAATCCCGTTTCAGTCTGATCTTTTCTGCTTCTTCCTTTCGACCTACTGGTGCTACCGCCTCGGCTACCTACCGCTGGGTGTTGATCGTCGAGTAAGTCCCGTAGTTGGCACGGACCGTATGCGACTCGATTGCAACCGCGCCGCCGCTCGCCCGTCAGGCATGTGCTGCCGCTGCTACTGCTGCTGCGGTGGCATTTGTCGTCGTCGAGCTTGTTTCACAAGTTACTCGTTGGAGTCATTGCCAGACACTGGACGAAATAGAAAATCAGGGCAATCGATGGGCAGGGAATATGCAAAACTCTAAAGAATGTTGCCTGCCGCGATCAAGTCCAGAACGATCGCTGTCCATCTTGTCTGTCTTGGAATTAAGTTGTCAGCCAGTCTCGATAGGTCCATGGGCCATGACCGCCTTCAGCTTTCTGAATTGCCAAAGAGGGTTTCCCCTGCGTGTTAGCTCGCTGTATGCTCGGATATCTGGAAATGCTTGCCCAGCTGGTGGTTGAAGGTTGATCTAGCATCTATCACTCTCTCACACCCCCTTGCGTGCCTGCGGGATACATTCCCGCCGCCCTTTTACAAAGCCAAGGCAAGGGCACAATTGGCAGGTCCAGGAACGGGATGCCCTGCGGTGTGGCACAACCCCGAATTCGGGACGAGACTCTGCCGTTGATGGCGGGGACCACTCATATTGCGAGTTGCTGCCTCCGTCATCTCATTCGAAAATGGGCTGCAACAAATCCGTTGTCGTTGCTGAATGCTGACGACGCAAACGGTGATGAAGATGGCTTATTCGCGGGGGAGGGGCCCCTCTCCTCTCCCGCCCGTCGCAAACTCGCGTTCGAGACCCAATACGATCTCGCCGTTTCTTCGTTTGTGCGACCAACAAGAACGAGGGATGTGGAAGCGGAGGAACACAAACTTACAGGTTCCTCCGCTGCGCAGCGTAACGGCTTTTCCTTGCCCATCCGTACCCTATTCTTAGGTGAGGTCACTCGGGTCAGCAATCAATCAACAACTCAGGCCCTGAGTCACTGACAAAGGGGTTGATTTGGCCTGACTGTTCTCATCCCAAGGCTGGCGACACACACATACACACCCTCCACAAACCACCACCACCACCGCCGCCGCAACTACAGCTTGGACGATCCGGGGAAACAAAGGTGGGTGGTACCGCCGTGTACAGACTTAAACTGAGTATCAATACGTATCCGAAGGTCATTGTAAATGGAATGGAATCACGAATGCGCCACCCCCAGTCTGACTCAGGCCGGGAAAGCATTCGCCGCGGGCTGAGCCAGAGCCCAGTCAGCACGGCCGTATTGATTTGCGACGGTAACGAGCATTTGAAAAAGGCACGAATGGCAAGTCGCCGGTATGTTGCTTTCTGAATAGGCAGGCAAGTTGCATCTTACAGGCAGGGAGCAGAAGCGATAACCAGGCGGTAAGCCTGTTCGGTGTGCTGTACACGGTAGAGACAGGGCGGTCTGAATTATCGGTATGCGCCTTGTCACCGCCTTCCCTGGTGTGTGTGAGTGCATGTGTAATATACCCGTTGTTTGAGTCGTATTGCGTCTGGAATAGGAATTAGGTTGGACGTCTTAGGTGTCAGTTCTGCGGTTCGGAAACATTGGATGTTGGGGGAGCATGGTAGCTACTAGTCAGCGGCAGCACAGTCAGAAGCAAGCTGAGCAAGGCACACCATCCATCCATCCATCCATCCATCCAGCCATCCATCCATCCAGCCATCCATCCACCCACGAACGGGTGTATTCGTAAGTTGATGGTTGTCGTCGCATTTCGTTTGAATGCGGATGCGGTTGCGGTTCCGGGTTGTGTTGCGCGTTCGCTCGGGGGGTTTCTCGCTTGTTGGAATGGGTGAAGGTGGTGGTCAGGGTTGGGACTTTGGGCTTGTTGGTGATGTCGGTGGTTGTCTGGAGAGGAATGGAGGAAATTCGGGCATCCAACGGAATTCCAATCGACAACCAACCGCATCGTCGGGGCATCGCGGCGTCGCATCCGGGGGCCATCCATCTGGACCAGTTGCATTCCCGCGAGTGATTGCTCTGAATCATCCAACTCACACAACCTTGTTGGTAACTTGGTGTATCCGTACTCCGTCACGTCCGTATAGACACCAACGATTCGTATCCATGGATAGTTTGGTGTAAGTATTGAGTGTTCTGTAATTAGTCTATGTCCGTACGGAGTAGATGGAACTGGTTTGCCGGCCGGGGATGATGGGTGTTGACTGTCACTTTGCGTGTTACCGAATGAGACGATGATACATCTGTAACTCTGCCAACACTCTGTATGATGTACGGAAGCGCCTCCGTGTGTTTCTGGAAATTGAGCCCCGACTCCTGGCGGATGAAAGAAGAAGCGCCGCAAATGACGAAGGATCCATGTCTTCTTTCCATTTCGCCTCGCCTCGCCCTGCCCTGGCCAGCCCGCCAACCTCGTCAACCTCGTCAACATGACCCTGGCTTCCAACCTGACTCCGGGCACCTGGGATTTGCAGGCTTGCAGCTGTATCCGTACGCCTCGTGGGAATTTTCCCATATTTTTAAGATGAGATGCCTAGGGTCATGACGGGGGAGGCTGGGCAAGCGGGAAGGGTGGACGAAAAAGCTGGGGTCGAACCGTCGCGATAATAGGCACCGAGCCCAACAAACCGACAGGGAACAGGGCCGGAAATGAGAGGGAAGCCCAAGACTTCCAGGACCCCCAGCAAGCACTGCAAGCAGTGCAAGGAAAAGATGAGAAAAACTCTTCCAAATTGACGGAAAAGAAACGATCTGATGCCAGTTGGTGATAGTTGACGGAATTTCTGAGACCGGGGATCTTGAACCGGGCCAGTGGATTGGGCCCCCCCAAGCAGCAGCTTGCCGGCCGAGAAGCAATTGGACAGCCGGGAAGTGAAAAGTGATGGACAGGAACCTGGAAAGAAAAGAAACAACGGCCGTGAGCGAGCCCGGGGGTCCGGAAATGGCCGTTCTGGCTGGTGGCCCTAGTTTGCTTTTTGGTCTCTCTTTTGGTGTCCATGCCATGTACGGGCAAATTGGTAAAGTTTAGGTAAAAGATCAATACGGAAGTTCCTAGTTGAGTTTCCGTCGTGGCCGTTCTCGTCTGTCACTGGAGCGGGATGGGCGCGGATGCAATGCGATGCGATGCGCCCAGAGAACCATCAGCATCAGTCCTGGGGAAGGGGAGGTACCTAGGCGGTGGGATTGACGAGGATGTGCTGGATGCAGCCACGGCAGATTTGCTAGCACATCTCGTTTCAATGTTTCGTTCTCTTGGCTCCCGATATTTGTTGGTGTTGGTGTTGGTGATGTGGCTTGCTGTCGTTGTGGTGTTGTACAGATGGAGGTACAAGGCCTCAACCTGAGGTGCATGCAATCTGGTATTGGCAGCATCTGGACCTTACCGGGCAAGGTACGCCGTAATTAGGTAGGTATTGTCGTCGCTGGAACAAGAACAAGATCGGACGTCCACCATCGCTGGGCGGCATCAAAGGTGGCAGGGCCCTGGCGGCGGTGAGGCGTTGTAAGTCAAAAAGCATGCGGTAAGTCGGTGTGCTTCCTGTAGTTCCCCGAATGCATTCAGTCAATCGCGGGCGCTCATTTAGGCATTGCTTTGATTCTTCCCCTCATCCTTGGCTTCCCCAGGAGGGGCTTCCAGCCTATCGAGGCGCATGGAGATTCACATTCGCAGCTGGGACCCGACAATCTAACAAGAATGAGGGGGTGAGATGTTCTGCTTGATGCGATGAGTCGGTTAATGAAGCAGAAAAAGCAGCCAAGGGGGTGTATGCTATGTGTGTAACTGACTGGCACTCGACAACGACCGATGGCGAGTGGAAATGTCAATATCAAAATCAAACGGATGCGATAGGCCGCTTCTGTGACTCGAATTCTCGGTCAAAGTTGTAGAGATTCAGCGAGCGATTGACGATTTGAGGGGGGTTGTCCAATCAGAGGTTGAAGCGGTAGCGCGTGTTGAGTTGAAAACCTAAGTAACTAACTGTAGAGACCAGATTGGCAGATGGGTGACGGGTAAATCCGATGCAGCGAGAGAAATGCCTTCTGCCCTCCCCCCGCCGTTTGAGACGGCGCAAAAAGTCTGGACGGAGAAGCACCGAGCGCACCGAGGTCTCTCCTTCCCGTCTCTCTCGAGTCTCGCCCGTCTGGGCAGGAGGAAAGTACCTTCCTGCCGTTCTAACCTCTGCTGTGGAGGAAGGTACCTGCTTTCTTCAGGTTCCTGCCCGTGCCAGTTCTTTGGGCTCGCCCGAGGCCCGGGGCAGCCCAGACTGCCTTCCGCGGGGGCAGGGGCACGCAAGAAGAAAGAGCGCGGGACAGGGCAGGCAGAAAAAGACCCCCCGGCCAGAACACTGAATTGAACGGTCGGCCCCCAGGCGACAGGGCCAGACAGAAGGAAAGGGCGATCCCCAGCCAGCGGCCCAGCACGCCTGCCCGCGAGGGGTGTTCAAACGGCTGGCCCCAGGCCACAGGCACCCCCAGGGCCCCCGCCTCATGCCGCTGTCGGGCCTCGAATGGGGTAGCGATTAGCAGTGATTGCTGCTGATAGCACCGGGGACAAGTCCCTAGCGAACCGCCTAGAGGGCCTGAGAGCCAAACTCCAACGCTCCAGCTCTCAACATGCCCTGCATTTTGCCCATCCGTTCTGGCCCCCGCGGATTACCAGCTTTTGGCAAAACTCTCTTGGTCCCTTGCAAGTATCTTTGCTGCCTGAAGTGGGTGCAGAGGTACTTCTGGATCATGACTCTTCCCCTGTTACGGTGTAGGTAAGGTAGACAAGTGCCCTCTTCTCGCGACCAATGATTCCCGACACAGACTCACACCCTCACCCCCTTCCGACAAGGCGGTCAAACACCGCTCATTCATTTTCCGTTTTCTTTGCTTTTTGGCTGGTTGGCTGCCGCTCTGCCGCTGTCGGCCTGTCGATATCGCCAAATCGATGCTTCTACTAAGATGTGCGCTGTGAGACAGGCAGACAGCTCCCGCCGCTTCCCCGTCGGCGGTCTGCGGGCCTCTTCCGTATCGTCGCTCGGCGTCCAGTCTTCCTCTTCAAACCCCTGCCTCTCATCACACACAATCATCGCCAATACCGCCGGTTGTCTCTCCCTCCCGTTCTAGGTCGGCCTCAGTATCACAGTAGGGGGTGCCGGCCTCGTGTTTGTCACTGCTGCATCGTGGGGGTGGGCAAGCGGCACAATCGCACCGACAGGGGCCGTCGACAATCACAATTGAAGGATGCGAGACACCGAGACACCAAGAGACGGAAAGCAGCCTGGATAGACCCGATGCAGAGTCAGAAACTCTGAATTTGATGATATCTGGATTGGGGATGGCAGCTGGAATGGAATCGCCGGCTCTGTCTCCGACTCCCTTGCGTATCGATCGTATGTATCCGTAGGTAGACTTAGTTATAGTACGAATAACTAGTAGACACAGCTGGGCTGGGGACCAGTCGGAGTCTTCGAGACCGCTTGCGCCTACGGAGCCAGGCCCGTCCGTTCGCAACTCCATTCCCGTTGCCCCATGGGAACATTCCCCGCGGCACTCGAGCGGCGATTGCGATTCAGCTTTGTTTGCGCCATGATGTTTCTCACATTTGATAGTTGACACAATGCCAGAAAAGGTACTATTGAAGCAATACTGATACTCTATACATGATGTAACACCGTACTCTGGTATAGTTGTATATATCATGACTCTTTCTGCCTGTGTTCGAGTCATCTCGGTGTTTCGACCATACAGTGGCGGTAAAAGCAACACCAAGTACACCAAACAACCATCAGCAACCAGCAATAACAAGCGTCATCGCAAGCCAGCGCCGGCGTCATCATAACCAACAACACCATCAGCAGCAACACTTCCCGCCCACGCCGAAAAACACCATCCACACACTGCCACTCCCGTTCGTATACACAGATAGATACGCGCAGCTGCAGGCAAGAGTCAACCCAGCCCATCCGACTTACTCGGGTGCAGTACAAACACGGACAAAAGTCATCACCGAGAGAAAGAGGCCAAAAGCAGGATTTCCAATATTCCGTTCTTGTCATCCACCGTCCTCTCTATCCGAACCTATACAATCCCGCTGTACTGGCTGTACTGTACTCCGTACCGCGGTGCCGACGACGACTACGAAATACCGGTACGAGACTCCATAGTTCGGACAGCAGCACTCTCAGCAGCTCCTCGGCAACGCCACGTCGAGAATAGTCACCAAGCCCAGGCCCGCGGTCCAACTCTGAATCACCAGAAGCAGGTAATTAACCAGCCAGCCTGAGCCTGAGCCTGAAGGGTACCAAGGATTGGGAATACGGTCTTCCTCCCGCGCGACCGCCAGCCCTGTCGCCGACATTTGTCCTTTCTTCTTTCCCTTTTCATCGTACCGTCCTTGTATACACCCCCTTGCTCACCCCCCTCCTTGCCGACAACTGCAACCGCTTTCCGCCCAAGCCCAACACCTTCAGCTCTTTCCTTCTGGGGCCTTTACCGGTACCGCACCCCCTGCGCTGTCAGCACTCACATTTACACCCCCCTTCCTTCCGACCTGGACTTTCCATCTCCGTCACCGCCTCCCTTGCCTTGTTTTCCCACCCCCTCGGGATACCGGGAAAGCAGTTACCCCCATCTTTTAGGCTTGCCAAAGGCCTAGGTCCACTCTCCGAAATTCCTCGGAACGTTGCTCTGCCCAACCTTGCACCTCCTGTTGACTCTCACCCCCTTTTCTCACACACCCCCAACACCCGCAACACGCCCCCCCGACACACCCCCAGAAAACCAGAGGAAGGCAGACGCGCCCCTTGGGACTTATAAGTCTCCCGTGTCCACCTTCTCCCACACTCTTCCAGTTCGTGATAATCAACAACAATATCCACAACTCTGAAGTCTTATACGAACAAGACCTTTCAACACTCAACATCACTCTACACATCGCAGCCATGTACGGCTCATACGGTTCATACAGCTCCATGGGCTCCGTCTCCATGACCGCCCCCATCGATATCTCTCCCAGCAACATGCTCGCCCACGACCGGTCGTGCGCCTTCCCTTCTTGGCCACGCCGCGATACCCTCGCCGACTTTGACGGCGAGCCCAGAGCCACCTCTTACCTTTCCGACGAGGACCTCTTCCCCCAGGATTTCGAGGACGACTCCCACAGCGTTTCCAGCCACGGCAGCTTCTCATCACCCAACTCCCGCTCTCCCCAGATTTCCGAGGTTGAGCTTCTCCAGATGGAACGCGAACGCATGGCTATGCAGCGCGAGGCCCTTCGTTGCGTCATGGCCGAGAAGGAACGCCGTCGCCAAGCAGCTCTCCAGCAAAAGAAGTCGCAACGTCGCGGCAGCTCCAAGAAGAGCCCCAAGAACAAGCTCGCCTCCATGACTCCCATCGCCGAGTGAGAGCTTTCCACGATAAAGCTGCAAGCTCTCTCTACTACTTGGCATGTGGCAATGCGCAAACATCTATTGTTCGGACGAGCATACTCTAGCTCGCCGGCACACCTCCTCAGTCTCGACAAACCCTAATCCATAATATCGGCAGCCTCTTCAGCATGGCGCCAGCACAAGACCAAATCAGGACCGCCTCTGACCTGGAACATCCAATATGCTCCGACGGTCCAGGTCTCTGGTCTTCAAACACAAACACGCCTCTGGCAATTCAACCACCTTGGCCTCGGCCTCGTGTGCAACGCGGCCTGATTTCCATCACAAGCTTGCAACCGATCATCCAGCTTCTGGCTTGCTCATCACTGCACGGGGCGACTCGGAACGCCGTGTGGGGGAGCACAAGCAAGGCCGATCGTGGGGGGGCCAGCCTACAGCAGTGTGTCTCAGCCACACTCGCGCACGCCCGGCGGTATCGGCCACCCACCGAACAAGAGTCACCCGGCAATGGCTGGTGTGGCAGGTGAGAGGACTTATAGGTCGGCTGCCTCGTTACGTTGCAATCGATACCTGGTCCTCGTGGACTCATCATTTGGGCACTGGCATTTCACATGCCTTGCATCACCCTGTTTACTGCTTTTTCTCATTGTCTTTTCATGTTGATACCCCCCTTTGCTGTGGCCCACCGAGGTAGCCCAGCTAGTGTTTGTCGCATGGAGTTTGTTTTTTCATATCGATCAACGGATCGACTTTTGGGTTATTGGGGGCAGCATGGCATCACAGCACATTTTCACAGGACTTTGCATCCGCATCATCGGGGACTTAAGCATAGGAACACCATTTTGCCCACACGAGGCTTCGCATTAGTTAGTTAGTTAGTATTTAGTACGAGATACCCTTCGCCACGCGCGACATCAACATTTGATTCTATTCTTTATCACAAGATATCTACATCCATCTATTCGCTTCCTAGTGATTTGTAACCCTGTGACTCAGGCATGCATCGCCTTCTCGTCGCTATAGGATGCATTTGCTTATGACAGGTGCGTTCGTGCATCAAGGCGTAACAGCATTTGAAATCAGGAAAAATGTCAGAGTCATTCCGTAAATTCCGTTCCGGCATGCAGAACCACAACCGTAGAGTCATACTTTTTACGAGCTAACGTAAGCATGTGGCACTCTGACCTGCCTAGATTCAGCGGTTATTGAAGTGTCTACTGAGTACCGCGCGCTGGTTGGACTGTGTGTGTGGCTTGTAGGGTTTGCTGCTTGCCTCACTTGCTTTCGGTCGCTGACAAAGTCCAACCGCGGGTCTGGAATCAATATTGGGGAATTATTGTGGGAGCTGAGGAACAGGAACTGGAAACTGGAACTGGGACTGGGACTGGTAGAGTGGATGGCGCTGACCGGTCGGTCGGGGGCTGAAGGATTACCCTGTTTTTGTTCTCTCTCTGCTTTTGTGAGTTTTGTTGTGTGTTGTGGACTTGAGGTTGTTCTAGCCACAAAAATCGTGTCGTCATTAATATCGTATTGTCTCGCTGGCTTTTCGGAACTTTGCGAGCAGTACCGGTATTGTGCCAACCCGCCAGCCAAAAGTGTGTTGGGGGGTCTCGGCCTGGTTGGGGGAGAGACGGAGGCAGAGCCGACGGTGTTGCGGCTTGTGACTGCCCTACACTGTAAAGTCTGGCTGGCAATATGGATAACAACAGGAGGCCCTCGCGAAAACGGTCGGGAACCGTCGGGAGATGCACCCCTGTCAGTACCTTTTGCCTTAGGTAATCATTCAAAGTCTCGAGTTCCAAGCAGCAATTCCCGTTGAGAATTCCCGGCGGGTGGTCTATCCGCTTGAACTTTTGCGGGTATGGAACTTGTAAGCCCTGGGATATGCGCTGCTGGCAACTTGGCAAGATGGATTTAGTTGGAAGACACAGACCCCGTCATGCCGTTTGCTCCGTCCGAAAGACACAGCCTCACTTAATTCCACCCCAGATATTGGTTCCAGGCCCTGGGGACTCTGTTCGGCGCATTACGAATTTCCCAAGGACCCGGGCCAGAGGGAGGGTTCCAGAGTGAGGAGACCCAAAAGTCATCTCTATTCTTGGGTGCTTTGCTATGGGAGGGGGGGGGGACACAGGGAAAGGGAAGAGGGCTGCAAATTCTACCGAGATCGATGTCTGAATTGCGTGTCTCCATTGCAATCTTCGGGTCTTTGGACCGTTTTGGGTGAGCTGTGTTTGGATACGGGGCGAGCGCGTGTATTGTGGCGTGCGCGTCTACCCCGTAAGTGTATCCAAGGCTTAGGTAAGGTTTTTCTGGGGGTGTCTGTCTGTGGCTTAGCAAGCAGGCGGCCTCGATTGTGGCGTCGGTTCCCCACGAACAGAAAAGCCACAAGCCTCGGCACTCGCTGTCTTTAGCAGGCGGCCTTTCGACCACCGACGCCGACACCGACCGCGGCAAAAGGTTCACAAGGACCCTTGCGGGGAGGCGCTTGGCTTTGACCCTGTTTGCGTACGGAGTATATGCTCGGTGGTGCTTGGAGGAACTGGATGCCGCTAATACGAACAGGCACAGGCAGGTTTCTTTCTTTGACTACGGACACTTTGATGGATGGAGTTTGACGAAGGATCGGGATGGATCGGAGATCCGGGGGTTTGGATCAGTGGGGGAGTTGAATAGAGTAGCTGAAGGCCTCGAACTAGCGACCGCTTCTCGGGAGGTTCTTACCTTGGCTTTGAGGAAGCCGAGGAACCAACTTTCCGGTTTTGCTTTGAAGGTTGGGATTTGGGGTATTGCTGTGCCGCGGGATGTTTTCTTCGACCGGTATACGTAGAGTTCAGTGACGTTCGGTTCCTTTTCGCTCTTTTTCGGGAAGCCAAGGAACGACTGTGACGCGCTGTATACGCGGCATACCGAGGCTCCGGGGAAACTTGGAAGGAGGAGGGAGCAGCAGCAGTAAAGTCTGGGGTTTGAGTTCAAGCTGTATAGATTGCAATGCCTTGGCTCGATGACGGTATATCCTAACTTCCTGCGGCCCTACGGGTGAGATGCGGGGAGTCGGGTAAGACGCACGATGGTCCACTTCCTCACCACCGGGGGACGGAATCTTTCGGACTCGGCCCCGGGGCGCGGAGGAGTTTTGGGGATGGGAAAGGGGGAGGGGTGTAGACAAGATGCAAGATAGTTGGATCCTTACAGATGTTCGTAATTGTCATGTTCATGACCTCGGGGGTTATTGAGTGAGTCACTTGCTTTGTTGGCATCACGAGGGGTTGATCTTGAGATTTGACACCTGGGATTGGCAAGATGGGGGAAACGCAGATTATGGCGTGAGGGGGAAGATCTTGAGAGATCTTTACTGCGTTTTTCTTAACGGTTTCAGCCACACCTTTTGGGATCTTCTCATCGAAAGACAATCTGCGTACGATGTCGTCAACGGGACAGAGTCAGAATAATCGACAATTTGAATTCTTCGTGATCTGGTCTGATCTCATCGAGACCGACTCCAAGACTGATGTCTCGACACCCCCTCAGTGACAAACCTGCGGAGGTGAGGACGCCGACCATCTGGAAGGGAGCCAGTCATTCCAAGAAAGGCTCCGAAATGGCTTGCGTCCCTCTGCGAAACCGGACATGATTACCCTCCTTGCGCTTGCGGCTCCGCAACCCGCGGATTCTCGTTGAAGCGCTCAACCCAAGTCATGCTAGGCTTTATTACCGGTTATCGTGAAAGCTACTCCCGACATAAGTGATAGGGCTGCTTATAATGCGGGTGAGGTCGGGAGAGAAGGACAAGACCCTCCCCGCATTGCGTGCGATTACGCTCGCTGCAATGCAGATAAGACCAGCGGACCAGCTCCGTTAGTCGCGGGGTAACTCTTGTCCCAACTTATTTGAATGGAGACGATACGATTGGTTGGGATAATCGACATCCAGATAGGCAAAGCTGCTTACCTTTCTCAGTAATAAACCGGGGCCCGATGCATTCCGTTTAGAACTCTAGATCAACATAGTCCGTCTTTACGGCCGCGAGGAACAGGACCCTTGAAAAATCCCTTGCCGCGATTGCGGAATTGTGCACACCGCGGTCCCGCAATGTCGAGGTGGCGGCGCGGCTCTCTCTCGTCTCCCAATTCCGATCATCCCAGAGCAGCAAAGAGGAAAAGGACAGTATTGAACGGCGGCGCGGACAACATCCGTAGACGCCCCCCTTTAACCGTCGGCTCGGTTTCTAGCGAGAAGACTCTGCAACGATCCCTCATCCAACGGGCTAAAGAGGAGAGCCATAGCCTGGACGAGTGGGTTTGCTCCTCTTGTCTTTTCTCGGCTCCTCCTCTCCCAGTCCCCGCTCCTTGGGTTCCTGGACCCAAGCAAACTCCAGTGGAAAAGCGTGGCAGAGTGGCAGAGTACCAGAGAGCATGGCGTTGGCAATCAGCCAAAACCTGGGAACGGTGGAGTCCTGATGGAAGGGTCCCTGCACCGGGATGGGTTCCCGGCGCCTGGACCTCGTTCTTGCGGTTTGACGGGGGGCTTCACCATTTATCCAAACACCACTCCCCCCCTTGCCCTTATGTAGATTGGGGCCTTGGAGAGTCTGAAGCGGAGCTCTTGGAGTCGTAATGGAAAAAGGTGATTGGCAAATTTCGGGAGCCAAACGGGATGCCCCGGCGAATCCCATCGTGTCAAATCTTCTCCCACTCCTCTTCTCTTCCCTCAGTTCCCCACCGACACCGACGACGGGACGATCGCTCCCGGGGTCTGGAGAGGGCTCTAGACCTTTTCCGGTCTTTGCACACTTGCCTGTTTTGTCATGGACTCCTCATGGGCGGTGGAGTCAGCAATCATGGAGACTGGAGCTCCCCTTCGGTGCAGAATTCTGCCAGATAAAAAGTCCACATGGGAAAAAGAGGGTCTCGCGGGTTATCAGCGGCGGGATTACTCTTAGCTTGACTCTAGGAAGAGGGGAAATTTGGGAAAAGAAGAGATATGGAGCACTTTAGGAAGCTCTGGAAGCTTTTTCTGCCAGGTCTGCTTGCTAGTGTAGAGAGAAGAGGGAGTCTCATTAACCGAATGGATGAAGTCTCGTTGGAATTTTCGAAGAATGCGGAAGGAGAATGAGTAGGACTAGGTAGGCTTGTAGGTAACTTTTACCCAACGGTCCTTTTGACAGACATCAACAGTGTCTAGCAAAAAGACCCTGTCTACTCTCCCTGCCTCTCAACTTTTCTCAAGATCCTATCTCAAACCCCATATGCAAAAAATTCTGACAAGCGGTATCCATTCGCCCGCTGCGTTCGGCGCCTCTCTTTTGGTCTCGGTGCTTCTTTTCCCGCCGAATCATTCCCCGTCGTAAGCTTCAACACCCGCCTTCTCGAAGCTTTAGATGCTTCAAAAAAAGACACCCCAATAGCTAAAGCAAAAGAAGGCCCTTCTTTGACTAGATGCTCCGCTTTTCCGAGGCTCTTCTTCGGCATTACGGCGAGCTTGATTGGTGACAATTGAACGGTTCAGAGGGGAAAGCTCTCTCGGAGTCTCTCTCCGCAAGGTGCTACACCCCCGGTCCGAAAAGAAAATTCCTTTGCAGGGAAAATTCTTCCATGTGGCTTCTAAAGTGCTGTCAGAGTTTCTCCGCCTTGGAGAAATTCATCCAAGTGGTCGAAGATGCCGGGATTGCTCCACTCCGCACCAGCCCAGCCGTCTGGTTTGGCACTCAAAGCACTTTGCGCGTCAAGACCGCGGTACCGCGTAATCTTCGTCTCGGTGTCGTTTCGGTAAACTCGAGTCGTGGAGACACCTACTTTCTCGTAGGTCAAAGTCTAAGTGGTAGTCGGAGAGTCTCCGACGCACACACCTCTCAGTCTCTCAGTCTTTCCACATCGCGGTCTTTTCTCCGGGGTCTCTCGAGTTCGGGTGGCTCATGAATCGCGTGTGGCGCAACCCAACCACAACCTTTTTCTTACTGTTGTTTTCCAGAAGAACCTTGGAAGAGGTGGGCAAGTCGTCCGAAAGGGCATTCTCAAGCGCAATCATCACCAAAAGCTT
Organism: Colletotrichum costaricense; assembly: GCF_030867565.1. NCBI lineage: Eukaryota > Fungi > Ascomycota > Sordariomycetes > Glomerellales > Glomerellaceae > Colletotrichum > Colletotrichum costaricense. Next base: position 660,012 of record NW_026848232.1, on the reverse strand, counting down.
GTGAATTTCAGGGACGCAACGCGAACACCTGAATCAGTTATTCCCCGAACTGCAACTTCGACGTCAACTATGACTTCAGTCTTTTGACATGATGAACAATTTTGATCGTCCCTTTTCCCGTTCCATCATCCAGGGCCCTTCATACAACGATGAAATTTCTGTTCAAAATTTTCAACACGCCCCCTCCTTCTTTTGTCGAGATATCAAACGACCCTCAATTTTGTCTCTTTTCCCGGCCGGCAAACGTGGGTATCTTCAAAGTTGACAATTTCTGGCAATATCGAGACTCAGTATTACACACTAGAATCAAGATTCTAGCATGTGGGGGCGTGTGATCCCACAAGGCATGCCACGCGAATTGGCCACCCGCACAGAACTTTTTTTTCGTTTTTGCTCTCGCTTTAAACCACGCTTCCATCGTCGTTCCGCCGTCATCCTGAAGCACTGGCCCCAAGGGAACTGACGTTCTTTTTCGGGAGACTGACTAGTGTACACCATCCAAAGAGCGCGCAAAAAAAAACTTGGCTTGGATCTCAAAGGATGGCAAAACCTGGGGAAAACCGGGACGGCGAATTGGTTGGTGGTTGTTGGCTGCCCGGGTCTGAAACCCGAGGCGTTCAAGCCACACACAAGTTGTGTAGTTCCGTTACACCGACACACACCGGGCAGGATTCCCCAATCGGTATCAAACGTCGCTATTCCTGTTGGTTTGGTTGGTTGGCTGAACGTAAACCCGGCCACCAACTCTGACGCCGTCTGCAACTTCCTGTGTGACATCAACCCCGCCTCTGGATACAGCTCAAAGACGAACCGGGTTGAGCTGTGTTGTTTTCCTTTCTTTGCCTACCTTACAGGCCAACAGATACCTGTTCCTCGGGGGTGACCTATATCTCAGCCCAGCAATGAGTGGGAACAGGGAACAATCAGAGACGAAAGGTGCAAGACAAGCCGACAGAGCAAACATTTTGTGTTTCCTCGATCCAACCAAAGTTGCACATCCATCGTTTGGGCTCCTTCGTTTCGCTCTCGGAGACCCCTCTGCCGTCCGATCAATGGTTTCGGGACGAGTTCCGTTTGGCGTTTTGGAGGAGCCCAGTGATCTGCTACAAGCACAAGCACAAGCGAGAGGAAGAAAAGAACTGGACCGCGGTGTCTGTCTACGAGTCTCCAGACCCGTATCCGTAAAACCCCCCTCCCCATACCTGTAGAGCTTGAGCATTGGACGGAACGGTTCATCCGCATTCTTCAGTTGCCAAGACCTCAAGGCGGGAAACTCAAAAAGAGAGTATCCGTATCCGCCGTTTTCTTTCTCCGCCTGCGCAAGCACCAGCAGGAAGCGCATGCACGATTGACGGATGGCCCCCCGGTAAACCGTGTTGTCAAACTTCCCGGACAAAACGTGGCCGTTGAGGGGTCGTAGAGTCGTAGGGTCGTAGTAAATTTGCCCGAAACGGCAGGTTCAGTTCGGTCTAAACGGATCGACCGCTACCAAAACGTCGAGATCACTTCATCCGCCGTTACCGCACCTCTTATCGCAGCTCTGGCAGCTCTCGGGCCTTTCCGAGATAAGATACGAGATACCACCCGACATCCATGCCCGAGCAAGACATTTACGGTGAGTGGTGCGCGTGGGGTTTTAGGTACCACCGGCGTCCGGCGCCGATACGGACCGGGCTTATCTCACCGCGCAGCTTCGTATCTGTAAGTGTACGGTGACACTCCCATCACGGATGAAGCTTCTCGTATGCTGTCATCCTGTTGGCATTGCTATTTTCAAACCTTTGTCGCTGGAACACCTTGGAATGGATGGATGGCGGTGGCACCACCACGCCTACACTTCAAACAAACGAAGAAAAGCCAGCGACGCCTCTTCCGTCTTTCCCCCTCCTGATAGCGGAGGGGAAAGATAGAGAGGGGGTGAGCTGGGCTGAGCTGAAGATCCTCTGCACGGATTTTTGCGCTCGAGGATCCCGTGCCTTTCCGTCCGCAAGCGCAACAAACGCCCTTACGTTTATTTTTGATATCTGGGTGTGTTTGGGGGTGGTAGTGTAAAGAGGCGCAGAGGATTGAACAGCAAACGTCTGTTCTTTCGCGATGCGAATCCCCCCGTAAGCCCCGGCGCCCCAAGCAGAGGTCCGTCCGGGCGAGGGGGGTCCCGTTGGACCACTGACTACGATAAGATACGGATACATACCAAGCCCGCGCGTGGGCGCGCCATTCGTTCGCGACGTCTTTGAGCGAGAGTGCTGGCTGTGCTGGTGGGGGTTTCGTTGTTCACTGACTGTTTCCTTCACCGACGAGACGGCGGTGGGGAGAATGAGCGTGGGGGTTTGGTGTTTTTGGTGGTTGTGTGTTGTGTGTTGTTGTTGGGTGATGTGATGCGTTTGTTGACCACCACCCCTCCTCTCATACCTTACCTTACCGCCAACCTGCCTTACGTAGGTATGTATGTATTCTGCCACCGAAGCCCGGAGGCGGTAAAGCCCCCTCGTATCGAACAACCCAATATTGGCAATTCTTGCAAGAAAAATCTTGGTCGGAAGAGTCGTTCGTCAGAGCTTGCTTTTGTGGCTGCATACGCCTGTTTTTTTCTTGCTATTCATGATTTCTTCTCCCAACGGCGGCTGCGGCTTGCGGGCCCCCCGCCCCTCCCAAAGCCCAGGCCCTTTCTTCCACCTACAAGTTACATCATCGTCACCGCCATATGCCAAACACCCATCAGGGTCGAAATACTGCATGCCTTGGGACCTCTCTTTGGGTCTTGAGGGGTGTGGCGTGTGCTGCAGGGCAACGCAAAGGGGGAGATTGATCGGGCAGGAATAGCATCCAAATTTGAACAAGAGAGACAAGAAAGAAAAGAACCTGCAGTATCTGCAAGAAATGTGACAACTGACAAAGTGAACAGGGCCTGGAGCGGTCTTGGGAGACTCGAGAGTCCTAGAACCCACCCGGGGCAACTCGGGGAATCTCTGCGCGACCGCAGTGTCTCGTCGATCCCAACGCTTGCGAGATTACAGAATTTACAGAAAAACCAAGAGGTGCAGAAAAACAAAAGCATACACCCCCGGGACGAAACCCCACGGGCCTGGGTCTGGGTGCCGGCCATGGCCGCCGAGCAGCAGCGGGCAGCATCTCGCAGGTGTCCAGCCTGCTTCTGCCTTGCCTACCACGCTGCCACGCAGTTGCGTGCTTCAGGTGGCAGCGGTCACTGGGCACTGAGCGGTGTCTGTAGCGGTAATACCGTAATCTAGACGCTTTGGTCCGCTGTCGGGAGATGGGCGATCCTGAGATATCGTGTAGTCCAGGCCTTACCTACTGCGTAGGTTGTCTACCCCTCCGGAGCCAGGCTCCGGAGTGACGAGCACCTCTATCTTACCCCTCCCCTCACAACCGCCTTACACGACAACTATTTGGTCAGCTCATAGTTAAGGTATAATGAGGTGAAGATACCAATCACTTTGGAGCCCAATCTAAGCAACGTGGGCATCGCGCACAGCACACCCCTCGGCGTCATGTCGAGATACCGCCTTATTCTCGACGGCCTTTGCTCCGAAAATCGCATCCACCCATCAAGACAGTCGCAGAGCATCGTAATGAGAGAATCATCCAAAATGACTTCGCCGCGATTCGCGAGACTCATCCCACCATCACCTCTTACCACGAATAACCCCTCCCCCACGGTCAAAGTGCAGATGACAATATACAAGTTGATCATAATCAACGTCTCTGGAACGCGACGTGAAATCAGTCGGGCGCGTCCCCGTCACATCACGCACTTCATCACAGTTGACGGATGCCAATAGCACTCGCAAGGTTCAAATACTGGTGTGCAACACAAGCAAAGCGTCTGGGTGACCGTGTCCCATGGCCGGCGCTCGGGACCTGACTGGTCGGGCGCGTGCGAGGGGCCGCGCTCCAATCACCGTCCGGCGCATCGCTCAAGTTTCGTGATGCTCGTCGTCTGTTGGGTGAGTTCTGTATTGGATAATGTGATGGCCAATCCAGTTCACCATCACCGTTTGAATATCAAACCGTGTATTCTACTCGTCTCATCCGTTTGTTGCGTGCGCGTCGCAATCACATCTCTCTTCCCTTCATCAGTCTGTGACTCACCCATGGGAAATAATCGGTGATGCGGTGGATGCGAAAAGAAGAAGGTTTCCGTCGGTCGCAGACCTACTCTGCATCTTGCACACCGCGATTTCCCTTCCTCATGCGCACTCATGCAAGCCAAACGCAGATTTCTTGATTATCGCTGCATGCGACGGCACCCTCTCAGGGCTTCACCTCTCTTCCTACCTACCACCCCCCGGTCTGCTGCCCGCTTTCCCATGTCCCGCTGCATCAAATCCGATAGCGGGCCGCCATGAGCGCCGTAATGCACACACCACAACCCACAGCTGCCACCCCATCCCGTTCCTCCGCGTTAGGGTTGCAGGAGGGATATCCAGATACATGTACATCGCCTTACGTGCGCTACCGGCTAGGCAGGCATGGGGAATCCGAAATAAGGTATGCGGTGTGTCTCTGCCGTGTGTGGTGTGTGGTGTAACCCGTACCGCCGTGACGCCGTGACAGACGTCCAGTGCCAACCCAAGCTGAAGGTTGAGGGGCGGGGGGTGGTTTGGGTGCCTCCCCGATTCGCCCGCGATCGTGCAGCTTGCATCCCGAAGGGAAGAAAAAGAAAAAGAGCAAAGAGAATCAAGCGAGAAGCAAAAAGCAAACGCCCAGAAGCATCGCAAGCTGAAACCGCATCCCTTTAGAAGGAAACTAAACACCCCTGTCGAGTTCAGGTTTGGGTTCTGCCACCCCTCTATCCATCCATCGATGCTTACCTGTTCAACTCAGCTGCATACGGCACCCGTGTTCACCGCTCTCGATATACTCACAAAATGATTTTGAGAACAAATGACAATATTACGGATACAAATGTCCAAAAAATGACCGATGCGTCTCATACTGCGTATATTTCTGAGGATCCTTGGCATCGGAGAATGAACTGTCTCTCGGGCTCTCCACCAGCTGTCTCATTGCCCACATCCGCCAGGGGGCAGAAGAATCACCCAAGACAAGCCTGACCTAGATTTCGAGACAGCAAAAGCAAGGCGAGAATAAGACAGCTCCATTCCAACCCTTTCCAGAGTCTAGACATTTTGGGCCCTTGAGGGTCCTGTTTGCGACAAGAAACCCCTGTCACGGCCGCCAACTGGCAGACGCACCACTGCGTTGTCTCCGATCGAGTACGCCAGATCGTCAGGGGAACGGAACCCCTCGTCAGGCTTCTCTGGTCTTTGCTTCTCTTAATGCTATCCGCTCTTTGTGCTACGATGAGTGACGTGTTGTCTATGGGAATAGGTATGGGGCGCCGTTGAGGGCGTCACGCATCGACCACACTCAAACTCGTTTGCTTTTGGGACGAACGTTGGCATGATGCAGGAGGAGCCACCGCCTTTTTTTCTGTCCACCGCCTAGAAAGAAACACCATCTTGATGGGGATTGGTCTTCGGCGTCTGGTGATTCTTGCAACTGATGAAAGTCTTCGTGTTACTTGATGTGTTACCTTGAGGCTGTACCTGATCGTGCCGTAATTTTGATACGAATGGCGCTCAGAGGCATGTATGGCGGTCAGGCACAATATCCGCAAACGCCATATACCCCTGAGCTGAAAGTGAAGCCGGAATCCAGAGACTCCTGTGAACAGCCCTTATGAGGCATACGTGCCAACCATCGAGATCTTCCCATCCGTCCCCCTCCGTATCCGTCAAAGGCAACAACCCACATACTGAGAAACCTAACGGTGCTGCTTCATCCGCATACGGTCTCTAACCCTAGCACTCTCGCGTGGGAACTCCCCGCCGGCATCCGCGGCGGTTGTCAAACTTACATGAACCGCACGCAGCTCACCGCTGATCACTCATACAGCCCTCCCTGTAGACCGCTTCATCGGGCCGCGTCGAGGTTCCCACTCATCACACCCCGGAAGAAGACGTTGCGTTCTGCATCTGGCCCCGGCGTGGGTATCCACTTGGCCGGCCCCGTGTTGGCCCGTGTGTTCGGCGCCGGGTGGCCCGCGACTTGCCTATTCGGGATATGGGAAGTCGGGGGACTGGGCTACTTTGGATGATCTGCAAACGGTCCGTTGGTATAAGACTGAGTCAGTTCACCACAAGTTATGGTATGCGATGGGCGGTTTCCGTATGTCTTGCTATTCCATGATCGGCTTCAAGAACAAGAGCGGGCGGCTTTTTCTCACTTTTTCCTACCATGTAGGAGACAAGATCAGTCAAAAGCTCTCTATTATGTCCATTTTGAGTCCATTCTGAAATGTTGCGAAACAAAGACACCAGGATGATGCCAATCTCTATAATAGCCGCGGAGGCTCATCAACGAGAGACAAGAAGATGAAGTACATGGGACCTTGCCGAGCGTCCTGGGACCACCCAGGATTTTCCACAGTCATTATTTTCGGGAATCATACCATCCTCCCATTCTCAGCCCAGAGAAACACCCAATTGTGTATGCTGACTTCTGCCTTTACAGGGGAAGAGTCTCCTGCGCCGCGGAAACGGAACCATTGTTGACAGCAGCGCGGTGTCCGCGAGCAATGTATCCGTAGGCGGGGTAGTAGGTGTCGAGCCAGGAGAAGAGCTCGAGGGCGCCAGGGGTGTTGCGCCAGTCGCGCATGAGGTCGAGGGAGATGGAGAAGAGGGAGACGACCTGGACGCCGGCGGCGGCCATGCGGTCGTTGGAGACGTCGCGGATGAGCTCGGTGGTGGTGCCCGAGGCCTCGACGTTGGCCCAGACGGAGTAGCCCTCGGCGCGGAGGGAGAGGGCGAGGAAGGTGGTGCAGACGTCCGTGGTGATGCCCGCGAGGATGATTTGCGACTTGTTGGCGGCGCGGACGGCGTCGCGGAAGTCGGAGTTGTCCCAGGCGTCGACCTCGCCGTTGCGCTTGATCAGGGGCGCGGTGGGGTGCATGTCGAGGATCTCCTGGGGGAGGGGGCCGTTGGGACCTGTTGATTTTGTTTGTCAGAAATCTGAAAGCAACAAGAGGGGTTGAGGGACTCGTACCGGTCTCGGCGGAGGTGGTCAGCACGACGGGGAGGTCAAAGACCTTGGCCAGGGAGGAGTGAGCGAGCATCGAGTTGCGGTAGAGGGTGGGGTCGAAGTCGCGGGCGAGGTTGAAGAGACCCTCCTGCATGTCGACGACGAGCAGCATCGAGTCGTTCTTGTTGAGCCTCTCCCAGGGGACGGCTTTGGCTCGTGTTAGTAGAGCTGTGCTGTATCCAAGGAGACTTGAGATGAAGCCATTGGGTGGGAAGCTTACCATCAGCGTTGGCAACGGCGGAGAAGAGCGCCGAGACGGCGACAGTCATGGAGAACTTCATCTTGAGGAAGGATGTCTTGGAGGCTGGTCCTTTGGAGAGTTGTTCGAGTCTTTGAGATGAAGGAGACTGTTCTTGATTTGTCTGCTGGATGAGGATGAAAAGAAAAGCGATGATTAGAGGCAAGGTCCTTCCCTCTTCTTATACAGAATTCTAACGATGTGCAGCGGAAGCAAAAACGCCCTCTAGTGACAGTAACATCAGTGGCCAAAGTCCCTCATTTCGGAGTAGACTCCGTTGAGCCAGTATCGTGAACGAATGCGTGGTTGTCAATGACCAAGCCAAGCACGTTATCGACAGGTGGGGTTTCCAATAGATCCGAATCCTAGAAGCATAAGGAACAATTCCGAATAGTCGACATGCAAGATGCAGGGCATTGTCAAAGCCTTGCCCGTCCCTCCTTGATAGGAAATTTCCCCGTTAGGAAACATGCTGAAGTTGACGATGGGGAAAAAGCGTATGGCTTTTGGCAAGCATTCGGTAACCAAGACGTTGGACGTTAGTAAGCTCCCCTGGTTCATCCAATGCCACAGCGAACGCATCAAGCCTCTTCGGTAGCTTGCGATGTTTGTCATTGGGTGGTTCTCGCTTACCGAGCGGTCCTGGGTTGCTTCGAGGTGGAACTCCGCTCGGTGCGACCCACACCCGCATATTGTGATTGCGGAGAAAGGTTACCAGTGCCGTTCTTCTCTGTAAATCCGGTCTCCATCATGGAATTGGCCTTTCTTCCGAGATCTCATTGCTGGGGAGAAGTTGATGCGCGGGCTTGACTAAGCTCGACAAATTCGATGTTACAGAGAAGAATCTACCTTACCTAACGCAGACCAGGCAGGGTCAGCAAAGCATTGAGTAAGATAGACGAGCTGCAGAACCTCATTTCCCCAGCCCCGCCGACGCAGAGCTTCAGAATATGACGTCCTGCCTACTTGGCGATGGGAGGACGGGGCAGACGTTGGCGGCTTAGCTAAGTACCATGTCGGTATTTGATAAGGCGGTGGCTTTGCTTGGTGAGATGCGTCCCGCTCCGTTGTGGAGACCATCGGGAACCGATGCCGCCATCTCAGAGTGGAGGCGCCGATTCCTAAGCTGAGATTGCGAGTGTGTCAGCACCCATCTGTTCACGTGGGAGCTATGTCTGGTGTAAGAAAGCGTCACTGGGGTTCCTTGGCACTTTTCCGGTGAGATGTTAGTTGACTTCAGATCTTCTCAATGTCTGAAAAAGCTGTACTTACCTCGATTTGGACATACCAGGTACTAAGATACTGGGCTACGCGACATAGCTCAGACGTCACTTAGGTGTTAAACAAGCTCAAATGAGACTTGGAGGTCATGAAATATGTCAAGAGGGAGCATTGAGTGGGTACAGAGTTTGTTGTTGCACAACATGATTATCCTCATCGAGAAATACCGAATCAATAGCTTGGAAAACTGATGATGGCTCAGACAATCCACACAGAAGATAGATAAGAAAGAAGTTGAACATCGCATTTCTCAGGTATCTGTCACATCTACACCTCGGTATGCTCGGCATCAACGCCCCTGTATTCGAAGAACTTGTTCCACTCAGAGTCCTCGATGAGCGCCTGAGCCAGTTCCTTCTCGTACATGATGGCAATCTCTGGTCCCTCATCTGACTCAGGCCTCGGATCCCGAGGCGGGTAGACAAGCACGCCTCCCTCAGAGATTCGACCCATTAAGTACCGATAAGTCGCAGGCTTCCCGAAGCCAAAGTCTGCCGAAGGAATATTGGCGTCACGGTGGTCTACCACAATGGTCGACATGGGCGGATGCGAATCGATTCTTGAGTTGAGACTCGACTTCACGCGGATCGTCGCCACCATCTTGAGCGTTTCGTCGAGACTTTCTTGCGTCACGCTGTCCGTCAGTTGTCGCACATACCGAGCTACCCGCCAGAAGGGCCAGTCTGAGATGAGCTCAGATACCGTGGGTTGTTCCACGGGTGCCGTCGTAGACATGGCCACGTACATGACGTTTTGCTGAGTGCGAGCGGGCACCTTTGGGCTGTGCAGACGTCGACGCATGTCGATGGTCTCGCACCAGAAGAGCTTTGATTCTGGCGGAGTCTTGAACACCGGGGCTCTGAGACGAGTCATGTGCCGCCACATGAACGCCGAAAAGGCGTCGTAAGTCGAGATCCACGTACCGTCCTCGGGCTTTGCAAGGTCTTTCAGCTGAGCGGCTTTACTCTTTGGTAGATGGAAGAGAAGGCAGAGTCCGACTTTGTGGTTGGGGTGTCTGTCAGGTGGCGGTGGTCCATCAACCTTCTCTTCCTCTGGAGGCTCGGGCTTGAGAAAGCGGGAGACATCATTACAGGCCGGGTCCCACGAAGGGTAGGGAGTGCCATTGCTAAACGCAGAACAATTCTCGGCCAGCTGGTGGATGAAGCCGGCCCAGGCCATGACGTCTTGGGAGTAATGATGGTGGTGCGTGCTGAAGACGAGTCCGCCGCGGACGAAGTTTGCCTTGAAGCCCGCCGTGACGGGACTATGTTCCGGAGTCGCCTCGGGCCTCTCGCCGTAAGTCATCGGTGGCACGGCCCAGAGCCTGAGATCGCCGAGGGACACGGCGCTGAAGTTGGCCTTCTCGATGTCATCGAAGGACGGATACTTGTCGGCATCCTCTGGGGCATCAAGCCATTGAACGACGAAGCGGACGGTCGAGTCCTTTATTTTGGTGAAGGAGTAGTCGCCCCAAGGGTCTTTCTCGATTCTTCCGTTCAACTGGCGGACCTGAGCAAGCGTTCTCTCAAGACCTGCTTTCAGAACTTCGATCACTCTTGGTTTGGCGGCATCGTCTAGGCGGAAGAATACGGCGTAGTGGTTACATGTTTGGCACGTTAAATAATCTAGGGTAGAGACTCTGAATCTCTCCACTTCTGGGTCGTTCTCCCAACCGTGAGGATGAAGATCGTAGAATTCTTCCTTTGGCATGATTTATTGGTTCTGCATCGAGATGATTTGGAGGGAATTGCAGGTCTTCGGACTCGAACATCGCAAAATGGCAAAAGACATAGAACCTAGTGGCCGGGGTCGTCTTGTGTCGCATCAGATTGAACTGCGACCGTGTCGGAAAAGACTCCTTCACCCTGGCACCTTCCCCAGGCTCCTCAAAACATTCTTCGATCTGTTCATCGCTGATTGGAGGATCCAACGAGCAGTCTTCCCGATTCGGTGGGTTAAGTCGTGAACCAACGGCTCGCCAAGGACTCTGTTTTGTTGGCCGGGTGTGTAGAACCCCATCGGAGCCATAGCCAACATCTACATGCTTGCAAACCCCATTCACCGTGAAATTTGCTTCGAGCATGGGTTTCTTTTCTCCATATTATGTGTCCAATCATTAGGCAGGAAGGTGGCTGCCAGTATCTGCCGGTCGAAATGCACGAGGTAATTCTTGTACCAACGAAAATGTGACTAGGTGGAATTATAATACTAGGGGTATTCTGTGCCGAATCCCGATCAAACATACAATCTCAGCCCCCTGAACATTTGGAAAGAGTGAGAGTATCTTGGGTTTATTTGTACTCAATTAACATCGCGATCTTTGTGGTTGCCGTGGCTGTACTGAGGAGGGCCATGGCAACCGATAGCTGTTGAACTCCGATGTCACCTCGTCACATACCTCTAGGAAATATCAATCATAGGCGTTCGGGAAGAAACGATTTTCAGAGGTGCCACCGTATGTGAACAAAGTCAAAGTCCAGATGTCGAGTCCGCAATGTTGAATGGCTCCTGATAACCTAGCGACAGACGCGACTGCCTTAGCCTCATGCTCACTTGAGAACTGTGAGTATTCGCCTATCGTGTATTCAGAATCTCTATGAGGGTAAATCTATATACATCTACCTTATTGCTAAGTACGAGAGACCGGGACCACCGTCGACCGCCTCACTGCCTGATCAACTCATACTTCCTTCCATCTGCCTAGTTCCTTCTGTTTCTTGACTGCAGCACGGAAAACTCTTTCCTCTTTCCGTTTCGATTCACTTGTCCTCCAGACTTAAAATTATCCACACGCAAATGAGCCTCAAAACTTTTTCATCCCCCACAACCACGCGCCCATAACTACAAAATACCTGCTTCTGCAACACTCACCAAGTCATCAAGATAAAAGTAAGTCTTCCTTCAACCAAAAATGCTTTTATATTCAAAACGCTGATGACATTTAGCCATAATACCTCGACCGCACATCAAAAACCTTCACAACACTAAGAACTTACCACAGTATGCTCTATCTGACCATTACTTCCCAAGTGAACTTATCAAACTGACGAAAATCCTTCAGAAAAACATCATGGCTGACCAGAACCTTCCCGAGATGTCCGCATCCGATGTCAACTTCATGTGTCATGTTTTTATGCACATGACCGAGAAGCCCGTGATTGACTGGGACAGCTTCGCTGTTGCCGCTGGCTTCAAGAGCGGAGGTGTCGCTCGAGTACGTTCGCGTTCCCCTTGACAAAAATATCTACGCAGTCAACATGTGCTAACACTTTGACGTTCAGACTAGGTGGGGTCAGATCAAGCGCAAGTTCACACCGGCTGATCAGGCCACCCCCAAGAAGAAGGCTGCGCAGGCTTCTATCGGCACCCCGACTTCTGGCTCGAAGGTCGCGAAGCCCACTGGACGAGTTGGCTCCAAGGGCGCCAAGGGCGCCAAGGGCAAGAAGATCGCCAAGGATAAGGAGGTCGAGGATGAGGAGGTCGAGGACGAGGCCGGTGATGACAAGGCTGTCATCAAGACCAAGGAAGAAGTGTTCGACATCTAAGAAGACTTCTCGATTACCAGATTGCCGAGAATGAGTGGATGTTCAGGAACGGAGATCTTTGGAGAGGTGGACTCTAGGCGTGGCCTATACGATATGTCTACGGTGCCAGGATAGTCTGGGGATAGCCCAGCCAGGAAGTCGATACGATCTCGAGTTTACAGGAGCACTTTTACCCTTCTCGTCGTGACTTCTGGGAATGTTCAAGTCCATACGCCACTCGAGTAACATCTGTCCATATGTGAGATTACGCCCCATGTCTGGCCTGATACTCAGATGGGTAAGTCTGCAACACCCAAAAGCCACTGCCCATCACCATTGAGTCTGACCTGATCTCGTTAGGCCTAAATATGTCAGTAAGAAAAGTATAGGATCAGCAAAACAACCTTGAAGTCACTTTTGGTGAGGTCCTTCATTTATTTATCTTTCTCACCATCAGAATTGTCAGTTGTCTTTGCTCTTCTTGTCTCTTCTCGCCTCCATTGTTATCTATCTTTCCACACTCTTCCAGTTTTCAGTATTGCCAGCCTCCCTCGGTAGCCTAACTTGACGGAACGTTGACTGATCTGCTCCCGCCCCGTACGGGCACAGCAGCCTCACAAGGCGGGTACTCTGAGTGAGGGCACCTTCTCGACTGATGGACCGGTGCCTATGGGGGACTCAAAACCCCTTCTACTGAGGCTGAAGCCGAAATTTTCTTTCTTCCTTCTTCCCACACTTGTCTCAGGTCACTCAGCAGACACATAGACAACTTGCAAAATCCAGCATTACTCTCCACATCAATATCTACACATCACCAGACACCATCGTAAGTTACTTTACTCTCAAATATCCCATACTTGAGAAGCCTTCACTGAAGATTTTTACTGACTTGAGCTAGCATAATGCCTCCCAAGAAGTCCACTGCTACCGAGGGCGAGTCCGCCGTCCCCATCCTCACGGAAACCGAGGCCAGGTTCGTCAAGGCTGTCTTTGACAGCATGAACACGCGCCCTGACATCGACTATGAAAACGTCGCCGGTATCATGGGCTTGGCCAATGGCAAGAGTGCCAGAGACCGCCTTCGTACCATCTCCAAGAAGCATGGCTGGTCCGCCACCGATGGCTCCAGCGGTGGCAGCCCTGCTAAGAAGCCTGTCGGAGTGAAGAAGACGCCCGTCAAGAAGAAGGGCATCGCCCAGCGCAAGAAGAAGGTGAGTCGTATGATATGTTTTTTTTGTAATTCATTCCCCGAAATTTTCTTTTTCTTCAATCTTCATAATATTTTCTCCATTAAGTACCGATGCTGACCATTAATAGACCGCCAAGAAGAACGAGTCTTCCGGCTCTGACGTTGACGAGGACATCTCGGGCAAGCTCGAGTCTGACACCGATGGCGAAGCTGCTGCCAAGGCAGAGCTCAACAACCCGGATAGCGACTCCGACTGAATGTCTCCGCTGTGACTGAACGCTGTGTTTCAGTCAGTGCTCAGCAGAAAAGGGATACGAAGCCGGCGAACTCTCTGCATATGGTCTTAGCGTGGGGAATATCTGGATTGGGGTTGGGTGATAGCAGGATATGCTAGCTTGAGCAACTCAATTCTAACTCGTCTCATAAGCCGTATCCTTTTCGAAATCATAATGTCATCGTGAAGCCTACCTGTTTGCCCTTCATTTCTTGATTTCTTGAAGCTCAGCCTGATTTTTCTGGGTCTGAAAATTGTCTTTAGGTCAAGGAATAGTCCATCAAGCAGGGTCTGGTTCATATAGCTATCTCTTGGAATCGTCTCGAGATCTAGATTGTTATTCCCGTTCTTTCTGTGGCTCTCGCCTTGTCTGAATAACGTCTGATCATTGTGTTGTCGGTTGGTTTTCTTTTCGTCCAGACTTTGCTCGCCATTTGTTTGAATCTCTTTGACCAACTGTCTTGCCTCTTGTCACCTTTTGAACCGCATAGTCTTGCTTCTTGTCTGATTAGGTAGCTCTCGCTATTTCGTCTGGTCTTCTTTTCGATTAGAGCATCCTCTCCATTATTGATACGACCCTTCAACCACTCGACTGATCTGCCTCATTCATGTTTTGAACCACCTGTGAGTGCCTCTTGTCTCAGGTAGAAAGATCTCACCATATGGTCTAATATTCAAATGTGTATCCAAATTTCTCCCGCTAGCACAGTGAAGTTCCTTTAGTCAACTGCCTGACCAGCCACATTCTGAACTAGTTGTCCCTGCCTCTTGTCTGAGTAGCTCTCGCCTTATCACCTGATCATTGTAGTGTCGTCCAGTGCCTTGCCTTTCGTCCAGACTGTTCTCGCCTTTCGTCCAGACTGCCATCGTCTTTCGTCTTGACTACCCACTGAGGTCCGGACTGCTCCCGCCATATTGATAAGAGCCTTCAAGCACCTGCCTAACCTGTCCACATCTTGAATCACTTGTACCCGCCTCATCTCCTGGGTTCTTGCCAATACAGCCGATCAGAGACCAAGCTTGACTATTTGAGCCAGCCTCTCACCAGAACTTCTCACCAACCCAACTCTTCTTCACAACAACCCCTCAACCTTCCAGCTCTTGGGCTTTGCTTTCGGAATTCATCTTCATATAAGACTACTCATACTTAACTTCCCCCAACAATACCCATACTCAACCTCTTCCACTCCACTCAAGATGGCTTCTGTCGGAACCGATGCTGAGGGCCAGGTGACCTTCCTGGTTCACTGCATCAAGCATTCTTCCAGTGGAAAGGTAAGTGCCATATCACTTGATTACATCTAGAGACTCAAATCATCTAACAAGAACAGATCGATTTCCAGGCGGTTGCTACCGATTGCAACATCGCGTCCAAGGCCGCTGCGTAAGTCAATTTTCTTCCCACACTCCTCGTCAAGTTTTCGACAGGAACAAGCTGACCTGGCATGCCGTCCAGTGCCAAGCGTTTCGAGCGCATCCTCAAGCCTCATGGCATGAAGACTAGCGACTTGTCCAAGGCTGGCCCCATAGGCAGTGCTGCACCTCCTGGTAGCAGCAGCGCCAGCCCCAAGACCCCGGGCAAGGCTACGCCGAAGTCGAAGGGCAAGCGCACCCCTACTGAGACTCCTACTAAGGAGACGAAGCGCGTTAAGCTGGCTAACCACCCGGCTGTCTCGTCTTACAATGACGAGGACGATGCTGAGGATCTGCCTCAGTTCAAGGTCAAGGACGACCCCGAGGCCTCTGGCATTGACCCAACCAACGGTTCGTACAACGACATCCCCCGAGGCCGCGATGGCGATGACGATGATGACTTGCAACTTCTCTACGTTGTGGAGAAGACGAGCGATTGCCCGATTCACGATTGCGGCGGATCTCGAAGTCCTTCTTCCGCGTCCGTTTCGAGCGATACTAATACCGAGGGTTTCACACAGATGGTGCCAAGGCCGACGAGCATGCCGAGATTTAGCGACATGCCAGCTTGCTATCAGGGCTGGGGATTCCTACCGGAAATGCCAGTCTACGCATGGCCAGATACGTGCGCGATACATGGGGAGCTAGAAGCAGAACAGTTAGCCGGGATATGTTAGTATTTTTTAGTCAGTTCTTCTAAGATTTTTCTAACAAATTCTAAATAGGAATGGAGATTGGCTCTTTACAGGGACGATGTTGCCATCATGGTTCACCAACATACGCCGGCAGAGATGGCTCATACATGGGAGTGGTGATGGTTAGGGTCAATTAGAGACTCAAGAAATAGAACGAGTGGCTTTCACTTCTTTCGCAATGCAATGATCACATACAGGCTTCGTGAGACCCGAGAATGGTGCGCGCCGTTGAAGGTTCCGCAATGGCGCTGCCTGATTGGGCAAGTGGAACTGTCTAGGCAACGGTCGGCAGGGGTCATCCCACTTCTTCCGGAGCATTTGGGGCTCAATTTCAACGACACTCTTATTCCTGTGTAAGAACAGCCTCCTCAAAGCCGTCGTGCCTGCCGTTCATCACAACGATTGTTTGTCGTATCCTGCGCCAGTTGAATCGCATAGGATACAACATAAGTCTGTCATGAGGTTCCATGATGCTACCCAATTTGCTTCATCGCATGCCTTGTTTGCCGTCCCGGGTCTTCTGGCCTTCAGACGGTGCTGCTGCTGCGCGCGCCGTGGGAATCTTGTGAGTGATTGATATTGAAATCTCAAGTGATAAGTTCAAACAATTTCAGTCATTCCAAGCCCGTGACTACTGCTCATTTGCGCCCCAATGAATTCGTTTACCTTTGGGGCATCTACTATCTTCCACCGATGCTAGCCAACTTCAATTCACATGGTCTGCATCTTAAATTCGAGAGCATAGAGAAACCTCGCATTGACAATTGAATCTTCTGGACGCAAGATATCTATGGTAACGTGATAAGTCATCAAGGATACGAGAATGCTGGCTTCCAGCATTTTCGAGTGGTCACAAAGGCAACCCAGATAGGTAGGTATACATCAGGCAGGTGCACTTCCCTCTGCACCTCCCTCCTCCCTTCCCAATTTCAAGCTCAGAAAACACCTTATGTCCTCTCGGAGAAACCTGAGGCCAGCCGGAGCATCTCATGCTCACTTGCACCTGTGGACGTTCTGCCTAACCTCTCAGTCCGGAGACCCTGCAGCCAACCAGAGTGCCCCATCCACACCTCACCTTCTCATCGCACCTTCCTCCCACCTTCTTCCCACCTCAACTCCTTCCCTCACCTCACCAAGGCAACATTTTTCGGCCAGCTCAGCCGAGAGCACACAAACAGCTGCCCCCAAAATTTTCCGGCTTTCCTCTGCGTGGGCCGTACACGCAAATTTGATTTCTTCCCCCCTCCCACAACCCAGCGAAGTTGTTTTTTCTTCTTCCCTTCTTCATCGCGGCAACCGTCCCCTCTACCAGACGAACGATTGGCGAAATCAATTTTCGTTCAATCCATCAAACGACAAGCAAAGCATCTCGCTTCCGTCGAAGAAGAAGTATTTCCTCCCTTCTACATCTCCAGCTTCTGGACCCATTGGTGAGTATTTTGTCAGCCGCGGCCTCTTTCGCCTCTTTTTTTCTCTTCCCATCTCAGGTCGACGAGTTTGAACAAATAACTGACCACTCTAGCAGACGGAGTCATCAAACTCTTCTTCCTTCATCGCGCGATTACAATTACGACATCAGTTCATCGCGCCGCAATGTCTACATTTCCGCCCTCTCCCGGTGCCGACATGAGCAATCAGCGGGAGCTCTCATCTGGCGCCTCGTCGCCCCGATCCGACACTTCGAGCAACACCAACAGCTTGTTCTCTTCGCCCGACTCCCCTACTGACACAGAGGTGTCGTTTCCGACCACTGAGAACGAAGACACAGAGAAGTCTTCCGGTCTTGCTCAGGCCCATTTTGTCGTGACGCCAAGCTTCGCCAACTATGTCTTGGTGGGCAACACTCCATACGCCCCAGGCCAAGTGCAGGCGATGCGCGATGAACTTATCCAAGCACGCAGAACCGGAGAGTTCCCTCTTACGACCTCCGCCATCAATGACCCTCAGACCACAGTCGAGGACTACCAACATCTTCAGCGTCTCCGAGATGCTCTAGGCGACCCATCCGTCTTCCCGCCCCCGGAGAAATACACAATCCTTAAGGTTGACATTGCTCGTCGCATCAGGGCTCGCGACGAAGCCCGCGCTACCCCGGCCAACTTTCAAGAGGTGGATCATCGAGTTCAGAACTGGATGAACTCGATCAATAAGGAAGCACGCATGTTGGAGATTACACAGGCAGCACTTCAGCGCAAGGGCATCAACAACCCCACCCAAGACGACTTGGACGCCATCGCCGAGGAGTTCATGCAGATTGCGGAGCGCACTCTTCTTGACGTCGCCAATCCTCTGCGTATGAATACCACCCGACTTGCTGGCAACATTGATCGCTTCGACAGCCAGCTCAGTGGTCTCAATTCAGTCTCTTCGACTATCCAGTCTGCTGTCGATATGTCAACTCAAGCAATGGGCGCTTCCACGAAGGCAATGAGCACGGCAATGAGTGCACAGATCAATACTCTTAATACTGTTCTGGCGACGCAAGGCAATACTTTCAATGGCTCACTCACCATGCTCAACACAGCTTTGGGAACCGTTCAAACTGACTTGGATCAACTCGTCGCCAACCTGCCAGCCATCATTGCGACCGCAGTCCAAGCCGCCATCAACGAGCAACTGTCTCCAATCCCTCATCAGTACTTCTCCAGCACGCAACACCAATCCAACCACGACCAGCCACCCGGATACACTACAGCTACTCGAGTGCAACATTTCCAAGCACTTGACAGAGAGCTCCTCGGCGACGGCCCTGGAATGGTCCCTTCTACAGTCCGAGCATCAGGACAAGATGGGCAGACCTTGCTCTTGAACACACAGCCCATGAAGTCGAGATTCAGAAGATTCTTGCGCGTCATCACTGGAGGAGGTAAATCGAAGAAGGAGGCGGGTTCCAAGTAATGAAGCTCATGACGAGGCTTCAACATTCAGCTGTCCGACTTTGTGGCCAGCACTCCCTCCTCTGAGACGTACACAACACATCTGATCACCAAGCTTTGGAAAGATGGAAGGCATGATGGGAGGAAATTGGTTTTGTAGATCACTGGTAGTTTGACTCGTACGTACCACGAGATTAATAATTCGTTTCACATTGAGAAACTTGTTCCTTCGTGAAATCAAGATTGTGCTGAATTTGACCTTTTGTTGCTCCAGCCGATGGGATCATTCAGATGCAAAAGTCTCGCCGTGAGTCGGATCCCTCACTCAAGACAACACAAAGTGTCAAATTAGCTTCTATTTCTTGCCTGCCAGAATTGCTGTCATACCTGACCAGTCTCGTGAGAAGAAGATGATGTCTGTCATCTCATGGGCATGACTAGAAACACCATAGTCGTTCTTCTTGCGCACCATAGGGGCATATCAATACGAATGATACTCTTTACCGTATAGGAACCACCAGAAGTGATATCGCCACCTGGCAGCGCCTGAGGGCATTCCCAAATCTGTAACAACTGCCTGACTACCAGGTTGCCTGGCAGGCCGTGACCGCGTCTCCGACACGCGTCCACCTGCCTCAGCTTCGACAACCCAAACAATCCCAACGCGTCTTCTACTTCTGCTCGAGGCAGACGCTCTCATACCTTACCGGACGAGCCGCCTCAAGTGGGGTCGATACTGACCTGCCCACCCACGGGCCCCAGCCACTCTGCTCTGTCAATAACCTCGCGAGCCTGGCCTGCTTTTCACCTTACTCTTCTTCCTTCCATTCACACCCAACCAAAAGTCGCATATCCTGACTTTGCCATCCTATACCTTTCCGCGCCTCTCTTCCATTATTCACCACCAAACAATACACGCGTATCTGAAGGTCACCACAGGCAAGATCATTACAAGAAGCGTGTATCGTCACCTCGTCTATACCTATCTTACGACCGAAGCCATTCCGATACGCCTACTTTGCCTACTGCAATCTCAACAATCAGTCTGTTCAGATCCTAGAGGTAGGTCATTCTTCATCTCCCCCTTTGGCTTGTCTATCCTTTCCAGTGCTCCTATACCTCACCTTCTCTCACGCAAAGACTGTACTCCCTTTGAGACAACCTCTTGCCTCGCTGCGTCCCCTTTTCATCTTACTAGTCACTTCTTTGTCTGCCTGAATTCATTTGTGGTTTTTTTCTTTGCCTAAGAATTGGCGTACAATTCGCCACCGTGCAGTGTGCTTCACTGAATGCGATTCTTACTAACGATGCTACTTTCAGTCCAAAATGGCACCCTCTAAGCAGTCAAAGGGCAAGCTTCCCGAAGTCCCAAAGATGAAGCAGGATGCCAAAATCCAGAAGAACAAATCAGCGAGGAAGAATACCTCTGTCAAGGAACACAAGAGCCCCAAGAAAGGTGTCAAGGTGGCCACTCGCCCAAAGAATCGGGCCCTGATTCAGTGGAGAAGTAAGTAACATCCTTTCCATTGAAGACTCGTTCCTAGCGACTAACTACAGACACAGAAGAAGAGCCCTTGCTCGTAACTTTACTTTGGGTGCAGTACATCTGTGCCAAAGATCATGGCAAGATGCCCTGGGACGACATCATCCCCCAGTGCTTCACCGGAGTCACGTCGACGGCCTTCACTCAGTTCCTAGCGCGAGAGCGAAAGAGACTACTCAGGATGGGATATTGTGTCCCCCCTCTTCCCAGCCAGGCCAAGAGTTTGGAGAAGGATGCAAATCTTCGCGGCTATATCAACGAGCCGACCCCCGAGAACGAAGACGCCATCAGAACTATCAGCTTTCACGAGCCGTTCCTCCAGCCCTGCCAGCAAGGTGACAACTAGCAGTTGATTGCCAATGCAGCAGGTGAAGGAGAATCGGATGGTGAGGCTGAGGATGCCGTTATAGAGTATCAAGAGGATGAAGGTGACCTGGGCAGAGATGAGGCCCCCGAAAAGGTGAGTTCTCATTCAAATTTTCCTGCACAATCACTGATATTCAATAGGAGGGAGAGTCCTTCACAAACCCTTTCCGCCAGGATTCTTATCAGATCCTTCCTCAATCCGGCCATTCTCTCCACGGTAGTGAAGCTCAGCATGAGAACTCTCATCTCGACCAGCAAGGCCTAGAACTGCTGCTTCAACAAGACCGGCAATTTATCCAAGCTCAAGATGATGTCCAGATGGAGGTTCAGACCAATGCTCAGGCCGATGCCGAGGTCCAGCAGCAGCTCTTGGACCAGGCGCAATATCCGGGTCAGAATATCCAGATGGGGCAAGCCGGTCGGGACTGGCCGACCCAGGTTCATCAGCTTAACGGAGACACCGATATGCAGCGATATATGCAAGCAATCGAAGCCTGGAAGAATGATGCACCTCCAAATGAGATACGAATTCACGTCGAGGGTCTCGCTCCCATGGCGTACTACCTCCTTCAGGTGCCTGAGAGCGTAAGCCATCGCTTCAATCCGGCGTCCAGCACTGATACCATGCAGCCGATGCGGAACGAGAATGGCTATACGACATTCAGCATCCAGATTCCGGTCAACTTGGACGTCTATCTGAATGGCGTCAATAGCCAGGAAGCTGATCCTTCATTCGCACACATTGGCGAACCCGCCCCGGCGAATTTACCTCTGGGCAATTCGTCGCTCAATGAACCGGCTAGGGAGTCTTGGAACGGTGGTCTTTGGGAGGGCGCCAATGGTGACTTTCATGGTGTCTGTTATCAGCATGATAATATCACTCGCTACGCCGAAGTCATTGACTCGAACCGCATGGGATGGGAGGAGCGAGTCGAGTTGAATGACATCAATTCGACGGCCATGGGCCCCAACATGCACCAGTAGGTCGATGGGCGGGTCATGAGCTGGAACAGTCTTTGCCAATGAGGCAACATCTAGCACTGGACTTGATATCAAGCAATTGAGAAGCCCGGATTGGCGTTGGAGGTACCTCATTGAAAGGAGAACAGTTTTGTTGTGTGCACAATTGATTTTGGCTCTGCTCCCCCTTTTTCTTTTGCTCACGATCTCTTCCATTGCCTATACCTTGTGGCATTTCCCATTGGCCCTTTCTACCTATCCTTGAAAAATACGTATAGAGTGATAACAGCAGAAAGTGCAACATGTGGTTGTGCACTGGCGAGATCGCATTAGACACAATAGATCCGAACATTGAGATCGAGCGTTTAGACTTCAGTTGTCGTGGCTAAAGTCTCGGAGCTCTTACGATTGACTGACGACAGCCAGCAATGACACGCTTCAGATTTAAATGGCAGCATGCAATTTCACGCAGAAAGCTACAATCTTCTTGAGGTAGAATGTCTTGTTTGACAAACGACTAGCACAATTTACTTGTCGCGGTCTTGTGATGTATGTACAGTAGAATGAACCATTGGGTTCAATCCTGGTTCAATGAAATTTGTACACGAATTTGGTGAATGTAGAATCCCTCTCTCCTTACATGCCATCAGCAATCATGGCGTTGATGATCTTTACGTGACGATCCGCGTTTGTCTCGCTCCATTCGGTATCGTAGTTGAGCCCGTACGGCCAGAAATGCGAGCCACCACAGCTGATCTTAGCACTGGAACCATCCCAGGAGCGAAGCAGGGGCAATGCCGTAGCCCAGTTGCCGGACGCGCACTTGGAGTCGAAGGCGGCAGTCTGACCAACGCCGAGTGTGTGGGATATCTCGTGGAGCGCAGTACGCTCGTTCATGTAAGATCGGTTCGATCCGAAGCGGAGGTCACCGTTGTAGTTGGCCTCGGCAGTAGGAACGCCGGGCGTGTAGTAGACACGGATTGTCTTGCTTGCCTTTCCCTGCTTTGCATGTCTTGCTACGGCCAGCTTCATGGCGGCTTCGATTTTGGTGTATGCGTCGGTTTGGTCGGCCGTGGGGTTGGCAGCCTTCTCAAGGGTCCAGGTGATGGCGCCTTGAGCGGCAGAGGCGGAGGCCACGATGACGGCAAGGAGTGACAGCTTCATGTTTGCAGAAAGAGCGAGTGTGTATTTGTGAGATTAGAGTATAGGATGCTGGTGATGATCTTGCAATGTCTTCCGTATCTTCGTCTTCGACCGCCTCCCTTCTTATACTCCAAGCGCACCACCATCTAGGAGGTTGCTCCGGCCCCTTGCCCAAGCGAGTTGGAAATTAAGGATATATGTTGCAAGAAGATCGTGCCTATTCTAACTCGGTCTCGCGCAGCAGGTCCTCTAACTCCCTTGTAGTACTCCGTAGCATTCTCATCCTTGCGATAGCGCGGCCAAGAGGTTAGGGGTTGCATCACGGCGCCACGGCGCCGGCGCTCCGTTTCTTGATGTTTCAAGTACAGTGAGCAGCTGCAATAAAGTCGAGGCATGCGCACCTATGAGGAGACTAAGAAAAGAAGCTTGTTTGAAACGTTGCACCGTTAAATCTAGGTGTAACTCGCATGCGGCTAACGCATTGCTCGGATGGCAGTTCTCGTGACTTGCTTAAAGTGCCATCCAATGTTTGCTGAGCTGCTACAACGTTGGGGTTCATGCTATGTGTCCATTACTTCGTATTGCTTGGTAAGTCGGTGCAGTTGCTCAGGAGAAACCCCATAGTCGATCGTCCGCCGATGTTCTCCGATGGACGAACCCATGTCAATATTCGGCAATGGTCACTAGGGGATACCATGTGCGGATGCTGAGAATGGAGACAGATGCCATTGGAAGACGGTAGAAATGCACCCACAATTGCGCTAATCCCCTTTGGTACTGGCGCTCGAGAAGGGACCTCGTTTAGCCGAACGTCCGAGATAAATTTTTGGAGCCGGTGACAGGAAGCTTCTCCAATTCTATCACTCACTGCAACTTTTTACTTCATCTCCTTGGAGCGACACGTGTGATTCAAACCCGGCGACACCTTCAATCCTTAGCTCTGTATTTCTTCTTTCTTACCTAGATACCCTCATAATAAGATTCAAGATGCAGCGCGCTCTTTCTTCCCGCGCGAGAGCTTCCGTCCTCTCTGCTGCTCCCAGCAAGTTCCGTGCCGGTGCCGGCCTGGGACAGCAGCTTCGCTTTGCCCACAAGGTTCGTCAACACGTCGTGAAGCATTGGCAATGCCATCAGCTTCAGAATGCTAACTCAGTCTACAGGAGCTGAAGTTCGGTGTTGAGGGCCGTGCTGCCCTGCTCGCTGGTGCCGATACTCTGGCCAAGGCCGTCGCGACAACACTTGGCCCCAAGGGTCGCAACGTCCTCATTGAGTCAAGCTATGGCTCCCCCAAGATCACAAAGGGTAAGGAAACATGCAATTGAGTTGGATTCCATCAAAAAGCTGACTGATTCGTAGACGGTGTAACTGTCGCGAAGGCAATTACCCTCAAGGACAAGTTCGAGAACCTCGGCGCCCGCCTCATCCAGGACGTCGCCTCCAAGACCAACGAGACCGCCGGTGACGGTACCACCACCGCCACCGTCCTCGCCCGTTCCATCTTCTCCGAGACCGTCAAGAACGTCGCCGCTGGCTGCAACCCCATGGACCTGCGCCGTGGTATCCAGGCTGCTGTCGACGAGGTCGTCGCTTTCCTCCAGAAGAACAAGAGAGATATTTCCACCAGCGAGGAGGTTGCCCAGGTCGCCACCATCTCCGCCAACGGTGACCAGGAGGTCGGCAACCTGATTGCCAAGGCCATGGAGAAGGTCGGCAAGGAGGGTGTCATCACCGTCAAGGAGGGCAAGACTCTGGTCGACGAGCTCGAGGTTACCGAGGGTATGCGCTTCGACCGCGGCTTCGTCTCCCCCTACTTCATCACCGACGCCAAGTCCCAGAAGGTCGAGTTCGAGAAGCCCCTGATCCTCCTCTCCGAGAAGAAGATCTCTGCTGTCCAGGACATCATTCCCGCTCTTGAGGCCTCCACCCAGCTGAGGCGTCCTCTCGTCATCATTGCCGAGGACATTGAGGGTGAGGCTCTCGCCGTCTGCATTCTCAACAAGCTCCGTGGCCAGCTCCAGGTCGCTGCCGTCAAGGCCCCCGGCTTCGGTGACAACCGCAAGTCCATCCTCGGTGACCTGGCTGTCCTCACCAACGGTACCGTCTTCAGCGAGGAGCTTGACATCAAGCTCGAGAAGGCCACCCCCGACATGCTCGGCTCCACCGGCTCCATCACCATCACCAAGGAGGACACCATCTTCCTCAACGGTGAGGGTGCCAAGGACTCCATCTCCCAGCGCTGCGAGCAGATCCGTGGTGTCATGAACGACCCCACTACCTCCGAGTACGAGAAGGAGAAGCTCCAGGAGCGTCTGGCCAAGCTCTCTGGTGGTGTCGCCGTCATCAAGGTCGGTGGCTCCTCCGAGGTTGAGGTCGGTGAGAAGAAGGACCGCTTCGTTGATGCCCTGAACGCCACCCGCGCCGCCGTTGAGGAGGGTATCCTGCCCGGTGGTGGTACCGCCCTTATCAAGGCCTCTGCCCTTGCTCTTAAGGACGTCAAGACCGCCAACTTCGACCAGCAGCTTGGTGTCACCATCGTCAAGAACGCCATCACCCGCCCTGCTCGTGCCATCGTCGAGAACGCTGGCCTTGAGGGCTCCGTTATCGTCGGCAAGCTCACCGATGAGTTCGCCAGCGAGTTCAACAAGGGTTTCGACTCCTCCAAGGGCGAGTACGTCGACATGATTGCCGCCGGTATCCTTGACCCCTTCAAGGTCGTCCGCACCGGTCTGGTTGACGCCAGCGGTGTTGCTTCCCTGCTCGGTACCACTGAGGTCGCCATCGTTGAGGCTCCCGAAGAGAAGGGACCTCCTCCTATGGGCGGCATGGGTGGTATGGGCGGAATGGGAGGCATGGGTGGTATGATGTAAAAACATGATCCATGATCAAAATGTCTTCTTGTATTAAAAAAAGTCAACTGGGCGAGGGGCATGGGCATTGGTGTTACTATTAAAAAGGATGTATAACTGCGGCCATTTGTACTAATCTCCCCTCTTTCCCCCTTTTACGCAGCAGTATCCCTGAGGGGACTTGAGAGCTCTGTATTGTACAATAGCACTAGCAAGTTATGTAAGATGAAGAAAGAAAGCAAAACGAGTTAAAGAATAACAAGACAAAGAGCAAATGCATGCATTGACTAGACTGGAGCTGTGCACGGTGTGTTGACGTCGATCGGTAGCTACTTAGTTAACAACTCAGTGACAGCTTGAAGAATTGGGCCAGTGTTTCGGCCGCTACTTTTTAGTGGTAGAGTTCCTTGGCTTCGTGCTGACAAGTAAGGTAGGCAACCGTTAAGTGCAGCCCGGTCCACGTCACGTAAACAGGCACCCATCATGTACTTTTTGGTGATGACTTCTTGTGCTTATTTTAACCAAGCAACAGGAGCTCGCCGCCCCTTGCAATGGGCTGTCCCCCCAACAAGAGATTCCAAGTTCAGGCCCTGTCTGTTGACTGCCGCCTGGGGTGGGATTCGTCAACCTCCTGTGGCTGACGCAGATAGTCACGTGCTCCAATCTCACCTGGACAACAAC
Organism: Colletotrichum costaricense; assembly: GCF_030867565.1. Lineage (NCBI taxonomy): Eukaryota > Fungi > Ascomycota > Sordariomycetes > Glomerellales > Glomerellaceae > Colletotrichum > Colletotrichum costaricense. The sequence continues at coordinate 633,876 of NW_026848232.1, read as the reverse complement.
CCCACCATGCGGGTGTTTTTCTCGCCCGCTTCCCCTCCACTGTGACCCAACTCCTCCGTTCCTGTCCAAGATACCTCATCACCCGAAAGCAAGCTGTTGCCTCTTTTTCTGCCACCACCCTCCGTGCAGCAAATCTCCCGGCTGAACCACTCGATCTCGAAGTAGGCACCCCCATTTTCCCTTTTGCTTTGCACGGCAAACAGTTTTAAATCATTCAATTTCCCTTCTGTTTTCTAGTTGCTAATCTGCTCTCAGCCCACTTTCCCGCCTCTTCTCCTAGCCACACCCCCGCCATAAACCAGCATCATGGTGAGTAACTAAAAGCTTCCAAGGATCAGCCGTCTACCAAAACACCATGCTAATCTCAATCGCAGTCTCAATCCGGGTTCGTATTTCCCCTTCCGAAGAGCCTCTTACCTCTGCGCCGACTCACCATCTAATGGGCGACTCTACCGCTCGTTCGATGACGATCCCGGCGGAGCAGGACAAGCTGGCTCCATCTACCACCTCACCTCAGCAAGGCGGCGCATGCTAACCCGATTTTCCCCACCAGAGCGCAAGTCTCTCAGGAGTGCATAACGGCCTACAACGAGCTCAAGCTCTCCAAGAAGTACAAGTACATCATCTACAAGCTCTCGGACGACAACAAGGAGATCGTCGTCGAGGAGGCCTCGGCCGATAAGGACTATGACAACTTCCGCGAGAAGCTGATCAACGCCCAGACCAAGTCCAAGAGCGTATGTTTCTCTGCAATTCCGCGACGCAATGCTGCATTTCAAAGACAATTCTAACAATGCATCAGGGTGCTGTTGGCAAGGGCCCCCGCTACGCCGTCTACGACTTCGAGTACAGCCTTGCCTCTGGCGAGGGTGAGCGGTACGTTGCCCCGCATTCGCCCAACCTGGAACCTGCAGCTAACACTCCAACAGCAACAAGATCACCTTCCTCGCCTGGTCCCCCGATGATGCCGGTGTCATGGTCAGTACCAGCTACTCTTGGAAAGCTCAATTGAATTGTCGCTAACCCACTACCAAAGGCCAAGATGGTTTACGCCTCCTCCAAGGAGGCCCTGAAGCGCTCGCTCACTGGTATCGCGACCGAGCTCCAGGCCAACGATGCCGACGACATCGAGTACGACTCCATTCTCAAGACCGTCAGCAAGGGCATGGCTGGTTAAATGTCTCTTTCCCCCTCAAACACACCCATACCCTTCCTTACGCGGTGAGACGGAGCATACACTTTGGCGGCTGCAGTCTTCCGGGACGATTGACGACGATCATGGAGAGTTTACGATGAATATGGAGGGCCACTTTCTCCCCCTTTGGCGATTTCGGGACCCAGACCTTTTTCCCACTCCGAGTTTCTTTTTGGGGCGTGACAAGTAAATTTCCAGATTTGAACTGCCCGCCTGGTTATATCAACCCAGTGCCATAGGAAAACATCTCATGCCGGAATGCAGAGCATTCTTGTTGTTGCGCAAATAACGACGACGAAATCACTTCTTTATTAGACCATCACCTATGTTCAAGTGTTGTGCTTCGTGAATTTCTACGTTATGACTTCTTCTGGGCCTGCCAGGTTGAGCGCCACAGCCCTGATAGCTCCTCCGCCTTTTGCTCGTGCTTAAGCCTCTGCAGCAAGAAGCCCTTGAGATCGCTCCAGAATTCGTCCGTGTCCAATGCCGCCTCTCCGATGTCCTCCTCTGTAGTGTTGGGCGCAACCGCAGCGCTAGGCTCAGGCTTGACTGCAGCAGCTCCTCCAATAACCATGACGGAGAACTCAAGAGATGCCTGACCGTCCGTAAGCAAGTCCTTCAGCACCTTGCTGTCTGGCACCGGCTTCTTGTTGAACAGCAGCTTCATCTTGTCCACAGGTATCCGTGACTCCGCCTCGACCGCCGTCTTGATGTCGAGGATGGAGGTGTTGAGCGACTGCGAGGACAGCTTGATATCCAGGGGAGGGTTGCGCAGGGACTTGAGGGTGACGTTGACACTGCGCTCCTGGCCCGGCGCAAGGTTCGAGGGCTTGCTCATGGCCTTGGGCATCTTGGGCAGGATGTACTTCAAGATGTTAGCTGCCCATAGCTACAAACACTTCATTAGTGGGGATGAGGCTTACAGGTGGGCGGGCCGGGAAGTTCTTGGGGTCCTCGACGTGATCGGCGGACAGCTTCGCCGGGCGCGACTCCAAGGTCGCGAGAAACTGTCTTGCGAATACGACTTCAGCCATGGTTGCGATATGTTAAGCTATGTGGCGCGCTTTCGGAAGTCTGCCTGGTTGGCGTTGCTTGAGTCGTTGGTTTGAGTTCAGAAGCTATAGGTTGTGTGAAATATAGGGAAGGAATGTCGGCGAAGGCTTAATTACTAGATGATCGGCTGGAGGGTAAGGCGTTGGAAATGACTTCGTCCGGTGTTCAGGTGTGCTGCCCGCTCTGCTCAGGTAGAGTTGACGCACTGAAGAGGGATGGCGGGGCGGACTGAGCTGGAGTGTGGAGCTTCGACCGCTCGTCTGGGCGGCGTGGCTTTATCGCCCAATCTTATCGGTACTGGTCAGTGCGCGATAGGAAAAAGTTTCGGTGGGGGGACCGCTTCTAACCCAAGTGAAGGAACTTTTTTTTTTCTTCTGAGCAGTGTAGCGGCGACCGACTTTGAACCAGGCGGTACCGTATATCTTGAATTTTCTACTTCTTCGGTACCCTTTTTTCCCCACCCCAAATACCCAAGTTTCGATACGAATTGATTGATCAAAATGGGTGTCGGAAACCGTATGAAGAAGCAGGGTGCGCCCGAACCCTTGTCAGAGGCGCATTTCGCAAAGTTGAAGCGCAAGGCCGGTCTGCCAGTCGAGCCCGTCGAGGCTCCCGAGGTCAAGAGGAGGAGAAGAGGAGCGGCACCCAAGGCCAATGCCGCGGCAGCGAAGAATCAGGATGCGAAGAAGAGCAACGGTGCCAAGGCTGGAAAGCCTGCGCCCAAGGCCGCCAACGGCAGAGGAAAGAAGGCACCCCAGCCTGTCGACTCGGACGAAGAGATGTCAGACGACGACGATGCCGGCGACTTCGCCGGTGCCCCTTCCGACATGAGCGACGATGATGACGAGGTTGACGAGTTTTCCGACCTGGAGGCCGCGGAGAAGCTGGGAGACGACTTCATAGATGGTTCTGACGACGATTCCGTGTACGATTCAGAAGAGGAGCGTGGCGGCGGCGGAAAGCACATGTTCTCAGAGGACGAAGACGACTCGGACGGCGAGGAGATGCTCACAAAGGCCAACATTGAGGGTCTCGCACGGAGACTCGACCAGAAGCAGGCCGAGGAGGACGCCGACGCGCAGGCCGAACTCGAGGAGATGGGCATCCAGACCAACATTGACGGCGACAAGCCGCACATCCTCGAAGACGACTCGGACGACGAGCTCGCCGCCAAGACCAAGACGCTCCTCGCGCCCGACCTGCAGCTCCTGAGAACGAGAATCACGGAAAACATTAGAGTGCTCGACGACTTTGCGAAGCTCCACGAGGAGGGCCGCTCCCGCACAGAGTACGTCAACCAACTTATCAAGGACATCTGCGCCTACTACGGCTACTCCGAGTACCTCGCCGAGAAGCTCTTCAACCTCTTCTCCCCCCGTGAGGCGTTCGCCTTCTTCGAGGCCAACGAGTCGGCCCGCCCCGTCGTCATCCGCACAAACACCCTCCGCACCCACCGCAGAGACCTCGCCCAGGCCCTCATCGGCCGCGGCGTCACCCTCGAGCCCGTCGGAAAGTGGTCCAAGGTCGGCCTCCAAATCTTTGAGAGCAACGTGCCCCTCGGTGCCACGCCCGAGTACCTGGCCGGCTACTACATCCTCCAGGCCGCCTCCTCTTTCCTGCCCGTCATGGCCCTCGAGCCGCAGGAGAACGAGCGCGTGCTGGATATGGCCGCCGCTCCCGGTGGTAAGACGACGCACATGGCCGCCATGATGAAGAACACGGGTGTCATCGTCGCCAACGATCCCAGCAAGCAGCGTGCCAAGGGTCTCATTGGTAACATCCACCGCCTCGGCGCTCGCAACGTCGTGGTCTCAAACTACGACGCCAGAGAGTTCCCCAAGCCCATGGGCGGCTTCGATCGTGTTCTGCTCGATGCCCCTTGCTCCGGTACTGGTGTCATTGCAAAGGATGCCAGCGTCAAGACCAACAAGACGGAGAGAGATTTCATGCTGCTGCCGCACATGCAGAAGCAGCTTATCCTCGCCGCCATTGACTCTGTCAACCACCACAGCAAGACGGGTGGTTACATTGTCTACTCTACGTGTTCCGTCACAGTCGAGGAGAAGTAAGCACATCCACCATATCCCTTTTCTCGCCATTCCAGCCATACTAATAGACAAACAGCGAGTCCGTCGTAGCATACGCCCTTTCCCGCCGCCCCAACGTCAAGCTCGTCGACACCAACCTACCCTTCGGTCGCGAGGGCTTCACCTCCTACATGGGCAAGAAATTCGACCCCTCCCTCAAGCTCACCCGCCGCTACTACCCGCACACCTACAACGTCGACGGCTTCTTCGTCGCCAAGTTCCAAAAGATCGGCCCCACCCCCGCCAAGGCCGAACGCGACCGCTCCGCTGCCTCCGTCGGCGAGGTCGTCGACAAGACCCCCATCACCACCGACGACGAGTCCAACGCCGGCGGCAAGACGGACGACGACTTTGGCGGCTTCGACGACGATGAGGACGAAGAGTACGTCCTCAAGGCCAAGCGCAACGCCATGCGCAGACGCGGTCTCGACCCCAACGCTTTGTCTGCGAAGGCGAAGAAGGCCGCCTCCGACGCCAAGAAGGAGTCTACCGCTTCTGCCTCCGAGGCCGAAGTTGAGAGCGCCCCTGAGTCTGACAAGTCCGCGGAAAAGACGCCCGAGAAGAAGGACAAGAGCAAGCAAAAGGCCGCCGCGGCCGACAAGGAGAAGAAGGCCGAGAGGAATCCGGCGCAGAAGAAGGTGACGTCCACCTCGGCCGCGCCGGAAAAGAGCCCCAAGAGCAAGAGCCCCAAGCAAAAGAAGGAGAAGAAGTCTGCGAAATAAGAGGACGAGACACATGTGATCGACTGATGTCAAAAAAGGAAAATTGATGAACTAGAACGAGGGTTGGGATCTTTTTTGAAGTGTATCTTGTGTAGTAGACAAAGAAGCATCTTGTCAGGGATCGAGGTCGAAACGAACCCCGCGTCGTTGTCGTCGTTGTTGAGGTTATTAGGGTTGTCGCATTATAATTACCTATTACTACTAAATGGAGTCGGAGCTCAAAAAGGTATTCGGGAAATAAAAAAAAGTATCGAACGAAAGTACTGAACAGTGAAGAGGTTGTTGACATGGTCGTCGCTGTCGCCGTTCATCTGTTGTGAACATCATTTGCCGTCGCCAATTGAGAAAAAAGCCTTTCACGTCCACGTCAAGAAGGAATTATCCAGCCAGCTGGCCACGAAGAGAATTGAGAAAAGAAGATTGGGTTATTGCTAATCCAATACGCCGAAGCCAAAAAAATGAATCTAAGCAGAGCTTTTCATCAACCTGTCTCATCATCAAAAAGATCAATGACAGACACACCAACCAATCCTTGACCACCTTCACAGGCGAAGAAAGGCTAACCACCCTCAACCTCCTCCAAACAGCATCGTAAAGATAAAAAGCATTGTACAAAAATGCAAACGTCAAAGCAGTCCTTTTTCCTCCACTGTGGTCATAAACCCTCTTATCCAGCTCGGGGTCTGGATGGTATCGAGTCCCAAATCCCAAATCATCTGTTTGTTGTCATAAAGTCGGCATGCCATTTCCTCTGCCAGACCTCTTTTCGTCGTAAAAGCCGTGTCATGAATCCTATTCAAGACTTTTTGTAGGAGTATGTTGTACACAAAGAAGAGTCCAGAAAGTCGTCACTGGAGTCGTCGTAAATGTTGTTCGTCGTAATCCTTCTCCCAAAACGCCTCGTTCGTAGCTCGCCCTGTCGTTCGCCATGACGCCAGGGGTATTAAAATAATTATGTATGAAGAAAAAAGCATGATATGCCGCCCAAAGTAGAATGCTGTTGGTGTGGTGAGGTCTACTGGGCAGCCCTCTGATGAAGTAGGATGTCGCGGATCGCCCATCTGGCAGCTTCGCGATCTCGGTCTCCGACCCCGAGCCACTTCTCGCATTTCTTTCGCCACCGGTCTTCTTCTTCGCGCTGTCTCCGAACAAATTCGGGACCAACATCGAATTCTTCCCCGACGAGCCACTCGTCCTTAACTTCGCTAACGCGACCGGGTTCTTTGGAGTCGCCTTGGTTATCGTCGAGATCGGGAATGTCCTTGAAGACGTCCTCGTCGTCGTCCAAAGCATTGAAGCCGTCCATGGGGTCGGGTATCTCGGACTTGGTGTTCGTCTGTGGGCCGAGCTTGAGCCAGCACATGTTCTGTGGATCAAAGACCATGCCGCCCACAACCTGCACGCCCTTCGTGTGGCTTATGTTCGTAATCAGAGCCGGCCGAGGCGTTGAAGAAGCTTCCTTATCTCGAACCACGTGCGGCGGCATTGATGTTGGCGATGGGGACGATGCGGGTGGGTCGAACGCGTTCAAGACATTTTCGTTGCCTTCCCAACGGTACGTGTCGGGGTTGTAGAACATACCCTGAAGATCTACAGGGTGGTCAGTATAACGATGTGCAATCCATTGAGCTAGTGCACTTACGCTGCGGAGTCTTGTCCTTATTCATGTTGGAAATTAAATGAGGCTTCAATTGAGGAAGGTTCCTCTTCTTTTTCGACCGCACCGTCGCTTGTGGTAGTCCGGGATTGAAATTGTTCCTGGACGACAGCTGAGAAACGCGCGACGAGGTGAGAGGCGCCAGTGGGCCTGATGGAGCTCGTTGAGCAAGCGAGGTCTCCCGAGCAATTCGGCTAGCCTGGGTATCGCGGGCGAAATGGGGCGTGTAATCACCCTTCGCAGGGGAGTAAGGAGCCGGGGAGGGCGTGGTGGTCCGATCAGGAAGCACATTTTGATAAAGCTTGTTGCGGAGCGGTGCCTTGACAGGTTGTCGGACAAATTTGGCCTCTGAATGGGCCGAAGTAGGCAAGTCGTCGAATCCATCCAACTCATGCCCATCACCAAAGTTCCGAGTTCGGTTTGGCTTGGTGAGGGTGCGGAACGACAAACCGTCGCGGGTGATATGGTCCGAATGACGATTTGTTCTCTTCGGACTCGGCGACCGCATTGTCGACCTGGAAAATGCCCTCGAGGTCGGCCGCAAGTCTAGAGCGTTCTCAGAATCGTGGCGGCGGAAGCTACGAGAAGTTTTTGCAGTCACGTGCTGCGACTGGGATTGTGAGGCCCCAGCAGGGAGAAAGGGGCGTCGTTGCTGGGCAGCGAAGCTTTCCACAGCGGGTCGAGATCTCTCAGTAGGAGTCTTGGGCCGCATTGAGGAAGGCGGACGGCCATCTGTCCTAGATGGTGGCCGTTCAAACCGGGACATTGTCTTTGCCGGTGAGTGAGAGCTGCTCATTGCAGGCAGAGATCGCTTAAATCTCAGCAACTGCGTGCTAGTGGTCGTCGGCTCATTACGCAGCGACGTCGTAGAGGTTCTAGCGCCAAGCTCTCGCCTGCGTGGAGTCGAAGGGAGCAAAGAGCTCGATGGAGAAGGTGTTGTGGGAGTCGGCATGCTATGAATGCTCGTGACGGAAGACTGAGATTGGTGACCCATGCGCGACTGAGATCTTCTCGTACGAGCAAAGATAGGACCACCACTCTCGGACACAGGCTCCAGGGCAGACTGAGTTCGCTCATGACGCTCATGACTCGGCCGAGGGAGCCGTGACGGAGTAGCCTTATTCGTGAAGGTCAATGAGATTGCAGTCTTTGGTCTCTGGGGGCTCGGTGGGCGGTTTGCATTGACACGAATATTGCGATGGAGTGTAAGCTTGCCCGAATTGAAGACGTCGCCATCACCCACGTCAAGACCATCAAACATGTCTTCAGGCTCTGGCTCGCGCGGTTGAGGAGTCTTGAGGTTTGGAGGCTCTTCTTCGACGGGACGCACGGGAGAGCGACTGAGTTTCCTACGACTCAATCTCTCACCAAAGTTGACCGGGCCGCTGGGGAGTACGAGGCCATCAAACGTCTCATCTTCGCTCTCGGCGGTGAATGAGCTCGAGACGCTGGGGCTCATGGCGGAGACAGACGAGCTCCTATTCGAACGAGCGTCTCTTCGTGTGCCTCCGAATCGAGTACCGAGGCTACCCTCACCCCAGTCCAGATCATCTGCCTGGTTCGACGGTGTCTTTGGGATGTCCTTTCTAGTAGAGAGCCTCAACTTGCCATCTGAGGGCAACTCGAAGTCGTTCTCAAAATCATCGTCCAAAGGCTTGTCAATCTTCTGAGGGGTCGGTGGGGTGATAAGTGAAATGGGTTTAGGCGCGCGAGTCTTTGATACTTTGATAGTTTCCGATCCATCACCAAAGAAATCGTCGTCATCGTCATCGTTGTCACGGAACTTCTCCAAGTTGAGAGCCCCTGATAATGTGCTCGTCCTCGATTCCGTCGACTCTCTCCTGTCCAGCATGGAAACCGCGGGAGGAGTCTTCATAGCTTTGGTCGGACTAGTCTGATTGGAACCGCCGCTGACTTGTCGAAGAGCGTCGGGGAATCTGGAGCCGTCCTGAGGTTTGATGCGAAGGGCCTGAGTCGAGTCTGGAAGAACCAGATCATCCTCCCAGTCGTCCTGCATGATCTTCTTGATCTTTCGTCCACCAAGTCGTTTGATAGTACCGCCCATTAGAGCGGAAGAAGGTACATTTTTGGGTATCGGAATGCCGGCCTGTGTGGCAGCGGCGATAGCGTCGAGGGTCGACTTCTCGTCGTCGCCCGGGACATGCACGTGGGTCTCTTCGTCCAGGATAGATTCGAGGTCGGAACGGAGGGAAACATGTGAAGACGCAGAGTCGCGTCGTGAGGGAGGAAGGGTGGTAACGGTAGCGGTAGAGGCGGTGCGGAATGTCAGATCGTCGGTGTCGATTTGGAAATCGTCATCGTCCCAGTCTTCGATGTCGGGTTCCGCCGCCGGCTGGCGTGGCTTGAGGCGTAAAGGTTCCATGTTTTCGGTAGGTTTCTTTGTTTGGGGGAGCGCAGAATTGAACTTGGTCCGAGAAGGCCGTAGTCGTATCGCAAAAGACTTCCCGACAGCGCTTTCCTGCTTGTCAATGTTGCAAGATCATATCGTCAACAATAACAGCAGCCCCGGCCCGGCATAACCTTGAGAAGGCGGAGATAGTGGTCGCAAGCGATGTTGTTTGGTAGTATTTAGGCGTCGCGGGGGGCGCAAAAAGATTTGTCGTGGTGGTGTTTAGGCGTAGAAATGGCGGCGCGGATTGTTTTTGAATCGAGTAGAGTATCGTCGTTTCCGGGAATGTGTGTGGTAGTGTGGGAAGTAGTGTCTGTCGGCTACTGGTAGGATGAATTGCGAGAGATGCAAACAGGTGCAGAGGCAGAACAAGTGGAGGTGATGCAAAGAAAGTTCGTCGTAAGGGGTGATTGCGCAAGAGGAACAGGAACAGGGTCCAGAGATGTCGAGCGTGACGTTTGTCGAGGGTTGTGCTGGAGTAGAATGAGATCAGGGCAGTCGTGAGTGTCGGGGGGAGAGACTGGATTTGCCCTTCTTGTTGGATGAGATGTAGCAAAAATGGCTGGGAAGCTGGGGTTGATGGATCGGGCCTGGCAAACAAAGCGAGGTGGTAGGTCGGCCAGATGGTGGGCTGGGTCCAGTACGAGTGGTGCGTGGGCACAGCGTGGTGCAGCACAGCGCAACGTAGTGGGTGGTGTGGTGGACAGCTGGGTGGCTGGTATTGCGCGCAGGTGTGGGCAAACCCACTGAGCTACGTATCTTGTGAGGTGTTCCGCAGGCACGAGGGTGACAGAATTGGGGGTAGCAGGGACAGCCGGTGTGCGTGTGTTATACGATTCTTCCGTTTCCCCCTTTTTTCGCTAGGTTCGGTTCTCTCGTCTTTTCTTCTTTTTTTCTTAAGCTTGATGGAGAATCCACTATCGTGTTTTCTTAGTCTCTCTGAGTAAGGTACTGGGACAACAGAAGGAGGGAGTAAATAATAAGGCCGGCAGGGACGGTGAGAGAGGGAAGAGAGTGGGTAAAAAAGAGAAAGCCGATCTAGACAAGCTGGGTCCGTTCTTTTTCTGCGGGACAGGCAGAGTCATGCTCCGGGTGGACAACAGACGGGGGAAAAGAACAGGTGGGAGGCACGGAGGGCGTGGGAGGGTACAAACCGGGGGTCCAGGGCTCTCCAGTGAAAACATAATTTTTCCCAGGGTGCGCCACGTGATTTAGCGGGGACATCAGATGGTTCATTGATTGGACGACGAGCACATGTATGCGGGGACGGTTGCACTTGACTTGCACGATTCTGACGCGTTGGAGGCGCGACAGCCCTTTCCACCCGTCGTCGTTTCAATTGAGCTCAGCCAACGGCGAATGCAGCAGCGAGAGGCTGGCAGTTCAGGGAGAAAATGGAGGCATTAGGCTATAATTAGTGCTGCCTGCCTTTTCTAACGATTCCCTCTATCAAGGGCAGGAAAAAGAAGTTATCGAGAGTCTATGGGATCCCAGGGCGGAGGAATATTGGACAGTGCTTGCTCTGACTTTCTCTCTCTTCCGGTTCATCCCACAGGCAATACCTTACACAGTACCTTTAGGTCCAAACACAAAGCCGTCGTCTCCGTAGCTTCCTGTTTATTTGTTGACAGCACCCGACCTCGCCCAAGGTAAGGAAGGTACAAGCACAGAAAGCACCAAAACAATTGCTAACGACCTTACCTTCCTTGCCTTGCTTTCCCGCTCTCCGTGCCATCCCACGACCTCCGTACCTCCTTCCCGTCCCGAACCTACGTCTCAATACCAAGGTACAGGGCCAAGGCTGCCTGAGGCGTTGCACAGTCCCCCCCTCTGCTGCCTGTCTGAGCGCCATAGTTGCCTAGCGCTCTCGACCCCAGGACCCCTCGAGGACCCTCACGGTTCAGATGAAGCCACACTCACTTCACTGTATTTAATCAACAAACTACCAACTTTGGAAATCCAGTCTCAGTCTCACTCTCCCGGACTGCTCTGTCTCAACCTCCATCCAACCAGGAGTTCCCCTCGAGACACCGTAGTTGCAATTTAGATTCCAACCCTGAGAACCAAATAATTACGCACCTACTAAAACTTTCTGACGACAATCCCGACCAACCTGAGCTCTCGGACCTTGCACCGGGTTGCAACTGCCACTTACATCGAACCTTCAGCTCATTCCCGTGGCACGCAAGGGGCAAACCAACCGATTCTTTCCTCAAGTTTATGTCGATTTAGTTCACCTAGTCATGGCATCCGGCCACGTTCTCCGATTTCCCCGGTCAGACAGTGAAGGCGCTTTTGTCATCGTCCAGGCCACGCCCACTCGGTCAAAGGCACTAGATGTCAAGTTGGTGGGAACAGATGGCGTGGAGCCATATGCCGTTTCTCGTGAGTTTCCAACTTCCAAGTTCCAAACGCTCGTCATCCCGCCTTCCTGGCCGACGATCACCGCGGCCCGGGCGAGTGGGGTCTTGGCCGACACCTGTTTCATGCGCCGAACTCATCCACCTCATATTATACGGTAAATTTTGAAGAAAAAAAGGCTAACGGTAGGGTTTCCCTGGCAGTGCGTCATGACAAAGTCGCATCACTACGCGTCAAGAACAGTCCAGTGTCTGAGGAAGAATGGGTCACTATCCTGACTGCGGTCTTGCACCAAGAACCGGCCGAGGGCGTTGAGGCAATCGCCTCTGTGGAGAACGAGTCAGTTCTCACCCTGACAATTCGGAAAAAGGGGAATGAGTTCACAGTAAGTTTTTTTACATTCCAGCCTTTTACCTACCTTCCGCATGGGTGGCCGGGCTGGGCTGACGGGCTGGGTAATCTAGCAACGGCTCGGCGCCATCGAGTTGAGCCACAGCCCACGCGAGCTCATTGAGCTATTCGACTGGTGTGCGCTCTCGGCGCAGACAGCCAATGAGGCCAAGGAAGCTCTAGCCTCGACGACTGCAAAGGCAAGCAAGCTCGAAGAATCTGTGCGGGAGCTCAAAGCTCAACTCGACGAGCTAGTCGCGGCCAAGGAGGCTGACGAGTCGGAACTGCTCGAAAAGTTCCGCGACCTGCTCAACGAGAAGAAGGTCAAGATCCGCCAGCAGCAGAAGCTACTCGCGTCTGCATCCGTCGAGCCGGAGAAGCTAGCGCAGGTACAGCAGAGCTCCCAGGCCGCGGTAAGAGGCCATGCGGCCGCCAAGTCGAGGCCGGGCAAGAGGAAGACCGTTCCCGCGCCTGTCGATGATGCTGATTCGTCAGAGGAAAGTGAAGACAAAATGGATGTTGATGAGGTGAAGGAGCAGGTTGCGGACCTGTCAGATCAGCAGCGCGACACGACTGAGGACGAGGACGAGACGGCTAGTGAAGATGATGTCGACGAAGAGCCGGCGGCAGCACCAGCGCCCAGTAAGCCCACACGGTCTCAAGTATCACCACCGCCCAAGCCAAAGGCTGCTGCCGCGCCCGCGAAAAAGGAGGCGCCTCCTGCGAAGAGGGAGTTGCCTTTTGCAAGAAAGAAAGCAGCTACCAAAGCACCCCCGCCGCCCGCTGGTAGCGAGACGGAGTCTGATGATGAGTTATGAGGTGACGAACATGAGAACGAATAAACCACGATACCTTCAATCACTTCAGGTCTTCTTACGGTCATATCATGCCAATGTGCCCCGTAGGCTTGAGAGATTAAACTTGTACACAGACGTCACTATTGGAACGATTTCCATAATTACTAATTACAACTAACAATACTAGATACGCTCTTGACTACAATGAGCGTGGCGGACCCCGAACTTTGTCATACTCATCGGGTATCATCAGCGTCGAACTTGTTCTTCCAGAACCCGCGAACGTGCTTGGTCTTGCCAGCCTCGGCAATCTCTTTCACCTCGCGGGGTGTAAGCTTGATGGCGGGGATATGGTTCAGGTAGCTCTGCAGTCTCTCCTCCTTGGACGAGGTGGTGATGACAATCAGACCCTGATCGATGCACCAGCGGAGTCCGATAACAGAATCGCTCACGCCGTACTTCTTGGACAGGTTGGCCCAGATAGTCCTGACGGGCGAGTCGACGTCCGAAGTAATGGGCGTCAGCGGGGCATAACAAGATACAGCAATATTGTTATCGCGGTGGAATTGCAGCAGGTCGCCGTGCTGCAGGTGAGGGTGGAACTCGATCTGGTTGATAGCAGGCACGACCTTGGCCGTCTTCAAAATGGCCTCGATCTGAGGCTGCAAAAAGTTGGAGAGCCCGATGCTCTTGGCGCGGCCGCTGGCCTGGATGGCCTCGAGATCCGCCCACTTTTGCTGCAACTCCTCGTCCGAGTCGGCGAAGAAGGGCGCATGGATGAGGTAAAGGTCCACGTACTCGAGGTCGAGCTTCTTCAGCGAGGTAGCGAAGGCCTCTTCGGTGTCCTGCTTCTTGGTTCCGCTGATTTTTGCGGTGACGTAGAGCTTTTCTCTTGGCACGCCGGCCTTTTTGATGGCTGCACCGAGTTCTTCTTCGTTTCCGTATACTAAGGATCGTGTTAGAAAGTGGTGATCAATGGGAAGAGTGAATGGGTGAGTGAAATTGCACGTACCTTCGGCGCCATCGAGATGATGGTATCCGGCCTTGATCGCCATGACGGTGTTGTCGACGATCTTCTCGTCAAAGCTGGCCCCGCCAGCCTTGTAGTTGGCAGTACCCAGGCCATATCCGAGCTGCGGATACGTCAGTATGAGACGGTACTTGGAGCAAACCGGCCGCGATGCAGCAATTTCGTAATTTAAGATTTGAGCTGGAATGCCCTAGGATCTGGCGCTGGATGCTGACATGCATTGCCGAGCGGCAGATCTTCCCGCAGGAATGGGGATCCTTTTAAACTTGAGATTCAAACTCACCATGGGGACCATCTTGCCATCGTTGAGAGTGAGCCATGGGATATAATCCACTTGCTTTGGAGGGGTTCCCGAAGCATCGGGCGTGAAGGTGGACAGAATCGAGTTCATGGTGCGCTTTTGAAGATGTTGAGAGCTGATGAGGGGCAATACGGGACGAGGACGTAGTGTTGAGCAGAGTCTTGATGAGTTTCTCGTCAAGAACATACAGCGATGTAATATGGAAGGGGAAGATAAAAGATGGCTTCGAACAAACGGGTATTGATGGGCCGCGGCCAGGGGTTTGTATTTCTAATACGACGAGACGGACTTCTACTGGTCTCTTAAGAGGGAGGAGCTATGAGGTGAGGGGTGACGGATGTGTTATCAGCACGATGGGACGAGGACGAGACACTCAAAGGGGCACTGGGCTTTCAGCTCTTGCATCGAGGTTTGTTTCGATGACATGCAGTAATAGCAAACTCGCAGGGAAAACATGCTTCCCCCGCCTGCATCGGCCAACAAGAGCCGAGACGTCCAATTGACATCACCGAAAGTCGTGCCTCTGCTGGTAAATCGGGGTGAGCTTTCTTGGTGTGTCAAAGGGAGGCGCTTTTTGGAACTTGCTGCAGTGGGCTGGAACCGCAGCTTTCCTTCTCCTCACCCCACTTGCCCCAATTGGAGCTGTCTGCCAGGGCGTGCTGGATTCCCGGGACGGCGGCGGGGAGGGGAGTTTGGGGGCTGCTGCGTCCTTTTCGCAGTGACGCCAACAGTGACGACAGTGTGGGAGCTGTTGCGTGATGCATCACCCGGGGGGCTCGACATGCAGCGTCGGCCGGGACTCGGACCGTGAACTTTGGGTACCTTATCATGAAGGCTTTGAACCCCTTTCGGATCTTGGAGCGGGGACCGAAAGAGGCTTCGAAGTTCGAGATTTTGATAAAGGTATTTGAATTATCTGGATGATTAATTGTCTCCGGAATCGGTGGTTGTTGCCATCGGCGACCGTCGAAGTGGACGCCGAGGTTCTTTCTATCCAGGTACGCATCTTTGGTTTAGTCAGCGTAGATTTTTTGGGGCATCGCCACTGAAGCTCCGAGAGTCCCTCATCGCCGACTCGGTGCTGCTGACTTACACTACGGATCATCATTACCGAATGACCCCTCCACCACGTTTTTTTCTAATCACTTGTCATGTACACTTGCAAATGATACCCCCATTCTCTTCGTGTGAATAGATCTGTTTACGCTTCGTTGTATCTCACACCAAAGTGAACCTCAAATCCGCGTATATGCTCTCGAGACTGCTCTCCCGCCGAGCCGTCCCAAGAGCTATCACCAAACCCCCGGCCATCATGGCCGCTCAGTTCTCCAACGGCGCAAAGCCGACAGCGACATCCTACCAAGGCCTTCCGATAGGCGAGCTCCCCAAGACATGGACCTACACCTCCTCCCTCCCGCCCGACGCAATCTTCCCGACGCCAGCCGACTCCCACAAGACCCCGCGCGACCAAATCGCCCCGCGCGGCGTCCGCAACGCGGCCTTCACCTGGGTCCGCCCCGAGACCACCGAGAACCCGGAGCTCCTCGCCGTGAGCCCGGCCGCGATGCGCGATATCGGGATCAAACAGGGCGACGAGGAGACAGAGGACTTCAAGCAGACCGTCGCGGGGAACAGGTTACACGGCTGGGACGAGGAGAAGCTCGAGGGCGGGTACCCCTGGGCGCAGTGCTACGGAGGTTTCCAGTTCGGGCAGTGGGCAGGACAGCTGGGCGACGGGAGGGCCATTTCGCTGTTCGAGACGACGAACCCGGAGACCAAGACCCGGTATGAGCTGCAGCTCAAGGGCGCGGGTATCACCCCGTACTCGCGCTTCGCGGACGGCAAGGCGGTGCTGCGGTCGAGTATCCGCGAGTTCGTCGTCTCCGAGGCCCTTCATGCCCTCGGGATCCCTAGCACGCGCGCGCTGTCTCTGACGCTGCTGCCCAACGTCAAGGTCAGGAGAGAGACGGTCGAGCCCGGTGCGATTGTGTTGCGCTTTGCGCAATCCTGGATCCGGTTGGGAAACTTTGATCTCCCCCGTGCCAGAGGCGACCGCGCCATGCTCCGAACGCTGGCGACCTACGTCGCGGAAGATGTCCTCGGTGGTTGGGAAAAGCTCCCTGGCCGCCTTGAGAACCCCGAGAAGCCCGCTGACTCTTCCCTCCACGAGCCCGCTCGTGGAGTCCCGGCAACAGAAATCCAGGGCCCAGACGACTCAGCCGAGAACCGCTTCACCCGTCTCTTCCGTGAAGTCGCCCGCCGCAATGCTCTCACCGTCGCGAAGTGGCAGGCCTACGGCTTCATGAACGGCGTGCTGAACACGGACAACACCTCCATCGCGGGCCTGAGCATCGACTTCGGCCCCTTTGCGTTCATGGATAACTTTGACCCGTCCTACACGCCCAACCACGACGACCACATGCTGCGGTACAGCTACCGAAATCAGCCGACGATCATCTGGTGGAACCTCGTCCGCTTCGGCGAGGCGCTGGGCGAGCTCATCGGCGCAGGGGCCGGCGTGGACGAGGATAAGTTCGTCAACGATGGTGTTGAGGAGAGCGAGTCGGAGGTCCTCGTCGGACGGGCCGAGAAGCTCATCATGCAGGTTGGCGAGGAATACAAGGCGCTCTTCATGGCCGAGTACAAGCGCCTCATGACGCTGCGCGTTGGTCTGAAGAACTTCAAAGAGAGTGATTTCGATGAACTGTTCAGCGGGCTGCTGGACACCATGGAGACCCACGAGCTGGATTTCAACCACTTCTTCCGGCGCCTCAGCTCCGTCAAATTGTCGGAGATTGCGACCGAGGATGCTCGTCGCGAGACGGCTGCGCGCTTTTTCCACGCAGAGGGCGCGACGGCCGGCAGCGAGGCCAAGGGTCGGTCTGATGTCGGGAATTGGTTGGATAAGTGGCGCGCTCGCGTCGTCGAGGACTGGGGCGAAGAAGAGGGGCAGGGTGCCGAGCGAGAGAAGGCCATGAAGGCCGTGAACCCTAACTTTGTGCCGCGTGGCTGGGTGCTCGACGAGATTATCAAGCGGGTTGAGAAGGATGGCGAGAGAGATGTGTTGAGGAGGGTCATGCAGATGGCGCTGCATCCCTTTGAGGAGAGCTGGGATGGTCAACAGGTCGACGGTCAGGAGTACAAGGGTGATAAGGCGGAGGAAGAACGGTGGGTTGGAGATGTGCCCAAGTTGAAGAGGGCTATCCAGTGCAGTTGTAGCTCATAGGTATCGAGGCTATAGATGCAATTCTTCAATGGTAATGCCAGGCGCTTAAGATTGTGAATTGGTCAAAAACGTGAGAGCTACCCCACTGGCAATGTTTGAATGCTGCCGCCGGTTCCAAACCGTTCACGATAACCATCCCCAAGCGTTATGGCGTCGTGTGTGCCTGAATATTGTTTCGGCAGCTATCATGAATGAAAGCTCCGCGTAATCAGAGCCAGGGGAGCGAAGAACTAGAAATACCAGCAAAGGTTACCTCTTTGAAGGGAACAAGTTAGGAAATACCGGCTTTATCGTTCTGCGCAATCTAATGTACTTCCTCCGCCATACCGGTTAATTTGCTTTATCAGAAGCTTCGGTGGCGTCCAGCAACTGCTCATCGCGAAGACGATCATTCTTTAGAATCTCTCCATATCTTGGAAAGTTTCGCCTTCTTCCTTCTTTCGGGTTTCCATTGCTTTGAACAGACGTTCGGCCAGTTTGCGATATGCGGCCAATTCATCCAGAATCCTTGATTCGGTTGTCTTTCGTTGTCGTAGTGCCGATGCTGATTGATATATGCTCCTTGAGATCGCTGACCGTGCGACTCGCGTCAGAGAGGCGAGGCGGCTGCAGCTTTGCCACAAGGCTGTCTTTATAATTTGCATCATGGTGCGTGTGGTGTTGACGAAGTCCAAAATTTTGCAACAAGGTGTGTTGGAGGCGAGGTGCGTGGCTGGCAGAGTTGGGAAGTTGTACGGTCACCTTCGTTACTGCGACTACCTTTGAAAACACCTCGCCTGCATCTCTCAAAATGTACTCCCAAGTTGTAACTTCGAGAGTCAACTACCTTGACTACCTCAAAGGGGGGAAAAGGGTCATGATGGCGTTAATAAGACTGGTAAGAATAGCGTTGAGGATTAATTGAGCGGCGACTCATCTTGTCACTCACTTGACTACCTAGTAGGTTCGTAAACCCTGGTGGCTAAAGGCGGTCAGTTGGAGATGGCATCGACCAGGCATCACGAGACACAAAAGATATGAAGGTATTTACTTTCTTCAACTACCCACCACTCTCTACCCGCGCGTGCTATTATATACAAGCAATGCATCCATCCCAAACAAAGGAACTCTCTTTTCTTCTTCATCTTCGTCCTCCTCCCTCTACGGTCATAGTCGTACAGTCTGTCCCTCATGCTCCGTACGCAATCTGGCCCATTGGCCTGTCCTCCTCCATGCCTGGTGCCATGAAGTTGGTCTTGGGGCTGCCACTGGCCTTGGCCGCCGAGCAGCGGGCCATTGTCGGTGAACTGGATGTACATGTTAGCTACGTCTGACAGAGTTTTCGAAAACGTCTTCACACGGATAACATACCTTCTTGAGATGACGTCTGTGAAGTAGAAGTTCTCGATAACCTTCTTCAAAGGTGTACCGCTGGCCTTGGAGCCCTTGTTCTGGTCAACCAGCTGAACCTTGCTCAATTGCTGCAGAGCGACGGGCTCAACCACATCGTAGGCCGCCAGGGCCGGGCTGATCTCGGCCATTCTGTCACGAAGCTGGGCAACGTCGTTGTAAGGCAGGGGAGCACCGAGGAACTCGCTGATGGCACGGGCAATCTTCCAGTCGGTACGGGAAGCACCGGGCAGGGAGGTGGCGGCACGGGTCATCTGGACACGGCCCTCGGTGTTGATGTAGGTACCAGCCTTCTCGGTGTAGGCAGCACCGGGGAGAACAACGTCGGCAATCTGGGCGCCGCGGTCACCGTGGTGACCCTGGTAGACGACGAAAGCGTTCTTGGGAATGTCTTTCTCAGAGATCTCATCGGCACCAAGGAGCCAGACGAACTTGGGGGCAGTCTCAGCAACCTCAGTGGAGGGGGTGGTGAAGCCGACCTCGAAAGCACCGGCGCGGGAAGCAGCTCTCTGAAGGACGTTGTAACCGTTCCACTCAGGGGTGATGAAGTTGGCGGCGTTCTTGTCGACGAAGGCACCAATGGTCTCGTAGAAGGCCTTGGCGTCAACGTGGTCAGTGACACCAGAGCCAACAACAATCATGGGACGCTTGGCAGCCTGGAGCTTCTTGCCGAAGGGGCCGGCAAGAGCCTGCTTCAGGGCAGCGTGGTCGAGGCCAAGGTGCTCAAACTCGAAGGTTGAGTCCCAGGTCTCGCCAACGACACCAATCTCGAGGTCAGAGCGAAGCCATTGCTTGCGGATACGAGCGTTGAGAACAGCGGCCTCGTGGCGGGGGTTGCTTCCGACGATGAGGATGGCATCAGCCTCCTCAATACCGTAGATCCTGGAGTTGAACAAGTAGTTGGAGCGAACGTCGATACCGTGGGCGACGGGCTTGCTTCCGTTGGGCATGTCGAGGGCCAAGTTCTCGGAGCCGAGCTTGTTGGCCAGGTCCTTCATGGCAACCAGGGACTCAACCTCGGTCAGCTCACCGGCGATAACCTTGAACTCGTTGCCCTTGGGCTGGATGTGGTGGTAGGCGTTGGCGACCTCCATGAGGGCCTGCTCCCAGTCGGCGGGCTCGAACTTGCCCTCACGGCGGATCAAAGGCATGGTCAATCTCTGGGTCTTCAATCCGTCGCAGGCGAAACGAGTCTTGTCGTTAATCCATTCTTCGTTGACGTCGTCGTTGAGTCTGGGGAGGATACGCATAACCTCGAGGCCACGAGAGTCGACGCGGATGTTGGATCCCAAGCCGTCAAGGACATCGATGGACTCGGAGTGCTTCAGTTCCCAAGGTCTCGCGCGGAAAGCGTAAGGCTTCGAGGTAAGAGCACCAACGGGGCACAGGTCGATAACGTTGCCGGAAAGTTCGGAGTCGAGGTTCTTCTCAAGGTAGGTACCGATCTGGATGTCGTTGCCACGTCCGAAAGAGCCCATCTCGGGGGCACCGGCAATATCGTTGGAGAAACGCACACATCTGGTGCAGTGGATACATCTGTTCATGGAGGTCTTGATGAGAGGGCCAATATTCTTGTCTTCAACGGCACGCTTGCCGCCGATTTCGTGGAAGCGGCCACGGTCGCCACCGTATCGCATCGACTGGTCCTGGAGATCACACTCACCACCCTGGTCGCAGATAGGGCAGTCCAGAGGATGGTTGGCGAGGAGGAACTCCATGACACCCTCGCGGGCCTTGTGTGTGATGGGAGAGTTGGTCTTGACGACCATACCGGGCTGGACGGGCCATGCGCAGGAGGCTACGGGCTTCGGTGCACGCTCGACTTCGACCAAGCACATACGGCAGTTACCGGCAATCGCAAGCTTTCTGTTGTATTTGTCAGTCGGGGGGTCATCCCTCGCAGCGGTCATCGATTCGATCGAGAAGGGTGTCGTACTCATGATAGCAATATCTGTAGAGAAGTTAGTTAATGCCATACGGATTGTTTATTGACGGCTAGACAGACCTAGGAATTGTGACGCCTGCCTTTTCGCAAGCTTGAATCAGGGCGGAGCCGGCTAGAAGATCGTGAGTAGGTATCCTCGGACACGGCCACGTTGCAGCTCACCTTCGACAGACACCTTCTTTCCGTCTATAGATCCAGTCAGCAACCTCGATAGAAACCAATTGAGCCCCTCGCGAGGGCGGGTTCGTCCTTACCAACAGTCAGTTCGACTTCGGCATTCCTGCGAGCTGTTGTAGCAAAAGTTCGCGAGGCATTGGCGGCCTGCTTGCCAGTCCGCCAAGCCGAACGTGCTAATGAATGCCGCAGCATCGTATCGCCTTGACGGATTGAGAATCTGACGAAACGGGGGAGGGCGTTTGGGTGAGAGGCGGATTGATATTCAATCGTTGACGTCGGGAGGGAACTGCTCTTCTGTCCCGGACCATGGGGATTTGGTGGCGCTAGTGCGTACATCGCGATTAATTTACATCAACCGTGATTGGTCGACCATCCCGGGAGCTTACTTATCGCCTGAGGCACCAAGAAATCCCTCTGAGCACCATTTAGTCTGCGGAAAATTTTGTCGCAGAGCGCCTCTTTCTCTTTTTCCTCTTCACTTTAAATTGTATGGACACTTATCGTAGGTGAGCTTGAGCTTCGCAAGATGCTTGATCGAGCCTTCCTCTATCTAGTGTACCTAGATAAAGCTTTTTGACGCCGTTTATGGAAGCATGGGAGAATTCTTCAATGACCGCTGCCTCTTACCGCCGGTCGTTACATATCATGATGACGATGAGACTTATATGCAGATAGTATGTGTGGTTTTACTAATATCTCGTGACGTGTATGTACACTACTTATGTACACGAACGGCGTGGCGGATGCGTCGCCGTCACACGCCGGATACATACTTATGGCGGCGATTTGGTCGGTCGGCAATCCTCCTCAGACCTCTGGCTGTCTTGCATGTCCTGAGTTCCTGTTGTCTTCCTCACGCACATTGGCCAACTGCTACTCAAGCTACCTCTTGTCGCTTCTAGCTCCGAGCAGGCTCATCCCCCTGCCCTTGCTCGGCAGACGATGCCTTGAGTGCAGCGTTCAACATCTCTTGGTAGGGCTCTTTGAGCTCTTGGGCGTGGTTATGGTATCCGTGCAGTTGACCCACGGCTTGGCCAGCATTGTAAAGAGACCACTGAAGTGCTGATGGCCTGGGAGGCATCACTTGCGGAGTCTCGGGAGGCTTGTACGTGGACAAGTGCCGGTCGTTATAATCGGCGCCGGGCGGTATCGGGGCGTGGACTGACTCCATGATGAGAGCTTCCTCGCCTTGCATGAGGCCCGCGGGCGTCTCAATGAAGCCTTTTTCCGCTTCTTCTTGTTTCGCAACCTGTAAGATTCGCTTGTGCTCTCTCTCATAAACAAAGACAAGGTTCTGCTCGACGGCGGCTGTGTGTTTTTCGAGATTCTCTTGGCAGAGCTTGATGCGCTCAATTTCGGTACGCGGAGCGTCGTAGGGATCGAAGAGGCTCTCTTCTAGAGGAACGAACATCGCCAGTGCCGGCACGGCTTGTGGGATATCCTCCTCCTCCTCCATGGTATAATCAGCAGAGGCCCCTGCCTTTCCAAGTCTCGTCGACTGATCACTTATGGCTTGCATCTTGCCCACGAGTCCGTCGCTATTATCGAAATCCGAGTGCCAGTCTGATTCTTGACCGCATCTCAGGTAGAAATCGCAGTGTCGCGACCTGATTGAATTGAGTGATATGATGGAGTGTGTAGGACGAAAGTTTGAGGTTGTGCTTCGTGGGAAGGTGGGACTAAAACTGTGAAGGTAAGCTGAGGTCCCACGCCTGTGATCGCAGTCTCAAGGTGGCTCCAAACTTACACCCCGGTCCTACTAATTTTTGGGATTGACTCGAATCTCAATGGGCACACATGAACAAGATATATTCAAGTTTCGTTGCAGAGGCCCTGTTAGCATCGCTTGTTTGCTTGTTTCTCACTTTGAAGTGAGGTCGTTGAAGTTTCCTCAACTTCGCTGGTGTACTAAGTGAAAGGTTCAGTGCGAGTCTGAGCAGGTAAGTGCGGCGGCATAGGTACGAGAGTGAAACGCTAAATTTTTGAAATTTTTGAATTTATAACTATTTGCTATTGGATATCACATTTATATGATCCGCCCGGTCCTAGCTCTGGACATTCCATGAATATGTAGGTTGTTCAGTCCGTTCGGTTCCTGCCTCGTGACCCCGAAGACTTGGCCAACTGCTGCATTTGGCTCAGCATGTGTGGTTGCTTTCCCATGTGATGGCTTTCTTTGTGATGTCCTTTGGGGGATACTTCGGATTGGCTGCCCATCTCCAAGAGGGGATTTCTTCATCGTCGCTATCCAGACTGTTCCCTTGATAAGATCATTCCGTGTTCGATCAAAGGGGCATAGACGTTCGGGCCGTCATGGGAGCATTCGCCACTACTCCAACACTGACTTCAAAGCGTCATTGCTGTCGAAGAAGCCTCTCAAGCGGTGCGAAGGGTGGAGAACACACTAAATAGATCGGTGTCGCTACAAGCAGCAAGTAGCAATGCTGTCGATCGAGTCAATGCTATATCAGCCTGAAAGCTTCGCCTTCTCTTGCTGCCAGCGGGAGAATTGTCATCTGGCCGGTAAGACGTTCCTCACGTACTCCCGCATCAATTTCACCCCTGCCCGGACCAAGTCTTCCAGTCGCCGGTCCTTCCGCTTGCGCATCCACAGTAGAATGAAGGCTAGCAGCACCATATCGATGGCTAGATGTTTCATGATAACCCATGTAAACCATCGTAGCCAGGCTGGGAAGCTTCGTGACTTTTTGGACTTCCACTCTCTGCCTGTTGTTATTTGCTCTCGTAATGCCGCGACCTCGGCGGACAGCTTCTCGAGTGCGCGCTCCACGCTGCGGGACCAGTTACTGCTAGGCACGAGCGCGTCCCCTTCGTCATCGTCGTCGTAACCTATCCTTCCATCTGAGTTCCTTTCTGCCGCATCGTCCTCGCTCATGGGGCTGAGAACCTTCAGGGGGCCTTCGGATCCGGTCAGGGGTGGCTGGAACTGTCGTAATTCACCGGTGTAACCTGTGCCTTTCGGTGAGGAGTCGGTCGAGCTGGGGCTATTGTTCTTGATCTGATTCCATACGAACTCGAGTTCCGAGACTAGTTCTTTTGCGTCTCTGTGGTGACGAGTCAGTGGGCTGCGATTCGCAAAGAGCGGTTCCAGTGACAGTAGGGTAGGTATGCGGGCTTACGGTGTTGTCGCATATTTGTGCATCGTCTCGATCAATGCCTCGATATATCTCCTCTTCGCCTCCGTCCGGCTCAGACCTTTCTGGAGGTTCCATGCATCCCACTTGTCTTTCTCGCGTTGAAGCTCGTCGGCTGGCATGCCGGAAGCCGAGGTCGGCCGCTCCATGACGCCATCGACATCCCCCTCCATCGCTTGCTTGTAAAGGCCATAGAGTCGAAGTCTGTCGGACGGCGGGGGACGCGATGCCCCCGTTTTGGGGATTTTCTTGACCGTATTTAAGGCATGGACGAACACGCGATCTATAGAGAGAAGGCATAATCGCATAATTAGCCGGGGAATTGCTCTCTCCACAACGGGCGCAGAGTAAGGTTCTGTTTGCACTCACCCACGGAGTCAGCCATCTAGAAAGCCGTTTCTCGAGGCGACCGGACCGACGTGATTAGTTGGCAAAGGGAGGGAAGACGCGTTCGTTTAATGGGGGTATATCCGAGGTGTTCTGGGCGTCGGGGTTGGGTTCGGCTCAACAACACCAGGCGAAGATAGCAACTCAGATAACCTAGTTCCGCAAATCACCTGGATGTGCCGGTAGAGCGAGGTACCTTGGCAGCCGGAACTGAAACGGAATGGGGGAGCAACAGGTGCTGGGAAAAGGAGAGAGTTAGAGATCCAGCACGCTGACATGCATTATGTGAGAGCTTCGCCATGAGACTCTTTCACTTCGTCGTCCAAAGAGAAAGAAGGGATCTGGTGGGTAGCAAGAGAGTAGCGGCGGCGATGGCGGGTGCTGGCATTGAGGCAAAGGTATTTCGGTACCGGCAATCAGCTGTCTCTAAATTGGGCCCTGGGGAGGGCCACTGGGGTTCGCGCCGATGTTAGCAGCATCGGAAGGGGTGGGCGATTTCCGGTAAATTCTGTTTGCCTCGGCCGCGGGTCACGCAACGCAATGCAGACGCAGCGAAGCCCGCGCAACCAACTACGACCCCAACCCAGCAGCAGCATCTGGGGGAGTTTAGAGTGGACGCGGGACCTGGGTGCGCGGGCCTGACGTGGGCTTGTCAGGGGTTTGTGCTTCTCCGAGATCCCGACTAGCAATTTACTCCCATCATCCCCGCGTCTTTTGTCCCTTGTGAGTGTGATTGAAGCTAGGTACCGGTAGCCTGCGGCATCTGCTTGTCGGCCGAGAGAGACAAGTAGGCACGTGAAATGCGGGCAACCTTGGATGTGCGGGATGTCCCATTGTCTTTTGTTTTATTTTCGTCCTCAATTTAGAGTTCCGTCAATTGAGACTTCAGTATGTATAAGTTCTGAGCTGATATTGAGCCGAGGCCTATGGGTCCCAGTATAGCGGCTACGGAGGTCCATCGTTGTTCGGCATTGGGCAGCTAGCTGTTTACTCATCTCGGCTCCTAGGTTGAGCACCCACGCGGTTTGTATGGTTAACACTTCAGCGAACGTCCGAGTCGAGTTCATCTGGTATTTTTGATGTGCTCTATCGACCATCTTAATAACTCTTCCCAGCTATGTACTTTCTGGCGTTAGCTTTTCGAGTAATTTCGTCACTCGGAGACTCAAATTTCTTCGTAGATGGTTATTGCTTCAATTGAAACTAGTATCATGGGTATAGTGCAACCGCCTCACTCTGACCTCGCCTATTTCTCCCCAAGAGCTGCCAGGAAAGCCTTCTTCTTATCCTGATACACCTTCAACAATTTCTTATTGTTAAGCGCCACTTGCGCTGCCTTTTGGCCCGCCTCCTTCTTATTCAAGTCGCTACCGGTTCCAAGGAGCTTATTTTTCTCGCCCCATCCGTCAAGGTACACTCCGACGCTGAAGAGAGCCAGCTTCTTGTTGTACTTGTCTTTCTTGTTCGCATTGGGTAAGTCTTCGTAGCGGATGGTGATGCCGTTCGCACCAATAGCCTGACTGAGAAGGACCTTCGGAGGCAGACTAGACTCTTCTGTCACCGTCGCGCCAAGTTCCTTGACTGTCTGCAACCCGGGCGTCTTGGCGACCGACCTGATCTGGTCCTTGATAGTCGATGCCCATAGTGTCCTGAGCCACTCTGCAACTCGAGCGAGACCGTTGATGGGATCGGAAAGAACCACAGCAGCGACGTATGCTTCAAACAAATCACCGCGAACCTTTTTGATTTCATGTGGTTTTGCCACAGCCGGCTGGGTACCTCTGGGCTTGAACTCGGACGGCAGATTCGCTCTTTCGAACAGTCCGTAGTGTGTTGAGTACTCTCCCAGGTTGGCATTACGAATCAGAAGCTCTCGGATTTGCGAGCACTGGCCCGTTGACATCCCTCCGAAAGTTTGGAAAATGAGGGAAGACGAGATCAATTCGACATAGGCATCTCCAAGCCACTCAAGGCGGTCGTAACTTAAATCCGATTTGTGCTTGGCCACGCCTACATGGGTGAAGGCCGCCAACTCTAGGACAGGATTCGTGATTTTTGGCAGAGGCGGCATTGTCTTCGGAATATCGGCTGGCGTCCATGGCTTGACCAAGATGAAAGAAGGTATTGGCGGTCCTGAGACCACTGGGCTTTGCCTCGGTGTCAATGGGGATTGGCCCTTCTCGTGTGATGCATTCTTCCCCTATTAAGTCAGCAAAAAGTTGACAACGTATGAAACGAAGCTAATGTCTTTACCTCATTCTCGTCAATCTCACCGCTTTCGAGGGCTTCTGTCTTTCCTTCACTAGCCAACTGCTCAAAAGATGGCAATAACACCTTGCTAAGCTGCCGGATTTTTTGCAAGTCCTCGCGATGGATAGAAGATCTTGTCTTGGCCCGGGTAAGTGCCTGGAGACATTTGATGAGGTCATCGCCGTGATCGAGAAGCAAGTCTATTGCCTCGCTTTCGGCATGCCTTCGCTTGCTCGGTGGTAGCGTCCCTGAACTCGAGCGCTTGCTCATTTTGATTCTCCCTCGAGGCAAACAGATTGCAAATTCTGGTCGAACGATACCACAAAATGTCGTGGTTGATGTTGTAAAAATTGAAAAAATTGAAATGTGGTCGATAGGAATGAGAGTATTTCGTCGCAATATCGAAACTTACGTCTTATTCACCAGTGAGCATCTCAAGAAGCAACAAAAATTAAGCAGTCCAGGCTTGGGTGGAGCTCACTGTGCTTTCGCTGCAGGGATCAAGTCCGTTAGCCTGGGATAAGACAAGGATGTGGGTACGTACCGAGTGTTGCCGGCCAATCGATGATCCCAAGACCGCAACCAATTGGAGTGCGCAGCTCTCATTTTGCGGGTCCAATTCAGGACTCAGGTTCGCTCAAGCTAAGGTTGTTCGACTTCGCGACAAATTTCTGGCTGGTCTGATAGAGCTCTATCAAGACCTGCAAAGATGAGTGTCCCACGTGCGAGGTTGTTGGACCTCATGAAGGTAATTTCGCGATTCTCTGGCCTTTCTGGTTGTTTGCTAACCTCTAAAGGCCCAATGCGAAGTATTTGCGACAGTATTTAACCCGGAGGGAGTGAGGACGGGCAACAAGATCCTGCGCCAGCGACTGAAGGGACCTGCTATCGCCGACTACTACCCACGCAAGGTTGCGACCGTCAAGGATGTGCAGAGGGAGTTTGGTCCTCATGTCACAACTCTAGACTTGGAAGAGATGGACCGCTTGGAACACATTGCCGGGTATGTCATGGGCTGAAGGGGGCGAAGGAGCTATTGCTAACGCCTAGACAGACTGAAGGCCAGAGGAAAGAGCGCGCCGAAAAAGAAGAAGACGAAGAGTAAGTCATCTCGTTTGTTGCCTCCAATTGGATGGTTACGCTGACCGTTCTACAGCCGAGCCCAAGAAGCGATAGACGTCGACCACGAGATCGATTGTACGATACGATGTGCATTCATAAAGCGATCCCCCGGAATCTTGCGCGCCAGGACACTCTCCACATAGAGAGCGGCGAGGCTTTGGGCAGTACAGTCGCCGACCGAGGCAGCCCATGTGGCTCTGTCACAGTTTGCGGATGTCTAGGGACCCTCAGGCACAGGCACGGTATGAAAATACCGGGGATCGCGGCTTCAGCGGGTCATGGGGAGGATGTCCATCAACATGGAGGGCAGCCAGTGTACAAATACCATGGAGGATATCAGAGTCAAAAACCATAAGTCTCTCCGAGAGACAGCCTTGTTTCATGTTTCAAATGACAACTCCCGTTTTATTGAATCCCCGCTAAATGATTGCCTTGGTCGGTAGGTGCTGAACGCCACTGCGTGCTACATGGAAAGACACACAGCACTTCCCACTTCTCCAGTGCTAGGAACAACCCCGTCTGATCTCTGCGCTGGATCTGTGGATCTTCGTCCTACTGCTCTTGGCATATCTGGAGAAGCAAAGAAGTGCCATCGCAAAAGCTGAGTCTTTTCAAAGGGCTGATGAACAGATTCGGGCAAGGCAGCAGGGGCGGTATGCTTTCTCTTCAAGTTGAATGTCATCTGGTGGCTAGACAACGCTATGGTAGGCAGTGGTGAATAATCAGAGGCCGGCTAGTCAGGCCCTCCTCCTTCAGGTGGAATATGGAGCGGGTCGACAGGTCTTCACATGTAGAAAGACTTGTACGGTACCTGCATAAACAAGTTGAACTTCCTCGTCCAAATCAGTAAGACCGTGCTAAATCTCAGCCGAGTCGCGAACTCCTTCCGACTTCAACACCCTCAACAACAACCCTTCCCTCGCCAGGCCAAGCAGCAGCCCATCATTCCTCCTTCAACTCGGAACCAACTTCACGATCTTGACGCTTTCGGATTATTCTGTCCTGGCCCGCAGCAGCTTCGATTAGGGCCTTCGTACGCCTTACTTCCAAACAGGTGCCTGTCCTGCCCGGGACTGCCTCCTTCCCAACACCAACTCGAGCTCCTTCCTCGTTCCTACCTCACCTTCCCGTCCCCCATTCTCTCCCCATTCCCACCACAAAAAGCTTTCCTCACCTTTCCCCTCCACAATTCCTCCA
Organism: Colletotrichum costaricense; assembly: GCF_030867565.1. NCBI lineage: Eukaryota > Fungi > Ascomycota > Sordariomycetes > Glomerellales > Glomerellaceae > Colletotrichum > Colletotrichum costaricense. Next base: position 605,025 of record NW_026848232.1, on the reverse strand, counting down.
CAAACAAACCTCTCCCTCCACTGCAGAGAAGATCTTCATCAGCACTCTTCTTTGTGTCTCCCTCCCAAATAATCTTTCTCAACTTGTCTGCCACCTTACGGCATTACCTCTGTTTCTATCTTCTGCAAAGCATTGACCCTCTAAGAAGAGATTGTCCGACGTCACGATGTCTACACCTCCCTCCGCGGGTCTCACACCCAAGACCCCCAAGCGAAGCTCTCCTCCGGCTTTGAAGCCTCATCACGAAGAGGAAAACATCCAGCCTTCCATCGAGTCAGCTGCCTCGGTAAGTACAATTCTTTTCTCACCGCTGTCTTGAAGGTCTATCATTTTTTCTGCCCTTGGCCACTGCCGTACAACACAAGTTCTTCGAACAAGATAGAGGCCCGGGCTAACAAAAATCAAAGGGTCTCCCTGCCTTCAAGCAGAAGCAAACCATTGCAACTCTTGCTACGTCCAAACTTGCCAATCAGAATGTTCTCAAGGTTGGTTCTTCCTCCCGCAATCTGCCGCTTCGCTCACAGCGACGACAGAAGAAGACCAATCAGGACACGATTGCTGGCACGAACCCTATGGATATGCTCCTTGCCAAGCTGTCTGAGCAGCAAGCTGCCCTCGATCAACAGAACGAGGCTTTGAAGAACTCTGATGAGAACAGCTTGTACTCCCGTCACTTCGACAAGGCTTCTTCGACGACGAATTCGGTCCCTATCACTCCTGCCACGGACTCGTTCCCCACGACTGCGCCCACGAGTCGCCCAACCAGTGCCGCTCTAAAGGAGACTAACGGCAACGTGGACGAGCTCCTTCGACTGAAGATGGAGCTTGCCCGAGCGCAGAACAAAATCTCTCGCCTTGATCACGAACTGGCCCAGTCGCGCTCGGTCAAGCAAGAAGAAGACATCGCTCCGGCTCCGCCTGCGGCTCGTTCGGGGGCATTCGGAGCTGAGAACGCCTGGCCTACCGACGACAACTCCTCGGATATCGGCGCCCCTTTCATCAACAACTACAGTCGTCCCCGCCATTGGAGCAACAATAGAGCTCCTCTCTCCTTTGATGCGGCTGCTCCTATTTCCGACTCTGGTGGTGACTGGTATGGTGGCGGACGTGGCGGCTTCAACCAGGGCTATATGGATCCCGCTGGTCCGTACTCTATGGCGGATGGTTTTCGCAATGATCGTATGAGCCATGAACCCGATATGTACCCCCGGCCCCCTAGCAGTCGCCGAAACAACCGGTTCGACAACAGCCGCTGGCCGTCTCCTCAGCCATACGGAGGAACCAACTTTGGACATAACTATGGCGGCTTCACTCCCTCTCCTGCTCCGTTCGACCCCATGGGTGGTCCTCCTGGTAGCGCTTCGGGCAATATGGGCTATCAAGGCTTCAACCAGCAGGGTCCAGGAAGTTCATTGTCTCCCCATGCAACTGAGTTCACCACTGGTGATGGATGGAAGAGCGAGGTACGTGACAATGCCAGACATGGACCTTGATGCAAAGTGCTAATGTTCCATCCCCAACAGGCCATTGCCACAGAGGGCCAGACGTACCTGCCAACTACTGAGCCTCTCAACTACCGCCGCTTGTTGGATCGGAATGTCAATTGCAACTGGAAGTACATTGTGGATAAGATTGTCTGCAACAATGACCAGCAGGCCTCCATCTTCCTGCAGCAGAAGCTCAAGGTTGGCACTCCAGACCAGAAGTACGAGATCGTGGAGGCAATCGTTGCCCAAGCGTATCCTCTCATGGTCAACCGTTTTGGCAACTTCCTTGTACAGCGTTGCTTCGAGCACGGCACTCCAGAGCAAGTTGTTAAGATCGCGGAAGCCATTCGCGGCAATACTCTCAATCTGTCCATGGATCCCTTTGGTTGCCATGTTGTTCAGAAGGCGTTCGACTCCGTCCCTGAGGACTACAAGGCCATCATGGTCCACGAACTTCTTCGCAGAATTCCCGAGACCGTTATTCATCGTTACGCCTGTCATGTCTGGCAGAAGCTCTTTGAGCTTCGATGGTCCGAGTCCCCGCCCCAGATTATGAAGTTCGTCAATGAGGCTTTGCGAGGCATGTGGCACGAAGTCGCTTTGGGCGAAACTGGCAGTCTGGTTGTCCAGAACATCTTCGAGAATTGTCTCGAGGAAGATAAGGTATGCTGACATTTTCCGACCCTCTTTTCTACATATGTGTCTAACTATGGATTTGTAGCGTCCCTGTATTGAGGAAGTCCTTGCCAACATTGACATTGTGGCTCACGGACAGTTCGGAAACTGGTGCATCCAGCACATCTGTGAGCATGGCGCTCCAGCGGACAGAAGCCGTGCTATCGATCATGTCATTCGCTACGCTGCCGAATACAGCACTGATCAGTACGCCTCCAAGGTTGTCGAGAAGTGCCTGAAGATTGGAGGGGGAGAGTTCCTCAGCCGCTATCTTGATCGGGTCTGTGAGGGTCGCGTTGATCGCCCTCGCATCCCCCTCGTTGACATTGCAAGCGACCAGTACGGCAATTATCTCATTCAGTACATCCTCACTCATGCGGGTCTGCAGCACCGTGAGGTTGTCGCCGCCCACATCCGCAAGCACATGGTCTCTCTTCGAGGCTCCAAGTTTGGATCTCGCGTGGGCATGCTTTGCACCAACCCCGCTGTTGCTACTCGTCCCGGCCCCGGAGTTGGTCCTGCCATGAACCGTATGGGTGCTGGTCCTCGTTACAGTGGCGGCGGCGGCTACCGCTAGACTTTGTCACCATCTTTTCATACTGTCGCCATCAACTTCTCAACTGTTCTCACTCTGCGTCACTATAGGACCTGTTTCCCCTAATTCCCTGTCGCCCCATTCGATTTCCCTCAACTTTGACAAAGTCGTTGCACCACCTCATTTGTCCGTGCTTACGAAACATCTTCCTCGGCCATTAATTTACAAATCAGCTGTCATCCTACGCTCGGCAGGTTATCACTTGTCTGAGTGCATTGGACACTTCATGGTTACGGATTTTGCGATATGGAGGTGCGTCACTGTGACCTCGAAACCCTAAGTGGGCGTTGGAGTTGCATCACGAAGCCCAGCCAGAATGCTCGCATCTATACATGGCGGTTCATCGACACATCCACATACCCCTTTGATACTCCTTTAGTCTCATCAAAATTCAAACTGGACAACCCGGAGGATGGCGAGGATGGACAACTAGGCAAGCATGGCATATCGGACCAAAAGTCAAAGACAATGATTGTATGTAGTTATGTATTACATTCCGGAGACTTTGGAGTGCGGCCTTGGTCCAGCTTGGACAGCATCTGTGGCAGTCCTCAACTGAGCATTAGGTAGCTCCCTATAAATGATCCTTCTACAAGTAATTTGGTCCCCTCTATTATCTTATGCGCACTCGTAAATGGGATCTTCCCGTGTCGGGTTTATAATGTTTTGCTTGATATTGTTGACTCTGTGGTAATCCATAAGCCTTGTATCCCTATCCCCTCTCCAGAACGCCATTCGTATTGCCTCCTGAATCCTACATGATTCTGATCATGCATCGTCTTACGCTTCTTTGCTTACAGACTCGGCCTCTACTGCAGGTGATACAGCGTCATCTAACGGTGGAAATTCGGAGTCGACTACGGATGGCTTCTCCACCGCCTCTGCAGTTGCGACATCCTTCTCCCACGGCTTCTTGGGTACCGCACGTTTCCCAAATGGTTTTACAGACTGCAAGTTCAGTAACGATCTTGAGAAGAAGAAAAGTGGAAGGAGAAACACTAGGGGAGATACTCACTGCGTCCCTAACGACGGTGTCTGGGATCTGTCTGATGCCGGGGATGGGAATCCCCTTTTGAATCATCTCCAGCATCTGCGCGAAACCCATTGGGTACGCTGGCTCGTCGCCCCCTTGGCCTGGAGCGCCCTCCTGCGGCTGCGCTTTGCGTTCGACGTAGAGGTCTGCTTTGGGGGCTGCTGCTTGCCATGAGGGCGTTGCTTCGCCTGTAGGGGTTGCGGATAGATCTGTTGTTGGGTCTGCGGGGGTGGTCTCGTTGGTGTTGAGATTGTCGAGTTTGGAAGTTAGTGTTGGGACGTCGTCTGTTGATGATTCTATTGCGCCGCTGGCTGCGGGAGCTGTGGACGAGGAGGAAGAGGTTCCCTGTGTGCTGGTTGCGCTGCTCGTCTTGTATTCTTCGGGCAGGACGTCGGGGGGCGTGTGGTCAGGGTGCTTCGCGAGCCAGTCCTTGTACTTTGCAAAGTCAATGGTCACGCCGATGCGTTGGGCGTAGTAGAATATCCGGGCGTGGATCGCGAGGTCGGTGGGTGTGCCTTGCGGGTTTTCCGTGTTTGGATCGCCGAGGATCGCATAGAGGCCGGACTAGAGCACGTATCGTTAGCTCGAGATGATTGACGGGCTGTATATTATCTATGATTCCAAGGTGAGACGTACTGTGAACATCTTGTCTCTTTTCCAGGGGTACGTGTCAAAGGCCTTGAACATGCCGTCCTCATCTGTAATTGCGCGGATGCGCTCTGCGCCGGAGAGGGTCGCCATTGCGAATGACCCGGTTGTGTGATTAATGCTACTAGAGTTGCCCAGACCTGAATTGTCTACAACGCACGAGACGAAGGTGTGAGAAAGTCACTCGAGTTGTGTGTTCAAGAATGCTGCTCGTCCTCGTTGGCCTGACGTCGTTGCCCGTTGCCGAGGCTCAAAACTCACGGCAAAGATGTCGTTCGGTTTAAGCATCCCTCCCCGGGAGAGGGAAGCTCAGCGGGTTGGCGGGGCGAGAGCTTGGCTTCCATCGCCCCGATAAGATAAGCAAATGAATGTACCCCGCGAAACCGCGGCTCGGTGGGGCCAGGGCGGGAAGTTGGGGAGTTTGGGGTCGGGAAACCTTTGGGGAAGAAGACTTCTTGGCTTGTAGGAGTTTGTTCCGACATCCTTGCTTTTTCTTTTGGAACTTCCATCGGCCTAGATTCGGTTCACTCTTTGTTTTCTTGAGTCTGATTTGGTGTACTATTTGTATGCCAGGGGATAACAGATCCGAACCCTCTTTCTGATGGGTACATCTGACATGTGAAAAGCATTTTACAAGGACAAGTCTTCGTCAGCACAAACAGACATCAACGCAACGACGGCACTGGGCATTCGCCTTCAAACTGACAGAGGTTTTGTACATCTCGATTGCTAGATTTCTTTTCTATCTCAAATATGTGTCACGGTTTGTCTACGGGCACGCTGACGATCATCAAGCGGCTGAACCTTCTACGGATATGTTTGTGTTATGTGGACGGGATGAAGACTATTGCGCAGCACTTTACTGGCCCCCGTTTCGCACAAGTCCCAAAAATCATGAAAGAAACGTTCAAAGTCGCCAACAGTAAAACGGACAAGTGTAATCCATCAGACATGAAAAGTTTGTGTGTATAGCAAAGCTCCCCCTTCGGGTCCGCTGTTCCGCTGTACAGAGAGCCTCCATCTTACGAACGAGGTTCTAAGTATCTTGTTTTTGTGTAGCAATGTGGCTAGCCAAACGGGGCTGCCACTGGTTTGCATCATTTCCAATGGGAAACGAGCTGGTATGTTGTTGATAAGTCCGGGTAAAAGAGGAAAACGTCTAGAATGTCCATGGCGTAAGAAAAGATGCCACACTCAACCCACCCCCTGTGCTGAACGCCAGTAAAACAACACCAACGGTTGCTGGGATTCCCTAGAAGCAGTTGGTGGAATCCAATAAACCCTCCGATGCAAAAAAGCCGATGTTTCTTTTCGAACGCCACGTGATGATGCTTTTAGTTGTGCTGGAAAAGGACGCTGATCGACTCGCCGTGGTGAACACGACGGATAGCCTCCGCAAAGACCGGAGAGACTGCTAAATTTTAGCTTCGCTCCAGGACACGGTAGTATTCGAGAGCACTCACCGTCCAAAAACTCGAGTTTGGAGCAGGCGCGCATGTGGTCCTTTTGAGGAACGGTGTTGGTCACGACCATCTTGTCGATGGCGGAAGCGTTGATACGCGGAATGGCGTCACCACTGAGAATGCCGTGCGTCAAGAGAGCATAGATGTGAGTGGCACCCTCCTTCTTGAGCAACTTGGCAGCTCTCGTAATGGTGTTGCCGGTATCGATGAGGTCGTCAACGAGAATGCAGACCTTGTCCTTGACATCACCCACCAGCATCATGCTGGCATTGCGTTGCTCGGTGTACTTGGTCGGGCGTCGCTCCTGTAAAAAAACCATGAATCCTGTGTCTCCTCACACGGGGAGTAATGGCCTACCTTGTGGATCAGGGCGAAAGCCATGTCCAGCTCATCAGCGATGGCAGTGGCGCGCTTGGCTCCACCAGCATCGGGACTGATAACCACAGCATCCTTATAGTTGGGGATGTTCTGGCGGATGTACCTCATGAGGAGGGGCTTGCCGTACAAGTTATCGACCGGCACATCGAAGAAGCCCTGGTACTGAGGATCGTGGAGATCCATCCTGCAATCATTAGCATATGCTTCAGAAAGAAGCAATGAAGCGATGCAGGTATAAAGAGCATTTGGGAAGCTCCAGAGAGGGTTGTAACAATGGCCTTTGTGTCACATAAAGCACCACGTAAAGGATGATCGGGAAGAAAACCTACGTAATCTACGTTTTATTAGTTTGGCTGCGCGAATCTTTTGGGCCCCTTTGAACACTCTCTCGAACTATTCTCAGGAGTTCTTTTCGGGGGTACATACCACATGGTCCGCACCAGCGCAAGCCAGGAGGTCAGCAACCAGTGTGCCAGCTTGGGCAACCCACTGCTTGTATCCAGGCTTGGACTGGAAGCCATCGATTCGGTTTTGTTGCTCGTTGTCGTGGTTGGTGTAGCTGACCTGGGAGGATACAGAGTCGTGGTGGCTACGACCGTTGCCATTGGTCTTGGAATGGTCGACGCCGTTCATTCCATTAGATCGCTCCTCGTTGAGCTTGCTCTTAGCCAGCTTTGAGGCAATGCCATCAATGCCGTTGGGGAGGCCCATGCTGCGCGCAATACCAGGACCCGGGGTCGCAGGCACACTCTCAAAGGTGTAGTTCTTAGATGTCCCTGCTGCTGGCTTTGAGAGAGGTGCGCCGGCCTTCTTGTAGGGGACATCGGGTTGTCTCGAGTAGGGGAACAGAGGCATGACAGCCGTAACTCTCTTGGCGGAGCCCGTCTTGCAGGCAGAGATCATGATGCACAAGTCCATGAAGTTGTCATTGACATTGCCAGATGCAGTCTGGACGATAAAGACGTCCTTGCCGCGCACAGAGTCCTTGATCTCGCAGCGGCTCTCTCCAACAGAGAACTTTGACAGAATGCGCTCGCATGGGTTCAGCCCGAGGTTGTTGCAAACACTGTTGAGGAGCTCCGGGTGGGAGTTGCCTCCGAGAACAATGATATTGCGGACCATTGTGAAGATTTGCTGGTTGCTCAAGAAGCAATGGGTGAATGAACAAGAGGAGAATAGTGGTCGGGCGAAACCGGCGATATTGGAGGCTGAACCTAGAACCGCTCGAGGGTATGACTAGGACCTGGGGAAGAGAAGAGGGCGTCGAGGCCGGGGCTGCAATGTGTATTTCGCAGCTAGGGTATTCGAAGATGATTGTGGAGAAAGATACCCCGGGTTTTTTTGAGGGTTCGAAGGTGTCGTGTGCGGGTTGGAGGATCGCGAGCGAGAGAGCCGGTGTCGGGTTTGCTGGAGGCGTCAAAAATCTGCTAGTGGGGTGCAGGGCGACGTCACAGGGACTGGAATGTGCCGAAGCCGAGGGTATGCGTAGAAGTGAATTGTATGGTAAAGATGCTCGAGAGCTGGAGAGCAATCAGCGGGGATGAGGGGGAATGCCTCTAGAGATGCGATCACAACGGGAGCATGACGAACAAGCTCAAGAGGAGAGGGAGGAGGGAAAAGCTGGTAGCGGGGGGGAATTCTGTCTGAAGCTGGGGTTGTCGAGAAGTTGTAAAGGAAAATCTCTGAGTGGATAAGTTTGTTTGGGATTGGCAGGAATCGGGGTCGGGTGCAGTCGCCGCCATGTGGACTTGGGGGTGGCAGGTGGAAATGTGTGGTGGTGGGGTAGAAAGAGAGATTGCACAGGGCTCCCTCACAGGGTGGATGGGTGTAGAAGTGGCCATTTTAGGTTAGCACGGGTACCTTGTTGCGCCTGTGTGTATGTTCATGACTCCGATCTCTGGCAGTCTCGCAGAGATTTTGCGCCCCGACGACGTTCTAACCATGCACTGTATTCTTCCGGTCGTTGCCAGGCTGCCCAGACACGCCGAGCCTCACGCAGAGTGCCGTAGACTGGTGACGGAGATGCCTGAAGCGATGCGAGGGCGGTGACGGCGGCGGAAGACATAGGCGACCAGGTACGGAAGTACAGTGTCAACGACTGACTTCGTACAGGGAGGATTGAATTGCATTGGATTCGTGGAACGCTGCCCGGAATGCAGCAGTGACTCTTGTTCTAATTCTGACTGCGATATGCCGAATGAGGTGGACATTCTGCAATCCATCCCCTTGTCAAAAAGTCTGGCTGCCTCGTGATTGTACGGATAATGCAGACAGAGTATATGCCTCTTGAATGTACATCCAGAAAATAGCGCTCCTTGACGATGATAGTGAGGCGGGAAGGAGTACCTGGGGAATCTCACACCTCCCCTTACCTTATTAGTGTAGTACTGTACTACGTAGGTAGTTGTTCTAAGGTAGTGTAATAAGGAGTGAAATAACGCGAGTAACCGACTGGCTTTTATTAACGACAAGGGGTGCAGGTGGCAGGGCCGCAGGCAGGAGGAAGCGGCCACCGGCCAGCGGAGGCGCCTACTTCGAATCTGAAGCCGCCAACACCAACGCTCTTTCCCCCTCTCATTGCGCAATTCCAGATCCGGTACGTACTCTACGACAATTTAGCACATGGCAGAGTGGGGGACTGGGCATCGTGATTGGTGCCTTGGGCCGTGTCAATGCACCTGCGTTTCTGCTTGCCTTTTTATCTCCCTGCAGCTCGTTGCCAACCGTACCGGCCATCGACCGCGGGGCACTTGGGTTGTCAAGAAGAATTTGCGGCAGCATCGTACCTTGGCTCCCATTGCTCGCCTAGATTCCGTACAGTCACGAGTGTAATTCTTTTTACGAGATTACACAGTACCTTTACCTCATCTGACTCTTCCGACTTCTCACAAGTCACAATTGGATTCAAGGCGACCCGATATTTCCTTGATAGACCCTCAGGCAGAGTCACCAGTCACTTACCCTTGTCAAATCAAACGTCAGCTTGTCCAAGGTTGTACTACTTGAACAGCCTATTCCTGTCCCTCTCAAAGAGCATCTGCGAGGTTCCGTTTTGAGTGACAGGTACATTGGCCTAGCCTCTTCACCTTGTACACCGACACGTCGATTTTCCGCAAACACCAAGCGCCTGCGCAGCTTGCATTTTCCGCACTCTTTTTGGCCGATACGCAATTGCCGCCGTTGCCACCTGGTATCAAACGGTTTGCATCACACCTTCTCCTCTACCCGACAATCGCAACCTAGTCGTCCCCCGCGCCAAGCACGCAATCAAGATGAAGATCCTTGAGGCTCAGTCGGCAGTTTTGACCAACTATGAGGTCTATCAACATCTGAATGAGCGCAAGCTTGGTCAGAAGAAGCGTGAGCGTGGAGAACGCCGCGGTCCCGGCAACCTTGAACCGCTGGCAAGAGAGGTGAGTCTGACCACATCCAAGTTATACATGCAATGAAAATTGGGTATCTGCTTCTGTGTAATAAACTCATGGCTGACACATATGTAGCTCCTCCAGTATCTGCGGACAGCACCAAACCCGCTCAGCCAAGACCCCATTACATATCATCCAGACTGTATCACCCAGCTCCTGGGTAAGCTTCAGCCCTATGACTTGGCCAAGGGTGAGGTCATCATGATCCTGAACCTCCGCCCAGCATCCGTCGCCGCTCTGAACACCGTCATCGAAGAGATGCCTGAGCGCTTCGATGAGAACCAGCAGGAGGAGATGGTCAACATCATTGCTGAAGTGCTTGGCTCGTTCCCCCAGGAGGTTGGAGAGGAGGAAGGCGCCGAGGAAGCTGCGAACGGCGCTGCTTAGAAAGCCTTGCCGCATCACACTTCGCAACTCACTTTGGACGGCACCGAGTCCTCCAATGTGTCCTCTTCCTCCTGGAGTGGAGTATCAGGGTCGCCCTGACGAGGCAATGAATCTCACATGGCGACACAACCGCCCTCGCTCTGTCCTCCCTCGGCCTTCCGCGTCATGATTGCGGTTTTACCAATCTCCTCGAACGCCAGCTTGAGCAGTTCGCCCGTCACCGCGGAGCATTCCATGTACTTGTCTATGCGGATCTCCTGCGCCTGCTGGTATGCTTCTTGGGGATAGATGATCCCGTTGGGGTCGTCTTCGGATCGTAGGTCTCTCTTGAGACCCAGCATGAGGATGGGCAAGCGGTCGGGCCTGCGGAAGGACATTTTGACCTCTGGAAGCCACTGTATCGGATGTCAGACGGGATACAGAAACAGAAGAGAGTCATTCAGGAGAACATACATGTCTCCTCATGTTGATGAGACTCAGCCGCTGGCTTATGTCGTAACACAGTATAACAATGTCCGGCTCGAGCAGCTTCCAGTTCTCGGGGCTATTTGTATCATAAAACTCTAGACGGTACGGTTTTCCAGAAAACTTGATCTCGAAAATGAAGGGTTGGTCAATATCTCTGAGCAATCTGATGGGCCCGGTGCCTTCGCCGGCGCTCAGTCGCCTATTTCAGGGGCACATCTCATTAGCATTGTGAGACCCTCATGGCATGGTCTCGATAAAGGGCATACGGACGAGAGAAACGACGTCTTTCCACATTTCTCATCACCAACTAATAATATCTTGACTGATTCCTCTTCCATGATTGTAAAACCTTTGATGTTGAGCCTTTTGAAGGGAACGCAACGGCTGCTTCGGACGACTTCCGATGGGACGTCTAGATACGGCGATGTCTAGGGAACAAATGGCGCAGGGCCAGGCCTGGTGCGGACTCAGCCAAGACTCCAGCACCAGAAACACAGTGCCCATTTCGCGCCCACTGGTCCCGTCGCAATGGTTCGGCTTTCTCCATGAGGGGAGGATGAGAGTGTGGAGTCGAGCTACAGCCACAGCACAAGCCACATTTTGTTTTCTACAGGGCGACGAAAAAAAGTTGATGCTAAGAAATAAAAAGAAATAAAAATTGGTTGTCACTCAACTTGCATGCGCCGGCCCCTCCAAAAGTGACTCTTCCAGGCCCAAAGGTACCCGCATGATGCCGGTCCGCGTCTGAACCACCACCACCACCCCTCCAAAAATTCCCATAAACTCACATGAGAGGAGAGATAGAGGGCATATGAAGCCCTTACATGAATTGTTTTGGGGTCTCTGTCTGCATTGTCCGCCAAGCCCGAGTCTGAACCTATCGAGGCACGCTGGAGGTCTATTACACGGCTGCTCACAAGTTTTAGTCCGTCGAGGAGGGCATTATCAACACCACCACCATCCGCGTCGTTTCACTACTACTCACCAGCATCTCACTCATCCTTACCGATCATCCTCTATATTCGCGGCTAGGAGCTTCAGCACCGCTCCCGTCGCAAACATGGCCGATGTGAGCGGACGGTACGAGTCATGGGACCAGGCGCGTCTCATCTCCCGCATAAGACAGCTCGAGCATGAACTCGACAAGCGGGATGCGGCATCAAAGGCCTCCGGAGCCGGGTCCGGTGCCCCCAGCAGCACCACCAAGAACGGCACCGGTGCTGCAGTAGTAGCAGCAACAGACGGGGCCCCGCCGGTGAAGAAGAGAAAGAAGGAGGCCAAGCGGATCGACTCGTCACGGTACTCCACCCGCTTCATCGCGCTGAAGCTGGCGTACCTGGGCAAGCGGTACGGCGGATTCGAGTACGCCACCTCGGCGAGTCTGCCGACGATCGAGGGCGAGCTGTGGAACGCCCTGACAAAGTCTTGCCTCATCTTCCCCGAGGATCAGGATGTTGTCAACTTTGACTGCTGCGAGTACTCCAAGTGCGGGAGGACGGATCGCGGCGTGAGCGCGTTTGGACAGGTTATCGGGTTGAGGGTGCGGAGTAACAGACCAGTGCCCAAGAAGCAAGAGGATCCTGCACCAGCCGCTGAGACGGAAGGGAACGACACTCCGATGGAGGGCACGGACAAGGTCGAGGAGGAACAGAAGGAGAAGAAGCCCGAAAGGGTCTGGGACGAGATCAACGACGAGATCCAGTACGTCAAGGTCCTCAACCGCCTCCTCCCCGACGACATCCGCATCATCGCCTGGTGCCCCTCCCCGCCGCCAGACTTCTCCGCCCGCTTCTCGTGCGAGGAGCGCCAGTACCGCTACTTCTTCACCCAGCCCGCCTTCACGCCCACGGCGACGACGGTTGATGGCACGCCGGACGGCATGAAGGAGGGTTACCTCGACATCGACGCCATGAACCAGGCCGCGCAGAATTTCATTGGCAGCCACGACTTCCGTAACTTTTGCAAGGTGGACGGGAGTAAGCAGATTACAAACTTTGAGCGGCGCATGTTCGAGGCTGGCGTCGAGGAGGTGAAAGACGTGGGTACGGTGCTGCCGTATCTGGGCGCCAGCGTTATTGATGGAAGTCAGCTTCCGAAGGTGTATTCGTTCAATATCCGCGGGACGGCGTTCTTGTGGCACCAAATCCGGCATATGGTTACGATTCTCTTCCTCATCGGCCAGCGCCTTGAGACGCCTGACCTCGTGACGCGGTTGCTGGACGTGGAGAACACCCCGCGGAAGCCGAATTACGATCTGGCGCACGAGACGCCGCTGGTGCTCTGGAACTGCGTCTTCCCAGGCGACGACGAAAGCCGGACATCCAACGACGCGGAGAATGCGCTGCGCTGGGTATACGGCGAGGCTGACGTGGTCGAGAACCTGTGGTCGCACTACCGCGAGAAGAAGATGGACGAGCTGCTCGCGAACCGCCTGCTGGACCTCGTCTCGAGACAGGTGCAGGGGACCGAGTCGAAAGCGAAAGGGAGGAGGGTATTCCAGGGCGGGCACGAGGGGAAGCTGTCGGGCGGGTACGTGCCGATTGCGAAGAAGCAGTTGACGCCGTCGCCGGCGGAGATTAATGACCGGTGGGCGCAGCGTAAGGGCTTCAAGAACTCGGATGAGATGAGGGAGTCGAAGAATTGGAGGAAGGCCATTAAGGATGCCAAGCAGGCTGCTGCGGCGGGTGATGGGGATGAGTAGGTCATGGCTACATGTCCCCTATCATAAAGAAAAAGATAAAGTAGAAAGCTTTGGTCAGATCATGAATTCGTCAAGGCTACGAGGGACCTGTCATACCCCGTTCTGCCATCTATCATCCATCTTCCTATTACTACTCCCGCCATCCGCTTCCCACAGACATCCCCTTACGCCTCTCCACACCGTCTCGACAATCTTCTTCTTGGGTAGTATCCTAGGGAACACGACGACGATATCCTCTTCCCCCTCGACAATGACAATCAAATAGTACCGCACCTCGAAGCCCCTGAACGCTTCATTCACAAGCACGTCCTGAATCTTCTCGGTAGGTATGAACCGCGTCGCGGCAGCCGACAGATAACTCCCACTCGTCGAACTCGTCTGTATCCCCAGCCCGCGCAGCACGAGCAAACTCTCAGTGGTATGCGTGCGCTTCAGCGTCGCGTACGCCGCGAGCAGACACCCCGGGACCAGGACGGGTAGCGGTATCGCATGCGATGCTGCCGCGGCGTGCGCTAGGCGGCCTGGCGCCGAGGTACGTATGAAGAGGAGGACCTGCCAGAGCGTTGCGCTCGAGAAGAGGGCGTCTGGGTCGTCGTTTGCAGTTGCGGTTGCGGTGGGTTTCGCTCTTGTCGATGCGGAGAGGAGGGAGATGACGTATGGTGATTCCGCCAGGGCTGCTTGGAGGAGGAGAATCGAGGAGAAGAAGAGGAGGATGCGGAGGGTGAAGAGGAGGCCTGAGAGGACGCGGACTGCGAGGGTTGGTGGCGGGCGGGTTGTTACTGTGAATTCGGCTGTTGTTGGCGAGGGGCGCCGGACGTGGAGGCGGGGGGTTGTTGCGAGCATCGTGGAGTTTGGGTGATGCTGCAAAGAAGCAGAAGCAGCTCGAAATTTGAGAACAGGAAAAGACTGCTATGGTGCCATTGATATTGTGCGGGTTCAAGACGGCTTGATGGTTTGGTTTAGAAAAGTTAGGGAGAGCTTCGGAGAGCCAGAACCCCTGGGCGCAATCGCGACGTCAAGTCCAACCAGAATTGCAAGCTGGGGTGGATGATGGAACTTCCATTGGAAGCTTAGGTCGGTACTCGGTGGAGATGTTCGCGGGCGCGTTGAGTGCTGGGAGCTCCTACACCTACACGCGCAAATACCCTGCTTACCTCAGCAGACCCACCCATAAACCACCGCACGTCCCCCGCCAGCCCCCGACCCTACTTGTGATACAATTTTGTTCGCAATTACCGGCTGTAATGGTCAAATGGTTGAAGGCTTTCATTACTCTTCTTCCGCTACCCCATCCACATTGGAACCCCCCAGCGGCGCCCAGTGCGAATGCTGCGGTGGCCACCCACTCGCACGGGTAACCTGCGATCGCTGCGTGTGGCCCTAAGCAATGAAGATGACACTTGAGGGAGGTTTCACTCTGCAGAGGTATCTTCACCGTCGCATGGCGTGCTGGATTACGATCGCTGGGGGCTTGGGGTTGTGGAGGAGGATAGAGATCCCGACTCCAGCTTTTTGACTTTTTTGGGATCAGATATCGTACCGGTCGGTAGATGCATGTGCATCGCGGTTGCGACCGTCTGATTGTTGTCGCTGGTAATCGAGACGAACGCCTACTGTGTGTACAGTTGACGATGTTTTTCGGGGTGTTGAGAAGTACCTTTTTGGGCACAATTTCTTTCGCACATGGTTCAATCCCAGTTCACGACAGACTTCTTTTGTTTTTTCCCGCCTTTCCCCCTGGACCAAACTCAATTGAATTATCGGAGTCACTGTATTGATACTCTCATATGACACAGTCATGTCTCAATAGTCTCGGAATCAGTTTGCATTCTTCTCAATTTTTAGCCTGTACGTGGCCATCTCGACGAGCAAGCCACATAGCTATCATCACCCGCTCAAAAAGGGAATAAAAGACCAACATCAGTTGCAATCCAGTCAACGACTTGGAGAAGCAGATCTGAAAAGGAAAGAAAAGTTAAAGAAATGAAAAGAGGCGGGGGAAGGAAGAATCCCCGTACCCTTCAACTAGATGAACAAAGATGCCGTGAGGCAACATTGTAAGACACACGTTTCCAGCACTTTTCGGTCCCTTTTCACCCATCCCGTTCCAACCCTTCCGTCCTCCTCCTCCTCTCTCTCTCTCTCTCTCTTCCATCATACTCGTTGGTGCAAGACGGTGTCATCTTGAAAACCATCCAGCTTTTTCTCTGTTTTCGTTTCCATCTGGCCCCTTTCGACCTTCCCCCGCGACGACTGTTCATTCCATCACGTACATAGCCGCTCTTCCCACTACAGGTATCGTGTGTTCATGTGTATTGCCTCGCGGCTCTGCCCCGAAATCCCAAGATCCAGCCATCATCAGTCATCATTTGAGAAGTTAAGAATGCAAAACAAGAAGTGTAACGAAAAAGAGTTGAAAGATAACAAGAAATTGGAGAAGAAATGGCATTTCACTCCGCGTTCCAATGTTCGTCGTCAAGGATAGACTCGAAGTATACAAAAGGCGGCTTCTAACTGCTGTTGTTGTGGTTCGGGCGGCCCCAGAGCTGCCACACTGCAAAGTGTGTTGTTCGTGTTCGTTGGTCGTGGAAAAAAAGTAATGGTATCGAGATTCATCGAGAAACGCCTGTCGCCATGCAACGAATCGACATGTGATGTGTAAAGCTAATTAAGGGATTGGGGAGTGTAGAAACTTTTTCCAGCAGGAAGACCAAATCAAATCATCTCGCTGTGGTGCAGGCCAGTAGGCAAGCTCTTCTGCGCCATGGCGGGGGGAGATCGCATCGACTCGCGGCCATAGTTCATTGGCATAGGTACGCTCTCATAAGGGGCGTATTCGTAGTCCTCCTGACCGCGGGGCCGCGCTGAGGGCTCCTTGCGGTTGCGGCTGCCGGACCTGAAGCGGTCGGTCGCCTTGGAGAATCGGCCAGCGATGCTGTTGTCTCGTTCAGAGAAGCTGCGTCCTCGGCTGTGACCACCCTTGGACACGGGCGGGGCGGGTGGTGGAATTACTGGGACTGTTGTGTCCATGGGAGCAGCAATAGTCGTTTGGATAACGTCATCGTCGTCCATGACAATCTCAATCATACCGGAACCCATGGTCACGGGTTGGATGTGGGCGGTGTACGGGAGAGGCGCCGGGGGCGGGGGAGGAGGCATCGCAAGGTGCTGAAGCTCCTTCAACATTGGCGGAGCAGGAGGAGGAGGCGGCGGCGGTGGGATGCTTCCGTAGTTGTTGCTTTCTTGGGAGGCACGTCTGACCCGGATCATGTCATCGACAGTGCGAATCTCACCAGAGTGACCTCTTCTCATGGAAGGACCGCGAGAAAGACCTTTGCTGCTGGCGCTAGGACCTCTAGGGGAGGGCGCATCAGGAGGGACGGGCGGGGCCGACATGCTGCGAGGAATCATTCCGCGGTTGGGAGGTTGATAGACCGTGGAAGGAAGCTGGTAAGTTGTCTGAGGGAGCAAAGTGAGGGTCTCGGCAGACTGCTCTTTCTCGGGGGACTGCTGCTGGGGAGAAGTCACCGGGGAATGTCTCTGGGCAAACGTAGCCGGGATCGGGGGCACCGGAATGCTGTTCTTGTCTTTGTCCGACTCGATGATGAGACGCATGGCCTTGGGCGTTGCGGGCAAACCAATGTGCACATTGGAGCTGCTGCGTGCGTACATGCTTCTGTTGGTAGTAGGGTCGGCAGTGTGGCTGCGAGGCGGAAGCTCAACGGCACTTGGGGATGATTCAATACCGATTCGGATGTGGTTGGGGTGGGGAATTGGTGGCGCCGAGGGACGTTGTGCGAGGGACTTGCGACGTTCCTCGAGCTCGCGAGCAGCTTCCTCCTTCTTACGCTGCCTCTCATCCTTCATAGCCTTCAAGTCTCCAGCGTGCTCTGTAGAGGCGGCACGAGACTTGGATTGGGGAGGCGCAATATCGCGGGATTGATCCAGGTTCTCACCAGCGTGGCGACGGCGACTCTCGGATCGGTCTCGTCGAGGGAACTCTCTGGTAAGCTCAGGTGAGAGCGCCTTGCGGGACCCATGCTGGCTGGTGCTTCTGTTGTGTCTGTTTCTGAAGTTCTCTTGGGCAACAACAGCCTTGACATAGTCCTCCTCGTCTTCAGACCCCTGGTAGTGGACAAGATTGGCTGACAGAGGTAGAGGAGACGAAGGTGACCTGGCGTGAGAGCCAGTCCGGTCCGCACTTCGGCCGCGGAGTTCAAGCGCAGGAGGGCGATGTCTGCCTTCGGGGCTTCTGTTGCGGCCTTGGCTACCCCGGCTGGATGCGCGACTAGTACCCTTCCTGCTCTTGCTAGACTTCCTCACTGTGGCGGGCTCTCCGACATCCGGCAAGAACTTGGGTGTGCTCAGGTTGATGAGATCTTCGGGCGACATAGGGATGGGCGAGGTTGGGGAGCGCTTTGCCTTGGGCCAGTTGCGGCTAGAGGCACGGCCACGCTCAGCGGAAGCTTCGCGAGAAGATGTCTTGCGAGTGCGGCTGTGGTCACGGTCGCGGCCACGGGAGCCATCGCGCTTGCCCTCTCGACTGGCATGTCGGCTTCGCTGCTTGCGTTGTTGCAAGCGCTGGGCAGTGTCGAGGCTGTGGATGTAGTCCTGTCGTCCACCCGTAGTGTTGCTGCGGATGCTTTTGCCGGTGGTGGATTGAGACGTAACAGAGCCTGTGACGGAGCCGGGTCCCCTACGTCGGGAAGGCCAGTGGAAACGGGTGGAAGATGCCACTGACTGCTCGGGAGAGGTGATCTCATTGGCCATGTTGTTCAAACCTGCAAGCTCAAGATGAAGTCCCTTTGGCTTGCGGTCTCGGGAACCGTTGCGCTGGGCCATGCTGCCTTCCATCTTGATAATCATTCTAGCATCAGGAGATGGGGGAGGTGCTTCTCTTGTCCGTGTGGTGATTTTTTTGTACTGGTCACGCATCATCATCGGGCTTGCTGTGGCAGCCCTCTGCAGAGACAGGCCAGCAGCGAGATTTTCCTGCTCGGCAGAAGACATGCGCAGTTGCAGAGCACGTCGAGATTCCTCAACATCAACCTGAAGCTGTTCACGCGACAAGTCTCCCGGAATCTCACCGATGGAAGGGAGGCGCTTGCGACTGAAGGCAGATGCTCCGGATCTCGCCGAGTTCGGGGTGTTGAATTGGCTGCGGTTTGGTGGGCGGATGAAGGCAGTGGTGACATCATATCCACCAGGGGAGACTGCAGAATCGGCGATGGGTGTTGGGCCCGCGGCGATAGGAGTCTGTCCGCCGTCTCCTTGAGAGAAGAACTTTGATTTCCCTTGCTGCTCGCCAAAAGACGTGATCAGCTTCAGAGCGGACGTCTTGGCGATGCTTCTTTGGGGTCCACGGTTAATGCCGGGAGGCGAGAGAGGAGGTGACAGGACCTCCGGGATATTCTCATGAACGTTCTGGTTGATGCTCTGGAAGGTCACTTGGGCAGCAGAAGGTGATGTCCATGGCTCATCAGACTCGGCACCAGTGCAGGCGAAACTGGAAATCTGTTAGCGCATCGTACCATTATGTTCACTTATAGAGAAAACATACCATCTCACGGCAAGCTGCTGTTGCCCGTGCATAACAGCCCATTCGCCCCATTTCTTGATGATAGCTGCCTGTCGTTCCCAGACGGCGGGATAGAAGAGACAAGTCAGGATAAGCGCCTCCATGTACTTCTTGTGGGACACGTAAATCTCAATGGCATCATTGTGATCACCCATGCCAATTAGAATGGTAACAGCGGCGTGAAGATCACCGTGCTCCAGGAGTCTTTGAACGTAGGCGCGCCCCAGCTTGTGCTGCGAAGCTTGGCCTCCAATACCACTGAGGGCTAGCAACATCCAGTCAGAGGAAGTCATTGAGGCTGAGCTCGCTGCCATGACATCTGCGTCAATATCGCCCAGCCATCTCATCAGAAGAATACGCGCCGGTGAAGCCGCATTGTGTCGGCTCAATTCCTCTCTGACCAAGTCGTCAATCTCCTTGTTCCATCCAAAGATGGTGCTAAGCATCTGCTTGCGGAGATCGTCATTCGTGAGTCGGCTATGGTCACCCCCGATCGGGTGCTTGTAAGGAATGTCGCTGAGCCGGCTCCTGGTGTACTTGAAGAGATCCTGGACCTTGCTGTCGACAGGGCTCGGCAAGACCTCATTTCGTAGACGGGATGGCCTAGAACGGCGAGAGCGGTATGAGGACATGGAGGTGCCGCTCATCATTGACGTTCCGCTCATGGAATACATGTCTCGTTCTTGGTAAGGTGCAGCAGAAGATCTGAGAGACGATCCGGCAGAGATGTAGGTGTTTTCAGTCATGCCTCGAGAGACGGCCGACGACGGGTACCGTCCGGGCGTCCGAGATCCTCCGGAGGATCGCGAGATGGAAGACAGTCCGCTGCGGCTAGAAGCCGCGCTTGCGGTATCGGCATCGTAAGGGTCGAGCGCCTTGGGCGTGCCTGTGTCCTTCCGGCTAACTATACGGTCAAAGGGAGACAAGTGATCTTCGTCACTCTCTGAAATGCCAAGCTCAATTGAACCAGACGTGGCATCCGAGTCAGTAACGATGGTTGTTGATGTTTTCTGTCCCTGCTGTTCCTCTATCGAGACAGGCGGTGATGGTGGCAACAAGTTGGCCGGGTGCTGTACATTAGCAACTATGATGGAAGGGGTGTTAAGGTCGAATTGCTGTACGGTGTTGTTGGCTCCCAGGGTGAAGAGGCTGGCGCCGGGGCCGTACACGGCCAGGCCTCTGACGTGCTCGAGCGTCGGGATACTATCCCAAGTAACGTGCTTAGTACGGACATCCCACGATAGTGTTTCCCTAGTGTGATAGAAGTCAGTGCAAGTTCTAAGCGCGCGCGTAAGCCTCAAGTGGCAAAGAATGACGTACGAGTCAGAATGTTGGATAATGCGGCCGTTTTTTGACCAGCCCATCCAGTTGGGACCGGTCTGGTAGTTATCGGTGCGCTTGAGAATCCTCACAACCTTGGCGGGGTCATCGCTGCTGTACGACTTGGACACACTCCAAACTCGGAGGTCGCCATCATGGGTCTGTGATGCCAGCATGTCCGATTTTTGACGAGACGACGAGGCATGCCAGTTGAGCGTGACGATAGGCGAAGGTGCTCTTGATGTGCCTAGGTTGTGGAGGATAGTGAATCGTGGCTGAAGAGTTGCGACCAACAACGAGCCATTTTGGTATCTACGAAGAGTTAGCAACTTTGTTTTGCGACGCCCGTTGGAGTTCTTTAAGCTTACCCAATCGCAAATGTCCTACAGTCTGCGGCTGGTGCAAGCGCTGTCACGGCAATCTGGTCAATCGTTCTCGAAGAGATATGCTCTGATGTTGTGGGCTCGAATAGAATAATGTTGCCCTGCGTATTACCTAAAGCCATCTGTTAGTGTATACTATGTGAGATTTTTCGAACATAAACATACCAAATGCAACATTGCCATTGCGCATCCACGCAGCAGTTGTCAAGTGCTCGTATGAAGCGAATCGGGCTACTTCGTCGCCCGTCATAATATCCCAGACAATGGCTGTCTGCCCGGCATCGTAACTGACTACCAGCCTTCCGGCTCCAATCTCGCTTTGCGTATCAACTGCGAGCAACTGCACCTCGTCCGAGTGCCTTGAAAATCTTCTTTCTATTGTGAGAGTGTCGTGGTGGCAGCATACGATGGAAGAACCCTGGGCATACAAGAACATGGACGCCGTGGCGGCGCATGGCTCGAAGTACCGCATGATGTTGGGCTGCGACATGTTGAAATCCTGCATCTCATTGCTCCGACCTCTTTGTGACGATTGCCCGGAGCTGACGGTAGCGGTTCGGTTTCTCGCGGAGGCGGACATGATGGCACTATATCCTTTTTCGGATTTCGATCTGGGACCCGGTGCGATGTTAGTCGGCAAGCTGCATTTGGGGAGGACGACTTCAAGGCAGGGCAACGGCTGCAAGGCCCGTGTCTACCAGACCAGAACCTTTGAGCCCTCTCAAGCCGAGAAACAGGTGGGTGACTCCTGTGAGACAGGCCTACTCACCAATCCGAGACGATCACAGCACCGTCCGGCTGCTTCGTGGCGAACCAAAGGCAGTCGGGAAGCTACACTTCTTCCAATCCAACCATCACATGAAGCACTGTTCAATGTCCGTTCCCGGGCCGGCTGTCCTTCCACGTTTCCAGGTTGCAGAGACTTTTCGCAAAGCTCTTCGTAGGCGTGCTAGAGTAGCGGTATCTTCTGCCTGCTGTCGTGTTACGGTTGCTGGTTGTGCCGTTGCACTCTAATGTCTCTCTTTTACGGCGCGGGGCTGTTGGTCCTTTTTTTTCTTCGTTGCCAGTGAGTTACCGGATAAAAGTAGGACAGGAGAAGAAAGAGAAGAAAGTCTGGGAGCCGGCGTGTTAAAGACGGTTACAGTCTGTCGGGACGTGTTGAGGAGGGGGGGCAAAGACGCTATAGACGCAGGTGGAAGGGTGTGAAGCGATGAGGTTGTCTCTGTTGAAGTTGACGTTGTTGGACGTAGAGAGAAAGCTCACTGGATAAGTCTTCGTCGAGGGGGTGTGCCGGCGCTTGTCTTGCAGGAAGATTCTGTCAAGTGTGCAACTCGATTTTTACAGAGACACACAAGCAGGGAGAGAGGGTTTTCTTGCTTACAGACTGACGACGGAAAGGGAAAAGAAAAGAAAAGGAATCGAAAAGACGATGGAAAATAAGAGAGGCTGCTGCTCGAAAGGGGTGTGTGCCAGTGTGGACGGGGTGTGATGGAGCCAAATGGGAAGAAAGTCAAGCAACATGGAGCATGGCGCCTAAGTTTTGGAGCTGACTTGTCACTGGACGATCAATCTTGACCATAAAATTAGAGCTGTTCAGTGAACGGTCGAGGTATCTGGGAGCGGATACGGTCCGGCTCATCTGGACGAGCCAAGACGCTGCATGCTATGTAGACCGGGGTGCTTGTCGTCGAGGGACCCTGTCAAGCCAGTGGAAGGGGACCAGTCAAGGTGTGCAAGGTGCAAGCCACCGCGTGCCGAGGGGGACAGAATTGGGGAATATGCAGCAGGACGACGGGGGGGTCATGGCATGGTGGAGATGGTCGAATGCCATGAGCGGCGTGGTTGGGCGACTTGACGAAGTATCGAGGCAAGCAGAGTGCGTCTGAACAGGGCAGTACATCAATATTTTGCCATAATTAGGTCTCCGGTCCTCTTCTCGCGCGGTGCTAGCCAGTGCCAGTCTCTTCTTTTTTCGCGAGATCCTGCTTGATGCTGCTGGCACGCTGCCGCTACTTGCTGCTTGCGATGCTTGCTTAACCTGCGTGCGTATGTGCGCGCGGGCGGGCGACAGGAATATCAACCTATCAAGTTGGGCTGAGGCGGCACTGGCTCCCTCTCAGCCCAGCTTGAATTCCCCGTCTCGTGATTGTGACGGCCGGGCCATCTCATCATTAGGTTCTTGTCTCCAAGATCGTGCCCAGCCCACCACGCATAGCGAGACAAAGAAAGAACAATGAAGGAGCAGATGAAGAATCCAACCGAATCGTCTGGTCTTTGACTCGCAGTGACGTCCCATCGGCGGCTGTTCTCCAACAAGCATGTCTCGCTTTGGATATCCAGCTCCGCTTTCCCCCTGATGATTTGACTTTGCATTGCTGTATCGAGTAATGGTTGACAGTGAGGCAGTGAAGACAGCGTATGTCTCTTTGGGGGCGCCAAAGGTACCTTACAGGACTGCTGTGGAATGGCAGATGCGCGGTATGTACGCAGAAGGAGATGTAGTGCGCAGGTATCCAAATCTGAAGACGGGGGACCAGTGGCATGACTCCCCTCTTCTCGGCGGTGGTCACGGTCGTGAATCCTGGTACAAACAGGCTTGATTCGCCTCGGTGGCCATGGATGACTAGTTGCTAGGACGGACTCTTGAACAGGCTTGAGAGCCTGTCGAAGGGTCGAAAGGCAGCGCAGCATAGAGAGACGGACATGGCCAGAGCGGCGGGAAGTGAGGAAAAGAGCATGGTTGGGGGAGGAGAGAGAGGCTTGGTTTGAAGGTCGTTTGCGTGGACCGGGAGAGAGAATCGAGAGAGGACGGGTCGAGAGTGAGGATAGGTTGAGGGGAGGGGAAGGAGGAGGACAGGGAGCCGGGGTTGAACAGTCTACGCGCCGAGGAAAGGGTGATGGCGCCTAAGGAACTTGCATGGGGCCAATCCGGAGCCGCATGTGCCTGCTGTTCAGCAGATGCATTGCAGGGATGCCCATGGACGTGCGTCTGACTGGTTCGTCGCTTTTAACATCCCGTTGGACTGATCCACTTGGATCCACCCAGAAGTATCCACTACTTACTTTTGGTGTCTCTGTTCCGCCCCGAGCGGCGGCAATGTTAGAGGTAGCCGCTACCTCTCGCCGGTTTCCCCGTCTGTGCCACCTTTCCAACCTCACCTCATGGACCTCCACCTTCCTCTACTATTACTTTGTTACTTCCTTCCTTCCTCCCGTCAACTAATACCTTAGGTAGGTATCTACGGACTATCTCAGTGCACCGCTCCTTCCATCTGTACTCCGTCAGGTACCTTACTGGTGCACAATTCGGAATTCCTCAGTTATCCATCTGGTTCGTATTTCTGTTTGTTCTTCTGGGAGTACGTACCTCACTTATTTCTCCCCGTTTGACCTCAATCCACCCTCCACCAACTCTATCAACTCCATCAATGATATCCCAATCTGGCTGTGTGCCTGTTTGGCCAGTGACACACCATCCGACCTCTTCCCTCCAGTTTCAGGAACATTACCATTTCTCATCGACAACGTCAAACCCGTCACTCCCGTTACAATACCTACCATTGCAACGTACGAACTCGATCGGCTCCTTAGTTCCAGGGGCTGGACTCGAACGAACGCCACTATTCTGCATCCATCGCGAATTCGCCATCGCCTCTGCCGGTA
Organism: Colletotrichum costaricense; assembly: GCF_030867565.1. Taxonomy (NCBI): domain Eukaryota; kingdom Fungi; phylum Ascomycota; class Sordariomycetes; order Glomerellales; family Glomerellaceae; genus Colletotrichum; species Colletotrichum costaricense. The sequence continues at coordinate 580,821 of NW_026848232.1, read as the reverse complement.
CGGGTCTGGAATCACATCCCGCTGGCCGGCACACAAGCGGCCACCATCCATCACCAATCCCCACTACTTGTGCTTGAAGCTCGGAACTTTGTGTTCCCTCTCGCCCTCTCGCGGCCTCGCCCTGTCTGCACACTGCACACTGATGGAGCAATTCAACGGCCTGGCAACGTGCAATGCTTCACTCCGAACCCTCCACCTTCTCATCCACAGCTCTAGTCTCTACCGAGTACTGCCTAAGACTCCCGGTCCGTCCACACAGGCCAGCCCTCTCAAGGATTGAGGCTGCACCATTGCTGCATCTGCCCGCCTTTGGTTCTCTGTCCTTGCGAGACGATCACTGCTACCTGCATACCTCGAACACCATGCACAACACAGACCCCCAGTCGACCTGATCCGTATCAGATAGAGCTTCCGAATCCCAGCACCCAACTCAAAGCACTTCAATTGGCGTTGCCTGCTGAGTGCCCAATCAATGCTCGCCTCTCTCTGTTCAACGTCTCTACCATTGTGGGGAATTGGCCAACAATGAGGTCCATCGCAATGTCCCGCCGCTACGATAAGACGCACTCTATTACATCACCAAGCTTCACTGCCAGTCGGTGCATTCGTTACATGTCTCACTCAGGGCCGAAGGAACGAACGTTGCTGCACATATCGACATATTCGTCCACCTGCCACATCAATTCGCTCCTTGGCCACACCCATTGAAGTTACCCATCCCGGTCTGGCCTACCTTTTGGACCCCGGATATCAGTTCCTCGTCAATGCCCCTGGAAAAAACCATCCGATGGCAGCCCAATGACATGGGAAGACGGAACAGCCTTGCTATTGCACCTTCATCGGCCGCTAATCAGCTTCACACTCGTCCAGCATGCAACCTCACCGGCCGCTTCCCCGTGCATGACTGAAGTACGGATTAAGGTATGGCTGCATGTTGAGAGCATGGTTCAACTCACGGCCGCCTCATTCATTGACCGTCGCTTAGACCAATTTTTTCAAGCTGATGCACAAGCTTCAGGTACGTAACGTGCCCTCCACTCTTCTCCTTGCCATCACGATGCTACCCCGGAACGGGTGGTCAATTCCCCCGCCGCAACCACCATCTTGACCGTGCCTCAACTATCTTGCCGGCTAGCTGCTTGTTGGGTGAGCTCGTTATTCGGGTTGTTAGGCACCTACGTGACAGATTTTCGACGATTTTGGCATGCGTGCTGTCTGACATCTTGTTTGCCCTCGTGTTACCTTCAAGGTATCATACGAAAGGCCGACTGGTCTTGAAAGTCTCTGAGAAGATGCGATGGAGCAGCCATATTGCTCTTGAAGTCGGAGACTTCATATGCATCCGGTGAAAGCGTGAAATAGGGCGGCCGATCCGACTTGTCAAATCAGCTTCTTGTGGCGCCAGCAAACCTTGCAAGATATTCGACGTTGAGGGGGCTGAGAGACATCAATATCAAACGGCGACGTTTTTCCACCGAGAGGAACCCCTGGAATCTGTATATTACGCAGTACGCCACTTCGGAAAGTTTCCTATGTACCGTGGCGACCTTGTCGAGCTGCTCGGGCAGTACTAAGTAGTCGAGCCTGACTTGCAACCTAACTGCACCTCGCTGAGACCATAGCTCGACTAGCGGATTGAGTTGAACGAGCCTTGATGAAATTTTCCTCCGCTTCGGAGTTGTGGGTTGATGGGCAGAGCTCGCCCACCCCTGCCATGTCGTACATCGTCTTGGCTTCACTGCAGGGGTCGTGTGTTTGCTTTGCCGTCGAACTAGGTAGCCTCTCTAGCCGTCTAGATCGTTATCGCTCCCGGTCGAGTTTCCGCTTTGATCACAGGTGTATTAGCTATTTTACATCCGGCTGAGGATGAACAATCCTTCCGGTAGCCATCAATCAAAGCATCGAGAGCGGGCTAGGGACCATTCGACGAACGAGAATCGTTCTGCCAGACGTTATCTGGCCAGCCCTGACAGAACCAACTAGCAATCAATGATCGACATCCATCACACGAGACCGAGCCTCACGGCACAGTGGCAGAGTGGTTCCTGGCCCTGTTGATAGGATCCAGTCACTTAATTGTGCTGAGGCTAGGATTGTGCGGCTGGATTACTTCACAGTCTCAATGCAACTGTGATATTCATGCTTGTAGAGCCACGAAAGGCCTAATCAGCCTGGCCAACGTGCTAATATTTGTGCTTAGTTTTACAGCCGATGGAGGATGTCTATATCAAATACCGCAATAGCTTCCCATATTGTCAGACGGAGTCGACCGACTCAAAGCTCTCATCACATATCATTTCGTGACGGATCACGTTGACCATCCACATTACAATGATTTCGAGGTTGTTGCTGGGGGCCCTGGATGCTTGGCAACTGTTGCCCCACGCATTGCTGCTCCATCTTACATTCGATCGCTCAGATCAACGTCAGGATCTCACACGCCAGGAAGCAGCCGAGTGGCATCGAGGGCGAGCCGAGCTGGCCGGCCTGTCTATGCCGTATGACATTTCAATACTATTGCGATCGACTTCCACTACTCTTCCAATAGTGTCGTGGCAGAATCACGGCGTTTGCATCTCGTGCGGTCGCCGGCGCAAGATGTGCAAATGCATGACCGACTTAAGCGGCCTGAAGCGAGCAGCCGTCACCCTAGCGGCAGCGGCAACGGCAACCATGGGAAAACGTCATTCTCAGATGCTTTTGAATCTCACGACATTAGACACTTGGACACCGCGCTTATCGGGATCACAGCAGGATCCATAGCGATGGAAGTTTTAGCCACGCCGCGCAAACCGCAATCTATCCTCAGCTTTCCATACAGGCCGGGGGTACCACCAAGTGCTGTGCAGCGAATGAGAGGCTGCTGTGCCACTTTGACGTCCTTATTGGCAGTCAGCTATCCCTCGCGTACGGCATGACGGGTACAGAATCGTCGATAAGTGGCTCTCAAAACGCCTTTTTTGACATGCGAATCCTCCATTCATATATATCCCCACTGAGGGGAGGCCATGCGGGATTAAACCTCACAAAATCGCAGGCCAACGACACCTTCCCGACTTGTATTTTACGCAGGTCGCCAATTCGAGTCTTTCGGGAGTTCCGCGTCCCGTGACGATGAGTGGATGCGGCCGAGGATAGGGTCTTTGCTCTCAATAATGATGAGGGTTGCCTGCTCGACCATCACCAAGAGAAGTTGAGAAGCTCATTTTCGAGTTTCCATTGGAGAATTTGACATGTCTCAGCAGATGAGTAACACACCACCTCGTGGCATCACGGAACCTGCGCCGTGAAAGAGCTCGCTTACCCCTGTCCTGTCATCCCTCTGGGCAGGCGGGGAAACCAGGTGAACTGACTCTTTCAACCGCCCAACAACGCGAAACGAGGCAGATTCGCAGCATCTTATCAAGCACGAACAACACTCTTTGGGTAATGGGCAGGGGGGCCATAGACATGAATGAAATCCCGGCATCTCCCCAGTCGACCATCCGATCACGTCTGTACTGCAGCACTTACATCTGCAGAGATCATCACCGCCGAGAATATCCTTGTCCCATCACATCTGTTCGCACCCGCGCTTTACTCACCTCGTCCCACACGCCGCCACGGTGACCGACAATAGTCTAAGATCTGATGGCGTGCGCTCCATCTTGACATCTGGAAGTCAATTGCAGCACGTCAAAGAAGATGAAGGGTAAACCGGCATGACCGGCCGTGCGCTGGGAGGGTCAGTCTGCTAGAAATCCCATTTTCTCCAAAGAGAAGAGACACAAAAGCTGTTGGACCCCTGGACCCAACCGCCGTGCCGCCCTACAGACCGCATGCGGCCTAGGCGCGTGTGATTCGAACGGCGCTATCTGTGATTCGACATGGTGCCCCGTTGGTCCACCACCGTCCGTCCACCCAGGCTCCCCCATCCGCCATCGTCCTCCCGCCGTTTACGGCCGGCACGAGCCATGAGCAAACGTCCGCAGATGACGGGCACGCTAGGCTAGCTAGCACTCGCACGCGCGGGGCGACGCGGAAGGGATGCACGGGTTGGTTGAAGAGGTGTAACGATGGAGAGGTGTGGCGGGATGCGGACCGGGGGGGACAGACTGGGGACGGGGTGCCCGCGGTCTACTATCGATGTGATGGAGACCCGACGTAAGCATTTGGCTGACGGCTGTTGGTGGCGTTGGATCTTGAGAGAGCTGTCTTTGACTTACACAGGTATGAGAGTCCGGTTCACTCGATTTTCTTCCTGCTCGTATTTGCTAAGCTATGTATGCTTGTCTCGGCGGAATCATTCTAGAGCTTCCCCTGAAGCGGCTGCGGTTACGTACCTTGTTTGTTGAGTTTCTTACCGGCGGCAAGGTAAGGTACCAAACGAAAAAAAAATGAGGTGGCTGGGGGGGAAGAATAGGGCTGGTTATTCGAGGCGAGAAAATATCTCGTGGACGGTGGACCTGTAGATCCACGATGGAGGCAAAAACACAAGCCCGGAGAACACATGGAATGGAAGCTGAGAGGACCGCCTCGCTGGACGAGCAAGCGCTGAGCAGCAGTGAACGGCGGCGGTGAGCGTTGTAAGCGAAGCTGATGCATGGTGCGCGGTCATGTGCCCTCGTGCAACATACGACGAGGGGAGGGACCTTTTGTTCGCCGGGCGGTTGGGGAGGAGGCAAAATAGCATGGACAGAGAGAGAGAGAGAGAGGCTTCTCCGCGTCGGATGATTTGTGCCACGACGATAGGAGATCTTTAATTGTTTATTGCTTTTTCCTCGTGGTCTTTCGTGCTCGTAGGATGCCGTTGTCGAGCACGTGGTTTTTTCTGTGCCTTGGTTGATGCAGGAGTAGGTAAGTATTTCGTGGGGGGCTGGGCTAGGCACGTTGGCATGGGGCAGAATTTCCCATGTCTTGGAAGTGGCTGTAAAGTCTTTTCTTGCTTAGCTGGCTGGAGGAGACTTTTTTCCGAGAGCGGCGGACCTAGTGTATGGAGTACGTTGACGTGGTATCCCAATGTCTCACTCTGCGTTTCTGGAAGCATTTTAACGAGAGGGGAACGTTTCCTCTGGGGGAGACGGGAGAGTTGGGGGTGGGATTGAAAGGGATGGTCTGCGATGTCGGTGAGGTTGTAATCGGCACCTTGGGTGCAGCGCGCGTATGCAGAGCCAGCGAAGCAGGAGAGTGTATTCGATATTGCTGTGCTGTGCTGTGCTGTGCTGTTCTTTACTGTGCGTTTTGTTTCTCGTATTCACAGTCGGTCAACTAGCTTGCTAGACAAGGCAAGTTGCTTGATCGATTAACACTCTGCCATGTGTTGAGACGTGGTTTCTCTCCCTTGGATCTAAACCCACTCAACTAAATCCAACCGGGGTTCATATTAGTAAAGGTCTACTACTGATGTTATCGGTGAACTAGTTCCTTCTCTTGGCAGTACCAAACTCTTCTACTCTAGATTCAATTCAATTGAGCCAGATCTTCTTATGCAGGGTAAGGTAGTAGATAGGTGCATACACCAACCGCTCTCATGTCAATGCCGGTACGGTACGCAAGCCTTGGTCCCGGCCCGTTGCGCCCGTGCTGCCGTAGTCTCCACAGTGATCTCCGCCCGGGGGTATGCGGGGCCCGGGGCGGGTCTTAGACAGCTCCCCCGCTCATCACCGTTTCAAACGGGTTTGGGCTTAATTTGACGACGAGCGGGGAATGGAACGGGGGGTCTTGTGTGCTCTTGATCGGATAGACGGTGTTGGATGGGTTGGATGTGTTGTTGGGAAAACTGCTTTTCTATCCTGCGATGACTCGTGTTTTGCAGCCCTTTCGGAGCTCTAAGGTGTTTCAGGGGTAACCGTCTTCTGCGCATCCGGGGGATGAGATAGCTGGGAGATGCTGGGGGAAATCAACAAAAAGCTCAGTTGACAATCCAGTGGTAACTATGTTCCTTCCCCAAACTTCTTGGATTTGCTTGCGTCTGGAAAGACATGAGCGTCAATTTGGGCAAAAAGATGTGAAATGCAGAGAACACGAAGTTCAACAAATTGCATAAACTTTTGAATATGTGTACTATACTGGGGTAGCAACTCATCTCTTGGTCCTATCGCCCAAAAGCGTCACAGTATCTCCGTTGCCAAGAGCTGAGTCTCATCTCTTTTCCCTTGTACAGGTCAGCGACGCAGTACCTTCGGATTTCAGACTTTGGCCTTTCCTGTCCCAGAAAATGCCAGCTGCGGCTACTGATGTTCGATTTGTTGCAGCTTCGAGCAACTCAGCATAGTACTCGTGCAAGGAATAGGCAGACATGGTTCTCAGACTCTTCGGGCATGTGCATTACAGCTGGTCAAAGAACCTAATCAAGCTCTTGAGCCCGATTTCTTCCTTCAACGCACGTAGTGTTGGCATAATCATCGATGAGAATGTGACGAGTCCTCCCGTTCTCAGCCTGTTTCGCATTACTTCAGCCAAGAGCTCAACATCGTGGGGGTGTGGTTCTGAGATAGCTAGAGAGCCACTCGTCATAGTCTTTCTCGTTTTTGCATCACTGCCCTCAGTTTTCGGTTTGACTTGGAATCATTGCGCCTGACTAGCCGGCTAGATGAGGCTGTGTTTTGAGGCACTCGGTACCCCGGCGATTGCTAACTTCCGGGAAAGATTGAGAAAAGATCTCCGGCTTCCGTGAGGAGAAGGCAATATGATTCATCAAACGATTGCAACTAAGGTGAGCAAGAGGTGACGGTGGGCACGCGGAATTTATGGAAGATCCTCGAAAAGTCGAGGTGTACGACAGCCAAGGCTTCAAGGAGAAGCAGTTTGAGAAAGCAAATGGTCTTCTCAATTCTTCAGTGTAACTTTTCCGTATCCGCAGGTATCTCATGACCTGTCTCGAGATGCATTGCGCAATGAGGTGATAACCCCCCGGTTATGTGCCGATTCCAATGATCTTCAAATCAAGATCCAATACTGCCAAACCCCCAAGTATCATTCATCCAAGCCTCCCATATCATACTCCAGAAGAGCCAGTGGACCGTCCTGAAAATGCCATGTTGATGCAATCGAATCGATAGAATTGAGGGTCGAATAATGCCTCTAGATCTCCGCGTTGATGGGGACGAACTTGGCGACGGTGGTATTGGTGTCCTTGGTGTCCTCGTGGACTTCGTCCTTCATGCTGTTTCGTAGATATGATCAGTGAGCTGGAATTGGTCCCAATATATTTCAACTTGGCTTACCTGGGGCGGGAAGGGGTGCAGGGCTTCTTGGGGGGAGGAGCCTCCTTCTCGTCGTCCTCACCATCCTCATCGGCCTCCTCGACCTTGGCCTTGGACTTGGCGGGAGTCTTGCGCTTTCTGGGAGTAGCGGGGGTACCGGCCTTCTTGGGGGTAGCAGCCTTCTTGCCAGCCTTCTTGGGAGTGGCGGAGGCAGATGCCTCACCGTCGCCGCCGTCGCCGGCGTTAAGCTCCTTGCGCTGGAGCTTCTGGATGTGCTGCCTGGAGAGACTTGTTAGCATCTAAAGCAAACCCAAAATATCTCGAGAAAGCAAAAGCATAATGAATGACGAAAGAAAGAATGGGGAGACGAGAGAAAATGAACGTGGCAAAGCAGGCAGGAAATACGTGACAGCATTGGCGTTGTAGACATAGCCCTTGGCATGGACTATAGGAAGAACGCGGTCCCAGTCCTCCTTCGAGGGCTTGATGACCGACAGAAGCGCAACCAAAAGGTCAGATCGGGCCTCATCGTTCCAGACGGTGACTGGAGCCATCTTGATTGGCAGTGGGAGGTATGAAAATGGTAATGTAAGGCAGGTGGTAATGAGATAGGCGAGTGGTGGTGATTGGAGTGAAAATAGGAGTGAAGATGAGAGTTTAAGGAAGGAAAAAACTGAGAGATCGCTTGATCTGGGGGCATATGTGGGAAGTGGTGGGAAGGAGAGTGCTGGAGAGGCAGAAGTGGGAAAGGCCGAAGGGAAAATGTGGAAGGCGCACTTCAAGGCAGAAACGGTCATTGTATGACCGAGGGCATGAAGCTCTTCGATGATGAGTGAGTACTGGTCAGTGGATGGAACCATTGTCTTGACCATAGAGACCAAGATCTGCTGGTCGATCTCAGCCGTCCACCGGATCATTGAGCGAGACATGTTTCAAAGTGCAGTAGGAGAAATGGATAGAAACGATGTGATGATGATATGTAAGAGGGTGAACAGTTGATAAAGCTTGATATGGATTGGGTTGAGTATGAGACATGGAAGATGGAAGAGAAGGAAGAGACGCAAGAGGACAAGGTGAGAAATAAATAGAGGCAGAGCAGGGTGAGGGAGGAGGCAACTGCCAGAGTGGAATAGAGAGCAGGGAGATACACACCGGACAGCTTCCCAGGTGATATCCGTGAAGCCATATGCATGAATCTTCAGGATGACGGCGTCCTTGGCTTCCTTCGTAAGGCCTTCGCCTTTGGCAACGGTGTGGAATCCCATAGCCAGAGCCTCGAGGAGGGCCGGATTGGCCCACTTGCCGCCGGGAGCAGACTTCTCAGACATGGTCATTATGTTCGTGTAGTATTGGGTTGGTTGATGGGGAATAATAGATGGAATGTGGAAAAAAAGGTTTGTGTCAGGGAAAGATGTCGGGGCTGGCAGGATGGGTGCGTAGTGTGTAGAGAAGGGAATGAGAATGATATCTTCAGCCACCTGTTTCAGGCAGCGAATGTGACAGACGGGCTCCAGGTTGACTGTAAAAATCAAGAGACGGAAAGAAAACACGACAAGAGAGGCAGGCAGCAAAAACGTGCCACAGCAGAAACTAGACAGATAAACACAAAAAGTCGCATACATACCGGACAGAATCCCACGTGGTGTCCTCAAAGCCATCGCGATGGAGCTTCGCCTCGACACGGTCCTTTGCCTCCTGCGGGAGACTGCCGTTCTTCAGCTCGTCGTAGAAGCCAACAGCCAGGCTAAGGAGAAAGGCCGGGCTGGACCACTTTCCGCCCTGCTTATTGTCAGACATGTTTGCGATGTTGATCTTGACTGTTGTTGATGGTGATGAAGTTTTATGTTGATGTTGAAGATAGTAAGACTGAATAGCCCTTGGAGATGATATTCTGAAATTGTGTTTTGGTAAAGAGACCAGGATGATCGTATGATGGTTGGGAAGGAGAATGGTCGAAGGTGTAGAGAAGAAAAGAAAAATTGCTCTCGAGATCGAATCTGAAGGGAATTATATAGAGACCCAAGGAGGCCGGGTCCTCTCACCGGTTGGTACACGCGCCGGCACCAGAAACCCAAAGGGCGAGAGCACCTCCAGTAGGTAGATAGAACTTAAAGGGCGAGAGCCATATGACTACACGGCCTAGAGCAGTATCAAATCTCACTCGTCTGAACACATCTATGTCTAAAGGTATGAATCGTCCCAAAGAACTCAATCGTCCGAACGTGAGACGAGAAATCCAAAGAGCAGGAGAATTCTTGATTGTTGCTTAGAAATTCCAAAGGGCAGGGGCATCCTCAGTAAACAGAACTTAAAGGGCAAGAGCCCTCTAATTCCTTCCTACATAGGTGAGAGTAGTATCAAATATCGCTCGTCTGAACAGATACTCGTCTGAACATCTCAATTGTCTTAAAGTAACCAGTCGTCTGAATGCGAGACGAGAAAGTCAAAAGGCATCATCCTACTTCAACAGAACTAGAAGGAAGGGAGCCTTCTGACTACCTGCCAAAAGGCCTAGAGCAGTGCAGATTCTCACTTTCATCGTCTGATTATAACCTCGTCTTGATCTATGAGCTGCCTCAAAGCCTTCGTCTGAATGTCAGACGAACAACCCCCAAGAGAAGGTGCATCTTTCCCGCCTGGCAAACATCACTTGGAAGGCAAGAACCTTCTTGCTGCTCAAGGAAGCCCCATAGGGCGAGAGCACCCTTTCTCAGTGCCAAATGGAACGAAAAGGGCAAATATCTTCTTACTATTTAATTTCATTCAAAGAGTGAGAACACCTGCTTGCTTGGTGAACAGAACCTAAAGGGCAAGTGTCATTGTACTGGTAGGCAAACAAGCTGGTAAGGAGAACTCATGGGAATAGGAGTCTCTTGGTGAACGAGCTAGCACGGGAAACTAAGAAGGCCAGAGCATTCTAGATATCTCAACTCTGTAGCAAGCCCCTACCTTCATTGTAGCTTAGCTCATACAGAGGGTGACAGACATGGAGTGTCTTAGTGCATCATCGAACCCTGAGTTGTTCTGGAAGGTAGTAGACGTTCGTCAAAGAGAATGATGAAATAGCGTTTGCTCTCGAGTCCGAGATAGAACCGTCTGTCTCGATGGGATGTATGGCAGGTAGAAAGAGGTGGCAAGTTCTGTGAAGTTTATTGTTCTCGAGACCTAGTGGTCTCAATCGAAAAACTCGGTCAGTGCCAGTTAAGCATGTATCCTTATAAGTCAAAGGATCACAGACAATGGAAAAACCCAATCAGTCCAAACTCCAAGCACCTCGTCGTGTTCATAAACTCGCTCCTGATGCCGCTACCGCTTTGATGCATAACGCCTTGACCTAACAAAACTGATGGGGAGGAGGAATATCGACTGGCTCGGGTTTATAGATTTGACGCCTAGTCTAAATCAACAAGTTCGCCAAATTCGAATGTATTCGCTGCGTCCGACGCCGCCTTGGCCTCATAAGCTTTCAAGCGGGTCGACCACTACTCTCATGTCTCAGGACCAAAGAAGGAAGCGTGCGGGTCTGAACCGGTCAAGCCGGCTGTGGGATACTCGGAGTTGTAGCCATCAGAAGGGGGTTCGCTGTGCGCGGCCAAAGCTAACACAGCTTCGTCATCGACGAGAGAATGGTCATGGTCATGAGCAGGGTTGTCGAGCTTGACTCTCTTGGCATCGGGGCCGTCTTGTTCGTCATCGTTGTCGTCTTTGAGAGACAAGTCAAGAGCGTCGTCTTTAAGGGGAAGGTCCAGAGACTCCGCCATGAGACTGTCAGGCAGGATGGATGTTTCCAAGTGGGTGTGGTCATCTTGGATAGACTCCTCATGAGTGGGCTGGTGCTCGGGCTGGGGGTCGTGTTGAAGGTCATGCTGGAGGTCATGCTGAAGGTCATGCTGAAGGTCGGGTTGGTGATTGTGTTGAAGGTCGGGCTCGGGACTGGACTGGAAATCGGGCTGATGAAGACTTGACTGAAGATCGGTTATATCGGTATGAAGGTCGGGCTGAATAACAGGTTGAGGTTGACCAGCTTGAACTTCTTGATCGAGTCCGACTTGACTAAGTTGGCTAGGCTGGCTGGCTTCGCCATTTCGCTCAGCCAAGACGGCGATGGCCATCTGCGCGGCTTGCTGAGGTTGCTTCTTGGGCCTCCCACGACCCGGGCCTGGACGACGAGTGATTGGATTTGTTGTTGGGTCGACCTTGCGAGGGTTATCAGGACTCCCTCCATTTGTCTCACTCTTGTGTTGGGCACGACGAAGGCCCTGAAAGTGTTGTCTGCATTTCGTTAGTTGCTGTATGCAAATGGAACAAATGAGACGGATCCAGGATGAGAAGATGAGAAGGCTATGGTAAAGCAACATCGATGGTCAGGTCGTCCCAGCTACAGAGCATCTAGTTGCTTGCAGTGGAACTTTACGAAACGAGGTGACGTGATAGATCTGAGGCCCGACGAAAAGTGCGAAAAGGGGCCTTGAAGGCAGTCCTTGACTTCGTCTTTTGTCTTTCATAATAGATTTTAAGGTCCATTCTGGAGGGACCAGAGGGGAAACAGAGAAGAATGAGCACTAAGAAGACTAGGAGAGAATACAGAGCGGGGAAATGCAGATGGTAAGAGAAGGGTCGGCGCAAAAGTGAAGGCGCGTAAGTACGCGCAATGCTCTAGAAATAACGAATCGCAATGACGACGTCTTTGTGCGTTACGAAGAAAGTTGCGCGTAGGGTCGGAAGGTTAAACATGAGAGAGAGGCGCGCCAACTCACCTACAGCCTTCATTGGTGAAGCCGTAACCCAGTGTGCGCATGTGGTTGCCGATGGTTGTCCATTCCGAACCGCTGATGACGCCAATGTTCTTCACAGACAGGATGGTAAAGAACAGATCCTTGTCGGCTCTGTCATTCCAATTTTTATTCATGGCGAATGCGACGGATGATGTCGGCGATTCGCGTGGATGATATCCTGATACTTGTGACTTATACGATTGAAAGTGGATGTGAGATGGTGGCTATCCTTTGCGGTCGAGGATGAGAAATTGGTAGTGTGCTAAGCTCGAGAGAACGATGGGTCGAAAGGTGGTTGGGGGGCGCGAGGCAGGAAAGTCAAGGCGCTGGGTTTTGAGTGGCTCCCTGGCGCGGTTTAACGTTTCGCCGGGCAAGAGCTCGACTTGCACGCACCTCTGCAAAGCCTCAAACCCCGACAGAAAACTCCAAAAGACTGGAAACAGCTCCTGTAATACTTTCAGAGTGAATACGGTTCTTTTCAGTTAGTTGTAAACAAGTTTGGGGAGGCCATAGATCAAGAGTTATCGTGGCCAAAGACGCCTACAAGACAGCGGGTGGATCTTCCGAAAGACTCCAATGTGCATAATACCCGGCGTTTAGCCGTTCATCAAGCGAGCTGTGGCACCCTGCACTGGCTGCAGGTAGGTTAGCGGCAATTGACGGCGCCCTCCTCAGTGTTGTAGTGCTCCGTTGCATTTGGGCAGACGACTTACAGTAGAGCTTCCAAGTTCCGAATTCTGTTGCTGACCTGCGCCTGCTGTTCCAACCAAGTGCCTGATGAATATCACACGTTCTATACCTTACCAGAGAAGACCTGAGCGAGCGCGCCTTGCTGCATACGATCCGACATGTTTTTTCTGCACGGAAATCGTGTTCATGAGCTGCCTGGTTAGTTGTGCCGTGACGGTTGTGCATTTAGTATTACATGGATTCGTGAGACACGTCGAATCTGGCCCACTGCCCGCCTGCAGCCGACTCGATTGGCCATGATAGCGTATCTGTCAAATGTCTGATTGCGAGACATGGCCGGACGGTGTAAGGTAGCCTTCCGAGTACTCGTAGTCTAAGGGAGATCAACCTCGGGAACCAATGGTGGTGCATTCTGTCTCGCATGCATCTTAACTTAAGCCGCACACTGAGGATGGCGCGACCCTGACAGACTGACAGATGACTGAAGAGGCAACTTCAATTGTGACTACAGAGCTGCGTGAGGCGGTCATCTTCCATGGTCTCTCTGTGGAAAAAAACGCGCGATTTACTCCAATGAGAACAAGAACCAAGGCAGCTTACCTCGTTGAAGCTTCTCCCAAACAGCCGCGGGAGGCCCCTTCACCCAGGTTCCCTGTCGCAATCGCCGCTTTACTCCTCTCCTCACCATCTCAGGCCGGGTTTGGTAGGTGTGGAGAACGGACGCTGTCAGACCTCAGGCAGCAACTGCAGGTCGATCCGTGGGTGATGCGCAAAGTGGGTCTAGATGACACATCACGTGGTTTCGTGGGAATATTGCGAGGACACAGTGCCCCTCGGAATCGCGAGGCGCGTCTCCAAACCACTTCACCCGATCCCACCAACTTCATCGCGTGTCGCCTACGACAACAAACAGGTCTTTGGACGCCATATGTACACGTTTTATGACCTCTAAATCCACTCTGTCGTTTCATCGCAATTTTTTCTGGTCTCCTAAGTGCTTTTGCTCGTTGAACAATCAATTCGCTGTTCAAATGCCAAACTGGACGGCCATCTCGATTGACCCCTCCCCTCGCCGGCTCGCATCACCAGCAGCCGACGGATGTCCCAGCCAGACACGAGGTTGAGATTACGACAGTATGATTGACTGGAACACGAATCCAGGGGGCACTAAATCGGGCCAAGAGACTCAAACTCTGTTTGCCATTATTCGCCGTAATCCGCATCACAGAAGCTCCGTCGCTGCAAGCTTCGCCAACCTTGTGGCTACTAGCCGGTTTACCCCTACCTTAGATGCACAAACCCGGGTGTTCGCAAGCGATTGAGTACACCATGTACGTATCAGAAGGCATCATGCTGCGTCGTCACAAATGTCTGTCGACCGCCTGCTGCGTAAGTTTGTTTGACGACTCGGTGTGGGAAGGCCGCCAATGAATAGTGCGCGAACTGGGAGCTGCAACATGGACATAGCCAATCGCCCCAACCCCCTCCATTTCCGAAGCTACCTTGGACTAAAGTACTCGAAAAGTGAGTCACACATCCATACCGCATACCTGTCTCATGCCATTAAGATCCCTGTTCCGTTTTCAAGTGGTCCGTTGGGCGTTCCTGGATCTTGCATTGGGGTGGGATGGGGCCCGTTCGACCGCAAAAAAAGTCCCCCCAGAAAAAAAAAAAGACCCAGAACTGCGTGTCAATTGACGAGTCAATTCTGCCTGCGAGTGCAAACATGGTTGATATCAATTAGTGCTCGCATATCGGCGGACACGCTAGTCGAAATACCTTGCAATTCCTGGCCTTCCGCTCAAACCTTCATTCGTCGGAGAGAGTCCAGTCGACTCCATCATGTCGGGATGGGTGCAGGGGAGGGATCTGCGGACGCCGGAAGGCAAAAAAAATGATTAAAAAAATGAGAAAGACAGCGCAAGAAGCTAGGGAATTCAAACCACTTTACGCGCAAATGACACGGCCCCGCGCCGCGACACACCTCGGCCCTCTTAGCTCCCCTCCACCATTTCATCAGCGCTCAAGTGAGCGTGAGCAGGGCAGCCGTCAAAACCTCCAAGCCATTGGATCCAAACCATCCCATCCCATCCATGGATGCTATGCACTTGCGTCTGCACCTCACCACACCTCACCTGCCACACCACATCATCTCTCCACACCCTCCACAAACGTCACACACCCCCCTCTTCCCCCCTCTCTTCCTATTTCTCTCACACTCTCTCAAGGACATGCGTCCCCGTCAAAGCCTGCCGCCGTAACTCCAGGCAACAAGGGACTATTTTGATTCCTTGTGTCTCAACCAAGGGGTTTGCCACTTTTACACCTCAATAAAATGTCGGCCCAAGCGCCGCGGCGTCTTCCCTGAAAGCATCTTCGTTCGACTTTCTTTTTCTTCATACTGTATAGATGCCAACGCCAACTCCAGCTCCTAATCCACAACTACTTGGCCCCATCGAGGCTCGGTACCAGCATCAAGCCGACTTGCATGCCCATTCCCTTTAGTTCCATGGTCCATGGGCCCTCTCCAAGCACCTATAACTACCGTTGATGTCCCGGGGTGTTATCAGGCTGCCTTCTGACGAATCCTCCTTGTCTGCCTCTTTTGTCCGCCTCACCCTCATTGACCACCCACACCAACCGGTGACCGGCCTCGCCCTCAGTGGTTGCACCATTTCCAGATCACAACCTGCTGACTTGGATGCCATATATCTGGGCTTCGCCTTGCCTCACCAATCTTCACAGTGACTCATTTCCTTCATTTCAACTCCACACTTGCCTGTCGTGTGCTGGTTGACTGGGTTGAGCCAAAGCTTCAGCTTCTGTTGCTGTGCACTTCAAATTACTCCCCTTTCCTCCAGCTCACTGGCTTCAACATCGACCTCACCTCCATTCCCATAGCCTGGTCAGCTCGAGGCGAGACAACTCTCCAACACTCTCAACATGTCCTCCAATACAGACAACCAGATGACGAGGTTTCTCTTCGCCATCTTGAAACAGAAGAACCTCAAGGATGTAAGTGCTCTCTACTACTTACTACTACCACATCATATCACCTTGACTTGAGACTGATTCAACCCCCAGATTGACTGGAATGCCGTCGCTCATGATCCGATACTATCACAACCCATCACCAACGGCCATGCTGCTCGCATGAGATACTCCCGTTTCCGCTCGGCAATGCTGGGCCTCGAGCCTCAAAAACGTAACAGAGCCACCGCAAACAAGAACAGGGTCACGAAGAACAAAAAGGAGCAAAAGCCACCGAAAAAAGAAGAGGAGGAGGAAGACGAGAAGAGGGTCAAGCCGGAACCAGGGACTCTGGAGGCTCTCCACCAAGCCGAGGCTCGTGCCAGGTCTCCTGTCAAGGTCAAGCACGAGCATAGCCAGCCCTCCTACCGACAGCAGTTCACACCAACATCCATGGCGTCTCCTACCGCCACGGAATGCCAGCAGACTTTCCACCCCAGGATGCTCACACCGTGTAGCGACGACATGTTCTCCGCGCCTCACAACTTGCAGTTCAGCCCATCAGCGAGCCTCATGGGCGCTCACCCGACCTTTGATCTCCCATCAGCCATGGCCTGCGCACACGAGCCGGAACAGCAGCATCACCACGAGCACGACCACAACTCCTGGGCACCGAGTCCAATCTACTCGGCCTTTGATGCCGCCTACGATATTGATGGCTTCGGCGTCGGCTCCTTGTGCGATCACCAGGCCGGTCAAGTGCATACCACCGACGACATGCATGGATCTCCCGTGCTGGGGTCTCTCATGCCTGAGCACATGAACATCAAGAACGAGCACTGGGACACCCATTTCCACCCATGATATTTCCGAACCTGGAAAATGGTTCAAGCGAATACTGGTGTGTGTGGGAGTGGTATTGAGGGAGAGGTCATCTTATACGTTTTGGGTCCGGGTTGGAAAAAAAGAAGATACCTCGGGCTTTTCTCTTCACTGTCGTTGGCCTTTTTCTTTTCTCCCTCTCTTGTCTCATGTCTCTTGTCTCTTTTTGTGCTGGCCACTCCTCTACTCACATCGATTCGGACTACCAGATGTACTAATGAATTTACGCGACACCCTGCAAACGGCGTACTGGTCTGGCCTAGAATGTATGCTTCCCGGAAGAAAGCAGGGGGGCCTTTAGAATTTTAAACACATACAATGACGATTTCTATGACGAGTTTCTGCTTCTTGATTTCGCATGCTCTTGTATTAATACAGCGGCTTCAGCCTCGGGCTTGTCCTATCCATCACCTTCTTGCTAAGCCAAGACCTCTTTTTCCGGCAATACATTTTCCCTTCTAAGATATCAAACCGTGGCACTTCGGCATCAGCATTGATTCTCTACCACCATTTCATGCCTGGTTCCCATGTTCTCACATGTCCTCCTCCGCCTTAGCCTTATTCCTAACAACCCTTTCACCATCAGCCCTAGGCCATCCAGCACCTTAGGCCTTCAATCTACTTGACTTCTTACGTACCTCTTCAAGCAGTGTTCACTAACGGTATGATATCTATATAAACCCACCACCACTACCCAGTCTGGCGTGCATACATCCCAAGTCATGGATGCTCTAGGGTTTATCTGCCTCTCTATCCTCTCTTCCCTTTGCCAGTAGCTGAATGGACTTAGCGTATTATTGCCCACATCTTACGAGCTGTCCATTGCAGAGATGAAGCGAAATGAGGCAGCGACAAAGCAGATAGTGGTGGAAGTTCATAACCGGTAAATTGCCCAAGATGAAAGGGCCATATGGCATAAGATTTTGCTCAAGATGAGCACTATTTCATCCGTTGTCGATCCCTATTCCTTCATCAAGATGCCTTTTGCCGAGAGTTTTAGATGTTCTATCCACAGGGATTCATCTCAATCGTGTAAGGCTGGCTGATAAAACCGAGACTAGACGAAGAGAATATACAGATGGTTTGAGGGACCTCTTGAGACGAGACATGAGACGGCACAGCGGTCAGACGACCGCCAGCGAGAAGCATTACATCATGAAGTCATGAGCTACACTGGCATTAAATAGCTCTCTTAGACAGGGGGAAATCTCCAAACCCACATTTATCTTCTGTCCTCATCGGAACTTTGCTTCATCGCAACAAGTGAGACCTGTCCGTCCCGCTCCCGCTCCCGCTTCCGCTCATCTGGGTTAAGGTTCACTTACCTTATTGCACTATGTGCCAAGCTCCATGATCTCAATTCGTTTTTAGGGAAGCCGGAGACTGCTACATCTTCTCATTGCTCCAAGTTTACTTGTTCTTTATCCTTTCTTAGTAAAGTTCCAACCCCCTTTCTTATAATCCTTGTCGAAGTCTTTGCTTCTCGTCTTCTACTTGAGTCTTTTACTCTCTTGCATCACAATGTGACCACAAGTCCTTGCCTCCCAATCGTTCAAAAGAAGTGTCCTACTACCTCGTCACACTCATCAAGAGGTTAGAGGTCTGAGATCACACCTCTCACCTTTCTTGTATGAAAGCCTTCAGGCGGCGAAAAAGTCTCTACTCATCGAGGCGGGTGCCACCTTTAAGCAACTTCTCGAGGCGAGTGCCATCGACTCACCCTTGAGGTGAATATTATCTCACAGGGTGGACGAGTTCTATGTATTCACCTTCCGAGGCGAGTGTTATCCCTCAGCATCCTGAGACGAGTGCCTTCTTTAGACGAATGCCATCTCACAGCCCTTTGTGTCGGGGGGCATATGTTCACCTTTCATGACGAGTACCATCTCCAGCTTGTTGAGAAGAATATCATTTCACTACCCTCTGAGACGAGTGCCATCCTACACTTCAGGCGAGTGCTACCTATTCACCTTTTATGGCGGGCACCATCTCTCATATTATTGAGGCGAGCGCCATCCATTTACCCCTTGAGGCGAGTGCCATCGTAAACTTGGGGCGAGTGCCGTCCAATACTTGAGCCTGAGTACCGTCCCAACTTGAGACGAGTGCCGTCCGTCAACCCTCGAGGTGAGGGTCGTCCCAACTCGAGGCGAGTGCTATCCCATTGCCCCTTGAGGCGGGTGCCGTCCCATAGTTGAGGCGAGTGCCAGCTCTCAGATGATAACAGCTCTTTCCTGCTTGACCTCTCCGGCTTTTCAAGATTTTGACTCTCACCCAGGATAATCTCCCCTTTCACCCCCTCCACAGACCTCTTCCTCTTCAACCAACCTCACCTCTCACAACTCCTCGACTAGAGAGCGAGATCTTCGCCCATAGAATATTAACATCATTACACTTCGCTATTACAGCATACCAGGTACGTGGTTTCTTACTCATGCTATGTATCTTACTTTTCGAGTCTCAACTTATCGCGGAACTCTTTTCATTACGACCAAACCTGAATATTCCACCCTCTATCATTTTTTTTCTATCACATCATCGCATTCCTACGCGTTTCTGTGTTTGTTTCTTTCTCTCAAGCACACCGCGCCTCTCAACTTTCATACCACCCAGTGGTCAACACAAACTCTCTCAAACCTTCCTCTTCTCAGCTCCCTTTACTTGACGACTCTCTTCCACATTCACTCATCGCAACATCAGCAACACAACAATGGCTGGCAACTCTTGGACCGTCGAGGCCGAGAAGGCCCTCTTGCTCTCCATCCTCACTACTGCCAACAGCGGTGCTGGCATAAAGCCTGACTGGGCTAACGTCGCTCGCCGCATGAACCGCCTCGGCTACAGCTACACCGTCGCGGCCCTCAGGTGAGTGACTATTTCTTGATACAGTTTCTGGCAGAACTAATCACAATTTCTCTCACAGTCAGCGCTTCTCGAAGTCTCTGTTCAAGCCTTTCAATGAGCAGATGGACGCGGCCGCCGACATGCCTGCCACCCCGGCTCCGGTTCCTTCTTCCCGCAAGCGTGCTGCCCCCGGCTCCGGCACCAGAGCGGCTAGAATCTCCATTGCCGGTGGTTCTGGTGCGGCCCAGGCTGCCAACGAGATGGCTTCGCTTGCCATTTCGGCTGACGATGGCGTTGACGATGCTGAGTCCGACATGGAGGACTCAAAGAAGCGTGTCAAGATCTTTCACGAAGGTCTTGTTGCTGCTCTTCATGGCCAGCATATTGATCTCACTGGCAACGATACCGATGCCAATATGGAGAACGCCGCTTCTGTCTCTGGTCTTATCGGTCAGCCGGTTGACCTCACCGGTGACCACCAGGTCGAGTTCAAGTTCGAGGGCAATGGCACCATGCCCTCTTTCATTCGTGCTGCCCGCTCGCGCAGGTATGTTACTACGGATTCTTGTTCTATTTTCTGTATTTTCACCTAGACCCCATTCTGGTCAACCCGGCACTTCAGATCCTGAGCTTGTGTTTGTGTTTTTGTGGCTCTTCCAGCTTCAACAGCACGGAATCGCTTCTCTTACCTGTTCTGCATTCGTCTGTTGTTTACCTTCACCCTTACGTTCGAATTTGACCCCACTACCTACCTCCTACCTTCCATCATTACCTTTCGTCTTTCCATATTTCCATCTTCCATACCTCACACCGCAAGTTTCTACAATCAAAGTTCCGATTATCCTTCTACTCTATTCCCACATCCCAACTTCCACAAATAACACAACTTCCTCTCTCCAAACCCCTCAGAATTTTCAAAAATGGACCTCACTAAGGAATTCCGCAGCTTGACCATCAACGACGCCCCTGCCGCCGAGTCCCGCTTCAAGCCCAGAGGCAACTTCAACGGCGTCAGAAGCGACCCCAAGGCCGATCCGTCCGTCAAGTACGCTCACGTCATGGATCCCGCCTAGTGGGAACTCGAGAAGCGTGTCTGGACCGCCTGCGTGAACGGTCGCAAGCATCTCATGGCGATCAACGCGCGCAAGGCAGCCGAGAAGGAGGAGGCTGCTGCTAAGGCTGCCGCTGAGGCTACTGAGGCTGCGGCCCAGGCTGCGAACGCGATGGTCTTGGATTAAATGAGGACGGGAGGATTGGTTTACGATGAAACTCGTTTCCTTGAATTTATCCTGCTCTCATGACTTTAATGATGGGCGGGGAAATTTGGGAAAGAAGGGTTTTCGTTCGCCGTCTTTTTTGATTCCTTCTTCATTTCTTGCTACTGGGTTTGACGGCAAGGTGGTTCGACAGAAACTGGCATTGTTTTCGGCATCAGGAACGGTTTTCTTTTCGCTTTTTCCCTCCTCTCTCATCAGCTTTCCGTTAGTTTCTCGGCTTCTTCGTCTCTTTTCTTTTCGACTGTGGACACCTTTTCTTCTTCGCAACACCAAAACAAACGACCGCCGCCATTGGGTTGATTGCTCTGGAGTGGCAATGGAGGGGGAGGAGGAGACCGCGGGGGGATCATGAGATAATGGAGGCTGGGATTTGACGGAACCTGGAAAGGGGGGAGGAAGGGCTTTTGGGTTTGATTTCTCTTTTCGCCGGATTGGCCAGGTGGCTAATCGTTTACAAGGAATCTCTGGCAGAGAGAAATGGCTTCAACGGACTGATTTGACGGGGTATGGCTGAGATTACCACCCCTTTTGATACTGATTGCGGAGGATCTTCCATCTGGCTCGTACAGAAGCAGGCTTGCTCTTTTGCTAGCTTTTCTTTCTAGCCGGAAATGGAAGTCATCATCTGCTATCCTTGAGTACACTGATTGCTTTGTGAGTGAAGACCTGGTGTTGTATAACTTCGATTCTTACGACAACGCGATTGTGAACGGTGGCGAGGAGATAAGTGTCAGGGTACTGCTCACATTGATGTCGTGTGCCCTCGGCCTCTTTGCCTTTGGCCATCATTTCGTATTACCAAGATCGTCTCAAGCACGGCACTCGTACATAATCTCAATCACTTCATTTTTGGGAATCTAATCACCGTTTGACTGTCCCAGACGATGCTGCCCTGGTAATTAGAACCATGCTCCCAGAATAATTACCCATCATACCCCCGAACGCCATTTGATCCATACCAAATCACAAATATGTTCGCACCCGCACATTGCCATCTCACTCGATGCCGCGAGGCTTAGGGCCACGGCTATCCACTCTCCGTCCCTCCGCAGGGCCCTTCTTCTCAGGAGCCTTCTCCTTCTCCTCGGCCTCGCCCTTGCGCTTGGCTCGAAGTGTCTGGCCCTGGCCCGCAAAGTGCGGACGCTTCTGCTCCTCCAGCTCGCGCTTCTTATCGTCATCGGTCTTGACCGGCTTGATCTCGTAGCCGAAGAAGAGCTTATTGGGCGGAAGGCGGAGAGGCATGGGGCCGTTGTTGTTCCGGCGCGGGATGGGCAGAGCGGGCGGGTTAGCTGAGGCGCCCGCCACGGGAGTCGCAGGCTTGGGCGTCGACGCCTTGCTGCCCTTCTTGCTGAGCTTTTGGCCCTCGCCGTAGAATTTGGAGTTGGTCGTCGCCGCGCCGGGGGCGATGGCGCCGTAGTTGATGGACTGGGCCATGGACCCTTGGCTGTGGAGCAGGCCGCCGGCCGGGAGGCCACCACGGCCGCTTCTGGGTGTGCTGGTTCCGCTGCCTTTCTGTTGCCTCTCTGGCTCGACGTAGCCGACTGGTGGCGCAAAGTCGACCTCGACGTCGGTCTCGATCAGACACACTCCCATCTTGTCCGTCTCCGGTTTGACCTCGAGAACCGCTACGTGGTAGATCTCGTCATTGTACTCGAAGTTGAAGACGTCACCCTTGGTGAGTGCGGCGAAGTTCCTAAATGCCTTCTCCAGCACGGCCTTGGGATCGCTGATATCGAGGAAGTTGGTCGATTGGGGCTGCAGCTTGACTAGCTTGGCGAGCTCGAGGGAAGTCGTCTTGATCTGGATCATGTCGCCGACGTCCAGCGAGAGGGTTTGCATCATCTGATCTCACACGTTAGCAACGCCGCCTCCGCTACGGCCAGCGCGGGCCAACGAGAGGATACGAGCACGAACCCAATGGGGAAGGTATGCTCTGCCCTCCTCCGCGACGAACTCCAACACACCGGCGTGTGAGTGCTTTCCCTTCTCGCCATTTATAATCTCCATGAGTAACGGCCATTGCACGTGGAGCTTCGAGACCTTGTCGAGAGCGGAGGGCGGCAGGAAGATCTTGGAACCGTAGTTGAGGTCGGGTCGCTCGGGACCAGGTGCCATGACCATGGGGTAGCATCGGTAGTATTCGTCGAATCGCTGGACGATCGGCCGGCGGCCACCGCGTGCGAAGTTATACATGTCTGCTTCGTTCTGGTCGAAGCGATACTGGGAGCTCAGAATTAGCTGGGGTAAAGAGGTAAATTGGACAGCTAGCTTACCATCGAGCGGGGGATATGTTGAGTAAAGTATCTTTTGGGCAGCAGAGAGAGGAAAATGAAAAGCAGTAACGTTAAATCCGATGTGTTGTTAACCTGCCTTGGGCAGCTTTCTTTGAATCAGAGCAGTTGTGGCTGCTGCAGGTGGTGAAAGAAGGTAGCTTTGGCCTTTGGGTGAGATGAAGGAGGACCCGCGGTTTACGTGGGGCCGCAAAGGCAACTGATGAATGACGAAACCCGCTGGAAGTTCGACTGGGCTCCACCAAAAAATGACATGCCCGATACCCCAGTCGGTACCTTAATGCCCATGCAACTTTGTAGGGAATTCGAGGTATCCGCTCTCAGCTCTCGGATGCATTCCAGGAAACTTAGAACGGGACGTTTGGAATTAGAGCTGCTGCATCCAGCCCACCTAGAAAGAAGCTCTTTCAAGCCAAAGCTCAGCCAGCCTCGCCTTACTATAACTCCTCATCTGTCATAACCCACACCATATCCTCAGGCGTAGCCAGCCCGAATTATGGCCTCCAGACACTCAGCAGCGCGCCCGAAAAGGGCAGGCGAAACATTTGCGCGAACGCACCACCACGATGCCGAAGCAGACGACGGCCACGACTCCAAGAAGCTCAAGTTTGACGTCCGCAACCCCTCCGCCCTGGCCCCCGATGCGCCGGAAGAGGACGCCATCCTCGATGCCGACGTTATTGGCGGCGGCGGGGGCGCGACGAAGCGCGGCGCCGTGAACCTGGACGGCTACGACAGCGACTCGGACAACGAGCGCAACTTCAAGTCGCGCGCCAATGAGAAGCATAAGGGCAGGAAGGATGGCGATGCGGATTTCTTTGGCCAGTTGGATAATTACGATGCCAAGGACAGCGGCGCGAACGGCAAGGGGGGCAGGGTTAACGAGGATGACGACGAGGACGACGACATGTTTGCCGCGGACGACGATGACGAAGAGAAGGAGGGCAAGGCGGCGCAGGAGGGCACCAAGGCGGCAGGGAAGGATAAGGCTGTGCGCTTTCTCGACGATGCACAGATTCAGGGTCAAGAGCTGCAAAGTAAAAGCGGTGGACAGATCCGTCTAGACGACGAGGAGAGCAGCGATGACGAAGAAGATAAAGAGCTGGCGATGCAGGAGGAGGGTATTGACGAGGAAGTCGGGCTCGGCGGCTTGAAGCGTA
Organism: Colletotrichum costaricense; assembly: GCF_030867565.1. NCBI lineage: Eukaryota > Fungi > Ascomycota > Sordariomycetes > Glomerellales > Glomerellaceae > Colletotrichum > Colletotrichum costaricense. The sequence continues at coordinate 556,748 of NW_026848232.1, read as the reverse complement.
ACGCGCCCAAGGTTGAGGCGTTCAACATGAAGGACGAGCAAGAGGAGGGTCGCTTCGACGAGGACGGCAACTTTATCAGGAAAGCGGTGGACCCGAATGCCGTGCACGACAAGTGGCTCGACGGGTTGAGTAAAAAGGATCTGAAGAAGGCGGCGGATGCACATGAGAAGCGCGAGGCCGAGGCGCGGAGGTTACGGATGGAAAACGACGACATCTTGACGACGGACCTACTCAAGGCGCTGATCGTGAGGTTAGAAAGGGGCGAGACATCCCTTGAGGCCCTGGCGAGGTTGGGCAAGGGGCAGCCCAAAACCAAAAAGATACCCAAATGGAAACTGAAGAAGCAGAACAAGGGCGGCGGCGAGGAGGCCATGGACGTCGACAAGGAAAAGGACCAGCTCAGCCCGGAGCAGCAGAAGAGAAAAGAGGCCATTGAGGCCATCACCGACGCGGCGGATAAATTGCTGAGTCGAGATCACGCCGAGATTTACGACGAGGAGAGAGAGATGCTCGTGCGCGAGTGGCAGCGGGAGACGGGCGAGCAGTGGGTTGAGCCGGCCAAGGACGACGCTGATGACGATTTGTCTTCGAGGATGTGGGAGTTCCGTTGGACGGATGGGCGGGATAATGCTGAGAAACAAGGGCCGTACGATGGGCCCACAATGAAGGCATGGCAGGATGCCGGATACTTTGGTGAGGGCGTTGAATTCCGGCCGGTTGGTGACGATTCCTGGACGAGGGTTGCGACGTTTGAATGATCGTTCCGCGAGCTGGAACACTCTGACAAAAAAAAGTATGTCATGTAACAAAGACGGATGAATGAATAAAAAAGCCTTGCATTCCTGGCATCGTCACGATGCTACCATTCAAACATTTATGGTACATAATCTATCATACGTCCTAGGGGGTGGCCACCTATTTTACTGCCCAAAAACGCCCAACATGGAAGACCCTTTAACACGCTCAACTCAACTCCATCGCATCGCCATGGCCATTAGTGACGGTAAAGTCGACGGCACCGTCGTTGCCAATCAAGCGCTTCTCCGACTCGGACACGAACTTGACGCTGCGAGACGGGTCGTAGAAGAGCGAGAAGCTCCTCTGAACGTCGGCAATCTCGACCTGCTTCGCCCTGCGCTTGGCACAAATCAACTGTGAGGTGGTGATGAGGTTGCTGGCGTAACGCAGGCCCGCTTCCTGGCCAATCTTCGTGAGCAGCGCCAGAGCGTCAGCTGAGACATCAACCTCCTCTTCTTGAGCTCTGATGGTGATGATCTGCTTGATCTCCTCAGGGCTGTAGGTGTTTGTGTGGATGATGACGACACGGTCCAGGAAATCGAGGGGCAGACCATGGGGGCTGCGGTAGTCGGTTCCACGGATGCGGGAATTGCCTCTGTTGCTGGCCATGATGACAATGGGTGCGAGATCGTCTTCCAGGGCGCGGTTGATGTATGAGAAGCACTCAATATCGAGCATGTGAACCTCATCGATGAACAACACGCCGGGAACAATCTCGGCCTTGCCCTCCTCCTTCCACTCGCCGACCTTGGTGTTGATTTGGTCCCTGATCTCGCTGCGGATCTCACCAGTGTCTCCAGAGAACAGAGCCAAGAAGCCCTGTGTTCTTGAGTTGATAACATCAATCTCGTGAAGAGTGACGGTGTGGACAACCTCCTTGCGCTTTTGCAGCTCACCGTCTGGGCACTGCAGGAACTTAGTGTCGACGCCCATGGCATCGTAGTCGCGCGAGCGAGCATATGACCGGCCAAGCTTTGTAATCTTGCCCGAAGACTTGTCGATGGAAATGATGTCACCGGCCATGACACGCTCCTTGGTCATGGCATCAATCATCTTGGCGCCCATGTCGTAGACAGCTTCCATGTCGGTCGTCTTGATCGTCAGCTTTCCCTGCTTGGCGCCGCCTGTAACGCTTCGGTCGATCTGGATTTCGACGACCTCGCCCTCCATAATCTCGCTCTCTTCCTTGATACGAACACCGATCGACTTGCGGAATGCTTGTGTGAGAGCTTCGGTCTTTGACATTTCGAGGGAGAAGATTTCGGATGAGGCGAGGGAAGTGAAGGGAACATCGGGGCCGAGGGACTGAGCCATTCCCATGGCGATGGCGGTTTTTCCAGTGCTGAGGAGATGAAAGGTCAGTTGTACAGTCCTCAAAGGACACATGTGGAAGACAAGGCTTACCTTGGGGGGCCGGCGATCAGCACAGCTCTTCCGGCAATCTTGCTCTCCTTGATCATCTGCAGGATCACGGCAGCAGCTTTCCTGGCCTTCTCCTGTCCAACCAACCCCTGAGATGCCGCTCTGGGCTCCAGTGTCGTGCCATCAACGCCCAGGCCGCGGATGTGGGAGTGAGCCGCGATGAGGTTGAGGCCCTTGAGCTCCTTGCTCTCGGAGACGGTCATGACGGGCTATAGACCCTGTTAGCTACTAGTGCGTAGACGCAGACGAAGAGGAGCGCATACCGCAGCCATCTTGGATTTTGGTAACCGATGACTTCGAGAAGCTTGTCGCAGGGTTGAGTTTTCGGCAATTGAGGGATGTCAGTGGGAAGAGACGGGCTTGAGGTGATGTTCGTGGATGAGGCGCAAAAAGCAGTTCGTCAATTGTCGTTCAAGGCTGAAAGAGCTCGGCCTTGCGCGTTCAGAAATTTAGGAACGCGCTTACCTCAGTTTGAACGGGCTGAGCGTGGCGCGGCTAGCGCTTGGGCGCCACAGGAACAGGCCTGTGTAGGTAAGCCAGGACGTCAGAAAGTCTGCCTTAGTAGGTACAAAGCAGGCACAGTATCCGTACCACCTCGGTTTAAGCTTGACGCCAGCACTTAAACACTCCATGTCAGGCCCAGAGGAAATCCCCCTAACTTAACTCTATTACATACGATAAAGAAGTCCTTAGGTTGATTTCAACATAGTCTTACACAAAATGTCTTAAGCAAGTTCCTGGGCAGGACTGCTCCAGCTTATCCTGTTGCGACCTGTTGCCAGTCAAAGGTGCGATTATTGCTCATTATTTTGAGCCATGTGTCGAGTAGAACCTCGACAAGCTCCGGAGTCTGAATGCAGCATCTGGATTGTTGTCGTGAACAATCAAGTCTTTGTTGGTGCTAAGACAATGCAGCTACACAATCTTGTCTTACAGTTTGAATTGCTTGCTTCCAAAAGCAGCCAGGATGCCTTGTTCTTTGTTATCTAGAAACGACCGATCGACTACGGGGGGTGTTGATCTTCGCATGGAACAGTGACATCTTGAACGGATATCTGTTGCATTCCCATCCAAGCGCCTTTGGCAATATTCGCTCAGAACGTTCCATGGTCGTGGTCTCCTGATTGTGCTCGAGAGGGGTAAGTATCGGTGCCCAAGTGCAGGATCGATAGAAAGGTCCATCGGCGATGGTGGGCAAATGGCAAGCGACGTACGAGATCAAGTTCAACTTGAACTTTGAAATGGCGCTAATGCCCATAATAGCATCAATGTTTGCTTATTAGGATGCGCCCTTCCCCACCCAACGTTGACCCCTTCTTGGGCAATTGCCAATGGATCAATCAGTTTTTGTCTGGCCCCCGGAAAAAGCAAGCGTGGGTACCATCCTAGCTCGGAGTCCTGCCGGCAAACGGCCTCACCCCACCCACCACACCTTGGTAATTGTTCCTTCCATCTGAGCAATCTCTAATGTAAGGTTTTGTGGGCAGGCCAGGGTACTTCCAGCTTGATTGACGCAGCATTATCACAACCCGCGAAAGCCGACCGAGAATAGGCAAGCTATCGTCTGTGTAAGTCTATGTTCGAATGGAGTATTCCAATAAACAGACGTATCGATGACATACTTCGCTTGGAAGGAAGTACCTATAGCTCTGCTTGAAGGCATTCGCAGCACTGTATGTAGGTGTATTCGTCGTATACCTATGCCATCGGATATGAAAGCGGCCATGGTTTATTCCTCGCTAAAGGTCAGTCTCACAGATGAACCCCAGGCCGAAACCACGAACGTCTTGGCCCTCTAATTAAACGTGCAACACGTTTTACAGCGAGCCCGTAAGCCTGTGACTCGTGAGGCCAGCTCAGCGTCAAATACCCTGGAATTCTGTGAAAAGGGAGCAAACCTGGAACCTAATGCTCTGTACTCCGTAAGCTGGGTTGCAGCAACTGCACGCACTGCATAACATCTGACGCATGGAGCAGCCACTGGATGTTTGTCTAAATCTCTCTCTCTGAATCGTCTGTGACTCCCTGCAAGTTCCTCGATAGAATTCCATCACATCCAGTCTTTTCCGCTCTCCACCCAAGTCCTGACGCCAGCATTGAGCAGTTCCGCCTACGGTACTACGTGAAGTTCATACCGAGCGCAGAATACCTACTTCGGCTTACCTTGCTGGAAAACCGGTCTAATAAGCCCTGCCTATCTAGCACATGTGCGTTCCATCACCTATGTTAATTACTGCGTGCACTATCTTTGTGTGCGTGCGTCCTCACTGACAAGGAACATTACTTCCCCCAAACCACCTCCCCTCCCCAAATGCTGCACTTCCCAGGTTGTCAGGCCAGTGTAATTAAGCTAACACCGACCTACACCTAATCCAACCACGCGATCTGCGTGGGGCGCGTTTTCAGCACGCGACGGCACTGACCGCCCAACTGAAGGAGGTGCTTCGGAACAGGGATTCAAATATAAAAACAGGAGAAGGAGAAAAACCACTTAAGCAAAAAGACTTGCCCTCAAATAGATGCTGGCAACTCGGGTCACTGTCTGTACCTTCCTTTTGAACCTCGACCTCAAAGCTGTCAATAAGACCCCTTAGGCGAGCCGACGTAATCGATGGTGACGCGCTCCTTCCCGTCATAGGGTTTCCCTCCTATACCTCTGGGCATCTCACCCCACCTCGCATCTTGCAAACAAAGACCCTTATGTTCCTTGCCTCACCTGCCTGCCACCTGCGTACACGCAACACTTTTCCTACCTACCTACCTACCTACTTATGCGCACCCCTTCAACGCACCTTCAACTCACTGTTCGAGTATGCGGCCTGGACATGATCTCACGTGCAAAGGAGATGACAAACATAAATCGACCTTCGATTGAGAGTCCACACCTCGCCCACCATAACCATGTCGCCGGCATCCTTTCGACGTTCCGAAGACAGCGGCCATTACAGTAGTCGCTACGACTACAACGATCGCAGGGATGGCGAAAGAGACCGTCTAGGTCGTGATTCTCGATATTACCGTCGCTCCCGATCACGATCCCGTTCGGGGTCTCGGTCATCACGATCCATGTCGCTATCCCACTCAAGTTCGCCAGGCAGGCGGACCAGAGAGAGAAAAAGAGACAGAAGCTGGGATAGGGACCGGGACCGGGGAAGGGAAAGAGACAGGGACAGAGACAGGATGAAGGATCTTGACCACGACCATCCGAGAACCCAAACGGACTTGTTCAAGCCACCGCCGTCCACCGCTTCACGAGCTACCATCCCTCCTCCTCGTGGCCCGCCCACAAGAACGTTTTCCTCGCCAGTCATGAGCAAGTCGGGCATTTCAATAGATACCCGATCCAACCATGGATCAGAACAATGTAAGAGTAGAACGTGATTCACTTTAGAGCGCCGATACTAACCGTTGCATCAGCACCATGGAAACCCCCAGCGCCATCGACGACACCAGCACCTTCAGCACCACCGACCCCTCGATCCGCGAACAACACAACAGCAACGGTCAAGATCATCGCATCTTTACGACAACTGACTCGGCGAAGTAACGAACAAGGTGCAATTCGATTGCGGAAAGATGTAGTTGAGGCGCGTGCCAAAGCTCGGGACAAAGATCATGTCCAATCGCACGCCAAATATGGCGAATTTCCCTCCTTGAAAGACTACCATCGAAAGCTTGAGAAGAAAGACGCCGACGACCTAGATAGTTTGGGAAAGGAGATGAAGGATGCGGACCAACAGTGGCAGACTGCGGCAGAGGCATTTGCTGCTACTCTGCTTCAAGCTTTTACTGAGCTGCAGCAGAAAGACAAAGATCGTCGCCTCGTTGCTCCTAGTGCTCCGGACGGACTCGAGGCACGGCTCACGTCACGCCTCGATGCGCTTGAGAACCAACATAAAGAAGCATCTGCGAAGCAGCAGAAACAGATGGAGGAACTTCGTGAGAATCTCTCGGTTGAGAGTGCCAAGCGAAAGGCTCTTGGCGTCGAGAACGAGACGCTGAAGAAGAAGGTTCAAGAGCTCCAGGGCCATTACCAGTCTCTGAGTTCCAGGGCCGATGATCATGACACATCCATTAAGCAGCTGCAAGAGCCAAAGCCAGATGTCGTACCGCCTCGTGCACCTCCAAAAGAGAATGGCACAACATCGGAGGACTTGGAGGCAATCAAGACGCTCATCGCCCAGCACGAAGACCTACTAAGCTTCCTGAAGCTTCAAGTATCGGAGCACGACAACAAGCTCGGTGAGATGGATATCGACCTCATCAGCGACAGTTGTGGTGCTATTGCGACAACGCTGCCGAGACTGGAACAGAATTTCAAGAAGGCTGCCGACGATGTGATTACGCTTCAGTCAAAACATATGATGCTCGAAGTGGATGCAGAAGTCATTCGATCTAGTGTCCAGCAGTTGCGGTCTGACATGCAGCGAGACATTCAGCAGCAACGTTCCGATATCGATAAGATCCAGGCAGGTACCGAGCAGCTCGGATCCGCGACTGCCCAACTGAGGTCCGGAGTAGAGTCCCTCAGAACTCAAATGAAGTCGGAAACAGAATGCTTTAAGAAAGACGCTCTCGAAATCAAGTCTGACACTGAGCGCCTGAAGACAGAAGCCCAGCAGCTCAGATCCGACACGGACCACGTCAAGAAAGATGTTCAGAAATTTGAATCTGTCGTTGAACACATCAAGACAGAGGCTCAGCAATTAAAGTCGGAAATGACGCAGCTGCAGTCGGGCATGGAGAAACTTGCTTCGGATATACCACGCCCACCCGACGGCGACAAGTTCCTGGCGGTCAGAACCTTTACAGCGATGAACGCCACTGTTTTCAAGACATTTAGTACTTGGATCGAGGACGTAAAGAAGCGAGTCGACGTCGTAGAGCGCCAAATGCTACCGCTGCGGACGGACGCGGTTGCCTGGACTCAAGTAAAGACGCTCGAGAAAGGATCAGACCAGAAGTCGAGTCGTAGTACAGAAACCAGCCGCCTGTCGACCCCAACTAATGACTTGAAGGTCGATCAGTACGAGGGCAAGTTGAAGGACTACGAAACACGGATCAAGGTGCTCGAGGCTGTCTCGAGGCAGAGTCCGCGTCGTTTAGAACACGATACTTCAGACCCAACCAAGACTGCGGATGCACCGACCAAAAGGCGCGCAGCCGATAATTCAGCTTCAAGCAAGCTCACAATCGACGCATTGAAGGAGCAATTGTCGATGGTCGATCAGAGCATCAAGGCAATCTCTGAGTCAACAAAGTTAACAAGCGAAAGCCAGACCAGGGACTCTCACAGAATTCAGGTACTAGAAAGCCAGGCATACGATTTCCGGGCGGATCACCAGCGCTTGAGCGAGTTTGAGCAACGATTCGCGACGACAGAGGAGAAGGTGAAGGCTTCCGAGGACAAGATGGACTTTCTGCAACACAACATGATGAATGTGGACGCGCAAATTAACAACTTGACGACGGAGGCCCTTTACCAGGCCATTGTGCAGCACATTGACAGATACCATCCTACGGAAGCCGCAGTTGGACCCAAAATAGATCAGATGGCCAGGCAGGTGGCAGCCTATGAGCAGAGACTGCTCTTCTTGGAGAGGCAGATGACGTTGAACGATGAGCCTGCGAATAAGAAACGGAGACTGAGCTCTCAGTACGGGCCGCTGGCCGTGACCAATGGAAGGCACTGAGGAGAATGAAAGGGAATTGATGCATCGCGCATTTTGAGTTCAGCAAGATACCAGGGAAGACGGCGCAAAGGATCCTGTTACGATACCAAGGTTGTACTCTTCGCATGGACAGAAGAGAGCTACCTTCATAGGTAGTGGTCTACCTCATCTGCGGCTAGCTACCATACTTTGGTAACTTGCCTGTAGAAACATCTCTAGATTAGATAGAGACTAGGTACGCCAATGGCAGACGCCTATATTGCAACTACTGGGGGTGTTACATTAACCGCTGTGATGATGCAACATCTGTCAACAGGGTAAACGCCTCTCTAAGAAACCCGTTATGTGTGACGGCGCTAGGTTGTCTTTGTTAAGAAATTCCAAACTGCTTATACTAAGAATGCGTCGGCTCCGGAGTGCAGAATGATCCAGGCAAAGCCACAATGAAGCACATTATCTACGCGATGAGCAAGGTACACCTGTACAAAGGTCGGCAGTCTTCGTAGGTACCTGCAGCTTGGTGAAACGGCGAAACAAACAAGTTGACAGAACAATGCATGCCCCAAATCGCGACAAATTGGCTTCCCCGAGTGGAGGTCACAGTAAGTTGAGCCACAAGAACTTGTCGGACTTTTTTTCCGGCCCATCCTCTATACCTAGGTAGCCCTCCACCTTGCCATGAATGATAGAGGCACGTTGGATAAGCGCGGCGCCTCCGAGCTACATGAGCACCTTAGATAGGCTTAGGTCGCGACATAAGGTAGGTAGGTGGTCGAGATTCCCGCCGCTGAGTCCGCCAGCAAGCGGTCCCGCCTGAGATGGAAGGCGGGCCACAGAGCAGACAGACACGCCCATTATTCCTGCTGCGTAGCGCCATAGACTCACGGCTTGATGACGTAAGCTTGGGAAGTTGACTGGCACGGGTACCTGACCAGATCATTCCAGCCCTTTATTAGGGTACTAGAACTAAGGAAGGTTCGTTCGTATTTCGTCCCGCGCAACTGGGTGGGTGCGGATGTTGGCTCAAGCCTCAAGTTGGGATACCGTTCCCTCAGAAAGCGAGCATTGAGTAAGCACGCGCCGCACCCAATTCTCTGGCGGGACATTCACGGTTCACCTAGATGAGGTTAGGTAGGCACGTAGGTAAGCATGGTAAGGTATCCGTGAGGTAAACCAGATTGCCAGAACGTCGTACTTTCAATTCCTGTCCTGGTTGGCGCACTGGACACCACCCCAGCTGCCGTCTCGCATCATCTGCGTCTAGCGGTTGCCATCCGGGCCCGTCATTGGCCTGAATTCGCCGCGAGATAGCGCGTGTCTCTTTACCTTGCTTGCCTTCTTTGCCAATCCTGCCTTTTTCCTTCCCTGCTAGAGTATGTCTTTACCTGAATTGCTGTGCTTCTGACCTCCATCCCACTTGTGAGTGCCTTCCATGTTAGGTTGTCTGTCGTACCTACATAGGTACACCATACGGTGAATGAGAGGTACCTATGCACATAAGGTAAGGTACCTAAGATGAAGGTTTAACCCATCCCATCCATTCAACTGGGCGCACCGGTGGAAGTACCAGGTCAGGCTCGGCATCCACCTTTTTTTCTCCCCTCCCACCCCCTTTGCACCATCCACCTGGGCAGTCCAGTAAGGTGTGCCAATCCCCCCACCCAGTCCATTCACTCAGTGTAAGCTGAGCACTGAGGTGAGGTGAGGTCCAGTGCCTGCCAGCTACAAGACTCCACGCTAAAGGTAAGGTACAGTGGGCAATGTCCTGGACCTCCCATCCACGTCCAAAACCCACACTACTCGCGAGGTCCCGTCCACCGTCTCTCCAAAAGACCCGCGACCTCGACCCTTTCCAACACCATCTTCCTACCTTGACCCTTGTTCCACCCCGTATCGTCGACCTGCGGCACGTCGTCCCGTCCTCAACCCCGTCTGGATCCGGCGCAGGTTGCAACTGAGGTGTCAACTGCTTGCTTACCTTCCTTACCTACCTTACCTTACCTCACTGTGAAGCGCAGGTTGCTCCCTCTGCTCTGCTAGGGGCGACGCTCTTACACTTCCTCGCACCGACCCGAACCTCACCTCAACTCGCGCGTCTTCGATTGACGCAGCTGCACCTCACCTTTGAGCGCCGCGTCGCTACCAGTGAGCTTGGCTTGGCTTCGCTTCCTTTCGCTTCGCATCCCATCCCAACCCATCAAATCAACCCCCCAAGCAGCACGCCACGTCGGGAAATGCGCTGCGGCTCCTCTGACCTCCCGCTCCAGCTGCTGCAAGGGTTGATGTTCGGACGCTGCAATTGCATACACAACTGCCACGACTACGACCACGGTCACGACCCCGACTGCCACCACCACCACTACCGCACCAACTCTCCGAGCACAACAGCAATCTCGCTCAACGCATAACCCACGTCGCGATCGCCATCGTCGCATCATACCAACATCGCACCCATCGCTCAGAGCTTCATTGACGCCATCTGCTCGCGTGTCTTTCGGTTCCCCTCAAAAAAACACCCCAACCCCGACCGCCTCATCAACCTGGGTACCCCCAGATAAGGGCGGCATCGCACACCCACGTCACGCTATCACGACATATTCGAATCGGCGCCCAAACCGAGTCAACAACACCGGCTTGCCTAGTTGTCGGCGCACATTGCCGCCGGCTCAGATCAATACATTCGTGGGCTGCGGAGAGAGCTTTGTGCTCTACTCCGGCGCCCATTCCACCCCCTGCGTCACCCATCGATCTCGCATCGCCTGCCAACCATCGCGGGTCTTTGTTGTTTAACCTCAATTCCGACACTCGCTATCCAACCACAATCCATCCACCACCATCGCACCGCGCCATTCTGTCCTCTTGTCTTGCGCTCCCGACCGCGCATTTTGCGATCCTTGTTTCCACATGCCCCCACGGCATGCAAACACCACCAAACCATGGAAGCAGCGGCGAAAAAGGTCCAACTGCTGGCCCAGCGCATCCTGCCTGATCGACCGCATTCACTGTCCATGAACCCCGACCAGCGCTTTCGAGTTCCTCCCGATCACAGCAAGACCTTTGAAGAGTTCAAGTATCCGGCTCTGCAGTACATGACGCTGTTATCCGACGCGGATCGCGGAATGCTACTCACTCGCGCGTATCATGATATGCGCGAAGAACCACCGATCCCACCAGCCGTCAAAGATTCGAACGCGAAGATGGAAAGAAAGAACGTGACTAAGCTGTCACTGAGTGATTATAAGAACAAACAGAAGAAGGTATCGGATTCTCCTCCCGATTCCGGATCGACGCCGAAAACCGACGCCTCGCGAAAGGAGAGGAACGTGGTAGAGAGTCGGATTGATCGCGAGCCCAAGAAGCCGGACGCATACAGAAATCGGGAGCTGGATGCATCAAGGGACATCAAGACGCATAAGGCGCGCGACGGCGCCCACGATGAAAGGTAAAACCTCACGCCCGTCTCTTCCAATGTACTCTATGTCTAGAGGCTGACTGACCCATTCTAGAACGAGCAGACCCGACGCAAGATCCCGGGCAGCACAGGATAGCAATGATACCCCAGAGAAGAGGAAAAGAATCGCGGATGTGGACGGCGAATTGCGACCTCAGAAACGAGCGAAACCTGAAGCGAGCACACCGCTCGACGAGCGATCGCGGACGCCTCGAGACGATACGCCGAGAAGAAAAGAGATACACCCATCACAAGACAGGACGCCACAGAAGGACGGAAAGTTGGGCACAACCTCATCCTCATTACCAAACGGGCGATCTGCTTTAAAAACAGCCTTTGGCTCAGGCGCGAACAAGTCTCCCATATCCCGTGCGCGAGGAGACTCTATCAATGGCAACAAACCCAGCCCCTCTTCGAGCGGTCGGGCAAGAGCTGATACGGCGTCTTCGAGGTCAGCAGTTCCGCCGTTACTATCTCCACTACACCTACCGAACGAATCCGATTCTCGATCGAAAGAGAAGAGACGAGACGATCCTCCCGAGCACAACAGGCCGCAGAAATCCTCACGAGCAGAACCACCTCCGCCTATTAAGAGACCGAAGTCTCCCTTGAAACTTCCGGAGCTACTTTCCCCGACTCTTCCCCCATTGCTTGAGGAGGAACTGGCCCGGATGAAGAACACACCGACGAAAGGCTCCGACGCAAACCAAAGAACACAACCTCCCGATTCCCCTACAAACGGCAAGAGACCACACGTGGTAGTGAAAGAGGAAGAGGACGACCGAAAGGAGATCAGAGGGAAGGAAAAGCCGAAGGAAAAGCCTCGCAGGTTTATAGTTACACTGAAGTACAGCAAAAAGTACACCAAGTCGGTGCAGAGGCTACTAGCCCTGGGACCCCCAAGGAAAGACATCAAGAAGGAGCGGTCAGTGAGCATAGAGCCTCCGCCGCCGCAGGCACGGAAGCGGCCGATTACCAGCACCGAGAATGTTGGCGATTCAATAGCGGTGAAGCGACCTCGGACGTCGGAAATAACGAGCTCCAAGCTGAACGCGCCATCGACACCATCGAAAGGGGGTGCTACATCGATGTCGAGGGTAGCGTCAAGCAACTCGGTTAACACCCCTGGAGATGGTCACAGCTTGACTCCCGCGCCGCCATCATCAGACCGAGACCGGCCGCAGACCAGAGACGATAGCAGAGAAGCGGCGAATCCTCACAGGGTCCAGGCGCTCCGCGACCGCTGGAACCGTTTTAGCAGACTCGGCACCAAGCTGAAGCATGAGCGCGACATATTGCTAGAGCGAAAGCACGGGGACCGCGGCGCTCCCGTGTCGGACTCCGACATCAAGCTCAGCATGATGCTCGGATTGGAGACGGCGATGGCGTTCATGGTCAGCTTCAGAGCGTTGTTCGAGTCAAGGCGGATAGAAAACAAGGCACAAGATCCTAAGCAGTGGAGTAGCATTCTACCGCTTCTGAATGTCATGCGCAACGATGTACGAAAGAGCAAGCCTTTGGAAGCACTGTTTTGGCAGATGCAAGGCGTGATCCACGAGGAGCTCATCAAGTGCTACTGGTCTCTTGACCCGGCGACGCACGCGTTACACATTATTGGCGCAGAAAGAGGTCGATCAAATGTATGGAAATCGGCATACGACTCGGCGGAGCGTGTTGAAGCCTCGGCTATGCGCACCAACATGGGCCCGTGGACGAGTGTGGAGGAAGCTGTATCATCGGCTCTCAAGATTATGCGGCGCTGGGCGCAGGAGGAGGGCGTCTCGTGGCGCGCCGAGGTCACGGTATCAGCCGCCAACGGAACGTTGTCATAGGATGTCGACGACGAGGGCGAGGTGTCGACTCTGGTCGATTCCTCCTTTACCACGGCGGAGAGCTCGTCGCCTGCGCGTGACGAGAGCGTCGCGAGCGATTCGGTACACCCACAGACAGAAGGATACGGGCATTAGGGCCCTCCTAATGACATGTATTATGAACCAAGTCATCTTTCGTCCTTTTTTAACCCCCTCCCCTTTTCGGTGGATGACGGGGTCGGAGGCTGGGTTGTGGCGAGAATGGCGTTTTCGGTCGAGAAAGTATGGGCTGTAGCCCATCATGTATGAAAAAAACACAGTCACCCTGAGTCTCTTGAAGCGAGCACGCACACTTTTCTTCACTTTGTCTGATATCAAGTCTAACTCGACGGCCTTTCCTTTTTCTCTCCTGTTTTATTTCTCTCTAGCTTGGCGTTCAAGGAGGACATATCAGGGCTCTGTGTCTCTACAAACTCTGTGTCTACGGACTCTCTATGCGTGTGTACATATAAAAGAAGGAGATATCCCTCGGCCGGCTTCCCCCTCCCCCCCCCCCCTTCTTGCTTTTGTATCTTTCGGACTTGATGTCTTGTAGAAAGGCAAAGGCTTGGTTCAACCAGGGCATGGAGGGAGGATGGTACGAAACGAACGGCCTCGTCTCAATTGCAAAGTGGTAGTGGTGGTACCCAGTCGAGAACTCCTCATTCGAAAGGTCAATTCAAGAGAGGAATCAATACCAATTCAAACAAAAAAAGCTCTGCGATGCTGTGACATGATAGTAAGAAGCACACCTTCTTTGAGGACCTTGGTGGAAGCGGCGACGCGAGGAAGGGTGGAAACAAGTTATCAGACGCAGACGTGGAGCGACCCCGCACTGGCAACCCCTCACAACTCGAAGGGTTGTCCCATCTCATACCTACAAGGTAGCTCGCATAGATAGACCTCATACATGATCTGACACGAAAAATGCCATGTCAACTACGCGTGTCCACGACATGATCTGATTGCTGATTGAAGAATCAAATGTTCGAATTACACTCTGGTCACTTGGCATTGGCATGGACTGTGATGGGTAGGCATAATCTATTTCATAGACGTCATACGGACATGTATTCGGGGAGCGTTTGTTTGTAGGAAAGAAACAACCATAATCCTCCCTGGCCTTTGCGGCCCTCCCTCCTGAAAGACTTGCCCATCTTCATTTTACTGCTTTTGTTTGGTCGTTGGTTTATCATCTCATTAATGGACACTTTTGGTCCTGTTTCCCCTCCGCGACAGCCTCATGTGTACCGCACATTTATTTGGAGGCGTCAACCTTGGCAACGTGGGCCAAGAGGTCGAGGACACGGCGAGAGTATCCCCACTCGTTGTCGTACCAGGAGACGAGCTTGACGAAGTTGTCGTTGAGGGAGATACCGGCCTTGGCATCGAAGATGGAGGAGTTGGGGTTGCCGATCATGTCGGTGGAGACGACGTCGTCCTCAGTGTAGGCCAAGACGCCTGGAGATAGTTAGCTTGTGTTTCGGTGATTCCGATGGGTTGAGATTAATAGCTTACCCTTGAGGGGACCCTCAGCAGCCTCCTTGATGGCAGCCTTGATCTGGTCGTAGCTGGCGCCCTTCTCGATGCGGGCAGTCAGGTCAACGACGGAGACGTTGGCGGTGGGCACACGCATGGACATGCCAGTGAGCTTGCCGTTGAGCTCAGGAATGACCTTGCCGACAGCCTTAGCGGCACCAGTGCTGCTGGGAATGATGTTCTGAGCAGCGGTACGGCCACCACGCCAGTCCTTGGCGGAGGGACCGTCAACGGTCTTCTGGGTGGCAGTGTAGGAGTGGACAGTGGTCATGAGACCCTCAATGATGGTGAACTTGTCGTTGATGACCTTAGCGAGGGGAGCCAAGCAGTTGGTGGTGCAAGAAGCGTTGGAGATAACGTCGGCGCTGCCATCGTAGGTCTTCTCGTTGACACCCATCACGTACATGGGGGCATCAGCAGAGGGAGCAGAGATGACGACCTTCTTGGCACCGCCCTGAAGATGGGCCTTCGCCTTGTCGATGGTGGTGAAGACACCAGTAGACTCGACGACGTAGTCGGCGCCGGTGTCCTTCCAGGGGATGGCAGCGGGGTCACGCTCAGTGTAGAACTTGACCTTCTTGCCGTTGATGACAAGGTCGTTGCCATCCTGCTGGATGTCGCCGTTGAAGATGCCGTGGGTGGAGTCGTACTTGAGCATGTAGGCCTGTGATGATTGTCTGTCAGCAAGTTCTGTCTCGGTTGTTTCTGCATGATTGTGTCACGTCGTGTCATTACAACAAGCCCAATCGAAACCCTGGGGCAAAAAAGTCGAGAGTGCTAGTCCTGACTCTTTTGCCGTGGGTACCGACGAAGCTGGTGTTATCGTGGCAGACGCGATATCATGATGGAGGGGTAAAGTGGGGTGATACTCACAGCGTACTTGGTCTCAATGAAAGGGTCGTTGACGGCAACGATCTCGACCTCGGGGTGCTCGACGGCGTTGCGGAAGACGATACGTCCGATACGACCGAAGCCGTTGATGCCGACCTTGATGGGAGCCATGTTGTCTGATGTGATTTGTATTTGGGGTATGTCTGACGGTTGAGAGAGTTAGTTGAGTTTTCTCAGGCGTTGGTGAAGGACGGGCGTTTCCGATATGTCCAAGGTAGGCGGGGTATTTTTTCGCGGTAGCGGGGTGGGGTGATGAAGACGTGAGGTATGTAGAGCTTGAGGGAGCTATCGAGAGCTAGGTCTTACCTTGGAATGGGATCACGTCGGGTTATTCGACGAGGTCAGAGATGGATTGATGTGTAGGAGAGAATTTTCAATGGCAGAAGAAGGAAGGAGGAAGGAACGGAAGTGATGGGAGGTGGTGGAAGGGCGCGCGAGATATAGTAAATTCGGTTGAGGGAAGATGGTGGGGTGGTCCTCCTGCTGGTCGATCCAACGCAAGACCGGCGGCCATGGCAAGAGCAGGCAAGAGGCAGGCAAGAGTGGGAGTGGGAGGTCAATGGAAGGCGGACCTGACGCAAGTTAGGGAAGTACCAGGTACGGCCACTCCGCAGGGGGGTCCAATGGGGGGGATCCAGACGCCCCGAGAACGGTGAGGTGACTCGGCGATTGAGGGTGGTGAGTTGGTGGTGATTGCCCGGTCGACGCCAGGGAATTGGGTGAGTGACACACTTTTTCTGCTATCTGAGCTGAGGTAGGAGGTACCTTTCTTACCTTACCTCACTTTGTGCTTGACCGGGCTAGGTAGAGCTCCCCCCCGTAACGCGTGTCTCGTACTCCGTACCTTTTTCTCTCCGTATCTCTCCAATACTACCTAGGTAATTAGGGATTGTTCCTCCTCTTTCTGAGTACAGAGTCCCTCTCGTTGCCTCTCACCCACTCAGTCCAAGCAGGTGCCAGTTGCGTCTTTTTACGGACATGGCGGGGCATCCAGCGGGAAGGCGCTGCTACCGCTCGTGGCGTTAGTATGATACCCTCCGGGTACTTGGTGGTTTTCTGGACCAATTGCTATGATGGGATTGGAACACAATCATGGTGGGATGCGATGCGCTGTTGTTTTACCAATCCAATCTACATAGCATTCACAGTCCGTCTTCCATGCGGCTTGCCATCCCATGGAAGAAAGACCCCAAGCTCGGATGGGACGCAGGCGCAGGCTGCATTGTTTGACGGGTCTGTCGTGGCGTTCGATATCCCCCCCTTCCTTCTCACTACTTTTTCTTGACACCTCAACTTTGTCTGTGCTCCAGCCTTCATCTTGCATCTTGCCCGTATCTCGGGCATCTCATGATGGACTACTCATCAATAACTTGTTTTCTCTCCATTCCAGCAACACTCTCAGCTCATCCATATCCATTTCTTCAGCGGGTCTTGGCTGGTGGTGTCACTTTCATCAGACAGACCGGACCGACCAACGACTCAAGCAATAGCAGGCATTATCAAGGGTCAGGAATTGTCAGGTATGGAGGGGCATGGAGGGGCAGCTTGTTCCCTTGGTTTCCAGCGAGAAAAAAAAGTCAGCTACGGCACCTTATCCCTGGCCCCTGCTCCTCATTGCTGGCCTGCCCCTCGTTACATCACTTTCGCAGCTACCCCCCGGTCACAGCAGCAGCACCAGGTCCGATACCCCCGTCGACTCACCTTTTGCCTCCCATTGCACGCTTTGCACGCTTTGCTCGCTCTCACACCTCTCACACACTGCCACTGCCACCTCCATGCAACATCTGCCCGTGGCGCCGTGGCACCGTGGTCCACTCCAAATTCTCGGGCGTCTTTTTTTATGTGATCTTCTCACCGTTCCAGTTTATTTTGGTGGACTCTTGTTATTATTAAACATCCTCAACTGGATTCAAGACACGACATGCCACAAGGTTCAAACAGCTCATTCGCACACCTCACCATTCATCCCGCGCCAAAGCTCCCACGGCCCCTCCTCCTCCGCCTCCCATCCCCCCTAGTCCTACACGACCCTGAGGTATGTACCGTATGCGTATGGTCCGCTCGCTCCCACCGCACTCTCTTACTCAAAAGTCTAGCTCAGCTTACCTTACCTTTACTGTTAGATATCGAACAAAAAAAAAACTGACCCCAGCTCCATAAATCACTCAATGCTCCATCGCTCAACCCGCCAAGCTCGACTGAGCCCAGCTAATGAAACACGTTGCCTGGTGCATGAGGCACTTCCAGCCTCGACTCGGCCGATTTTAGCTTAGAGAAATATGATGATCGAGAAGGCCCGTTTACGACTCCGTTCTCGGTCACCCCCAGATGGACCGCACCATTTCTGGCTCCGTCGTCCGTGTTGGAGCAAAGGAGTCATCGGAGTCGAAGAAAACAGTTTGCGTGCAAAGAAAGGCATCCATGCTCGTCCAAACCCTTCGAATTCAATTGGAGAACTTGTACAGATACCTCGCCTACGAATGCCATCCACCCATCCGTCAATTCACCCATGACTGATGCCAAATGTACACGCCACCCAATTCTGCCACTCACAGTCTTGGCCGGCCGCTTCCAATGCAAAGTCGGTCCATCAAAACAGGGCTGGTGCGTTCCGGCGCTTGGTGGGGCCCGAGATCTGCCTCTCGACTCACCCAACCCAATGAGCTACCAAGCGAGCCCGGCTGGCCCGACACGCCGGAGCATCACGGCTTCGTCGGCCCCAAATGCTCCTGGCTTCGCCTATAACAACTCTCAACTTCCGATGACATCGGGAATGACGATATCCCTACCGAGGATACCCGCAAACGTCAATGCCGCGGCCTATGTGTTGACCGCTGCCCACGGAGGCCTGCATGGCCGTATCGTATCGCCAGACGCCCGACAGGGCCCAGGTTTGGCAGTTGGATCATTTTGTATGGTCCAAACATCGATCGACTCAGCATGATATGACTCTACCGTCACTCATCCATCCGCTACCAACGCCGTACGACACCAGCCCCCCGGACGAGCTTCTGGCCGTACCACGGTCTAAACCAACATGGACAAGCTATCTCTCGGCCAAATTATTCAGCACATCTCATTTCGGTCTGATAAGGGGTTCCTGAGATCTGACGACTAGATATTGTCAGATCATGGTACTGCTGTGCCACTGTGCCTAAGGCCTCAAATCCGCCCTACGAATTGACGGAATGACAGCCGTGTCATCAGCCTTGTGGCTAGCACGATGTCGTTGACGCTCGTCCCATCCGCAAGCCCACATCATCACGACTACGTACTGTACTCGCCGTTCCCGTTCCCTCCCTTCCCAAGTCCACCTTTGACTGGGTACACGAGACTTACATGGACCACGGCAGCAATGTGGCGGCCTTGCAAGAACCGAGCTTTCCTACAGGCCCCGTTTGCCGCCAGCCGCCCCCGGAATGATGCGTCTCTCGTCGAGGTTCGACCCGAGCTACCCCAGATTTCCGCTCCGGTTCCTCCCGATTACCTGCCCCGATGCCGTACATTAAGCTACACTTTGCCGAGCCGGGGTACAGCACCTCGTGCCTGGGGATCTGGAACCTCGTCTCATCTACCAGCGACTTTACACTAGCCTCTGAGATTCTTCATGAGCCCAGGGGTTCGTATCTAACGCCCAGTGGGGTACACTCGGCAGCCCGTTTGTACGAGGCGGGCGCGTGTAAGTCAGGTAGCCGGGAATATTTGGTGTAGATGATTCGCCATAGACCGCTGGACTTGCATAATCTGTGGATTCTTCTATTGCGCCTAACGATCCCGGGCCAGCTGTCTATGAAAATGTTCCGGATGATGGCATTCGTGAGATATCGTGAAGATGAAGCTCGAGTTGCCGGCAGAGTGTTCATCCTTGTCTGGCGGGCAAGACCCGGGATGTGGCTATATGCTTGTCCCGTACAGTCACGGAATACCGGATTGAAGTACGAGACCAGCTGTCTCTTCTATAAGAAATCATGACAGGCCAAACGGCATTTCTCGGTTATGGCTCCTCGAAATATCCAGTTTCGGTGAGCATTCTTTGTGCCTCGGTGAGCGGTGACTTATACCGAGCTGACTACCCCACCAGCAAATTGTGCAGGGTTTGACTTTGACGTGGACTTACCTGACATAAGTTGGTCCAAGCTCGACATAGTGGGCTGGTGCACGATTAATGCCGCACATTTGACTTATGCCGTTGTGCAGAACTAACGCTTCGATCTCCATGATGATTGTCATCTCAAATTATGCAGAGATGTCCCCCACGCGTCCCCCACGAATCCTTGGAAGGCCATGGGCCTCGAACGCAAGTACATCAATGGGATTGAGGCAACCGTCTCGCGCATACCATGGCAGCTCGATTTCTTTTCCTCGAATTGTGTCTCATTCAACTTGCCGTGGAGCATACACGGGTGCTATAAAGACATGTTTGCAAGCACGAACGTGCTTGCTATCCGGTACCTGAGATGCAACCTTGATGAGCGCCATTTCTGGTGTTAGTGGCCAGCCGACTCTCGTCGTAGGAACGCAGTAGGAGAACATGTCGCAGCTCAACAGGCTCACGGATTATCTCAACTCGTTCTCTTGAATTTTTCAGTACAGAAGTTCGTCTCATCGGAGTAGAACACAGGCATCCTCTGCTCACCTCCCCGTCTTATTACTTCTGGCATCGACCCTCCATCGACTTGACTGCAAGATATCAAAGTCTACAAGTCTTGGAGAATCTCTGACAGCTCCTACAACTACCTGTCATAGGTGAGCCACGGGTTCACTCAAGCCTATGTGTACTTCTGGGGACCACGCAAACATAGTGATAATAGGGGCCCCTGTCTTCGTCATAAAGGTCTTATTGGACATACCGATATTCACATCTCTGTTGGCGACTCATCCCGAGCTCTCTCTGAGCCTCCATGCGAATCTGCGTCGTGTATTTCTCAAGCGTCGATGAGACCCCTGTTGCCAACATATGTTGGTCAACTACCTAGGCGTGCCATGCGTTTTCATGAGAATTCCGGCCTTGATCACATTCATGGTGTTTGCTTAGCTTACATCCCGGCAATGTTCATCAATCATCAGGAGGGTCATGCGATGGATTTGATGAGAATGGTGCCAGGAACAAGTCTGCTAACAGCGTCAATATCTCGCTCCGGCTAACGCACGTTTGACCCCGTCTACTTCTCACGCAATGGGACGATGTAAGTGAATTCCAATGGGCGATGCGGTTCAGTTTAAATCGAGGCGTTCCCAGATCTTCCCTGCTACGGCGTTCACTCACTAAAAATGTAAATGCTGCCAGGTAAAGAGCTTTCTCTAAACGTTCGACGCCTTCATATCATCCGAGCAGTCAAGAGTAGAGTGAATGATTTTCACTCTTCACCAACCGGACTATTTGAGCACGATACTTTCTATCAAGGACGACGGATCAGCGTAAAACGGACCTTCTATGCCAAATCAATGCTAAACAAGCTGACTTTGTACTGCGAATGGAATCAGGTTGCACCACCACCATGCGCTCTATTATCCTCAACATCAAAGTAAACCCGTGCTCCGAGTTGCTACCTCTATCTTTCCTTCTATCTAACCGCCTCGAAGCCACAAGACTATCAATTGTACGTCGGTTCGACGCCGTTGATTTCCGCAAATGGATCCCAGTCAGCAGCATGGGGGACAAACTCCATGATTGTGGCAACCTTGGTTGACAACTCCTCGCCATACACCTGCTTGATGAACTCCATAATCAAGTCCAGACCAGATGTAACCTAACCCACGCATCAGTCAGTACAATTCTTCTCGATTCCTCCACACGCTCCCACTTTTCTCTCGCAAAAAGGGATCAAATAGTAAAATATCAAAAAGCAACTTACACCCGAAGAAGTCCAGACGTTCCCATCAACAACATACCTCGCCGGCGAAACCCACTTAGCCAGCGGCGCCTGCGCAGTAATCAACCCCCAAGCCGCTTTATTCGTCGTAACCCTTCTGCCGTCCAGCGCGCCCGCCCTAGCAGCTAGACTGGCCCCCGTGCAAATCGTAACGAGATACTTGACCCTGGGCGCGTGCTTCCTCACGTACTCGACGATCGGCTCCAGCCCGGGGGCGCGCACGCCCGGTCCGCCGGGCAGGATGAGCACGTCGAGGTCCAGGTCGTCGTCAAAGGTGTTGGTGGGCTGGAACGTCGGCCACCAGGACGAGTTGTAGGTGTTGGAAGTCGGGGACACGGGCGCCGTGGTGACGGGGTCGAGGGTGGCGGCGATGAGGTGGAGGTTCACGTGTCGGTTGTAGGCTACGAGCTGGAGGGCGTCGATGGGGCCGATGAGGTCTAGCATTTCCATTGCCTGGAAGAGGACTGCGCCAAAGGTTACGGGGAGGGTCGTGTTTGCGGCGATGCTGCGGGTGTTGGGCGTGCTGTGGAAGGGGGTTCCTGCGATGAGGGCGGCGGCGGGTGAGGCCGCGGTGGCGAGGAGGGAGAGGCGCATTATGAGATTTGTGAAGTTTGGCAGCGCGGCAGATCTGCTGTTGAGGTCGGAGGAAGGAGATTGCGTGAGATGTGAGGTCGAGATTGGAGTTTCTCGATGAAGAAACAAAAGCGAGAGGGAGAGAGAGATGAACGAGTGAATGGACAGTCCGAGAATGTAACCCCGGGAACAGGGAGTGCTGGCTGCTTCAACATGATTCAGCAATCAGAGCAGGTGCTGTAGAAACATATATACATGAATATCCCACCGGGAACCTTGGTCATGATCACGAATATCCCGGGGGTGGGACGAACCCAACCAAATGACACACGCCATCAACACCAACTATTGTAATTCCGAACCACCAGGAGGTCCTGGACTTGGTTGGAAGCATTCCGATCCCGAAGGAACGGCCGGGCCGGGACAAGATCCAAGCAAGGGGAGTAAAGCTTGCCAATATACATAGACTGAACATCCATCATCTTGAGCTATCTTTCACCAGAAAGAGGCACGTCACGACGGGGACTCTGCTTTACCAGTTGCGATGGGAGGAGTTTGACAAACTGTAGGTGGCAAGTGGATACTTTGTTTATCTGGTAAGAAAAGCTGAGCATATTAGAGTTTTCGCTGTTCCTGGTTAGTTCTCTTGGCCCTTGTCTGCTTTTCTTTTCTTCCCTTTAATCTGAGTGATTTGATCCTGGTTTGATGCCACTGAAAGCGATTGATTGTCTGGCTCCTTGGACAAAGAAGCCAATGCGTGGAAGGTAACCCGGTCAGCAGGGGAAATGGTTGGCACAACTGTAGAAGAGGGTAATGTTTGTTGAAAGGGGGTGCCATTGCGGCGGAGAAGCCTCCGGCTCTACGTAGTAACGTTGTTTACCAAGCTTTTCCTGTTTAATGTCGGTTGACGACGCCCATTGGTTCTTGACTCATGTGTTGCGGTGAGAGCTCCCAACCGTCAAGACCTGGGATATATTGGCTTTCAGTACTCCGTATTTCTTCGACAAAGCAGCTTGTCAAAAGAGATGCTAGAGTTTCGCCGCAAGTCGTCGGTCTCGGCCACCACCTCTTCTCTCGCAGACAATCGGGACTCTGGTAAAAGGGTTACGCCAAGCCGAAGGATCAGACCGAGGTACATGGCCGGTTGGACGACAAACCCCCGGGACGCCGGAGTTGATCCCTGGATTGCCCCGCTCCAGGCGTATCCCCGAAACTCAACTCAACTCCGGGCCGAAGGCGGATGGTCGCCGGCCATGTTATTTGGTGGTCCCGCGTTTCTAGGAATTCACCGTGTTACGTAAATAGGTCGGCTCGGCTGTTTATCATTCCTCTATCTTAGAGAGGCATTTATTACTTTCCTTCGATGCGGTGTCACTGGACAAAGTCTGTGAGAAAATGAAGTAGTCGGCCATCTCAAGTGACAGCACTTCATCGATCAGTGTAATCGAAATCGTCTTTCTGGATCTGAAGTTTTCTCATGTTGATCAGGAAATTGCTACGAGGAACGCCCTCCTTCAGGGCTTTTCATAGCAGCTTTGATGTTGCATTTCACGGTATGCAAAACCAAATTACGAGCGCAAGACTATCTTGAAGGTGGTATCTTATAGGATAGCTATCTAGTATTCTTTAGGCTCCCCTATGTGTGCGTCCCCGGCACATGGCATCAATAGTGAGGGTGTTGTAGGTAAAGTTTACCGTCGAAATCACACTGTCGGAGAACTACCTATTCGTTTATAAGTAGAAAAAGGAACCTGGCTCTCATCATATGATAGGTCACGACACAGGTTTTAGTATGGCTGTGCGATAGATCTACCAAGGTGTGCTTGGATGGCCGTCGCTGGTGGCATCCGAGTGCATTCCAATGCGTCAGTTTGAAGACCAACATTTGGGCACGAAGTGGCATGGCGGCGGGAAGCTGCACTGGAGGGTCAAGTCCGCTATGGATGTCTCACACTTGATTCGCATTTCTCGTCTCTCGCTGAATCACGGTACCAACATGTACTGGGTAGCAGAAAGCCTGCCATGGCATCTTTCTGCGTTTCTTGTTCTAGTACAATAAACTAACAAACGCTCTAATACCAGAACCCATTCGCTCCGGCCCAGCTTCATTATTGTAACAGAAAGAGTACAAGTATGAAAAGTGTACTCAGAATCTAAACCATCTTCAGTATCTCTATTCAAAACACTCGTTTTTTGTTCCCATGTAAGGAACCCCCTAACCGACGCTGAGAAGTGTGTACTCCCCCAGCAAAAAACACAATCTCTCTCTTTTCTAGTTGCGCAAGACCATTCCCAATACACCGCCCAGCACGCCGCGTACACGGGTCTGGTTCTCATGGATACAAGTGAAAACAACAGCCGTGCTGGCGGCGAAAACGAGCGTCTCTCTCCACTGCTTGTCCATGCCGTACCGCCGCGGCAGCAGCGTCGCCATGGCCCGCGGGGCGACGAACAGCGCCATATCCTTGCGACGACTGGCGGACTCGACAAGGACGCTCCAGCCGCAAAGGCAGCACCCCGTGCGGACGCAGATTCCCGAGTCCATCCTTTGCCTAGCGGCCAGGTCCTTGCCGAGGATGTGAGGCCCAATTCTGGTACGGGCGAGACAGACGCCGTAATAGAATAAAGTGATGTACGCTCCCAAGAACGCCGCCGACCTCGACGATGATAACAAGGTCCGCACGAGGGTCTTCTTGTTGATAGGCCCCCGCAGAAGAAGCGCCACGCTCAGGGGCAGATACATGGCCATGGACCACTTCCACGACCGATAGAAGCGGCTGATGGCATGGAGCTCGCACGATGGGCCGCAGCCCATGTGCACCATCTCGCACGGGATGGGAATTGATTTTGACGGATCGCCCCATTCGCTCGGCCATCCGTATTTCTCACACATGCCTTGTAGCAATTCTGCCTGTCCACTTTTACCGTAGGACATGTCGTTGGCACGGAGCTTCTGGAGGGCCTCGATCAGCCGCATGTCGACGTTTGCCGCCGAACTGATCCACTTGTTGTAGCCGCTGGGAAGCCTTTCGGGATGGTAAAACCATGCCCACATGATGAAGGCACAAGAAGTGACGAACAAGCAAGGGTCGGTGAACCTGCCGATGATCCATTCAGCCTGTACGAAGTTAGTGACGATGATAACGGATAACGTCAAGATGAGTGATTGGTGCATACCTTGGTCCAACTGCCTTGAGCTATACGACGCGCTCGCCTTCGCGCCCAAACTTCGCCAACAAGAACGTCCAGGGCTCTCGTCAACGTGAATAACGTCAAGTCGAGAGTCCGTCCTCCATACCGGGTCTCCTTTAGCTGAGCTCCGGGCGGACTATCCGATTTCTCAGGGGAAGTGCCTGTAAAGGCCGAGCTCTTCTTGGACTGCAAAAGCTGCAGACTGAACCAGGCAGCAACAAATGTGGCGCTCCATCTTGCGAGTCTAGATGTGTGTCAGTACTAGATGGTTGTGAACAATAAGAGAATTAAGGATCGAATTCCGCTCACCTCGTTCGAGTCACCTCTGTGAGACTTTTGGCATTGCGTTCGAATACACGTCGAAGTGGCTCCTATCAGAAGGTGTCAGGTCTATTTAGCAAACTGTTGTAGTTACAGTGACTGGAACTCCAGGCCACCTTTCTGAAGTTGCAAATGTTGCTTTTTAGGAACTAATGCAAGGGACAAGAACTTGTGTACACCTAGGAGAGAAGCCAGTGCAACTCTGAGGTCTCCATCACCATGTGTACTGGATGCCTAGTTCACAGTACTTGAGACCAAGTGAAGCAACCACAGCCCTGGTATCGGCAATTACAAGTGTTTGATACTTCACGCTGAAAGAAATGTACATACCTCTAAAAGTGTACTGCCACCAACAAGCAAGGCACAGAAGGTTGGAAACCGTTGGGGGTCTAGACCGGCGAGGACTATCCGCCTCAGTTGCGCCACAAACCCGATGCACCCGTTCTCCTTTGCAATTTGACGGCGTTTTTTGGTAAGGTATTGCATCAGCAACGTAAGGACTCTCGGAGCAACAGCGGAAGCATATCCTAGGAGGTAGGCCCGAAGGAGGGGCCGTAGGATTGGCGGAATTGCTTGTAGCTCGACAAGGCCATTCCGGCGAATTTGCAGCTGACTCCGAGGTAGCATTGCGGGAAGCGAAGGTGTGACGGCAGCCATGAGGCTTCGGCGTCAGTGCCGGTAGTTGAACTGGAGACGGTTCCTGAGCAGAGAATCAGCGATCCGCATAAGAGCCGGAAGCGATGTGTCTGTGCACATTCGGATATGCTATGATGTAACCGTACAATGGCGTGAGGTTTGAATTGGTAGGCTGCTCGTCAAACTGAGTTCAGCAGAGGGGATCTGGGAAACGAAGGATGTGGCTGGAGACATGGGTCGTTGCTCTGGGCAGACAAGGTGAAGGACCGGCGAAAGTGTGATGATCGGTAGGGGCGTAACGACAGCAGAACCGTGGCAAGGCATGAGTTACGTTAGGTAATAGGGGAGTGAAGCAGCAAGCGGACTGGCCATCCGCACCAGCTAGAGAGTATGAATCATGTCGAGAATTGGAAGACCAACCAGACGATGACAGGTATTTGGTTATGAGGAACAAGGTTCGGGATTGCCCGGCCCATCTTCACTAGAAGCTGGGCATATACCTCGGATGCCAATCAAACAAGCTACAGGAGAACAGTCTAGGCATGTAGGTGTCCTAAGACGTTTGAAAGAATAACGGGAAAACGCGTAATGAAGATGGCGAACTAGTGGGCGCGTCTTACCAGGGGGTAGTATTGATCAACTTGCTCTTCTGAAGGCTCGTGATGGCCGTTACTCCAGAGTCGACCACCAACCCGCAGCGCCTGGGGCAGGGCTGGAGCTGTGCTCAATAGCGAAAAATATCGCGTACCTTGCGTGTTAAGAGACGAAGGGGACGGGAATGAAATAAGAAATTGTGGGGTAATGGTGCGACCCACGACGTGATGGAGGGCCTGGGGTAGGATGAGCGACGTAGGTTGTGCAGTAGGTGCAGATGGAGACCAGGGGCAGGTCAATGGTGAGGCCGAAGGAAATGTGACAATTGGGTTCCTCGGCACGGTCGAGAGTAAGGTAAGTTAGGGAGAAAGGTACGGAGCACGGAGTACGGTAAATACGCATAAGAGGAGAGGTCGGATCTGGCAAACGTGACCGAAGCGCAGATTACCGCCACGGCTAGCAAGATTGGCGAATGTGATTGGTTGCAGGATCAAGTGTTTCGATCAGCTGGTCTGGCACGCGGAGAAACTGAGCTTCACGGTTCACCTTGGCGGCCAGGAAGAAACGGGAGTGAAGATTGAATCTTCAGCCAAGCCAGATGGGGCTTAGGCGCGGCAACCCATGCGAGTGCGACGGTGCTGAAGAAGAAGAAGAGACTTCTATCAAAGTCTGGAGTCTGTCTGGAGCAAAACCTGAAGGGAACGGCGTTTTGCGTTGGCTCGGTAGTGGTAGACGACGTTGGACAGGGAGTACCTTGCTAGCCTTGCTCAAGAACTCTTGTCCTTGCGAGTTGCGGGACGCTTCGGGCGTGGAGGGTTTCGATCAGTGCGATCGACCGTCCGTCAAGAATCTCGGCGCTTGCTCCTAGTTCTCGAACGAGGAATGCTTGGTGGACAGTTGAACACAGGAGGTCAATTGTTGACTGGTTGGCTGGTGGGAAACCACAGACAGACAGGCTGGGACAGCCAGCCGTTTCGTATCAACCGAGGCTGTGTTTGTTTCCTTTGTCTCGCCGTGTCAAGAACCGTTCAAGGTCTGTGAGGTGCCTTATTAGGATCTGTCGGCGCTACTTTAGGTGCTTAGCAGGAACTTGTGGACAGCCATCAAAACTCCAAAGGATTTGATGTACGAGGCATCCGGGTGGATAGAACGAACGGGCAGTGCGGCAAGTATGGATGTGACAGCGTTAATTGAGATACCGAGACTTGAATACACAAAACGGGATGAAGACGTGTTACAGATGCGGTTCCAGGCGACAGATGGAAGCAACGAGTTTGGCCGAACGATGAGGCCAGACTTGTGAGTCAACGGGAATAAGACAGGGTATATCGA
Organism: Colletotrichum costaricense; assembly: GCF_030867565.1. Lineage (NCBI taxonomy): Eukaryota > Fungi > Ascomycota > Sordariomycetes > Glomerellales > Glomerellaceae > Colletotrichum > Colletotrichum costaricense. The sequence continues at coordinate 528,604 of NW_026848232.1, read as the reverse complement.
AGCAGAGCAAAAACTGAGGAACTTTCAGAGCATGTCGAATGGGTGCGAACGTGGAACCTCTTTGCAAAGCTCCCTAAGCTGAGATGAGGTGAGCGCGGTGAGGTGCGTGAAAATGCTGGGAAAAGCTTAGGAAGGCTGATGATGCGGGACACGAGTGCACGGATACAGGTACAAAAGTACATCGAGAGGCCAGGCCTAGAATGGAATAGTGGAAGGTAATTCCTGGGGCAGGGAGAAGATGAAGATGACTGACAGCGCTGGACAGCGGGAGGGGGGGATGAGATTGGGGATGAGAGAGAATTGAGAGGAGAAGGTGAGAGGGGGAGCTCCGAGCTGGCATGTGATGACCCGCTAGGAACATAAGTTCGTTAGCATCAAAAACTGGTATCGACCCACCCAGCTAAGCAGTCAGGCACCAAGCTAACGAGAAGGTTGAGAAGAGCTTCACGAACCAATCAAAACTTATTTAATCCCTTAGTAGTCCACCTGCTGACCGCCATTCGTGTGACCCGAGCCCGCCAGAAAGAGGTGCCTCAGCCTCTACCGGTACCTACCTTCCATAGGTGGTACACCAAGGTGGATGCTTAGGTAAGGCGTAAGCGCAACCGCACCGTTTCAACGATATGGTTCTGCTTGTCTCATGTCCGCATGGCTCCGATCCAAGATCCGGCGCCTTATCCAATCAGCCTTTCGTCCTTTTCAGTTGTTGGGGGAAGGGCAGGGCAGGTAGGACGGGATATCTTAGGGCCATCCATGGCATCCTCATCCGTAAGAAACTGGGCAAAGGTAGCAATGGGAAAATTAGGCCGGCTCGAGCCCTGCTCTGCCCTGCCTACCTACTTCCAATTCCATTGCTGCTGGCCGGCCGGCCTAACCTGTCCACTGTCCGTTGACTGCTGCCACTAAGGTAAGTGCGGAGGCTTGCAGCGCGCGATGCAGGTGACCGTGCCGGCAACCCACCCACACCTCACACCCCACCCCTCCCTGCAACTTGCGACTTTGCCCTCCCTGATCCCTCTTCCTAAGTTCCTCCACCTCTACATCAGTCCTCACTACTATTCGTACTCAGAGAGTCAGAGTCTCTGACCTCTCTCTTCTACGCAGTACACTTCAGGCTAGCACTCAACCACCCTGGTCAAATAACAGGGGTCGTACTTTGGCTGTTTGGTGCCCCAGACTTTTCATTCTTTTCGAGTCCTTGATTTCCTGCTCGTCACTCACTCTCCCCGACTGAAAAAAATCACGGGGTCCTTGAGCCCTCGTTCTCGCTGCACCGTACAGTACCTACCAGAGAGTACCGTGTCCGTCACCTCACGCCCACGTCCTACGCCTTCGACCACGTCCGCTTCCTCTCCCCATCTGTCTTACTTGCCTTAGCTTACGTCTGGCCACCTCCCTGAGCTGATTGGGGGTTCGTTTCACCTCACCTGTTGCTATTCCTCGCTATCCGTTTTGGCGCTCTCTCAGATATGCAAGTACACGGTTGAGCCAACCTCAACATCAAGCCAAAGCACCACCTCAGCTTCGTACACGTTGGTCCAGAGTCTGTCTACCTTATACAAGCAGGCCAATGCTTCGAATGGGCCTCGCGCTCACATCCCATCTTGGACAAACACACGTACCCTCGCCCTCTCGTGGCTCGACACCGTACCTCTAGAGACTACTCCGTACCCAGACTCTGCTTCTGAGGTGCCTTTCGACAAGTCTCAAGGGTCTCTTCCTTCTCCTTAGCCCTGCATGGGCCGCATTAACGTCCGCCATACGGGGTAGACCTTGGATGCTCTTCAACTAGGAGCTCTCCATCTCACCATCCATCGAGAACGTAGCACTGCTTGACGCCGTGCTTTAGTACACCACTCTGCCGCCATCCCACACGCTGCCCCCAGCTCCGCTTGCCCTCCCCGACTTCACTTCACCTCACCTTGCCTCGCCTTACCTTACACGGAACCCGTCCCGCCTTTTGCCTCACGCTCATCATCGCCATCCATCCATCCTTCCTTCCTTCCTTCCTTCCCCCTCACCCCCCGCTCATCGGACGAGACGACGGCGAAGAGAACCTCCTTCTAGCACTAGGAATCCAGAAGCCCGGTGCGGTGCCTAAGCGCAGCCACCACCCCACCTCCGCCTCGACGCAACCTGCCAGCCTCTACTTCGGTCTCTTCCTGCTCTGCCACGGCGCGCACCTAAAGACGGCAAATACACCCACCAACCTCTCCAGACTCCTATCAAACAACACCATAGCGGTCGCTGCTGCCACAACTACAATCCGCCACCCCGCCAAATCACAAGGCAATCAAGCGACTCGCTGATAACCCATTCGAGACCGCTCTACCGTATGCTCTCTCCCAGCCGGACGAGCCTTTTGGTATAGACGCGCTGCGCTGCACTGCGCTCCTGATACACACGTCCCACCCCTCCGTCAATGATTCATAGGATATCGATTTGCCCATAGGAATGCGCATGCCCTCCTTCGAGTCGACTACACTCACTCTTTCTTACGCTTCGAGGCCTTCGCGACCAACGTCTCTCGCTCTCCGAACCAGAACCAGAACCAGCGCATTCGACGGCCACCGTCCATTTGCCACAAGACGCACCCATGCTCGCCATACAACGTCCCAGGATGGGTTCGACGCAGCCGTCAGACCCCAATTTGCCCTTCGGCTGTTAGTAAACCGTCTCGTCCATTTCCCGTCAAAGTCAAATACTCACAACCTTTTTCTAGATGCCGTTGATCCTTCGCAAGACTTCTTCCTCGACCCTCCCGAACCTGCGCCTGGCGCTCCTCTTCTCTCCGACAATGAAACCAAATTACTCAGTTCCTTCTTCGAGGACATGACTGCCGATCATTACAATCTACCTTCTTTCGGCGAAGGACTCAACTTCAGCGATGCTTGGTTGGAATTACCTCCCCAGTTCATGGGGACGGCAACATCTTTTGGCCAGTCGCCGGCACCGCCGCCTCTTGCGTCCCCTGGGCATAGTATGCCCCATAACGACTTTGCGGACATGATGTCCATGGGCTCAAACCTGATGCCTCCTCCTCCCCCTCCCCCACAGCAGCAGCAGCATCAGCAGCAGCCGCCACCGCCGCCGCAGCAGCATCATCATCAGCAATCACACCCGACACTCGATCAGCACGCCTCAGCCGACGTTCTTCAGGCCGCCAGCACACTACTGCACAACGGTTCCTCGTCAAGAACAAACACAAATGGGTCTGGGCCGATGTTCAGCAGCACCAGGGACGTTCCGCACTCCCTCGGTCCACCCGTCGGCCACCTAAGGCACCAACCTATGGAGGATTTCAAGCGTGCTGAACGAGGCAGCGTGGCTCAGGCCAGTCTCGTCGATGATCATGATAGCACATTCGCGGACATGTTTTTCGGACCCGCTCCTGGCGAGAGAGTGTCTTCGCAACGGGCTAACCAGGTTCCCAATATCGATGTACAGTGGGGCTCGGATGCTCGATTCAACCGCTCCAACAGCTTTGTTCCGGATCCTAAAGAAACCTACGATGCTCTGTCTCGAGGCCAGCTGAGGTACATGGAATGCTTGGAGCCAAGCCAAAGCACAGATAATACTCGCCCACCAAGCCCGAACGGCGAGCACGCAATAGGAAAAGGTCACAGCCGAAAGTCATCCGAAGTATTGAAAAAAGAAGAGGATGCTGATGCACCGCCAAGAAAAAGGAGGAAGAGCAGGAGCACGAAGGAGGAAGTTGACGAGGATGATGAAGAGAATGGTACCACAATGAAAGCAGCGAGAAAACGCAAGACGAAGACCGAACCTACGTCAGCCACCCCGCCAGCAGAAAACGGCACAGGCCGGAGGCGTAAATCCGGGACTGGAGCCAAGCCAGCACGGGAGAACCTCACGGATGCACAGAAACGAGAAAACCACATCAAGAGCGAGCAAAAGCGCCGTACTTTGATCAAGGAAGGCTTCGATGACCTCTGCGAGCTTGTGCCAGGTCTCAAGGGAGGCGGCTTCAGCAAGAGCACGATGTTGACTATGGCGGCCGAGTGGCTTGAAGAGATAATGAAGGGCAACGACGAGCTCAGGGCCCAGGAAAGCGCCCTCGTGGGACGGTAATATCACCACTCAATGTCAACAATACTACCATCAGTGGAAATACCTTACCATTGGTAAGCTCCACTGCTCCTCCAGACGAAATTCGGAATACCGAACCGAAGGACGCCAGCGCTTGCCTCCTCGGGTATGAGGGCGCTTGCTATATCACGATGTAGGAGAAAAAATTCCTGCAGCACGTGGGAATCGTTATCAAAAGGCAGATTCCCAGGGAAACCAAGGCAGGATATATTGGGCACGATTATGAACGTAATTTACGGGAGTGTCCCAGCCCTGTTGCGGGCCGCGCACGGGAGGCTACGATGATTTACTTGCGGAACCAGATTTACCCAGATTTATTATATTTGATCAGGGAAGGCTCTTGTAGTTGATACCCTTCACACTGTTATTTCCCCCAAATTTCACTTATTAAACGAAAAAACATATTTCACATATAATAGACATCGTCTTACTTGCAAATCTGTTGTCGGTTCAATGATTTCCCTCCTTCATCTCCCTACTATTTCTGTTGGGCTGATCTGCCATCTCAACTTCTTGTTCCTCCCTGGCGACTGACGCACCACAAGAATCTGCAAGGGTTGAAAAGCGCTCAGTTCAGGCTTGGGGGTGCTCCTCGGAGTTTGGCAGCCTTTTGTTTTTTTTGACATGTGAAAGCTCTAGCTCGCGTGGTGCGGATGCACCCCGCAGGTTCCTCTTTTTTTTTTATCGACGTCGATCACCGTATGCGTACTCGCGCATTTGGCACCTCTAGCCAGACGACAGCGCTTGGCAAGGATCTGGACACTTTTGTTCCACTCCGCTCCGCGCCTGCAGTCGCCTTTTTGCGATATTATCTCGGAGATTGAAGGCCACATGCTTGGTACTAGCGGCTTCAATGTTCACCTGTTCGCCCTTGTCCCACCTCACCGACCCCAAGGGCCCAGTGAAGTTGCTGTGGTGGTCCTGTGTGGATGTCTCGGATGGCGGGGAACGCAATGGTGGGGTTAGGCTGGCAGGTCACCCCCTCCAAGAAAACGCCCGCTTGTCCGGGGGGGGGGGGGGGGCAAACGAATCTGATCGGAAAGAATCGCGGGGTGAACGGGCGGGTGATTAGGAATAGGAGGGAAGGGAGATCTGAGCGGTCGGGCGGTGACGAGATCTGGGGAATGTGTTTTTAATGGACAGAGATAAGGAAGTTCGAGTTCGAGTGCAAAGTGCGAGGCTCGTTTGGATCTAAGGGACCGAGCGATTGAGGCTTAGATGGAGGTGGGTTGAATGGGTAAATCTGAGGCAACAAACATTCCATTTTGGCCTGGGCTGGATTCGCACTCTTGGACAAATAGAGTGGCTCTTGCTGTCCACGGCCTCCTACGGTCTACCTCTAGTGTTTGGCGTGGCTGGCCGGGCTTGTACTACGCTACTAATAATGGAACGAACCGCAAACCTCGATGGCGTTTTTGGGCCGAGCTACTACTGCCTAGTGCCTGTCGGTGAAGGGTTCAAGGGGCTGTTTTGTTTGTGTCTGTTCTCACTTGATAAGCCTACCAGACTACCATTTCGCGCTATCTTGGGCGAGTAGGTAGGCAAAAACGTGCATGGCGGCGTGGGGGAGTCGTGAGCACGGAAGATTTTCATCGGCGGGCGTGATGGTTAGGGGACTCCGGAGGGGGAGGCGGAGACCGGGGGACGGAAGTGGAGACAGCCGATGATGAAGTAAAGGGCGGCGGATGAACTACCAACAACAACACGGAGGCAAAGAAGGTACCCTGGGTGCCTAATTAGGTGAGGGAGGTGGACGAACGAGATATCGGGTACGCGTTCCCCCCCCCCCCCTGGCTTGTGATAGGCTTAGGAAATAAACATGGGCTTTTTCGTTACAGCAGCCATACCTACTATTCTTCAAAGTCTCCTTTGTCTAGCTAGGAAAATGTGGTTGCTGGGTTGTCCAGAAAAGGTAACCTGTGGTGTTATGGCACATCATTTGGTTGGTTCAAGTTGGGTTTGGTGGCTGGTGGTTTGCTTAGTGAACTGTGGCTTTGACGGTGTTGCGGTTCGTTTGTCGACGACGCATTTCGAGATATTTGAGATTATGAGAACATTCACTAGCTTATTTCACTTGCCATATTTCGAGCAGCGGGAATATCGAATAATTGATCTTTGGTTTAGAGCACAGCTGATTAGCACGGTCTAAGGTAGGTAAGGTAAGCATGATGCCGGATGCGAGATGTTGCATATCATTCGAAACATCAGCATCAATGTTCGCCATTTGCAACTAACACCACAAGATCCAACCCCCAAAATTCGAAAACGAGGAAACCAACGTTTCTGATAATTTTTCGCAGTCTTGAGCCGTCCTACTGTAAGAATAATACAATTTGGTATTAAGAGTTGAGAGCAGAGCCGCATCTTCTGCCGCTACGGACTTCATTTTCAACTTGACATCGTGAAGCTTTCACATACGACCATACCCACTGGAGAACTCGGGATCCCGTCCGCTCTCCCATAGATAAGCCAGTGAGGGCCGGATTAGTAGTTGGGTCGGTGACGACCAGCGAATACCTGGTGTTGTATGTTTTTGATCTTTTTGAGGGTTCCCTGGTTGTGTCCATTCACAGGTGAGAGCGCTCAGGACTATCTTAGTATTGCGGCTCGTTTGTTGGTGAATGTTCGGCCCCGTGAGAGATCAGTCGTAGTGTTTCGGTGAATGACTTGTCTGTTGACTTGGTTCTTCTCCGTAATAGTGGAGTGGACCGGTCGAACTGATCATGCTATAACTTGGTCTAGGCCCACTTGCTCTCTTGCTTCAACGGCATTTGCTGACATGACAGACTCGTGAAAGGCTTGAGAACGACGGATTGCTGCTCTATTGAAGGATCCTGGCCTAGGGTTCACTCTAGGGCATACGTAGGTGTTGGTCTACACTGAAGGGTAGTTACCCAGAGAGACATTGTAGAAGAGTAAGTTTTTCCAAGCGCCCAGTTGAAATATATCAAACAACAAACTGCATTCGAATATTTGAAATCGCTGACATCTAGTGGGCAACATTCATTTTCTCTTTCAGCTAGGCATACCTCTTAAGACAAGCCTTATGTATTATGTGAAATCTGGTAAGAATACCAATCTTGATACTTCGAAATACAAGCCGATCTCGGTTCCCCCTTTCAACCCCAGACTCACTCCGTATCCGAAATAACTCTCAGCTTAATCATACTAGACTTGGGCTTCGTGAAAAGCCCCTCCGTCAACCCAGGATCCTCCAGCTCGGCAGGCAACTTCAAAAACTCCAAGTTCCACACCAAGAGCGTTACAATCATCCTCAGCTCCAGGTACGCCAGCCGCTTCCCCCAGCAGCCCCTGGGCCCGCTGCTGAAACTCATAAACGGCCCAGCATTGTTATTGAACTTGACCGCCTCGCTCTCGACCTGCAGCCATCGCTCGGGGCGGAAATCCTCGGCGGGGAAGTCGCTGTGCGACCAGTCGCCGACGCCCTCGCTCGATGCCTTCTGCGAGGTCTCGCTGCGTTTTGCGTCGTCGACGGGCACCCCTGGTTGTACAAAGGTCGGACCGGTGAGGAGAAACATGAGCGTTGTGCCCTTGGGAATGATGTGGCCTAGGACGTTGATGTCGCGGACGGTTTCCTTGGTGATGGCTCCCGCGGGACTGCACAGGCGGAGCGTTTCCTCGATGAAGGCGTCCAGGTAGGGAACCTGCGTCCTGAGGATCTCTTCAATGGTGGGTTCGCGCTTCTGCGCATATGGCCCGTTGTAAGCGGACCGCAGGGCGCTTCGCAGCTTTTGCTGGGCCTCTTGGTGCGCACCGAGATACTTGACCGTGAAGCACAGGGTGCTGTGGGTAGAGTCCTGGCCGCCGGCGATGTATCCCCACAGCATATCGTTCAGCTGCATGCCATCATACTTTGGCTCACGCCCCTCCTCGACGGCCGCTGTCTTCTCCCGGGAGACGACGTAGTCTACCGCCGACTTGTGCTCCGACGAGCCACCCTTGGCGGCTCTCTTGACAGCGGCATCGATCTGGGCTTGTACTGCATCCTTCTTCAACTTCAGGGCCTGACGCGCCTTGGGCTTCAGGTTCTCGATGAAAACGGACAGCTTGGGGAACACGGAGCCAAAGACCGCCGTGATGGAGACGTTGAGAACGTGGAGCGCTGTCACTAGGGCCGGGGTTTCGGGTGACGGGAACTTGGCAACCTGTGCGGACGAACCGCTCGGAACCACAACGTCGTTACCGGCATCTTCAAGGAGCTTGGAATATTTCGTCGTAGTGCTCTCCTCGTACCCGACGCCAAAGACGGCTGTCATCATGATGTCGTAGGTGAGGCCCTCCAAGTCCTCGACAGTCTCGAATGGCAGCCCCTGTGCGAGAGCTGCCTTGCGTTTCCAGAGGCGAATGAAGTCAGAGATGGCTACGTGCGACGCCGGGGCAGAGACCTAAGGGCACGTTAATATTCGTTGACTTGGGTACCTTGAATGCGTTATATCAGATTGATATACTAGAATGAGGTTAAGGAGTAGGGAGATATCTTACAGAGTGAAGGAAACTGTTCGTCATCAAGTCCTTGGTAAGAAACCTCGACTTCTTAAACGACGGGTGCGCGTCCTCCATGGCAATAAAGTGCTCCGACAAGAACCCCTGCCACGCCACGTTATTCATGTACCCGCGACTGAGCTCCTTGCTCCGCTTCGCCATGAGATCCCTCGACTCGCGATAGTCGGCGACAATGACGAGGGGCTTGGAGAAGGGCAGGAGGACCTGCACGACGGCCGACTTGTGCTTGGCCACCAGGTCGTAGAAGAACCTGGTCCGGAAGCGCGCCGCCTTGTCATACTCCGCAAAGTACGGGACGTCGCCCGAGATACGACGCGCCGAGTCTTGGTTGTGCGGGAGGCCTGGGATGGGCTTGGGCATGAGCCAGTTGTAGACGAGGCGGAGGAGGAGGGCGACCGCCGCTATGGCTGCGGTGGTGGTTGTAAGTCCTGCCATTTTTACTGTGTTTATGAGAGAGTGGTTTCCGAGTTACGCAGATTCGTTTGACCTGGTCATGTTCCCAAAACCGTTAGAATCCTGAGACGACACCAAGTCATCTTATACGATACATGCTTCGCCTCTCGACTTGGAGATGAGGCCACTCGGGATCTTCATTACTCCCCGTCAAAATAGACTCCGTTAGAGACTCCGCTGGAGTCAAGGTAGATGTTACACCCGCTTGGAGTATTCGGATTGTAAATGACCGACTGCGCAGTGGCCTTCGGACAACTCCTCTAATCACAAAATCTACAGAATTATGGATCTGCAACGGCCCCGGGAAGCTATCCTAGCCCACCGATTATAACAAGGGTCTTTTGAATTTAACGACGGCCCCCGGGCGGACTAATATTTGTAAATCCCGTAAAGCCAAGAATACGGACACGGCACTTGAATAGGAGAAAGTGGGCGTGTAGGGCAAATAGACTCTGCGCATTGAATCAGCACTATTCCCTTACTCCTCCTCCGTGAATGATAATTAACAGGACAATGGAACTACCGGACGTTCGGCCGAGTGACTCTGTTGCAAGTTCAAACTTTCCGCTCGTCGCCTTTTAGATCTGTTGAGTAAGTCCGGACAAGGCGCACCATTGGTATTATCCGGGTCCGCCTCCGCCTCCATGTCCGCCACTACCACGGCGCAGATCGATTCTCAGCACCGCTTCGCGGGCCTCATCTAATGAATGATACGATTGTGAGAATGACTCGGTTGATCTCTCCTAGACAGACTTGAAATTGGAGTAAGTACGCTCTTACGCTACGTCTTCTAGGACGATTTAAAATGATGGTTCTTTGCGCAAATATCGATCGTATCGTATGCGAGAATATATACAAAATAGGCATACGTTTTCAATGGCAAGAATAAGGCCAAAGGCCTGTAAATGGCACGCTGTACTGGGTCAAACATAGTCACTGGGGATCTGCAAACACTACTTTTCACAAAAGCACTCTGGACTTCCAAATCTTCCCAAGACCGACGAACTGCACTCTAGATAGAAGCAGTGTATTGACCATTATCACGGGAGGCTGGTCGAATTCCACTTCGACTGAAGTGCCCTCTATCTAGAACTTGCCCCCAACCAGTGAATCATCTCAGCCGGTGACTTCATCCGCGAATCAACGAAGCAAGACCCAAGACAAACACACATACGAGGATATCGCTCCTCACCGTCAAGAAGATCTGTCCATACCGCAACGCAGTCTCGGCGTAAGTCTTGATCGAACCAGGCAAGAATCCCACAACAGTCCACAACATGCCCGGCGGAGGCGCCCGTCCACGCTCAATGAAGAACCTCGTCGTGAGCAACACAGCCTCAGTCGTCGCAAAAATCCAGAAGAAGATCTCGCGGCCTTTCTCTATACTGTTGACGTCCGTAACTGCCTCGTCGCTACCCGTAGGGTAATTGTAAGATAGTGCCGTGCGCTCGCGTTCAAGCTTGCTTCCGGAGAAGGTCGTTGTAAGGGCGATGTAGAGACCAAGAGAGATCGCAAAAACGGCGTGGACAATGCGCCAGATGTAGGCGGACGAAGCGGCTTTGGCTTGTTCGGGCGTTTGCATTCCAGGCATACCAGGCATGCCTGGCATACCAGGGAATCCTGCCGGGAAACCACCCTGCGCACCGCCGGCGCCGGGAAAGCCTGGCATTCCGCCGGGAGCGCCGCCACCGGCCATCATCTGCGAGAGCATCTTCATCAAGGGATCGTCTTCACCGCCGGGCATGCCTCCTCCCATACCGAGACCCGCAAAAGGGTTCTGCGGGGCTCCGCCCGCGCCAGGGCCCTCGAAGCCCAGCATCATTTGTCGAAGCTGGTCCTCGTTCATGGAGTTCGGGTCGAAGGGCGGTCCAGCGGCAGCGGGACGGGGTGTCGAGGCCGGTTCGTAGTAGTGCTGGGAGATGTCGATTTCCTCGGGGTCTGCATGGTCGGCGCTCACGCTGGGCTTCGGCAGACCTGATGTGGCCGGAGCTGGGGACGATGATGCTGAGGGAGGCGTCGATACGGGCTCATCTAGATAGAAACCGAAAATCAGCATTTGTGAAGCTCAAAACCGGCGTCTGCACTTGCGCAAGGTGTCGAGAAGGATTCGGTCATCGTACCTCGCTGAAATCCTCCACCAAGACCAGTAATCTTGTTCAGTCTCGCGGTACCGCCAGCACGAATTTTGGCCTCGCGCTTCGCCTTGCGCAGACGTATTTGTTCAGCGGCGCGCTGAGCCGCAGCATCCTCTGACGTTGACTCCGTCATCGTGATTGATTTGGTTTGTTGGCTGTGGAGTGACAGGTTGTCGAGGTGTGACGTTTTGTGGATGATGTTGGCTTTAGCCCGCCCTTGCTTATCTTATCATGGCCAGGTGCCAGCTTACCCCTACCTTTAGGTAGTGAGCTCCAGTCAAGCCACCCAAACCTCTCACCTTCGACGAAAATCGCACTGGTACAGGTCTTGCCAGCCAGCTGCAATTCCCATGCCAGGAACAATTGTAACTGCGCCAGTATTTGCAGAACTGTTAATCTCGACGCCGACTCCATTAAATGGCCGAGTGATATTCTCACCATCTCAATCGAAATTTCGCTGTCCAACTTTCACTGTCACAAGTCCAGATCATCACAGCATCAACCACGGCAGACTTGCAGGCACTTAATCACAGTCTCCACATTCGACTTAAGCTCTAGTGTATACGTAAAAGCGCAGTTGGCTATCATCAACATTTCATGTCCCATGACATCCCATCCCCTTAACTTCGAGAAGGCACTCATGGAGTGGCCTTGCTCATGCTGATCAAACGCTTCACACCGACCTGGGATAAGACATTAGTACATAGTAAGTAAAGTGTTGTAGCAGCGAACTTACCATCCAGTTACCGCATTCATCAGTCTTGTCCCGCTGAATCTCGACTTGGATCTTGTGAGCAACCTCATAATTCTTCTGCTCAATAGCCTCGCCCAAAGCACAAAGTTGATCGATTGTGTCAGGCTTGACCAGCTCCTCGTTGTTCAAGTGATCAAACAAAAGATTGAGGCGCTTTTGAGTATCCTTGACCTGCGCAGCAAAGGATGAAGGCGCGCGAGAAGCTACACGCTGCATATCCGAGCTGAGGACATCGACCAGTCGCTGGGCGTGAGCTGGAATGTGCGACCTGTCACCAGCTGGGTGTCTGGCCTTGGGCGGGGCAGCCGCCTTGGGGGGAGGAGGGGTCGGTTGAGCTCTGGCAGCAGGCGGGGGCCCGTTGGAAGGAGGAGGGCCAGTGGGCGGCCTCGAGGCTGCTGTAGGCGGGGCTCCGTACGGCGAAGCCGCGTACTGGTTTGACGGTGTGCTCTGCTGGGGCGGCGGCGCATAAGGGTTTCTCGGGGGAGGCTGGCTTCCGGGAGGTGGCATAGAGGACCCCAAGGGGGGCTGGCTTGCTTGCGGCTGGGCCGAGGGAGCGGGCGCGTAGCGGTTAGAGGGGGCAGGGCCAGATGGAGGAGGGTTGTATGGCGAGGCAGTGCGAGGCATGGTAGGTGGCGGCATCGCACCAGGCTGAGGGGGCGGAGGAGCGTATGCGTTCGATGCCGATGATGTTGGCCTAGGCGGGGCCTGGAAAGTCTGGGGAGGTCCGGCCAGAGGAGACGTGACACGAGGCGGGGCAGGGCCTTTGGGCGGCGGAGGAGGAGGCGTTGAACCAGTGCGTCCGTACGGGCTCTGAGGCGGGGGACCCGGTTGGTTAGGTTGCTGAGAGAACGGCGAAGAGATTGGAGCGACGCTAGGAGTGGTCTTTCTTGGAGGAGGTGCTTTGGCAACCAGAGGTACATCATTCCAACTCTCCTTGGGGCGGAAGGACGTAGTGGGCGTGGAGTTACGCGGCGGCGGCGGCAACGAACCGAAGTTTGAGGGAGGTGGTCCATAGCCCGAGGGTGCCTGATAGGCCGGCTGGGCGACGGGAGGCTGGTAGCCTTGGCTCGGGGCGTAGGGCGACTGGCCGGCAGGCGTGTAACCACCGATTGCCGGGGCAGCCGGGGCATACGGGTTCGACGCAGCTGCCGGTCCGGTTGCTGCCACGAGAGCCGGCCCCGTTGGTGCGTACGGGCTAGCACCGACAGGAGTCTGAGCAGGGGCAGTGGGCTGGTAGGACTGATAACCGGGGGTGGCCCGGGGATTGGCCGCCGCAGGAGGCTGTCCCGGACGACGTCCAGCAGCCGGCGCCTTTGGTGCAGCCTGCGAGACGGCGGCCTTGCCCGTAGCCCGTGCCAAACGCTCCCTCGCCAGCTGCGCCTCAGGGTACTCCTTGGGTAGCAAGTCCAGGTATTTCTGGGCAACTGCGAGTTGACCGTGGGCGGCAATGATTTCGGCGTACTCAGTGTACTTCTCGTACAAAGCTGACAGCTTCCAGTCGGCAGATTGCTCCTTTCCAGAGTCCTGGAACTTTGTGACTTGACGGAAGATGGTCACCTTCTCGATGAAGTGCTGAAGTGATCGAGCGTGCACAGAGAACGTCGAATCATCGCTAGGTTCCTGCATGCCAGCCTGCTCGGCCTCCTCAAGCTCTGTGATCCAGATGGAAACGACCTTCTCGAGCTTTGACCCAACGAGGAAACAGAAAGAAGCATCCTTGCGTGAGCCGTTCTCGAGGATACGGTCGCCAAGAGCCTCGCAGAGATCGGGGAACTCTTTGGGGTCAGAGAACGTGCAAAGAATGGCCATTGACTCCTTCCAGTTCTCGAGGTCGGCGTTGTAGACAACATCCCACAGGTTCTTGGCAATAACTGATCCGAGCAAGCGAACGTAGCTTGGGACACCGTCCTTGCTGGCCAAATAGGCACTCTGCACCTTGTCCACCAGCTCCTGCCCACCGCAGTTGGCAATGAGGAAAGCATCTGCCCAACGCTCTTCCTTGAGGGAGATCTCAGTGGCCTTTGCAAAGTTTCCAAGCATCAAAGCCTTGGTGATGGACTTCTCCACAGTGGTATCCGTGTCGGCCAGCAGGTGGAAAGGACTGTCCGTCTTGGCGCCCTTGGTCGCAGAGAGATTCGACAAGAAGTCTTCTTCCCCTTCTCCGTCGGCCTCGCCCCACATGTTGTCGGGCTTCTCTGCCTCCTTCGTGTCCTCCTCCTTGTCAGCCGCAGCATCCTCAGGCTTCGCCTCTTCTTTGCCCGAGACTCCGTTGGTGATCTCTTCCTCGTTGAATCCGAGGTACTCAACAATACGCTTCCGCGGATTCTCGCCAGTAAGAGTTTCCATCACAAGCCAGTCCGCCTTCTCCTCCTCGGTCTTAGCCTGTTCCTTACGAGACTCGCAGAGACCGACAATATCGCCTGACTGCAGAGACTCCTCGAACTTTTCCGTGGAGGTACCGATGGACGAGTCAACAGAGAACTGGGAGATGGAGATCTTGGTGGACTTTTGCTGGGCATTTTGCTTGAAAATGACAAGCTTTCCGCCAAAGCCAAAGGTAGCTCCCACTGGACGCTCGAACCACTTGGGGGCTTGGCTCAAAGAGAACGACGCTCCCTGAGGCTGCGTCTGAGCACTGGTAAAGAAGTCTTCACCATCGAGATTGTTGTTGGTAGCGGCCTGCGTGTTCGTAGGGTTGGTGTTCTGAAGGGTCTGGACGGTGATCTTGCCGTCAAAACCAGCAGTGGCAGAAAGATTGGGGTTGACGGGGTTGAATCGAGTGAGAAAGGTCCAGTTTGTAACCTCAGGGAACTCTCCCAGTCTCTCTCCCGTTTGAGGGTTCCACACCAGAGTCCTGTTATCTTTGCCGCAAGAAAGCAGCAAATCGCTGTCCTGCTGGCACCAAGACAGGGAAAGGATACCCTGCTCGTGTCCCTGAAGCGTCCTCTCGGGCGCATTAGCATTTCTGAGATCCCACAGAAAAATGACGGGAGCAGTATCGTCGTGAGTGGCGGTCAGGAGCTTCGTTGAGTTGTTGGGATCCCACGCAATGGCGCTGACGGGCTTTCTGTTGTTGTTCAGGGTCAAAGAGGCCTTCTTGGTCTTCAAATCCCAAACAGTGACGAAACCGCCAGAGCCTCCGGTGGCGAGAATGTGCGCAACCTTGCGGTTCCATGCGACAACTTCCAGGTCGTCAGCGCGAGCAGCGGCGGTTCCCAGTCGGAATGGGTTCTCCACATCGTTGATGTCGTAAACGAACAATTCTCCCTTTGCGCCGGCGGTCGCAAGAATATTCGGTCGGAGGGAGTTGAACTGGAGGGACTTGATCGCACCGGTGTGCTTCGTTGTGCGGGACATGAAGGCATCCTCGGCTCCGTCGATGAGCTTCTCGGCATCCCACAAGTCGAGAGAGCCATTTTCGAGGGCACCTGCAATGATACCCCTCGGGTGGTCGGAATCGGCCGGTCCCCAAGCGAGGTCATAGAATCTAAGTGTCGTGAGCCAAGATGTCTGATTGGTAGTGCGGCAGCAGAGCCTACCTCGAGTCGGTGCTGATGCTAGCTATGGGCTGCAGCTCGAGGCCTTGGTCTTGGTTGTCAAGGTTGAGGTCCCACAGCTCCAGCTTGGTCTCATCAGAAAAGTCGGCATCGACAGCTCCAGCTCTAGTGCCGGTGATCAAAAGAGGCTTCGACGGGTCGGGGGACCAGGCGAACGCCGCGGTCCTTGGGATCTCGCGGAGGCGAACCATGATTGCGAGAATCACTCAGTCCCCAGGACTGCACTCGGAGGGAGGGGGGAGACGTTGCTATAAGGAAAGTCGGCCAGTCTAAGAAAGACAAATCTAGCTGCGAATTGGCATTGGTTGACGTGACAGTGACAAGAAGATCTGGCGAGGAAAGCCGAGATTCTCTGGAGTTGAGAAAAGTAAAACCAAGCCTTATGGGAGAGGTGGCTATTAGTCGTTGAGGCGGTAGTGTCACAGTGCACGCTGGCCCTTAGGGAAATATGATGCCAGATTGCAGCCCCATCCCAAGCTCTCCAAGGCCTAAATCGCAGCCATCCATACCCCCCTAGCACTGGACCGTGCACCTCTCAACTGGCCCAAGCAGGAAAAGTAGCGTCACGTGCATCGTCATCACAACAGGGAGAGTGGAAGGCGGAGAGCAGCGGCGGGACATGGAATCCATTACATAAGTGGCCATCTTCACGATGCATCTTCTTTCCTCGGCAATTCCATACATCCTCATTCAAGATGAGAAAGTAGAGGTACAGAAACAAGCCTGTAGAAGTAGGTATCTCCGGCAGAAGATGATGAGGCAGGTTTCCAAAGTCGATGTTGAAGGTGGGTATACCTCAAGGTACCTTACATCAGTGGAGGGGAAGAAGCGAGCAATTGTCGTTGGGTATGGCTTACGTAACTGAACGCTAAGACACCCAAAGAACCACGGCACAGCTCCAAGTAGCTAAAATCCACTTCAGCCAATAGAGACTTACAACAGCTCTTGCGCAGAAACTCCACTTACTATCAGAAAGATTCACTCCATTATCACTTAGCCGCGCTCATTCTCGAGGTATTGCTACGCAGGTTCACGAACTCAACCATCGCCAAACGAATAAAATCTGGGTCAAGATGACGGACGCTGCGCGCTGGAAATCGACCGTCTTCGTTGGTGGACTGGCCTCCATAGTGACGGCCGCCAACGTTCACGATGCATTCATCCCCTTTGGAGAAATTGCCGATGTGTCGCTACCGAAGAACGACAAGCCAAACTCAACAGATCCTCACCGTGGCTTCGCTTATGTTGAGTATGAAGATACGGAGGACGCGAAAGAAGCCATCGACAACATGGATCAGTCAGAATTCTTCGGGCGAGTCATCAAGGTGTCAGCCGCTAAAGTTCCCAAGAGCGCAGACGAGGGCTTGGGCAGCAAGAAGGCTGTCTGGGAACAGGTCAGTCATTCCTTGAATATATGTCTCACATCTTTTGCTCGCGGTTCTCACTACTTCTTATCTTCTTCTTTCTTTACTCTAAATTCTATCACTCTGCTACTATGCCTCTCCTCTGATTCATATTCCTACCTCATCGAGCTTTGAAACAACGTACTGACATCCATCATAGGAGGGATGGCTGGCAGAGCATGCTGTTGGAGAGGAGGATGGATTGGCAACAGACCAGGGCACAGCACAGATTGAGATGCGTGGGGATGACCCCATGCAAGGTTTGGAGGGGCTCGATGTCGCGGGACCACGACCAGAGTGAAGATGAGTTGGTGTGGACGAAGGCGACTGAAGCCTGTTTTGAATTACATAGCGACGGCGTTCACATGGATTTACTGAGATATAAAAGAGGCACGGCTTTTCTCTAATACTCGAGGCGGAGAAGCACAATGAGAAAGGAAATGAAAGCAGCGTCTCTGGTGCCTTTTGATCTGTCTTTGTCGTAGACTTATACAAACTGATCCTCCCTAATAACACACGAGCGCCATGGTCAACCGTTCTCCCGTCGTCCTCATAACCTTCGCTTAGTGGTGCTCCTCTCCGTGGCCGGCGTCGGCGGCAGACTTGCCCTGGCGCTTGAGACGGATGGTCTTGTCGGTCATGAAGTGACGTCCGACAGAGTAGGTGGCAGCGGCCAGAGCGAAGCCAACGACGACACCTGTATGCCGTCAACAACAATTTGACGTAACCTTGAATGTCTAATGACGTACCGAGGGGGATCAGTTCGGGGGGGATCTGGCGGAGCTTGCGCAGTCTCTGGGAGACGGTGTGGCCTGGAATCAACAATATCAGCTCTTGTTAGCCATTTCGCAATACCACAGTTTATCGTCGAGATCGGTATCCGATATCGCGGGAGCCTTCAATGGCTGGGGGCGGGTTTCGACGTACCGACTTGGTCCTCGGCCTAAGGGGAGATGTGAGAATTAGCGATTGCGCTCATCCGGGCCGGCGAAATTTCAACGTACGGGAACGGGGGACATCATGCGCAGAGTCGGGCGGAAAGCGCGGAGACCGAGAGTAGGACGCATTTTGGCGATTTTGTTTTTTTCTGAAGAGGGGAGATTTTTCGGTCCTGTCGGTACGGCGGGAGGGAGCGTAGTTGATCGGGATTGGATCTCAAAATGAGTGTTTAGAAGTTGGACTGGACTTCCATCGGTCTGGTCTGATGTTGGACTGGAGCTCGGTCCACCTTTCTAATGCCTGAGGCCCGATTGGCCATCTTCAGGCATCCACCCGTTCTCGCCCGTCACCACCTGATTCTCGGTGCAGAAACGACCATTCAATTGCTCTCAAAGCATCAACACCGATCGCACGCCGTTGCCCACTCGACCCCATCACCAGATCCGACTCCCAGTCAATTGAACTCGCAAGCCGCCAAAATGTCCGACGATCAGGAGCTCGTTACCAAGCCCTTCAAGTTCGTTACCGGTACGCTGAAGAAATATCCCTCTCCAAAGTATGGTCTGATCTTTTTTCCGAGGCTAACTGATGACCACTATAGCCGGTATGAACCCTCCGCCCGAACCACCGAAACCCGCGATAGCGTCACCTCAATTGAGAGCGGGAATGATGAGCGACGTGAACCTAACATGAGCTTGAACAGGCACCGATGCCCGCTACCCGAACATGAACCAGACCAAGCACTGCTGGCAGAACTACGTCGACTACCACAAGTGCATCAACGCCAAGGGCGAGGACTTCGCCCCTTGCCGCCAGGTCCGGACCGTCCGCGAGTTCTGTTGAAAATTGAAAGAAACTAACAAGTCGCAGTTCTGGCTCGGCTACCGCTCTCTGTGCCCCTCTGGCTGGTACACCCGCTGGGACGAGCAGAGAGGTCAGCACTCCGTCCGTATATCAGAAGCACGCATACTAACACATGACAGAGGCCGGCAACTTCCCCGTCAAGCTCGACGCATAAGCAAATTTGGACTCTGTTGTGAGCAGGTTAGACGGAGGAGCCGGGCGACTGTATTACTTCAAGATGGATCGAGACCTCAAATAGAGCATTGGAGGACGTGTCGTGCGATGACGCTGATGACGCTCCAGGGCGCCGAATATGATTTCGTGAAAACTATCTGTAGTGTCCGCCCATTTGATCATTTGTACAAAAACTTGAACCTTGATACCGTTCCTTTAACCCCGCTGACCAGAAACTCCGTGCGCTCCCCTTGGCCGTTATAATTCTTACGCAAGCTAAGCAGTGTGATGAAGATTGTAGAAGAAGCAAAGAAGTGAAGGGGCGATGAGAAGCGATGCGACTCGTCAGCTCACTTCTTCTTGCTCTTGACTTCATCCTCATCAGAACTCATAAACTCATCGTCCTCATCGAATCCAAAGAACGTTCTCGGCTTATCCTTGGGCGCCTTTGCCGGTTCCGATGGCGGTGTTGACTCTTTCGAACTGCCAACTTCCTCATCACCCTCATCCTCACTCATTTCCTCCTCCGTCTCCTCTGATCCTGTCGATCCTTGCGAAGTACCGAGAAGATTGTCCTTATACTTCCCGGCTTTCATGGCAGCAAGTACCGCTTCGCGGGTTCTCTCGTTAGACTCTTCTTTGTCCTCAACCCACTTTCCGTCGAGGCGACCCTTGCTGCCGTTCTTGATCTCGTCCTCGCGTTTCTCTGCAAGCTCAACGATCTGCTCCCATCTTTCGCGACGCTTCTCTTTCTCCTTCTTCTCCATCTCTGGCTTGATGGCGAGGTACTCCGCCAGAGCCTTGGCCTCGGTGACGGTCCGCAAACGTCTACCGTCAAGGTTTCGGCTTGAGTTGTTGGCATCTCCCTGATTTCGCTTCTTCTTTGAGGACATGCGACCACCAGCGGCTCGAAGCTGGGACCCAAAACCACCCTTGCCACCGCAAAGCGGTACTGAAAGTCGCAAAGAAACAAAGTCATCATCGATGGATGATAGAAGATCAGACACTGGTTTGGTAGACGAAGCTGACAGCTCTTTGTTGGAGACGGTCGTCAGGATAAGGCGGTTATCTGTGGCGGGCAGTCGCTCGTCAAGCTGTTGTCGCAAGTCGCATAGGGTCGTCATCGAAGAAACAGGCAGTACCAGTGTCGATGGTAGGCCCAACCCAGCAAAGGTGCTGATGAATACGTTGACGTTTTTGACAGCCATTTTGAAGTCGGAAATGCTTTACGTCCGTAGCCGAAGAATTTGATTTCTTGATTTGCGCCGACGCAATATTAAGTCGATGTGCAAGTGACGATGTCGAGGCGGGACAAGGACGCGAAGTGCAGGCAAATGTTCAGTGTTTGGTTACAACGATGAATTATGAGATGGGCGCGGCTTATCGCAGATACCTAGCTACTGGGTGAGGCGCAGCACCCTGAGGAAGTGTGGCGGGTCTTGAGGATACATTGATTTATCGCTAGGCGTTATCTACACGTGATCACTCTGTGCGCCATTAGAGCGCCCCACACTTCGTCCGTTCCGCGTAGGGTTGACGCCCACTAGGCTATTCTACCTTCCCACGACGAATTTCGAAACTTTTTGTTAGTTCTCGACAGCGCTCGATCAGACATCCCACTCATCGACCAGCAGCGACCACGACAACCGCCACGATGTTGATCCCCAAGGCCGACCGCAAGAAGATCCACGAGGTTAGATTTACAATTTTCAGGCGTGCTGAAAAATTGGGAGGATAGCGATTGCTGACGACGAAAATTACAGTACCTCTTCCGTGAGGGTGTCCTCGTCGCGAAGAAGGACTTCAACCTCCCCAAGCACCCCGACATCGACACCAAGAACCTGTTCGTCGTCAAGGCCTGCCAGTCGCTCACCTCCCGCGGCTATGTCAAGACCCAGTTCTCGTGGCAGTACTACTACTACACCCTGACCCCCGAGGGTCTCGACTACCTCCGCGAGTGGCTTCACCTTCCCGCCGAGATTGTCCCCGCCACCCACATCAAGCAGCAGCGCTCCCACGCTCCCCCCCGCGGCATGCTCGGCGAGGGCGAGCGCGAGAGAAGACCCTTCGGCGGCCGTGGCCGTGGAGGTGACCGTGGTGACCGTGAGGGTGGCTACCGCCGCCGTGATGCTGGCGAGGGCGGCAAGGAGGGTGGTGCCCCTGGTGGATTCGAGCCCCAATTGTGAGCCTCAACCCCTCGAATGCTTTGCGCATATGTCGATACTGCGCACAGCAAGGGTTGGAACGTCTTTTTGCTAACACATGTTATAGCCGTGGTGGCTTTGGCCGTGGCCGTGGCGCCGCTCCCCCCTCGTAAGAGGATTCTTTCCTATCGGCTTTTACTCTCGAGACGCATTGGCAGAAACAAAAAGGCACCGACATGTACTCTAAAAAGTGGATGGCCGGAACAGTCGCGCGTCTGTTAACGTCACAGACAACGGGGGAAACATCGTGGGAGTTTGGAGGTTAGATCCTCGGAAATCGTTTGCATCAAAAGGTCATGAATTGCAGCCTGCGGCTTTGTGCCGTTTCCTCCAAACTGTGAAACGTCCTTTTGTCCTTCTTACCACGCTGTGATGAGCAAGCAGTGTCTGCCGGCTAGCACGTGGGGTGGTGCTGAAGTTGCGAGAGGCCACGTTCAAGACCCCTTCTGCATGTCGAGGGCAGGCAAAGATGAGAAAAAGAAATGAGAACATGCGCAAAGCATTTCTCAAGTCGAGGATGGACGAGAAAGGGGTCCGTCTATGAAGGAATGTTGAGAGCCTGGGGTAAGCGCCGACGCACGTAGGATAGCTTCAGCAGGCTTCGCACGAATAACGTATGGTTCCAGACATGAATGCGCTTTACCTGTGGCGCCGCAGCCCCTTCTGTGCAAAGAAGCAATGCGCGATGTTCCCTTGCCTTAGCGAATATGCGTGATAGCCTCAAAAGTTGAACGGGATGGCCAGTTGAAGGAATCCCGAGGCGGGTAAGTAGGGTCGTTGAGAAGTGGCGGTGACTGCGTAAATCTCATGACTGCCAGGTTTCTAGACGCCGAATGGGCAAGAGTCTGTATTGTGCCCCCCCCCCCCCCCGCGTAAGGTCGGAACTCAAGCACCCTCTCCACACTTTTGTAAATGCTGTCTGGTTGTGCGTCTTTGTCTCAGCAAGTGAGATGTGTTGCATTGGCTCAGAAGAGACCAGGACGCCTTCCTCAACGTCTTGCCCTGCCTTTGGGTGCCATTGCTCGTTCAGGAAGAGGGTAGGGTTCATCCCCCCTCCCCCTCACTCCTACGTACCTGGCCTTCTTTCTGCACCTGCGCCAGCTTCCGGACGCGGTTACCTCGATATCCCCGAGCCGTGGGATGAGAAAGGAAGAGAAGGTCCTGGGCATGAGTACTTGCCATGAAAGTCACCTCACGCAATCGATGTCTTGTCTAACCCAACCCGATCTCATTTACACACAGCTTCACCACACCATCAGCGGCAGAACATCTTCTAATCTCGGGAGCTGCAAGAACGTCGTCTCAACGCTAGTCGCGCGAGCAAAGACGGACATCTTATCATGCCCCAGCACCTTGTGGTGCAGGTCAATAATCAGAGACACGATTAAGCTATGAGCCACCAAACGCAAATCAAGCCCAACTTCAGGGTGACAGAGACTCAGAATCATATCAGAGCATCCAACGACCCATCATACTATCTTCGCACCAACCCGGTACGTAAGTCAACTGCATGTGGAGGCAGCGTCTCCACGCCAAGGGCTGGCGCTACAAGGCCAGCAAACCGGGGAACAACCGGCGAGGGGGGGGCACTCCAAGGATAGCGCGTGGAGAGAGAATCGCGGGCGCGCATACCTATCAGCAGGAACCTGGACGCCGGGCAAGGTCGAGACGAGTAGACTACGGTAAGTTCATGTCATGTGCCATGGGGTGTTACCACGCTCTCACTCTCCTTGGCCCGGCTTTGGGAATGTTTTGTTGAGGTAGTGTGCCAGGGGAAGAGAGCCGGATGTGCAAGATAAGCACTGCGGCGGTGTCCAAGTGGACCTCCTGGCGGGAAAGAAAAGAAGAGATGGTGTTGTTGATGGCTGAAGTGGTGTTGTCACTGTCTGGTTTACACACTTACAATTCGAGACCAGGACTTCTTGCACGCTCCCCGCTCTCCAATTTGGATGCAGCTCGCTAGCTCTCGCTTCGCTGAGTGGCTCGATGATAGTGTCTCGACCCCGTTCAATGGGATGAGCTAGACAGCTGGACTGTCTGGCGATTGTTGGAAGCTCGTTCGTAGACGTGTTGTCATGGCCTTGCCCCCCCTCACTCTTCGATTCTTCTCCTGCTTTTCGATTATTCCTAGAGCCATTGCCTCCCGACTTTCCCGCGCTTGGAAATCTGGTTGCTGGTGGCAGCCCTGCCCTGCGTGATGACGCCAGGTTTGCAGCAATAACTCCGCTGAAAGTCTGGGGGCGGGGCGATTTTTGGACGGACAGGGGGGGTTTAGACTTTGCTCAGCTCTGTGGTCTGCCAACAGCTCCGGTCTTTCTCAGGTGCTTTTCATCCTCACCGATCAATGTTTGGCCAGGCCAGGCTGGGGTCTTTCTCGAGGCGTGGGATGCCGTCTCGTGTATGTACCATCATTTGTTGGCCGAGTGGCGCGTCGATGTGGTCGAGGATGCGTCTGCGGACGCGGGATGCAGCTACCTACGCCAACATGCCGGATGGCACCACACGAATGAATAGGTACATGAGCTCGGTGTAGCCATCGAAGCTCGCCGATTTGAGCGTACAATGCGAGTCTAAGGGAGGATTTAGATGTAAGTACCCTGACCTCAGACACGCCAGCCAACAACGCCTTGGACCCTGGTCCCATCCTCGTCCCAAGATGCGCCCATTCCCCGCGCTGCTCGAAGGAGGCCTTATATAAAGCTACCCATTCCACCTCTTGGAGCTTCACATAGAAGCACCAAATCAAGCTTCCCCTCACCTCGCCTGTCCTCCAGTGAGTCTCACGTGTACGTTGTTAGCTGCCGTCGTTTCTCTGCTCCCCCTATAGCACAGGCTGAACTTCATTTATTCTCTTAACATCCGCTAACTGAGCATCAAGATACGATAGCACACCTATCTTCATCAGAGCACAAGTCAAAAACCTTTCAACATGTCGAACCTTCCCAAGCAGATGAAGGCTCTCCGGTATGGCCCCCCTTTCTCAACTATGAATGATCATCGGGTCAGCGTGGCAGTTCACGCAACTTTGGTCGCTGGACCATCTACCCCTCCATTGGCGCTAAGCTGACCCCTCATCCAGCTACGAGAAGCCCGAGGATTGGTCAATTGTCCAAGTTCCTCTCCCAGAGCTTCGGGAGAACGATGTTCTGGTCAAAGTTAGAGCTTGTGGTGTTTGTGGTACTGGTGAGTGAACTGTCGTCTCTCGTGTACCATTGCATACGCTGTCCAAGTCGAGAGTGATCTTTTGCATTGATCTGTACGACTAACCCGGACGCCACAGACTTGGTAAAACCTCCCGAACCTCACGGCCTCCAGTCATGCCTCGAGCAACGTAGCTAATATCACTTATAGCACATTCACGAGGGAGAGTTCATTGCAAAGTTCCCCTTGATTCCTGGCCATGAGACTGTTGGTGTCGTTGCCGCCGTTGGACCTGTAAGCAAAGCTATTGTCCACAACTTCCGACGGAATGACTGCTAACATGAAAGCACAGAAAGTCAAGGACTTCAAGGTTGGCGACCGTGTTGCTGCCGACAACAGCGAGCTCTGCAATGAGTGCTTCTACTGCCGACGTGGAGAGCTTTTGCTCTGCGAGCACGTATGCCCGACCCCACTTAACCACTTATATGGACGGATATTGAAGTAACACCTTTTTTGCAGTTTGAGGCTCATGGTGTCACAATGAACGGTGGTTTCGCCGAGTACTGCGCGTACCCTGCCGGCAAGGTCTTCAAGATCCACAACCTTAACGATGTCGATGCCACTCTTCTCGAGCCCGCCTCCTGCGCCTGCCACGGTCTGGATAAGATTCGGCCCCGCCTCGGGTCAAGCGTCCTCATGTTCGGCGCCGGCCCCACCGGTCTTGTGAGTTCACTTCGGCCGGGATATTACACCCTGCACCCTGTGCGCCAATGACTGATCGATGCACCACGATATAGATGCTTGCTCAACTCATGCGCCACAACGGTGGTTGCAATGTCACCATCGCGGCCCCTCAAGGTCTGAAGATGGACCTCGCTCGCAGCTTGGATGCTGCCGATAACTACATTGAGCTGTCCCGCTCCGATCCCCAGGTCCAGTTCACCCAGCTCCAGAAGGATCACCCGTACGGCTTTGACGTCGTCGTTGAGGCTACCGGTTCCGTCAAGATTCTCGAGGATGCCATCAACTACGTCCGCCGCGGTGGCAAGCTCGTCGTCTACGGGT
The DNA here is from genome assembly GCF_030867565.1 of Colletotrichum costaricense. Lineage (NCBI taxonomy): Eukaryota > Fungi > Ascomycota > Sordariomycetes > Glomerellales > Glomerellaceae > Colletotrichum > Colletotrichum costaricense. The sequence goes on along the minus strand of NW_026848232.1, from coordinate 503,305 downwards.
AAGGCAGCAAAGCGCCGTTTTAGCGTACATGGTTGCTGATGTGTCAAAAAATAGTGTCTACAGCAGCTCTGCTCGTGTATCATGGCCCCCCTCCAAGATTTTCGGTGACGAGATCACAATCCTCGGCTCCTTCTCCGAGACCTACATGTTCCGTACGTATCAATCTTCGAAAAACTCTGTACCTACTGCTTGAGTAGGCACTCCAGCCCAATCATACTAACACTCGCGCAGCCGCCACCATTGACTACCTTGACTCGGGCAAGGTCAAGACCAAGGGTATCGTCAACAAGACGTTCAAGCTGGAGCAGTTCGGCGAGGCTCTCGAGTCCATCAAGAACAAGAGCGCCATCAAGGCCGCGATTGTTTTCGATGACGCTACTGGAGTGTAAGGGCTCTCTGTGCCGCAACGCAAGCATGACAGAACAGACTGGTTTCTCTCTCCCCTTTAGTCACTCTCTCCCCGAGTATGAAGTTGTCTTTGACTGTTCGTTGTTGTTTAAAAACAAAAAGTGTCTGCTTGGCTCATTTCATTTCGTTACTTAGACAAGCATCGGATCGGAGTCAGAAGCTGGTGGGACGGCTGTAGGGAAAGACGGCGGTTGGCGAATAGCGAACTTGAAAAAAAGTGGTCGGCGGCGCACAAGAGGTGTTGTTTGAATGGTTGATTACTTTGATGACGACTTTGGGATCCGGTGGTTGAGGAATTGGTTGAGGTTAGCGTAGGGCGGCTCGGTGGTTGCGGAGTTTTGAGAGGTGAGCGAATCCGAGAAACCAAAAAAAGAAAAAAAGGCACCCTCAATGGGTTTGAGGGACAGAGAGAAACTTGTTCTTGTTCTGTTAGTCTTGTTCCTTACCCAGTTTTCCGGCTCGACAATAAAAGAGCGATGAATCACCACGAGTTCCCGTTCGATTCCAGACCTGAGTCCGGAAACGTATGCGTGTGCCTTGGACTGGAATGTTTTGGTTTACGCAGGCCCAAATTATTCCTTCTCATCTCGATTTCCCGAGCAAGACCTACCTTACCAAAGATGATCTACGCAGTCTTTACTCCGCATCATTCATCCGACGCACATGGGACCGAAGCCTATTCCCATTTCTTCTCATTCGTAACCTCTCCGCACTTCCTTTACATTAGCTGGGCAAATTCATCCACCCCCCCCCCCCCTTCCCCCGCCCTCGCGATACAACCACATCCTTACTAAAAAGAGGGTTGAGTTTACGACTGCCGGGTAACGCATCGCCAATCAGTAGACATCCCGCACCTTCTTCTCGTTCACCTCCACACCAAACGTCCCTCGGTGAAAAGACTAGAGCACATGCCAAACTTCACCTTCTTTCTTCCCAACGTTGCGTACCGAGATTGATGCTTTACCCGCTCCCCGCATTAGCAGCTTTCAAGCATTACTCTGCAAAACGTGTTTTAACCCTCTTGGCTGACTCCTTTTCCCCCAACGTAAACATTTCGAGTCAGCCTCGGGGAGGTATCAGCGAGGTGGGCAGCGTTCACAGCGCCCTCTTTATCCACTTAGGTCCGAGTACTTTCTGGAACGTGACAAAAGAAAGGGATCTGGCTGGCAGATGTTGCGCCGCTGACACATGCGGGTCGGGAAAGAATAAGTCAAGTATGCGAGATAGAGAGAGAGAAAGAGCTGAGGCTGAGACTGAGACTCTACGTGCCGCCAGCCCGGCGCAGGTCTCGTCCCCGGACTCTCTTCCACTATTTCTTTTGAGTTAAAGGTGGGGGGGATAGAAGGGCAGGTAAGCGCTCAATGCTTCCCGAAACGGGACGTCCAAGCGAAATGGGAACCAAATAAGAAGCATTCACTCGCATTGCGGGATCCGCCGTCGAAAAAAGCTGTGCGAATGCGGGTGCGGGTGCGTTGCGTTGTGTGCGTGAGCTGGCTCCTGCTTCTGAGCTGTGATGAAAACCCTCGCACTCCATGGGTGTTTCACCGCACAGGGAATTGCCGTTTTGAGGAGGGGGGACAAGACCCCAGGTAGAGGAGGATCGGTGGGTTGATCGATCTGTCATACACGCAGGGGTGTTATCCGAAGTGTTGGGCTCACCGAATAGCAACCATTCTTCGTCTGATGGACTGGCCGTTCTAAACCCCCTGAGGCCTTGTCAAGTTTTGGACGGGGTGTGGCAGGGTAGCAAGCTATGCGAAGAGCTATGCGAACTGTGTTGTGGCGGTGGGTTCTGTTGGAGACGAGACTCAGGTTCCGAGGCAGTTGTGGCAGCTCAATAGCACATGGCATGGCAGCTCAAGCTGCATGTGTTCGTTGTGACGACAGTGAGGCCGTATCTGGGTTGTGATGACCAGGATATTGGACGAGATGGCGAGCGTGTATAAAACCCATTGCTCCTCACCTTGCTTTTCCTATCAACTCATCAATCAACTTCAACTGCAATAACCAAATCTCACTTACAACAAAACCCAAACCAGCTTACTGAACGTCACCACTCCTCTAGCGCTTCCACAAATCAGCACACTAGCCAAAATGGACGCCATCACCCAGGCCATTCTCAACCGCTCCAAGCTGGAGGTGGAGCACATCAAGATCTCGCAGCCCACGGCTGAGTAAGTCATTGCTGCGTATGCAATTGGTGGCATTCTGTGACATAATCTGACTGCTGTGCGAATTACAGCACTTTTGTCATGGGAATCGTGAGCAGGGTCACAGGCACCGGACCCATGGGTGCGACAATGGCACCGATGACCGTCGACATGATGTTTAACGGCGGCTGCTTTGGCAAGCTGGATCTTCCGGAAGTCAAGACCAAGTCTGGCGGTACGGAGGTTGTCGTCAAGGACCAGCTCATCAAGATCCTCGACCGCAACGCCTTCATGGCGTTCGTCAAAGCCATCATGTGCGACGAGAGCTTGGTGTTGCGACTTGACAACGGTGACTGCACAATCAAGGCGCTCGGCCTGTCGGCCAAGGTCAAATACGCGAAGGATGTGCCCATCGTTGGCATGGGCGGCCCCAAGATCGCGCAGGTCAACTCTGCGGAGCGTGGCGGTGGTTTCGTCAACACCATGAAGGTGTACAACCCCAGCCCGTTGGAGATTAACCACGGCATAAGCAAGTTCGAGCTCCGAAGCGAAAGCGGCGAGGTGCTGGCAGAGCTGGAGGGTGACCTGACAATTGTGAAGGGCGACTTCGAGAGCACATTGCAGGGCACGCTTAAGAAGGGCGCGAAGGCATCGGACAAGGCAAGAATGGTCGGCACCGGAACAAAGGAGGCCAACTGGTGCAACGATACGATCAAGTTTATCAACTGCCAATTTTCGGTATCGCCGCAATTTGCGCAGATGCTGTAGATGTATGGAGCGAAGCGATAACCAGGTAGCTGTTCATATGTTATGACGAATGAGAATATGACAATGTTCGCAAACACCCACATATTTCCTTTGTATGATGCATTGATCTGGAGTCGTCAGCAGAGAGACGATAAGCGAGCGACATACGACCAATAGTAAGCACCCAATGCCTCAAGGTTGCTGACATTTTGGCAGCTTGCATACTATCGATTGATAGAGTGACGGCTAGAAGCAGGACAAAATGCTATCCTGGTCCGTCCGTAGGCAAGTGGTCCATACTATTGGCCAGGAGAACAACCTGGTCAGGTTCAAGAAACAGCTTTCGAAGAGGACAACGACCACGGCTACAGGCACCAGCCAATGCTGCGCTGCGCTTAATCGCTCGTGGGTCCGAATGCGCAGACATTGGTTGTAAGGTAGCCCACGAGAACGGACAAGACAAGAATTGACGTCACGGCGGCGGTCAGGTCCGGAGCTTGAAGCTTCCTCCGAGTGGAGCTTGGGGGATCCCGGTTGTCCGGGCGTGGACAGCGAGGTTGAAGAGTCGGGATTGAGGGCGTGTCATGGATGCAACGAGATGCTGAAACGGCCGAGGCGGTGTGTTGTGCCAGTTGTCATCTGCTGAAGCTGCGTGGTGAAGGTCGAGGGTAGTGTAAGGTTGATGAAGATGCAAGTGTGCAACAGCAAAGGCCTGGAGCAAAGATCCAATGGCAGGTGCTTGTCATTGACGAAACGGGGATCCGCGATTACTTCCTTCCCCCACATTCGAAGTTAAGGTCGCCGGGCTTGGCGCTGGATGGCACCGACGGGACTCGGAAGGAAACGACCTGGGTGGATTGGGACCTACCTCAGGTACCTACCTTACGTGCTTACCTAGGTAGGTACGGAGTGGAACACAGGAAGGAACAAACCATCCGTCTCCCGAAGTTCCCCCCGCCGAGTGCCGGTCTCGGGGAAGTGCGACCTTGGACCGCTAGCTGCAGCTTGAGTGGTGTGCTAAGGCAGGGCAAGAGCGGGAGGGCATGCACGCTGGAGACTGGAGTGTTCCCCTGCAGGGATTCTCACAGCCGCGGTCGGCTTGGTTTTGTTTGGTTTGGCGACTTGGGTTACACTGGAGTCTGGAGCTGAGTGCTGACCCGGCAAAAAGGGCCCCCTGCTTCAAGCACTCAGCCCAGGACCCTTAAAATACGCCTCTGTTATCATCCCTCAATCAAAAACATTTGAAGCAGGGGTTGTCATTAGGAAATTGCAACATTTCATGTCACCCCACAGCTGTCCAGGCTGATGATTCTGTTACCTTATGTTAGATTGACAGCGTGGCTGATCATGTTTGACGTTTCTGGGACCTTAATCACAGCAGGCTCTTTAGCAGTTCATGCATCAAGGTACCTTGCCTTAGGTTCATACTGATATGTAGTACAATAATTAGACATGGAAGCGCGACCTTCATCTTTTGACACAAGTACAAACCTACCTACAAGTCAAGTAAAGAGCAGTGAACCGTGTATCAGAGTACAACTGTAAACTCGTTTCTTCTCTAGAAGGTTACTATTCGGGATCAATGTCAGAGAGAGAGAGAGATATGAATCTGTGGGAAACTTGAAAGGGCACTCAGTCAGCCACCCGGCGCTTCACCAGGGATCAGCAGTTTAATCACTTTTGGTGTACTAATATGTTTGCCCTGACATACGCAGCCTGCTGATTCGCTCTCGGCTCCATGTGCTCCCAGCGTCGACTGTCGAATACGAGACCTGACAAGATTGAGATGAGAAAACATGGAACCTGGCATAATTATTAGGGAATGTCTTGGTTCGGGACACTGCTGCCGTTACATTGTTCAGTTTTAATTCCCTCCCTCGACCGAGCTCGAGTCGAAGTCGCGTCCCAGCACACAATCTCTCACTCTCTCTTACGTAGTACTGTGGCCTGTGGCCAGGATGGATTTCTGGAGGAACGCACAGCGCGGCGCTCAGTTCAAAGACCATCACCTCCGAATGCCCATTACATGTCCGTACCGTCGTCTGATACCTCTTCTCATGTATGTGTGTATGTGCGTGTGCTCGGCGCAAATTGTCGGCTGGGACACTAAAGACGGTCAATTGCACTACCTCCAGCCGGACCTAAGCACACCAAGCTCCAAGTACCGTAGCTGACCTATTGACACCATAACCATAACAAAAACAACGAAGCCGTTGTCACTTTCACCTAGTCCACACTTAATCTGTGGTATCGAGGTTCCCAGCTGCTGGGCCCTCCGCCTTGTCGGCGTTGCTCTAGCTCTATGGCCTCTTGTTATGTTCGCACTGCAGCATTCTACAGCTAGAACCTATCACAACAGCATAATCCCAGCATGGGTGCGTCGGACACTTCCTCTTTGCGCGCCTTATTATTACTACCTGCATCGTGAAGCCTGTCCTCTCCTGCAGCAAGTGTCATGCCGTGTCCTGTCTCGTCCCTTTGACTTACATCCACACTTGTTGGACGAGACACGCCTTCAACTCAATTCAAAGTGCAGGCTCTCCCCTCTCTCCCTCCCACTTCCAGCCGCACCTTACTTTCCCACCCCCCCTCGTTTTTCATCGTCTCACTTTTACTTCAACTACCTTCCCTGGGCGCGTGGCAGAAACCATTTCGAAAGAGAGAAAGAGAGAAAGGACAGACCGTGAGGAAAACCTAACCTTGCCTTCTTGTACATCCTCATTTCTCCATGCCGATTTGCTGCTTGCAGACCAAGCTGGCCAGGTGCCCTTGCTGTTGTCGCAGAGTTTAGACGGCATCGCTCGCAAACATGGCTCCTTGGTCGTCGCAACGTCATGCTCCACCTCCTCGCCCTCCTACTCTCCGTCAAACTTCCGCCGACCTTGTCTCCCGAATACACAGCCCCTCGCACACTGCACCACCTGGCCAGCTGGGACGACTGCCCGACAGCTATGTGATTTTGGATAAATCCCACCTCCATGCCGACTCGAGCTCTTCCGAATCCGATTTCCACCCAAGACGCCCGCGCCGTCCGACACATTCCCGCTCCATGAGCCACCCTTTTCCTTCGCTATTCTCCAGCAAGAAGAAGCGCCCCGACACCTCCCATGACACCGATTCCGAAGACGATGCGCCCGTCATGACGAAGCCGCCCGGCAACAATAACACTACGCACAAGAGGGGAGGCACCAGTGGTGGCAGCAGGGACTTTGCGACTGGCAATTGCATGACCTGCGGCTCTCTCGTGCGCTGGCCACGCGAGCTGAAGGTCTTCAAGTGCACAGTCTGTGTCACCATCAATGACATCCACCCGGACCAGCTACCGGCCAGATCCAATAGCGGCCCCAAATGGCTACAGCGCCCGTCCCAAGAGTCGACGTCGCCTCAGAAACAGACCACACGCCCGGCGGAACGATACGAGACCAGGCCCATCTCACTCGACCAGACCAAGAGACTGATCCGGCAATCCATCCATGCACATCTAGCGAGGGCGATTAGGAGGTCCTCGAGCTCAGAAGATGAGCATCGCGAGGTCGTCGCCGAGAGGCACGCAACCCCCAGTCCGTTTCGGGAACAGAGTGAACGGCCTTGCACTTCGAGAACGACAGGAGGCCCACAGCACAGGCGGGAGAGAAGCCAAGGTAATGCCTCTGGCTACCTCTTCCCCGAGCAGCCTACGCTCCGCCAAAATCCCAACGTGCATCCGCTGCGCCTGCCCCCGACAGCCCGGTCATTTTCGTCTTCTTACCCCGAGAGGCCCACCATGCGCCAGCTCACGGCAGACGCCAGTGCTCCGCGGCCGGCGGGCCCCAGGTTCCTTGATGCCGATGATCCAAAGAGGATATTCAGGCCGCTGGAAGACTACATTACCACCTGCTTCAGTTCATTTCACTGCGTCAACTCTTCGTTCCTTTCTCGTCGGCCTGTCGTAGCCACTCGCTCAGGGAGTGAGTCGGCATCACGGCGGCCGCCAATCCCCAGGCCCGAGCCCAAGTTCGCAGAGCAACATTCCGAATCTCCCGTATGTGATCTCGATCCTAAGCTTCTGTTGCTCGGTGACTTCGCCGAGAACGGGACGTGGTGGACTGGGAACCAAAGTCAGGGAGGGACACGCCACAAGCGATCGGCTTCACAGCGGATGGAGGATGCCCCTTCTTTCATCACGTCTCGCTCGCCGCAGGTGGAATGGAATCAAGTTACGGAGTGGTACAGATCGGTGATCAATGCTGCGGAATCCTGGATGTCCATTTATGAAGAGATGACCCGAGATTCAGAAGCAGACCCGCTATCAGCAACAGAGCTCCGGGCCATCGAGTCCCAATTACTCTTCGGCCAAGACCACACCCACAGGACCCTATTGAAAGCCATCGAAACACTACTCAAGCGTCCTGGGCGGCCGATGACTGATCCAGAAGACTTGAGATATCTTCTCATCATCTTGGAGAACCCGCTGCTCTACGGAGAGTCGAATGCCTTCCAAGGCCGAGGAAACAATGGCAGACGTCCGTCGCTGAAACGCGACGAGATTATTAGGGAAGACAGATCAACCTTGAAAACCGGTCCCGTATCTGGTCAACACTCCGTCATTATCAAGCGAATCCTGGGCTTGATTTCGAATGCGTCGACTTCATGCCAAAACCACTTAACTACTTGGTTCGCGCGGTATTCCGAGGCTAGATTCATCAAGATCAAGGACCTTGCCGCTGGGTTCCTAACTTACAGACTCATTCGCCAGAATGAGAAGAAACACGAGGTCAGAGTGGACATAACAGCCGGGCTAATTCCGAACATGAGTGCCGGTCATTCGGCAGCCTCGCTGCACGCAGCGCTAGGAACGCAGCGTAGTTCCTCAAAGCAACAGAAGGAGCAACAGAAAAAGATGGTATATAATGAAGACTGGCAAATCCGGGCCGCCGCCAGAGTTCTCTCTCTAGTATTTGCGGCAAATAATATGACGCACATTCGGCGACCGGATCAGATGGGAAATATGAGTAGCAGTACTCACAGAGGGGGTATACAGGCACATGGACAAATCATCCCTACGAGTGACTTTTACAACACCATGATTGACTACACCGACTTGGTAGCCGAGTTCGAAGCATGGGAATCGAAGAGGGGAAAGTTCTCATTCTGCCAGTATCCATTCTTGCTGAGCATGTGGGCCAAGTCCCAGATCCTGGAGCATGATGCACGGAGACAACAGATGACCAAGGCACGGGATGCCTTCTTCGATAGCATCATGACAAGGAGGAACGTTACGCAGTTCTTGGTGCTTGATGTTCGAAGGGAGTGCCTGGTTGACGACAGTTTGAAGGCTGTGAGCGAAGTCATTGGAAGCGGGAGCGAAGACATCAAGAAGGGGTTACGCATCGTTTTCAAAGGCGAGGAGGGGCTCGACGCAGGTGGCTTGAAGAAAGAATGGTTTCTTCTCCTCGTGCGTGAGGTGTTCAACCCCGAGCATGGTACGTATCGGTCTGCGTCAGGTCTGAGTCTGTTTCTAACACCACATTATAGGGATGTTTATCTACGACGAGGACTCTCAATTCTGCTACTTCAACCCTAACGCCTTCGAGACTTCTGACCAATTCTTCCTGGTTGGCGTTGTAATGGGTCTGGCCATATACAACTCCACCATTCTCGACGTGGCGCTGCCGCCTTTCGCCTTCCGAAAGCTTCTTGCTTCCGCCCCTAGCTCGTCGTCAGGTTCATCTGCCCATCCTCGTCCAACCATGAACTACACGCTAGAAGACCTAGCAGAGTATCGCCCGCGTTTAGCGAGTGGCCTCAAACAGCTTCTTGAGTTTGACGGTGACGTTGAGACGACTTTCCAGCTGGACTTTGTTGTGGACATTGAGAAGTACGGAACTGTGATGCAGGTCCCACTGTGTTCGGGAGGAGAGAGGAAGTCAGTCACGAATGCAAACAGAGCAGAGTACGTCACACTATACGTCAGGTACCTACTTGAAACAGCGGTCGCCCGACAGTTTGAGCCCTTCAAACGTGGGTTTTACACTGTGTGTGGCGGCAACGCGCTGTCGCTGTTTCGACCCGAGGAGATTGAATTGCTTGTTCGTGGCTCAGATACGGCACTCGACGTGGACGCCCTGAGGGGCGTGGCTGAGTACGACAACTGGGGTTCGAAGAACCCTGATGGGGTAGAGCCAGTCATAGGATGGTTCTGGGATGCCTTCAAGAATGCAACTCCTGATGAGCAGAGGAAGCTTCTCTCCTTCATTACCGGTACCGACAGAGTGCCGGCCATGGGTGCTGCTCTTCTCCCAATCAAGATTACATGTCTAGGCGATGACGAGAACAGGTATCCCATCGCTCGAACCTGCTTCAACATGCTGGCCCTGCGTCGTTATGGGTCGAGGGAGAGACTGGAGCATATGTTATGGACCGCCGTGCACGAGAGCGAAGGCTTTGGTTTGAAATAAGCGCATCATGTGTCAAATGAGCTACAGGGAGCATCGATATCGGAGTTAACAGAAAGACAAACCGCAGCCCTGCAAAGGGTAGCAGCATGCATCTAGATGGTATGGTTGGTAGATTCACAATGACCTACAGCTTGTTGGTCTTTCTTGGGCGGTGGGCGGCTTCAAGGTTTTGGATGAACATGGGCACGAGTCCATGGGTAGTCTTAATGGAAAGGATTTCATTCGGTTTCCAACCACAATTCATCATTCTGTGTCTCTTGAACTAGCGTTTGTAATCTTGACCAGGACTTGGTCCAGTAGCCCAACAAGCCAGTAGACTGGCCATCGTACGACTCAGAGCATTTCCCGTTCTGCAGAGATTCTTTTTGGTACATTTTGTACAGGATATTCGTACACTTTTTTCGGTTTCTTCTCCACGCCCGCCCTCGTACATAACCTTTTGGTCTTCTGCTCCACCCTCCGACCCCTTTTAGCATCATTAGTTCGCCTCAGCACGCGCCCTGGCAAGCATAGCCTTCTCCCTCCTCTCCTCCTCGAGGATCTTGGCCACCCGCTTCCGGTCCTTGTCGCCCTTGATCCTCAGCTCCTCGGCGGCCTTCATATCCGCCTCGTCCTCGGGACCGGGAAGCACGGCCTCGGCCTTGGTCTCTTGGAGGAAGTGTTCGTAGATTTCTTCCGAGTGCTTGTTCTTCATGTCGATTTTGACGACGCGCTCGAGGCCTTCGAGGGGTGCGGGCGCTTTGGAGTTGTCGATTGCCGAGGAGGGGGGTTGCGGGAGGGTGGAGGGTTCGAGGGGTTCGCCTGAGGTGGAGAAGTAGACGGACATGATTGCTGCGCCTTCGTTGTTGTTTTTGCGGTTTACGATCATGGGGACGGCGGGGTTGTAGTATTTTAGGCGGGGGAGCATGTCGCGCCAGAATTTTCTGTGGAAGATTGGAAAAGAGATGGTTAGTTTGGTGTTCCTTGAAGAGAGGTGGTGAAGCTCTGGTAGAGGAGGGAGACGAACTTGGGTCCGAAGTGGCCGCCATCTACGCGCCTGGCGAACTCCATATGTATCCTCGTGACATTTGGAGGGAGCTTTGCGGCACCGAGGCCGTAGCGGATGTTGAGGATCTGGCAGGTGTCAATTGAAGCTACTCCTGGGAGCTACATCGGGGGGTGTAGGTCTCGAGCGGGATGTAAGTACCTTCTGTTCACCAAAAGTTAGCTTTTCTCAATTCGTCATAAACATTTCAATGGCTTAAAGGAACCTACAGCTCTCAGAGCGTGCCATCTCGCTCCTACACGAGTCATCTTGGGCGGTAGTCTCTTGGGGGGTATCTCGAAACTGCACTTCACACCAAGCACTTTCTCGATGTCAGTCGCGCGGTCGGGAGTCTGAAAATTGCCCGCGACCCTTGGACTTTTCGGGACGGGGACAAATGATTGTCCGGCGATAAGGAGTGTTGGAACTCTTATCGGTGCAGCTCGGGCGTTGATCGTCCCCCAAAATTTCTAGAATTTCCTAGGTGCTTGTTCAGTAGTAAAGCTACAAGGACCCCCAAAAGTCCTGAAGCTGGAACCTAACTTACTACATTCTCTTGATGCCTTTGCAACGATGCATCGCGCATTATCGTCGAGATGGCTCAGGAGTGCCATGAGCATTGGAGACCGGGCCGTCTTGGGTGAAGTCCCGGTCTACCTCTGCCCATCGCTCACCATCGCGTCTGCGCGACCTTGCTTTGCGCCGGCTGGTGATGCGCATCGCAACATTCCCTACAGACAGCGACGCTGTATGCACGTCGAGGCGACTACGATATCCGAGCCGGCAGCGGCGGCCCCGTTGCCTCGTGCTGACGAACCGACCAAGATCCCACGGAGAACCCTTCCGCTGTCATGTAGTGGCTGCGGCGCATTGAGCCAAACGACGGAGGCCGGGCATGCTGGGTACTACGACCTGAGCAGAAAAGCCGTGAAAGAGTATCTCGCGCCCAAGGGTAGCATGGAAGATGCGGAAGTGGAGGCACGGGAGGAAGACAAGGTCATTGATGAGGTCCTGCAGAACATGAGCGAGGAGCAGCTTGCTGAACTTGGCCTGGACCCGAAGTCGCTGCGTTTTGGGGAGGAACTGGGTCCGGACGTGACAAGTGCGTATTCTACTGTTGTGCTGCGTCTACCGTAGTTACTGACAAATTGCAACAGCACCAGGTCTCAAACCAAAGAGAGTACCGCTCTGCGATCGATGCCACAAGTTGGTGCACCACCACGCCGGAGAGCCAATCTACCATCCGACGGTCGACGCCCTGCGTGAGACGATCGAGGAGTCCCCCTTCAAGAATAACCACATCTACCACGTAATTGACGCCGCCGACTTCCCAATGTCGTTCATTCCGAAGCTGCACCAGGTCCTCGACGCCAACTTGAAGCATAAGAACCGTAGGAACAGGGCTGGGAGGTACTTCAAGGACCGAAAGTTCGACATGAGCTTCATCATCACACGGTCAGACTTGCTGGCGCCGAAGAAGGAGCAGGTGGACTCGCTCATGCCGTACCTGAGAGAGGTCCTGCGCCGGTCGCTAGGCAAATTTGGACAGCTTATCAGACTGGGCAACGTCAAGTGTATCAGCGCCCAGCGAGGCTGGTGGACCAAGACGCTCAAAGAAGAGATTTATCAGCGCGGCGGTGCGGGCTGGATGGTCGGCAAGGTCAATGTTGGAAAGAGTCAGCTGTTTGACTCGGTATTTCCAAAGGGCACATCGGCATCTCTCCCTTCAAAGAACCCTGTGCAGATCTCCTTGTTTGCAAAGGAGGAGGATAGCGACGGCGCCCACTATGCCACGCGAGGAAGCTTTGAGAACGATTCAGATCGTTTCGAAGTGGATGCTTTACTGCCTCCTGCTCGTCCCGAAACAGATTATCCGGAGATGCCTACGGTCTCTTCTCTTCCAGGCACGACGGCTTCTCCTATCCGAATCCCCTTTGGTAACGGCAAGGGCGAGCTAATTGACCTACCTGGAGTGGCTCGATCGGATCTCGAGAGATACGTCAAACCCGAGCACCATAAAGACCTCATCATGCATCACCGAATCAAGCCCGAGCAGCAGTCCCTCAAGCCCGGCCAGTCTCTCCTGCTCGGGAGCCTGATTCGCATCACACCCACCACGCCGGACCTCGTCTTCCTCGCCTACAACTTCACCCCTATCCCCGAACACGCGACTTCCACCGAGAAGGCCATCGAGTTCCAGCAGCAGACGAGGGAATCCGACCGCGTGCCCAACATCGCCGCCCCCGGACTCGCGGAGAAGCTCAAGCTCGCGGGCTCCTTTGAGCTCAAGTACGACGTAACAAAGGAGCGCGCCGGCCCCCTCACTCGCAAGGACGTCGGCCGCAGAAAGGTCGAGGACCTCCCCTGGCGCGTGGTGGCCACCGACATCCTCATCGAGGGGTGCGGATGGGTCGAGATCGTGGCGCAGGTTCGGACCAAGGATCTGTTTGCCGGCTGCGCGCCGTCCTTTATCGAGGAGGAACCTGAACCTGAGCCTGAACCTGAGGATGAGCCTGAGCCTGAGAATGGTTTCGCCAAGATGGAAGCGGCATCGATCAACCAGGCCGGTCTCCTCCAGGTCGATAGGCTGAAGAAGACGGCCGAGAAGCTAAAGAAGAAGGAGGAGAAGGCCGCGAAACCCGCCCGGAGCCTTGATGAGCCCAATTGGCCCGTCGTTGAGGTCTGGACGCCTGAGGGCAGGTTCGTTGGCACTCGTCTGCCGATGAACGCTTGGCTTCTGAATAAGTCCCCCAAGAAGGTGATAAAGAGCCGCCCTCGCAAGAGCATGAAGGGTGCTAAGAAAGCGGCTAAGGCTGCTAAGAGAGCTCTTGCGGCGGCTGCTTGAATAGCCTTGTAACATCTCCCCACAAACACACATACTATGTACATCAGTTGTAGAATATTTGCATGCGATACCCATATGTAAACACCATGTAACAATAATGAAAACCGGCCATTCACTATATAAGTTTACCACACAACTCTACTATACAGGTCTACTACTTCCATTAGCATGTCCGTCCTTAGTTTTCTATTATCCCTAAGCATGCCCCCCGTCTCTATACCTGCCCTCTATCTCTGAGCGTCTCCCTCGTCTCTAGGTGTCTCTCTCGTCTCTAGTCTTTCTCTGACTTCTACTTATTTTCGAAACTATTCGTAGGCGAATATAAGGGAAATAGGGCGGAACGGGACAGAGGCGTCGCTGGTTTTTGACGTATGACTGATGGCATGGACCATTCCCAAAACCACTTTACGCGTGAACAATGCGCGGCGTGTCATCAACCCTGGATGCAATCTGAATGACGGAGTGAATGAACCCTTGATAATGACCGGCACTCAGGATCGTTTCCATCACCGAATCCGGAACCTTCTCGCGGCACCGGTGCGTTCCTGGAAATGGCTGGCCCGGCCGTGGCTCCGGGCCTTGGCTGTCGTTTGGCTGTGGATCTTCAGGGAATGACGTGGGGTTGGTAGCACTGAATCGCCCAGGTCGTGCCCAGGCTGTACCTGAATAATCGGGGGGTTCCATGTTTGGCCTGTGACCGTCGCCCGCATTCTTTCCCGCCCCTCCAGGAAAAAATAAAGATTGAGAAAGCATCCCACCCTGTTTGCCTTCCTCCAAACTTACAAAAAGCCAAATTCCTACGGATACACGAACCCCTGAATATCCTCGATCTTCCCGCCGGGTGACGAATCTGCACGCGACAGAAGCCTCAACACGCACAACAGCTACAGGTTTGCGACTGCATCAAGTTCACTATTCGAGAAGTCCCAGCAAGCTTTACAATATTGGGGGTTCATCGCTGTGAGAAGCGCCCCCGCGAAGAGAAGTGACTGCATCGGCATCACACGACCACACGACCACACAAACCTCCCCACCCTTCGACGTTCACAAAACTTCCCTGTACCGAATTTCTCACTACAATGGCGGGTTTACAAGACCGTTTGCCGCAGCGCTCGGCACCAGGCCCCTCTCAGACCCAGACAGAAACGCAGAGCAGGACGGGCACGCAGGCAATTCTACGGCTGAGAGGTGCCCACGCTCCATCTAGGCAGTCGGTGCGATGGGCGGAAGACGTGGTGGATAACGAGGGCCTGGGACGCAAGAGCTCAAAAGGTGAGCTGACCTTCCCTCTCTCCCACTCTTACCGTCACATGCATGACTTACTAACGCACCTTCGACAGTCTGCTGCATCTACCACCGCCCCAAAGGCGTAGACGAATCCAGCGACGAGTCCTCCTCGGACTCCTCTGACGACTCTTCCGACTCGGAGGCGGACACCAACGGCGGGCGTAGGAGGGTACCCTCAGGAGACCACAAGGGTAAGGGTAAAGGAAAGAAGAGCGGTAAGCGGGGAGACCATGACCACGACTGCGGCGACCACGATCACGACCACAGCGGCCACGGGCATGGGAGGAAGGCTGGTCGCGAGGGGAGCGAGAAGAGGCGGCCTAGCCCGAATGCGTATGAGAGGGTGCCGAAGCCACCTAAGCCCAAGGATGAGGGGAGCGGTGGTTCGCCGGCCAAGGCTTGAGTGAAAGGCGCTCACACTGGAGAACATAAGATGGTTGATTTATGGTTCGCGATGCATATCTTAGGCGTTGGAGGTGATTGGTGCATGGTTCACGGATGAGCATATCTACAGCCCCTAGTACGACGGGCGGCAGCACGAATACAAGATACTTCACAAGTAGAGATACCCATTCTCTGCTCACCCCATGTGGGGCTTTTGACATTCGATACGGCGACAACCAACAGCTGCAGAGACAGAGATGATCGATCTGTCAGTACTATTCGAGTGCTGCGTCTCGTTACTGGAGTCTCTCTTTTCGCGGACCCGGCGGAGCGGTGTGTCCCCGCACTCAGTGCGCCGGCGGCGGCCGTGGGGGGATCAGCTCTCCTACGCCCGGGCGCAACGCGCTGAGATCTTATCGCTGGCGATAAGTCCAGGACCCCGCGATCCCTTGACAGTGCTCAGACGTAACCCCGCCATTCTTCAACAGCTTCCTCCATATAAGCCACAGCTTCACAAACCTCCCTTCCTCGTACAACCGTGAAGTCGGTTTTGGAGAATTCTCATCTAAGCACGACTCATACCTTTCTCACACAATCATGTCTCACGAGCACTCACACGACGGCCCTCATGGCCACGCGCACTCCCACGAGGGCGGCTTCAACGCCCAGGAGCACGGCCACTCCCACGAGATTCTTGACGGTCCTGGAAGCTACCTCGGCCGTGAGATGCCCATTGTCGAGGGCAGAAACTGGAGCGATCGTGCTTTCACAATTGGTATTGGAGGGTGAGTTTAATTTACTATTCCGGCTCTGGATCGGTCCAAAAACCGCTCATCCTCTCCTATTCGGGTGGCTTCAAATGGCTTGCGAGAAGCGCTCTGGGCATGGATGCCCAGATCAAATTGGACATGAATGATTCCCAATGGCAACGGAATACGAACAATAAAGGCTAACACGAATACCCAAACCCCCAGACCAGTCGGCTCCGGCAAGACGGCTCTGATGCTCGCCCTCTGCCTCGCCCTGCGCGAAAAGTACTCCATCGCCGCCGTCACAAACGACATCTTCACCCGCGAGGACGCCGAATTCCTCACCCGCCACAAGGCCCTGCCCGCCCCGCGCATCCGCGCCATCGAGACGGGCGGTTGCCCGCACGCCGCCGTGCGCGAGGACATCTCGGCCAACCTCGCCGCCCTCGAGGACCTCCACCGCGAGTTCGACGCAGACCTCCTCCTCATCGAGTCCGGCGGCGACAACCTGGCCGCCAACTACTCGCGCGAACTGGCCGATTATATCATCTACGTCATTGACGTCTCGGGCGGCGACAAGATCCCGCGCAAGGGCGGCCCGGGCATCACGCAGAGCGATTTGCTGGTTGTGAACAAGACGGACCTGGCTGAGATTGTGGGCGCGGATCTGGGCGTCATGGAGAGGGATGCGCGCAAGATGCGCGAGGGCGGGCCGACTGTGTTTGCGCAGGTGAAGAAGAATGTTGCCGTTGATCACATTGTCAACCTCATGCTTAGCGCGTGGAAGGCGAGTGGTGCCGAGGAGAACCGTAGGGCTGCGGGTGGACCGCGGCCTACGGAGGGCCTTGACAGCCTCAAGGCTTGAGTACTAGGTGGACAATGGTAGGTCATAGGTGGGATGGCACGTTGGACGAATGTAAGAAGTGAGGGTTGATGCAAAAAAAAAGTTGAACGAATCTCTCTTTTCAAAAAAACTCCGGAGGATGGCATCAGACCTGTATCTATAGCCGACGTTACTGCTAATATCTATGCATTCTTTTCCCGGGGCGCACCCCTTTTTTGGCATTTCCATCTCATCATGTCTGACTTTTATGTTTTTTCCCATGGCCCATGTCTTCTTTTTTTTACTCCATCATCACATCACCCTCCTCAACCAGCTCCGGGACGCCCGCCTCGAGGAGTGGTCCCTCGAAGGGGACTGCGTTGCGCGGGAACACGCGCTTATACAGACTGACACCAACAGAGTCCTGCGGGTTGATGCGAGCGTCGAACGTCGCCTTGAAGTATCCGTGGGTACCGAGGGGCTCCTTCATGAAGCCGGTGCGGCCGCGCTTGGTCCACAGCGGCAGGGCCTTGAACCACTCAACGTCCTCGCGGTTGAAGAACATGTAGCGGATGGTGACGATCTTCTTGTGGATGTGGTACGGGTGACCCGTGAGGATGGCGCGCTTGGCGATGACGCGGTTCGTTGACGACGGCAGGGCGGTGCCGGTGCCGACGAGCGTCAGGTTGAGGGCAGAATCCCCCTCGGCGTCCCCGGATGTGGGCTCGGTGCGCTTGAAGAAGAGGACGGGGACGGCGCCCCAGGTGACGGGACCCATGAAGGTCGCGACGGCAGACTGGCCCGGGTGGAGGTATCTGGCAAACTTGTGCACGTTGTTGGGCGTGTTGCCCGGCTGCGAGAAGACGGGGTTGATGGTGAAGCGACGGGGGCCGCACTGCACGATGAGCTCCTCCTTGGCCTTGATGGACTTGTCGTGGTCGGCGCTCAGGTTGAACAGATAGTTGACGGCCGTCTTCTTCTGCTCGTGGCGCAGGAGGGAGAAGAGCGTCACCGGCCGGCCGGGCTGGTGCGACTTCTCAAAGGACGCCGGGACGCCCTTGAGGTAGACGTGGACGCGGGTGCCGGGGGCGACGCCGCCGACGAGGGCCTCGCGGGTGGACCGCGACCGGGACGCCTGATAGTCTGGGATCTGGAGGAGCTTGCGCCACTCCTCGGGCTCGTAGGCCCGATCTTCGCTCTCGAGCCACTCGCTCGTCCTGAGGCTCTTGAGACCCCTGTACCGTTGCAGGCGCTCGCGCGCGAGGACGCCCGGGTGCAGCTCGATCTCGTCGGGGAATTCCTTGTCATCCTCGACCTCGTCCGTCTTGCGCGCGCGGTAGGCGGCAAGACCGGCCGCGTCCTCCTCTTCATCCGGCTCGATGAACTTCTCGGACTGTGCGTATGTTGTAGGTGCGCCCTCGGTGGGCTCTCTGGGCGCGGCACCCTCGAGACCATCCTCGGGGCGGGCCTCATCCTCCTCAGAGTCGCCGTCCTGCATCTCAAAGTCCTCCATGTCGGAACCTGAGTCTGACATGTCGTCGCCGAGGTACCATGCCGCTTGGTAGTTGGACGTTCCCTTGGGGACTCTGGTCTTGGCTTCCGCGGCCTCGTAGTAGTCGTCGTTGAAGTAGTGGTGGTCGTCGAGAAGCACACCCTTTTGGATCTCTGGCGGCTCAGTCGTTTCCATCTCGTCGTCTTCCATCGGCGCATCAGGGGCCAGCTCTGCCAGATCATCCTGGTCTTCATCAGGGGTATCAAGAGTCTCCTCGGTCTCGGTCTCCTCCACGGCCATTTCGCCTCTCTTCAGCTTCTTGGGCAACGGCGCACTCGTAATCTTCTCAATCTGGAACGTGCCAAAGTCGCCCAGCTGAACCAAGCGGTTGGCCTTCAAGCCACGTCCCCTGACGACACCAGTGACGACTGTTGAGTCAAGTCCTGAGCTGGCGAACTTGATGTCCTCGGCCAACATCCAACTCCTGTCCTCGCGCCACCTGACACCCTTTGGTGTGGTGTTGCAGAGCGACCTCATGAGGTTGGCGCATTCTTGTCTGTTCTCCAGCTGGTAAAGCTTCTCCTGCTCAGGGTGGAAGTGGGTGATGTATGACCTCAGGGAACCGAGGGTGGACTGCTTATGCTTGGCTTGGTCGATCTTATCCACACCGTAGACAACGGTGAAGAGGGTTGACAGACCCTGGCTCTCCAGACTCCTCAGCATCAGCTCTCCAAGCTCATCGACCTCAACGTCGGCGGAGAGCATGACCACCACAAAGTCGGCGACCCGGGTGGCGTCCAAAACCGCATTCAGGTCCCGCTTAAGAGGGATGTACTGGACCTTCTGCTTGAATCTGTCGACGGAGACTCTGAACGGCGTCTCCCCCACTTCGGCCTCGATGTCCACGCTCTCGTTCAACTGCTTGATGGCGACCGCGGCGTCACCATCCTGGCATAGGGGAACGACCGCAACAATTCGCGGTGCTCCATCCCGCCCGACAAACAAGCTGGCTTCCTCCAATCTCTCCTTTCGCTTGGCGATCTGGCGCTGCTTGGCCTGGTTTCGTCGGTCGAATTTGGACAGAACTTGCTGGTGGGGTGTCTTTCGCTGCCCCTTTTCGTCACCCGGGAGTCTGCCTATTCAGACCAAATATTAGTTTGAAAATTCCACGAAAAAATTTGCCCTCGGGTTTTGGGTGAGGGAGAATCTGGAGGCGAACCTTTGGCGGCGTCCCTCAGCGCACCCTTGGAGGCATGCTTGGACTTGAAGGGCTTGTGGGTGACTTTGGTCGTCGGTCGGTGAGAGTGACTCATGGTCGCGGCGGGCGGTTTCCCGTCTCCCCCAGCCTTGAAACGAAAGGGTAGCGAAGCCAGGTTGGAAAGAGGCTTCTTTTTCTACTTTTCACAGTCGAAATCGAGACTTGGTCGAGTACGGCGCAATTTTTGGACTTTTTGGACGGATTTGCGCCTGTGATGCGGATGGAGGGGTACTCTGACCGACTATTTTTTTGAATTCGTGCGTGCGTTATCTGGAGACGTCCATTGGCTTGCCGAAAGTTTCTGCGGGGCTCTGGCTGGGGTGATAAGATACGCTCGAACCAGGATCCCGATAACAGAAGAGCCGAAGAAATTTTGGGCCGAGTCGCTGCTATTGAGCATCTCAGTGAACTTTTTTTTCTTTGCAGGGACCCTTCGCGACGGCACTCCACGAGCACTCCAGACCTGCAAGCCACGAAAACGAACCTCATCACCCGTTTGCCCACCATGGATATCGACACACCCGAGACGCAGACGATATCGCGGAGGGACAACCCGCACTCCAATGGCGCCGTGCAGGTGAAGCGCCGCACCGACCTCGTCCCGCGCGAGGAGCGGGAGAAGATCCGGAGGCTCAAGGAGGCGAACAAGTCGTACGGCCGCGGCAAGAGCGTCAACATGAAGTCGATCAAGGACAAGAAGCTGCGCACCAACCTGTCCAAGCTCGAGAACAAGTACCGCGACGCCACCATCAAGGCCAAGGACGCCGAGATCCTACTCGAGAACAGCAGCGGCTTCCTCGAGCCCGAGACGGAGCTCGAGAGGACGTACAAGGTCCGCCAGGATGAGATCACCGAGGGCGTCTCCGTCACGACGGCGCAGAAGCGGTTCGAGCTGAAGCTGGAGGAGCTGGGACCGTACGTCGGCGAATACACCCGCAATGGCAGGGAATTGCTGCTCGCGGGACGGAAAGGTCACCTTGCGACGTTTGACTGGAGGGAGGGCAAGCTGGGGTGCGAGATTCAACTCAACGAAACGATTCGGGATGTGCGGTGGCTGCACAACAACCAGTTCTTCGCTGTTGCGCAAAAGAAGTATGTCTACATCTACGACCACAACGGTGTTGAGATCCACTGCTTGAGGAAACACATGGAGGTCACACACATGGAGTTCCTCCCCTACCATTTCCTCCTGGGCACAGTGGTAAGTTTTGAAATCACGAATGCAAGCTCTTCTGAGCTTCGCTGACAATGGCCATAGGCATCAACAGGTTTCCTCAAATACCAGGATGTTTCGACAGGCGACATCGTCTCCGAGATCCCCACCAAGCTCGGCCCCCCAACAGCCATGACCCAAAACCCCTGGAACGCCGTGTTCCACGTAGGACACCAGAACGGCACAGTCACTCTCTGGTCACCCAACCAGACCGACCCTCTCGTCAAGCTCCTGGCGCACAGAGGGCCGGTAAGATCACTAGCCGTCGACCGCGAGGGTCGATACATGGTCTCCACCGGTCAAGACTGCAAGATGGCCGTCTGGGACATCAGGATGTTCAGAGAAGTGAACCAGTACTTTACAAGAACACCCGCATCCTCAGTAGCCATCTCCGACTCGGGTCTGACGGCCGTCGGTTGGGGCACACAGACCAGCGTCTGGAAGGACCTGTTCAACAAGAACATACCCGTCCAGGAGAAGATCCAGAGCCCGTACATGGCTCTCGGAGGCGAAGGCAGACGCGTCGAGCGCGTGCGGTGGTGCCCCTTCGAGGACGTCCTCGGCACGGGCCACGACGAGGGCTTCTCCTCGCACCTCATCCCCGGCGCCGGCGAGGCCAACTTTGACGCCCTCGAGGTCAACCCCTTCGAGACTAAGAAGCAGAGACAGGAGGCCGAGGTCAAGGGCCTGCTGAACAAGCTCAAGCCCGAGATGATTGCCCTGGACCCCAACTTCATCGGCAACATTGACCTGCGCTCGGCTGCGCAGCGCAAGGCCGAGAAGGACCTGGACGCGAAGCCGCTGTCCGTCGAGGAGGAGATCAAGAACCGCGCCAGGGGCAAGAACGGCGCGTTGAAGAAGTACCTGCGCAAGCAGAGGAAGAAGAACATCATTGACGAGAAGAGGATGAAGGTTGATGAGATCTGGGAGAAGCGCAAGAAGGAGAGGGAGAGCAAGAACCAAGAGGCAGAGGCTGATCTCGGCCCGGTGCTGTCGAGGTTCGCGCGCAAGGAATAATGCGGATGATGAGTAGGTGGAATTGTGGCTGTAAAAAGTGTTGACAAAAAGTTGGAACGGGAGGAGTTGGCTGCATGTAAAAAGGCGTTTTAGGCATTTACTCCCTTAGTGACCATGAATACCCGAATCTGGAAGATATTCTCTATACTCTCTATCTTCTCTGTAAGAGATTTCCTGCTACTATGTCTACTTCTGGGTGTTTTCTCTTCATCAGTCCCAGTACGACTTTTTTTTCTCCTGTATCAAGCTTCTCAGCAGAGACAAATGAGGTAGGCATTTGAGTCAAGTCACAAGAACCAACATCATCAACATTGGCGTAAGCAGCGTGGCTTTTGATCATCATTCCAGGACATATCTCATGTCCGCATGTAAAGTGAAGTACTATCAGTCCTTCGCCTACTTTTATGTACCGTACGCCATTACGCTTCATTCGTGCATGTTCCCAGAGTCTATATTCCCATAACAACTTTTGTCTTGTGATGAACCATTTGGATTTCTCTGATCGCCTTTACAGCAGCTTCAAGTGTCCCGTAATCTGGTCAACCAAGCTTCTGGGCGCAGGGCCAACGCCCAGAACAGTCAGACTGCCGGCCTCGATCTGCGTCCGGCCGGCGTCGGCAATCACCTCGGAAGTGACACCAAGGCTGCGCGCCTTGCCCATGAGCTCGAGCATCTCGTCCTGGTTCTTGATCTGAACGGCAATCTTGGCCTGGCCGAGATTCTCCCAGCGAGAAAGGATCTTGGCGGCGGGGGATGAGGGGTCTTTCGCTGCGATCTTGGAAAGGGACTTGTAGCATGCCAGAGTCGCGTGCGAGGCTTGCGCTGCCATCTTGCCTACAAAGGAGAGAGATTGGTAAGCTTTGGATCGCCTTTCAGGGGTTTAGTGAGAGAAGACCAAGAACATACCCTTGGTCATGCCCAGGTCCGTCCGGACGACGAGGACGAGCTTGCACTCCTCATTATTATCCACCAGCGGTGTGCCAGCCGGGTTGGGCTTCTTGGAAGAGGTAGGCTTCTCGGAGGCATTGCCCTTGCGCTGGCGCAGACCGTCACGGCGGTCGGCATCTAGGCCGTTGGCCCAATTGGGCGCGTGGTCGAGAACAGTATCGTCCTCGTCGATGTCGGACTCCTCGCTCTCGACAGGGTCGTCGAAGTTGGCGCGGGCTTCGGAGCGCAGTTCGGGGGAGATGAGGTAGCCGCGGATCGAGTAGACGCCGAGGAGGAAGCCGGTCATGAGGGCGACGATGGAGGTCGACAGCACCACGGCTGTCTGCTGGCCGCCTGTGTCCGCCATTCTAGCGCGGCTTGTTCGGGATTGTAGAGGTGTTTTGATGTCGGCTCAGAAGGTCTAAGGAGAGAATTGCTGAGAAACGTCACCGCGATATGGAGGAGTTGGGCGGGTGAGATGGGATGAACTGCAACTTTTTGGTGGGATAGGATTGGATGGATGGAATTGGAGACGTCGAGTTCCCAATTCCAGGTCTTTCGAACAGCGCTTCGCCAGGCCGGATGACGCACGCCAGGGGCTTGCCTTGCCTGCCTTGGCCTGTCTGGGTTTGGCTGAAACCCCCTGGACCGCCGCTCCCGGTGACCCTTCAGCGGAGGGTGCCCCCACTATCTGACCTTCCTACCAGGGAGGGGTAGTGGTGGGGTTTATTGACTTCCATGGGGATCTAACAATCTAATAGTAAGCTACTGCAAGCTGGAATCTCAGATCAAGACTTGGCTGCGACTATCTCCCGCTTCTTCACAGTTTAGCAACTGGCGGTCTATCTGACGGGCAACGACTCATAAACGAGTCTAGTCTACCTTACGCTCTGTCAGTATTCCCCATTAAGTCTGAAAGCAACCCATAACAAGGTTGCTATCCTGAGAGACACACTCGCTCACGACTCACAGATATATCTTCCGCAAGGTGCATCACGATAAAGCTTCAAGATGGCGGGGAAGAATGCCATAATCGTTGGTTTGAGCGGCTGCTCTTCCAGCGGGAAGACGACACTCGCCCGTCTATTGAGAGATATTTTCCCCAGTACATTTATTCTCCATGAGGACGATTTCTACAAAGCCGAATCCGAGTAAGTCCCTGTGGATCATGGTATTGGCTATATCTTGCTTACATCCCCAATAGACTACCAAGTAAGAATGGTCTCTTGGACTGGGACTGTCCTGAGTCCATATCTATCCCTGATATGGAAAAGGCCCTCGTTCACATCCGTGAGAATGGCACTTTCCCGGTAAGTTGCACTCGAATAGTACAATTCCATCCATGCTTCTCACACAATGCCCTCACCAGCCCTTTGTAGACTCGAAAGAAGACCAAAACTCCGTCGGAAAATGCCCAGTCTCGACTGACAAGATCGCCGCCATGAAAGCAAAAGTCAAAGCCTGGCTCCAGCCCGGCAAGCCAGGACACGCCATTTTCACCGAGGGCAAGCTCAATATCTGTCTCTTTGACGGCTTTCTCCTCTACTGCAAGGAAATGGAGACGACCATGGAGCTTATAGACATCAAGCTGTTCCTTCTCGTGAGCCACGCCAAGGCGACGCAGCGGCGCGAGGCCCGCGATGGGTATGTCACACTGGAGGGATTCTGGCAAGACCCTCCTGGATACGTGGACAAGATTGTCTGGCCTAATTATGTCGAGTCTCACTCGTGGCTTTTTGAGCATGGAGATGTCGAAGGAAAGTTGAATGCGGAGGTACTAAGTGAGAAGAACATCAAGGCACAGCTTGGCAAGGGACTGGATATTGATATGGAGACTACTCTGGAGTGGACTGTTGACACTATCATCACGGAGTTGGAGAAGCGTGCTTCTGAGAAGGTTTAAAAGACCAACGAGATTTCATGAGACATTGAACTAAAGATTCAAGAATAATATGTGCAAGAAGATAAGCGTATGTGCTTCACCCCTTTCCCTAGGGTGTTTTGAAACAGCTCCAAGCAGCTCTTGTCAAAGACTGTGAACCACCGAGGCATTACAATATAACTATCCTTGCCAGGTGTCAGACTTCGTAGCCGTCGACGAGCAGGTTGACGGGACTGTGTAGCTGCGGTTGGGGTCATTCTCCCAAGTGACGGCACCACCGCTGGCAACATTGATGTACTTGTACTGGAACGTCGTACCAGCCGGCAACTCAATGGTCACAGTCCAGATGGGGTTGGCCGAAGTGTATCCCGAAGCACTCAAAGCGATGGCATTGCTCGGGTTCCAGCTTCCGAGGGCGGCGGTGCTACCCACCAACTTGATCGTCTGGCCAAACTGCGTCACGACCCGGGCGTTGAAAGTAACGAGCACGGAGCTGGCAATAGGGCATCCCGTTGCGGTTGGCGTAGCCCCCGTGGTAGTTCCCGTGGGTGATCCGCCTCCTCCACCAGGAGTCTGGTTGGCAGGGAACGACGTCGCCGTGGCGCTGGAGTACGAGCCGGCGATGGAGGTAGCCTGGCATGTACCCGGGACCGAGGTGGCAGAGCCGACCCAGCCCTTGGGGATGACATTGGCGCGGCGCTGGGCGGCTGTAAGGAAGGCTGCGTAAGACCAGGTAAGATCGTCCGCCGAAAGGGGCTGGCCGTTGCTGCGAGAGAACTGCTCGGCGAGCGAGCCATTGGACTGGGCGTAGGTCGCGACAACGTTCATGAAACCGTCCGCGTAGGCGCTGACGGTGCTGATGAGCGAGTTGTAGGTTGATGACCCGGAGGCGTACGTCCCGGGTGCTACGGAGCCATCACGGTCTCGGAAGAAGGCCAGTGACGTCTGGGTGACGGTGATGGACCCTTGCTGCTTCCAGACGTAGAGGGCGTCGTAGAGCTGCTCGGCGGCGGCCAGGGTGTTGAGGTACCATGGGTTCCCGTTGTAGTAGCTGTCTTCGGGGTATCTGCCGACTGCGACGGCGGCGGATTGGGCGATACCGTTGTTGATTGCGTAAATGGAACGGAAGGAATCTACGACGACCTTGTGGCTGGCAAGGGCTTTGTCACTGCAAGGCTGGAAAGTCGCTGCGTCGCAGGCTGCGGCCGGGTCGAAGTTGTGAATGGAGGCGAGGATGACGTTGGCATCACGGCCAGATCTTCCGTTTCCGTTGACTTGAGGGTGTTAGACTGCGTGGTTCACTGAGAGGTAAATACGATTGTGCTCATGAACTCACTGTTTGCAACCATGAAGTTGCCCGAAGGGTTCCAGAATCTGCCCAAGAAACACAGGACTTGGGGAGCCACGGCATCACAAGCAGCGCAAGACTGTCCAAGAGACCGGGCCAACGCGCTGCCCTCAACAAGAGCTGGATTCTCGAGTTAGTCTTGATGGCTGTTCATCATGTATTGAGGTGAACTCACCGCGATGTTGGCTGGCGACGGTGAAGAAAGAGCTTCCCTGGACCTCCTCCCACAGATCAAAACCAGTCTGGTTCCTAGAGACAAGTTAGAGATGCTCATAGCCACTTGTAATCTAGTCTTCTTACCAGTACTGAGCAACATATGCCAAGTCATTGCGGATCACCGGCCACAAGACGGATGAGGCAGTAGACGAGTAGCCGTTTGATACGAGCCATTTCGCGTAACCGATAATGGCAATGGCTCGCAGCGCCGGACCATCTCTCTGAGGTCGTCCTTAGTCAATATTAGTATGCTCCTCAAATCCAGTGGCAAATTTCCAATATACCCCAAGCACCCGTGAAGGGGGCCAAGTTTACTTCGAACTTGGGCTCGCCAAGGCCGGCACCATCACCCAAGCCTCCGGAAGGGTTCGAAACTCCCTGGAGACGAGCTTGAGAGGCGATGTAGTTCTGAATATTGGTCTGAAGGTTTGCATCGTAGCTGTTGGTGAATATGTCTACCACAGCCTTGAAGACGAGACCAGCATCTGCGGGCCTGTCAGTTTCTGCAGTGGAACCACCGGTAGATTGCATTTACCTCTAGTCCACGTGTAGAAATCTTTGGTACGTTAGCTAAAGTCCCTGAATCGAGGTGCCATGTTTGCCCCTCGGAGAACAAGTCGGTGAATTTGCTCCTCCGCTCGTTTCCCCGCTTGAAGCGTGTCACCAACAGAAGTTAGGGAACTTACACGGTGGGTCGGTCTTGTCCGGAGAAGCAATAACGATGCCAGAGCTGACGCCCTGAGCATGGCAACCGTTAGGGCCAATGTTGCAGAGCAGCTGCGCAAGGGCTATGGGAGTCTCAGTGGCAATGAAGGAGTCGACGTCCCTCTTGACAAATTGGCCGCCGGGATAGCCAAAGATCGTTTGGGTGGCGAGTGACCCAAGCAGAAGAGCGGAAGTGAGAAGCTTCATGATGGGCTGTGTAAGACGCTCTGTGGTGTTGTGAGCCAGGCTTCCTGACATGACATGTTGCAGGTAAACCATGATGATTATATACTTCTTCGCGAGGCACGAAGAAGCGGTAGGGCAGGGGGTGTGTTCGGGGTGGGTTGCTTCGATGTGCCTCGAAGGCCCGAATGCTGGAGTATCACCGAGCTGTCAAGCTGGCCTGCATTAGTCTCACGAACATCCAAGATGCCCCTCGTCACGAGCTAGAAGCTGGACTTATGTCGGCACAACGGCGAGAGAATTTTGGTCGAGCCGTTCAATAGCTCCTCCAAGCCCGCCCGGTTCTGGAGTACAAGCCTACGATCCCACTTCTCGTCGTCCTCACTCTCAGTTTCGAGTTCTTTTGGAAATAGTATCAGTGCCGGCAGCTACAAGTGCCCCAGCAGTGCCGTGAGACAAGGGTAACAATAATTCCAGCTCAGGAGATGCCGTACAGGTCGCACGTGGACCAGGTTGGCTGTATAATCAGAAGGCCACCTCAGGAAGGCAGCAAGGATAGCAGACAGGGGTTGAGTGATGTCGTCGGCAAGGCCAAGGAGATCAGACAACCTTGTCGTTCGGTCCTTTCCGCCAGGAACTGCGGGGTGTTATTGGTGGCTATGATGAACTTCAGGAGGACTCATGGGGCTTGGGGTCGAGGGGTGGTGAGAAGGAGGTTTAAGCGTTCCCCGCACACTCCTTCCCGAGGCTTAGGCTTGATCGAACGACTAAGACATTGGATGGCTTGCACTGCTGATGCTTAATGCGTATTGGAGTGGGAGCGGCCTTTGTCTGGAACATACGCTCCTCGTAATTGGACGAACCTGTGAAAGAGAGCGATGCTTTAGGTCATTTGAAAGGAGAGGTGAGTAACAACTGTCGTTGTTGTTGTTGTCCCGTCTGAGCCAGCCTCATGTCTCATCGGCATCTAGAAGCTGGGCATGCGATGCTTCCTCACCCACCTGCGCTTGCTGGTGGTGTGATGCCATCAAGTCGACATCATCAATGCGGAAACTCCTTCTCCCTCGAGGCCGAAATGTCCTTTTTACAGCTTGCTCATTTGCTGCCGTGCAGTAGCGTCGACCAAGCTGTATGAAGTGTAACGATGTTACGGCGGAGTCTCCTGTTGATATCGGGCCGGACGAGAGAGAGTTAGCCATGCCAATAGCTACCCCAGATCACACGGCTGCACCCCGCACCGGCCATCCCACATGTTGGCCAACTTGGCCCCGTTGACACGGCCGGCCGGGATATCCAGAACGGGGACTCTGCGCCGTAACCGACAAACTCTGATGGCCTTGAGAAGCGAGAGGGTGGGCACCAAGATGCAGGAGCAGTATGCATCGTCGGACGGCGCAAGCTTGAGATGACAGCGCCAGGTACGGGATGCGCCGAGAAAGAGCCCGTGGAGACAATCGTGGCTCGTCTATCGATTTTTATCCGCAGGTCTTTCACATGTCTTCTTAGGTAAGAATGGTACTAGATATGGGATATTTCATGTAAAAACCTGGTAACAGCATCTTCAAAAGTGGTCTATGGTCTAGGCACAAAAGAGATGCCCGCAACTCGGTTTTACATGGTCCGCGAAGACTGGTATTGCGAGATGGTTGCCAGTTTCAGGCAAGTGCGATTTTCCCCTCTCACTTGAAGCTGCCTTGAGCCTGACGCGCCGCAGTCGCGGGGCAAAATCCGGATGGGAGCTACCACTCTACGCGCTCGAGATAGTGAAATTTCTTCAACAAAATTTACGCGGAGAAGACTAGGAGTTCTCAAGGGTCAAAGTTTGTGGGCAAGTCATGGTTTTCCCTAACCTCATAGATCGACGATCTCGGCAAAAGGGGTAGGAATATGACGTCCCCAGTACAAGATTACACCACGCTCAAGCTTTTGACGGCGAACATGGCTGCCTCAAGACCGGTCACTCTTGAACCTGTCGATCGGAAGATTGACATCATGAAATTTGATGGCTCCTTGGATGATCGAGCTGCCGCAGAACTCGACCCTGACTCCCGTAGGAGCAGAGGAATTCTGGGCACAGGCCCGTGTTTGTTGAAGAAGGAAAAGAAGAAGAGAAGAGAATTTTCGCAAGGCTGCGCTATGTAGTAAAAATCAGAGACCCACCTCGGACGATTAGCTAAGCACAGGTCGTTGGCGGTGGAGAACGACCCTGATGAGCCTGGGTGCCTGGCAAAGTGTTGGTGAGCCGCATGCTTTTTCCGGTTGGCCACGAAGTTTGACGCCTGGTAAGGTATCCTTATCGGAATCGCACTTACAACTCCAGCTTCCATTCCGTCGATGCTCCATAGTACTTTCATCGTCCGCAGCTCTCGACTCACCATCGCGTCAACTGGCGAAATCGCATCTCTTTTCAACGCTGCACAACGAAACGGACGCACCTATCGCTAGAAATAGTTAAGACGCAAGTTACAGCCAAGATGGACGCCGCGACCATCGAAGAGACGAATCGCATTCGCGTTTCGCTGGGCATGAAGCCATTGCCGGTCCCTGGTGCCGCCCCAGCCGAAACACAGCACGACGATTCTGCATCGGAAGAAGAAGATGCGTCTGCGACACTCGAAGGACGTCAGGCGCAAGCATACGACAACTACCAAAAGGTTCGCGACGCCGAAGCCGCCAAGCGCAAACGAGAAGAGCGGGCCGCCGCAGCGAAAAGGGAAAGAGAAGCTGCGCAGCGCAATGCAATCTTGGAGGGCAAGGGTCTCGGCGAAGCTGACGAAAACGACGTGGACGCAAAGGCATGGTTGAAAGCGCAGAAGAAGCGACAAAAGGCCATCGAGAAGGCTAGGAAGTTGGAGGAGGAACAGGCGGCAGCTGAAGCAGCTGCGCTCGCGGCAGTCGAGTACACTTCGAAAGACCTTGCTGGAGTCAAGGTCGCGCACGAATTGGACAACTTTCTCGACGGCGATGAACAGATTTTGACCCTGAAGGACTCGACCATCGACCAGAACGAAGAAGAGGGCGATGAGCTTGAGAATATGGACGTAAGAGCCAGAGAGCAATTGCAAGAGAGGCTAGACCTGAAGAAGAAAAAGCCAGCATACGACGTCTTTGCTGCGGCAGATGAGGATGGTGAACGCGGCATCTTGGCTCAGTACGACGAAGAAATTTACGGCAAGAAGGGCAAGAAGTTCACTCTTGATGGGTCTGGCGCTATTGCGGAGTTGGGAGATATTCTTGGAGCACCAGAAAAGGTCAAAAAGTTGCAAAGCATTGATCTCGATGTCATGCGTAAGTATTGCCTAACTAAACATGATCATAATGGGACGTCGCTAACCCTCTATCCAGAAGACGCACCTACTTCAGATTACCTTGACATCTCAGAGATTAAGGTGAAGAAGCCGAAGAAGAAGAAGAACAAGTCAACAAGGCAGAAGCCTATTGATGAGGACGACATCTTCCCCCTTGATGCGATACCGGCGGACGACAACGAGATGGACGTAGACTCCGGCGCGGTTATCAGCAAGAAGAAACGCAAAGTGGCGGACGACAATTTTGTTGATGACGACGATTTGCAGGCTTCCCTTGCCATCCAGCGAAAGAGCGCATTAAAGAGGCGGAAGAAGAACCGGCCCGAGGACATTGCTCGGCAACTCAAAGAACAAGTAGATGAGCCGGACAATGAGGCTCTCAATGGCGGTGTAGTGATTGATGAAATTTCCGAGTTCGTGTCCAATCTGAAGAAGCCTGAAGAGGAGGAGGAGCGCAAAACAAAGAGGCCAAAGTCCACTTCAGTAGAGCCTGTAACAGCCATGGGCGCCGACGACGACGACGATGAAGATCACCCGATGGGCGACGATGCCTATGAAATTCCCGAGGATAGAGCTCGAGAGACATCTGCAGAGATTGCAGCGACGGGAGTGGATGAAGAGAAGTCACTCAACACCGGTATGGGTTCAGCTCTAGCACTACTCAGAGAGCGTGGTCTTATCAAAGACTCTCATGGTGCGGAGCGAAACATGAGCGAACGCCAAAAGGCCGAATTTTTGGCAGAAAAGAGACGTCTCGAGAGGGAGCAAGAAGACCGAGCCAAGTACCAGCGAGAGCGCGACAGAAACAGCGGCCGACTGGATTCCATGTCTGTTAGGGACAGAGAGGAGCGCGCTCGACAAGCAAACGCCCATCGCGAACTGCAGCAATCACGCGTCGTCGACGAGCTTTTCAAGAAGCACTACAAGCCCAACGTGGAGCTCAAGTACGTGGACGATCACGGCAGATCTCTCGACCAGAAGGAAGCCTTCAAGCACATGAGTCACCAGTTCCATGGCAAGGGCAGCGGCAAGGGCAAGACCGACAAGTTGCTGAAGAAGATTGAGGAGGAGAAGCGACGCGAGGCCAAGCCGACGTTTGACGCGAGCGAGAACGCAAACATGAACTCATCATCGGCGAAGCGGCAGGCCGGTGTTCGATTACAATAAAAGGCTAAATCGGGTTGGTGTCGGGACCATGGACCAGGAAAAAGGTGCAGACCCTTTAATATGTACAATCCAAATTGAAGCTTATTCCCTGCTGACACAACGTTCAACTCTTCAGACGCCCCCGGTTGATTTGCTGACGCTTTCTTTGTGATACCCATTCATCCCTTTTCCAAATGTTGGAGGTGCAAAGTTGTACACTCCGGCATCCCTTGTACGCTGTTATCTTGCTTCGGAACAGGAAAGATGGCCCTTCTTTGTGACCACACAACGCTAAGGCCAAGTGGCCCGACCCCGCTGCGTTTGTCTACTACGTTGCCCAAGTCGTTGAGGCCGTCATGATGGACCTAGCAGGCTCTCCCAGCTCCAGCGTGGCTCGCGGGGTATTTCGTTTCTTGATCTTGCCGGTGTGACAGGCGCGTCGCTGAGGCTCTCGTACTCCCTCTGGGCCTCATCAATCATTCTGAATATGTCGTCCATGTTGAACGCCGACGTCGTCCGCCTCGGCGACATGGCAAGACGCTCCAGCGTGTGGCCGCTGCTCTCAATCGCATCCGTGACCTCCAGCATGAGATCCTCCATCAGCGGCGAGACGCACGGTGAAAAGTCGGCCGAGAAGTCGGACGAGGTGAAGGACAGCGGGCTATCCGGCTTGCTGTTGATGCTGCTGCTTTGACTCGGCTGCCGTTTCAGAGGCGTGACGCTCCGGCTCGTCGTCGACGTGGACGCCGTCGCTGCCGTTGGTGTCATGTCGATGCTGCCGCCGTGGGTCCGGCACCGTTGTTGTAAGCGGGCCCGTCTCTGGTCCCGCCGCGATCTGATGATATCCCGAACGGCGTTGCCGTGGAACTCGCAATCTGCTGCCGCCGGTGAGCCGCGGTAGCAGTCCTTGCGGCCGCAGATGCCGTGTGTGAAGACGTCTGGGTGCGTGACTCTGAAGTTGAGCATGCCTTGCCTGCCTGCGCCTGTACTCATCATGATGGGCTATATGTGACACTAATGTGGAGATGGACCTTCGTGTAAGAATGAGAAGGAAAGCTGGTGAAGAGCTTGCTGTTATGAGATGCTCATACCAAGCCTTGATGTAGGCCAACAGATGTATGAGCTAAATGAAGGATAAGTATCCGGAGGCTTAGATAGGTAGCTGAAGATGGAAAGAAGAACCAATATTTACCTCTTGAGCTTAAAGAAAAGCCTCAGCGCCCACGTTTTCTGCCTTCTACTTGGTGTACCCCGCGTTCAGCTAGTCGTAAAAGCCAGGCCTTCGCCTACTGGAGTGAGTTTGAGTCGATCTCGCCTTTGAGCTTTCTTCGGCACTTGTAACCCAACCCTTTGGAACCGCTCCCGCGCCTCATTCAGCTTCTTCTTGCTCTCTTTTGCCCCGTTTCAAGGTACGCACGCGAAAAGGCGTCTGTGGCGCTGCTGCTGGAAGGCAAAATCTCTCTGAAATTCCCTTTTCCCTCACTCTCTCTCGGTAACGAAAGCCCGGGCCCGGACTAATTCTGGAAACGGTGTGCTTGGAACAAAGGCCGATCTGCCAGCGTGGCGTTGACTTTTCCTTATTTCCTTATCTCTTTTGAGTTCAGGCGGAAGATGTACCGTAGGCGAGGATAGGTAGAGCAAAAGCCCGTAAGATCAGGTGCTACACGTGCGCGGTGGAAAGTCTGATCACTTGTTCTTTTTTGGCGTAGTTCTTGGTGTAGAAAAGAGGCGGATGAATGGCAGGGAAGGAATGAAAGAAGTAGTCAACGAACAAGATGAAAAGGAAGCGGAAGAAATAGAACGATCGAGGTGATATCCGCTGAACGCCTCTCTCTCCCTTTCTCACCACTCGAACCCAAGGAAGACAAAAACGCCCACGTTTCGTGTTGTTTCCTATCGTCAAACTCAAGGATCGCGATGGTGCGGGATCGTTGGTTTTGCTTGCTTACACATAACATGATTCTTGTGTCTTTTGCCCAGTCCGCCTCACCAAATCCTCCTCATGGCTTCATGCCCCAGTGGTCTGAGTCTCCCTTTGACGTTCCAATGAACCCAGTCCAAAGTCCTGTCCCTAGGCGACCTTAATCTCCAGCCCAAAAAGACTCGTAGCTCCGTCGGAGAATTTGCATTCCAATCGACCCTTTCTTCCCGCTAGTGACTGTTTCGGTTGTTCGTCTTTTCCTCCCCTCGAATTTCCCCTTGCAACGTGAGTGTGAATCTCGCCCCCACGTGCAATCGGGATCGATCCTCCACGTTTGACGAGCGGGAAGTACGACAAACCTCCCGTGTAACACGATTCTATTGAGGCTGAATAGAGTGTATCAAGGGGCGTATTGAATGTTTTAACAGAAATCGCGATTCCTCCCCCGCCATCGTCATGATCGCGATGGGGGGCGCAATAGTTGATGTGATGTGATCTGTCCTCGATAATCGCAATGCGTGTTGGTATTTCTCCCGCCCCGCGCCATGCCTCACTCGACAATATCCACGAGCCCCATACCATTGCCTCATTCTCCAGATTCCAAAATCGTTTTTACAAAAGCGTCCGAGACGCACACGCCCCGCCGCCGCCGCCGCCGCGGGGCTGCCAAATCAGCCCACATATCGAGGGAAAAGTCCGGGTCTCATGACAGCGGACCTTGCCGTGAAGTAGGCCACAAGCCATAGTTCTGTCACAGGGCGGGCGCTTTTCCCAATGTTCCAGTAATGTAAGACAGACAGCCCAAACAACCGAAAAAAGAAGAAAACAGCGAAAAACAGCTTAAGGGGCCGATCTGGCCAAAGGCTGAGAAAGGCAACAAGCGTAAAATAAAAAGGGTGGTATAACAAGCCGTCGTAAAAAGGCCGAAATTTACAGAGTAGAGAGAGAGACGTTATCTTCAGGCACCAGCTTCGGGAGGGACCTCCTTGCCCTTGATCACGGCGTCGGCCGCCGCGAGTTGGTCCACGCCGCCGCCGCCTGCTGTCAGGCCAGCGGACGACCGCCGCGTCACGATCCACCACGTCAGCGTCAGGACCGTGAGCCATGCGGCGACCCAGGTGATGACCACGCGCGGCGAGCGGCGGCGTCGCGGTGCGTAAGGGGAGAAGTTGATGCTCGGCATCGCGTGCAAGGGGGCGCCGGTGCCGTGGACGAGGTCCGTAAATGTGAGATGTTATGTGTTTGGATTTGAGACTGTAGCCCCCTTTGTTTGGTCGTGAATGACGAACGCTTGGAATTGATGACCGCGGCTGTCGGTTGGTACAAATAGCAGATTGTTTTATGAAATAGCCGGTATACGTAGATAATACGATGAGATCAATTGATGATTCGACGTTGTAACCTAGGTGAGGTTGTGAGTAGTAGTCTTGATGAACCAGCATTCAAGCCTTGAGTGACAGTGAGTGGGTCATTTGACGCGAGACATGTCAAGCACTGTCTCGCGCACCGTGTCTATGTGCTGGAATATCCATCACAGAATGGGCAGCGGTTCGCCCCTGGGATTCGATTTACTCTCTGTATTAATCGCTCACTATCGATTTGATGTTTCTAGAAATAATATCGGAGCTGAAGAAGTAATAAACGCGTCGGTAATCAAGTGCAGGGACGATGTCTGCGTTGGCCATCCCTAGCACTCGGAAGGACGGTTTAAGGGATTGTTCAGGATTCAGATCAATTTTATAGTCGTTAACCAGAGGATACTCAAGTGAATTTTAGGGCTTATTATAGGAACTATTACCATTACCTGGGCCCTTGAGAGGTCTCTCAATGCTTTATTGAGATAGAGGGAGACATGGACAAGAAGATATCTACATGTATCTGAACTTGGCAGCCCATAGTACCATCAATGGTTTACATTCAACAAGTAGACCCCTTCGAATGTGTGGAAACCGGATTTCTGTCACCGAAATTGCGAGTGATGTTTGATTGACCGGATTGTGTGTATTCACATAGCCATGTGGCTGTTCTATGCATTGTACTGATATACAAGTTACGACTTGTGTTTTCTTGTCGCTTTGCGCACAAGGCGCCGACAGCCGCCCCCCAAACCAATTGATAAACCAATCAACGCCATATTCAAGTCCAAAGCCAATTATCGTTTACAACCGAATGCTTGCACCTATTCCCTGGCCCTCGTACCAGACCGTATCCTTCCAATTCCCAATCCGTACAGTGACATTCGCACTTGCATCAAGGGTTAGGGAACCTCCAATCGCTCTTTTCACGGCATCATAGCCCACTGATCCTGCAGACCAGTCAACAGGCAGCCTGGGCGTTACAGACATTCCCGGCGGCGCCGCAAAGGGTAGGCCATAGACAATACGGCCGACCGGCTCTGTGTGATTATACAACGCTGTAGCGTTGATCCAATCAACATAAATGGTGTTGTACCGTAGCGGAGACACTAGGGTAAACGTCGCTGTAGAGGAAAGCACGTGGAAAGTCGCATCTCTAATGAAGTGTCCCTTCTTGTCGCCTTCTCCGGGAAGGTCCAACTTCGGAGCGGCAATGCTGATATTCAGCTTTGATAGGCCCTCGCCAATGAGAGGGGCAGTCGGAATTGTGCCTCGATGAGTCTTGACGTCTATGGTGACATTGCGTCCGGAGAGATATTCTGATATCATATCACTGGCAATCTTGCGGCCAGCTTCGCCCTCGGCGGTTGGGTCCCAATTTGCTTTCACAAGCAAATTTGTGTTGTTGCCCTTGTCGACTGTCAGATTCTCGGCAGTAGCACTGCCAAGCACGAAACCGTCCCTCACAATATGTATGTTGATATATGGTATGGAGGCTGTGTACGGTGTCGGATTTGTGATGTTGACCAACGCCTCAAGCGTCATCGCTGAGGAAGAGGTACTGATAATCTTCACGTCTCCCACTTGTGGGTGAATGCTGCCAAAGGTGTCGCCAGGGAGAGCTGCACCAGTGTAAGCCTTCGTGCTCGCTCAGTTCCCCTTAGTGAGCAGGGACATAAGAAATCAACCCACGATAAGACAAACAGTGCCGGACTTAGTACGGACGTTTTACCGGGATTTTGCCCTCAGCAGGGACATCCTTCAAGACCAAGTTTCCAAGAGCCGTATTAACTCGAATGTCGACACTGGCCTTGACGTCCAGTAGGACCTGCTTTCCGCCGAAGAGAAGTCTCTGCATAACGTCCGTCAAGACATCGCCATCGGTGATATTGAGGGGAGCATCAATGACCCGGGACGTGATTCTCAGGAGAGGCTCGTGTTTCTCGTCGCCGGCCTCTTTTGTTGAGTTAGCGGACTGCCACTTGTCGAGGTTGAGTTCCCCGAGTTTCTTGTTCTGATACATAACGTCTGCCGTAGCTCTCAAATCCGTGACATTGATGTCAAAGTTCATCTCTTTCGGAAGACTCGCGAGAACCTCAACCGTACCCGAAACCTTTGGCGATCCATCAGGGTCATCCGGGTCCGCCATAGGATCGGGCAATTGAAAGTTCACATCGGTGAGCGAGAAGCTCTTGATGAGGTTGTCAAAACCCTGACCCGGGAAGGGAACGGGAACAGTGATCTCGGACAGAATGTCGCCGACCCAGTCTGGGGTGTCTGAATCGGGCATCTTGCGACCACGAACGTAGACAGTAGCGGCCTCGCCGTGCATGTACTGATCCAAGAATTTGTCCAGAGGTGATGACTTCGAATTAGGGCAAACTCTTGTCAGTGACTTTGGGAGCTCTCGGATAATACCAGAGACGTTGACAGTGACATCGGTTCGTGGCTTGATTGAGAGGGGCTTGGTTGTGGCGTCGGCAAGAAGAATGTAGGGGTCAAAAGAATTGCAGTTGGGAACCAGAACTTCAAAGCCAAGTTCCGGTACATCTAAGCTGACGGGAAACTCGTTGTAGGCGGTGATGGCTACGTCGGCGCCGACAGCTGTTCGCTGGCCGTCCGAGTCTGGCAGGTCTCGGAAGTTGAGGCGGGAAATATTATACTGCGGCAACGTTGGGATTTGGTTCGCTAAATGAGGCATCAGTATGGAGCTTGAAGGAGCATGTTGTGATTGAAGCATAGTGATATTTAAAGCAGAGCTTTTTCTCCAAAGTACAGGGAAGCAAAGGAGCGGTAGAGTGATTGACCTTCAAATACCAAGACCTCGCTGACTGAATGAGTGCCGAGTGGGAGGATTCCGGACTTGAGTGGTATGTTGGCCTTTCCAAGCACCTTTAGCTGGTCGAGCTTTCCATCTAGCCATTCGTTGGCAATCTTTCGGTACGCTTCGGCGTCACCGGGTGACAGTTCGGCGATGAAATCGATCGCGGTCGTTTGGCCATCGACGATACTGATGGTGAGTGGCGGCACAACAGCAGTGCCGAGCAAAGTGTCGTCGTATTCTGGCAAGAACACGCCAACCTTTGTCTGTTCTGTTCCCAATTGCCTCACAATCCAAGTTGCAAACTTTCCAATCCTTCGAGATGTCGTGTCCTGGACCCTGGAGCCATCAAGCTTAAAGTTGGCCTGAACACGTGCCCGCACACCATCCGTCGTGATTGATTCTAGGGCCAGATTCGTCGGCTCGACGACGGCAGCCTGCTTCGCATACTCTTGAACTGCCGAGGGTACGAAGAAGCAACCGGCCATGATACCAAATACCAACAATATCAATACGGTGATGGATATCACTGACGCCCATCGTACAGAACTCTTAGTGGTCGTGCTCGGCGGGTTCGAAGCGAGGGAGGCGGCGCGAGACCTCTCTGGGTCATCTTGCTCGCCATCGTATCGGGGCGTCGCAGAAGAGCTGGACAACAGAGGCGCCGATTCGGACAATGAGGAGTCATCTTCGGCCCTGCCTTTGCCCTTGCCCGCCAGGAGCGGCGATCTTTCTTCGTCTTCAGCCATTGCGTGTAGAGTACTCTCGTGATCACAGTTTGTGGTGTGTCGTTGTCGGATCAGAGCGCAAGAAAGTCCGTCATCGCCGGTCGAGATGACAAACAGTAATGAAACCACGAAAAGTCGTACAAAAGGAAATCATGCAGAGAGGAAGTGTACGGGGTTCCGATCTTGCCCAGACAGCCCTGATAGTCGGGATTCGTAATGGTGATGATGTCAAGTAACTTGGTTCATCCCAGGACGGGCAGTGCAGTTGAAGAGGCCGGGGTGGAGGTCAGCTGAAACCAATGAGACGAGATCTGGTCACCAGGGCGGACTTTCCACTCAGCGCCCATGTGGATGGCTGGGGATGATCTTCCCTCCCACGCCTCAATTGCCCTCCAGTGCCTGGCCGGGTGGGCACGGGCCATTCCTTCCTTCTCAGGCACACATGCACCACCTGTGCACCCTCAGCCTGCACTGTTGCAGTTGCAGCAGTAAATCACTGCCCACCGGTGACTGCCCGGACTAAGGCCAACTTATGTTGTTGGCGAGTTCCGGTTCCGGCGCCTTCGACAGACTGGTTTGGGCTCACGCAGCAACAAATGCCATGAGGAAAGGTACCTTATCTAGGTACACAGTGTCAGTGTCTCGCCTCTGTAATCCTTATCGTGCTATCCTATCATTATGACCTTGCATACGCCCTGTAACGTCCTGTGAGTTACAGGCAAAGGGTGAATCTAAAATTTTCGGTGTAAAGCGGTGAGGAGTTCGTTGAGTTTGCAGCCCGCAGGAGACTTTGTGGAGGTCCCGGCCGTTGTGGTCTCTCACTGAAGCTATCCATCCAATCCAATCGTGACTCAATCAACTCTTAATACTCATCAATTGACCACCACTTCGACTCACTAGCCATTCTTTCTTACTGTTTACAACTTTAGATCCAAGCTTCATCCATTGACCCTCAATTGACTTGACTCTGCCTTCACCAAGCGGTCTACGACTTCTCACATTTCAGACATTAAAGTTCGACACACCAAGTCGCCCACCATGAAGCAAACAGCTTTCCGAGTCACTCGTCAAGCTCTCAACGGCGCCCAGAGCCGCGCATACTCACAATCGACCGGCCCGCGCCATCTCATGTCCATTGCGGACTTGAGCCCGGCCGAGTTCGCTACCCTCGTCCGCAACGCCGCCTCAAACAAAACCGCAGTCAAGTCCGGCAATGTGCCTCAGGCGCTCGCATCAAGCTTGACCGGCAAGACCGTTGCCATGATGTTCAGCAAGCGCAGTACCCGTACTCGCGTGTCGACGGAAGCTGCCGTGGCTCTCATGGGTGGTCATCCCATGTTCTTGGGCAAGGATGACATCCAGCTCGGGGTACGTTGACTGAAGCTCACATGAGATGGAGTGCACTCAAGTAACAGGCTGTCTAGGTCAACGAGTCTCTGTATGACACCTCCAAGGTCATCTCTTCCATGACCTCCTGCATGGTCGCCCGTGTCGGTCCTCACTCTGATGTCGCCGGGCTGGCCAAGGACTCTAGCGTCCCCGTCATCAACGCGCTCTCCGACGACTACCATCCTCTGCAGATTATTGCCGACTTCCTGACTATCCACGAGGCATTCCCTGCTTCTGCCACCTCAGACAAGGCCGATCTGGGCCTGAAAGGAATGAAGGTCGCGTGGATCGGAGACTCCAACAATGTCCTCTTTGATCTGGCCATCGGTTGCGTCAAGATGGGCGTCGATATCTCCGTGGCCTCTCCTACTGGCTACAGCATTCCCGAGGCCATGAAGGCCGTCATCAACTCTGCTGCCAAGGGCGTTGCCTCTCCCGGTAAGCTCACAGAGACAACCGTCCCTGAGGACGCCTGCAAAAACGCCGACATCCTGGTGACCGATACGTGGGTTTCCATGGGCCAGGAGACCGAGACCCAGAAGCGCCTCAAGGCCTTTGCCGGCTTCCAGATCACCAACGACCTGGCCAAGCGAGGCGGTGCTAAGGAGGGCTGGAAGTTTATGCACTGCCTGCCTCGTCACCCCGAGGAGGTAGCCGATGAGGTCTTTTACAGCCCTCGTTCCTTGGTCTTCCCCGAGGCCGAGAACCGTCTCTGGGCTGCTGTTTGTAAGTTCGATTCCCATATCTCTCGGCAGACTTCACGACGCTAACGATTGAACAGCTGCCCTCGAGGGCTTCGTTGTGAACAAGGGCAAGATCTAAATGGGGTATGTGTCGGCGTTTAAAAGGCTCACAGCTACAACAAAAGGCGAGGCGTTTCTTTCTTTGGCAAACAAATGGTACAGATTGTATAGCAACTTGGTAGCATTGAAAAAGATGGCAATACCCCTTTTTTACCAACGCCGGATATTCTTTAATACAAAAAAGCTTAACCAGGGGGAAGCTGGCTAGCGTCGACAACCTCATCCGCTTCCTTAATAATCGTCTCCTCGTTGGGTCCATACAACGGGGAACGGGGCAGGGCCATCAGACCAGTGCGGGCGGACTCGAGAATACCAAAGGGTCCGATGAGCTTCAGGAAGGAGTCGATTCTGGACGGCTTGGCAGAGCTGCGCAATTGTCAGTAAATGCTTTTTTTTCCCCGGCTTCCGTCGGCTGAGGAGTAGAGTAGACTTACACTTCCACAATGCAGCTGTTGGTGCTGATATCCAGGACCTTTCCTCCGAACTGGTGGGCGAAGTAGGTGATGGACTTGAGATGCTCGTGCTTGTGGCGCAATGCCTGACTAACAGCCAACTTGCTAGGGTGGAAGTCCTTGGCGACATCCTCCAGAGTCTGCTGCTGCTCGCCCTCGAGCGCATGCTCCTCGACGTCGACAGCCGTCATCTCACGGTGGTGAGCGAGCAGCTCCTCAAAGTACTCGGGTCCAAGAATGTTGATCTTGGCCAGCAAAAGCTCGCGCTGAACCAGGGCGGCGTTGGTGTAGTCCAAGACGGCCCAGACGGGGACGAGATCCTCCAATTGGCGTCTGGCCTGCTCGACAACACCATCCTGTCCGGTCAGGACGATGGTCATGCGCGAGAGGTCATCGACCTCGGTGCTGCACACGACGAGGGAGTCAATGTTGAAGCCGCGGGCGGCGAGAATGCCGGAGACGCGGGACAAGACACCGGGCTCGTTCTGGACCAGGCAGTTGAGGATGTGACGCTTCGGGGGTTGAGACGACGGGGAGGGCATGTCGTAGAGGATGTTAGAGACGGCGGCCTGGGCGGACCAGGCGGGCGGGCTGTCGCTGATGGGCAGAGGCGCCGAGCGACGTCGAAGAGCCTTGTAGGCGATGGCAGAGGTCGAGCTGGTGGTTGAGCTCCATCGTGCGGCGGCAGAGAGCGATGTCGCTTGAGCCGGGGCGGCGGCGGCCCGCCAGAGCGAGGTCGAAAGGAGGCGACGAGACGCCATCTTTCCAGGTTCAAATTCGCGAGAACAAGCCAATTGCTCTCTTTTTGGACCAGAGGAAAGAGGAAATCTCAAGAGAGCCTTGGAGTAGTGTGAGCTTCCGAGGTTCAATGGCTTGGGGGAGATAAGGAAGAAGCACCCTGACTCACCGTCTGTGTCAGTTCCCACTGGGAAAATTTGAGGAGATTGGGGGACGATTTCTTCGGAGGCAAGTCGGAGGCGCGGAAGCAGGGGAGCTGGCTGTTCGCAGGGGTAGAGGGGCACGGATCAGCTACTGACAAGGGTTTTTCACCGAGAGAGTGGACTCCCTACTGACACTGCATCGCGGGGTCGGCTTGGAGGGTGCGGGGTTACATCCGGCACTGTGTCACTTGCTGACCTGTAGCAGCATTTCCAAAGTAATCACCATGTTTTTATGATAGAGAAAGGTAGGATTGGGATGAGAGAAGCACACATTGTTGATCCTACAGTACTGGACCTTTTGTAGTCAGTAGCCAACACAGGTTCAAGTGAGGATATCTTAGACACATGGATAGCTTGAAAAGAAAGGTTTCGGGTACTGAATTGTTTTGTCACTAGGCAACCGCTCAAATCGCATCTGGCCGTCAATCTGAGTTCAAAGACTTATTGCTTACGGAGTACTCTCAGTATCATGCAAAGTAGACCTATCTCGGTACCTCACCTTGAGTCAGTGACCTGGAACCGAGAGACTTTGCAACAGAAGCTAGTCTACAGTTCAACTACTTCTACGCAGTAGTTGCAGGAGAGATCATATACCTAAGTACTTCGTGTTTGCAACTGTGTTGTCATCTTTCATTTGCGAATTGATTGTTGTTAGCAAGACAATATCCGAACTGCAGATAGGCATTTGGTTCAGGACATCTTAAACTCCCGTCGAAGTACTCAAATGACCGTAAGCTTTGAGACCCACAGATTCCATGCCAAGGTCACTGAGCCAAAGAATATCAGGCCAGGAAAAACATCAATTGTGAGCTGTCGCTTGAAGAGGAATAGGTAGAGCGTCAAGTGTGAGGATGGTCCCGTTGGCCGCATTCTTCCATTCCTGCCGATAATCGCTCCGATGCTACCATGTGGCTGGTGCAGACTAAAAACAGCAGCTACGTCTGACACCTGAGGCGCTAAATCCGTGACGGCCAGGCTCATCGACGCCCATGGGAACGACCGTCGACAGAATCGTCCTGCCGCACGGGCCAAGCCACTTTATTTTGGCCCGTCCGTCTCTCCAAGGCTCCACCTCCAAAGAGCTTCATACCTCGTAAATTTTACTATCCCAATCTTTTACTTCCCACATATCGATCGCCAGGTGCTTGCGCATTACCCAACCGCACGCCGAACGCGAAAACCGAAAACGAGCGACTATAGTTTCAACATCACTGCAACCCAGACGTCGCAATGGACGACACCGAGCGACGCTCCGCCAAGCGCTCGCGATTCGACCAAACCGAACCCGAGCCTCGCAAGGCTTCGAGATTCGACCGCCGCTCTAGATCGCCGCCTGGAAGACGTTCAGAGTCGGCAAGAGAGCGTAGCCCTCTGCCCAATGACCAGGCGACAGAACCGAAGAAGTCGCCGGTAGATGCCGCTGCTGCGGCTGGTACGGGTTGCGCCTCGCTTTGGCAGTAGAATGAATGGCTAATAGACTCATAGCTGCCGCGGCCGCGCGAATCAACGCGCAACTCCAAGCGAAGAAGGGCATTCAGCATGTCGACGTTCCCCCGATCAAGACCGACACTTCTCCTACAGGTGGTGCCCAATCGCCCGATCCAGCCAACACGATCAATGGAGAGATGTACATCGCCGACGGCGACTTCATCAAAGACATTGAAGTCAACGACCTTCGTAATAGATACCTCTTGACCAAGGGGTCGACTCAAAAGATGGTAAATACTCCTGTGCAAAACCACTGATCATACTTCCTTCCCAGGCCTCATCTCGAGCGCATTCCGCTTTCCTACATATAAACAGATTTGTGTCGAGATCATCCTGCTTACTTGGCACGATAGCTCGCACAGATCACCCCTCTTTGGCACCTGCTGACTCCATTTGCTTGATTTAGATCAAAGAAGAAACTGGTGCTGGTACGATACACCTCCCACTTTTACGTCTAATTAGGAACAAAGGTTGACTTTGCAAGATGTTACTACCCGAGGAAACTACTATCCCGACAAGAGCATGGCGACTGCGGCGGTATGTCAACTTCGAAAACCATGGTATAGTAACACGCACTGACTCTCTCCTCAGAATCCGCCTTTGTACTTGCATGTCACAAGTACATCCAAGAC
The DNA here is from genome assembly GCF_030867565.1 of Colletotrichum costaricense. Classification (NCBI taxonomy): domain Eukaryota; kingdom Fungi; phylum Ascomycota; class Sordariomycetes; order Glomerellales; family Glomerellaceae; genus Colletotrichum; species Colletotrichum costaricense. Next base: position 459,226 of record NW_026848232.1, on the reverse strand, counting down.
TGGACTTGAGCAGGCCGTGGCAAAGATTGAGGAACTTATGAAACAGGAACTTCCCGCGCTGGTAGATGAGCGTCGTTTCCGTCGACGTGACCAGGAGCAGGTTGAGAGGGACGAATATGGCCGAGTATGTATGCAAATCAGTCTCGAAAATTTGTGTCTAACATATTACAGCGCAAATGGCCCGAGGAGAAGATCCCTATCGGTTTGGAGTCCGTCCCCGGATTCAACCTCCGCGCTCAAGTTGTTGGCCACGGCGGTGCCTACGTCAAGCACATCCAGCAGGAGACTCAGTGTCGCGTCCAGATCAAAGGACGTGGTTCCGGGTATCTGGAGGCAGCCACCAATCACGAGAGTGACGAGGACATGTATCTTCACGTCGCGTAAGTGCATTGTCGCCTTGCCGACATTAACGCATAGGTACTGACTCTGAATAGCGGACCTGACCCTAAGATGGTTGAGAAGGCCAAGGAGCTTTGCGAGGATCTGATTGCAAATGTCAAAGAGCAGTACGAAGAGTTCAAGAGCAGACCTCCTCGTAGTTATGGTGACCGTGGGGGCTATGGCGACCGCTCGCGGGGGCACGATGGCGGCCATGGCGGATATGGAGGCCACGGTCACGGTGGTGATCGCGGCGACCGCGGCGGCTATAACTCCGGATACGGAGGCCACGGCGGCCATGGTGGTCACGGTGGTCACGGCGGCGGCGGCGGCGGCTATGGCGGCCACAACGCTGGGCAATCAGCAAGCCCTGCTCCTGCCGGCGGTTCTAACAGCCCTGCCGCTGGAGCCGACTACGCCGCTCAGTACGCACAGTACTACGGCAGTCAGGATCCTTACGCTGCCTATGGCGGATATGCCGCTTACGTTCAAATGTACCAGCAGTACTATGCTGCCGCACAAGCACAGCAGCAAGGCTCACCCGCGCCCCCGGGAGCAGCGGCATCCCCTCCACCCCCGCCTCCCAGCGAGGCTGCTCCTCCTCCACCTCCTCCGAGCTCTGCTCCCCCTCCCCCTCCCTCAGGCGCGCCTCCAGGCACTGGAGGAGGCTACGGTGCTGTAAGTACCATTACTTCAACGTTGACTGAGAAACTTTGCTAACACAGAGAATAGGTACCGCCCCCTCCTGGCCTTTAGAGAGAGACTTCAGGAAAGAAGAACGGGTCTAAGGTATTGATGATGGTCAAAATTGCAAAGCCACGAAGTGGTGGGGAGAATCATCAGAGGCGCATCACTGTAGTATGTGAGCGGCTTTGTGCAGGGGATGGTCATTTGGACGTTAAAGGAGGTACAGATGAAGTTGTATATGACTCAACAGACATAGTAATATTACCACAAAGCAACACATGACGTCTGTGTACATTTAATCCTGTCAGGGCTTCGTGATATCAGTCCTGCCGAACTATTCCTTTACTCGTCAGCGCATTAGCTGATGGTATCACTGACTTGCCACGGTATAGCGGAGATACATATGTAATATTCTGCTTCTACTTTTCCTGCTATGATAAGCTTTGTATCGTTTCTCTTGGGAGGAGCAATGAGGAGGTAATCTTGCTTTCGAGACTCAATCTAGCAAAAGGCGATGCAGGACAGTGTCATATTTAACTTCGACAAAAAACATCTCAGACTGCTTAGAAAACAAACCAGAAAAGAAAAGGGAAAGGAAGGAAGGGCTGGTGATGACTTACTCGGTACTTCACGCCACTATCCGGAATCGAACAGCGCGCCCCTCCGACCACCACTGGTTTCATTGGGGTATTTCATTTAATCTCGACTCTGCGTCAGAGTCGAACCCACTCGGCCAGTTGACCGCGGGGTGGTGGTGACAGGAACGACGTTGGGAAGGGATGTATACCCTCAGTCTCCGCGAAGTTGGTAAGGTACTTAGGTTGAGGAAGGAGGGATGTAGCGGGAGGAAGGAGCGATGCAGGCGCACACCACTTTACACATGAACTACGGCATGCAGCGAAAGTGGTCCTACGAACACAAGCTAAAAGACGTTTCAAGTGACCAGCTTCGCTAACGACATGATGGTAGAATTGACGTCTCCCATTACGTCCAGAACTGGGGTGTGGTTAGGCCACACGGGCTGGTAAAAGGAACGACTGTAACTGAAGGCACCCGATGAGGTAATCTCTCTGAGCTGAAATAAATCATTTCAGGATTCTCTTCGAACCAAAGACTACCATCCTGTTAGAAGGCAGTCTCTCCGACTATAGTTGTTGGCATGAAGTGGACAACACTTCAAGTCAATTTTGAATCTCTCAAAGGGAAAAGGTGGGAAGGACTTGTTGTCAGGCTTGTTCTCTCCTGAGCACTGCACCAAAAGCTATCCTCCCCATACGTTTCGGTCTGATTGACCGCTCTAGGCTACCTTCTTGTCCAGCCACATGTGTCCCAGTATGTGGTCTGAGTAGCACGGAACATTGCGGGAACCCTCGACCATTCGAGAGCATCTGGCCTAGTTGGCGTATCCCGCATGCCTCTGGCATTCTTGCAAGGTGTAGTACCCGCATGCCCAGGATTTGCTGGGCGGAGGTCTAATATCATATCTCTTGCGCTGGCAGAGGCCATTACAACCTGCCATCGTCATACTCTCAAGGAATTAAATGTGAGCGTGGATCTCGGTGGAAGCCGACGGAGATCTCAAATATGGTTGATGGTCTAAGTTAGCCGCTCAAAACCATCACGATAGTCTTCCGTACGAAGATGGTATACTGATGCTTCCAAACGGCTTCTCCTCTGAAAGCTAATGTACACATCAGAACTTTCCCAGATTTTCCACCTTATCTTCATTGCAGACCATTCCATTAGTCTTAATATCCATGACATCCGTAGGCCAGCATGGTTATTGAATGGCTATGTGTACTAAACATACCAAAATATGGGCGGGTTAGTGTAGTGCTGGGTGATGTATGGTTTCGTTTATCAGAGACCAAGAGTTGAATGATGCTGCCAGACGCCCCTTACAAATGACAGAGAGGAAACTCGCGAAACTACTCGACATCTGCAACCGAATTGTGAACCTGCAGACCGGAATGATATCATCGTGCCGTTAGCGAAGCTGGCCACCTGAAAGATCTTCTGGCCCATGTTTTGAGAACTGCTTTCGCTACGAGATACCTTGTTCCTTCACTCGGGACTCGAACAAAATTTAGGAGGACAATTCATCCACAGTGCGCGGGTCCGTCCGCCCTCCGTGGACCTCGAAATCGGAACCCCGGGTGGGGCCATGGCATGCGGGGGGAGAGCTCCGCCCGCCGGCCTGGGTCTTTCCACACACCCACTCTCTTATCGATAAAAAGACATCCCGGGACCCACCAGAGCTACTAAGGTAAGGTAAGACCCCCAATCGTCATTTCGTCCCACCAGCCCATCTCTCCAACGTCTCTCACCTCTCCGTATCTCCAATTATTATATCTCGTCCCGCGGCGCATCCCCCGCTACCCGAGCCCGACGACACACCGAATCCCTCCAAGCAACTCACCCTCTCTCCATCGGCCAGCGAGACGCGAACACCGCAGTCATGAGCCATCAAAGATACCCGTCACACGACCCCCTAAAGGAGCCTCACTCCGTCTCCTTGAAAGTCCTCAGGTAGAGATCCCGACTTACACGCAGCTGGAGTGCCGCCTTGTTCTCTCACTTAGTCCGCCAATACCTAAAGAAAAAGAACATGCTTCTCTAACACGAAAACAAACCAACAGACTATCCCGCCCCTCCCTCGTAATCCAACACCCGATCCGGCCCCCGCTGACGCCCTCAACCCTCCCCGCCGACCCGACCCCGGCCTCCCTCGCCTACGACACAACCGCCTCAACGAACCCCTCCCCCTTCCTCCTCTCCCCGATCCTCAACCTCCCGCTGAGCTTCGGCTCCGCCTACGTAGGCGAAACATTCAGCTGCACCCTCTGCGCAAACCACGATGTCCCCGAGCCCGTAGCAGCAGTCCCCGGGGGAGGAGGACCCCTCGGCGCCACCGGTGCACCAGCAGCAGCATCGGCGGCCCCGGCAAAGCGCAAGAGCATCCGTGACGTCCGCATCGAAGCGGAAATGAAGACCCCCGGCGCGAACTCGATCCAGAAGCTCGACCTCTCCCCGCCAGACTCTGCGGATACCGGCGGCGGCGGCGGCGACGATGACCTCAAGGGAACGGACCTCGAGGCCGGCGACACCCTCCAGCGCATCGTGAACTTTGATCTCAAAGAGGAAGGCAACCACGTCCTCGCCGTGACGGTGAGCTACTACGAAGCCACCGAGACCTCGGGCAAGACGCGCACCTTTCGGAAGCTGTACCAGTTCATCTGCAAGTCCTCGCTCATCGTCCGCACGAAAATCGGCCCGCTCGCTCCCGCTTCTTCCGGCAAGAAACAGGCCGGTGGTGGTGGGCAGCGGCGGTGGGTTATGGAGGCCCAGCTGGAGAACTGCTCCGAGGACGTGATCCAGCTCGAAAAGGTGGTGCTGGACCTGGCCGACGGGTTAGGCTACACGGACTGCAACTGGGAGGCGGGCGGGGGCGCGCGGCCGGTGCTGCACCCGGGCGAGGTCGAGCAAGTGTGCTTCGTGGTGGAGGAGGCCGAGGGGACGAGGGCGCAGCCGGGCGAGGACGGGAGGATCATGTTTGGGGTTCTCGGGATCGGGTGGAGGGGCGAGATGGGGAATAGGGGGTTTCTTTCCACGGGTAAGCTGGGCACGCGGCACGTGGCGTGAGCGAGGGAGGTCTACTCGAGTCTCACGCACAAAAAAGTCCAGACCAGCAAAACAGCAGTTGAGGCGTTCGTTGGGGTGGGAGGGGAAGGGGGGATATTGCATTGGTGAGGACAGCCCCGGCGACGGTGACAGCTGAGGAAACGCGACGCAGAGCGCTCAAGGCGTCCCCGGATTCAGCCCAGTGTCAGACCACGCACATCTCCACCATCCGGGGATTGGTATACACGCACTACGCCTTGGGGAGAGCCGTGCTGATGGCTTGAGATCCCATCAAAAAAATCCAAAGGGAATTAGATCACGGGAGCTGGATCAGGTCTCCCCCGCACGGTCGGGGCGTTGAGCCGCGTTTCCGGGGCAAACGCCGCATCGCGATGGAGGAGGATGAGGAGGGTCATCATCCTTCGCTTCTTGGATGTTGTTGGACCTCTCACGCCTCTCTAGATTGAAGGAATGGCGGAAGGCGTGTCGGTGCTCAGGAGAAACGCATCTTGGCATCCCCAGCTGCTGAGATGAACCTCGTTGAAGATACCTACCCTACTTTAGAGTGAGAATCCCATAGGCCGTGGCGTTCCCGACGCTCGGGTGCGCCACTAAACCCGCACCAACATGTCACATTATCTTAAAGAAATGTGTAATTCCTGAAAAGTCCCCTTCGAACAGGCAGTCCTTTCCCCTCCACTCCCCACCAGGTGGCTGACCTTTTGACATCTTCAGATCTCAGCGGGTTCAAATCTAAGATCTCAAAACTCTAAAGAACGTCCTGAGACTATTGCACGAACGGTTCTTAGCGCCGCCCTTCTCTCTCCCCAAGATTCGTTTGCTTACCCTCTTACCTACCCTTCAGTCCTTCTTTTCCTCCAACAGGGCTGGCAATGGCTAAATAAAAGGGGTCACGGAGGCAAACCGTGGTCACAGCGCCCATTCCTTCCTGCTCGTTTTCATTACGACTTACGAGCCTCTCTTTTCTTCCATATTACATATGACCTACTGTTGTGGTACACCGAGTGACATAGCTAGCCAAGGGCCGCAGGTGGACACGAGCAGCAGAAGCATGAGCAGCAGTAAAAGTGCCATGCGGCTTTGGTTGCTCTGCGTATTTCCTGTCGTGTCTCCCGTCCGAAACAGGAACCTGGTTCTGTAGTTCTGCAGTCCTGCAGTCGCATTGCATGGGATCGACAAGTGGCTTCACCACATTTGAGCGGTTCCCCTTGCCACGGCCAGGCCGCTGTTGAGGATTGATTACGGTTGGTATTTGCCGGAATGAGACGACCATCTCGTTTGGGTAGCTTGCAGCGAAAAAAGCGAATTAAAGTAGACACGTTGGGCTTTCAGCTTCTCCAAATGTCCAACCCAACACGGGGGTTCTGCAAGGAGTGCGTCGTCATGTAATAAGCAGCGGCTTCGGGGACGTAATTTGAATCTAGTGTGGTAACTGTGTTGAGTCTCTTTATTTCTCAGCCTCTCAGGTGTGGATTAACCACTGGAACTGCACGCCGCAGATTGGAGGATATTTCCGGGTGGCATGGGTGGGTAGATGAAGAAATCCAGAATAGATGCGCCCGCCTTCCGCTGACTGGCATAAGGAGCAGACTGACTCTACGTCAGCTGGAAGAGTCATGACTTGTGAGTCGTTCAATCTGGCAAGTTGAATTCTGAGTAGAGCCATCTTTTCATACATTCGAAAAAAAAAAACTCTGGGCGATCCAAATCCGGCGAGATGATGAGTCGCTATCGCGGGCCAGGGGCCAGGGAAGGCAGACAAGACCGACAGATTCCAGCTAGTAGATTTTTGTACACCGTAACGTGCCTAGCGCGTGGGTTGAGTCGGTATGTAGGCGAAACCTGAAACAAAGAGTTCTTCAGTTCTTTGGCTGGCTGCAGGAAAAGGAGTCTATAGTGGCCGTCCTTCCCGCCGAGCCGTCTGCAATCCTAGTACCGGTAGACCGCTGATGTGTCCATACCAGACCAACCAAACAGTCTCCGAAATGTCACGATGCGGGCGGGTCCCTAGGAAGCAACAATTCGCAGCGTAACCTAGGTTCAAGGATTGGGCGTATAGGCAATCGACTCACTCTGAGAGAATATCTCAAGAGATGACATGGGTTTCCTGGGCATGACAAGTGCGTAGTGCACCGTAAAGTGCCATGGCGGGCATCTGCCGGCGCTGGTATTTGCTTTTTGGCGCCGATGAGAAGTGGTCCGCAAAGGGCTCTCGGGAAGGGGGGGGGGGGTAGTATGGCGGCCAGTGAGCACCGAGCACCGGCACCACCACCCACAGACACTTGAAGCTGTGCGCCGATCCTTGTCCGTCATGTTCGACATCTCGGGCCCACGATCGGCCATGGGCCGTGACATCAAGCCTATATGAGAGAGGAATGGTCTTTTGCTCTGTGCGCGTTAGAATTTGCTGTTCTGGGAGAACTTCTGAGCAGTGTCCTGGTCCCGCACTCTTCCAAGAAACAGGTATGGTTTACAAGTGTAACCGGAGACTGCAAGGAATGCTTATCAAAACTGCTTGGTGCTCGATGGGCGTCGCGGAGAAGCGGGAAGAGGCCCATTGAGGGCGACAAGCCTCGAGCGAATTGCTGCCGATAGGCTCTCGAAACGTGCGATTGTACACCAAGGTAGACGCTCCATTACAGCATGCAAGACAACTCGGCAAGCTCGTCCACAAGCAGGTACGTTTACAAGGTGACATTTGATAGATGCCGACTCGAGGCAAAGTGCATGAGGCGGGCGAGGAATACTCCGGAGTCTGTAGCGAGCATTGAGATGCAGACCGCCTTGAATGCTTGCAAGTTACTGCTTCTTTGCTTGCTCGCCCTGTCCACGCTGAGCCATTCGTATTCGTCAGAACGCCAGACGTGTGGAAATGCGCTTGTATGCTGCAGTCTGCAGAAGCTCCATGGGCCGTCTTGCGTAGGAGCTGTGAGAGGGTAATTGGAGTTTACCCACATCCCAAGAGGGTGTGATGCAGGAGCCTGATAACCCCTGGGCCCTGGGCGGCGTGCATGGTTGGCTGGTTGGCCTGGGGTTGAGTTTACCAGGTTGGCAAAGACTTTGTAGTCGCCTTCGCCGTGATGCCGGATGAACAGGTCATAGTCAAGTGTTTGCGTGGTTGGTTTCGTTTGACCGCCATGGTAGAGAGACTCGTGCGAACTATGAGTTGAATCGTGATCAGGTAGGGCAGACGACAGGCCTCGATGACAGGGAAGTCGGACGATGGGTAGAGTCGTGTGTTAGGCAGGCGGCCAAGAAAAGACAATGGCGAGGGTGTCGATACTGTCAACATCCATGAGGGTGGGATACGATGGGTTGGTGGAGAGGATCCACAGGCGAGAGAACTAGCCAAGGATTATCCTCATGGTGGTTTTGTTCCGAGAGAATTTTGGATCTGGTAGATTCTTTCATGTCGGGCGATACGTGGATGGAGATGCGAACGGGGTTGGACATGAGCCAAGCGCCGGTTCGCGGCATCTCGGGACAGGAGTTTGGGGGTTTGGCCGTGAGCTAACGAATGGCTGGACGTCATCTCGATCGTATGAATGGAGAAGAGGCTTGTTGGTTGACCTCAGCTTGGGATTGCATATTTTGCGGGCTTGAAACTTATTTCGTCTTCTTTTCGATATTGTGTGCTGTAGATGCGGCGTGTACGGATACTCGCATTGTGTCCTGTGTCTCGAGAGAATGCGAGAAGAGGAGTAATGTCATGCCAAAATGCCGGCGCATGGCTGATGGCGCAAGGCACTCAAGCAGTGGTCGACGCATTCAGCGAAAGGCGCAGGCCGGGGTGGGTTGACCCTCGTGGGTGAGATGCTTCTTACACGTGCGTCTTGAAGAAAAAAGGCGTGGGATACCGGTGTATCTATCTGCGCTCTGCAAGACGGGCTCTCTCTAGTTGGGCAGCCCCCGAGGTTGCTTTGCAGGTGCTTGGTGCTTGGTGCATTGAACAGGACCTTTATCCTGGAAAGCGTCGTGGGCTAGCGCTGGGCCGCTCACATTTCAGATTTCTCCCCTCATTGGAGCAGGTCCCAAGACTTTCTGGAGACAATGGATATCATGGGGGGCTCTCGAGTTGCTAAGTGGCCGGAATCTACTTACCAGAAGCCCCGGGAGAGAGAAGAAAGGATTGCGGGAGGGATAGTCAGTGTGTTGCACAGAGCTGAGGGTCGGCAGAGGAGGCAGAGCTGAGAACGATCTGCCAAGGTACTAAGTGCGTGGAGGTACACGATGCTAGGCCTCTGGCGGCAGCAGCAAAAAAGCAAGTGAGGGGAAGAGCGATTTACCTTGGAATATTCCGTGATGGCACTGGAGCTGAAGAGGAGATCGCCGAGTAAAGAGGAGTTGAGAGTGGATGCTGGCGGAGGAGGAGCATGTTGCGGAGCTTGCAGTGCTGCTCCAGCACGGAGTGTTGGTACAGATACTGAGGATGCTAAGGTAGGTAGGTATGGATATGTATTGCATAGCAAAAGGTGGATTGCGGATTGTCACGATGGTGGAGCTGAATTCATCAAAAGGAATGGAAGTTCAAGGAAGTTCATGGGAGGGCATGAAAAAGGGTCAAAAAAGGGTCTGATGGGCAGAATCAGAGTGGCAGCAGCTGTGGGCGAGAGTGGGTGAATGTGGACATCATACGCAGTACTCCGTACATGGGACATCATCCACAATTCGCAAAAGGAAGTCGTCTGTCTCCCTCGCCGCCCCAGCGCTTGCTCCGATGGTAACCTCCAGGTTAGGTACGGATACTGTGATGACTGAGGTGGTGAGAACAGTTGATCGACAAGCAGATGGCCGCGAGGGTATTAGTGATCCAGGGGAACGAAGCCCAGGGCCCTGACTGTCATGGCCTGTTCCGAGGTTTAGCGGATGCCTGCTTAGGTAGCGAATTGGGGTCTACGTTGCTAGGCTTGTGCCTGGAACGCTAGTTCAGGGACCGCAAGGGTGGCTTTGCACACTCTTTCCACGCTTCACCATCTCTGGTCTACCTTATCTCGCAAGTCCGCCTTCTGTAGCCACCGTTGAGAGTAAACTAGGTGATGGCGTAGAGTATACTGCCGACTATGCAAGGGGCAAACACGAGGTGATATTCTTCAAGAGCTTGGCCTCACTAGACCGAAAATGAAGAGAAAGGCGGTTGAAGGAGAGGATGGGGGCCAAGAAGGTCGCATTGGAGGCTAATGCCAAAGGCAGCACCACTAGATGCTTCTGTCACCGAGTCCAGACCAAGTCAGACTTACCTTCCGCTGCTACTCTCTTCTTGTCCAGACTCGACTCACACGAGCAGCTGAAAGCATGAAAGGACAACCGGCGTGCGCGCGCAGCGCGAGACACGGCAGCGGCAATGGAGAGACATTCCTCGATGGGGACTTGAGGGTCTTGGTGCATATGTCATTGCTTCTTCCCGCCCTCTGAGATCTCGGTTCCAGGAAAAAGAAAGCGAGACAAAAAGTCGGTATGAAACACGTCAGTTATCCGTCAGCCCGGTTCAACAGCTTTTGAGGAATGGAGGGGAACGGATACGCCCAGTCTTCTCTTCGCAGGAACGTAGTGGTTAAAGCAATCTCAACGTGAAGTCCAGCCCATAGCAGTGTCATGGTACGGATATGTTCGATAGGATCGTTGGGTCAGGAGGTATTTGGCCATGTACCTTGCCTGGTTGTGGACGGGTGATGACAGGCAGTGTAGATTGGATATCTCACATCCCAAACACCAGCCTTACGGCAATACTTGGTACCGTACGCTGGGTAACGTAAACAAAGGCACGATGCTAGGTATGGTGACATGTTATCAATATCCGTCATCCGTTAAGGAAAGGTAAGTTAAGGTAAGGTAGTGGTATGGAAAGGCACTTCGTACGGCCAGAACTGGAGATCTCATAGCGTTGTGCTCCGATTCACAGCAGAACAGGCGTCCCGTCTCCCAATCCCGACCGAATTAGATGCAATTGAGCACAGCGTCCCATTGGGCCCAGTGTTTGTTGTGGTCTTGCGGCTTGCACTTCAGGTTCCCTGTGCATACTAAGGTACGTTGCTGCATTGCGACCTTTCAGTGTCCCAGGAGTGCCAGGCTTGCCAGGGCCCTCCCACGCTTGTACGCCTCCTCCAGTGACCATCCCGCAGAAGCATTCTACGTAAGGTAGTATGGTATCCTTCCCCCTCCCCTGCCCTTCGCGCCTTCTCAGGTTTGGCTGCCCTTTTCTGCCACCCCGGGCCCGCTGTTTCCCCCCGTATGCACTTGCACCCGCCCGCAACTGGCGTAAGGTAGGTGCCCCTGTACCTCAGAGTGTTCCTTCCCAATTGACTGTCCGCCCGTCTACCGCCTCCCCCGTGTCGGTCTCCACACCTTCCTTTTCCCACACCACACCACCTGGCACCTGCACACCACAGGCAGTGACCACACACCACCTCCTTCCTCCTTGAACGGGTAGCGCCAATACACTGCAGGAGCGAATGAAGGCGGCCAAAGGTTGGTGCTTGCCCTCTTTCTCTCTCGCGTCGAGCCCGATCATCATATTAGCTTCCCATTCTGTCCCAAACCGTGCCATGGCTGTTGTTGTTCGTTGTCCCGTTGCGCTGACTTTCACTTGACTTTTTTTGCCTGAGCCCACACTGCCTTTCACTCTTCACACACACACACACACACAAAAGTACGGAGTGAGGTACCTGCCATATCTTTGCATTTAGAGATACACACCTCCGTAAAACGGGAAACCGAACGACGCGCCCAGAAGAAGAATAGAAAATCCCGTCCGCGCGTGGCTTCTTGGTACCTGACCAAACCAGACCAGACCTGACCTGACTTGACTTGACCTGCTGCGCCTGATTATTTGTTTCCATCTTCTTTGCCTTTATTCTCCTCCGTCTCCTCCATCCAACGACTCGACTCTTGTTTGGTCGTTTGTTGCCTGTCGCCGGGAAAATCTGCTTTTTTGTTTTCCTTTTCCTTTCTTTTTCTTGGAGGCTCTGCGCCTGTTCTTCTGTCACCACCGAAAAAACGAAGAGGGGGAAAAGGTTTATGCCGAGCGAGCAGACAAGAGCAGAAGAAAAAAAAAACACCATCGCCCTCTCTCGTTCGTTGTTGTTATCTTTGTCCGACACGACCAACCTACTACCTAAACCTGGGCGAAATCTGATCAGAGCCTGGTTCTGACACCAATCTTGACCTGGCTGACGCCTCTCCTCACTCGTCAACTATCGCTTCCGCCTCTCGACACCCAAAGCCAAACTCTCCCAAGATCCACTCCTTTGGCGGCTTTCTCTTCTTGTTGTTGATTCACCCATCGACTTGTGGCCCGCTTGTCTGCCCTACCTTATCCTCACATCACGGCTCCTGTTCTCAACATCCCACCACAACTACGCCTACCTACCACCATCAATATCATCCTGGCCTCGCGCTCCGCGACGCTTTCGCCCTTCTACGATCCGGGTTCGATCCTTTACCTCCGGCCTCCCTGCCTGACCTGCCCCTTTTGCTCCGCTGCTTAGGCGCTTTAGCTGTCGCTGGTCGAGAAGCAGTCGCATTCTTCCCTGGTTCGTGCGTTCACCGCCTTCTGTTCCCCCTCCTCTTCTCCAGTCTTGGATGGAGACCTCGACAGGATCCCATAGCTAAACGAGCCCGATTCCCTCCAGGTCGTCGCCTGAGACTTTTCTATCAGAACCTCCCGGATCCTGGCACCCCTGCCCTGTCCACCCACCGCACCGCACCGAAGTTCAACTTGTACCACAAAGTACCCCCCCAGTCCTGACCGACCACTCAACGACCCAAAGGACCCCGAGACCCTCTCGCGATTAAAAAGCCCGGGCCAGCCCCCCGTGCGAGAGCAACGAGACGTTGGGAAAAAATATCCTCGCCGGCCAGACATATCGCCAAATCGCCAATCCGGCTGGTCACCAGCAAGTGACATGTCATGGACAGCTCCTCGACGCCGCTCGCCGACTACTTTTGGATCGCCGGCGTAGAGTCCGTCTCTTATCAGGACTCTACCCCGCAGCCCCCCTCCAACAACGTCGAATCCACCATCGCCGAGGACAGCGAGTATGAGGAAAGCGATAACGAGTTCAACGCCACCCCGAGCAAGCGCGTTGCTCGCCATTCCAGCGTCGGTCGCCATTCCAGGCAGAACTCGGGTGGTGGTGGTGGCCGCGCCCCCAGTCGCTTTTCCATCCAGACTGTCGAAGAAGTAGACGGGAACACGCGAAGCAACCGGAGCAGCGCTACCATTCGACCCTCCCAGGCGAGCCAGATCAATGGCTCCGGCAACGGTGCCGGCCTCAATGTCTTCAATGGCCTCCCCCCGGGCCTCAATGGCGAAGGACAATTTATCGAAGGCTTCGACTTTGACAAGGCCTTGCTCAAGTTCGCTTCCGAACGAGAGAACTTCTTGGAAGACTTGTCCTTCAGTGCCGGTGCCAAAACACAAGCCCGCCCTCCCATGGTCAACCCCAGAGCTGAGCGCATCAAGGCTGACGAGGGCGACGCGAGCGGCCGGAGAAGTCCTCTACGCAGCATCGAGCGGAGCATCAAGGGCAGCATCCGCCGCAAAATGAGTTTCAGGGACATGAACAGCATGCGCAAGCAACCCACCACTCCTCGGGCGAGCACGCCAGGAGCCGGTACGATACCCCGCCAAGGTCTACCCTCCTCTGTAGCGCAATCCTCAAGTCCTTTCCGGTCAACTAACACGCTGGCTCCAGCTTCAATTAGGACTGCCAAGCGACTCAGCAACTACAACTCAGTGATTCCTCCTCCGGAGCCCCTGAACACGGATCCAGACATGCATCCCCTCAAGAGGCGATTCGAGCCTGTCTTGTTGGACAGGTACCCAGCCAAAGACGCGACAGACGAGATCGCCCGTCGTGGCAGATTCCCAGACTACGTTCCCATGTTTGCCTTCCCGAACGATATCCAGATCGTGTCTTCCGATGACAGGCCACGTTCCACCTGGCATGGTTTCACAATGACTTCGGACGATAACTCCAAGATATATGGTATTACCATCATTATCTGGACCGCCCTGACATCCGAGGTTGCAGACGAGGTCGAGAAAAGATGTGAGCAGTGGCGGCAGAGCCACATGTCCAACGAGGAGCGGGAATTGGCGGCCAGTCTGGGAGTGCGACTTGCGGCTGAGCGTGCGCACCTCTCACAGTTGCTTGCGAAGCTCCCTACGATTCCCTCGGGGTCTTCAGCTCGTGACACTCTGGATGACCAGATTAGCGCTGTTGAGGAGAAGATTAGTCTCATGACAGAAATGCTGAGACCACTTCGGCACGGTGCCGCGTCCAAGATCGACGGCTTGACGGCTGGCGAGAGTGGACTGTGGGCCCCCAGAGCTTACGGCATCTTGGGAAGAGACGCCACGAGAATGTCATTCTGGAAGGAATGGCTGCGAGCCATCGTTGTGCCTATGACTGACAGTGCAGTTCTCCGAGTGCCGCCCAGCTCCCCCAAGGTTGGTCGTTGGCAGCCTCTTGAGCGTTACGTCGTCAATCTGTGTACCGAGGCATTTAGTCCGCTGGCTTCCAAGACCCAGGTCGAGCTAGGCGTGCGAGAGTTGCGGTTATATTGTCGAAAGGAAGCCATCAACGAGATTCCAGGGGCCCGGACCATTGACATCTACGCCCTATTCAGATGTTTGTCCATGGAGAACATTGTTGCTCTGTTCGAGTACGCAATGTCGGAGTCTCGCATTATCTTCCTCTCCTCACACACTGGTATGCTTCACCTGGCATGCCACGCACTGGTCAATTTGTTGTATCCCCTTAAGTGGGCGAGCATCTTTATTCCTGTGCTCCCTGCGCGTCTGATTTCGGCGCTCGAGGCACCTTGCCCTTACATCGTCGGCATCGAGCGGCGATATGAGAAGATTGAGCTTCCGGAGGACGACTACGTGCTGGTTGATTTGGACCTTGATACGATCGACGCCACTAACCAGCCCGTTCGACTTCCGCGACAGCATCGTCGCAAGCTCATTTCTTTACTCCATGTAGCCGCGCCGCATCACATTCGGTATGGAGTGACTACTGGACCCCCGCCATATGCAATGGAGTCCTACCCGTATGACGCCTTCTCAGTTGAGAACGATACTCTGTACAACGCCAGTGTCGCCTCGAGCTCCTTGGGCAAGTGGGTTACACAGAACTCTTCATCTTTCGGAGAGCCGGCCCCTCCGAACTCGGTGCGACCACCAATCTTCAATGCTTTCTTGCATTCGAAGGCTGGCGATCACAGCAAGGACCGGCCTACTACCAGCAAGTCCGGTAAAACCAGCCCACAATCTTCCATCTCACCAGTCTCGATGAACTTCCCCCCGATGCCGACCACACCTGTGTCACGCAGCGATTCCGGCTTTGCACAGACTTTGAGAGAAAAGAAGTCGGGCCACTTTGATGAGAAGTCTCGCCGCAGCTCGTCCTTTGGCATGGACAAGCACCCTCCTCTCCACCGACCAAGCTTGCCCTTCCTTAACGGACACAATCCAAGCATGTCGGTATCCGCAATCTCGGTCGATTCGCAGTCTTCGTACAATGGGTATACGCCCGGATATGCACCTTCCACGTATGCCCAGTCTACCCTGGCGGCATCGACCATCATGCCCAACATGCTAATTCAGCCCGTACGGAACACCGACACAATGGTGTGGGTCGAGGGCCATTGCTTCAACTGGATGGCCCATGACTTGTCCTCGACATGTTCCGTCTGCGACGACAAGTCAGAAGGAGACGGCATCTACGAGTGCTCTCACTGCAATGCCCGTTCTCACAACCGCTGCCTGGGACAGGTCTCCGTGGTGTGCAGCGAAGCATTTCACCCTGACCGAGTTCGAGCTGCTTTCGTTCGATGCCTCGCTAGTCTCTTGTACACGTACAGAAAGCATCTAGGCCGTCCTACTCGCGAGCAAAAGAACAATGGCCAACTCTACAATTTCGACATGAACAGCTTCATTAAGAGTCTGCCGTACGATCAACAAGAGTACGCCACAATGTTGAGAGAAACTCAAGGTAAGACAACGGCTCCTCGGAATGACATTCCTTGGCAATGCTAACAAATCATCAGCTTTCAACGAGTTTATTCACGAGCGGGAGACACACTCGGCTACGCACGCGTCGATCCGTCTCTTTGACGAGATCATCATGGCCAAGAAGGCTCGTGGACGGCCGGGACTCTCCACGGGATTCTCTCGCCTTTCGACCATCCGTATGTCGCACGGCGCGTCAAGCAACGCTTCAGGGTTCGCTGCGCCATCAAAGCTCAAGATTCCGACGTATCTGGGCGATACTTCGGACCACATGTGGCGGACGGCTTCGGTGCCTGCTCCCAGCGCCAAGTTCCCGGGCGAGTACCGAACCGTCGTCACCCGGATTCCTACCAAGTTGGACCCCAGTCTGATGAGAGAGCCTCGAGCGATCCAGGGTGTCCCTCGGGCCGAGCAACGGGCACACGGGTTCATCAGGAAGCAAGTACCCAGCATGGTTGGTAGTCCACCAAACTGAACGAATGTCGACGATGACGTTTGCCGGCGATTTCCCGGTCATGATTCGACGACAATTCCGACTTTCTGCCTCTCTGCGCTGTACGATAGGAAGAATGTATGTTTAATAAACGGCAGGGGGCAGAATTGTATAAAATCATATGAGCATAAGGGGGAGTCTGGGGTTAAAAGAGGGCTAGGGGGTTCCTCATCAAGAAGTCGTTCTTCATTTTTTTCCGAGTCTTTCAATTTCCAGCTGCGAGCCAGAACTTGGATTCTATTGCCATTTCCGGATAACTGCATTGCTGTCGAGCAGGAAGTGCAAACTAGCAAGCAAAAAAGAAGCAGGTAGAGAGGGAGAGACACACAGAGGGAGAGAGCATCGGCGGATGACATGGGGCTGTTCGCAGTCGCGATACAACTGTCCCTCTTTGGTCGTTTTTTATTGCGCAAATACTAGACTAAGAAGACTTGGAGGAAACGACGAATATACTAGGCCCCAAGGTCTTTATGATTCTTCAACTTGATCTGTATCGTGACTCTGACTTGAAGTGGTTGATGAAGGTTTACGATGTAAGCGCGGCTAAGTGATTGTCGAATCATGGAACTTCTTGCCACAAGGATCTTTGCGCCATGATTCACTGAATGTGGTGGATATGGATTTCTATTCAAACGGGGAAATACAGACCATGCCGATTCTTCTGGTGTAGTAAGTCCTCTGTTACAACCTCTCTTCCGCTCCGCCCCCCTATCCCCGGCGCATCCGTGTAGGCATACCATGATTTGGGCAACTTTCCTTCTAGGGGAATTCTCATCCTGACTAGCCAGCCACATTCGACCCATTCGCCGTGCTGAATCTCAACGGTGCCGAGTAAACTCCCTTCCTTTGACCTCACCTCCGAAATAAAACAAAACTTAGGCAAACTCATCCTCGGGCTCCTCAATCGCATTCTTCACCCGCACGAGCATCGTCGTCTTCCACTTGTCGAGCTTGCTAACCTGATCGTACTGGAACAGCTTATCCGTAAACTCCTCCTGGTTGCCGCCCTCGACGGCGGCGAGCAGGTCGTTGAGCAGCATGGACTCGCGCTGGTTGGCGAACCCGGGGTCCATGTCGGCGTACTTTTCGACGGCGCGGCGGGCGGCCACCATGTCGCCCGTCGCGAGGTGGCAGATGCCGGCACGGAGGAAGTAGTCCTTTACGCTGTACTTCATCAGGTTGTTGTTGATGGAGACGGCGGCCACCTTTTCGTAGTTTTCAATGGCCTTGTAGTAGTCGCCCTCGAGGGAGGCCACGTCTGCTACCTTGAGCCAGAGCTTGTTGGCGAGACTGGTTTGGAAGTAATGTTAGCTAAGCCGTTTTCTTGGCCAGAACTGACACGGGTTCCACCTACGCAGCAGCGTTGTCGCCTTCGTACCACCCCGCCGCAGCCTCGTAGCTCTCGAGAGCGCGCTTCGAGTCGCCGAGCTCCGTCTCGAATAGCTCGCCGAGCGCCTCCTTGTGGCCCGCCGCGCGGCGGAAGTTGCCCTTGGAGCAGTACTGCGTGACGGCGACCTCGAGGCAGCGGACGGCGGCCTCGGGATCGTCCTTGCGGTAGGCCTTGAAGGCGTCGACGAGGGTGTTTGCGGCATCGTCGGGCTCCTTGAGGTTGGTGGTCTGTACTTGGGCCGCTTTTTCAAAGGCCTGGCCTGCTTCACGGTCTGTAGGGATGGGCGAGATGTCAGTCTTGCTTGTTTCATGGTAAGTGGCAAAGAAAAATGGCATTCGTAGAAGGGGGACGGGGAATGACTGACTGAGCTTCTGCATCTTAAAGGCGTTGGCTGCCTGCATGTACAGGTCTGCGGCATTCTGATACTTTTCCTCCCGGCCGCCGAAGAAGCTGAAGCCGCCGCCGGCGCTCGAGAGCGTCTTGTCTGCCTGCGCAATCATGAAATGTTAGCGATCGTGTGTCACCATACCGATAACACCCAGGATGAATATGCATCGCGGGGTCGCTTCGGCGACATCTCTCTTCCCCGCCGTCTACACCGTGAACAGTGTAGCTCCGCTGCTGAAAGAAAGGTCCAACATCAACGCACCTTTTGCAGCAGAGCGCGAGGGTCCTGAGCCATGGTTTCGGAATTAAGCAAGCACTAGGCTACGATTATGGGGTGTGCTGTATATGTGTCTCTCGATCGATAAGTGTCGGGCCTCGATAGCTTGCAATGTGCCGTCGTATACGTGCGTTCGTTAGGTGGGTTATCGCAAACCTCTCTTTATACTAGATGTCTCGAGAGGCCAGGTCGCGGGGTGTAGGAAGAGAAAGGAAGGGTGTGCGTCGCTTGGTTCGTTGTTCAGGATGTGAGAGGTGGCAGTGGTGGTGGTTGCTGGCTGGCATCAGCGCTTCGAAACTGTAGCAGCGCGACACCCCCCAACCCGCCCACTTCGGCTGGCCCTGCGTTTTGGGCTGGCTTCTTCGGGGGGGGGGGGGGGTTCTGTGGCACCAGTAGCCAGCCCAGCCAGCTATGACGCGCGGGGTGAGTCGCTGTGGCTTAGCGGAAACCAAGGTGAGGGTGGCTTACGTTTGCTTGCGAATCCCCTTGTCAGTGTTGCTGTTGCAGGCTTCTGTGGTGGGGTTCTGCTGGAGTCGTGTCCCGACACTCTCATTCGTCGAGACTGCGACTTGCCTTTCCCCTAGTCCCTTGGCTGCTGGAGAAGAAACACCAGGGTTCAAGCTCTAGGTTCTAAAGTAGGTCGGCTTCTAGGTAATCCAATTCTGACAACACCAACCTATGATCGCGACTTGAGATCCCTTCTAAACAAGTTACATTCACAGCCCTAAACCATTGAAATCGATCATGGCTACGATACGTCCACTCTGCAGGCGCTGCAGCGCGCTCCTCCCCCCGACCCGTACATTCACATCCTCCTCCGTCCGTCTCTCAACTCCGAAGTCAGCATCGACAATTCTCTCGAAACCTACATGGTCTGTCGCCTCTCTCCTCCCATCTTCCTCAAAGAGTGGCGCCGTGAAGGAGTCAGCAGACGAACCAATCTCCCGCGCAAAGCTCCACCACCTCCTTCGCCTGTCCGCCCTCCCGCTCCCCGAATCCGAGGCGGAGGAGACCGCGATGTTGCGCACACTGCACTCTCAACTACATTTCGTGCGCGATGTCCAAAGCGTAGATACCACTGGCGTTGAGCCGCTTCGTTCATTACGCGACGAAACAACAGAGGGTGTGGCAGAAGCCACGATTGGCTTGCAAGAGCTACAGAATGCCCTGGGCAAGGAAATCCGCTTTGGTCACAAGAGACGACCAAAGAGATTGCGCGGGGAAAAGGTTGAAACCACAGGAGTTGAGGACTGGAACCCTCTAGAGACCGCGTCGAGGACGGCTGGAAAATACTTTGTCGTTCAGAGCAGCAAAAAAGAGGAAGCATGATACCCATTAAGTAGGATACCCGGTGAGACATTCCATTGATGAACATATTCGTTTTCCCATTGATCGTATCTCGTCGTGTTACAAATGTCTGTGCCCATTTCCCCGGTGTCGTAGCTAATAATATTGCAATAGTCCATCCATCCATAATCCACGCCATTTGTCACGTCCAGTAACAATGGCCCATGTCTAACCATATCTCTACCGATCACCGCAGCTAAGATGCTCTCCGTAGCCTAATCCTGGATCTTCATCTTGCTCATTTTCGAATCGAGCTTGGCGTCGTTCTTGTGCTGCACCTCCTCCTGAATGTGCTCAGCTTCCTTGTCCATGTCGACGTAAGTTTGCTTCTGGCTCTTGTCACGGCCGTATTTCTCATCCATGAGGCTGAGGACTTGCTCGTCCTTTTCGATCTGCGCGTAGTCGAGATCCTCCCAGCCAATATTCTTGAGGATGGTACCAATCATGTATTGGTATCTCAGGTGGCCGCTAACCATGCTGCTCACGTCGTAGTTCTCTACGCCTTCGGCGCCCTGGATTGGCTGCAAGCCAGCAACGCCGAACTGGAGGTTGGACGTCCGGTACAGGAAGCCCAGAATATAATCGTTCTCCGAGTAGACGTTGACAAGTCTGCCAGCAACGACGCTCTTCAAAGCAAGCCAAACTCGGCTTTCGGATGGCGCCGGGGTGCCAATCATGACCACGGACTCAATGAGGCCGAATTGGCGGCGTTCGGCAAGGACCATCAAGCAGGTGTAGATGGCTCGGGCAGCCAAGCTGTAGCCAATCAAGCTGACAGGTCGATCGCCCTGCACTTTGCGACTGATGGCCTCCGCTAGGATCATGCCGACCTTCTCGGCTCGGACCATTCCGACACTCCAAGGATTGTCAATGACCTTGCTGACCTTGAGAAGGCCAATGGGCCACATGGCCGACATGAGGCTGGCAAAGACTTATAACTGATTAGCAAGGGGGCTTTGCGTTACGTGGCGAGAGACTTACTGGTCCGCGTGATGATTTCCTTCTTGGCAACACTCCAGGCGGTACTCTTGATGACAGTCTCGAGCGAGTTTCCCATATTCATCAGGTTGGCAACTTCCCATCGCACAGCGTACACCTCACCTTGGTGGCCGATGCAACGCCAGGGGTTGACCACATCTTCCTTCTGAGTCAGCCAACCACTGAGGGCAAGGACAACTCGAAGGCGACGATCCTTGGACGGGATCTCTTTGGCGTCGCGATACTCATCTCGCATCTCGCCATGTAGAGGTAGAAACGCAAAGTCGGCAACATCTCTGGCGTACTGGTCCATCATCTTGGATGTCTGGCGAGCGCCGTAAATGCCGAATAAGCTGCCAACGACAACGCCACTCTGGGCTAGAGTGCCGAGCAATCCAGCTGCCGCCGTGGAACCAAGTCCAACACCGCCCATAACGGTGCCAATGCCAGCAGCGACTAGGGGAGCCGCAAGACCTCCAGTGACACCAATGATGGCAGCACCGGCGGCGCCAGCAAGTCCAACCTTCCAGCGTCTGGTCGATTTGTTCTCCGCAGACTTGTCCTCCACTACCTCATCAGCGTTGACCTCCTGCACAGTCTTGCCGAGACCTCTGGCAACCCGAACCTCATCCTCTTGAAAGAAGCGGAGAGTTAGGTGAAGCGATGACGCCAACTTGAGCATGAAGACGCGAGAGAAGGCCGTGTACTGCTCCAGTGACAGGAGAAGCAGCAGAATTGTGTGAAGCAACAACTTCCGGCGCTCGATGGGTAGGGCGGTCAGTGGTGTGGCACTCGGAGGGAATCGTCTGATGAGCCAGAGGTCGGTCTCGGGTTGACGGGTAGCCGGCGGGCCTGTTCAAGTCAGCATAAAAGCTCGGGATTATGGGGTGGGCAGCTCCTAACGTACCACCTGTCTTGACGCTGAGGGCGCCACCTCTACTACCACGGCCGCGCGGGGCAGTGCCTCGACCTCCCTGAGGTGCACCACGATCACCGCGACCGCCGCGGGCTCCACGCACAGCACCCCGACCTCCACGACCGGCTGGGGCGGCTGAAGCTTCGGAATCCTTGACCGAAATGTCCTTGGCGCGCGTCAGGACATTGCCCTGCCACTTCCTGAAGACGACCAGACACTCCTTTTTGAGCTCCTGAAGCTGAGGCGTCATGGCCTCTTTCTCTTCCTTCTCGACTATCTCATGGGCTTTGTTGTACGTCAACCCACCCTTCTGCTGGTTCGAAGTCGAAGCAGAGCCGGCATTCTCCTTGTTGACGCTGCTCTCAGATTGAGGGGTGGCAGGCTTGCTGGTCACCTTGTTCTTCAGCAGCGAAAGGGATAGCCACGAGTGCTGGGGGTCCTCGGTCGTAGCGGGAGTGATGGGAGGAGAGTGAAAGATGTTGCTTATCTGGTCCTGCATGCTGTCCAAGATGTTGCTGACCAGGTTAATGAGCTCGTTCTTCTCCTCGAGAGTGAGGACGCCGGTAAGATCGGTCTGAGTACGACGGCGCTGGCCGTGAGGGCGTCTCGAGCCGGCCATTGTATCGGGGTCGTCTGGGTCTCGTTCCCAGTTACCGTCTTCTTCTTCTTCAAAGGAGCAAATAGAAGATGCGTCCAAATTCTCCTCGTCAGAGTAGGCGTAGTTGTATTGGTCCTCGTCGTTTTCCGAGGGTAAAGTGTTGATGTTGAGATCAGGATTGGAAGTCGGATCAGGTACGGCAGCAGGGTGAGAGCTGGCAGGAGGGGATTCTGTGTTTGTACTCCTTGGGTGGTTGTGAGGTGGTACGTCCGTCGCTGCCTCCTGCACAACCGCATCCTGCCCCACGGCAGGTGCTGCCGGGGAAGGCGAAGAGCCAGGCGCGGTTTCCATACTGGGCAATATTTCGAGGTACCAACTGCCACCCTGGAATTAGGCGAAGGCAGGAAAGGGGCACGGTGAATACAAGGTGAAAAGCTACAAAGAAATCACGGGCTATGATTAGACACCAAGCAAGCGGACGGTGAATATGTTGGTCAGCTTTTCTGTAAGTCTGCCTGTCTGTCTGTATCTCGTGTCTACCTCAGACACACAAACACAGAACGAGAAGAAGATAGGGCAAAGATGAAACGGTAAGTTGGTGAAGCAAACACAAGCAACGGCAGCATCGTGTGAGGGAAACCGGGGAGGTGTGCTCTGTTTGTAGTCGCGCGGGAAGCTGCGTCCATCTCAGACCCCTGACGTCAGCTGTCAGGTCGCACCCAGTGATGCACCACCGCATCACTGGCGCACTGCAGGGGTCACGGACGCTGCTTCTGGGGTGCGAACCGATCTTATCGATAGAAAACCGCCTGGGGGAGGGTCGCCGCCGGCCGGTCTGATTGGCAGCTGCCCGCGGCGCCTACAACGTCTCCAGCGTTCTTCCCGTGCGGCCGCCCCTCCCAAGCCTCCCTCCCGGACGCTTGCAGTTGCGCTAATGCACGGTTTTTCGGCCCTCTTTCTGGAAGCTGGCAAGTTGGGGCTCCAGAGCTCCTACCCTGGCACTTGGCTCCCGATGGTCACCAAAAAATAGCCCAGACCCAATCCAGTGGATGGCTGCCGTCCCGTTTGCCTTCGCCCCTGCTGATCCGCTGTCAACTCTATTTCCGTCCCAAGGTGCGGGCGATATTTTCAGTCGCATTGCCTTTTCAGTCGGTTTATTCGTGTTGGGATGCAAAACTATATGTCTCTCGCTTGCGGTAGGACGTTTCTCCAGTCATCCAACCTCCGATTGAGCGGACTGTCACCTGACACAACCAGAAGAGACAATAACATATCTCCAAAAACTTGAGAACGCCATGATCATCAGGGTTGTTCTTAGTTACAAACTGACTTGTATGGCGTCGAACGATTTGTACCGTTGATATCATAAGCCAATACGATAACACCGTGCCTGCTTTCCCCTTGTAGCTGTTCGCATACCTGTGCTTGAGAACCAGTAGCATGACTTCCGGTTATTCTTACCTGCTTCTCAAGACTCTTGAGTTTCAATGACGATCTTTGGAGGTTGAAGTACAACCGGATCTAAAGACGGTTCCAAAACTTCCCAGAGCCAATCCTCGAGGCAACTATACTATTTCCCATACACCCTCCCGCAAGTTCGCGTGGAAGCCCAAGAGGTTTATGCAGGAGTTCTCGACATTTGACTTTCCTCTGCCACTCTACCCTCAAGGTAGTCCACCTCCGTTAATGGGTGACGAAACTGAAACTTGACATAGCCATCAAGGCACTTAGCCGAAGGGCTTCATGGCCTTGAAGACAGCGGAGATAGAATGGGTCATGGCCCTTCGAGCACCTTGATGTTTTCCAAATTCCTATAAGATGCTCTCATTTTCCCTTACAATTTCTCTTCTCTTCTCTTCTCTCTCCTCAGACACAGTCTCATCCTCCTTCCATCCCCTCAAGGCAACAGGAGCCCTCTATGGATTCCCAAGCCTCCAACACCGGTTCAGCTTGAACGATACCGACAACGCAGCATATCAAGCCCTAAACAGGCCGCTGATATCATATCTGCTTGGTTACACACATACCTTATGCTCACTCACATAAGACCAGGGCATGCCAGATAGCACAAATGGCACCCCCTTGTGTACCCATCACCCCTGTCGCACATAGCTCTCCTCCTACAGCTCGAGGATCAACGACTCATGGATTACTGGAGTCTCTCCCCATCGACCGCGGAGGTCTCCAACATATCCACTACCGTTCCCGAAATGGCCCATCTCTCGGCAACCTTGAGCCATAGGGAAGGGGCTGCGACAGTCCCGAATGCACCCAACACCGCCGACCTACAGCACTGGCCTCGCATAAGACAGCCTGCAACACGCAGGAGATTACGCAGGCTTATCAGAGGGTTTAACACTTCAGCCTTCACCTCGTACAAGACAGCCAGTGACAAGCTGGAGATTGAACAGGTTTAGATGGAGATCTAGCCCTCCCCGTTACAACATGCCTCGCATAAGACAGCCAGCATTCAGCTGGAGATTATGCAGGTCCAGAGGATGATCCAACCCTCCCGGGAATATACACGACAAAGTGTAAATAGTGCTGGCACTATTACCCAAAGAGTCGACTAAGCGACAGAGGGAGACGATCCAGAGACCTTAAAGGCCTGTGGTCAGAGTTCAAACAACACCACAGTGGCTTCCGAAGAAATCAACCACACGTCGGTCGAGGCAGAGCACCCCCCCCCCCCAAAAAAAAAGTGCTTCGTCCACGACCGCAAGGCGTTGAAATGGAGGGCGACTTCTGCAAGCGCCAAGATCTCCATGCCTCACTCAACACGACGTTCCTTCGGACAAGACTCAACGGGACAGATCTTACTTCTCATCAGAGCTGACGAAGACTCTGTCCATCCTCATCACATCTCACATCACCCTCTCCAGCCCGCACAAACCCCCAGTCAATTTGCCGGCCAGTCAAACAACCACGTCGACGAGCCCGCCTCCAACGATGCCCCTCGACAAGTCTGCCCCTCTCAGGCTCGACGACTTCGGCCAGCTCGACGCCGTAGCCATCGTGGCCACCATGGGCATGTTGAAGTCAGAGAAGCAACGCAGGGCGTTCCGACGGTGCGGAATCCGGCTAGGCGACGGCACGAACGCCGTGGACAGCCGGGCCGGTACGGATGCCAGGATCCGGCACATCGACGCCGGCCTGGCCATAATGGCCACGATGGGCGGGCCGGAGGTGCACAGGGTCAGGGCGACAAGCCGGCGCCTCAGACAGCTCCTACGGGCCCTCCTGAGCGACGATAATACCTATAAAAGAGAACGGATCATGCTGAACCTAGCTGCCCACGCGGGCTGGCACCAGGAGGTCCTGTGCGCGTTAGAGTGGGTGAAGCTCGCCCTGTAGACGGCTAGAGGCGGCGGAAGGTCGGGAGTTTTGGTTAGTAGTTAGGTATGGAGCGCAATATACCCAGTTTTCCCCAATACGTAATACACGGTACGGCCCCGGCGGATTGCTCCGTCGGGGGGGTTCCGTCCCTTATACACTTAGCAGTTTCTCCTTGATCGAGGGCCTTAAGCTCCACCGCACCGTTCACTTCTAGCCAGTGACATGTTTGGATGCTTTGGTCATGAGGGAGCCGTCTCAGGTAGACAAATTGTAGTCTATCTGTCTCGAAGACCGGTTCATTACACGTATATATCACGAGCGTAGTGTGCGAACAATTGTAAGTTTGTATCCGCAAGGACGAGGGTATGCGTACCTCAAGGCAGATTATCTGTAGTTCCCTCTACCCAATTAACGAAGTGAAATATTCCAGCCTCACGCCGGGGGAAAAAAAAGAAAAGAAAAGAAAAGCGAGGAAGGAAAAAAGGGTGGAAAAGAAGGTCGCTTGTGGGTTTGGAATCCACAAACTACAGCTCGGTAGCTTTGCACTTCGGGATTAGGGGTATAACCATCTTAAGCTTCTGGGCAAGAGTCCGTTTTACTGCTGTTGAGAATTTCCGAGGTGAACTAATATATAGACCACGCTCCGCCCTGTCCTGTGATACCTCAGGCTGAGGGTGACGAATACGCATGCGAGGCATACCTACTTGTTCTTCAGGCAAGAGTGACACGAGGTCGAAAGATGCTGGGGCCTGAATAGTTGAAAGCGATACCGATGTTCTCGGCCGAATTGAAGTAAAGTAATTGAACAGGGCGAGATGCTGAAAGAAAGTGACAAAAAGAAAAAGGAGTCACCAATGGTGAATTGAACAAAAGGTTAGGTTGAGTGAGGCCTCGGACTTATGGATTAATCTATGACTCTCTCCAAATACCCCTCGGCCAGGTTCCCCTTGTGCCTCTTATGGTAGGACAGAAGGAGAAGTGACCCAAGTACCTACCTAGCGGTGCACCTCGCCCCTCCATCCCAAGGAGCATTCAAGGGCTCGGAAAGACCTTCACCTGCCCTGGGAGACTGGATTCAGACAATCGTCCAAAGGAGACCTATTCAGGTTTTCAGGTTACAATCTCAGATGACCTATTGTTTTGAACACGTCGAGAGAAGGGCGTAAGACAAGGAGGAGGAACTTTCATACCACCTGCTGAATGCTAAATGCCTCCTTCCTCACAAACCTAGACACCCAACCAACTACTGCTGACAGGAGAGTGATGTAGACATATACAAGTAGCGCACCTGAAGTAAATCATCGCACTTGGGGCTTGGTGATGAGTCTCTGCTACCAGACCGGAGGAAGAAGTCAGCTCAGAAATCTTTGTGATCAGTATGTCACCTAAAACTCGGAAGCCGACCAAAATGGTCGTTCTCATTCATCGGCGGTGTGCCAATGCATCCGTCGTATGCAAACTCTGCCCTCACTGCTCGTCGCGCAGAGGGCGCCATATGAGCCTTTACGGAACTGATTGCCTGGATAGAATTTGATAGTACCCAAAGTTTGCGTCGCAATTAACAAGGAGTGGAGAAAACCAGTCGCACAGCGGGCAGGCATTACGCCGCCTGAATGGGACGTTTAGATCAATCGAAGATCGTGTGCTTGACATAGATCGTTTCATAGTTCGTTTCCAAATAGGTAGTCTTACAGTTGAAGCAAGTCGTTTCTCAGACAAGTCTTCCTTGCCCTGATGTACATTAAGTCTCCATATACTCCTCAAGTGATAGATAGTGGTGCCATCACGCCATTGTTATAAAGCGGCAATCATTTCTGGACCTTTTGGCCCGTCCCACGCTGGTCTGGCTAAGTAGCAGCAGGATTTGTCTCCGATACTTGAATGTTCCTCTAGCATTCATTAAACACGAGCAGTCGGGTTGTGCTGCTTCTCCTGCTTGAACGAGTCCCGATGATAGTCAACCCCTCCAGCATGCGGCACAGCAGGCGGGCTAATGTCCTGCCTAAAGATGTACCTCTTCCAAAAGTAGAAGAACTGCGCGAGCCCGTACCGCGCAAAAGTCCGCAGTGGAACGCTGAACACGGCGTCCAGCTCCTCGAGGGTCTTCTCCTTAGTCTCCGGGACGAGCAGCAACACCAGGAAGAAGCCGATGATGTTCCAACCGCCATACCACCCAAAGGCGCCCGTCGGCGTAAAGGCCGCCTGAAGAGAAGGCCAGGTGACGGCAAGGAGGAAGTTGAAGAACCACGTCGTGGCCGTCGCCAGAGACATGCCGATGGGGCGGATGTACAGCGGGTATGCCTCGGCCGAGTAAGTGAAAGGTACCGGTCCCTCGCCAGGGGAATAGACCATGCCGAAGAGATAGATGCCCAAGGCGATGCAAGCGATCTTGGCGGGGTTTGTAGGTATATAGAATGAGAATCCAGTAAAAAAAAGACAGATGGCCATCAATGGGAAGGTTGTCAAGAGTAAGTTGCGCCGTCCGAAAGTATCAATCGTGTAGAAAGCCGGAAGAGCGAAGAGCCAGTTGATGATGCCAAAGCCAAGGGACGCCGACAAGGCACTTACTTCGCTGAACTCGGCCGCCAGGAAGATCTCAGAGCTGTAATAAGCTGCTTATGATTAGCACAGTGTTTGAGATACTCTAGATTAGAATAAACATCGGGTCTGAGGCATCTTTTCCATCACCGTCCAATATGCAATACACAACCGTTTGAAACGGTTCCATACGCGTATACACTATACTAGTATACATAGATATACTGTAAAAATATATACAAATACCATATAAGACCTCGTTGTATAAATAAAACTCACCTATGACGTTCACGCCGCAAAATTGTTGCATAAACATAACAACCTCACTCGCAATCATACCGTTTCTATTACGGCGTACCGTAATAAACTCTAGGAAACGGTTGTGTTTACCGATGCCTTGTGTCTCCTTCTCGGCTTGTAGAAGGGCATTGGCATAGAAGAGATCGCGGGCAGCCTGTACCTTCTTGAAGCGTAACTGGCACATGGATTTGTAGGCGTCGGAGTGGCGGTTCTTGGTCAGGTACCATCTAGGGGACTCGGGACACATGTAGCAGCATGCGCAGACAAAAACAGCAGGTAGCATGGCGCTGCCCATCATCAGCCTCCAGTTAAGGCCGACAATACCAACTCTGTCAGGCACGTAGTAGAAAGCCAAATCGGCAACGTATCCCATCATAATGCCAAAGGCTGTCCACAGTTGCCATTGCATAACGAGGGCGCCACGCAGGCGAGGAGGCGCACATTCGGCGGCGAAGATGGGAGTGGTGGCAGACTTGGGTCCAATGCCGAAACCGAGGAAGAAACGAGCGATGAACATATGCCACCAAGTATTGGTGAAAGCCTGCCAGAAACAGGCGAGGGCAGAGATGAGACAGGAGATAAAGACGGTACCACGGCGGCCGAACCGCTTGTTCATAGGTTCTGTAAGCCAGCAACCGATGACGGCGCAGCAGAGATATGGAGCAGAGTTTGTCAGGCCAAGAAGCCAGGTGTCTCGCTCAGTCTCTCCTCCGATGCCGAACTGCTTTTTGTAGAAGGACTGGGCGCCATTGACAACAGTCTCGTCCATACCCTGGACGACAGCGCAGAATGAACAAACTTGGGAAGGGTCAGCCTCTGTACGTAGAGAGGAAGGCGGAGACGGGGAGAGGCTGGAGAGGTATGACTGAAACAAGACAAAGAAAAGGTAGAAGTAGAAGAAAGAGTAAAGAGACCGGAAGACCGACCGGCAACAACGCCATAGAGCATCTTGGGGTTCCGCCACTTGTGAGTAGACTCGCCGTCAAGCACTGCTCGTTCATCGGCAGTGATCTCCGTCATGCTATCGTACTTGTTCATATTTCCAGCGATCATGGCGCCAAGGCGAAAAGCCCGAATGTCTTCTTGGTCGGTAATGCCATGTTGTTGACAGTAGTCCTCGCCTTTTCGACTCAACTGTTCAGGCGTGAAGCCAGCAAGAGGGTTCTCCAGCTTGCGCGAAGCCTCTAGACGCTTTCTCTCTTCCTCATCAACCGCCGTGGCCTCGGACGGTCGTCCTGGATGGTCCAAGTGAGCGTAATCGGTCTCGGCATGGTCTGATAACGATTGGTCGCCAATCTTTTCTCGCTTCAGATCCGAGGCCATATTGACGGTGACGACAATTGAGACTCAGCTTGGTAGAGAAGATAATGGTATGCCGGTATTTGGGGGGTGAACCCAGCTGGAAGTCTGGGCACTGCCACGAGGGGGGAACGTCCTGGCAAAGGGGTGCAGGTGAGAAACTGTAGAAGAAATGGGTAGGTAGAATTGAAATCCAAGACAGCCAAGGTAGCCTCCCGGCTTGGGACAGCTTGGCTCCTTATGTACTGAGATAGTCGCCAAGGAATGGAAACTGAAGATAGGCAGCTTTGTTCAACGACGTAATCGGAGACTTCTCCGTCAAGCTTCACCTCGAACGACACCGAGAAGGTGGAAGGCTAGCGCGGTCGCACCTATGGATTGAATGGAAAGCGGGGATGGGGTTGAATGCGGGGAAAAAACACGCAAGAATTGGTAAAACTATGGGACAATGGGAACTGGAACTGAAGCAGCAGATCGACAAGTTCGTTCGCACTTACCGGCAGGCGTTGGAGGATCTTGGACGACGTCATGACGCTTCCCATGTCTGCGCTTGCAGACGGTGTGACAGGGGGGATAGCTTCATGTTGGAGAATGATCGTGTTGGCTGTTGGAACGAAAAGAGGAGGTCGGCACTCGTAAGGCAGGGTGTGGTAAGAGCAATCTCACTTAGGTGTAGATATTTTGTTTGATTTCGAGTGGTGGCGTTCGTGCCAGGTAGGAAGGATTCGAAACCTGGATGTGGGGAGACAAGTTAGCACGCGTTCCATCGGTTGAAAACTATCGCTGGAGGGTTCACTCGAATGTGAAGAGGGTGGGATCGACCTCAGACCCGTCGAAGATGAGAGGTTGTGTTGGAGTACGCCGGCAAATTGGATTGCTTCCGCGCGAAGTCTGTAGTGAGAAGAATGAGAGAAGGCGGTTGAGATGACGTTGAATCTGCAGAAGTAGATGGGTCCGCCGTTGTTTGTCAGGTAAGGTAGGGTAGGAAGGAGGGAAAGCCTGCCCCTGTCAAGTGAACTAGTGCGGGAAAGAACGCCTGGGTGTCCCTGCCTGTGATGTGATGTGAGATGGAGGTGAGGTGAACTCGGAGCTTGTGCCTGCCTTGATTGGGTTTCGAATTCTGGCATCACGTGCCTGTGATGCCGTTCTGCTCTTTTCCCAATCGCCAAGGATTTGGGGCATCGCCCAGTGAAGTCAAGATTCAGTACCTGCGACCTAATGCTGTGCCCAGAAAGCGCTAAGCGGTCCTGCCACGGCTGGATTTGTGCCGCATTTCTTGGCTCTCGATGGTCCTATTGACATCATTCCTCGAGTCTCACCACATCTTGTGCGATGTGACTGTGAGTGACATGTCAGGTTAATATCGCTGCAGGAGTTCTTGTGCATCCAAGATATCACAGCGATGCTCATCTTCGTTTTCCCATCGACACCATGGAGACATGTCGTCTGGTTCGTTTCCTGGGCACGTGGAAGGAGCTTGCGTGCTTGCCTTAGTAAGGTAGGTACGCTTTTTAAAGTTGAGACTAGAAGGTCGCAGTGCCCATTAAAAAAGGTTGGCGGGACCCATTCAAACTTCAACGGCATCGGTTTTGCAACGTCCGCCGTTGTCCATCTAAAAATCAATTCTCTGCATGTCAAATGCAACATGGATGCAAGAATACAGTCCAGATATGCCTGTATCATGTAGCGGATGCGTATGCGGCCACAAGCACATCGCGTCGTTCTGTCTGCTGGAAGCCATGTGCCGTCTTCCAACTTACGTCATGTCACAGGAGCCGCCTAAAGAGGTTGCATCTAAGGTACGGTGGGTTCTCCACTATATCGTGCTCACCTCCTTGCCCGCGGACGAGTACCCCGTCTGTGGGAATATTCTCACCATTTTCTGTCTTCATCTATATCTTTCATTCTAGTGCGGATAGTAGGTGTATAAGTGCTCTGAAGGTCTGATATATCTTTCATTATCCGGAGAAGTGGGCCGTTCGCATTGAGCACGCTGCGCAATAAGCATCTGTACCTTCCTTACCAAAAAACCCTCCGTCCGCTACCTGCATAGCCGAAGAGTTGATGCTTGTAAGACCGAACTCGGCGAGGAAGGAGAGTCGCTGGATTCGTCTTCAACCAAAAATCAAGCGGATAAGTTAGGGGCATCTATGAAATTTAAACGTGGCGCTGGACAAAGTCCTCTCTGATCCAAGCTTTCCGCAAAATCTTTCTTCCACTTTCAAATCTCACCAATTGTCCGAGAATGTTAGCGACACAGCTCTGGCAACCAACTCGAATCCAACGAAAAGTCAATTACATTGAACACTGAAAGTATGTTGTCGCTATACGAAGACGATCAGCAGTCTTTTAGTAAGAGCAATTAGAAACAGCCCACGTGAGGATGATGATGAGAATGAACTGGTTTGAGAAAGGGGGTTTGCGTTCATGTGAAGGACTCTTACCTTCAGACTGCTTCGACAGCCTGAGAGTGGTCAAAATACCTGTACCCGTCGTTACATCTCTACAACATCGCGATACGACTTTGGCTCGATGTTGATATCTCAATTGACTCGAAGGAGAAGGTAGGGTGCTGTGAAACAAACATCTTCGGAGGTCGCGCTAGCCTGCCCCACCCGTTCACCAAATTCAGCACCTACCCACCTCAGGAGCTATCCATGGATACTTCAAAAGTCCACCAGTTGGTCCCATTTCATTGAATCTGATTCGAGCTCGAGCTCGATCTCACAGCCTCACGGAAGACCCCGTTACTCCTGCGTCGGAACGTGGGAACGTCACAAGTGACAAACACGCTCACACCGATGGACTAAACCCAGATAGGACCAGGAACAAAAGCTCCAGGACTGCGGCGCTGCAGCACTGCAGAAGGGGGAGCAACATCTACGTAGTACTCTCTCCCAAACGCAGGTTCACCGATTAGGAAAAGCCGGGAATCCATTCGCTCATTCACGCCGGAAGAGCCAACGCGATTAATCAGAAAAGCACTCTATAGAATAGTGGAATATTGACCGATCGGGATGAAAGTGGAGAAGAGCCCCCGTCGCCGGAAACTATCCGACTTGGGGCTTTGCCGTTTTCGAGCCGACTCGGACGGGAGAGCCGGGGTCGACTGTCTAATGTAGATTGTGTTAGCGCCCAAACACCCTGTTCAGGATGCGCAGAAAGGAGCCTCTTCTTCACGACCGCCTTCCTCTTGGGCTCTGATATCCTCCCCCCAAGAGTCTTGTTGTCCCCCTTCTCTCGTATTTCTGACTTTTCTCCTCGCTTAAATCCTTCCTTTCCACTAACGATGCGTTTCGCAGTATCCGAACTGTCAACGGATGCTACGTCTAGGACTCTAGACCACCCCATCCACCGCATGGGTAGGGACGGTAGTGGATCTACAGATGGGGACGACAGCCGGGATCTGATTCAAAAGGGACAACGTGAGCTCACCTAGATCGGCTGGGACCACTCGATCTGGCATTTTATTCGTATTCTGCCAATAGCACAGCCCTTTTGGCAGGGGCGATTCGAACGGGGTCCGCGAAGCGAGGCTCTCGTCTAAAGACGAGTCTGGTGTGTGGGAGTAAACTGCTCGTGGTCCTCGTTGGTGCGAAGATACAATATATGCTACTCAACCGCTGTCTTTACACTTCCGCTTAGTCTCTCTTCCTCCTTTCTCCCTCCTTCCATCCCTCTCTCCCTACAGGTGCCGCAGTTCAAGCCAAGGCAATCACTCGTTCTGCCTTGTGCTGTTATCGTTCGTTTGATCCCTGCCGTACATTACACTCCAATCGTTCACAAACCGACTCTCTTTACATCGTATCTCCTTTTGTCTGTTGTTCTTCCTTCTCTTGGATAATCGACCACTGCCTTAATACCATAATCTTCTCATCAACTGTGTAAACATGCGTTCCTTCGCAACAACACTCTCTTTGCTGGCCGTCGGGGCCCTCCAAGGCGTCTCGGCCTTGGATGCCGCCGGATGGAGAAACCAGAGCATCTACCAAATCATCACCGACCGTTTTGCCACCTCTGATGGCTCGACCCCAGTCTGCGATATCACCCCGGGCCTGTACTGCGGCGGCACCTGGAAGGGCATCACCAGCAAGCTGGACTACATCCAGAACCTTGGTGCCACCGCCATCTGGATCTCGCCTGTCGTGAAGAACGTCGAGGGAAACGTTGGCGGCAACGGAGAGGGCTACCACGGCTTCTGGACCGAGGACCTCTACTCCATCAACCCGCACTTTGGTACTGAGGCCGACCTCCTGGAGCTCTCCAGCGCCCTCCACGCCCGCGGCATGTACCTCATGGTCGACGTCGCCCCCAACCACTCCGGTCTGAACGACTCCCCCGGCAATTACACAAAGTACAAGCCCTTCAACAAGCCCGAGTACTACCACAAGGAGTGCTCCATCAACTGGAACAACCTCCAGTCCGAGCAGCTCTGCTGGCTCGAGGGTCTGCCCGACCTCCGCACCGAGGACGACTTCGTCCGTAAGATCTACGCCGAGTGGATCAAGGACCTCGTCACAAAGTACTCCATCGATGGCCTCCGCGTTGACACCGCCCTCGAGATTGAGCCCGAGTTCTTCACCGAGGGCGGCTTCCGCGAGGCCGCCGGCGTCTTCCTTCTCGCCGAGGTCAGCCACTCCTCCCTGACCCTGCTCGCCCCTTACCAGAACTACCTCGACGGCATCATGGACTACAGCAGCTACCACCTCTTCGCCACCGTCTTCTCTACCCTCGAGGGCGACATGGACAAGGTCTACGAGAGCGCCAACACCATGGCCGGCATGTCCTCCATCGACCCCTCCGTCTGGGGCTCCTTCGTCGAGAACCAGGACCAGCCCCGCTTCCCCTACCTTAACGGCGACGTCGCCCTCGCCAAGAACATGTACGCTCTGACCATGCTCCGCGACGGCATCCCCATCGTCTACTACGGCCAGGAGCAGCACTTCAACGGCGGCCCCAACCCCAACAACCGCGAGGTCTTCTGGACGACTGGCTTCGACGACAAGGCGGAACTCTACGGCTGGATCCAGCAGACCAACAAGATCCGCGCCCACGCCGCCGCCGCCAACGCCGACTTCCTCACAAAGGAGCGCACCCGCGCCGTCTTCTCCTACGGCAGCACCGACAGCAGCCGCGTCATCGGCTTCCGCAAGGGCCAGCTCTTCTCCATGTACACTAACGGCGGCTCCGCCGCCAACAACGGCGTCATGTTCTCAATTGCGCGCAACGTCCACGGCTTCGCCGTTGGTGCCGAGATCGTCGACGTCTTGAACTGCGAGTCCTTTACCGTTGCCTCTCACGGCCGTCTGTGGGCACAGATGCCCGCCGGTGGCCTGCCTCGCGTCTTCTTGCCCAAGGAGCAGACCGAGGGTCTCTGCAACGATGTCAAGGCGCCTGTCGCGGACGCCACTGTCAAGGTCGGTGTTGACAAGAACACTGGCTACAACAGACGGGCTGTGATGCTGGAGTAGATGTGTTGTGCGTTGGGAGTTCGTTCGAATTTGTAGTAGACTGGAAGCGGAATAGGACAGGCTGGTCATCAGGCCGTTATGTGAACCTGATGATCATGCTCGTGTAGATGACTACTGAATGTCGAGCGTTGTCTGCGTAATAATTAATAGTAATATGATGCCATGTGTCTTGAGTGTGCTGCCTTTCTCACAGTGACAACAAGCATCGTGCTACCTAGGGCTCGAGAAAGCTCTTGGCCGGGCTGACTTTGGCTCGTGAAGCCACTCGCGACTCGAGTACAGATTGAGCCGTATGTCGCTCAGTTAGGGGTAAACGAGTGTGGCGAGCAAGGAAAGAGCGGCGGGCGGGCCATAACAACAATGCGGAACTTGGAAGTAAGGTAGCTAGGTACCTTAGGTCAAAGCCTGGTGGGTCTTTCCATAGTGCTAGGTTGTACTCCGTAGACTGAGATGGAATGGATGGCGGGACGAACTTGCCTTCCATTCAGGCCCCACAAGCAGTATCATGAGACTGTAGCCTGCTACCTTGGTAGTCCGGCTTAGAAGGAGCAGGCTGGTGCTACCGCACCTTACCTTCCCACACCTGCCGCGAGAGAAGCCTATATACCCCCCCTCAAGTCCATTCCCGTCACCAACGGCAGCAGGCGCCTCACAGGCTTGCGAGGTCAGGTCAAACTGCCGTTTGGCGGGATGGTTACGGGCGAGCCTGTTCAACTGGCTTAGCCTACACCAGGCTTCTAGGTTCGAGTCCCAGCATGAGCACCAAGAGATGTAGCCCCCAGTTCAGCACCGGGGGGGTGAACTCTTTTTGGTTCTCGTGTAGTTTGGGCCTTATGATATTTGTATGAGGCAATCAGGGTCCATCACGAAACACTACGGCCGGTGTTGGCATCGAAGCCTCAGCGGCGTGTACGTCTGGTGAGACTTAGTTTGAAGGTAATCTAAGCTCGATGGTCGTTGAGTCGTCGTCGTCTAGCAAGACCAAGACGACTTACCAGTTACAGCAGCTCTGACGACACACAATGCCGTGTGAAGCGCCAACGACCAACCAGTCTT
Source organism: Colletotrichum costaricense (assembly GCF_030867565.1). Classification (NCBI taxonomy): domain Eukaryota; kingdom Fungi; phylum Ascomycota; class Sordariomycetes; order Glomerellales; family Glomerellaceae; genus Colletotrichum; species Colletotrichum costaricense. The sequence goes on along the minus strand of NW_026848232.1, from coordinate 423,116 downwards.
GATATCTGTGTGTGCCAGCCCATAATGCTAGGTATCACTTCTCTGTCTAGCTGGCTCACAAACCTTGCTAAAGAACCATATTCTCCTTGGCGGGTGATGCAGAGCTAGGTCTCACTTGTGCAAACAGAACGACGTGTGCTTGAATGTCATAATTGTGGTCATGGGAAAATGTACCGAAACCTGTTCCCTTTCCTTTCTCATCCTCTCTCCTTTCCTCTTCCAACTGCCCAGAGGTAAAAACAAGAAACTGTAATCGTAACTTTTTGTGGTATCCGCTATGCTGTAGTAAAGGGACCTAAGAGAAAATGCGAGATTGCGTGGACTGGGTATCCTGCTGTCTTTCCAAACACCATTGCTATGCTTCAGTCGTAACCGTACTTGATAACTTTTTGTGGCTTCATCACTCGTTCAAGTCTCTATAGTCATCACGCATAAAAGACGAAGGCTGTAAAACAAAGTCGGGGTAGGGCGAGTGTCACCGCCGCAACGGCGTCCCCGCGGGTGTGCTGTAAGCGGAGCGGTCGTAGCTCTTGTGCTTTGACCGTTTGCGTTTGAGGGCGGTCCAGTCGGTTTTCCAGTTCTGAATGCTTTGGGCGAGGTCGTCGTCAACATCGGTTGGGCATTGCACTTCTATAGCCTTGAGGCCGAGGCGTAGGTAGCTGAGTTCCGAGTCGTTTTCTTGGAGTTCTTCTTCTCTGCGATGAGTCAGTATGGAAAGACACAAGAACAACCCACAAGGGGACTATTTCGAGACATACAAGTCATGTACTCGACCTTGGAGGAAGATGATTCTTTGTGCTGCCCGTTCTGCGCGGGTTACGAGAAGTTGGTGGATGTGCTTTACTCTGGTCAGTGGCCTCCCTTCCCGAGTTTGGCGTTTTCATGTCTCACCTCCGATTCCTCTTGACGGGCCTTGAGGTTTGTGACGAGGGATTCCAGCTCGATGTTGAGTTTTGCTGCTTCGGACGCGATGCGGAAAGTATCAACCGCGGGCTTCTTTTCGACGGTGGGTTCAGGCGAGGGCGTATCTCTTCTGAATGAGCTGCGGAAGGACGGTGAGATTTCCGAAAGGCCCGACCGAAACCATGACGGCGAAGGCGAAGTCCACAAGGATTCATGCTCAACACTCCGGGCGTCTGCCGGCCAATTCTTTGGCTTGCCCTGTGGTGTTGCTTGAGGCGGCTCTCCGGCTAAGACTGAATCAATCTCATCAAGCTTTCCGTGCATGGCGCTAACGTTGGTATCAGGGACATCTTCACCCGCGAGGAGCTTTTGCGCCAAGTCGTTGAGCCGCTGGATCAGACCGAGAGTATCTCGGGTATTTTCAGTGTTCTCATTCGTCTTTTCAGTCCCATTTGAATGGGTTGATGCAGTGAGATCATCCTCGGTCCATGAGCGCGCTAGGGGGCTCTTAGCCACCGGCGTCGAGAAATAACCACCGGGCGTGGAGAATTGCTGGCGAGGAGTCGGTGAGAGAGGTGAGAAGCCCCGATAGCTCATCGGTGAGGGAAGAGAGGGCGTTGAAATTTGCGGTGAAGAGGCATGCGGCGTTACGGGGACCGATTTGCTGGTTTGGCTCCTAGAGCGGCGCAAGCGGCCTTTGCATGGGCTGTTGTCGTCCTCATCGTCATTCAAATCGAGAAAACGTAGGCCCAGCCCCGAATCCGATCTGCCGTCCGACATTTCTGGTCATTGAAGTGGAAAAGGTATTTGGACAATGTTTAATAGGGCGGCGGCCGGCCAACCGAAAAACCGGGTCTTTGGCCTCCTAGACAAATAGTCCCCGTGTGTATGTATTCCTCTCAGAGGTATGGGGAACGGAAAAGACGCGCGACAAGGCAAAGAACTGCCGGTTTGGGCTCGATTGCAATGCGACGAGTCGACTCTGCATGCACCGGATGAAAGCAGCACGGCGCGGCAAGCTAGTGGGAGGTAGTATTCCCGAAGACGATCCGAAAGGGCGGCTTCTGGTGCAAATGCCAAAGATTGGGGGATTTTGGGCGTCAGCTGCAGGAGAATCGGGCGCTGTTTGGTCAAAGAGGCCGACCAATTGGCGATGCGTCGAGTCTTGTCTTTGGCGCGTTCGACGCGTGAGGTGGCTCTGGGAGGCGTGGGAGGCTGGTGAAGGCTGGGCGAGGACTCGGGGGGCTTGAAGAATTGTGGCGCCTTGCATGTGACCACAGGGGTCAAGCTGGGACTGTGACAATGGGTGAACGCTGGAGACGGATTTACCTAGGGCCATTTTGCGAGAAGGGGGAAGGACGCGACCGGGATGTGATTGGGGAGGTGACGGCTACGCAGTAGAGCTGCTAGCATTTGCTGTAGTGGAGGTGCACCTACCTTAAGGTACCTTGCTTAGGGATGCCTACCTTACCTTATGTCAGCATTTACCTCAAGACTCGGTGTGGGGGAAGCAAGCAAGCCTAGGCACGGGCACAGCTCTCTCGGCTACGAGGAAGGGCAGACGCTGAACAAGAGCCCCTCCTCCGCCGCGGTTGACCGTCGTCGCGTGCTGTAGAGTTGGAGAAGGAAATTGATAGTGACGGAAGTACACACCAACTGCCACGATCCGTTCCTTTCCGCCGTCCGTCACTCCGTCACATGCCCGACATATAATCGTGACTCTTGATTGCCCAGCATTCAATTCCAAGCTAGTGGTGGTAAGTATGTGTGCTGACTATTCGATTTCTCTTGTTCTTTTTTTCTTCTTTTTTTTCTTTTCGCTGAATCAGTGTGGTTTGACGGCTCGGTCCTTTTTCCGTTTTTCTGGAGCTGGTTTATCTTGACTGTCTCCTTGATTGACAGAGCAAAACTGCTCATTATCTGCACCATACCCAATGTTTATTCTGGAGATGCTAATTGTGGTACTGTAAGAGAGCTGTAGATATGTGTACCCACGCTGTAAAGTGAGACAGAGTTGGCAACGCACAGAGAGTCTTGCCGTGATACCGTCGAATTAACGCCCCGAATCACCATTCTCTACCTGGCTGATAGCTGTTCGAATAAAGGACCTAAACATACACATTCGCACCTCGGGCTAAACAATTGCGAACCGTTGTTACGGCCAGAACCGGCGGGAAACTCGCTTGAAGCGCACCTCTACGGTCGGCTATGTAAGCCGGGTCGAGGTACTTATCGTGCTATCATCGAACCATGGGCAAAGGCAGTATGACGCCGAGTCGGGGCAAGTACCTGCGTACCATTGCCGTCCGCCCAGAGCATCAGGAACTCTCCACTGAGGAGCCCTGGCCCGGCCTTGTTCCTGTCGTCCCCGGCAATCCCAAGCTCTCGCCTTCTTGAGGTCCCAGTTCCTATTCCGTCTCCATTACCAGAAATAAACCTACACGAAACACCTCCCGTACGCTGCACGCGACCTCTCCTCACTCCCATTGACTATGCGGCAGTAGATCTGGCTTTAATCTTCAACCTCGTCTCCTAATCCCTCGACATCTCTTCCTCCGCATTTCGCCCGCTCGTGTCTGTTCCATGTTGCCCTGCGTCATACAGCCTCGGTAAAGGCCGCCCCAACTCGGTCACGCGGGGTTCGATTCGAATACCTCATTTCAACAGTAGATCGCCAATTCAGAGCCGCCCAACATGTCGTGGAGGAAGACGGATAGGTTGATGGATACCATCAGGCATTACGCCAGTTTCCCGGCAACTGGTGTGAGCTTGAGGCAGATGGTCCAATTTGGAGAGAAGCCTTCAGTTGGTTCGTCAACCCTTGGCAACTCCCCTCCGTTTCCTAACGGCTTGCATTTACCTCCCTTCTGCTCCGTTGCTTGCGGAGCTTGCATGCGATAGCAATGCGCCAGTTCCTACTTGACTAGCTTTTCGTTCAAGCTGCCATGGTGCTGACTGTTCATTCTGCTTCCAGGAACCCTCTTCCGTGCCTCACAATTCCTTGCCGAGGAGCTACCAATCCGCCTTGCCCATCGCGTACAAGAGCTCGACGAACTTCCAGATGGCCTCAACGACATGCCCTCCGTGAAGCGAGTGCAGGACTGGTACGCACAGTCATTCGAGGTACGTCAAGGCTTTTCTGTCGCATAATGCATGAAGGACATGACTCACTGACACTCATCCCTCCGCGCAGGAACTCACACAACTTCCCCGACCTGACTTGGATAAATCAACAAAAGAAAGGCTCTTGAGGCCTGCCAAATCGTACGGGAAAGGTCCAATGCTCTCCGAGGCAACCCGAAACCCGAGCATCGAGGAAGGCCAATATGCCTCTTTGCCGCAGTCCAATGGAAACGGCTGGAGCAAGCAGAAGAACGTCGCCGCACGGAGATATTTTGCAATGGTGGATGATGTCGGCGATTGGCCGCCTGAGCTGCGCTTGTACAACGAGCGCTTCGCCAAAGCCCTGCATGGCATCAAGAGGCGCCACGATGGAGTTGTCACCACCATGGCACAGGGCATCCTGGAGTACAAGCGCAAAAGACAGCGCATGCAGATTGATAACAACATCCAGTCATTCCTCGATCGATTTTACATGTCGCGCATAGGAATCCGCATGCTCATCGGTCAGCACATTGCCTTGACCGATCAAAGCCACCACCGGGATCCCACCTATGTCGGCATCATCTGTACCAAGACCAATGTTCAGGACCTCGCGCAAGAAGCCATTGAGAATGCGCGCTTTGTCTGCGAGGACCATTACGGACTTTTCGAAGCACCCAAGATTCAACTCGTCTGCAACCCTAACCTGAACTTCATGTACGTTCCAGGGCATCTTTCGCATATGCTCTTTGAGACTTTGAAAAACTCTCTCCGCGCCGTTGTCGAAACACACGGTCAGGATAAACAGGAATTCCCTGTGACCAAGGTCATTGTGGCAGAGGGTAAGGAGGATATCACCATCAAGATCTCGGACGAGGGTGGTGGTATTCCCCGAAGCTCTATACCTCTCGTTTGGACATATATGTACACCACTGTGGATCGCACACCGAATCTGGACCCGGACTTTGATAAGAACGACTTCAAAGCGCCTATGGCTGGCTTTGGGTACGGATTGCCTATCTCACGACTTTACGCGCGATACTTCGGCGGAGACTTGAAACTTATCAGCATGGAAGGGTGAGTTGCGCGCTGTGCCATGGACTTATTTTACGTAACCCCAAGCTAACCCCGAATGTAGATATGGCACGGATGTTTATTTGCATCTCAATCGTCTGTCCAGCTCATCGGAACCTCTTCAATAGGGACCAGCAGTCATGAGGGACAGGAACGCTCGAGGATTGACGCTAGGGTTAAGGTATACACTGCACAAGAGGCTTAAGGATCGCGAGATCACGGAGCGTCGGCAGGTTGGAGACGCTCAGGAGATGATGAATCGGGGCGACACCGATCCTGGGTATTTCAAGCAAGACAACGACTTGTGATTAGCTTGTCTTGAAACAGGCCATTAATCGCTCCTCAATATTCGGCGATCGAGATCATGTCGGAGAGCCGATCCCCTCCGTTACTTGATCCATAGCGGCAAGGCGAGGGACGTCGGGGCTTCTACAGTTAGGTCGACGACACCTTGAGGGCGGGAGTACTATAAGCCAGCATCATGTTGGAATCTGGGATGGGATCATCTCCGCGCCCGTTGTGGCACGCGGGGAGGACACATCGTTTTTTGTTTTCTTCTTTTGGGTATGGTTTGGGGGCATTTTCAAAAAGAATTACCCCGGCTGGACAGGAGCACGGGATCACACACACACATTGGACAGGCCGCATCGGCAATGAGACTGGATGGCGGTGGGCGTCTCGGGTTTCTTTTTTGCCACATGTTTCTCTCGTTACACAGTTGAAATACACATGGTTGCATAGGGAACGTTTTGATTTGCAAAGTGAACTGACCATTAGTGAAGTTGCGGTTACCTGACTATCGAGGTACCTGAAAGAGCAAAACTTTTCCGTGCCTTCCTTCCCATGATCCTAACCGTTCCGAACCGCCACCGTCCTATCGTTGAGAAGTTGCAAAGTTGGAGAGAAGTCGAACCCCATGCAATCCGTGGAAATATGCCCAGAACTGCCATCCCTTCGCGTTCCCTGATTTCTCAGGCGTTGTCCCCGTGAAGCTTCCATACACTATAGCTGCGCTGTAGCTGGTAGCAAACATCAAACTTCCTCCCACTCCCTCAGGCATGTGAGGTTGGTCGGTTGTTTGTTGCCGGATGACTTGCCCGTGAAAATTGGGACGGAATGGCTTTGCGCTGAGCTGCGATTAAAACGCAGGCAAGAAACTCAAAGAAGCTCAAATAAAGAAAAGGAAGAAAAGAAAACAATGAGACAGATGAGGGCGTCGGGTAACCACTGATGGAAATGTTCTCCATGGCGGCATGAAACCACCGCTACCAAATAGAGTTATTTGGTGCCCAGATGACGCGTGGAAGAATGGGTTCCTACTCGTCGTCACTGTCGTCATCGCCGTTGCCGTACGGAATGGGGTTGAAGATTGTTTGAGGCTGAGGCCTGCCTCTCTGGAGAGCGCGGTGCTCCGCCTTCGTGAGCTGCTTTCTATCGCGCTGACGATCCTTGAGAGTGCGTTAGTAGGGTACTGAAACATTGGAAAGTGATAGATGGACTTACACCGGGCCAGGGACCGCTAGGCGCAACGCTCGAAGCGGCGAGAGCCGTAGTGTTGGATCCGGTCTCGGGGCGACCTCCCTCGTAGGTATAGCGACTCTTAATCATGGAAGAGCCACTGGACTGGGTAGTGGGGACCTTGGTCTTGATATGCTTCTTGCCAGCCGAGTCGTAGGCATTGAAGTCGACATCAAGGAAGGTGTTGTGAAACTCGTAATCACGACCTGTCTCAGTGGTACCTGCGATAGCCGAGGTAGCAGCAGAGGCAATGCTCTCGCTGTCCAGGCCGGAGGTGCCGGCATTGTAGCTAGCATGGCCGACATTTCTAGCCCCAAGGCCGATCGGGCCAGCAATGTAGGGCTGACGAGTCTCGATGCCCATAGACTCAATGCGAGTCGAGAGGTCATCCGCGGCAGTGAGGCCGTTGGTTCCAGTGACGGGAGCGAGGGGCTGTCAGCACATTAGTCTTGTTCAAGTTGGCAGTTCATGGTCTTTCTTACCTGATCAACCTCACTACGGAAGTCAAAGATCTCAGAGGGATCAGTCGGCAGGTGACTCACGTAGTCGTCCGTGTTCTCCAGGGGATCCAGTTGAGTGTTAGGACCGGCCCAGGGAGTGTAGCCGGGCTCCTGGGTGTTGATCCAGTGCTGGCAAGACTTGCAGAACTGTACACAAAGATGTGAGCGGAAGTGGAAATGGTATGCGTCTCAGGTACTCACGTTGACGCCATTGGTTCTGTTGTTCTTGGAGAACTGGTCCAAGGTCTTAATCTCGTCACATGGACCTTCACATCGGATCTCATTGACGGGTTCACCCGAGTGAATGCGGCAGACCATGCCAGTGTTGGCACGGTTGACTCGAGCGTGTCGATCAAGCTTGTCTTGAACAAGCTTCTGCTGCTTCTTGGAGAAGCCGGACATCGGCTTCCACTCACCGCCAATCTTGCAGCGATACCTATAAGAAAGTGTCAGCGGTGTCAGAGACTAGTCGCGTCGGCACAATTCTCGTATATCGCAACTTACTTCTCGGCCATGTTCTCGCCAAGCTTCTCACCAAGGTCCTGGGAACTGAGAAGTATTTGTTAGTGCCATTGACCACAGTGAGAAGATAACGCTGCATTTTACTTACCTGCCAGGACGAGAGGAGTAGTAGGAAGACATGGCTGTGGTCTCGGTGTGTGTGTGTGTGTGTTGGAACCTGTATATGTTGAGAAGATCACCAAATGTTTTTGGCGTGAAGAGTGGGAGGTAGAATGAAGGGTTTCTTGACGTGGAGGCACAAGCAACAAGTAATAATGTGAATGTTGGTGTTGACGGATCTGAAGAATTCTTGAGAAGAATTGATGAAAGATGAGTATTGAGGAAAGGATTTTGTAATGTCGATGGGAATTTCCTGGGGATTGAGTGTGTGAGTGAGCAAGGAGGGATAAATGGAAGGTTGGAAAGAAAGAAAACTCGGGTGAACAGCCTGCCCGTTAGGCAGCCAAGGGCGTCTAGAGAAGGCGCGTTTGTTATTACTCGTCGTTCCTACCCTTCTCAAGGCAGGAACAAAGGGATGGTGAGAGGAAAGAACGATGGCCCAGTAGAGCACCTGAGCAGTCACTCAGCTTGAGACCGAAACATCGCATGATTCATTCGCTTGATCAATCACTCCAAGAGCACCACATCGCACAGTAGGATAAGAATAGGCAGTTACATGGAATCATCTTAAAAGTTTTGCACTTACTTAGTACTCAGTGGTTTCCTTAGTACCTTATACGCACATGCTAGACGGCCAATAGTATATGTCAAAGACTAGACACACGTGAAGTTTGAACTGTTACCTTGGTCCACGCGTCCGGCGAGCAACCTGATGCATTTTGACCTTGAATAACATATTTGCCATCGATTGCGACTTCTCAATAAGTACCTTAGCTACCTATCTAGTATGTCGATGAGCTCAAGTGGTTGCTAGACTTAGGAGAACCCGCAAGCAGGATACTCCAACTACTTGCCATTTACCTGGGTGGTACTGACGAGTCCCTGAGGCACAAACATTTACCACCGAAACAGCTCAAGACAGCAAGGGCTCCCCTCAAGCGAAGAACGTTCCTATGCATTGGGAAGAGACTTCGCAAAGCTGGCCTGGCGGCTCTCTCAAAACGCAGTCTTGCTACTGCCACTACCTTCTTCTATCATCACTGACTATCGTTCTTCTTCTGCAGCTTAACGGTTTCTTCGCTTCCAGAGTCGTAGACTTACGCATCGACATGTGGGAAGGAGCCCATACAGGATTTCATATCGATGCTGAACAGTGTACATTCAGAGTCAGCCTAGAGCCGGTGCATAGGATCCGCTTCCAATATAATTTAACTTCTTTTGGAAGGCAAGCACATACGACCACACCCATCAGAAAATTCGGGATCCCGTCCGCTCTCCCATAGACAAGCTGATGAGGGCCAGATTAGTAGTTGAGTCGGTGACGATCAGCGAATACCTGGTGTTGTATGTTTTTGCTTTTTCAAATGACCGGCCACGACCGTTGTAGTTTTGTGGTCGTATTCCGTGTCGTCAGCCGCCACCCGGAGCCACCTCCGACGAAAGAAAAAAAAACCCCTACCGGCGCTGTGGAACCCCGGCAGTCAGACGCATAAAGCTTGTACACTTCTGGCTCTCACAAAAAAACGGCTTATGCACTCAATTCACATGGTTCGGTATTGTTCACATGGAGGACGTTCCGTTCGGCACGATACTCTGTTGTCCGGTGGACGGGAGTGGATGCCCTCGTCTCCATTCGGTAATATACACCGCTGCATCCGCCGTCTTACTCAACCTGGGGTTCCATTCGGTCAGTCTTCCATCGTGAAGAGAAAAAAACGAGAAGAATATTCCACAGCTTCCAGAAGCGGAATCGAATCTCCACGCCTGGCAGGGCGCTAGACTTTACAGGGCATGGGGCTACTGCAACAGCGGCCTCTAATTCTCAGTTCAGGGCCTTGTCTCAACGAAATTTCGAAGCGAGGCGAGCGCGGGGCCTCTTTCCTACCGTTCACGAGATGGACGAGAGAGGGGAGGGGGTGTTGGAATACGATTTCTACGTTCTGCTCATCTCGCGTGAAGCTTTCCAAGGGTCCAACAGGTGGCCCTACACTAAAACGAAACAGCCTTTTTGAATCACGGTAGAGGGATCGTCGAAGATTCCAATACATCTGCGTCGTTGCCACGGGCACCTTTCATATCGCGGCATCCGGACTAGGAAAAAGAGCTTCTGCCCGGCCACGCGGCGGCTCCGGATCGGCGGTTTCCCAACTTCGTGGGACGAGATGAACCGGATGCTTCCCAACCACCCGCGGCGGCCCTCCCCTCCCAGTCCCACCCTGAATCCCACCAGCATCCTTCCAATGTCTGGGCGTGTGTGTCTTCAAGGGCGGTGGTTGGTCCAGTTGCAATAGCAGCAATCAACGGAATCGTGCAAAAAGAGGATGGGAAAATTTCCGTTGCCCAGAGATGAGGGTGACGAGAGATGGAGCAATCTGTAACCACCTCACAGGACCCCTGGAGGATATGTACCTATGCAACAACGGAGATGCACAGCGTCAGAACTCTAGGTCCGCACAGGTGCATCGGCAGCACGACATCGTGATCTCCGCGCCCACCCCGAGTCAGCACAAGGATGAGTGAAGCGTGGCTTTCTGGGAAATAGATGTCCATACGGAGTATATCCACCGATCACGAGATCACGTTCTGATCAGTCACAAGTTATTGCAAGACCCCTCCGAAATTGGCACAACGCCATTGTCCCTACGAGTCTCATGTAGAAGCCAAGAGCTAGCGAAACGAGAGTGCCCGGCCTACAACACTCCATTCGCTGGATGAAGAGTTAGAGAAGTGATCGCTAAATCATCCTCGTAGGCTATTAGACAAGGCGGGACAGAGTCGCCCGAGAGGAGTTATTCGCTTCGCAACGCAACCACGGACGAACTTGAGACGACATGGGGCCCGGGCAAGGAACCCGCGGCCCAGAGCTTCTGGAAGAAGTCTGTTGCGCGTCGCATGGTATGCGTATCCGTATGGATAATGCAGCGCAGCAGGTCCGGAGGTCTGCCTTGCCCTTTTCACGAGACAATTCGCACGTCCCTCCCCTCCCTCCCCCCATGGTCATGGACGGGACAGAGGGGATTCAGAATAAGGGGGGGTGGTTAGTGGAAACACGGGCGACAGATTGTATCACGACGAAAATCCCACGAGGGGTCCCTGAAAATGGGCCAATGCTCTGTTCTTTTCGAGGAAGCGGGAAACCAATCCTAATCCCCCCAACCCCTTGTCTGGCAATGTTCGAGGGCACATTAACGGCCCCCAAGTAAAATCATCGAGAACGAACTCGGAACAAGAAACACTCTATGCGGAGCCAAAGCCCCGCGCTTGTGCGTGCGATGGGATTGTCCATCATCTCGCTGGTTCCATGCCTCGAAGTTGGTCATGATAATGCGGCCATGCAGTGCTTTCCCAAGCCCAGCTGAGCATGGTTGTGGGCTCGATACCTTCTACCAAAAGACGCTGTGCCACAAATCCAGATTGGCCCGAATCTTTGGGGGCGTTAGAGGGAACGGAAACCCGGCCAAACCTTGGCCAAGTTCATGCCCGTCACCAAAAACGTCGGTGACATTGCAGCCGCACGGCTTGCATTTTGCATGACATGGGCCCAACCAATCTGCCAGGCATAGGATAGGTATCGACTATTGCCAAATGGCATTGCCCATTTGGCGGGGTATGTTGGCCAAAATGCCAAAACGCAGCCCGTCCCAAGAGACCGGCGGACGGCGCGGGCTTTGCATTCCTTGGGATCCTGATCCCCCTCCTCCTCCAAGGGTCCGACCCTGAAGAGAAGCATAAAGCTGTGCAGCATTGAACACTACCATGGCCGGCGATTGAAGGTGGCCATGTCCATGCTCTCTGATTGCCAGGCCGGAGCATACAGGTGACAGAAGAACCCGGTCTCGTAGTTGCGAATCCACCACGAGATGATCGCCCTCCTTCGTCTTCCTGCCTGCCTGATGGGTTTACTGGTGTGAACTTCTGAAGTATCCGTCAGGCTGAAAGACAACCTAGAGGCAAGGCGAAAGGGTGCATCTAGCAGGCGAGAAAGGGGTCGTGGAGTCCATACGATGGGGGCGCTCTAGTACTAGTGGAGAAATTGTCTTACCTTAGTCAACGTGTTGAAGATGTGGCCGCGGCGGCGGCGGCGATGGCGCCAACGAGGGGAAGGCCAGTGAACCCGTTCACTAGGTCAATAACTTACTCATACAGGCGCTCATCTTCCTGGCAACTTGACCCATTGAGATTTACTTCATCTCACAATGCAGCCAGTGGGCAGGCGGGTTTCTCTCGCCCAGCAAAGTTTTGGGCTTGGATGGGATTATTGCGTCTGGGCTGGCACGGACACTCATTACTGGGAAACTTGGGCAAAAGGGCGATTATTCCCCACCAGCTGTCATTCCAAATGGACGCCGGCCGTCGAACCGCGGATGTGCCGGTTGGTCGTCCGGGTCCCATGCCTTTGCAAAGTTCGTGCCAGGTCCCCTGGCCATGTACCTTTTTTCCCTCATCGTCTTTTTTTCTTCACGGAGGTATTCACTGTGAGAGTTTCTTTCCCCATCTGTTTCCACTACGCAATCAAGGGCCCTTGGTGGGAAAAGATACAGGCACTGGGATGAGGGCTGGGATATGAGTCGTGACGGGCTCCGTGCGGAAAGGCTACCTACAGGCTGCAGTACCTGGAGGCTGGGAACCAGTCAGTCCGGCTTGTAACCTGACCACTACCTGTGGGAACGGGAAGAAGGGAAGGGGGGAAACGCTCCGATCCATCAGTGAAGACGGTGGATCGTTTCACGGAATTTCTTCACCGTCTGGCGCGGATGGAGAAAACTGACCGGTCGATGGAACCCTCGGGCTCGGGCCTACGAATACCTTAGTGTAGATGACACCAAATGAAGCGACGTTGACTGTGATGATGTACAAGTATGAAGCGCATGCACTTAACCGGGGTTGACCACCCTGGTTCATATTTATGCAGAGGCTCTGGATATCTCCTTAGATTACTCATGCTACTACCGGGTACAATCCAACGACGACTGATGACCACCAAGCAGTTGTTTGAATGGATGATTAATTCTTGTGAATCATCTATGTGCAGGACGTTCGAAAAGAACCCTATGTACGGACGACCATACATACCTCTCTCTCTCTCTAACCAGCCGAGTACCAAATCAAGTACCCAACTCCAAGCCTGAGTAATAAACCTCAGAGATGAATGCAATGTAGTTCCAAAATACCAATCCCTCCCCAACGCCTCTCTTGAATTTTTGATTTTCTGTATACCCCATTTCCGGCCTTTCTCTGAATAGTTGCGTGAGCATCTTTGGATCGTCTAGTTCCCCCCCTCATGAGCTGCGTTGTGGATGCTGCAAGCCGTTTAGTCAGTCAACATTCCCCATAGTGCATGTTCAATGTACATACCCAATGTCCGCAGGGTTTCCCGGGGACTGCGGGTCAGCTCGTGTCCGGGCCGCCAAGCCATTGGTCTTGGCGATTTTAGCAGCAGGAGTTTCCGCAGAGTCCGCAGGGCCGGTATTCACGGGGCCGCTGCTGGCAACAAGCGCCTTACGCTTTCTGCCGCTGTTGCGGGCATCGTCGAGCTGCTCCAGGTAGGCCTCAGAAACAGGGGTGACATAGCAACCACTGAAAACGCCGATCTCGAAAGTCTGCGTCTTGGGGTCACGAGGAGAAAGCTCGGCGCATGAGGCCACGAGATCCTCGACCGTCTGGTAGATGATGTCATCAGCACCGATTTGCTCGGCGATTTCGGCGTTGGTGCGTCCATGAGCAATCAGATCCTTTTGCGATGCCAAGTCAATGCCGTGGACATGGGGGTGGATGACCTCGGGCGAGCACGAGCTGAAGATGACCTTGCGAGCTCCGGCCTCACGCGCCATGGTGACGATCTCTCGGCTAGTCGTTCCGCGAACCACCGAGTCATCAACAAGAAGCACGGTCTTGCCCTTGAACTCGGAATCAATGGTGCTGAGCTTGCGGCGAACGCTCTTTTGCCGCATCTGCTGTCCAGGCATGATGAAAGTTCTGAAGACGTAACGGTTCTTGACGAAACCCATGGAATAGGGCTTCCTGAGTCGCTCTGCCAAAGCTGCAGCAGCCGTGTTGGAAGTCTCGGGGATAGGGATGACAACATCGATATCCTTAACGGCCTCCTCGCCCAGCCGAGAGATGATATTGTCAGCCAACTTGATACCCTGGCGGTTGCGGGACTCATGGACACTGATTCCATCAATGACACTGTCAGGCCTTGCAAAGTACACTTGACTACGTCAGCAAGTCCCAGCATCATTTCCGAGATTGTAGCTTCTTACCGTATTCAAAGATGTCAGGGCTATATGAAGCCGGCTCCTGAATCTGGTGGAAAACAGGAGGGCAGCCCTTCTTGAAGAGAACAGCCTGTCCAGGCAAGACATCGGTGATGTTCTTGAAGCCCAGCTGGCGCAGAGCAATCGACTCCGACGCAACCATGTAGTCGTAAGCGTCGTCATCAGGGTTAGGAGTCGACTTGCGAGAACCCCAAACCAAAGGACGGATACCATCAGGGTCTCTGAACGCAACCACACCATAGCCAGCAACCATGATGACACTAGCCCAGGCACCCTGAATGCGCTTGTAAGTGCGCTCAAGCGCACTGAACAGATCTGTCTCGTTGATACGCGCCTTTCCAGTCTCATTAAGCTCGTTGGCAAAGACAGACAGCATCAGCTCACTGTCACTGCTGGTGTTGATATGCCTGTGAGCGTCCTTGTCCAGGAAGGCACGGAGCTCGGCAGCATTGGTCAGGTTGCCATTGTGCGACAAGCAGATTCCATACGGGCTGTTGACGTAGAACGGTTGAGCTGTGATCTGCGTTAGCCTCTCAAAGGCCGTGAGGTGTCACCAGCACAGCTTTGTTCTGACCTTCAGCACGTCCACTGCTTCCCCAGGTAGGGTAGCGAAGGTGACCAATGCCCATCCATCCAGGCAAGTCAATGACCCTCTTGCCGTCCTTAAAGACAGTCGCTGCCATGCCGGAATCCTTGTTCATGAAGATTCGTCCTCCATAAGAACTGCTGGTGTCAGCCAAAGCCTGTAATTGGCTAGGTGTCCTTGAGGTTCCCTTACCTAGTCGCAATACCGCAGGCGTCTTGGCCGCGGTGCTGAAGAAGGTACATGGCTTCATGGATGTCCTGCGCAGCGTCGCAGTTGTCTTCATCCCGGTCATAATGACCCATACAGATTCCAAGAATTCCACACATCTTGCCTTGCTCTTTGCGGTATCTTGCAGGAGATCAGTGATTCTCGAGGTCTATCCAATGCTTCTGCGTTCCAGGAAGCTTGGCAAACGTTTGCGCAGAAGGAACCAGAGTAGTTATGGGTGTTGGTGTTCGAGATAGCTTCGGTCGTGGGTGGTGGCGGGGTATCCGATGGCGGGGTATTTTTTTTTTAGTTGGACAGGGTCCACGCCGTGTTTTCTTCGTGTTTCGGACTTAGGGAAAAGAGAGTCGGGGGAACGAGGCAACACGAGATCTTCGGGACGAAACAAGCCGGCCTCTTCGAGAGAAAATGGATTGGCGCTCGTACTTCGACGAGGGAACGGTGAGGCTCCAAGAAGGAAGAAAAATATTTTCGACAAATGTCGTCGGCGAAAAGCAATTGGGGTAGGAGCAGAAAAAAAATTCCTCCAACAGTTGCAAACCTTCAGAAGGAATGAATAAGTGGGGCCGATCATCGGTGCTTTCTACCACGCGGTGGGAGCGGCATATGCGGCAGGTTGTAGGTACCTACGCCCCGGATAAGGCTCCGTATCAGCGTTCCTCGTGCTCCCACAGGGCGCTCATCGCGTTCTTGTCGAACCCTTCTCTCCGCAGTAGTGGACCTCTTTGTTGGCTCCCGTGAACCGTTACTCCGGTCAGCCTGCATCTTGAGGGATTTCACCCTCCCACCGGTTCAACCGATGCATTCCGAAAGCCCGATGTGGTTGTAGGCTGAAAAGGGTAGGTCCAGTGACGGTAGCCACGTGGTGCATGTGCTACTAGGCCTTAGGAGATAAGCTGGAGGACATGGAACCCGTGAGGGTGCACCCCAATTCTGGCCGCATGCGGTGTAAGTTGGTGGCACTGAACCGAAGGGACTGATGGAGCTGGCGATGAGAAACTGGGGAGGCAGTCATACTTCAGTCGCCATCATTGCCAACTGCGAGCCTCAATGTCAAGCAATCGTTGATATAGTCAACTTTCTCTAACAGTATACCCTACTAAGTATAGATCGATTCAAATACTAAGCAGGTACTCGATTGCTTTGTGTATACTATACTTTGTTGCATCAGACTTAGATTTGACTCTCGTTCGGATCCCCTTCGATAGCAAGGTACGTAGATGGAGTTGGTGGGTTAGAGAGCATTGGATTAAGATACGCCCGGAAACCACACCAGGTGGTAACAGCCCTCGCGATATCTGGTTTTTGTCAATGAGGTTGAGTCTGCATGAGCCACCCACCCATCTTCCTGTTCCTTATCTTCCGTCAGAGACAAGAGACACAGGCAAACGCTACTCTTTCGTTTGCTGGTTTCTTGGGCGGAACGAGGCCTTACATTCTCGGGCCGTTCTCCGCCAACTGGACATGATGGAACTAGGCACTTACATTTTCCATGCCGGCAAATACCTCCCACCTGTGGAAAGAAGGATCCTTGAGTCGGTGACTATGAAAATTCTTGACATGTGCAGATATGTGGATTTCCTCAAACCATCATTTCCCCGCAGGTATGACTCTCCAAGCAGCGGTGAGGATCTGGAACTAGGTCAGATGGTGCATCGCTATCTTAATATCATTGACATCGCATTTCATTTCTCTCCCAGCTCTATACAGATAGCGTATGGTATGTGTTTCTCACTTGTAGGGCCAAAGCCCTTGAAAACCACCAAATCCCCAATCTATCAGCAAACCATAGCATGTAAGACTGCGTGAGGTGAATTGTGATAGAGACTCACAGTCTGAGTATCCTTTATCGGGGATATTTATTTAGACACATATGAGCAAAGATCGGCTATAAGAATATCCATCATCGCGAGCTTCATACCCATGCACAACGTTTTATGCAACAAGTGGTTCGTAGCCCGGTCATACCCCTGGTCGAACGCCTGGTCTAACGGGCAGTGAGCACAGATCTGGTCGTTCTCAAATTGCGCCGGGTGCGTGGTGCCCAACGTTCCTCCGTACCTCGTCGATCAGCGTCTTTCCTCATCAAAGTCCCCTTCCAAGGATGACGGTCCCCTCTGGTCCCCTCTGGTCCTCTCTAGCTGCCAATCTAACGGAAAGGCCCGTGGAATTGTGAGGAGGGGGAGGGGGAGGGGAAAACTATGAAATAAGATACTCGTTGGGCGGGGGTTTGACAAACATCATTTCCTTGGGTAGGGAGGCCAAAGACACGTCTCGAGACGACGACGTCGAGTCGAAGTGAGGTGACACCGGTCAGTGTCGCATTGCGACGTGCTCGGTCGGTGTTCAACTTGTTTGCTTCACCAATGTCGCTGTCGTCGTCGTATCCTCCGTGCCATGAGTCTGTTGCTTTGGCCGCATGTTCCTGAGACTTGGCGCGGTGTCAATCGGAGTGACAGTTGCATAGACGCAGCGACGATAGTGTACGCACCCGCGTGCGCACCGCAGTGCGCCTGCGGCAAGGCGGCAAACCATCTCAAGCAACCAAACGTCCTGATAGTCTTTCGACTCTGTAGAGGCAGGAATCTCACATACGGTTGATGGTAACGGAGGCAATCAGGGGCGGGGGGGCCTTGGCTACTGTTAGAGACGGCGCATACGCCTACATGTTCCAGACGTTTTCCATACTATGGGCCCAAGCAATAGTATCGATCATTTTTTTCTCGGCAGGTTGCGGCGGATTGCAGTGTGTCATTCGGTTTGGGCATCTCCACTGATTGTCTCATTGCGACAAGCTGATGGTTTAGAACGAACGGGAAGAGGGCCTCTTTGCCCCATGAGCTCCGTTCGTTGGCATGGTCACCGGTGAGCTTTCCCAAAGCATCACAAGTTCCCTAGGTTCCAGAGTCCCAGAGTCCCAGTACGGATACGTAGGCGAGGGAAGACTGAAGAGAGGTGGGCAAAGAAAAGCTCAATTGTCAGTTCCGGCTCCCCGTGTTCGGGTCGAGCTTGATCGAGAGCTTCGAGGCACGCTGAACAGGGCGCCCTGTTCTGGTTGGCGACCCCTTGTTGCCTCGGCCGGTTGGCGATGTGCGCCATCATAAGCCCGTGGTCGACTTCTGACCCAAGTGTCTGGTAATTGGGTATTACGGCGGAGGAGAAATCAGCCGAGCGAGTCATCCTACATCGACAGACCTTTGTAAGTTAGTGGCTTCATCGGAGAGTTGCTGAACGTTGGACGGCGAGTTATTAGCAGCACTGCAACGTCACCTGCTGGCGCCATGCATCGTGCTATAGCAAATTGTAAGTGCAAAAGTGCATACGTCAGGGGAGCTACCTTTTTCTTCCTCTCGATACCTTAATCAACGAAGGATTGGCAAAGTGCTCTCGGTTCTGCGTCAAAAAGACCCCCGAATGCCACGGAGGAAGGTCCTGAAGTTCATCACCTCGGAAGCAGGTACAGTGCTCATGTAGCTCCCTGCCTTTTCTGGGCTAGAGCCGGCAGGAAGGCAGGAAGCGCCCTCCACCTGCATTCTTTCCCTCTGCGCCCAGCGCGACATGTCATCATCCGACATCCAGTCTCTCTGAGGCAGGAGGCAGGCAGGTACGGATGCTCCCCTCCTGATTCCCTTTCCCGCAACCTTCCCGCCGTGTTTCATCATTTCTCCTGGGTCACCAAAGTCAACACCAGGCTGCTGGGAATCTGGGCTCGCCCATTCGCACATCAATGTCGAGCGCCAGCCTACCAGGTGGGCTGCCTCCACGTTTTTTGCTCCCCTGTGCCTGGTTTTTCTTG
This sequence comes from Colletotrichum costaricense, assembly GCF_030867565.1. Taxonomy (NCBI): domain Eukaryota; kingdom Fungi; phylum Ascomycota; class Sordariomycetes; order Glomerellales; family Glomerellaceae; genus Colletotrichum; species Colletotrichum costaricense. Next base: position 404,513 of record NW_026848232.1, on the reverse strand, counting down.
TTCCTGACTTATGGACGTGCCCACACTGACGCGCTTCTGGCTACAGGATCAGGTTCGCACCGACAATCCCAACCCCGCCGACGTCGCCTCTATTGTCTATCGGAGAAGAGGTCCAAGAGAAGGAGGAGATAGTCAATTGCTGGCTACCTACGCAGTATGGTTTCGGCTGATGCCACGGCGTCTCTGAAGATCGGATATGAGTGTATGTCTCTGGAGTAGCTTGTTCGCAAGATGACATAATAGGCAGTTTGACGAGACCCAGACCCCCTTCGGCGGCATCACTGATACTCCATCCTCATTTTCACCACGAGCAAATCAAGAAACAGTTCCAGGCAAGCAGGAAGGCTCTTCAGGCCCGTTCCGCAGGCCCCGAGCTAAGGTAGCACTAGGGGGGGGGGGGCAGGCAAACGAGCTGGCGACGAACAAGGGCACATGGCGGATGCCCATAAAGCATGTTGGTACGAACAGTACTCCGTAACACACCATATGGATACTCGATACTCCGCACCGCTGGCTTGAGTTGAGGCTTGAGGACGTTTGGATTTTACTCTGCTTCTGTACTAGTAGCGTGTGGATTAAGTTATATGATTGTGTCGGCCAATTCAGAGGCTTATTAACTCAGCGTCTAGGGCTCAACGGCGAGACATGAAACGACGAGAAACACCTGCACAATTCCCAGCATGCAGGGTGGGTGTTTGCATTTCCCAATCCCACCCGAGGTGGTGATGAGATTTGCAGATTTGAGAATGGAACTCGTATGCATTGCCACACCTACCCGTATTCTACGAGCTACCGCGCTTCATCAACGGTTTATTTCACGGCTACCGCGATAGGCCCGTCGCTACCTAAGGCTCATCTTTGAGTTACTTGGCCGGATCATCAGCTCTCCCCGCCATTCGGATGCTTCCATTCGCCTTCTCTGCCCCTGGCATTGCCAACTGGTAGTATTCAATGATGCCGACGGCGTTGATGCGGCAGTAATCCACCAATGCAAGGCGGGCCAGGTACCACGTACCTTCCACACAGCCAAATGGGAAAGATGTGCTCCGGTACCTGAACATCGCGACGCTGGGATGCTTGACAGCGTACTGCGTAGTTGGACACACGGGCCTGGCATAAATGGCCCTAGCCGGCGTTTGCCTGCTGTTTCGGGGGCTTGTGCGAGCAGCCAAGGTCGCGCCAGATCCATCGGAGGCGCTATGTATGCACAAAGCTGGCCGTCTTCTATTTTGTGTTCTGAAAAAGCGACATGGTGGTACGGATACCGCCCGCGGTGACAATCCAGGCGTGAGGCCCAACATGCCTGCCAGTCAGTCTCGGGCAGCCTTCGAGGTTAGCGTTTGGGCCCTAACGTGGCGCCTCCCGGCCCCCCGGCTGGTCTACTGGTTGGCGTGGACAATTTCCCATCGTCCCCTTGCTTCTTACCTCTTTCGCACTCGTTCTGCCAGCCGGTGCCGCTTGCTGCACACCACACGATGAGCTGGCTGCTGCTGTCAAACTTGGAGACCCGAGGGAAAGGAATAGTGAGAGAGGAACGCGGCAGCTGTCCTATGACTACCTAGGTAGGCGGCAGGTACCTACCCATACGGTCGAAGCTGCTACACAAGCGCACACCGCTGACCTGGCTCGTAGACATCACAGTACAGCTGCAGGCTCGAACTCATCACGTCCTGCCAGGCCCCGGTTGTGGTTCATTCGCGTCGATGTCGCGTTGCCGAATGAAGCGCCTCAGTACAGATACGTACCGATGGAACCAAACGTTTACCTAGCTCACCGAGATACCTCCTACGTATCCAGATAAGGTATGGAGGCGTGGGAGGTACAAGTAAAGCACGAGGTGAGGTTGTGGAAGAGGACAAGGATACGTACCTGAGCTACCGGCTAGAAGTCAGGTACGTACTGTGCCTGAGCTCACACCAAAGTGACCAAAAGTGACCAAACGGACGGACATGAGCTGCATCCACTTTCCACCTTCCCCGAGCTTGCGGCCCCTTTTTCTTTTTAATCTTTTTTCTCATTCAGAGGTGTGATGTGATGGTGATGCTTCAGTCCATCCACCACTACTAGAAACACCATTTTGAGCTCGGTTTCATGGCTTGAATTGACAATTAGCCAGATGGAGACGACGAAAAGACACACTGACAACACAGTGGTCCTTTGCCCCGACATCTTTAGGAACTTGGACCTGGACCCCTCCGATCACTCCCGCCACCAAGAGACCCTTTTTCCTAGCTTTCAGGGCTTCCAAGTGGCACTAGCATTGGTGATGAGCAACAAGCTCGCGGCAGCTCGCCAGGTTCCCCTTTTCTTCTGCTCCCCATGTTGTGCGAGAAGTGGAAACGAGGCTTTATGCGCTTGAACCACTTGTACCATCCAACAGCGGGCAACCTGACACGGATGACAGCCTTTTCCCTTTCGCAGACGCGGGATGCAGGCACGCAGGACAAGGCCACTTTCTTTTTCACCTTTGGGTCTCCAGTTTCTTGCACCCAGATCCGGCCGTTCAACGTCTTGAGTTCAGGGTTGTCTCGATCAATGACCGTCTCAACCTCGACGAGGCTGGGGATCAGTCACTACCATTTTATCCGTACGCTATGATTCCCATCTTTGCCGATGTGCCCGCATTGTTCCCCTCCTGGTGCCCTACGGCAGATTTCCAAGGTTTGCTCAATTCCCAGGGTCTCCCTCTCATACTCGTCATCCAAATGGACGACGAATACACTGGTATCGACCCGGACTCTCTACGTGTCGCGACGAGACGACACACACACACGCTCTCACACACACATAAATGTACACAGGTACACAAATACCAATCGTTTCCTGGAGCACATCATTCACCAGACGACGAAGACCCCCGTCCCAGCCGGCCCCAGCCAGTGTCGTCGAATAAGGCTGCAGGATTCCCATCGCGGAGCTCCATTCTTGGACCTGGTTCCCCGTCTTGCCCTGCTGGGCGTGGCACGCTACATGCGCGTACCGTCAGGAACGTTACGGTGTACACTACTTTGGCCTGAGGTACTCGTCTCTGTCCACGGATAACGAACGTATGCGGTCGTGGACTCGCAGCAAGACACAAAACCCCAGGTACAAGATATACACCACTTTGGCCCAGTATTAGGCAAAAGCTGTTTGGTCCTGTGGTTGTTTTGCTGGCATATCAAAACACAACACATACACAACACGCACCTTGCATTACTGCGCAGCGCCGAGGTGCTCACCTCTTGTTCAAAGTTCCTCCTGCACGCGCCCCGCGCCACAGAAGTATTGCTCCAATCCAGAGTTTGTGTCTTGATCCGCTGTTGAGCCGGTTGAAGAGGAGTCAATTTCGTCTGGGGCATTATCCAACGGCGTGAACGGCTTGCTCCCCGTTTTCCTCCCCTGGTTGGCCGCACCGTGCTCCCTTCAACTGGCCGAGGTATTCTTTACGGATCATTCTGTCCGTATCGTTCCTTGGTGTCCTTCCGGGTACATTCCTGCTGGCTGGTGCGGCTGGGATTCTGGAGTTTGGTGCTGATGCTGATGGTGATGATGCTGACAGTATTGCTGCCGTGGGCTTGCATGTGCAGAGTTGCTTCGTGGGCACAGCCTGGTGTTATTTTCTGCTCTCCGTCTTTTCTCGCAGCGTTCGCAGCGTACGATACTACGGTGGTGGTCGTGGTACCTGGTGATGCCGCCACTCGCAGCAAGTCTGCAGCATATCCCATGTCTAGGGCTACCTGATGAACATGTATCCGTTGACAACTGCCTCGAAGCGGATACATACCAAGCTCTATCGGGCAATGACCTCTACGTTTCTGGGCCATCACTGCCGACCACCCCGGCCAGAGATACTCAGTCGGGGCTACGCAGTATGCCAGTTCATCAAGCATCGCCCGCTGCCCCATCAACTCACGTCCCATGAGTCTGGATTGGAGTGAAGATGGGTTGAAGGACTTGCGCGGTGTGCGACTGCGCATGCGCGGCGGCGTGACCCCCGTCGTCTTCCCGCGCGACGGTCTGTATGTCAAGTTGCATACCAAAACAAGAGACGGGTCGACTGGTGTGGGCACGATGGAAGAGGGGAAGAGAGGAACAGACATATTAGACAGGCCGTGAACCGTGACGGCGGGAGGCGAGACCAGCAGAAGTTTGATTTTCCAATAATTCAATTCCACCCCAGGGATCCAAGCACCAGGCGCAGACGAGACAACCGCCGGAGAGAAAGGAACGAGGAAGAAGAAAGTCTACACAGCGGCCACTCGCAAGTTGCAACCAAACGTCCGAACATAATCAAACCAAAAGTCGACCCTGCAGCCGACAGCATCATCCTCTTTTTTTATTTCTTGCTCTTCTCGATTCAGGTACGGATACCTGTCTGTCTCTGAGGTGGTTCTCGATCTCTGGACTCTGGCTGGTACAGTTTTGTCTCTCATCACCTTGTCTCTCCTGCCTGCTACCACTGGCACAGAGAGAGAGAGAGAAAAGATACCTAACACTTCGTACATATCCCTACAGGTCAAGTCAGGTCAGGTCAGGCCAGTCAGGTACCCTCTCCCGCGCGCGCACATACACACACCACTTTCTCCGTGGACACACACTCTCTCTCGCAGGGCAAGAAAAGAGAGACAGACACTGGCACAACTGGACACACACACACACACGCGCGCACATTGGCACACAACTCGCACACAAACATTACAGCCTGACCCTGGTCGCTAGCCCCCCCCCCCCTACCTAGGCTTTTTTGGCCGCCCCGGGTCCCAGGAGACTCCCAGACCACCACCATCACACCCCCCCTTGCCTTTTGCCTTGGACACACCCTTCGAGCGCAAATTGGCCCGCCAGAGCCAAAGGGCAAAAGGGCAGAAGGACTGAGAGGGAAAGGGAAAAAAAAAGCACGACTACCCCCCGAAAACCATTAGCGAAATTGGGCCCCTATCACCAGTACCCTCTCCTTCTACCTTTCACCCCCCCGGATTCATTCGTTCATGCTAAGAACGGGCCCCCGGCCATTTTTCGAGTCGACGGCATAGTGGCCGGCTCCTCGCTCCATTTTACCACTTACTCCCGGTCAGTTGAAATCAATTTCCCTTCCATCTGCACTGCATTTCGTACCGCACTTTGCACGCCTGGCCTGTGGACTAGGGGTACCTACCTATCTTATTACGGGAGTACCTCAGATCCCTACACAGAGCCACAGAGCCCAGAGGTTCCTTTCCTTTCCCAAGTTTCCCACCCCTCGTCCCCTCGCCCTCTCTCAAATCCTCGTCTTCGCCCATCCCGACGCGGGTCCACGGTGAATCACTCTGCTGGATCGTGTGTGGGTTTCTGCTCTCTCTCACGCCTCTCTCTCACACTCAGTCTCTACTAAGGTACCCGTACCGCGCAAGGTACCGTACCTTACTGGTGTCTGTCTACCTTACCTTACACGGTACCTTACCGTACCGAAAGGAGTACCTTTACACTCTCACTTTCTCTCACACACTCTCTTTCCTCCCCCGTCCCGCCCATCCACTCGACCCTCGTCACCCATTCATTCTTGCTCTCCCTTTCCACTTCCGCTCGGCTTCTTGCTCCCCTCCTCTCCCAGAGCTCCCTGACCCCTTCCTCTCTCATCTGTTTCTTCGTCCCTCTTTTTTTAACAACCCATATGCGTCGCAGTTCTCGTCCAGCTTTTGCTATCCAACAGGCAGAGCATCCGTCAACTGCCGTCCGGTCCGCGAATGCTGCATTGCATTTACAAGCAACCTGCTATTACTTGAACTGCACCCAAGCACGCACACCACACGCATTGCGCAGACGGGACAGCAAAGACTGGGTCGACATCCAACAACACCACTACCACGGCCACCCAAACACCTCGTGCGTCGATGCTCATCTCTCCCCTCGTCACCAGCTTCACAATTCAACGCGGCTTCCAAAAGAGACCAAACCAACAAAACCTGGTCGCCCAACCCCCCTTCCACCTTCCAAGGGTCGCTTCCTCATCATCGCAATCTCGACCCACGCACCCGAGAACATCGTCTCCTCTGGATATCCACGTCTGAGGATCCATCCCCGATCGACTGGTTCTAGCTCCATTCCCACCCCCTGGACCCTTCCCTGGCCCTTTTAATAATATCGACCACCTCCTGGCTTCGACCGTCCCTCGCTGTCTCCTCTTCTTCATCTGGTTTCGCTCTCTTGGTCCATCCCAGCTCAGTCATTCTCGCTTTTTTTCTATTTCCAAAATCAACCTGTTCCCCGACCCATTACTCGCGACATCATCCGCACAAAGCATTTCCTTACTACAACTTTCAACACTTCTTCAACCAAACACACACTACCACTACCACCACCAACCTTGACCACTACCACTATTACCACCACCACCACCACCACCGCATCACCACCAACAAACACTACCACACTGGGAAGAGCTACCGGTCTGAATGCCACAGGTTTCGCAAGCGGCTCTTACACAGAGCTCCTCCTAGTTAGGCACAGCATTGGTACGGTCCAGGCTAATACGCCTGAGAAAGCGGCCTTGGCCAGCTGACCCGCCCCAGAAACACCGTCGTCACGAGGATCTTGACTGGAATCAACGATCACATCCACACAACAAAACTCACACAAAATGACGGTCGCACACGAACTGGCCCACAGAGGCTCATCATCGCACTCTGCCAACAACATGGCTCTCGAAGACCGATTCGAGGTCCTCAAGGAAATCGGTGACGGTAGCTTTGGCAGTGTCGTTCTCGCCCGGGTCCGTAGCGCAGGTGCTAGCGTGGCTCGTCGCGGTACGGTGGTAAGTTCCTGCATATCAATCCCGTTACACCACATCAAGTCACTAAAACATCGTTTAGGTTGCCATCAAGACCATGAAGAAGACTTTTGAGTCATTTACGCCATGCTTGGAGCTTCGTGAGGTCGTCTTCTTGAAGACGTTGCCCAACCATGCCCACCTCGTCCCCGCTCTGGACATCTTCCTCGACCCGTACACTAAGAAGCTGCACATCGCCATGGAGTACATGGAGGGTAACCTGTATCAATTGATGAAGGCTCGGGATCACAAATGCCTCGACAACGCCAGTGTCAAGAGCATCCTTTTCCAGATCATGCAGGGCCTCGAGCACATTCACGCACATCACTTTTTCCACCGCGACATCAAGCCCGAGAACATTCTTGTCTCCACCTCATCCCACCAAGACACCGTCACGTCTTTCCGCAGATATTCGGCTCTCGTCACTCCCCCGTCCACGCCTCCCAATTACACCGTCAAGATTGCCGACTTTGGACTTGCACGCGAAACCCACTCAAAGCTTCCCTACACGACCTACGTTTCAACGAGATGGTACCGAGCACCCGAAGTTCTCCTGCGTGCTGGCGAATACTCCGCTCCCGTCGATATCTGGGCTGTCGGCGCCATGGCAGTTGAAATTGCAACACTCAAGCCACTCTTCCCCGGTGGAAACGAGGTCGACCAAGTTTGGAGGGTATGTGAGATTATGGGAAGCCCCGGAAACTGGTACAACAAGTCTGGTGCCCGTGTCGGTGGCGGCGAATGGAAGGACGGTACCAGGTTAGCCGGCAAGCTGGGCTTCTCATTCCCCAAGATGGCTCCTCATGCCATGGATACGATTTTGCAGCAACCTCAGTGGCCCGCTTCGCTGAGCCACTTCGTTACGTGGTGCCTGATGTGGGACCCCAAGACCCGCCCGACCTCAACACAGGCAATTGCTCACGAGTACTTTGTCGATGCCGTTGATCCCCTGAGGCCGAAGTCCTCTGCATCGAGAATCTTGGGCCGCAAGCAGTCCGATCTTGGCCGCGGCAACAATTCTAACTCATCTACCCCTACCTCCACCAAGCCGTCGTGGTTCAGGAAGTCCCTTATTGGCCGCTCCGAAAGCGCCGAAGTTGCCGTTCCTCAATCAATTTCCAAGGAATCAACCCCGAGACCGTCCCCCGTCCCCTCGCAGACGACGAACGAAGTCCCCGTCGCGAAGACGCGCCCTGCTCAGTCAAAGCGCACAACATGGACGAATGGCCCATCCAACGTCGCACCTATGCCGATACTCCCCTCGATCCGCCCCATCTCGCCCATTTCCGATGCGGTGACTGCCGAGGCGAGAAACGGTGTGACTTACAACGATTCATACGCCAACGGTCGCCAGCGCACTGTTCAGATTGATGAGAAGAAGAAGATTGGCAGACAATTATCGGTCGCCTCAAGCACTAACAACTATGCCGAGATTCACCGCCAGCAGGCCGAGCGAGCCCTCAACGGCAACAGTGGCCTTGCGTCGCCGCCCGGTGGTCATAAGGAAAGCTTCTTCTCCCACCTCCGTAAGCGTGCCCGTCGTTTCTCTGGTAGGCATCAGGCCCCCATGTCACCCAACTCGGACGATGTCGAGGCTCAGGCCGGCTGCGGGCCCTGGAACAGCAACCGGTCCTCGATGGTGATTGATAACAACGCGCCTACTCCCCCGCCGAAGCCTACGGAACTTTACGAGCCTCTTGATAAGGCGTTGAGAGATGTCCAGCAGAACCACGACAACGCTCCCGTCCCACCGGCACACCTCATTACTCCCAGCAGCACTCTGAAGAGACATCACTCTCTGCCGCAGCACCATCCGCGCTCTGTTGACAACCTGATGGGAGCTGCCAAGGGAACCGGACCGATTTCGAGCCGAACCCGTCGTGCCCACGCCCATTGTGTCCAGCACTACGACGCGCCCGATGAAGAGGATGAGCTACTCGATGAGGTTTTGAACTCGACCCACCGAGCCATGAAGCGCCTTGAAAAGGACGGAAAGCCTGGACTGCGGCAGTCTGCCAGCAACATTGGCATTTCGAACCCGTACCCGACTCCCTCCCCTTCGGCCAATGGCAACAACTCTGTGTTGTTCGGTGACAACCACGAAGCCGTCGCACCCAAGCCTTTGGATCTGAAGAAATCGCATGGCGCTGAAAGTCAATACAAGTGGCCTACTCCCCCGTACGAGGAGAGTGAATGGGCTGCATCGGCGTCAGCCAGCATTTGGGCGGCTAGCAATCGGTTTTGAGGCGGTTCTGCCTCTGAAAGAGATTTTCTTACAGAGCTGAGCAGATACCATCGCAAAAGTTCTTTGTGTAATCACTTGCATGGGATGGGTGTTTGGCGTTTGCCGGTGTACCGTTCGCGTCCTCCAGGTTGGAGGCGGGTTCGACTCCGGATCTCGATTTTCTTTTGCCCAAGATGTTTTGGAGCAGGGTGGCATTTCGACTATTCCACAATATCTTCGATACCATAGGGCGGCATCTTTTACGCCATCGCGCAAATTTCTATTTTTTTCTGTTTTTTTCTTTCCTCATCGACTCATCTGTTTCGAAATACCCGACACTATAGACTGGATGGGCTGCCATCGGCGCCCTATACCAAAGATAACATTTCTTTTGTTTCTGGGGCTCACACGGGCGAGGGGCGGCAGTCTCCCAATCGGAAGAAAATGGACACGGTCCAATAGGGACTGGGGACAAGATAAGGGAGGGTCAAACATGGTCACACATTTCTGTACAAGGAAGGACAAGGGCATAATATCTTCTTAGATTCTCTGCGGGCTGGACACGTCAGACGACTTTGAGGAAAGCCAAATCTGGCCAAAGGATGCCCAACGGATAGTTTGTCATATATGGACCGCAGAAAACACAAATGGTATACATATGGGCAACACTGTCAACGCTACTCAAAGGCTGAGTCTCGCGATTGTTTACTCGATCGCGCGGAAACTATCATTTTTGTATTTGGAATTTTTGAGGATGAGGCGGAACAAAAAAAGACATATAGTCAAGAGAGGTGGAGGAATGGAAACTGTACGTAGGCGGACGAAATTTTCTTGGAAGTCATGCCATAACCATACTACATAATATCAAGATGACATCCAAGCGATGTACATCGATTACGAATCACGCTAATAAGATCTTTCTCCGTGTGACATTGTGAGAACAAGATATGTACGTCTTTACAGTATGATGGCTATGTCTCTATGTGTGAGTAGGGCTTGGGAGCATGTGAATGAACGTTGAGCTTCGAATTGACTCTGGGCTGAACCATCAGACGGTTTAGACGCGCGCGCGCGGGTGTGGCGTGGGTTTGGCGCCCTTTTTTCCAGGGGCCGGTGAGCCGGCCCGGTACGGACGCGCCAAAGGTTGGAAGCAAAGAGGCGAGGCTACTCCCGTCGGGTCAGGTCACTTCTTTGTCTAGGCATGGAATGCTGGGGCTGCGAGCTGCGGGCTGTGGCGAGCTGAACGAGAGCAAGACAGGGGGGCGTGTTGGGTCGCACACTGCACAGTCAGGAACGGAAAGGAGTCCCCTGGGTGAGTTTGTCGGCGGCCGGCGGGATCTGCTGCTGCTACTGCGGCTCCTGGTCTATTCTGCTGCGGCCTGGTTTTGGGGGCTGGAGGATGAGCTGGTGCATAAGGGCAATGGGAGTTGGGATAGGAGGTAGAGCAAGGAATGGGTAGAGCGTGCCAGGGCGTTCGAGGCTGTGTTTTGATGGGTCCTCAGTGTACACCGTCTAGAACATGGAGGCGGGCAGTTTTGTGATTTGCGTTTTCTTATTTTGAGGTGATTGGGTTTTTTATCCGATGCCTCGCCCTGGTGCCATCCGTCTTAGATTTTGCAGAAGCGAGGCGGATGGATGGTATGTCTTGTCTCTCTACCGTCTTGGGTGGAGAAGGAAAGAACTGGTCTCTTCCAAGAGTTTAAACGAGGCCAGTCTTCTCAAGCTGCTTAGAGTGCTTCCGCACCGGTTCTAGGTGACTGGCAGATATATACTGAGAGAGGCGTCTCGTGGCAATATCTGGGCGCTTCTCAGTAGTGCGGATATGTACTAGATCCGGTATAGATCAAGGGCCCTCATGAGGTACAAGAAGCCTCAGTAGAATTGACCATGTCAGGTTACATAAGTCTGTAAGCACCTGAGAAAGACAGTCGAACAATCAGACAAATGTTTTCAGAAGTTGGCTTTGCGGAATGCCCTCGTCCACCAGTCTATTTACCACCTGGTTTTGTGACGAGGCTTAGAAGCGCCTTTGATGATTAAGATTGCTTTTTCGCGGTCCTCGGCGCCGTCTCTTCGGCGTTCGTGCCCGAGGTCGAGGTCGGCAGCTCCACTATATAGACTCTCATATTGTGCTGCGAGTCTGCCTCTGACAGAGAGGAGTGCATCAAGGGCAGACCAGAAGACAACGAGGTACCTTCAGTGGACATGAGGACGTGCGGTATACTGCGAAACCGCTCTTCGTCACCGCATACGTTTTCTCGTGAGAAAGCCGATCAACAGGTGCCTGAAAAGGCCGATCTTTTGGGATGACTGACGAAGCGCACTACGACGACCTCATCCCAACGTTGCGTGCCAAGGATGCGTATCGGGAATTTTCTCCCGGCCTCGGGTACCGACTCGGTCCGGGTCACATGATACTGACCGCCTCTCAAGACTGGACCTAAGGTATGGTAAGGTAAGAATTTGCTTACATCAGCAAAAGCCAAAGCACGGTACTTTCTCCAATTGCTCAGTGTCGCCCTGCGCCTCATCGGCGCAGAGCCAGTAGGGAGTGCTGGCGAACCAGCCCAAGGACACGCTTTCAGCCCTTTTTAGTGCGCACCGGGCAGCTAAGGACGTTGGTGGGGCAGTGTTTGCCTGCTTCCTTCCTCTCTGTCTCTGTCCTTCGGGCTCGCCCTATCCTTCCCCCCCCGCCCCTCGACGTTAGGCTGGTGCTTGAAGCTCAGCTACGGAACCTTGTCAACCAGCACTCGACCAGCCAGCGCTGTCTACTGCTTCATCTCATTCCATCCTTCATCAAAGGAAACCAGGAACTCGATTAGGCAGCAGAATACCCGACGGGAGGCTTGAGATCTACTCAAGCAGGGCCCTCTTTCAGTTTTCTTCAAACGTGGCCCAGGTGGACTTTTCTCGTATCGACCAAGAATCCAAAACTTTTGTCGCTTCTGCTCCGTCGTCATTACTGGCGGGGTGTCATCCTCTGCTCCTGGAGCTACTGGACCTCGCCAACTCCCGACGCGCTGCACTGGGCTGTCCAGACTCCTCCAGACCTTCGCTGTCACCTCCCTCCTTTTTTCCAACCAGCGCGCACCCGCCCACTCCAGGACTGAACCCCTCCTCCACCATTCCACAACCCCCACGATCATGTTCCTGTAACCTCGCTTTGCTGTCCTGAAGAGACGATCAACGCCTGACTCTCGTCTTTTGCGCACGATTCCCGACGACTTTACCATTGCTCTCGTTGATCGACTTTTCTGCTGGTCCGTCTCTCCCCCCTGCCGTAGGTCGCCAGCGAGGGCTTGTCCCGTTCGCTTTGTTTCCTTCGCCATCGGGACTGCGTCCGCATAGTATGGGTATGAGCGCATATCCCAGCCGGATATTGCCACCATGAGCTTCAACCTCCCTCTTCGCCCGAGCTCCAGCAGCATACGGAACCAGGCAAGCCGAAGCACCTACTTTAACAACTACACGCCTAGTTCCTCTACCGAAGCCATCAACGGTCCCCTCAGGGAACCTGCCAGGGAGCTCTTTGGCACCACCGATCGGCTGATTGTCGGCGTCGATTTCGGAACTACATTCTCAGGGTGAGTCGCATCCATCCCTATGCAGCCTCACTTTACTTTTCGAGCATCTCAAGTGTGACCCTTGGCCTGCCTGAGCCAACGCCAACTGTTGCACTCATTCTTGAACCCCTCACTCCTTTGATGCTCCATGCGCACCTGTCAAAGCATTGACGGTGTTGCCCGAGCCCTGTCCACATGGGATGACATGCTGACACTCACCGTAGCGTCGCTGCTGTTTACACTTCAACGCCAGACGATGTCGAAATCATCAAGACATGGCCGGGCGGGAACGGCATCACCTCCGACAAGGTGCCTACCGAGATCAGCTATGACGTTTCTGCGAATGCTGCCGCTGGCACCGATCCCACAGTGAAATGGGGATTCCAATTCAAGCCCGAGGAGGCACGTCTTCGTTGCATCAAGCTGTTCCTTGATCGCTCGCAAAAGCTACCCTTCTATGTCAGCCCGCTCGACACAGCGGCCCAACTGAAGCGCTACAACAAGAATGTTCTGGACGCTGTAAGCGACTATCTCACACAGGTGTATAAGCACACCATGGACACCCTCACTCGAAGATACGGCGAGTCTTTTATGCAGTCTACCAAAGTCGACTTTGTCTTGACCTGTCCCGCCGTGTGGTCCGATGCAGCGAAGAATACGACACTTCAGGCGGCTGAACGAGCTGGCATGGGGCTGAAATCAGAAATCCAGATGATCAGCGAGCCCGAAGCCGCGGCGGTGTACACATTAAAAGCCATCCAGCCCAACCATCTCAACGCTGGTGATAACTTTATCGTGTGTGATGCAGGTGGTGGAACTGTCGAGTAAGTTCAAGACGTAATCAGCGGTCGATCTCGGGAGCACGGCTAATGGTCGATCTAGTCTGATTGCGTACAAAATCATATCATTAAAACCGTTAAAGGTAGAAGAATCCGCCGTCGGTACCGGTGGTCTTTGCGGCAGCGCGTTCCTCAACTACAGATTTGAAGAACACGTCCGGCACAAACTGGGCCACAGCCGTTTCGACGAAATGAAGGTCAAGAAGAACAAAACATGGCAAATGGGCCTGAGGTATTTCGAGGAGTTTGTTAAACGCAACTTCAACGAGGACGAGCACCAGGAGGTGAACGTGCCGTAGGTCTATTCCTTGAAAGCTGAAAGTCGAGACATTGTGAGGAAATTTTCTAACTCGGTACAGATTCCCAGGCTTGCCTGACGACGAAGAGGCTGGTTTGGACTGTGGCTTCATGGTCATGTCGGCTGATGAAATAAAAGAAATATTTGCCCCTGTCGTGAAAGAAGTTTGCGACCTAGTCCAGGGCCAGGTCACTGGCATTCGTTCCAAGGGTGGTGTTGTGTCAGGCATCGTGCTGGTTGGTGGATTCGGGCAGAGCGACTACCTATACAGAAAGCTCAAGACACACTTCACAAGTGCCGCACCGCCTCCGTACACCGAAAGGCCAACGCATGGCAGCGTCACTGCACTACAGGAAACGAGCTCGATCGAGGTCATGCAGCCAGTGTACGCCTGGACGGCCGTCGTGCGAGGAGCGGTGCTGCGAGGACTCGAGGGCAACATGGTGATTTCGCGCAAGGCGCGGTACCACTACGGCACATCGTACGCAACCGTGTATGACGAGGAGAAACACTCGGTCAGTGAGCGATACTGGTCGCCGCTGTGGGAACGGTGGATGGTGTCGGACCGTATGCAGTGGCACATTGCAAAGGTAAGTTTGAACTGCCGTCCTTTACTTGGCTTCAGGAGACGAATACTGACGCGACCTTTTCAAACAGGGAGAGGCAATATCCCCGTTATCACCAATCGCATTCCATTATACCCGAAACTTCAGACCTGGGCAGTCGCTGCTGGTGACGGACGACCTGATTGCGTGCGAGGCAGACGAGCCGCCTGCCGCCTATACCCGTGATCTAATCCATGTGTGCACGTTGACGACCGACCTCAATGCCGTGCCCAGGAGCCTATTCACACGATTGACGACAACGCGTGGCGTGGAGTTCGACAACCTTGACTTTACACTCGAAATGATCGTCGACAGCGCCGGTCTAGGATTTGAGCTGAAGGTGGACGGTGTTAGGTACGGACGTGTCGATGCCGAGTTCCATTGAGCAATGGACGAACCATGGAGAGGTATCCGTGGACGGCGACGAAAGGACGGAGCGTGAACAGAGGGAAACCCAGGCAAAAGGCAGAGGCGAGGGTTCTCAAATAGGAATCTTGGGCCATAAAGTGAGTACGGGAGGGCAACCCATGCTTGTGGTCCTCCTCGGTATCTCGTCATATATACACACATAGTTCACGAGGATTCAGTCCCGAGAACACAACTCACTTTTTGTATCCCGCCAAGCAAGACAATACTTGTGCCACAGGGTTGACGCGTCTGATGAGTGCATAATGAGGCAGGGTGTCTGTCAAGGTGTGGGTGACAAGCGTTCCCGATTGGGGGTTGGATTTATAACAAAGTTGCGACGTTGATACAACTCGGTCTGGAGCGAGGCGATGTTCAAGTGAGGCGTACCGCGGTTCGCCCCGCATATTCAGGTGGGAGTTCCAACTCAACGGTTGTCTCGAACACCAAGCACTTTCAACTTTCTTCTTTTACATGTAAAAGACTACATTTCCGGCCCATCCATCCGATACAACACGAGAATATGTGACCCTGCCAAGCGAGATCCCTCACTGACTACGTCTGCTTCTTTTACGAACGAACGTACGAACGAAAATGACGGGGACGCGGGCACATCCCTCGTCCCAAGAATAATCGCCGTACGAGCCGAAGTGAGGCTGTGCAACGGTGCGTCTAAGTGGTTCAAAAAAACACGTCTCCGAGACTTTTCCAATTACCTACCTATGGTACCTTGGGTTGTTTTTTTTTTTGCCACGCCACACAGCCCTGCTTTCAAAAGTGACTGATGGCGAAAACGACGAATGCCTTGGAAATTTCATTTGGCGCAAAGAAGGTTGGTTCACGCAGCTCGCTATTGGCTCAACGGCGTCGAATTGGGTAAAAATCGTGAGGCGGAGGGCTGGCTGGCTGGAGTGGTTGCCTCGTGTCCTCGGCGATTTTTTGGATTCCTGATATAAGACGGGATGTGGGAGGCCCGCTAAATTACAGAACTGTAAGGTTTAGATCATTCATTCTCTCATCACCCATACAAATCCTGGAAATGGGCAGAGATTTCATTCATTCTGAATCTGAAAGCGACGGCGAGCAATGTAAGCCAAGTGCAGATTATGTAACATCTCGTACCTAATTTCGTTTTGTAGTTCGTCCGCTCTTACTGCCGCCGCTCCATGTTGCTGACTGCCTCGGAGTGGGGGAGCGTTCTGTTCCTTCCCTATTCGAAACGAAAAGCATGAAACGAAACCTAGAAGAGCAGCCCCTGCAGTCAAGTTGGGTGAGAAGTAGGAGTGTCCTCGACGATGACCCATCAGTCTTACGGGACGTAGCTGCCTGAAGCAAGAGTCATAAGACACTCGCGTCCGCTTGACAACTTATGATCGGATAACCTCTTCCTTTGCACAGCTGCAAAAGCATCGTAAGGCCATGCAAGACCAGAAAGAAGCCAATCTCGGCAGAAACCCTCACATACAATCCTCAAGGGAACAGTCTACGTCGAGCCACCAGAGGCCCGCGAGACACTAAAAGAGGGGACGATGCTCCCAGGATACCGAAAGACACTGACCCTATCCGCCTTGGTCTGCCACCCACTTGGGCCGCCATCTTGTTCACCAGCTCGAGCCGGTGACCAGGTGACCTTAGAGTCTGCCTCGCACCCGCAACTGGCCCTCAGCCTCGCACATGTCCTCGGACTCGCGTGTACAAGACTGAAGGGGTGCCCTCGGGGTAGTATAGCCCCATCTGCGGGTTCCTGCAGTACACAGCCTCCAGCAAGATATGAACAACCTTTGTGTAGAGTTCCCGACTAACCCGATCTTAGGAAACCTTACAAATAGATGAGAAAATCAGATGAACGGTCGTAACCGTACCCGTTGGCGGCAGAGGCTAATCGGAAAATCTGCCGTTTTCCCCGGCCCATGATCGACACCTTCGCCTCGGCCCGCTCCGGTATCAAAGCGCCAGCTACCCACATCTCCGGAATCCCTTGAGTCTTTGTAGTGACGACACTACATCAACAATAATACCATGACTGTGCTTGGTCGTCATCAGCGATGCCTCCCCTGGTTCCGCCTTCTTCTTCCATTTCCTGCAATAAGAACCTCTGCCTCTTCTCTGGGCGGCCTCCAACCCGATGGATACACATTCTGAGTACGAGGGCCTTCGCTGGCATTGATGGCTTGTTGGAAGCTCTGAGGAGGGATCATGTTATAACGATTCAAGTGTACGAGAAGGCTGAAGTCGGGTCGTCTTTGTTCGAATCGATATGCATCATGAAGCATATGGTGGGCGATGTGTCTCATCCTCTGGCTCCAGTTCTCGCCAGGATCAGGACAACGTTGACCAACTTTGAAGTCGAAGTCGTCACAAAACCAGCATACGCATGCCGCAGGATACGCACCTTTTAGGTGGATGTTCTCGGTGTGCCTGATCCACGAGTCGACATCATCGAGTCTGAACTGCTCTCGGCAACCAGTCCAGGGTCGAAACTCGCAGTAGAGCATGTTATTGCTGGGCGGAAGAGCAATCTGCTGCTGCACGATGCCCTGGTGAAAGGTGCTCATTGCGGAGTACTGTGACGGAGCTGGCGTATCGGAGTAGGCCTGAGGCATCCTGAACTCGTCGTATGGCATCAGACCACCCGCCGAATGAGTGTAGTGACTCTGATTGCCATGACTGCTCCCAGATACCTGTGGGGCTGACGAGGAGCTCGCATAGGAAGACAAGCTAGGAGTATATCGAGGAGTGTTGTTCCAAGAACCAGGCTGGGAGTACCCAGACCACGAGGACGAGTAGTATGGGTCATCAGGCCCCTGACCGTTGGACGGCATATTGTGCAAAGGTTACCGGTACCAAACAAGAAGTGCGGAGCACCTGCAACAAGACTTTGGGGAACGAATAGCTATTCGGACGACAGGACAGGGTGAAAGCAAGTCGCAAATGGGAATCCGCAGTTTGTTTCCAGCAGATGCGAGAATCGCGGAGCAAGATCGAGATGTCGAAGCTGAAAAGCGATATACACCGCAGAGGGATGGAAAGCTGACAGGCGACTTGGGTAGGTGGAGACGGTGTACTGCTAACAGCAGACGCAGAATGAGCGGGCGGTTGGTGGTCGCAGATGACTCTGCAGGTCAGTGACCTGCACTTCGATCTTTCGAGGAAAGACCGTACTACCCAACGACGACGAGAATGCAAACGTGGAAAAGTACAGTGTCCGCGCAAGGATGGACGGATACTTCAGGCGGGGAAGGTAGGTATACTAAAGCTGTGAGCGGTGGGATGGAAAGAGTTCACCTTCTTTGCTTTACTTCTAACGCATTGGGGACGCGTCAGATATTATACGATCAGAGTGTTCTTACATATACACAGTTGCTCGGGTATGGCACTTTCTCGACCGCACTCCATGCGAACCATGGCCGGCGGCGGCACGAGCCCACACACGTCCGAGACGGATAGATACAGCTCTCCACACCAATGCCAGTATCAACCCGTCCAATCGATCCCCTTTCGGCCAGAAAGAAGCATGTCAGCAAATGTCCTAAGTGGCATTGAGGCAGACATCCTTCCCTCGCGAGGAGGTTCGTCCTGAAAGGAGTCTGTTTCCAATGTCGTGTTCCGCCGCGCAGAAGATCGACGATCGTTTCAACGGAAGCGTCGAACCGGAGGTGGTGTCCGATCATATGCGCCTGTGGCAGCTCCAGCTCCGTAGGGCTATCATCATTGAGTGCAATGACCCTTGGGCTTGCAGCGCAATGTCGTACGGGACCGATTTACGTCGTTCCCGTCTACAGCTCAAATATCTGGTCTCTATGTTTCTCTTCTACATGGATACAATGGCGATAGCCACCCACTATGAGCTGTCCACGTGTACGCCCGCGGCATTAGAGACGAGAGGGGAGCGGGGGGCGCCTTCGCAGCAGACAAGGTTGCCAGAGCAAGCGAGTGCTGTACAGCGTGCTGCACAGCGTGCTGCAGTAACACGGCGGAATTGCCGGGAGTAGCCTGTGTTGCGAGCGAGTCCTGTACCTCAACAGGAGCTCCAGCAAATTATTCAAAGAAAAAAAGGGGGAACATTGATTTTCTTTGCAGAAACAGCAACGCCGAAGCAACATTCCTCGAATTGCAAAGAAGCCTGTTGCGTCAAGAGATGTGCCCCGAATACACTCATTTCCGCGGGGCGGCATCGACATGGAGTCAACTTGCCATTGGGGGCTAAATCTCGATAATGCAGTGAGTGCGGCACGACACATGGAAAGCATGGCGAGGATTTGCCATACAGCACGAGTGCGTCAACTGTCGAACCGTGCTGGAGGAAGAGCGGGGAATCCACTTGACCCGGAGAGAATCTTGCCCCAATAGCTCGCAGAGCCTCAATCCTTCCACTCTACCCATTTGAACTTGGTGTCTCTCTCCTCGGGAGGATCAGGTTAAGTCCGCAGGTTGATGGGATGAATTCCGTATCCGTAGGAGAGAGAGGGGGGGGGAAAGAAGGGAAGAGGCAGAGACGGAACCCCGCTCTTCTCACCCACCCCGGCCGACCACGCTGCAGGACGCTCGCCAGACTCCAGAGGGCTGCATATCTTGGGAAGTAAGTGGACATGGGGTATTGCAGTGAACACGATCTTTCGATTGGCCGACGTCACGACTTTCACGGCGTCGCCGAGTTCAACGTTGAATCCTCTTCGTTCGGTAGTTCTTGATGCAAGCAAGCAAGCTACTGCTGTAAAGCTTTGATGACGTTCATGATGGAACCTACTTACACAGTGTCGTAGCAAGGCTCGGTTGAGACCTCCCGTCCGCGCCGCGCGGGAAGGAGGATGGGGAAGGGTTCGTTCGTCTCTCCGCTTTGGTTTGTCGTCTGCAGGCTCATCATGTGGACGGGCCGCCGGCGATGGCTGACGAGAGTGGGATAAGCATTGATAAGTGATGCTGCGAAAAGAGGTAATGTGCAAATCTGACTTGCGTCCATGGTTTGATAGGGGTTCTGCGTCCTCAAGAACGGTATATCATGGGTAGGTATGAGGCACATGTGATATTTGAGATGCTCAGACAGGGTGCCAGGACCACGAGGCGCAAGGCAACCGTCTATGTTCGACGACAGTTTGGAAAAGAAAAAGTGAAAAGAATGGTAGTTTGAGCACCAGAACTGCGTCTTATTCGGGACTACATAGCACCCTAGCCTTGGCAATGACATTCTGATACTGCATGTGGCCCCCGTTCTCGTCCCCGCGCTTAATGATGCCGGGGAACGTGACGCACGCGATATCGCGCTGCGACAGCGCCTCCTCATCCTCACCGCCGATATCCTCCATGGTGGCGGCGTCGAACCTCGTCTGCTGATGCGGGACAATGTCGGGCATGTGGACCCGGAAGACAGCCTTTTGCACGGCGAGCTGCCGCGCGAGGTCCGCGGCGCTGCTGACTAGGGCGCGGAGACCGGCGTCGCGGGGGTTCGTGGTCTCTCCCGTGGCTGGTGGGGCCGGGACTGCGTCCGTGACAGCGTCGAGGATGCGGTTTACGCGGGCGATGACGCGGTCCGTTGCTGCCAACGTCTCGGCTTGCATTTTGGAGTCCGCTTCACGCTGGAGGAGGGCGAGTGTTGTGGAGCGCCAGTTGTTGATTGCTTCTGGCGAGTCGACTGTTATGTGGTGTTAGTAGCTAGCCGATTTTTTTTCGTTTGCCCTCTTGAGCTTCCAGAAATAAGGGGGTTAGGGGTAGGGGAGAAGGAGAAAGGATAAGGAGTATCACTCACCATAGCCTGAGAGGGTCTGCTCCACGGCCTTGAGCTGCTCGGCCTGCTCCTTGGGGAGGCCGAAGAAGTACGAGTTGAAGATTGTCTCGACGAGCACGCGCGAGACGACTGACTGCAGCATGTGAACCTTTGCCGAGGGCTCGAGGTCGGCGTACATGGGTACCAGCTGGCCGAGCTCCTCGAGCACGTCGTCGCTTGCTGCAGCAAAGTCTGTCATGTTTGTTAGTCTTCATTATACTCTCTTATCTTCTCTGAGGTGTATTCCGGAGTTTCGCCTGGGGGTATTCTCGCGGACGGATATAAGAAGAGAAACGTACCCAACTTTGCCCTCCGAAAGTTGACAATAACCCAATTCTGCAACCCGTTACTCAACCTCGCCATGCCATCGCAAAACACCTCATCAGAAGTCTGCCCGCTCGTCCGCGTGCTCGTGCTCACAAACTCCTTGAGCCCGCGCACCTGCACCCGCAGCTCGCCCACCTCGCGCCGCAGGGCGTCGCGGTCGGCGTCCCGGGCCTCGGACTCTTGCCTGAGGAGCCGCAGGTCGGCGTCGGCGCGGAGGAACTGCTGGTTGACGTCGCTGTGCTTCGCCTGCCAGAAGACAGCCGTCTCGCTCTCGTTTTGCGAGAGCTTGTCCAGCTCCTTGGTGAACTCGCGTTCCATGATTTCGAGCTCGCGTTCCAGGTGCGCTATGCGCGCGTCCTTATCTTTGATCTGGGCCGAGGAGGAGATGCCCCCGTGGCCGTGGCTGGTGGTGCCTGCGGTGCCAGCAGCGTTGCTGTTGTTGCTGTTGTTGCCCCCGCCGGAGGCTTCCTTGTGTCTTGAGTCCTTGTCCTTAGCATCTTTGCTGCTGCTCGAAGCCGTGGCCGCTGTGACACCGTCCTCAGGGTTCGGGCTCGCGGAGGAGGAGTTCGCGGGGCCGTGGTGAGCGCGGGGAGGCGGGGCGATGATGTTCGCGGTGCTGGTGCGCGGGTTCGAGGTGTGCAGGACGTGGTGGGCGTTTGACGACCCGCCTCCGCCGTGCTGGGACGACGAGGTTGGCGGCTTGGCCGAGGACGACGAGGGTCCGCCGGCAGCGTTACTATTCGAGGCGCTGCTGCTTCCGCCACCGCTGGTGTGTTCCTTGTTGTTGCTACTGCTGCTGCCGCCTGGGATGAAGGAGCGGCGCTTCTCCGCCGGTGTCGTGGACATCCGGCCGAGCTTTTTATCTTTCGTCATGGAGACGGCGGGGGAGGAGCATGCGACTGGCTTGGTACTGCATGATGGGGAGGTAAGACGATGAGTTTTGGGGCGTGGCGGGTTTTCGCTTATTCTTCTAACCCGCTCGCGATGAAGGGGAGGTCTGACGGGCCCTTTCGAATTCTTTTGGCCTGGCCCTCCTTCTCCTCCCCTTGGTTTTTCGGCCAACGCTGACCTTTCTCCTCGTTGATGACAGGTCTTGAGTGTGCGTACGCAGCTTCGGAAGGGGGGGTGGACTGGCGAGAGAAGTACGGAGTGGCGTTCGCTGGCTGCCTGGTTCTTGGCCTCTAGGCGAGGGGCAAACACACGAGCGCAAAGCGAAGCTTCTGGAGAGCTATTTGATCGGATATCGTCAAACAGAGGTACGTTGAGGCAAGGAACGGCAAGACGAGGCAATTAAGGTAGCCTTCCCGTGGAAGCTGGGTTTGGGACGTCGTCGCAAGTCGGTCCTTCTAGGATGTTAGGTCGACATTGGGGGCCGGCGAGGGTCCCTCCTGTCATTGGAAGGGGGGGGGGAGTCCCATAGTTCCCCGCCGGAGCGGTATTTTTAGCGGCCCGGCGCTTGTGGCCGCTCGGGGCTGAACCGTGGGGGCTGTGCGGTGCGGTGCGGTCGGCTGCCAGGGAGCCCTGGGGTTGGATGTGCGCGTTTATACAGGAACATAGGCTTTGTACTGAAGGGTTAGGTTATGTGAACCTTTGGGTCACATTTCCCTATACCTTACGAGTTGTTTCCACCATGTAACCCTTTCCTATCTGTCTATGCTGCCAAATTCCGTGTTCAATGGTCTCCGGCGATGGATCACTTGCTCCTAGCGATACCTTTCACAGTGTTGTCTTGAGACTGTCACAAACACCGGCAAGTATCAAGGCTCTGAATGCTCCGAGTAGGGACATCCAAAGCTCCCCAGGGATCATTGAGGCTCGCGAGCTTCTTAACAAGTCGTGTAATAGACCCGGGCTGCTGGATCAGACTAAAAGTCGATCTCGGCCTCTACCTCGTATGCTTCGTCATCCGTCCCCTCAATCTTCTTGGCCCCCATGCGACAGATGGCAATCTTTTCCAGGGGCACATCCTCCATCCAGACGTAGTCATCATATCGGTCAAGTATATCCCTCGCGTCGATGGTCAGTTTCGGACCCTTCTTACTCCAGCCGCCCTTGACATAGATCGTGTTAACGATGGTGGCGTGCAACAATAAGCCCCGGGCATCCTTCTCCATAACTCCGGCCTCTTCGAACGTAGCTCTGATTCTTTCGCAGAATGTCTGGAAAACACCTTCGCCATGTGCAGGCGGCGCGTACAGGACCGATGCCTTGCTGGGATCCGCTCGAGGGCCCGACTTCATGCAGTGTAAGCCGCGAAGCGTGATTCGGAGCGGCGAGTCGGTTCCGGGGGTGCCAGTAGACGACTGCGCTTTGCCAGCCGACGGGGTCTCGGAGGACAGAGGCGCGATGCCGGCCAAGATCTCCCGCAGTTTCAGGTTGTTGAGGACCTCGGTTGCTTTGTTGATGCCCTCGTCCTTGGCCAGACTCATGATACCAAGAGTGAGGTGCAGAGTGCCGAGCGGCCGCACGGCGTCTGTAGGAATTGCGAAGCTGTCTGGGCTGGTGACATCTGACTTGAAGGAGGCCAGGCTCTTTGACAGCTGGGGTCTCGAGGCTGAGGTGACCAAAGGTATGCACAGAAAGTGTGTAGGCGAAGGCCTGGCGTTTGGGCGAGGGGGCATGGTGGGTGGTTCGGAAAGGGGGGCAAGTCGATGAAGTGTTGGTGCTCCGCTGCGCTTGGTCCAGTGGGATCTTCCAGATCCGGCACGCTTCGTCACCTAGAAGAAAGAGATAGTCTGGTAGTGAATATTGTACCTAGGAAGCCTGCGGGTGTTCTGATGGCCGGCGAAATCTGCGAACCACGTTAGAGCTTGGTTCCTGGACGGTTCCGCGAACGGAGTCAACGAGCAGTCGAACAGCGTGGTCCTGTCGGGCCGGCCCGAAGACTGGTGTAACGAGAAAGCCCTCTTAAAAACCCATTGCTCGCGTGGCAAGAAAGATAATCAGATCCATCGTCGATTTGACCTCCGATGGTGGTGAGAAGGGCTTGAGAATGGAAAGGCTTGGAGCGCAGCGCATGGGAGGCATTTCCAGCAGATCCCGCACCGCCACAGGGCTCACGGGCTCAGGATGCTCCCCAGTGCCATAAGAAGAACATGCAGACATACCAGGTTTGAGCTATGGCGTCAGTTTGTCGATCTCTGAGCCTGGGCTTCGTCACTCCTCACAATGATGTCAGTCGGTCAAGGCTGAAAGGCAAGTGGGTGACATAATCGCATGCCGCTCTATAGGTAGGTATCCTACCGGCCTCTTTCCCTACTGTTGCTATGCGTATTCTTTCTTTAAAGAGTACCCTTTGATAAGCACATGTATAAACTGGAAGTAATAGTAGAAATAATAGAGATGAATAGAATCAGAAGGTTATGATCAATAAGTAGGCAAGTCAGTATTACAATCTTTCGTTGCCCAGCGTCCAATTTTGTCACCTACTAGAAAGGGTACGCTCGGATAGAATTTTGATGGGTTCCCCGCTGCCCGCACCGGGGATGGAATCCTGCTTGTCAGCCCGTCTGCCAGCCCCGGAGCTTGAACCACCACCACGAGGACTGGGTGGAAGTGCTACAGATATGACGCCGTCCATCCGGCAATGCGCGTGTAAGTTTTGTTCCAGTTGAAGGAAGGGAAATCGTAGTTAAGGAATTAAAAGATTTAATGCACAGAGCGGCTTTTATCGCCGTTACTCGCGTGGGATCAGCAGCTCTGTACCGCCAAGAGTATCGGCTCTTTACAAACGAACGCAGGTAATGCTATTGTCCGTCTATCCAGTGAAGGTGGTAAAGACTGTGAGAGCATGCTGTTGATTTAGGACTATGGCAGGCGTAAATGGGGGGGCCCATGGCACGAGCCTTCAGAACCTTTGTTTCGTCTCAGTTGGTAGACTGCCTCGGCCATCCAGCTATTCAACTTGGCTTTCCCCTTTGCAAACAAAAAAGGGTCTCCCATGCAAAGCCAATCCAGTTCACCATGCCAAAATGCCAATTTTTCTTCGTGAATCAAATTCGTAAGCGTAGAGAAGGGGGTATGAGGAGAAATGGGTTCGTAAGCAAAGTGTCAAAGGGCCAAGGTACTGGGAGAGCCGCGCAGCCCTCGAGGTGTGTAGAACATCCTCCGTCGTGGCCCATATCCTTCTTGTCGTCACAGCCATCGTTTCTAATGCTGGGCGACAGAACGGTTGGTGCTAAGACACGGAGCGGCGGTGTTGACCAGAAGTCGTCGATGGCGGCTTTTAGTCTTCTTCTTCTTCTTCTTCGGTGCCGAAGAACTTCTTCAAAAGCTTCTCGGCGTCCTCGTACTCCGTCTTGAGGTCCTTGAGCGTCTTCTCAATTCGCTCCAAGCACAGCTTCTCGTCCGTCTCAGGGGTTCCATCCTCGTTCTCCTTCTTGCCGTAACGTTGAATCTTTTCGCAGCTGTCTCTAACCTTGACGAGTCCCAACGTGGCTGAAGAGCCTTTGAGGAAGTGGCCGAGCGATGACAGCTTCTCGAGATCCTTCTCCTCTCTACAAGGTTGAGTAAGAAATCAAAAGTCAGCAGTGTCCACAGCCAGTGCAATCGAAACGTGCACCAGGCCACCAGAAAATGAGTTTCTATCTGCTACGGAGGATACTCCAGGGGTGAAGGGGGAAGAGGGCTGGAGAGGAGAGCGAAGAGGGGCGCCAGCAAGGCAGAGTGGGGGTAATGATGATGATGATGATGATGGTGCTGATGATGATGCGACTCACAAGGCCTCGTCCATCTGCTCAAAGGTCTCTTCTGCTTGCTCGAAGAAGCCAAAAACGATTGACTGGCTGAAGTCGCGATCATTTTCATCCTCATCCATCTCCAGGATCTGACCGAAGGTGACTGAGTCAATCGCATCGCCAAAGTCGGGGGTACTGAGGGGACCATCGTCGCTCTGTATGCAAAACACCCCACGTTAGCCCAGCCCTTGTGGCCCAAAACACATCACCACAAAAGCGTCACACGGGAGTAAAACTTAATCACATACCTTGTCTTCTGGAGCAGGCATTTTGGCGGTTGAGTATGCGGTTTGTTAGAGTTGTTGTGTGTCTATGTAGCGTAAGTGGGCGTGAAGGCAGGGCGGATAAAGGCGTGGTTTGAAATGGTATTGGCTAAGGGCGCTCGAGATGAGAGGACGGTGTGTGATTGGCGACAGCAAGTAGGCACAGGAAGAGAGGAGAGAGGCTACCGAAGCGAAGATTTTGGTTAGAAAGACAACGAGCCAACGCAAGACAGCAAAGCAGATGTTCAGTCAGGTGGTGGTGGATCCCACGATGTATGATGGAGTGTGTGTGGACTGTGGAACAAAGGTTTCGGCTTCTTTGCGACCGGTTCTTGGGGATAGGTAGGCTGGTGGGATCTGGATTGCCCTGTGTAAGGATGAGGAGAGTGGCCAAGGTGCCAGGCCGTACCGTTGCCGCCGTTGGTGCTTCCGCCGCCAGCGCCAGCAGTGCGGTGCTGCAGGTGTGATGATGGTGAAGGGGAGATATACCGCAACCGCAGGGAGCATGCAGCTCAGGGTGGATATTCGGGATATGTGAGGTAGGAAGGGGTTGGTGTTCGTGGGCAGCAGAACCGGACACACACAAGACAAATAACTTACAAAGAGGTAGAGATATGGAGACTGCGGACTCAGGTCTGAGAGGACGACGAAGTGTTTTCCGAACTAAGGTAGAATGAGAAAGGGTAAGCTATCGGGTCCGATTATGGTCGGGCGCGCATATAATAAGACGTCGGGAAGAGCTGGTTGGTGGTGTAAAAGAGGCAGGCAGCGAAGCAGGTAGGGCTTCCGAGGTGTCTAATAATTTTTCGGCGGGGGATGCAGTAAGTGGATGTGGGTAGGTGGGCTTTTTTTTTTTGGAGGGGAAGACCGCGCGTGGTGGGGTTGCGGTGCGGTGCTGGTGACTTGCTACAAAGTACCCGGCTCCAAGTACCTCGACCTTCAAGGTAAACTAGGTAGGTACCTTGCCTTAGGTAAGGCAAGGTATGGAAAGGAGACGGATTGTACATACATACCAATGACAGGATCAAGCGCCGTAGAAGACAGTTGCTTTACGGCGAAGGATAAGGAGGAAAGTCAAGGACTGATTGGTTCGTCTCTTCTTTCTTACACCTGCGTGCAACAAGGTAGGGTGGAGAAAGAAGGAAGCCGAAGTGAAGTTGTGTCGGAGGTATTGAAAGTCGAAGCCGCGGGTTTGATGAGACAACGGATGATGAGGCCCGGTGAATGACAGGATGTCGCTAATTGAAGCCGGCGGCAATAGGTACACACCGGCAAGACTGAGGCTGCTCTGATGGGTAGGCTCGCGTGCCTTCTCGGCCGTCGGTAGGGACGACTCGAGGTGAACTGACCGAAGGTGAAGACGGACCGGTATAAGACCCGTTGAATGCTTGATAATTTACGAAGGATCAGAGATGAATAATAGGTGATCAGGCTTTACTTAGGGGAGGTAAGGTAAGGTAAGGTATGATGAGGTGAGGTGAGTTGTGGTAAAGTACAACTCAGGTACCTGGGCTTTAAAAGATGCGGCAAGGTAAGGTGAGGTGAGCTAAGCAAGGTAGTAAGGTAGTAAAGCAGGGCAAGACAGGGAAGGTGATGATGGCCTAAGGACGACGATTAAAAGCGGCAGGCGTGATGGCTGGGGGGCAGGCAGGGCGCGAACGACCAGGGCGGCAGGACCAAAAGAGAGAAAGAGAGAAGGAGCAGGAGGGGTGATGGTGGTGGTGGTGGTGGTGGTGGTGGAGGAGGTGGTCCCCTCTTGGTATCTCAAAGAGGGAAAGGGCGAATCTGGAACTGATCTCTAGTGCAATTTTGGTTGGGAAGATGGGGACTTTCACTTGGGGGGTCCCTTGGTGCGAACACTTTGCTAGAGTCGGGCCTTGACGACAGTGAACAGAACAGGACCGGAGAGCACTGTGTGAAAGGTATTGGAAGGCAAAATAAAGAAGTTTGGGTACGGATGAGCAGGCCTGAGAGCCTTGAACCAGTGAAGCGAATGCCACTGCTGCCCTCCACTGGAATCTCTCGCGGGAGCTGTGCCTGTGGTGGAGTGCCACGCCCTAATGTACTTACTTGGCTGCGCGGTTCAGGATGCGAGCGGCTGCCGTCCGTTGTTATTGCCCAAGCACCACAAGCACCACAAGCAGCGCGGGAGGGTCGATGGAGGGGTGACGATGGAGGGGGAGGGGAGCCAAGAGCCAGGGTTTCCAGAAAAGACAGGGTCAAGCGAGAATACGGCGGCGGGATTGGGCCGCTCTTTCGTCTTTTCCTGCAGGGCCCTCGTCCGAGAATGCCACCTTATTGTTATGTGCGTCGGCGAATGTGTGTGAGGAGAGCGAGACTGTGAGAGGTTGCCGGACGGAGGCGGCGGCGGCGGCAGCGGTGACGGCGGCGGGGTGTAGCAGACTGGAACTTTTTGACTGTGACTGTTCGGACCGGTAACGAACAAGAAACAGGATGAAGGAAGGAAGTACCTATCTTATCCGTATGGTCAGAGGGGATGATGGCAGGATGGATGGAAGACGCGCCAGCTCGGAGATGGAGGGAGATATGCTGCCTGCCTTTGATATGAACAGTCGCAACGACCCGATGCACTGGGATGGCTTGGATTGGTTCTTACTGCGTACCTTGGATAGTTACCATGGATTGGATGTTCTTGTCAGTCAACGCAGCTGAGGTTTGGGGGGTACAAAGGAAGCAGAGGGGAAAAGAAGGAAATAAAACTGGAGGCTCGGGCAATGACAATCGGGAGACAGGCGGCTGGAATACCCACTAGACGCGGTCTAGACGTGTCTACCTGACCTCATACCTGACAATGGAACTAATTGAAGCGTCGCCGGAGTTGCATCATCAGAGCCAACCCGTCAATGTACCGTCAACGTACCTGGCCATACCTTACCTTAGGTACTTTGCACACCTTAGGTAAGTTAATGTACTTGACAGTGCTGACTAGCTCCAGACAATGAAAGACTCGACGTGGAAGCAACAAAAGTCAAGCAACTTCCGTTGCCCCCCTAGGTAGAAGCCTGAGGTGAAGTATCATGCAGGGCGGGTAGCTAAGGTTAGAACGCGGCACTTCCGCAGGGCGACCTGCTCCTGCCGGGAAGAACCTCCAAGCCAACGGGCATGCGGCAAGCATCCCCTTACGTATGGGGCGCTCTTTCCCCAAAGAACAAAGAGCACTCTGAGCATTGTCAGACTGAGGAAATCGCCAACTTCTCCATTAAACTTTGCTTGAGTCGTTCTTAAGCATTACACACTGAAAAGAGCTTCATTGCGTATCCAGTGCCGATCAGCTTCCCGTTGTAAGTTATTCTACGACGTTCATACCAACCCGTCTCGCGAAAAAGGCTTGCCATAGAACACATCTGATCAAGCTCGGTCCTCTATCAAAGACGACCACCTTTCCTTATTGTGATCATGGTTTGGAATATTCATTCTCTCGCAGGCCTTCCAGTCGATCTTCCTTGGAACCCCTGCTCTCTTACCATGACTCTTGTACTCCTCTTTGCGATCCTTGCCTCTAATTTGTTCCCACACGAGGGAATATCCTCCGTCTACACGCCACGAAACAGCCCTACTTCGGTTCCATGGATGTCAGACAACTGCAATATTCAGCCTTGAGCCACTGACTTCTAGTACACTCGACGCAATACTGCGCCATGGCCTAACGGACACGAGCAGCTCCCATCCCTTCCTTCGACATGCTTCTGGACCAAGAACCACCGGTCGTGGGTTGGGGATCTACCAATCGCTATGGTCACAGTACAAGACGCACGAAACCAACACGGATTACCCCTCCTGAAGTCGATTCCCTGCACACTACCGCCGCCGGTTGATATCTCACCTTGACGATGCAAGACTGTCGCCCTGCATTTGTCAGTTGATCACGGTCCTCTGATTCTCGTGGAGAAGCAGGGATCGGCACCTTCCGCTGGATTCATTCATTCGACACCCGCCATGCTGGACCTGCTTGCACGGTATTCCCTATTCTACAGCTTGGATTCTTGGGCGTGCTTCCATCCAAGAGTCGCTGACCTGGGCTGGAACTCTTTGGCCAAGACGTCTTCTGCGCTGCTCACATCTTTTTGCAGCTCTGCCATCACTTCTCTTCACTCCCACCAGCAACTTCCTTGTGACCGCATGCGCTATATGCCCGTCCCTACACTGCTCTTCTCCAGCAAACTAGACACAAGGCCATGCACCGTTCGACAACCCAAACCCTCGGCGGTGAGCCATCCGAACGCGCAGCCTTCTACTTCTGAGCGGACGATCCGGCTTGCCAATGGTCCACTGCGTACCTCTGGAGTCTGGGCTGACGAGGATCCAGTCACGTTTCCGCCGTGCGAAGTGAGCTGGTGTGACGATCCTTGGCTAATTTCCAGGTCCTACTATGCCGGCCGAGAAGGCCCCAAATCGTCCATGGTGTGGCAAATTCGATGATAACATACCTTCAACACCACTATCAGATTTCACGACGAAGACATTCACCGCTCCACACCGATGGGAGGACCCAAATAAGGCAGGAGGGTTGAAAGCATACGCTAGGTCAGCGGCCGAAAACGCTGATAGAAATGCTCGAGTAAAGAGGAGCGGCGAGAGGTGGGGAGAAGGTTGGAATGCAGGGTCCATACCCGTCCAACTACTTTGACGATCTGTACCTGATGCAAGTCTCGGAGCTATGCTGACAATCCAGTGAACACCACTCCCTCCAGCAAGGTGGCATGGAGCCCGGTGAGCAACGGTCCCACACCGCTGCAGAACCATCTCGGACACAGCCTGGTCGACAGAGGCTAGACTCTCTCGGCCGACAGTTGACACTCCACTTTGGCGTCCTTTTTCCCAGCGGCAGAAAAAGGATTTTCCTAATCTGTTTGGCCGGTTTAAAAGGTCCCGTCCACCACAGGTCTGTGTTACTGGGATCCATTCATGTGGTTGAATGGTAGGGTGGAGCATCTGCATATGCACTCAGGTCTGGGGGCTGGAGCTGGGTTTCTGCCAGACGTCATACCGCGCTTGAACGTCATCGGTGGGTTACACTGCAAAGCCTGCATGGACCAGGGTGCATTGAGTGGACGACGTTTCCGTTTTGGTCCGTTGCCCTCCGTTCAGGGTCTATGCCAACGACACGCGCTCTATCACCAGCCCAACGCCGACAACAAGTCGCTCCTCATGACCACCCCTTCGAAGCACTACAGCGGTGCAAACATTGGCATTTGCGCTGTAGTACAGATACAGCGTATTCACATACACTCTTTGTTGAAAATTTAAGCTTCGCGAGGTGCCAGGGCTGATTATACGGTTTTGAGGCTCTGCCAGAGACAGTAAAGAGTTGCAGGTGTCAGGAGACCTCGGGACTCCAGCAGTACGGAACCGTAACGCCAGTGAGATATCCCGTGTTTTACGGAAGATCCACTTTCCTCGACGGTCGGTACAATTGAGCGCAAATCGGCATACCACTTCATCTCCACGACCTCCGTTCACGCCCGTCTCCACCATTATAGGATCCAGCCTTTTTCGGAGCTCTTTTACTCAGAGACAGCTGCTGGCCAAGACATTTCACCCTCATTCCGCCTTCTAGACCCCTTGGACAATTGATTGCAGGAAGGAAGAGATCTTCAAGCCGCTATTACTCGGCTAGCCATCTGATCATTGGATCGGTTGAACTTTGATGTCAGGCATGCGCCAAGCAAGGGAAACCGGCAGGTCTCGAGGCGGGGGAGAGGGCCGAACTGACAAGAATCTCTGAGTCTCTGACTCCTCCCATCAAAACTTCGATCGTCGCGTAGGTGGAGGGAAGCCGACTATCGCACGACCAATTGTCAATATACGGTGACATATTTTACATCGTCAATCAAGTCACCTTGGAGCTAGCTACTGTATCTGTACTGAGGACTGTGGTGCTCATGGTCTCATACTCATAGCCGGTATATCCGCCTTCCCCGCTGCAAACTTGGTCACGGTCGGCAAGCTTGATCAACACTACAATGGTGACACCGCCTGCTAATAACCGATGATTGAATCTGTGGTGTACCGGCAGAATGATGAGCCAGTCCATACGACATTGGCAAGTTCATGTTGGAGTCTCTGCGAAGACGCATCAGACTCCAGCTCGGAGAGCAGCGTCTCTCATCAGACGCTTTGTGAAGATGAATGTCTAGAAAGGAACTCGTATTGGACATCACGCCAACGCGTTTGAGCAGCCAATGACTTTTGGCCTGTTAACTCTCCGTAATACAACCGGGAGTGAACTCCACAAGAATACCTGTCATTCACCTGGTTGGGATCTGAGACTTCTGCGCCATGTTTCTCACAGACAGACAGTCTTGAAAGAGAGTGATCATCATGACTATCTAGGTAGAGCCATGCGATCAATGGTCCAGGGGTACGGTTCACAACCACAGCTTGCGGTGTGTTGATTGCGAGAGCTCATAAACCCAGCTCAACCGCTTTCACACCGTCTCGCGCCTCAAGCCAATCTGCGAGAGACAACACGAGGTTCCCGCCAGCTGCTGCATGCAAGCGCGAGGTGATACTGCCAAAACCGGTTTTTTGGTCCTACTATGCGGCCAGTGGTCCTTCTCATGCCGGCTTGGCCGGCCGCCATTGTCCGCAGAGAGGGGCAGGCGTTCATTTGCGACGATAGTTCAGACGGATCGCTTTCACTCTTCGCGGTGGTCCATTCCAACCAGATGGGGCGCCGTTGTGCTGGTTTAGGCTTTTTCTCTAGTTTTTCTAGACGCCCACCCCTCCTTTGACTCAGAGCCAATGCTTTTGGTGTCAATGACAAGAGGTAGCGGAGCTCAGGTCAATATGGCCGGAACCGGGGGCGATAGCCCGGTCCCGCATCGGTGTACATGTCACGTGGTTTACGTGCTGCTTGAGGACGGCAAGCATCAGCCCGATCTACGGCTACCAGGAAAGAGAATCGTTAGTATTTATTAGGTATGGCACTCGCAGCAGTGTCGCTATTAAGATGAGGTAAGTGCTTCATATAACCATGGGAACCAGCATCCGAGGTTTATCTTGCAGTGTCGATCCCCCATGATTGGGAAGCTTCGCAACAATTCAATGCCGAAATACGAGGGCTGGGGATCAATAGGAAGTGAGCTGGACTATTTGACGGGTGACGGGCCTGTTCCGGGTACGAAAAGCACCTGTTGAGGCCGAGGCCTGGAGACTCGAGAGGAGCCGCTCCCCTCCTTGTAGCATATCGAAGTTTCTGAAGGATTTTGCAGGAAAGCAACGTGGGGCCATTCGGAGCAAGCAAATATACACTGCAGATTCTCGGCTGCCGGGGTTCTCAAATAGTCTAACGGTGAAGCTTCAGTCTTGCTGGGGCTGGTTGATGATATCCACTTCACCGTTCTCAAGCGGTCCGACGATGGGGTCCCATGAGGGTGCGGCGGTGTTGGTGGTTGTGCAATTTTTTTTTTTTTTTTCAATTTTTTTTTTCTTTTGCCCTTCTCCTCGCTCAATGGGGGGTGACAAAATAAGCCCTCCTCTTCTCCTTCTCGCTGAATCCTTCTTCTTCTACCTCTTCACAGCAAAACCTTGGTAGCCACACTGAGCAGCCACGCCGCGTCCTGCCAGCCACCCTCGTTTGCTTTTGGGGGCGGAATCCGCTCTTCCGGGGCGCCGATAACACTCTCGAAATGCCGGGCTGACCACGACCGGTGGAGCCCGTGCGCCCCATCCTCGTCAGCCTCGCCCTCGAACTCGTCCCCGTCGACATCGTCTTCGTCGTCAGACTCTTCCTCGTTCTCCTCGACGGCGAACAATGGCCATCCCAGGATGTTCCCGACCCAGGAGGCGCCTCCGGCCCTCTCGCCCTTGACCAGCCTCCTGACGGCGGCCTCGTCGTCCTGCGTGGTGTCAAAGTCGAATGACTCAAGCTGCTCGTCGAGATTGACAAAGTCCGGGCCGGGGATGTAGTCCTCGCCGTCGTGGTGGCGGGGGAAGTATCCCTCCTCGAGAGAGTGACGTTCGCGCTCCATTGGCGTCAACATCTGGCTCCGGGTGCCGCCGACTCTGCTAGCTGACCGACTTCCAGGACGACTAGGCCGGGCGGAATGGATGTAGGCCGCGCCCTCCAGGTCAGCGAGACTGCCGCGCCGGCTGCTGCGTCTGCTGGTGAGCTCCCGCTCCCGCGCCAGTTCCCTTTCGAATGCCTCCTCGTCGGCGTCCCGCATACCCGTCAGGCTCGTCGAGCTCTGTCTCGATACCAGCCACGCCTGGCCCTTTGATTCGCGGTTCTCGTTGCTGATGAGGGCGCCGGTGCGGAGCAGCCAATCGCTATCGTTCCGATCCCGGAATGAGAAATCATCTTTCCGGCGGCGTACCGTCGGCGAGGTGGTGCCCGAGACGGCCTTTCGGCTGCGAGATTTCCTATCGGAGGCGGACGAGGGCGTCAGGTGGGTGGCCGATTTGCTCTTTGGGAGGTCGGCGTGCGGCACGGAAGCGCGGCGGGCGTGGGAGTTTGAGCGGGCGGGCGAGCGGGTGAGCAGGCCGGGCGTCGTCGGGGCGGATTTGCCCTCGAGGTAGGAGGTGCTGTGGTGCGGCGAGGTGAGGTGGTCGGGCAGGGCGTCGTCGTCTTGGAGGGGCATGCGGGAGGTGAAGGGGGCGAGGGAGAGGTGGTTGAGGTTCGTGCTGGAGCGGTTCTTGCGACGCGCTTGGTTCGCGTATTGCTTATATGCCTCCTCCATTGCTACTTTTGCTTTTCCCCTGAGACTTGTATTATATGGTAGGTAAGTCTAGGCGGCGGCTAGGGGATAAGAACGATATTTGGTAAGCGAGGAAGCAAGGGTTAAGAATTATAATGAGTTTCGTTCGACAGGTGTAGATAGTTAGACTGGCAGGCATGCACGGGGAAGGGGGGTTGGAGGGCAAGCAGTTCGGGTGGTTTCGCTTCAGGTCTTTAAGAAGTAAAAGGGTTGGGGAAGAAAGCAACTGCAGCAAAAGCTTGTTGAGGAGGCGTCGGTAGGAGCAGGAGAAGAGGTTTTTGGCTGAGGCAGAGTACCTCAGCCAGTGACACGGACGGACGGGCAACAAGACTGGCAAGAAATTGGAGGTGGAATGCGCAAAACAAAAAAAAGCATATGCGCTAATGGCAAAATCCGGGGAGGCAGCATTCAGGAGGAGAGGGAAGTCCAGGAAAAGGATACCGAGGACAACCGTAACTGCGTGTGCACTGCAGTTCTGGATGTTGGCCGCCCCGGGATGACTGGATCTTGACCTGTGATTTGCTGATGCGGGTCTTGCGGGGACTAGGAATCGTGTGGTGATTGGGCGGAGTCCTCCGGGGAATGAACTTCTCATTGCATGATTACGTAGGTACCTCGGTACATGGGTTATGATCGGGTATTACTATGCGGCGGGTAGGTACCCGTACCCGGATCATGCAATCTTTCTCTCGTCCCGTCCACGGTTATCGGTTCAAGGGGGAACGTGAGGGATGGAACTCGAAAAGGTGCTGAAGCCTCTTCTAGGCCCCCCTTCTCACTGTGACGTTTCGGTAGGAAGGTGTGCTGAGATGGAGGTGGAATGAGCTGACTCTAGTACGAGGCTTGCAAGTTGCTTGCCTTCCTGGGTTGTTTCATGCAGAGAGGGCTTCGCCGTCGAGAGAGAGGCATGTGGGTGTTTTTTTCTCTTGCTCTGAGTTCCATGGCATGTTTTTCTATCTTATGTCATGTACCTATCCAATCTCAGTTTGTGAGGTTCATGCTTGTTTGGTTTGCATAAGTGACGGGACACTGAATGTTCGGAAATGGCCGTGGCGTGGGATTCCGTCTGATGATGAGCGTCCGTCTTGTTAGGAAGGTGAAATTGTGCTTTATACAGACATGAAGCTAAGGTCAAGTGGCTAAAGCACCTAGAGGTAGCTGAAGCTGTAGGCCATCGGTTATTCTCGCCCTCTGAGACCATTACACTAACACGACACAGCTTGAGGAGCAAAGGAAGGAGGTTGTGGCTTGCGCGGGCTTCCTCCTGGACTGTAGGTTGAATGACTGATGACTGAGGTGGGCCACAATGGGATGAGATGGATGGATGTAGGTGGCTTGCCTTACCTGGCGCCGTCAGGTACATCGGTACCTCGGCGGGGTCCAAGTTACCCCTCCGCCGCCGCCTCGTCCCGCCTTTCGTAGGGCGGGCTGGCTGGCTGGGCTTTATCGCATTGAGATTTTTCCAGGCGGGAAGCCTAAGGTCAGAGAAAAAAAAAAGTTGCAGTGACGAACAGGACGACTCGCATTACGACTCACCAATTTCTCGCGACCGAAGCAGAGCATAACATCCCGAACTCAAGCCGGCACGAAACCCTTTCCCCGACCAAGATACTTTATTTTTCATGCGTTAGGGAGCTGTAACGCTGCAAGAAAGAGGGCCAAGATGCGCAACTTGCGCAACATCCGATTCAGCGCTTGGGAGCAGCAGCAAGATGTCGACCCCTCGGCGGTGACCGCCTGCTGCTGGGACCCCGCCAAAGACGAGCTTCTCTGCGCGACTGGGCCGACGGAGGCGAAAGCCACCATTGAGCTGGTGAGGCTGTCGGACCACCACCAGCAACAGCAAATGTGTGGCGCCATTTTTTTTTTTTTTAATTTACTCCCTTGGATTTGTTCATTCGTGTCGTAGTACACTTTGTTTCACTTTTGCTCTTATTCATATTACCCATTTTGTGAAGGCTGTTTTATCCAGGTCATTTCCTGGAATTTGGCTCGATTTGATATCACGTCCCGGTTGTGAGGTTATTCTGACCTTGAAACCGGGGTGCATATCTCTCTATTTCATAGTGTGGCTGAACATGCCACCAGCTTTCACATACTGAAGGAACTCAAACGGTCTGAACTCAGACTAACATGGCTCTCATAGTAAATCACACACAGTCACAAGTTGGGATGCGCCGAGTCCCAGCCCAGACCTGCCCGCGGACAGGGTCGTCAGCATCCATCACTTCAGCGACACTCTCACCACCTGCGTGATACTCGAAGGTGGTGATATTGTGACCATCCAGGAAGATGATGACAGCACCGACGTCCAGATCGAGATCGTAGGGTCCATCGACGCCGGCATCGCCGCCGCGCGGTGGTCCCCGGACGAGGAGCTCCTCGTCGTCGTCACCAAGGAAGGCAACGCCGTCTTCATGGGCCGGACCTTTGACCCCATCGCCGACGTGGTCATGACGGCCGACGACCTCAAACTCTCCAAGCACGTGTCCGTCGGCTGGGGAAAGAAGGAGACGCAATTTCAGGGTAAAGGCGCCAAGGCGATGCGCGACCCGACGATCCCCGAAAAGGTCGACGAGGGCCTGCCGAGCGTCAACGAGGACGGGTCCGCGGCCGTCAGCTGGCGTGGCGACGGCGCGTACGTCGCCGTCAACTCTGTCGCTGGCGGCGCGAGGCGGGTCGTGAGGGTGTACTCGCGTGAGGGCGTGCTCGACAGCGTCAGCGAGCCCGTGGACCACCTCGAGGGCGGATTGAGCTGGAGGCCGTCGGGAAATTTGATTGCAGGTATCCAGAGGTTCGAGGACCGGACCGACGTCGTCTTCTTTGAGAGGAACGGGCTGCGTCATGGGCAATTTACGCTGCGGTGCGCCGATGGGCCCCTGAGCGCGCACGAGAAGATCCGGTTGGAGTGGAACTCGGATTCGACAGTCTTGGCTGTGATTCTTCGTGACAGGATACAACTGTGGACGACGGGCAACTATCACTGGTATCTCAAGCAGGAGATCCCACTGGCGTCTGCGTTTGCTGGTTTGGCGTGGCATCCCGAGAAGCCGCTGCGTTTCGTCTCCGCAACCACAAGTGAGTTTCCTTAGCCCCCTTTTTACAATCAGGCGATGTTTTACTCACTACATTATAGCTATTGTGAACGTGGCCGAGTACATATTCACTGTCTCCCGCGGATCCCTCAGCCCTCCTCATGACTACGGAGCCGTCGCCGTCATCGACGGGCAGACTCTCAAGCTCACGCCCTTCCGGACGGCTCAGGTACCCCCGCCCATGGCCCTCTTCGAGCTCGAGTTCCCCAGCAGTGTTCTGGATATCGTCTTTGACCCGAGCAACAAGCTCATGGCGGTGTTGCACCGAAAGGGCTTGGACGTCTATGAATGGCAAACGAAGGGGGAGCGGTCAGTCAAGCCCACGCCCATGGCCAAGCTTGAGTTCGAGACGGATACCCATACCCGTGTGCCTTTGCAGGTTGCCTTCTCCGGCGCCGCAGAGTGCCGCGTCCTTGTCTCCGACGGAGGTCTGAAGCTCGAGGGCTACACGATCGAAGCAGGCTCCATCAAGGCTTCAGGGGCTGTTCAACTTAGACCGACGGAGACTATCTCGTCGCTGTTCAGCCGCGAGGGAGACTCCGGTACTGAAGCCTGTGCCCAAGACCGCTCTGGAAAGCTGTATTCGGTAGCTGGTACCCAAGCCCCTGAGCTGCTGTTGGGAACACAGCTGTCGATGCAGCTGCCGTGGTGCGAGCTGCACAATATCAATGGGCGCAGTGTAGGGATTGGAATGACGAGGAACGGCCACCTCTATGCAAACTCGAAGCAGTTGGCGAAGAACTGTACCTCTTTTGTCGTCACCCCTGCGCACATCATTTTCACGACCAATAACCACCTTGTTAAGTTTGTGCATCTGGTAGACCCTGAAGGTTAGTGTAGCCCTATTTCTATGCTGAAGATGCCAGGCTAAGAGATACTGACTCTGTTTCCACAGAGATGGAGGTTCCTGGAGATGATCCAGAGATCGACGAGAGATGCCGAAGCATCGAGCGAGGCGCCCGCCTCGTGACAGCCACGCCGACCAACATGAACTTGGTCCTCCAGATGCCGAGAGGTAACCTAGAGACCATTTTCCCCCGCGCCATGGTTGTTGCGGGCATCAGGCAGCTCGTCGACGAGAAGAACTACGGCAGGGCCTTCGCCTTTTGCCGTACGCAGAGGGTGGATATGAACATCCTTTACGACCACCAGCCAAGCCAGTTCTTGTCCAATGTCGGCCTCTTCCTTGACCAGCTTAAGGATATTTCCTACATTGATCTGTTCCTGTCATCTCTCAGGTAAGTTGCCCCTCTCTCGTGAGACTTTGGGAAACAAATCTAATTCGACCAGGGACGAGGACGTCACGCAGACAATGTACAAGGACACAAAGCGCTCCGCAAGATCATTCGAGCCCTCAACAGAGACGCCAGCACCAGCCGACGCCTCCCCAAAGTCCAAGGTCAATAAGATCTGCGACGCCATCCTCAAGAGCCTCCAGGCCAAAAAGAGCACGAACCTGCAAAACATCATCACCGCGCACGTCTGCAAGGTCCCGCCCGCCCTCGAAGACGGCCTCACCCTCGTCGCGGAACTCATGCAGGAGGACGAGAAACTCGCCGAAAAGGCCGTCGAGCACATCTGCTTCCTCGTCGACGTCAACCGCCTCTACGACAACGCCCTCGGCCTGTACAACCTCGACCTCGCCCTGCTCGTCGCCCAGCAGTCTCAGCGCGATCCGAGGGAGTACCTCCCCTTCATCCAGAACCTGCACAACCTCCCCGACCTACGCCGCAAGTTCGAGATTGACGACCACCTCGACCGCAGAGCAAAGGCCTTGCTGCACCTCAAGGCCCTCGACGCCTTTGACGAGCTATGCAGGTACACCACCAAGCACGCGCTCTACCAGGACGCCCTCGGCCTCTACCGCTACGACCAGGCGCGCCACCAGACCCTCACGGGGCTGTACGCGAGCTACCTCGAATCGAACTCAAAGTACCGCGACGCCGGCCTCGCCTACGAGACGCTGCAGAACTTCGCCAAAGCCACCAGCTGCTACCGCGCAGCCGGCGTGACATGCTGGCGCGAGTCCCTCTTCGCAGCACAACAGCAGTCCCCGCCGCCGTCGGAAGAAGCCCTCGCGGAACTCGCCTCGTCCCTGGCTGACGCCCTCTGGGAAGGCAAAGAATACGCCGCCGCGGCCACCATCCACGCAGACTACCTCGCCTCCCTCGAGACGGCCGTCAAGTGTCTCTGCAAGGGCTACCACTTCGCCGAGGCCCTCCGCCTCATCGCCCGCGAGCGCCGCGCAGACTTGTTACCGACCGTCTTCGACAACGGCCTTGTCGAGGCCCTGAGCAGCAGCACCGAGTTCCTCGCCGACTGCAAAGCCCAGCTTCTGGCGCAGGTCCCCCGCATCGCGGAGCTCCGCCGCAAAGCGGCCGAGGACCCGCTCGCGTTCTACGAGGGGGAGCGACCCGGCGGCACGGGCGTCGACATCCCGGACGACGTCTCCGTCGCTACCTCACGTGTGAGTACCTCGGCGAGTCTGTTCACGCGGTACACGGGTAAAGACGGGAGTATCGGGACAACTGGCACGGGCGTGTCGCGCGCGACGTCCAAGAACCGCAAGCGCGAGGAGAAGAAGCGCGCGCGTGGAAGGAAGGGAACGGTCTACGAGGAGGAGTACCTCGTCAACAGCGTCCGGCGACTTGTCGAGCGCGTCGAGGGCGGTGCCAAGGACGAGGTCGGAAGGCTGGTGTTTGCGCTTGTGAGAAGGGGTATGACGGAGCGCGCGAGGGCTGTCGAGGTTCTCGTGGCCGAGGTCGTTGAAGGGTGTAAGGCTGCTGTGCGCGAGGTGTTTGCCGTCAAGGAGACCGAGCAGGAGGGTGGTGTTGTTGTCGGGCTTGACGGGGAGACGTACCTTGCTTCTGGCGGGGATGCCGTGTTCCAGGAGCACCTTGAGGCGAGGACGAAGAAGATGGAGCCGCCTGCGCTGAGTGCCTTTCAGAAGTTGACATTGCTGGGGTCATGAGTACAAGAACCTTGCTTAGCAGGTCAATGCAAATGTGTTTATAATTTTCCGTGTCCATGTCATTGTTGTAGTAGCTGGTGCTTGACGCTGGATGTATCGCTTTTCTGTATCGCTTTCCCGTATTGCTGCAACCTGGAAGTTCTTCTCGGACCATGATGTGCGCCCCCAACCCCCCAATAGGCGGGTCTCATCTACACCCTCAACCCTAGTTCGAGATCATTCGAATCCTCGAAAACTAAGTCTCTCACTCTCGGAACGCGGTCGTTAGACCAATCAAGCTCTGTCCATCAACTTCCTCCTTCCATGTCCCCATTACGTAGTCGATATACGATCATTTGGCTTCGTACCGGCCGCAACACCCGCTCTGCTGACGTGTATATCAACATACATACCGACAAGAAGAGTCCTAGCAGTCTGCATCGCCTGGCACAGAACCCTACGCCACCAAGGCGTGGCCACGGCCCGCATTATTGCTTGGTGGTCTCTTTTCGTCTCCCCCCCTCAAGGAGAGGAGTGCATCATCGCATGAGTGCCCATGGCATGACTCGGCAACGGGACTGGACGACTTGGGAACGGAATGAGATGATTCTTCTACGTATGAAGGGTGGGCTCGTTGGCGACTAATTGCAGCCGTGAATTGACGTCGTGCTGCTGTTGGTAGTAGCGGGGCCATGCCCGCACGTTGGACAAGGGTTCTCATAGTCTGGTTCTGGTCAGCTGTTGGCAAAGAGACAAGGAAGAGGAAGACAAACTTTGGATATGAACTGCATAATTAATATACATTTGGTGGTAGGATGCCAGAAATTGTACCGTTATGGCGTGGGAATAGGCTTAGACGGGTATAGTCGTAGTCGTAGAGAAGGTTTAGAGGTAAGAGGTTCAGTAGGGGTAGTAGACTAATATGAATATTAGACCGCTAGCAGAATTAGTAAAATCAGTAAGAATATAAGCAGAGACATAAGTAGGAATATAGGCAGGAAGAAGGACAGGAAGAAGGACAGGAAGGTGGCAGGATAGGGATAGGGATAAAAAAGCCTGGAGATGCAGCCTTCAACATGCGAAAGAAGAAATTTAGACCGCGAGACATAACAATCAACACCTTGGCCAAACTTGGTATCCGAGAGTCATGACAACTATTCAATTGGAACCCCCACGGGGCTGACATGTTTGCCTCACTTGACCATCACCCTAGACCAAACGTATCATACCGCAACTTTGTTACAAATACAACTCTTATGGCTATTCATACATACTACAAATCTCTCTGGCCTCTCGCCTGATTTTGTTGCCCCCCTCTCCTCGTGAAGGTCGAGTGCCCCTTTATTGAGGTGGAGGATGACTCTCGGTCTCCTTTGGTACTTCTGCCGCCGCCGCCGCCGTCTTGGACTCAAACAACCTGGGCGTAGGCACGTTCCACGCGGAAGTGTCCCCTTGAACAGTAGCCTTGTTCCTCGCCATAATCTCACCAATCCTCTCAAGCATATCCGACGACAACTCGGGCTTGCCGCGCGCGCGACGGGCATCGCGCAGCTCGCGGTTGAGCTCCTGCAGTGGCGTGCGCATAGAGGCTAGCGCGTCGGCCGACGCCTTCTTGAGGGCCTTCTTCTCGGCCTCCTCGGCCTCCTTGCGCATAATGTATTCGTCCTCGTGGCGGGTACGGAAGCGGGAGTACTTGTTGCGGAGCTCGTCGATGACGGAAGCCGGCATGGGCGGGGAGAGGAGCGTGGGCACAAAGGTGGCGGCCTCGGCGTCGAGGCGGAGGGTGTCGCCGGGCTGGTCCTCGCGGACCTCGGCCTCGCGTTCGGGCCAGGGGATGGCGATGTTGGCGCCGGGGATGTAGCGGGTCCAGGCGCGCCAGCCGGTGGTGCGGGACCACTTTACGGGCCCGCGGGCGAGCTGGCGGACGACGACGTCGCGGGCTACGCCGGTTGCAGGGTCGACGATGGGGTGGACGAGACGGATGGCGGAGATGGGTATGTTCATGGCTGCGTTTTGTGTTGTGGGGGCGTCGAGGAGGTTCTGGAATGATTCGGGGACGTGGACGGTAACCTGATGGATGATTGGTTAGCCTTGAGCTTCTCTTCCCCCATCTCTCCAACGTTGCTTTGTTGTCCTGGTGGAAGTGAATATGGTGTTGTAGCCTCACCTTTCCAATCTCCTCCAACTGAACGGTGCCGTACTCGAGGTTGATACTCGCAATACGGTCAATCTTGCCCTTTTCTGGGCCCTCGAGAAGTACCACGCGGTCCTTGACGGCGAGGTTGAGGTACTCTACTCCTCCGGCCCATTCACACCGTGCCTCAATCTCGTCGGGCTTGAGCGGAGTCGAACGGCCCTGGCGATTCGTCTGGAGGGCTCCGTAGGTCTCGAACATATCGCGGCGCGGGGCCAAGGGGCCGAGATCCCATTTCTCTTGACGGGCGAGACGGGCCGCCTTGATGTCCTGGTTCAGCTCCGTGAGCATGTTCTTCTGGTCCCTGAAGCGCTGGGCCTTTTCAGCACCGCCCTCGCCGCGGGCACGCTTCTTCATGCGCCGGGCGACCTGCTTCTCGGCCTGCACCGTGCGCTTGATGATTCTCTGCATCGTTCGCGGATGGCTCCCGGCCAATTGGGAAGGGTGTTTGGATTTGTTGGAACCTAGTCGATCGAATTGTCGAGGTCGTCGGGTTTGGCGTCCGGTTGAGTAGCGGGTTCGGGGGTGGACTGGCGTCGGCGAAGCTGGAGCCGCGATGGTCTGTCGTCGACGTCCTTGAATTGGCGATTTGGAAATTTCAGACGGGTCGGGAGCTTCAACGGCCCCTGCAGCTACGGGCCGGGGTCTGGGTGGGTCTAGGGGAGCGGCACGGATAATCAGAGATGCCGGATCGCAACGTGGCGCATGGGCCACCTGACAGCTGCCCTGGTACTGGGAAGCGAAAAGACCATCCCATTGTGTCCGTGCCAAGCTTGCAGTGGACGGATGAATGAATAAACCCCACATCCCCCGGCCCCAGGAGAGATGGCGGTAAGTATCCGCTATCCAGTGCGACTCGGCTGGGTGACATTGGAAGGTGAGATAAGTTCTGATGCGCATGTAGGTTCATTGCCGGCGCTTGCTCCGGCAACAAAGCATAACCACACGGCTTCTCGGGTCTTGACGAAAGAGAAAACGAGGGGGCCACTGGACGATTTGCAAGTCATCAATTATTGCAATCTCCCTGTATCAAGCGGCTGCGCTGCGCTGCGGCCATGACCGTCGTCCGAGCCCCATCCAAGGCCAGCGATGCCATTATGCAGCACCCACGATGATCCCTCATGCGCCATGTCCCAGAATAGACATGGGAAAGGGAAGATGCGGATAACGACTCGGAGTGGCCTGCGGAATCTTGGGCCAAAGCTGCTAATAGAGCCAGCAGATGGCTGCTTCTAACGTGACGAAGTAAATCATTCGCCTCGGTCTCTGTCGATACAGTCTTGGCCGTTCAGTATTCAAACCAACGCTGTCGGAGGACATGGCGCGCATGGTCACAAGAACGTATAGCGACGGTGCCAAAGGTTGGTTGATCGTTAGACCCCTATTTTCCCAGATCTTGGGACTCGAGGCTGGACAAGAGTTTCAAGGTGGTTGGTGACCGAGACATCTGCACACCCTTTCGACTGTCTTGCTCTGTTTCCTTCCTAAAGATGGTGCGGCTGCTTCCTTCCCGTATTCGATATTCTGGTCGTCAGCTGGCGGAAGCTGTTCTTAGTGCCGTTAATGAGGATTCAGAGTCGCGGTCAGTCAGTGGCATGTCACATCAGTCAACCCACAGGCGCGCAGCGGCTCAGGAGCCGAGCGTCCAGCCCCGACGCACAGTCCCTGGCAGCAAGGCACTGTGAAGTGTGGCGGCAGGGATTGAGTCCTAGATCCAGGACTATGAAATTTGTACCGCCTCGCGGTGCGGCGCAAGCAGCATCCACCAAGGCGTCATCCCGAGGTACCTACGATTACACACAGGGATGACAACAAAAGCCGGACACCGGCTCTCTCTAGCCTCCGTGCCTCCTTCGTATCGCTCTTGTTGAAAGGTTGAAAGCTTTCTCAATGAGAGAGAAATACTCGAAGAAGACAGCAATGCTGAGACTGCTGAGAGAACAGCTAACAATTGACTGGTATGAACAAGAGGACTGTCTTCTCGGTCACATGGGCCAAGCTCAAGGTATGGTCGGCGTTAA
Source organism: Colletotrichum costaricense (assembly GCF_030867565.1). Lineage (NCBI taxonomy): Eukaryota > Fungi > Ascomycota > Sordariomycetes > Glomerellales > Glomerellaceae > Colletotrichum > Colletotrichum costaricense. Next base: position 359,725 of record NW_026848232.1, on the reverse strand, counting down.
GGATCTCGGTACCGCAACACGGCGGGCAGAGTTATGGTTCCGATCAACAATCATCTTCTCCGCCACGTACCTGTCGTTGTGGGCGCATATGCACGAATGGTCGCAGAGTGTGGAGGGATAGCTTGGAGCTTGTGCAGGCTAAGACTTGCCAGATCCAGCACGCACCAGAGGATTGCGCAGGGCAACGTATCGTTATCGAGAGGTTGTTTTCTGCAGTGCTGGTCCCGGTAATCTTGACCGCAAGAGTCCTGAATCAGTGGAATAGAAGCATGACTGTACCTAGGGCGTCTTGGTGTTAAGTGCATGTGGCTTCGCCTCACCTCACCGCAGATGGGAAGATTAGACTAAGAGATACCTAGTCCGTTAGTTTGGCTCCCTCAGGAATCAGCAAAACAGCACTTCCCGGGTTGAGGCGGCGAACTCTGCCAAGTCGTCATGCTGCTCGACCAACTGCTTGTCAAAGTGGTTGACGAGACTGGCAATTGTTGGCTTGTCCGTGGTCAACACTCATTATGACGGCGGATATGTGTATGATAGTCTGACTTGACTGACCACTGCATATCGGGTTTCAGCCCAAGCTTGGACCCTGGGGATAGCGATTTTGGCCGATTCCCCGAGATGGATCTGGTCGAGGTATTCATGCTTGGGTCTAAGCACTACTTCAGCACAAAAGGGGTTTACGTCAAAGGCATAAGGTAGGACGACAAAGAACTGGCGTCGAGATGCCATGGGCGAGGCTGACACTTGCAGGACTAGATGCCACTGCTGTATCGTTGGTCGTTGGTTTGTGTGTCTTTGGACTCTACCTGGATATGTGCCTGGAGAGGTGAAGAGTCCTGGATATGAAGAGGAATAGGACCGACGGCGCTAGAGGCCTACGACGGCCATCAGAGGACGAGACCGGGTTTTACTCTCGGGCAAGGACAACAAACTGAGGAGAAACAGAAGGGTATACGCGGGTTGGAGGATGGATAGGCAGGCAAGGCCAGTCAGCTCGGCACTTCATAAGAAGGCTTTGTTCGTCACCGGTTCCCTTGATCGCGAATGGTCTTGGTTGTCTGGCAACATGGCACGCCTGGCTTCCAAACATTGACATTGCAGATCAACCACTATCGACGCAGCTACCCTGCCTTATCCTTATCGCAGCACTCTCGGCTTCCACATCTGTCACCCACCACTTTCCTGCCTTACCTTTTGTATCTCCAGGTTGTTCGCCAATGCAACAGGTCTGACAGAGGCACACAAGCACGGTAGCTGCCTCTTCCTGCCTGCCTACATCTGCAGTCACCTTCTCTATCCTTTCCGGACCGATCAGCATCGTCTGGAGCTTTACTGAATCCTCCTTCCAAAGGGCACCTTACGTCACGTCACTGAAGCAGTCCATACAGGCGTCAACAGCAGTAAGGTACCTTGCTGTTAAGCAGTTGGCAGGTGTGGTCCAGCGCACGAGATTCCCACAAGGCCAGCAAGACAGGGGCCAGACGACGGCGCAGTAGTGGAAGTCGCCACCCAATTGAAAGACACCGAGGTGAGGGAGCCCCCCCAAAAAGCCACCCCGCCCCCTGTATCCGTAACGGCCCCTTCCTTCCAACCTGCAATTCAATTCGCCTTGTGTGGCTGCCTCAGGACCTAATTCTGTACCTTAATAATAAGGACACGCGCGCACTCACCCGCCAACCAGAAGAAAACAAGTACTAACTATATGGATATCACAGCGAAAAGATACCTGCCTCGTGGAAAATTACAGGGTAGGTAGGGAAAAAACAAGGACGCGGGCAACAGTCCCGGCTCCCTCTCATCACATTGGATTGGGATTCACTGGTCGGACAGCCCCGTTGCAGTCTCATCCCTCTGCCAGTACCAGACCAAACTGCCAGCCCAGTCCAGTCATCGGTCAAACAAACTAGTCAGACGGAAGACTGAGGTCAACAAGCAGCAGAGCGAGAGACGTACAGAGAAAGAGAGTGAGAGAGAGGAGCACAGAAGCCCATCCAGTTCCCCGGCCCCATCCACCGTCACCGTCACCGTATCCTCGCCTTCAATTCCAATATTTCAGCTAGGAAACACACACCAGTGATCGGATTACGACACACACCCATATACATGCGCCTGGCAGAGAGGAAAGTACCTGATCTACCTGCTCTGTTAGACACCTTTCTTACCTTGGGTATCGGGAAACACGATATCAGCAGTACAGCATTTGATACTCCGCATCTTCCCTTAGCTTGAGGTAAGGTTAAGATACTCCCGTCTCATCTCACTATCAAAAGATACCGGCGACTCAAGTTGCTATCCGAGGTACGTCAATATCGCGTGGTACAGCAATACGCTTGCTTCTATCATGCTCTCTGCCTGTGCTCGCTCTACCACTGCCTACTTAGTCTATACCTTACTCCGTGCTGTTCTTCTCCTGGCTACCTGTCCCCGTCATCTTCTACAGCATCCAGCGATTGCGTATGTGTGTCTCCAGATGACACTGGACGAGAAACAAATGTCAACAAAGTCACTACCAGAAAAACAAAGCCTAGACCATCCCGTCCTGTCCCGCATCTGCCTGCACCTGCACCTCCCTACGAGGTACCTTACCCTGCCTAAAGGCTAAGGTACCTGGGCCGGTACGGAGACCTCGTTTCCCCCTAGTCGCCTTTTTTTACGCAGTCAACTAGGCCTGTCTGCGCCTGCGTCTGCGCCTGCACCCTGTCCACTGGCCTGTCCTCCACCCAAATCTTTGTCTCCCTTTCCCCCCCATTTCCCACTGCAGCTGCCAGTGCCAGGTCTTCCCGCTCGCTCTCGCTGGCCTGGCTCCCTTCTTTTTTTTTCTCACCTTCCTTCCCGCCTCTTCTGACACCACTTGTCTACGAAGTACCTTACCACCCGTCCACCACCCAGGACCACCACCACGCACCACGCACCACACACCACACCCCCCAACACAAATCTGCCCTGCTGTTCCATTGCTTGCACCCGCGTCGTCGTCAAGTGAACTCCACCCGTAAGGTACTACTGTGACCTTACCTTACTTCTACCCATCCCATTCTCTTCCACCTTCAGATTCCCCCTTCCGACGCAGCTCTTCCTTCTCCATCTTCCTCGTCTCCGCCAACAAGCTCAACCTCCTCGCAACCGACCGCAACTCAATCCGATCTTCATCGCTCGCTCACTTTCTCACTTTCACAACCAATACAGACACCATGGCTGAGATCCGCCGTAAGCTCGTCATCGTCGGCGACGGTGCCTGCGGTAAAACCTGCTTGTTGATGTGAGTATTGACCCGTCTCTCCCTCCCGATTTCTGTCGTCTGTCTGCCTCCCTCTCCGCTTCCGCCTGGGCCCCCAGCGACAACCAATCCTGCATCGTCGCATCGCCGAAAAAATGAAAACACAGACAGACAATACCTCATCATCAAAGACTTCATCATGCTGACTAGTTCAATAGTGTCTTCTCCAAGGGTACCTTCCCTGAGGTAAGATTACCCATTTCCCCCCACGCCGACGCGGCCTACCGCCTCCTGTTTCCCCCATCACGAAGCCAGGCTGAGATGCATCAACCCATCAACAATCCAGCCAACCGATGCTACACCCGCCTTTCAAGAATCCGTTTCCGATCCCGCAATATTCTGACAACTAATTCAGGTCTACGTTCCCACCGTTTTCGAGAACTACGTCGCCGATGTCGAGGTTGATGGCAAGCACGTCGAGCTGGCCCTTTGGGATACGGCTGGCCAGGAAGATTACGACCGTCTCCGTCCCCTTTCTTACCCCGACTCCCACGTCATCCTGATCTGCTTCGCCGTCGACTCCCCCGACTCCCTGGACAACGTTCAGGAGAAGGTACGCTTGCTTTTTTCCTTCTCTCCCCTTTCGCATTGAATGACTGCACCCGATAAGCAACTTTCGCTAACACGTGCACTTCTTCCCATAGTGGATCTCTGAGGTCCTGCATTTCTGCCAGGGTCTGCCCATCATTCTTGTCGGTTGCAAGAAGGATCTCCGCTACGACTCCAAGACGATTGAGGAGCTGCGTAAGACCAGCCAAAAGCCCGTCTCCCCTGAAGAGGTAAGCTTATCTTTTCCACTGGGATAGGGGTCGCCTCGGGCATCTTAAGATGCTCGGCGGCCTCAGACATCTCTCGCTGCCACCATTGCATGCTAATTTCGTTTCGTAGGGTGAGGAAGTCCGCAAGAAGATCGGTGCCTACAAGTACCTCGAGTGCTCCGCCAAGACGAACGAGGGTGTCCGCGAGGTTTTCGAGCACGCCACGCGCGCTGCTCTGCTCTCCCGCAGCCGGAGCAGCGGCAAGAAGCACAAGTGCTTGATGCTCTAAATACCCAATGGGCGAACTTCCCAAACCCTTTCTCCCTCTTCGACCACAACCCCCATTTGTAATCATCAAGGTCCCAGCCTCCATTGTCTTTTCCCAACTTTTCGGATGAGAAAGGGTTTTTGGTGGCGGTTTGGAAGGCGGGGGCAATATTTGCCTGCATAGGTTCTCGGAATTTGGAGTTTTGCTCAACATTGTGTCTCATAACCCACCTGGCACCACATCGATCGGCGTGTCACCGTATCTGGTTCTGCGGGGCGTCTTTTACTGAATCCATGTCATTCCCTGCCGAACGGTGACTGGGAGAAGCACCAGCTAGCCACAATCCCCACGAGAAGAAGCTGCGAGGAAAAGGATTTCTACAACGGATGTCTCTCACGGTCTCGGGGGAGGAAAGGGCTTGTTGGCTGGCGCGGCCGGCAGCTGCTGGGTGACGATGGACAGTGAGTTGTTTGATAACCTCGGGGAACGGCGGTATGGCAACGGTCTTCAGCTGTGGAATCGGCTCGTCTGGCTGTAGTATTGCGACGAATCCGGCTACATCATAAATCTTGTCGTGTTATTTTTCTCTTTTGACGCCTCGCAGCTTTAGATGGCGGAGATGGACATGTGTTTCCTGGCTGCGTTTTCTTCTCTCTTGTCGATTCTCTCAATCCAGGTCTTTGATAACTCAAATCGCCTCTGACCGTCCATTGCTATTCACGTTGATTATCGTATCGCCTTGTGCCCATTGCAAAGCCGGTCCACACTGACATCAGCTCTGATCCCTCTACAGCATCGTCATCGCCGTCATTCTCACGTGTCAGGGGGTATAGAAGATGAGATGAAAGGTGGACAGAGGCAAGGCACCAGATCTCGAAGAGAGAGGTTGCGACACGCAAAAGTAAGGTAGCCCAGGCAACACGGGGTTATATCGTTGATGTTATTGGGATGGAAGTCGCTGGATGGAGTATACTTACTAGCTCTTGCCTAGTTCTGTCGTTTACAAACAGGACGGCACATGACGGCAATGAGCTTCTAAACATAGGCGACTTTAAGATGTATAGGTGAATGCTTTTAGGGTAGCCGTTGCTTTCAGAGTTGGGTAGCGGTGTCACGTTGATTACGCTGCCCCGCCTCTGGTGAAGGGGATGGCCCTGTTTGGTATTTTGGACGAGAGGGGACTATGCGATGCTACGGGAACGCGTACATGGGCTTGTATAGAATATGAATTCTCAAAAGGGGGTATTTATTTGATTTGGTTTATTCTCATGCGTACGGGGGACGATAGTGAGTTCTTGTCTCTGGAGATTGGTTCGTCAAAACATGAAGACGATAGTGAACCTCTTGTTCGTTGTATACCCCGTCCTAACCCCGTGCGTTTGTTTGGCTGGATGAGCAATGACAACAACACGACATTGTGCGTGAAGGAGTGTGAGGGCGTATGTGTTTCTGATCTCATTCCATTCCGTCTATAAGTCTCGTCCAACTCTCAGTCCATGTCAGGTGACATTTCTGCGACGAGCATAGCTTTCGCTAATGAGCTGCGATTTCGCAAAAGACTAAAGGACTGAATTTACGCAGGGCAGGTCTATGGTAGGGCAGCGCATGTCAGTGTATGTTTACTGATGTAAGAGTGAGGGGAGGGGCTGTAAAGTTCAGACGAGGTGAGGTGAAGTGAGGTGATTGGTATTGATATGAGTGAGGGGTCCAGAAGGGTGAGGCTTACAGCGCCGCAAGAGGAGCAGGTCTTTGCGGTAGAGGCAGTGGCGGCGCCGCACTTGGGGCAGGCGTTGGTGTGGGCGTTGGTCATGGGCTGCATGTTTGCGGTTGTTTGGTTTGTGATGTGCTGTTGGTGGTTTTTGTGTGTCCTGTGTGAGTAGCAAGTGTTGTAGTTTTGTGAAGATGAGACACGAGAGAGAGAGGGAGGGGAGAGGAAGGCAGACGATGGTGGAAAGCGGGGTTCTTATTATTCTTCAACTGCTTCAGTCCACGCGCGAGGCGGCCGCGGCGGCGGCGTGGTTCAACAATCTGCCTATTCCCCTCCCCTTCGACCAACGCAGAGGCTACCCTGAGATACCACACTGAATTTTTGCTCGTGACCCTCTTTGACTCTCCAGCTATCGGGCCTGTGGTGACTTTGGAAAGGTCCCCTACCTTCTTACGGTTGGAGTCTGTAGTTCGGGAGTGGGAAGGGAAGGTAGGTAGTGGAGGTGGTGTGGGCTATGTGAGCTTACGGATGGGTTGTCATGCGAGATGGACGGCTTCTCGTTGGCTAGGCATGAAGAGGAATTGGGGGGGGGGGGGGGATTGGGGGCCAGCCCTTTTGCGTTTTCCTTGGGGAACACCCCTTTTTGGGGGGGGGGGGGGGGGGTTTGGGGGGGGGGGGGGAGGGGGGGGGGGGGGGGGGGGGGGGGGGATTGGGGGCCGAACGCTTTACGCTTTCCTCTGAGAAGCTACCTTATTAGTAGGGAGGGGGTCGCTTTTTGGGAAGCGGTGGGCTGGCGGGCTGGGTGTCGTGCAGCGGAAGAGGGGACCCTATTCCCTTGTTTTGGGGCGGTCTTGGTTAGCTGTCATACGTTCGGGATGGGCCTTGGAGCTATTCGTCGTCGTGTACTCGGGTAGGTGTGCGGTAATAGGTGAGGTGGTTGGCGGAGGGTGGACGGCGGCGGCGTCGTCGGCGGCGGGCGCGCGATGCGTGTATAGCGCAAAGTTTTAGGTAGGTAGGTAGGCAAGTATGTAGGCAGGCGGGCAAGCAAGTGCGAAAGAGATCGGGTGGCTGGAACATTTCGGACGACTGAGCGTATCTTTGGCAGTTTGGGATGCCAGAAGGCGTCCAATGATTTTGGTGACAGTGGTTCGGAAACGCCCATCTGGGCATCCGAAAGTAGGGCGACAGTTGATGCGCCGAGGTAAGTTTAGTGGGCAAAGTTGTTGGCATCAGCTATGCATGTTGATCGGATGTCGACAAGTGCGGTTTCAGAGAGGTTCTGTAAGAGTCGACATGCATCAGAAGAGTGATGTGACTGGTTGTTTGGAGATATCTGCAGCGCCGAGAAGCGCAGGCGGGAAACTAAATGCACTTCTCGTACTTCCATTCTTCAGAGAGACGTTTGGGTCGTTGCCTACCCGGAACGATGCAGTTTCTGGCACGTTGCAGCAGTTCACGGTAGAATGGAAGGCGAGATGGGCAGCAAGTCATGCATTGGAAAGTCCGACGGAAAGTAGGTAAATTAGTTGTCCATACCTTTACCTCACTGGGCACGGCACTACCGGCGTTACCTTCTGCCCTTCGGAAGCGGCCGCCGGTGTCGTGTGGACAATCCGTACCTGTCGGGTCGGGCGACTCGGGGCGTGAGATAAGCGACCGTTTATCCCGTGCGCCCCCGTGCTTTTCTGCCCAGGCCGCACCGTTCACAACTGACACCACACGCCCCCAAACCCCGGATCCTTACCCCGTTTCTGTCAAAACGACCAAACAACGCCCGAGAGGATCGGAGACGGTGGGGGTCACACACGCATCGAGTTGATTCACCCGAAAGGCGTGCACCGACCGAAGAGAGGCTAGGTACTCTCATGGACCATAGCCAAAGTCAAGTCGAAAATCATGGAGCTGCCCAGAAAACGGGCACCGAGACGAAGGGATGATCGTATCATACTCCACTTTGTTCGTCAACCCTCAAATTCACAAGCAACAAGAATGCACCTTTTCTATTGCCGAATTTCAACCTCTCGATATTGGAAACATGATGTTCCATTCATTAATTCTTTCCCTAGGACTATGACTGCTTCTACGCCTCGGTTTTTGAGAACCGGGACCCCCGGCTAAAGGCGCTGCCCTTGGGAGTGAAGCAGAAGAACATCCTGGCCACGTGCAACTACGTCGCCCGCAAGCAAGGGGTCAGGAAGCTCATGCTCATCACGGAAGCCAAGCGGCTCTGCCCGAATCTCGTCATCATTGAGGGTGAGGACCTGACGCCCTTCCGAGACACGAGCAAGAAGCTTTTCGGCTTCATGAGAGGCTACTCGTGGAACCGCAAGGCGGAGAGGTTGGGGTTCGATGAAGTTTTCATGGGTGTGTGTGCTTTTGCATCTTAAAACCGCGGGAAAAGGGTCAAGTTGGCTGACTATGGACAGACGTCACGGATATTATCAACTACAACATGTTCTGCCTCAACCGGGCTTCACTATCAGAGTCATTCTTCCACCTTTCCAAGAAGGATCCAGAAAAGGGGTTCCCATGTGACTTGACCAAAGTTGCGGGCTGCGTATATGGAAAGACACCTGGTACGGGAGATCTCAACAACCCTACCTACGTTCGCCTGCTTCTAGCGAGCCACCTGGCCTTCCATCTGCGCATGAAGCTCGAGGAGGACTTTGGCTTCACGGCTTCGGTCGGGATATCGACCAACAAGCTGCTCAGCAAGCTCGTGGGGAGTGTAAACAAGCCGCGTAACCAGACGACTCTGATGTCTTTCGACGATGCTGTTGTCACCGAGTTCATGGATGCGCATTCAGTTAGAAAAGTCCCCGGCATCGGCTTCAAGACGTCGCGCGCGCTTGAGGAAAAGTACCTCGCGACGCCGCTGGGACCCGACGACGCCGACAGGGAGACGTCACCACTAAAAGTCTACGACGTGCGGACCCACGAGCAGACTTCGCCCGACGCACTGGAGAAGCTACTCGGTGGCCCTGGTTCTGAACGAGGTGTTGGAGAAAGGGTATGGGGCCTCCTACACGGAGTCGACGATACGGAAGTCAAGGACGCGAGCGATGTGCCGTCACAGATTAGCATTGAGGACACGTACAAAGGATTGGAGAGCATGAGTCAGATTGAAGGCGAGCTACGCAAGATATCTGCTTCTCTCATCCGGCGGATGCGGACCGATCTACTGACAGACGACAACAGCGACGACTCGATCGAGCCGGGCAGTCAGAGATGGATTGCGCACCCCAAGACACTAAGACTGTCCATTCGGCAATGGCCTGCTTCTGATGCGCCACAAGGGACGTCATGGCATTCGCATCCGGATTTTCAACGTATTTCCCGATCCCAGCCTATTCCTAACTTTGTCTTCAACACAAAAGAGACACCTGATTCCTTGGCGGAACGACTGACGACAGAGATCTTGCTTCCAACGATGAAGAAGTTCTTTCCGGCTGGTCATAAGTGGAATCTGCAACTTATGAATGTCTGCGTTGCGAATTTGGCCGCTAGTGGTAGTGAGGCCGGGCCAGGTGTAGGGCGGGACATCTCTGTCATGTTCCGCAAGCAGGATGACGTTCTCCGACAGTGGAAGATTGATACGGCCATCGTGGAAGACGATGGCGGTGGTGATGGTGATGGTGTTAATGATGCTCAACGCCAGTCAATCTCAGATCATGAGGTGGAAGAGATGGAGGTGGAAGAGTTTGACGACGACGGCGGATCATGGGAAGGCGACGAAGTGACGGCACGGTGTCCGCTGTGCGGTCACTCCATACCGCCATTTGCCCTCGCTGCTCATGCAAGATTCCACGACTTTGAGGACTGAAGGAATTCTGGGTCTGTTCTTCTAGAACGCCCAAAGGTTGCAGTACGCGGACGGGAGACTGGGAAGGTCTGACGCGAAGGGGGAGTACGTCGACGGCAGGGGCACCATGTCCCTGGTTGGCCTTGGGACACCATCTTCTGCGTCGCAGAAGATTTCCTCCTCTTCTTCGTCGAAGGAGTAGACCGTGGACCAGTCGTCGTCGTCGTCGTCGTCGTCGCCGTCGCTGCTGATGCTGTGTTCGCTGCCATCGCAGGTCTCATCTGAAGAGTAGACGCTAGAGGGTGCGTTGGACCTAGCTGAGAGGCGACTAACAGCGCCGTCACGGAAGGGGTATCTCTCTCCGGGGTTGAAGGTGCCGCTGGGGTTTTGGGTTACTTGCACCTCTGGCTGGTGGTCGACAAGGGTCTCGTTCGAGGACATCCAGTCGTGAATGTCTGCGTTCCTCACAAGGGACTCAGGGATTTTGCGTCTGGTAATCCTGCACCAGAGGCACTGTTTCTGGCCGCCGTTTCTGCTGCTGCTGTTGCTGCTATAGCTGCCGACACGAAGTCCCTTGGCTTTGGCCTTGAGAGTTGTGTAGCGGTTGTGCAGACGGATGGCGAACTTGGTGGCCATTGTAGATGGATATTTCGGTAGGATTGTAGTAGGTAACAGGAGCCCAGACCTGACCAGATCAAGTGTGTGGTGGAAAGGACGATTGATTTGGAATGGAGAGAAGTAAACAGGGGGGGTTGTATGTGTATAGAGTGGGATGCACCATAGCATTCTTGGGAGTTATTTTGGGCTGATGTCCTTGTTTATATACCATGGATCGATATCAGAGTATCCAGAGAGGTGTGTATGGCCTAGTCTGCACAGGTCCCATGAGTTGAGTAGGTTTCGCAACAACGTGGGAGACTATCATTGTGGAAAGTTTGGCGCGGAAGGTTCTATAATACAACGGTTCAAGGCCGCATATGAACATGCTCAAGATGAGGCAGGTGCCTCATGACATTCTGCCGTACTGGGGCAGTTTGAACGAAAATGTTTGAGACCCTGTTGAGGAGACCATGATGTACGGCTATGGCGGTTTACTTCAATCAACGGATTCAACCAAGGGGGCAGGATAAGTGCCTGTATACAGGATATCTAGAACAATATAGATATAAATTGGTTGTGAAATCTAGCTTCGTTCCACTTCTGCGGTAAGCTCCACAAGGAAAAGGGACACATGGAGGCTACCATATGTACGGAAGGGTTGATACTGATAACGATGCTTTCGGACTTTGAAGGTCCAAGGCCATTTTTCTCATGAAACTGACGGAGGAGACATACTTTGTGTGAGTTCCTAGTTACCGAAGAAACTTGGAAAGAATGGTATTGCTTTTTCTAGGTACCTTGTCGTTGAGGACATCCAGTATTGGACTTCGTGAGTTACAAGTGCGGCTAGGTGGCGTTGAACTTATGGGGTCCTGCTTACGAGACGAGAACAAGTCCAATTCTTTACCCCTGGTTAAAAGACTTAGGAATCTAATCATCATGACACCATTACAGCTCAAGAGATGGTGGAAACATGAAGGAGTGGCTCAATGTCAGAGAGGTCCAAGTTCTCATGGAGGCGAGCAAGCAATACCATGCCTCGAAACCATGTGTGAAGACAGATAAACACAATCCGAGTCCTTGCTTGAGCAGACGGACCTTCTCGGCGTGTTAATTTCTATCAACATCTTCAACGATAACAGCGGGAGCGTGAGAGACAGAGACTGATCCAGACTGGACTCAAAACAAGACACGACCGAGATTTCATGGTGGCGCAATCTGTACTTGCAGACCACATTTCGCTCATTCTCCCCAAAGAGGTAGGTGAGCCTCAGTCGCCGGACCCCCCACCCTTCCTTCCTTCCTTCCTTGAGGCATCAACCGAGGGTATATGTTCCACCCAAACGCGTGTTACTGTCACCAGCACCCATCCGGATTGGCCGGGTGGTTTACACTCTGACGCAGAGATGTTAAAACAAATACTCCAATGAAGCCGTGCTGGCCCGAGGGGCGCGCTGTTCGAATCTGGGCAGGGGCGTGAATTATAAGGTCAGTTATCCCCCTCCCTACATCCTTTCCTTTTAATTTTCTTTTTCTTTTTCCCTCGTTAGTTTCAACATAAGTTTGAGATGTACTATGATCCTACACGGGTGTATGTTTTTGCTCAAAAGAATTCACTTTCGCCAGGTGGGAATGGACAGGTTGATATGGCTAGAAATTCGGGAACGTCCTCGTCCGGAAGAAAGTCTCCGCATCACCAAATTGTCTTTCTCCAAGACAAATGTGGCAGTAGCTCAGGGACTTTCCACCACCTCACGGACCTAGATAAAGAAAAGAACAACCAGAGTCGTCTCCCTCTAAGCGTCCAGCCTAGTGCCACAGAGTATCACCCCTTATACAAGATGCGGAAGATATGGGTACACATTTGACTCATAGACAACCATAGCAGTATAAGCGCATATAGCCTTTTATTGAACGTTATCACTCTGAAGACCTTTGACCCGGCATGTCGAGATGACATTTGGTACAATCGTTGAAACGAGATATCAGTAAATAGACTTTTATAACAAGAAACCTAACCAACGCTACGTTGCAAAGACACAGCCGTCTGCAGGTCATACAGCCCATCCTACATTCAACTTGAAATCAAACTGAACTGGCCCAGAAACCTCATCCAAACATCCCCCCACAAAACAGAATGGCATAAGTCGTTACTGTCATATCTTCATTCACCCCCCCCCCCTCCCATATTGTTTTTTCCATCCATCATCAGTGAACCCCCGAATACAACCTCCCGTCTTTGAACAGACGAAAAGGTATCCATGAAACAAATCACCGGAACGACCGATGAGATCCCCCATCAACGCTCGACCCCCTCCCCCCAGCAGACCCCTTCCGACTATACACGTCCTCCCACGTAGGACCCCTGTCACCACCGCCGCCGCCGCGCCTTCCATTCCCTGGAGACCGCGGCGACTCATCCCTCGACTCTGAACCGCGATGCCCGTCCCTGTCCCGACCAGAATATACCCCGTAATTGGCATCAGCCCCGCCGCGGATATCATACGACGAAGGCGAAGGCGAAGCGGCGCCGCCACCGCCGCTGACGTGGTGCTGCGAGATGGAGGGAAGCGACGCGGTATACCTGTTCGTCGGCGGCGGGCTTCGCTGTCGTTGAGAGGAAGTCGAGTGCCGTCCGACTGGAGGGGGAGGCAAGTCACGATGTCTAGGCAAGGAAACGCCCGCGTCCGAGTTGGCGCGCGGGAGACGTGCCGGGTGCGGCTCGACGCGGTGAGCGCCGCGGTCGTATGTCCTGGATCGGTGCGGCAGGGATGCGGGGCGCTTGGGGAGGTCGCTTCCGGACCGGCGGGTGTGCGTGTTGGCCTCGGGGAGCCTGGTCACGTCCTGGGGCGGTGGAGCCGGTCGAGATTTCGGGATGGATGGCAGGGGCGGCGCGACGTCCTCGAGGCAGTCCCACATGGCCTCGTCGATGATCTTGCGGACCTTCATATCGTGGGTCTCTGGGAAGAGATGCCGTGATAGCTGTCTGGGGAGTCTCTCTGGTTTGCCGTTGAGGAGGGGTCCGTCGGCGTTGATGGGGAGGGCGGTCATGATGGCGTGTAGACGCCTGGCTTCCGGGTCTGGGTAGGCGAGGATGTTGCTGATCATCCATTTCGCGAAGCCTGCGGGAGTTAGACCGGGGATGTTGGGGTGAGATCTAGGTGCGGCCTGGACGAGGTGGTATTGGCAGTCTAGATCTTGGTACAAGAATTCGATTCGCTCCAATGCGTCTTTGGACCGAGACTTGAAGATGTCTGGTGAAGGGTCAGCAGCTGTTTACGGAGTATGTATGAGAAGGCTGATTACCTTCATATCGGAACCTCTCAGGCTCGACTTTGTATTTGGTGTACAGCATCAGCATCTTATCAGGAGTAACGACGAGTGTGTCTGGCGACCCAAACTCCGTAACCTGAGGCTCATGTTAGCCGCAAAGAAACTTATGAAGAGGGCGGGAGATGGTGTACCATAAAATTAGCGAGGCCCCTGAGCACGCTGTTCAGTCGATTGGTAGGATATCCCTCCGAGTCAAACAGCACACTCCACGCCTTGTCAACACTACTCAACTCAACTCGCGGCGACGTAGGAGCAGTCGGCGAGACCTCGTCTTCATTATCCGTTTCAACACGCGGTTGGCAATGAATGACCGGTGATGCCCTCTTTCTAAAGTGAACCCCCCTTTGCTGTGGGCTGATGGGCGGAGTGGACTGAAGCGCAGGCACGGGAACCGACGTTGGCGGCGACGGTTGCTGAGGCGGAGGAGGAGGCGCCGACGAAGGCTTTGCGTGTGCGAGCTCCGGACTGCGATCTCGTGGCGATGAGTTCTTGGAGGCGCCGAATGTGTCGATAATGGAAGGGGGCGGGCTGGGGTACGCCGGCGTGAAGGAGGAATTCTGACTAGATAAGGGGGGGAACCGAGCTGCGTCGACGGGGGTGCCGGTCTCATTTGTCTTCAGCTGAGCGACTTGAGCGACTTGGGCAACTGGACAACATCATCAGTAAACTTCAACTTTTAAGATGCAGAACTCGATGCAACTGACCTTCTTCTTTGATAATCTTCCTCAACTCCTCCATCATGTCAGACGGCATGCCACCAAGACTATCGCGAGGTTTCGAAGTGAGCGTCTCCATAATCAAGCTCTCCGAACCCTGCTGCTGCTGCGGTTGCTGCTGCTGCTCATCTACCCGGTTTCCGTGACCATGGCTCCCCTTTTGTTGTCCCCAGCCGTACTCCCCAGCAGCCCGCCTTGGTGACAGCGGGGAAAGCTCTTCCGGCTCCGGGCGGCCCGCCTGATCTCTCGGCAGGGACCAGTTCGTTGTGGTGTTCAGCCGTGGCCGCATGGCCTTGCCAGCCGGGGTGGTAGTCATGGCCGGTTGCCGGTTGCCGATGTTATTGTTATTGGATATGCCGTCTGCCACAGCATGCGAAATTCCGCAAAGCTTAGACTAGATCGTTTTGTACGATGGCAAATAACAAGGACTGTGTAAGATTGGATGGAACCAGAGCGGTTGGGCTGTTGGCGCGATAGAAAGGGTAGCCGTATATACCGAGCAAGTAGACGACGAAAAGTGGCAGACCGAAACGACGGTGAAATAGACAGCAGAAAAGGCGGGAATAGTTATAGACCCATACCCTCTTCGGACGCCGATGGGACACTTGAGAGGGCTCCCCAATGAGATGTTGACATCTATTCCCCCTCGCGTCAGGTGGATTGATAAGGTGCAGCACGAAGGTATGAAAGGGTCGATCACGGAGGCAACACCACGAGCGGCATGGGTGATGCGGAAAAGTGCATTTTCAAAATGCGAGGGATAAGAATGTGGTGTTCCCCTCACTCAGGAGATAGGAGGGAGAAATTAGCATAATAGATGCGAGAGAAAAGGAAATCAGCAGGCTGTGTGTACGTGGTGGTAGCTCGTACAAAGTAGTCGGGCGAAGGCAACGTAGAGGCCACAAAGTTGCCCTTTTCCTGCTGTGCACCGTTTCTCCAACGAGGCCCATCCCTGTCTCATTGGGCCGCAAAGTTGTCTGCATGGTAATGTCATGGCCTGGTACAGAGCACATCGGTAGCGTTTCGATGCGTCACCGAAGGAAGCTGAGATGAAAAAGGAAGTCGTCTGGTGGGATTCCCCCACGTCAGGGTGTCCAGGATGTAGCCGTCGCCAGAGGATGCGATGACATCGGGAGGGTTTCGATCTTGAGGCCACACGCGTTCGGGAAGCTGAGAGTTTACGCCTGGGATGGAAACTAGACCAAAATATCATTATTCCCGTCGTTTCGAATCGCTGTGTCCCAAGTCATGGTTCCCGTGTCGCCCAAGATATCTTAGCTTGAATCGCGTTGGACAATCCAAGTCAGGCGACGCCATGTTTGCTCGTTGGCCCTGAGCCGGCAGTCAGCGCGGACATCCCATCCCTAGAGTTTTTCTTGGAGTTTGGTTGCGGTGCCACCAAGCGGTCCCCGATAAGACCACAGGCCTCGACTTGAGACGCGGCTTGAAGGGGTGAGGGCTCTTTAGATGTGATGCGGATGAGGAAACTTTCGATAGTGCGGTGTGGGATGCTGCATGTAAGTGCAGGAGACAAAGAACGATACCATGGGTGGCCCCCCGGAATTGGGCCGTGACGCTCCGGATGTCCCGTTGGCCGTCCGCGGCAAGGCGTCCACCGAGATTTTTGATAGAAAATGGTTCGCATGTCCGCACGGCAGGCCCTCTTTAATCGAGATCTATTGATTCCGATATTGGCAGCCAATGACTTCGATTTAGTCTTCTACACTCGCGTTTGCTGGCGAATCGCGGTCAGAGCGGTAGTCCTGAGACAACCCTAACCGCCCGTGAAGATAAAAAAAATACCCGATAGAAATTGAGACAACTCGATCCATGAGAGAGGAAAGCTCCGATCGAACGCACTCGTTCATGTCTTGAACATGTGGGGGTCCCGTTCGCCCCGTCCCGATCATCGAGCCGGACGCAACATAGTTCCAGCGAGCCAATCCCCATTAGCTCGGTAAGCTTCGTGCGGTCAGCAGAGCAAAGTGGGAGCGATATCGGTGAGAGACAAATAGAGACGCTGAATAAACAGATATGTTACACCGTTATATGTTACTGGGGTTTTGTCGAACCCGAGTCCTGATCGAATGCTCGCCAGCTAATGCACTTACAAAACTCCCAACCGATTTTCTGCTTCCTCCTTCATGCTTTGTACAACAAATCCAAGAAACCGTTGGCCAAGTCAACAACCACGCTCTTGTTCGGCAGGGATCCGGCAACGCCATACAAAGCAGCCGAGTCACCGACGGCCTTGCCCTTGACACCCTTACCCTCAACAGCGCGAACTCTCTCCTTTTCCTTCTCGGCCTCGACAACAGCCTCAAGGTCGGCCAACAACTTCTCGTAGACCTTGGTAATTGGAAGAGTGACGGCGACGTGGATTGCAGGAGGGTTCTGAAGAGCGTTCAAGTGCCAGCCCTTCTCTGACATGCCGTCGGCAATGTCGTAAACATTGAGATTCTTGGCGGTGAAGGCAACAACGGACACCAGAGGCTTGCCCAAGATCTCCAACTCGTTGTCCAGCGCTGGTGTCTCGCGAATCTTCTCAATGATTTTCTTGGTAGTGCCGACGATCTTGACACAAGCGTCAATGTAACCAGCCTCACCGACCTTCATCAAACTAGCCCAGCAACCGGCAATCAGGGCACCTGGCCGCGAACCGGCCATACCAGGCGAACCGTACACACCGCCAGACCAATCTGGCGACACGTAGTACTGGTATTTGCGGAGTTCTGCGGACCTGTACAAAACTGTAGAGTTACCTTTGGGCGCAAATCCATACTTGTGGGTGTCGCAGCTGATGCTCGTGACGCCCTTGAGACGGAAATCAAAGAGCTCGGTCTCAAAACCTGCCTTGTCCAAGAAGGGGACCATGAAGGAACCGAGACAGCAGTCGACGTGGAGGCACAGCTTCTTCTTGATAGCCAACTTGGATAGAGCGCTGATATCATCAATGATGCCATGAGGGAAGTTCGGTGCGGAGCCAACCAACAGAACTGTGTTGCTGTTGATCAGGCGGGAGACGGCACGGACATCGACTTGATAATTGGGCGCAGGGCAGGAGACGTAGTGGATCTTGATCTTGAAGTAGTCACCGGCCTTGCGGAACGCAGTATGAGCGGTTTCGGGCAAGATCCTAGTGCGTGTCAGTAAGAAAGATCACAATGACATAGCCCCACGGAGAAAACGTACATCTCAGGCTCAGTAATACCCTTCTCAAAGTATCCTCTTTGGCGCGCGCCGAGGCAAGCCGACAAAATACTGTCAGTACCACCACTGGTGGTGGCACCGGCAGCGCCGGGAGGAGCGTTGAACATGGACAGAACCATGGAAACAACCTCAGCCTCCATCTTCCTCACGCCTGGGAAGACGTCCGGATGAATGGGGTTCGCGACGGTGAACTTGCCAAACGCCTCAGTCTGCAGCTTCAACAGCTCGTCCTCGCCGTGGTAGACGGCGCCAGAGACAAAGCCATCCTCCCATCTCGTGTGGTCCATGTTCGCCAGAGTATCAAGCTCCTTCCGGACGTCGTCTTCGGACCAACCCTCCTTGGGTAGGGTCAGGTATCGGGTGAGGTTCGCGGGGATCATCTTGGTCTGCAGTTTCGCCATGGTCTCGTTGACCTGCTTCTGGACCTGGCCGCGGACACCGGGGGCGCGTAGGAAGTAGCCATACAGAACTCTGCGGATATCAATGTAGATCTCGACAATGCTGCCAATCAGGCCGCGGCCCTTGAGCTTCAGAAACGTCTTGCGCGTCCATCGCCAGACGAAGAGGAAGAAGATAATGTTGCGCAACCTACGGGCCGGGGTTCTCGAGGTTAGCCGATGCCGAGGTTACTTCGGGAAAGATACCGAAGTGGAAAGATGGAAGCATTGGAAACTCACAAGTCGAGGTTCAGGACCAACAATGGACTCGCCTGCCGACTACGCTTGACTTGGTTCAGTCCTTCGCGCAAGCTTGCGGGAATGCGGGAGCTGCCGGGCATCTTGTCTGCTGCCGTTGTTGTAGCTCGGCACAGTGGGGTGTTGCAATTCGCGACAAGCAAGCAATGGAGGTGGGAATCGTGGAAGAGGGAGAGCAACCCGGGTGGATGCGAATTCCAATTTATAAATACGCGGAGTAGAAGGGAATGCGAACGAGGGGGCTCAAGAGAGGAAAAAAAAGATTTGGAGACTGGGGGACGGGACGAAGATCAAGGCTAGGAGCTGGAACTTTGGAAGGTTCCGACATTAACAACGCCACAGCAAGAGCATCACCGGCGACCGGGGTCAAGGAAGTAGAGGTTGGAGGGTCTTTGCTGTGCAAGTGCTGTGGTAAGCAGAGCCAACGGCTGGATCCCGAGGAGCAGAAAATCGTGGGGCATGGCGTCTTCTTGATTATTTCTTAGCGCCGTTTACCCCTGTCGGTGCAGCGAAGATAGCGGAGTACCTTTTGGACTTCTGGAGCGCTGCTTCTCTCTGGGGAGCATTGCCGCCATCCGGTCTGTCACATGCGCCACTCCAAGCAAGAGAAGCCCTGTTTCCCATGGTTGCCCGCGTCCACCTGGCTGCAGGCAATATCATCCACGAACCTTTCAGGCAAGTCACAGAGACAGGGGGTCCTGCTTAAGCTTGACGTCTCATGCCCGCGTCGTCTAATTGGGGAAGCGACCTTGACTAACAAAGTAGGATTCACATTGAACCGATGGCTTCCTCCTATGTAGGCGAGCAGTGGCTAGGTCTTCCCCGACGTGAGGTGTCAGTGTCGAGGTGGAGCGGCCAAAGATGAACACCACCTACAAAGTCCCAACCCAAAGAGGGCAGTCCGCACCGCGCGACGTGCCCGTCATCTTATCGCCGTGGCTGATACCTGACGACATTTTCCACGCGAACCGAGGACCTTCAGACTCGGCCGATTGGGTAGCTTGTCTGATGCACGCATGACTTTGCGTCCAGATCGCCAGCCTTCTATTGCTACCTCGACTCCTCTTCTTCAAAGAGAAGTGTGACCTTGTTTTATAAGGAATTTCCATGCTTAGAGCATAAGTCTGGGGCGTTATCTGTCAAAGCAACCTTGGAAGGTCATTCAACTCTGTCCGTCCGCGGACTGCCCCGGAGCGAAAAGATCCACTATAGCGGGGCGGAATCGGGCCCGCGGACGCCCGTTACCCGGCTTGATCCAATGGCCCCGGACACACCTAGAAGTCGCATTTCCAACCATTGAGTGTCATCATCATCATCACTCTCTTCGCATAAGTGCTGACACTGCTGAATGCCGAACAGCAAGCAATTTTGGGCTTGAACTCGGGTCGCACAATGCCCCTAATGCCAAAGGTCAACCAGTGTCCTAGTGAGTAAGCTCCGACAAAGTGGCCATGCGCTTTGCCTCGACCACGTCACATCGACAGTGTTCACGTCCGAGAGATCCAAGCGGATCCCAGGCGCTGCCTAGAAGTTCGATCTTAGCGAACGACAGCCTTGCAGCCGAATCGCAGACGTGCATCGACAACCAACAACTTGCGCCTAGACTCTTTTTTATTGGTTGATGTGAGGTCGCCTTCCCTGTCCAACTTGTCTTACAAGTAACGGGCAGCCGGTGACCCTCATGGAGACAAGTTGGCCAAGTGGAGACGATCTTGCATTTTTGATCGCGGCCAAGGACAATTGCTTATCAATGGTATGGAGATTTGCGAACAAAGTCCGTGTTAGCATCCGCGCTGTGGCAGGATGGCCAATGTCTATCGGTATGGTATACAAAACACAAGAAGACGCAAGCCTTCGGTCGTCAAAACGAGTCATCATCTCGAAAGTATCAAGAGAGAAAAAACATAACAACCCTCATGAGCGCCGTGCGAGAAGCTCATGCAACCGGGTAGCCTCCGAGGATCTTGACCATCTGTCATTAGCCCCCGTACAAAATTCCTTCATGAGATGGTCTCCCCAAACCCAAATAAACGCCCTCGTCCAGCTCTTGTACACTTGAAATGCCGAGTTCATGCTTCCTGGAGAATATAACGCCTGGAGCTTCTCTGTGCGTTGGTCCTCCTCTAGCGAGGACAAGCATTGCTCTCTTCTAGCCCTCCGTCTACTGCGCCTTGAAGGCCGCCTGCCACTTCGTCTTGAAGCTGCTTAGCTCCTCGTCGCAAGCCCGCTCTCCAGTGTTTGTGCAACCAGCTGCGCGGACAACAAAGTGACCATCCTTGTAGATCTCTCCCTTATCATATCGATTGTAGGAGTTGAATGTCTTCTGGGGCACAATGGCGAGCTTCGAAAGGATAGTAGGATGCCATTGTACAATGTGTTCCTAAGGCAACGGTTAGATCTGGCTCAGACGCAAAAACGAGAGGCAAAAAGGAAGGACTTTACCAAAGCATGACCCTCAGCCTTCTGGAAGTTGTAGCTGCGGTACAGAGGGTCAAACCAGGTGTCGATGAAGAACTTCGCCCAGTCGCCATTCCGGATGAAGAAGCTGCTCGAAGAAAGACCCTCTCTGTCTTGCGTGACCACGAAATCGATGTCGTCGCCTTTGAGATGAGGGAATGTTTTGATGATGCTGTCAGGGGGGACGACCGGGTGATCCCTGGCCATCAAAGTATCAAGCCTGTCCGACTTCAACACCAGATTCTCTAGAGACGTCTCCGGGTCCATGATGTAAGCGTCTTGGTCGAGGTACCAGAACCATCTGGCTTCTGGAAACTTTGTCATCGCGTGCCTCAGTGACACCACTTTGTTCCATGATGATGGAGATCCGTTCAGATCGTAATCGCCCGCTTTCACGAACATCACCTCATAACCTAAGACCAGAGCTATTAGCATGTGCAGTACAAAGAAGAACCAGTGAAAGCCTACCATGTAGCTGCGCATATTGTTTCCTGTTGTCGCGAATGCTTGCGAGATATTTATTGCTGAAGTTGTCCTCATCCAGCACCGTCACTATTACCGCTGGTGGGTCACCAGAGGGTGGTCGAGGGCCGCTAGGTGACTTGAAGGCTCCAGAGAGAAGGTATATGAAGCCGAAGAATACAAGAGCGCCTGCCGCGATGACCTTGAGCCTACTGCGTCGAAGAACTGGTGGTATTCTGGAGGATCTCGCCTTGAAGGGAGGCGGGTTCGAGCTCTTTCGTGGTGGGTATGCGAAATGCATCGTGTCGAATTAGGAGATTAGTTCAAAGGGAGAACTCGTCGGCCAACGATCGAGAGAATTGTCGCGGCTGGACCAGCGTCGAAATGCGACGCCTCGATGTTCCGGAAATGGCGGGCGTTTAAGGACAAATTTCGTCGGTGTTCGAACACGAGAGAAGACGCTGACTGTGGCCGTTGCGACTAGAGGCTTGGCACAGAAAGGAGGGAGGAAGGGTGATGGAATGTCGGAATCAAAGATCGTCGGGGTATTCGCAGGGCGTCATCCAAAGAGGCGCATCACGTCCGGGCCTCGAGAAGTCTGGGCGACACTCTGGAAAGCGAAAGGGTTGCAAGGGAAGCAGTGGTGCAAGGGCGAGGACGGCCGGTCAATGTACAGGCTGATGAACACGAACTCGATACTATGGCTTCGTTAAATTCGAGGTCCACTTTGGGAGCATTAGATCTGGACCGCGCCGAAAACCATCAATCATTGGCCCGGTCGGTGGTATTATTGTCCGGTCGGGCGATCCCTGGGTCCCCTGGGCCCCTCCTGTCAAGGGTTGTGCTGGTTCCCCACTACCAAAGCAACGTCAAACCTAATGCTCTATGCGGGGTCCTGTAACGCTGACCATGAGGCGTAGATTGCTAGATCAATAAGATTCAGTTGTTTAAAAGAAATACCCGATACTCGAACTGATGCTTCCTTGCAAATTCTCACTATACATGCCGTTCATCATCAGTAACTAGCAACGAAAATGTGACACATTGAAGTTTATTCATGTCTTTCATCACTACCAAAATTTTAGGCTAAGCCATTGATTAAGCCATGAGACATATGTGTATCAGCCTGCGCGTTTGCCAACTCAAAGGATGTTGAGAGTTGTCGTCGGCATGGTCAGCCAACAGAATGTTGACTGATTGATGGCAGGTTGATGTCGCCTGCTCGTCCAAAGTGAATCTGACCAAAACGGCTCAATTCAAAGACAGAGCAGGGACTTATTCTCCGCACACAGACTAGTTGACACGATATGGAAGAGAATCTTCGAGGCAACTTAAGAGTGTGCGGGTGGCATCGTGACACATGGCGCTACAGGCGTTCCGTCTCTCGAGTGATAAAGAATGTTTGCGTTTCTCCACATTCCGACCTATGTCAGTCTTCCTTGATATCTTCATCCTCATCATCGTCACCACCCACATCGAAGACTCTGTCGCTCGCACGCTGTAGAGCTGAAGCACTGAACTTTCTCACGCCCTTCCAGACTCCCCACAGAAAGGTCGCGGCACCAATGACAACCAAGCCCAAGTTGATGTTCTCGACACGCGCGCGACCAGTCCCTCCTCGACGTCCAGAAGTACTAAGGATACCGCTGGACCTCAAGTTCCACCATTGGACGGGTGACAGAGCGAAGAGAGACTTCACAAACCCAAGCAGTCCAAGAGAAAAAAAGCCTTTGAGGAAGTGTTCCAGCCATGTTCCAGGCTCCGCACCCATCTCAGGGACAGGCTCGTGAATTGCTTCGATGTCGTCAAGAACATTCGCCGCCATATCCGCGATTGCGCCCATGGGATCGGTCCACAAGTTCAATATTGGATCCGCAATGAAGCCCAGAATGAAGACCGAAACGATGAAGATGAGGATAGTTAGTACTATTTGCGCAAAGGTTCCTTGCAGACGATTCGCCCAGGATAATCGCTCCAGCTTGTATGAATAGCTGCAGGTAGGACATGCGAAGAAGTTCCGCGTAGCTGTCGAGTCGGCATACCTCCAAGCTTGCAAGCACCCTTCGTGGACATAGCGTTGAGACCCCTTGCACTTGCATGGTGAGATAAGTCGTCCAGAGTCGGGATCATCGGATTTGTAAACAGGTCGTGGACGTGAGTTCATGAAGCCGCTCATGACACTTGGCTCTTCGAATGTAGGATGAACCGACTCGAAGCAGATGCGACATGTTCGCGGCCCATAGTATCTTTGCTTGGGCGGGGAATGAGGTTGCTCCTGGGGTTGGTCTCTGTCCTGTTGCCCATTGTCCTCAGACTTGATAGGCTCTGTCTTCTCGGGTAGGTCGGCTTCAGAATGGCTTTTGCGCGTTGGGCCTCCCGTAGGAAGGTCAGATGGCCAATTCCACTGAGGCTTCGCAGCATCCATGACGAACAGTAAAAATTGATTGCTGTAGACGTTGGGATTTGATGCGTCTTCAAAGCATGGGGCTTTCCGTATTGCGCGGGTAGAGTAACTCTGTGCTGTGAGAGGAAGAGAAGCAATAGAAGACTTGCAGTGAAAGACCGGCTGGCTCGGGGTTGGAAGCTTGGCCTAACTTGACCAAGTGCAGCAGCGCCTACATGACAAGAATTAGCGTAGGCAATATGAAAGCCTGATCTGTCCTTTCGGAGTGCTGTGCCTGTCGGAGAGGCTGCGCCAAGCGAATAGGATCTTTGGGAGGGCACAGGACAAACGAAGAGCAAAAAAGAATATTCCAGCACCAGGCACTTTATTGTGAGCTTTCTTCAGGTGGTCATAGCTTCCAGCGCCTCCCGGTTACGTCAGCAGTATGACCCGGATCAACACCTGAGCCGGCCATGTCACGTGCTGCTGGTTCCCGAGCGGCGCCCGGCGTCTGGCAGCTTGACGCGGCGCGAGTTGCCTGGGAGGGAGAGCTTCGTACCTGAGCTCTGGCAGCCTCACCTCGTTTGACCGCAGCCAACCCACCCCCCATCCTCCCCGACCACTGTACTTGACATCACATCTCGACTACACGATCAAATAATCAAGCAATGGCCGACCGTTACTCTTTCTCCCTGACGACGTTCTCGCCCAGGTAATTTTATAAGCTTTCTAACCTATGACGTCCGCATGCTAATCGATTACAGCGGCAAGCTGGTTCAGATCGGTACGCTCCAACACAACCCCCACCGGCCAATATCTTTCAACTTCAGGAACGGAACGAACGCTCGAATCGCAGGACTGACATTCATCTAGAATATGCTCTGAACGCCGTCAATCAGGGTGTCACCGCCCTCGGTATCAAAGGCAAGTTGACTTGCCCCTCCTTCCTCAACCTATGCTAACCCCTCGAAAGCCACCAACGGTATCGTCCTTGCGACCGAGAAGAAGTCATCATCGCCCCTTGCCGACCCTAGCTCGCTGTCCAAGATCAGTCTCGTCACCCCCGACATCGGTATGGTGTACTCAGGCATGGGTCCCGACTACAGAATATTGGTGGACAAGGCTCGCAAGGTATCGCACACGGGCTACAAGCGCATCTACAATGAATACCCGCCTACGCGGATATTGGTGCAGGATGTTGCCCGTGTCATGCAGGAGGCTACTCAGTCTGGTGGTGTCCGACCTTACGGCGTCAGCTTGCTGATTGCTGGCTGGGATGAGGGTATTTTGCCTGAGGACGAGACCGAGACCAAGGAAGGCGAGGAGAAGAAGCCCACAGGCAAGACCGGAGGTACTCTGAAGGGTGGACCCATGCTGTACCAGGTCGATCCCTCTGGCAGTTACTTCCCGTGGAAGGCGACGGCGATTGGCAAGAGCGCTACGTCTGCGAAGACGTTCCTGGAGAAGAGATACACGGAGGGCTTGGAGCTTGAGGACGCCGTGCACATTGCGTTGCTCACACTCAAGGAGACCATCGAGGGAGAGATGAATGGAGATACCATTGAGATTGGTAAGTATTCAAAGTGTGTCGTCAAGAATGCGTCTAACTGGGAGTATAGGCATCATCGGACCCCCGGCAGACCACCTGCTCGGTATCGAGGGTGTTGAGGGTGCCAAGGGCCCTCGCTTCAGAAAGCTCAGCCCTCAGGAGATTGAGGACTATCTTACGAACTTGTAATTTGCGCAATGGCTAGGACGGTCTTACCTTGTATCATAGAATAGCATAGAGACATGGGGACACGAAAAGTCCGAGCTCTAGACTCAATGGATGACCTGCAATGACGACATGACGAGATACGTTGCATATGTGATTGGGCATCTTGATAGACTGGCCATGACTGGCGAGTTCTCTTCGCAGGGAAAGATGCAAGCTGTCACCACCGTTGCCCCGGACTGCAGATATTGGTAAAGGAACTTGACTGACAATGCGGCGTCGTTTGGTAATTATCGATGGCAGAAATCTTGATCAAAGATTTGGATGGAGCCATATATCAGGCAACAGCTGCAAGATGGGCACTACCGAAGTGAAAAAGAATCGCTGGCGACAGTCGGCCGCCTCTAGCAGCCAATTCATTGGCTTACCGCGATCTGAAACCGCCCGCCAGTTACTGTGCCGCAACAACCTACATAGTCGCCTGATAGTCCCGCTTGAAGGTATTTTAGGACCGGTCACCAGGTGTGCCTCGAGTGCCTAATCATCAGGCAGATGACACTTTCGTGCGGTGGTCTACTGTTGTCTAGACTGGTTGAGGAGAAGTAAGCCGCATGCGAGTAGCAGGGCCTTGCATTAAGCTAATCGCACCTGGGAGGCACAGCATTGCGACTCAACCAAGCAAGTCAAAGTAGACTTCAACGGAGAACCTTCAATTTCTAGGACTTCTGCGAATCAAGAGGTGATCTGCAACATGCGGCTACGTATTCTTTTCACCGTCATGTGAATAAAATCGAACAAAAGTTCAAACAAGAGTATTGCATTAGAGACGCAGGCCCGAATGACCCAGTTTTTGCTGCACTTCGCCACAGTGCTCTCAATTGAAGAGCAGGGTAGCATCCAAAGACTGGAGTTGAGGTTGCAAGCCAGATCGACTCCAATAGAGATACAGACTGGCAATCCAGGTAGATGAGTAGTACCTTGAATGGCCTGATGTACTTGGTAGAACCCCAGGAGGCAGCAGACTCTCAAGTTAACGCCTGGTCCACGATCCGAAGCCGATGCCGCGTTGCTTTCATAAGCAAAGATGTTCCTGTTCTGGGCTTGGCAAGGCACTGACGCACGTTTTCCTGGAGTCGTCAGCTAGCTGCATGCACAATGCTGGATTTAATCAAAGTCCGGACGGGTGGCTAAGTAGGCCTCGGGTTCCGGTGAATCAAGACCGATAAATTCGGCATCGGCCCCGGTTGGGTTAGTCTCACACTCAAGCCGGGGTGAGTGCGGGTGACTGTGGAAACTCTTGGAGCATGAGCGAGCCTAAATGACAGCTGTTGGTCAGGACTCCAGGCCAGTGATTAATTATCCGTCACGACGGATTACCGGAAGATTCAAGATAGGTACCTGATCTTCCAAATCCTGTTCGGGAGTTCTTAAATTGATTGGTCGGGGACCGATGTCAGATCGCTCTCTCTTTCGTCCGAGTCTTACTTTGTTCTTCCTGATTTACCTTGAACACTTTCTATGCTGGACACATCAAGCAAATCGGGGCTGCCATTCGGAGCAAAACTTCGACTTCTCGAAATCAGAACGGGGGTACCCGAGGCCCAAGGCTGTCGTTCGTTCCATCGCCTTCTCTTGATCCCTGTTTCTCAGTTCAAAAGTTCACTCTACAAGCGCCACAATGATTCTTTTGCTACGGTGCGTAACTGCGTTGCGAAGTGGTATACGTCCTCCGCAGATGTGGGCCGCTGGCCTCCTGCAGAGTCCCTGAACTCAACAGAACCGACCTGTTGCAGTGCGTGTTGGCTTGCGAGTGCAAATATGGATAGCATGCCACGACTACGTGTTGCCTCGAGGTCTCAATTTTCCTCCCTACTCATGTGCAACGAGAAAAGAAGCAAACAAGCGGCAACATGTTCCCGAACGCCCTCCAGGCACCCACTACGACGTGATTCTTGGCAGGGACCCCAACCTCTCATAGACTTTTCTGCCTTCACTACGGCATCATCACCATATCCAGGTCAGCAATCAGGCACTTATCGCCGAGTCACGCATGCATCGCACCCATTGCACTAGGCAAGTTCTGCGTGTTCGAATACACGGAGGTTGTATCCGCAGACGCACCAGAGTGCTGTGCATCGAGCCCCATGAATTTTGGTCCCCGCGTCACACGAACTTTTGGTCTATTTTCCGTTTTGAGCCGCGTCATTTAACCTTACCTACATTTTTTGACTCATACCGACCACCCCACTGCCGGGCGAGTCTAGTCATTGTACCCCGGTACTTCGAGCGTGCTGGTGTACCTGTTCTTGGCTTACTTGGATTCTCCCGAAGTACCGCGCTTCCCAGGACCGTGGTCAGGACCCTAGGACTGGGTCCTCAGGTCCACGCTAGAACCATACAAACAATGACT
This sequence comes from Colletotrichum costaricense, assembly GCF_030867565.1. Lineage (NCBI taxonomy): Eukaryota > Fungi > Ascomycota > Sordariomycetes > Glomerellales > Glomerellaceae > Colletotrichum > Colletotrichum costaricense. The sequence goes on along the minus strand of NW_026848232.1, from coordinate 331,932 downwards.
GGCCATTCACCATCATCTTCCGGCGAGGGTGCAGATCCTGTGCAAGATGATGTACCTTCCAATGTGCCGGTCCTGGGACCTCATAACCAGGAGGCACTCTCAACAGCCGCCGAGGAGTTGATCCTGAACAATGAGGCCTCTTCGCCTCTAGCTGAGCCAGCCTCAGGCAACTCGGTCATCATGAATGCGAGGGCCTACCAGTCCGAAATGCTTGCCGAGAGCATGCGGCAAAACGTTATTGTTGCTGTAAGTCTCGTCGAGCCTGTGGATCCAGTCCCAAAGAGACCATGGGTTATTAACACTTGATAGATGGACACAGGTAGTGGCAAAACACAAGTGTAAGTGGACTGCCTACGAGCAAGCGTAGTTTCGTGACATTGATAGAAGCTTCTATAGAGCTGTTCTGAGAATTAGAGCTGAATTGGAGAGAACGACGTCCGAAAAGGTGCGTTAAGGCCATTACGGATCTCTGTTGCTAGGCTAACTGTACAGATTGTCTGGTTTCTAGCTCCCACGGTATCGCTTTGTAGCCAACAGTTCGAAGTTCTCAAAACCCAGATACCAGAGGTTCAGATAAAGTTCCTCAGTGGCGACGATAACGTGGACTCATGGTCCGACCAGCAAACTTGGGATGCGGTTCTTCTCAATGTGCGCGTGGTTGTGTCGACATACCAAATCCTGTTGGACGCGATGTCGCACGCATTCGTGCCTATTTCCAGGCTATCTCTGATAGTCTTTGACGAAGGTTTGTGGTTTAGAGGTTTAGAAAGGGGCAGAGGCTAACCAGTACGAAATAGCTCATAATTGCATCGGGAAGTCTCCGGGAAGCAAAATCATGTCACTCTTCTACCATGAAGAACAACGGAAAGGCCTCCCTACTCCCCATATCCTGGGTCTGACAGCAAGCCCGACTTTTGGCTCCAAAGTCGAAAGCATCAATACCCTCGAGGCCACGCTGGACGCTGTTTGCAAGAGCCCGACGATGCACCGAGACGACCTTCTTGCTGCTGTCAACAAGCCAGAGCTGGCATCCGCAATCTTTCAAAATCGAAACGAATACGATATTCCCAACAGCTTGCGAAGCTTGAGAATGGCTATACAATCTCTCGATATCTCGGAAGATCCCTTCATTCGACACTTACAAGCGGAGGGAACAGATCGCAGTCAGCGTGAACTCATTGCGGTTCTCAAGAGTCACGACACGTACATCCAGAACCAAATGACTTCTTTTGGCCGGCAGGCGAATCAGATATTCAACGAACTTGGACCTTGGGCTGCAGAGTATTATATCTGGGAAGTGATCTCAAGGTTCAGAGCCGCAGTCAAGGCCCAAAGCGTCTGGCTTGACACATGGAAGGATGAAGAGAAACAATACCTCGTCAATGTTCTCAGTCAAGTCGATTGCCAATGTCCATCGAAAGAGACCATCAGCCGTGCTGTCCTGTCGGATAAGGTGTTCGTTGTCATTGAACAATTGCTACAGTATAAACCTGACACCATTGGCATCATATTCGCCAGAGAAAGAGCAACTGTTGCGGTTCTATGTCATCTGCTAACATCGCATGGCTTGCTACGAGAGCGATATCGAATCGGGGCCATGATGGGCACATCGCAGTTTCAAGCCAAGAAGAAAGATATATGGGACCTTTCTCGAGTGGAAGATCAGCGGTCACTGCACCAATTCCGATCCGGGAGGAGCAATCTTTTGGTTGCCACCAGTGTACTAGAAGAAGGCATCGATGTGCCGGCCTGCAACTTGGTTGTCTGTTTCGATACCCCACCGAACCTCAAGTCGTTCATCCAACGCCGCGGACGGGCCCGAAAGAAGCAGTCCAAGCTTCTCATGCTACTTGACAGCTCGAATCCACTGGGGAAAGAGTGGGAGACCCTGGAGGCGGAGATGAAGGCCCAGTACGAAGAACAAGAGAGAGAATTGGAACATCTACAAGAGATCGAGCAGGCTGAGGAGCCAAATGAGATGATCTTCAAAATCGAACAAACAGGGGCTGTTCTGGATCTTGATAACGCAAAGCAGCATCTCGACCATATTTGCCGGATACTTTCCCCGGGAGAGTTCATCGACTGGCGGCCAGACTACATCATCGACAAGACGGACACAAAAGGCACGCCAGACTTGCGGGCCACTGTTCACCTGCCGAGCTACTTACCGGCCTCGGTCCGCAGCTCTGAGAGTCAGTTGGCTTGGAAATCAGAGCAAAATGCTACGAAAGACGCTGCGTTTCAAGCCTATCGCAATCTGTACAAGGCTGGACTTGTGAACGACAACTTGCTGCCTTTCAAGCCGGAGGACTTCGTACCCGGAATAGACAAAAGAGCTGCTATTCTGCAGGTCAACGGTTTACTCAATGCCTGGATAGGAGTCGCCAAGGCCTGGAAAGTTGGCGACAATTTGCGGGCAACTCGGATCCTACTCAAGGATTCGGACGGTGTTATCCAGGGAGAGTACGACATGGTCATCCCCCTATGGGTCCCTGGGTTGCAGACGATACCCATTCATCTGGACTACAACGTCACCTGGTCAATTGAGTTTGGACATCAGCTTCCCATTGACAAGCTCACCGGCAATGATGACACAGCTGTACTTCTTGCTCTGCCGTACGGTCACCGGTGGGTTTCGGCGGATCTCCAGCAGATTGTGAGGTTCAGTGCAGTTGGTGCTGGAGATATGTCCGTCGATCAAATCGGCGTCAAAGGTTTTGTCCCAGGGGCGATGTCAGACTACGATCTGACCTGTTTCATTCGCGACCAGACTGGTTCCCCATATCTGTACGACAATGTCATCCCCCGCAAGCCGGCACCCGAAACTGTACAGAAGATGTTTTACGAATTCGAAAAGGCCCCAGAGGATGAACCTTACCTGGCTCTCAAGAAGTGGTCCCGTAGGTCGGATTTCCTTCATCGGCCACAGAGCGATCCCAGTCACGGCCCAGCTACCATCAAGCCGTATAATCGAGTCTACCCCATGTCGTGGGCAAAGGTGGACAACATCCCTGCCAAGTATGCCCAGTTCGGCGTGCTTATACCATCAATCTTGCACCGTATCGAGACGTACCTGGTGGCGCGAGAGCTGTCTATGGGCGTACTGAGGCCACTCGCCATCTCTGACCCGTCTCTGGTAGTCACAGCCATCAGCGCGGGAAGCGCGTGTGAACCTACAAATTACGAACGCATCGAGTTTCTAGGCGACTCTATTCTCAAGTTCTCCGCCACAATCAATGTGGCGGCTCTGAGTAAGTCTATCTCCAATAACCCGACGAGCTGTGCACGAATTCTAGAGCTAACACGAGACCAGACCCGGACTGGCCAGAACGGCTCCTGTCGTTTAAGAAAGACGCCATCGTCGCAAATTCGACCCTCTGCAAGGCGGCCATCAAGCACGGTCTCGACAGATTCGTCCTCACCAAGCCCTTCACGGGACAGAAGTGGCGGCCAATCTACGTGGAGGACGTGCTCCAGCACGGCGAGGAGCCTACCACGAGGAAAATATCCACCAAAACACTCGCAGATATCGTCGAAGCACTGATCGGGGCCTCGATGATTGACGGCGGTCTCCCTAAAGCACTAAAGTGCATGTCTATCTTTCTCCAACAGATCAAATGGAAGACCCTAGACGACTGCAGACAGGCCCTTTACGACGTCGCTCCCTCTGGCGTGCAACTCCTGTCTACCCTTGAGCCCTTGGAGCAGCTCATAGGCTACGAGTTTAAAAAGAAGGCCCTGCTGGTCCAGTCCATGACCCATGCCTCCTTCAGCCTCGGCAACACCCTGGGCTGTCTGGAACGTCTCGAGTTCATCGGCGACTCCGTCCTCGACTACATCATCGTCAACCGCCTCTTCTCCATCGAACCTCCTCTCCCACATCAGACGATGCATCTCCTCAAGACAGCAATGGTCAACGGCGACTTTCTCGGCTTCCTTGCTCTAGAGCAAGCAGTCAGTCAGGACGAGGTCGTCATAACAGGGACCGACGGCGGCAACAAGAGACCCGAGCTGCAACACACGCGCTTCGCGCTGCCCCTGTGGAAGTTTATGCGCCACCAATCCCCCGCCATTGGCCTCGAGCAGCTCAACGTCACGAAACGGCACGCCGCGCTCAGGGACGAGATGGTCGAGGCGATGGAGCGCGGCACGACGTACCCCTGGGCCCTCATGGCGCGCATGCAGCTGCGCAAGTTCTACTCTGATATATTCGAGTCCCTTCTCGGCGCCGTGTACGTCGACTCCGGGGACCTGGACGTCTGCGCTGGTGTCGTGGAGCGGTTTGGGATCTTGGCGTACCTTGATCGCATTTTAAGAGACGGCGTGCATGTGTTGCATCCCAAGGAGGAGTTGGGTCATTTGGCGGACAATAAGACTGTGACGTACGTTTTGGACGTGCAGGATGTCGAAGATGGTGAGAAGCGGTTCTCGTGCAAGGTCATGGTTGGCGAGCGGTGCGTTGTCGAGGTTGACGGTGGGATTTCTAGAGACGAGGTCAAGGTTAAAGCCGCGGAGGCGGCGGTAAGAATACTCAAGGCGGAGAAGTCTGCAGCAAAACAAGAGAGCATGGACGTACAGGAAGATGAAGATGTGGTCATGGGATAAGAGGAAAACGGTTAGAAAATGTCGGTATGTCACGGACACAAAGGCAGAAGAAGGATTTTGGCAGACTGGAAAAGCAATCAATTCTTATTTTGATGTTTCGTGTAAGCAAATTTGCGTTTGATTTCCCTTTTCCGAACTGACTGCCTATCGAGAGGTGGGATAAAGTGCAACAAGAGGGTATAACTGGCGCTTTGCCCCTGAACTCCTGATGAAAGAAACGATAAGCTGCTCGCATTAGAACCATGAAGAGACTGGCATTCTCAACTTTCCAGTCTGAAGATACTCCCATGCTTCCTGACTGCGGCTGGAAAAATCATAAGGTCCCTGAAGCTTGGCTTAATACAAACCGAAATACGCCATTTGGCCCTGAAAGCAAAGTTGCGCCGAAAATTGAGGGTCATGCTCGTGACATCGTTCTCTGCGGACTGGCGAAGAACAAGTACCAAGGAAGTACATTCAAGAAAGAAACTCATACGCCTAGTCGTCGGTGAGGTCAATAGCCTCCCTGTTGGCGTCGATCTTGATCTTCTTCCATTCGCGTTTGGCAGGCTCCTCGGTGAGGTCGTAGATCTCAGCAAACTCGCGTTTGATGGTAGGGCCCTTTCTCTCTAGCTTGACGGTGCCGGATCGACGTCCATTCTGCCCTACTTTAGTCTTGGGTTCTCTACACAGCGGTAAGGCTGAAACTCACGTTAATCTCGTCCAGACGCTCCGCAGCTAGCCGTCTGATATCGGCCTCGGAAAGCTCGTCAATGGCCTCGGGACTTGGAGACCGAGGAATGATGAGCTCCTTTTGCAATGCATCTGAGAAAGCGTGAGCTAAGTAAGCAGATAGCCGGCTTGCAGATCGCCTCATACCTCTGGAACGGTATTTGAACATGAAGCACGCCATAGGATTACCGCCGTTGAGATATTCAGCGCACACTGACTTCCTCTTGGAAACAAATCCACCGTCAGTGAAGCTATGGAGCATGTAAGCACAGGCAGAATTGTCGCATGGCGAGAGGATGCAACTCACGAGGTACCGTGAGAGACGGCGCGGCCCTTGAGCGCCTTTTCCGCAATGTTGAAACTGGAATTCTGATTATCGCGATAGTGCTCGTGGCCTGACGAGTACGAAGGCCCTGTAATGGTCAAGGGGTAGACAAAGACCTCGATGACGCCGAGAGACTTTGCTTTCTTGGAGTCTCCCTCGACGCGCTCCTTGGTGGCATCGTCAACTGAGACGCATGTCAATACTCAGAACACATACCCATGGCGCCGCCAAGATATGACAACTTTACCAGTAGTGACTTGGGAGAACTTGAATTTGCTCAGACGATCGTAAGAGGGGTCTCTTGAGCTTCCTCGAGAACCCTCAACAACTGTGCTCCATTTGTAGAATGGATCGAATGAGTTGAAGCGACTCGCCTCGCAAACGACACTATCCATGCGCTTGCCATCGACATATAAGTAGAGTGAGAAGGCGCTTTTCGGGCTCTCCCACCGGTGCATGTGATTAACCTCGTACTTTACCGTGAAGCAGGTGTCATCCTTGGACTCAATGTATTTGAAGGTACGGTGGGTTGCGTGCTTGCGGTTGACGTCGTTCTCAAAGCCATCCGGGTCGTCGTACTCAACAGCTTCCTGGCCATTGACTTGGATGGTGACTTTCACACCCTTGAGCTCGTCGATGACGGCCATCTTGCGTCACAGTCTCGCTAGTCCACTTGAATGACCCGCCGACAGAAAAGAAAGTGGTGGTCCAAGTCGTTCGTTCCGTCGTTGAAATAAGGTAAGGCGTATGTGCGGTGATGAGAGAAAAGTGGAATGTAGTCAATTTGGAATGAGACGTTTAGACCCACGTGAAGATGGGGAGGAAGAAGGTGCGAACGCGACTGAAAAGGCAATTATTGGGTGGGGGTTGCCTTACACCGATGTGCGCTCGCTGCCTGATTGGCTGTTCTTCATTGTTCAGGCAGAAGTGGGGTACCATGCTGCCAACTGTAAGAGCTGGCAGTTTCCCGATACATCATGTTCATTCGCCAAAGCTTCGTCGATAAGTGCCTACAGATACTGCCAAGCCGAAACAGGCCGCCCGTCTCAAGTTGCTCTAATTTAGGGACGAAAAGAAGAAATCGACGTCTTTACGGTTGGCAAACGGGTCCTTCCCGCATTCCTCCATTGATGAACCATATGGGACGTAGTCTGGTATAAAACCTCGCTAAAAAAAAAAACTCTGGGGCACGCCAGCGGGTAGATCCCCCTGCACCAACGGCCAAGAGTGGACTCGGGCAAGCCACCGACCCATCATCAAGGAAAGTACCAACTCGGAGTGACACAATAGCTTGCCGCTCAATATCTCACCTTTATTTCTCCTATTCCCATCACTGCTCCTGCTCCTGCTCCTATTTTTACTATTATTGCTACTATTATGATTGCCTTTTACTTTCTACACTGTACAATCTGCTTTCGAGAGGGTACCATAATCAATCGATAATATTGATAAATGATAATCTTAGTAGTTTTAAAAATGTACTTAGGTATAAAAGATCGTCATAACGTATGCTAGCAAGCTCTTGAGTAGATAGATTAGGGGAATTTAGAGCAGAACGTGACCCCTATTATCTCGTGTCAAGGCCGTAAAGCAACAAAGTGATGCTTTAGGTATTGTGCGGCGAACAGGGCTCCCTGGATGACATAGTCTGTATCTTCAATACCGGAACTTCGGCGAAAACGAGTATAGAGATGAGAAGATGCGAGAAATTAAGCGAATGTCTGAGCAACAAGTGGTCGAGGCCTTGAGGGAGGTAGACCAAAGACCGCGGGGTCTGGTCAAGGAGTCAAGGCCATATAGACCCCGTCAATCCTCTTCCTGTCACTAGCCACCAGACGCCCGTCTAGGTCAACGGGTCAGGTCAAAGTGGCTGGGTGGTGGAGAGGTTAAGAATTCAACAATAAAAACGGCCACAGCCTACTCGACGACAGTCTACCAGTTCGAAGCCAGCATGAGCATCAAGAGATGTAACCATACCGGTGGTGAAGTCTTTTTCGATGTCGCGAGACGGGCTTCAGTGTATTATATAGATTTGTAAACTTTCATCGATGCACACTGGTGTGTAGTAGGTCACCCACCCGCCTTGACTACCTTTCCGTGCGCTGTTCTTGTTTACCCTTGACTTGTTGTTCACTAACGAGGTGAAGTACTTCGGCTCAAGCAAAAAACTTGACGCGAAGAGGGTCCCCATGGTTCATCTAAGCGTCCTTTGGATGCATGGTCTTGCAAAGCAACCACGCCCTTACCATGGTTACGTTGAAGAGACTCTCATCTTGAGGCACGAAATATCAAACTCGTTAGGCACTTTACTTCGAGAAAGCACGACCGAATTTGGCCGCCTTTAGAGGCTGATACTGGCATCTTCTCGGCAGGGTTGCCTGATGCTTCACCGGGCTTGCTACTAGCCCCCCAATGCACCTTCCCCTTTTACGGACTGGACTCCTCGCCCTGGAATTCCACCCTCCTCCTTCCTTCCACTCTCCTCATTCCTTCCAATCTCCTCCCTCTACCCATAATTCTCCTTCCTCTAGGTACCCATATTTCTTCTTCCTCGCCCAGAAGCTCAGACTTATCTGAACTCACCAGTTTCTGTATGTGAATCGCTTAACTCCAGAGGCCTTACTCGCTCTCCAAACGCCATCCCACGACCAAGACTCGGAGGGACCATGGCTGTGATTGATGGCCTCCCAGAGATCAAGGTCTCCATCCGTATCAACGGATTCGAGGAAGACTGCATCGAGTACGACGATTCAGATCCTCCGAAATCCACGTCATCTCGGGGCTCGGCAACTCATACCACTTCCAAAGTCATCGAAAGTCAGGTCGATGCCAGATTTTCTATCCACTATGAGATTCGAAACCGCCGGTCTTGGATAAATGGCAAGAATTGGCTCGCGTTGGTGCTTCACATTGACGGCCAATACGTCGCCACATATTATCGTGGACCTGGTCAGCTGGTCAATCAAACCATCGTCTCAACCATCGATAGTTTTGGGGACAGGTTCAGCAAACCTGGCAAAGACATCAGAAGGCACTTCAAATTCGCGTCGATCAAAACAGGTATCTCCTCGCTTTCTCATTTTATCGATTCTGAGACGCTGACTTTGATAACGCAGCCGAAGAGAGCAACGAGCAGTTATCAGGAAATCAATCAATCGTGGAGCACCTCGGCATTATCGAAGTGACTGTGTTCCGTGTCGAGCTTGAAGGCCACAAACCCAGGACCCCGGCACAATCGAGAACAGAGAGCATAAGGAATGTCTCTGAAATTGCAATCAAAGGCAAAAACATATCACACAGTACATCGTAAGAAGTTCAACACCTTTATCTGATCATACTGCTAACTGTGTGGTCGTCAGCTTCACTGAAGGAATAGAGAAGAAATTAAGCAAAATGAAGAGAACATTCAAGTCCAGGGATGAAACCCAGCCAATTGCTCGATTCTTCTTCCGATACAAGTCTAGGGGTTCTCTTCAAATCGATGGCATCATTCCTCGAAATCCTGCTCTGAGCCCCTCTCCCGAGTTCTCTGCTCCACCCCCGCCCCAGGCCGTGGCAAACTTGCCGCTGGCAGATATCATGAGACTTGCCCAAGAGCGTCTGGACCAGCTGGAAGTAAGTGATTTCCTACTCAAGGTTATGTCAAACTGACAATTTCATCAGCCTCAAGTCAAGAGAGAGCCTGGAACCAGTGTGAAGCGCGAAGCGGACGAGGAGACCGACTCCCGTCCACGCAAGATCTACAAGGTGGACGCGGATGGAACGATAGACCTTAGCGATGACTGAGGGTATTATGAAGTGTCCGTTTTCAGACTTGAGAGGAGGAGGCCATGTTGGCCAGTGATACGGATGGTCTTTCGACTATATGTGTTAGAACGGGGCGTAAGGATACTCAAGTCGTATTTGTAGTTGTAGAAACAGAACAATGAGGGAAAGCAGTTTCTTCGAATCAAATCTCACTGTTCACTCGGCCATTCATAAGCGTGTGTATGCCTTGCTACTGCTACCTCTCGGCACAATGACGGAATAAGCAGGAGACGGGCCTCGAAGAAGATGAATAAGCAGACCATATATCTTAGTGACAGTGACTAGCCGTGGTTTAACGTGGCTGATGTAACGACTTTGAGCCCGAGAGCACATAGACTACCAAGGAATTCACATACTCTACAGAAAGCAGAAGCCTTTCGGGGGGTTTCTCGCCAGTCCGCTACTAACGGATTATATCACTGGATGTAGGCGTCACCGGAGCAAAGCAGACGCATGGCTTCTCTTTACTCATCAGGCCACAATTTAGCCTCATTTCACACGGTGTGCACAAGAATTCATCACAGGAAGCGTCAAAATTGGTGGCAACAGCTCGTATCTCTTTACCAGAGATGCCAATCTTGCATACGGAATCTACCTACTTGGCCGTTCAAAGTCAACCTTGTTTCCTTTAGTAAGATCGCACGAGTTACAAGTACAGCCGTTGTATCTATCTATCTCTCTCTTCCTTAGCGAGCGGCAGGCTCGTAGGAGTCCGCTCGTCAACATCGATCTCTCATTCGGACCACTCCTTTCCCACTTCGATGCCGAGGAACTTTCACCCCGCGTCTAGCAGCTTCTCTGATCCGAGCCATGACCTCTGATCCTCAGTATGTAGAAGTAGCAAGAAACTTCTTGGGTCTAGAAGGTGAGTCGTCGCCGAAAGCCACCGCAGCAGACCTCTTTCTGTTGAGTTGAGCGTGTTTCGACCGAGTCTCTTGAATCGAGACGGCCTCGTCATCCGGTATCTCTCCCCGAGGCTTCTGCTCCTTCGCGATGGGCTCTGGAAGCTTGGGTCGGATCGGAATGACTCGTTTGTTCAGTTGAGAGTCAAGCTTATCTCCCTTTTTGGGTAATATAGTAGTTGTCGAGGCAGGTTTCGCACCAGCGGTTGTCTGTGTCTGTGCAGAAGCTTCCGGCAGACCACGAAGCTTCGCAGGCAATGAATAGGAGGGTGTCTTGGCGTCAGAGCCTCTGAATCCGCCTCGATCCTGCTTTGAAAGGGCTGGTTTCTTGGACATGTTGATCAAGCCCTCACCGCGATTGCTCTCATTATTGTCCTTGGGTCTGTGTACGGGCAAGTCTCCTGAGCAATGTCAGTCTTGGGGAAAGATGAACTCGATCAGGAAATTTACAGACCTCTTGGTCCATATCTGAAGTTGAACCGGGCGATAGGACGCTCGTAGTTGAGCCGCTTCACGTCGTATGTGTCTGCCGCCAGGGCTTTCTTGACCTTCTTCCCAGATCCCAAGCTGGATTCCGCTGTTATCGAACGTTTTTGGCATGTATGAGAAGGCCGTGCTTGCAACTTACCGTTTGGTCTGAACTGATGACCCATATGCAGTAGTGTCGTCGAGTCGCTGCCTCTCCGGTGCACCAAGTAGCTTGACGATGTATAAATCAACGCGAATGGTACCTCGAATCGCGCTGCCGTCGTTCTTGGCCGCGGCAAACTTGAAAGGCTGTAAGACCTGTCGGCCTTCACTGTTCACTCCTGTAACTCCAAAGAACTCCATGGGGAATCGGCGCGATGCCCGGGCATCGATTACGGTCTTCGTATACAACCGCCGAAGAACCTCATTGTCGTCAAAGTGAATCAGCACCATCAGCCCCTCATCCTTGGCAAGGAGTCGACAAATTCCTGCGCCAAGAGAAGCCAGAATCGAAAATTTCGCTCCCTCCTTGACAGCGATGACTTTGCTGCAGCTGAATGGGGCGCTGTTTTCGAGGCTCTCTGCTGTAACGTCATTTCGTTCCGGGGCTGGAGCACCAGCGACGGTAATCACCACTCGCATGTTGATGTTGAAGTCGAAACCTGCCATCGCTCTAGCTTGCTGAACGAGAAGTATTCTCGTGGCTTGTCGGTGTGGTCGTACTTCTGCAACTCAACCGAGCTTGAGATCGACGAACAAGGCAGGGTTGTGGCTGGAAACGTTCGATTTGCAGCAGTCCAGTATTCAAATTAGCCAGAAAGGCCCTGGGTGTACCTTACTGTAGAGGGGAATCCAGAAATCCCTTCTGCCTTTCATTCTTCGAGTCGTGGGGCATCTGTAGGGTCAAAAATTCGCGGACTGGCTTTGGGTCATGTCTAATTGCCTTGGGGCAGGGGACGAGGCCTGACCGAGCCACCGCATGGTGAAGGAGCCATCAGTGCAGAGATCTATAGTAATAGTACCAGGAATTCGGCTCACTGCGTTTAATAGCACCTCTCTCGCGAAGGTGAGAAGAGACTCTTCAGTATTCGACTCCCTGTTGTGGTTAACTTCGCACCCGAAGTCACATAGAACAACAAAACACCTGCATACTTGAGAACTTTTGTATTTAACACAACTCACGGTGGTTCGGGAGTTAGCTTCCTGATGGACGTGAGTCCTACTGCTCTTCCACCTCGAACCAAGTCTTCTATCAAAGCAATGTCGACTTCCTTTCAACCAAACAATCCCCCTCGTCCGAAATGTCTTCATTTGGGGCCTTCCATTCAGTACAGTAAACTTCGGCCTGTGAATTTACCACCCCAACAAAGGCTTTGTTTGACGAATAAGACTCTTCCAGTGACCTCCATCCTGTGATAATTCCGTCTTTACAACAAACGCACGATCTCCTGGCCTACATCTCTAGTAGCCGCCCGTGAGATCAATAGCGTCATGGCCATTTCCCAGCTTGATAATCTTGTAAGGACGGGCCAACTGCTCATCAGCGCCATCCGTAAAATCACAGAAGTCGTCATAGCTCCGTTTGTTCTTCTGAGCTGAAGATTGCGCTTGCTCATCCTGATGGGGGTGTCAGTCTATGAACCCTTTTAAAGTCAATCATCACCCTACTTGGAGCTGTTGGTGTCTCTCTCTAGCAAGACGCTCGACCTCATCTTCATGAAGGTCCTCGAATCTAGGAAGGCTCGAATTTCCCAAGTAGGCCGGTTTCTGACGGAAGAAAGGCGCCGGGGCAGGCTCAGGGCTGGGGGTCTGGTGAAGGATCTCCTCAATCTTCAGCGCATCTTTATGATAGTCAGCCTTCTTCAATCCAAAGACACGCCTGTTACACATAGACACATACCTCGCGAGCGATACTTGAATGTGTAGGTCGCGAAGAGGGGGCCAGTGCGAATTCGCTCCATCGCTGCTCGATGGGCAAATCTAGGAGGTCGCAGACTCTTGTTCACCGGCGGGGTGAAGCTGCGAAGACATGGTTAGCATGATGGGTACATTCCCAGAAGAAAATTGTTACACACGAAGTGCCATGGTAGATAGGTCGGCCCTTGATAGCTTCCTCGGATATCTCGCACTTGTTGTACTCCGGCTCGCGGAACGGTCTCTCCAAGTTGACCCATCTGTTGCGGCGTGGACCACCAGCGAATCTGGCAAGTCTGACGCGCACCTCGATTGTACCAAGATCCTTGGCACGCCTCCATTCGCCATCGGTAGCGTCTTGGTCAACTGTGTGGAAAGATCAGCATCGAATATTGTTAGCAGTCGAGTGATGCGGTGGATTTACCTGCAGTAATCGTCTGGAACTTGAAGTTACTCTCAACCATGGCAGTTCTATGCTGGTTGGGATGTCTCTTGCCTTTGAAGGCAAAGTGCCAGCCTCCATGTTTGAAGTCATCATCGTAGCAGAATCGCTTTCCCATGAAGTGGCCGTCGAGGAAGAGAAGGAAAACCAAGCCTTCATCGTGATGGATCCAGGGATCAATAGTGGCATCGTCCAAGACATTGACATGAACTGCGAACTCGGTACCTTCCTTACTCTCAATGTAGTTGCGGGCACACTGCTCGTAGTCGTCCATGTATCTCTCATGCTCATGGTACGGATAAGGGTCGGGGTATTCGTCAGCGTCTCGGTAGGCTTTCTTGAGGCGAACTGAAACACTGACAGCGGGAAGGGTATCGATAATGGCCATCTTTGAGGGAAGCCTGATTTGATTCGTGGTGTAGAAGGTGTGATTTTGGAAGCTGTGAGCAGAAATTGAATGATCGTGAAGATTTTGGCGGCAGAAAGAAGAAAGAACAGAGAGAACCGCAACCTTGGAACGTTTGCCCTTTGAACGAAATACTGGTAGAAGAATGTGAAATAGTGAGTCCCCTAGAGAAAGGACTGCGGTGGGATCGAGAAGAGAAATGGAAAATAATTTGTGACGTGCCTCTGGTGGAAGAGGGAGAAGTGTGGCCGAGAGAGGATGTGGAACAGGTGGAAGGCTTTGGGGTAGGTGTAGACGAGAAGCCCGTCACTTCCTGATCCATACCTTCCATCGTTGTAGATTCGGCTCCCGCCTCAAGTTGGTGATTTTCCCATGGATAGTAGAAGGTGCGCTTAGCAGGCAGGCACCTGCCTCCTTCCTACTTAAAGAGATATTCCGCGGCCAGCCATGGTAAGGTCTGGAGTGAATGAACTTACGTCTTTTTGAGAACTACTGCAACATAGAGCGTAATAATTATGAGAGAATTCTCAATGTGCAAACGGCATAGATACTCAGATACCTAACGATCAGTTTGATTAGAATCCCTTGAAGGTGTGGTGTTGAGATCGTGTAAGTGACATTCATGAGAGTGGGTACGTACCGCTCCGCTTTCCGTCCTTGCCGTCCCCGAATCAGAGGACGGGACTGCTGAGGTAAGGCGCCGAGGTGACAGTGACGCTAGAACTGTGAAAGGAAACGGGGACGTGGATCCCACCCCTGCAGCGCGCGCCGAATGGGGCCCGCCCGACTCGCAGCAACGCTGGAGCTAGCCCAGCTCGCTCAACTTCCATCTCCCGCCAACTCGGAGAGCCCATGACGTTCAATGCACCTGTCAGGACTCCTTGTCCATCTCCAATCCACGAAATTAGACGCGACGATGGTTGATACCAGACATGTGATGACTACTTGATTCGTTGCAGCCTCAATCAATCCTTTTCCCTCCCCTCCGCCCGGACGAGCGCCATCATGTCTCCAGAGGCCTCCAGCAACATTCGAGTCTTTATCCGCTGGCACGACCAGACCGTCTTCGCTGGCGAGGAGATCAAATGCACCATCACTTTCAAGAACATTGCTCGCGATCCGAATCAACAACGGCAGTCCCAACGACTCGCACCTGTAGACCGACCGAGGCATGTCTCGCCCTTGCTAAGAGGCAAGTCTAGCGCTGGCTTGACCCCGCCGAACTCAGCTCAAACCCGCGGTCATCGATCTGCTCTATCCCTCAATGTACCAGTCGCTCAATCGCGAAGCCGCGCGGGCTCAGTGCCGTGGACACCATCACATCCTCCCAGTGCTCTTGAGCACCGTGGCAATGGCCACAAGAAGTCCGTTTCTATTGTGTCAATTGGTTCCACAAGCACCGTACCCGACGACAATCAGAGTAACGCTAGCTCCGTAAAGGCGCATCGGCCTGGTCGCGGTCATGCTCGGGCATCCAGTCTACAGATTGTGCCTCGGGGGGCTGCTCTGGGGCTCGGTCTCACAGCGCCTCACTCTGGTCAGTATTCTGGTTTCTGATATTGATGCAGAGTCTAATTGTCAACTCCATTACAGCATCACCGAGGCACATAAGCTCCCCTTTGTTCAACTCGACATCCGCTTCCGACACACCCCCATCCAACTCGAGATCTTCGACCGCACCGAATACCCCTGGCGTGGCAGGCTCACAACGTCCCATGAGATCGCCTTCCAACGCGCTGGCCGACTTTCGGTTTCCAATGGTCCAGTCGCCACTGTCGGACACGCAAAGCACACCGGTAGCGTCACACCATGATGGGCTATTAAGTCCAAACACCGAAGTGCCCCCAACCCTGGCTATACGGAACAAAGACGGCGTACTCACCAATCCTATCGAGCATCCTACACCAGCCATGCGAATACTTTCGACGACAAGCATGGGCGGAGGAACGCCACGCAGCAGTGGGGAGTTCTACTCAATGAGCAACAACTCTACGGAAACTCTGGCGTCTGAGTATCCAACTCAACCCACGCGGGGCCCTATGCGGCCGCCGCATTTCCGAAAGTCTTCCAACTTTGCCTCACATAACCCGAGGCAACCGGAATCGTTGATGATGGGCTACGCTCAAATTCAAGGCTCATTCACCCTGGATGGCTCACTCATCAACCTCGGGCCGTTTGAACAGGTCAAGCGAAAGGCCGTTGTCGGCGGTCAAGGAGGTGGTGTCATTGGTGTAGAGCCTGCGAAACGGGATAGCGGACTGCTTCGAAGTTTCGGTTGGGGGAGTATCAGCAACTCAATCGGAGAGCTGCTTGGAGCCGGCGAGGTCAGCAGCATCAAAGATATGCGCGGCATCGCCAGTGCCAAGTCTGTCCCTTTGCTCTCGACTCCACAGTCCATCTTGTTTGTGGACTTGAACCTGGCTCCCGGAGAGCACAAAGCTTTTGAGTATTCGTTTCAGCTCCCAAAGGGCTTACCGCCGACACATAAGGGAAAAGCAGTGAAGATCTCTTACAATCTGGTCATCGGTACGCAGCGAGCAGGCGGCTCTAAAGAGCAGCAGGTGCGCTCCGTTGAGATTCCCTTCCGGGTCCTCGGCAGTGTAAACAGCCATGGAGAAATTCTTGGTCATGATCTCATGAATCCATACATTATACTTCGCGATCAGGCGAAAATCAAGACTGTCGACAAACTGTCGACTCTCAGCGAGATCAAGAAGCTAAAATCGACCAAGACGGATGCAACGATTAATGAATTCCTCGTATATGTCGACGAGCTTCTAACAAGGCCACGGCAGGGGTCCAACGCAGGGCTGCTATCACCCACGGCATACCCCAGCTCTCGGCGTCCATCAGTGTTTGAGGAGGCGACGACGGCCACAGAGGCCATTAACCTGGCTATCATGCGCAGTAACCTGACTTCCGAGGGTCAGCAGAGCCCGAATCGCTTCGAAATTGCCCGCAACGGACAGCGAGTGGGTGTCGTTATGCTTACACGCCCCTCGTACCGTCTGGGCGAAGTTGTTACTATGGCCATCGACTTCACAGACGCCGAGATTCCCTGCTACGCGGTTCATTCCTGTCTCGAGTCGGCCGAGCGAGTCGAGCCGCATTTGGCCATCCGCTCAGAAGCCTCCATTCACCGCGTAACGCGGAAAGTCCATGTGTCTGCGTCGGAGGCGACGCTCTACTCGCGGAGAATGGTCTTCACTCCGACCATTCCTATTACTGCGACACCAGAGTTCGTCACCACAGGTATCTCATTCGAATGGAAGATCCGCGTGGAATTCGTGGTGCCGAGCCAGGAGACCGAGCTGGAGCGTGAGGCGCCTAGCACGCATCCATTACTAGAAGAAATATCCCGGGACGAGCGCGGAGGTCTAGTGCTCGTGGCAGTAGAAAACTTGGCGTGCGAGAGCTTCGAGGTTGCAGTCCCCCTGCGTGTATACGGTGCCGTGGCAACGGGGCTCGAGAAGCTGGAGCGGGACGAGGCGTTGGAGGAAGGACTCGCTGTTTGATTACGATGATGTGGTGGGATCATACACACCACACATGGTGGGTTTGCAAGGCAGGGCAGATGGAGCCAGACAGAACGAGGAGATTCATTCGCGGGCGTTGGATAGAAAAACACTTATTTTCTGGAACACGGCACCACCGTTTTTTTTTTCTTCTTCCGCGAAGCAATTTACAGAGACTTTTCACTATTCTCATCACCCCAAAAAAAAAAAAGAGTTCACCCCCCCGGTGCTGGACTGGGGGCTACATCTCTTGGTGCTCATGCCGGGAAATTCTGGTGCTCATGCCGGGACTCGAACTCGGGTGCTCTCGTATGCGCTTAGCCTGTCGTCGAGTAGGCTGGTTGGCGTAGACAATTGGTGTTGACCATGAACCACTCCACCACCCAGCCAGTTTGACCTGACCCGTCGACCTAGACGGGCGCCTGCTGGCTGGTGACTGGAATTGGGTTGAGGGGGTATATGAAGGCTTGCTTCTGGGTATTCGTGTTGTGTATTCGGGTGGTGGCGGGAAAAAGTTATCGGATGAAGGTTCGGGAGGAGGAAGGTGAGGAAGGTGAGGAAGGTGCCAGGGGGTGGGTGGTGGGTGAGAACCGCTGTGTCTCTCCTTGGACGGGTTGCCTCGAGCAGGCGCATTTTACAGACCTTTCTAGCTAGGCAGGACCGTCTGTTTGAGCAGGTTTGGGTGGTGGCCGTATTGCTTTCCTCACTTTGTATGTGTGCAATGCGGCATGAGTCTCCCTCACCCTGCCTGCCTTGCTTCAAGGTCACATCAGGCCCGACTTCATGCAGTAGACTTACATGATCAGTCATTTCAATAACTCAAATCAGCTCATTACGACTTCACTTGGGACCTGGATCGATCAAGACTGTAGTAATAGCTGGTCAACGACGAGGTACACCTCGTCATGTTGTATTCTCATTGCCCCTAAGAACAAGCAGAGGGGGCAAAATATGTAAAGATGTAAACCGAAGAGAGCAGGCCCTGAGGATCAAGTAGTCAAGGTTGCAAAAAGCCGCTAGAAATCGGCATCCAAATTTCCCTCGTCCTCTTTTGTTCGTATCCACGGTGCCCAAAGTAAGGTGCCTCCGGGTGTAGTGTAAATAGTATGTTATCCCCCCAATCCCCTGACCTCCCCAGACCACTCCCGCATTTCTGTCCCATTATGTCCTTGGGCACATTGAAAACTCCTAGCTCCAGTTCGCCGCCCCTGCCCCCTCAGGACTCCGTGATCTTTTAATGTATGTGGCGGATGTGTCCCTCTTTCGCAAATCAAAGGAATAAAAAAGAAAAAAAGTCGCTACTGCTGTGTCGAAAGAGTGACGGATAAACAAATAGACGATATTTACCGACAATTCAAAGGTAGGGGTTACGATGCCCCTTTCCGCCTGCGATATCCCCAAAGTCCAAGGCTGAGCACATCTAGAATTTGTGCTGTAAAGTAGGTCGATGATCAATCTTCCCCCCAACGCCAGGGCTCTTTTCCAGTTAACGCCGTTATATCCAGCAGGTGTTGTACAATGCGGGTTCGGTCGGAAGGATTGATGTAATAATACAATGAGAGTATGTTAAGGGAATGATGTAGAGGTGGTTTCGCCGCTGGCAGTGTCAGGCCGCACGGCCAAGAGCTCTTCTTCGCGCTCCTCGCTAGGAGTTTGTACTTCTCTCCCTTGAAAGGTATTCCGTAGCTTTTCGTCAAGCATGGAGGCCAGACGCTCCTCATACTGGTCTAGGAGACCACTCAGGAGGGCTGAGTCGCGCATGGCCTTGGTTCTCGTAGCCCTGTCGCCGAGGGCGGCCGCTGTCAGGCGCAGCTCTTGGTCGATTTCAAAGATGACGTCTTCGCTTAGTGGCTCCGTAGAGGAAAGCTTCTTTCTATAAGCCCTCAACGTACGACAAGCCTGCTCTGTAGCCATGTTCAGGCTGCCAAATCCGCGCAAGTTGGGCGAGCTCTTCTTCGGCGGCAGGCCCAAAGACGGAAGCGAGGGTCGCCTAGATGCCCTCGACTTCGGACTGATGGGCGGACTGCCAGACCCGGACGAGCGTCGTGATGGTGTGTCTTCAGCTAGCGGACTGCTTTGCATTCCTGTTTTGGGCGTGCTCACGCTGTTGTTGCTCAAACCGTACCGAGAAGTCCGACTTCGAATGGTCCTGGGCGGAGATCGTCGGCCACCCTGAGCAGAGGCTGGACGCTGAAACTCGGCCAGCTCTGCTTTGGAGAGAACTCGTCGAAGTGGTGGTCTGGTGGAAGCGGACCCGTCTTTCATCGGAGATGGATCTCTACTTGTAGATAAAAGAGTTGTGTTGTCCGTCTCCATAGACCAAAGCATCACGGTCCCGTCAGATCCTACACTGATGACCCTCTGGCACCCATCTTCATCATCGGTCAACGTGACGCCGTTGATAGCCTCTGTGTGGCCCCATTCTCTGTCTACAAAGTGGCCCGAATGAGCATCGTAAAGACGGACGGATTTGTCCGTATTCGATATGCCCAGCAAGAAGCCCGACTCTCTCCCGGCAGGCTGAGTGAAAACTAGAGACTCCAGGATAGCAGTCTCAGCTCCGCTTTCATCAACGCACTTGAAGCAGTTAAGAAGTCGGCCATTGGAAAGATCGTATTGGCAAATTGACCGATCCAGCATGGAGACGAATACAGTCCTCTCATCCTGACCCAGGGCGAACGACGTTGGCGCTGCTTTCAGGGTGTTTGCCCTAGAAGGAAGAGCCGCAAGCTCGTCTTCCTCATCCTCTTTGCAGACTATGTCATAAGTTTGCAGTGTCCTATCCATGGAACAAGTCATTATCTTGTCCTCAGATTGGACTAGCACTTGAACAACCCTAGCAGCGAATTCCAGCGTCTGGAAGTGCCGGAACTCTCCACCCGACGTGCGGTGAAATAGTTGCGCAGTCCGGTCTCTGCCCCATGTAGCCAGAAGGAACTTGTTGTCGTCTTCATAGATGCTGACACCCTGACAGTCGGACGAATGAGCTTTCGTCTCAAGCAAGCATTCCTTCGTGGTCAGGTCAATTACCCTCAGAACACCAAACTTGTCGGCTGCTACAAGCATCTTCCCAGCTCTAGTCGCTCGGACCACATTGAGCTGATTGACGGGGTCCATCTCGCTCTCAGGGATGACCTGTTCAATGGGCACATCTAGGGAGCACTTGATTTTGCCCTTCATGTCCCAGAAAATGACCTTGCCAGACCCGGACCACGTGAAGAAATCTGCACCTTGGTCGTTGGGCTTTGACATTGATTGAATGCCCAAAATCTGGTCTCCGTGTCCCGGTATAGAAACGTGTGACGGGTCGTCCACCGTTTGGCCCGGCTGATAGCTCGAGCTCCAAATATCTACGGTGTGCTTCTCATCGATGGTTACTAGGTTTTCTGTCAAGAAACCCATAGCTACCAGACCAGCAGGCGCGACGCTTTTCGATAGAACACCGTCTGGGAGACTCTCGAGGACGGCCTTGACGCTGAGAGTCGCGAATTGGCCCTCTTTTCCTGAGAGATATGCAGTGGCATGTCTGATGGTGATGGAAGTGATCGGAAAGTCGACAGTGAGTGACTTGACGAGCTTTGTCTGTTTGCCGTCATCCTCCACCACACAGACGTCGCCAGCTTCTGAGCAGATGATTATGCTCGTTTCGTCGACGACAGCCGCGCAGTTGAAGGTACCATCCAGGAGCGATCCGAGTAGGACGTTGCGACCGTTGAGGACTCTCTGGGGTGTGGAAATGCCCTCATTGAACCTCGTCTTCAAAGGGGAAGAGGTTTGAGTCTCCTCGATTTTCCAAATCTTGATGTGTCGCACACCGAGCGTGACAAGGCTGCTGCCCATCCAGACCATGCCCTTAATAGTGGAGGTACACTTGTTTTGCTGGTACAACTTGGCAGCACCCGTACGAGGGTCGATTTTCCAGATGTAGAGGAAGCCGTCGTTGGCCGTACCCAAAGAAGCAAGCCACCTGGTATCTGCCGACCATGCCACTGCATTCACACCAAACCCATGCTCGCTGATGGAGACCAATGGAACGTCAGATGATGCGTCCTCGAGGTTGAAAATGAGCACGCGAGGAGCGTAACCCGTCTCTCCGACTGCCAAATACCGCCCATCTCTACTCAGCGCAAGGCACGTCGCAGCCTTGATGCGCTCGCGGCTGGTCCACGTTGATCCCGGAGAGTCGTTCCAACTTTGCGATTCCCGGACCCCAATCGCGGCGCGATTCCTGCTATCGTTGGCCTTGGGCGTGGAAGGCGCTGAGTAGTTGTTCAGCAAAGTTGTCGAGCCGTAAACGGGTGTCGCAGTCGGGCGGGCTCGGTAGAAGCGCTGGGCATAGTGTTCACCGTCTACATCGACAACAACGACGGCGCCGCCTGCTATGTAGGCAAAGGAGGAGTTTACGGTATCGAAACCGGTTGGCGAAGCGCAGGTGGTGCCAATGACTCGTTTGAGGGAAAGTCGGGACTCGTGAGGTAGGCGCCCTCGGATTGGTGTTCGGTTAGATCGTTGTTGAAGGTAAGGGGAGTTTCCCGGCGTCAGTCTGAGCCGGTTCGTGGGAGTCGCGCTCATTATATCGCCATTGGCTCGCGAGCGTTGTCGCAAGATTAGTCTGAGATTACGAGTTGTCGGAGAAGAATTACGTCGCAGAGGTCACCCCCAGGTAGGTCGGTGACGTGATTGAGAATGCAAAAGAAAGAGTGTTTGTCGCGGAATTCGCTATCGCAAGTCCAAAAGAGAGTATGGCAAGGTAGGTGTAGGTAGGAGTCGGCAAAATTAGTGCGGTAGGCGCGCCGAGCGGTGTAAGTCGAAAAGGTGAAAAAGTTGGTGTCTAAGTGGCTGATGGAAAGCTGCGAAAGACGTCAATTTCTGTGTCTCAGTCGATTGGTCGAGACAATCAATTGTGCATAAAGAAGGAGGGAACGTACAGTGACATCAGGCGGGCAAACGTTCCCCAAGCCCTGCAGGAATTAATGGGGTGTTCCAAAAAAGAAAGAAAGGGTGCAGGTATCCGAGCGTGAAGAAGAAGAAGGAAGGACGCGATGTGCCGAGAAAAGTGAAGAGGTTTTGCGGATGGACGGTTTTCCAACGTCTAGCAAGCAGCAGCAAGCAGGTCGGCTGTCAATCCTCGGGGTTGGAGCCGGTTGGGCGAAGGAGCAGTCTGCCGGGAAGGGCCCTGGTGGTGGTGGTGGTGGTGGGAAGGAAGTGATGTGCGGTGCCTGGGTTGCCTTGCCCTGTGCTTGTCGGTCCCGTGGGAAGGACGGTCGCCTGTTGGTCGCAGCTTGCTGCAGGTAGGAGCGGGAGAGCTGAGGTGGGAGAGCAGAACCTGGAATGGGGTTGCAGCCAGTTCGAAGCACCAGTAGAAGTGTGGGAGAGCATGAGAGGAGAACATCGGCAGGCGGGGGGCATTCAAACCAACTGGGTCGATTTGCTCTTTTTCTGAATAAACCCTGTCACTCTGTTCCCTAAACGGGTCACTCTAACCCACCAGCTGGAGGGGTTATTGAAGGGCGGTCTGGCGGGAAGGATCCAATCACAAATCTCGTCACACCGAAGCTTCACCTCACATTAGTACGGATAGGTAGTACCTTACTTCGCACACTTTCTACTAATCGTTTCTATAACCGTCTCTACGACAGCCAGACATTCCTATATAGCGGTCATACCTGAATCATTCGTGTTACTCGGTCGCTACCGTTGACGTACCAACTGCAATCCATACGCAAGAGAGAACAAAGGAATTCTTCGAACGGGGCGTGTTTCACAAGACTACGATGAAGAAGTCCACCATTCCTTTATTCTCTTGATGTCATAGCCCAGGTGATTTCCACAAGCACGTCTCACTGGTCATTCTCTAGCCACAAATTTTTCAAAAGAGACAGCCATTGAGCTTGATCTTAAGAGAGAAAGCTCGGTAGGAGTTCCGAGAGTCCAAGCCCAGCGCCAGTGACCCCCAACTTCTGGCTCTCCGTCTATCCGTGATCCCGTTTCAATTGACAGGAAGCCCTGAAGGAGAACGCCCCCTGCCCCGAAAAACCAAACATCCATACGTCTGGCCGTCAGCCATCAGCCATCAGCCCAAACATCATTTACCCCCGCGTCCGTTCAGAAAAAGGGGTCCGGCCGTTCTTTACTATTCATGTTCAAGCACAGATTGAACGAGGCCCCAACATCGAACGGCACACGTCCCTTAAAGACTTCAGATCTCTCACATCCAAACCCTTGACACACCAACACTGACAACGCACCCATAGCTAGCATACGCGTCTCCTGCCACCTGCAAAAACAACTTTTGTGTATCAATCTTTAGGTGCCGTCTTACCTCTCTCTCTCACATAAACCGTGCGCCCGCGCCCGCTTCACTAGGTCACAAGATACGTGACATTCAATATACGACTGGGACGCCGCGAGTCGGAACCGGCTCATGGAAATGAGCTGCTGCCAGGGGCCCCTGTCGCTCTTTAATGCTCCCACCGCAGTGATTGACCGCCGATGTCGTAACCAAGAATCTCTCCCCTGGGGCTCCCTCGGGCTGGTGGTAATTAGATCCGAACGGGTGCGACGCAAGACGTGCTCACTCCGCGTTCAGATATGTGACAACCGATTTTGATATCAGTCGCCGTCACTCTACTCCGTATTCAGTGTTGCCGTATCACGCCATGTTGAGAAAGAGAATGAGCCGCGTTTCTGTACCGCGCAAAGCCAACGACGATCCTTATGAAGCGTATCAAAACTTCCCGAAAAAATCTCATTGACATCCATGCCGCGGAGGGACTCGGCGACTCGCTAATCGATCAAACTATCGACAAAATTATTTCCCTCCTAGTCGATCATCCTCATCTCACTATAACCTTAAAAAGGGCTCTTCGTTACCCCCATGTCCCATAACACGAAGTCAGCCAGTGTCGCTGTAGTCCTTTTTTGTGATTTATTTTCGTAGATGCCACTGCGGCCCTTTGTTTTTGTCTTTTTTTCGTTACATCGTCGCAAGGACTGAGAAACACTCGCTGCCGTCTTTGCGGCTTTTTGACAATTATGCCATCTCACCATCGACAGCCTCAAAAAGCGCGATAGGTACGCCATGGCCCGGCGCGCCGACGATCTCGGCCCTGATGACCTGCGCGTTCCAGTCTCCGCGGTACTCGAGCCTGTCAAACTTTTGCAGAATTCTCGCCACTGGGTGCGTGTTAGCATTTGCTCAGCAATATCACCATATTCACAGTACATGGCCCGAACGGAGAGATGAAAAGGTGCAGGGGGGGACAAGGACGGGCACTCACTCGTATAAGCCATCTCCGTGTTGGCGAAGTTTTGTCCAACGCAGATTCTCGGACCACCATTGAACGGCACATACTGCCATGGCTTCGGCTGCCAGTGCTCCCACCGTTCGGGGCTGTAGATGGCCGGGTCCGCAAACGTCTCTGACACTTCAGGATATAGATCCCGCCTTCTCTGCATGGCGAGCGTGCTGTACACAACTGAATCTCCCTCGATCACGGCGATGTCGGGGTTGCCATTCCTGCCAGGCAAGGTCGTAGTCGTCAACGCGGAGCGTACATTGAAAGGCACCGCTGGGTACAGACGCAGAGTCTCCTGGAGGCAGTTGGTCAAGTACTTCATGCTCTTGAGGTCCTCGTAGGTCGGTGCCCTCTTGGGTCCCAAGGTCGTCAGGATCTCAGCGCGCAGCTTGGCATATGTGGCAGGGTAGCGGGAAAGCTCGTAGAGAGTCCACGAGAGCGTTGCAGCAGTGGTGTCACGCCCAGCGAGGAGGATAGCAACGAGCTGGTCGCGGATGACCTTGGGGTCGCGCGTGAAACGAGCAATGTTGTGAAGGAAGGTGAAATCCTTGTCAGACTTGGAGAGCTTCTCGAGCTCTGATGGCGGCAAGGCTAGAGCCTCTTGGATGAAAGGGTGGATAAACTCCTCAATAACCTTGATGCCGCGCTTGTAAGTTCCGTGGGGCAAGATGTTCTCAAAGGGTCTGGCACTGGGTCAGCTCGGCTGATTCTGTTCACTTTCGTCAAGGACACATACGCCATGATTGTGTAAAACATTTGATAACTCTGGACTTCGTTGAATGCGTGTGCAAAGTGATGCTTCGGGCTGTCAGGTAGATTAGCATCGCGTCAGGGCCAATTGTAGGTATGAGTGGTCTACTCACTTGCCAAGACTGTTAACACCATGTCCAAGCAGGAAATCGGTCGTCACATCAAGCGTCATACGGTAGAAAAGATCCGAGATATCAAAGGTGACTCCTGACGCCGGGAACTTGTCCATCATGATGTTGGTCCACTTGTCAAAGATGTGTAAGTCGCTAACTCGATCCTTGATGAACATAGGCCGGATCAAGCTCCGGTTATCCTGCCACGTCTTTCCATCCGTAGTGAAGATGCTGTCGCCCAGGAACGGAGACCAGACTTGATGAAACATGGGCCCCTTTCCAAAGTCGGCAAACTTGGAGGTGAGGACAGTCTTGATGTGCTCCGGCTCTCTGGTGATGAGGAAGCGGAGCTTGCCCGTGAAGCCAATCTCGACTGTGTTCGGAGACTCAGGGGTAGCGACGCTGAAAAGAGTGTTGAATCCCTCGAGGAGCTGGTGCCTAAGTTGATAGCGCCCAATCCGCAAGAATACCGGAATGGCTTCGCACTAATTAGCCGCCCGATCTTTGGTGCGGGGAGAGGACCCTTCTCATTGTTACCTGTAAAGGGGTTGGAAGCGATGACTGGAGCTCTCACACCACCAGACTTTCTGAGGAGATACTCCATTCTAACCCTGAAGAACACCAGAAGGAGAAGGTAGGCTCCAAAGATGGAGCCTCCGATGTAGAGCGGGTTAGCCGCCGTCAAGCTCTCGAGTAAACCCATCTTGATGGAAGTGCGAGTTGAATCTCCCAGCAATTACACTAAGTGAGGGTTCCTGTAATGACAGGTGTCTCCGGGACAGGTGAAGAGGGGATTTTGAGGAGAAGAAAGGTTTTAGAGATCGAATTGCAAATTCAGGACTGTAGAATTTCTGCAACTAGGGACAACCAATGTTTAGCACCAAGGGACTGGGCAGGAGGTAGGAGCAGCATCGTCTTAACTGAGTTGTTTCAATCCTCACCGAGCGGCACATGTAAGTGTGCTTGCTCAGGCCGCGGTTAGGTTCGACCCTCCACTTGGGGTATGCCTTCACTTGTTTCGTTTGGACTTGGTGGTCATCATCTTCAGGTGAGAAGACGATTGGCTAGAAGACCTAGCTCATGCATCGTGATCGAGCGTCTTACACGGACCATCCCAGGATCTGCCATGCAACTGCACTTGTCTCAATGTCACTAAACCAGCGTCAATCGTCTGGGCTGCCCGTACGTTCCGACACTTACAACGCAGAAGGTGAGCTGTAAAGGCGGGGGGGACTCGGCCAAGCCCCCGCATGACACTGGCCAATGTCTCCGTTGAGTCTAAATGGCTTCCGATGCGAGGACAGGACGGTGTCACATCACGTCCGGATGCTTGTTTGGCATGCAAGCCGAAAAAACAATTCAGGATGGCAAAATAGGACCAGGGCTTTGGAGGAAGCCTTCCAATGCTTAATCTCGAGGATCTGGGGGCAGGTATTCGCAAAAACAAAGGGAACAGGACCGACCGCGATTCGAACGCGGGGCCTAGAGATAAACTGCGTGTCACTGCAATCTCTCGCTCTACCACTGAGCTATCGATCCTACTCAGGTATTGGATGATTTTCAGACCCGAGTTTGACTCTATGGATCGCTAGTTCTGTCGGCCCGCTCCCCACGCAAGCCCTGACCGGCTCCACAATGGCGGGAGATCAGATCCAGGTTCATCACCTTCAGGAGCCAGTCGGCGAAATTCTCCTCATGCCAAGTTGTGTGATGTGCTGAATGGCACCCTTGAACTTGTGTATTTCGACAACGCGGAAGTGGCGTGCGTGACAGCTTTGACATCAGTACCAGATGAGAGCGTTTATCGAAGCAGAAACTTCAGCTTGGGCTGCCTCGTGTCAAACTTGGACAGGTCACAGCGTAGACTAATACGCCAGACCGTTTCTCCCCCTCTGGTTAGACTCTCAGCGTTGTCGCAGCTGTCAAAACTCCAGGTCAAGGTATCGTACAACCGTCGTATCACGATCGGCTCGAAAAGGAAACGATGTCGCCCTGCCATAACCAATGGGATTATGATCGTCCTCACTCCATCTTGAAACCCTTTGTCAGTCTTAGATCGGACAGTGCACAGCCTTTGGAGCGTTCATCTTGTAAACGGCATGCCTTTTCACTTGAGATGAAGCAATTTGTCAAAATGTCGGAAGAATAGCAAGAAATTGATGGCCACCACTTTGAATGGCTCCTGTAAGCTTGCAGGTAACCATCCAGCCCAGGTCCAGTCTCGACATTCGTAATCACTTCTTGGATCTGGCGATGAATTCCCGTGATGTTCATCTCGCTCAGTCGTATGCTGGCATTCGAGGAAGGCTGCTCCAGAGCAGTGACTGAACGATGCCGCTGCCACCCGCAACATGAGAGGAAAACATAAAGTGCTCCGCTTTCGTAGAGGAGAGGCAGGCTGATGCGCGTTGAGCTCCGTTGCCCCAACCTCGTTCCTCGAAATCTGAGTGCTGGCTGTCGAACTTAATACAAAGCCAGAAGCGGATATTTCGTTGATAAAAGCTTCTCGACAGGACCGAGAAATTTTGGTGGCATATGACTGCCCAGCTCGGGATATCGGTTACTGCCAGAAGCCCCGAACCTGCGCCTGATTCGATGGCAAGGAAAGTGACTTTTCTCCGCGTAGTTCGTAGAGGCCCATGGGGATTGCGCGGGGTCTCCTCAGCCCCAGATTCACTGCTCTCCACGTTGGCCAGATGTCTCTGGCAGTGTCTTCCGCTTTTCCGGAGCAGACTGGGCGTCTGTTTCCGTCCCCGACTGACTGAGGTGGCCGAAACTCGCAGGGAACCGGTAATCTCAGAGAACAACCCTCCGCTCGTCCTTGAAGCCGCCGCACTACCGGATCCGGGGATGAACCCGGGCGTCAGCATTGACTGGGGTCTCGAGACATAGTGCGCCGCACACAGTGTAAGTTGTTGGCAGGCAAAGTAAGGGAGTTGACCGAGGGTTTCGAGCTGCAGGAGCTTCCCCGCAAAGCTGGAGAAGCAGGAAGAGTGGTTGGTTGGGGTTCTGAGCGTGTTGAGGCAGGATGGGATCAACTGTTTGAGTGAGAGGTTCAGCTATTCATAGGCGGTATGCGGGGAATAGATGGGGGAGGGTTTGAGATTCGCGGGGCCCCATCCGTAGCCGCCACGCTTGTGGGCAACTCTGTCAGACGCAGTGGGCATTGTCTGCGTCAGGAGGTTGGATTTGCAAAGCTCCCTTCGAGCGAAGGTGTGGAGGCTGGCCCTCATTATTGGAGTATGTCGGTGGAGGTTTCGCAGGCAGGTGGCAGCGTGCTGCGGAAATTTGGGGGAATACAGCATGAGCAACGAGCTTGCAGCCGAAGTTGCAGCGTGAGGCGTGAATAAGTGGCACCAAAGGGCGGGGGATTGTGGGGGGACAAATTCCTATCAGCTAGGGTATTAGCAGTAAGTCCAAGTGTTGAGGCAGCGTATGCTTTGTTGTTTTCCTACCTCTCCTCTGATCCAGGGATTATGTGTGTTGTGTGGCCGTATCGTGTGTCGGACGGGGCGTGGTGTTGTTGAGTCGGGGTTGCGAGCTGCATGATCCGCAGGTCCCGCTCTGGGCGAACGGAGATGAGGACTCTGAAGCTATTCGCAGCCACCTCCCTGCGACTTCGGACTAAGACTCGTGCGGCTGCTGCGCCTTTCCAAACATGGCACGCAGTAGACAATGTCCACGAGAACCTAGGGAGGCTCGTCTCGAGTTAGCTACCTTTTACGCGGCTCGTGGTTGCTTGCTTGGCACTTGTCCGGCCAGGTATGGTCGAGTTTGCTGAAACCTATGGGGGCATTACACGCATCATCTGGAGCTCTGTATGGAGAGGGTTTGGCTTTGGATTCGATATCGTGGACCAGAAGTTGGCACGGAGCATGTGAATTGTACAGTGAGATGGTGTTGTTGTTGATGATGATGATGAACAGTGACGGAACCGTCGACGGGCGGGAATTAGACCCCTGGAACGGTCAAGGCAGCTGGACTGTTTTCGGCGGGTTTGGTGGTGTGCGGCATGAGGTGGTGTGTAGAAGAAGGAGCGAACGATGCCCGGCGTTGGGTGCTTCTGTCCCAGTAAGGCCGTTCAGATGCCGAGAGATCGCAGCGACAGGCGTCAGCGGAAGGGTGTATGGACCCTGTAAGGTAGTCGATCTCCACCAGAGCTTCCACTGCTTGATCACCGCCACCAAATGGCCCAAATGCCAATGTCGAATGAAGATTGTACGGCGTATTCTCAGTGTACTCATAGTATGACTAAGGCATGGAAAGTACTTTGTAGGGTGGGGAAGAAGGTGCGCATCCCGACTATCCGCGTTTCCTGCTTTCTGGACAAGCGAGTGGTGTCATGATATGACGGACCTTCTGTTGTTCTTTCCCAATGGCTCCGAGCAACATTTGTTCATTGCGGGAGTTCCTTTCAGGTGGAAACGGGCAGAGAGGGATTAAAAAGAATATCCCAGAATAAAAAAAGGAGGCTCACCAAAAGACGAGGATCTGGACATGGATCCGGCAGCTCCCGAAATGGGGAATGGGCTCTGCGTGGTGCTGTTATCCCACTCCTGTGGCGCGGGCCTGCCATGGCTTTGGCCGCATCTCATTCGTCCCATCTCGTGATTCTCCATCTTCAGCTTAGAATCTGGTGCTTTTCTGGTAGTTCTTCGGCCCTACAGCTCAAAATCTCTTCAGCAACACCGCAACATGCAATCCATCGGCCCTGTCTCGCAACTGCGTCAATTCGGAACAAGTCACAATGGATTCAAGATGGATACTGCTAGAATCCCACTCGGGCTGCCTCGCCTGCATGTTCGCCGTCACTTTCGGTCTCGTATCTATCAGATCAGATCAGGTCCGCCGATCCAATCCAGACGCAAAGAACATGCAGGAAAGCAAGTTGGCATCGGTAGCATTTGATGGTGCGTAATACTGGACCGAAGCTGGCAGACACACGCAGTTGACGGTACAGACCTGCCAACGAAACCCAATCCAACCTGTCGGCGACGGCCGTCAACCAAACAAAGATGCTTCAACTTCCAAGAACAGGAAGAAGAGGGAACTCTCAACACGGCCGTGGTTCCACCCTTCCCACTGCTCACAGTCAGACCTGCAGACGAAGCCCACTCCCCACTCGCCTCGACGTCGTTCACTATGGGTTGCGCTGTGCTCCGACGTCAATCCGCACCTGTCAGGTGGAGTTGTCGGTTCCTTCGTCAATCATTCCCCCTATCCATGCCATGGACGAGAAGTTCAATCGAAGGAAGCCTCGAGAGTCAGAGTCGAGAACGTACCAAAACTTCCATCTGCCCATGCCTGCTGTCCTAACGCACCAACGCCCTTGATCCTAGCTCACATATCCCACACCATGTCAGCGCCTTACTGTGTATAGTGGTGCGTGTGTAGGGTCTTGAAGTGCCATGGGGCGCCTTATGGCCTATCCAGCCCGTCGTCCGCTATCCGCGCCTTCGGTCGACAGCAGCCGTTGCATCGACGATGCATCCCAAAACATGCCTCGAGTGCCTCGAGTGCCTCTTCGTGGTACCTCTGCACTGGGGAAAGCTGCTTCTGAGGCCAATCACGGTCCGACACCGCCATGCTCTTACGCTCCCGCTTGCCCTAACAACGCGCGGGGTAATACTGCGTGAAGGTTCCCTTTGTACCTAGCCTTCTTTTCCAAGGAGGCAGTAGCAGCACTACAACTTTCTCCCCCAACCCGGTGGAGCAAAATCGCGGGCAGCCCGTTACTGCGAGCCTCAAGCCTGCAAGTGCAGGCAGAGAACGACTCGGGACGTGCAGGAAGCGCCGCCATGGAATGGAACCCGGCGGGAGCCCCAACCCGCGCGTGTACGAGTACGTACCCAGGTGTACTGCACAGTACATGGCAGTCTCCGGGCAGAGAAACCAACCACCACTCTTCCCTTTCTCCTAGGTTCTCTAACAACCTCTCAGAGCTGTGCTTGATGGGCGGTGATCCGGCCCACCTGGGACCCGGCCGTGTCCTTGGCTTTCCTCACATATTTTGCAAAGAGTTGGGGGTGTCAACTGGGTGTGTACTTTGTCAGTTTTCTATGGCGTGTCTCGAACTCCTTCTGCCACTGTGAGGGGTAAAGCTCCTTAGACTGCGGTTCCTGGCCTGTCGTCAACATCATACGTTTTTTGCTCTAGCCTTGTCCAGTGGATGCCCAGTCGGCCCTGATACCACACCTCACCTCACTCGTCCGAGCCGTCTCTTCCCAGTCCTTCCTGCTTTGCCTCCTCTCGGCTTGGAAGTCTCAACCCACTTTATCCTTCTCTCCGGTACTGCTTCACCATGCCATGCTTCAGTTGACATGACGGATGTACCAAAGTATCTCGCCCAGAACGTCCATCCCTGACACGAACCGTCCGGTGCCGTACCGAGCTTCCCCCAGCTGTTGGAGAGCAGACCACTGCCACCCTCACCACCACCCCCACTTCTCACTTATACCACCGTTCCTGGCCATGTCCAAGATGTTGCTTTCATCTCTATATAAGACCAGTGTCGCCATGCTCTGGTTTCCCGTCTGATCAGATCAAACGATCCAAGCTCAACAGCCTTCCATCTTACATTCCAATCTCTTCTTCTACTTCATAGGAAGATCCCAGATTTCATCTGTACTTCAGAGACATCTTCGTACACACATCTCACCAACACAAACCATCATAATGGCCGCTCCCGAGATCCCCACCGAGCAATGGGCTCAGGTTATCGAGAAGACTGGAGGCCGTATGTAACCACAGCATCCCTCATACCTCGTTCATATTATCGCTAACATGATATCCTAGCCGCCGTCTACAAGAAGATTCCCGTTCAGAAGCCCGCCTCTGATGAGGTCTTGATCAACGTCAAGTACTCCGGTGTCTGCCACACCGATCTTCACGCCATGATGGGCGACTGGCCCCTCGACACCAAGATGCCCCTCGTCGGTGGCCACGAGGGCGCCGGTGTCGTCGTCGCCCGCGGCGAACTCGTCAAGGACGTCGAGATTGGCGACTACGCCGGTATCAAGTGGCTCAACGGCTCCTGCCTCGCCTGCACCTTCTGCCAGGACGCCGACGAGCCCCTCTGCCCCCACGCCCTGCTCTCCGGTTACACCGTCGATGGCAGCTTCCAGCAATACGCCATTGCAAAGGCCGCCCACGTTGCCCGCATCCCTAAGGACGTCAGCCTCGAGGCCGTGTCCCCCGTCCTCTGCGCCGGT
The DNA here is from genome assembly GCF_030867565.1 of Colletotrichum costaricense. Classification (NCBI taxonomy): domain Eukaryota; kingdom Fungi; phylum Ascomycota; class Sordariomycetes; order Glomerellales; family Glomerellaceae; genus Colletotrichum; species Colletotrichum costaricense. The sequence continues at coordinate 299,465 of NW_026848232.1, read as the reverse complement.
ATCACCGTCTACAAGGGTCTCAAGGAGTCCGGCGTCCGTGCCGGCCAGTGGGTCGCCATTGTCGGTGCCGGTGGCGGTCTCGGCTCCCTGGCTCTGCAGTACGCCAAAGCCATGGGCATCCACACCGTCGCCATTGATGGCGGCGCCGAGAAGGGCGAGATGTGCAAGAAGCTCGGTGCCACCGAGTACGTCGACTTCACCACCTCGTCCGACCTCGTCGCGGACGTCAAGAAGGCCACCCCCGAGGGTCTCGGCCCCCACGCCGTCATCCTCCTCGCCGTTAGCGAGAAGCCCTTCCAGCAGGCCACCCAGTACGTCCGCTCCCGCGGCACCGTCGTCTGCATCGGCCTGCCCGCCAACGCCTACCTCCGCGCCCCCGTCTTCGACACCGTCATCCGCATGATCAACATCAAGGGCAGCTACGTCGGTAACCGCAAGGACACCGCTGAGGCCCTCGAGTTCTTCCGCCGCGGCCTCATCAACGCACCGTTCAAGACCGTCGGCCTGAGCCAGCTGAACGAGGTCTTTGACATGATGAAGAAGGGCCAGATTGCCGGCCGCTACGTCGTCGACACCAGCAAATAAGACGAACGAGACAAGATCTCGAAACAAAAAGTTGGGGGGGCGTAATGTGAACTCTTGAGAGACCAAAAAGGTTGGGGCCTTAACGGCGGCGGTTGGGTGGCGGGCGGCAGTGGTTGTGTTTCACGGCGGGCGAGTGGATGAATCTGACGTCTTTTTTTTCAAAGGGGCTTTTGCTTAGGATACCTAACCTGGGAGGGAGTTCAGCGTGTATGATATATATCTTTCTCGTTCTATTGGAAACGAGTAATGAACAAATTTGGAAAACACTCTGCAGTTTTCTTTGAGCTTGTGACACTTGTGAGAAACTCTTGACTTTTTGCAGACTGGCTATAAGATGTCCAAATGTTGATAGTCGCCAGAGTTCAAGCCCCAAATACTCACGAACATCAGTCTTGGCATGCATGTTAGCAGCGCAACACTCTAGAGTCTTCCCAGCTGACTAGAAGTGCATGAACTCAAATTGTTATAATTTTGAGATACAGGAGGGAATGGGCGTAGCCCATCTCATCTAGCGACTGGTCATGATTCTTACACGGAAGGATTATCGTGCAGTGACTATGCTGACTCTGTGCTCTGCATCAAGCACAATCGTGGCTATGGATCCGGACATAGCGTGGTGAGTTGTGTCGACCAAACACTCTAGGCAGGTGTCTGCTCTCGTCGAATGCACCTCGAGTGGACAGAGCAAGATGAGATGACAAGACACAATACAGCAGTTTTCTGGGTACCCATCCCAGCTAAGGAACGCGGCCGGCTCCTCGTTCGCACGTGCAGGAAAGGCATGACAGGAAGTGGTCATGATTTTGATTCTCGTAAATAGTGGTGGTGGTAGCCTTTTGGAGATAAGTATTGGCTCGCAGTCTCTATAGCACAAATCCCCAGATTTATGAACCACCAGGGCCGCCCAACAACGCAAACCGTCTAACAATACTCGGGCCATACTCCTCATACTATAAAGAAAGTCAGCAACAGCGCTCAAAACGAGGATGAATGAAAGGCTTACCTCAGCCTTGGTGTGGCAGTAGGAACGGAACTCGGGCGTCTGTCCCAGCAAACTACCACCGAACCAGGGACCATGTCTCTGCCTCTTGTGCGTGATAACCTGGACTTCCAAGCCACCAGACTTAGCACCACCGCTGCGAACCTCACTGGCTCGGATGCGGGCATCGACCAGTTGCTTGATATCTCTCTGCAAGCGGCGACCGAAGTCCTTGTACAAGGTGCTTCCGCCGGAAAGAACAATGTTCTTGTAGAGACCACGACGCACATCGATAGGGGAAGCCTGAATGACGTTGTCGACCACGGTGGGGAGGGGCGTGAGGAAGTCGGAGCTGTAAATTTCGGGGTTGAAGAAGATCTCGGGGGCGAGGAAACGCTCGTATCCGACGTCGACGGAGACCTGACGGCCGCCAGGGTGAAGCACCGGGTGCTTGATGAAGCGGGTGGGGTCCCGGTCGTAGCGAGAGAACTCCTTGACAATATCGGGGCAGACGTAGCAGTGCTGCTCCTTAATCTCCTGAGCCGTCTTGAGCGACGAGTCCGGCTCGCCTCTATCACGCAGCAGCGACTGCACGAAGTAGGTCAGGTCGCGACCTGCGATGGGGATCGACTTGATGGAGGATCCGATGACGTATCCCTCAGCAACAGGGATAACGTGGGTAACACCATCACCAGAGTCAATGACCGTACCGGTCAAAGATCGGTCGTGGACCTTGGAAGAGGTCCATGAAGCGGCAAGGGCGAGCACAGCCTGGACGGCAATGTACAGACCGGCGCAGTTGAAGGACTCGAAGAAGATTTCGGCCGTGTTCTCGCGATTCTCCGGGGGATTCAGGGGCTATGACAAAGTCAGCTTGGACTCTTCCGCGGCTTGTAAAGAGGTATCCCGTATCGTACCGGTTCGGTGAGGAGGAAGAAGTGATCTTCGGGTTCTACGCGGAGGTATTTAAAGATGGAGTTGGACCAGAACCGTTCCATGTGATCCTGCAAGCGGTCAGCCCAAGTCCAGCACAGTCGAAGCCTTGTCATGACTAACCCAGTTCTCTATTTGGCCGTGACGGATAGGGTAGTGAAGACCATAGCCTGAATCTCGATCAGTAGCTGTCATCCAAGAACGCGTCCGTCGCATCCAACTAACCGGGTCCTCCAGAAGCAGCAATGGCCTCATCACCAATGAAGAAGTCGAGATCCTCGGTTCCGCGCTTCGAGTTTAAGTGGCCGCCCGCACCTGCGCCGCCGGTCAGGAAGGATGGCTTATTCGCGACAGCTGGACGGCCGGAGCCCGTTCCTCCTGCACTTCCAGCAGCACCTTTCGTCGCAATGGCGGTCGGGAATACGAAGGACGGGGAGTCGTTGCCGGCGAAACCTGATTAAGACGTCAGAGATAGGGATCGGAATTTGTGTGATAGAGCTGTTCAATTGGCATACCGAGCTTCGAGAATCCCGTGCCGCTGTTGATGACCCGTTAGCTGGTGATGGTCTCACTGACGTCTGCCTCGGGGGATGCGGGGCAGGGTGACATTGGTGGCTTACTTGTCCATGACAACGGCAGGCGTTTGGTTCGCCATCGTGAATGTGTTTTCGGATGCGCTCGTTGAGACTCTAGCTCAGTTGCGGCATCAATCAAAGGTGAACAGGTCGTCGAGGCGTTGGATGTGTCGTGGAGTTGATTACGACGTACGTCCCAAGGTAGCCGGAAGTGTGTGCCTTGTCACCGATGGAAGCTCCCAACCTGCGGCTGTGCATCAGAGTGGGTGGACTCTCCAGCCATGGGAGAGGTCGGTGCCCCACCACCGAGCCCCACCAAGACATTCAGGGAGGAAAGACGGTGTATGTTGGTATGCACTGTTATGCAACACTGTAATCAACTTAGCTAAGCAGGTTGTATCCGTACTGCTTCGAGATTCAACGACACTCGATCGCTCATGCCGTGAGGTCTATCAGGAAATATAGAGCCGTTTCATTTCTTGCGTGTACTGGAATTCAGGAAATCAATGCTTCTGCTAAAATTTAACCATCTACCTGCGTTAGGTTTTGAGTCAGAAGCGGCTGGACAAAGTAGAAGACATCTGCAATCTTCGACACGCTGGAGTCTGTCTTTTCCTTTTTACCTGTGCAGGACATTTCAACATTGACTAGGCATCTGCTCTGATACCTCATTCGACAGTTCGACCGAAAGAACTCACCTCACTGCTTTTTCCTCCTTCTGGCCTTGTTAAGCGAACGTGTGGCCTCAGGAAGGAGCCTGGACACACTAGATTCCACTGAATGCTCTGCAACCGCCTTACACAACGACCCTTCCTTCTTCAACAGTCGGCACTTCGGCTTTTCTGAACTGATGCGGAAACCCCTCTAGACCTGAAAGTCTTGCAGTTTCTCCTTGGCTATTTTCCTAAGCCACATCTCTCATACCTCGTTTCTCCTCTTGACCTAAGACCACCTTTCCGCTCCATCTCTTAGATGGTTGTCGAACGGCCCCGGGGACAAGCCTTCAACGATCGTTGCGTCCTAGCATTATATCATTTGGGGTGCATTGGCTAGGTGCTCCAGCCATCAAGTCTCAATAGCACGACTTCGGGCCTGGTTCTCAACAGCACTGTCGACTGACCAACCCGGCACCTCAAGTTTTATCCCCAAATTATCGACCATCATTGCCTGCCAGGCCACACTTGAGCATCACTTTCTTCCAACTCAAAGCCACACTGCGCTGCAGCCAATGTGGAACGCAAGCTCGTAGCCAGCAACGCCATCCATACTCCCCACCGACACAACCGTCAAGTGTTTTCTGCACCAGCGACCGAAGGGGGACTCTCAGGGCTCGGAAGCCAAGCTCGGCCGGGCTGACAGTGGAATGGAAAGGCTGGCCCCTGAGATTAAGCACACCCCGGCCACCACAGCTGCGGGAGGTGAAATAACCCCTTCGGAAAACACCAAGGTCCAAGGTCCCAGAACCAACCGTCCAAAAAAGGTGGGAGGTGCTGATGGCACAGTCGACCGAGTGTTCAAGCGGAAGCACAAAGGAAAATTTACGGGTGCTATCTTCATCCACGCCGGCGCCGGCTTTCACAGTCATCAGAACGAGCGAGTCCATCTAGAGGCTTGCAGCGAGTACGTTGACCCCCAGAGCTTCATAGCATCAATGCTAACATCACCAGTGCGGCTTCCATGGGAATGAAATTCCTCAAATCAGGTGCCACTGCAACGGAAGCTGTCGAAGCTGCTCTGCGTGTCCTCGAAGACAAAGAAATCACCAACGCGGGTTATGGCTCTAATTTGTCGATGGACGGGACCGTGGAATGCGATGCAACTATCGTTGACCATTTAGGAAGAAGCGGTGCCTGCGGAGCAGTTCCCAGTTAGTTGATTATCGATTGTTGAAGCCGAGACTTTGGCTGACATTGATCCTGTAGACATCAGAAATCCAATCTGTCTCGCAAAGCTGATTCTAGACAAGAGCAACCAGCCGTTATCGTTGCGTCGAGTACCCCCGAACATCTTGGTAGGGGAGGGCGCCAAAAACTTCTCGGTGGAAAACGGGATGCAAATCGTGCCCAATGACTACCTCATATCCAAGAACGCGAGAGATCGATTCCTACGCTGGCAGGAGGATCTCAAGCGAGCTGAGGACAAAGTCAAGCAAGCAGGCACCCGCAAAACACTCGAGGAACCAGCTGAGAACTGTCAGCAGTATGACAACATGCCGACAACGGTTCCCTCCCGGATCTACCAAAGTCAGCAGAGAGACCATGCCAATGCTATTCTCAATGGAACATGGAACGAGGGCCAGCCAGATTCACCCCACCGAGGCTCACCGGTGCCCGAGCAGATGCAGGGCTATCCTCGGATTACACCTCCGAGGGCAACAATTGAGAGATCCCCATTGAGTCACGTAGGAGCCTCAATACCCTCCGTCAACAGATCTCGACCTCACCTGCTGCAAGAGAGAGACCCTCTGACATCCTCTTCCAGCCACTTGGCGGAAGAGGGAAATCGTGATGGCACAATGTCATCTCAGTGGACAGACGGGGCTAGACATGCAAGCACAATTGCACAATTGCAGGGTTGCAGCCCTCGTGGACTTAAGAGGCCGTTTTCTGCGACTGAATTGGATCACGAGGACGTCATCACCGACACTGTTGGAGCCATAGCTATCGACGAAAGAGGGAACATTGCGGCAGGTTCATCCTCTGGAGGCATCGGAATGAAGCATCGCGGACGTATAGGCCCCGCTGCTCTGGTTGGCATCGGTACTGCTGTCGTTCCCTGCGATCCCGAAGATCCAGACAAAGTCAGTGTTGCCGCGGTGACCAGCGGTACGGGAGAGCACATGGCCACCACCATGGCGTCTCAACGGTGTGCTGAACGAATCTATGGCAGCACCCGTCGTGGACCGAACGGCAGAGACATCGAAGAGTGGGACGAAGACGCTATCATGGAGTCCTTCATCACGAACGACTTCATGGGCCACCCTGGCGTCAAAAACTGCAACTCGGTCGGGGCAATTGGTGTAATGACAGTCAAGAAGACACGGACAGGGTATTACTTATACTTTGCCCACAACACTGACTCTTTCGCACTCGCCTCGATGGGTGGTTCCGATAAGGAGCCCGTGTGCGTCATGTCTCGTCTTGGAGAGTCAGCTCAAGTCACGCGAGGCGCTCGAAGAATACGAGTCGATCTTGGCACATGAATGCAGGGACAATGATGTGCTTAGCCGGGGGTTGAACGAGCACAGCCAAAGATGGTGAGTTTAGACGGCACACTTTCGTGGTCAAATGGCGCAGAGTTGAACATCAACACGGCTAGACCTGAGAGAGCCAGGAGTTGAAGTTATTCTTACTTGGTAGTGATACCCCTTCTTCGTGCAGCATGCATTCCTCCTAGAGCAGCATCATCTGGAGGGTAACTCAGGCAGAAAACAAGAAATATGCTTCAGGCATATGATTTCCCAAAGAAATAAGATGTTTATGAAGCATTGTCCGGAATTTTAATTCGTTCCTCTCTTTAGAGGGAACTCTATTGTGCCATTATATGTCCTAAACGCCCGATTCAATCCAATCGCAACGACGGGCCGTTATCTGCTAAATTTCGTGCGACTCTGAGGGACCTCAAGAAACGAAGTAGATCCATGCAGTCCCGCCCCTTGGTCTGCGATGGAATTCGCTACTCGCTATGATCAGATTCGAGTAACTGGATGCCACTCGCGATATGGAGCCGCCTTGAGACTTTGAGCCATGGGCAACAGGCTGGCGGCATCGTGTTGTGCTGGCTGCCTATTCACATTTATCGCACTCCTGGCGGTGCTTCTGATTTAAGGCCAACCCGTATTAACCATCACTCGAATGATGTCCATGCTTTGTGTCATGTGTTTTATCCTGGACGAGGGGTGCCCGCCGCACTGCCCGTTTCCTCCCTGATATGGCCGTTCGCCAGGACCGTCTTCTTCTTCTTCTTTTTCCTCCGCGGTATAACGGCAGGCTTGGCGCCATAGCTGCCGAGAGAGAGCTTCGTGCCGCAGGTTAGGCACTCTGAGTTTTCGGGCACGTCGCAGAAGATGCTGAGGCAGATGCTGCAGACGAAGCCCGTGTCGACGACGCGGCCGTGGCAGAAGCAGGCGGCGCGGAAGTCGACGGTGTGATGGGTTGGCGGGATGAGGGAAGAGCGAGCCTCTGCGTCGGCGGAGTAGGCGAACATGAGGTAGCTGAGGAGGCCGCGTGGGCTGGCGGCTTGCATGAAGGTGCCGTCGGTGATGTAGCTCGCCTGCTGGAGGAAGGTTGCGTCGCCGGACAGGGCGAGGGTGTCGATGGGGATCTGGGAGTGGGCGGCGGCGAAGACGGCATTCATGGTGGAGATGTACTGGACGGGCTCCGAGTCGGAGACGGAGAGGATGAAGATTCGGGCGCGGAGGCGGCTGAGGGCGGAGGAGGTCGGGCGGGCCACGTCGGGGGCCTTGTTGGTCTCGTTGAGCGAGAGAGAGGTCTTGTTGATGTGTGTGAGGGCGAGGGTGAGGGCGCCTGAGAGCTGTGTCGTCGTGCAGGCTAGGTCGGCCTCGGTAGTTGCGTCGACCAGCTGGCGCATCGCGGCCATGACGGCAGCCTCGATCTGGGCGAACTGAGGGAACTTGTTGGCCGAAGACTGGTTGGGGGTCGGCGCAAAGGAGTCGATGCCCGTCATTGCGACATCTTCAGAGTTTGCGCTGCCGTTTGTGGCAGCGCCAGGCTTTGAAGGGTAGAGCCATACGGCACGGTTGCTGTGAGAGGCGATGATGGCGACCTGGTTCGCATTGCTGAAAGCGAGGTGAGCGTTGACGAAGACCAGGATGTTGGCGATGGCTTTTGAAAGTGGGAGGATATCGTTGAGGGCGGCCCAGGCTCGAGGGTTCGTGTCGATGACAATGGACAAGAGGGAAGGGGTGGCCTCATGTGAGGAGACCTCGTAGTGGTCTGAAGCGTCGACGGCGTTCATGGCGGAGGAGGATGCGGTAGTCGACGATGGCCTCGAAGGGCGACGGGCGCCTGGTCGCGAGAGAGTGTCACGGGCGGAGCATCTGTGGTTTGGCTCGAAAAGGTGTTGGAAGCCTGTGGGTTGTATTGACTATCCAGGGACCTCGTTCGATTCGGACCCAGTCCAATCCTACGTCCTTGAAGCCAAACGGATAGAATTGGTCTCTTGGCGCAGTGTCATTCACAAACAGGCAGGGTGAGCTGCTCTTCTTTTTCCCTCTGTCTCGCAAGTAGGGGTTTGTGTGAGGTGTGGTGATGCAACGAAGCTAGCTTTCATCCAGAAATATCCGTAACCCATGTGCCCCGGGCTTCAAATTGGCCTGTGCTCCAACAGACTGGACGGCAGGGAAACCTGCCAAAGTTGATTGGACGGCACAGGACCGGGGACGACGGGGAAGAGGCTCCGAAGGGGAAGCGACAGCAACTTCCACTCAGGCGTGCTCCTGACGTGGGGGGCGCGTTGAGTGACAGAGACGATCGACGCGCACCAGCTCGAGGGGAGCTGTTTCCATTTTGATGAGGTAAGCTCGAGAATAATAGCACCTTGCCGTTTGCTTAGGTTGCGTGGTTGCCAATCTGTGAAGTACATTCAAGCAAACCCGCCCCGCTCCTCCCCTACAACGGGGACTCATTGTTCCTTCCAAGCCTAGGTACCTTAGTGGGATGTGCCTGTCTCGAGCATGACGTAGGTAGGCAAGCACTTACCATCTGCGTATCACCTACGGCACTCATTATTTATCAAGCAAAGAAACGTGTGGAGACCCTGTCTGTCGACGATGCGGGAGCGGGCGGTGTAAGTGTTGGGTTCCAATGGTTGAGGCTCGACAGAGTGACACGAGTCTCTTTCGAAGTCAGTCGTCAGTGTTTGTGCGGGCAGGGTGCTCAGTGAGGGGTGTAGTCTGCTACAAATGGTAGCCAAGGAGGGGCACCCGTGGTACCTAAAAAAAGATGGGAGCACCGTAGATTGCAACAGTCAGCCCGTCCGTTGTATCAGGAGCTGACGGTTGAACAGAAACAGCCCAGCGGTGGTTCCATTCCATCGTCAGTTCTTACTCCTTGGTACTTGAACTTACCCAGACCGGCTGAGCTTCCTCTGGGTGGCACGGCAATACTGAATAAGGCACCCAAGGTAAGCCCGAGAGAGGTCCCGTATGTAATCGCGACGACTCGAGTACGTGGCCCACCTACCTTAAACCCCGTAGGCAACCTAAGATACGGGTAGGTACTAGTAACTGCGTGCGCTGTGCACCTCACCTTCTTGCTGGACTGCCACTGGTGGTGACTGCCCATCAACGCGCACCCACTGACCAGTGACAAGTCTCACTTGTGAAACCTCTTTGGGGTTGTCGTCTGCCATTTCTTATCTTAGCAATCAACCCTACCCAAATCCTCCTCCACGGCCACCTCACGCCTCTGTCATCGCCGGACCTTTTACCTTACCTTGTGACCAACGCATCGCACAGTCCGCTGTCGCCGCCGCCGCCCTAATCACCGCAGCAAGGTACCTACTTATATCAACCGTTCCGCCCCGTTTTGTTCTAGGCTTTTTCTGTCCGTCCCAGGTCTGTCCGTTCCTCACTCACTCAACAACACACCTTGACGTGGTACCAAAGTATACATTATCACAGCTCGCTCAACCGCCTCCCAGCCTGAGCGAACAACTACTGCAATGGCCGCCGTCACCCAAGCTTCCGCTCCCACCACGGCGCCTCCGAGAGAGGATGAGACCCTTCTCGTTCTTGCGCGATTAATGGAGGGCGGCCAGGAGGATGATGAAACCATTCGCGATCTCGACCAGCTCACCAAGCTGTTGAATGAGGATCTTCAGCTCATCCAGGCCAAGACCGGTGCCCCCACGATATGCAAGCTCATTGATGGTGATTGCGTCGACACCATCTTGACATATCTCGACATGAGACAGCCCGAGATTGTTCGCGCGCACGCCGTTATCGCCACATCCGCCTATCTCAAGGCCGCCGGCGATGATGGTGCCAAGAAGCTGTCCAACTTCTTCTTTGACAAGATCAAGAGGGGCACTTATGACGACTACATCGTCGCCTTTTGTGTGGCTGCCTCCACCTTCCCGGTCGTTCCTGACCTCACTTCGGAGCTGTTCCTCAGCGAGGGCTTCCTGAGCTCCCTCGGCCCGTTGATGAGACGGAAGTGGAAGAGCCGCAAGGTCGAGACTGCCTGCTTGGAGATGCTCAATGCTGCATGCATGAACTCTCAGTGCCGTGACGCAGTGAACAAGTATTGCACTGAGTGGTTGGAGGAGGTTGTCGACCAGGATCCCGAGGAGATCGCCAAGGAAATGTCACAGGACCCTGAGTATTCCATCAAGGAAGGCTCCGTCGCCATGCGCAAGCACTCGGAACAGGTTCAAAACTTGGCAGCGGTTATCCTGGCGAAATTGAGGGTATGGTATTCATCAACAAACGGACATGAAGCCGTCCAATCACAGATCTGACTGACTTCAGAACGAAGGCAGTGCCCACGGCGCCGGCGCTGAATGAGGACGGGCAAGGGAAGATATCACCTGCAATCACAACCATCGAGGAGCTTTCAACGAGGTTCACCTCCATGCTCCTCAGCGAAGACGACCATGGACACCAACATTCTATCGAAGGGCTGGCCTACGCATCGATCCGGCCCGCCATCAAGGAAAAGCTGGCAGGGAACGCGGATTTCCTAAAGAAACTTGTCAAGACGTTGGCCGACGCTCCGGCCAAGTCACCCGTGACGTACGGTGCGCTTAGCATCTTGGTGAATCTCACCAGATACCAACCCAACCTATCCGAGGAGGAGAAGAAGATGAACCAGCTCAAGGCATACGCCGCCGCTGCTGGAAAGTCTGCCGGGCCCGATCCTCTCAACGACAACGACCATGTGGCAGAACGATGCCGGCGCGTTTTCGAGGCCGGCGTCACACCGGTTTTAGTAACTCATAGCAAGGGTGGTTCGGCCGCGTCACTATCACTCACTGTCGCTATCATTTACTCTCTTTCAGTTACGACATCTTTGCGCGGCAAGCTTGCTCAGCAAGGCGCCGTCAAGCTTCTCTTGGCTGCGTGGGCTTTGCTCCCAGAGTCCGAAGCCGCCGGCCGTCGCACTGCTGCGCAAGCCCTGGCGCGCATTCTCATCAGCACCAACCCGGCTCTTGTTTTCGGCGGCAGTCGTTCCAACCCGCAAAGCTCTGCGATCCGCCCGCTCATCTCCATCATTCCCACAGACCCAGTTGCGGAGCACCGCGACCTTCTTCCGACGTTCGAAGCGCTGATGGCGCTCACCAACCTCGCGTCGACCGATGACCTCGATACCAGACGAGCCATTATCAGAGTAGCGTGGCCACAGATCGAGGACCAGCTACTTTCCTCGAATCCGCGCGTGTCAAAGGCCGCCGTTGAGCTTATCTGCAATCTCGTGCAGGCCGTGGAAGGTCTGGCATTGTATGCCGACGGCAGTCCCGCAGCAAAAGGCCGTTTGCACATTCTACTCGCGTTGGCGGACGCCGAGGACGAAGGCACGCGCAGTGCAGCAGGTGGTGCTCTAGCGGCTCTCACTAGCCACGAGAACGTCGTCCAAGCCATTGTGGAACGTGAGCGAGGCGTCAATGTCATACTCGACATGTGCGCCGACGACAATGAGGACTTGCGGCACCGCGCCGGCTTCATCATCTACAACATGGTGGCTGCTGAGGGCGCTCCAGGGGCCAATGCGCGGAAGAAGATTATTGAGGAGGGTGGTCTGGAAGGGCTCAAGGAGGCCGCTAAGAAGAGTCGGCGAGCGGAGGTGGTTGAGGTCTTGGTGCAAGCGTTGAAGATTCTGCTAGAGGACAATCGGACATTGGAGGGCTGAAAGACTTGGTCTCCCTTTTTTGTGTGCAGACAGAAAAACCTCATACAAGAGTAGACAGAACAAGAGGATCACGAAATAAAACGGTAAAAGACTTGGTAATATGTTTTGAGAGAACGGTCTCATGCCACGTCCATACTCTGGTGGCTGCTGCTTTTTCGAATTATCAGACCAATGCTGGTATCGCAAACTTTTGTATACTCTCTCCCGTGATATGAGATCCCAACCCGTCCCAATGCAATCAATGTAAGGCAAGTTAATCAAGCACTCTTCTCGACCCTGTTCAATACCGCCACACCCTCGACATGTCCCGTCTGCGGGAAGAAGTCGAAGCCCACGATACTCTCAATCTCGTACTTTGTACCATCCCCACCGTCCCCGCGCACCAGCACGCCCACGTCGCGCGCCTGCGTGTGAACATTGCAGCTCACATACACGACCCTCCTCGGCCCAAACGCCAACAACTGGCTCAAAAAGTCGTTATCGCAGCCTTTGCGCGGCGGGTCGATGACGACGACGGTCTCGTCGGCCGGGTAGGTGACCTGCTTGAACAGCTGGGGCGCGTCGGCGGCGAGGAAGTTGCACTGCGACTCGGGGAGGTTGTTGAGGCGGGCGTTTTTGCGGGCGCACTCGATGGAATCCTTTGCGATGTCGATGCCTGTGCTGCCGGTGAAGAGGGAGGCGAGGGTGATTGTGAAGAGGCCGGAGCCGGAGTAGGCGTCGATGAGGTATTTGATGCGGTCGCGGTGGGGGCCGGCGGGGGGCATGACGTGGTCGCGGATGTACTGGGTGAATTTGGGGAGGATGGAGTTGTTGTTTTGGAAGAAGGAGTTTGCGGGGTTGGTGAAGAGGTAGTTGTCAATGTACTCGCTCGACATTGCGCCCGTGGCGGAGAGGCAGGTTTTGATGTCTACGTGGGCGTCTGTCTCGACGCGGACTGCGTCGGAGGGGGTTTCTGCGGGGGGTTGTTCTTCTTCGTTTGCTGATGCTGATGCTGATACTTCCTCTGTCGTGGATGTTTCTTCCGTGGCTGCTGTGGTGTTGGCGTTGCCGTTGCTGATGACCTTCTTTGGGTAGCGTTTTGTGCTCTCGCGGAGAAGGATCGTGGCGCCCTTTGTGAAGTTGCCAAAGTCCCTGGCGATGCGCTCACGCTCGCGCTTCATGCCCAGGCGAACGGCGTCGGTTCCAATAGGGCAGTCCTCAATATCCAGAACATGACGGCGGCCCTTGGCGTTGAATCCAATCTCGGGAACCTTGCTCAGCGCCTGCTTGGGCTTATTCCTCTTGTGGTGGCCAGGAGGGCCGTCAAAGTGCGGCGTGAGCTTGGTGCGGTAGCCGTACTGTAAGGGGCTGCCGATGGTATCCCTGATGGACGGGACCAGGTCCGGGTTCAGGTTGGAGAAGTTCTTGTACGCCTTGTCGACGATGGAGCGCTTGTGCGACAGCTGAGTGTCGTAGTCGAGCATCTGGAACTGGCAGCCGGAGCACTGGGAAAAGTACTTGCAGTTGACGCGGGCATCGTCGCGGAGGGGGCCCGCCTTAACGACGGAGACGAAGTCGGCTACCGAGTAGGACTCCTCGCGGACATGTCTAATGACCTTTGCCTTTGCGATGTCGCCAGGTGCGACGAAGGGGACGACGTAGACTTGTGTTGAGGTCGAACCTAGCTGGAAGCCGAGGCCGTCTCCCGTTGAGGAGATTGCGTGTACTTCGACTTCGATTTCGGTAAAGGTCTCTGGGAGGGTTTCTGAGGGTGTTTGGGTCTCGGTCTTCGTTTCTCCGTTCTCTTCCCCGTCCTTGACCTCCTCGCCTGCCGCCGGTGCCGGTGCATCGGGGAGTGATTCCTTGCGCAATGCGATGAGCGCTTGCACGTCGAACGCCAAGACCTCTTCTGACGAGCCCTCGGTGATGTTCCTCTCACGCTTCGACTTGCGCTGCTTATCCTTGCCCCTTCCGCCTCCCTGGCCGCCCTGGAATGAACGCTTGTTGCCATTGGGCTTGTTTCCGCCATTCTGCCACTTCTTTTGACCCTGCACCTGTGCCTGACCTTGGTGAGATGACTCTCCTGCATTTGTTGCTGCTGCTGGTGCCGCTGCCGCCGCCTGAGGCGCCTCTGCTGCTGACGACATGATGACTCTGCGAATGAGTGGCCGGTGAGCTGCTGCCGGGGCCGAGCTTGAGGCCCGGGTGAATGTGAGGGCGTTGACAGCCGGACGTAGTGAAGATGAAGTGAGTCTCGGAAGGAGCCGCAGGGGCAAACCCATTGAACGCCTCAAGCCAATGTTGGTAATACACCAATTATGAGACAAGATGACCCGCTAAGAGCACCGTGTCACAGTATAGCTTGAAAGTACAAAAATTTGGTGTAAGATGAAAGTATGAAGTCAAAGACTTGAAGTTGAAGCTTGTGACATGCGACCTGTGAAAAAAAGTTGTCGCCCATCTGAAGGTTGCTGAGAATTACTTAATTCGCCCGTCGCTGATTGGCGTCCCTGGGACTCGGTGTGGGGCTTCATCAAGCATGACTGCTATCATGCGGCACACTTTCAATTGTCACTCGCCCACTAAGTGCCACCACACCTTGAGGTACCTATCTTACTCTGTAGGTACTTAGCTAAGTAAGTGTGGCCCACATATTGGACCCCAGAACTCGCTTATCAGTTGTGCCTGCCGGATCTGGGACTGGGACCAAGTTGGTAATAGCGACTTGGTCTGTCGCAATCGCCGGGGACCCAGTAGTAATAAGTCATGGCCCTCCCCCGACTACGGCGTTTAATGCCTCCAGCTTACTCACAACCCTTTCTCTTGTCTTGGTGATCTGTTGGGTATAGGAGGCTTCTTTATCGCGGTAGATAAGAGACGCAACGCTGAGAGTTGCTTACCTCCCGAGTCCCTCTGTCATCCCTTCCGCTATCTCTTATCGGTTTCTCGGCCGTTGTGCACGTTGAGTCTCGGAGGTACCGTCCGGTGTTGGAGTCCACAGACCGCCGCCCGGCCTTTAGAATTAACCACCTTTCCAAGATGAGTGAGTTCATCCCATCCAGTAGAGGAGATCAGCATCTTCTGGAAATCATGAAAAGAGATTAACCGAGAACAGAGACATCTCCCAAGTCAATATGGCATTACTCAGCCTCACTGCTCTTGCTGGCCGAATTCCGCTCGGTTTCGGCCGCAGCGATACCGGAATTCGTCTTTAACCCTCGTGCTGGCGACACTGGCGCCGTTGCAAGTGAGTCGGTTGAGTGCAGTAGGATTGGACGTGATCTGCTTGCGCAAGGTGTATGTATTTTGTCCACTTTCTTCTCATAATCTCTC
The DNA here is from genome assembly GCF_030867565.1 of Colletotrichum costaricense. Classification (NCBI taxonomy): domain Eukaryota; kingdom Fungi; phylum Ascomycota; class Sordariomycetes; order Glomerellales; family Glomerellaceae; genus Colletotrichum; species Colletotrichum costaricense. Next base: position 284,211 of record NW_026848232.1, on the reverse strand, counting down.
AGCAAGGTTACACAAGGCCTGACCCGCATGTAGGGAAACGCCGTCGACGCGCTGGTCGGTACGACGTTCTGCGTTGGAACCGTAGGCATGTACCACTCCGGCATCGGCGGCGGCGGCTTCGTCGTCATCAGAGACGCTGATGGGAACTACGAGTCTGTGGACTTTAGAGAGGCTGCGCCGGCTGCTGCGTTCCAGGATATGTACCAAGGCAACATCGCGGGTAGTGTCTACGGCGGCCTTGCCGTTGGCGTGCCGAGCGAGGTTCGTGGGTTGGAATACATCCACAAGAAGTACGGTGTAAGTGAACAGCTTGGAAAGAAAGCGAGAGATTCTCATTACTGACTTGGTCATCTCAAAAGACTCTGCCCTGGAAGAGCGTCGTCACCCCGGCTGCGAGGTTGGCGACTGCGGGCTTCCGAGTGTCTTCGGACTTGGTGCGATATATGGACGCCGCTATCAAAGGGCAGTGGAACTTTCTCGTCGAAGATCCAGTATGGGCTGAGGAGTTTGCTCCCAACGGTGAGTCTCTAAAATCCTCCGAGTGTAGGTCAGTAGGAAGTAGTGAACTAACACGGAGCAGGCACGCTCCTCCAACTTGGTGATACCATCTACCGCAAACGTTACGGAGCGTAAGCCTCACACACACTCACATATCTCTCAGAAAACTAGAAACTGACAAAACACCCAGCACCCTCGCCAAGATCGCAGAAGAAGGCCCAGAAGCCTTCTACTCCGGCCCCATAGCAGAATCCATGATCGCCACAGTCCGCGCCACAAACGGCACCCTCACCCTAGAAGACCTCGCCTCCTACAAGGTCGTCACCCGCCCATCCCTCTCCATAACCTATCGTGGCCACCGCCTCACATCCGTCGGCTCCCCCGCCAGCGGCGCCGTCTGCCTAAACACCCTTAAGATCATGGAGCAGTTCGACCCGGCTGAGTCCGCCGACACCAAGCTCGGCGTTCATCGCTTCGACGAGGCCATGCGCTTCGCCTACGGCGCCCGGTCTCTGCTCGGTGACCCGGACTTCGTGGAAGGCATCGGGCCGTTTGAGGATACCCTTATCGACGAGGCTACGGCCAAGGATATCCGCGGTAGGATCCTGGATAACCAGACGCAGCCGGTTGAGCGGTATGATCCGCAGGGCGTGTACTCGAGCGAAGGGTTCGGGACGTCGCATATCGTCACAGCGGACAAGTCCGGCATGGCCACCTCCCTGACCACGACCGTCAACCTCCTCTTTGGCGCTCAAATCATGGACCCATTATCCGGCGTAATCCTGTAAATTCCCCTTCTCCTATTCATCCCTTCTCACCGTAAATTCCACTCACCGACAAACAACCAGCAACAACGAAATGAACGACTTCTCAATCCCAGGCGTCCGCAACGCCTTCGGCTTCGAACCCTCCCCCGCAAACTTCGTCCGCGCCAACAAGCGGCCCCTCTCCTCCATCACCCCCGTCATCGTAGAACACCCAGACGGCTCCCTCTACGTCACCGTCGGCGCGGCAGGCGGCTCCCGCATCATCAGCTCCACGGCCCAGGTCACCTGGCACGTCCTCGAGCACGGCCAGACCATGAAGCAGGCCCTCCGCGAGCCCCGCCTGCACGACCAGCTCATGCCCAATACCGTCACGTTCGAGTACGCCTTTGACAACGACACCGTCGCCAGCATGCTCGAAAAGGGCCACGACGTGACGTGGGTGCCCGAGGGCCGCAGCGCCGTGCAGGGCATCATCTTTGAAGACGGCGTGTTCGAGGCCGCGAGCGAGCCGCGGCAGAAGAATAGTGGTGCATTTGTGGTGTAGATGGTTTAGATGATATATCACGCTTACGCTAGATGATGAGATTTTATGTGCAACATAAGCCAGGTTTATTGAGGTTATCTGAAGGAAAGGGGTATCCTCGAGTCTATCAAAGTACATATAGAAATACAGGCAAGAGTCAACAATGCATCTAGGGCGTCATGGCCACCAACTTCTCCATCTGGGCGATCCACTTCTCGTCAAACTCGCTCTCGGTGAAGCGCTTGGCCGACCGGCGTGCGCGGAGGCGAACAGGGAGTGGATCCTTGATGGAGAGGGCCTTTTCGTAGCCCTCGGCGAACTCCTTGACATTCGTAGCGTGGAAACCTATAAGCTGGTTAGTCTTCATCTTCACAGAAAGCTAGGTCAATACTAACCAGTGGGCTGGCCGTCGATTTCAATGACGATATCCAGCTTGGGACCACCGCTGGCGTGGACAACGGAAATCAGACCGGCGGCTTGGTACTCGACGACACCAATGCCAAAGTGCTCGTTCCACATGCCGTTGACACCGACGGAGGCCCTCTGCAGCCAGTCCAGAATCTCAGGCCACGAAGCGTCCAAATGGAATTCAACACGGTCTTTGATGCCGAGCTCATTCACCAAGAGGCGCAACGTATACACCCGCTTGGAGTCGTGGTCGTCTCTGACACTACCAATGAGGACCAACTTCGCCTCCTTGGCGGCTTCGGACTTGGTGTTCAGGAAGTCGGCGAAAGCTTGAATGACCAGGGTATGGTTCTTCTCGGGGCGGAACTGAGCAATGTAGACCAAAGCCTGCTCTCGCTTCCGCTCACTGGCCTCGGATACCTCTACTGCCTCTTCGAGCTCCTCGACAGCGCAGGGTGGGAAGTTGACAGCGATAGGGTTGTTCCTTCCCTTGGCCTGGCGGTAGGGGCCCCAGAGTTTCTGGACATGACCTTGGGTCCAGGTCGAGTTTGTCATGACAATGTCAACAGTAGATCCAACCCGGGAGTACAAGGCCGCAAACATCTTCCAGTAGAACTTCTTGACCTTGCCTCGGATACCAACGCCTTTGCCGGCGTTGACGCCCTGACTTCCAGTCTCGGCCTTGGGGTCCAGTGATTCCAGCATATCAGTCGAAATTGTCGGGTAGTGAACATAGGCACAAGTAGGAACTCTGCGAAAGAGCAACTTGCACAAACCCAGGGAGAAGGCATAGCCCATAGTATCAATGAAGATGTCAGGGACAAGGAGCTGGAAGGCATCCCATGCCAACACTACAGATCCAATCGATTGTCCAAGGAGGGTGAAGTGAGGCCATGTCGAGGCCAGAACGAGGTGTCTTGTGCTGACGTAGAGGAAGTTGATGGTCGGGGGATGCAGGTCGATGTTGAACCGGGTCTGAGACATGTCGTTAGTATGAGGAAAGAGGGGTTCTACGGTGGGAGACAAACCTTGACGCGCTCGAGCATGGCCTGCTTGTTCACTTCATGGTCGCCAGTGTACACAACACAGAGTGCATTAGGGTATCTCTCCTGAGTGGTCTTGATCGCAGCCCAAAGGACTCGCTCTCCTCCTCCGCCAGCGTTACTGGTTGCTGTTAGTGACCGTCCTTTTGGCGACTTTTGCAATCGTTCGACATACCAGAAAGGGTGGAAGAACCCAACGACCCCGGTCCATTCTGAGTCCTTCTTTTCGGAGCTTCCGGAAGCTTGTGCCTGCACATTGTTCTTCCCGCTGCTGGAGCTCTTTTGGGTGTTCTTGAATGACTGTTGCTCAGCAGTCTTGAGCTCCAGAAGCTGTGCTCTCCTTCCCTCTGTCTTTTTTCGTAGGTACCATCCCAGCAGGGAACCAATGCCTTTCATCAGCAGAGGAAACATGATGTAGGTCGCGATCGGAGTAAAAGCGATGATCGGCACGACGACGTAGGCTAGGGTCCAGGGATCGAGGCCAAAAGAGAAGGGCGTCTGCCCAGACGGCGCTGAGCAGATTTCGGGCATCGGGGTGAAGGGATCGCAAAATTCGTAGGATTAGGTTTTGGTTTTGCTTCGACAAACTTGGGAACCGTTGGTGGTGTCGAGGTGGAAAAAAGAGGGCGAGTCGAAGCCGAAGGGGGCGTCGGTCAAGTCCAGCTTCAGCATTGCCCGTTGACGTCGTGGGATGCTATGGTGAGGTAGGGGACTCGCAAACTGGCCAGGTTGTACTGCAAGCTAGAAAATGGGGCGGGGGAAGCTGCAGCGGTACGAATACAGTGGGCAGTCGACCCCCACCTCTAAAGGGTCCAGCTCTTTTCCGGCCCCGGCGAGCTGTAGATCCGCTCAAGCCGCGCCCGTTGAATCAAAATGGCCCGTGCACCAGTCCGTTGGTGCTGCTCTGAATTGACCACTGAACGCCCGACGTAAACTCAGATATTCTCATGATCAACTATTGACAAAATCTAGCCTCAGCTCCTTGACGATCCTTGACCAGCCCGCATCCTTCGTTCCAAGGGCCACTACCCTGCGCCGCAAGTTTTCGAAGAAAGTGTTCCTTCTCATGCCCTCTGATGAACATTTAAGCATCTCATCATGGCTTCCCTGAGAGCGGCGCGTTGCGCCATCACACCCGGCCTGCGCCAATCCATCGGTTTCTCATTAGCAAGGCCACTCACTGCCTCTCTTCGCCCACACCTTGTCTCGAGGACGGCACGATCACCTCAACGAGAAATCGGTGCCAGAAACTTTAGTCTAGGCGGGCTCGTCAACAGCAGCGTCGAAGCTACCTCGCAAGTAGTTGTTTCGCTGCACTCGATGAACGCGACGGGAAATTGGACAGGCACCATCGTGTTCTCGGCCTTGCTCATCTCTCTGTGCAGAGCACCGCTTCAATACTACGCCAGACGCGTCGTTGAAAGACAGGGAGAAATCGCACCATTTATGGCCGCCTGGAGTCACGTAATTCGTGGGACCCGTCTCTCAAGGGCCATACAACTAGCCAAGGTTCGGAAACGAATGCTGAAAGAGCTAGGGGCCCAGAATTGGAAGACTTGGGCCCCAGCACTCGGCCTGCCCATATGGTATCTCATGTCTGAATCTCTGAGGCGTCTTTGTGGTGCAAACAGCGGACTTCTATCCTTGCTCACTGGCAACTACAAGAACCAGGAGGTTTCAGCCGGTGTCGCCTCGACCTCCGTTACGGAACAGGCATCAGCAGCAGCTTCTTCGTCTGCCGATGCTGTATCTAGCAACCTGGATTCACTAAGCTATGTTGCGGAAGGCATGGCAAATGGTGGCGTGCTATGGTTTACCGACCTCACGGTAGCCGATCCAACAATATTGTTGCCTGCTATGCTGATGGGCACTCTGGGCTGGTTAACGATGCCTAGAGGCGAAATGAGGAAGTATGTATTCAACCTCTCAACATCTGAGCAGAATGTGCCTCCGGGTCTGAGATGGCGAATTCGCCTCCAAAGAGGTCTACTTCTCACGGCAATCTTGATTCCCGCACTTTGTATCAAATTGCCAGCAGGCATATTTGTCTACTGGATTTCTTCAATGATCTTCTCCCAGATCTCTGTCAAGATTATGGATAAAGTACGCGGCAAACACGACCCTTGGAAGCCATCCCCTCATTACGAGCGCTTACACTTGCGGGGGTTGTAGTCTTGGGGAGAAAAGCCATGGCAATGATAGAGAAAGAAGACACGCTGTCCCAGATTGTATCCTTAGCTGTACTTGGGCGCCTGATGTACAATATTCGCGAAACGCCACCACAACGCCAATGTAGAAACAGCAATCAAATAAAGAAACCCCCAATACCCCCATGACGTGCTAGTCCAATACAATTGCGAGAATGATAATGGTGAGGATGACTGCCAGGATGAGCATCAGACAACACCCCTTGTTGCGAGCCGCCTTCTGGTGTCTCGCCGCTTGGCGGAGCTCTATTTGAGCGCCCCGGGTATCGTCCCGCACATCTTCCACGTTATCCGCGATGGAAGTAAGCTGCTCGCCTTGCTCGGTCACAATCTGAGCCACCTGCCTGAACAACACATTGAGATCGCCGACACCCTGCTCAATATTTCGGATCTCCTCTTCACGCTCGACAATGAGCGCTTCCTGGAAGTCCACTTCGTCCTGTGATGCGAGGCGGCTGACCTCCTGCTGCTGTTGAAGCTCGAGACGCTCCTCGGATCCAGCCGGCGCATCAGCTCCCTCGCCTTCGGTCGCTGCGCGCGCAGCTGTGACGGACGCTCGTTGTTTCTCAAGTGCTTTGCGCTGGATGTCTTGGAACTCTTGCAGGACGTTTTGGAAGTCGGTCGAGATTCTGGATTGATCGTACTTTTGTTGTTTCTATGCGCACGGTTTATTAGTGTACGGCTTTGCGCAAGTAGTCTGTGGAGTACGAACCGTCAGATCGTCCCACGTCTGGAGCTTCTTGACGCCATCTCCAATCTCCTTGCACAGATCGCGGGTCTTCTCGAGGTGGTCGTGAACTCGTTCTCTGACACGGGGAGTATCGCGCTTCGTTCCGAGGATGTTTACATCAGTAGTCAGCTGCTGGATGTTGCGCCGCAGGTTGAAGATCTTGTTGGTCAACTGGGACTGAAGCTGCTTGAACTCGGGATCATCGGTGTATCCGCCTTGACGACCCGATCGGCCGGCTTCGAGCGAAGATAACTGGTCGTACGACATGATTGCAATTTCGAGGGCAAAGTATTCACAAATGAATCGGACTAAAGGAACGGCGCCGTTGTGATTCACGGATGTGTTTATTTGGCCAGTAAGTATCAGTCAGGATGTCTGCGGACGATAGACTCGTAATGATGGTCAGGAACCTGCATGTCGTCGTCGGCTGTGGCTGGAACACTACGTAAGGGCGCCACCTTCCGTCCAATCAGCTCCTGTTCGCAATAGTGGTGCCTGATTGTGTTATCTCCACGTGATACATGTGGCTCAGTCCGTGTGCAGGGCGGGTCCCCTGGACCTCAAGCAAGCTCAAGCGGGAGCTGCGTGTTGTTGTACTGGAGATTTTTACATTATTTACTTCCAGATCCTGGCCCCGTCACAAGTCCCAGTGCAGCCTCGCCAAACCTCAGCCTCCCAAACATTCGGTCTCGATGACCATGCACCTTCAGCATGGCACCGGCAACAGTCAGAAGGGCTCCGTATAAGGACTTTCTGCAGCCTGCGCTGCACAGGCGATTTTCCTCTACCGCTACTATTCTGCTTGCTATTTCTTATTTGCAAGCCATCCTCCTCTCGGGTTGGAGCTCTTGTGAGTGATGAACGTTTAAGATGCATGCTTGCGAAGCTTTGCAGCTAACTAGCCTCTCGTAGACTTTTGGTCCTGGTTCCCCATTGGCCCCGCAGGCTTTCGAACACTGTTCCTCTTCACCTGCGGTCTCTCGATCTTGATCCTACGCATTGCCCAGTACCACGTCGGCGCCCGCGCCTCCAACTCGACCTTCCACGCGTTCGCGCAATTCTTTTTTAGCATTCACACTCTCGAGGCTTTCCTCTTCTACGGGTTCTCGAGCGCTCTATTCAGTCATGTTTACCTCTGGGCCCTGCCGGAGAGCGCCAACTTGGGATGGGTCACATACTATAGTGGGGACCGCGCCCGCGTGAACGAGAGAACGTTGATCTTCTTCTGCTACATGGCCGTCAGCGCCGCTGTTCAGTCGATTTTCCACTTCTACCAAGACCAAGACAAGCTCATCATCGATGTCGCGCGGTCTGAGGGAGGCGAAGTCAAGGTTTCTGGGGATGCTTCGCTGAATAAGGTCTTGGGCGAAGTCCCTGCGATCCTTATCCAGTCTGGCGTCAGAAGTATCAGCACCACTATTGTCGCCGGAGTGGTATACTTCATGGCATTGCGATCGTTCTTCTGGGGCTGGGCTTTGTTCTTCTTGCGACCTTTCTATAACCTTCCGAAAACCAACATGCTTCCGCCTCAGTGGCCCGGAGACATCTACTTGATGTTCCGATGCGCGGTTGCTGGCTTCCTGATCACCGCCATCTGGAAGACAGCCAATCATGCGTTTTCGACGTTCATGGTTAAGGCGCCTCTCAAGAACGGCAAGCCTCTCACGAGTGAATCCAAGGATCCAAACGGCAGTCTTCTGAATGGTCTTAAGAGCAAGAAGGACTCCGTTCGGGTAAGTGTACAATCAGGCAGCATACACCGATCCTCAAGCTAACACTGACAGTGCTTTGCCCTCTGGGAATTGGCATACATTGCTCGTAACGAAGAAGGCAGACGCAAGGCCATCTTCATGGATATCGACCGTAAAGATGGTTCTACGTGGTCTCAGATATTCATTTACTGCCTGACTACCATCAAGAGTATCGAACAAAGAATCGATCAGTACGGAAAGCCCGCGGCTGTGCCGGCTGCCCCAGCGCCAACTGCGGAAGTCCGAGCTCGGTCTTCAGCGCCATTGAAGGAGGACCCTATTTTCACTAGCAAGCCCGCGAACAAGACGATGCGCGGCGAGCTGGAAAAGGCCCTCACCCAGGTGGGAAGCCACCCCGGCCATTCACCAGTGTCGCAGCTGAGCCCTATCGCGAAGAAGACGCTGCGCGGGGCCCGTGACAAGGTTCTGAGCAAGGAGCAGCAAGAGGCGCTGTCTTCTCCTCAACTAATGAACCAGTTCCAGACATGGGCGCTGAAGGTTATTGGCAATGAGTACGTTGGCTGGATATTTCGCCAAGAGTTCCGCAACCGCCTCACCGCCGTTATCCTCGGAACGCCGTACTCAGAACTGAGCCAGTACGTCAACGCTGTTGATGTGCTCAGCTTGTTGGCCGTTCACAGTCTCAATGATGATAATTACGGCAGGGTACAAAAGGATGTTCCTACCATCATCCGCACCTTTACAACCGTCATCACCAAGATTGAGGCATTCAAGGACAGCTTTCCCGTTCACTGGACCGATATTGAGAAGGATAGAACTGCGCCCGAGGTGGAAGCAGTGATTGCAGCCTTGAAGACGGGCTTGGCCCAAGTGATTGCGGAGTTTGAACGATACAGCAGCGACTTGAGGTTGACTCGCACGGATATCAGACTGGCCAAGGAGGCGGCAGCCCAACAGATACTTCCCACGAGTGAAGTCAGATCCCAAGGACCCGAGATGCAGCAAGCCCGCTAGTCACAGGCTTTGGCATATGTGGTGTCACGGTACAACCATACTTTGTGAGGGGCGTTTGGTAGGCAAAACAGGCACGCATAACGGCATAACGACGTGTATCATAGTCAGATTTCACGAGGCAGTAAAACATTGCAGCAAAATCATGGTTTTATCAACAGAAGGGCTGATTGACGGTCTCATCACATGTTAAGTGAGGCGCACAAACCGGCCTTGCCTGCGTCAGCTCATCGGTTTGAGCTAGTCGAGAGCAATGATACGAGACGATTGGATGCCCGCGACTGCGCACTGGCGCACGTGTAAGACAGCAGACGCTACCTTTTCTTAGTCATGGGGCTTATGCCTTTCCCAAGGCCAACGCAGCGTCACGGCAGGTAAAAAATAGGTTCCTCCATTCCGAAGACTCCCCTCTCTTCCCATTCCGTCCCATCCCATTGTGCATCTGTCTTTGAGCGCCTGGAATGTAGAAAAGTTAGTGCCCGTTGCCGCCTTCCCGCTGGTGCCGCTAAACCGGATTTTGGATTAGAGCATAGAAAGCCTACCTAAAAATCAGCAGGGGTCCGCATGGAGGAACCCCCACCTGAGCTTTGTTGCTTTGTGGCCGGGAAGGCACTGCTAAAACAAAATGAAAGCCCCCCAACCAACCTCTCGCTTCCCCCGTCCGTCATCTTCTTCGTCGTCACCTTCACGCATCTGCGTGCGCAACCTCCACCTTTTTCTTGTCTACTTACATATTCACCAACCTCCATTCTCTCCCTCCACCGTACTATACCCTTTTCTCCCCTATGTAATGTCTAGACTTCACACTTGTTCTTCTTAGCCTAGCTACAGGTAAATTCTCCCTCGTCGCATAGGCTTCTTTCTTCCGCCCAGCCATGCTTTTCCAGTTTGCTCCATTACCTCATGCACTGGCTCGTCGGTCCATGATCCTCAACCAGCATTCTCGTCGCTTCCCGGGTTGAATCCTCAACGCTGGGAAACCCTTTCGAATCGCCCCCGATGTTCTCCCCACGAGCGATATTCCGTTTTATCTACGGAAGTTTCTACTTCGTCCTATGCTTCCTCCTCGCCCTTCTCCTCCTCGTCACCCCCGGCGACACCATATACCAGGCCTATTCGAACAACCAGCCATATAACATATGGATCATTGCCGCCGCTCTGGTCCTCACCACTTTAATCGTATCCTTCATCTACGCGACGCGACTGTATCTCAACAAGACGATCCTCGCATCAATACCGAAGCCATGGGTTCCTATCGAGAAGGGCGACGTGAACAAGAAGGTTCACGAAATGATCACAGCCGACCTGAAGCGCAGCGCAGCCATTGCCTACGACGCAAGGCCGCGCATTGAGACGAATTTGTTGGGTGGCGATATGGAGGAGGTACTGGTCGAAAAGCAGAACTCTGGCGGTAGCGCGGCAAGGAAACGCTTTCAGCTACCGACCTTGAAAAAGCCGGCAACAACAGAAAAGGAGACTGGCATTGCGCTACCTCCTCGAAGACCGGTTTGGGGCGAGATCGAACACTACGGCTGGTCATCACCCAACTCACTAGACCTCCCGGATCTACAGTACAGCACCGTCCTCTCCGAGCTCCCGAATCTCATCGAAGCAAAGGCCCTAACACTGGCGCCTCCCGATCCGACCTCTTTCAGTCAACCACCGATGCTCGATGCCGATGCGGTGGCCTTGCTGCAGCGCCCGTTACCCATGAGTCTGCGCGACTACCTTGGCCACCTTGCTGAGCTGGGGGTAATCTCGCTTAATGCGACGACCGCCGATTTCCTCTCCACCTACGAACATGCGCGCTTCTCTACGCGGGCTATTTCGAACGCCCAATTTCGCGAATTGATGCATTTGTTTGCTGCGATACTGCGCGGCATGCGACCGCTAGATCCGGCAGTCCTCGGTCCCTTGGACGAGCCCAGCGAAGGCTCAGAAAGCGACATCGACAATGATGCGCCCATGGCCACAAATCCTACCACTCCACGCAGCTTATCCCGGTCTGCGACACAGAGCACACAAGGCTCTTATACTAGGAGAGCGCCGACCGTCAACGCGCGCAACTCCTCTGCAAATACGTGGGCTCAATATCGCACCGCGCCGGCTACCCCGCTGGGTACATTAAGAGGAGCCATATCGAGATCCTCCAGCATGAATAGCTTCGCCCAGACTCGGCCGGCGTATGGTCCGAACCATTCGTCATCTAGTGTCAGTTTGCGGTCGAGGGCATCAGGAAGTTCCGCTTCGGGCTCCGTCATTAGACTCGCGACGCGGACGGACTCGACTGATCTGCCCTACATCCTCTCTCTGCGGGAGACCAGGGCCTCGTGAGCTGGACCGACACAAAATATTAACGACTGAATGACTATGGGCACTGCATGATATCCACGGCGTTTTGGTGTGAAGGGGGGCTCAAAGGGCCGGCTCAATTTCTTTGTTGTATTATCTAATGTTAATCGCATGCATATAACTTTACTCTGTTCCTTTGAAGAGGTCCCACCACCCAAAGCAATGTTCCACCATGCGTCAGCCAATGAACGTTGTTCTCCAACCCGTGACATCTGCACCTCGATCTGACGTCGTGTAGATCGATTCGCATGCAGGTATTTCGAAGTCGGCGGGGTTCGGGAAGAGGTAGAGGCGCGCTTTGACAGGGTCGTCGCCTGTAGCAACCCGTGGTGGTGGCTTTTTGGGGGTTGAACTAGACTTTGGGTCTATCTTAGGTAGTGTGGGAAAATCTCCGAGGAATAGTAAGGTTTGATTCGAATTGAAGGGATCGAGATGGCGTGTACGCGAGGAAACGTATCGAATAGGAAAATAGAGAGATGAAAGGTCAATCTGGGAAGGTTCGAGGGGGGGAGGGGAATGGCATCCGTTTAGTACTTCTCCCGTCTGCGAGGTGCTGCTGGGGGCGCCTGACGGGATGGTACTTGGGGGTTAGGAATGTCGACACACCCCTGGCTGGCTGCAACCACTTGACGGGCTGGCGCAGCGGCGCAGCCAATGGAGTTTGGCGACGTGGGAGGTATATGTACCGGTAGGTGTACGGAACAGGCTGCAAGTACCGACCACACTGCGAGGTAGTGGTGCGGCACACATAAGCTTCTTGGATGTGCCATGCCAGCTTTGTGTGATTTGCACAAGGACTGTAACGAAAGCTGCCTGCCACGAAACTTTCCCGGGCCGGTACGGTTCTCCAGTTGTTTGGCTCTCCGGATCCGAAGTAACGGGGCCGAACTTGGTACGTGCTTTCCGGTAGTGGGGCCTTTCTAGAACCGGGAACCACCCAATCGGTGTAAGCTGCAGCGAGCCTTGCCCAAGACCCGTGTCGGATCCGAGTATACTGCGTAGGTGTGTGTTGTATTTTGCAGTATGGTGGTTGGTAAAGGTCTGGTCAGCACACTTGTCAGTCTGTCTCTCCCATATTAGAAGCATGTGCACGCACTTTGCGGAATGTTTGAGACAAGCGTGTTCTTCCAACACCCAAGACTTAAGAGGTATTCACGAATTTCTCAATGCATTTCAGCCGTTGAAGTTGGACGTTATGTCCTCAATCTTCCGGGCTACTTCGGCACGATGCTTGGCCATGGACTCATCAGGCGAAGTGGGGGCGTGAGAAAGCATGGTCTTGGGGCCGTCGTTGTCATTCAAGAATGAATGAATGCGGTGCTGCTGGAGCCTCTCCTGTTGCAGCACTTGAGTTGCGGTTTGGGGGCAAGGGGAGCTCCTTAGTAAGGATGAACATTAGCTTTCCCGCGGAGAGAGAGAGAGAGTAGAAGTTTCAGGTCAAGGTATGTGAAATGAGACGTTTAGGCTTTACCCGTTGACAGTAGTCTGGTTAGAACTTGGATACATGGTGACAGTGTTTGACCACTGTTGGACGTGGCGGTTCGCACCAAGTGCTGCGTAGGTATGTCTACTGTATATTATGTGGCTTAAATGATAACGTATAGCAACGGAAACAGGGTCGATAGAGAAACGAGCTCTTGAAGGATAGATGAACCGGATAGGTTTCGAGGAAGTCATGGAAACGCTTCGTCTTTATAGACGTCTAAAATGAAGGAGAGGTCAAGTCACTAAGGGACACAAATCGACGGGCAACAGTATCATATCTGATCCCTGTAGTTCATCGACAGATGTGTGGGGGGAGGTCTCCGAGCCACGTTAACATGCTGCTTGCTGCATATGCAGGATCTTTGGAGCAAGTCAAGTCTCCACCAGGTGAAGTAGGGCAACCGGACTAACATGCTAGTGCATAGCGGCCCTGCAAATATACGGCCAGGAGGTCAAACTCAGATCATTGACAGTGGTTCCACTTTTCCCTCCTACCACAATAGCCAACAGAACAGGGGTCCTTTCGCCCGCATCGCCGCCAAAACTTGAAGGGAAGGATGTTGCACAATCCACAACCACAGACTTGCCTTGCTTATTTGTCGCAAGACAATTTTGTGAGTGTTCCCAGGAGTTTTTAGGTTAACGTTGTGTTTTACGGGCTTCACGGGGACAGACACTGGAGCAGAGAGTGTATTCCTTGCCCTTAACTGTGGCTAGAAATCTCAAGAAAATTCGCAATCACCCCTTCACCATGGCGGAAATCTAAGCTTCTTCAGAATCTTTGGCTTGCTTGTAGTCTTCAATCCCGTGGAAGACCAGGCCTCTCCTTGTTCATATATCCGTCAATGGGCTAGAAACACCAAGGAACCCTGGTGCCCACTACCATCCTCAGCGGGGTGCGCCGGGGTGGACAGCTATGTACTATGTACGTAGTAATTGAAAAGCGACCCGCACTCTACCTTCTGCTCTTCGGTTTTAGTTGATCTCTGTCTGCTAATTTTCTCCACTAAATCCTCGGTTGCTGATGCAATGTGACACTAGCGTCCCTGATGAGGCTTGTACAGTTCGTTAAGGTGGTCTAGCACTCTGGCAACGTTCACTTTAACACTCTTGACGGTAGATGTCAATGAGTATAGTGCCTGGCCCGCAGGGCAAAATGGTCTGAAGTGTCATCGTGCATAAGTTACCACCGCCAGCGACAGCCAGGAGCACGCGTGTAAGCACCTGAGGATGTTCACCTCCATCCGGACTGCTGCTATCAACCAATGGAATCGATATGCGCCAGCTTCGAGTGTTCGTCAAACAACCCCCGGAGCTTGCTTGGGATGATGGACCACTTTCCCCTCTGAGACTTCCCCAAATACAGTTTTCAGCCACATCCATCGACCATTATCGGACATTGATGTCCTCTGGGTCCCAGGAGCGCAGTACTATGTCCCTGCCCATACGTGCCCAGTTTGCCAACCCAAATTTTGCCCCTTATCCCGACCGCCTCCCCAGTGCAGGTCTATGGAAACCCGTGTTTATCCTTCGCGCCCTACGCCCGGTGCCCTGCGTCACTCAGTCTCTGGCCAAAGCATCGACTTTAGTATTGTCTGAGAAACACAATGACTCGAGCGAACCACTTATCTACCTGCACTTCGCTCTATTCGATCTAAGCACTTTATCTTCATCACATACTGCAAAGAAAATCTGTTTTACGGTTCCTGGCTAATACTGGCACGGATTGTCTCAAATGAGGTTGCACCGATTCGAATCATTCCTTTAACGGCCTGGTTTTGATGCGCGATCCAACCGTCGGATAGCCTCGCGTATCAAAGCGCCTAGAGATTCCCGAAGGTAATACCGCTATGCTCGCATACGACGTATCTTGGAGAGAAAGATTGGCCAGGCGAGCCCCCAAGACAGGCGAGTGAGACAACAGTTGCCCAGCGGTCTAACGGACATATGATCGGCATCGTCCACAGGTCAGGCACATGGGCTGCACCTCAGTATCTATCCAAGACACGTGACCGAGAATTCCCCCACGGTTCCGTCAAGTGTCGCCCGTCCGCTCCACATCCGATGCGGAATTGCGGGGTTACCCTGGTCTGTCAAAAGACGGGTATCGGAAGTGGGTCCGTGTCGGTAGTCCCCGGTGTAAGTATCCGGCTGCTCAGAGCGCCGTGTCTCTGCTTGCTCAGAGCGCCTGATCGAGATTGCTCCGAGTTTCCAGCGCGTCGAGTACTCTAATCTAGGTAAAGCGTAATGTCAGAATCTTAGAGTCTACACTTGCGGCATTCTCTGTGTACATACTCTTCAATCTTTGTAAGTGCGCGGGCTTGCCCACACAACCAAAGCTCAATCAATCATGCCTTTCATTTCTCAATCTTAGAGATGGCATCTATGACCTTATCATGCTTAACTTTGTGATGGGTTTCGATGAGTTTCTTAGAAAACCCCACCGTGTGAAGCAGCATCGGGTTGGGGCATTCGTTGTCTCGTGTAAAAAGGCGAAGTCGTTCTTTCTGAAGACGCAACACCTCCCCGGCGTCTGTGTTTGAACGACTCGAAGGTGAATCGTCTCTGCGTGAAATATAGTCAGCTCAGTACACTAAATCCAACCAGTAGCATCTGGCTATCATTCAATCTAATACAGATAGGATCACTTTCGTACCCGTTGACAATAGACTTGTTGGAACGCGAATCCATGGTAGGTTTGGCGCTTGACACTTTATTGTAAATCGAGAGCGGGTTGCCTAGTATCTGATGACGATGTACAGAATTGCAAAAGGTTTCCGGAAACTCTTGAGCTCAAGAGGGTGATATGAAGTGGGAGGAAACTCATTCTGAAGAGAAAAGGTCGGGAGAACGAAGTATTTGTGCGAGGTACTCAAGATGGCATGGGAAAAGGTGTTAGAATAGTATCATAAGCACCAAGACAGGGGGGTTTTCTTAGCCCCAAAACAATCGCCGCCCGGCAATCTGAATGGCCAGGAGGGAGAACAAACCCAGAACTCTGCAGCAGCCCCTGCCCTCGACACGGACCCTTTCTACTCAGCCAGCGGAAACGAACCCCGCGCGACCCTTGTCGATGTCAAGATGGTGGCCGAAACACACATTCACAGGTACGGGCTACAGAGCCTGCAGCCAGCAATGACCGAATCGCGTCGCAACAAGTCTTCCTTCAGCCCCACAGTATCCCCAGGCCACATCATTCGCGACCTCGAAAATAAGCTACTTCTTTTCGCTCCAGCTCCCCTTTCTGATGAGGACTAAAAAGTGCGAGATTCTTAGCTCACGGATACCTCACTAGAGCATATGGGTGCAAAAAAAGCAATGAGGCGATTCTCCTCGCTTGTACACCGGGGAGATATTCAGGGAGAAAGGGTATGCGGCGGCGAAAGGTCATACGCCCCATCTCTATCACCCTCTGCATCGACATTTGGCACTTTAGGCTCCCAGGCCAGAACCTCAAATACATAGGCACAATCGGTATATCAGCCGAATTTTGACCGATGAGGTGAGAGACTCGTCCCGGTATAAACGTGTTAAGGCCTCCCTCGTAAGCTAGACGCAACATGCTCACCTCTCCGCCTCTTACCTACCTTGACGGTCTGTACCGTTTTCAAGCACGGGCTGAGTACAGAGGTACTTGGTCTTACTTCACGTGGGAGAAGAAGCTCAACGCCTCAGTAAATATGTCACGTATGGGAGCTCCCTTCAGATTAGACTACTTGCACACGTGATACAGTCACCAATGCTCTGCCTCGTCCCGAGGTCAAATTCATCTGATATCAGATGAGATGAGGGTCACAGCCGCTCTGAGGCGATAACTTTCTGGGGCGGCATTACTTACAAGCCTCCTCACCAGGGTTCGCGGTATCAGTCAAGCAAGGAGTACCGTGGTCGGCAGATGTGGAGTGGTGTTCCACAGCACTTGATGTTGACGCCTGAGTACACTTGCCTGCTTGTTCTGAGCATTATGGGCGTCGGATGCATTCTCATAATTCCTGTCCAGGGTTTTTGGTCCCGCCACTGAATACTGATGTAATTACCTGGGCGGGCACATTGTTATGCTACTTTTTTGCTGCGTCCATCATTGACTTAGCACATGGTTTTCGGGTAAATGTCAATTTGAAGTGCACCCCACTGGACGTACTTAAAACTAGAGAAAGCCCAGTGTGAGGAGGAGAAAACAAAGCGCTCCATAAGATGCATGGAGATGCCCTGACACAATACTGCCAAACCCATATCTGTGTCCGCTATCCGTACCTTCCAGGTTTTTTAGGTTCATGCCGGGCCTAGGTGGTGGAAGCCCAAATTTCGGACGGAGTGGATCCTGGAACGGTGCGCGGCGGGGCTGGAATCTCCTGGGGCGCCGACTTTCCATTACTTATCTTACCTACCCTACCTACCTTTGGCACTGTAGTACTGAGTAGGTTGTCGTTTGGGGCAATCCTCATCGGTCAACCACAGATATCCATTTTAGGTAAGGTAATTTAATTGGTCGGATACCTCCAGTATGGTGAAGACCCCGGGTTGCTGCTTGGGTCACTTAGCCAAGACCGAAACTCGACCAGGCGCTATTCTTCTTGCGGGCCTCGTAGGATATTTCGTATTGTGTATCAGGAAATACTAGCATTGAATCCGCGTGCAGGAAGTGAGATGCTCATCTAAGGTAGTCTTTGGTGTGGGTTCACGAAACTCGAGGGCGGGAAAGAAAGTTGATGGCAATGCAGCGAGGACCTACAAAGATCAACGGTGAAGGAAAAGAAGAAGTTGCCTAGCGATCATTGTAGTAAGTGTTGCCCCTCGGCGTTAAAGGCATCTGCGCTAAAATACCATTATTTAAGTATTCAGCTAGATACCTTAAGTACCCTTTCCTCCGTCCCTCATGGACATTCTTCATTTCTTGGTGTGATTCTTCAACCGACACGAGAATTAGCGAGCTGAGCTGTTCGGAAAGGTACCCAGGCACAGGTACCCGCATTGCAAACACTTCTCCACTTTCTCGGCACCGAATGCCTCTCCACTCCGCATCCGACCCAGCGTCATGGGTCCTGAATGTTGAAAGAAGGACTTTCCAGAAAGTAGGGTGGTGTCGGTACGCGACGGGACGAGTCTCAGGCTACCCAGAACACCTACCGACCTCTACTCAGTTGAGCATCTCAACCATAAGCATTAGATTAGCATATTCTTCTTTCTGGTCTATTCAGGCAGGTCACGCAATTACTTACATGTAATCTTTGGAAACTCACATCCATAAATTCATTACCCAAGTTTTGTTGCACCCTGCCCTCATTGATCCAGATACAAAATTATTACCATGATTCTGTTGCGCTTATCTGTATAGTTTTTTTTTGTAAACGCCTTAGAGGTATTCATCACATGAGGCAGCATCGGGTTGGGGTATTCACTATCCCCCGAGAATAGACAAATTCGTTATCTTCCAAGACGCAATCTCTCTTCGGCGTCGGTGTCCTTGCGGCACGGGGGTGAATCGCCACTACGGAAGACTAAGTCAGCTTAGTTCAGTAACGAATATGAGACAGCTCAAGGACGAGTTCAGATAAATCAATGGAAAAGGAGGTGTCTACCCATGAATAATGGACTTATTGGAGTTTGCAGTCATTGTTGTTTCGATCCCCGACAACTTTGACAGCAAAATCCCTTTCGAATTCTGGGTGACGAGAGAAGGACTTCCGGTAATTTCAAAATCTTGGAAAGTGATGAAAGTCAAAGGGAATATTCCAAGAAGGATGGTTCCGAAATTAGAGATATCTGTACTGTTTAATACTTTTCCGAGTGCCAGTATGAGACGAGGTGGTTTTCAAGTTTCCCTTCGCGGCGTGTCAACTCGATTTCGGCGAGCATCGAAAAGACGGAGTGCAGCCCGTGGCCCCGATGGCGATGGAAGGCTCAAGTACGTACCTCTTCGGTAGGGGCTCAGAGCAGCTTACTTTAGGTACCTTACCTAGGTAAGGTAGGTAGTTTAAAAAAGAAGCGCCAGGTTGTCTGGTACAATAAAGCGTCCCAAGAAACCCATCCTTCGTCCTTTCCTGCGGGTATGGCCCTCAGGATGTCTCCATCCGGGCGCCGTAATCATTGGTATACAAGATCGTGATCCAGTCAGTATAGTGTACAATGCTGTCTACGTGGGGCTACTAAATCTCAGAGCATCATCAATGGTTGTAAGTTTCCCTTGCTGGTCTACTTCGTTCCCATTGAATACCTAAACTACTGACGTGGTTCTAGACGACTCGGAAGGTATGGTAGTGCTGCGCTCCTGCTGCTTTGTTGACGACATAGTTGCTGCGTAACGTCCCGCGCCCATTGACTGGTTGTTGGCTTGGGCTTTATCCTGTATCAATCTACAAGAACAGAATTGGGTTCTTCAGTCGCAGGGTTCTGGAACGGTAAAACGGAAAATATACATTCTGATACGTCGTCCACCAAGAAGAAATACATAGAGAAAAAGGGCAGATTTAGCAGACCGGGACCAACCGTTGATCAGCGAAGGGACCTAAGCACGTGGAGCACGTGCTGCGGTGCCTGGCACCACAGGCAAGGACAAGGCACCCAGACCACCATTCACCTTACCCGCCCACTATCGTAACCTCACAATCTGTGCGGTTGGTACAGCGCCGGTACCTAAGGTACTCTACCAACCACGATCGGTGCCCTAACGGACAAGACCTTAAATAAGGTGCCTTAGGTACGGAGCAAACTATCTTGTACCCAATCCTGAGCAGGAACGTACCTTCCCACACTGCCATGGAACGCACTGAAGCTCTCCGCTACAGCTTAGTGCTTCCATTAGCGCCCTCTCTGGGATGTGTGCGTCATGGTTCCTGTATTCCCCATTGTTCCAGGCCATCGGGCCTTGAGGTGCACAACAAGAATACCGTTCAAGGTTCGACTCCATGCCGTTGACTAATCGCAAGATCATCGGGTATTAGTCGACGTGTTGGCGGTAGGCTAGACAGGTTTAACAGCTATGTGTATTCGGGTCGCTTCTTTAGTTCGGATGGGATTCGCAATCTGTATGATCTGTTCACTATGGTGCTGTGCTCAGTATGTGTAGCCTAGCTACCGCGTAGATACTTACCAGTCGTATATGTCACAGACTCGAATTTATTGCGCCAAAAAGATTCCCAGCTGCTCTCAGCGTTCGAACTTGGCCATGCTCTCGTTGATCTTCTGACTTGCTTTGGCGCGATGTTTCACTAACGACCTCTCAGAAGACGCTGTCATGCAAGGCATCACAGTCCCAGGACCTTTGTCTGCTAGAAAGGATTGAAGTCGTTCCGTACGATCCGCATTGGCATATTCGATTCGACTATCGTGCGATCTTTGTGAGAAGTCTCTGAAGAGTCTGACATCAGTTTGAAATTCCGACAAACAGTAGGCATAAATGCAATGATGATAAGAGGGGAGCACAAGGATCCACGTATTCCATACCCGTTGACAACTGCGCAGTTGGAGGTGGTGTCCATCTTTTCAACTGTCTGTACACAATGTGTTTCTCGAGATCCGATGCGCATGTAACAGTCAAACAAACCGGTGACGCAACTGCAGTGCAAAGCGGTGATGCTGGCAACGAAGCATGTTGACAGGAGAGCTATGAGGTCTCCATTTCCAATATATAAGAAAAATCCATGCTATGAGAATAGGTTCAAACTGAAGAGACAGCAAAATGCTTCAGCATCGCGTTCCTCTTTGATAGACCACCTGCACAGAACTTGCGTTGTTGCCACTTTCGGTGTCCGTAGGTACAATGATACATGCATGCCAGTGCGTTGTAGAGACTCGAAATTTAGCTTAGTTGCCTTACTTTGAGCCGCAATATGGTGCGCCATCCCTCTCCCGTGGAAGCGTACTTATGTAGAGCGAAGCCCAGTTCATCAAAGTAGACACTGTCTCTTATCGGACTTTCGAAAAACCGGCATTACCTGTCTGACCAAACCAATTCACTCAGGACCGGGTCTGAGATGGTACACCAGCTGTGCACACTGCAGAGCCCTGAACCAGACTTCGGGCCCTGGCCGATACTACCGAAGCCATCGCCGTCATTGTACTGTCTGTCACCTGCACAAGTTGTGACCGGGAGTAAATTATGGATTCAAAGTAAAGGATCAGTACTCTGCCTTTCATCGAGGCAATCAATTCCCTCTTATCCGGTCGCTTGTGCTTGCATGAGCTTCCCGCTAGATTGCATCATTGCTTCAAAGTTGAGCATTCCCTGCGTGATGGCATCGAAAGACACAAATGTATTTTTGTTAAAGAAGCCACTTCTTCTTCGAGAGAACTTTGTCTCGTAACGAATCTTCGCGTGCAGTTTCATAAGAGCAGGTGGAAGTATAGTTTTATGGTAAGTAGCATGGAACTGATGTCCGTTCATCTCACAAGGTCTCATGGCTGTAAACACCATACCAAATATGAATCCATAACACTCATTGAAACTTGGTTTATTAATCCTAAGAATGGGCTATGAAACGAGGCGATACAAAAGACGGCGAAGCCATCAATACAACGCCCCTTTCCAGGACTTGTCTGCATTACCAGCCCACCAGAGAAGGAGCTCCTCCATCATCTACTAAATCGATGTGTCGAAATTTGACCAGCCTCTAAGATAAATTCGTGACGAGTCTTGAAGTTCCAGCAACCCCGTGCTATCCAGCACACGTTGGAGACCAGCTCGATGAAAGCACCTTTGTGTTCGACCCAACGATGTCGTGAGCCAGTCAAATGGGCCCTAGATCTTTGGAATCGGAAACGGAATTGTTGGAGATTTTGTGGGATTTTTATTCGAGATGTTCGAGTCGGAGTATGTGACACTTCTTTGGCGGACAATAATGTCACTTGGAGCCTTCCTCCACAACCGAGTCCCGCATTCCTTGGTAGACTCTTCTCATAGTTCGCCAGATTGCCGACGGTGCGATGGGGAGGGTTTTCAGCGCAGGAAACGCCTCGCTTTATTGACACCCACTCTGGGGTTTGGCTTTCATCATGTGAAGATAATAGATGGCAACACCTAGCGCAGACTTGAGACCAACCATTCATCTCAACGTCGTCCCGACCGGTGATGACAGCAGCAATGCCGCTGGCCAGCCTCACCTCGGGCCAGAACTTTAGACACGTCAGCTTGCTCCATAATCGGCAGTCAGTTCAGCGTATCAAATTCCTTCGCTTTCGAAGAGCCCTGTTTACACATCAGCAGATAGTCATTCATCCTACTCATGTGGCCTGTTTTTCAGGGGGCTGCAGTAAGGTGCCATCGTTTTTGGGACCAGCGGTCTGCACGATAAGTTTGAAGGTGCTTCCAGGCTCCAACAAAAACAGATAGATAACGTTGTTACACAACTTGGCTAGCTTACTTTGAACACTGGTTCCTGTAGGTAGTGACCAGGCTGGCTGTTGACGTCTAATCAGGCAGCTTTGAGCACGCCTTCTGACTAGAGCCGCGAATGGTCTGCATGGTTCGCCTACGGGGCTGGTTCGCCCAAGCAATGTGGTATTGGGTATCCCGCTGCCTCCCCTTCATTTCTCTTCTGAGGCATATGAGGGACTGCACCCCTACGACCAGTCCTACTCAATCGTTCATATCTCGTTATTTTTCTTCCCTTCAAGCCCCCTTTTCGCCCGACTCAAAAAGCTTCTCGACCAGCGAATAGACGAGAAAACCTTTCGTCCACCCAGCGGTGTCTGCGCGAAAATAATCAACCTTTGACACCATATTTGGCACTTCGAACTTCATTTTCATCATCAGGTCACTACTTGAGATACGCCAACATACAGCAGCCTTCCTGGCACTAACTTCTTACCACAAAGTCAAAACGCATGAGTCGTCCAGCGTTGGAACCCTTTCTTGAACAGCAAGATCGGCCGATCGACACGATATGTCTACAATCATAACCTCTTGGCCCATCATTTATTTTCAAGCATGAAACGAAAGCATACCCCTTTGGCGAAGCTTGAGCCACGACGAGTTGAGACCTTTTCAAATTAGGCCCCGAACAGTACGAACCGAAATATTAAGGTCCCCGGGAAAATCAGATCAACAAAATGCCGTCTTTAGGCTTCTGCGTCTCGATTCGGTACGATGTGGTTCGACTACAGCCAGGGTAATAGGTCGTTCTCTACGCAGCCCGACTTGCGAAAATACTACGGCATTGATTATGGAGCTATTCCGACACCTAGGAAACTTTTAGTTATTCAAGTACGGTATCTCAAACATCATGGAGATTCTGGTTCACACGGATCGGCTGATGATCCAGGCAGCATCGTCGGTTGGGCCCTGCAACAGGCTCCTTGGAAGATTGACAGTATCTTCAGACGTCCTTTGACACCACGTTGCGGTGACTATCATGCTCCAACGCTGATCTCGGCTACTTCCCTATCGTTGCTGAACCAATGAGATGCGTTAGCATGCAATGCCTATGATAGAATAGAGATGCCCAAAGCGTGCATGAAGCACATTACAAATGTCTGGTTCATGTTAGCCACGACAGACATCTGATAAAAATCGTCCCTCTACTAACCGCATTCAAGACTATGCCTGACTGTGATAAGCTCGAGAATAACGATATGTTGTGCGAACCCCGTGCTTCTCACAGGAACGCGGAGGGCACATGTCGAAATAGTGTTCCTGGATTTTGAGGAAAAGTTATTAGGGCAAGTAAGACAGATGCTACCTCCGTACCCTTTGAGTTCACGATTGGATACTCCCTGGTGGTCCTGATGCTTGACAACCGAACGGGACCGGGACGCTTAGGCAGATTACATGCATACATACTATTCGACGACGATCCCAAGCCTCAAAAGCCCTCTTAGACCTTCGCCATCGCGATTCAATTTCGAGTCGTGTAGTGACTAATCATCAATCATGTGAGATTCATGAGAACGGGTCTCGCACGATCCGGATTGGTCCCATTTTAGCATAAGTTCATGCTCTATCTCAAGAAGGCACTGTCACAGCTTCCTCATCCTTTTTCTCTGGCTTCCGACCCCAAGCAGCATACCTAGAAGTTTCGTTAGTTGATATTGTGTCATAGATGTCAATATTTCAATCACTTACACGTCGTAGTATGCATGAACTCCAATCTTTTTGTGTTCGTTCCTCACCTCAGCAATGAAGACCGTCGCCTCCTCCTTAGTCCAGTTCAGGACGCGGGTGAAGAGAGCCATAGAGGCTGCTTCAATTCCCGAGCCGGCAGATGCTTGAGCCCACAAGCCTAACTCCTTGAGCTTCGGGTCCTTAGGCCAGGGGTTGTAAGGCCAGATGGCCTTCTTCTCCTCGACATCGACAAAGCCTGCGCCCTCCAACATCTGCTTGAAGCTGGCAGCGACGTTGACCGGACGACCCATCGTTGCAGCTGCCTCCATGACCAACTTCGTCCACTCGAAGGGCTTGAAGTCGTCCGTCATCGTGTCGTCTCGACACATGAGTGGAAACATGTTGTCCTGAAGCTCAAGATAACCGCCTGGCTCGAGACGCCTGTGTTCAACATGTGTCAATATTGATGACCTGCTGATCGAGGCGTGCTACTCACTCATAGGCCTTGGCGATCATTCCCGGCCAATCAGAAAAGCTCGCAATCATGTTTCTGACAAAGATGAGGTCAAACGGCTCCGACCAGAGCCACTCTTTCTCGACATCGTCAACCTCAAATGAGCAATTTGGAGGTACGCTACAGTCAAGTATTAGCTGAGGGATCGTCTTTGTTGATGCTAGAACTCACAAGCCGGGTTGAATCGGGCTTAGGTCAACACCAAGCACCTGGGGAAAGTCAACGACTGCAACCGCCTTTTGTGTTTTCGCTGGAAATTACTATAGCTTCAGCGTGGTCGTCCGCTACATCCATATTAGTCGCTATTACTACACTACATAGAAGGCGGATTGACTCACCGTAGTCTAGGGCCCAGACGCCAGTCCCAGTACCGATGTCTAGCACTCGCTTGGCACCAGCGTTCTTGGGGCAGTTGCAAAGTTTGTTATCCCATGTAAGTAGCCACAGGTTATGGGTGAGATCTGGCAACAAATGAGCTTGACTCAACAGGCCCACGCGGCGTTCGGCTTGCTTACCAAGTCTGTCTTGCTCTCGCTTGAAGTTGGTCAACCGTTAGAAATGAGCAAATCGTTGAGAGAGTCATGGACTAGTACCTCGTCATTGGGAAGGAGATATTCTGTTCACGATGAGACAAGGTTAGCCTTCGCAAAAGGCGTTGGGCGAGATGGTAACTTGCTTCCATCGCTGAGCCGATGATAAGTCCGACCGTTTTCTCGGCGGTAGTCGAGGATGCTGGACCTCAGAGAAGCCAGCGAGTCGTCTATGGACTACATGATGTCAACCCAAATCCAAAGTCAAATAGCCTGAGAAATATCTCTCACCGACCCATCGATGGAGGATGCACCATCGTCGATCTCGGGTTCCTGGAACTCATGTCAGTCACAACTTGCTATCTCATGGGCAATGAGCATAGGACATTGCGGCCGAATACTTACCGCAGCTATTATCGGCTGCTGTGCCTGATCAGCCATCTTACAATGTCGAGCAAGGGAGATTCCGAGTAAATTTTGGTGTAAACAATGATGAAGAACAGAACTATGAGTGAGGAAGAGTTCCAAGTGAGGGGGCAAAGGGCTGGGTAAATGTAATCTCGCGTCCTTCCGTATCGAGAGGGCCCCTGGTCGTCTTCTCCATGTTGATGCATCGCCCCCCGCTTGCATCCCTCTGTTGGTTTGCAGAACTGTGTTTGTTTACTTTTGATTGGATTTTGCCATCATTATCATCTCATGCATGCATATGCAAGGTGCCCGGAACCATCATTCAGTGTCCCGTGGTGGACAATAAATCGAAATACAGCAAAACAGCGCCGAATTTACGGGTCCTTGGTTCGCAAGTGACGAGGCATCACATCGGTTACGATCTCTTCAATATTACAAACGGACATGCTTGTCAGGGAACGGGCGTCCAAAACTTCTTGCTTTAGCAAAGCATTATGGCTCAATTCTATGGAAACTGTCAAATAAGGACATCAATTGAAAGAGGAAGCTGCCAAATACCATGTATGTTTAAGCACTCCCTCTTTCAGCAGGTTTCCGACCCCAGACTGCATAGCTAGAGAATTATCAGTCAAGTTTCCCACTAAGACATCTGGCAATTGACTTACACATCGAAATAGGCGTGGATGTTTTGCTGCTTCAACTCCTCTCGAGCTCCAGCGCAGAACACCAACGTCCGCGCCCGCGACCATCCCAGAACGCGAGTAAATAGAGCAAGCGAGAGGGCTTCCAGGCTTTCCATGGTGATAGACTGGCACCACATGCCCAATTCATGTTCTTTGGTGCCCTCTTCGGGCCACGGCCCAATCGGCCATATCTCCTTCCTCTCATGCACGTCTTCGAACCCAGCGTCCTCGAGCATCTGCTTGAATTTCGGGGCGTCATCAAGTGGCTGTCCAATCAATCCGGTGCTTTCAACGAGCAACTGAGACCACTTGTATATCAATGAATCTTCTGGCATAGTCCCGTCGGTACAAAGCAAAGGGAAGCCATTATCCTGCATTTCCAGGTATCCACCGGGTTCAAGATTCCTACATTGTCAGATGGTCAGTTATGTATAAATGTAAGACTACAGCAGAGCTTGGGCGACCAACTTGAAGGCTTGGATTACGAAGTCTGTGCGACTTTTAAAGCAGGCGTTCATAGATCTAGAAAATATGAAGTCGAATGCCTCTAACCAAATCCACTCTTTCTCAATATCGTCAACCTCGAAATGGCAATTCGGAGGGACGCTGGTAGGTCAGTACGCCAACTCTCTTCTCACCGGGACAAAGTCGACTCACAATTCAGGCTGTATAGGGCTCAGGTCAACACCCAAGACCTGTGCATCTGAATGTTAGAGTTGTTTAATGCATGACTTTGCAGACATTAGTCGTCTTACAAAAGCTCCGGGGTGCTCATCCGCTTTCATGCCATCAGTACCTCCATGATTTGCCTTTGAAGCCACTCAGCAGACTTACCATACGCAAGAGCCCATATTCCAGTTCCGGTTCCAACATCAAGAACTCTTTTAGCGCCGTATAATTTGGGGCAGTTACATAATTTGCCATCATAAGTTAACTTCCAAAGATGGTGAGCAAAATCTGTCTAGCGAGCTTAGTACTCTGTTTCCTTCTCGATGCTTCTTCACTTAGAATACGTACCTAGGCGGTCCTGTTCTTGCTACATCATGCATCAGCAATTCAGTCCCTTGGATTCCATCGTCCTAGCGCACCTCGTCGTTGGGAACGTGATAGCCTGTGTTAAAGTCTTGTAAGTGGCATGTCAAATGTTCAGGCTGAAGGATACTCACTTCCATCACTTAGCCTGTGGTACGTCCGGCCGTTCTCTTTACGATAGTTCAAAATACTGGACCTCAAGGAAGCCAGCAAGTCGTGTGGTTAGTAGGAGGAATCTATCAGGAGTCTGGGTAACACACAGATCCTCCTATGTAGTAGGTTTCCTCGTCAGGACCATCATCCTATTCATCAAGTTAGCACACTCATCCGCTCACGTGGACGATGGCACTGCACCCACGTTTCCCGGAAGTTGCGCGTCATTTGCCATGTTGACTTGTAAGTTGGTTCAGCTGTCTTGATGTTCATGGAATGGCAATGACAGGCTTAAAAATGCAGCTGGAAAAATGAGGGGAAAGGAGGAGAGCCGACTGTTGGTTGCCCCTTGGCTACCCTTGCCACCATTCTTCTACACTTCCAACAACCATTCGCTAGACCCGCTTGTTATTATTTAGAGGCCAGCATGTATCAATTGTGATTGGCTTGCGCTGTCATCGTATCACCGGGCCTGCATGTTTGCTAGCTGTACGACAAGGGTCGTGAATGCAAGCTCCATCACTCTTGGGCGTG
This sequence comes from Colletotrichum costaricense, assembly GCF_030867565.1. Taxonomy (NCBI): domain Eukaryota; kingdom Fungi; phylum Ascomycota; class Sordariomycetes; order Glomerellales; family Glomerellaceae; genus Colletotrichum; species Colletotrichum costaricense. Next base: position 256,583 of record NW_026848232.1, on the reverse strand, counting down.
CTCAGAACTAATACAGGCAGAATGACCGAGTAATATTGCCGCAGCACCAGTTCCTTTCTGGATCACTTCCCTTTGAGAGTACCACATCGTACGACAGTGCAGCGTTTCCCACCTGCCAGGCTTTTTTAGCCATGTTTGCAACAGGCATTCAGCAGGCAAGGATGCCGTCTTATTGATAAACGGCATGTGGGTAGCATGTTGAAGAGTATGCAGTTTGTATTGAGAAAGAAGAATGTGCAAAATATCACAGATGTCTAACTGGCCTCCTCCTCCCCCTCCTTCTTCTCGGGCTTCCGGCCCCAAGCAGCATATCTATTCCGATTAGTTAAATGACCCGTACTACACGGCAAGGTGTGAATGGGTGACTAGGACTTACGCATTGAAGTAGCCGTGGACTTTCTGCTGTTTCAATTCATCCCTGACCCCAGCGCAGAATACGAAGACCTCTTCTCGAGTCCAGCCAAGCACGCGCGTGAACAAGGCCATGCAGACTGGCTCAAGGCTTTCGAGGGTACCCGCTCGGCAGCAAATCCCCAGCTCCCTCTGCTTCGGATCCTTTTGCTGCCATGGGCTAATGGGCCATTTCTCTTGGCGTACCTGGACATCTTCAAAGCCGGCATCCTCGAGCAATTGCTTGAAAGTAGGCGCAACAGTCATTGACTTCCCCACAATGTTCGTGGCTTCAATAACAAGCTGAGTCCACTTCAGCACTTGAGAGTCTTCAGGCATGGAACCATCATCACAGAAGATAGGGAACTCATTGTCTTGGATCTCAAGATAGCCTCCCGGTTCCAGGTTGCTTTGAGTTATCGTAAGCTAAAGCAGAATTCCACCTATGCCTTGAGGAGGAGGACTTACTCGTAAGCTTGTTTGATAGTGTCAGACCAGCTGCTGAAACTTCCAACCATTGATCGAATCAATATGAAGTCGAAAAGCTCGGTCCAAGTCCATTCTTTCTCAAGATCATCGATTTCGAAACTGCAATTGGGCGGAACGCTGTTGGGAACGGTCATTATATGGTCACTTTCATGCTGGCAGCGAAGAACCACTCACTAAGCGGGTTGGATAGGGCTCAGATCGGCACCGATAACCTGGCTTGACTCGTCAATGGAATTCAGTATCCTGGGAAAAAGTTGTTTCGACATACGGTTGCTTCGGGATGAGCGTCCGCTATGAGAATTTTAGCAACCGAACATCAGACACCGCACCAAGGTAAACTCAAGCTGGTCTACCTACCATAATCAAGGGCCCAGATACCCGTCCCGGTTCCAACGTCCAAAACTCGCTTGGCGCCTTTGACTTTGGGGCAGTTGCAAAGGTTTCCGTCCCATGCAAGTATCCATAAATGGTTGGTGAAATCTAAAATGAGTTGTTGGCTTGGGCGCCCAAAACCTAGGAAGCAGAGGGGCACGTACCTAAACGGTCTTTTTCCGTCTGCGTTGTGCATTTAAGTAAGTCAAAACAACTCCTAGAGATACGAATGAGATCTCACCTCATCGTTAGGAAGATAGTACTCTGTCCGATGACCTCATTAATCACTTGTCAGAGCTAAACATGAAGACAAACTTACTCCCATCACTGACTCTGTGGTACGTGCGTCCATTTTCCCTGCGATAATCAAGAATACTCGATCGCAGAGAAGCCAGGGAATCATCGATGGACTATTTTTGTCAACATTACGGAAGTCGCTTATCGTTGCATGAAATACTAACACTGTCATCTATAGTTGAGGCATCATCATGGTCTTGAGGATTCTGTCTTCTTTGTTAGTTCGGAATATGGTTTCGAATTTCTGTTGATACTGGAATCCATACGTTGACTGTACCATTTTCTATAGTCTCGGCCATTGTTTGCTTGGAATATGCGCAGCTTGTGTGTGTTGTTTCGAACACAGGAGGAGATCAAAGATTGAGGGGAAAGACTGGGGTTAAATGCTGTTTCCTTGCCGAAGCTGTTGGGAGCGAGGTGACCCTGTTATGCATTCACAAAAATGTATTCGTACGGCGTAAGCGCCAGTAACTCCACTCGTTGGTTTCTCGAATTCCGTTCCAGCCGAGTGATTGGACTGAACGTCGTTCGTCAACCCATTCGTGCATACTACACCGGCTTGGATGATCGGTCTTTAAGCCTAATTTGGCCGGAACAGCGGAAATGCAGCCGGTGTTTGGGGAAGTATGCTTGGCAAGATGCAGAGTGATATGGATTCGTTCGAGATTGATGTTAGCTGCCCAATTCCGGAAGTAGCTGAGCCCGTGAGCAAAAGATCACGCACGCGCAATAATGCACCGCTGTCCTTTCGAGATGCAGCTATGCATATGTCTGGGATTACAAACGCCACGGACCAAAGTGTGTCTTTGCATCAATCGGCGGAAGCCAAGGTCGAAATTGACGCAGGGGAGTTGAGATTATAATCGATTGGAGGCTAGACCAGCCCAAAGTCTCTACTCTTCTCAAGAAAGTCCTTCCCTTATATCTTCATTGCTAAACATATCTTTACACTGATACCGCCACGCCTGCAGTTCATATCTCTAACTCTGAGATGATCTTTTCCGTGCTTCTTCAACATCAAATGCGTGAGCAACGATCTAGGTAAAAGTTTTGTATGGAATTACCCAAAGTTTTCTGCTTTAGCACTCGTGTGGTAGTCACACTTCAGCCACTCTTCTAGTTTACTCTAGTAGAGCTGGGCTTGTTGGTTGGTGAGTCCGTTGAATCGTCTGACTTGTGTTTCGTAAAGCTCTGCTGGAAGGTTTTGATGGCTCTACTTGCTCGGCTTTTGTGGTGATAGATGGCAGACTTCAGGTCCCGAGGATTGTGGGAAAGAGGCACAAGGGTGTTGCCGTCTTGGAGGTGTTCCTGCTGAAACCGAGCCAGCTGGGATTGTCGAGTTATGTGATTATCAAGAGGATTGATTCGAGATCGAGTTGAATCACTGGGTTTAAAGAAAGGTTAACACAGTCTTCTCAATGGAGAGACAGAGCTTCAACTTACATCCCATGATCAGGACTAGAACCAGGAGAAGACATGGCCGGGACTCAGAGAAATGGATGAGATTCCTCGATGAAGTTATTACATTGAAGCTCGGTGATCTCGACTTACTAGAACAATGTCCTCTACGATACTGGCGAGGGGAGGGTCTTATACATGACCAAAATCTTGGCCAAGTGCGGCTGGGAAGACTGTATATAATGGTAGTCGAGTCAAGGTGAACAGGTTTGGGACGGACATGAGGTACTGGCGAGCTTCCAATGCTGTTCTCGAAGCCGAATTAACTTAAGCAAGAGACATCGAGCTCGACACAGGAAGAATAACACAATGGTCCGCCGGCGACCCGCGGCCGTTCGCACATGGACTTGGTTTAACCGCCATCCCACCGTCACCGGTGATTTGCCCCAGACTGGAGATGACCAACTTCGCATACTGCTTCACACCCCCTTGTCGTACCGGATCCAACCTGGATTGCTCCTCCTAAGGCTACGGGCCGTTACACCCACTTCCAGCGTCCCAGAAACCCGGTGCGTGGCAAGTCGAGAGGCTGTCTAAGCCCTTCATGGTATCGTCCCCGTTCGAGAGCCCCTCAGGCAGTCTTCTTTCATCCTTCGAGAACATGCAAAGACGCTGGACACCTTCCTTTAGGAGAAGCTCGTGTGTCGACTTGGGAAGATTACTCTTGGACCCCGGAAGAATACTGGTCACATACTGCCCAGCATGCATGGTATAAGCCACGACGATCTTGAGGGATAATCTCGTAGTCTCCACCACATGGTTCTCGGAGGTCTCCAAGGCGCTAATAACACGGCACCGGCATTCAATGAGACGTTGCACATGTTTCTTGTCGGGGAAATGAGGTCCCTGCCGGCGTTTGAGGTCGGGGACACTGCGGAAAGTCCGTTACTGTCTCCGGAGTGATTGTGGCTGGTGTTCTGCAGCTAACAAATCCAAGGGCTTCAATGGAAGCTTCATCGTGCATGCTGTGGCTAGTGCTTCTGGCTGGTTGGCTGGGATGGTGATCGAAGGCAGAAACGACAGGCAACCAGCCACAAGTTCGGCCATGTGGTGTCCCTGTATTCTGATTTGCTGGAATGCGAGCAATAGGTGATGGTTGCTGAGCCGCTCACCATGCTGCACTGATTCGGAGTACGGCTATTCCGCACCCACATGAAGGCTATCCCGCACCCATACTAGGCCTACTCAAGCAAATAGTGGGCTACACGTGACTACACGTGACTGCACAGCCGCAGCAGCCACATGTTAGGTCATGGGCGCGCGCCTTCCCATTATTTCTGTTTTGACGCGTAACACCACCTTTTTTGGTCATTTTTGAAGCAGGATAAGTACCTCTCTGAGCACTAAAATATGGGCTCTAGAGATGTATTTTCCCTGAGCAAAGACTGGCTTCTGAAGTCGTGGTTTTGATTTTGAAAAGCGCGCATAGTCGACATTGTAGAAGAGGGCAAAGTGGAAGGTGCAATAGGCAGTGGAAGGTGCAGTTGTGGAAGGTGCAGTGGAAGCGCGCCTTCCAACCCTCTAGAACTGCCGGAATAATAGAGATTCCGGGTCAAATGTGGCTGCTGCGGCTGTACAGTCACGTGAAGACCACTATTTGCTTGAGTAGGCCTAGTATGGGTGTGGGATAGCCTTCGTGTGGGTGCGGAATAGCCTTACTCCTGATTCGGCCCTGGAGAGGTAGGGATACATCGCGTTATGAGGGACATTTCTGCCACCACCCTGGTTTATCGCTCTTTTCTCGGTGCTACATTGGCTAATGTTACACGAGGATGCTGAACAGTCACCTGGCAGCTTGTTTGAAGATTGAAGGAATGGCAGATCAAGTTGCAGTATTCAATTTAGGCCGAGGTCGCGAGGCTCCAACTGCCACGCCTCTGTGGTAAGCAGCTATTCGATCTCCAATTCTTTCCCAATTCTTATCAAGAGCCTACATACCTTACCCTGGTATGTTTCGAAACCGCCAGTGTGACTGATACACGGTTGGATGGCGGCGGCCGGCGGCGGCGAACAAAGAACTTCTCAGCCACACTCAACTCCCGCCAATTGAATATACGCTTGGGCTCTAGCCACCGAGGCTGACTCTGTGAGGAATTGGGATTCTGGGCTATTCAATGGTTATGATGCTTGTAGAACCTGAAGATTTGCCATATTTCTCACGGCTACGCGGCATGATGGCCGCCGGTGTGGGAAACGAGGTGGTGTCCGCGGTGTGATGTGAAGTCGGAAGAAACGTCCACAATTGAGTTCCAGGTGTCTTAGGGGACCCCAGTCATGGTCCGCGGGGAGGTCTCGGGCGATGCCGCCTTGTGGCAGGTGTTGCAGGTACACCAAATGGCTCGTGCAGCCAATGGAGCTCCCCTGTTCCCAGCAAGTCCCAACGCCATCTTCGCCTGCACAACTCCCCTGCCTCTCGTTGACCACCTTGCCTGAATAGGACGGTTCCCCGCGAGATGTATCTGACAGCAGGCATCTATTCACGAATGGCCTCATCAGGCACACCATGATGGGATATGCCAGTCAAAATATCGACTAGGTGACGACCGTGTGCTTTTTGAAGGGGGCTTAACAAGCTAGCAAGACGCTGAAGAAGCAATGCCGCTGTATGAACCCCTCGATGCTGGCAAGTCAGAAATCAGGCTTCTCGAATATGTCAGCTTCTCTGGTCAGCCGTCCCTGAGACTCAGTTCGGTATCTCTCGACGAAAAGCCTGTATACACAGCCCTATCATACGTCTGGGGAGATGCTTCCATCACTGAGTCAATCCTTTTGAACGACCAGGAGTTTCAAGCAACCAAAAACCTCTTCCACGCTCTTCAGCATCTCCAAGATCATTGGATAGACACGTTTCCTGGCCGACATCCGCAAGGCTTCAGGCTCTGGGTGGATGCCCTTTGCATCAACCAACAAGATGTCGCAGAACGAAATCAGCAAGTGCAACTGATGCGGCGAGTTTACGCGAGTGCCGAGCTCGCGTTCTCGTGGCTCGGAACGGATACCGAGGAGATTGGCGCAGCATTTGAAACGATCAACCTGGTGGCTCACGAAATGGACAAAGTCGTAGGACGACGCCACATTGGAGGAGTTGAGCCGCACGAACTGATCAGCTGGATGAAAGATTGGCCACAGCTCATCTTGGCTGATATAGGACCTGAAAACGACTGGCATTCCAATCAGTCGTGGAAGAGCGTTCGGTCTCTTTTCACCTTACCTTACTGGTTTCGCGTATGGGTAGTTCAAGAGATTGTCCTCGCAGAGAACCTGGTTCTGTTGTCTGGGAAGTCTTCTGTTGACTGGATAGCGCTTTTCCTCACATGCAGTTGGATTGGAAGGTTGAAAGAGATCCGGAGCTACTTGCAGAAGCCTTCGTGGATGGTTGAATCTGCCTGGCTCAGCATCACGTCGTCCGATAGGGTGCCATGGCACAATCCCATGCGACTCATGAAGGCAAAACACCTACACAAACGACCAGAAACGCTGAGTGCAGACGAGTGGGAGAGCTGGGGCTGGCAATTGATGAGCTGGAACCACACCCTCTCCGCCACCGACCCCAAGGATAATATCTATGGCTTGCTTGGTCTCACCAATTTGCCCCTGATTCCCGACTACAGTCCGGACGTCTCGGTCGCTTCGGTATATGTCGAGTACTTTGCTCAGAATCTTGCATACTGGAAACGAACAGGACGAGGCAAAGAGCTTGAACTTCTTCCAATGGCTGGCCTACATATGACCATGGGGGCGACTCAACCACTGGTCACCCCAGACCTCCCGACGTGGGTTCCGAACTACCCACACGCATGGAGTGAATCAAATAGGTTGTTTGAGCCGATCATAGGAGACGCTGATAATGGAGTTTTCGGGTCAAATGTCCCAGATGCGAACATCTCGGGCGAAAGACACTTACTGGTGTCCGGCATTCGTATCGGCAAGGTACTTCGCAACCTACCGAAGCCAACATTATTCGATACTGAGAATAAGCTTGTCAAACTCACCGAACAACTGGTAACTAGTAATGATCAGTTTTACAATGGGATGACTGCGCAGGAGGCCGTATTTCGCGCGGTGTTCGAATCAGGCGGTCGTGGTGAAGCTGTCTTCTTTCGGTACCCCGAAGCCCGAGCTGAGATGGCTCTCGGCTTCTTGTTTCACTTGATGTACATCGATCGAGAATTCGCAGGTGAACCTTTAGGACAGCGCCTATTCGAGCTACTAGGCCTCGACGACAGCAGCAGTGAGGCGTTCAATAGTAGCCTCTCGAAAGCATTTATTTCTGGCCATGAAATCGAGGGCCCATGGCTGGAAAGGCTCGCAGAATGGAATCCAGAGGATGGCCTTTCACCTGAGGTTCACGACCAGGTGAAGTCGGGTGTGAGCGCCTGGGACTGGCGTGATCGCGGGATGTTGCAGATAGGAGGAGCCGAGGGCAACTACATTGGCGTTTCCCGACAAAACATGGCTGAAGCTGTGGATGTCGTATGTGTACTGAAAGGGTCTTCGGTGCCTGTCATCTTGAGAAAGACCGAAGGCGAAGCGACTTGGAGCCTGGTTGGCACGTGTTGGGTAGCCGGGATGATGTATGGTGAGGTGAAGACTAAGCTTGATGACGCTTCCGTGAGTGTGGAGAGATTTGAATTACGTTGATCAGGGATCTCAGCAACATCAAGACGCCAGACATGAGAGGCCACAATCATCATGTAATCGCTCAATTCTCTTGAAATACGCTTAAGACACTTTGCGGAATAGTTTGCGCAAAGACTTGCCCCCGATCCATCGCTCGTGCCATCATATGGTTGACACCTACTTTCCGCAAATCATGTAAAGCTTCAACTCCATCATCACTGACTAAAAGTTACATTATTGAGATGATTTAGCTCAAATAATTCCATTTAAATTGGACAAAATCAACATCAGTAGCTGCGGTAGTGCCTCATAGGTGAATCTTACTTCCACGAAGGCGGCTGGATGGTACTCTGTGCCATTGGTGCCTGAGTATTCCGTCCGCCCCTGGCCATTCATCCCAACGCCGTCATCGCCTCTGTGGCTCAACTCACAGCCTGCACCCTTCATGACTGTTCGCGTTGGAGAGTCTGTCGGGGTGATGAGAGGGTGCACTTGGCAGAAAGTTTTGATTGTGTCTTCTCACACTGGCGCATACGACCTTGCCATTTAAAGTCTGTTGTTCGCCCGGGGCGTCGCACTTCAGCAACATATCTTGCTATTTTGCCATTCGCGTGCATTTTATTTTACCTATCTTACTAAGCGATATTCTGTTGCCCGCGTGAATCTTTGTACCTCGAGTATCTCGATATTGAGGTTTCTTGGCGGTTCAATTCCCGTCGTGGGCACTTCTTTTCATAGCCGTTCTCACGTTCGCCGCGTAAAAATGTACTTGGAATTCATGGTACAGACCGACCCCGTCTGAGTAAATAGCTAGAAAGGCCGTAAATCAAAGAAGAAAAAAAATCGTTAAGTAGAAAAAGTATTTCACCGATAAGGAATCGAACCAAAAACTTAGGTGTCAGGTCAATGGTCGAGGGGACTGAGATCCACACTCGGGTCTTCCCCCATGAACCCCTCGACCATTTCACCCGAATCACTTAAGTGACAGGAGTGAAGGAGGAAAGAACCAAGTACCCTCCGACCTCCAAAGATCCCGGTTTTCCCAGGACTGCTCTTGCATATAAAAGGAGATTATTCGAGAGACCTGTTTATCGAAAGCAATGCCTCATGATATCCCAGAGTCCCTCGCGACAGTTCGAAAAGGCGTGCGATCTTGAGCCCTGAGAACCACCCTCCTTCGAGAAGATTCTCACCCTGGTATTATGAGGGCCATATCACTCTTAGGTCTTCAGGTTTTCCCTCTTTGGTTCTATGCAGGCCAGCCATATCCCGAGGTTGCCCTGGCACCCTGGATACTATCCGTACTTAGTTCCAACGCACCACCATGATGCACGTTATCCCTAGGTTCTTAAATCCCCTTCAGCAATTAAATAATACTCAGAGATTCGTGAAGCTTGAAAAAGAAAATGACCGCTGTCTACGACTGCCTAATGGATTGGATCAAATGCACTCACATCCTCCGTGCCGGACCGTCCCCGTTCTCGGCCCGGACCCGGAGCGGGGCCGACGTCAACAAAATTACCCGCTCCTGCCCGTCACGCTGCAAAAGATCCTTCAACGTTCGATTTGTGGAGAAGGTTGCACCCACCGCCGCCCGCAGCAAAGAACACACCTCTGTCCCCCCCCTGTTCGTTCGAATTTCCAGGCCCGCGCACCCGAAAATCCACGCTAAGATAAACGACGATAAGACGTTGAGCACGAGCCAACGAACTCCCCCCCAGTCCCCAAATTTTTTAGTCGTCCTTCCCGTCGCTTCTGCGCATCTTCTAGACGCCGATCGTCAACAGCCTCAACCTGTCGCAACGTCGAGATCGCCAACGCACTCGTGTGACCAAACCTCTGAGTCCCCCAAGTACCTCAACACATACAGCAGCCACATCATAGAAAATAATATTCATCTGTATACATCAATTATACACAATGGCGCCAGCATCGCCGTCCGCCTCTACGGCAGCCCCCAAACTCCCCGCCTCGGCAGACTTCAACGCCCTCTACAACCGCATCTCCCTCGCCTCCGCAAAACAAGCAACCTTCCTCACCTCGATGCGCGCAAAATACCCCTCCCTAGCACGATCATCTTCCTCCTCCACACAAGCAACAACCTCCAGCAACGCCGCTACGCCAGGCACCTTTTCATCAATGTCGAAACCCACCTCCTCAACCGAGACCACAACCACAGCCACCTCAACAACCAGCCGCCCCCGAGCTCCCGCCGACGACGCGGACCTCCGCTTCGAAAACCCAAACACGGGCCTCGGCTTCGCGGCCTCCAAAGCGGACCAGACCACCTCCGCCGCAACGCGGGACCTAAGCCGCCGCCTCCTCGGCAACAAACGCGGAGGAGGTCGCGCCGCAGACGACCCGAAAGCCCTCGCCGCCGCGGCGCTCAAGAAGCGCAGGCTACAAGACGACGAGAGCGACGAGGAGGAAGGGAGAGGCAGCTGGGGCAAGAGCAAGAAGAAGAAGACCAAAGCCCATCAGGAGGAGGGGGGGTCTGCCGGACCCGAGGCGCTCGTACACCCGGCGGCACGGGAACGGGGCGATGTCGAGATGCGCGAGGGCGGATTGGACGACACGGAAGATCAAATACACGACAATGGCCAAAACAGCAAAGAGGATGCCCCGATCGCTAGTCCGATCCAGCCGGAAATAGCGGCGATGGACCCCGCCGAGGGGGATGAGGCCGATAAGCGACCCGAGACAGACGAAGCCACCAAGGAACGGAAAAGGAATAAGAAGAAGCGGAACAAGGAGAACAAGAAAAACAAGATGGCAGCGGCCGCTGCCGCTGGAGGAGAAGGTAGCGTCGGAGCCGCTCAAAAGATATCAGTGGCCTAGGGGAAATCATAGTTCCGCACATGACGAGTGCAGACTGCGGATCAGCGACACACTGCGACTCCCTTGGCCCGAGATGCCGGGACATCATCTCGCCAAGACCGCCGCCCTCATCCCTTGAGACCCTCTGGGAATTGCATGTGCGGTAGGCACCAGCGACAAGTCTCGGAAACTGTCGAATCACACAACTGCCGCGGATTGGCTGGCTGTCACAATATTGGTCATTGCATCTTCGCATTAGATCTAGCCAAGACTTGTTGAGCATGTGCCATCAGGCCATTTGCAAGCCACACACTGCTGCTATTCCTGACCAAATACCTCAATATTCAGATGTGAACATGTTATTTTTTGAATGATTATCCATTTCCTCTCGCATCCCAAATGCAGATGTCGCAAATTACACCCCGATATGGACAGCTTTGGACAAATCTTGACAAACCTTGCCGCCTGACGTCCCTTGGGTATCCCGTCTCCTGAGCTCCGACCGCAAACACACAGCCTCCATCCGAGAGTGAATAATGTGAAATGAGATGTGGGATCCGCACTTGTTCTGTTCGATGAGACGCCATTGTGACGCTGAATTACTAGAGTTGCTAGTTTATAGTATGTTGTTGCTTCACGCAGTTCGGCCGTGATGCAGTAAATAACACATGGTTGATATCAATGTTGAACTTTTTGACGATTGAGAAATCCGGTTGTAAGTCGAGATTGACCGTCGGTGAATCGTATTATGTAGTGACCGTTGGCTTCGTGTGTGTTTCGGGTCTTGATCCTGGAATTTTTGGTTCTAGATATGCATCTGTGCAGATCGTGTACTGATCCGAGTATGATCCCCCTTTCTTCTATACAAGGAAAGGAATATTTCCAGGAAATCATCGGATAGATGTGTCTATCTGATATAGAAATGTACGGGCACGCGTGCGAGGAGTGTGCCATGCATAAGGATCCAACGGACGACCCTGAAGGAGGCAATTGCTTTGCTCACTGCATACGCTTGCGCTTCCGATCATCGTCGCCTCGGGGATCCTCATCCTCGTCGTCTCGTTCAGCCGTGTCAGTCGGGTTGAGGATATGCGCCATACTTCCGCGACGCGTGGGTGGTCCTGAATGATCTCTGATGGCCAAATTCTTGTTGTCCCGGTTGGCCGAGTTCCACGACCAGTTGCCAAAGGTATCCCCACCACCACCATTCGAGAAGGGTGCGCCAGGAGGTGTGGTCGGTCGCGATAGAGGCCGTACTTGGGTCGCGTTTTGCAGTGAGTAGGTGGACAGCGACTCCCTTAGGCGCTGGTCCTCCGGCGCGAGTCGGCTGGGCGAAGATGGCCAAGGTCCGGAAGGCGGTCCTGATGGAGGCCCTGAAGCAAACGGCGGCGGCGGGGCACTGGGCTGCCACCCGTGTGCCCGTATATCAGCCGATGTGTGACGTCTTGCTAGACTTCCAGGAGGCGGCTCAACCTGAGCCAAGGGATGCGGCCCCGGAGGAGGCGGAGGCGGCGCCCCCCGCAAGGGAGATGAGGCCTGTGGCACTGAACCACCGCCAACCGAACCACCACCAATCGAGCCATAGGGTCTTCGCGTGCTGATCGAGAGATTCGAAGGCACAGGAGGCCGGTAGAAATTCTGCCCTCTGGGCTGGGGAACAGCAAGATTCGCGTTTCGTCTTGGGTCATCCTGGGGTAACTGCCGCGGCGAAACCGGTGCATTCTCCACGTTGGTGAAGTATGCTCGGCTGCTTGAGAATGGCGATTCCTGGGGATCATCAATAGTTCGGAGCATCTCGGCCTGTCTTGCCATTTCCGATTGCAAACTGAGAACTGATTCGCGCAGTGTTAGCTGCCAGCTACGTGGACCACAAAAGATGCAACTCACCATCCCGGTGCACTGGGTTGTCGGGACTAGGGACGAGACTGAGCACCGTCCTAGACAACTCTTGGTTGAATTGGAGGAGCCGTGACATTGTTTCCATCACCGCTTGCTGCTTAATATGCATGTAATGGGCATTCTCTTCACTTCTCTGCAGTCGCATGCTCAGGTCGTACAGCGTATGCTCGAGCCCAGGCATACGCATTTCGGAGCCATCGCTCGGGGGAGGCATCGGTTCCGAAGGCGTTCCGGGCTGCGAAGGGCTGGGCTTTGAGTTGGGATACTCCCGGTGAACAAGAGCATGACGTGAAGCTCGCCGTTTGATTTCACGGAGTCCAACCAGGTCGCCTCGCTTGAAATTGCCGTTTCCATGTTTGAATTCCCACAAAGCGGTCTCGGGATTTGTCGTGTGGAAAACGTCGCTCACTGTTGCCTCAATTAGCATTGGACATTTTGTGGTCAAAGGAGATGCTATCGAACCTTTATGAAACCCGTACATGTTCAATTGTCTGACGAAAGAGGATATGTTGGTGTGTTTGAAATATTGTCTAGTCGATAGTGAGTAGGTGAAGGACATATTCGAAAGCGTGTTCACCTACGCTAGAACCTTGGAAAAGTCCGCGGACGGTGACATAACGAAGCTTTCAGCACTCGCTGACCATGATATCAGATGCTGTATGCTTGGGTCCTCCAGCATGCTGAACGGTGTTAGCTATACTGCTACTGAACGTTGTTCTAGACTCCTGCTCACCTGTACAGCTTATGTATGAAAGCTGTCTGCACAATCTTTGGCTGGTGCACAGCCGCGGCCGCAGCTGCGGGCGCGGCGGGCATGGCGATCGAGTTGTTCGCAGATTGGTCTGTAGGCGAGGTGTGCTTGGATGCGCCGTTGGCATCCGTATCGTTGTGCTTGCTCGAAGGAGAGGTCGTGCTGGCGTTGTTGGAGGAAGTGATCTCCATAGGCTCACCGGGAGATGGAGCAGACATTTGGATGGTCGGGGTCGGGGTTGGGATAGGTACAATGCGATTCGGAATCAGATCGGCATGACCGTTAGCAGGCAGAGGAGCTCTCTGCGGACTCTCAGTCACTGTGGCCATCCCCTCTGTAAGACGCAAGAATCCGGTTAGCTCTAGAGACAAGGGCGCAATGAATTGCGAGGAGAACGCGGTTTTGGGAATGGCAGGGAAGACAGGAGAAAGAGTTGGAGCGGTATCGAGGCGGTCGCGGTGGGTTTGAGGAAATGGTTGAGGGGCTTGTCTCACCTCATGGCTTCGCAGAACGGTATAGGCGATGCGGGCGGGTTCTGCAGCGATGCGCGCAGAGGAAGACAATGGGATAGGTCTATCGCAGGAGGTATGGGGTTGGGATGGCTATCTGGGATCGATTCTAGTGTCGAGTGGTGCCTTTGAGCCCTTTGGCAGCTTCGCGAGAAGGCTTCCTTTGGCTAGGATTGGCGAGAAACGACAGCAATGTTGGTTGAAGCAGGCGAGCGCGAGTGGGTGAGCGGTTTGGGGATTGAAGCGTCCAGCCGTGGTTCGGTTCTGCTAGCAGCAGGCCTCTGTTCCAGCTGCCGACAGGCTTCCAACGTCGGGGGATTGCTAGGTAGAGGGATGGATCTGCTGGAATGCGTCCAGATTGGCAGAGTTGAAGAAAAAGGTTTGGGGTGTTCTTCTCGTCCAGATGGGTGGCGGAACTCTCAGCGAAATACCTAGGGATGCGGGATGCGGGATGCAAGAGAATGGAAGTGGAAGTGTCGAAGTTCTAGAGTTCGAAGAGAAGGAGAAGGGTTTCCGAAGGCCAGGGCCGCCGGAAATATGACGACGAATGAGGGACAAGGACGAGGGACTGGGGGTGGGTGGTGGTGCTGATGGTGGTGCTTGTGCTGCTGCTGGCGAAGGTTTAAAGTGGCTCGACTAGATCGATAGTCGGTTGGATCTGCGAGGACACAGGAAGAAAGAAGGCCTGATTAAGGAGAGCAAGTGCCACAAGAATTGCGGGATGGTGTAAGGTAGCGTGTACTCTAGACTGTGATTCAGCAGTCAGCTTCTGAGTGGCCCCGTTCTAATTGCGGCGTCGATGTGTCAGTCGGTTGGTAAACCCAATGCTTCAAGGTACCTTTTGTCGTGTTTGGGTCAAGGAGCAAGAGAGGGAGCAAGGACGGTAGATAGCCGAAGAAGCATGTGTGGGAGAAGGAGGAGGAGTGTGAGCGACGAGTCTCTATTGAGCCCAAGCACGGTAATAGTGTCCGTAATGAGAGAGAGAGAGAGAGAAAAAAGGAGAAGGCGAAAGTAATAGAAATCGAAAAAAGGGATCTCAGGTATCCAATGTCAAATGGCCGAAAGTGGGAGAGAGAAGGAGGGAGGTGTGGCGCCCGTCCCACCAGCAGCACCAAGTGAGGATGTTCAGAATGTTCAGGTCGGGGAAAGTGTCGTTATTGATGGAAGCTTGCTGATTGGGCTGAAGGAGGGGGTGGGAGGGCATCCGCGGGCGTGTGAGATGGACGGCCATGCATGGGGCGGGCCCAAGTCGCTTTACCTTGCAGCAGCAGCAGCAGCAGCAGCAGCGAATTTTAGGGGTACGAAGTACCTAGGTACGGAGCACCAAGGAGAGGACGGGAGAGCTCCTGCTCGGTCACTGAATTCTTCTTTCCCACCTTCACCTCGGGCAATCACACATTCCGGTACGTATAGTACCTTAGGTACCTTTGTATCTTAGGTATCTAGGTACCTCACCAAGATATGAGATATCTCACTCCAGGTCTCTCACTCACGCACAAATACATGGGACGCATCTGTACAAAGGTATACACGCGCGCTATCTTTGCCTATCTCTCTCTCTCATCTCACTCACACACGCATACACATGCTGCTGCACACAACAGGGCAGGTGGTACGGCAGGACAGACGATGTGGAATGGAAGATACCGTGGAAGCTCAGGAGAGAAGGGGGAAGGGGGTGTCCGGTCCCCGCCAGCTGAAAATGGGAATGGACAGGTGGGAAAGCAGGAAAAGGTCACATTCAATCCAATGGGTGGGTGGATCTGGCTGGAGGGGGGGTCGACGGTCGTCTTCTCCTCGCTGGGATCTCAAAGCGCACCCCCTCCCACAGGTAGGGAATTAGATGTGGGTGCAGATGCTGGGGTCCCTGGTGGCATTCTCCGGAACAGGGTCAAAGGAACAAGGTTAAGGCCGATGGATGAGCTGCCAGCCAGTTACTCAAAGTCTCAAAGGCTTCTTCTCCTGCATGTATCATCCCGTGCCTCTCAGTATGGGCGAATACACCAGTATTGTATTCTTGCTCTGGTCAGTCTACGCACGTTGAAATGGATAGCGCCCGCCGGGATCCCGTACCGCTCAGAGTCAGATTTTGGCTCGTCTGTCTACGTAAGGTAAGGTCGTAAGGTAAAGAGGTATCTCTGCAGCTACAGTACCTACCTACGCCATGAATCTGAATCGAAGAGGCGTTGAAGTCCCGTCAAGATGAGATGAAATGCAAGTCCTGATGTCTGAACCCCTGACGAGACTCTTTCCAAAATGGGCCAAGTTTGCTTCTTCTTTGCCGGGTCTTTGCTATCATACAATTCAAATTCACGAAACGTGGAACATGATGATGAAGTACACTGGCAGGCAGGGAGGGAATTGCCATTTCCCCATCCTCCAGACAATAGCCCAGACGTTCGATCGGCGAAGCTCTTGACGCTCTTAGTCACAGTCATTCGCTGATGCCCACCAGTCTAGAGGAGCACAAAGAGCTTCAGCCGCACGATGCCTTGAGCATCAAAGAGGTACACGACACCAGATAGGCCATGTCTCTTACCACTGATGAGAATGAGAGTCCGCAACTGTGTCGTACAAACTTCGACGCCAGCCAGAGACATGGCAGAGAGAAAGGGCAACGAGTGACGTCGGATCAAGTACCCTGCGTCCAGTCTAGTCCGCGCCTATCTGTCCTTGGCTGCCGTTTCCTGCCCTGCTCGGTGTCCCATCGAGTACCTGTGCATACAAATAGGGAGCACCACAAGGCTTCTCATATTCGACTCCATATCTCCGGGGTCTGGGCAGCACTCTCTGCATTGACAGCCGCATGACTGCAGGTCAACCACTACATGAGGTTGCAGTTGCTTTGGACAAGAGGTTCGATGGACGGTTTGAGCCATGATGAGCGAGCTAAAGGTACACTACCTTGGGCGTACAAAAAAACACGGCTCGGTCTCTGGAGCGCCCGCCCGTAAGGAACCCTAAGACCGCCGGATGTTGGACCGTCGACTCGACTGTGTTTTAGCAACACGTCTTTCACCCAGCCGCTGGTCGGAGCCGGCGTCATGGCATCAAGTGGATGGTCCTGGCGTACCTATCTGCCTACCTAGCTGCACGTCTGCTTCTCCCGTGCTTTGAAGCTTAAGACGCAACTCTCGACTTACAGTGGCCAAGACACCAGCCTGCGTCGGAAACATTACACCAAGAGGCGCCCACCAGACAATGTATTTCGTTATAGCAATTCTCTCTGATTTGTAAGTCTTGGATTTTTTTGCCAGCCAAGTAAGTAGAACCGTGCCTTTGGCAGCTAGCATTGGATGTAAGGAAGGGAAAAGTATTTGCATCTCCCGTACCAGTCAAGACAGACTCTACCTAGGCAGGTAGGTATCTTAGTGCCTCAGTCAAGTACCCATAGTAGCAAGCAAAAGAAGGTGAGGTAAGGTAGATGGAGATGCGTACCTGCCAACTTGATACCTAGGGGTAAGATGATATTGGGAAGGGTCAGCACAGGGCACCTTCTGACTGGCCTTGCTTTTCCTTGCCTCGTGTTCTTTTCCATTCGTTAAACAGACAGTCAGACACCACGGGGCTCGACTCTTCGTTGCATGTGGCCTCGATTATTTGCGCATTCCATCTCCGGCCCTTTTTCTTTCCAGCTTCGTTTCTTCGCCGTTCTTTCTAACTCGATTGAATGCCATTTACAGGGCCTGGAGCTGAAGCTTGAGCGACCCTTTCACTCCTCCACATCTTGAACAAACGCATCTCAATTTCATCCACCGCCCTCCCTCTACCTAGTCGTTTTCTGGACCGAGCTCTTTTAATTTCAACCGCCTCCTCCAGTATCAGCCTGGACGTAGGCATAACCGATTCAACGTTTCTGTCAATTTCCTAGCATGTCGCCTTCGGATACACCATGATATGCACATCATGTATTTGTTCACCTTTTCCCGTACCCCCTGAGACCGTCCTCTCCACCCTAAAGTCCGTTTTTTGCTTTCTTTTCCCGTCATTCGATCCCCAACTCCTCGTTTCTCTGACACGCTGTCTCAGTCGTGCAGCTCAAGATCTCTTCTCCAATCGCCCGGTCCAGGAAGCTACGAGATTGCCATCTGCGACAATCATAGCCTTTCAGCCAACCCCGTCTCCTCGATGCCTAGATGCGGCCGCGACCAGGAGGGGTGTGGGTGGGGAAGACACTATCCCAGCAAACCAAACCCATCTCCTGCTGAGAATGAGATGCGATACCCAAACCTACAAGGCAGACCCCCAGCCTCGATAGCTTCTAGCCGGCTGCAGCTGGAGGGTCAGTATCAAGTTTCGATCGACCCAAACGAGAGGCATCATTTTCTTCCCAGTCCTTACCACAACTACCACCCTTAAACCATCATCACCACCACCACCATTACACAGAACCAAACACTAAGGGCACGCCAGGACCCTGCAAGCCGCGCAGGCTGGATCATGCTGCTACCGAGATGCTCTGTGCTTTCTTTCTGCTTCAACAGCTCCAGCTTAGCCTATCCGTTGCCCAACTAAAGCATCCGGTTCGTTGACTACATGTCACGTCTGTGTCCGTTCGACGGCAGGGAGACGACAAGCGAAACTGGCGGGACTCTTACCGAGCCAAAGGTCCCCAAGCTCCCCGTCCCAGGGCCTAGTACCCCCGGGCACGAGCAGATGCTTTTACAACTGACAAGCCAGTCGGGAGCTGCGTTGCTTTCCCAGGAGTAGTGTTAAATCTCGATCAACCGTGGGCTTCGTCGACTATCCTGGAAGCCGACTGGCCAAGAAACTGTGCCTGGCTGTCTTCGCTTCGGGCCCGTGCTCTGTGGTACTGCGAACGGTCCAGTGTGTGGCATGTGGAGAGCTTGTCCTCATCAAATTGAGCACGCAAGTGCTTCAGAGCGGCTTTTGCGCAAGCCCTTTTGCTTCCTGTGTCTTACCGTGGCGTGATGATGGCCTCTGCCACTCACCCAATGAACCTTGCCTTCCCACCGCTCAAAGCAGGCCGTCATCTTAACCAAAGGTTCGAGCTAGCGGTGGTGCGGTGCTTGTGGCAGCTAACGCAGGACCACAACCAGCCCAGGAATTGCGGAAGACTCGAACCGGCCAGACGGTGCACTTCTGTTTCAACGGCGTCGCTTCTTCGCGATAATATCCACAATCCGCGCGAGACGGCTAGGGCAGACACGATCAAGCCATTCGCCTCCAAACGACCACCCTAGCAGAATGGCCGTGAGCTCAGTGCCTAGAGGCCCAGTTGACAATCGGGTCCGTCGATGCAGTACACACGCAATGATCACTCCGCGTCAAGGAGGAACGCACAGAGGCCCATAGGTCAAAATACGATCTAGACAAGCACCGCATTGCTCTTGGCCGGAGGCTCTTGAGATGCTGATTACCTGCCGCAACAACCTTCATCGCCAACGAAAAAACTCAACAGGTTGGGTCCATGTCGTCCACGGTGAATCGGAAGAGGCTATTGAAAGCGCAGATTCAAGATTTGATAATCAAGATTCAGCAGGCATGTGCCGCCCACTGTGCCGTACCCGAGGGACTTGACAACCACGAAAACCGTTTCGTTACTGCACTCCGTACCCTGGTTAAGAGCTGAGACCAGAAGCGAGGAAGTCACTAACAAACAACCAGGGAGTTTCTTGTCTCCCATATGTAGTGCCTGCTGCCACGGGAGGCTAGGGCAATTTGATCTGCAACTACTCAACATCAAATGGCCCATCGTTCGTTGACGCCTCAACTCCAATCTCGAGCTGGCCAGTGCCAGTCCGAGGAAGTCGGCGTCTTTACGCCAAATTCTCCGCAGATTGTCCGATTTACTGCTCGCTGTTCACGCCTTCCCTCGCCTCTGGATATTACAGCAAACGATTTTTCGACAGGTGAAAAGGGGAGCTGGAGACCATGGACCGGGCCGACAAGGGCCCAGCCAGCCAGCCATACTCGACCGAGGGATAAAGCGTCGAGCAAAAGCCCTGAATTTCCCCTTCCAACCCCTGCCCCTGGTCCAAATCCAGACGACGACGTGTGCTTGTCACGTTTATTACCACAGAGAGGACTCGTCTAAGAAGCTCCTGCGAACAATGCGAAGCTATCATGTAGTCGTTGCATTCCAATGGGACAAGACTAGGGTGCTTCCGAACGTTGAGGAGAAATGTATGCAACCCCCTACCCCAGTCGCCCAGTCAGCATTGAGCACTGGAAGCAGTTTCTTTATGGCACGCATTTCGATCTCTGGATACAACTGGGTCGCCTTTTCCAGCGAAACTAGGCACAGTTACCGTCACATGCTCAAGATTGTCTTCAACCGTGCCTGGGGCTATTTCCTCCGGCTCTCGCCTCGAAGCTTGCTATACTCTTCCGTTTTGAAAATAAGACGTCACGGCCATTCAGCTCTGTCTTGGCGCATCCTTTGAGCCTCGGGTGCCCTTAGCTGAACAAGGTTTAGGGGGTGATTTCCAGCGCAGAAACGTTGACCTCGTTACAAGTCGACATCCGCATCTGCAAACTCTTCCTGCCTTAATCGCAAATGCGCCTGTGGATGGTGCCCTCCAGCGAGCGTCATATTCAGGTCATTCCGACGACGGACTGCTACTGCCGCACAACCGGTAAGTCTCTAATCCTTCCTGAGGGCTCTTTGCATCCACCTGAACCAGCTTTTTGACTTCTTTCCAAACGAACGAGTTTGTGGATGGCGGCCTGAGCGAACGAACTGCAGTCCCAACGTTTCAGCAGAACCGCTATCCGTCCAGCCTTGTGTGACTACTGGACACTTTGCTGGACTACGCACTCATCATGTCAGAATGGAAGCTGCTACAGGCAACTGTTAGATCGAGCACCTCAACGTTGTCGATCCGACAGTCCAGCACTGGCTCTCCTACTCCTTACACCACCACCTGTGACCTAAGGCCCCGGCCCATCTCCATGGTCCGCTCTTGATGTAACGCGAGCCGGGTCCGGCGAACTCTCTCTGCGGTAAGCGTTCTTTCTGTCCGAAGAACGTTGAAGATGTAACGTCGACGCTCGTCTCACGGCGAATCGCCAAGCTTCTAGAAGTTTGACTCATACAATTGGCTTCCGGGAGCCCTTTGAGAATTGCCCAACCCAGAGCTCTGGTGTACCTTTCGTCTCATCTTCAAGTTACTGAGATTCTTCTTTAACAAGCAAATCGCTGCTGTCCACCTTTGCGTATCGCGTTGAAACCCAGAACGGACTAGTTCCAAGAGCCTGCTCTATACAGCATGGTGACTGGTTCCGTGGAACGACACATCCGAAGCCAAAGAAGAACCCCACGACCGAGATCTACCCCGTTCGACTCGAACTCTAATTTTTGCATTACCCTGTCGAATTCCGGGTATGGTTGTTCATCCTTCCGCCCCCTTGCCTAGTTTGCACCGGACAGATCCCGCGGGTAGCCTACGTCTAACTGCGGTATGGCCGTTCTGCAAATAAGACAGGGTAACATGTCGCAATCACGACAACATGCATGCAAGCAAACGGTGATGTCCCACAACGCGTCAATGGATGCGTAGCATGGTTTTTTCCTTCGTCTTCGTGGCCGAACATGACAACTAAGCCTCTAAAAACAACAGGCAATGGGACGGATACACCATTGTCCTCCAGGCTCTGGTCACCGTGTACCGGATTCGGGCCGCACCTTGCCGCCCATTCCGCTTTCCCTCCTCCACCGTCCCCGCGCACACGGGAACGAGGAGTGCTGCTGGGAACTCGGCACAGTGTTCCGAGAACGACCATGGCGTCTCGGTTGGACTGCCGAGAGAGAGAAACATGACACGAAGACGGCATGTCTTGGGACAACACATCTTTCAATCTTGAACTTAATCGAGAAGAAGTTGAGGTTGTGGTGGTGCGAATACTTCGACCAAGGTCCCGCAAGAAACCCTTACTTCCAGGACGAGGATGGAAATCCAAAACCCAACCAAGAGACACGTGGACGCCCTCTTGTTGTTTGTTCCAGTCGGTGCGTGTCGTAGTCGAGTCTTCGCTTTGGTCCATTTCGTCTTCGGATTTGCTGCTTTACTTTACACGGAGGAGTCTCGGATCCGGGGGGTTGAGTGTTTGGGCTTATGCACCCATCACGTCCGACATTATGCCGTTCGAGGCCGGGGACCCAGAGGCTCCTTCTGAGTTCTGGATGGGCACTCTCTGGAAGAACCTAGTGTCCAGAGAAGGGAGGGCGAATAATTCGACCCAAAGTCAAATATCGACACAACGTTCTAACCCTACACAGGAGAAAAAACATCAGCTCGGAAAGTCCGCGAGGACCGGTGCCATGGGTGCCGCCCTCGTACCTGTGCTCCAGAGAGTTCCACGTATGGGAGATGAACCGCGACACATCCTCATCAAAAACACACACACGAAAACGACGATACGGACAGATCTCCGCCTTTTCACAGTGATATCTTGCTCCCTTTGCGGAGAACACGACGTGCTTATTCCTCGTATTATTCATACCCTTCTGTTCCGACTCCGTATTTTAGACATTTTACAAGGAACACGACATGGACGACGATGACTGCCGAAAAAGCAAAAAGGAAAGAACCTCTATCCGTACGGATATCGCCTTTGTATTAGCTAGTCATTCATTTCACGTCTTCCGCAGGGGAAAAAGACAAACGCAGACCATCAAGTAGTCACTATCGTATCATCATCCAAACGCCTTTCCTTATACTGACGGGAAGGACCCATCCAAACAACCATGAAACCCAATTCCCGACATGGGGAGTGAGGGGGGTTAGCCCCCTTCCCGAGTATGTGCCCTTCCCGGAGCAACCATCCAAGCCATGGATGACCAAAAAAACGAAAAAGTCTAAAAGTCGCCATCGTCAACATCCATCCCGTTGACTCTCCGCTCTCCGATCTCGCGGATCTTGTCGCCCAGGATCGACCGTCCGTACCGCTCCGCAACCTTACCCGCCGCCTCAATCATACGGCCCGTCCGATCGCGCATCAGACCCACCAGCTCCAGCGCCCGCATGCCGCGCTCCTCGCCCTCGCGACACTCAATGGCCAGCATCTGCAGCAGCGTCTTGTCGAGCTCGAGCTCCAGCCGAGCAAGACCCGTCTTTTGGGAGTGCGTGGCGTCGGTGTGGTCAATGAGATCGCGCAGCTGGGCAGAGTGGATGCCGGAAATCAAGAGCTTCTGCTCCAGCTTGCGCGATTCGCGGCGGCCTTCATCCTCCTCATCGTCGCCGTTCGCTCCTTCCGCACCCTCCGAGTCCGGAGCGGGAGCCGGAGCGGAGGTTAGTGGCACGGAGAATTCAAACTCGGACAGCAGCGGCCGCGGGAAGTAGGGGTACTGGTCCCCGCCCTTGAGGATGATGCAGTGAAACTTCTTGTCGGCTACCGCAATTGGCCAGTAGGTTTCTGTCTTCCTTCCCGACGCTAAACGCGGGAGAAGCTTTGTGTCAAGGAGGGGCACCCAGCAGGCGCGCGAGGGCTTCCGCCAGTGAAGCAGGGTGAGCAGAGTGCCTGTCGAGTCATAAATGCAAGGATCCTGAGTCGGTGTACCCTGCCTGTCAGCGAAACTGCATCCCTATGTCCGAAAGGGAAGAAGGGGAGGAGGGGCGTGTAAACTTACGCCGACATCTGAGAAGAAGACGCTCTGCAACGTCGCGCCATCGGATAGTGCGACGGTGTCTTCGTTTTGGCAGATTTCGTCCCGCTTGATGTTCTCGATCGTGTACAGGAGGCGAGCGTTGCCGTCTGCGCCGACGGGGCCGTTGCCCATCGTTATGACATAGTCACGCCAGCTGGCGCAAGTGACCATCGGTGTGCTCTTGGGCCGATAGACCCGGTACGGCACTCCAAAGAGGGTGAAGATACGCACATAGTTGGCGGTTGTGGTAACTGTGATGAAAGACTCGCTCAGCGACATGGCAACTACGGCCTCACCCTTGGGCAGCTCAGTTCGCCAGTCTGTCCGCTGCGTCCACGTCTCGTGTGGGCGGTAGAAGATGGTGGCGGGCGTGTTGTCTTGCGGTGGACACGAGAACAGAGCGCCGTGCTCTGTCAGGCAGGCCTTATCGTAGAGGAATGTGTCTGTGAAATGGAAGTCGCGGTGGAACTCGTGATCGTAGAACTCTACCGTCACGGTGTTGTGACCGTCCTGGTCGACCGTCCAGATGACGCCAATCATATTCAGGCAAAGGTATTTGCGGTTTCCGCGCCAGGGAGTCGAGCCTGGTTGGAAGGCCTCGTGGAAGTTGAGCGCGAGCTGGCGGCGCTTGCTCGCGCGGTCGCCGTCGTCGCCGCCGGCATCGAGAGGCCTCTTTTGCCCCGTCGAGTAGCCCGCACCGTCATCGTCAACAACAAAGCCGTCTCCATCATCGTAGCCGTCCTCACCGTTGAGGAAGGAGTCAAGACTGCCCAGGGAATCGCGGCGAGGGCGGCTCGGGATCGCAGCCTTGCCGTTGGCATCTGGTCTCCTGGCGTTATTGGAGATATCGGAGAGGGGATCGTGGATAAAAGGTGCAGGCTGGCGAGGCAGCTGCAGGAAGCTAGAGAACTGCTCCGTAATAAGGTTGGGGTAGATGTAGACCTCGCCGTCAGACGTTGTGAACGACAGCAGGTTGTCCTTGGGGTGCCATGTGATGTCAATGACGTTGCTGTAGTCAAACTTTTGAATCACGCTCTGTGTCTTTGCCTCCCAGATCAAGAGCTTCCCGTCCTTTCCTGCCGTCGCCAGCATTGCGCCGTTGGGCGACCACGCCACCGCGGTGACATCACCCAAATGCCCGTTGGCAAACGTCCGCTGCTTCTCCCAGTCGTTCTTGGACACGACCTGAACATCGTGCATGGGCGTAGGCACCGCAAAAGCCCGTCCGTCGGGATGCCACACAATTTTGGCCGAGTTCTCGGATTCGGGGTCGAGAGGTCCAATGATGCCGTCCACCTTGCGGATGAGCTCCGGCGTCTCTGCCGTCATGGAGTAGACGTATATGACTCCATCTGTACACGCCAGCGCCAAGAGCCCGCCCTTGGGATCAAAGGCTAAGTGCTTCGTCGGGCGCCCGTGGTCCTTGAGAACGCGGATGCGAGAGTTATCCTGGGTATCGACGACCTTGACCGTGAGCTCGTCGCTGGCGACGGCACACCACTTTGCGTCGGGGGATAGAGCGACGTCTCGAACTGGTAGGGAGGTGCGAGTGAGGAAGCGCTCGAAAGTAGTGTCCTCGACCGAGTAGACGCTGACGGTGCCGTCCTCTGAGCCGACCACGAAGAAGGCGTCAGATGCGGCAACGGCGCAGTTTTGCTCGGGGCAGTCGTCGATGTTGAAGGGCTCGCCATCGTGGTGGGTGCGGTAGAGGCGGATCGTGTTGTTGGAGCCAACGGTGACGAGGCGGGCGCCTGAGGGAGTGTAGGCGAGACGGGTTGTTCCTGTGGTGTGCGCCGGCCTCGGCCGCGGTTTCGGGGCGAGGGAGGAGGCCATTTCGGGGTTGATGTGTGGGGTGTGGTTTAGATCTTGTTCATGGGTATCTTTGAACTCTTACTGTCTCGGAGAGATCGGTGATTATGAGTGATAAGTGAAGCTGACCGTTTGGAGAGTCGTGGTATCGTCAATTGGGGTCTTGTGGTTGGAGATGAGTGTTTGAGAGAATCGATGTGGTGATGGTGGGACAGAGGCACTCTGAGAGGGACGCGTTTAGACGCGTCGCGAATTCAATTAAAGCAACTTTTTGACAGGCGCGGGACAGGGGTCATTAATAGAACCCCGCCAGGTACGTACTTCTTCAGTCTGATCCTCTTCCTCAACCACTTGGTGACAGGTGGGGGGGCTGTCACTGCTTTCACAGAAATGCATCGCAGGCATCAGAATTGATGAGAAATGCAGCTTGTGAGTGAAAGTGGGCGATCCGAAGAGTTACCTAGATTAGGCATCAAAATTCCCAAAGCCCATTTTTTGCCTTCTGACCGACTATCGTATCTTTAACCAAGACTGAGTTGAGCTGCATTGTACGTATTTTATCCTACAGTTATTGAAAAGAACGGTTCAAGGACTTGGGCGATCGTGAGAAATACCCCTCAACATGGAGTCAACCAACCAAGAGAACTTCTTCGAGACGGAGTAAGTATACGTTGAACGAGGCTACCAAGAGAATGACTGACAATTATGTAGCACGCAGCAAGAAAAGCGCCAGCAGCGTGTCAAGAAGGAGGGAAACACGTTTGGCAACCCGCTGCGCATGCCCTCCAAGCTCTTGGCCGTCACCAAGGATACCAAGTCCAATAACTCCGTCTTCGTCGCAGAATCTGGTGGAAGGGTATCTAAGGTGAACATCGAGGTAAGATTCTCTCATATACCTGCGGCATGACTCTTGGGATTCTCGCCCCTGGCCTCTTTGATTCCATCCCATCAGAGCGCTGTAGTGAGATAGTGCCCATCTCGAAATCAGGGGCTCACCACATCACAGACACGAACCACCACAGCAAAGTACACCGGCCCCTCCGTCCCAGTAACATGCCTCGCAACAGGCGGCGCATCCAACAACACCCTCTTCGCAGGCAGCTGGGACAAGGCAATCTGGTCCTGGGATGCCACAACGCGCCGACCGGGCCGTAAGTATGAGGGCCACTCCGATTTCGTCAAGGCTCTGGTCTGCGGCCGCCTCGGCGACAAGACCATCCTCGTCAGCGGCGGTGCAGACAAGAAGATTATCGTCTGGGACGCCGACGCGGGGCGCAAGCTACACGTTCTCCAGGACCCGACCACGACCATGATGTCGCTGCAGTCCCTCGCCATCGACCCGGTCCTCAGCACCGCGGACGAGATCGTCCTTGTGAGCGCCAGCAGTGATCCGCACATTCGCCGGTGGAAGATCAGCCTCGACTCGTACGCGCAGCTTCCCTTTGACCAGCCCCCTGCCGCTGGAGGAGAGAAGGCCGCCGCCGCGGGCGAAGAAAAGCTCACGATCCAAGAACACGAGACGAGCGTGTACAAGGTCCTCTTCGACATCACCGGCGACGAAGTCGACCTCTGGACCGCGAGCGCGGACGGCACCGCTAAATGCCTCCTCCGCGAAAAGGCCTTTTCCGCAGAAGACGCCTTTGAGCACGGCGACTTTGTCCGCGCCGTCGCGCTCACGCCGGACTGGGTCGTCACGGCGGGAATCAACCAGCACATCAAGGTCTGGGACCGGACATCGGGCCAGCTGTACGCCCTCCTCGACGCGCACTTTGACGAGATCACCGATCTTGTCGTCCTGCGGGGTTCTTCGACGGCGGCGGCGGCGGCGGCGGCGGATGTGCTGTGCAGCGTTGGTATCGACTGTACGCTGCGGACGTGGCCTCTTGACCGTAAGGGGTTGGATGCGGCGGTCGAGGAGATTCGAGCTGCGTCCGAGGTTGTTGATGGGCAAGAGGGTGAGGGGGAGAAGAGGAAGGATGATGATAAGGAGCCTTTGATGACAGCTGAGGAGGAAGCGGAGTTGGCTGCGCTGATGGAGGATGATTAGAAAGTACAGTCTAGTCAATGAGATGGAATGGCATCGCGATCTGGCTCGCATTCTGTTGCCATCAGATCTTCACGTCACCCTCGTCTGCTTGGCGAGCTTGCCAATGTGATGCAATCATAAGCTTCACGTCACGACCTCAGTAGAAGGAGCGGAGATCAGGACATGCGAATAGCCAAAAACCGTTTTCGCATCGAGTGCTCCAAGCCCGAGATGTTGAGACTTGCTCCTTCCTGCATGAGGGCATCACTCAATAGGCTTTCGATCAACTCAATCCCAAGATTTCATCCTGACCTCCAATACGGCTAGATGGAGGCAGCAAAATTATGTAGTTTGACGTTCACTGATGGTCTCTGATGTTGGGCATTATCGCTGCTTCGTTTACTTGGCCTATCACTTTCCCCCAGTCAAAGATACTGTACTTCCGAAGAGAGTATAATGTCGCGCGCGTTTGCTCACCAGTAACGCCTCATCCAGACTGCCTGAATGCCATCAGTGTCTCGGCCTGCCCGAGGCAATGGCTATTGTTGGGGAGTCTCTTATCGGAAGTGGCATATTGGCGGCATCACATCTACAAAGCTATACAGGCAAACATCAACGGTTCGGATGAGGTGGCAAACGGACAGAATCTTACATGGGTCTCTGAATTTCACCTGAGATTGCCGAGGGTATGGAATCAACGTCCTTCTCGGAGTTAAGTTGCTGTTCTCTTTCAACGGGAGATGCAGTGCATGTCGACATCTGCGGCATTCCATGCAGCCGGTCGATCCGTGGCGTATCTTGTCCGCTTGGATGTCGCCGATTTCACCAAGGAAAAACTGACTATGATTATTCGTTCGAGTGGGCTCCACGTGTTGCTCTGTGGGAGCTGCCGTGATATGTGATGGTCATCATCGTAGTCTGGCGTACCATGCTCGTATACAGAGTACTTCATAACAACGACCTTTCAAACGCCGTCCTCAATTCCGCATATGTTTTCATCCGTGTTCCTAGAATGCGGGAGCTGCCTCTGTGCTCAGCACTTATCTAGCGGCCCGGTCACCCGGATCAGTCTTCCGAACCAGGCCCGCCATACTAGGTCGTCCACGATGATGGCCGATCCCCAAGACTCACGCCAGCAAGTGCCACTTGCATGCCCGTGGCTGGTGGAGAGACTGGCATCGTATTCAAGCACATCTGCTCAGATAGCTAACAGAAATTAGTGGCTTCAATGGCTTGCCAGCCCGTGCGAGCATGCGAGGTTGCCGAAACGCGGCGATCGCCTAGCTGCCACCCTCGCCTATCACAATATAAAAAGTGGCAATGGGCCAGAACCACGATGCAGCCAAGCTTGAGCTGAATTGTCCATCCAAGGGAATCCTGGATTGGATTGGGGAACTATGGGCTGTTCTTCAAGCAGGCCGCGATCAACGTACGGATCAGGGGTACGACTGCCGGCGGAAGGGCTTGTGCGACCAGAAGAGCCGCGGGAATCTCGAACTTTGAATCTTTTGACAGCATGTAAAGACGTCCTTGGGTCGACTAACAGGTGGCCTTGTAAAGGTCTCGCTATTGCCAACAGATGAAACACAGACGTCGAAGGGAGATTTCTTTCTTCGTTTTCCACATTTCCCATCAAACCGCACGGGCAGATCAGGGATCTAGGCTTCCCCAAGTGCGGCTAAAGTGTCTCATCTATAGCCGCTCCGTGGCCTCGGCTTGATGGGTCCCAGCCGATATGTTGACGCTGAGTGGAAAACGCATTGATTACTTCTCAAGGTCCACGACGCGTCTATTGAGACGTCTTGTCTAAATCGTTGGTGCCAGCCGGCGGGTTCGCGACGACGCGTTCGAATACATTCAAGGTGTATACGTGTGCACTGGGTACGTGTGTAGCGCAGTCTGTGAGCCGCCGGACAATTATCATGCAGAAAAAATGGTACATAAAGACCAAATGCTGCAGGTGATGCAAGACACAGCTTATGCAAACGTGGTGGGGAATATCGAAGAGTCTAGGGCGGTTGGCGTGGTCCCAATCGAGGCAACGTTGTGATCCGTGGCCGCCGTCTCAACGATTCAGGTTGTCTGCCGTACAACAAAGGCCGCATTTAGTCTGTTTCAAGCCCTTCACCGCTCCCTCTGATGACAAAGTCATCCCGTTACTGCAGGAACTGACTCAAAGGGCAAACGATACAGTAGTGGTGGGGAACGCTCAAAGCCTGGCTGGATCAGCCCTTTAGAAGTTTAGAGCAACGTACTGCCTGGCGATCCGAGAACACGGGATAGGCCCCAGAGACGCCGCGTTGTGGATTATCGAAGATCGATCTGCTGCCCAGCTGGGATATGGAGCGGCGCTAATCAAGGCTGGCAGATCCCTCTTCAATTTGCCCACGAAAAAGCAATTTGTGTGGGACGGCTGCAGGCAGAGAGTAGATTGCTCCAAAAAGTTAAGGAGCCTGAGAACATGCCCAAGGTAGGTAATGAAGTAGTAAGCTGCATCCTAGAATGGCGAGGTAACTTGGTATGCTTTTGTATGAGCACATCCAGAGCTGGTATGCTGGTCGTTTCGTACAACGTCGGACAACATCCGGGCTCGGGCTTTCTGGTGTACCTATCTCTGTAAAGTCCATGTTACGCGCGCAGGTTCGTGGTTAAGAGCGCTATAATAAGTCTGATGGATGACAAAATTCGACATATTGGCGCCTATGCAGCATGTTGTTGGCGCCCAAGGAAGAGCGATGTCCATACAGCCAATGGCTCTTTGCCAGGACATAAAGTCTAACAGTATCCGTTGCATTCCCATCATTTATGAACGGAGCGGGTACGTTGCTGGAACCACGGTTCTCAATGTGTGCTGGGTAAAATCGAGGCGCATTTTTTGAAGGCAAAGCGACGAGTCCGTGCAAAATTTGTATCGAGTCTGGTGTCGTAAAGTGTCTGGTGTCGTAAAGTGTCTGCCTCGGCAAGCCTGTCTCCTCAGATGCGTCCTAGTGATCCCTCCATGCCAAAGTATAGACTGATAGCGTGGCAAGAAGCTGGTTCCCTGATGCCGATAGCAATTGTTCGTATTGTGGACTGCACGCGTGTCCGTGACACGGTTGGCCAACCTAGTTGCTCGTAAAAGAGCGAAAAACTCGGGTAGACTGCGACGGCGTGTGGAGATGGTGAGTGAAGAGGAGCGCGTATACACGCAGTATGGCACAGAGTTCTGGCTAGGGAGCAACTATGCGGGATAGAGTTGGATTGGTGGCGCGAGTCGGGGATCTGAGGGCGAGTGCCTCGGTTCTGCGACACACAAAGGGGGCTCCAACGTGAAACTCTGTCGAGATTTGTACTATCGATGGTAAAATTTGCCCAATTTGAGGAAACTCAAGGTGGCGATGGGCGGCACTCGAACAGCGGCCGTTTGCAAAGGACCAGGTCTCGTGATAAGCTTGTCAAACCCCATATGACAGGTAGAGGTGAGATGAGGTTCGAGGAATGCTTCCGGACGAACAGGCTACAGCCCTTGTCACGCAGCCTATGCAGGAACAGGATTTCCCTGCAGACACGTGTGTGTCGTGCAAAGGCAGGACGCAGGGGGCGGAAGTGCAAACAAAAGAGTGTGAGAATCTACCTTACTGTAGGCATCTTTCGCTGGAATTTTTGGTGAGAAATGAACGAAAGGTACTCCGTAAGCAGTGTGAAAATAAGCAGGAACTGGTAGGAAGCAAACAGCCAGAGCAGATCCTGCCTTGCCGATTGGCCCTTTTTCCCCGACTAAAAGCAGGCCTGTCGTCGATCGCCCAAAAGGGCAAGGCTTCTTTTCGAGTACATGTACCCCTGTCCACAGCCCCTGCTTCGTCCACGCTTTGCCAGCCTAACATGAACCCTGAACCCTGGACCACCCGTGAGGCCCCCGCCAGCCGCCGTCTTGTAGACCCACTTTCCACACCCTCCTCCAGCTGAGTGGCCAGACACAAGGAACGCCATCCATCATCGCAAAGTGCCGCATCCAGGCGTCCCTTGTTCCAGCCTCCTAAGCCATCCAACCTCCCGATCTTCCCTCTTGTTTCTCTATTGCACGGGCTGCCCTGTGGTCTTGCAAAGAGCATGGGTCGTATCTTGCCTTGCGGACACTATGGGACGGCATTCGATGGGGAACTATGCCCGTCCCTTCAGACTATGAATACAACCCTTGCCTCGCACTCACTCACCTACGCAGTAGGTCGATCCGTTCACCCTGGATGAAATGGAGGCTATTGTTTGGCCAACTTTGTTTGTCCGACACAGACTCGTCGCAACCGCACCCGCAAGGAACCTAGTCTTGCCTTAAGATATTGTGTAGAAAGCTGTCAGCCCAGAGTGCTCGCAGACTCTGTGTTACATTCGCTTCGCTTGTTTCGTTCGTCGTGCTAGCAGCCCGCAGTTGCAACGTCCAGATACTGATACCGGCGATACGAGTCTACCATGGTAGGTAGGTAGGTTCGTCAAACGGCTACATGGCTTAGCCGATCAATGATGCAAGTGACGGCGGCCTGCACAACTGCCAAAGCAGTCTGCCATTGTTGCCCGAAGCTGGAAACGCCGACGGACTGGCTCCTGCGACACCCGACGCTGAGGTCAAATCGGATTATCGATTTGGGTCCTAGTCTCAAGCCATTCAGTAACGACCAGGGAGAAGGCGCCGAGGAGCTTGCCCCAAGCCTCCAACTCTACGTAGACAAGTAGGTGGTAGCAAGTAGCGTAAACCTTTCGACTAAACGCCCCAGACCTGCCACCACCAGTCACCCATCTCGACCTGAAGTGTCTTTGAACGCTACCGTCTTACTAATGAACGCACGCGGTCTCGCTAGCTCATTAGTGAGCGTTGGCCAAGGGCGAAGTAAGACGGATTCCGATATCCCACACCGAGAGCAGACGCGCCGTTTAGTCTTCACCTTTTCAATTCCATTTCTTGGTGCGCCTCCGTTTCTGCATCCAGCGTTCCGGCGTCACGAGGGTCACCTACATTGAACCTCAGGAATCATTCGACAATACCTCCTGCTTCCTGCCTCTTGCCGTCTGCCACCTTCCGTTGCCCCAGCCAGTCCTTCCTCAGGTGGTCAGTAATGTGAGGTACCTTAAGGTAATCAACACTGGCAGGCCGCAGCACACCATTGGATTGCACTACGACTGGAATTTGATCATGAGATGCTCGGCTGAGGATTCTGGTCTTGATTTGGTTGGTTCGTTCTTTCATCCGGACAAGACGACGCATCTTTCCATATAGGCAACCAACCCCAACAAGGCCTCAAGCTTACCGCACCATCCCGTCCCAGACATCCGGTCACTCTTTCCACATCGCATCCCCTTTTTCTCGCCGGGAAGCCACTGCGTCGTTGCCAACCAGACTAGCGACTTGGGGCGTAGCTTGGAGACGCCAATTATTTGGCTACTCTCTCCTGTCTCCCTAAATCAGGAACATCGACTCGGTAGAGCCAAGCCACCTTTTCTGGCCCTTATGCCGCCGGCCGCGCTTACGTCTACACCTACTCCATTACACCTCTTTATTCTCTCCAGGTCTGCCCATCATACTTTTCCCGCCCGGTGGCCGTTGGATTTCTCCATTTTTCGCATCCCAATTTCTCTTCTCTCTTTCGGCCTGTCACTGCTCTTGCTGTTGACTTGGACGAAACTGGCCAACGTGGGAGAATCGGCAACTGGTTGCACTGATTCACACCTTCCGCCTTTTATCGACGTTTTCTTCACTTCGCTAGCAAGACCTCTCCGACATTCGAATACACTCAATTGCGTTACTTGAACGCTTCATCTCACCTCTTCTCCGCGACTACCACATAATTCATAATCAGCTCATTCGTTCGCGAACTTCACGCCTCTATCAATCTTCATCTCCCTGGACGACTCTTCCCAATGGCCGAGCCTGCTGAATACCATGGCGGCCTCGTTGCCTTCGAGGGTCCCCATGACCTCGTTTCGACTCAGCTCCGTCTTCTACCTATATCATCGCAAATTGCCATCCTTCCCAGCGTCAAGGAATTCCTCGAACCCGAGAACCCCGATGAGCCGTTTGAAGCGCGCAAGTTTGTCAGGCGAGTTCACAATGCTGTCGCCAAGAGAAGGGACACCGCTTTGGAATTCTTGAAGGATTCGAACCCCAAGCGTAAGAGACTGGTCTTCATGAATGGCGGTACGCCCAGCGCGCAGACGGTCTGCATCAGAGCCATCTCTCGGAATGAGACAGAGGGGGATATATCCAAAGCCGAAGCAATCTTCAATGACCTTGTTAAAGGTGGCGTTGCCGGCCTCGAGGACCCCGCCAACTCAAGCGGCTCATTCCTTGATACCTCGGAGGAAACAAGCGAAGACCCCATCACCAGAGCTATGCGTGCTGCCGATGCTCTCGACCGGGAAACTGCAAACTTACAGCCTTCCAGCGACATCGATCTCACCACTCCCGCCGGCCGTCCGCGCCCGAGAAGCATGAGCCTACCCATGTATAGCTTCGCCGATACCTTTGGTGATATGGCATCCTTCTACGTCTTTGGTGGCCAGTTCAGTGAAGATCATATCAAGGAGGAGGGGCAAGTCGAGGCTACGACTCCACATCATGGCCCAACACCCAGGCTCGCCATCACGAATTTCGACGAGCTTGAAAGAGTCTCCGGTGAAGGCTTTGATAGTGACGGTAAACCCATCGTCACTGCTCCACTTCGGTCTCCGAGCTGTGTGGGCGAGGCATATGAGCGGGATGATGTCTTCTCATCTTCTTCACCTAACGCTCCTGGCCTTCTCGACGTGGCATCTCCCAGATCTGACGTCTTCAGCATCCGTTCGACAGAGCCAATATACATCGAACAAGCCTCACTCGTCCGTATGAAGTCATCCGCCTCTTCCAGGACTTTGAAGCGGTCACAGTCGATTAGCCATCTCCATCGAAGCAACTCTCGCTATAGAGACACTCTCATGCGGCTGAAGCCTAAGGAGCAAAGTGCTGCTGAGAAAATTCACAATGAGAAGCCCTCCGCTGAGAACTTGTTGCTTTCCGCTGAGAAGACTACTGCCGAGAAGGTTGCCGAGGGTCGCCCTGTGTCGGTAGTTGAACTCATCGAAGACGCCGAAAAACGCGAAAGTAGCGCTAAGCGCGTCGAAGGCCCGAAGACAATCTATGTCAAAGCAGCCCGACCAAACAAGGGAGTCAACAAGGCATTGCCGCCCCCTCCACCGTCCGAGAAGAGACTGCGCAAACGTAAGCATACCAAGTCTAGGTCGAAATATGTCGACAGAGGAACCGATGCCGAAGATGTCGAACTGAATGAGACGCCGTTCCGACCTGTACTGCCATTCTATGAGGACCTAGTCATTCACTTCAAGGACGACAGTCCAGACCCAATCCTGGAATACATGATCAAGGCTTTCAGAGAAGGTGTTTATCCTGTTACACTGCCTTCTTCTGCTTCCTCCGGCACGTCTACTGCGGATGGTGACAGATCGACCCCGCAGACTCCAACCTGGCAACTGGCCGAGCCCGAAGTCACCCAGTTCACGTCCACGACGAAGGTCAGCACAGAAGAGTACGACCCTTTCTCCTACCAGGGTCCGACCTACACCGCGAAGCCTGTCCAGCCTTTCACCCGGACTGTGATAAGATCAGCTCTGCCTACGCCTGCGCATACGCCTCCGCCCACGGTGTCCGAGTCGGAGGATAAGTTCCACGATTTCAACGCCGTGCACGGTCAGACGGCTGTAGCCATGCAGAACTCCCTCAGATCAGTGCTTAACATCTACTTCCCACCCAAGGGAAGAGGGTTCTCTCAGTTCAACTTTCCGTTGCTTCCCGAGATGGACGCACTGTGGAAGCCGATATTCCGGGACGTTGAGCCTGGTGGAAGTCCAAGAAAAGACAATCACCGAATAGACCAAATCCTGGCCATAGGTGCGCAACGTGGAGTCAAGAAAACATTTGTCTCTGGAGTAACTAGCCAGCTTGAGAAGTTGGGCACAAAGTCGAGCGGCATTTCGAGGACTGGCAGGCTGGATTTCCGGTAAGTTCATTTCTTTGGGTGATCTTTTCGTCTCTTGGCTAACGAAACTTCTCAGATATCTCATTGCGAACGCGATGCAGTCCTTCACCGCACAGCCACTGGCCAACCAGACTCAAGACAACCCTTTCACCAACTCATATCTTCTGGCGACGCTTATCATTCCTCATCTTGAGACTTTCTTTGCTGCGCACTCCGAAGTCCGTTTTCTGATTCTCGACTACCCTCCGGATCATCTTGCCACCATCCTCGCTTTGCAGAAGTTGGTCGGCGTCGATTTGATGAAAGTTGCCCAAGTCATTGATGCTCAGGCCAAGGAGCCACTTCCCTTCACTCATGTTCGAGGTAGCTCCTTGGGACGTATTCCTACTGTGAGTGACTTGGCATCGAGCTCAAGCTCACTCCAGTCCAAGGGATCGAGATCTGCCGCATCGACATCTTCGCGAGATGGGCTGGCAGTTTCCAAGGCCAACTTTCTCCTCGCATCCACCGCAACAGAGGCGGAAGTTGCGACTTTTGTGTCCACCATCTGGAAGACTCTGATCAACATCTCCAAGTTTTACTTGCCTGAAGAAAGCAAGAAGCTTGAAGAGAGTAGTGTCAAGAGCAAGCGGCAATCCGGGAACTTCTCGGCATTCCCTCAGGCTTCGATGAGCCCTCCGATGTCTCCGCCATCCACCAGTGGTCGCAAGGCCGTGAACAGGGCATCAGGCTCTATCAGAACTTCAGCCCGACCTTCTTCCATCGCAGAAACAATCATGAGTCGCCGATTCAAGTCACGACGAGGCGACAGAAAAAGCGTCGGCGATGCCACATCCATCTTAACCGTCGATATGGACTACGAGAGCGATCTAGACCTCGAGGAAAGACGTTTGATGCCCATGTTCTTGAAGAAGAACCAGGTCCGGAAGGGAAACAGCCGCAAGGCCCTTAAGTTTCTCGGCCTAGCTTGATAAGTCACTCCGTGACTTTGTACCGTTACTTGTATCTGTAGGGCTAAATGGCTCGGCCCTGCATCTTGTTTTCCTTTTCTTTGAAATGACCCCATCACGACGTTTCATTATCAGTCTCAACACCATGGCATAAGGTGTTGCATCATGTTAGAAGAAGAGCCACATCATGTCGAAGGGGGAAATGGGGCAGAGGGCCGAGAGATGGATGGATACTTGCTGCTCGGTTTCAAGATCGATGATCTTGTTCTTTGCTCTTATCATCAGTTCCGAGCGCGTCATATGCGCGATCTTTCAGTTGTAGTCTTGGCTGGACAATACCCAGGGACAGATCTCCCATAGATACGAAATGAAACTTTCAGAGCGCCTGCATTCTTCCTTCTTGGTGTTGATACTTCGCCTACTTGGCGCGTCAGTGATGGTGGCACCTTGAGGTATCAAATAACCGACTTGTGTCGGACCTCTCGAGGGGACTATACGTTCAAAGTAGAGGCCTCGACGGATGCTGCAACATCAAGTGAGACAGAATAACATCAGGACCATGGTCGTAATTGCCAGTAGCTCGGACTACTTCGACATCTCCATCCAGAACAACTCACTGCTTTTGAAATCTGGCCTGACCAAGTCGTTGCGCATTTGCACACAAAGACATCTGGGCACGCACCAAAGTCCTGGACATCATTATCACGCCGGCTCAAAAGTCCAGCAACACCATTGAGCTCTCCCACCAAAATTATCTCCAGAATCCCCCACCTTCTTACACGACACATGGCTTCGAATGTATCTATCTCAGTTTTCCATTAATATTTGAATACAACGCTGATATGAAGGATTAGGGAGGTGTAAGACCTTCTGGATTTAAGTTAAAGGTGATAAATTTAGTATGAGGAGACTGGAGAGAACTTCCAAGTGACCCTTGATGGTACTTCTGACTCACAAAGAGTTCATTTTCTTTGATAACAAGATACTTGGAAGTCGAGGGAAACCACAAAACCTAATATGCTGCCTCCAAGAATCGCCATAGATCCATCTCCATTTGCCCTTTGCCTGCATTCAAGACCCCGAAGTCTCTCCCTCCCCCCCTGAGAATCAGCCAAACATTCAACAACCGATATCCATCATCCAACACTCATCATCCAACACTTAAGACGAGACCAACAAGATGAGCCAACTAGGAGACTATAACGACCTCGGCGAGGACATCATACCGGCGGGTACCCCCTCCGACAACAACATCCCACACCGCATCCAACAGCACCCTGAGATTGCCCGATTGTCTCAGGATCTAGAAAAAAACCCGTCAAACCTTGGTACACTTGGACAAGATACTCGACGAGTTCAAAGACATCGAGGGACCAGAGCTTTCTCGCCTGAAGGGAGAAGGCATCGATGTGCCGATGGCGCGTCTCGGTGGGCTCGATCTGAACTACAAGATCTGCCAAATCGAAGAAGATCTCTCGGCTCTTCGGGAAACATCCGCAGAAATCGACAGCGATGCGGCGGCGCAGGAATGTACCAAATTGAAAAGGTGTCGAGACTCCCTGGGTCAAACAGTGTTCCAGAAGAGGTCCCGTATTATCGAGCATCTCAACGTGGCGAGCCTCTGGGGACCTTGTGCCAGGACCATAGCCCAGGGTATGGAGACCTACTACGGCAGGTTTGATAGATACCAGACGAAGTCCCTGGGAATCAGTAACTGGTTCCGCGATAAAGCTCTGCTGTACTACGGAGGGCAATCTTGCCAATACCAGGCCGCAGAAATCTCCAGGACGGACACCGAGATGGCAAATCTTTTGGCCGAATCCTACGAACACTGCTGGTGTCACGCCACCGGCTCGTGGACGCATCTAGAAGAAACACCAGATGACGAGCATGCTCAACCCCTGCCTCAGCGCTATGCCGCTGCGAACATTGTGCCGTATTCCTCGAACGTACCTCATGAGATCTTGGATCACCTTTTCCGTGAGAGAACGGGCGAATCGAGCGGGCCGGTGAATTCACTTTCACTTTCGACGCTGATCCAGTATTGGTTCAACCATTATAAGCTAGTCATTGTCCCTGTTGATCCGGAAGAAAAGCCACTCAAACGATGGAAGATCGACATCCTCGACAAGGGCATAGAAGATGACCCCCTTCACGACGTAATCTCCACACCTGGCGGGGATAGACCTCGCATAGCTAGAGGTCTTTAGGACAGAGAATTGGTATTCCTCAACGACAAGCGACCGGCTGCACGATTTCTGTATTTCCATCTCATTATGGCACTTCTCCGCTTGAAGGATACCAAAGCGGAGAGCTGGAAAGACGCCCGGGCAAAGTACTTGTGACCCGTCCCCAACCCTTCTTCACTTCCTATCTCCTTAAGGGGTAACACCCTTCTCTCCCCCCTTAATCATGGGCCACACCCATTCACTATCTATTAGAGTATATTCTCCTATGTATATAAAAACAATTTTGATGTGAAAGGGCAGTACTTGTGATATGAGTAGTGAAAGGGATACTGATTGAAATGTATGGTAGGAAACCAATAATGTTAACTTTGGGGAGTAGGTTCAATTCCTGGTTTGACTTCCAAGTGATTCGTAGAGAGTAAAATCTAACGCTATCTTGTAGTACAACTGCCCAGGTACGCAAGAAGGTGGAAGAACGGAGCAAACAGTCGAACGTGAGGCGAGCCCGATGACCGGTCGATCCGAAACCCTCGTATGCGCCGCCCATCATACTCTCGTTCGACATGCAAATGCTCGTTGACTAGGTTGGCAAACGCCTAGATTGGTTCAGGCTGAGACCTCACGCGGGATGCTTTTCATGAATTGGGAAACAAACGGAATCGTCACCCTCAATTGCCGCAATATCAAGAAGGAAAACGTCACTTGCCCATTACTTCGACCCTATCTACCAGAAAAGCAGCAGCCGCCAAGGATTGGAAACAAAAAAAGAGAAGACATGTGGCTGGGAACCAGCGCGCAGACACCCATACGTACGGCCCGCTGCGTTGCCTATGTGCTCGCCCCCTGGCCAACCAAGCTTGATTGCAAAGCACACGATACGCCGGCAAAACAAAGCCTACGCTTGTAATACACATCGAGTTGACCTTGTTATTCTCTCTGCGCTCAGTGAGATCCCTAGAAGTCTCCCACTGAACGCCCCAGAGTCTGGCTTCTGAATTGCCGTGAACAACGCCATGGGTCCAGTTACAGAGGTATCTTGTGTCGATTGTGTGTGTGTGCAGTGCGAAGGAGCTGGGACGAACCAAACCAACACTCATCTATGCGTAGAAGTATGGAAAGCAGCCTTTGCGCGGAAGGAGAGAAAAGCGAACGACACAGCATCGTCCGAGCCAAAATGTGATCCCTACACCGTCATGAGCTGTGCATTCCCTTCCTCGCCCATTCTGCCCAGCTGTATCCCCTCCGCCGAGAAAAATCCGTAAAATGCCATAGAACACAGGTAAGGAAAGCGGGCTTCGTAGAAATCAGGGACGATACATTTAGCAGCAGCCACCTCCCGAGTTCGAGGAGACACCGTGGCCAGGGCCAACCTGTACGGAGGGTTTCGTGTTGTTCGCGGTCGTGCTACCCATGCGCTCCTTGATCTGGCGGGCCATGGTCAGGAAAGCCTGCTCGACGTTGCTGGCGTTCTTTGCAGAAGTTTCAAGGAAGGGAATGCCCAAGCTGTCGGCGAATTCCTATTGGAGGGTTAGCAAACCGATGGTCAAAATAAAGAACTTTACAGTCCGAGTGGGAGTTGTCGGGCAATGTGTCGCCTCAACAGCCGGCGGGGGTATTCTGACCTTGGCGACGGTGTACTCGACAACCTTCTTGTCGGACATATCGCTCTTGTTGCCAACGAGCAGCTTGTTGACGCCCTCGGTGGCATATCTGTCGATCTCCTGGAGCCATTGCTTGACGTTGTTGAAAGAGTCCATGTCGGTGACATCGTAGACGACGCAGATGCCGTGGGCACCACGGTAGTAGGAGGAAGTGATGGTGCGGAAACGCTCCTGACCGGCAGTATCCCACTACCAAGTAGATAAAAATGTCAGCATTTGCGACAGCCTCATTTCCTCGACAACATTCTCCACCAGGATCAACTCACGATTTGCAGCTTCACCGTCTTTCCATCGAGCTCTATCGTGCGGATTTTCTAAGGTTTATCGTCAGTAGCCGATCGGTCAGCGTCGGCAGAGTGGGGGATTTCATACAAAGTCGACACCGATGGTGGAGATGTAGGACTCGGTGTATGTGTCGTCGGCGAATCGCAACAGAAGGCAAGACTTTCCAACACCGGAATCACCGATGAGGAGAAGCTTGAAGAGGTAGTCGTACCTGGCGTCGGGTCAGTATCGGTGTCGAACCTAAATCATATCGGCGATTTTCGCGCTTTGCGCGCCATGGCAGCGAAAAGATCGAAAAGACGATATCGATGAGGGGGGGAGACTCTGTGAGAGAGAACAAGGTCAGCTTAGCGGCGACTCCCGAGGATTCCTCGTTTCGCAAGGCAAGGAGGCGGAGGAGGCGGTTGAGGCAACGTACTACTCGGGGTTCATTGTGAATAGCGGGGGATCTGATCAAGGCTGGTAGGGATCGAGAGACGCGGCGAATATAGGCGCGCTGGGCGATTATATGGACGTTGTGTAGGTGTTGGGAGGTTGATGGATTTCGGTGGTGTCGTGTTGAGGTTCCAGGTTGTGAAAGCAACAAAGCCAGAGTCAGGACAGGTCAAGTGAGGTGGTAGGAGTCGGACGGAGTAAATGCAGGCTGCTGCTACGTCAAGGCTTCTAGCGCGGTGTACAGAGTACCAGTCAGGTGCCAGTCTCTGATTACCTTAGTGCTCGGTGTCCTGTGCCCAGAGTCCTGTGTCCTGTGCAGTGTCCAGTGGGTTACCGCCTGGCGGGAGGAACAAAAGGACCCACGTCGACCTGGGCAGTCAGATGTCACCGACGAATGAAACTCTTTGGAGAGGCTAGTACGGCACGGGATCAAGCACGTGATACATCTTCTTAGTGTTCTGGACCGGCTCCAGTGGGGCTGTTCAGACACCTCTGTGACCTTGGGGAGGCAGGCACCTGGCACACAAGCAACCTAGGCAGGGACGACATGTTGAGCCTGTCCTTATCCAGTGGCGTCCTCCAGGTCGGGTGTCTGCGCCTCCACACTACTTCTGGGACATCGGATTCCGGATGCAGTACGTAAGCAGGTGCCGGGGTCCGTCCTCGTTCCTGCAGTCCTTAATATCAGGGGGTCAAGTGCTATTTGTCTTCCATGAAACGCCTCTGCCAGCAGCTGCGACCTGCGGCGAAAAAGTTTCCTTTCAAAATGTCGGGTAGTATCTGATCTGGGGGCTCTCTCAACGTTGGAAAGCTTGTTTCGTTTCTTACCATCAATTCCGGTTCTATCATCTCCTAATACCCTTGCTCCATGAGCCATTGCCACATAAAGCAAGTTTTGGGCAATACGGGTATCCCCAGAGCAGTGACCTTGACAGGTATCCCTTTATCTGGGGGTGAGGCCGTTGGTGCCAAGACACCACATTCTGCGGTTCATGTGGAGCTTTTCAGGTCTTCAACCTCACTCATCCCGCATATCTACTTACACGTGCAGACCTTGGCTGACTTTCCATTCCCTTTTGATATATGACACGGCTGATGATTGTCAGAAAAGGAACTCCAAAGTAGCACTGCCACCCCCAAAGGTGATGAATCTCTTTGTCCTTCCCTCCTGAAAGTTAGTTCGCTAGATAGGAGTCCTAATTGCCCTTGACTTATTACTTCGCACCACCTTCTACTCCCATTGTTTTGTACGATGATGATGGCTACACTACTATTGAGTGGCCTCAAATGATGAATGATGATGACCGGCAGGCATCAACGTGACAATTTTATCCCTGCGAGTAGTAAGATTGTCGATTTTGACTGCCGATCAGTCAATTTCCCTCTACTAGAGAAACTACTCATGATATCGAAGTCTGTAAAGAAGCTGCCGCTTCAGTTGTCATCGGCTTCTTTCTTGGTCACAGCTTTCAGTCCAGCCATGGTCACTGAAAACTCGACAGCGCCATCCAGACCCTGCCCCGTAGCTCTCGAGTGAGGAGCAAAGACCACTTTCATCCATCGTCGCCAGTTCTTGAGCGCCGGCATGCCCCGATCATCGGCTTCATCTTCTATGTGCCGATGCACTCCATACACGGGCTTCTTGAAAAGCGCGATGCGGCACGCAATCTGTGTTGACCACACAAGACCTAGACTGGGCGTCTTGAGCCCATAGTCTGCAAACGGATCGTCGCCCCATCCCGTGAACCATCGTTGCTGGTGGTCAAATGCGAGCGCGGGAGGCGCAGGCGGGCCGAAGTCATCCAGGCCAGGAGGTTCAGGCATACTAGAACGAACATGTTCAGCTATGGACGATGTCGGTTCGACCGCCGACGGTGAGAAAGCTCTCAGCCCTCTGCTCCGCGATGCCAGTGGGCTTTCCTGGGTGAAACTCGGAGCAGCGGCCGTGGGCGCCGCTCTAGGGGTCGCCACGGGCGCAAAAGGACTGGAGAAGCGATCCGCGACTTGGTTGGCGACAACAACAGCCAAGTTGTATGTTTGGGCCAGCTCTCTAAGCAAGGCTCCAAGTCGCGTGAGTTCGTTGCTTCGGGCTCCCATATTTGACCCATGATTACCAAGAGCCCCTCGCTCGAATTCGGCTCGATAGTTAGAGGCGACAGAGTCCAAGACGATGAGTCCAGTATTCCGCCTCTCAACCTCTACGGGGACTTGAAATTGGAGAATGTGCTCCTGTGACTCAAGGTCAGGTGTCGAAGTGCTGAGGATACCGTCTAGAGACGGCTTGTCTTCCGGTGAGAGGTCTGCGAACCGCGGATTGGATGACAGTATTTGCGATAGACGCTTGGTGGACAACTGAGCCTCTGTTGTGATGTATATAGCCGGGCGCCCTAAGCCATACGGCGGCGGCAATTGAACGGCCAGCAATAAGGATAGCAGAAATTGCGTTTTTCCAGCGCCGCTTTCGCCCGTGATCTCGGTCACATAGCCGGCTGGGATTCCTCCCCCCAAAGCTCGGTCAAGAGTGTCGTCTAGAGTGCTAATGGTAGACCATTGATTCTCAAGATCCGTCAGAGAGCGCTTGAGAAACCGGCTAGCCTTTGGCGGCTCGTTGGCAGAGCCAAAGTCGCGATGGAGGGCATCGACGACGGCAGCGCAAAGTCTTTTGATGTCAAGCAAAGGCAGTTGAGTGCGCTTGCCCATGTCAACGACATCCTGAGTTAGTAAATCTGTGACGGAAAGCTGATGGCGTTCCAGAGCCTGCAACAGTCCAGCAAACTGCCTAACAGGGAAGTCAGGTATCAGTTGGAGCAGGTCGGACATGGCATGTGAAGAGAGTCCGGCGGCATGGATTGTCGAATAGCCTCTATATTCTCTTTGAAGTCTCCTGTCTCCGATGTGTTCTGAAGAGTTGATGTCTTGCGATGGTAAGGTCTGGTGAGTGAGATGTGAACAAGAATCGTCACAGGAGCTTGAGAGCCATTATGAGGTGTTCGGCCAGTCGAATCAGTTGAAGTGAAATGTTTGATAAAATCTGATCGCCAAGGCCGCGTCGCTGCTTCTTGTCGTAGCGTGTCAGTTACACGGAATGGGAAGTTATGGCCAGGATTGATCTTGCAAACGAGCGCGTATTCACCTACATGTATGGAAGGTATTGATGCACGCCATCATCACAAAGACAAGGCCAATGGAGAGAGGTTGATGATTCCCTCGGCTAGGTACGTACCTGATGGTGGTCATTGTTGATTATGTCATCACGCCACTGGTTGAGATCTGCTGGCACTGGCATAGAGTCAAAATCGCCAAATGACTTAAGCAGCTAAAGCAACCAATCCCTTTTTGCGATATGCATGCTTTTTAAACTTTCACTATGATCTTATAACTGATCCCAATTTCATTATTTTGAGTGTATGGGGAGGCGGGCTGTGTCCGCTCTCACGCCCGCGAAGTGTTCGAGTTTAACGTCCACCGCGGGGCTGACAGCACCTTTACTTAGTCATGCTTGGGCATTGACATAGACTTCTTATATATCTGCCGTTGTCGATAGCCTGTCAGCACGCAAGTAGAAGACGGGTCTGATATAATGCGTCTCTGGATGGCCCGACTCGGGTGCTGGGTCGGTCATTATTTCAATGTGATACTTCATCGCTTGGGACTCAAGTCCGTTCCCAGGTATCATCATCATGCTCACGCAGGACAACAACGTCAGAGACGCCAGCTACCGAAGCAAAAACGACGCTTGAAGGCCGAAGTCTAAGGGTAGAACCCATGGAGGAATATGGGTAGTGCTCACAAAAAGAGGGAGAAGGGTGTCAGACCTCGAAGTATGGATGAAGAAGCGGGATTGCTTGCATGGTGAAATTAGTTTGCACATGGGAAAAGGACTCAAGCGGTAAAAGTTCTTGCAATCCAAAATGTTGAACACAGCAGGTAGGCTATACCATCTCTAAGATCCCGGCATATCTAGCTTGAGAGCGACGGAAGCATGTTCATTGGGGACGGCGGGCAGATTTTCAAGCCCAATTTGAAGTTAGACCACCTCTTCATCCTTGGCTTTCTCTCCCACAAACGTTTTTGGTACTTGATTACCGGTAGCTTTAACAAAGCGTTGCTTAATTATATAGTTGTGATGATTTGAGATCCTGTCTCAGGCTGTGTTCATTGGTGCCAGCACAGTCACCAGCATGTCACTATTCTGCCGTAGTAGCTAATCAGTATCGAGATTGAGAGGTATAGGCCCTCTCACATATAACACCGACTCCCAGAGACTGATAAATGGTTGCTTTCCATTCAGT
This sequence comes from Colletotrichum costaricense, assembly GCF_030867565.1. NCBI lineage: Eukaryota > Fungi > Ascomycota > Sordariomycetes > Glomerellales > Glomerellaceae > Colletotrichum > Colletotrichum costaricense. Next base: position 211,724 of record NW_026848232.1, on the reverse strand, counting down.
ATAATGACTTGATTCATGTGAATGATTCATGTTTTTTGTGCCAAAGAAACGGCACCACAAATTTGGCAATACTGTAGGCAAGACGCCTGGGCAACCCAGACAACGCTGACAATGGCGAATCATAGCATGCCCAGCCAACAAGCCTCAGAGGTATGCAACTAAGGCTGGTATACTAGTCAATAAGAAAGATCTTCATCGCCTCATCGCCAACTCTGACCACGCCTGGTGCCTCGTTCTCGGTTCGATTCGAGGCCCTAGACTTGGAGGGATCCATCGGTGGGCTACCTTATGTCGGTGCAGAGAGACAATCGACCCGACGGATACAATGAAACCTTAACAGTGGAGTACAGAGATTAGAGGGGCGAGGTTTTAAAGCGGTTAGAGGAAGAGCTATCTTCCAATCGCAAAGCATCCTTGCCCTCCAGCGAGCCACTGAGGGACGTCAAGCAGTAGCGCACTATCTAAGCGGAAGTTGTCTTCCAATCAAGCGCCTGCCTGCCTTCCTACCTACCCAGAAAGGGGGACGCATGGCAGAGGTACCTTCTGCTGATGTTTTGGAATGGGATATCTGCGAATTTTGCTCTGTTGGCTACATGGCCTTTGCTGCAGCAATCTATATGGTCAATACGTATGCAAATAGGACCGGTTTTATTTTCTCTTTGACGCGAATTATTGATGGCGAATTTCCTCTGACTCTCGTCAATCCCAACTGAAGAAGGCTATTCATCTGCCATATCAGGCCAAGATTTAAGATGGAGGGGCGCACCTGCCGTCAAATTAACATTAACACCGTAGTGTGTAAGGTAAGTGGAAGGTGGGGAGTAGGTGGCCCGCGACTCAATGACAAAGTCTACATTCAGCAGAAGGAACGGCCTCTGCCCTGCGCATCTTCACCTTCTCCCCTCTCCCACAGATTCCATCGACGATGATGACATGGACTTCACCCTGCTTATATTCGACTGCATTCTTTTACTTCTACTTCTACAACACATCCTGCACTCGTAACTTTGGCTTTCAGTTCGAAAATCACACCATCAAGCTAAAGCTGTTGATCGGAATCTAGTCGACAGGGAAGTAAGCGCTGAACTCCTTAAGCTATCGTTAAAGGTTAACATGATCACATCAATATGATGTGAATGGCCTCAAATAACAGACCCCTCGACGCCCAAGCTTTCCACAGCCTCAACGGGCCTCGAACGCAGAAAAGTTCTGACGTTGACGAATGCCGATCTCACTGGCGATCACGACACAGTGGAGGCAATTTTTGGGACTCTTGTCGCGCGCGCGGCTACTAGTGACGTTTTCTTTGACTGGACGTCTCCAATCAACCCGAGGTTTCGAGCATTAAGGCACGGCGGAGTCGTCAACGTGGTGTTCGCAACTAGGCCTGCTTACGCAGTGGCACTTGAAGTACTACCGCCCGGGTTTGAACTTTTCGGTCGAACGGTCACTGTGGAGAGATTGAAAAAAATACGTCCATCAAATGTAAGTGTACATCGATCCCGTTGTCTCTTCTCCATACTACCTTGATCAATACACAGCGTCAGCTACGGAGTCGAGCTGCCGCTACCGCCAACCCTACTTTCACCGCCGTTGTCAACCTCACTCTTGCCGTTGTCGTTATCCCTACTCTTGCCCCGGTCGTCAAACCTAGTCGCGACGGATGCTACACTCACTGTTACCCATACTCGTGGCGTACGAGGTTGACAAGACCCCAGCACGCTAGGAGAAGGAGGAGGGCGCACTGCTTGCCGAGAGTGTCAACCATACTTATGAGGTACTTGACCCTGATATGCCTGTGCCTCAGTAAGACGACTGAGCAACAGCAGTATGACTCTGAAAATATTCTCATCTACATTCTACCCGAGCTTATAACCTGCTTTATCTCCCTCCCTCAAGGTGTTACCCCTTCTTCACCTCCGACCTCCCCATGGGTAACCGCCTTCTTCCCTCTTTCCATAGTAAGCTATATAAATCTTCCATGATGGACGATCTCCATCTTACAATGGGGCCACTTCCTTAGACTTCGGTCTCAAAGGTCGCTTTGGCAGCTCTGCGGAGTGTGGGTTCGATTCCCACAGCGATCACCAAAGAAGCAGCAGGACACCTGCATAACCACCAGGTAGATTTCTGACACTATTTTATAGTATTGCCTCAAGACCACTACTTAGTATGGAATCGAATTCAGGCGGGGAGGTGTCTTTGCCCTCGATGCTTGGGCGGCGATGTGCTAGATGGCAGCAGCTGAGAGCTTGTTTTGCGATTCAACCTGACCGCCGAAAAGGGCTTATCAATTCACAGCGTGAGACCCTTAACGATGAAGTCATGATGGCAGTTGTCATCACAGAGGAAAGGCATGTATGTCGGCGCCATGGGTGTATGCTCCCAACATCACCGAGCTTTAAGCAATATGTCGATAAGAGCTTTGCAGGAGGCTAGCAGAGGGTTCACGCTTCCTCTTTCGTTGCACCTCTTGTAGACTTTCCCGAAGCATCTCTCTAACAGTATTCTGTGCCTCTCAACGGTTTGCCTAGCCATGGTGCCATTTTAGCCACTAAAATTCCGGCCAACCTGTCCAAATTCTCGGTAGACATCCTCGATTGGCAAGACTTGTTGTTTTGATCGTTCTTCACACGTTCTTTCGCACGCCCGCTTTGGGAACAGATGGCAGACGGAGCATATATCTTGTAGCACCGATGGTGTTCAGGCGGGAGCCGCTAGCTATCCGCTTTCGCAATTTGAACAAACAAGCACAAGGCAACGAAAAAGACCAGAGAGTCGCATATTAGCTACTGATTCCGAAATCAATTGAGCTATGGGGCCGTTTTCCCATCTAAACCTGACCTAGGGAAACAAGCATAGGCCCGAGGCTGAAGCCTGCTTTCAGGCGGTGGTCTTGTCTAATTAGCAAATGCGAGAGAGGACTAGTGCAGCATACCTTCGTCGAAAGCTAGTCCGCGATGGCCTAAGGGCGCCAGACTCACACGCCGGAAAGTCCTCGATCAACACGCTAACAACGGGAAACCTGACTTCCAACGGCAAGGTATGATGCTTATGGCACTCTCGGTTCCAGCGAGGAAGGATCCGATCTTCACCTTCGGCGTCCTCTTGGGAGGGAACAAGACCCCACTGGCCCATTTATCAGGGTTCGTCATATGCTCTTCGAGAAGACCCTAGATCTAGGCAACAATATTGCCATAGCTTCCAGACTTGCACGACAGCCGCCAATCCCTCATCAGAGTCTTATCAATTCGACGGCGCTTGCAGCAAGTCTTTTGTGCTACATTTTGGCTACACTCTGTGGTGAAGTATCTTCCTAAGGACCGAACAATCTGCTATTTCTGGGACGTCTTATCCTCCCTGCGCAACAACACTTTGTCCCAGCTTCTATTCTTCTGCCATGTCTTTGTCTCCACCCCCGCCATTTTCTTCCTGCTCACGCTTGGTGCAGCAGCCCCAGTGGCTTTTGTTCCTCTCTTTCCGTCCACGCTAAAAGCACTCTTGTTATTCAGCTTTGGCAAGCCACAATGATCTATCTCTTCTGCAATTGGCCTGGTTAGACCCCAGATGCCTGACTAGCCCATCCTACCAGAAAACTAAGCTCTCTAGCTAGTCTAGGGCTGAGCAATTCGCGGATCTGCTGTTGAAGTCAATCCGAGCATGAACCGGTCCCGGGCGGTGCTTACACCTCATAGCTCACTATCAAGACAACTCGTACCTTGGGTCAGTGCCCCGAGAGCGCCCTTTGTGGAACAACAACGATGGAAACAGATACGGGAATACAAAGAGGGCTAGGTTTATAACCAAGACATTTAGCCCATCCGCTCCACGAGCCGTGTTCCCCTTCTCTTCTGTCTTGTTTGGTCTCCCTCGAGTCAACTTGACGCACAATACTGTAGATCGAGTCCTCGCCAGTCTCATTAAACCTGTTCAAAGTTCAATCAACATGGTGAACAAATCCAAGTCCCTCGCTGGTTTGGCGGCTCTCTCAAGCCTTGCCAATGCCAAGATCTACGAACTCCCCCAGGCTACCACTTCATTCAACTTTCCTCTCGACCAATTCAGCCCTCAGCCGACCAAGGCCCCCGCTTACGCTGACTTGAGGAAAAGGCAATCATCAACAACAACCACAGTCCTCGTTGCGCCAGATAACACTTGTGGCTACATCTCTGGGCGTGCCGGCGCGGCATACACATGCGGGACCGCCGCCAGCTGCATCTTCTTCACATCGGTGAACAGAAATACCCCTGGCCGAGTTGCCTGTTGTGACGCCAGTGATTGTGGTGCCCGGCGGACATGCTACGATTCTAAACAGGTCTCGTCGTCTAGTCTCTGTGATGGTGGCTGTCTTGTTGATCGCTTCACCTTGAAATGGTATGTATGATCTCGAAGATGGTTCTTTCTCCAAACGTGATAAGTACTCTAAAAGACTGATATCGTGTTCAGTACCAACACTGCTCGACCATACTGCAACACCATCTCCTTCGCAGACGGCATCTTCGACTACTGGTGTAATACGGCAGATATCTCGACCCCGCAAGCCGCGACGACCACTTACGCCGGCGGGCCGGCGCGCAACTGGACACCGCTCGCCCTGACAGACGACACCACATCCAGCAGTGTCATCCGGCCAGCCAGCTCCGGAGTCATCACAGGCACCGCCAGTGGTTCCGTGTCCGCGCCCTCTATAACTACCTCTCCTGACAATGATAATAATGGCGGGATCAACAACAATAACAACAGCAAGTCCTCGACCCCCGTCGGTGCCATCGTCGGAGGCGTCATCGGCGGCATCGCCGTCATCGCACTCATCGGCTTTGGAATCTTCTTTATCCTCCGCAAAAAGAAGAAGACGCAGCAGCAACCCGGACCCGGTTCGCACGGCCAACCTCCCATGATGAACCAGCAGCAACAGCATCAGCCACCACCAATGGGCTACGCTCCGGCGCCCCAAGGCTCGCCGGCACCGTATGCCGCCCAAACACAAACGCACTCCTTCTACGAGCCAAAGTACGATGGCCAGGGCGGATATCCGCAGCAACACTACGGCAGCACGCCCCCTCCCCCTCCTCAACAGGGCGGCGGCTACCAGCAACCCTACTACAGCGGTAACATGGCGGTCCCCGATCGCGCGGACACGACGAGCCCCAGTGCCATGTCTCAGGGAACGCACAGTAATCGCCTCAGCACGCGACCCGTCAGCCCGAATCACCCACAAGGCGGCTTCCAGCAGTTTGGCGGTGGTGGGCAGCCACAGCCGACAATTCACGAGGCGCCTGCGAGTGGCGATGGGCACAAGGGGCAGATGCACGAGCTTGCCTAGTTGCGTTTGTGAGGCGGTTGAAGCTATTGTCAATCTTGATCGTCGTTGTTACGACATGAGGCTTTTGTGTTCCTGTGTATAAATTTGTGTATCTTATTTGGGAAAGTTTCTTCATCGTGGAAGCGGTCAGTTGGTTAGCTACACAGACTGTAGCGACCACCCGACCGCCCGTCCAGGGTGAACTTGGTGTATTGGGGTTGTACCAGACTCGGGCTTTATGATTTATATCCTAATGAAGGTTGCTATCTTACAAAGAGATGTGTATGAACCTCTTGGTTTTGGCGGGGACTGACGGGCCTTTGAGAGGTTGATTCGCCCTTCGTCTTTAATGATATCTGAGCATGGTTCTGAGATCAATCGAGAAAAACTGATCCTTTGACACTTCTGGATTGGAGTAACGTTACAGAGTGAATCAAAAAGTTCCAACACGTGTAAAGATCGTACTCGACACGCAGCAGGCACAGCAGTTTCGTGCAACGTTTATGGACTAGGCTACCAAGGAGGGCATTAAGAGTCAACGACAAAACAGGACTCCGGTCAACGAATAAGTGTTACTTTACTAACAAAGACTACCTCCATTATTACCCCTACTCTCGTCCTTTTGCCAACCGCCTTTATTACTATCGCTTTCCCCTTCCTTATGACAACTACCTCTGTTGCTACCTCTGCACTACGTCTCCTTAAGGTATATTATGTAGGGGATACATGCTGGATGAACAAGATTACTCCTCGAAAGTAAACTGGATCCAGACTCACAAGAAAATGTCTTCCTTTGAGCAAACGCAAATACATCACAGGCATGTTCCCCAGAGGCGGTATCCGCGCCTTTGCAAGGTGATCAACCCAAGACTGGCTCGCTGATCTATAATGCCTCGAGTACAGCCGGCTGCCAAAGAAGGCAGATGGACGGTGTAGAAGTAGCGAAATGTCACGAGGTCACTCGATTGCGTGAGAAATAGTCTTGGGACTTGGAAACACAATCTAAGTAGATTTCTTCCCTCCTTCGCGCGCTGTGTATCCAAAGGGGTAAACTTCTTCCTCGATACCCTATTTACACGCTTCAATATTCGAGTATCGAGCTTCGTACTGGCCAAAAAGACCTCGCTCTGCTGACGTGTATACCAACACAGATCAGCTCACACACGCAGCAAATACCACAGCATTTCTCCGTGATGCAGCGCAGTCACGGTTCCACGATGCTTCTACCCGTCCATCCAGACAACGCTAATAGTCAATCAGCCGCAGCTTCTTCCCAATCTCCCTCCGGCGCGCCTGTACTGCCGCGCGCTCAGAGGGTTTCGTCTCTCCGGGGTCCATGTTCTCTCCGCGAGCCTTGAGTGCTTGGAGAAGCATGCCTGCGTCAAAAAAGCCGTCTATACACATTTGGTGTCAGCAAAAGCTATTTGAAATGGAATTTGAACGAAATGAAAGAGCAACTTACATCCTCCAAGCTCATCATCCTCACTAAGCGTAACACTCTCCTCCGTAGGCGACTGCGTGCCCGTCGAAGACCTCGCGACAGAGGTCTTGATGGCGTCGTGCGCGGTAATAAGTCGGCCGCGCGACTTGATCCCCTTCGGCGGCTTCGGCCTCGCCTGGAGATCGAGCTCGCGCGCGCGTGTCTGCTTGGCGGCGCCCATGCCCGCACCGCCGGTGCCGCGGCGGGACGTGATGCGGAGGATCCGTCGCACCTCGAGGAGGTAGCTCTCAAGCGTATCGACGAAGCGTTTTGTCTGGCGGTGCTTACTCGACACGCAGATGGAGATGCTCTCGTCCTTGATGATGTAGCCAATGCCGAAGCCGTCACCCGACGTGGGGCCGAAGCCGAACTGGCGCAGGGAGGGGTTGCCGCAGTTTGATGTCGACATGATTGTGTTGTTGAGCTTGTCCCAGCCCGAGTCGGCGAAGATTTGTGGCATCGAGGCCTGGTTGTTGCCGTTGCGCGAGTTGGTGCTGTCGCCGCGGGCGCGGCCAGTAGAAGAGGACTGCAGCTCGGCGCCGTTGAGGGAGAGCACCGAATCCCGGCCGGGGCTCCCGACGGCGGACTCGCTGACGTCCTGCTCCGAGAGGGCGTCGATGGGGCTCGAGTAGCCGTTGGAGCTGCCGGAGACCTCATCGTCCATGGAGCGCTGCCAGGTGCAGAAGAGGGCGTAGAGGTGGCGGTCGCAGCCCTCTGCCTTGGCGCATTCGCGCGTGCTGTTGACGTGTCGCTGGCACGCCTTCCTCAGGGCCTCGACCTTGTGCTCGGCTGGGTTGTCAGCCCAAAACGTCTGGACAAAGTTGACCGACTCGTCCGAGACGCTGCGGATGGCCTCGGTGCGGCCGTGGAGGAAGATCTTGGTCATGGCGGGTTCGTAGGTGCACTCGACACGGCCGTAGAGCCCATAGTAGGCGGCCTGGAAGGCCATCTGCACAAAGGCGTCGGGGGAGAAGCCCATTGAGGTCATGAAATTCTTGCCGTAGTGCTTAAAGTCGAGCGTCTTGAACTCATTTTGCTCAATGAGGTCGGCGAGACGGGTCTCTGCAAAACGAACGGCGACGCTGAGCTCCGGGTTCATGTCCCACTCGAGCTTGTGCGGCGTTGTGTTGACCTCGCCGAAGCTGTCCGGATCGCGCTTCGCCGGGTCCGGGCTGGTGGAGGCCCAGAGGGTCGGGGCTTGGCCGTTGATGGTCCGGGCGAAGCGGAGGATGGTGTCCGTGTACACATCGCTGGCGAATCGCAGCACCGTGTGACCGTCGACACCTGTGTGCTCAAAGTTGATTCCGGCGCTACCGTTCTTGCATACAATAATTTGCAGCTTGTCGTACCATCTGTTGGTACAGGTTCCGATTTGCACACCCTTCTCGACCAAGCTGGTGCCGCACAGCATATTACCACAAAGTGCGTCAGCGTCAACCGGCTCGGTGTAGTCGAGACACAGAACGAACAGGGCCGAATCGACAATGCCCAAGCAGTCGGCGTTGTTTGAACCTTCCTCCCGTGTCAGGACATCTCTCAGTCCTGACCAGATCTTCCGGTTTTCCGTGCTGAGAACGCCGAGGGCCCCCTTGGCCGCATCCTGAATCGGCGTTTGGGCAGCATCGTCGATGATGGTCTGCAGGTTGATGGACACATCTTTCTCGCTCATGATGAGATCATTGTTGTCGTCCAAAACGTCGAACCAGTAGAATTGGCCGTGGCACATGACAATGATGTGCTTTGACTCTGGGTCCTGCTCGATCTGGCATCCATTTTCCGTGGGTACACGTGCTGTTCCGAAGAGCCTAGAGTATTGGTACATGCAAAGTGGCTGGCCTTTAACCGTGTCTGGAGGCAACTCTTCCTTGCGAACTGCTCTCACGAACTCCAGGGCCGACACCACGAGCGATGCTGCTCGGGTCACTTGGTTGTTTCTTGCAGGAGTGGGATCATCTTCCAGCAGGAAAAACGGGTTGAGATTAAGGACAACCGGGTTATCAAAGTTTAGGTATGAATCATACCCTTATAAGTGGGTTGTCAGTCAAGATTGAGCCAACGGGTGCAGATGGGCTTACAAAATTGTTCAATATAACTCGTCTTGTCCTGTGCGTACGTCTTCAGCTTTTCCTGCAAAGCCGGGCCATCGTGCTTCAGGAAGTCCTGTAGCGCCTGCTTGGTCTCCGAATGTTCTCGCGCAGACTGTAACGGCTTGAGGGCAGTGAGATACTTTTGCGCGGTAGCTTCCAATTCGGGGATAGGCAAATGCTTGAGCTTTTCCTGGGCAGCGAATGTGACACCGCCCTCGACGGACTTGTCTGTGTATACTGCCATAGAGCGAGTGGCTTCTGTACTCTGCTTCGGTTTTGACGGTTCGACTTGTTTCCAAAGATCTGAGGTGTCTGGGATGGAACGTGGAACCGAGGAAGGAGGAATGGCCTTTTCGAGAGTCTCACCGAGTGGCCTAGGTCGCGAAAAGATTCTGACTTGAGTGGGCATGGTTGTTAGCGGAAGGTAGGTCCTTTCTTTATGCGTAGAGAGGCGAGACGTTGGTGCTGATGTTCAATCCGCGCAGCGCCGTGCGGTAGAAGTAGTGGCAGTCTTGGAAGCAAAAAGGTGGCATTACACCAGACAATGCTACAACATCTGGACGACTGAGAATAGTGTAATAGATAGGGAGGGAGGGAAGAGAGAAAAGAGGAGACAGCTCGGCTACAGGAAGGGGAATGGACTAGGGATATATCGACGGGCCTAAGGAAGTTCGGAAGAGAGAGGGAGAGGCTGACAAAGTGAAGTCAGGGTGGTAGGCACTAGCATACTGAGAAAGAGGCACATCTGTAAGGCGGATGAGATAGGTACGAAGTACAGACGAGATGGGATCAAGTGGAACCCCCCACAAAGACGACTAGGATGGGGCTGGCATGCAGATACCAGTTCACTCTGGGGTCCCGGGGTCTCATCTCGAGGGAACAGGACGTCCTTTCACATGTGGAACAGAGGTCTTGAGGCATCGTACCGCAAGGCCGGAAGCAAGCGCTTGATTGGGCTGGCGGAAGACAGGAAACGGGGAGGGGACTGGCACTTCGGGAAATCCGCGCTGGCTGGGTCAGGCCCTGGGAGGCAGAGGGGAGCTTGGCTTGTGAAACTCGCTCCGCAGGCCCGATGCGAAATGATAATATGGGTGCGGCCAGTTTCGTAATCTGCCGAGACTTTATGGATAAAAGACGAAGCAAGACAGGGGAAAGAAAAGCAATGTCACCTACCGGCGCAGTCGAACCAGCTGTTAGCTGTTTGCGGCCGCTGGTTATCTTTTTAGATGAAGATGTTGAACGTAGTTGGAGCAGAGAAGAAATTGCGGGCGAGATTGACGATTTGTCAAGTTGAAGTTGACTTCTGTACAATAGCTTAGTTAGAGATGGCTGGCTCTTTGGTCAAGACATGCTGCCTGGTCGTCCTCGGTGAAGGCATCCGTCAGATGGACCTGTCTAGCACGAGGACAAGCAGAGACACAGAGGCACAGGTCAGTATGGGCACCTGTCACTCACCTTGTTACACTTCGAACAATCGGATTGTCAATAGTATCCACAGGCTACTACTGTAAGGGGCTGGGTTGACCACGAGAAGTGAAGAGGAGTCAAGGCAGGATGACGGGGATGCAGTAAATAGAATTCGAGGACTAGTTCCGGGATGCGACTCGACGTTACTGGGAGTGAGCGGGTTGTCGGCTACGATGAAGGCGGCGGCGCGGAAGGAGGGAAAGAAGAGAGTGTGAGCGTGCGCGTGTGCGGGTGCGTGAGAGGATGACCGAGTGAGTGAGTGAGTGATGAGTGAGTTAGTGAAGGGTGTGTGATGCAATGAAGGCGATGGGCGCTTCTGGAAATCCGACGTCAGGCCCCACAAGCAGGTGCAGGCGCAGGTCGCAGATGATTTGTCTTGTAATACTCTTGGAGTCTTGGTATCCGTAGACTTGGGGTTGGGGAAAAGTGCTTGGCTGAGCCGGTTCAGGCTGCGAACCCCACGGGGTCGTGGACGTGGCGTTGGTGATTGTGAGTGAGCCTTTCGGGCGAAGGGGAATACCGCAACAACGTGGCAATGGACGGCTCTGGTTGGACGGACGAATCAAGCACCGGTTTGTCATGCGCTTAATGCGACCTTGGTGTATGTATGTACCCCGTACAGGAAGACCAGGCCAGCCCACAAGGGTTGGGAGTGTGTGTGGGTTGTGAGTTGCGACACACCTCCAATGCGCTTGGCGGCTGACTGATTCGGTGCGAAGGTTGTGCTGGCGCGGGTTTTGCTCGTGAAAGACGCCGGGGAGACACGGAGGCTAGGGTAGATGAAGAAGTTGGATGGGTGGATGGATGAGTGGGTTGTCGAAGACTGATAACCCAGCCGCTATGGAGTGGACTTCTTCAACAAACCCGAGCAGCTGTATAAATGCCGGTATTCAGGTTGATCATCGACGCTGCGCCGGTTCAAGGTTGAGAAGCACGAGAGATAGCCTCAGTCGCATTCCACGAGTGGAGGTCGAAGAGAAGAACTGGAGCCGAAGAGAGTGAGAGAAAAGAGGGGAAGCCGGGAATTGTGGGTAACAAATCGTCCACTTCAGTTCCCCCCGCGGGATGACCTAGAGTTATTAATTGGAGAAAGCGCCAGGGTCCAGCGAGGAAAATGTACGAATACTCCGTACCAAGGTACTTGCTTCGTCTCCTCTTTCTTCCCTTAGGCGACGATAATAAGATGCAGGAATGGCCACAGAGGTAGAAAGACTGGATGGAGCCTGTATTCGTACCTTGCTGCGTCTGAAACCTGTAACCTTGCTGGATCGTGGATGCGGGTTGAGTCCAGTTACTGTGTACTAACTGACATGTGCCCAGTTGCGAGCCAAGCAACTATAGCGGCGATCAGGACCAGCGGAAAGTCTGTCAGGCTCGGGACCTTGGGGGTCGCTTTGCAGCGGTTGGGGTCCGGTTGGTTTGTTTGGCGTGCGGGGGGGTTTCTTTTCGTCTTGTTTTCTTCCGTCGCCGAGTTGCCAGTCCTTTTGGGTAGTGGCCCGCTGCTTGAGAGTCGGGAAGCAACAAGAAGCAAATCTGGTCTTCCAGTGGTCGTTCGTAATGTCGAGAATAGATTTCGGCGCTTCTTCAAGAGTCCGGGTTGAGTTGGGCAAGTTCAATGATGATGCTCGACTTTGGCTCATGCTATATCTGCTCCGGGAATGAGGAACAACCCCTCACGGTCATGTTGGAGAATAGTCGCTCAGGTGACACTAGCAATGACGATGCTGCTTGTCACTGAAGCACGGCTAGTCGCTGGTCTGTCTACTAGATATGACCTCCGAGTTGAGGCCGGCAGACTCCATTTAAATCATCATCCTGTTTAACGGCATCAGTGATTGACGCAGTTGCCAGGCTCATGTTTGTCCAGTGCGCAGCTTCCAGCACCCCTCTCCTTCACGAAACTCTTCCACCTTCCCGAGGACACCTATCAATTAGTTAGACACAACTCGTCAAAAGTCGAAGATGCATCGGACGAAGAAGATAGAGCAGCCTGGCGTCGGTCGGGGAAACGCAAGTGGCTAACAAATCAACGGCCTGGACCGAACCACCCGAACGCCGCCGGCCGACCCAACCCAGCCAAAGAATAGAACCAAACCAGTCCACTTTGTGGTTGACCTCTGGATTGCCGATGGTAAATCAAATCTCCTCCCCTCGCCTGTCTGCTGTTCGGATCAAAGGACGTTGAAAGACGTGGGACGCTGGCGGGGGTGCTTGGGTTTCCCAAATTGGACCAGCACCCATCTGGCAGGACCGCAGGACCGCAAGCAGCCGCCCCACTGTGAGGTGAGTACCAAGGTACCTTGGTGATCGCTCCACAGTGGGTGACAAAATAGGAAGTCAACAAGATTATAACGCCTACTTACCTGCTTATTATGCCTAATGTTCTTGTTCTTGTTCTCGTTCTTTTTATTCTTTTTATTATTTCTGCTATTAGTCTTGACTTTTGTATATTCATTAGAGAATATTCTTCAAAGGATGAGTAGGAAGAGGGATAGAAGAAGCAGAAATAATAGGAAACGGGCTAGGGAGGGTACCGATAGAGCGGCAAGCGATTTTGTCGCCCACTTGCCGCCTGTCCGGGTCACCTGCAGCTTGCGCCCGAAGTGCCCTGGGGAACCTGCCACCGCCGCCAGCTGACACGCAAAGGAACATCATTTGCCTCTCGTCTGGTTGGTCCGGTCAACCTGCCCTTCCATGATGAAGACAGGACCTTATCGAGAAAATTCCGGGGCTGCGGAACCCTTCGCCTGTGGGGGGAGCTGCCATGAGGTCGGGTGCTGGTGACACAGCATCCAGTGCTTCTTTTTCCCCGCCATCTGCATCTGGCATTCAGCTCTGCGCCAAGTTGCCTGATGTCTGATGACAGCTCTCATCCACATCCACTTTCGTACCTACTGTGAAGCCGAATGACTGGGATCTTTGGTATGTATTTGGAATATGATGCCGACGTCTCTAATTCTGCAATATGAAACAACGCAGATAGACAACGCGGTTCTGTTGTCGCCTCAATTGCAGGGCCAAGCTTCGATTGCTCGTTTGGCCACAAGCTTGGCGACTTTCGGCGGTCTCTCTATATATGCGTTTCACGCCACCGAGTTGCCGGCCTTTCGGCTCCGGAACAGAACCGGCCCCACTTCAACTTACATGACATGACGGTTCGGGACTTCGGCAACGACGCAACGAGTAAGTCTCTCACTCAAGGAATAAGATCGATTTCTCATTTTGATTGCCGATCCTCCCTATATTTGTACCGCTCTTGCTTCTCATAAGCACAACCTCATTTGCTATGTAATTTCCATTCCCCAGCTTGCACCCGGAACAGCGCCGATGAATGAGAGACAAGCAATGAGGTTAGTCTCCTTCGAATGCCCTCTATTATCAGGCGGTGTCACGTTTCTCGATGTATTTGTGGCTCGCAAATTTCGATTTTACTCACAAATGCCGTCTACGTGATACAGTCTCTCAACTCATAGCAAATATCCAAGTCTATTCAGCAGTCATCAATCAGGCGCCTCTGTCAAATTGGAAATCATACACGAGGTAGATTATTATGTCAACTATATCTAAGTGTTGGAATCCTAAATACTGAACTGAAAACCAGCCTCCATTTTTACCGCATATTCCCGATACTACGGTGTCTCTCCCATATGTACCATAAGCATATACAAAACCCCAAGTCCGTCATGAGGCTCAATTCGTAACCCACGCTCTGCCTGAATCTCATATTAAGGGAGCGCATAACAGGCTACCGGAGACTCAAAAGTATCTCGCTCACGGTCAGCGCAGACTCCCGAGGACAGAGCAGCTATCACACCACCGCCACCACCCCAGCTGTATCGACTTGGTATTACCCAAAATTTAGTAGTTGTTAGGGCAGCGAATCATCTGGTTGGAAGCGGTAGGACGGCCACCGCATCCGTGGTAGGCCATGGAGTAGCACAGTCCGTGGGCGCTGGCACCGCCGGCGTCCTTGTCGGTGTGGACGGCGTGGACCTCGTAAGGGGTGACGGTGGGGGCCTGGCAGGCTCTCTTGGAGTTGGCATCGATGTACTGGGTCTGTTTTTTTGGTTCTTTTGTCAGAAACAGCTCTCTCTCTCTCTCTCTCGCGATAGATACCAAAGGGAATTTTACTTACGACGATGACGCCCTTGTCGACGCTGAAGTGAGGTCTCTCCCAGAGGAAGCAGACGTTGAAGGCGCCGCAGGTGCCAGAGTAGCTGATACCGGTGGTGACACTGTTGGAAGTGTGTTAGTAACAGGTTCAGAATCTAGGGGAGATTTGTGGGTGCAACTGACCTGTCGGGAGATTTGCTGATGCTGAGGCCAAAAGTGCTCAGGAAGGTAGAGACGGCCTTGGTCCAAGTGTTCTTACCGCCGAACTAGAATCCCTGGGTTAATTCCACAAGCTTTCGATATAATGGCAGAAACCCCTTGTGGGTACAAGGCTTCTCTTTCGGAGGGGAGGGGAAGAACTTACTCCGGGAATACCAATGGAGCCTCCAAGGGTGACGGCGGAGGTGTGAGTGACGGAGACAGTCTTGCTGATAGAGCCAACACCACACTGGGGGTCCGAGACGTAGTGGTAGTATCCGTAGACGTTGTTGTTGAACGACTGTCTCACACCGCGGTGAACGTAGTTGGTGCAGCTGCTGGAGCATCGCAGCCTGTCGTCGTAGAAGCACATATCGGGGAAGGCTCTCTTGCTGACATGGCTGGCGGGTACGTGGACTTCCGAGTCGGGGTTGCTGGCGAGAGCAACCATGGATGCTCTATGGTTGCAAGTGTTAGTGGGAAACAATTCCAACCATCGTATGATGCCCTATGATGAGCAGTAGAAGGGGGGTCACGCACTGGTAAGCCTTGACTTCCTCATCCGTGGGGATGAAGTTGCCCTTGGAGTCAAAGTACTCGGGGAGGCTCATGTAGTGCGCCTTGAACTGATCCGTGGTGAGGGCAGAGATGTTGAAGTCCTGGTAGGTCAACTGCTTGCCGTCGATCTCGACCTGCTTGTCCATCATGGGGAGTCCCTCGTAGAGTGCCGAGTCGGGCGTCCACTTGTTGTAGTCGAACGCCTCTTCGGGCTTGTAGGTCGGCAGGTCGGCCGCATCCCTCTCGAGCAGGGATGACATGCCCTCCAGGGACGAGGACGACTCCAGGCGGGAGACCACACCAGCTTGGACCTGGCCGAGGGCCATTGCCACAGAGAGTAAACGAAGCATGTTTAGAAGCTTAAACAGATTTTCTGATTAGGTGAAAAAGAAGGTGTGGCTTGGAAGGATTGAGCTTGGTCTGTGTGAGGAGACTTGGAAAGAAGAATGCGGAGAGAGCGAACCGGAGTGAGCGATGCTTGGCAGAAAAGCTTGTCGTTAAGCATGAAGCTCTGTCGTTTATTATATCTTTTTTCACGAAGCTTCAATTCCCCTCTCCATCATCGTGGACCCTCCTCACCCCCTCAACCTCCTCAACCTCCCTATCCATCCCACTTCGCCCGCACTTTCGCTCTCGGAACTTGCCTGCCGTCGAAACATGAGTCTGTACTGGAGTCCAGATAACAAAGATTAACGAATGCCCTCACATGGGTTGCTCTGACTCGGAATTGAGTTTGGATTTTCGCTGCTAGCACGCTGCGCACCTGACCGTGTTGAAATGAGAAAAGTGAGGATCGCGCGAGCACATACCAACTTGAATGGATGAACCAGCGGTCTATTTCCCGCAAGCAAGTTTAGAGTTTCTAGAAGCTCAGACAGAAGCTCTGACAAGTTCGTATAATTACGATGTTGGTCCAAACACTGACTCGCACCTATATTAACTTATCATGCTAGCTTGAGCTTCTAGACTAGAAAACCATCAAACTTCACCAGGGTTCTGGCACGTGTATTCCGATCTGCCCTTCTTCTTGCACCATATGGCTTTGATTCTGCTCAATGTTGCTGACCGTTGCTCGGGTTTGCTCGAGTCAGACTGTCGAAAGACTAGTTGAGTTTCAACGAGAAATAATATCAGCACGTAAAGTGCACCAATATCGAACAAAGACTAGACTAAGTCATGGAGATTATGTGAGATAATGACATTTCCCGAGATATGGTGCCTCGAAGCCGTTGCCCAATCGCTGTATCGTTATTTTCGAACCGGAGGCCGAAAATATTGAAATATATACCACAGGTCCGGATCTCGCCAAGACAACCCCCAGTGTCACATCATCACCTCTGTTTCAATCACATATTCTTTTGACTTACACTCTTTAGTCAACAACTACCTTCTCTCACAAATCTCAAAAATGGTTTCCCTGTCGCTTCTCGCACCTTCCAAGGTCGCCTCTGCGCTGGTTCTCGTCCTCGGACTGGCTGACATGTGCAATGCGGCGGTCCAGTGCGACATCATCACCAGCGTGAACTGCGGCAAGGCCAAGCACCACATGGGCCACAAGCTACCTACCAGCGTCGGCTCGACATACTACGTGGACGGCTTCCACGGTGGTGTCATGAACGCAAAGTTCCAGTCCATGGTGAACTCCGTCCCGGGGTGAGTCTCTCTCTCCATCATCTCAGGTGGAGGTGATTGGTGGTGTTTGCTTTGCTAACTAGTGAGCCAGCAACTCTGAATTTGTCGACCTGACGTACAACTTCAACCTTGGCAACTACGACAGGGCGTACTGGGTCCTTCTTCCCACGTCCTTTGGTGGTGCCAACGAGTGCTTCGCGGTCTACAAGAACTGCGATGTCACAATCAGGTTCTGGGACAAGAAGGACCCCCTTCCCAATTGGTACACCCTGGCATGAATCCAGAGGGTGGTTGGCCTAAGTCTGTTACTTTTAATCCATTGCCGTCGTCGTTCATATGCGCACGAAAGGGGCGGTCGCAATGGAAGTGGGCTCGCTTGGTTTTGTCGATCTAGGCGACTTTGGGGTGGAGAGGAGGCTCACGTAGGGCTGTTAAAGCAGATGAATCATACTGCGATGTAAATAATAATACCACAATGTGCATAATAAGTTGAAAGAGTCGAGTTCCCGCAGCATGAAGCAAGAGTGAAGAGACTGTGATATTTGGCGACCCAAATGACCCAAGCCAGGAGGCCACTAGATGGAAACTGAGAAGACGTACAACAATCATGTCATTCATCCCACCGTCACGCGTACGTAACAACAATCTTCCTAATGGGCTCTGGTCTGTGGAGTTTGCTTTAAGGTATTAGCAAATAGATCCAGTTTGATCTCTAATTGTCCGTTATTGAACCCCAAAGGAAGGCAGAAAAGGCATATCGTAAGGCGCATCAGACACACGGCGTCCCGGCATTCTGGGAAGTGAACAAATGTAAAAAAGCTTCGTGTGCGTGTTCAGTGGGCCTCGTCTTAGTTCTCGAGGGGGTTAAGCTTATGGCGAAGCAAAAGTAATCAGACTGACCAGGCTGACCACACCGACTCCAGACGAACTGCGCGTGGCAGTGGCATGGCATTGACTTTCTGATTCGTGCCCGCCTGCTGCCCCGTGCCTCGAGCCTCGTGCTTCGTGCCCGGTGCCGTCTCTGCCGCCGCCCGCCCCCGCCGGCGACTCGCGAGAAATAGGACGAAGGTTTTGCTACACTACTTGGAACGAAAGAAGAAGTTGACATGGATGGAAACTTTCGAGGAGACTGATTACGGGGTCCACTTGGCTGATAGTTTGGGGAGTCGCTCAATCAGCCGGAAATTAGGCACGAGGTTGAAGTTGCTCCACTACCTACGGTACCCCGATAATCAGGTCGAGGTTGGCCGTTGCCTCAAAGTGTCAGCCGGCATGGGTCCGTGTTGCACCGTATCTGTCAGTTCGTCCAATCTGAGGGAAACAAGTACGGAATGCGGATCGGCGTCAAGGATACTCCGTATGACGGGCTGACACTCAGCGCAACAAGCATTTGCCAATACGGCGCCATCCGGTCGCCAAGTAATAATTATTTGATGCCATCCAATGTGGCTTTCAGAAGCAGACTCGTGGTGAATGTTTTTGATGCATCCAACGAAGGTCTCAAAGAGGATATCCATTCGACACTTAGTAAAGTTTAGAGGACTCCGTCGTGGCATTCTCGTGCCGACTTCCGAATGACTACGATGCGAGGCGCATAAGGCCTTTGGTGCTGACAGGCGCAATCCGTTTAGGGTGTTTCTATCCCTTTTGGGAATTCGATTCGAGCGGCACGATGGTTAGGTATCCGACCGTGCGGATAAGTTGGTTATGGTCAATCCGTACTACGTGCCTAACGAGCGGGAATGGCTGAGGATGACATCCTGCAGGTGTCTCATTGTTTTTTCTTCCCTCCCATGCATCATAAATGCGACTAGTCGCGATTTGGTTGAATCCACGAGCTGAGTGTGTGTGTCGTGGGGCTTGGATGAGTGGGAAGAAGTAGAAATTCGTAAAGGTGATCCAGAAAGATCCAAAGGATCGGAACCATCTCCACAACCCTCGCACTCGCCTAATTCTTGACTTTCCCTCTTGTGGATACGTGCATGCTGGAAACACCTTATCGATTGGCCCGGTCGCATCGATAAGGTATAGGTAGGGCTGCCTTGGCCCGCCTTGGCAAGAGCTTGTCCTCTACTCCCGGCCTGCCGCCGTCTGCCATCTTCCAACGACGCCCGGCAACCGCGAATGGTCTACCTTAAGGTACCTTGGTCTTCCAAGGTTCTTGACGGTCCCTTAATCCTTAGTCTCATGCGCGTACAACGGGAACGATGAGCCACACCCCATTCCATCAGTATGATCGCAAAGGCGCCAATCATCGACTACCATAGGTGCTTAGATACCTGGTCATCGTCGTCGTCGTCTTCTATGGGCTATGCATTTGGCGTCTATCTGCTTTCGTTCCCTGCAGGTGATGTGTGGGTCATGAAGCCCAAGTTTCGTCTATCTCTGTACTACTTTTGCTGCGGAAGAGAGAACATCTCGGCGAGCGTTTTGAGAAGATCCGCGGGCTGCCTCCATCGCTGTCTGCATTCGCACTCGTCTAAACGGATTGAGGGTTCGTCTGACCCAGCCTCCACGGAAGCCCATTCCGGTCTGGTTATTCTGTATTGACCCCTGTCTCAGAGTGAACTACCCATGATGTATCTGGGTGTCAAGTAGACTGTCGCTGGCGAGAAGTTATAACACACCTCCGCCCCCCCATCAAGTTTATGTAGAGTCAATATTCAACCAAGCATTTTATTCCTACCCCTGACTCATCGACTTCGAATCTACCAGACACCATCATAACAACTACAAGAGTACATACTCAGACAAGCAGCATTAGACAACGACTCCTCCACCGAAAGAGACATCAACAACCCGTCTTACCCCTGAGAGGCAACTTCGACATGGTTTTCATCTACTTGGGGAAGAAGGCCTACCGGGCCATGAAGGGTTCGGGCAAAACGCAAACGACACCAGCCACAGAGTCAACAGCAACAGAAGGATCAACAAGCGAGAACATAACCTACCAGGACAAGAACAACCAAACCCCCTTAGAAAGAACTTCGAGTACACCGACTTGCGGTCACCAATTCGATCCGGCCTCTGGGCCCTGCCCAACATGCAAGTCTGAGCGCAAGGCCCAGCTCAAGTACAGAGTCAAGATCTTTGCTGGCCTAGTACTCCCCTTTGTAGTCCAGGCCTTGGACGTGACAATCGTAAGTCTGACCTCGTTAGAGCCGCGAAACATGTAACACAGCTGACAAGATCCAAAAGGTCGCCAGTGCCTTGCCCTGGATTGCAGCCGACTTCCGTAAGCCCCCGACTCCATATACCCATCTTCACCACCGCTTGCATGTTTAACAATCGCGCAGACGAGACTCGCCAACTCAACTGGATCATCGCAGCCTTCAACCTCACATCGGCCGCATTCATCCCATTCTGGGGCCAGATCGCCGACATCTTTGGACGACACGTCTCGATACAGACCTGTTTGGTGCTGATGCTCATTGGCAGCGCGCTGTGTACCGGCGCCCCGACAGATGCCTTCCCCGTCCTCCTGCTCGGCCGCGGCTTCCAAGGCCTGGCGTGTGCTGGCCTCAATGTCCTCGTCCGCATCGTCATCGCCGACAAGGTGACCCTGCGCGAGAACGCCAAGAACTGGGCAATCTTCTCCTTCTTGGGAGGTGTGTTGGGATGGGGTCTGGGCCCTGTCCTGGGAGGTGAGCCACTCCAGACACTGTATTGTCATTGAGGTATGAAGACTAACAGACGGCCAGGATACATTACGAGCGGTTCTTCTTGGCGATGGTGCTTCGGCATCAACCTGCCCATCGCCTTCGTTAGCATGTTCATCCTCTACTTCGTCTTACGTTCCGAACTCCTCGGGCCGCAACCCATTCCCCAGCTCGACGAGACGACCGAGACGGGCCGACGAACAACCTTCAAAAAGCGTCTGCAGACAATCGATATCGGAGGCCAGCTCCTCTTCCTCTTTGGCTTCGGTCTCCTGGTCCTCGGCTTGACGTGGGCCGGTGCCACATACTCGTGGACTAGCCCCGCCGTTCTTGTGACGCTCATCCTGGGCGTTGTGATCAGCATCATGTTCATCATCTGGGAGTACCACATGTCCCCAGGCAAGGCACTGGCCCGCCGCTTCCCGTGGCAAAAGGCCATGATTCCCTGGGAGTTGGTTCGTAACAGGGATATCGGCCTCTTGTTCTACACCTCTTTCGCGACGGGCATGGCCATGTACTCCGTACTGTACTTTTGCAACATCTACTTCACAATGGTGAAGCTTTGGTCGGCGGACCAGTCTGGCGTACAGCTGCTGTACTTTACTCCAGGCTTGGCAGGTAAGTTTTCCCAAATGGTGTATGACCAAACAAGTTGCTGACGGGTGAATCTTGCAGTTGGTGTCTACGCCTCGGCTTTCATGTGCAACGGCTGGCCGCGCAAGACGTTTCCGCCCATCTTTCTCGGATCGATCCTCGAAATGCTCGGCATCGGCTTGTTGGCGTGGGCACTTTGGACAGAACACAACCCAACCGTATACGGGATGATGGCTCTCACTGGTGTCGGAACCGGTCTTCGTATTATGCCCGGTAAGTGTTCCTCTCTTCATAATCCCTCTAATCATGAGAAGTGAGACTAATCCTCGGCCTAGTCCCCCTTCACGGTGTCGGCTACTTCCCCAAGAAGATCGCAGCCGTCATTTCTCTCATGGCAGTCGCCTACCCCTTTGGCGGAACGTTGGGCCTGACCATCATGACGACCGTCTTCAACAACGCTTCTGGCATCGGTGAGGACTCGCCCCTGAGAGACTTTGAGGCCCTCAGCCGTCTGCCGGCGGCCACGCAGCAACAGATTACCCACGACGCCAAGATGGGCGTCGTCTGGGCGTTTGTCGCCATCTGTCCTTTTATGGTCCTCGTAGGTCATGCCCCAACGTTCGAGAAAGCTTTCTTTCATTATAAAGCTAATACAATGTCTTCCAGTGCACGATATCGGCTTCCCTTCTTGGCAATGTCTACATTAGTAAAGTCGAGGAGGGCAAGGATGAAAGACAGAACGAAATCTACGAGGGCGTGTATTTGCTTAGCTATTTCCGCAAGGGAGGCAATGCCAAGAATCTCAGAAGGGAGCATTTGTCGGGCGGGGAGTCGACTTTGGAGTAGGCTGAGAATGATTTGCATGAGCTGAACTATGAAACTGTTTATTGATTGTTTTTGATCATTTTCTACAGATTACGGGGAGTGGTTCTTCGATAAATTAGACTTGCAGCGTCATGATTAATTACTCCAATATGTTTGTAGCAAGATTGAAATGAAGGTAAGATTGAGAAGGTTTATGAAATATATAAAACAATGTTTGCCAAAGCATCAAAGCACTTAAGCACTTCTGTTTTAGGGTCTCCCATCTACATCTCGCATCAATGAATTGACAACACTTGACGTCGGACAGTGGCGAAGAGAAACAAGGAAAATCCAACCATTCCTTTCATCGAGAACGAAAAACCTGCTGGCTTCGTCAAGTCTGGGTGCGGCGAATGTCAATCTGATTCGCTGCGCAACGCCGAGGCGAGGTGGCCAAGTTGGCCCGATTAGGAAAGTGGGCTGTGTGTTTTGTGGTGCGGTCGCGAAGCTCCGGCGGCCGGATCCTCTCCGCAACCTCACCTACACCTCATCACACTTCTAGCATCGTCTCTCACCGTCTTTATGAGAGAAGGGCGCTTCTTCGTATTCGGAACTGGACGCTCACTTTCATCAGGCAGATTGGCCGAAGGACTCATCCCCTTCACTCACAAGTCTCACTAGAGTGGGCCAAATCATCCCATCAAACTTGTTATCTCACATCCATCAAGCTTGCATTCATCAAGGCGTCGCATACACACATAAACCCGAATCTTCTTTCATCTTAATTCTCACCCTCACCACCAAAATGGACATCAATCAATTTCCCACAACAGACACAATATCCAGCCCGCCTCCGGCCTTACAGGACGAAGAAGCCCACCTAAAAGCACGCACCTCGGACTCCAAATTCTGGCTCGACTTCTCCCTCTTCGACGACGGCCTTGAAGCCCCACGCGCGGAGTCTCTCACGGCCCTTTCGCACTTTCACCGCTTTCCGGACCTGCCGCCGGAGATCCGCCTCAAGATATGGTCTTACCTCATCGCCCCCCGCGTCGTGACGGCCTGCTGCTTCGAGCGCGATGCTAGGCTGCCTGCCCGGCGTGAGGCGTTTGCGAAACGTTCTCTCGCCGCACCCTGTTTCCCCTCCTCCTCCGCATATTCTCCCACGAATACAATGTTAGATTGTAGCCTAATAAGAGAAGAAACACCGGGAGGGGTGACGACAGGGGAGGGAACGACAGGAGGAGGAACAACAGGAGAGTGTACGACAGGAGGAACAATGGAAAGAGAAGCACCAGAGACAGAGACCAAAGAAGAACAAGACACACGGATCTTCAACCCAACATGCCCCCTCATCCTCCTCATCAGCCGCGAATCCCGCGCCCTCGGCCTAAAACACTACGAACTCGCCTTCGGCTGGCGCATCTCGGCCCTCCTGTCCGACACCCCCATCGCCCGGCCCCCGCGCGTCTGGTTCAACTTCGCCCTCGACGCCCTCTATCTCGTCGGCGAGCTCGAGGCCTACGACCAGTACGGCTTCAACAGCCCCATGGTGTATTTCCTGCGCAAGGAGGACACGAGGCGCGTGCGGCACGTCGCCTGCGCGTTTGAGGAGCTGCATTACCCCGAGCAGGAGTCGGACCAGATCTTTGGGTGCCTATGGCACGTTGTCGATCGGTTCGCGGGCGCGAAGCGGTTGATGGTTGCTGTCACGCCGAGGGACGAGGAGGGGATGAAGGGGTGTCTTATGTTGAGCCCGGACAATATCATGCAGAAGATTTGGAACGGGTGGATTCTGGGGACGACGGTGACGAGCTCTAGTCTGGCGGATACGCAGATTTTGATGGTGAGGGAGGGCGATCTGGCTGATGTTATGGCGTGTCATGCCGAAGAAGACGAGGAGAAGGGGGCCAAGAAATCGGCCGTGACGGTGTGCCCTTAGGAGGGGTCCATTGATGCCCACAGAAGTGAATGCTCTTTCTGCGTGGTACGCAAGTTTTTGGAGTTGAAAGGTGAGGGTTATCTTTGAGATTGATTATACAGCTGTTGTACATATGAATAGAGGAGAGGGTTGCTATGCCGCCCGCCTAAAGACCGGCCTAATGATGAAATTGGTATGTTCCCACAAACATCCGAAACGCCGTTTCCGTTGCGCCATTCCGCCCGAATATCTACAACACCACGGCATTCTGTGAAGCGACCTCCATGTAGTGATGAAAGACCAGACTCACTCCTTGCCCTTGTCGAAACCCTCAAACGCAGGGCTGGGATTGTCTCCCTGCCTCCGCATGCCGCCAAGCAGCCAATCCGTCAGCCCGACGACCTTGGCACCGACACCCTTCTCCCAGTCGCCACCCTCTTGCACCGTTTCGATCGTATGGCTCAATATTTTGCCCTCAGCATCAAACTGGAACACGAAGAGCCCCGTGAACGCTTTGTCCCCGCCGTCTTCCACCTTCACGCCCCCTCCTTCCGACGTCCCAGCGCTAGAGGACGTAGATACCGACCCGCCACCGATCCCTCCGCCATTCTTCTTGCCAGATGCGCACCACCTGACCACGAGCTGCTCCGGGACAGCACCAGGGTGTAACGGCGCAAAATGGAGGGGCTGCTTCGTCACCCGCTCTGAGATGATGGATAGGCGGACGTTCCCGACCAGCGGCAGGCGGTTCCAGGCGATGGGCGAGGTCCAGAGGGCAGCGGTGTAGGCGACGCGGCCGGAGACGGTCGGGAGGTGCGGGTGTGTTGTCGGGAAGAGGTGGAGCGAGATGTTTGGGGCGAGGATCTCTTGCGGGAGCGGAGATTGGAGGACCCGAGGTAGGTGGTCTTGGAGGATGCGAAGGGCTGTTTTAATTGGAATGCTGTTAGCCCTCTAGTTGCGCAACACGCCTCTGACTCGTTCACGTAGGTTGAGAAAGACCTACTTTTGCCCAACTTGGCATTGTTCTCATCGCCTGGCTTCTTGCCGGGGCCGCCGTCGGTGGTGGATAGGGTTGCGTTGGAAGGGTTGAAGTAGCGGTTCTGGGGCTCGACGGCCTTCGTCCTCGCACGCGCCAGGGCGGATGGCGGGGGGGGAATTATCGTCTTTGCCGTAGTTGTGGCAGTAGTCGCAGCGGCCATGGCGGCGGCAGCTACTGTCGCGGCGGGAATCGTGCTCGCGGTGCTCGTTATGCTTGGGGTGGACGCATTTACGGCGGCGGCACTGGACCACAGTTGCGAAGTCAGCGGCGACGTCGTAGCGGCCCGCACGCCGGGCGATGTAGCTAGGCGCAAGGTGGCCATGGATACTGGAGAGCGGCAGTCATAAATTAAAAGAATATCGCGCGAGGAAGAGAGAGCTTTGTGCCGTTGGACGTAGTAGGGAAGAGGAAAAGCACGCAAAGGCGACGGATACAGCAGATGATGTCAGGAACAAGTACGCTGCGGAGGGAAGCGATGGATCAGAATTCGCAGGGGTGAAGCTCTAGCTTCAGAAATCCCATGGTTCAGGTACCTCAAGCTTAGGATGGCCGGGGGTGCGGAGAGGGACCCGCACGCCCGGATGGTGCCCCACTTTGACATCGGTCCAGACGGGAGACGACGTCTAACTGCCAATGAGGATACATGGTACTTGGCAAGGGAAGGTATCTCAAGTATGAAGGTGCCCCAGGGAATTGACCATTCAATTGCTTGTGAACCCTCGATTGATATCTACGTTTCTCGTGTGCTATCTATGCTTTTTAGACCTTACGCCGTCCTTGTCAAAACTCCAATATCCCGGGCTATGCGTGATACACTTCAAGTACTATACACGTCGCGCCATCTCATCATCTCGGGTGAGGGAACTCGTCTGCGAGCTGCAGCCTCACGCCGACGTTCATACTGATGAGCTCCTGCACCAGAAGTTTGGCGGCGTAGGGCATCGTCATCTGTGTAACCTCCCTGGTGCTCTTGCACGTGTGGCAGTAACCCTTGTAACCGAACAAACCGCACTGCTGGCAAATATCAAGCTGCGTTCCGTCGGAACTAATCATGAGACGCTCAAGCAGTAGCTGGGATGCACCGTACGCAATCAAACAATCGCGCTCCATCTCACCCAGACGGAGACCACCATCTCTGGAACGACCTTCTGTGGGTTGGCGGGTAAGGATGGCTCTGGGACCACGAGAACGAGAGTGCATCTTATCTTGCACCATGTGCTTCAGGCGCTGGTAGTAGATGGGTCCGTTGAAGATGTAAGCTTCCAGAGGCTCTCCAGTGATACCCGAAGTGAAGTAGTCTTTGCCTTCCCAGGAGAAACCGTGATCGACCAGGGCAGCGCTCATCTGTTCCAGGGGGTGAGAGCGGAAAGCGTCGCCAAATCCGTAGTCTTTTCGTCCGTCCAGAACCGAAGCCTTGCCAGTCAAGCATTCGAGCAGCTTGCCAACAGTCATACGGGACGGGAAACCGTGAGGGTTCATGATGATATCGGGAACCAGGCCAGTGTCAGAGAACGGTAAATCCTCTTGGTCGACGATGATTCCAACAACACCCTTTTGTCCGTGACGGGACGAGAACTTGTCACCAAGCTCCGGTCTTCTTGTCTGTCGTGTCTGAACCTTGACCACCATCGTTTCTCTCTCCGTGTGGGACACCATCACCTTGTCGATGTATGCGGGGTCCGCAATTCTGTATGAGATGGAGGAATCTCTGAATTCGCTTGGTCCACGATCCATGCCGATACCTGTGGATCCAGTATCGAGAGGTGTTTCCTTCTTGATCATGACCTCGCCAGAATTGACCTTGTAGCCCACAATGGCGAGACCATCGTCGTCCAAGGCCTCGTGCTTGGTCGTCCTGCCGTTTTCGTCGTTGACCGGGTCACCAATGCGTTCGCGTCGGCCGTTGGGGTACTTTTGCAGCTCGGCTGTGTACTTGCGGAATACTTGGCAGCGTCCGAAACCGCGATCACATGATGCCTTATTCAAGACTAACGCGTCCTCAATATCGTAGCCCGAGTACGACATGACAATAACTGTTGCGTTCTGACCAGCGGGGAGTTTATCGTAGTTGACAAGCTGAATTGTCTTTGAGATAACCATTGGTCTTTGCGGATAGACAAGGGTGTAAAGCAGGGTGTCGATACGGTTAAATTGGTTGTATGCGATAGCGCCAATAGCTTGCTTACCCATGGCGCATTGGTAGGTGTTTCGAGGAGATTGGTTGTGGTGAGGGAAGGGAATGAGACCAGCGACTGCGCCAAGAACAGTGAAAGGCTCGATTTCCATGTGTGTAGTAAGAGGGGTAACGTCTTTCTCGTAGAGAGCAACGAGAGTGTCGTTCTCTTCGTTGACGTCAAGATACTCGACAATACCATGAGTTAAAAAATCGTCGAACGTAGCCTTGCCCAGTTGCAAAAGTCTCAGGTGTTCCTCCTTGAGCTTGGGCTTTCCGTTCTTGACAATGATGTAAGGTCGGCAAATACGTCCTTCATCGGTGGCAATGTGGACTGCGTTGAAGTGATTGTTGATATGAATGCTGACGAAGGGAGAAATCCAGCCGCGCCTTCTCATCGTTCTGAACTTACCCGCAAATCGCTTCGGGTATCTGGTCAATGCGAATGGGGTTCCGTTTATGTGAATGACGTACGAAGTCTCGCGGTGCATTTCTCCGCCTGAGAAGTTCCGAATAGGTTCCACACCGGCATCCAGGGTGAAGACCCATCGCTTGACTGGCGCTTCCTCTACGTTGGTTGTGATGTGCGTCATGAGAGCCAAGTTCTTGACCAAACCACAGGCTTCACCTTCGGGTGTATCTGAGGTGCAAAGCATACCCCATTGTGAGGGTTGAAGAGCACGAGGACCGGAGACTTTACGGGTCTTTTCAAACTGCGAGCTGATTCGAGTCATCATACCGAGAGCGCTGATGTAGCTTAGACGACTGAGGACGTGGGTAACACCGGCTCGGTTCATGTTGAAACGCTTGACGGTCCAGTTTCCTGTCTGGATAGCTCGATTGATACCCTGACCAATCATGTTGGCGTGGTTGCTGATCATGTTAACGGCATCAAGAGGAACAGCTCTGTTGTCCTTCTTAAGAACCTTGTCGATGCTGCTCTTGACGTTGCCACAAAATTGCTTGAATAAATCTTCAAAAAGCAGGGAGAGAAGTTGTCCTGCTAACTCGAGTCGCTTGTTTCCGACGAAATCACGGTCGTCAACGAGACTTGGGTCGGCTTGCGCCATCAAGACACGTCGCGTCATGAAAGCCACATAGACAGCCTTGGGATAGAAGTCCAGGCCCTCAATGGGGACGTGGGCGATGATGAGGTTCGCCAAGGCGTCGAGAGCTTCTTCGACGTGGTTTCTTCGGACTTGCGCAGCGAAGGGGACCCTACTTTTGCCCATCTTTACTCTGGCGCCGATATACTCCAAGGCTTGCTGTTGCGTATAGACGCCAACCTTGGTTGCTTCCTCAAATTGAATGAGGAACTCGTCTTGATATTTCCCGTTGTCGCCGGCAACTAGTTGCATGATTTCGTAGTCTGATAGGCCGCCGAGCGCCTTCAGGATGATGACAATGGGGATGCCTTCCACCAAAATGTTGGCAGTGAGAAGAATCCGGTCCTTCTTGAGCGTCACATACGTCTTGGACTTGCGTTCGTGAGTCGAACTGGTGACTGATGCTGTGATGACGCTGTTTTTCTCGTCGGCTTCAACAATGACACGGTTCTTGCTCAGCTGTTCCTGAATGAGGATGACCTTCTCCGTGCCATTGATGATGAAGTAGCCACCGGGATCAAGAGGACACTCATTCATGCGCGACATCTCTGCGTTGTTGGCCCCACCAAGTCTGCAGATGGAACTCTTCAACATGACGGGAAGGCGTCCGAGGGGGACATTCTTCCGAACAATCTTGGACTTGTCGCGAATGTAGGCGATGTCGACCATGATGGGTGCAGCGTAGGTCATGTCGCGCAAACGACACTCCATTGGTGTAACCTCATTCTGAGCTCTGATATCGTTGAAGTCGACGCGACTGGGCCGCTCAACTCTGATATCAGTGAATCTGGCAGGGCGTTAGACAAGCTCATGCAAAATGGTGCAGGGAACGGTGGCTTACTCGAGCCAGAATGAACTATTCACATCGCTTCGAACAATGCGGTTGGCGCGGACAATTTCCTTGATCTCATTTTCGACAAAGAAATTGTACGAGTCAATGTGCTGCTTGACGAGACCCTTCACCTTGAGAAAGGCGGGTAAGAGCTGAAATTTATCCTCCTTGGTCGAGATGGGATCCGTCAGCTTCTTTCCGTTGTAAAAGGGCTCCAAAAGAGCCTCGAAGCCGTCGTCCTGCATGATGGTCACCGTGTTCCGCCTGTGACCATTATGTGTCGTTTGGTATTTGCGGCAACGCGGAGGGAGGGTCTACCGCAGATTTTTGAGATGCAGGCGGTCGAGTCACATCGCGAGTTTGAGGCAAGTGGTGGGCAACAGAAAAGTTTGGCCCCGCGGTGCCGGGTGCTGGCAGCAGCCCCACCTTTGCGCGACCGGGTGTCACTGGTAGTGGTAAGGTATGTAATTCAGAATCTTAGTAAGCATGGTGAACTTGGGACGGCGACGACCTGACCGGGCTGCGCGGGGCACACCTTGGTTGACCTCGGTGAGCCACGCCGAGATGTGTCAGCCCGCCTCACAGCAAAAATGCTCTGCCATGCGTTGTCCACCTTGCCCTGCCTTACCATATTGCTTACTGACTTACCTTGGAGTGCCTTAAGGTTAAGAGACAGACCACACAGTTCATCCCAACCTGCTGATGGACCTAGTTTCCGGACTAAGGTGATTGATGGTGCATCTTGGGTTGAGGCACCCACATGGCATGGTGAAAGGTGATTAGTTTGCAAAGCTTACGGACACACATCCTCATAAGGTGGAATGCCAAGTGGCACGATGACTTTGAAGCAACTTATTGAACCAACGGCTAATCAGGTCGTAGTCATTCCATCTGTGGGTTCGATCTCTGCTAGGCTCTGCGTTGACGGGTGACCAAACCCAGGGCTTTGGGCCCGCCTCGTACGTTGTGCAGCACCGTCAATGTCAGGGACCATTTACACGCATACTGCGTATCCGTACCTCACTCAACGACCCGTACGGATACTTAGGTTTTCAATGCTTGTGCCATGGTCAAAGAAAGTGGATAACAGAATGTGAGCAACTCAGTCAGCGCTTCAGTTTTGGCATCCCAATGAAGCAGCACCGCGCTTGGCTGGAGACACCCAGCCGCGACTGCCTCCAAAGTCCAAAGCCAAGTTGACCAGGGACTCCGGACACTTTCCTCAAGTGGTTGACGAGTGGGGGTTGTCGCCGTTCCAGGTCACCACTTTAGGCTGTGGGAACTTGGGAAGCCACGCCTGAGCAAGGGAGGAGAGAAAGCAGACAGGGCCTGCGGGTGCCTTGTCGTCTGCTGCAGCCCCGCCCTCGGCCATCTTTTCTCTCTACTTCATACTTTACCCCTCTTCGTAACAGACAAAAGCCTCTATTTCAACAGCCTGGGTCTACGGGAGTATGGGCCCTCCGGACACGACCGACTACGTAGCCCTTACACATCCAATCTCAGAAATATGCTGGAACTGCATTATTTCGATATCTTGCTCTGCAACAGCCGTGGTATTCTGATGTTATCCAAAATGAGAAGCAGTTCACGACACCAGGGTTGCTTCTAGGGCCTCGGACAGCAAATCATTTCGCTGCTCCTATCCATAATCATTGTACGGTCTTGTTCTGTCGTCACACCTGCATGGGATCAGAATGCTCCCCGCAGGGTATCCCTTTGCACGACCCGCAGCTGGTGATGCGGCGGCGACGACGGCGTCTGCATGTTGCGTTGGCAGAGGATATACTGCACTTCGTACCTACTGTGGCAAGCCAAGTCGCATCCCATCAACTGCAACTGCCCCTCTTCGACTCCAGATATCGGACCCCGATCGGTTAGGTGGTGAAGCTGCCCCGCGATACAATGAAACGGATACCTACACCTAGCACACGTCCCTCCAGCTTTAGAGCTACAATGAACGCTACTTCCAAGGGCACAATAGTCGATCGAGAGAGAATCAAAAAGCTATCAGTGCTTCGTTTGCCGCTTTCTTACAGTCTCCTGAAACCGTTCTCTGCGGCGTAGTCTAGGCTCTGCCACCGTTACTGTTGACCTGGAAACACACAAAGACGTCGAATCTGGGCGAAGTTTGTCACCTATGATGCAACAGGTCAACCCCGCGAGTCACGACCTGCGGCCCCGAAGATTGCGGCCGATCTAGGGTCCAACCACTCTGTTATCGGACAACCCCTCCTCCTACTGGGGTTTCGCAACACAGAGGAGCCAGAGCCAAGGGCTTTGCCGCCTTTGCCTGATGGGACCTTTCCTCGACCACATGGACCCAGTGCCAGAATGGCAATCGAAAAAAGGGGTGGCGAGGGAATATCCGAACTAGTTGATCGTCGAACCGACTTTCCTCGGGTTAGCGCAGAATATGGCATATGGAAGACCATTCAGAATTCTAGCCCGTCGTCTTTCAACCAGGATCCGTCAACAAGCATCCTGCAAGTGACATGGGACGACAGTCAGAGTCAGAACGTCTTCTGCCATCCTCAAGCCTCCCCCGCCGCCAAGGTACAAAGCCGATACCTGTCGAAGCCTCCTTCAAGGCACCTTCTGACAAGTCACTACCTATGGCCCTGAGCCTGGAGTTTTTTTGTTACTCTCCACGCCAATGCCGCTGCCCACGCCTACTTTGTCGCAGACTCGCAGATAGTCCACTCAATGCGGGCCTTAAAAGTCGGTGTAGAACCGAGCCGCTAGAAGCTTGCGACAGCCCATGCTTGCCGCCCAACAATTCAGTTTTCCTGACTGCTATTTTCGCGATTTTCAAGCCAGGACGGGCCATTCCATGCCTCTCAGGAAACCATCTAGCCGCATTATGACGAAGCACTGGAGCCTCTACCCCGACCATGGATCTTCACAAACCACCCGGCGGCTGGAAGGTGGGAAGATGCAAGTCACTTCGAGACCCTCGCCAGCCCACCTGGCACCAGCAACGGTCCAAGATGCGGCGCCAATATGACAAGGCCTGCCACTTAGGTGCTGCGTCGCCGTGCCCGAATCGCGGGGCACATCACGCATGTTTCTGAATTGTGTGTTCTCGTCCAAAGCGTGCTGAGAATGAGGCTGGAAGCTCCAAGTCCTCCGTACTCCGTACACCTGGCCCTTCTCCTCGTTCGTCTCCCTGCAGGGACAGATGGCCTCGACAACCATACCCAAGCCGCAGCCCTAAAAGACACGCACATGTTGGCTCTTTTTAGGCGAATCGACATGCATCCTGTATGAAGCTGCAAAGCATTCACTCCCTTGTGTGTTCGGAATCTCGAGCGTTGAGAATGCATAGTCTTCTCCCCACATGGAGGTTTTCTTAGTCTTGCTGTGTGAATACAGACTGACAAGCCACGGTTTCGCGCGCCGCCTAGCCAGGCCAGTTTTAGCCAGAGACCCTCAGTTCGGGAAGACCCTGTCTCCCCGCCAGCGGCTTACGAAGAAAAAAAAGAAGAAAAATGTTGTGGAGCTCTTCGGAGCGGCAGAAAAGAAGGGTAGGGATGGACCAGATACTCAGAATCGAGTAATCTTCGGGAGCCCCGTTCAGCGGTTCACCGACCAAGGGTTGCGGTCCATTCGTCAACTGGTGCTCTATATTCGCATTCACACGTTGAAAATCGCCACGGATATCATCAATTTACAAGAAAAACCAACGCCGCAGGATGGACCAATAAGGGCAAAGACCAGCACTTGTCTCAGGCTAAATCTCACCGCAACAAACTCATGAGTTTGGATAGAAACCTTACACTGGAGCCGGCTCATTTGATCCTTCGGAACCTAGAGAGGGTTTCTGATACTGACCAGAATAAGCCTCTGCACTTCTGACGACGTATGTAGACTCTTGGGTGTCAACGGCCAACAGAGCCTCCCTTTGACGAGCGATTTGACGTTTGGACCAGGCACAAAACAGCAGGCCTCGAATACCTTGGATGGCTAAATAAGAGCCGATGCTCTACGTACCCCATGTGCACATCCTATCCTGTTCGTTGGCGAACAGCCCTTGTCTGTCCACTCGGTTCAGTCGATCTTCGACGGCCATGGCACAGACGTGCGATCAGTCCTTTTTTACCTCGACGCAACTCCTCATTCCCAGAACCTGTTGCGAGCAGCAACGTGTACTGTCAATGAAGCTCGCGGACAGCGCAACGTTGTGACAGCTGGCATGAGTATCTAGATCTTTTGGCCGCGCTCGTTCGATCCGGGGAAAGCACGTCGGTGTCACACAGGGCTATCCAAGTCCCGAAGAGCGATGCAACGCAGGTAGTGCGCGGCACAGACGGTATGCTAGGCTCGCAGACAGAAACAAAGCTACATATTTGACAGCCCACAGCTCAGGCTGCCGCTTCACCGCTCAACGAAGCATGCAGGTCCTTGGTTCGGAGCTTGCTTCGCAGCAAGAGCGAGAGCAAATCATGTACAAGGTGTTTCCCAAAGCCCCAAGCCCTACTTGGCAGATTGGCAATTCGACAAAAGTCAAGCACAGAAATGATACAAGGCGGTGACAGTCAAACCCAAGATGGGGTATCAACTCAGCGTGAGAACTTGCCGCCACAGACCTGGCAGTCTCTGCAAACTGGGTAATAGGGGATCTCGGGCCTCCTGTCAGACCGAGATAGAGTTTCCGATGCACTGGCAACAGCCATTTCTGTCGTCAACGCTCGCACAACCTTGACAAGCTTGGGTGGTGGGCCATCCGCACCGTGCTACACTCGCAAGAGACAGCCCCTGACAGGAAAGCGGAACAAGATGGTCAACTGGGACTAGTACGGACGACCTCCGACCTGCTAGACTCGGCGGTTTCTATTGCTGTTAGTGCACCAGCCCCTCAGCAGGAGAGGAGGGGAAAAGACGAGGGGGTAAAGAGACAGAGAGACACACAGTGAGGGGGGCGGAGGGGTGTGCAATTGGGCAATGGGCCTGGAATGCTCGCTCCGTGCATGTCACGAGAGAAAAGGACAGGAGGAGAGAGAATGAAGCCAGACACGGCCAAACAAGTCAAGAGATATCGACGGACGAGTCGGTATATTGCAGCCATCGACCACTACCGATTCAACGGCAATGTCCACCGTTCTATCGTTGTACCACCGCTGCCAATACTGACTTGATGGTAACCTCTTGAGAGTCATAGAACGCCAATGGCTGACACAGCCAGACTGGAGTTGTTTTAGTACCTAAGAGGTATCCCGCGAATATAGAGTGCAACCACATCTGCGGGCTTGCCCTCCAGTCTTGCCGCTGCTCCTGGGCGCGGGAGGGTTTTGAACAGGGTTCGCAAGACCGCCCCTCGCCTCCCACTGGCTGTTTTGCCCTTTTGGGAACTTCATGGGAAGAGGAATTGCGAAAGCCCAAGCTGCGCTGCGTCAGACTCGAGAGCCACCACCACCACCATCCACCACCCACACCCACACACACGCCAGCACACCCGTCGAGCATCAACCACATGCACACGCACCGCGGCTACCCTAGCTGCCTACCTACTTTATGTACAGTGCAAGCTTGACGCTGTCCAGACTTTGTACCTGCTCTGAGTACCCGCAACTCTCCTCCCGACCTGGCCAGGTACGGCGCGCGAAGGACTGGACGCTACCTTGACAAGGACAGGGCAAGGTGTGGTAACGCAATACGGCGCAGGGTACTTTGTCTCCCCTTGGCCTCCAGCCAGTCTCTGAGCGGGAGAGAGAGGAACGAGGGGCTTTCTCGTCACTTGAGAGTGCCCGTATGGTAGTTACGGATAGTCAGTAATTACCTACGGTACGGAGGAAGTCCTTCGCATCTCAGTCCCTACGGATATCCTTCGCGGACTGAGCAGGGGTTCTTTCGGTACCAAAGCAAACCACCCCTCCGACTTGCAAAGCCGCCCTGGCCTGGCACCTGGTTAGCGAGTGAGATGTGGTGGTTCCTGTCTGTGGTTCCTCTCTCGATGTGGCCCCCGTCAAACTGGGCACCCCCGTCGTTGGCGCAGGGGTATCTTGGGCCGCCGGCTGGCCTGCCACGCCCTCTCAACCGTGCTTGTCTCCCACACCTGAAAATCGCTACATTACCTTCTTATGCTCCGAGCCTGCTCTTTTCGTTTCTCCCCACGTTGGTCGTCGGTTTCCTACCCAGTTCTCTTTCTGTACACCATCTCGTGTGTCCGTGTATTCCAAAACCCTCTTCAACTTGTCGCTCCTGGCTCTCCAGGGCGCGGCGTGTGAATTTTATCTGAGTGTATACTCTGTACTGCACCGGGGAAGAATACCACGGGAGAAAACAAAAAACCAGGTACGTTCCAGTTCTTTTGTTCT
The DNA here is from genome assembly GCF_030867565.1 of Colletotrichum costaricense. NCBI lineage: Eukaryota > Fungi > Ascomycota > Sordariomycetes > Glomerellales > Glomerellaceae > Colletotrichum > Colletotrichum costaricense. The sequence continues at coordinate 176,445 of NW_026848232.1, read as the reverse complement.
CTTTGTGCTTGGCTGGTCGCCGTATCACACCTGCATCTATGTGTGGTAGAGCTCGTCGATTGTGGGAGCAACTGCGCCGTGGCGGCAAGAAACACATTACACACAACGCAAACACGAGGAGAGAGAGAACCAGAGAGGAAACAACACTTGCGGCTGCCCTTTGTGCAGTTATGCCACCAAATCAGCGAGTCAACTCAGTCGGACATGGTAATGCGCTCCCAGAGGCTTCTCGACATCCCAAAGCACAACATCGCAAAGCTGGATGCCAGGCCCGAACGGAAAGGGGAACAAGAGGTAGGGATGCTCGGTAGAAGCTGGAGAGGCAACGACAACGGCAGTGACGGTTTCGGACCGCGATCCAGAGGCCCAAGAAGAGACAGGAGTTGCAAGGCGAGACATTCGAGTCTCACTCAGGCTGCCCAGCTTCAGCTGCTGCTATGCGTCCACTGCCATCATTCTCCTTGTCTCTTCAGCGCTTCACCGACCGCCGCCCGCATTTGGAGAAGGCCAGGACCAAGACCAGGACCAAGAGGGAACCCCCGGACCAGCACCACCAAACTTCGCCAGTTCCGCACCCCGCCTCCAATTTCCCTTGTTTCCAGAATCACGAAACTCTCGCTCTGTTCTGTTGTTTCTTGCCGCCATGGGCGTCACACGCAACCTCATCTACCACGTTCTTTGATGCTGCCGCCGCTGCCTTTTCGCTGCAACAAGACCCTCTACATGTTCATTTTGCTGACCGCCGGCCTTGCTTGATGCCAGCAGTATATAGAAACCGCAGCCACTAGGCCTCTTTGCGCCGTGTACGAATTGTTGGAATAAGCCGAACCATGGACGAGCTGCGCTTCCGATCTCAACAGTCGCCCCGTAACGAGTCCACGATGAACACACTTGTCTCACCTCCGCGGAACGTCCGCCTCCCGCAGCCTGTTCAGGCCCACGATGGGCGAGGTGCCCTGCCTCGCCGCTTCACCACTGATTCGGGGCGTGTACCAACATTGTCTTCAATCACCGGTCAGCGCGGCCCTGACCTTGGTGGCCCTGATTATAACAACGTACGTCTCTTATCCACGAGTGGAATGCTATCCCGTTGCGTTCCACGCGCAATTCTTCACTCGCCATCGTGCGATGTGCTCCGTAAGAATGCGACTGACATTGTCTTGTCCAGACTTTCCACAAAGTTCAATTGGTATGTGGGCTTCCGCCATTTCGCTGTAGAATCCCGTTAGCGACAGGACCATCACCACAAGCAGACACTGCAAGGTTGATACACACAGTAAAGGAGGAAAGGTAATTAACTGCGTGGTCTAGATTGAGAAGAAGAAGATCGAATATGAGAGACTGCGCGAGCAGAGACGTCGCTTCGAGATGGAGATGCAGAAGCTGGAGCAGGCCCAGCGTCGCGAGGAGATGGAGCTTGCAAAGATGCAAGACGACCTCCGCCAGGGTCACCAGTCGGAGCCTACGACGCCGCCCGAATACCACGAATCGTCCGGCTTCCCCACGATGTTCTCGCGTCCCAACCGCTACTCGACTTCGAGCTTGACCTCGCCTCCCGGTCTCTTCAACCGTCCCGGCCGCTCGGGCTCGCAGCTCACTTCGCCGCACTCCACGGTGATGCAGTCCCGCTTCACCTTTGACGACCATTTGCCATCCCGATCCGTGCCGGGATCTCGCAGAAACAGCGACGAGGACGAAAAGGAGGAGGCAGTTCGCCAAGATCCGACTAGTCATCGATCTTCCAACGCGTAAGTGCAGTAATCCGTATAGTGTGACCAGTATGTTTGCTTCTTGGACAAGTCTCTGGATGAGTATCACGGCATAAGGTAGCGAATGCCGGTAAAGCTGTTTTGTCGACGTTTGGCAAGGTCTGGTACTGTTGGAAAGAAACGAACGGCGGCAATGGGGCCCCACAAGTTGGTTTTCAAGGACCGCTCTTGCCTTGGATGGGAAGAGTTCTTTCCTTGAGATGGGCGAGAGCTCCTTCCCTCGATCCCATCCCTCTGGATCTTCTAAATCCTCACCCCACTCGTCGATAAAACAGCGATCTCGAGCAGCCAGCGGCCTCAACTTCGACCATTCCACACCCACACCACCACATACTTTACGCACCACACCCTCACAGTCTCACACATCTATCGACCAAACAACAATAACTCATCCTTTCAAGTTACACCATAAAACATTGCGCACCTGGTCTTGCGTCTTCACACCACACTTTAACGACGTTCAAATCCTTTGTTCCAATCTCACAAATCGCACCTGCCTCTCGAACGCTTCTGACAAAAGAACGCTCGTGCTGGTTTTCGAAAGCTCCGTTCAAATCGACCGCCGAGGAATCTTGGAAGGCTTTCCCATTTTCTTCCATTTTCCTTCGTTTCGTTTCCTCTCGAAGCAGAACAACCGACAACCCAAGACTTGCCCAAGAAGAGGAACATACTTACCGCACAGCAAGCAAACCTCTATCAATTTGAGCAATGGCTGACACTGGAATTCCTAACGATAGCTACAACCGCTACTCGATGCCGGTCACGCGCTCTCGCACTGGTCTCTACGGCGCCGACCTCGACCAGACTGGCACTGCTCGCTTCCTCTTTGGCGAGGAGGACGCTTCTGGCGAGAACAAGTACGGCCAGGCCAACGGCGACGACAACTTTCCTACTCTGGTTCGCCAGAACGATCAAATGGTATGTCTGCGCATTTTGTTTCTTCACATTTATACCATCTCTCTCTTTCTCTCTCTATTCACTTTCTCATGACCTATTTTACCCTATTACCCTATTCAATGCATGAGCAAGCTGGTGCCTATGGTTCTTCTGCCTGCTCAGCAAGAAGAAAAAGGCCCACATGTTTATTTTGCCCATGAGTGGTGAAGTGCCACGTTCCGAACCTCGCGGCCGGGAAGGTGCGAGCCGCAAGCAACCGCACCTACTGCAGCTGCAGCTTGCTTCAACTTCACCTCCTGTCCGTCAGATTCACCCCGCACACCTTGGTCAGAATTTCCACTCCGCCCTTTTTTTGCCCTCTTTTTTTTTGTCTTCTTTCCTGATGCCACCCGTGGATGCGAGTGAAAAAAAAGAGGAGGAGCAGAATACCCCCATATCCGTCCCCCTTCCTTTTCTGTCCGTTTACCGCTTGCTCCTTCCTCCCGCCAAGGTCAGAGTTTTGCAGGGAAAATACTGTCGACACAAACCTTCGAACTTGTCAGCCTCCGATCAACTGTTGACAATTGTTTGCGTCGTATAGCTCTCTGCATCATCCGCTGCCCTTGACCTTGCCCTGTCTCCCTCGCCCGCTCCTGACGCGCCGTCCTCCCATGGTTGGGGCAATATTAACCGTCACCGAACCCAACAGAGCTTGTCTGCTATCAACACGTCTTCGCTCAACGGAGCTTCATCTTCTGGAGAAATCGGCAAGCGTTCCTCAGTCCGCCACTCGCTCGACTTGAAGTTCTTCCCGGACGCTCCCTCCGACAACCAGGCTTCCATCGTCTCTCCTCCCGGCAACCACCCCGGTAACCACATCATGGCTACTCCTCCCAAGTTGCAGAGCTCCTTCTCTGCCAACGATGTGCCTACCGTCAAGAGCACTACCAACGGCGGCCCTGTCACCAACAACCACGCCCAGCAGCATTTCCACAACCACAATGCCAGCATCGGTCGCATTCCCGCTGGCGCTGTCCCCGGCCGCCATAGCCGTGAGCTGTCCAACGACAACAACATGGGCGGCCCTCGCGAGCAGGCTGGTTCTTATCCTTCCATCCAGTCGGCTCTTCAGGCCAATGCCGCTCCTTTCGGTCCTAATGCTCCGGGTCAAGGCTTCCCTCACACCTCTCAGGGCAACCAGACTCCCAACGGTACCGCCACTGCTGGCCCGAACAACGCCTACGGTGGATTCTACCCGAGCGGCTACGTCTCGCCCAATAACAACGGCGGCCCTCCCCCCGCATCTGGCCCTGGCCCCTACGGCGTCCCTCTCTTGGCCATGAGCATGCAGAACATGAACCTCAATAGCAACAACAACATGTACCCTGCTCAGAACTACGCTGGCTATGGCGCTCTGTACAACCCTCAGCCTCAGCCCCGTGATAGCCAGGCTCGTGTCATTCAACATCGCCGCCAGATGGACAATGAAGGTAAGCTACATGATCAGTCTCATAATATGTACACATTACTGATATCTGCCTAGCCATGTCGCGCTACAACGGTCTCGCTCTTGAGAACGTTGGCGGCCAGATCTATGACCTTTGCAAGGACCAGCACGGCTGCCGCTATCTGCAAAAGAAGCTCGAGGAGCGCAACCCGGAGCAGGTCCACATGATCTGGCTGGAGACCAACCAGCACGTCATTGAACTCATGACTGATCCTTTTGGCAACTATCTTTGCCAGAAGCTGCTGGAGTACTGTAACGACGATGAGCGCACTGTGCTCATTCAGAACGCCGCCGTCGACATGGTTCGCATCGCCCTCAACCAGCACGGCACCCGTGCTCTTCAGAAGATGATTGAGTTTGTTACTACTCCGACCCAGATTGAGATGATCATCAACGCTCTTCGCTTTCAGGTCGTTGAGCTCATCCAGGACCTCAACGGCAACCATGTCATCCAGAAGTGTCTCAACAAGCTCAGCGCTCAGGATGCGCAGTTCATCTTCGACGCTGTCGGCACCAACTGCGTTGATGTTGGCACTCACCGTCACGGTTGCTGCGTTCTCCAGCGCTGCATTGACCACGCGTCTGGAGAGCAGAAGGTCTGGCTGATTGCCAAGATCACCGAGCATGCTCCAATTCTTGTGCAGGATCCCTTCGGCAACTACGTTGTCCAGTACATCATCGACCTGAACGAGCCCTCCTTCACTGAGCCGATTGTGCGTATGTTCCAGAACCGCATCGGCCAGCTCTCTCGCCACAAGTTCAGCTCCAACGTCATCGAGAAGTGCCTTCGTTGCTCCCAGGAGCCTTCCCGCGAGATGATCGTCGACGAGCTCCTGAACCCCGGCGAGATCGAGAGACTGCTCCGCGACTCATATGCCAACTACGTCATCCAGACCGCCCTCGAGTACGCTCCTCCTGCCAGCAAGTATCGCTTGGTGGATGCCATCCGCCCCATCCTGCCTTCCATTCGGTCCACTCCCTATGGTCGTCGCATTCAGGCCAAGATCCAGGCCTTTGAGGGACGTGGCAGTGCTACCTCGAGCGGTCAGGTTACTCCCGCGGATCCCACTCAAGGCCAGATTCCCCTGCGTCCAGGCCACAACCGCGCCATGTCTAACAACACCTCCATCATCGCCCCTGGCGGTGCCTTTGGCAATGGTCTGAATGGTGGTCTCAACGGCGGCAGTATGGCTCCTCGTGGCAACCAAGCCAACTACCCCACGACCAACAACGTCACTGTTCCGCCCCCCGCTCCCCAGAACCAGCGCGTCCAGCAGTTTGGCTACAATGGCCAGCAGCGCACCAACGGTGGCGCCCCCGCTGACGCCGCTGCAGGCGAGTCTCAGTGGCTGTAATTGTATTCGACGCGTTGCCGACAATTTCAGCCCGTTGAGATTCGGTTCCAATGGTACGAAATGTTGCCCGGGCATTCGACAACGAACATAATGGTGGCATGATGCTTTCCGCGTAACGGTTTTCTTTCGACACAGCACGGCGGCTACGCAGCAACGACTTGACGATCTTTTTCCTTTTCCCTGTCTGTGCAAACACCACACATCATCCTCCAACCAACATACAACAGCGCAATCCACCAAACCTCTTCATCCGTCGAGCACGGCGGTCCTTGCACCCGGTTGCAAGGCCTGCTTTGTGTGTACACTATGGATTCGGGCAGCGCATCAGTGTCCACCCTTCGGCATTTGCAGCGCAGACATAAGAATCGCATTCTGCTTCTCGGCAGCCGTCACCAGATCGGGCGGAGCCTTCAATAGGGCTTGTATTTGATTCGATGCCAACATCGACATAGACGAACGCTTTCCTTGCTTTCAGTTTCTTTTGTTTTTTCACCGCGATTTCTTACTTCCGACCTTTTTTTTTTTCATTCTCGACGCTCGTTCGCCAGGGTCAACTAGTGGCCCTTGGCATCATGATTGGATCGGACTCACGACAACAACATTGGTATTATTCCTTTGACGATACGCCAGTCACGAAGCTGATCATGAGACGCGCAACGATTTCGGGAAGACTTGAGTTTCTTCCCTTACGAACGATGGCATTTCGGTGTACTACGGGCCACCTTAGCCTTGCGAACCTCCACTCGAACGTTTCTACAACCCACGAAACGGTCCGACAAGATTATACAGGAGATACCTGATTGCGCACGCATTGCATAGGGGCCAACACTGAGACATGACAGCATCGGAGGCAGTTTTTTTTTTCTTTTCTTTTTTCTTTTTCCTCTTCTCGCATGCAGTTGGCACATCGTTTCGTCCTTTCAACCTGGACCACTCAGTATGACACCCAGACCTCTCATGGCTTATCTGAATTGGGAGAATACAACATCGATAAAACGGGGATATTCATCAAGAGCTCATGGGCTCTCATATTTTGGGGGGGTTTCTGGAGAGATTCGATTTGGCCTTCTGGAGATTGGAGAAGGTTTCTTGTGTGTGTAAGAGAACTCTAGGGATGAAAATTGGGCGTTACCTTTGCTTTTTCTGACCGGCGGAGAACAAGACGTGTTTGGTGAGGCTCTTGGCTCGACTTGCTCTTATGCTTCTCAGCAAATGCCCACGACACACCCTCCGACCGCGCGCATGTAACTAGGCAGATAATTCGAGACAAAGATCTTGACTTTAAAGTTTTGCGGTGTTTCTTGACGTCTTCGTGATGTGTGTCATCATGCTGACCACTAAAAAGGAGTTGTTGGTGTTACTAATTTTGGCTCGTACCTTTGAGTGAAAGCCCTCCTGAATGGTACGCTGATGCCCAGCAGCGCAATGTGCGACACAATCGAAGAGGGAGGCCTGCGATCGGATGGAGCATGTGAAGTGACCGAGAGTCGAAACAGCCGCTCCTGATTGGTCAAAGTCGGACCGTCCCCCCCAAGAGCGCAAGTTCCAGAACGTTTGGTCCGGGTCGAGGTGGTCCCACACCAGTTCCCATTCACTGAGAGAGTGCAGGCGGGAGTGAATGGAGGGGTTGCAGAGCGCTGACGGCGGGGCTGTGCTGGGTGCGGCGTTGCGGCAAACCTCGCGGTCGCCCTGGCTGGCAACCAATTAAAAAAAGAGTTCGAGGCCGAACCTCTGACCGCAATTTTTCCCTTTAAACCTTGCGTCGTTCAGCCTCTCTTTTTCCTCGTCTGACAACCGTCGTAAGCCCTCCATTTCACGTTCAACTGCGGAAACTACCCACGTCTGCGACTATTCGCAACCGCCTCCCGAGCTCGCACCTCGAATACTAGAAGGTTCACCGCCTACCGTACATATACCGAAAATGACCCGTGGCAACCAGCGCGACAAGGCCCGTGAGGCTGCTCAGAAGAAGGCTGCTTCTCAGGTGAGATTTCCTGTCTCGTTCTCCCCGTTCGGTTCACCACACCCGGCGGCCTTGGCAGCCTACGGGCAGGGGAACTATTAGCTCCTCATTTGGATATGCTAGACGTAGGGGATTCTGAGTGTACTGGCGCCCGAGAAAGGGGCCGCGTGCCCATGAGGCGTAAGGACCGATTGTGGTGGGGGCGGGGCAGTCGGTGTCAGCAGGTGCGAGAAAGGGAACTTATCTCGCAGATCATCCGAATAACATCATTGAGGATTTGGACGAGCAAAGATGGCTGACAGATGTGAATTTTACAGAAGAAGGGAAACTCCATGAGCGGCACGGAGATGCAGCGTGCAAAGGAGTCTGCTGCTGAGATTATGCGGCAGAAGCAGGCCAACGGTGAGTCACTTCTCTTTTTTCTGTTCAAGTCGCTATTCCCACGACCGTCTCTCGATCTCGAGATAGCGTAAACGCAGGAGAAGAAGGGGGTGGCTCAGTGTCAGTTTTGACTGGCCGAGTCACTTTCACTTCTTCCTCCCCTTCTCGATGTGGTCTCGAAGGTGCCCTACCGGGGTTGATGGAAAGCCTCACTCTCGGGCAGTCACTATCGGTGGTGAGGGCTGTATGGGTAACGGAGATCAGGGTGGGAAAGACAGGAGTGACGAAGACCGAAACGAATCACTTCTATGGAGTATAGTACGCTGACGATGTAAATTATAGCTGAGGCCAAGAAGGCAGCAGAGGCAGCAGGAGGGTCGAAAAAGAAATAGAAGCAGCGCGAGAGAATAGAGGGTGGCGGCGGAGAGAGGCCATATTGGAATGGAATTTCTCTTTCTACTCCATCTGTCTCACCTCTGGTCTTCGTCTTACGCTCGGGTTCTCAAGCTTCTCATGAATCTCCCTCTCACATGAAGGTAGACCAAACTAGTGAGATGAGACAGCAGATGTAGAGGAAGACAGGAGCAGGAGCAGATGAGTATGGAATTTCTCAACGTCAGCCCCTTTGTCCAAAGCGCAGAAGGGAAGGAAGAAACTTATCAATGAACGGCGAAAAGGAAATTCATAAACAGGGGTGTTTTTCCCCCCCTTATACTGTAGTTAAAGCGATGGAGGTTGCATTCGTTCAGCATGGAGAGACGGCGTGAAATATCAGAACAAATGGAAATCTCAAATGACTTGCAACCAAAGAAGTACTCGGTCAATTGCAGAGAACGAAGTATGACGAACCGCGAGAGGGCCGCAGTTTCGTCAACTACTCGAACGATACAAAAACCGCTCTGCAGATAGAGACAAACAGACACATCCCCGGCAAGTCTTGCTAGTACTGGTAGACTGGTCTCTCTCGAGAGCAACCAGGCTCTCGGTAAATGAACTCGCATCCAAACCACTTCAAACGAATCCAAGGCCAAACGCCGCCGTCCGTTCACCACACATTCATCTCAACAATTCTCGACATCTCTCTCTCTCTCTCTCTCTCTCTCTCTCCTCAGTCAAAGATCCTGCCTGACAAGCATACGAATGACAGATGCACAAACACGGGCCTACCCCCCGGCCAAAACTTCCCGTGGATCGATCAGACATCCCAGACCTCGACTCGAGTTGACAGTGACGTGGTGCGGGATCACGAATGGCATAGTGAGGTACATCAATTCCCGGGATGACGGGAATAGACACACGGCAGACACGGCTACCTGATCGACTTCCACACACCCTTTCGGTCTTTCCTCTCAGGTCTCTCTCTGGTTTTTATCGGCGCTTATCCGGCACACTGACGGACGATCAAACCGGGTTGACCTCACGAGTCACGAGCCGGATCAGAAATTCCCCCGAGCCTGTCTTGCAAATTGCCAGGCACTTTCTTAGGCGTTGGCTCTCCCCTCTCCCCTCCCACCCTGAGTCTTTATGATTCCTCTTACTAGCCGAATAATAGTAGTTTCGAATAGTCCAATTTTGAGCATCACGCGAAGAACAATGACGGAGAACACTGAAGCTGTGATCATTCATCATCCATTTATTTGATTCCTTATTAAGCGGTTGCGAACAAAAAAATGGTGTTTTTCCATCCAGGAAATACGAACCAGTCATACATCTGTAATTATCCCCTAAACCCTTCATCATCCCCATCGCCTCTTTTCCTTCCCTACACAAGGGGAGCGGGCTCAACCCAAGCCGGAACACGTGGAAAAAGAGTACCTTCTACCCGCTCTTTTTATGTCTCCACAACCACCAAAGAGAAATCTACATGATGAAGAAAAAAGAAAAAAGAGGAAAAGGTCGTGATATGACGGGTTCCCCTAAAGGTGTGTATCGTGACAACAACTCCGGATATGTGGTATCGTTCCCAGCGGAGTGGGCAAAAAACAAGTTCTCTTTTCCCAGAGGCGTAAATGAAAATGGGATTACTAAAGAAGGCGGATTACGTTCACCGTAAAGATGATTGGAACCGTAGTATCCTCTTTATGCCTCCATCATGGCCATGGGGAGAGATCCTGCCATGCCGCCGAAAGAGCCGACGCCTTGTGCTCCAACTGCGGGGAAAGATCCCGAAGAGCAGGTAACGGAGCACACGCAAGCACCGGCGCCGTTGATCTGTCCAGTGCCCTGCTGGATCTCGCCACCGGCAGCAGGGGCGGCAGGAGCAGCGGGGTTGGCGGCAGGGGGAGCGGCGGCGGGAGCAGAGGCGGCAGGGGCGGCGGGAGCAGCAGCGGGAGGAGTGCCTCCGGTGATGGCACCGCCGGCACCCTTGCCCTTCTGGGCAATGGCCATCGACTGGAACATGGCCTGAGTCTTAGCGGCGGTAGGGTTGATGGAGAAGGTCATGCCCTTTCCGCAGTGGTTGGCCTGAGCGCAGTAGAACCCTGGGAGCGCGTTTTAGTAAGAGTGAGAGGGTACAGACAGGAGCAAGGGGACTTACACAAAGGCTCAGAGACCATGACTTGCATGGCAACCTGGGGAGGGGGGCTGACGGAGTTGTTGGGGTTGGCCATGAAGCCAGAGTTCATGCCACCAGCCAAGGGATCGCAGGGCGTCGCGAAGGCGGACTGGGTAGCAGTGTGGTTCTGGCTCATGAAGGTGAAGACAACCATGTCGCCGACATTGGCCTTGATCTGATCGGGAACGAAGACGAGACCAGCGGCACCGCCAACCATGACCTGCGAGGGTGTTAGTGGTGACGATTTCGCTTACAGAGCTAAGCTCCAACTTGTGTGTTACTGACCTGGTGAGTCTGCTGAGCAGCCGGGGGCGCGGCCGGGGGAGCGGCGGGAGGAGCAGCGGGGGCGGCAGGAGGGGCGGCAGCGGGAGGGGCGGCTGCACCACCGGCGGGGGGGTTGATGTTGATCGTAGGGGCTCCGGCACCCGGGTTTGCCCAAATGATGATAACCTCGGTGACCTGGCTGTTGGAGACTCCGAACCCAGTCATGCCTGCGGGAAGGCCAGCGATCTGTCCAGCTTGAGCCTGTCCCTTTTCACCCTTCTTGTGACCATCTCTACGGACGGGGTAGTGGTTGCGGACCGACTTGGCGGAGGCCATGACGGCGGCGGAGAGAGCTAACACTGCGGAGAACTTCATATTGACTGTTTAGATGTTGTCGTCGGTGTCGATTAGGGTGACCTTTTCTTTTCGTTTGTCGAGGATGATGCGACCTATAGTTGCCTCCTCTTTTCTCTTTTTAATTCTCTTCTCTGAAGATTTGGTAGTTGGCGAGACTGCTAGAGCCTGGCTAGAAAGTCGAAAGGGAATAAAAGGGTTTAGTTATAGCTGGATGGCTTTAATGGCGAGGGCCTGCTCGTGACGAAGAAGAGTGAACACGGAACCGAAAAGAGAACGAAAGTCACACAGGGAATGAGTGAAGACAGGCGGATGAAGAAGAGATGGGGGAGAAGAAACAGAAACCTCTCTGATGGCGAGGATGAGGGGGGAGGAGGAGAGCTTAAATCGAGCGAGACTCGGATAGCACGAGGAGCGCGAGCCACGTCGCATTACCGGTTCGTTATCCCATGTCATGGGCCAAGGTACTTTGAGTAGGATACTAGGAAAATACTCTACTGCGTGTGGTACGGAGTATGGTCATGGCAGGGCATGGCATGGGACAGCCCCTTCCCGGCCGCAACATCGACCTCGACGAAACAGGACGAGAAAATCTTCCGCCAGCCCGTCCTTGGGACGTGTTGGAAAGGCACCAAGCACTTTGGACCCCGGTCATGCAAGCCAAGTGCAGCCAAGCAACGCCTCCGGGGGTCCTTCGTGTGCAGAAGGGGGGGTGGGGGAGGGAAGAGGGTGAGATGCAACGAGGATGGAGATAGAGCAGGGGCCTGGTGCGTGTAAGACGAGGTGTCTTTGGGCGGTTCGTTGCTCGGGGATGCAGCGTCCGATTAAGCACATGAAGCACAGGCCCACGGCGGCATTGCCATCCCAAGCTTGGAGCAAATTAAGAACAAAAAAGCCAAGACGAGATGGGTGGAGAGTGAGTGGTGGTACGAAGTGTCGTGGTAGGGGTAGTAAGGTTCAGGGTTGGGAGGAACAGGAACAGGAAGCAGGGGTGTCTATGTTGCGAACGGATGGATGACGGAGAGACGATAGACGACCTAAAGAGAGAGAGAGAGAGAGAGAGAGAGCGCGCTCAAGAGTGCCCAGCGCACGAACGGGAACGAGGAGACAGAAGCAGGGATAGTAGAGACGACGATGATGCTGCCAACGGAGCCGCAGTCGTGCAGGTGAGGAGCTTGGTGTGCCATCAACAGGGAGGTGGGCTGTCTTGTCTCGTCTCGTAGCTGTCGTTGAGCATGGTGAAGTCACTTGACTAGGATGTTACTGGGTATAACGGATAGAATGAGTGAGTGAGTGAGCGAGTGCGAGTAACCTTGACTCCAGCCAGAAATCCCGCAGTGATCTATTAGCATGACTGTGTGATTAGTGAGTGAGGCCCTGTAATGTTGTGGTACACGGGAAGAATGATCAGTGACTCGGAAGGGACTCGAGGAAGAGAATGGATGGAAAAGTCGGAAGCCATGACAGCTCCAGCTTGGTTGAGACGGCACGCAGTTGCGCTAGCGCTGCGAAGGAGCAGTGTGCGGTCGAGGAGGCGGGAGCTGTGACAGAATCGTCTCGAGTCGTGTTTTGGCATCTCGCTAAGTGGCTCCCCCCCGGCCGATATTCCGAACACGGCACTCGCTCGGACCCTGGGCGATGGGACGTCTCTTTTTTGCATACAGAGAGTATCCGTCCAGATGCCACAATTTGTGCTGGGCATGGCCTAGGAAAGGGGAGGCCTCTCGACAAAGTGAGTGAGAGTGTCATGAAATAGCGAATTTGCGACATTTGAATACCGAGAGGTTGATGATGTAAGGAAGGAATCGTGACAAGACGAATGTACCTAATTGACCAAACAAAGTCCGAGATGTACTCCGTACCTTAGGTACCCTCCGTGCCTTCCAAGAAATGTCAACCAGATAAGGTAGAGAGATAGATTAACCGATCTCAGCAAGACCCTCCTTCCCCCATTGCACCAAACAAATTGCGAAGTAGAATTGCCCGATGTGCTTGTCACTTGTCATTGCCAATTTGGAAGGCTTGTCTCTTTCTTCCTTCCCCCGAGGTTCAGGTTCTTCATTAGATACCTACCTAACCTTACGCAAATTAACCCTCCCGCTGTCTTGGGGTGTGCTAAACCTTAATGCAGCCAATTAAGGTGGTTGGACCGTCGAATTGCCCCCTGACAAGACATTTTAGCTGCCGGAGCCACGGGATGGCGTCCCCACCTGCTCAACTCCTCGGTCTCCTTCCCTCCACTTTCCTCCCCCGTTTTCCACTTTTCCTTCCTCTTTCCTGCATCCCGAGTTGGCGAGTTCCTCATCTGCCACACCGTTCCTGCAGGTACCGAGACACAATACAACTCTACCCATCAACCTTATACCTTTTTTTTCTATTCGTAAGGTACTCCCCCCGTGTTCCCTCTCCAGTGCCAGGCACAAAACCGTTTTTTAGCGCTGCCACCCTCAAAATACGTATCTTTCTCCTTGAGTCTGGTGAGATGCAGTTGCTGGCATCTCACCAGGGTCAAGTTCCTATGTAGATAGAGATACTCGTTGAGTCGTTGCTGCTGGACATGTCAAATTCCGGGAACTAGGTCAAGCAGGTCCCATCGTCTTCACACGTGCCAAGGTACATTCCCCATTAGCATTGCCACTCCTGCCTTCTGGGTTCCTCAAGCCTCTCCGTACCTTTATCGTAAGTACTAGGCAAGGTCGTATACGGATATCGCTATGCAATTTGCAACGCCATCATCCCGCACCATCTCGGTTTTCGGCTTCTTTGGCACCAGCCTCAGGCTCAAGCGGCCTTCTCCTCATCTGCCCGCAGTCCCGGCATGAGTCGGCACGGATAGCAAGGCATCGCAAGAACCAGGCGTGCCAGCGTCTCCAAGCACCTTGATGCTAGGCGTACAGCCGCCTCAAACAGCCAATGAAGACTTTGAAACAAGCCCCCTCTCCCTCTCCCCTCTTCCCCCTTTGCCTTGCTACCTTACCTACCTTATCCTCTTTTCATCGTGTCTTTTGGTCACGGGCAACTCTCCTCCCGGTCCACACTCCAAGACTTGTCCAAGACTTCTCTGTTGCAACTAGCAAGAGAGCCCACACACACTCACAGACATTCGGCCATTCAGATAGACACGGCCCAATCCAGTCTTGCCGTCATCCAGTCCTCCAACCAACTTTGCTCATCTCACCCGCCATTGTCAGCCGCCACACACTGCTACTGCTACGCCTACCTTACGACGGACCCTACCACTCCTCCGTCCCATCCATGATCCCAACTTCCAAGACAACCACAAATACATCCATGTGCCCTGTTCTTGCCCAACGAGCACCGTGAACCATCCTAACCGACCGCTCCTACACTATCTGCTCCTATAGGACTTTGGTGCAACCATCAGCCTTGTCTTGACACAGGTCCACCGACAGCGCTAGACATCGGCTTATTCTCCTTCCAGCACTGCCATCATACCATCATCCCGTCATTTCTAGGCCCGAGTCGCAAGGAGACTGACTGTGCACAATACCGTCGATACACCACTTGGCGCAGCCTTCCTTCCGCCGGTACTTGTCATGTCAAGATCCATCTCCGGGTGCGGCCTGCCTGTGGTACTGCTTACTGCTAAGTGGCTCGGTCAGCCTGACGTACGTATACAGCGCATCGCCAGCCTGCTCGGGCATGGGCCGAAAGAAGGCATCGGCCTCCTGTCAAGTCCAACCTAATCCTATCCGTCGTACCCGCGCCGTGTGATCCACTGCATCGCTCATTTCGGGATGGACGTCCATTCTTTGCAACATGACTCCGGTCCGGAGGATCTCCACACTCATTGTGTAAACCTTCTGGATAGAGCGGCTCAGGAAAGCGTCATCCTACCATGAACAATCGGTGCACCAAGCCCATGCAGATTCTCGAGCAACACTTCACCGACAGGGGAAACAAATTGGCCGGAAGTCGGCCCATGATAATATGTACGGATACGCGAGTCCAGTCTGAAAATACCCGGATGGGTCTTGACTCTTGAATTGTCGAGGCCGCAGATCGGTGGAACATTGCAACTCCACGTTTCCATCCAATACCCTTCGACTTGTTTCCGATCGCAACCCTACAGAGAGTCATCTCAACTAAATTCCCTTGGGCCGCCTTCATCATACCCAAGACCTCTTGGCCGGCCTGCACTAAGGAGTGTCATCTCTTGTATACCCGCCCGCGGCGTGGCGGCCTTGCCAGGAATCTCTCTGTTCAGAGACTGGTCTAGTCGCCGCACATTGCCTTGTTATCCGCCCAAGCTGCATCTGCGCGATGACGATTAAAATAAGAAAAGCCTTGACACGCATTTTGCTGGGGCGTTGCCTCTCGGGGCGAAAGGAGAGAAACAACCAAGCCTAGACCCTTCCACGGTGAAACAAAACGAACTCTTGGATAGCCGACATGATTACACTAGCTTTTTTTCCCCCTTCCTGTCGCAGTCATCATAGGTTTTATTGGGCCCGCCAGGCCAAGTTCGCCCGACCCCGACTTGGACCGCATCCTAAATTCCCCCGTCCCAAGAGCCAAGCAGACAACTTGATAGAAAAGACGAATCAAGAGGCTGCTGATTGGAGAGGTTGCTGCTCCTGTCGTTCGTGTGACACATGCCACGCGAACCTCAGACATGGAACGGTGTGGCGCCGTTGCATCATCGGACGATGGAACAGATCGTGTTACAGAACTCGCCCTCCCGCACGTCGATCAGATAAACTCTCTGGTAGCCGCTTTTCAGGACGACCAACCTCACCCCATTCCCCACACAACCTTGCATTTCGTGTGTCCCAGCTGGCCAGGCTCAAGGGGTCTGCTCAGCCTCGTCGTCGCACTTGCAGCCGCTCTCTCGCTGGGTATCGATTGGCTCACACTATCTACTTTGGGCATCTGTCTGGTCCCGGCTGTTGCTGCTGCTGCTACTGCTGCTGCTGCTGTTGCTGGCCTTCGTACAATCCGGTGTAGTAGCCAGCATAGTACCATGACATCAAAAGTCTCTTCAAACCCTCGTCTTGCACTACAAACCCCGAAGAAAGAGGGGCCCTCAGTCAGTCCGGTGTTCAAGTTTAAAAGAGGCTACTATGCAACTGCCGTCCCAACTCTGGACAGTCCGGGATAGTTTACATACCTGATCCGAGAAGACTCTGCGGGCCCATTGTCGCAGGCCCTGGGGGGCCATTGGTCTTTGCCATAGGCACACATGTTGAATCTGCCTGGTCCTGGACCTAGATCGGGGCGAGCAAGGAAGACGTTAGCGGAAGCGAACAAGATAGAGATTTGCTGCATAATGACGAGGTAGAGAACAGAGAAAGCCAAGCTTTTTTGATCTGCCTGGATTTTCGTCTGGGGAGGGGGTTCATCATCGGGGGTGTTTTACATCCGTGCTGCTCAACCCCTTTGTTTTGTCGGCTCTCTCTGCAGCATCATCCGCGATCTCTGGCTGATCGACGGCCTGCGTTTGCGCGTCGTCGGCGGTCCTGCGTAGATCATTGACGTGTCAGAGTCTCGGGACAAGATTTCTTGGGTCTTGGGGGTGATTAAAGAAAGATGGCTTAGCCGTACTGGGTATCTTCCGTCTTCTCCTGGAGATCAAGGTCTTTGAGCTTGCCTCCCTTTGCGTGAATGCTGTGGTACTTCTGCAAGGTTGGTTAGCGACTGACTGCTCTGCTTCCGCGAGTATTGAATTCCTCTTCCCCTCCTCCCCTCCTGATGAGATTGGATCTGTCGCTTACTTTGTACTCGTCCAGGGCCTCGTTCCATGACTCTATCAACGCAGAGTCGTCCCACATCTCACTGTGCGACATTTCCATATCGTTGCCGGCCATGTTGCTGAATCGAGGCGAGCTCCCTTGAGGATGATGACGTTTCTATTGATGATAAGGGCACCTATGAGGGCAGTCTGCTATGAGTAAGCCCCCTCTGGTCTTACTGACTGTAAAGTTGGCGCCAGAGGTATGGACGGTGTTGCTTCTTGATGAGTTTGGGCGGACCAGGGGAAATTTGCGCCGGAAGACTGGCCCTCCTCAGTTAAGCTCGTGGAGGTGAAAAGTCCTGATGGGTCCCTGATGAGATACGTCGAGTTTTGTGATGCGTTTTTGGCGATATGGCAAGTGAGAACTGCTGTGATTGCGGTGGGTTGAAATGTTCTCTCTTAATTGTCGACTCGATTGCGGTGAACAGGCAGTTGGGTGGCGTTCTTGTGGAGTCGTCAAGACAAAGTCGTTCTGCTTGTAAGATGGCAAGATGATATTGCCGTTCTTTCACATGAGATCCCAGCCTGAGGTTTGTGAGAGGTACTAGCTGTGCATCAACCTCATTGACGGATTTCCAGTCCTTGGGCGTTGGGTTCCTTTCAGGGAACTAAAGGCAACCTCAGCTCCCCTGGTAAAGAGTAGATAGGTGCTGCAACACCGCTCAAGGACGGCACTACAGGCGCACATGCAGTATAGATGTACCCACTAAAAAGTCGTTCTCGGGGCAGCTGGAAACACGCGCTGAGCGGGTTTAGCGGGGTCGCATGGCCTCACCGCCTCCACCTCGGGACGGCAGAATCTTGGAAATTTTTATTTTTTTTGCCTTTGCGACGGTACTCGATCAAGGCGTGTGGGTACAGGCTCGGTTTTCCAGGGACTTTGTCTAACCATTGCTCCCTCAAACACATCAGCAAGAATGGCCCCCGAACTGAGAAAAAGAACCAGATGTAAGTTGCCAAGCTGTAAAAGACCGTTCCTTGTTTTTTTAAAACTAATATTTGTTGTCAGCCGTCACTGGCAAGGAGCCTGTGGCGAAGAAGGCGGCCAAGGTCGAAAAGGTTGAAAAGGTTGAGCCTGCGACCGAAAAGGCGCCCAAGAAGGTAACCAAGAAGGCCACCAAGGAGGAGAAGGTCGAGAAAGCTCCCAAGCGCAAAGGTGTGTCCCGATTGGATTCTAACAATGTTGCATTGGCTTACCACCATGCTCCCGAGCAGCTCCCGAGGAGGCGCAAGCTTCCCCCGTCGCGGCGAAGAAGCAGAAGCCCGTCAAGGCGAACGCGAAGTCGAAGAAGTCTGCCGCCCCCGCGCCCGCCGAGCCCGTCGAGGAGGAAGAGAAGGAGAAGGAGGCTGAGCCCGAAGCCACCGAGGATGCCGAGACCTCTGTCGTAGCGTTCGAGGAGGAGGATGACGATGAGGAGGTCGACGCTGACATTGCCGCCCTCGCCGCCGGCCTGGACCCGGAGGACGCGCCAGCCGGCGACGGCACCGTCTTCAAGTCGGGCCAGAACGTGGGCAAGGTACCCAAGTTCAAGAAGCAGAAGCAGTTGACAAACGGCAAAAAGGAAGAGCCCGGCGTGGTCTTCATCTCCAGGCTGCCCCACGGCTTCTACGAGCACGAGCTCAAGGGCTACTTTTCACAGTTTGGCAACATCACCCGCCTCCGGCTGGCGCGCAACAAGAAATCCGGCGCGAGCAAGCACTACGCCTTTCTCGAGTTCGCCGAGGCCAGCACGGCCGAGATCGTGGCCAAGACCATGGACAGCTACCTGCTGTTCGGCCACATTCTCAAGGTGAAGACGGTGCCGGCGGAACAGCTGCACGAGGACGTGTGGAAGGGCGCCAACAAGCGCTTCAAGAAGATCCCCTGGCACAAGATCGCCGCCGGCGAGGTGGCCAAGCAGAGGACCGAGTCCGACTGGACGCACAAGGTGTCCAAGGAGGAGAAGAAGAGGCTGGAGCGCGCCGAGAAGCTCAAGGCTATCGGGTACGAGTTCGAGGCGCCCAAGTTGAAGGAGGCTGTTGCGCCGCCGCCTGAGCCCATGGCTGTCGACGCGCCTGAGGAGACCAAGGCTATCGAGGCTGCGCCAGTTGAGGAGGAGAAGAAGGAGGAGGCTGCCAAGGAGGAGGAGGGGAAGGTTGCCGAGGTTGAGACGCCCAAGTCTGCGAAGAAGGCGACGCCCAAGGGCGGCAAGAGGAGAAAGTCCAGGGGTTAAAGAGAGGCTCTTTTTCAATGATATCCCTCGTCACGACGGAACTGTTTCGCTCCATCTCTTGGGGTTTCACGAAAAGTCTTGTGTATTTTCTGTTGTTTGGCATCAGGTATTCTACTCGTGTTTGTGTCGCTCAGGAGTCGTTGCGTCAAGAACACACAATGGGACATAATTCAATGGGTTCAAGTTAGTATGTGCGCACATAGCGAACCCGTCGCACCCATTTCAACCCAAAAAGTTGGGGGCAAGCACCGGGATTATAAAAGGCGTTTGAATCACTCTACTTCAGCGTCAAAAATGAACAAGTCATTGGGGAAAATGCGCTTGCTCTAGTGATATTTCAGCGAAGGGTAAAATATGTGAAGAAGGAAAGAGGAAACGGGAAAATTTCCGTCAGACGGAGATGCTTCTTGAAGGCTTTGGGCGATAAGATAAGAATGACTAAGCGAGGGACCCGCCATCTGCCCACCTCAGTCCCATGGTCGTGAACCGTGGACGGACTTGCGCCAGCCGATACAGAGGTGCCCTTTGTACGAGAAACAAACAAGCTGTTTGAGGTGTCTTAAACAAGGAAAGATGCCACATTGAATTCTTGTCATGATACTCTGATTCCTAGGCATCGCTTTATACAAGAGTCATCCAAAATTGTTCAACACTAGCAGGTCGAGCCACACAAAGTGCAAGCCTCAAAGTGTGGCTCGTGTTAGTCAGTTGACCACCTGCTAGGGCCACCGTTTCATGTATCGATTCTGTGCTCACAGCAAACCGTGAAATCCAGAATGAAAACTGCAGGTTTCTTGTACATATCATAAGACTGAGAACAGGATAGAGTCCGAATAGCTCAATGAAAAATACATGACTCTCTAGGATAAAAACCACGATTGTGTTTACGATGACAATGTTCACGTCCTGGCTCGACTGGATGGTTCCCAGCGTTTAAGCGCCGTGTCCACCAGGCCTTAGCTAATACACCTCGCTATCGGTACCTTTCTGTGGAGCTCAGTGGCCACCTACCTAGTGTGGGGGACGGGGGAGCAGCACCCTAGGTTCCGCGTGGGAAGTGAACACGCTCGCTAATTTGCGAACCTAGCTTACGTGGTGTAAGTACATGCAAGCCCGCCCAGGTGCAAACTGTCGACATCCCAATTCCCAACCGACCGGACCCTCGAGAAAGAAGAAGAAAAAGAGCTTCCCCGTTTCCCGCGCCCACCAGCTCAAAGGGCTATCCACACCATCCCGATGCATCTGAGAAGACAACATGTCGGCCGCCGCTCCCTCCACTGATCCGGTTCAAAACGCATCTTCAGGTTCGTGACCCCGATTGAATCCTTCCCGCGTGTACGTTGATGCGCGGCCCCAAGCTAACGGGGGACTTTGCAGGGAAGAAGAAGAGCGGCAAGAAGAAGAAGAACAACGCCAACAAGCCCAAGGAACCCATAGACACAGACAGCGCGCCTCCTCCGTCCGAAAATGCAGAGTATGGCGATGATGAACCGGAAACCCCGGTGCAGGTGATACTCCCTTGATCCCCCCGCAAAGCCCAGCTTAGCTGACTGCCATCTTAGGCTTCCGCGCCGATAGAAGAATCCAGCCCCGAACAGTCAACGGGTAAAGACACAACAGCCAATGGCCACACGGAACGGCCGACGAGCAACGGACATGCGAATCCCCCGATAGAGGCGGCCGCAGAGGAGCAGGGAACCAACCCCGATGCCACGGCAAAGCTGGACGCCCTCACAAAGGAACGAGAGGCGCTGCGATCAGAGGTCGAGCAATTAAGGAAGCAGCTGGAGACCATTCAGGGAACACACAACGAGACCGTCACCCAGCTCAAGTCGGAACTGGAGGAGACGTCGTCGGCCAAGGAACAGGCAGAAGAGAGCTACCAGGGTCTCCTCGAGCGAGTCAACCACCTCAAGTCGACGCTCGGCGAAAGGCTGAAGCGCGATCGCGCCGAGCTGGAAGAGGCCAAGGAGCGCATTGAGGAGCTCGAGTCCCAGAACGAGGAGCTGCAGAATGGCGCCAAGGCATCCGAGGAAGAGGTGGCGAAGCTCCGGGATGAGCTGCAGGACACATCGCGTGAGGCGACAAGTCTGCGCAGCCGAAGCAATCTGTCCCAGCAGAACTGGGTCAAGGAGCGCGAGGAGCTTATGAGGCTGGTCGCCAACCTCAAAGAGGAAGTTGAGACGACGACGAACGCCATGGGCGAGTGGGAGGTCATCGCCATGGAGGAGCGATCCGTCAAGGAGAGCCTGGTCGAGAAGGTGACGGAGCTAGAGGAGCAGATTGCCGGCCTCCGTGACGGCTACGAGAGCGCCGCGTCCGAGCGAGATCAGCAATCGCAGGTCATTGACAACTTGCAAAAGGCCCTTCGCGAAATCCAGGATGCGCGGAAGAAGGAGCTGCGGGAGATGGTTGAGACGTCAGAAGAGCAGCTGCAAGCCATGAAGAAGCTTGTGCAAGAGGCGGACACCAGGGCTACCGAGGCCGAATCGGCCAAGGAAACCCTCACCAAGGAGCTCGAGCGCACAGCGCCATTCGAAAAGGAGGTCAAGGAGAAGAACCTCTTGATTGGTAAGCTGCGGCATGAGGCCATTGTGCTCAATGACCATCTCACCAAGGCTCTCCGTTACTTGAAGAAGACGAAACCAGAGGACAACGTTGATAGGTACTGTGACCTCTCTTTGCACTACGGGCCTCAACCGCAGACCAACTAACACACCCTTAGACAAGTCGTGACGAATCATCTCCTTCACTTCCTCACTATCGACCGCTCCGATCCCAAGCGCTTCCAGATCCTGCAGGTCATGGCCGGCTACCTCAATTGGACGGACGAGCAGCGCGAGCAGGCCGGGCTCGCCAGGCCGGGCGCGTCGAGCAGCATACTCCGCTTGCCGGCCTCCCCCTTCCACCGCACGCCCAGCACCCCGTCGCTGAGCGCCGAGTTCTTTTCCGAGACGCCCACCTCGGCGAACAAGGAGTCCCTCGCGGATCTGTGGGCGGGCTTCCTAGAGCGCAGCGCCGAGGAGGGCCTGGATCAGGGCTCATCGGCGGGGACACCGCGCGATCGCAAGGACAGTGGGAGTAGCGCGGCGACGGGACGGGGCGGCAGCTAGTGGAGGTCGTCGTGGACCGGGTAAGATTTAGTCATGGGGAGAAGAGGTGCAGAGGCGTAGAGGTGGTAAACCCCCCGGATGTATTCATTTCTGCCAGCCTCCGGAGCATAGGGGTGTGTAAAGACCATTATCATTGGGTACCTCTCCTGGGACGGGTGGACGTGTGTGTGTGTGTGTGTGTGTGTGTGTGTGTGTGTGTGTGTAGTCGACCCTTCACCGCACTTGCCCAAACAAAACTACAAACAAGTCATAGATATGAGGACCATTAAAGACAAAAAAAGAGTTCACCACCGGTGTGGCTACATCTCTTGGTGCTCATGCTGGGACTCGAACTCGGGGTACTCTCGCTAAGCCCGTCGTCGAGTAGGTTGGTTGCTGTATAAATCGATTATTGAACATGTACCACTCCGCCACCAAGCCAGTTTGACCTAACCCGTCGACCTAGACGGGCGCCTGCTGGCTGGTGATGGGAATGGAGTCCGGGGGGGTATATGAAGGTTTGCTCTGTGTGGTTATTCGGGTTTGTGTATTCAGGTGGCGGGGGAGGGTTATCGGGTGAATGTTTTTTAAGGAGTGTATAGTAACTACGGCGCGGCGAGTGCCAGCTCTGTCTGCTTTCTTTCTGGCCATACCTGCTCCATCTGAGGGATTTTGTTCTTTTTCCTGGCAGAGTAAGAGGGCCTGGTGTTACTACGGCGCGAGACGATTGGAATCAAGGTTACGATGGGATAAGGTAATCGAGGCACAAGAAGGGATAAGTTGGGGACATGGGCTCATAGAATTACTTTGCGATGGATGACTGGCCCTTGAGACGTATCAGACACCAACATTACTTCTCTTCTAGTTCACGCAAAGCTCATCGCGTCCAGACCCATCCATAATTATATGCTTCTTTCTTATTCTCTACATAAGATGCTGCAGTGGCTATCTATACACCACCACGCATCAACTCTGAAACTTCCAGAAGGTCAAGAAGACACACCACGCCGCTCATTGCGCAGTGCCTTCCGGCTGTCGAAACACCCCCTCGGTATAACTCTCAGCATCGCTCGTGACCTGCTGTATATTAATCCTATTCTCCAGCGCATCATTCACACTCTCGACAACCTCCCTCTCCTCCATGGCATCGCGCACCATCTGGCCCTCGCGCAACCAATACGCCTGACTCCGCGCCCGCAGCTCCTCGTCGCGCATCGACGTATTCTTGACGATACCCAGGGCGTTCAGCTTGCTCTTGACCGTCGTCAGGGCGCGGTTGCTCGCCTCGATGCGCTCCGCTTCCGAAGGCGGCAGGACGAAAGCGCGGCGGGTGCCAGAGAGGAACAGGAGAGCGCCGATGCCGACGTCGAGGGCCGCGAGGGCGATGTAGCGCAGCGCGCGAGCGCGCCAGTAGAAGAAGTCCATGTCCTGGAGGCGGAGGGCCGCGGCGTTGGCAGAGTAGTCGTACTGGCCTACGAGGACGGCGTCTGCTGCGGCGAGGGCGGCGGCGGCCATTGTGGCGTGGGAGCGCCAGCGAGCACCATCGCGGCCGGTGAAGGTGGATGAGGTGACGGCGGCGAGGGCGATGAGGTTGACGAGATGGGGGAGGATGATGGCGGGAAGCGCGTAGTAAAAGTAGGACTTGGGGTCCTCGGACTTGCAAAAGGGGCAGTCTGCGAGGGCGGCGGGGCCGAGCTGGAGGTAGAGGAGGCGGGACTCGAGGTTGACGAAGCGGGCGCGGAGGCGCTCGTCGGCAGCGGTGAGGGCGGATTCCGGGCGAAGGGAGGACAGGCGGTTGAAGAGGACGTCGACGGGGATCTGAAGGCGGGACTGGGTGAGAGTGAATAGGTTCTCCGGGGCCAGGGGCGGGAGGGTCTTGACGAGGTAGACGATTACGATGATGGTGAGGATGGCGAGGGCGCGGGCTATGCGGGGCGGAGGGGGGATCGGTTCGCCGCTGTGTTGGGAGGCATTGCGAATAGATTTGTAGGCTGAGATTGCCTTGGGAAGGAGGATTGGACCGAAGACGAGAAGTAGAGAGCGGATTCTGCAGTTGTGGTAGTTGTGCTATTAGTTTTAATCCTCTTGACGGGCATTGGTGGTGATGTCGCGAATTTGGCGATGATGTAGTTTGGGGTATGGGGTACGTGAGAGCGGAGGGAGGGACATGTGGCTACTTACTCTGACCAGCCAAATGCCATGACGGGCCAACGACGGCGGCGACTTGCTTTCGAGCAAGCGCTTTTACGTGATGCGTCCAAGTACCAAGTCGGGGGAGCTTCTCGAGAAAGAGAAAAAGAAGTCGAGAATTTCCGTACCTTACTTGGAGCTCGAGGCTGACAAGTGTTCTTTTTTTGGAGGTTGATAGTTTGAGGACGGGGTCAGCGCGTAAGGCTGCACCGAGGCCACGGTATGAGAGGGAAAAGATGAGTTAACTTTCTGCCAAGAGCTGATCTGGCTTACCTAAGGTGAGATTTTCTAGGCGACAGAAGTTAGGAGCGCATCCCGGTGCAGGGGTATGCTGACCTTGAGGGTTCGTTGTGACGGCACGATGATGTAGCCACTGCAGGTACGCTGATAGCTTCTTGATTTCCAGCCATTGTTTACTGCGACAGGAATGGCAATAGCAACCCGACATCGTAGGAGAACAAGGCCACAAAAATCACCACTAGGTTCCATTTATCAAACAGAAATATTGGGTTCAACTTAGCATAAAGATTAGATATTATGCTATTCGTTTCAATAACGTACATCAAAGCCAAGTCATTGATCGTCGCTGATGCTGTTTTCTTGCTTGCAGAGGCCGTCAAAAGCTGCTTCTTTTCCACCCATCTTTTTTGGCCTTTTTTAGCCCGCCACAGCTCCGAGTATCATTGACCATTTCCCGCCCCGAAAATCAAATGCACTTTTTTGGTTTTGGTATCCCGACTCCGTACGATGAATGATGAAAGAGGAGAGACGAGAGAAGAAAGGAAAAGAAAACCGAGAAGAAAATGACAAAAAAAAAAAAAACCAAGGCCAAGGCTAAGGCGAGGGAATCAAATGCTGACGATGCTGGTCGCTTGTTTTTCGGTCGATGCATTCAAATGCAGATGCTTTCCCTTTCCCTTTTCTTCCATTTCGATTTCCCATGCGATTTTGCGATGTGCATGTGATTCATAGCTTGCGTCCAAACATAAAGGACCCGTACATACCGCCGACTTCGGCGCGCGCGACCGGGATCTTGCGCATGCCCCAGTTGTCGGCGCCAATCTTCCACCACCGGTAGCCGCGGTCCTGATCCTTGCGGTGGTCCTGCATTCGGACCATCCAGCATCGGCTTCCGATCTCCTGCAGGGACCAGCCGACGCGCTCCAGTGCCCTATTCCGAGATAGGCTCTTGAAAGATTGCTCCGAGATCTCAACCACCTCGAGTGGCACCGAGCTCGGTTTTAGCAGCGAGTTTCGGCTCGAAAACAAATCCACAATATCCAACTCGCTGCCCCAGAGGTCCGAAAGGTCCAGGTATCGGATTGTGTGGGGCTCCTCCTGCTTCTTCTCGTCCGCCGGCTCAAGCAGCTTAGCGGCGGCATTGACATCCATGTCGCGCCCGACGGCGAGCTCCTCCAAATACTTGGTCAAAGGTCGCAGTAACTCAAGGTGCGAGTCATCCATGCGGCTACCCTTTAGGCTCAAAGACCGAAGCGTCTTGGGCAGCACAGGGATGAGCTGCGAAACGTCCTCCACATCCAGAAGTTGGTGACTCCGAGCATCGGTAGCCACGCTCAGGTAGACGAGGTTCCTGACCGCCGGATGAGTCGCAAGGAAGTTGATAACGGTGGGAGCCGTGAGCAGTGTGCACTTGGCGAGGTTCAAGTGGGTAATCTTGGCCGTCTTCGGGATGGCCTGCAGCGCTCGGTCGGTGATCTTGGTCTGGGCAAGATCCAGGTGCGTGACGTTGGTGAGGCGTGGCATGATCTTCTCGAAAAGCGCGGGAGGGAGCGTCAGGCACTTGTGAAGTGAGAGGCGAGTAATCGAAAGCGTCTCGGGCCAGTCCATATCTACCAGAGATGCAAAAGAGTTCTTGAAAGACGGTGATGTGCACCCTGCGAAGTCCAAAGCCTGCAGGCGAGGCATGCCGAAGAAGAGCTTCTGCATCACCTCAGCGCCGAGGTCATCGTCAATATGCTCCATAGCCAGGAACTCTTGGAGGTGCGGTGTAAGCTCCAAGCATTGTAATAATGTCTCCTCCGTCAGGTTCCGCGTGCCCTTGCGCTCGCTGGCAGACTCGAAAAGAGTCGCGTTATTGAAGTGGCTGAAGTCGATGCGCCGTACAATGGTGCCTAGTGCAGGGTGTGTTGTGATGTTGGACAGGAACTTGCGGAAGATTCTCGAGTGAGGAATGGTAATGTGCTTGTACAGGGTGTTAAGGGTTGCGGCGTGCACCGATCTCGAGGTCAGAAGCAAGGACATCAAGTCGACGTTGCGGCGCGCAGTGCCGTACGGCGGAGGGATGTCAAGGACCAGGAGCTCGATAATGGATCCTTTGATATTGTCAGCTTCGCGAGTTTCCATGATAAAAGACCGTGAACGTACCTAGAATCTCCAATGGCAGTCTCTCCATGGGCGCGCGGCAGTTGGTAGGCTTGTTGCCCTTGGGTGAAGGCGGAGGAGTGCTCCATGACATGTGCAGTGCCTGGAGGTCACTGAAGCTCTTGCTAGCCGTCTTGCCCTTGACATTGATTTGCTTCCAGCCCTTGAAGCTGGAAGCAGGATACCAGCCGCCATGAAGTCTGCTGCTGGGGTGGGTGACGGGGGGCATGAACTGAACTTCAGCCATCTCGAGGGAAGGTGAGGCGATCGGCGAGGGTGAGGCAGAGGAGTCGTCGAACACGGCGTTGGTTGCTTTCTGTGCGTAGGAAGAGACTTTTGAGGAAGTGAACGTCTGGGCTAAGTCGGAGTCGTTCTCGCGAATGGACGAGAAAGAGGATCTGCCATTCTTTTCCGGGGTAGCAGGTCGGTGCGGCTCTGGGCTGTCCATTTTGTATTCGACGAGAGTCTGAGTGTGGTTGTGGCCTGTCGGAGGAGTGCCTGGGGGGGTGTGTAAGGTGTGGTCCTGGGACGAGGTTTGCGGTTGGAGAAGTCGCGGAGAAGCCATGGCTGCAGGAACTTTACTTTGACCTTGAAGGTCCGGGTCGCTGCGCTCGTTGTTTCAATGGTTTGCTCGACACACCACCAAACGCACACACGTTTTCTCCACTGTCTTGGTTTTTTTCTTTCCCTTTCTTTCTGAACAAGCCGGGGTAAGGTAGAAAGAGACTAGTCGTATGGCAAAGCGTAAAAAAAATGTGTGAGCTGCAATGTAGGAAAGACGAGACCGGGGGCCCGGGTCCGTCGACAGAGCAAGCCAGAAGCGACTTTTCTATTAGTCAAAGACCGGGGCTTTTAGGTAAGAGGAAGTTATGGTGATGCGGGGAAGATGGTGGTTTGGCGTGTTCAGGTGGTCCAACCTCAACCGTTTGTGATGTTACTAGACCAAGACCAGGGAACGTTGGAACTTGGGGAAAGGAGTCGAGACGAGGGGGTGAAGGGAGTGCGTGGCACAAGGCAAGACGTGCTCTTCGCAATCGTTGAGGTGATATTGGTGTGGGAAAGGGAGAGGGAAGTACGGAGTAGATACTCTATGTATAAGGGTGTATACGGGGCGTGAGAATCAAGAGACAGGGGCGAATTGGGATAGAGTCATCCAACGGATCGCGTCTGGGCCGGATTAGGATCAGGATATCGGGTTGGATGGGCTGGGTTTAGGTCCTTGGGAGTTTGGGACTGGGCGTGTACTTCGTACAGTAAGGTAACCAGTATCGCAAGAGGCAGGTTGGGGTTGAGGATGTCTCGTTAATGTCATGCGGAATAGTGGCTTGCACTGGGCGTTAGTAGCCGGGCGTGTGTGTGTGAGTGTGAGCGGCCCGCAGATTAATATAGCAAGTTGAAGAGGCAAAGGGTTGCTCTTGGCCAAAAATTGGGTAATGGAAACAAAGGAATGGAGACTTGCCTCGTCACATGAGCATCCAGAGCTTCATCCAAATGGAGGCGGAGCCTTGTCCGTACATGACACGGCGCGGTACGGCAGTACTGGCGTGCCGCCCCCAGGTGACATGCTTTGCTTCCTCGTGCTCACGGACGGTAGACGATGTCCGTCGGGTATGGTAGTCCATGTCAAGGTCCATGGTCCAGGGACATGAACCGGTCAAACAACACCAGGTCCGGATGGGAAAATAGAACGAATGGGCTGGCGAAGGAGAAAAAATGCTGGCGACACGAAGCAGGCTGGCAACCAACCATTGGACGGGTATTTGGTAATGAGAATGTCATGGGTGTGTCGGGTTGAGCCAGTAGGCAATGAGCTGAAGCATAACATCATTGCTCAGGTTTGTTCAGTCATTAAACGAATGCGCAAGATGTGTCAAGGAATGGTCGTCTTCCGCACTTGTCCAACCTTGCCCCGGACAGGCCGTTGTCTGACTGGATGTAGCCATAGCCATCGCGGGTTGCGAAGATGGTAACTCGATGAGCAGGCAGGGTGATGTCAAGGTCAGGCAACGGAGTTGAATCGACTACAGCGAGCCGCGACCATAGCGCACGGAAGATGAGCGGCTGGCAAGACAAAGTCGGTCGATGGTGGTCGGTCATTCGGTCCCGCTAGAAAGATAGAAAAAAAGAAGAGAAAAAAAAAACCAAGAGAAAAAAGATCGGGGCCCAGAACCGAGTCCAAGGGAACATGGATGATGGTTCGGGATTCGTAGAAGAAAAAAAAAAGAGGGACGATCCAATTCCACATCAGAAAAGGACGGGGAAGAGACTGGGAGAAGTGTGAGCGTGACTGTATGACAGCACACGCTGGGGCCGAGAGCTGCGCAGAGCTGAGAGAGCCGGGTCACGTCTGGGAGCTGAACTGGCTGCGTGGTTGTGTAATTGAAAAGCTTGGCTTGGGGAAGTGATCAGATGAGGCGAAGAAGTGCGGTTCGGAAACGTAATGGATACAATTGTCGACTAATGGAAACTGGGAAAACTTTTTAGAATGACTCCAATGCTCTCCAAGCTCTCCAATGCTTCCCAATGCTCGCTCTCAAAAAGTCGAGTCACGCAAGTACCCTAGAGGACGTCAGATTACCTAAGCCCAGGCTTTGCAGAAAGTACCTGCCTTGCCCTCCACTCCTTCTATTCCTGAATCCTGTGTGCCTGCTGCCCTGCTCGCATTTTGATGCAGCGTTACATTGCCTTTGGGGACGTACCTTACGGTACGAAGTACCTCACTCTATACCGCAGCGCAACCTCTCTAGGTGCATAAGAATAAAAGCAAATCGACAACGACATCCAAATCCAAGACACCTCTTGCAGCAAACGCAGCCTCTTGCGCCAGAGATCGTCGACGACAAGACTTGATCTCCGGTAAGATGAGGAAATCTCACTCCCAGACACGCACACCGTTACCCTCACACAGTGACACAGAGTCACGCCAGGAAAGAGCATCTCCTCGGCTCGGCATTTCCAGGCTCTAAGGAGCGCGGTGCCAGCGGCGCTCCATCTCAAACACCGAGAGAGCCCGCTAACATTCCATCTCTGTCACTGTGAGCTTTGGTGTTTGCGATGTCGCTGACTACGTAGTGTAATCCACGACAAAGCCGACAGAAGACCGGTACCGCACCCGAGACGGCCGTTCCGGTTGTCGGATGGTCGCCCGATCGGAACCACACAACGACTACGCACCTCTGACCAAAGGGAAAACGACAACCACGAATTTCTGTCCAGTTCCCCAGCAATCCGGATAGACAGGTACAAACAGGAGTGCTTGGCATTTCAAAACCGTTCTTCGACCGGATACGGACGGGATGCTCCAGGGCCACCTCATCAATCGGTCATCTGACCTTTCACTGCCGGAACGAAGCGAGCAGAACAGAAAATCGGGCTGTGCGCCAAAGCGAGCACGCGCCTTCTTTTCAGGCAGGCAAAAAATTTGAGTCTGAGGCGGTACCAAAGACCCAAGGGGGTTCCGAGCTGAAAAGCGAAAAGGCCCGCCTGGAAGGTCTTCCCGAGCGCAGGGCGAGCAGTTCCCCAGGTCTCGAGTACCGTCCCCGGGTAGATCATTAGACGTCCATGCCAGTCTGGTATACAGAGCAAGAATCGATCACGGTCAACTATATTGCAGCTCTCTACTGTACCCATGCAACTGACTGGGTAGTGAGTATCCGGACCTCCCTGGCTCTTACACCTGCGCTCGCACGCAGGAATAAGCCCAGACGAGACGTACAAGTCTCAAGACTCCTGGCGTCTGTCTGTCTGCAGATCTAGCCCTCTCACCATTTGATGCCGCCGCCGGCGTTGTCTCTCCTTGCTCAGACCCTGTTACCTGCTACGGTAGCACAAGAAACGGAAAGGCAGGAGAGCAGACAGGTACGAAGCACTCGTACGAATGAGCGGGAAGATCCTAGCACCCGTGGCATCCTAGCGGATCTCCGGTTGGCGGGCTCGAAAAAGGTCGGGGTCGCTGGGGGCCGCGTGGTGTTGCCCCAGATTATCCACCCCTGAAAGCCAGAGGCTAGTGTAAAGAGAGAAGGCCAGAGAAACAAGCGTGACAGAAGTTCAGAACCGAGGCCAACCGCCTTGTGCCACCCTGTCGGCGTTGGGTCTAGGTCGGTTTAGTTCCAGCATCATGTGTGCTTTTCATCGACTCCTAGACCTAAAGAGAGAGAGCTGCAAAACTGTAAAAGCGAAGCATTGGACCTCACACCCACCCAGTTGTTATTGTTGGCCCTGTCGCCGCCTTCGATGTTCAATTTACTTACTAACTGCTGAAACTGAGAGAATCCAGTCTGATGACCACAATAAGATGAGCGTCGAAACCGAGAAACCCGTGGAATCCGACACAGCCGCCTTAGGCGTCACGCGCATTGCAAAAAGCAGAAAGAAAAAGGGACAAAAAACAGGGCGTGCAAGGCTGCAAGCAAGCGTATTGCCGGATCAAAATCTGTCCAAAACACCAATGCCGTATACGCCGTACACGCCGTAGTAGTCATTAGTCGAGAAAGCGAAATGTCTCCATCTCCCCATCGAATGGCGCCATGCTTTGCTCGCACGTTTTGTCAAAAAAGAATACCTAAGCCAGGGCTCAGGGGGGGGCTTGACACCAAATGCCAATGCCAATGCCTTGGGTGTTTCTCATGACTTGCCCCCGACCCCGTCATGGTGCTTTTGCTGTTAGTCATAGTAATAGCTCTTGTAGTCATGGTTTTCCCTTTAGTGGTCGGTCACGCGCAACGTAGAAACAACAACAGTACCACAAAACGACGATACTAACCAAGTTCCAACCCCCCTCCCCCCTTCTCCAGACTCCCCATCTCCGGCATCTCTGGAACAGGTCTGAGAAATAGGTCGACCTAGCGGGTGCTGGGGTACTTGACTTCTCCAAGTATCCGTAGTACAGACGAAAGTCCCTTGGAGGCGAGGTTCCGTCAAAGTCAGAGGGGGTCTTCGCGTACCTGGTGCATGTCTTACCTACCATCTCTGTTGGTTTTGCCAATCGACGAATTATTGGGCAGGCAAGCGGCATAACCTTCCCCAAACTACAAAGTCGCAAGCTCGGGTTTGTCCCACAGTCAAGTTGACAACACATATTACGTACACAACCTACGAAAAAAAGATGCCTGCCCGCTCGTACCCTCCAGCCAGCCAGCCAGCCAGCCAGCCACTCAGGACCCGTCAAAATTACCCCAGGTTTTCCCCTCAAAAAACTATTCCCATATCGTATCTAAACCAGACCAGACTCGGATAGGAAAGTTGTACTACCTTGCCTCGGACAACGGCACACCCTCAAGGCACGCGCCTAAGGTAGCCTCACCACTTAGCCTCAGATCACTTATTCGCCGCCTGCACTCCCCTCAGCTTCACGCCCAACGCAACTACTCCTATGGACAGTCGTATTCTGAAGCGCCCACCCCCTTTTTTGGTTTTCTTTGATTGTCAAGAAATTTTCCAAAGAGCCAAGAGGTGGGGATGTTTACCCCGGAAAACCACATCCAAGCCCCAAATGAATATGTGACATGTCACAGCCAGGGCAATCTTTTTCCTTTCTGTTTCTACCATGGGGTCGTCGATATTTGTACTCCCCCATTCTTTTTATTCACCGACTTATCGAGGTCACAAAAATAAGGGGGCCGTTCATCAACTTGTCGAGAAGGGCACATCCTACCTGCCGTACCCTGAGTGAGGTCTGGCCGAATTCGGGCATTGGCGGCGCCGAACCCTAGATGCCAAAGGCCGTTCTGCTCGCCTCTATCTGTGTCTCCTCTCCATAAACTTGATGAAACCAAGGGCCTAGACCGCGTTGAAATTTCTCACCTCGAAAGCGAAAGGGAATTATCCCACCGGAGGCCCCCTGCATCACGGTACTAGGTAGCTTTCCCCCCGCAATCCCCCGGATTTCGCTTCACCGCATTTGCTCGGTCAAAATTGAAAAAAGTCACGATGTCATGCATTTTGCACACCTCTCCTTCCTAACGAGCTCCCTTCCCCTTTTCTCCTCCGGACGAGCAGGCAGGAGGAGCTTCAGGTCCGACGCCCGGCTTAGCTTCCGCGGCGGGAAAACCCACGGGGTATGAAACTCTCGTGGGGCCAAAGCACCGGGGAAGAGCGGCATGAAAGCCAGAACGCAAGAAACCGTCCGAAGAAGAGATATGCATTTTCTCTTCCCCACGAGCCGAGTAATGGGGTATTTCTCAAGACGTAAGGAATCCTCAATGGCGGGGAAATAAGGTGCTCAAGTCATGGGGAAACGTTTGAACCGTTTTGAGCCGTAGCTCTCAATTATTCGTAGATGCTCGTCTAATCCCCAGCGAAAAAGGGACTGCCGACCGTGGCCAGTTGCAGATGACGGGTTACAAGACAAGAACGCTTTCGACATGACGGGCCAGATTGCTGACTCTGTGTGTCCCAAACAACCCAGTTGAACAACTCCAAAAAGAAAGAAAGACACCGCGCGCCTCTTGCCATCCCAGTAATATGTACTTTTTACTCCATTCCCAAAGGGGCAGCAACTTTGTATGTGTCTTGAGCCACTTGAATCCATTTCTTCCCACAACGAACCCCCGATGCTTCAAAGGTATCCAGGACATTGCGCCCGACTTCCATGCCAAACGGCAGAATGCAAACCAACGCCATATGGACTGTGGTATATACCACCCCTGAGTTGCCCATTACATTTACTTCGTAACAACCGACTCAGGCGTAAGGAGGTCGTGGCTTGCCCGAGATACTGGGGGAATTTGGCAGCACGTTGTACTTGTGGCTGAGCTTCTTGCCCGACTTCGAGAACTTTTGCAGGCACACCTCGCAATACCATTTCGCTGGTTCGACGTTAGTATACGAGCACCAGCGGTCAACCACAAACGGATATCAAAACTTACAGCTTCCGGTAGGTGCCACCTTGAGGCCTACGCAGTTGAGATGGAACCATTCCCGCTCGCAGTTTGCTGCGTCACAGGCAACCATTTCGCCGTAGCTTACACCTTGGCAGTAGCAATACGTCGGCTCATCCTCCGTGTAATCGTAGCTGCGTTTGCCCGCCTGGATCTCCGATTCATCTACATCGTCACTCTCTTCGGGCTGGCCCGCTGCCTTGGCAGTCTTTGTGTTAATGACCGCGCTGCTCTTCTTCCGTTTGCTGGCCTTCGTGCCGTCCGTAGTGCGGGCTGACTTAGGCCTTGCTGCCTCCTGGAAGGTCGCCATGGCTGGTGTTGAAGGCTTGCTGGCGCGTCCACTCTTTGTCACTGTCGCAGCGGTGACCGTCTGACCAGTTGGTGCCGGTGTCTCCACTGGCGTCTCCGGCTCCTCGGGCTTCGGTGTTTCCTTCTTTTGCTTCGCCGCCGGAATACTTGGCTTGATGCTCGGTTCAGCCGTATCGGGCTCTTTCTTCGTCGGTTCTGGCACCGGCGGCGCGGAGGGCTCCTTGAACGCAGCTTTTACTTCGGCTGCAGGCTTCGGCAAGACAGGAAGAGGCACCGCTTCGGGTGTCGGTGGAGGCAGGGGTGCCGCGGTCGTGGCCGCTCCGTTAGGCTTGGTTCCTGAAGCAGCCGACGGCGGCCGAGACTGTTTACCGCCTTCCACAGCTGCTTGTTGTGTGGTGCTTTGCTTGGCCCTCGAGGCAGTGGGAGGTTTGGGAGCTGGGGGTACAGGGGTCACAGTCATCGGCGCGGGGGAGCCTCGAGGCAACACTGGGTCAGGGAAGTTGCTCATTACAGGAGACGAAGCAACCGACGGAGACATGCCGGCGGCTCCATTCTTGCTATAAGAGACATCAGTACATAGTCTTTGACGGCAATTTGTCGCAAACAGAAGGATACAAACCTCTTCTTTGCTTGACCGGTACCCGTCGGCAGTGCCTTTCGCTTCTTCGGACCGCCACCTTCTGGCGCTGGGGTCTCTCTCGGGCTTGTCGTCTTCGCCTTCGAAGCTGTGGCTCCAAAGACGGTGCTCATGGCCCGCTCCGCTGCGTTGTTTCCACTGGGAGTTTTCTCGACTTTGCGCCTCTTGGGTTGCGGCGCGGCTCCGTTCGTGTTGCCATTTGTTGAAATTCCTAAGCCGACGTTGGCAGCAGCTTCAGCTGCCTTGCGCGCCTTGCCACCTCCATGGCCCTTCTTCGTCGGTTCTGGTTTGCTGCGACCTTCAGCGTCGTCAAGTTCGGATTCATGAGGCTGAGCCTGCGTTTTCTGACTCTTCTTAGCTTGGACAGCCTGCTTGCGTGCGTCGCTTCGAGCAGCGGCCTCCTCAGCTAGCTGTTGAGCGGCTGCCGAGATCGCAGCAGCTCCCTCACGCCGTGAGCGCTCAGTATGTGCCGCCTTGGTGGCAGCTCGATTCTCAGGGTATGCCCAATGGGTATCGCTCCCCCACTTCGCCTCGTCGTTAAACTCGTTCTCTACGTGCGGCCAGACATCGTCAATCCGGGCCAGCTGTTTCTGGAGGGCATCGTTCGCGGTCGAGATGACATGGTTTTTCTCTTCCAATGACCCGAGCATCTCCTGAATCTTGTAGGCCGTCTGTCGGAAAAGCTGTCTACGGGGGAAGTTGCTCGGGTCGTAGATGGATGTCGCGTAGGAACCGTCGGTCGAGGGAGCTGGAGGAGGAGCCGGGCCACCCAAAGGGACTCCGCTGGAGCTGTTCTGTGCACTCATTGGGGCCGACGCAGGTGCGACACTGCTGGAAGCATCATTCACTGGTCGGGGCTGTGGAAGAGGGGCATTCATGGCAGCGTCGACGAGCTTGAAGAGCGCATCCTCGGGAGCAAATATTTTGGCATCGACCTCTTTCAGAAGTGTAAAGTGTCGGACGAGCTCTTTCGGGAGGGCCGCAATGGCATCGGAGAAGTAGGATATAGCAGGATAAATGTCGATGGGCTGGTCAGAAGCAGAACCGCCAGCAAGTGAGTCTCGGCCGTTCGCTGATCCTCGAAGGCCAGAGGAGACGCGCGGGGGGTTGGTTCGTGTCTGTCGAACGGGTTGGGACCTCCGACTTGAGGGAGTATCCCCCGATGACGTCTTTGCCGACTTCATCGCGACGTCGATCGGCGTGCCGCAAGGAACGCGCGAGGTCGAATGTCGTAGTGAGAGAGCGAGGGTCTGGCGCAGTGACGGACGTAGAGAAACGGGTGCGGTGGGAGGGAAGAGTAAACTTTAGAAGGTTCTCGTGTCAGTGGAAACGAGATTTTTGAAATTTGAGAAAGAATTTGACAATCCTAAGGCATTCTGATCGATATGCAAACCTAGACGGTGTAGAATGCTTGTGGTGAGAGGGGGTAGTGCGCGAGGAAAATGAAGAGCGAGGCCGCGGGATCTTCCATCATCCATCCGACGCACTTTTGGGGACCTATCTGCCGCGGGCGGAGGAGGACTGGCTGGTTGAGTGACCCCATCCGTCACTTAGCGAGTGATTTGGGCCTGAGGCCTGAGCGGAGCTCACCTGAACCTGTCCACCGCCCGCGGTTGGTCCCTTCCCAGTTTCCCATTGGCCCTGTGCCTGGCGCGCCGCGCATTTCAGCCACATTTACTTTGAGACCCAGCGGTAATGGGGAAAAAAAAAAGAGAATGGGAGCCCGCACATCGCGCCTCAAGTCACGTCCCGGGCACTGGGCCAGTGTTGCGCGCAGCACCTCATTGAACACTGGCAATCCGCTATCAGCCACATCAACTGCGTCATTCCTGGGGTATCGCTATGTCGGCGCCACAACTTGATAAGTCCAAGTCTGGAGTAGGTAACTATCACTCGATGCGTCCCTTTGTAACATTCCAATTATCATTCCGCCGTTACGTGAACTTTGCCGGAATTTGCAGCTGCACGGGCAACTTCCCTTCCTGCACAATAAGAAGGCGTCGTCTACGAAACATAAAGTTGATGGATATCAATATGGTTTACAAACACTCTCTCGTGGTATCAGGCCCGCCTTCCCTCCTTGCGGTCTCTCAATCATAAGCAAAAGACCTCGAAGCTGGTTCTTTCCAGCCAAACACAACTACTAATAACTAAGAAACGCCTCCCTATGGAAACCCTCGGCCGTTATGTTCAATGGGACAGGTTCAGGCAAGCTTTCGTGCCTTGGCCATCGCCTGTTTCGGCCGCTCGTCTCTCTCAATCTGCTTCTGCCTCCACTGCCACTCCAGAAGCACAGGCAGAAAGTGCTGCAAATCGAAGTCGGGCCAAAGACACTTCAAAAAGAAGATGTGCGTATCTTGGTGACACTGCCAAAGCATGAAATCGCTGAGTCTCTCTACGCCACTAGTTCTCACAAAGATATCCAGCGGAGGGTTTCCAGCAGTGTACATGTGGTTGTTGAGAGTCTCAGCCGTAATGGTCTCTGGGTTCTTCAGGCGGTGCCCGCTTGCTGCGCCGCTGTGCCTAGGCGGTGAAGGCGAGTCGGGAGGAAGAGTAGTCGACGACGACGCACCATCATCGCCATCTGATCGTGAAGAGGGAGCCGGCGATGTGTCCCGGATGGTCGGAAGGGGCTCTCGGTGCTCCAGTTGCTTCGACATGATCTTTTGCGAAATACGAGCAGCCGGGAAGGGCGTGAACTTGGGCCCAGGGGGCATCATATACTCCTGTACCGTGGATCGCATGGCCGTTGTCATCTCTTCCCGCGAAGTATACGGAAAGCAGATGTTGAGCACATTTCTGACTCTGTCAGCCTGAGATATCTGGAGCGGTAGCTTCTGCCCACTTACTGCTTGTTGTACTTGGTCATGTCAACAGCCCGGTCGACCACCTCCAGAACATCCTTGCGAATCAGATCTCTCTGTCCAAGTACACGCACCGCCGCGCCGTATCGATCCAGGATATCGCCGTGTTTCGTCAGCTGCTCGAGCTTCACCTTGGCCAGCTGCATAAGACCATCCACCTCGTATTGCGGGCGGTTGAAGTTTTCTATGCTGAAGGCGTAGACGGTTACGACTTTGACGCCGCACTTATAACAAATCTCGAGAACCTGTTGTGATGGAAGTCAGCAAGCGCAACACAAGATAGAGCCATGGGAGCGCGCACTCTTGCTAGGGCTTCAAAACCGTGGTGGTGGCCTTCTATCGTCTCCATCTTCCTGCCGCGGGCATACCGCCTATTGCCATCCATCTCGAATGCGACATGTTGAGGAACCGGTCCTTGCTTCAAGGCCCCGATGAGGAGTTCGCGCAGTTGGTTTATTGCCCACTCGGCAGGCGGCGAACTAAATAGCCATCGAGTGATGTGGTTAATGAATATTTCCGACATGCTGTCTGATCGGGCTCTGGCGCGATGCTCAGCGTAAGGTAGGGAAGAAGGAAAGTTGTAAATGTGTTGAACTATGCGTTAGGAGGGATTATCGTTAGGGAAGAAATTGGGAAGAGAATGTAGGACGAATATCTTTCACAAGAATTACAAGAAATCAGTGGTGTCGCTATGTGAGGGTCGCGTCAGATCTGTTGGCAACCTGGTGAAGTGCCTAGAATCTTAAGCTTGGAGTAACGGCAGCGGCGGCGTGTGCCCAGAGCTCTGCGCCTCACAGAAACACGTCGTGACAGGGTTACGCAAGGGACGCAAGGGTGGCACTGAATGGGAAGCTGCCCAGTAATTCGTTGAGCGAATAGCAATCCGGGGATCTGGCGGGTGGGCAAGCCACACTCAGCCCTCCAGCCTCGTCATTGCATGGGAAAGTTTGAACCTGTGGGTCTCGCTCTCTGGGGGTCCACCTCTTTCGTGGCGTCGTCGCAACGCCTGAGGCTGGGGCCATTCCCCTACTGCACGGCTTTAACCCAGGACACACTTGAGGAGGGACAGCACAAGCTGTGCATCAAGCTCCAAGTGGGTTCGGCGACAGCCAAAGAAACCACCTGGCATCAACCATCCTTTGGTCGCCCTTCGCTCTCCGGCACCGCCCGTCGATTCCGACAACACCACGAATTTGCGCAATACTATCAGAACACGATTGAGTCAAGCTCCGTGGCAGCTGGCAAAGAACCCCTCGCAGCAAGGGCGCATTCAAATCGAGCCAGAGCAGGTGCCTCAATCCAAGGGCAAGGGATCGTCCTCATTGCCCCTCCACCAGTTGAGTGTTGCTGAGAAAGCAACCCGGCCTACGATGCAATAGACGTCCAACCACAACATGTCCTTCACGAATGCGCCAGTGACGCGCACCCTCGTTCTTGGCCTTGTGACGAGCTCCATTGCTGCCAGCTTGCTTGACGTCAAGCATTACTTCTACATTGTTGTAGACACTCATTTATGGCGTTATCATCAGTTCTGGCGCCTGCTGGCGTACCAGCTATGCTGCACCAACTCGAGCGAGGTCCTCTTCGCATCAATGACTCTCTACCACTTGAGGGTCGTTGAACAAATATGGGGATCAAGGAAATACGCTGTGAGTGGCTGCAAGGCCTGAGTAGTGGACGGAGTGATGCTGACAGCGCTTTAGTCATTTGTAGCTGTATCAGCTCTCTTCACTGCAGTGATACCTCCTGTTCTACTGTCCATCATACCACGGACATTGACCGCGGGTCTATTCAACTATATGCCAGCCGGCCCTACCCCGATCATCTTCGCTATCCTCGCGCAATATCATGCTGCGATCCCCAATATCTACCGATATCGCGTCGCGGCTTCCGCAGCTCCGCCCACAAACGACCAATTTGTCGGATTGACTTTCTCTGACAAGACGTACCGCTACGCTCTCGCTCTACAGTTGGCACTCTTCCAGTGGCCGGGTTCACTGCTGGGAGCTGCGGTCGGTTGGATTGTGGGACACTCGTGGAGGAACGACTTGCTACCAGTTCCATTGACAAAATGGCGCCTTCCCGGGTGGATGGTCGGAGTCAAGACACCGAGAAGAAGGACAGAATTCGAGGGTCTTCGAAGGCGGTTGGAGGGTGAGGGTTCATCTGCAACCACCTCGGGCGCGCAGGGCCAGGTGGATGGAGACGCAGGACGGAGGAGACCGGCCGGCCAAGATAGGCGGCAAGACTAAGTTAAATAGCCCTAAATAGACACAAAATACCACTTACACTGACGTGAGCTCGCTGCTGAAGCACTGGATGATACCAGGTCTGCGAGAACACTTATTCGGGAGTAGTTTGTTCTGCGTTTCCGAGATTTCACAAAGACTCTCTACCAAGTACCAAGGATCTGCCTTCAACCGTCGGGAGGACATTATGCATTATCTCTCAAGCTATGGCAAATGCAGCAAGACTCCAGTCTGGTCCTGCAAATGGTTAGGAGTATGAGCTGGTGAGGCTCAATCTATCGAATAACCCAGAGGGTCTTGCTCATATAATGTTAATAAACCGATGAACCATTCACAATTCATGGTGGACCTGGGAAGACGGATGGCCATTCTTGGGATGATCAATAATGAGGTGCCCGAAAGAGGTTCGGGCGTTTCTCAAAACGGTTTAGTACGGTGCAATCCTGGCTCCAGATCCTGGCCGTCAAGAAACCCGAAATTACGGTGTAATTCACTCCCAGATTGCACCAGTCTTATGCTGATGCGACGGTTCGGCAACCATCCGCTGAATACAGAATAACGAGGGGTGTTACCGACGCAATCTAGGTACAAAAAAAAAGCAAACATCAGGAAGCTTCCACAGCCTCCACAGGTGAAGAAGCAAATGTGAAGAACTTTGTATTTCTCATGGAACACGCAGATGGATGAGGCGGATGCAGCAGTCAGAGATCCTAAAACTAAAAATACGGTCCGCTGACTCTCACTAGCGCGAAATAGTGCAGGACGTACCATCGACCAACGGGCCCATCTGCCAATAGCGTAAATGGAAGGTAGCCGCAGCGACGCAGGGAAAACGGGTAAGGGACGAACCCAGTTAAGCTTAGCGCAAGAGCCCCCCCGAAGTGGGAGCTGCGAAGCATCGCCAATTATGAACCATCTGCCAGGGGGCGGGGGGCGCTTTTGCTGCGGTAGTGTCAAATGTGTCTGCCAGACTGCCACCCGCTGCGACAGGTCACCCAACTCAATTTTTGGGACGGCAAACTCAACTGCACCAGCACCTGCACCTGCACACATTGCACCTCGTAGTCGCTCTTGCACAAGCCGATCCACCTCTCGTTCTGGGAGAAAAGGATGTCTATGCCTCGTCGGGGGAAACACTCTCTTTAACCTCGCAACTTTTCCCCCTCGATTACCTTTTGCGAAGCGGCTGGTGTTGAATCCGTCTCCGACGACGTCCCCCGTCTCCACGGCGATAGCGACCTCAATACTGTAACAGTGAACAACCCCCTTGCCTCCCTCCAAGGGGTTTCGGCACAAATCCCACGCGCCAGCCACCAGCCACTCTTTGTTCATCCACGCATCGCTGTACCATACCATTGTTCCAACGTCCCCGTCCGACGTGTATACGAACATACACTCTACCTTAGCCTCCTCGTATCCGTCCGACGAACATGCTTTCCACGGCCGCAACGACATCATAAGCTACCTACGACTCTACGATTCCGCTGTAATATAATGATTTGACGCGACCCGTCCTTTGCTACACATCTGACCCCATATCATGAACGGGTACTCCCCGGGGAGGCCCTCGCCGCCCCGGGCTGCTGGCCCTGGCGGAAGGTCAATAGGTGGGGATGGCCTCAGGAGAGACATTATGAACAACTTTGGAGGGGCGCCTCTGCGCGTGAATCCGGTCAGTCCTCGTCACTGGTCTATCTCGCTTAGTCCAGACGCATCTAACACCACGCAGACGAATGCCAAACTTCCGCCGAGCTCTGCACTGGTTGATCTCAAGGACCCGATTCAAGTCCACCTATTGACGGAGACGGCGTTGACGGACAGCAAGCAATACCGAATATTGTCGCAGGAGGAAGTGGACGGGCTCAAGAAACAGATTCAATCCTTGAGCTTACGGGTGGAACAAACACGCACGAACCTCGCTATCCAGACCAAGTATCGAGATGCCGCTGTATCCATGGCCAAGCTGTACTCGCAGCCCGAGGCGGGCAAGAGGAGGAGTCTGATGGGCAGTAACCGGAACAGCACGGGGGAGTCTTTGCGTGAGGCCGAGGCGGAACGACAGGCCAGCGAGAAACGAGTCGACGACCTGTCGAACGAACTACGGAGCCTCGAACAGCGCCTGGTTGAATCGCAGAGGGGTCTCCTGGAGCACACCGCCGGCATCCTCCAGCTAACGCATAAGGCATCGAAAAAGCCCGTGAATCAAATCCCCGCCCAGTTGATGAACGGAATACCTGGAAGCCCGGAGAGCTTGTACACCTACTCAAACGGCCGCAATAGTTTAGAGGTCGGGGACGACTCCTTCGACGAAGATGGACTTTTCCAAGATCTGAGCAACATAAGTCCGCCTCGCGGGAAACCCAGAGTTGCTCCGCTCGATATTCCCTCAAAGGCGCCGAGTCGTGAGCAGGATACCCAGCTACGGGAGGAGGCTGATAAGCTGAGGGAAGAGAACGCAAAACTACGCGCGCAAGCCGACGCGTTGAACAGCCTTCGGGAAGAGAATAGCCAGCTTCAGGCGCAAACTGATGCCTTAAGCGGCGAGATTGATTCTCTCAAAAAGGAGAACGCACAACGCCTACAGTCCGTTTCTGATGCGGAACGGAAGCTAACGACATACAACCAAACTTTACGAGACGTAATTATAAACTTTAATCCGGCCAAGAACGGAGGCTTCAGCGAACCTCCCTCACTAGTAGCGGAAGGGCCAGCCGATCCTGGCGCTACACTGGGAAGCCAATTCGAGTACCTGGAGGCAGGTCTGTCGACTGTACGCCAGGAACAAGAGCTTCAAGGACAGTCGAGTAGTACTCTGCAGGACGCGGAGGCTGCTGCTGCTCAGGCATCTATCGCTCTCACGCAGGCAGAAGGCCGTCTCGAGGATGTAAACCAGAAAATGCGGGATCTTCTTGTCGGAGTTGACCCAAGCTACCCCGAAGTTCCGGACTCTGGCATCGACGCGCAGTTCGAGTGGCTCCAGAACGCTCTAACTGTTGTGGAAGAGGAGATGAAGAAGAATGCCAGCAAGTCGGCTGTCAAGAAGCAAGACGACGAGCAGGCTGAGGTCGTACTGATGGGCCTGTGGGAGATCATCCAGACTGGTTTCGCAAGCATCCAGCAGCAGAAAGCAGACCGCCGCCGTACACGTATGGAGCAGGGCAGATCTGACAACGATGATGACATGTCTGGAGACGAAGCTGTCGATACATCAGAGCCTTACTCGTTGTCGGCATTCTCTACAAAGGTCCAGTGGCTCTACAGTCAAGCCACGAGTCTCAAGGAGCAGAAGTCCGTTCTCAAGCGCCAGATCAAGCAGCAGCGAGAGTTGAACAACAAGTCCGACTCGCAAAAGGATGAGGAGCTGAAGACCAAGCAAGACCAACTCGACCAGCTTCGATCAGCCCAGATGCGAGCTGAGGAAGAGAAGGCACTCGAGCTTACGCTCAAGCAGGACCAGTTGGACCAGCTTAGGTCACTGCTCGAACGGTCCGAGGAAGAGGTTGCTGAGGCTCAGGAGAAGCTCGCCAAGGCGCAAAAGGAGGCAGAGGTCGCCACCACTACACGCATGGCCAATGAGTCCAGCAGTGCCAAATCCCAAGATGAGATCAGGGAGCGTGATGCCAAGATCGCATCTCTGGAGGCAAGCAGCAAGGA
This sequence comes from Colletotrichum costaricense, assembly GCF_030867565.1. Taxonomy (NCBI): domain Eukaryota; kingdom Fungi; phylum Ascomycota; class Sordariomycetes; order Glomerellales; family Glomerellaceae; genus Colletotrichum; species Colletotrichum costaricense. Next base: position 133,199 of record NW_026848232.1, on the reverse strand, counting down.
GGCCCAGACGACACTTGCCAGTCTCAATACGAACGTTCAGGACATGAACAGCAAGCTGAGCAAGGCCAATGAAGAAGTAGCGCTCTTGACGACGAGGCTGGCTGGAGCTGAGAAAGCCGCAGTCGAAAAGCAGCAAGAGGCTGCAGCCAAGGACAAGGAGGTCAAGGAGAAGGAGGAAGAGATTGAACGTTTCAATATGATGATTGTCGAGCTCAAGACGGAGCTGACGATTGCACAAGCCGAGCTCGATGGTGCCTACGGCTCTCGTAAGGAGAGGGCCAACCAGGCTGCGGCTGTCAAGAGCACCGTCGAGGTGACCCAGCTCAAGGCAGAGGTCGACAGGCTTAAGGAGGAGCTCGCTTCGACACTCAAGGAGCTGGAGAACATCACGGCCGAGACAATTAATGCCGAAAGGGAGAAGTTTGAGGTCGAGACTAAGCTTGATGACGCGCTTGCAGTCAAGTCGAGCCTTGAGGGCGAGATCAGCTCATTGAAGGATCAGCTTGACGCCGAGGTCAACAACTCGAGGTCCAAGATGTCGAAGCTGCAGGAGGAGCTTGACGACGCGCGTCTTAAGGTGACCCCAGGCACTGGCGCTCGTGGTGCTGGCGCATCGATGCTCAGCGAACAGTTCCGTACTACGATGAGAGAGGAGAGGAAAAAGTTCCAAGAGGACATGAGGGTATGTTATCCAGCCTTTGCCGATCTGATTACAATTTATACTAACTATGTAACCAGGAGGAGCAAGCTAAGAGGAGAAGACTCGAGGAAGAGCTGCAAAAGATACGGAAGACACAAGGCCCTGGACGGAGCCCCTTGAGCCCGCGATGAAGACTGCCACAACGAACCCCTCGTTCCAACAAGAACAACCAACAATAATATGAGTTATCGCACATCTATCTATTCTCCACGGCGTACCGCATTTCAACTTATCACACCCTCGTCCGTTGCAATTATGTACCACTAGCACGAATCCGCGTCGCCTCGTCTTTATTTTCTACCTTTTTTTTTGCATAGCGGGATCATAGACAAGAGGAGACAGAAAAGGGGGAAGTGGAAACATGTTATTCTCCTTTGGGGATTGGATACTAGTACCTATTGTTATTTGCTATTCCGGCACGCCTCTAGACGGGTTACGTCGAAGGTACCTCTGGATGGTCTGTTGTCCGACGTTGCTGTGAAAAGGCCTTATTCTTGTATAACCAAGGTTTGCTGTTTTTCTGGATACCAAGGAAGAAAGGGGGGAGAGCAGGCGTAGTGTGAAGAATGATAGTGAGGAGAAAAATACCAAGTTACAAAGTTGTGGAATATCATCTTATCATCCTGTCATATCCTCTGCCTCGCAACTGTCGCTTGATAGCCTCACTGGTACAGTCGGCGTAGATCGTGAACAGCAGTAGGTTGTCATGACAAAGTATCGGGATCACGCAAGCGAGTATGCTGTCAAGTGATAGTATCGGGACTAACACACGGTGGGAAATTGCATGTAAGGCAATTGGCACTCGGTCAAGCTATCAGCTCAGATCAACATGCTAACCGTCTCCTCCTCTACTCGATCCTCAACACGTCTTTTGGCTACTTCAAACCTCAAGTGTCCGATGGTTCGCAGCCATGTTTGCATCAAAGCAACCCCGTCGTGTCGACACACCACCAAAAGGCTACAATCATCTCGGCCGAGGATCGATTCGAGCCCTCCCCCCCCCCCCCCTCCTCTCCTTTCCAACTCGTCAAACGGACCAAGACTTGGAGAAATCCTCTCTTGCCGTGAAAAGCCTCATAACGTAGCCCATGGGATGGTTGTCCTTCTGACGGATTGCTCCGCCTCCCACCTCGTATCACAGCGCGCATCCACGAGGCCGATTCACATCCGTCAAGCCCATCGCTCTCATTGCAACATCCCCCAGAACCTCCAGAGAAAACCATAGGACATTGGATATTCCACTGTCGTAAACAAAACCGAGTGATGTACACCTTCCAACCGGTTCCGGTCAAAGGGTAACATCGACAATCCCTCCCTTTGATGAAAGGGCCCCCATCTCGGGTCTATGTATAATGAGCCAGCCCTGCCAGGTGACATTGGGCGTGGAGATGGGCGGTCACCCTCGTAGATGACCGAAAAGCGTATCCGTCAGCTTCACTGAAAAGGCACCTTGCTCATTTCACGGCTCTTTTCGAACAAAAAAAAAAGTCTGGGCCTCAACCATGATCCCGACCGCGGCTCAACGTTGGAACGCAGAGGTGCGGTTGTCACCGCAAAAAGCCGGAACGTCACGCTGGGTGGACGTTGTTGTCTCGAACAGGGTCGAGAGGCCGAGATCGACACTTTGCTGATCTCTACCATTTCTTTGACATATTGAATGGATCACAGGACTTTTCGAACCCTCCCACTCCCCTACAGTCCTACCTAAGTTCCCCTGGCACGGTCCTTTAACAGGTATGCAGTACGACCTCATAGAATTGGCACATATGAATAGCGAACTTGGGTTGAGTTTCGCGAGTGACGAACCACCGCCCCCCACGATCTCATTTCTTCTCCCCCTCCAAACAATGGTGCAAGCAAGCAAGCATTACCAAAACGGAACGAGAAAAGAGCGCGACCTAGAGCAGATCCTGCAAGATTCTTCAAGGGATCTGCGCGGTCTTCGACCGACTACAAGGCCATAAAGGCCCTAGGTCGCCTTTTGGTCGTTCCATTTTTGTGAACGACCTAGACAGAAAAGACAGAAAAAGGAAAAAAAAACAAAGATCGGCCCATGGCCGACTTAGTTGGACTCAGTTGGTGAGAGCCAAGAGACTTGGTCAGCTCGACAGGCAAAGAAGTTGTCTAGCATAGCTCGGAGCCCAACCCATGCATCCTTTGTCTCTTTGACTGCACAAGCCGAACCAGGCACTGACAGTGCCCTCGCCCTCCCAGATGATTTTTTACAGGTGCGTTTCCACGCCGCTTTGGCATCGAAATTTGGTGGGGAGGCAATGGTGTCGCCGATCTTCATTGTCCAGTTACCTTGCGGAGCTGTAAAGTGGCGGGGGGGGCCACTGGCCTAAACCGGACGATTGGCAATCTTTGATTGGAGATGCCGCTTAAATAGTGTAATCCAGGGTGGCCACGAGCAGCAAAGGCAAGTGGCTGACAGCGCTGACTTGGTGGAAGACTGTTCCTCTGTTAGGCCTTTCCTTTAAGGGGGAAAAGATGTAGTCGTGATGCGTGGTGGCAACTCTGCGTGGCCGCTTGATATTTGCTCCACGTCGAGAAGCGGTAAGTGCAAATCTTGCTGCCAAATTGGAACGGTGATCATGGCAGGCGAGGTTGCCATGCAGTCTGGATGTATTATGGGAACAATATCCATAATGAGAGGAACAACAAGTTCATACATCACCTCACGTGTCCGTATGAGGCGTGGGTTTGGCGGTGCGGCTAGAGCGCAAGGACTTCACCGCCCTGGGCTTACCCGCATCGCAGGAGGAAACACCTTCTTTTTAGTTCAGACCTGTGGTTCCAGACTCACGAGTTACAGGACCCTGTTGAAACCAACTATCAGCAAGCGAGAGAGACTGCTGAAGAATTGTGGTCATGGCAGAGTCTTTGGGGTCCGTAATCTCGTGTGCGTGGTGGATTCAGCGAAACGAGTCGCAGCAGGCCAAGGCGAATCCACCGAATCGTTGTATCGCTTTGAGCAACGCATTGGTGGCTGGCACACGTAGTGTATTCGTAGGGCTTCGATGGAAGAAGCTGAAGCTGAAGCGAATGCTACTCAATAACAAAATATGGAGACGGGCAACCCATCCACTTTGAACCCACAGAGGCGGAGTCACCGATGCTGGCTCGAGAACGGCGTATGGAAGTCTGAGATGCTTCTTCGTCAGGGTATTGAGCCTTCTAGAAGCCACGGAAAAGACGGGTAAAAGAGGAGGGACCACCATTCGGCCCAGATCCCGCTGTGATGTGATTTGAAACGGTTGATGCTGGAAGGTTAGTGCTCTGAGAGAGTGGGTGAAGCAGGGCAGGGCCGTCGATGAGGAGAGACGAGACATCGACTGGGCACGGAAGACAGGCGCGCTTCGGGAAAGGCCAGGGGCACGGTCCGGACGTTGACCAGCAGAGGCCCTTCTCTTCGGCCCAGGATGCGACAAGAGGCATGGCGACAGAGTCAGCGACGTGTACGAGCTTTGTGTAGTGTGGGTGTGCCTGTGTGCGTCTGACTTGTCACGGCTGGCTCATTGTAGAGGGCTCAAACAAGCCTGGGTTGTCGAAGCAGTGCGTCTTCTGGGCGCGCACGATTCCTGAACGTGGTCCAACGACAGATCAAGGACGATCAATCCGAAGGTTTTAGGACGGCGTGGTCAAGGTGAGTTGTCATCAATCAGCGTTTGCCACAGCTTTGCTGCGTTGCTAGCCTTGCCGTTGACTCCCGAAATTCCAATCTGGGCCGGGATCGGAACGGGGACCAATAAAGCGGACTAGTTGGGTGATTTAGTTTGCGTTGCTTTGCGTTGCGTTGCGTTTCCTTGCGTTGCGAGCGGAAACAATGTGTGGAAATCCCATTCAGAGGTCAAGCTGCAAGCTGCAAGCTGCAAAAGCTAGCGGGTTGCAGCATGACCGTGATATCGCCGCTGCATCGTCACGCCCACCAGAGGATTGGACACGGGAGTCAAACTGTGTGTCGGTCGTCTGAAAGCGCTATAGTGTAATACAATGTGAATGTGTCCACAAGGCAGAGGAGAACACTGTGGTCGGGGCATGCCTGGTGCTCTCTGGAAGCGGGCCGAGTCATGGGCGTATCATCCTTTATATTGTCAACAAGGCGGCGTCCAGACGATAGCCCGTGGCGGGAGTTGGTCGAAAACCTTGCTAATGAGAGGGCTACGGAGCAGGACTGCCGCGTTGTGTGGTATCATGGTCAAAGGGCTGCATGATTTGTCGCACAAGACGCACAACAAGCTCGCAACTGGGTTGCATGAGATGTTGCGAGGATGTAATGCCAATCGTACTCTTGTAGGCAGGTCGAAACGAGCCAGCAGCAAAAGCCTACGCCACAGCGTATGAGAATGCAAGCAAACGGCGACTTTGAACTACCCAACCATCTCGAGCGGCGGCCGTATCGAGAGTTTTGAGTGATAGAAAAGCCTCGGGCATCTCAGATGCATGAACGAATAAGCCCCGGTGTGATGTGCTGATGGCGTAGTTGGGACCGATGGGATCTGCCAAGGAGTCTGGTTGGCGCCTCGGGCACCTTTCTAGGTGAAAGTGGTGAGGGTGTGTATTAATGGCACTCTCAAGCTTTGGGCCGGGGTTGGCACAATGTGGCCAGGCCTGCTGAAACCTAGAGTATTATTTCCCATTCTCGGTGTATGGCGGCAAACGGCAGACAGGTGAAGGGAAGACATGTTGGTAGCCGCTGGACTGTGTCTTCCTAGTCTTAACTCTGGGCATTACGGTCGCTAGATATTGTGTTTGATTGAAGGTCTAAGACCATTGAGGTACGGATTGTGAGGACGATCCTGCAGGCCGGTGCTCACGCAAATTACTCCGCGGACGCATTCTGCGATGATGGAAGTAACGTTGGGACTGGTCGCAGCAATGCAGCTCAAACTTGGACGCCGATGGTCGAATTCTGACCATACACTGCAAAGCCGGACCACTGAAACCAGAGGGTGGCCATGGATCGAGTGGTGTGAGCTGTGCAGCCTCATTCTCAGCAGAAGTCGTGCGAGGATGACCCTCGCCCACGAGCAGCCGCGGTTCCCGGTCTGTAGACCCCTGGAGGGCTCCATCAACCACATGGCAAGACGAGGCAGAGGGGATGGAGGGTTCGCCATGGCCGAGGCGTCGAGGTTGACGCGTAGCTCCGCACGCACACGGCCATTGTTGAAAAAGGAGATTGTCGAGTGTCGACGTCAGAAGTTGATTGACTCGTACCTGGTGGAGGATGGGCGTTGGTGGCTCAGGCAAGACTCAAGAGTCAGCCAGCGGCAATTTTAGATGCAGAGCTGATTCTGAACCGGGTATTCGTACCCTAAGGTGGACGGTTGTAGGAAGATGAGATGATCTCAGCTCATCGACGCCCCGGCCATCCATCTATCCATCCATCTGCATGCATGGAACCGGAACTTGGAAGTCAAAGTCTTTGTGGTCTGCGGAGGTGAAGTCGGTACGGGCACTCGACTGTCGTCATTGTCGACTGCCAACCTGCGACTTTCAGATTCTCTGCCGGCCGCCGTTCGTCCTGTTCTCCCCCGGAACTTGGAAGACTCTTTGCGAGAGCCGAGAAGCCAGGGCCACCTTGAGGTCGGAGAGCGGGCGACAAAGAGGACCAGGGGCGGGCGAGCACCATTGATCACGCATGGAGCAATGCCGTCGCGGACATGAAGCGTGCAGGTCTGAGTATCGGGCAGTGGCCGGCGTCGCGAGACTCTGAAATTATCCAAACTATCGCATCCCGTGCGCCGTTGGCGTTTGGACCAAAGTGACGGGCGCCCCGGGGACTGAAAGGGACGGTTGCACATATTCCCGGGGCACCGTCTAGACCAAAGCCCTAGCAGCATCAGACGACGGCGGACAATGAGGCGTTCGCCTCGCCGTCGGCCACTTTCCCAGTGGCTCCGATATCTCGGCCGCTTGCACCCAAGGACGGGTTAATTAGCATCCACACCCCGCGGGTCAGGCGCCTCGATGCAGATCCAAGACCGGTTGGTGGACGATTCATATCCATAGTCTTAGGCGTTGGCAACAAGGAGAATAGAAAAAAAAGGGGGGCGAGAGGGTCGCATAAGGCTACCGGTCCGTATTTATGTTTCCAATATCGTGAGAGGCGAGAAAGACTCGAGAGAGATCAATCAAGAGAAGCATGAAAGTGCAACGGCTGGTTGGCATAGAGTCCTCCGTACTCCGCAAGCCATCGAGTGTGTGTCTGCTTCGACTGGAGTGGCTGCTTATCACTAGACTCATCGTAACGTCAAGTTAACGATGAGTCGAGGGAACCTGCGGGTATCGTAACCGGTTTAGATATCGCATGCATCTACAGCGGCACTGTTGGCTGGATGCAGCAGGACGTTGTTCGTTTGAGTAGTATGAATATTGTGATCAAATCTGTGCGAGCCTCGTATACGTGGGGATCGGAGTGCATCTCCAGTCGGGTCAAAGTTGTGTAGGTATTCGTAACCACATGCATGTAGGAGCAGACGACGACGACGGCTCCGAAGCGAGGAGACGAATTGATTGCGAAGGCGATCAGCAGGACGGCTTTGTTGGTGGCTGGTTGCATCTGAAGTGGACGAGGCCGGTGGATCGTGGATCGCAACTAGATGGATCCAATCTTACTGCCAGCGGGAAGGGAACAACGGCCACTCGCTGCTAGGTTGCCTCTTGCCTTCCGCGAGGCGAATCCTGCCTCGTGGTTCTAGGAGCATGCGGCTTGGGATTGATGGGGTTGATGATGAAGTGTATGCTTCGTACTCTGTACTCTGTGGTTGTACCGTGTGTCCTTGTCACGGAGTCAGGGGGTTTCCGGGAAGGGTCGGTTTGCGGTCCGGCGTCCTGCTCTAGCCTAGCTTGCCTACCTTATTAGCTGTGAACTTGTGAAGAACAGCTGAAAGGAACATTGTATGGACGGTGAGATGACCATTGAGGCTAGCTCCGAGGTTTAGAACTAAAGGGCCGGGTTGATGATGGCAAGTGGAGGCGGAACAGAGTTTGAAGATTCCGTGATGTCGAATTTCTTTGTTGCGCAAGCAGAAATTGATATTCGTACTCCGTAGTGCCGTACACAGGAGACATAGTGTACGTAGGTAGTGCGGAATAGAGACAGCATCTGGGACGGATGAGTGGAACGGGAGCCGTAGACGGAGCGCATTCCGTATCCGTCGAGCGCCGTTGCAGCCACACAACCGCCTGGCGTAGGTAAATTTCTTCGCAAGGCAGGAACGGCAAGTAGCCGTACCCTGGAGTTAGAAGTCACCTGCACTCTCAGGTACCGTTACCTTCCTGCTTAGTGCTCTCCCGCCATCTTCCACAACCTGACTGCGTCCCATGGTAGGTGGCTTGCGCCCCTAGCTGATGAGGTAAAGCAAGACGGAAGAGCTACCTATCTTACTGTGTAGGCACACCGTAAAGCCAGCCGAGGTACGTATTGTGTTCCAAGGCGACGGTCATCGTCACCAATGACCGGGGGGGGGGGGCCGAAGTTTGGAGTCTAAACCACGCCTTGTCTGAGATGGGCACCTCGAGGCCCTTGAGTAGGAGTTTATGGCTCAAGCCAATATCCCATAGTGGTGTTCCGGCTCCGAAATCAAAGTCCAGGTATGGAGGCCGGCCGCAGGGTCCGTAGCGAGGCACGCTGGGCTGGTAAAGGGACGGTCCATAGATGAGTGAGTCCTGTAGCGGCTCTCATCAGAGACTTGGTTTGACGCAGATGTGATGCAGGGACGAGAAGAGAGGAATGGAGAGGTTCGAGTGAGTCTAGACCTGCCGGTCTCGATTGGAGGGCTCAAACAATAGGGCAACTAATACGGATGAGCGCTCCGCACGCGAGTCTGAGATGCTGGTTCATGGGCCTGCGGCCTGTTCCCGCTCCCAGGAACAAGGCTGGTGAGCTTCGAGTCGTGAGTCGTGATTGTCTTGAGATGGCACCGGCCTTGCCTGGTCAAGCCCTGTGGATGAAATGTGCAATGGCAATGCACTTTTGTATTATTCAGCCATTGAATATTAATCTTCACTCCAACAGGTACGCAATACCTTGTACCGTGCGGAGCCATGGTCTCTCCTCCCACCAAGTCTACTGCAGCATATGGCCCGTGGAGAAGGGAGGAACTGCAGCATGGGAGGCATTGATTTGTTTCTAGCAGATGGTTTTTGTCTCCCTGATTAATCCCCGACCCAATTAATTCAAAATAGCGACTGCAAAGCCCCAGCAGCGCGATGCAACGCTTCGGCCGAGCATGCAGGATTTCGTAATTGTCGTCATTACTATGGGTTCCTGATGAGGATCTGTTGGTCAACCTGTCATGCTGCGCGGACAATAATTATTAAGTAGTCTTTTGTCGTATTAATCTGAAGGTGGCGGCTTGCTTTATGTTCTGAGCGTCCGAGGCGACCGTGATATAGAAATTGTCAAATTGTCATCTCGGATTCGTTCAACCCGCCTCACGCTAGCGATGGCCTAATTCACTATCCCCTTGATTGCACGTTGTCAGCCGCCTCTTCCACATGTTGGAGATGGCATGAGTGAAATATGTCATGAGTATGTCGAGTCTCGAGTGTCTCGGGTTGTGTTAGCTCAACAATTCGCCAACTGCGTACCTATCACTTGGATGATTGTAAGTGTGCCCTGAGCTCACCTCACCTCACCTTCCCTTTTCTCTCTTACACACAGTCTCGAGTCTCTTGGTCTCACTCTCACCTCGAACCCACCTGGGAGATTCAGGCAGGGTATCAGGTATGCGTAGCGAGGACAGCAAGGCCGGTAATAAGCTGACCCTGGCAGATCCCACAAGGCTCCTCCTTTCGTGTCGTCTGCGAGGCTGCTCCTCTTTCCCAGAATCCCAGGTACGAGGGTTGGGAACCTGGGATGGACATGGCTCTCTTGAGAAATCCAATCCAAGACTCCTGGGACCTGGAACTTGCAAGGGATCCCCCCTGCCGCCCGCTCTCAATCCCCTTCCTTCCTCCTTCCCCTTGCAAGCCAATGAAGTACCTCGGCACCCTCCAGAGGTACCGGAGTACCTCCAGTATCAGCCTCTCTCTGCACCTTCCACAACTGCCACGCACACCCAGCAAACGGTACCTCATCCCCAGTAAGGTACGTCGATACGGGATAGTGGGATCAAAGTGGCTATTACCGACGGCGCGGATTGCTGGGTTGTCTCAACTAGCCCTTGCCGTTCCCATTTGCCCTGGCACTGGGCTCTCTTTCTTTTTTTATTCCTACGTCTCCGTATTATTCTTTTTTTCCAGAATCTTTTCCCTCTCTGGCATTTTTTCACAATTATTCCTCCGATGGTTTCTTCTGCCCCTCAGTACTCCCTACTCAGTACTCCCGTACTTTCCTCCCCTGGACCCTACCCTCGTGCCTCCCCTGCCCCTAGTTGGAGTACCTAGGGACCCCACGCCTAGCGCACCACTGATGATCTTCTTCTATTTGCTTTTTCCGCTGGTTCCCTCTTCCTCTTGCACTAGACTTGATCTTGGTCTTGGTCTTGGTCTTGGAGTCGTGATCCTCAGGTTCTCATAGTCATATCCTCGAGTTCGACACGTTCCCCCAGGACGCCAAGAACTATATCACCACCGCTTGGACACATATTTCGAATGGATGGATGGATGGATGACGGATCCTTAGCAGAAAGGGGCGCTTTGCTCATGTGTGATGCTGACGGTCCTCCAGCTTCTATAGTTCATACTACCATACCGTCCTTGCATGGTCGTGCGATCCATTCGGAATTTCAGTCTTGGACTCCTGGCAGATCATGCAAGTCTGCGAGCGAACGGACGCACAATCCTGAGTGTTTTGACCCCCCACCCCCAACCGGCCGGCTTTTTACCTTCATCTCTTGCACTTATTCGCAACACCTTGACGGTGTGTACCGCGACCTCCACGGCCATGAGGTAGAATGGAGAGGCACACGAGCAGTCCGGCGTACACCATGACCTCGTGTGGGTGCAGATTCTCGCCTGCTGCAGCAGTTTGAGCCTGTTCTTTCGTCCACACTGCAGCTACCGGAATTGGAACAATGTGCCGCTGGTCGATCAATACGAAGGTCATTGACTCGCCGCCGCCGCGCGCCGCCGCCTCTTACGGATACGCTGCCTTTGACAGCAAAAATTGTGCCGCACACACCTAACGACTCATTCACCATACCTTTCTTTGCTGCTTCGTCTCGCAGCGCGCTCATTTGTCTCGCCAGTTGAGTCAAAAGTTCTGGCCCGAAGTTGTCTCTTGAAATGATGCCGCGGCCCCTCTCTCCTTTGCCGTCTTATGGCGGAGCGCCCGCGAAGACCATGCGTCCAAGTTCTTTCAAGTCTCCTCGCGACTAGTCGCCTGCTGGCCGCATATCTGGAGTATTCGTTCGAATTACTGGATACGCCGTCTTCTCGGACAGGAGTCTGGTGTTTGGGGACATTTTGGGCGTTCCTACAACGCTTAATCGGCCTGGCCCGTCCAGCGCCACCTCTTGTTCCCCTTTTTTCATTCGAAACTGCTATTCTGGGGAAGTCAACAAGGCCAGGCGAAGATAGGCAAAGAAGGGAGGCTGGTTGGCATGTTCCACGAGGTACCCATCTTGCGTTCCGTTCTTCGAGATCACCGACAGGCGCATGGGTTGTGGTTCTTTTGACTCTCTCCAGCTGGTAGGGACAGGCCCGAGTGGACCACCAAAGACCCAAGACTCCAAGAGTCCCGAGTACCAAACGAGTTGTTCGTCCACCCCCCGGCCCGGCGCAGGGATGGCCTTGGTGCTAATCGCCCCAGCGCGCGATGAGCGTGGCACGGCATGGCATGGGCATGGCAGCATGGCAGCATGGATAGTTATCTCATCGTAGCAGCCATCCGTCAGTGTGTGGGCTGTAACTTGGGAGTAGCAGCAGACTCAGAGTTCCCTCAGTCCACTGTCCACCTGACGGGGGTTGGTTGACGATGCACTACCGTGTCCGGATGGCCAACGGCAAATGACGAGGCCTGCCGCCGCAGCAGCACCATCGGTGGCACCAGCGAAAGCAACTGCTGTTCCCCATGCCTCCATTCGCTACTCACGATACTGCTGACAGGAGAGGCGCCTTCTCTTTGGATCCCGATCTCCGTGTTGTTGCGCCTCCGGTGCCACTCTGCTGGGGCAACGACCATGTATCCGTATCGGCCGGAGCGGGTGTTGACACACGTACTGGCCCGCTCTATATGGCGTGGCGTAGTAGACGGGTATGCGGCTTGCATGTACGCAGTACACATGGTTTCTCACTCGGTGAGACCCCGAGGAACTACTTGACGAGGAGGTGTTCATTTGCACTGTCCTACTGCAGGCCGCTGCTACTCTGCTACGGCGACTGCCACTGCCACTCCCGATGCCGCCGATGGTTGTTACTGCCGGCGGTCGGGCGATAGGCGGTGGGCGGGTTGGGTGGTGTTGGGAACAGGCGGTGGCCGTGGCTTGTTCAAGGCCCCGGAGACGACGGGGGGGACGACATCACAAAGGGACCTCTCCACGATGACGCGCTAAGGCTGACTAGAAGCGAGTAGCGGGCTGGAAGTGGAGGGGGAGTGAAGGGACTCTGCGGCTTGAGGCGTTGATGAGGCGTACCGTACCTGACAGAGAAAATGGCAAAGTGCCAAAAGACCACGGACGGGAACTGGAAGGGATGCCGAGTCGAGATGTGATGGGAGGGAAGAGCTGGACAAGAGGAAGGGAGGAAGCATGACACGGCCTGGCACGTACATGATGGATGTACCCAAAAAGTTGCTTTTGTGAGCGCAAGATATGGGGCGAGTACGGAACGGATACTTCTGGCCTTGCATATCCTACACAACGAGACGGAATTTGACGACACCCTCAACTCGTCCTTCACTATCAGTGCTCGACCGCGAAAGCCCACCCACCCAGCTCCTACCTAAGGTATGGAGCCTGACTACCTTACTTGCTGTCCTGGCCTCGTGCTCGCATTGGAACTCTCCTTCCACACACAAACATCGCACACACACACACTCATCGTCGGGCATACAGGGCAGGGAACAGTGGAGGAGCGACAGCACAGTACAAAACCAAAATGGGAGGGGAAGGGGGGGCCGAGAGAATGGATGGCCCAGTGGCCAGTGGGTGCTGCCGCTAAAAAGATGAAGCTCCGGGTGTGTAGCGTGTGCCGTGTGGGAGTGTGGGAGCGTGGGAACGTGTGGAGGGTCTGGTCTGGTCTGGTCTGGCACTGCACTTCTTTCTCTCTCTCTCTCTCTCGCTCTGAGAGGTGTGAGTCTGCATTGAGGATGCATTGCCAGCAATTTCACCCAAGTTCCCCCAACCCATCCAAGCGCATAGTCCCCTTGGACATTTGGGTCCTAGTTCCTGGCCCGGCGGCGGAGAAGGGTACGTACCCCCGATCTGGGGCCACCGTCCGTCACTTATGGAGACTCAACGTAGCTGATGTACGGACTACGGAGTACCTTGCCCTGCCTCACTACCTTACTTACCTCGAGGCCCATCCCCTCCCCCCTTTCTGAGGTGGCCCCTTCACAGAAACTGGGAGGCAAAGGGGGGGCCTTCACCGTCCGGTTTAGTGTGCCAACACCCTCTGTACGCTACTATGCAGTAGAGTAATGTAGGGTCAGGATATGGAAGCCAAGTCCAAAGTACCTCTCCACCATTCGACGGATGACTAGTGACCTCCCTGGGCCCTTTCTCCTCGATGGACGCTACGGCTCTCTCACACATACACTACTCCGTAAGGTACTCATTGGATGCATGTACTCCGTACTCCGTACCCATCTTACCTCCATGCCACGCCTTTTGCCTCGTCTTCTTCCACGTTCAGGTACATGCTCTCTGCACTGCGACTCTATGTAGGATGTACGTACCTTGACCCGGTATCTGTACCTGATCTGTTCCTACCCTCCCATACCTTACCGTCTTAATATTATTGTTTGGCTTTAACATGCTCCAGTCCTCCTTGCGCTCTGTTACGACTCTCGCTCACACTCGCCGTACTCCTTTTTTTTTCCCTTCTCATCCCTTCCCCGGCCGCATACTCCGTACTGCACTGACCTGACCTGACCTGACCTGGGCTGGGGCCTGACCTGACCGTACTTACCGACCGTATTTCTCTTGCCTCTTTCCCACGTCCCTGCACATTTGAAAGACGTACTCGTTCTCTTCTTCTTCTTCCTTCCTTCTCCGTTTGCAATTTCCTCCCCCAATTTGTAATTAACAGACGGATATCCTCTCTGGCTTGCTTCTTGCGCTCTTTCACACACTCACTCCAGACCAGTCCCTCATTGCCTCTGGATATCCCACACCCCCTGAGCAATCTCCGTCGCTGCTGCTGCTTCCTGCTCCTGCTCCTACCTTCTTAAACAACCACCTCGCCGCCCTCGCTCGCCCTCCAATAGACTTTTACCCTTTCCCTCCTCACGAATCCTCACTCTTACAACCTCCGACTACTGCGGCATTCTTACCTCGCCAACAATACCCGACCAACAGCCGATATACACTGTACACCCACTCGACCACATCCTCGGGCTCTGAGTTCCCGTCAGATCCAACCAACGACATCTCAAGAAGTGACTTGGCCGCTTGTTTGCTTCTCAGCCGTGCCTCTGCAGCAAGCACACTCCCACAACGGACTCCTTCTGTGGTCCAGTCGCTCCTTTCTGCTGCGCTGCGCTCCTCTGCCTGGGCAAACATCCCTCGGCCGATACGTCCACCGCTGATTCTCGTACTCGACGACTGCAACTCCTGCTGCATCCCGCCCCCCGCCCAGCTACTACTGTTTTTGCTGCAGTATTTTGTCACATTCGGTAAGTTACAACAAGCCTACTTGGCTTACCCGGCCACAGATGGCTGCAAACTCGCGGGCGTCCTTCCCCCCTCCCTTTGGAACTCCCTGGCCCATTACACAGGACTCCGGGAACCAGCACCTGCATTCGCCCGCGTGTGTGTCGCTCACGAGACCCTCTTCGTCTCACAAAACTACCGATGCTTGTTTGCGGCCCTTCGACTAGATATACTCTTGCTAACTTGCTTCCTCGGGGAACACCAGCCACACAAGAACGTTTCAACCTGCTTTGGTTACTTAGGCTTCGCAACTTACTCCAACGTCGAGTTCCAGCGTGTAATATTGGAGGATCTAGATTTGGTTTCTGACCAGTATTTACTGAAAGCGCGATTTCCGACGACTTGGAGATCAGTCGAGCAGAACGTATAACGTACGTTAAATCGACAGAACGAGAATCTCGAAGATGGCGGGTGATCAGGGAGCCGGTGGCGGCATAGAAAGCAACCGTCGCCACATGTCGACTTCGACTCGCAACGGCGAGAACGAGCCCATTCAGGAGTCTGAGCCGCAGACCGGAAAGCAGACGCAACAAGAGGAGGCGAAACCCCAGTTCAAGCAATCGTCACAAGTCTCTCCCAGAGGCTTCAACCCACCCTCGAACACATCAACACCCACAACAGCACCTCTCATGGCCAGAGCATCATCCAACAGTTCAACTGTATCAACGCCAAATGTGCCTACAGACAGCTACTTCGGGACTGTGCCGGAGGTCAAGGCTTCTGCTCCCCGGATCTCTCGGCCGATTGAGCCCCCTGTGACCAAGGTGACCCTAAGCGAGCTGGATGTCTGCAAAATTATGCACAACCCAAAGTTGCGTCATGACATCAACTTTGACCCCGAGTTGCACTTCCGCCCTAATCTGGACGGCGACAAGGGCAAGAGGAAACAACACAAGGCAGACCTTTTCTGGAACACCCTTCAGGAGCAGCTCATCCAGTTCGTGAGCGAACCAGAGTCCTTCTTCTCTGCACACGGTCAGGATGATGACTGGTGCTTGCCATCTTTGTTGAAGGCGGTTAAGGAAATCATTCAGACTTTGGTGCCCCAAAGAGACAGAGTTTACTTGGATGAGGGCCTCAATGTCGATTTGCTGATGCAGCAGTTCTACAGGGGAATCGCAGACTTGGAAAAGCTTGCTCTGTGGCTATCTCGAGTTCTCAAATCCCACTGCGCTCCGATGCGTGACGAGTGGGTGGACCAGATGTACACACAGTTGAGCAACGGAAACCGGACCAACAACGTGGATGAGCTTGTCAAGGGCATGAAAAGTCTGCTCAGTGTTTTGGAGGCTATGAAGCTCGACGTTGCCAATCATCAGATTCGCTGCCTTCGCCCGATCCTTATTGAGGGAACCATTCCATTTGAGCGCAAGTTCTTCGAGAAAAAGATTCAGGGGAGCAAGCTGGACGTCACTCAAGCAAATGCCTGGTATAGGGATGCTGAGCAGAGATATGCTGCTTCTGTGTCTCCCATCGCAGCTCATTCCTTTGGGGAGATGTCTGTCTTCTTTGAAGCCATCTCTCGCCTGGTCTTGCCCTCGGTATCCGAAAAGGCGTTGCCCAACACCTTCATCTTTGACGAAGAGAGATTCGGCAAGCTCCGGGCGGATATGTTGGACGCCATCAACTTGGAGGTCTGCATGCGCATGTACGACGACCTCGAGAGAGTAGGCCGATTGAACGCCCCTCTCTTCGCCAGCTCCTTCTCACAGTTCGACGACGAGCCTCGCAGCCGCCCTCTTTCCATGACTCCCGACTTCAACTTCAACACTCCGCCCTCGCGGCCGTCGAGTCTCGCCTTTAGCTCCGGCGACTCTGCCACTTCATCGCCCCGATCTTCTCTCATCCTACCGCCTCAACCTACCTCCGATCCCACAGAATCTCTTGCCAAGGCTAGAGATGTCTACAACTCCTTGGTCGCGCTGCTCCACACCTCGCCGCCGCCGCGTAGGCACGAATCTCGCTGGGAGGCCATTGCTCCCTCGCTGGCCCTTCAAATCTTCCGATTCACCAACGCACCCGCCGACATGCTACCGGTCTTCGAGTCGAAGCTCGCTTCCCACGTTTGCGACATCAACAGCCCCTTGTTCCAAGAGGTCGAGGCGCACTTCCACCACAGGCTTCTGATGGAGCTCCAGAAGCGAGTGCGCGAGTTCCGCGGGCTGACTGGGGTCGGTCTTTTCACCGTGGCCACTGGCGGCCGTGCCCAAGGCTCAGGACGATCCATCGGCAGTCCCGACCGTGAGGGCTCGGTCTCCGACAGCAACCGTGAGAACCGGGATGACGGCGGAATCGAGGACATGGCGACTCGGCTGGCACACCTTGGCATCCTCCACTGGAGAGTTTTCGCCGGCCTTGCATACACTGAAGAAGAGCAGGCCGACAGCTTGATGGAAATGAACCAGTTCTGAGGCATTCAGCCTTCATCTCCCAACACAACTCCATTTAATCAAGGGATGCTGGTCTCAAAAGAAAGACGAGCGACCCGACACGCCCTGGCCCTAGCATAGGGTTTCTCTATTATGTCTGGCCGAACAACAATACCCCTTTTTACAGTTTTTTAATTTTGATATTGCGGCTATTTTTCACAAGACTCTATTTGGCTATGGTGGGGGTAACGGAACCTTTAGACGGTGTTTGGGGGTATCAAAGCATCAAGCTCGCGAGCGCTCTTGCCGCAATGGATTACTTGGTTCGGCGTTGCATTGGGGAGGTGGTCACATCCAGATACATAGCGCACTTTTGGCATTGCTGAGACAGAAAACACAGAGTAACATTTCGCCATTCACATTTTGCTCCACCTCTTTTGCTCGTTCTATCATGGATTGTATTATGTGATTGGCATGCTAGATTGTGGATTGTTTGTCTGTCGGCTGTGTCCGCTGCAAGGTTGTATCCGCATAAAGCAAGCAAGTGCCATTGTTGTTGTACGAGAAGAAAAGAAAGATAACGCTGGACCGGTCTTGAGGCAGCCACAATCACAATCACATGCGGATGCCGGGTGATAGCCAATCGGTGAGTTTTGCTTGCATATCGATCCGGGACGTGGATGTATGTCTCCCATGTATGTATCCTTTTCCTTTGGGAGTTTTTGACGGGGTTTTGGTGGTGTTTGTGATTTTGGGTTGTACGTGGTTATGGAGTACATTCCAGACGTCAGTCGGGGCTTGTACGGTGGTTGCGGTACGTTGGGTTTGCAATGATGGGGTTCGGCTGGTAAGTCTACCTCTTTTAGCAGATTCTCTAATGTTAGTATGTGTTCCATGTCATGCTTTGGTGATTATGGAAGAATAGATATATTCTCAAATTGTATTGATTGGTCGTCTTGTCTATGTCCTGTTTGCCCTTCCTTGAATGCCACATGTTGACAAGTGCTCATTCAAGAGGCGTTGTTAGAAATCTGCCACGGATCACTCATGATCTCTAGTTGAAGGGAGATTGTGACGATTGATAGATATTTTGCCAATACAAAATACGTTATTTAGGAATCGAAGCTGACCTTAGCAGATACACTCTCAGTCGAAGTAAACGGAATCAGCTGAATGTCTGAAGCACTGAAAAGGAGAGAAGACGATGAGAGGTCACGATGAATGACAGGAGCAAAAAGGGAGCTTTCGTTCTTCAGCAAGGTAGCGCGGCCGTACAACGAGGGCCTGTTGACCATTCACACTTCCCGACAGCTTTCCCTTACTCGACGGACGACTATTCTGTCCAGTTCCGGAAAGGTCAACCATTCCGCGTTACCGGAGGCCATGAAGAGTTGTGGTTGTGGACTTGTTCTGGATAGCGGTTCAGTCAATGGGTCACGACCTCCACCACGCTCACTCGTGTCTTTTTGCTATTTGCCCTTTCTTTTGCATTCACGAGACGCGGCGACAGAGTTCCCCCTGAAGTCGAGGTTATCTACATGTCTTCTAGCCCTACTTTCATCTCTTGCGTATCGGTGAATAATTCAGAGCCTGACGTTCCAATCGCGGTTCAATGTAGTGAGTATCAAAGAGTCACGTAGAGAATTCCGAGTCGGGAAATGCTGGTTCACTCCAAGATCCTCCAACAGCGGGCCCAGTCATATCGAACTGCTGATCAAAGCTGCAATGCGTGGTTTGGAGGGACTTTTCGTGATATTGCGCGTGTGGCGTCTAACCGTACAAATCCACAAGGCCCCTATCGACGGTTTTCGGTTTCTTTCCTAACCGGTTGCTCGTTACTGGAAGGGACTGAAGACAGAAAAAAGACGTACGAATATTGCCTTCGAGACCTGTCACCAGGCTATCTTGTCGGCTACTATTCTATTACTTTGATATGCCAGTTGTTCTGGCCATCTCTCGAACGTTCATGCAGTCTATGTTGGCACGTGGGGTACTGGAGCCAACACGGTTTCCTGCTCTGGTGACTTGAGCTTTCTCCGGAGAAGAGAAAATTGCCTTGTACTTTTTGGTGCCATTCTTCCCTGTAGATATAGATGAACTCTCTTTTACGTGTGTCGACTTCCGCCCCATGTTCTTTTTTTTTTTTTTTTTTTGGGCGTATGATCCAATAAATTGTCTGCTTCATGACGTCGATTTGGTTAGCACTGCTCTCTGATCTGATGCCAGCAGGTTGATGTATGCATCGATAGCAAGACATTAGTCGCGGGTATGGTGCTCTGTTCCAATGGAAAGACATTGTCTGATGGTGTTCCCATCGCCTCGACTATTTTTGTCTTCGAGGTTGCTTGTTGTTCCAACAAAGGTTCGATCAAAGTAGTATAAGGCGAGGTGGCAGGCGACGCGTGCGATTCGAAGACAAGGATACCAAAGATTAGGACAGACAGGACAAGATTGACACCAGTATTGATGCCGCGGATACGGCTGGTTCAGTCTCGATAGGTAATTCTCAGGCAGCCGTGGCGCTTCGGAAAATATGCGACGGTAGATGAATTTAATTAACTTCAATTTGAGACGATATCATGGACAGATTAAGGCTACAAACCACTAAAGAGTAATTACGTACGGAGATATCGCGACGGGTAAGCTTTTCTGCCTACTTACGTGGCCAGGATTACATGAAACACACTTCAAGATTGAAGTCCGTACAGATTGGTAGCAAAGATGTATGTTTTATTACTTCATATCCAAGTGCTTCTTATCCAGAGACTTTATGTTCTCGATACTAAGATATATCGACGAGTAGTTGACGAAGAGCTTATCGATGGTGGTTTCTCCGGAATATGACTCAGATTTTGTTGCTGCCACAAATCTTACATCTCAGATGCAAAGCTTACGAACCTCGACGACTTTCCAGATCAGGACCGAGAGAAGTCGCCTACTGGGCGACGAGGGACCGTTGAAAGCGTACGAGAAGGCACTGGGCTGCTTCGAAGCTTGTAGTCAGAGACAAACCGTCGGTTTTAGAACCCTGAAAGTCATGCGTGGCACAGCCTACAAATGTACATGACGTCTAGATCAACGCCAGTGTCGGAACCGCAGTTGCCGTCGACGGTGGCGGAATTTCTTGCATTATTTCTACTGTCGCCGGACAGTACCCATATACTACTGATATCGTTATGCGGGTCTCATTGACCGTAGCCATATCCTCTTTCTTACGCCTGGCGCTGGCATCCATCTAACAAAGCAATGTTTCATTTCCCAGACCAACTCCAAACCATTTAACAAGTCTTTTCGTACCCCCATCGAGAGGGGTTCCGCTCGCGCGCATTCATACAAGGAGGGGTTGAGTGTTTAGTTGATGAGCATGGAGACCTATCGTTACCCAGTTAGAATCGCAGAGGAGAGTAGTTGGGGGAGGGAGAGACTTGCCGCCATGACGACACAGCATAAGCTGATGTATGGACTTAACCGTTCGCCAACTCTTGCGAATTTCCAAAATATGCCCATGATACTGTCGAAACATGTTAGCAAACATGTTCCTACACGTGTGCGTGCCATTGGTGATCCTACCCGTCCTTGTTCCGGTCCATGATGGCGGGCATGAGCTGGTGCGCGTATGCGCATGTGCAAATGAGAAGGAGAATGACGAGGAGGAGCGACTGGAAGTTGAATAGGGCGGTCTGTGTCTGGGTTAGTACGACTATGGTATACTGAGCATGATCGCGGAGCTTGACATACCATATTTGCAAGTTTAGTCCCTCTTTGAGAGTGAGTTGGCGGCTTGAACGGGGAATTTTGCGTATATGGACAACCTAGCTTGACGGTCGCGATACAGGTGGCCTAGGGGTGCAGTTGTCTTCAGCCTCTCCTCGGTGGACAAGGTGGCCTGGAGAGTTTGTGCCACATGTGGCCTGAGCTTGGAGCTCTGCATCAGCCACGTTTGGATGTCGAAGCGCCACCCCCACAGCCAGCAGGGGTGCTGGACAAGGCCCAGAACCTGAGGCTCAGGAAGGTGCCTTATCTTATCGCAACCCTGCAAGCTGAGGTGCCTTCTGTTCTGTGCCGTGAAGTCTGTCACTCAATCCCAAGCACCTACCTACCTACCTACCTACCTAACTCTCAGCTCTCCACGACGACTCTACCCTAGCAATCCGGACACTGAACCTACGCGCATCACGAAAGAGCCCTTTCGAATCCGTCCAGAGCGAATACAAAGAAAATCAGAAACATCTTGCCCTTCACGATCGGATAATCAGGAACTACCTGTCCATCATGGAGCCTCGCGCCCGCGCCGCCAAAAATGTTGGCAAAATGAACTTCAGCCACAACGAGCGTATGTTCCTGCCTCTGTAGAACTCAGCGAAACCAGTCGCCGGGAAATCAAACTAATAAAGCTCGCATTCTGCAGTGGCTCAACTACTATACGCCCACGGCGACGTAAGGAATCCGCTCCCCGAAACGATTCGCGTGCTCGACGAGATCGTAACCGAGTTCATCCAAGGCATGGCCTTCGAGGCGACGCGCGCAGCCAACTACGCGGGAAGGCAGAAGGTCAAATACGAGGACTTTGAATTCGCGTTCCGCAAGAACGACGCCTTTCTCGGAAAGGTCCAGGAGGTCTTTGAGAAGAAGGGCGAGATCGAGTCGGCCAAGAAGATTTTCACAAAGGACGACGAGGCGGTGCTCATGAAGGACGCCGCGGACCAGGAGCACGGCAAGAAGGATAAGGCTGCCAACGGTACGGGCGAGGCTTCGAGTGCGGCGGACGCGGCGGTGAAGCAAGAGGAGGAGCTGGGCGAGGCCGACGACGACGCTGATGCCGAAAGTGAGGTCGCGGGACGACCGTCGAAAAGGGTCAGATTGGACGGGGACGGGAAGTGAGTTAACTTCGGGTAATACGGGTGGAAAGTACGGCCATTTGGGCTCCTTTTTTTTTTTTTTTTTGGGATGAGGCATAGCATTAGGCGTTTGTTGGATGGTGGTCTTGGGGTATTGGCTTTGATATCATCCTTACAAGGGGGGTCTGGCTTAGGAGGGGTCAAAAAGCATCATATTCACAATAGTCAAATGGACATTCATCAATTTTTGGAAGACTTACTGCGAAAGGCAGTTGATTTCTCCTAGGGATAGCAACTGAGTTTCGGAGACTAGCCGAAGTCTGGTAGATATGAGCCAGGTACCCATGCATGTTGACCGATATCTTGTCTAACGACCAAGCATCAAGGGCTTTCAGTCGGATCATGTAGGATCATCTATTTACATATGCTATGTATTGCTGTGACCGAGTTGAGAGAAAGTCATTTGACAAGGCCATCGAAGTCTGGTCGAATAAGACCACCTCTTGGAATTGTATTGCTTTGGACTTTCGATCTACAGCTTAGCAGAGACAGTACTGAAAAGTCGATACGAAAATCATCAAGGTTCAGCCGCTTGCATATTTCGACATGCATTCGAACGGCTTAAACTTTAAAGTTTACAAGCAACCAGAAACACGGGTTTCTGGCATCTGCCCGAGTCATCCAACCCCATTTGCTCCGAATCGGTGCCGGGTCCGCCGCTGTCGGTGTTTGTGCGAGTGGATCCGCGCCGAGAAAGTGGGCTGGTTCAGCCCCCCGGCAAACGACATCCGGCGCATTTCTCAGTGCCTTCCTTCTCTGGCAAAACCTGGGAACATGGTGTGGTTGCGATATCGGGGGGGGGGGGGGGCAAATTCCCTAATCAGTCTACAGGTGACACCCAGCGATGATCATACTGTTTCTGTTTTCTCGGTGTCGGCGGCGCATCAGCGGAACAAAAGGGCGCCCTTGCCAGCGGGTTGACGCCGGGCTAGCGGTAGCGGGGGGTTGGTTGGTTAGTTTCTATCGAATCCTCTGGGCGTTTCTCAAGTGGGTTGGTTCATGACCATTCGATGCTGGGGGATTCCCACTCTGCCCACAGCTCTTTTCCCTCCTCTAGCAAATCCGCATTGCTGCATTCGCCAACACTGACTTGACTGACACACTTGGAGGGATTTCAGAGGGGGTCATCTTCTCACGCATCTGCCACTAACACCCAGTAAAGAGAAGACGGGCACGACGGGATGCATGGGTGGGAGACCTGATGGTGGGCTATGCAGGCACGCCAGGCAGCATGTGCCTACGCCGCCGCACGCAATCAACCAACACATTTTGCACATCGATACTCCTCCGCTCCCACCTCCGCCCCCGTCTCCGCCCTGGTGAGGAACTATCCCGAGTGACTGACTGAGTAACTGACAACCAGGGCCCCATACACTACTTTACTCCAGCCTCCCCACTTCCGATGAACGATGGGGAATCCTTTTGGTTTCTGCACCTTTTGTCTTTCCCTGTGACTACACCCCGCTTCAATGCATGGTCGAAAATTTCTGTCTATCTCTGTTCAAGTGAAGATTTCATTCTTAAACACGCTATTTTGAATATCGAGTGAGCTGGCCGAGATCACTTCTCGCACCGGAGATATAGCCTACTTACGTACGCCAGCCCTACTGCTTCACTCTCCATGGCTTTGGACCTATAGACATGACATCACCTAGCCGCCATGTCCGAACAGAAGCAGAACCATGATAACCTATTCGTTCCTCGAAACACCGAGGCCAAGTTGAGGTCTGATGGAGAACCAGAACACACTGATGAAGCCAGTCAGAGGTTATCAATAGACAGCAAGATGTCCTGGTCACAAGACCATGGGAAGGGACTCTCAGCCCTACCAGATCCAGATTCGTTCCGCAGATTCTCCACGAGCCCGTTCCAGAATGGGAGGACGTCACCGTTACCAGGGGCAGAGTACCCTCCAACAGTATTACAGAGTTCTCAAAAGAATACGAAACTGGCGGCGTTCTGGCAGACCAACAAAGGCGTCGTCTTGGTGGCATTATCACAACTATTCGGTGCTCTGATGAATCTCACAGCAAGGCTCCTCGAGCTCGAAGGCGAAGGAATGCACCCACTCCAGGTGCTCTTCGCCCGGCAAAGCGTCACGATGGTCTGTTGCTGCCTCTACATGTACTACATGAAGACGCCCGACTTCCCCTTTGGAAAGAAGGAAATCAGATGGCTTCTCGTTGCCAGAGGCGTGACGGGCTTCTTCGGCATCTTTGGCATGTGGTACTCGATGATGTATCTCCCCCTCGCCGAGGCCACCGTCATAACTTTCCTGGCCCCCAGCGTCGCCGGCTACGTGTGCTATCTCGCCCTCCGCGAACCGTTTACCAGAAACGAGCAGATCGGCACCGTCATCGCCTTCTTCGGCGTCGTCCTCATCGCCCACCCGACCTCGCTCTTCTCCGGGGACTCGACGTCCACGGCCGCCGCCACCGCGCCGGAAACCCCGGGCCCGAATAATGGGACGATGACTTCGACGCTGCCGGGACTGAACCACCAGGCTACGACGGCGGAGCGGCTAATGGCCATCGGGGTTGCGATAGTGGGTGTGTTCGGCGCCGCCGGAGCATTCACGACAATCCGGTGGATCGGGAAGAGGGCGCACCCGCTCATCTCGGTGAACTACTTTGCGACGTGGTGCACCATCGTCTGCACCGTCGTGCTCACCACCGCGCCCATGCTCGAGATCGGACAACCCGCCCTGCGATGGGGTCTACCACAGACGGGACGGCAGTGGCTCTTCCTCGTGCTGCTGGGCGTGTTCGGGTTCGTGATGCAGTTCCTCCTCACGGCGGGGCTCGGCACGGATCGGTCGAATAGGGCGAACGCCATGGTGTATACGCACATGCTCTTCGCGGCAGGGTTCGACCGGTTCATCTTTGGCAACGTCATGGGGTGGATGAGCCTTGCGGGCTGCGGGCTGATCATCGGAAGTGCGCTTTGGGTGGTGCTGACGAAGAGAGCATCGGCGCCCAAGAGGGAGGCGGATGTGGAGGTTGCCAACGTGCGGGATACGGAGGCTGTGCCGATGTTGGCTGATATGGATGGTGGAAGGGACGAAGATTTTGAGCTTCAGAGAGTGAGGTGATGATGTTTCACGGCTTACGATGTATGATGTTTGGATCTAAGCCAATAAGATGAAGAAAAGGGACTCGAGAATTAGAGATACTGGCCAGGCCAACTGGCCTGCGGCATTTGATAGACGCCCACAAAAACGCGTCTTGGGTAAATTGTACCGATATCCTTTACGGAGCAAGGTATTAGACATTGGCACTTCACAGAATATGAGTCCTTAACATGCAGTGCTTACTGATTGCCCATATCGGCAAAGAGTTCAGATCTCCCCCGAGAATAGAATGAATGATGGAGCAGGAGACTTCAAGGTATGTGGCAGCGAAGCTCTGGACTAAGAGAGAATACAGGTAGAGCACAAGCTGGACAACACTCTGCTCAATCCTATCTCACCACGCAATCGATCGAAAGAGCCTATCGAAGGACATTTGTGCTTGTGGTCTGGAGTCGGTAATTAGATTGCTTCATGAGCTCGGGCGAAGGGGCAGACCCTCTGCCCTGAGAAAGTAGCTTGCCAGAGCCAGATCTCAGGACATCGTGTGTTTGTAATACAGCCTAATTCACCGAGAACTCAATTCATCTGTCACGGGAAGCCGAACTTCGGCGATCATCTCCGAGCATCGTCGATGGGCCTTTCACTCGACCGAGACCTTGGTTTCCCACGAACGACGTCACAGGGGATTCTTTAGGGGACTTTCGAGAAAAGGCACCGAAACGTGTCGCCAAGCCAAGGGGGTGACACTGACGGCTTACGCATCCAAGGGGTGACTTCAGGATTCCAGCACGGCGGAACGCTGTTTGTAGACGGATTACACTGGTGGAGAGGGTCTCAGTGAGACAACAGTCTCAACATTCCCGAACGCGGGAGCAAAACTGTGATTGAAATTAGCATTTGAGTCAATTTGACCTGAGCACATGGGGTTTGACGTTCCCGATCGCACATCATGGTCCGATGAGAATTTCTTCGCTTTATGAGAGACATGTTGTGCAAAGTCAAATATTTTCCCTTCTACAGCATATTTGAAAAGTACCAGCCGCTGTTGAGGGTTGGAGCGTTTGGCGAAATAAGAAGAAGCTGCTTCTGTCCGTGTATTGCGTGTTGATCCACCATTTGTGTACAGCATTTGGTACGGTGGCCGGTCCTTTACTCAATCATTTTGTTGTCATAAATTGTGAAACAAATTTGCATAGTTTCCTAAGCATCAGATCAATATGAAATTCTAAAATATTGGTCAAGTGCGTGAGAACAAGCTGAAATGATCTGGGTGAAGTTGAATGAGGCGCAAACGGGAAGCTATCCACAGGTCACGTGTGGGGCAGCCGATTCCTAATGTGGAAGTCGGCGCCTGCACTGTGCACCTGGAAGTTTGCAGGGATAGACTGAGGCGCGTCGCCCCGAAATCTTTTGGAGCTTCATCCAATTCTGTCTGTCACCAACCACCCACCCCCAAGGCCAACGATCCATCACGACCGCGACATATTTGCTGACACTCCGATCAATTTTCCCATACACGATTGAATTGTTGATACCACACGAATTGACCGCCGGCAACCGACGCTTCCGCCGCGAAGATGGTCCAAATCAGCGAGGTTAAGGGAAACAGTCGCGAGAACCGCACGGCTGCCCACACCCACATCAAGGGACTGGGATTGAAGCAGGATGGCACAGCAGAGAAGCAAGCCGCTGGCTTCGTCGGCCAGTCGACGGCAAGAGAGGTGCGCTGATGATTGATGGCCACAACCTCATACCAAGGCAATCACTAACTTCGCGACAGGCAGCTGGTGTTGTAGTTGACCTTATCAAAGCACACAAGATGGCCGGCCGCGGCGTTCTGCTGGCTGGTGGACCCGGTACAGGAAAGACGGCTCTCGCTCTCGCCGTCAGTCAAGAACTCGGAACCAAGATCCCCTTCTGCCCGATTGTCGGCAGCGAAATTTACTCGACAGAGGTGAAGAAGACGGAGATGTTGATGGAGAACTTCCGCCGGGCCATCGGCTTGAAGGTTCGGGAAACGAAGGAAGTGTATGAAGGCGAGGTTACGGAGCTTACGCCTGAAGAAGCCGAGAACCCTCTGGGCGGATACGGCAAAACCATCAGCACACTTCTGATCGGCCTGAAGAGCGCAAAGGGACAGAAGAAATTGCGTCTGGATCCCAGCATATACGAGGCCATCCAGAAGGAAAGGGTTTCAGTGGGAGATGTCGTCTACATCGAGGCGAACACCGGCGCTTGCAAGCGCGTGGGAAGATCAGATGCCTATGCGACCGAGTTCGACCTCGAGGCCGAAGAATACGTCCCCATTCCCAAGGGCGAGGTGCACAAGAAGAAGGAAATCGTGCAGGATGTGACGCTACACGACCTCGATGTTGCCAACGCGCGGCCCCAGGGTGGTCAAGACATCATGAGCATGATGGGCCAGCTGATGAAGCCCAAGATGACTGAGATCACGGACAAGCTGCGCGGAGAGATCAACAAGGTGGTGAGCAAGTACATTGATCAGGGTGTTGCGGAGCTCGTGCCGGGTGTGCTCTTCATCGACGAGGTAAGAAATCTTTGAATGTCTGGCGTAGTTGATAGGGAATCGTGGGTTAATCATTTATGACAGGCACACATGCTCGATGTCGAGTGTTTCACGTACCTGAACCGGGCTCTGGAGTCCCCCATTGCCCCGATTGTCATTCTGGCATCAAACAGAGGAATGGCCACGCTTCGCGGCACGGATGATATTGTCGCGGCGCACGGCATTCCGGCAGACTTCTTGACTCGCATGCTCATCATTCCAACCACGCCGTACCAGGCCGATGAGATCAAGCGTATTGTTCGCATCAGGGCCACCACCGAGGGTGTGCCTATTACCGACGCTGCCCTGGACAAGATCGCGGAGCATGGCGTCCGCATCAGCTTGCGGTACTGCCTGCAGCTGTTGACACCCGCCAGGTGAGTCTACGGTGAACCAAACCATGACAACATTGCCCTGTTTCCCACCGCCTTTGCTTCATCCCTAAAGCCATTCCCCCATCCCCTCTCTGTTGTGGACCATGGATCGACCGGCTAGTGTGAGACAAGTGAGCTAACCCCAATGAAAGCATTCTTTCCAAGGCAAACGGCCGCAGCCAAATCGACGTCCAGGACGTGGCCGAGTGCGAAGACCTCTTTTTGGATTCGCGGCGCAGCGCCAGTCTCTTGAGCAGCGAAAGCGGCAAAGGATACATTTCGTGAGACGAGTGCAAGAGGTGATGGTTGGACGATACGCGAGGAGAAGTCATAGAGCCCATGTCGGCTTCTTTCTCGAATGAAGGATGGCGGCGGCGTTGTAAAAAAGAACTTGTTACAATTATCGAGACCAACAGGTATTCCATGGAGTTGTTCTTTGACATGAAATATTCATCTGGGAGAGAGGACCAGTCATCTGTCGACAAGCGGTCTGGGGGACTCGACTGTATGTGTTTGAATCGGAGTACGAGTGTGGTTAGACGACATGGCGCACGCCTTGGAACTGTGAGCAAAGGCATTGAATCCTTTTCACGTTATCCCACTTGGCTTGACTGGGCATCCGGAGGTTTGGATTGTGAAGAAGAGAGCGCGCTGTTTGCAAAACAAAACGACTGTCAAGCTTTCCAGATGAGGAAAAAATAGAACCGCCCATCCCGACAGTGTTGAGACATTACAGGCCGCGAACCATAAAAACGCAAGTTTAACGAGAGACAACCCACGCACCGCCAATGCCAGTGCCAATGCCAGTGCCATTCTTTCCTAACAATAACTAGATGGAAAATGTCCTTCACCGCGTCTTGTCTTTTTTCCTGGCTGCTCTCCCAGAGTTCCCGTTCTGAACCCCGGCTCCCCCTCCCATCCGCCCGTACTTTTGCGTCTGTCATCAGAGACATCACCAACGCCAAACGCATTGTGTCCTGCCGATCAAATTTTAAAATTTCTAGTATCCAACAGACAGAAGAATGAAGCAGAGGAATTTCCTCATGGGCCCAGCTTATCCGCCCTTTCCCTTCTTTTCATCACGTGGGAGATGTGTCCAACCAACCTAGCCTAATTTCGGCCGGGGGTTGAGTGAGGAGAGGGAGGGGGGCAGACTTCTTTACATTGTCTTTGTTCCTTTACCGGGGCGGGCTTATGATTGAACATTCCAACCGGGGAACACAGCGCTCTCGTCCTCTCTGTGCATTCATTCCTTTACTGCCGCCTTTAATCTTCTGCCCCCGGTACACAGTCCTCATTCTGATCCTGGCCACACCCATCCAAGGGTCATTGTTTCTGACGTCCACCCCCAGCCCATGAGTCTGCAGTCGGTCTGCGGCTTCTTTTGAAGAGAGGGACTGGTTGGCAAAGCAGGGGGGGGGGGGGGCAAGGAGGAAGAGCCCAGTCGCGGCGGCAGAGACAGCGGCTGCTGCATTAGTAGCAGCAGCAACACATGCGGGATGGGCATTGTAGATGGTCTGGGCTTGACTGCATTGCTGATGACATGAAAGGAAAGAAATGCCTAAAATAACATGGGGGGGATGAGAAATCCAGACTGCTTTGAGCAGCACATAGCCTTCCTCGTCTTTCATCCAACCAGGGTAAACCTCTACCTATCCTCACCAAACAAGACTTGAAGTTGAATGTGGAGGGATATTCTTCAAAGTCGCGTCTCCGTGTCTCGTTGTTGTTCATACCTTTGAGTCATTATTCATCTTTTTGCGTCCTCGTCTAGGTCGCTTTTGCTACCGCCGCATCCTTTCCCGCCTTCTACGGCTCCATCTTCGGACTTGGGGACCCGAAACTTGCCTATTTCTTGTTCTCAAGGTCTGAGGGCAAGAAAGGCATTTACCCATTTCTTGGCCCATACTCTGTCTCCCCGTCTCCAACGCTCTATGCGAACGGAACGCCTGGGCGAGTCCTAAAGAAGAGAGAGACAGACATAGACGACGCGGGCACCGGTCACCACAGGGCAAACGCTTCTTCACAAAGAATCCCATTTCCCTCATCTGCAACAACCTTGGGTCTCCGGTACATTCCCGAGACACATTTCCCACCCCCCAAAGGATCAACATCTCTCTCTCTCTCTTGCGAGCTTACCCTTTTTACTTCTTTTCCGTTTCCTGACTTCAGTTCGTCCATCCTTCCCGCCTCTCCCTTTGCTCACCACTCAGATCCATCTCCTTCCCTGCTCAGAGCCGTCGGTCAACCGTCGTCGTTGACGCTGGTCGCTGTTCGTCGCTGTCGTCTCGACGACATCGTACCAACCGCCCTGCCTACCCTGATGTTCTTTCTTCCCCATAATGGCCACCTCCATCTTTGAACATAAAGTCATTGAGTTAGACAGTCATTGTCTGCTCGGTTTCTGCTGAATGAGAAGTCGTCGTCTCGATATCACAAAGGAGAAGGGGAAAAAGGTCGGAACGAACAATCGGCCATCGAACAAAAGTGATCTCGGCCCCGTCTCGTCTCGTTCCAACTTACCGATATACTGCTTCGCCTGTCTCTCGCACGTCTGTCAAATCATTGCTGCCTTTCCTGCTCGCCCAAGTCCACAACTACACGGATTCGCCAACACTCTTCGAACCCTAACTCAACCCTAGCATCCCGTCGTGTCTCTCACCATTGACAACGTACATACACCCCCTGTCTCTTCTGCTTCTTCAAACGCCCCCCTTTCCGAAGCATGGTGTAAGTCCAAACGTCTCATAGCTTCGAACGCCTCGCCCACTTGTCCCCAGTCCCAACTCGCATCTGTTTGCACACCTCCTGCAAACCCTTACAACCCAAAAGATGACAGATGTGGTCTCTACGCCTCGGCCACGGCGGTCAACCTCTTCCTCTGGTGGCATCTCTGCCCATTCGGCCATGGAACGAAGAGCGAGCCAGGAGACGGACGAGGGACCAAACTCTGCAGGCTCTGCTGGCAGTCGCGCGAGCAGAAAGCGCGTTACGTCCATTGATATCGAGGAAGCGAACACCTCTAAAGTGAGAAACCTCAGCTTGGAGACCAGACCGATGAGTAGCCAGAGCGGCAAGGATACCATCTGTCTCTGCACGCCCGGACTCAAGATCCCAAGGCCTCGCAACCGTGAGTCGCACATTTCCCACTCTTCGTCCCACATCGTCGGTCGACACATATTCGTCACAGGCCTGATCTGAGACCGGCCTCGGGGGACTCTTCTTTGTTGGACGATCCAAACAGACTGCTGGACACTTGTGTAATGCCCGTTGACTGACGTTGTTCTTTGACAGCCTTCATACTGTATAGACAACACCACCAGGCTACCGTCTCCAGCGAATTCCCAGGCCTTTCCAACCCAGATATATCCAAAATCATAGGACAGCGGTGGAAATCACAGGACCCGCGAGAGAAGGAAATTTGGAGGCAACTTGGAGAAGAGGAGAAGAGACGGCACGCGGAAGACTACCCAGATTACCGCTATCGGCCTCGTCGGGGTAGATCTAGGAGTCAAACAGGATCGTCAGCCTCGACTAATCCAGGACGGTGCCCCAACTGTGGTGGCAGATTCATCGCAACGCCGAGAACGCCGTCAACACCAGCAGGCACACCGACAGTCGCAAAACCAAAAATGCAGCCGCATCACCCGAGCGAGGCTCGCAGCGGGGACAGCGATCACCTTCGGCGTGCTTTACCTGGAGAGAAACAGCCCTACCAACACCAACACAACAACTTGCGGGACGTGGAAGAAGAATACGAACCAATGTCGCCATCCCCCGAGCTCAAACGACGCCGAATCAACCCCTCTACGGGATATTACCAGGCAGTTCCTTCATCCGGTCCATACACAGGCCATCCTCTATCGAGGCAGCCTAGGTCATCGGTGAGTATGCCTCCTACGCCGCCTGTCGCCGGCTACGGGCCTTTGCCCGGTCCATCATCACTCGCGAGGCCCGGGTATAGTAACATGGCGCCCCCTCCTCCACGACCGCCCCATCCGGCGAACGCGGGGCCAAGCCGCGGCCCGGGCTACGATGAGAGTCTTCGACTGCCGCCCCTCCAGACCCAGTCGTCTCCGCCAATCAACAGAGACAACGATATAAGCGACCGCCCGAGTGCACACCCAATGACTGGCATGGGCATCGCAAACCCGAGAGATAGATATGCTCAAAGCCTCGAGGCCATGATCATGACGATTCCTTTCTGGAGCAAGCTGAAAGTCCTGCAAAAGATCAGCCCGACCTTGGCTCCGCCGGGACCGGCCAGTCCTGAAATCGAGATTCGCGGCGCAGTCGTTGCCGTTGAAGGGGCTGATCCTAGACAGCTAGAGCAGGTGGGAACGGCAGTGCATCGGTCTCTCCTCGGCTTGAGCGAGATTGATCTGAAGACGTGGAGCGAGGGGCCGAGTAGGCCGTTGTCTGGCCTGTCGGCCGAAGATGACGCAAGGATGAACGACACGGCCTCTGCTGGCGGCAGCAGCAGGAAGAGCAGCCATTCGCAGCCCAACTTACACGCCTCGGAGCTGTTCTCTAACTATATGGAGAGCATCCTGAAGTGGCATGTGAAGTCGCGAGAGATCATCAAACACGTCTCCACTAAGCCGACTTTCGCATCGGATCCGCCTCCGCTCACGAGGCGGGCATCGGAGGGGGAGGGTGTCGGGTCTCGACATAGTTCAATATCGGTACCCAGCAAAACACCAGTTGCGCTGCTCCCCGCGGGATTCAGTTTGACTCTATCAGACAAGTACGCTTGCACATTGCCCATCTATGATTGCTATGCCCCAATCGACCATTGGCAATGGGTATCGACTTTGTGGAGGGGAATCATTGGACCGGACCTTGTCATCTACGTCAAGTCAGTGACTGAGGAGGAAATCACTCACGCAGGTGCAGTTGAGTTCCGAGGCCACGGTGTGATGGTGGTGAGAGTTGCGCATAATAAGCCATTGGACGAGAAGACTGAGCGACGCATCTCTTTTGAGCTGGTGGAGTGGATTCGAGGAGGTAGCTATCAGGAGGGATTCGGGCGAGGTTGAGATGGCTACAAAAGCAGACTTAATAATGTGATGATTTTCAGCGGGATGCGGTGACGGATTTCCTTCTTTTCGGATTGAGACACACTATTGATTTTTCTTGACATAGCGTAGGCGTAGATAGGCAACCAAAATACTGAGCAAACGTATTGAGTCGATTATTAGACAGCGCGTGCTTCGAGTGAGTGCATCTGAACGCCCAAATAGGTCAAACGATATCTCCCTGCGTTGTGTCGAGAGCCGATCTGCTACGCCCTGACTACTTTATAGAGTGATGCATTTCATGGGCGTTTTGCTGAAGGGAATGAGACAATGTCGCTGTGTATTTCTTTGAAGCGCGTTTGCTTTGTGTTTGAGGCAGCATTGTTGTCGTCTACTACCCGTGTCTTCTTAGTAAGGCCTTATGATGGATGTCGGTCACTTGTACACAGTACTGGTGTATGAAGTTATCCATTAGGAAGTCTCGCTTAAGCTCATAGCAGAAGACCCTGAGATGCGAGGCAGAAACTAGCCAATCAGGCACTGACTTTGTATTGACATCACCCCTACTAAACCCCTTGTCAGTTTAGTCGCAGGTGCCGCAGCAGCAGCAGCAAGCTCCAAGCTCCAGCGCGTTTATCCGATTGGGACGCGCTCCCAATGGCCCCCTGGGTGACATCCAAACACAACGTAATCTTCCAAGTACACACCACTCATCACGACGGGGCCTCAACGACTGGCCTACGCCCCACGATACCGACAGCAATAACGAACATGGTTATCTCCCAGTAGACTCACAACCGCGGAACAATGTCGGAGCTCGCAGTTGGCCAGACGGTACGTCTATCAGACGGCCGGACTGGCATCGTTCGCTTCGCCGGTGGAACGCACTTCGCTAGCGGTGATTGGGTGGGCATTGAGCTTGAGGATGATAGCGGGAAGAACGATGGCAGCGTTCAGGGCGAGCGATACTTTGACTGTGCCCTTGGGCATGGCATGTTTGTGCGCCCGACGACATTGGCCATCATCGCCCAGGCGCCTGCTCCGGCGGCGAAGCCAGCAGCTCGCAGGCCTAGCCGGCCGAGCAGCTTCAATCCTGGCGCTGGGAGGACGACCAGCGACACGGGTTTGACCAAGAGGATGAGTCTGAATGCGCCGAGTCCTAGTCCGGGACCTAAGGTGTCCCGGCCGGGGAGTACATTGAGGGTGAGTGTACAGATACCTGTGTATACCAAGAGCAACGACTCACCATGGATATGTAGTCACCGACCAAGTCACCCACAAAACAGCTCGGATCAGCAACATCGAGTACCGCGCCATCGCGAACTACCACACCGTCCAATACACGTACACCAGCTACAGCTGCCAAAACGCGGCCAAGCGTGGGAACCTCTCGCAGCTCCATGGGACCTCCACCGATACCCGCCAATAGAACCACGAGACAACCCTCGACATCTTCAGCTCCCACACGGCCCACCCCAGGAAGACCTAATAGTGGTCGACTTTCCATCTCTGGACGGACTGCGGGTTCTGCGAGAAGGCCCTCCGCGGACATGGGAGCTGGGAAGAACGCCGACAGCGGCGAAGACGCAGGTGCCACGTCTCCCAACAAAGATGGCGAGACAAGCCCCGTGAGAGCAAGGACAAAGGCTTTGGAGAAGCTCACATCAGGCTCCGCGTCTACAACGCCTACAAGCTCAACAAAACCAGCGACAACCGCCCGTTCTACACCAAATGCCGCCGCTGCGAATAGAGAGATAGAGGACCTCAAGGCCAAGCTGAAAGTGCTTGAGAGAAAGAGATTGGAGGACAGAGAGAAGTTGAAGCAATTGGACCAGGTCCAAGGCGAGCGGGACAGATTCCAGTCGATTATAGAAAAGTTGCAGGCGAAATATCAGCCTCAGCAAAGCGAGAACAATGAGTTGCGAAAACAATTAAAGGAGGCAGAGGAGAGGTTCGAATCCATCGAATCAATGCAGATGGAGCATGAGACCGCCTTGGAGCTGGCCACATTGGACCGTGAGATGGCTGAAGAGACGGCCGAGGTTCTTAAGGTTGAACTTGAGGCTCTGAAGCAGAAGTCGGAAGAGCTTGAGCTCGAAGTGGAAATTCTCCGCGAAGAGAATGCGGAATTCGGCCAGGGTATGTCAGCGGAAGACCGAGCCAGCACCGGATGGCTGCAGATGGAGAGGACGAACGAGCGGCTCCGCGAAGCTCTCCTGCGATTGCGCGACTTGACTCAGCAACAAGAGGAGGAGCTCAAGGACCAAATCAAGACTTTGGAGGATGATCTCCAAGAATTTGGCACCGTTAAGGAGCAGTTTGATGCGGCGAAAGAAAAGTTGGCCCAATCCGAGGCTGCAGTTGAGGATCTTCGGCAACAACTCGATAATGCTTTGGGCGCTGAAGATATGATCGAGGACCTCACTGAGCGTAACATGAGCATGTCTGAGCAAATCGAAGAACTCAAGGCCGTCATCGAAGATCTCGAAAACCTAAAGGAGATCAACGACGAGCTGGAGATCAACCACGTCCAGAACGAAAAGGAGATGCAAGAGGACCTCGACTTCAAGGACAGCGTCATCACGGAGCAGGCGCGACGGGCGGGCGAGCAAGAGGAGGCCCTGGAGGACATGGAATACACCCTGTCCCGCTTCAGAGGACTGGTCACAAGCTTGCAGAGCGACCTCGAGGACATGCGGGCGTCACACGCTGTGACCGAGACGGAATCCGAGCAGCTTAACAGCAAGTCTCGCGCTATGATGGACCTGAACATGAAGCTCCAGATCTCCGCCTCCAAGGCCCAAGTCAAGACGATCGACCTCGAGCTACGACGACTGGAGGCTCAGGAGGCCGAGCAACACTTGGAGATTGTCAAGATGTTCTTGCCTGATACCTACAAGGAGGACCAAGACTCTGTGCTTGCTCTGCTGAGGTTTAGGAGATTGGCCTTCAAGGCCGAGCTCCTGCAGTCGTTCATCAAGGAGCGTGTCAACGGCCAACCTCATCCTGGCCACGAGGACGACGTCTTTGCTGGCTGCGATGCTATTGACAAACTTACATGGGTCGCTTCTATGTGCGAGCGCTTCACTAACGCCATCAGCCACTGCTCGATTGAACAGTTCCAGCGGTTCCAGAATGCCTTGTTTGAGCTGGAGCCAGTGGAGCGGGCGCTGAACGGATGGATCGACGGCTTGCGACGAGATGACCTCAAGGAGCAGAAGTGTGCGGACGAACTCCAGCGCACGATTGCGCTCATGTCCCATCTCGCTGAAGTTCACCTCACCAACGAGCTGCCCGACTTTGCCGAGGACACGTACATGCAGACTGTCGTCATGCAGAGCCATCTTGAGTCTGCCGGAGCCACCTTTGCTGCTTTGCGTGGAATGGTCCAGAGAGTTGTGCCCCCCGAGTCTGAAGACGATGAGATGGCGCAGCACTTTAGCAAGAAATCCGAGTTTGTCGTTGCTCAGACCCGGAGTGCCAAGGTTATTGCTGGAAAGGCTGTGCGGGCCCTGCAAGATCTCAAGTCTCGCTCGCTGGCGTTGCCGCAAGAGACCAAGGAGTCCTTTGAGCAGTGCCAGGATGCCACTCAACAGCTGGCAGCGTTGGCTCGTGAGATTGGCTCCGACTTGCATACGCTCCTACACGAGGAAGGCCGTAACGAGCCCTTTACGTACCGCGAAGTCCAGGATACAATCTCCAAGGCCACCACCAAGGTCACCATGTCGAGCGAGTCCGACCTCTTCTCAACGTACCTGTCTAGGCTTCGTACTCTTACCAGCCAGATCTCAGACCTGGCCGCACTTAGCGCAGATTTGTCCCAGACGCAAGAGTTTGAAGTCAGCCCCGCACCGTGGAAGCTTCGTTCCCAGGAGCTCAAGGCCATCAAGACAATCCCCGTCGATGCGGAGGAGGAGATGCGCCGCCTTAAGGAGGAGCACAACGAAGCCCGCGTGGCGATTGCGCAGCGCGACGAGAATCTGAGCACGGCCAACCTCAAGATTGAGACCCTCGAGTCGAGGATGAAGGATGCTAATGCCAAGGCTTCCCGCATTGAGGATCTCGAGGCGCAGATCGAGGCTGCGAAGCAAAAGGCTGCTAGTCTCAGGGAAGACATTGATAAGCAAGACCGCGAGCTCAAGACACTGGAGACGGACCGCGACAAGTGGAAAAAGATTGCCGGCGACAGCAAGGCTTTTGCGGACGGCGCCGGTGCAGCGGGCGCCAAGGCCGGCCAGGAGCGGGCGGTTGCTACGGCGCGCGAGATGGATGCTCTCAAAAGCGAGATTGCGAGCCTGCAGGCTGCCGTGCGATACCTTCGCGAGGACAACAGGCGCGCCAGGACGACGGAGCAGCACAACTACGACTGGCTGGCGGAGCCGCTCACCAAGTCACCTTCCGTCGTGGAACAGCGCCGCGCCCTCGTCGTGGCGGAGGGCAAGGATGTTCTCAGCGAGCTGGTCAAGTTCACAACGTCGGCCCGCGTATACGACCTTGCTTCCCTGCCGGAGGACAAGCTCGCGTGGAAGCCAGCGCGCAGCACGCCCCAGTACCACGCGGCCAAGCAGAGGGAGGACCTCGCGGCGTGGAACAGCTGGCGGAACTCGGTGCTCAAGAAGTCCGAGGTCGTGCTAGGGCGCAAGGATGGGGCGGCGGCGGAGAAGAGGCAGATGATGAAGAGCGTGGCGGCGAGATTGCAGATTCGTTTGCCGGACGCGGACGGCAAGATGGTGCCCGGCGGCGGGAGGGATGTGCAGATTGTGGGATCGCGCGAGTGGGAGGGGATACAGGGCCGACTGGCGGCAGTATGATTATCATGGAAGCGATGCGATGTGGCAGAAGGACTAGTAGGATGTTAAATACCCCCTGAATCCCAAACTTATTCTTCAAGTCTAGCATGCTTAGATTGGGCTCCCTCAGCCTTTTTCTACGACCTTCCCCTTTGTATCTCCGTGATGTCGTTTTAACTTGGTGACCATTGACCGTTGGCCGTGGTATGTTTTTTCATGATGATGCTTAGAACTCCTTGGATGTGGTCCACCCCTGGTTTCCCATTTGACGACTCTCTTTCTCTTTTCTCTGACAGTCCACTTCAAGCCTTGCCCTTGCCCTTCTTCTTCTTACCAGCCTTCTCCTCAGCACCGCTACCACCACCACCCAAAGCACCGCCCTGAGCCTGCTGCATCAACGCCGCCATCGGGTCCCCGCCCCCCTGCATCTCCTTCATCATATCCTTGAACAAGTTCTCGCTGACGCCGCCGCCCGTCATGGCGGGACTGATATACGGCAACAGCTCGCCCATCTTCCACCCGCGCGGGACGGCGGGCCTAGGCCACGGCTTGCTGGGATCGTGCGCGGGAGCACCCTGCACGCGCGCCTTTAGGGCGGCACTGTCCTCCGCCGTCGGGTTGCGCTTGAGGTGCTCGGCGACGAGGATGTACAGGTGGTGCTTGTTCTTGATCTCCTGACACCCCGCGGGGCGGCTCGCCGCGCTGGCTTTGCCGCCGTCCGGGCCGAGTTGGCCGTTGAAGCGCGTGCGGATCTTGACGCGGCCCGGGTTCGCCCAGTCCTTTGGGTGGAATTTGGCGGGCTCGAAGAGCGTTGGCAGGCGGAGGGCGGCGCAGGCGTTTACGATTTCGCGGGCGATGGGGTTCTCTACGGCAAGGGATTTGGGGACGCGGCGGCCTTCGGCGCGTGTGCGGCGGGCGTCAAAGTAGATTGGGTAGAGGCACTGGAAGTCTGCGTATTGCTTCTGGTCGACGGTCGTTTGGAACTCGGAGGAGCCGCCGCGGGGGCCTGGGCCGCTGGCGGCGGCGGGGGGGATGGTGGAAGGGTTGATTTGCGGTGCGCGTGGTGCTGACGATTTGGGCTCGACGCGGCGCATGATGTCGTTGTCGGCAAAGTCGTCAATGTCGCCCTCGGAGGGGTCTGATGCCTCGAGGTCGCTGTCTTCGACCTCCTCTATGCGTGGGTGCGACATGGTGGTTGTGGTTTGTGTGGGGGGTTGTTGGTGTGGTATTGTCTGGCGGACTATCTGTGATCGCCAGTTCTTGTTTTGTACCCGATTGAGCTCGTGGCTCTCGAGGTATCAGTCGCTTCGGGAGCTTTCGTCGTCGTCGTTGGTGGTGGGTTTGGAGGCCTGGCAGATGTGAGGTGAGGATACAGTTGTGGATTGAAGAGGAGGCTCTCTCTCTCTGCTAATCCACTCTGGGATTTTGGCCGGCAGGTGTGGGGTTGGTTGCAAGACCACGGCTCGTGGTGGGGTTTGGGTTGGAGTGGCGGGGTCCACTATCTCGCTGGGGCTCGGCAGGCAGGCACAGGGCATTACTTCACCTCAGCTCATGGGTAGCTTACAGACGAAGGTATACACGAACACTCGTTTTTCTCTCTGCAAATAACCCGCAGCTTCATGGATGTGGCAAGAGCGATGGCTTTTCGTGAAAACAAAAGAAAAAGTGCCTACGAGGGAATTCGAACTCATGATCTTCAAAAATAAAAGCCACCGGGGGTCAAGATGCTAGCGCGGAGGTCGGGAGTGAGCAGTCGCAACTATAACGCCAACACGTCTCCTCATCCGATGGTGACAATCTGAGCAAATTGCTGACCCATATAGCTAGAGCGTGATGCAATGGTTTTGCAGGGCCAGAAATTCAGGTACGATTGGTCCTCCCTCAAGCGCTACGTGAGCCTCACTGCATGAAGAAAGTATCTGGAAAACAGCTATCCATGTATAGCTATACGAAGCTCATTTGGCAAGCTCAAATTGCCAGTGAGAAAGCTAACCATACAAAAATTAATTCTCAAAAAGCAAACCCAGTACGTTGAGAGACCAGCAGCAGATGAGTTGCGACTTTCTGTGCCACAGCCAATTCCATGTGCCATAGCAAATCCTGTCCCTTTGTCATTTTGTCTCTCCTTCCTTCTAAAATCGGCTTCGAGAAGCCGTTCAGTTTTCGTGAATTTTGGCATTCTTGAACTTTGTGCCAGGTGGATGATCCTCAACTCTGAACTTGCAATACGGGTGGGTGCAGGTGGTTCCAGTCACGCTAGGACACTGCGAGACTTGTTAGTACACCTTCTGCAAGAGTGAAAGGCAAAGACTTACATGATGTCCGTAAATGCAGTTTTCCACGTCACACTCCTGACCGCTGGTGCAGGGGTTGAGACGAGTCAAATGGGCAATGGCGTTAATTTCATCCGGGTTGGGCTTGTATTTGTGTTCGAAGCAGCACTCATCGCCCTTGGCACAAGGACCGCGCAGGTAATGGTTGTTGCACAGCTTGTCCTTACCTGTTCGTTTCTTAATATTGTCCATGGCTGTTGCGTTGATGGGGATAGGGGGATCCAAGCCACGCTCGCCAGGGTTCCATGCCGGTGTTGCCACTTTTGGCTCCGGAGCCTTTCGAGCTGGAACATTGACGGATATTTTAGCCAACGGGGTGGTGATGACAGGCGGCGGGCTAGCCTTAGCGGTGACCCCGGCCCAGGAAGAAGAGGCTGTCGTCGCCAATGTAGCAGGGGGTGAGGTTGGCGAAGCCACCATCACAGGCGAAGATGTTGACGCTCTAGATGGAGCCGGAAAGAAATGTACCGACGCTGGTGCCTGCGCCGAAGATCTGGCGTATGCCTCGGCACGTTCAGCAGCGCGGTCGCCGCTTCTATCAATGAGCTTTTGGTTTCGGAAAAGGCTGGGTAGCGGGTCGAGGATATGAACGTTGGTGTTTTTTAGCTCTCTGACCGTAGCGACGCCCTCAATTAGACTGACTCTTGAGCGAG
This sequence comes from Colletotrichum costaricense, assembly GCF_030867565.1. NCBI lineage: Eukaryota > Fungi > Ascomycota > Sordariomycetes > Glomerellales > Glomerellaceae > Colletotrichum > Colletotrichum costaricense. The sequence continues at coordinate 92,608 of NW_026848232.1, read as the reverse complement.
TATCTGTATCTTGAAGGATTTCATCGAGGAAAGGGGCATAACCAGCATCGTGGGAAATGCCTAGCAAAATCTGTCTGCAGTTGTAATTTCGCAGATGCCAGCGGGTGGCCTCTATGGCAATGTTAGCCCATCTGTCACTACTGCAACATCACCATCTAGTCTCGTGTACAACGCACCTTTGATCTTCGAGTCGGCACGTTCCTTACCGTGACCAACGTCGATGAAATCAAACGAAGCTTTGGCCTGTGTGAAACCCAGAGAAAACTCCCTGAGCTCGGACTCGCTATCGAGGCAGCCATCTCTGCGCATAGCACGTCCAAGACCGGATAGATTGGCGCAGACTTTGGCGACAATTTCAACCTCACCCGACTGGCTGCCAACATACTCGGCAACGGCAGTTCGGAGGGCGTAGGCGGCTTGCTTGCCGCCCTCGATACCTTGTCTGATAAACGATTCTTGGAACTATTGAGAAGGCGCCGAAATTAGCATTACATCGAAAACCCGAGGTGGTAGTCGGGGCTACATACAAGAAGTCCATCTCCATCAATTAGAATCAAGACGTAGGGATTGCGATTCTGCGAGGTTTAGTCACTCTGGAGCTCAAGGGTGGGGAAGAAGCTGCTGGGCAGCAGGCGCCGCTGTCTACCTTCATGTAGCTGTTATCATAATCAAGCTCTTGCAGCATCTGCTGCATCTCTCTTCTGGAAGTGGTAGCATGATCGAGGTCGAGCTTTGCATTGCGCAGCTCCTGCTTGAGTATCTGATTTTCATCGGCATATTGGCCCTGAATTTCTTTGCAGTATATCAAAAGGTCCTGTGGTATCAAACGAGATTAGCGGAATGTAACTTTGGTCAAGGTTCATAACCTTGTTCAGAGGGGCGGTCCCATGTTGGGATGGACGGGAATAGCAGTTCGTCGCGTCTCGTGCAGGTGGATTGAGAGTGGGCTTGGAAAGGTGGCGATGAGGGAAGTAGGGGATCAGCAGCCGAAGCGCGTCAACAATGATAGCTGCAGCGCCAACGCCAAACAGGCGCTGAAGCTAGACGCGGTAGCAAAAGTTGACGACATGCCTCGAAAAGCTCGAGCTCAAGCTCAAGCTGGGGGTGGCTTTGCTGCGGGACCCTGTCGAGCAAGGGACAGGAAGCTTTGGTCTCTCTGCAGACGCAGACCAGCCGTGGAAAGGACGCAGAAGATTCAACAGGGAGAAGGGGTGGGCAGGCAATGGCAAACCATGAGGGAAGTGGAAAACGCAAACATACCTTCATCAACTGGTCGCTGGCGTTCTGGTAACCCTGCAAGTTCTGATACCGAGTGACAAAGTCCATGATCTCTGGCTTATCCAAGGCCATTTTGGTGGATGGTTTTTCTTTCTTAATGCCTGATCCGATGGCCGAAGGCAAGGTGTTGCTCGGCGAGAAAGGAAAAGAATGCAACGGAGATTGGCTACTGGTGCGAAGGTAAGGTGGGAGAACAGGGGCCGAATTGTTGGTGTTGATGCCCAGGTTGTTGGTGTCAAAAGGCGACCGGGTGGTCGTGGTATGAGTGGTGGTGGGCATCTTTTTCTTTTTTTTTCCCCTCCTTCCCTCAGGCAAAGTGAGAGCTGCTTTTTTTTTCTGCCACCAGTCAGATTCAGCGAGCGAAATAAATTGAGAGAGCCCAAGCAGGAAGAAGAGTGAGAAAGGTGAGGCGGACGCTGCAGTCCTTGTGTGCCAAAGGGAAAAGGCAAGAAGTCGCGGCGGTAGTCTCAACTGCTGCACTCTCTATTGGCGCCAGCAGGTGCAGGTGCAGGTACGGTAAGTAGGTGGGTGAGTGAGTGAGTGAGCGAGTGAGTGTTGTGCTTGGACGGGACGTGGATGTGTGGATGACCGTAGTGCTTGTGCTTGGTGCTTGGATAGGTGGTAAAAAAATAAAAAATAAAAATATAGGTAAAAGTACCGTGCCTGCCTCGTGTGCTTGTGATGCTTTGGTGCGATGGCCCAGCCGGATCAGGCAGATAGTGTGCTCTGCTGCAGATGTCGCTGTAGCAAGAAATGCGCCTAGCCAGTACGTAGCAGGTTACGTCTCTTCTGGAAAGCGATTTATGAGAGGTAAGGTAAGGTAACCTTTCGACTAGGCTTGTGTGTGCAATATATGAGAACCGCGTAGGTAGGCAGGTGGTTTGATGATATGAGGAAAAAAATCTTTGTGGCTAAACCCTTTCTTCACATCTAGAGCTTCGTGTGATCTGCAATAAGAACCTCGAGAGCTGTGAAAGGCAAAAAAGCCAAGACAAGTGGATAGGGAACCAAAAGTGTAAGAATCTAGAAAGCAAAATAAGATGCAGCCAAAGAAAAGAGAGACAAGCACTTAGAGACTACCTTAGCGCAGCTCACGTCTCGTCGATCGGCGATGGGATCGATAAGGTTGATAGCTGGACAGGGCTGGAGTTTGGGGGCAGAAGAGGACGTTCAAGATGGTCGGTTCAGGCAAAAAGTCATGGATAATTGAGTAAAGGGAGGTAGTACCTGAGGGCTGAAAAGGTGAGGTGTGACCGACCGGTTGAAGGTGAAGCAGTGCCAAAAAGCCTCTGATGGTGCGTCTTGAGAGAGCGAGTAGAGGCTACGAGGGCAATGTAACGCCAGGCAAGACGATAGACAATGGGGTAGGATCGGGATTCGACTAGACCAGGATTCAGGATGGAGGTTGGCTGGTAGATGGGGTCTGAGGCGAGAGGGCGGGAGTACGAATATGTCTGAGGTTGAGACGAGGTAAGTCAAATAAACGGTGGGTGCCGTAGAGATTTTGTTTAAGAAAAAGTTGGAAGGGCAGCAGCTTCTTTCCCTTTCCTGTACTTTACGAATAAGGGTCAATAAGACGGGTTTATGTAAAAGGTGGAAGAAAACGAACAAATATTGCAGACGTGTCTGCGAGACGGAATAACGCAGCAACAAACGGATTTTGGGTTGAAAGATGCCAGCCGTCTGTTGTCTGCTGTCTGCTTCCTCTCCCAATCGATACCTGACAGCAGAGAGTGACGGGAAGCGGTGAAGCCACCACCGGATTCTAGTATATCGATCTGCTGGGACCCGGGATGCGGAAAGCAGGATGAGCGCTCACTCGCCGGATGCGAATGGATGGCGGGGGTAATCTTTCTTGACCCAACCTAGGCACGGGCAGACTTCCAATTGTCAAGAGATGGGGAAATGTTCACAAGTGACATTCGAGAAACCGTGGGAAGTTGATTGCATAGGCAAAAAAGCAAGCGTCCGATAAGATGTTAGACACGCCACAACACAAGTCGTTGGCTGGCGGAAATTGATTTTTTTTTCTTCCTCTACGGATATGGTGTTGGTGCCGTACTGTCTGGACCCCGGAAAAAATTGTTAAACTGGCATACGAAAAAAAAAAAAAGTTTACCACTGGTCCCAATCGTCATAGGCCGCAAGGATATGCGTACCTTTCATCCCGCAAGACACCGGTGACACCCATTCCCCAGTACGCCGAACGACACAAAACCTCGAATCAGAACATGGGCATGACGGCAACAGAAAAGTACACTCAGGGTATACATAGGGTATATTATGGTCATCTATGCATCCTCGTTGTTGTATCTGCCTCAACCATTCTTGGCTACCTGCTGGCTGACGACTACCTAGCAACGGCTGCGATGTGCCTGGCCTGCACCTCGCTCGACTGATTGTCCACCGCTTGTGCATGAGATGCCACTTTAGCGACAACTTGCGAGGCACCACGGAACCCGGTAAGCAGGCACTGGCAGGGCAGCTCCTTCTCCGCTGGCGCTAAATCCACTACCGTTGTCCCACCTAACTGGCCAGCATCCCCCATCATGGCAGGGGGGTGCCCTTCAGCTGTAAATCATCTGTGCTCCAAGGCGCTCAAGTTCTCGACTTCAATTCAACCCACCAATACATGCAGCCAATGACAACAACTCAATGTCATGCACTGAACCGCCGCTAGGCCGCGACCTTTTCACCATCTCTTTTTCGACTCTCACCTGCGACGTTCAAGAAAAACGCCTTGCCATCCCTCTCTCCTTTACTGTCTCAATCATCCAAGCCCCTCGCTCCTTCTTGCAGGAGCTTGCAGGCAGATGTTACGGATAGTATCTTACTCCAACTTGAAGGTGAGCGGCTCAGGCTTGAATGTCCCTAAATGGCCTTTGTTTCTGTCCGTTTCAAATATCGTTCCTCAGTCTTCCATATAACGTACGTAGTAAGGGGCTCAAACAGATGACGGGTCGTACTGGTTTAGCAAGTTCCACACACTGTCATTCCCAAAATCTCCTTCGAATGATGTTGTTCCAGCCACCGGCGGTGGCGGCGTCGCTGCTCCCCACGCAGGGAGAGATCCGTCGTCCGGTATACCGTTAAGGTCGTGGTAAATGAGGTCTCCCATCGGGAATAGTGGCGCAATCGACGTGAAATCCCAGTTATTGGGTATGTTCCAGTCCGAGGCAGAGGATGGCAAAGGATACGCCGATGCCGCGTCTGATGCCATGGGCAGTGAGGTTGGTGTCGCCACCGTACTGCTCTTGCTCACTGGCGTATCTGCCGTGGCCGCTGTTGCCGTTGACACCGATCCGCGGCCCGAAAGACTGCTGTTGTCTGCCGTCGATGCCGGCGTTGTCTGGGATGCCAGGCTTGACAGGCTCGCTGGTGGCGCCGGGTTTCCTACTGCTTTCTTAAACTTATTAAATATCGCCTGGAGAACTCCCTTTGCCGCCTTTGCAAGAGGGTTTCGCTCTTGCATCGCTTCAAACCTCTCCGTTGTCCAGTGGAAGTGTTGCATAGCGCTGCCTGCCATATCCAGGTTCTCCTTGGGGAACAGGATATATATCGACGCCATGAGCACTACTGCGTCAAAGCTGCCAAAGAACAGCGAGAAACTAGGCAGGCTTGTTAGCCTAATCCGACAGGGAAATGCATGAGACCTACTTTCGCCATGATCCAGCGTCAAGGCCTTGGAATGTGAGCATCTGTCGATGCAACATTTCAATGCTGGCCTTGAGCGCCTCTGTCCGACTCTTTTGCCTGTTAAAGATGTATGGTCGGTGCAGTGCCATCAGATTGAAAAGATTCATCTGCGGTAGGTAAAATCGCACCGACTGTAGCCAGGAGGAGCACAAGGGGTTACCGTCCCATTTCGTGTCCGGATTCTCCAGGCGGAAGTATGCAGGTGTGGCCTCGTCGAGTTCCATACATATTTGGTGTACCCGGTCGACCTTGGAATAGTCTTTCGGACACGGGCCGTCGTGCTCAAGCTCGAGGATCTCGCGCATTGGGCCGACGAGCTTGAAAGCCCATATGCTCTTAGTCAACGGGGTTGGAGGGTCTCTCTCGTCATCCCTTGGCGCAATGGGCGTCTTGCGGCGGTCTTTGGGCGGAGGCGCGTCTATTGGTAGACTGGGTGGGAGTATACGCCAGTCGATGCTGCCAGGACGTCCAAGCACAAGCGCACAGTGGATATCCCTGTTTGGTGTCAGCCGAGTCATAAACAGCCATGCTTGCCGTCCGGCAATTGCTCACCATGTCATGAGGACCATGTAAAGCTTTCTCCTCCGCTGAATCAGCCACATGTTCTCGAGCATATCACCAGTGTCATCACTGGCCGGGGAAGGATCCAGGCTATCCCGGTGCATGCCAATCTCTTGAGCATCTCGAATAGCGCTACCAATGGCATGCCACTGCACTCATTATTAGCTTTTTGATGGCCTTAAGCTACGCTCGGGAGTTCACCTACCGATTCCGTAACCTTGGCCATGTACTTGAGAAACGCAGCTCGAAGAAAGTCGGCCTGGACTGTTGTGAGAGTGATTTGCCGCTTACCAAGCAGTGACAAAATGCCAACGCCAGATTCGCTGTAGTCCGCGGCAAGGTCCTCGAAAGTCATGTTCCCAGCATACTTGAGATGATCGTAAAAGTCTTGCGACCCTTCCGGTAGAGTCAACAAGGCCGTCGCCAGTACCTGAAAGAGCAGCGCGGGAAAGACTCGCAAGTCGGGCGAGAGTGCCTGTGGACCAGAGTTGGAAAGCACGCTGAAGGGGATGTTGGACCACTCGGCAAACTGTTCCTTGAAGAGATCCTCCTCAAGCGCATAGTACTGGTGGTTGAACTCGTGAAAGTATACGTCGATGAGCTTTTCGATGTAACCCTTTGCCGGCAGCTGTCTGATCAACGACTTGTATCGTTCCTTGGTCGCAAACTGGTCTTCGACGTGGGCCGCGCCGCCGAGATGCGACAGCTGGCCGTCGCCGTTGGCGCTTTCGATTTTCCTCATCAGACCGAGAGTGGAAGCCCCAGCTTGAGAGTAGCCCCAGTTCGCGGCGGCATTGGAGAGGCTCTGGACATGTGTCGGTCTCGCGCCTTCGCCGTCCGGCTTGCGGTTGTCTTTTGCTGTGGGCGCGCCCGTTTCGTACTTGCAAGCATCCTGTTTGTTGCGCGACTTGCAGTTGGCGCATGGGAGGTCTCGGTCGCACTGCGCACAGAAACTGTGTCAGCTACGAATTGCAATGGCGGGAGGGAGAATTGTTGCGGGCAAGGCCTAGCAAACCAACCTTTTGCTTTCGTCGGTGGCATTCCGTGCAAGAAATCACCACGCGTCTGCGCTTCTTGGGCGGTGGTCGGGCGTCTTGCGTCTGGTTCTGGTTCTGCATTTGGGTCGGTGTTTGAGTTGGACTTGTGCTCGAGTCCTGACCATCCCGCGCCGAGGGTGGTTTCTCGGAGCTGTTCCGCCGATCGTCGGCCATGGCCAGCCGTGTAAATGTGTGTATGCGTATATACGGCGAATACTGCGCGGCGGACGTGGTTGTTGCAAGATCGTGTTCGTGGAGGCGCACTCGGGGAACGGCACGACGTTCTCGAATTGTCGGCGCCGTCGCCGCCTCGGGAATTGGTTGTGTCAGTGGTTCAGGGTATTCGGTCCGCAAAGTGGGAGCCGCCTGGATTCGCCGCGAGCTCGGCACGTGGGTTGATGGAGTTGGCTGAGCGTCTGAATATCTTTTCGTAGAGTAGCGCAGGCAGGCGCAAGGCCTGAAATGGAACAGTAGAGAGGCGAAACGAGCAAGAAAACCCGGTGAATGTTGATCTCGGTCGTGGTTCCTCGCGGTGACAGCTGCCGGAAGAGATGGAGGGAGGGATGGACGATTACGGAAGCAGAACTGGTGGGAAAAGTTGGAAAACAGGACCCGCCCACGATCAACCTGTGACTCTCGTCGGCGAGCGAAGCAGATGTCGCCTTAGACTGGGGCACTGTGTGGGAGAGAGCGGAACCTGGTGATTGAGTAGGGTAAGGTAGGTAGAGTGGTAGAGTGGTGGACTGGAGACACGCCAGGGCGGAAAGAGAGAGCAGCAGCTGCTACTGCGTAAGGTAGGGTAAAGTAGACAGACGTCGTTGGTATTTCGATCGGGGCTGGGAAAGACGATGGTGAGCGTATTCGTAAATATGGGCAACCGGGGTCCAGAAGTGGCAGGCGCTCGCTCTTTCCCTTTGGTAGCCGGGCACCTAGGTAAGGTATAGGTATAGGTATAGGTAGGTACGGATAAGGTAGGCAGGCTTCAACTTCTCACACACGCAACTCACTCAACTTGCTGCAAAGGCAAGCAAGCACCTGGTGTTGGCAGTTGCGCTCCTTCCAGTTCCAGTCCAGTTCCAGTCCAGGTCTGCGGCAAGAGCAAGGCAAGGCATGTGGCCGGCGGTGTTGGATTGTGGGGCCGGGAGTTGATCCTGCCTTGTCTCTGTATGGACTACGGAGAGGTACCTTACACGGTTCTGCGTGCAGTAAAGTAAGGTAAGGTACGTCGACGTATTTTCGTTTTGCCCTTTTCGATTCCTGGGTATCCGCAAGGTGTACTCGGTAAGGTGCAGCAAATTGTAAAATAGGTAGGATATCCCTGAAGCCCCGAGGGATAGGAGAAAAACAAGAAACTCCCGTTGTCAAAGGGCGTTTTCTAAATCCCCATAGTTTCTTACACGTCCGGCCGGCACTTGGATATGGCTAATGTAAGGTAGTGTATCCGTAAGGTATGCGAAATGTACCGACCAGCCTTGGACAAAGTAAGGTAGTGTACCATCCGGGATACAACAAAAGCCCATCAACAACAAAAACATCAGATTCAAAAATCCATTGCCCATCCATGGATACATCCATCCCACCCCACCCCCTGCCTGGCCACTCACTCCATCATACTCTGACGACACCGACGGAGCGAACGGCCGGTCCCAAGGGTCACGCAACGATGCTCCAAAGACAGCTAGCTGCTGTTTTGTGATTTGCTGACCTGCAGCTTGTCCCATCGCAATTCCGCCCAAGCTTTCTAGTCCTTCGCCGACATAGATATCTACCTACCTGTATTGTTCGACGTTAGATCGGCAGCGCTTAGGTCACATTGAGAGGCGTCTTGGAGGTTCTTGGGGACAGCAACCCAGGTCACAGCTACCAGGCAGCCATATGGAATTCCCTCCGGCTTTCCTGTACACACCGACTTCTGCAGGTCATGGCGGCATGGAGAAGAAGAACCCGTGTTCCGCACCGTTCGCGTTCGCCCAGGGCAGGTAATAGTCGGGGTTCAAACAGCAAAAAAGCATCGTGCCATTCGTCTTCCGCGGATCGCCTTTCAGGAGGTCGAAGAGAGAAAAAAGGGGACCCGAACAGTAGGAAACACGGCGTGGAGGGGTAGGGCCGGCAGCCTGCCGACAGGGGGCACGGCGCGCCGAAAAATCAATGTAAGATGAGACCGAGAGAGATCTCATCCCACGCCTCACGTCCCACCGTTCCCTCACGTCCCAACGTCCACTTTACACACACGGCCAATGTCCTCTCATGATCCCGTCGCACCAATGCCCTTTCATAGAGCCAGCGTCAGCGATCCGTCGGCATCGTCGTCGTCTAAACAAGTCGGGACGACCTTTTGAAGTAAAAGGCTGTTGGTGCGCTTCCGGTACTTGTATAGTCGTTACTTTACGTGCGTATAGCGTTGTGTTTGTGCTGTGCGGCAGTCGAAGTCAACGCGAGATGGTGCTGTGCACCGGCTGGCCACCCCTTGCTTGATCTTACTTGGTGCGCGTGGCAACGGTGCACACTGCTCAGCTTCAAATTCACCATCATTTTTGGTTTGGGGGGAAAATAGCCTTCCTCATCTTTTGAATCTCGCACCTCACACATCGCGGGACTTGTAGGGAACATGTTGCATCCCGGGGAACATTGCCCGCCGACCCGACGTGCTCTTCTCTCCCTCTCCCTCTCCCTCTCTCTCTCTCTTCATTTTCTCTACGGAGTACTCCGTACACAGTAGGGAAGACTCGTAGTGGTAATAGAGAGTCCATTTACCTTTCCAACCATGAGTAGACTTCTTCTGCCTCCAGATCGGACCTGACCCCGTCTCCCCTACTAAGTCGGGTGAGGGTCCCGCCATGGATCTCGTCCATCGGCTTTAGGACTTTGGCCCATTGTCCGCCAAAGTCCGTTGTCCAATCGCCTACGGAGCATACCTGGCTACCTTATGGGCAAACCTCCTCAACTCTTTCTTCCCTTCCATCCCTGTCCCTGTCCCTCCTTTCCCTTTTCCTCTTCCCCGTGCCATGTTTTGTAGTAGCATGCTTGGATGCCACATGCCACACACCATGCCGTCGAGAAACTACTTTGCCGTCAGCTTGTCGCAGAACATTAAGCTATGCTATAGAAGGGTGCGCGATCAACGGCAGTTCAGGGTAGCTCAGGTACATGCTTTCCTCAATAGCCGATCACCGACACCTTGCCTTGACTGGACGAGGGATCTGATCTGATCTCGAAACCGAGTAAACCGAGTAAGCCGAGTAAGAAGGAGCTACTCAGAAGAGAACGATAGCAGCAGCCAGCCACTCGTCTTACCCACTACCACACCTCAGAGATAGGATCGATGGAATGGCCGGACGGTGTTGCTCACGATCCAAAGGGTATGCAGCAGACTTGGAGATCGAGGCAAGGGCCATCACATATAGACAAGTAAATGTGGCAGAGAACTGTCATTTCAATGATATATGAACTGCAACTGTCCGCATGCAAGACCTGCATTTGTGAACCCGCAGAAATCAACGCCGATCCCTTTTTTTTATTTTGCACCCGTCTTCCGGGTCGCCGAGTCCCCCCCGTCTAAGAAATCGCCCCAGTGCCGAGTCCGAATCCCCATCCTCTACGACATGAATACCATTGCAAAACCGAATATGCATGAACCAGCAGTAGCACCCTAGAGAATATGGCGTAAAAGCCCGCCCCGACGTCGGTACGACTGGGGACAAAAAAAAAACGATGGAAAAAAACACGCCTGGGTATTGACTTTGGGTGTGTGTATGAGTTTGGTGGACAGGTGGAGGAGGGTGGTGGATGTGTGTGTAAGAGACGAACCGTCTATGCCACACGGGAGAGATAGGCCTTCCAGGCCTTCCTGCGGTATCTCTCGGCCTCCGATTGAGGATCACCCGCCTTCAGGATACCACGACCAACGATAACGACATCAGTGCCGCAAAGCTCAACAAGCTTTTGAGGCGTGTTGTATTGCTGTCCCTTGCCGTCACCCGCAACGGCGCCGTTCTCCTCGTCACCTTCCGGCGGCAATTGGCATCCCGGTGTCATGTGAATGAAAGAGTCTTCTGGCTCGGTGTTGAGGCTCTCCTGGGACACGAAGCCCATGACGAAGTTCTTGTTCTCCCTAGCCGCTTCGACACAAGCGTCGGTGTACTCCTTGTTCATGAAGTTACCGGCACTGGACATTTGCGCCAGGATGAGAAGACCACGGTCCATGGGGGCCTCCTCGATTCCGGCGTACAGAACCTCGTCAGAGCTGTGGGACTCGTTCCTCGGGAATCGAGGGGAAGGCGCAGGTTCGAAGTGCTGTGTCAAAGTCGTGATGGAGACAATGCTGCCCTTGCGTCCGTTGACGTCGTTTGGTCGTGGAGTGCCAATGGTATGTTCATACGAATCCCCATTGTTGTCCTCGTCGTAGTCGTCGAAACTCTCCGACCTCGGGGTTCCAACCGTAACCGACGTCTTGACCTCGTAAGGGTACCTTTCGCGCCATCTTGCGGCTGCCTCTGCGAGAGCTGTGACGGCGGCCTTGCCCGGAACCATGTTGACGTTGATGATGTGCGCCCACTCGATAATCCTTGCCGACCCAGCGACGTATTGCATTTGGACCGTGTTGCCAATGTCACCGAACTTGCGATCCTCGAAAATCAAGAAACCATGCTTGCGAGCTAGTGCCGCGAGCTTAGCGCCGGTACCAGTCTGCGGGTTGAAGTCCCAGCCGGAGACGATATCGTGATGTGTCTTGAGGACGACAATGGACGGTCCGACCTTGTCGGCGAGGTAGAGCAACTCTCGTGCGGTGGGAACATCGGCGCTGAGGCAGAGGTTGGATGCCTTCAGGTCCATCAATCGGAGGAGGTAGGCTGTGAGGGGATGGCTGGCGGATTCGGCGCGGCCAGCGAAGGTCGCCTTCAAAGTACCGTGAGAGGTCATCCTAGCAGATGTCTCTCGATTCGTCAATACTGTGGTCGAATGCGCGAAAGGGACGTGCTGCGGTACCAGGTTCGTGGGATTTGTACACTACGGCGAGGCTTCCAATTGAAGGAGGTATGTACGGCGGTGGAGAAGGCGAAGGTGCCTGTCTGGGTTGGGTGAAGTTGAAGCCGAGAGGGGGAGGGGGGGATGCCGAGCAAGCGGGAAGAGAGGGGGTGAATTCGGAAGTGACGAAGATGGCTGAGAGAGCGCAAACAGGGTTTTTGTATGGTTAGGTACGAGTGCCACACGAGGGCGTTGCGAATTGCTCAGGTCTGGGGGTGTTCGTGCCGTGCCGGGCTTGGGCTTTGACTTGGAATTGAGAAGCTTGACTAGATGCAACGTGGGCGTGCCGTGACGTGAGGGAGAGACAGATGAAGAGCCGACCAGAGAGTAAAGGGGAAAGGAAGCGCGAGGCGGGAGGCCAGAATAATAAAGTGACGAGACAGCGTGAGGTGGGCTGGACTTTTTTAGTGAGGACTAGAACAGATAATAAGTTAGTGAGAAGTTGATGTGTTGTGTGTGTGTGTGTGCAATGTGACTGTGGGGGTGCGCTTAAGACTAAGGTAGGTAAGGTAGGTACCGAGCATAGGTAGCCCAGTCCCGTCCACGGTGAGGTACCTTACTTAGGTACTCCGTACTCTGTCCCAGACTTCCAGTCCCAGTCCCAGTCCCAGTCCCAGTCCCAGGTAAAGCCGCAAGCCGCAAGCCAGGTGTGCTGAGAGCGGCCGACTAAAAAGATTGTCGGAGGGGAAACATGGGAGGGAATGGGGGGCTTGGAGGGGGATGATGGAGGGGTTCTCTCATCCGTTCTGCATGTCCAGATCCCCGTCAAAAGAAAAAAAAAAAAGGCAAGAAGGGGGCTGGATTGGAGGAGGAGAGGGCGCAGGGTACCTCAGAGGCAAGGGTGCCACTTTTGGGGGCCGGAGCGGGAGATCCAGGAGGAACCAACATAAGAAAGAGAAAGAAAAAAAGTGCATGGGTCATTGAATCAAGAAGACAAGAGAAAAAAAAAAGGTACCGTGTCAGTCACAGGAAACGGGAGGAGAGAAGACTGGACTCAGAGAGTACCGGAGAGACACATTGATGAGAATGCTCTGGTGCTATTTGCTATTAACTTACCTTGGGTAGCAGCAGGCAATATCGGAGGGACCCGAGGGATAGCGTCAATGGAAGGAACCCAAGAGGGAGGAAAAGACGGGATCCTGTCCGATGCCCTTCTCTCCTCCTCTTCCTCTTCTTCCACCTCCTCCACCTCCGCTCCTTCCTCCAAACTACTTTGCTTGGGCTATCCGTACGGATCCTTTGCCGGGAGTTCTCTACCAAGGTATCTGTAAGGTAAGGTACCTAAGGTAAGGTACGGATAATTGCTCCTACTATGTTCAAGTACCTTGGACCTTGGGCTTGGCAACAAATCCAATGAATTTGCATCAAAAGGCTCATCCATCTGTAGTTTACCTCAATTTTAAAACCCCATGCCCCCTTTCTCTCGCTTCCTACACCATCTTCGTCTACTCGTAGGCACACATCCATTTCCATATTGTCTTGCGGCATGACTACGCCGTCATCTACCGTGGTCCGTAAGGTAGCTTTACCTCTCCCGCTAGTCTACAGAGTCCAGCTGCTCCTGGTGATCGGAATCGGACTGGCCAGGGACACCGCCGTTCTTGGCCGGGCTGGAACATCCCGACACATCCTTGTCGGTGTACGATACTCTGAATCGACAAAGGTACCGTAGTGAGGCACTCACTGCAAGACACTTGGCCTGGTGTTCAAAGGCATTATACAAATGCACAATACGGTGTGGGCTAATTAGGTAGTCGATTACTGATTAGTATTCGTAGTGTACCTATGTCCATAGTCCTAGAACCAAAGCATGCCGACCTTCCATGTGGCATCCCGGCAACCAGACCTGTCCATGCCGCCGCCAATGCCAAACTAAGGGACTGACTTATTCCAGGCATGCCAATGGATGGACTGCGTCGCCGATGGTCACTTGAGCGAATGATTCAATACATAGCCGACTTCAGCTCCCATCACCTCATCTCACCAGGCCAAACCGGCCCCGGAGCTTCGAGGGGCCGCTGACCATACTGCGGCAGATACATTTCGCCATCAAACTATGCCCCCGAAGCCAATCCGAATGGAAAACCATAAAAAAAAATTACAGAAGAAGAGAAGAAACAGGCAAAGCTCGAGCCGCGGCACCTCCCAGGCTCGACGGCAACATGCCTGAGTCGATCCCCAGAGGCAGACCGACGTGGGCGACCAGACGAGATGGGCTCGAACCCACCTTTTGCACGTTCTGGAACAGACCACACGTCCGGCAAAAGTATCTTTCTTTCCCCGATCAGACCCTGCAAATGTGACGTGTAGCCCTGTGGACAAGGGTTTTGATGATTCCTTCTATTTGTGGTGTGTGTTTTTGTACGCCGATGGAACTGTCGCCAAAGACAGCAACCTCCACTTGCGCAGGACCGCCCAGCTAACACAATGGTGGTGTCGTAAAACGGAAACCATGGATGCAGTGGACGCACCAATCCCATGTCCTCGACTGCTTGACTTTGCGTCGCATTGAGCGGCAGTGCGAATTGTGTCAATCTCCCTGTCGGCCCGTTGCAAAAGAAAAAAAATTTGTTGGAAGCGCAGAGTATCCGTCTTGACTGAGATGTGATAGGGTGTGGACCAAAGGAGAGCATCCTGGTCCACGAAGTCTGAAGAGGCCACCGTGACTTGTACACCATCGCCATTCTCTGCGTATCGTAGATGAGAGAGAGAGGCCGGCCGAACTCAACTGTGGTGACCCGGAAGGCTGGTTGGGCTGTTTGGCTCGTCGTGTGGCCGCAGCCGTCGAAATTCGCCGCCGGAAGCGGCAACGCCGTCTCATGCGGTGAGGCCGCCGCGGCCGCCTCCAGAACTACGCAACGGTGAAGGCTATAGTACGGGCCCGAAGCTGTAGGTGAGCCTGGTCAGTAGTGAGCTACTTAGGCTTCACGTATCCGTATCCATAGCTGCTTCTATTTGGCCTATCAAGCCCGAGCGGCTGGGCAATATCGTGCCATGCCCCCGGGCCTTAGTCCCACCAAGTAAGGCATTCTCGTGCCATTTTGCGAGGGAGAGACGGGAAGTCCGATGAACCAAAGAACGGTGTGTGCCTCTTCCCCGCAACCATGCTACCTTCTGCCGGGAGCCCTGGCCTCGTTCCCTTTTCAAACTTAGCCCAACGGCTTCTGCCGATGGTAGCGCAGAAACGCCGACTCATGGCCAGTCTGTCACACTGTCAAACACGTGCAGACCTGCGCAGTATCCGTAGATAGAAATCAACAGGTTGTGGCAAAGCTGGCTTTCGAAAATGCCTGCAAGACGTCCAAGCTCTCGGGAACGGCCTTGGCAAATCCCCGACCTGCTCCATTAATAAGGACCTCCCGCCAAACAACCTCTCTGTTGCCGAGACTATTCCGCAGACGAACTCCATCAACTTGTCACCCGAGGGCGCGACATATTCGGGTCCCCGCGATCGGCAACCTCCCGGCGAGGATGTTGGTATATGAAACTATGTTTTCGGGACTCTGGTCTAGGGTACTAGTAAAAGACCCGGTAGCATACAGTTCGTTCCGTGCGTGCACTCGGACTGAAACTGACAGCCAAGGCTCACGAGCCCAGCCAACGGCTCGGACAGCATGATCGATTTGTGGCCTGCCCATCAGACCATATGGAGCCAAAGCGGAATCGAAGGCAGTGCAAAATTCGAGAGCTAGCGATACTTCAGCAGCGGCAGACATGTTGAGTAGTTGTTTCAGCAAATGCATACGTGGGTGATGACTTGTATGGCTCACTGCCAGCAACTGTATCTTGATTCTTGAAGATTTATTCTTGGTGGGGTAGAATCCTTGGGCGATACGACTGTGGGGTGCTCTTCGAAAGAAGATAACAATGGCGGGGTGGTGCAAGACTGATCATCGCAAGAGAGAGAGGAAGAGAGAGGACGAGAGAGAAAATAGGCCTGAGACAAGTATGGACAGGGGCCAAGTCGTGAAGTTAGCAAGCCAGCATTGGTTCAGAAGGGCCAGGTTATCTCAGGCGCACGACATGTAGTTGAGATAGGAAGATCCGAGACATGCAGGTGCCTGCCTGCCTGGTACCTTGGTGTTATCTTACAGCAAGGCAGGTGCGCTTCACAAGCGACTTTTGCTCTTGCATTTTGCGGGCGCATATGGAAGGTCTGGGGTTGTCTCGTCACTGCCATCGTCGTTGTCGTCATCATTAGGTTGTTGATGTGAAGGAACATTGATGAGGGATATGAGATTTCGATGCCTGTTCTCATAGTTCCTACAATCCCGTACTGGCCTAGGGATGCTTGAAAGACATGGGGAAGATGAGAAAATCTAGAATGCCCAACACACGCTTGGATGAGTCGTGTAGAAGGGCATGGTGTTCTTCAGTTGCCTACATCGATAAGAGCCGTGCTAAAGTTCCAAGGTTCCATGTAAGGTATCTTTCTCTTATCATGCCTTGGTTCCTAGTGCGAATCTCAGGCTCCAACGGATGGGTAGGCTGGAGTCAAATGCCACATGACTGACATCTACCTAGTGCTATCATTCATCGCTCTCAAGAGGGAAGATGTTCGAGTAATGATTATAACGTGAAGTAGGTAGTGCATGCTCGTTTGTGCAGTTTGATCTCTTCTTGGTGATGATATGAACGAAAGCGAAATTAGGAAGCGAGATGGCGCATCAGCCTGCCCATCAACCACCTCGAGGTGTCTTACCTTGCCTTATCTCTCTCTTATCCTGTATCTTCTTATCACTGCTAGATTCAAAAGGCCGCTAACACCTTACCTTAGGTAGCTGGGTCATTTTGGGTAGGTCGAACCTGCCAGAGGCTGCGGATACTTGAAACCTACGAATAGCAGCGCGCCTTACGGTCTTTACCAACGTGCCAACGCAGTAAGGTAACACAGGGACCTCGAGGAGTGCAGCGTTTGTCTCCGCCTTCAAACCCTTGTTGGGAGGCAACTTAGCGAAAATGGCAACTGGAGTCGAGAGAGTGTGCCCACTGCCGATCCGGAACACCTGCAAGATACGTAAGACTGGCCAAACAGTGGTTGCTTCCTACGTAAGGTAGGTAAGGTCGGGCGAGCATGGGGTCGGCAGGGCAGAAGACCCGCTTCTTGAAGCAGGTACCTCGCCATAGAAATCCAGGGGAAGAGATACCTTGCCTTACGCGTACACATGGATTCTGTACTCCGTAGGTAGTGCATGTAGTGTACGAATGAATAGTGGGTGGAAACTTATTCTGTGAGATCAGAATGGAAGAGAAAGGAGAAGCCAAGCAACGATAGCGTGCCGCAATCTGTCACTTTGGGAACCTTGGGTCGACTTGACACCGGCTAAGCTTGCTCAAGGCTCAAGCTGAGAAAACGCAGTAAGCTGGCACCGGAGGCCCTTGAGCAATTTCAACCCACCACTACCACTCCGAACGTACCGTCCCATCCCACATCAGCACAGGCGTCTGCTATCTGTATCATTTCACTGCGCCTGCTGCCTCTCGAACACTCCTTTCTCTTCCACCTCCTCCTCCTCCTCCACCAAACCATCCTACACGTTTCGCTTCTGTCCGTCAATCCGATCCGACATCTCTTGCGTCCACTGATTTCCTCTTCGATAGCTCATCTCCGCAAGGCTGGCTGGCAATTCTGCACCCATCTCCATCCCTTGTCTTGGGCGACGAATCCTGTCACTAGGAGCCACTTATCGATCTACCGTGTAACCTCCACTGGAACGCCGGCTGCCTCGGTCGCCTCATCCACGCCGTTTAAAAGCTCTTCGCGCCCCATTCTTCGACCGATCAACCTCGTCCATCTACTGAGCTACAGCCTCCAGACACCCATCACCATGTCGGTCCGACAAACGAGGCGTCAAGCCGCCCAAGCCGCCGCTGCGGAATCATCCAAAGTGACAACCACCGGACCAGCCGACCAGGTCGCGATGAATGGCAATGGCAACGGAACGTCAGTGACGGAAGCTTCGGAAGATGGCCCTAAGGAGAACATTTTCCTGTTCTGGCCCAACATCATCGGTTCGTCTGTCTGGCAAGCTGTAGGCATGCTAGCAAACAGCTAACAAGTGTCCCGTCTCAGGCTACTCGCGCATCGTGCTCGCCATCGCCTCCCTCTACTACATGCCCCTCCACCCACGCACCTGCTCCTTGCTGTACAGCGTGTCCTGTCTCCTGGATGCTCTCGATGGATACGCCGCTCGTGCCTTTGAGCAGTCCACGCGCTTCGGCGCCGTCCTGGACATGGTCACGGACAGATGCACAACCTCGTGCCTGCTGGTGTTCCTGTCCTGCGCGTTCCCCCGCTGGACCATCGTCTTCCAGATGCTCCTCTCACTTGACTTCTCGAGCCACTACATCCACATGTACACCACTCTCACCATGGCGGGCTCCGAAAGCAGCCACAAGAATGTCGACGAGAGCCGCAGCTGGATCTTGCACTTGTACTACACCAATAAGGTCCGTTACACTTTCAAGCGCAGTGAACCCGACTTTTGAGCTGACCTGATGCCCTGTAGACTGTTCTCTTCGTCTTCTGCGCCCTGAACGAACTATTCTTCATCGCCCTCTACCTCTTGTCCTTCTCCTCGCCGCTTCTGTCGCCCTCTCTCCTCAACTCCGTCTCCAACTCAGAGGCAATGCAGATTCAGGCCGGCGCGCAGGTCAATACGTCGCTGCTTAGCCAGATCTTCCCGAATCCCTACAGCGCGGCAGCTCTCGAGCTTGCGCGCGCGAACAAGATGGATTCCTTCTGGCCGTGGGTCCTTACTGCCATCAGCTTCCCCGTTATGGCTATGAAGCAGTTCATCAACATTGTGCAAATCGTCAAGGCGAGCAAATGGCTCGCTGAGGGCGACCTCGCCATGAGGAAGGCGCAGGGCTTGCCCAGGAAGCAGACCAAGAGCACCTAAGTCAGGAAGCAAGTGGCGACAAGTGCGTTCGCACCAACGGACGCTGCTTTTGACGTCAATCTGCTTACGAGGGAGCTTGCGTTCCAGAGCGCGCCTTCTCCGTGATAAGATGGCAGGAGAAGGCAGCTGCACCATCAACGGATCCGTGTCGACGTACCAAAATGGCCACGTCACCGGCGACTGGCGACGGTGCTGGGAAAAAAGAGAGAATTGAGGAGCTCGAGTGTAAGACCGTGTAGTCTCTAGAAAATAGGAGCACGGCGAGGAGCAAATTCCTTTGGTATGGAACTCTAATGGCACCAGGTGCATTCACACATGTCCGGCTAGGAACGCCGAGGACAGTCACGTAGGAGAAGAAGGAAACGAGAGTCTTGGCCGAACGTCAGATTCAGGAGTCTGGAGTTTGTTGTCTTCATTATTCAATTTCTTCCACACATTAGACTAATTGATGTTTCATCTATTCATGAATGGGGCCCCCAAACTCTCACAAATGTCGTCACGAAGTATTTCGTCAAAGGAAATATTACGCTATAGTGCTACACCATCCTGCGACGTGGATGAGCCGCCATGGCCTCCCGGCCAGGGCAAAATGGCTTGCTTGGCCGAACTGCACCTGTGCTCATCCATTCAACAACAATATGGTGCTCACTGCACAACTATCATACCATTTCACCGTCAAGCATGACTTACACCAGGCCCGCCGGGTCCGGCTCCAACCATGATTGGTTCCTTTTGATGATTTCCGGCGGTGTGGTCCACCCCCGCGGCCACGCCCGGCGCCGGCGCCCTGTACCCGGACTCGGAGGGGCCGTCTGGCGTCTTTGCGAGACCGTACCACGCCACAGTCAAAACGCCGAGGATGCCGGTGATACAGCTGAAGACGAGAGCGACAATTCCTCTCGAGGTGAAGCTAATGTTTTGAGCTTCCCGTCAGTATATCCATGGTTTATTACAGCGGTGAAGTGTCAAGATGACTCACCCATCCGGAAGACGCGATGGCGGTGTGTTTTGTCCGCTCAGATCCAGGTAGTCCCTGGTGTTAGCTGCGGCATTGCCGATCGTCGGCACGCTGCCTGCTGTGCAGACGTCCAAGTGGTTCTGAGGGATTGTGAGGTTCTTTTGGAGATCCAGCGGTGCCTCGACAAAGGTTGCCATCAGGCCAGAGGTTACGTGCCACTCGATGTGGCAATGGAATAGCCAGACACCTGGAGTTCAGAACTGTTAGAAAACGTGATGGTTCAATCTCAACATGGGACACATTCACATGTTGGACTGTGTAGACCAACTCACCAGGATTGTTTGCTCTGAATCGCAAAACGATGTTTCCATTCGGCCAAACAACGAGGGTATCACGACGCATCGGCGTAGCAGGGAAATCCGCCTCGGTAACATTAGCATCAGCGAACGTGCCACCGTCTTCGGCGGCGCGGTACAACGCCTGGAAGTTGTGGCCGTGCAAGTGGAAGGGGTGACGGCCCGGGTCGAGGTTGTTGACAACGATCTGGACGACCTCGTTGCGCTCGAGCACAAAAGGGTGGGTGTATGTGCCGTATACCTCTGCATTTGTCGCGGCGTCACCAGCGGAGAGGACGGTGTAGAGAGTGGGTACCTTGGGAGCCTTGTAGGTGATGTTGTTGAAAAAGGCGTAGTTTGCACCGTCGCCAAGGTTGTCCATGATGACATCGAGCTCAACAGTCTGAGAGGGCTCCGGGAGGAGGGGTTGCTTGTCGTAAGGGACGAGGGTCATGTCATCAAAGGGGTTGAAAGCGTCGAGCGTCGCTGCAGGGTCTGTAGGTTTCGAGTCATCGTAGACGAGCCAGCCGGTTACGTTGTAGTTGAGGTCATCCGGGAGGGTATCGAAGAGTGACTATTTGGTGAGCTTTGTGTGCGAGAGATACGGTTTGGGGCTGAGCCATAACTTACAGTGTCCATGCTTCCCACAATCGCAAAGTTGGACGAGGTATCATTTCGGGTCGTCACGAGGAAGCTGTACCGCTGAGCAGCAGAGATATAGATCATGCTCGCCTCCGCGGGCTCCGTGTAGACGCCGTCGACCTCAACAATAGAAATGTTATGGCCCTCGATCCAGACGTATTGCCCAGCAAAGGCAGCCACATTGACCAGTCTGAAGAGATATGTCTTGCCAGGCTGCACCGGGACCTTGAGGTTCTGCGTGTCGTTCATGAGAGCGGCTTGCGGGACGGGCTCTGCACCCGTTGGGTTGCCCTTGCTCATGAAGGGAGGAATGAGGTCGGCCATCTGGTCATGGTACCAATCGGACAGAGATACAACAACTTCTTCATCGTATTGGTCCTTGAAGGGCGAGCTTGGGTCGTGAATGACGAATACTTGTCGCAGGCCGTCGGGATATTGCGACTGAGTATGGGAGTGGTACCAGTATGTTCCCGGCTGGTTGATCTACACTCGACCGTCAGCAAGTCTCTCTCATCAACCCTCTAAAAAAAAAAAAAAAAAGTACTGCTTACAGTGAAGTTGTACGTGAAAGACGACCCCGGCGGGATGGCGCACTGGCTGACTTGAGCCGGTCCGTCCATATGGGTTGTGCCGTTCATGTAGAGGCCGTGGAAGTGAAGGGAGGTCGACTGATTCCCTAGCTGGTTATGAGCATTGATGATAACATTGTCTCCGACATTGGCATCGATGCGAGGAATCGGCCATTGGCCATTGATACCAATTGTCGGACGGTCGAAGGCACCATCTGGGTTTGCCGTCACCCAGCCGATGTTGAAGTCATACGTGACTGTGGCAGCGCAGGCCGTCTGCGCGATGGCGGAGAGGAGGGCCAAGAGGCCTGCTGTGCCTGTCATGTTTACGTTTTTTCTTCTTTTGTTCCTCTGCTTCGGTCTTTGCTATCCCGTGGTGCGCGGGGGAGAAAAGAATTCGCCAGGAGCAAGGCGGCGGGGAATGACAAGTCTCGCAGTGACACGAGCGGCTTCTTGTGTATCCCTTCAGGAGGATTGATCCGGGGACAGACCGGAAGCAAAAAGAATTCACATCGTTCGAAAGAAAGGGAAACGGACCCTCTACAAAACTTCCGTTCGATTTGGGTCAGGTCCGTCTATCTGTCTGGCTGGCTCTCCTCTCAATTCGCTTCAAGGAAACGGCAACTTCTGGCGAGGAGGACCAATGCTTGCCACCCTGGCTGGGATGGCGCTCTTCGAGTTTCCACCCCCTCCTCCCCTTGTCGCTTCTTTTCGCGGCTTTTGGCACTTTGCCCAAGACATCTTATCAATCTGATCTTCCACTGGTCCCGACACCTTTCGTTCCAGCTCCTTGGCCGGAGGGGGGCGGCTGGGCACACGCTACCCCCTTAGCGCGCCATCATCTTATCAGATGTTACTCGAAAGACCACTGAGCTTTCTACACTACCACAAGCCACTCAGACCCAAAGACCTCAGGCGTCGATAGATAGCGCGAGGCGCGCGAGGCGATGGCTTGTAGTACCGAGAGAAAACGACTGGCTCGCACGGAACTCGGCATCATTCGTCCATCACGTTGCTATTGCAGCTTGCAAAAGGGAAAGGGTGGGGAGGGGACCTTTTTCACCTGCAAAGGAGATCAACTAACCAGGGGCCCCTACAGCCGAGAAAAAGCTTGTCTCCCCGCGCTAAGGCAAACTCAGGTCTCGCCTGGCCTCGCTTCTGCCAGAAGGTGTCCCCGATGTGGGCGAGGTGGGCAAAGATGGCCTGTCAAAGAAGAGACCATGACTCCATGCGAAGTCGAGAAAGAGGGTCTCTCGACTATTCTACCTCGTCCCATTCCGTCGGT
This sequence comes from Colletotrichum costaricense, assembly GCF_030867565.1. NCBI lineage: Eukaryota > Fungi > Ascomycota > Sordariomycetes > Glomerellales > Glomerellaceae > Colletotrichum > Colletotrichum costaricense. The sequence continues at coordinate 70,320 of NW_026848232.1, read as the reverse complement.
TTCCGTCAATGCTGAAAGTGTGGAAATTGCTTTTCGGCCTTGCTGGGATTCTCGAGCGAGCTGAACAGCGAGATCTGTCATAGAAACTCAGGATGAACCAATACACAAAGGTGTCGAAGGGGGTCCTCGAGAGCAGAAGACCAGGTGCAGAGTTACGGAGTATATGGAATCTCGTTGGCTGAGGGTTCATTCAGGGTCGTTCAACTTATCATGATTGCCAACCCTTGGCTGGAAGTGACAAGATACCTTTAGGTCAATCTGTCCCATGTGCCCATTCAAATTTCATGAAAGCTGGTTCCAAATCCCTCAGCCTATCAGACTTTTTTTTGGCGGCGATCGCAATGCTGTTGATGGAAATCCGCCATCGCTGTCGAGGCCAACTAATTCCAAGCTGTACATTGTCAGTGATATTGTCACGAGTAATGAGTCCCGCCACGGGAACCAGCCGGCTCAATGGTCACCTAGCAGTGGCAGTCTAGCACATCTTTGAGCCCATCTCTGGCTTGCCGCCGGCATCCCACATCAAGACACCTCCAGCATCCGCCACATTACTTGTCTGGCGTAGCACCAGTCAACGGCGTTGTACGTTGCCGACATATGGCTGAAGATCGACAATTGGGCGTCTCAGCGACAGTCCATTCCGTTGTCCTTCTTGTCAAAGATAGAAATAATGCTAGGCTAGAGGCAAGTCAATCTGTGTCATCTCATGTCGATCGTCAGAATCACGGGCCTTTCCTTTTTACATCTCGACCATCAGATCACAGCAACGCACCCACCAGCCTTTCCCGCCCGTCAAACTCTCAAGGATCGAGCAATATCGCGAGCGCATAAGTGCCTCAAGTATCCTTGCCCGTTTGAGGCCCCCTTCCCCATCAATCCGCGCTAAGCAACGCGAGCCAGTCCCAGGGATGCAGCTCTCTCTCCCATGCATGCTTTATCCCCAACACCGTAACACGAAACGAGAAACAGGAAGCTCCCCTTCCAAAATGTACTAAAACCAACTAGAAAAGCTTGTCGTGAAGGAGAATGGTCCGGTCTGCATGCAACAATGAGACCTCGGCGCTGGTCTAATTGGCTCTACGCCTGGAATCGGGTTTTGGAGCTTGCACCACCTTCGTCCCACCTCCCCTCCTCGCCTTGTCGCCCTCGCCTCAACCTTCCCTTCGGACTACAGTCGGTCCAGAGCAGATGTTCCGCCCTTTCCATAAGTCAATGATTGATTGCTACCGTACAAGAAAAGGTCGGCTGATTATCAAGATATGCCTGTCCTCTCTTACTGGCCTTGGGCAAATTTGGGCTAGCGTTCCGCCTTTCGGCTCTTCGTATCCGTTGCCACAAGACCAACCAGTACCGGCACCCTCATCGGCTAGTCCCAGCGATTATCTGATTTGATTTTATCAGATTAATCTGTGCCTGTGTTGCCCGTCTCCCCTCTCCACGCTTGTCAGACAAAAGTCTGTTTTCCTCTTTCTTCCTTCTTCGTTGCTCGGAATCTGTGACCAAGACAAACGACATACGCCCTTCTCACAGGTGCCAAAAATGACCGTCGACGTGTTTTCTGTACCAGTATTCCTGGTCGTCTTTCGAGAGTCTCTGGAAACCGTCATCATTGTGTCGGTTTTGCTGGCTTTCCTCAAGCAGACTCTCGATGGACCCAACAGAGATGTAGCCGTGTACAAGGCCTTGCGCAGACAGGTAACGACAATCGAGACACTCGTGAACCGAGAACCGTTGCTGATGCGTTCTCCCAATAGGTATGGCTCGGTACAGGTATCGGTTTCTTGATATGCTTGATCGCCGCAGCTGTCGTCATCGCCGTCTTCTACAAGGTCGGCCGAAACAGTTGGGAGGCCCACGAGCTCTACTACGAAGGTGCCTTTTCTCTACTCGCCGCCGTCATTATCACCATCATGGGTGCTGCTCTACTTCGCATTGGTAAAATGCAGGAGAAGTGGCGCGTCAAGTTGGCAAAGGCAATGGAGTCTCCCGTCAAGACTGGTGCGAGCCGGGGGTGGTTCAAGCGCTTCGCCGAAAAGTACGCCATGTTCATCCTGCCCTTCATCACCGTGCTTCGTGAAGGCATCGAGGCAATTGTTTTCGTCGCTGGCGTCTCCTTCTCTGCGCCCGCGTCTGCTGTGCCGCTGCCCGCCATCGTCGGGTTGATTGTAGGCGCCTTTGTCGGCTACCTCCTTTACAAGTAAGTTGTATGACTCTTGACGATGTCGAACTGCATGCTGACTTTGGCGAAGGGGAGGATCCACGGCCAAGCTGCAAGTGTTCCTTGTCATCTCCACGTGTCTCTTGTACCTCGTTGCCGCTGGCCTCTTTTCCAGGGCAGTAGGTGACTTTGAGCAGCAAGAATGGAATAAGGTTGTCGGCGGTGACGCTGCAGAGCTTGGGAATGGACCGGGTTCGTATGACATTGACAAGAGCGTGTGGCACGTAAACGTAAGTCTATTTTCGTTTCTTGACTGACGCCCAGTACTGACCTCTCGAAAGTGCTGCAGCCCAGAGCTCAACGGTGGCGGCGGATGGGGTATCTTCAATGCCGTCCTCGGATGGACAAACTCGGCAACGTACGGCTCCGTGATCTCATACAATGTCTACTGGATCTTCGTCATCGGCTGCTTCCTCCTCATGAGATTCCACGAGACCAAGGGGCACTGGCCTTTCATGAAGGCAAAGGTCCCACGGGAAGCCGACAGGCGTCTTTCCGATGACCGTAGCGGAAGCGAGCAGGCGAGCACATCTGAGAAGGATAAGGGGGCAGCGACCACGAAGACAGTGACCGCTTCGTCGTGATTGGTAGGCATCTGAGTGTCGTTATTGAACCCTCGAATCTATGGACGATCATGTCTGAAAAAGGATACCTATGCTTGTGGACAACGTAATATGAAAGCTGTCTGTATGATAATGAGGTCACAAGGGTGGCCAACTTTATAGGATAAATTGGGCTAAACATTGGTTTGTAAATCTAGCCAAAGCATTTACGAAAGCCTCTCTGTGTGTTCGTCTAGAATTAAAGACTACATGTGATTGTCATCCATCCATGACACCTCATGAACACAACTAATGAGAATCAAACTTGGCGTTGCCAGGATCGATTACAATACTGAAGCGAAGAGGGAAAACGTATCTATTCAATATCAACTGGTCCTGCACCCTTCCCGGGTGTTGTGAGTTTTGTGCCTCTATTCGATCAATATTCTGGCGTCCAATCCCATCTATCGGCGGTGAATAGTCTGCGCGCCATCTTATCAGCATACATGTTGCCCTCGTACCGGAGTCGTTGATCGCCTGCCAAGCTCCTAGTGAACTCAAACTTCTTCTCTTCTCTGTCCACTTTCGACCCGTCTTCTGCCGGGACCCATGTTGCCGTTGCCTGGTTGTTCTTCCACTCGACCTGGGCAATAGACAAGACGTTGGACGACATCATCGATCTGATGTACTCCACAATCGAGTCGAGACGTGCTCGAATACCGCAATTGGTGTGGTGCTTGTCAATCTGATAGCTTGGCACTTGCTTCAGGATTGCCAGTATGTCTTCGATATCAATGACCGAGGAATCTGGAATATTGTCGTAGGAGCTGGGTCCAAAGTCAACAATACCAATCAGCTCCTTGGCCGTAAAGAACTTGAGCATCTGGCCCAGCTGGAACGAGTCACAAGCGGAGCTCGAGTCGTAACCAAGCTTACATTGTCTCTCGCGAGACGAGTAGAGGGCAAGGAAATGGCGATGGACTGAAGCAATGGTATTCAAAACACACTCCCGCCGGGACTGTAATTCCCCTGATCCCAAGTCAGCAAATGTCAGTTATTGAAACCAGGGCCAAACAGCTCACTCTCCAAGCCATCCGGCAGACTCCACCAAAGCTCAGTACGTGGATTTTCATCGAGTGACAATTCGCTCCATCGGACAGAGCCACGGAGAATCAATTCTCGTGTGTAGTTATGGAGTCTGGGCGGCTGCTCCAGCAGCCAAGCGACCAGGATCTTCTGCCTGAGCACATTCTCGGTGTCTAGGCTTTTCTTCTGAGTGCCCGCCCGCACCGGTTTGGCATTTGTCAAGGGCCACTTGAACTTGAGCTCGATACTAAGGTATCTTGAGACCAAGGATCGGCAGTCAAATCGATCGGCCAGAATGGCTAGAGTAGTCACATGAAGCATGTTGACAGAGTTGGATTGTATCTGCTTCCCATGCATGATCCTCATCAAGTCCTCAAAGACCTTTTCGCGGCCGATGGATCGGGTTGCCTCATCGTCATCGACGATTGTGATCCAGGGTAAGTCTCTGGCATCTACTTCCGCTAGCTTGAGCTTGTCCGCGGTCAGGCGAGCGAGGGTTTCCTCGACGTTACTCGCCTCGGCAAACTGTTTGTTGCCAAGAAGATTCTCAAAGTACCGAGAGTGCTTTCTCAATACGGAAAGCTTGACTCGGTAGGCGACTTGGATGTTGGGGCTCAGGTTGGGTTGGGGCATCCGTGGTGCGCCAATCTTCTTACTGGCGGCTTGCCAAGTCCTGCGAGCCACAGCAATCGTTTCTCTGGACGTCTCGAATGTAACGTTTAGAATAATGTCCCCATCGTCGGATACGAGCACAACGGGGGGAGAGGCGCCCGAGGACATATCCGATGTGTCATCCTGAACTGCTGCCGAGTCTCCCATCGTAAGACAGCACAACTTGGGAGGTGAATCTCTGCCGCGACTCAGGGACTGACATGTATGTCGATGCTATACTTGGCCATCGCACGGCTCCAGCAAAATGTTATGTCAGTCAGGCAGCCGTCTTGAGATTGGATGCGTAGGAGTATGCAAAAATGTCATTAATAAGGCCGTGTCAGTGACACTCATGTCATTCGCCTCTCCAGGAGACAAAGGCCCTTTCTGCCTGCCCGATGCCACCGCAGTGGGTCTACTGTGTTTCTTTGACCACGAATCTGAGCATTTACACGGTGTATCCCGGGTGCTGATTAGATAAGATTATCCCAGCCGAACGCCCGTGGCAGCTGTCGGTTGGTAGGTAAGGTATGTGTGACTTATCCAGGTACTGCTTACACCACCTAGAACAGCTTCGGCAGGTGCCTACCTACCTACGGATACACAGCACCTCCCTTACCTAGGTCCTGGGATACGGTACGGTAGGCCCGTTCTTCCTAACCGAATCCAAGGGTAGCCTGCGGGATTAGCTGCAGCTAAGGCAAGCAGCTGGCAGAGCACGGAGAAGGTACCTCCAGGTTCAGCATGTCCCCGTCCCGTCCTTCCTTTCCAGATCCGTCTTATTACGTCGCTGGGTCCATCCATGATCCAACCGAGGCCGACAGTGTGCCTTGGCCAAACCCAATCCTCCAATCTCACAGTGTCAAGACCAAGCAGTCAATCGTAGAAACAAACACAAAAGCTGTCAAGCAAACTCTGCGACCCATCTGTCCCTCCCGCCCTTTCGACACTTTCCCGGGGCCACGCACGATACCCAGCTCGGTGGTAGTCCATTGCCATTGCCAACGCCAATGCCTCGCCGTCGCCGACGCAACAGCTGACAAGCCTTCCCCTCGTTCGCGCCATCGACCAAAGCTCGCCCACCCAGAATCCCGCTCCACGTTCCCTAGGCCGCCGTTCAAGCTTGACGAGCTAGCTCATGGCTTTCGCAAGCTTGAAGGTCGTCCTACTTGAGCTGCTGCAGTGCCGGTGACACCCTCTTCCTCGCCAACAGACTCCCGCCCTTTCGGAACAATGCCAGCTTTAACACGCTGTCTCGCAACGCGACGAATACCGCCGTATCATGAGACGGCGCGGATCCTCTCGCCACCAGCTGTGCGATGTGTGAATTCCTCCCTGGATACCGGCATCGGAACTTCCACCGACAAGCCCACCTCTTCCGCACTCCCTAGGCACCCGCCCCGACGATGCTACACTACCCAAGAGCCAACCCCTCGACGGCTTTCGATTCGGACCCGCACGTCACTCGGTTACGAACAAGGAAGCATACTGAAGACTGACAGACTATCGATCTCGACAAGCCGGCGACTCTTCCATAACTACTTCGTCACCCATCTCCCATCATCTTCTCTGCACCCCGACTCCCGAAGGTCATCCGGCCCCGGTCACAAGCTGCCCCGCGATGCTTCGACCCCCCACAAAGTAACGCCGGGGTCATCTCCAGTAGCCGCAGCACTCAGTATGCCAAGCCGAGATCTTACAGTGGTCCGGATCCCGCTCAAGAGAGCTAAGCATCACTTTGGCGTTTTCTCTTCGAGGGGTCAACGGGGGTACAATGAGGACACCAACCAAGCCGGCACAATCAACATGCCGGCTTTTGCTAAAAGGGCCCCTATCAGTCTTCAGAGGCGACCGATCCAGAAACCAAACGAGGCGACATCGGCCGACAGCGCACTTGGTGACCCCCAGGTCTTCTACTTTGGTATATTCGACGGACACGGCGGATCTCAGTGCGCCGAGTTCTTACGTGATGAGCTGCATGGCTACATCGAGCAATCCTCTGCCGAGTTCGGCCTTCAGAGTAGCCTGGCAAAGAGCCCGGCACCAGAGACGGGTCGCAAGGAGGAAGACCCGAATGAGGAGCTTTTCATGAAGACAGAAGAAGATGTCAAGGACGACATTCGTGTTCCCGAGGAAGACAAGCATGGCGTCTTGACGAATCCGGAAAGAGAGGAGCCCATGAAAGGGGCCAAACCAGTCTCAGCCAAAGTAGAAGATATCCCGAAGGCTATCAAGTTGGCACAGGATCTTGTGGAAGAGTATCGTCAGACTGTCGGAGGATACTTTCGGCGCTTCAACCCCGAGTACTTCCATTTATCAGAAGAGAAGATGAACGACGCCGACGAGCCTGGGGTGACGGTCGAGTCCGTCCTCATGTACGCCTTCCTCAGAGCAGACTTGGATTTCATCTCTGCCCAGGCACGCAAACCGGATCCCGACGACCCTCAAGCAAACGATCGCCCCGTCAATAACGACGAGATCCTTGGGGTTCCACATAAACCACCATCAGGCCACGGCATCGGTGGCCCGGCTCGCTTCAAGGGCGGATCGACGGCATCCGTCGCTCTCATTTCGACGCCTACTCCAGCACCATTCTGGCATCCTAACGCGCAGTCTACCCTGATTGTCGCTCACGTGGGTGACACCCGTATACTTCTTTGCACAACGACTACCGGCCTCGCACAGCCCCTGACGTCAGATCATCACCCAACCACTCCCACGGAAAGCCGTCGTCTCCGCCGCTATGCGCCGGCCGGTTCAATGGTCTCGGCAGACAGCTTCGGGGAGGACCGGATCGCAGGGTTGGCCAATAGCCGCGCATTCGGCGACATGCGAAGCAAACGCATCGGCGTGTCGGCCGAGCCAGAAATAACCCGCGTCGAGATTGGTCCAGCGCAGTATTCCTTCCTAGTCCTCATGAGCGACGGCATCTCAGGCACACTCAGCGATCAGGAGATTGTCGACGTGATCAAGGAGGCCAGGACGCCCGAAGAGGGCGCCAAGGATGTCGTCAACTATGCCACCGAGGTCTCCCACGACGGCGACAACGCCACCTGTCTGGTAGTCAGACTCGGCGGCTGGGAGCGAAGGTCGGAGGGCGGAGTCGGTAGTCTCGGCACCAAGGAGATCCGTGACAAGAGGAGGGCAGAGGCGCTGGATCCCCGGCGCGGCAAGCAGTAATACTTTCAACCACTGCAAGATATTCACCATGCATGTCTTGTTCAAAACTATGGAGCATTATTCACCATCGTTATCACATCTTCAGGAGTTGGGCATCTAGGAATGGGCTTTCATCGGTTAGTCTGCCACATGTGGGCATTGGCAGGAAGGGTTGGTTATTCAAGAGGGATGAGATAAAGCATAACATACAAGTCAAAAATAACGAACATCAAGCACAGGATAAAATATTGCAATTCATACTTTGTGTGCCGTTTAGCACAGCTCCAGGGAATCATTCTCATCAGCCATACGTGGATTGCGTGCCCCGCCCCTTTCACTCCCATCCATTTCCGTGTTCCCCAAGACTCCAGTCCGTAATCCGCAACCTGATCGTTAAATTGTTCACACCTTCCCATTTCCGCACCGCACAAAATGATCTAGTAGCGGTGTTGGCCCGGGTACTGGCTCCAGCCGCCGCCGCCCTGCTGGTGATGCGGTGGGGGTGGACCTCCGTGGTGAGGAGGGTATTGAGGTTGCGGCGGTCCACCGTAGCCGGGTCCCCCGTACCCAGGTCCGCCGTATCCAGCTGGAGGACCACCGTAGCCAGGTCCGCCATAGCCCTGCGGAGGTTGAGGGGGACCCCACTGGCCCGGAGGCGGCTGGTGCTGCTGGTGCTGCTGACCGTAGCCTTGGGGTTCGGAATGACCGCCACCGTAGTAGCCAGAAGCCTGTCCCTGAGACTGAGAGGCTGAGTAGTGGTGACTGGTGTCACCGCCGCTCTGGTGGTATCCATAGTCTTGCTGAGATGAAGGGAGGGGAGAGCTTGACAAGGGCTTCCTGTCATCACCTTCCATGGAGCTGAGATCTCTAGTGCGGATCTGGTTCCAAAGGGAACCTTGCACCTTCCCGTGTCCCAGCTCTCCAAAGCTGTCGAAGGCTCCATGGGAGTGTGTATGACCTCCAACGCTCTTCGTGCCATCGCCACCGGTCAAGATATGGTTCTTGCCAGCCTTGACAGACTCGGACGAGAGCAGGTGGGACAATTCGTGCTTGAGGGTGCTCTCATTTGCCCACTTTCGCACCGTCTCGAACATATCCCTCTGGATTTGGACTCTCTCATCGCGAGCTGCTGGATGGTGGAAAGCCCGGAGGACGTCATTAACAACCTCATCAACAGGAACACCCGGATTTTCCCAGGCATACAGAATTCGCCTATCTTCACGTTAGCTACGTTCAAATTACCTGACCATAGACAGTGTCTACTTACGGGACGACATATTGCAGAATAGTCGCAGCAACCCTGCCGGCGCATGAGTTCAGGATGTTGGTGAAATGGTCCTTTGAGAGCATGGAGTGAGTAGGATCAGAGCAGTTGGGATTCTTCCAGGGCTCCAGCTGAGAGTTCGAGCTTGCGTCGATGACAGTAGATGAACCATCCTTCAGAACCTTGGAGACCTGTGTAATGATGGGTCTCACAAACGGCGCCAGCAACCCCAGGATAAAGGCGGTCAGCGTCTCACTGATGTGATCCAAAAGTTTCTCGAGGCCCGGGATCTTGGAGATGAGGTTGCTGATGGACTTGACAATCTTGTCGCGGAACTGAAGAATCGGATAGATCTTGCGCGCGGTCTCGACAGGGTCGAAATTGGTGCTCATACCAGGTACCTGATTGGAACTCTCGCGGCTTAAGTCACCACGGCTGAGGTCGCCTCCAGACCGAGTGTTTTGCTGCTCCTGTGCACTGGACTGGGCCTGCAAATCACGAGCCTGGCTTGCCAAATCTCCACCAATACCAGGAAGCTGGCCGACGAGGGAGATGAAGTCGTTCGGCTTCGAGGACCCAATCCCCAAGAAGCCACGAGATCCAGTGCCGCCACCAGTGATGTTCGCAGACATACCCTCGGCATTCTTCAGGGCGACATTCATTTCGTCTACCTCAGATTGCGTGAAGTGGTCCGTAGCTTCTCCGAGAACAGAGTGCAAGAAGTCCACAGCACCGAAGGTACCCGTTACGATAGGGTAGACACGGCGGCCATTCAGGTTGATTTCAGTTTGAGTACCGCAGTGAGGGTAGACGTCGTGGTAGCCCAGCTCTCGAAGCGCAAGCTCGCAGTAGTTGCTGTGCGCGCTGAAGTCCTCCATACAATGGAGAGCCTGTCCAAGACAGCGCAGTGCCTCGCAGAGATCAGCTTCTTTTCCTGAACCCCGCGAGCCGCTGGTATAAACCCGGCCGAAATGGATGCTGCGGGCGAAACTGAAGCGCAAGTAGCCAGCACTGGTCGCCCAACCGCCAGACTCATTGGCAATGTAGTTCTTCATGCCAGTGCGGGGATCTATCTGTGTCTCGACCGGGTCAACGGGACCGCGCAGGCGAGGGTCGAACTTGCGCGCGTCCATGCCGTCAGCGTAGCCCAGGGGGTTGTCGATGTGTTCCTCTGGGCGGTAGACGCCAAGGCGCTCCTCGGTGACCTCGAATTCCTCCGTCGCATAGCCAAAGGCCATGAAGGAGAGTACCCATACCTGTCGGAGAGAGTCAGTACAAAGGATACACGCCGATACCTTCGTCGCGACAAGGGCTTACCAGGATTCTGATGGTGGGAGCGTTGACTCCCTTCAAGCTGCCCACGTCGACGGCTTGGGAATAGTCTCGAAGCCAGTTGCCAAAGTAGACTCGGGATACCAACATGGAGGTCCATTTCTTGCCATGCAAGAAAGCAATGGTCTTGAGCATGTCCTCGATATCTGTGCGCAAACATGTCAGTCAGCTGTAGGGGTAAGCAGAGCGAAAACAAAGGTGCGCACCTCCATGACGCCAATTGTGACCCTCGACCTAGACGTAGATCGCAATGCATTAGTTTACGAAACGGTGGAACATTGGACGAGGTGTCCAAGGTGTCAAAACCTACCTGGGCAATAGAGGGGATATTGCCGGCGCCAAAGGCAGCGGCGCGACCTGGCAGAAGCACCAGAAGCAAGCAGAAGGCGAGGAGGATGGAACCTCTCCCGAGACCGGATGACGCCATGGTTCAGGGTCGCGGGAGGCTCGGAAAGCTATCCAGGAATTGGTAAAGACTGGATGTGAAGTTCAGTCGCAAAGATGCGTTGGGTATTCGGGAGAGTGATGGAGGGGTCGCGCAAAGTGTCCGGGTCCAGGAGGTCAAGAATCGACCTTTTTTGTTTTGTTTTGGAGGGGTAAATGAGCAGGCGAGGTGAGGTAAAGGTGAGCGGGAAGGTTCAAGTCTGGCTAGACGAGGTAAGCTCCAAGTTGTTACCTAAGGTGATGTAAGGCACGCCCACACGTATGAGGGCAAGGCAGGTAGAGCCGAAGATGATTTTCGGGGGTCTAGTCGAATTCACAAGCCCAAGCTGGGATTTCAGTGAGGGCAGGGACAGCAGCAGTTTGCGTCCAGAACCACCGACGATTTAATGACTACCTACCTACCTACGTTATTGTCTGGGCGACATCCACTTGAGGTAGCACTCGCAGCGGCAAAGACGTGCCGCGAAAGACTTTGAAGGCTTGGGTTGTCAACCTGGGGCTGAGGGGGGGCGGTTTGCTGCTTTACCCAAGGTAGTCTCAGATAGTGCACAGGGTATAGGCGAGGCGATAGCACTATCATCAAGGACTGATTGATTGTCCCCGCCACGCATGTCTGAATCACTGCTGACGACACCTCATGCTTCCCTTGCCCTATCAACTTACCTTTGATCAATACGTTTGGATGATTCCGTGGGCGAAAGGGGTGGGGGACAGCTGAGCTTTGTGGAAACAGGAGCTGCAGTGTAGGCTCATTGGCTCGCGTCACATGTGTGCCATACTGGCCTGCATTGCACCGCGATGGGCAACACATTTTCTATGATGGGTACTATGTAGGCGCAGACGTACAGACAGACGCATTGTGACATCCCAGATTGCTGAGTAGGCGCTATATCCCAGAGATGCCTAAATTATCTTAAGATTGGCGAAGCAATAGACGCGTCTTGCCGAAGCTGCCCGGCAAGACGCGCTAAGTTGGGCTTAACCTGGTATAAGCATGATGGGCATTGACTGTCCCAACTTAAGATAGAATCCCTCGATTCCTTTATCCACTCTTGATTTCTTCTACCTTTGATTGATCAAAGCGAACTCAAACACGGAAGCCCTGCAGGATAATCGTCTATGTGTAAACCAAGTAAAGCCGTAGGTTACCAAAGTTGACACTGAATCACTTAAGCCGGATGTTTTGGGGTAAAGCAGGTCGTTGATACTTGTGCATACGACCATCAGATGCGCAGGAACCTTGAAATACCTTATTTGACTCCTGGCTCCCTGCCCCGCCTCTCTGTGTGCTGAGCTCAGCGCAGCAGACCACGACTGTCCCCCAACAATGAGTGCCCCTCAAGTAGGTGACATAATCGTTTGCCGCCCCATAATAAGGTACCCTAACTGTACTCTTACCAAGGCATTCTTGTTCTTTCTATTGTTCCTATGGTTACCTATGATCTTGTCTGGACTTCTCAGAGACTACACTTTGAACAGACAGGAAGGTTCCTACAACAATCTTTCGTTGACAGACATCCTATTTTGGCACCCATTTGCCCCTCCATCAGATACGCCCAGACCTACCTTACCTAAGGTATTCTTACGGAGTAGGTATCTCCCATACTTGTAGGTACGCGCAACAGGGTGGGATCCGGCTGGTAAGGTACCTTAGGGCAGACCCGCACAGGAGAGCCCCGCCATTGGCTTAAGTCGAGGGGTTCCATTCCGACCAGGTAGACGGTACCTGGACCAATGCCATGCGTCCCTGGCGGATTCCAGGCTTGTCCCCAGCAACTCGTTCCGCACGACGAGATGATCAGGCATCTTCTTTTCCCATCTATTATTCTCTCAATCTTGGGCGCGCCTTAACTTTGGTACTGTGATATAATGGGTGGCCAGCTAAGGCAAGACAAGCCAGTGAGATGAACAGGATCCAGATAAATGACCTTTCTGTCTGGATATACAAGGTGATATAAGCCCCAGTCTCTCCGTTCAGCTCAACTACCTATCTTAACGAGACCAGAAGACTAATCAGTCCGAAAGGCACTGTTTGAAGAGACCCATGAGCGGCCCATGAGCCACAGATTGTAACCTTGAAAGCTGCGTCTCAGACTACCTACCTACGGATACTTCGTATAGCTGCTGTGAGGTGGCTGGGTCATATGGATTAGGTAAACCCCCGTGGGCTGAGGTAAGGTAAAGTACGGTACGGTACCTTACGGAGTACTGGCATCAAGGCATTCGGGTGAAATGCACGTGTAATCAAACAAGAGGACTTATCGCGGGTACGTACTTGCATGCACCTCCCATCTCTGGCTCATGCATCAATATGCGCCGTGTGAGAAGACGCTTCAACTTGCTTCCACTAACTCAATCTCAGACTCGACCCCAACAATGCTCACTGTCACAGACCGCCGCCGCTGCCATCGCGCGCCACTCACTGCGATCTTGGTCCTCGGGTCGGGAGTCACGGCCCATGACTGGAGATGCTAAGACTGTGGGAGGCCAAGAGTCCATTGCCAATCTTATCTCGAGTGTTCCAAGACTACCCCTCGATTGCAAGCCACGAGAAGCCACCTGTTGTTCCCTCATGGTCATTACCTTATGCTAAGGTAGGCTCTTGTTCTTGATCGAAGGAACAGCAGTTACACCGCTCCTCCTGCGGTCCCACGGCTCGGTGTTCCTTTCATCTGATTACTTATTACTGATCGCTCCTTCATTCAAAGAATACCTACATCAACAGATAGGCAGGGTGTTAGGTCAGGATGCGAAGAAAAAACCATCATCCGTTCGACATGGATAACAAGACAGCCAGCCCATTTAAGGTAACCGTAGATGCCTGTTAGTCAGATCAAAACTTGGTACGGAGGCTCTAGGAGCCCTCTGCACAGACCTGGCAGCTGGGTCGATCTGGCTGGGCCGGCAGCCGATTGCATTGTTTCTTAGTGACTAGTCCTGGATTTGCTTATTGCCTGGGCCCTGAGGTGCTGGGCTCGGTGATTGTCGCGGACTAATTCCACCGGGATTAAGTGACGATGAGAATGTCCATGTAGTCACCACTTCCCGCCTCAAACTGCCATGCAACTTTTCCCTCCCCCTTCTGCCTCTAGGATTTTGCCGGACTTGCCCAATGCCCATTTCGCCCCGTTTGAAGTTTCGATGTTCCCCTACCTGTTGGCCTAGGCATTACACCTAGATAGGGTGGCGTTTCTGCTTGTTGCAGTCGTGGCAACGACAATGTATCGCGTGGTGGGCATTATGTGCCCTTTCGTACATGTTCCTAAGTCCCCGTTCCTGGTCTTCCGTCCCAGACCGTCCCAGGCCATGTTTGGGTTCCCAACAGCGGTTCCCACACCTCCCCGTCAGTCCCGCGTCCTGACTCCCTCATCACCCACACCTTTGGCTTCCTGGGTACTGTCTGTGTCCATACACTATGTACAGTCTGGCATTGTCAACCCCGTCACTCATTGCCCGTTCTGGAGGTGTTCGACTGTTGCTGAGCTGAGGTAAAAAAGGTGCAATTTCGGGGTCTGTAACTTTTGTATCCATTTGCCCACCTAAACAGACAGAGAAAGACACTCACACAGTGTAAACCCTGAAGAGCCGGGCGAAAGTGGTCAACAGGTGGAACCACGAATCGGCTGTCCAAGCTTCCGCCAGGTCCCGTTCTGTGCCAAAGTAACGCCACCAGGCCGTATTTTTTTTTCTGGCCTAGAGAAGGGTGAGAGATTGCTAGTCGCGTAGAGAGCTTCTCCTTGGCCCTGCCACCCACGCATGCCTCCACGTTCACCTCACGTCCCCCGATCCCCAAATCAAACATCCCCCCCTAAATTAATTCTTCGACCCGTCTCCGTTCTCTCACCACCCTGTGCCCACCGAGCCTCAAGTCACATCGCCCCGGCCTTTCAACTTCGCCCTCCCGGCCCTCCCGGCTTTTGGCTCCTTTTCGGTTTCCCACCTCACCTTAGACCGCCTGCTTTAGTCGCCCAACCATACACCGTACTCCATCTTAATACTTCTTCCCTCCGTGCCACTTCTTCCTCCAACCTGCACCTTTCCCTCTCCTTCGCTAGGGCCTGCGACTGCGACTTCTGCTGCGATTTTTTCTACTCGTCCACTCCCTTCGTTGTCTTTCGACTCCTATTTCGTCCACCTTGGACCCGGGCACTAGGAACCCTCAGCGACAACAGTAGTACTTCCGAAAGTCCCTTCTCTGCCGTTTACGTATCGCCGCGAATCAATCGTCAAGCAACCACCAATATGCCGGCGCGAACTCTCCCTACCTTCACTCGCGCCGAGGTCGAGGCTCACAACTCCAAGAAGTCTTGCTATGTTACCATCGGTTCCAACGTATACGATGTGACCGACTTCGCCCAAGACCATCCCGGTGGAGCCGATCTCGTCTACGACTACGCTGGCAAGGACATCGACGCCATTCTAAAGGACCCAACCTCTCACCCTCACTCCGAGGCCGCATATGAGGTTTTGGATGACTCCCTGGTTGGCTTTGTCATTAACCAGAAGGCCGTCGACGGCCTTCGCAAGGTCAATGGCGCAGTAAATGGCAAATCGAATGGACATGCGAATGGAAACGGCAAGGCGAACGGCACCGTCGAGAAGACTGACGAAGCCGAGGGCGTCCAGATGAACGAGCACGGCGAGCTTTGGGACGGTGAACGTTGGGTCCACCCCCGAACCGGTATGGCCAGCGAGGAGGATCTGAGCAAGGAGACGGATTACACAAGCGACTATAAGAAGCATAAGTTCCTCGACTTGAGCCGCCCGTTGTTCCCTCAGATTTGGTTCGGCGGCTTTAGCAAGGAATTCTACCTTGATCAAGTCCACCGTCCTCGCCACTACAAGGGCGGCGAATCTGCGCCTCTGTTTGGCAACTTTTTGGAGCCTCTGTCAAAGACACCTTGGTGGGTTGTCCCGCTTGCATGGCTTCCGCCCGTCGCCTACGGCACCTATCTGGCTAGAGAAGGCATGGACAGCACCTTCCAGGAGGTCTGCTACTGGGGCTTTGGATTTTTCCTCTGGAGCTTGATCGAATACGTCCTGCACCGATTCTTGTTCCATCTCGACAAGTAAGTTTTCTTGCAACTTGATCTAACGTGAGAGGCCATTGGACTAATACGTTGGATTAGGTGGCTTCCTGACAACCGTGTTGGCATCACTGCGCACTTCCTCCTCCATGGCATCCACCACTACCTGCCCATGGACAAGTATCGCCTGGTCATGCCTCCCACCTTGTTCGTTGTTCTCGCCACGCCGTTCTACAAGCTCGCGCACTGGGTATTCTCTTACAGCTGGCACGCTGCCACGGCCGTCTACTGCGGAGGCATTTTCGGTTACATTTGCTACGACTTGACGCACTACTTCCTGCATCACCAGAACCTCCCTCTGTGGTACAAGGAGCTCAAGAAATACCACCTTCAGCACCACTTCCTCGACTACGAGCTCGGCTTCGGAGTCACCAGCCGGTTCTGGGACAGCATCTTTGGCACCGAACTTCCTCCCATTGTGAAGGCCAACTAATTCCACCCGACCACCGCACACGACCGCAACATACACAATGTCATGATGACGACTTCTGGGGCCTATTCCTAATACCGAACAGAGCAAGTTTGCTCAATTTCACCCTTACGTGTCCCACAATGTATATACGCTTTTAGGGCTTTACTTTAACGCTGTAATGGGGGTCATTTCATGGGCGTTCTGAGGAGATGGCTTGAATGAGCCTTGCGTATTACAGCGCCCCGGCCAGCTATGATGCGGCCGGGAAGAGCCGTCATGTTCTCATGACAGGCTGGTTTAGTACAGAGTATTTTGAATGATACCACACACCGAGATTATGCCATAAAATGACTAGACAGCACGTTCGTTTCCCGCCCAATCATGACTGTAAAAGGTAATGGGTTTGATGATTGCTCATGGCGAGGATCATAGCTTGATGGAGAAACAAATGGAGTAGCTTTCCGGACGCCATGGGCGCATCTGAACGGCGAACCGTTGCAGCAAACGTGTTCACGGGCAATCGTAGAGGGGGTCTGGTCGGGCCTCCAGGTTGAAGTCAGTTTGACATTTTGCAATGCTCCATCCTTAGCTTCGAGTTTGGGAAAAGGTATGCGACCAATAGTCACGTGTTAGCATGATTTCCTCGGGATGAGGAAGGTCTATTCCTCATGGCTCAGATGGACGTATGGTTCATCGGTATTTCTTAGTTGTAGAGCATACCTCAAGGTTAGGTAGCGTGGGAAGGTACGATGCTACCTGATACGCGGAACTTGCCCGTATGAGTCAGCACTGTTGTTACGTAAGACACGCTCTTTCTGATTGCTACTGCCAGTGGCCACCTTCCAGATTCGCTTGGCTACCTAGCAGGTCCTGTTCAGCGCTTGGGCTGTCCCTAGCCCGATTCACTGTCTCGCCTGGCCCAAGATTTCTGTCGGACGCTTTCGTGTGACTGCGCCAACCTCTCCATCCCACGAATCACCTCGCTCTTCCCCTCTACACCCACACCGCGATAAAACCTGCCATCTCGAAAAATCATAGACAGCAGAAGCGAAAGAACAGCGTCGACTCTCCCTTCCTCGTCTCTTTCGCACTGAAATCAGCGCAAGATGTCGGGCCTAGACGTCGAGGCGTTGCTTGACGCCACCGCAAAAAGCTCTACCGAGACGAAGACACACGACGTCGAAGAACGCACCAATGGCGACCGTTCCGAACGTAAGGAGCGCGATCGCGGCCGCGATGGAAGCCGTGACAGGGACTATGATAGTCGTCGTCGAGACCATGAGCGCCGCGACCGCGACCGCCGCGACCGTAGCACGACACGCAGCCGACGTGGAACCCCGGACGACATCAAGACATCAACCCCTCGGAGCGACGCTGGTAGCCACAAGAGTAGGCGGAGAAGCAAAAGCCGCGATGATGATCGCCGTCGCTCACGTCGTCACAGAGGAGATGGTGATTACTATAGAGGCGGACGAGCCCGCTCGCGATCTCGGTCACCCCACCGCTCTTACCGCTCATCACGCGATGACTATCGCGAACGCCGCGATCGCTCAGATCGCTACTCTGGGGACCATCGCCGGGCTAGGGACGACGATCGTCAGGAAACTTCCAAGCGTGAGGCAACACCACAACTTACTGAAGATGAACGCGATCGCCGCACTGTCTTTGTCCAGCAGCTCGCCGCCCGTCTTCGCACCCGCGACCTAAAGGCATTCTTCGAGAAGGTCGGCCCCGTCAATGAGGCTCAGATTGTCAAAGATCGCATTAGCCAAAGATCCAAGGGGTAAGTTGAAGTTCAACCAACCTGGCTTTAGCTGAAGAGTTGCTAACCACATGTACAGAGTCGGTTATGTTGAATTCAAAAACGAGGATTCAGTCACTCAAGCGCTTCAACTTACCGGACAGAAATTGTTAGGTATCCCTATCATCGTCCAGCTCACAGAGGCCGAGAAGAACCGACAGGTCCGCAACTCCGAGACCACCAACGCCCACCCGAACTCGATCCCCTTCCATCGCCTCTACGTGGGCAACATTCACTTCAACGTCACCGAGCAGGATTTACAGGCTGTCTTTGAGCCTTTCGGCGAACTTGAGTTTGTCCAACTCCAGAAGGACGACAATGGACGCAGCCGAGGCTATGGATTCGTGCAGTACGTTCCGGTCCTCTTCTACTGAATCTCAAGGGCAATACTGACTAATAGTTTGTAGATACCGCGAAGCCAGCCAAGCCAGGGAGGCCCTTGAAAAGATGAACGGCTTTGATCTCGCTGGTCGCCCGATTCGCGTCGGCCTCGGAAACGATAAGTTTACCCCTGAGAGCACTGCCAACATCTTGCAGAGATTTCCTGGCCAAAACCCACAGTTCCAAGGCTCTGCATTCTCTGGTGCGGGTGGCCGAGGCCCCCAGACATCGGCATTCGATCGCGCGGGTGGAAGAGACAGCGAAAAGTCTGGCGGTGCCAGCGCCCTTGATGACACAGATGTCGCCGGTGTCAACTTTAACAACTACAGCCGTGATGCCCTGATGAGAAAACTTGCCAGGACTGATGATGCTTCCAACGGAGTAGATGAGCGACAGGTGTTGAAGCCCAAGACCGAGACCAAGCCTCTGCCGGTCAACGTGAACATGGCCAGCCGATGCGTCGTCCTGCACAACATGTTTGACCCTGAAGAGTACGTTGCCCATTTTCTCCCACCCTCTTTTTATACAATGCTAACAATCTTTTAGGGAAGAGGGAGAAGAATGGGTCAAGGAACTGGAGGATGACGTTCGACAGGAAGCAGAAACCAAATACGGCCGCGTCGTACACATCTCCGTCGATCCGAACTCCAAGGGCGACATTTACCTCAAGTTCGACAAGGTCCAAGGTGGCGAGAACGCCATCAGAGGCCTCAACGGTCGTTACTTTGGAGGCAGGATGATCGACGCGTCACCTGTTGTAGATGCCGTCTACAGCAGTTTGTTCTCTCGCACACGAGCGATCTGAAAGCTAATCCATGGCCCCGGAACTACTCGTCTAGGACCCCCCTAAAGTAAGATCTAACATATCACGTCACTCTACCTTCGCTCACAAGATTGCTAGGCTGATGCTATCGTCCTCCAAACCTCGCTGATTAGATCGAGCCCAGACGACCGCGAGACTTGCACCGTTGAGTCGCCTGAGGCCGCCGTTCGCGTCCTGCCAAGTCTTTGTCACATCAGACACCAAGGCCTACCTACCCCAACATCACTGGAGAGCAGGTTGGCATCGCACTGATTCTCTGCAGAAAAAGCTTTGATTACACATTTCGATCGCCACTTTTTTCTGGCTGATATTTGTACCTTAGGTTGTTCCCTTCCAAGTCCTCCATTACATGCGGAGCGAATAACAGGTTGCCGAAACGGCGTCTGGGTAAGGAACAAAGGAAGCTGTAGTTTATGCACCACATTAGGTACTAAAATTGTTCTTAGCAAATGCTGCTTGATCTTTGATGAACTGGCGCGATGACTAGTCGCAGGTGGCCTCATCGTTGTCGTCTCACTTGCCCCCCGGACACGTTAATTTTTAAAGTTATTCAAACTGGCCATTGGGCTGGCTGTGAGGCTATATAACTGGCAACTATGTTCATAACTCCGTGAGCGAGAGCGTACACGGTCACTGTTCACCACGGCGGCTCAGTGGTGGGCCCCATCGAGTTCTCTGGGACTATATCTTCTTTCGGCCTATCTATCTCATCCTACATATTAGCCTGGTCCTCCACAACGACCTCTGGTCCTGCCAGACCAGTTTGTGCTCGAACGAGTAGTGCTCCTGAGTGCGATTAGAAGGGTCCCAATTTCCCAGCTTTTTGGCTTCTGGCCACATGCTGCTCAAGATCTTGGGCTCTTTTCTCTTCTTTATCATCTAGCGGTCCTATGGCAGCTACCTTCTTTGCTCAAGCCCATGGGCATGAGCAGCCTGGCTCTTGCAAAAGTCTACTTGTTCTTACCTTTTTCTCCTCTTTTGTTCTTCACTTTCTCCTTGATCACCAGACATGTAAGGGCTTTCATCGGACATTAAGCAATCATACCAATGTCACAATTATCAACCACAGCTAAACAGGCTGCTTCTGCTTCATTTACGCGTGAAAGATCGCCAGGTCATGTACCCATCATTGTGCTTTGCAAGATGCCCCCTCTACCGAGGCCATCTGCCTTGACTGGATTCTAGGAAGTGTGAGAACACTCGCTATTATAACAGTATCCCCCATCTTATTGCTTGTGATAAGGAATACTTTCCTTATTACTCTTGATTCACTCTCACTGCCTTCCAAAGCCAAACAGAATCTTATCATTGGTACCAGTAGTCCTGTGAGTTTCTTTCTGTCTGAAGTGGCATTGTTGTCTCGTCGCACATCTCATCGTTCTTTAGCATTTAAACCGACGACTTCACATGAAATCAATCATCACAAGGCGTCTCCGTTAGAACATCTAGAAGCCTTAGATTACACAAGGTCATTTGGCAGTATTTGAACAGCCCTCTCGTCTTTCCACATTCATGCTTCATAACTTGAGCTGAGCTGCTCTCATCAACTGTCTTCTCATTGAAATCTGCCTGCTGACGAACATACACCAACCCCTGAAAACAGCGAGAGCTAACAACTTCCTCCCGCCTCTTCCGGTAAGAATATCATGTTGAGAAGGAAAACCAACTGGCCCCCGTGCTCTCGCCCTTTTAAGGCTTTATGAAATCTCTTCCCCTCGGCTCTCGCCTTTCTGAAGACATGTTGGATATCTTGCCCCTGAGCTCTCGCTCTTTGGGGACATATGGTAGAGTGTCATCCCACTTGTCTCCCTCCCCCTCCTGGTGGTACATGAATTCAGTTCATCCTATACTCTCGCCCTTTTCAGAACTAGTCAAGGTTCGTCTCGTAAGCTCTCGCCCTCTTGAATAGGCCTGAAATAACTTCATCCCCGTAGTCTCCTCACGCTCCAGAGGGCATGAACAAAGTCTCTTCCTCCCGTGCTCTCGCCTTTCTGAGGTTACCTGAAGACTTTTCTTCCCTCTCTTCTTCTCTTGCTTTGCCCACCTCACCATCCTTTTCCCCAAACTTCTTCCTTCCAATTCATCTACGCCCATCCATCTCTACTCTCACCCATACTTATCTCGCCATATTTCTCTCAACCTTACTCCTCGAATTCCATCACGAAAACACTCTCGAAATTCCTTCCGTTCAAATCCACACATCCAGCTTGCGGCTCCAAAAGGTTCCGTCTGGACGCCTGCTTGGTCGAATTTAGCCTTCACTCTCAACAGACAGCAACAGAGTAACGTCAACAAGGTAAGGGCTGTCACTTCTACTCCCATCGAGTTCTCCATCGTCTTCTCATCACATTTCTTCCCTTTCGCGGTTCACTGACCAACTATTCCCAGGCTTTTCGGCCCGACAATATCGCTGGCTCTTCAAGGAGCTCCAGAAGACGACGACACAGCTCTTGCGCCTCTCAACAGATTTTGAGCTTGCCTCTGGACACCAAGGCTTCTCCCTGAGATCACTGTGACAGCGCTGGAACAAGATTATTGTCCTTCATCGACCCCTTTGGTAAGCTTTCACTTCTCTCTTCCCTCTCGAGATCCAGCTTACGAGAGAAACAACATACAGCCCGAACGAGTCGACAAGTTTGCTTGACTTGCTCAATTCTTTGCAGATCACTGGCTCCATAGCTTCAACGATACTCCAGAAAAAGGGCACGCACCTGCTTCAACATCTGACGATACCGTCGAGTTTGTTAATTTTGCTATCTCGGTATGTAGCATTTCTCATCAACCACTGATACTCGTCTTCTTCCCGCGCCTGTTTTGTTTGCTCTCCTTCTTTCTTACTGCGACGAAAGTCACATAGCAAGGCTGTGTGGCTCGAGTCGCTGTGGTGACCGAGGGAGCCAATATCCTCTCCCCTCTGGGGCCACGAAGACAAGTGTCGAGGGGTAGGATCTGCACATTGTTCACTCATTCGTATAGCCTCATTCCCTCCCCCAATCTTCCAGTGTCAAATGGTTTTAGCTCACTTACAGACCAACCCAAATGGGTTGGCGGGTGGGTGTTTGACACGGTGCATAGATCCAGTGATCTCACCGAGCTCACCTTCCACTTCACCTTGCCCATTTCTGTGCGTATTCTCCTGAAGATTTCCCGGGTGCGCCTCCTTAAGGGACTTGTGTGGGCTGCACCTGCCTTCTCGGAAGATATCAACTTTTTTTTCACCCTTCTTTGTTGTATCACCTACAAACCTTCCATTACTTCTACTTCCCACCTTCAAGACTTCCGGCGCTTCTGCATCACCCAGCCTCTTCACCCTCCCATCACCAGTCCAGAAATATTCCTCGAGTATTTCCACATACTTCCACACTACCTTTCGTTTCATACTACATCCTACACGCCCACACTTCCCAATTCAATCCGTCTCGCGTGGTCAAGATGGCCGACTCAGGTAGCGCTCGCTCTCGGGCTGGGCGCGGAGGCGTTTGTCTCGCCGAGCATTCGCCCCAGTTCGCTGCGACACGCGAGCCATTCCGGACGACTCCTAGCTCGTCTTCTGACAGCACCGTCCGCAATGCTGGATCACCTTCTGATGTCTTTGCGGCCGATCTTTCTAACCAAAACTCGCAGCTCAACCACAAGAGTTACCAGTTGCCTCAGCCACCGAAGTTTCAGCCGACAAACCTCACTTCCACCAAGAGTCAGGATCAGGAAAACAACCAGAAACCAAGTCGTACTATCAGTCAGCATCCGCCGCACTTCTCAACAGGAAAGGCATCATTTCCCTCTGAGAGAACGGCATTGGCAACTCCAACTGGGCGTTCTGCAGTACAGCCAAACACCCTTGGACATCGATCTGGCCCGCTGCCGTCTTCTACATCTATTCGTGACTTCGAAGGTACCCCCAGCGCCAAGACTCCCGGTCATCATACCCCGGGTTCCTTGAATAACGACACTCGACGAATTCAACAGCATCCTGCCCCCCTCGAGGACAAAACAAAGCTCAAGCCAACTTCTGAACTCACAAAGACGAACAAGATTATCGCGAAGATGGCTACTCACTGTCATATTGACGGACCTTTGGCTGGCCCTCTCCGGGAGAGTCGCCGCTCCGAGCTGGCCAGAGACCATGTAAGTCACATTGTGCCTCGATTGGAGCCTTCCTTCACCTTGAGCCAGGCTTCTCATCTCCCAGTTTCCATCTTCGCCTTTCTTCTTTGGTTCTCACTGTTTTGGCTTTTGTTTGTTGCTCCGGACCAAATTGCTGACTTTGAGATGAAAGCCCGCTTGGATTCCCGCTCGGCAAGTTCAAGCCGGAATTATGACCACTCAGCAGGCGATCCGCCGCACTCCTGGCATTCCGGCCAACATTGCCAACGACCTTTGCGATGGCCTCCAGGTGTACTCGCAAAAGGTTAACGACATTCTTCGCCAGGCTGTCAATGAGGTCGCAGATATCAAAATCGATCTCGAGTACAATGACAAGGTTCTTTGTTCCAATAAACTGGAGGCTAGCATCATTTCCGAGGAACGTGAGCAGCTCAAGCGCGATGTTGCTGAGATTCATCGCAAGTACGAGGAGTTGGAGGATCGTCTTGCGCGCTACCACGTGGAGCAGGAGAACCACAAGAACACGGTTCTCGAGTTCTTGGCCCGCCTCGATCCTCGCAATGATGAAGAGAATGGAGACAGAGAGCAGATCGTTGCCGAGTTGCTTCAGGTTCGTTTCTATGATTCTCGTTTATGGGAAATTGCTAATGGCACCACAACAGACTCTCAAGGACTTCATGGACCGCCCTAGCTCCCGCTGGATGCACGGAGAGCGTGAGAACTCTTCCAAGGCCATTGCCATCCTCAGTACAGAGAGCATCGCCGCGCTTGAGAAGGAGAACCACCCTCAGTCGGCTAAGCGGCTTCAGCAGTCTCAGGATGCACGTCGTGCCCCTGGTTCGGAATCACATGAGATGATCCCCACCTTGGACAATGCTCTGCAGCCGTTCTACCACCAGCAGAACATTCCGGGCTTTCCACCTGCTCATAATGCCCCTTCCACTTCTTTCCCGGGCATGTATGGCCCTGGCCGTCGGTCTGGTGACAACCGCACCATATCTTCCGCGGGTTGGACGCGCGCGTCTAGCGGCACCCCTACTCAATATACCGGTTCTTACTCGCAAACTCGAGACATTCAGAACGGTTTCAGCGGCGGATATCAGCAGCCCAATGGCTTTGAGGGACCCAGTAACCATCGAGGCCGGTTCAACATGCCGTCCCGCCCTGGCACTGCCATGAGCCACCGCGGCTCGTTCCGTCCCAATGCTCCTGAGTTCCACCCGGGCATGTATGGCAACGCAGACAACAGTGGCTTCCACAATGATACGTCCTACAACATGAGCTACGGCTCAGGATCCAATGCTGGTTCTCGCCACAACTTCAACGGAGGCAGCACTCCTTTCCGCAGCCCGACTACTCGCTCCGCTGGTCATTACGGCAACTTTGAAGGACCCGGTGGTGGCTTTCCTCGCCCGCCTCCTCTGGTTCCTTCGGGACGTCAAATCTCCCATGGTTCCCAGTACGGCATGGGCTCGAGCCACATGGGCTACAGCAACGACTACTCGATGGTTCCACAGCGCACTCGTAGCCACGGCCCCAACTCGTCCGGCAACAGCCACCATACGGCTAACATCCGTCAGCAAGGAGCTTTCAGTCCCGGTCCCTTTGGCCAGGGTGGCCATGGCCCCAGCCATGCAGTCACCAGTCCATTGGCTCCCGGCAACGGCTTCAGTGAGGATGAAGGCGGCGACAATGAGCGCTATGCTCGTGCTCTTGAGGGCGTTTGGGGTCTCGCGCGGGGCTAGGTGCTCCAGTTTGCCTCGAACGTTGACCTTAGCATTCTGTCGCGCTCCAACGATGTTGCCATCCTTCGTTACATGATGAAGCTCTATGCTCCCTTCAGCGAGCAGCAGGCGTGGTCTTACATTCGTCAGCACATGAACGACCCCATGAGCCGTGCTTGTCTCATCTCTCGTACCATGATCGATCTTCTTATCAATCGGATCTTCACTTTCGAGGCCTGGGAGGGTTTCTCTGTTGATGCTGATCGCCAGCTGCGTGAGATTCGCCACGAGATGAACAATCTCCCTGGTAAGTTGTATCTGACACGTCTCTCAATGCAAGAATATGACTAACTTAAACAGCGGGTCAAGGTGGTGCTCTTCAGCTGTGTATTGATCGAGTTGCGTCCCTGGTTAACTCTTGCATCAACCATGAGCGCTACGACGCCTACCGCAACCACCGGATCGAGTACTTCCAGGCTGAGCTCCGCGAGATGCTCTCGCCGCTCTTGCTGCCCGAGTCTGAAGGCGGTCCCGACCTCGAGAGGGCCGACGAGGCGCTTTGCCAGATGTGCGAGAAGGCATGGTCCATCTCGGCGAAGATGTTTACCTCGCGATGGACTTTCGAGTTCCGCTTTCCCGATACGGGAGCGCGCTTCAACACTGGAACCATGGTTGGAATCGCGCCCAACATTGGTCCGCAGCTTCTCCAGGCTGAGCATTGGCGCGTGCAGCTTGTGGTTACCCCCGTCATCACCGTCCGCAATGATACGGGTACTTCCATCTCAGTTGCCTCAATCACCAGCGCTCACGTCATCTGCATGAAGTAGTCGGTGGCTTTACGCCAGACCAACTTCGCTGCATTTCACTCTGCGTGCTTTCTTCACCAATGAAGCTTTCTCTATATAACGAGGAAGCTGCTGTACGACTTACGACTCACGACACGTTTGCGATTCTGCTTTCTCCCGGTTTCTTCCTAAAGCTCTCCGACAGCAATCATGAAAAGACCAAACAAGAGCGGTACTCTCAACTCCGCCAAAGTTGCCTTTCGAGAGCTTTCATACAGAGCCATCATCGTCACCATCACTATTATCAGCAAGGCTCTCACCGATACTGAGAAAGCAGTACCACCATCAGGCAAGGTTCTCAACACGAAGAGAACAGTGCCACCGTCACCAGTACAGCACTGAACGCGGTCCATGAGACCAAAGAAGATGACAAAAAGCCTTAATGATCTTTGGGAATTCACAACTTGGACTTCTTCTCCCTCTGAACATGTTGGAGTATTTGGACATGCGCCCCCGACTCCTTCAGCTCCATTGGAACCAACTTGCGAGAGACCTTTGGAACATCTCGGAAAATTGGGAATGGATACGCAGAAATTGGGTTCGGGATTGGCAGTTGCGACAAAAATCAACAAAATCACCAAAAAAATCATTTGCTTTTTTCTTTCTTTGCTTTTTGTTTCCAGGGGGGATTCCCTTGGCTAGCTACACTGGTCACTGAAGTTTTCTAGCTAAATTTCGAGGAAAGATGTGTTGCGGCCGAGGGACTGGATTGGCTCAGAGAAAATTGGCGATAGAAAAGTACCAAAAAAAAATCGTAAAAGTCTTGTAAAAACCTTGGTTCTCGAAATGATGGTGACAAGGTAAAAGTGAGTAAGGCCTCTCTCTGCGTGAGTGAACTATGCAGAGCTTCAACATTGTGACTATCGCTGCCGTAGTAGGTTTATCGCACTACAATGCTGCATTTCAAAGTAAGCGACATGGAGATTTGGTTTTCACCCCAGCTATCAAATCACTAGCAATCTGAGACAAATTTTTGTATGTTGCGATAATTCATTCATTGTAACACGCTCTACTGGCGTATTGGTCTGTTCGGCATCAACTGTGCCGTCTTCGTGTATACGTTCAAGCAATGAAGACTAGGGTATTCAATCTTCATCCGTCATGAGTCGTCCGTTTCCAACTCCATCCAATCCTCTATCCTAGGAACCACTCTATAACGTCTAGTCAGACGACTTGCGGAACTTGTTAACGACACGCTCAATACCGTCGCATCCCTTCTTCAGGGTCTCCATCTTGGGGCCGTAGGAGAAACGGACGAAGTGGTGGCAAGGGCTGTCGAAGAGATCACGGCGTCTGGAGGGGTTCAGGTCGAAGAAGATACCAGGCACGACGATGACCTTCTCCTCAAGACAGGCCTGGAAGAAGTTGAGACCGTCGGCAATGGCCTCAGGAAGACCCTCAAGGTTGAGCCAGCTGGTGGATGTCAGTCTTAGCGCTTGACCTTGTCTCTTTCAACGACAGCAACTTACAGGTAGAAAGTGGAGTCGGGGACGTATTTAATGATGAATCCCATTTCGCGGAGTCTGCGAACGACGTAGTCACGCTTGTCCTACTCACTTTATTAGGAAATTTCAAACTCGAAGCCGCTCGCTCAATCGACTTACGCGGAAGTGCTTTTGCAAGGAGATCATCTCCGTCTTGACGAGAGTAGGGTCAAGCATGGGGATTGCCGCCTCCTGGAAGGGGTGGTTGGCACCACCGTCAAGGTAGCTGCCGCAAGAGCCAATGCTAAAGTTGTGTCAGTGTCTCGGTCCACCGTTCCAATCTCATGGCCACCATTAGGTACACATGTGGAGGAAAAACTCACGCCTTGATGTATTCTGCAAGCCATGTTAGCAAGTGGTTCATTAAATTTATAGATATCAATCACATACCCTTGGGACCAAGGATCCACGCAACACGCCAGCCGGGCAGTCTGAAGCGCTTGGTCAAGCCGTCGATAATGAGAACATCGTCCTCATCGACGTCCTCGACGTTCTCAGCAGCAGAGATGGTACTGCCGTCACAGTTGCTCGTATAGTTGTAGCCGGAGTAGAACTCGTCGCTGACGAAGGTGGCGCGGCCACGGCAAATATCCTGGATCTCGGCCAACTCGGGGTTGGCAACGACACGGCCGGTGGGGTTGCGGGGGTTCGAGGTCAGAATGACAGAAGAACCACGGGAGATCTCCTCAGCGATGCGGTCAGGGTGGATGTGGTAGCCGTCCTCCTCGGCGAGAGGGACAGGGATGGCGGAGAACTAAATACTCAGTGTCAGATGCTGTACATTCTTTCATGCTTCAAACTCAGAAATAGAGACATACGTTCTTGAAGAGAGACAGCATCTCGTTGTACGCCGTGTAATCGGGCAAGAAGAAAGAGAGGTAAGAGTTCCCGAGAACGGCAGCGATACGAATCAGACCGGCGCGACCACCAGGGACGATTGCGACGTTCTCCCAAGTGTACTTGCTATCCTTGCCCTCGCGGTGCATTACGTTGTAGAGGTTGGCAACAGCCTCGCGGAGTTCTCTGATACCGGCTGTAGGGCCATACTCGCGACCAGCCATGGAGATATCGATAGTGGTGGGACGGGGAAAGCAGCCAGCAATATCATCCTCAACTTCGGGGGCACCCTGGCCCAAGTTGGCCCAAGCATCGGGCTCCTCGAGAAAACCGTACTCGGAGGCACGCTCAGTACACCAAACGACACCGGTGGAGGCACGGCTAGCATCGAGACCGGCGTGGGGCTGGTGGCCTTCGTGGGCATTACGGAACTGTCTGTGAGTCTTTGACTGGACCTCTGATGGAATATGTCAGCATTAGTTTTTTCTTGAGGTGAAGTTATCATGGCCAATGGCGCCGATCAGAAAGCCAAGAATGACATCGAGCTTGAGTTGGAGTTGTGTGGAGAACGAGGGGCAACTCTGCTCAGCTCCTACCCCGCACTCAACACCAGAGCTCGACAACAAGCTTTTCTCCCATCCTTTGTGCGTATCTGTATAACTTGGTTGAAGCCACGACAAGTCGAGCAGATAGGTACTGCTTGGACGACTGAATGGAATTTGTATAGAAATGAGGAAAGGGAGGTTTTCGTTCTTACCATTGCCTCCAACCTCGCCGACACTGAAGCGTCTTGGCTTGGGCACACCGGTGTGCCGGTTGATGGAGAACTTGCGATTGCTGAACATATTGCCTTGTTGCACGCAGCTGACGAATGTGTGTGGGCTTTGTTGTGGAAGTGACGGTAGGAGATGTTAGCAGCTGCGTACTGGGAGCTGCAATTGAAAGGGGGGAAAGAGTTTAATGGTCGGTGAAAGAGGTTTCTCCGATATCACCTGGCTGGAGCAAAATCTGGGGAAGGTGAGGAGGGAAGAGTGCAGGTGCGGGAAGGGTGAAGCTAAAAACAAAAGGGGGCAGAAAGGGCTGTTCACCTTTTCAAGGTGAGGCAGCGAGGGGCACAAAAAACGTCTTATACGGGGAAGCTATGAGCTGGAAGGCTTCTCTTCACCGGCACTTGGGTCCTGACGTTGGCTTGGGAATCCCTGCAGGTCAAGAATGCAGCTCCTATGCAGGCTCTTCCAGGTGTGGAGATTTCAGAATGCGATAGCGACGCTGATAGGCCGGGGAACCGATTTCTTCCTTCTTGAAGATGAACGTGGGACTGTCACTTGACGAAGTTGAGCGGATGGTTACCGAGTCTCGCAGGGCGACGGGGGTCAAAAACAGGTCCTGAAAGGATAGTAACAGCAAACAGTGTTTGGGTCTACAGCCAGAGCCAGTCTCAGTCTAGTCCGCGCCGAATCCGTGCCGCTTGTGCCGTCTTCAGGCCAGAACCAAACGAGTCCTGAATCGTCGATCTGTCATTAGGGGCAGGTTCGGTGATGAGAAAGAACGCAGCGCAGACGACATTACAATGTTTCGCAAGGGCACTTCTTATCGAGAAACGCAACGCCAGCGCGTTTCTGTGCCCGAAAGTTGCCCCTCCTCTGCCCCTCGTTCTCCCTCGCCAACGTCAACGATTCGGGTTGGTACCACGACAGTACGTAAAAAAAGCGGTGTCTAGAGTCAGTGTCCTGCTCCAAAGCGGATCTCCGCATCACGGCCTGCCCCGTACCCAGTTGCGAATGCGATTCGTGCCCAATCACTGCAGGTAGCCGTCTCCCGTCCCGGATTGAGGGCCGCGAGGGCCTAACTTCTGGGGGGGAATCGGCCCTCGCCAGACCTTCTCCAGAGTCTAGCAAGGGGCAGGATATCTCGATTTATCGTGAGTATCAAGTCATCAACGGCACACAAAGTGGATATTGCACAGCTTTCTGCGTTGCTGAACGCTCGGCCCAACCATGTAAGATAAGCCTGGCAATCTAGGGCGGGTCCCGAACGTGACTTGCCGGGACATTCAGGGCGTTTGTGTTGTCGTCGTGGGCCGGCGCACCCGATCATCGAATTTGATAGGTTTTCTAGGCCAGAGAGCAAAGGAAATATCTGAAGAAGCCAACCAGCAGAATCATTTGGTTACCTACGACCAACAGATTGAGCCACCTCATATGGACGCATGGACAATCAGCCATGACGCATCTGGGGGAGAGCATAACCCTAGCATTCATTACCTCGAGAATCGAGAACAGCAGTGACAGAGACTCACGAAACCGGCGACGGCGAGTACATAGTTCGCTGGGTCCCGTGTACCGAGACCTTAGCGTCACCTTGACCCCGTTCGTCGCGGCCCCTGGGAGAGACGGAAGACGGCCGAAGATGCAGGCCGGCCGAAAACAGTCAATATGATCACGTGATTCGTTGTCTTCTCTTTCCCCGCCAAGCCACGATGCGATCCCAGAAACCCGGGTGGACAAATTATGACGCTTCATGTTTGGCATTGTTCAGATCCGAGGCATCCAGGGACTCAGTTCCTCCATTTTTCCAAAGCGGCGAACCACGTGTTGGCTATCAGGCGCACTTTCTTCAAGCCTGAGCACCAAGGAGAAGGCGGTGCATGGCGGTGCAAAAAAAGCCTATGTGGCTGCGGCGAGCCTCCTGGCCAATCAGACTGCGTTTGTGACTTCACCCAATAAGCCCCTCAGCGGTCACGAGCAATGCCCCCGGGGAGGCTCAAAGATCATAATCTCTCAAAGACAAACTAGTCAGAGCGATAATTCAACTTCAGACTCAGGCAGAATGACCAGGCAGATTACTTTGTCAAGGCTCTGAGAGCTTTGATAAGAGGCGATGAGTAGAACCAATATAAGATGACTGGTCTGAAGTAACTCAGCATACCCTTGAAACCCATACCATTAACAGTAACAACAACAACAAAGACTTGAGCAGTATCAACTCACCTGACAACTTGATATTACACCTTTGTGGCCCATATTATTGATTGAGTAGCATTTCCCATCAAGTCAAACTTTCGGAGCTTTCTGTTTTACCACAAACTTTCCTTCGAGAAAGAACAGCCACATACATCGCCTTCCCCGACGGCTCCAGCCCCACTTTGACATTTATATCAACTTCACTGCGGCAGCAGCAATCCTCCTTCACAATGCCTTACCTCGGCGATTCTTTCTCCTCCACAAACCCTTACTCCGCCAGCGAGAAACCCGAGATCAGCATGTCTATCTTCGGGGCCTTCAAGCAGAAGCTTGGCCGCAAGTCATCATCTTCTCGCAAGTCCAAGCAGGCATCCCAGTCGAACATGACGACACCCGGCAGCAACAACCCCTTTTCAAGCCCTGCAGTCAAACCCGCCCATCGTGAGTCTTTACCCCTACACCATCGTTACTCCTCCGTCTCAGACCAAAAGCGCTAATAAGCCTTCAGCCCCCGACCATGCTCCTCCAGCTTACTCGGTAACACCACCTTCTCCATCAGAGAATGGCTACCTGGGAAGCAATGGCGGACCTGTTAGAAGCCCCTCGCCAGCCCCATCCAACGCCGGTTCCATCATGTCAAGCACCGGGATGAGCGTTTCGACCCCAGAGGACC
This sequence comes from Colletotrichum costaricense, assembly GCF_030867565.1. NCBI lineage: Eukaryota > Fungi > Ascomycota > Sordariomycetes > Glomerellales > Glomerellaceae > Colletotrichum > Colletotrichum costaricense. The sequence goes on along the minus strand of NW_026848232.1, from coordinate 38,490 downwards.
CCTACGCATTCCTTTCCTCATTCGACACCATCTTTGTTATTGACGATTCGGGGTCCATGTCCGGCCGCTCATGGCCTGAGGTCCAGGGTGTAATCCGCAACATCGCCCCGATCTGCACATCGCATGACGAGGACGGAGTTGACCTCTACTTCCTCAACCACAAGACCCAGGCAGGTGGAAATCCTCGTGAGGGTAAAGCCGCGGGTGGCTACTACGGCATTCGTCGTGCCGATACGGTCGAGGGCATCTTCACGTCGGTTCGTCCTCGCGGCTGCACGCCTACGGGCCAGCGCCTCCTGGCCATCCTCAAGCCTTATCTTCAGCTCCTCGAGACCAAGAAGAACGACATCGAGAGCGTCAAGCCCATCAACCTCATTGTCATCACTGACGGCGCCCCCTCCGATGACGTCGAGGCCACCATCCTCTATGCAGCCAAGAAGCTCGACAAGCTCGACGCTCCCATGCATCAGGTCGGCGTGCAATTCTTCCAGGTTGGAAATGAGCCTGGTGCCCGCGAGGCGCTCCGAGAGCTCGACGACGACCTCGTCGGCAGATGCGATGGCGATCTTCGAGATATGGTTGACACTGTTACCTGGGAGAACGGTACCCGCGGCGTGCTCACGGCAGACAATATCCTCAAGGTCGTTCTCGGTGCGGTGGTCAGACGTCTCGACCGTCGTCGTACAAGTGGCGAAAGCCGTCGCTAAGAATGGCCAGCTGCATGCCTTTCTCTCCTTTGTTAGTGATTTCGGGCATCAATGGCGTTTAGGAGGATAGAATCAGTTTCCAGGCCCTCTCACGAGGGCAGTTTATGGCTCAAGCCAATACCTGATACCCAACGGAAGGCTTTCTGAATTAGGTCTTTGTTAGAGGCGGGCCATAAGCCCTAGACGGAGGTGGTATGGCTCACGCCATCGGAAGAGGTTCATGTACCACCTTCCCCTTCAGTGAAAAATAAAGTAATAAACATAGACAAAATGTTTCCTTTCAATTAAACGTAGCCAAATTGCAATATTCGTCTGTGTGCGTGGGGGGGTGTGACCAAGTTACGATGTGTAGGCCGGTACGCCCGCAAGTGTATGACAGAATAACACACGGCTGATGTATTCTCACTCACATTCTTTACCACCATATTTCAAGCCAAAAAAAATTTGGCTTAGAAAAATGCCAGCTAATACGAGCTAGTACGGTAATAGCGATAGAGAAAAGAATGCATAGAGCGGCAGACGATTTTACCATGCAATTTGGTGGTTTGGACTGTTTGAATGATTAAACAGGACAAAAGAGAAGGAAGAAGGTCGACCGGGTCTGGAAATTACTAGCAGATACTTTTGGCAACTCCAACGCCAAGCGGGGGACCCACCTCACTCTCACTTTGAATATCGTCAATAAACTCACCACAACTCACCAACGAACCCTCCCAAATTTCGAAAGCCCCCCAACCTCGGTTTTCAAAGGCTCAAACCCTCGCTGCAATTACCATACCAGAAACGAAACCATTTACGCAAGACATTACCCAAATGAGACCACCGTTCGGCTACATCCCACGTCTGTACGCGCCTCTCCGACTCTCAACCCGCCAATCATTCGGACCGTCACCCGCGCTGGCCGCCGCCATCATCGCCACCGCGACGACGTCGACGAGGAGGTTGACGTTCAAAAGCAGGATGAGCACATCATCGGGCCCTCAGTCTACGACAATGTGGTCGGCTGCAGGACAAGGTGAGGGTGAAGAAGAGAGGAAACTGAACGGCGGCGATGGTACCGGTAGCCACCGAGAGCACCACCCCACGGAAAGCACGTCACCGGCCCCTAAAAAAACGACATCAAACGCCCCCGCGGAGGCCAGTCCCAACACCAGTGGCGCCGATTCTAGCCAGCGCCAGCCTCACTCCCAGGGCGACGATCAGGGCCTCGCTGGTGCTCAGCGGCGGGATGGACCCCTGGCTTTGCCGCCGCTGCCCGAGGGCTACGAGACGTCTTCTGCTGTTGGCGGGAACTCCGCGGGAGGAGGAGTGGGAGGAGGAGACAACAATAACAAGGGCGTCAGCAGCAGCAGCGGAAGCAACACCATCACGCTGGACATGAGCGGCGGCGACGCCTCGACCAAGCTGGACCACCTCGGCCCCCTGGTCGTCAACCAGGACGGCACCATGTCGCGAATCAGCAACTGGGGCGAGATGACGGAAATTGAGAGGCGCAACACGCTGAGGATCTTGGGTAAGAGGAACCAGCTTCGACTTGCTACGCTTAGGGGGGAGAAGGAGAAGAACGGGGCCGAGGCTGGAAAGTGAGGATTGGGAAGAGAGACAGAAAAAAACTCACCTTAGAGACACTCCCCCCTTTTTTTCTGTCTCTTCACCCACGACTGTCACAAAGTACCTCTCGGTGAGACTCATCTCATTCGGAGAGACTCGTGAGAAGGCCTGGAAAGAGTTTGTCAAAGATATTGTATGATTAAGTGGATGTGCTATGGTAGTTCCCAATAGCAAGAGGATCCCCATCTCTCCCCCGACTCCCCCCCCTTGACTCCGTTAGAGTATCGACGAGGGTTCGGATGGTAAGGCCGAGTGGTTGCGTAAAACCACTGCACAGTTACCAGCACCAAAGAAATGAATCGTCTCCATTCGACCCAAAAAGTCTGCATCCCGTCTTGTTCTACCGTGCCGTCCTCGTCCTCCAACCTGGTTCTGAGCCTGGCCGCCCACGCCGCGCCCGCCCCTTGGGCCTAGACAGACAGGATTTTCCGTTTCGCCATCGTCAGCCCTCGCTCTGTCCTATCCCATGCCTTATGATCCGTCTTACTCTCTCTGAACCCAGCCCACCACATTCCGGAGAGGGCATATCGTTATGGATTAGCGGGTTCCGAGTTTTTCATCGTTCTCTGGAGACTGGAGTCTAGAGTCCGATCCATGGGACAGATGGGGTCACCGTACCTGTAACAAGCCGCGAATGTTCGGATCCCCGTTCCAGCCTACCTACTAAACCTCCCATGGGCGAGACATGGCGCTACGTACCTCCTCAAGACTGACTCTGGGCCCTAGACAAGGGCCCGCGAGTCTGTGGCGTACTTGGCCATCAGTTCTTACTCTTTTCTTGTCAATGGGGCATGTCGGCGGTGAAGTGGAGAGGCGCGGGGGTCACCAGTGAACACGAACGTAGAGCCGAGCAGCGGCTCTTTCTCTCCCGATCCGTCCATGGGCATAAGAGCAGGTGAGGCCAGGGGATGCCTGTGCTGGCTTGGGGTGGTTGAACTCTACCTGATGGGGACCGCGGGAGCACGCCTTCGAGTTGCGAGATGTTGAGACCTTCTAACCTGACTCTATCCTGAGCACACACGCTGGGGGAGGGAGAAAGGGCTTTAGGAGTTTTGGTTGAACAAAGAATAATTTAGAGTTGACTTTAGTCAATAGCTTTAGGGTCGATAAACCCATCCGTATAATTCATTGCTGTGATATACTCTATCACGTCCCAGATCATGAGTTCGTGCAGGTATACATACATGTAAAAATCTCATCACATGTTGCCAATCAGTAAAAACAAGCCGCTCAATAGTACCGCCCGTTCATCTCCCCTCCAACCCCCCCTATCACGACTCCCATCCCACAGTATGTCTCTTCATCCCTCCACGGTATCAAACTCCATTTGGTGCCAGAATAAATTCCAACGTCTTGAACATGAAACGCATTGCATACAGGCGTCATTCGGAGAGAGTATAGTGCCTCCTCCGAATATTGACAAAGTTTTCCCATTTCTACTTTGCCTCCTCAGCCTTGAGAGAGTCCGAAGATGTCGCGGTCGTCTTGGTTTGCTTGTTCTGGAATTCCTTGAGCATAGAAGCAATGTCCTCGCTGCCCTCGTTCTTCTCCATGACGAGGTTCTTGAGCCAGCGGTTCTCGGTTTCGAGAAGGTTGATACGCTGCTCCAAAGCCGAGACCTTGTCCGACATCTCCTTGGCGCTCTTCTCGAGAGCCTGCTCACGCTGCTTCTTCTTGATGCGGAACCTGGCGCTGGCGGCGGTGTTTCTCCTGCGCTTATCCTCCTCTGCGGCAACGCGAGACTGCTCCTCGAAGCTGTGGCCGGGCCTGCTGACTCCGTTCAAGGACTCAGGAGTTCTGGTCTCGGCGGCAGAAGGCGTGGGAGCAGCATAGTGGTGGTTGTGCTGCTGAGATACAGGAGGCGGTGCGTAGGTGGGTTGCGGGTTAGGCTGGAGAGGTTGAAGGTTACCCAGGCCTTCGGCGAAGGGCGGGACGCCCGAGGCAGGGTAGGGGTTGGTGAAATCGTGAAAGTTGAATTCGCCTGTCATTGTTCATGGTCAGATGGATGATTCAAGGCAGGAGTTATCAGTTCCTGGCATCGTGGCGTCGTCGAGACGGTGGAATGAGGGGAAAGACGGGGCGGATAGCGCTTGATCGAAAGAACAACCGCATCGACGAGTCTAAATGTTGGAGATACAAGACCATCAACCATAGCACTTGCTTAATCGGTGTCGGATGGCGGCTGCCCAGATGGTCGAAGCATCCCTGCTAGGATGAATGACGAAAAGTCACGGGATATTGCACCATCCCCCGGCAATTTGTAAGCTCCAATCTGGAGTCGCGGCTCTCCCTCAACACCGCACGCCGGCAACCTGCATAAGAGCAGGCAGCTTCTCCCAATCAAGACATCCGAATGAAACATGGACTGCGCATGAACAGGGTGGGGTAAGAAAGGACAGGTTCGAAAGGCTGGTGATAAGGCGGTCGCATGCGCTTGGCTGCGACCCTGAGAGAAAGTTGAGCTGATCGCTGATGAGAACTGGGAGGTTAAAGTTCAGAGGGGCCACTTGACTCATGTATGAACGGTGTGAATCGTCGTCCGTTTCCCATTCGCCCGATACTAAGGTGATTGTGCCCATGGCTGTCTGTAACGTGGCAGATGGTTGAAGTAAAAAAGTCAGGTGTGAGTGATGAGCATGGTGATGATGAGTGAGAATGACGATGTGATGTGACTGGGTCAGAACTTTTGATGGACAACCAAAAATCCATACCAAATCCCACACAAGCCCATACGGCTCAACATGAATAAAAAGGACGAAGTACACCAAATTCCAAGTAAACAAGAAGAAAGCATCTTCTTACCTGGCAGAGAAAAGTCGACATTGCCAAAGTCGCCAATGGGAGAGGTCAATTCTTCGGTGACGGCGCTGGATGGAGCCTGGGGCTCAGCAACGGTAGCGGTCTCGGCCTTCTTGGGCGGTGCCTGGTAGTCGGTGTGCTGGCCAGTCTCGAAGTCGAAAAACTGAGTGTTTGTGAACATGGCGAGATCGTCCTCGAAGGTGAAGTTCTCCTCGGCGGAACCGGGCTCCTTGACGGTGTTCAAGTCACGCAGGTAGCGAGACACATTGGGCGCGCGCCCGCCTCCAGTGCTTGTGTAAGGCGACATGTCGCTCGGCCGGTGAAGGCTCTCGGGTACGAAGCCGGCGGTGTTGGAACCAAAGAACAGAGAGGCAGAAGAGCAAAAGGGCTCCGTCAAATCGACTCCGAGACGAGGGTGTCGATTTGTTTTGTGGTTGTAAAAGACTGGGTCCCTGAGGTCGAGTCGAGGACGGCGGCGATGGCGTTAAGTGGGTTGGTGTTGTGGCCGCGTTGGTTGTAAAGCCCCCAACGTAGTTGAATTAAATGCGCGCGGTTCGTGGACCGGGATCGATTCCAACTTTTGCTCGGCAGTGAAGTCGGCGACGATGGAGGGGCAAAATTTGGCGTCGAATCGGGTAGATGTAAGACGAGACCTGGCGATGGTCTGTCGAGGTCGAAGGTGTCGGTCGGATGTTCTCTTGAACGGTCGTCTGCCTGTCTAGGTTGTCGAGTGCGAGGTTCGTCTCGGTCTCTGGCTGGACTGCTGGGTGGTTCAGGGAGAGGAGTGGATGGGATGGGGGAAGAGGAGTCAAATTGGGCGAGAATGAAGCCTTTGTTCGGAGAGGCAGGTTGCGGACACAGGCCGAGTGGATAGTATTAGTCAACTTCTTTACCCGACAGCGCGACTTTCAGTGCCCCCGAGGGAGGGGCCCCCCAAGGGCCCCAAGGGCCCCAATGCCCCAAGGGTGCTCCGCGGTGCTGGTTGGCTCCGACCATTGGCCGACGGCCTTGTTCATTTCCCTGCAAGAGGGCACGCCGCACCCCACGCATCTGCGTTACTTGCTGCGTACCTATGTACCGCTGCAGGCTGGTCGCTTGTCTTCCTCTTGGAGATAGTTCCATCGACGGGAGACTTGACTCCTTGGGACTGAGACTCGAGTGAGTGGCCAGGCATATGCTAGCCATCCAAGCCTGGAACCTCCACCCACACACGACGCCGCTTAATTACCTACGCCCACGTCCTCTCCCACCACTTCCACTGAGTCTCGCACGCAAGAGGGAAAAACATCACACCGGAATCATTAGCACCTCACCCATTCCCATGTGCAGAATACCGCCGGCGCCTCGCTATTTTTGCCTTGGTCCGAAGGTTCCCGGTACCGCAAGGGCAATGTGCAGCCCCCCACCCGCCCATGAACGGGGACGTGCCCCATCTGACGTCCCATCCTCCAATCACCTACGAGGTTCCCAGTCAACATATGCTAAGCTTCTACATTGAACCGGGAATGGCATTACAGCCAAGTCACAGCAATAGGACATTCCGAATTTCCGTATCCTCATAACCTGCCTTCTTTCCGAGCACGCCCTTTCCAACTCCCGGAACCATGACCGGGAAGCATGAGCACTCGATCTTGAGCTCCTCTCCACAGTCCGCACTCCACTGTTGTTGATGCACACATCCACCCGTCATCACTCACCCATGTCTGGCGAACGAATCATCGCTTAGCCAATCTTCTGAGAGCCCCGCGGCAATTGCGCATCTCTGGCCTGACAGTGTTCCGACGCCCCTCGTTTTCGGGCTGTTGGCAATTGACGTCTTCAAGTCGCATTTTTAGTTGATCGACATGTGTTTTTGGTTTTGTATTCCATGTCGCTGTGCCGTGTACGGAGGTTTGTTCAATCTCTGGCAGAAAGAAGAAAATTCTGACGCTGTCAATCAATGCAGCCTCTCTTGGATTGAGTTCCAGAAACATTCCACTGACGAAACGTTATTACACAGATTCTAAGTTTTGTGCGCACAAATGAGTCCACTGACGCCGTGGCTTGCATCGCTCGTGGAAGATTATTAATGTTTCGGTACTAAATACCGGCGGTAAATGCAATACCCGCGCTACGGTCACGACAGCAGCAATCCCAATTACCCAAATCCCGACTTCCCCCAACCACGTTATTCGTTGCTCACGATGAGAACCCGGGTCCATCATGACTCGGCTGGTCTCGTTTGGGCATGGTCGCGGGTTTCTGGTGTCAACCTTGCCGTGTTTCCTCTGGCGTGTCTGGGCATCGCATCGTGCCACCGCTTGTTAGTTGTTGCAATCCTTCAGTGTGTGCGTCCTTGTGAAAGGACCCTTAAATCTGAATTTCTAAGCAACTGCCAACCCCTCCGACCCTCGGAAGCGCCACCGGCCATGTTCGGGAAGTAGGCCCGACCGTGCCTCTCAGCCGCGGCATCCTGCACCTATTCCTTTCTACATACATACTATGTACTTCAGGCTTCAGGGACTTTACCGCGCAGACCAGGACCGCCGTCTGCCAGGGAGGGACCACAGCCCCGCTGGCTGGCTGCTAATCTGCCCGTTTACCCATGTCTTTCTCGCTGCCCACGCCCTGGGCTTGCACGTTTGATGCCAACCATCTCAAGTGTGATACCTTACCTTACAGGCTTACGCAACGTACTCCGTACCTTAGGTAAGGCACATCTCGGTCCCAGAACATCGTGAACCCTGCCGTCCATGTCGCCGTCAACAACCCTTACGCCTCCACTGTAAGCAACTTGCTCCCGTCATTTGCAGGCTCCGGGCTGGGTACCACGGGTGCCTTGGCCGCCGGCCTCTTCTCTACCTTAGGCCCCGCCGGCACGCATGGTCGGATCGGGCACCCATAACCCGTAGCCGTCTCGCCTTGCCTACCTAAGCATTCCGATCCTGTCAGCGTCCCTGCGGACTGCCTTCCTCCCCTTGTCCAACCTTAACGTCTGCCGCCCACAGAGCCACTGCTCCGTGCCCCTCCGTTGTGGCCCGTGTCCCCCTGTTCGCGGTAAGCCCCTCCGACCCCGTATGCAACATGTGCTCCGTGCACCATAATTGCATGTGAGCTTTTGACGGTACGGATACGCGACGCGTCTTTGCTCTACAACGATTCAACGACCAATAACAGAACCCATCTCCGCTCAAGATACTTCAGCCTCAGTCACTGGGGTGATTGACGACATTTCCGAGGCTCAAGCATCGCGATATTTCGTATCCCCCCCTCCCCACCCGCGAAGGTACAAGGAAAGTGCAGTACAGTGCACTCGCGACACATCAAAACACTGCCAGATTTTCCCTCACAAGCACAATGTTTTGACGGCCATGGCACGATTCTCAATCCCAACTACAGGACGCTTGTCGTCGACAGTACGACTACCGCCCACCAACTCTTCCGTTCAAAAAGCTCTTGGACGCTTATCCCGTTCATCCTTGCTGTCTCTGGTCCTCGAATGGCTCAGTGATGAGAATGTACCACTATGCGCGCCTATACTAGACGAAGAGGATAATGATGACGGTCTCTACCCCCCGGCATCATCGGTAGAAGAGCTACGGATCATCTATGCGGATCTACAGTTCAGGAAAGGGTCCAAACGAGAGATCATTGATCGCATCACCGACGGCGATTGGAGTCATGGCCTAACCCTATACCAAATGGCGCTGGCAGATGCCCAATACCTTCAAGACCACCCCACCTCGCAGAAATGGAATGCCTATCGTATCATGCCTCTCAAAGAGGCTTCATACGTGGATGATGAAGAGCAGGCCCCAGAAGTCGACACTGCGTCTTTAACCCTTCCCCGGTTTCACCCATCCACCTTCATCCAAAACCTTCAGTCACACGTATTGCCCGACGTCAAAGCTCATTTTCATTTTCATCGACCCGAGGGGCTTACCCTCTCCGTCTTGCGCATCTTCATGGTCGAGTCTCCTTACAGCACGAGCATGACTCAACTCGGAACTGGTCTCACGCAATCCGACTCGGATCTCGACAGCTCACGGACGTTATTCATCGCCTTTCCAGATGCCTCGCCGTTCGTCTATTTGTCCAAATCTCGGACAGTCGGGTCTTTGGGAGCAAGCGAATCTAAAAGCTTCCGCAACCTGGTTGTCGAAGGAATACCGAAGGCGCTTTCTCGACCGCGGGAACGATACACACTGAAACCAACAAACATTACAACCAAGAACCTCGATGCGCTGTTGCAATCCAGAGGCGTTGGCCGAACGAATGCGGCAGGTGGCGGTTGGGATATCTATGCCGACAAGAAGAAGAATGAGTCACCGCTTGACACCATCTTACCAACACCGCCTTTGTCGGAAGATTCAGCGGATGACACCTCGGCTTCGGCGGCAAAGAGGGACTCCAAACGGAAAGCTGGCGCCGCTGAGACAGACGAAAAGTTTTACAAGAGAGCTCGTCTATGTGCCCAGGCCAGATTCGGCGATACAGCCAAAAACGACGATGGACTGGGCATCGAGCGAGTAGACATTGTCATGGAGGATCCTTTTCCTAACGACAGCTCTCGAGCTGAGTCAGGTGCTGAAGATCGGCCCCGAACACAGTCGTCAACTTGGGCCCCCAACGTCAAGCTGATATTGCACGGATCACATGTATTCGCGGGCATACGGCAGCTTGTGGAGAACGGCATCATAGATGGAGAGCGAGTGCCGGGATGGTTGACTGGGGAAGAAGGTGTCACAGTAGGGGCCGTACGGCATGGCCGGATCAGGGGCCATAAAGGGTCTGGCATATGAAATCCTCTCCGAAAAGAGGCTATCGTAGGCCGCAGTCGTTGCGTTGCGCGTGTACTTTCAATGATATTGATACCCCCCAAATTGATTTCTTTTCGAAAGTCTTCTGGTCTATTGTTCTATGCTGTGCTCTACGCTCTATTCTACGCCGAAAACCTTGACAGTATTTCTCCAAGCGGCTTCGCAAATATCCTCAACCTCGACTCCCTTAATACCCGCCACGGCTTTAGCTACACGCTCAATCATGCATGGCTCGTTACGGCCCTTGATCATGGCTCCTTCCTCCCACTTCTCCTTCTTGACGACCTTGAAGCGCTCCGGCACTTCAGGTTCCTTTTTCTGATTCTTCTTCTTGGGCTGAGGCTTCGGAGCTGGGACTTCTGGGGTTGCAGTCCCGTTGGCAGCATCTTGAGCGGTGCCGTTAACCTCCGGCTTTTTCTCAATGAGATACTTGTAGCCGAAATGGCTCGGTCTAATTTCGCACCAAGGGCCATCGGTCTCAATCATCATCCTGTCCAGGCCGATCTGCTTGACGACTTCACAGTTCTCCTCGGTCTTGAAACTGCACCCATTGATGCCAATGTACAGGCCCAGATCCATCAACTCCTTGGCTTCCTGCATGGAACCAGTGAAGCTGTGCACAACGCCGCCCTTTTCCAGCTTCTCGAGCTTGTCCCCAAACTTGTCCTTGAGTAATTGGACGAAGTCCGCGTGTGCTGCTCTAGAGTGTAGGAAAAGGGGCAGTTGAGGCTTCGTCTCGAGCACGAGATCAAGCTGCGCTGCGAAAGCGTGGATCTGAACCTTCTTTGAGCAGTAGTGCAGGCGGTCGTAGTCGAGCCCGAACTCCCCAAAGGCGACGACGCCGGAGTGGGAGGCGGTCGACTCGTTGATGAGGTCACGAAGCTCGGCTATGATGGCCTCCGTCTTCTTCGTATCCGGCTCGTGGTGCTCAGAGATCGGCTTCTCGGGGTCCGGATCCGTGTTAATGCCCTCTGCGGCATCGTCCGAGCTGCTGAAGATTGCGCTGCTGCAGGGGTGGATTCCGATCGTAGTATACACGACGCCAGCTGCATTATCGCGAAGTCAATGACAGGTTGACGTAAGGTGCACATCTATTTGACTCACGGTAGTCTTTTGCAATATCCAGGGCATCTCTGGAGCTGGTGAAGTCGGACCCCGTGACTATCAGCTTGGTGCATCCGACTTCCTTCGCTCTTGAGATGACCCCGGCAAGGTCGTTAGGGTGCCGTTGCTTGCCGTGGTGCAGACCTCTGAAGATGGGATCGGCCAAGTTGATGCCAATCTACCAAGAATAGAGGGTTATCACGCTGAATCATGAGTAAGTTTGACGAGCGTGAGTTACACACATCAATATAGCGGGGCTGGTATGCCGGCTTACAGGCCTCTGTGGGAGTGGCCATTGTGAGTATGGGTGATGGCGATGACAGAAAGCTTCTATGCAATGGTTGAATCAACTGTTGCGGCCGTGCTCTGGTGAGAAACAGAGGTGAGAATCCTCTCATGGATAATGGGCAATGATGTCTTCAAGCTTCAAAACTTCATGTCTTCGAGGCAGGAAAACGCCAATTGATATAGTCGTGACGTCGTTTGGCCTCAATCTCACTGAGGCTGTTTAATTGATTTTGGCCTCTCTCACGTGACATCGTGATGGAGTGGAACCCCCACCATGAAGCGACGTGCAGTGCACGCGTAAAGTGCCTACAGAAAAATCCATTAAAGTGCACCACCGCATCGCTGCGCTGAAACGGTGATGAGGGGTCAACGCGTGCACTGCACCCGACTAATCGGTTTGACGCGAGTAAAATCAATTAAAGAGTTTCAGAGTGCATTCCAAGCAGGACATTTCCTCGGGACAAATGTGAAGTCATCTCTCCGTTGCAAGCGGCAACCCGCGTCAGATGGGAAGTGAGAAGAATGGGAAGAGACAAACAACAATCCATCCACAGTGGAGTTGTTGTCAGACTTGATTTCCAAGCCAGTCAGTCGTACGTACCTTAGCATTAGTCAAGTCCAGTGGTTGCCAGCTGTGAGATTGAGATTGTCCGTTCTTTTTACAGTCGTCCATTGTGTCCCAGGTAAGTGTTGGCTCGGGGATGCGAACGTGAACCGAGGGGCACGGGCGGAGATGCCTAGCCTACAAGGCCAGAAAACCACTTTTGCGGCCTTTTGCCAGCCAATTTATTATTGATGCCTTGACGTGCCCCCCCTGCCCCCCTACCTCGTCGCGCTAAAGTCCACTTTGGCGTTGAGACCCGTAGACGCGTTTCTACGCGAATTGGCACTGCCATAAGTATCTGCAGCACCTCCTGGCATCTTTCTATTCTCTTCTCAACCTCCCACAACCCAAACACTCTTGACGCAACTTCTTCTAGCACCATTACAATTCTAATTCTTGGTGCTCTTGATACCCCATCTCTCTTCTACAGCAATTCACCTTCATCTTCTTGCTCTCGAGTGTTCCTACGTCTCCCGCGAGACGACCCAAAACCCCCCGTCTCCCACAATCTCATAGCCGAACTCAGGCACCATGTTCGTGAGGAAGCGCGGTATGTACTGCTCAGACGCGTTAAGTGGTCGCTCACGATACTGATTGAGCGCAGACGGGCGCCAGGAGCGCGTCCAGTTCGACAAGATTACTGCCAGAGTGTCCAGGCTATGCTATGGCCTCGACATGGACCACGTTGACCCGGTTGCCATCACCCAAAAGGTTATCTCCGGTGTTTACGGTGGTGTCACGACTGTGCAGCTTGACGACTTGGTAAACACTGCTCTCCTCTACCTCTCTCTACCGGGTGCTAACAATTTCATGAACAGGCCGCCGAGACTGCCGCATACATGACTGTCACCCACCCCGACTATGCCATCCTCGCTGCCCGCATAGCTGTCTCCAACCTCCACAAGCAGACCAAGAAGCAATGGTCTTCGGTCATTAGCGACCTCTACCACTATGTCAACCCCAGAAACAACCGGGCGTCTCCCATGATTGCCAAGGAGACATACGATGCCGTCATGAGACACAAGGAAGAGCTCGACTCTGCCATTGTCTATGACCGTGACTTCAACTACCAATACTTCGGCTTCAAGACCCTGGAGAGATCATACCTGCTCAAGCTTGATGGCAAGATTGCCGAGAGACCCCAGCACATGATCATGCGTGTTGCTGTCGGCATCTGGGGTGATAACGTCGAGCGCGTCATCGAGACCTACAACCTCATGTCCAGCAAGTTCTTCACCCACGCCTCCCCCACACTCTTCAACGCTGGTACCCCCCAGTGCCAGCTGTCTTCATGCTTCCTCGTCGACATGAAGGAAGACTCTATTGAGGGTATCTACGACACCCTCAAGACCTGCGCCATGATCTCCAAAATGGCTGGTGGCATTGGTCTCAACGCTCACCGTATCCGTGCAACTGGCTCCTATATTGCCGGCACCAACGGCACCTCGAACGGTGTCATTCCCATGCTTCGTGTCTTTAACAACACTGCTCGCTACGTCGACCAGGGTGGCAACAAGCGTCCTGGCGCTTTCGCCATTTACCTTGAGCCCTGGCACGCCGACGTCTTCGAGTTTATGGACTTGCGCAAGAACCATGGCAAGGAGGAGGTCCGTGCCCGTGACCTTTTCCTCGCTCTCTGGATCCCCGATCTGTTCATGAAGAGAGTCGAGAAGAACGCCGACTGGACCCTCATGTGCCCCAATGAGTGCCCTGGCCTGGCTGACTGCTACGGCGAGGAGTTCGAGGCCTTGTACGAGAAGTACGAGCGCGAGGGCAAGGGTCGCAAGACCATCAAGGCCCAGAAGCTTTGGTATGCCATCCTCGAGGCTCAGACCGAGACTGGCAACCCCTTCATGCTTTACAAGGATGCTGCCAACCGCAAGAGCAACCAGAAGAACCTCGGAACTATCCGCAGCTCCAACCTCTGCACTGAGATCATCGAGTACTGCGCACCCGATGAGGTCGCTGTCTGCAACTTGGCTTCCCTTGCCCTGCCCACCTTCGTTGACTACAACGATGGTGTCTACGACTTCCAGAAGCTTCACGAGGTCACTCAGGTCGTTGTCCGCAACTTGAACAAGATCATTGATGTCAACCACTACCCCGTTCCCGAGGCTCGCAACAGCAACATGCGTCACCGCCCCATTGGTCTTGGTGTCCAGGGTCTTGCTGATGCTTTCCTCGCCCTTCGCATGCCTTTCGAGTCTCCTGAGGCTCGTGATCTCAACAAGAAGATCTTCGAGACCATCTACCATGCTGCTCTGACCATGTCTGTTCAGCTGGCCAAGGAGGAGGGCACTTACTCCACGTACGAGGGCTCCCCTATCTCCCAGGGTATCCTCCAGTACGACATGTGGAACGTCAAGCCCTCTGACCTCTGGGATTGGGACTCTCTGAAGGAGCAGATCAAGGAGCACGGTGTGCGCAACAGTTTGCTCGTTGCTCCCATGCCTACTGCCTCCACTTCGCAGATCTTGGGCAACAACGAGTGCTTCGAGCCCTACACCTCCAACATCTACCAACGTCGTGTTCTCGCCGGCGAGTTCCAGGTTGTCAACCCCTGGTTGTTGAAGGATCTCGTCGACATGGGCCTGTGGTCCGATGCCATGAAGAACCGTATCATCGCCGAGAACGGTTCTATCCAGAACATCCCCAACATTCCCGCTGAGGTCAAGGCTCTGTACAAGACCGTCTGGGAGATATCCCAGCGCACCGTTGTCCAGATGGCTGCCGACCGTGGTGCCTTCATCGACCAGTCCCAGTCCCTCAACATCCACATGAAGGACCCGACAATGGGCAAGATCACCAGTATGCACTTCGCCGGCTGGAAGCTTGGTCTCAAGACGGGCATGTACTACCTGCGTACGCAGGCAGCTTCTGCCCCTATTCAGTTCACCGTCGACCAAGAGGCGCTCAAGATCGCTGACGCCGCCGTCGGCAAGGCTCTCAAGAAGCGTGCGCCTCCTCCTGGCCACGTCGCCGCCCCTGTCGTGAATGTTCCCAGGCCCATGTACGCAAAGAAGGACTCTTCTTCTGCTCAGGACAACGGCATCCCTACCCCCAGCGTCACCCCTCCTCCTCCCAGAACTGCCCCGGCTCAGAAGCCTGACAACTTCACTGCCGATGTCGTCGAGGGTGACAGCCCTCGCGCGCTCCCCACTGAGCCCGCTGAGACTCTCAAGATTGAGGAGCTGCCCGTCTCCGGCAGCAAGACCCCCGATGCTGAGGACAAGACCGAGGAGAGCAAGGAGAGAGAGTTAGATATCTACTCCGAGGCCGTGCTTGCCTGTGAGTTACCCCACATAAATCTATTCCCTATGGCACTTACTAATTCCCCTCAAGGCAGCATCGAAAACCCCGAGTCCTGCATCATGTGCAGCGGCTGAAGAGCACTGTAGATGAAGTAGTGATGGATTTGACGGCTGATGACACACGTTGATGGCATATTATGGGGTTCGGGGCATTTCAGTATGGGATCACGCTGGTAATAGTTTTATGTTTCGGGCTCATGGGTGGTATTGGTCATTGACACCCCATTGGTATTTGTTTTGACGTACAACGCTCTGGGCAAGGCTGCCCTTTTTTGCTTTCTCGCATGGGCTGCTTACGAGAGGTTCTGGTCTTTAGACGCTCTTCCGCGGCTCAGAGGGCTCGACGGTTCCGATGCTAGGATTTTGACTGTTGCACACAGATCACGGCGTTGGGAAGAAAACTTGGTTTGGTCACAAGTCCTTTTAGCAGTAGTATAATTGTTACTCATACTCGTCAGCTACGCGACTTGCGAACTTGCAATCTGGTGAATTCGCACTCAATTGATTGGGCGTTCCCCCAAAGCTTAGCCCATTTCCGATCAGTGGAAGGCGGCCTATACCCGCAATGTGTAATAAGACAGACAACATGAGCTGACATTGGCTGGGCCAAAATTTTCTCTCCCGCAAATGACAAGTCCCGTCTTGTGCGTCGGGTTCCTGTACGTTGTGCTATGAGCCTAGACAAACGCATGCGCGCGGGGAAAACATGCCGGAGCCGATCATGACAACATCAGCTATGTCTCTGGCCTCTCAGCTGTGCAAGGCTGCCACACACACTCTCTCTCTTACACTTACACACTTACACTTACACGCGTATGCGTACGTGTGTACACGTTGGCCCCATGTAAGCAAATGGTCATTGGAAGTTGACGAAATGAAGGTCGTGGCCGCGGGGACGGGTCGCATGGTGCGGATCGTGTAGGCATCAGTCGAAGCGAACAAACGGCTTTTTGCTCGTCACAAGAGTGATGATACCGTAATGATGGTCCATCGCTATTGTGCTTCCAGTCGAACTGGTTATTCATCCACACACATACGCGCGGCCCCATGGAATGGGTCGAAGACAGATGGGCCGACACTGATTCGTTCGCGGAGTCGCGGTTTGTGTTTTTTCCCCTCAGACTGAGACCATTCATCTCGTTGATCTTTTGCCGACTGTATGTACTCTACTGGGCATAATGATGAAGGCAGAGTGACGGGTATGATGGGGAAATTGATCGTTGCTATTCCCATTGCGATGGTCTTTCTTGTGAAAACACCAGAGAAAGTCTTCGGCCCCTCCACAAATGTTCAACAATGTCAACAGTTCCCACAAGTAGACTGGCCTTCTCTTCTCAACTACCTACACAGAAGCAAATGCACACGTGTGCCAGAAAGCAAGCGGGAATTCCTACGGCCATCGGCTGAGAATCTCGGGCCTTGGCCATGTTGCAACTCTCGTGATATTTGCCCTCACGGCACCGTGGTGCTGCTCTTGGCGGCGTCGCAGTTTTGCTATTTTCTTGTTTGTTTCACACTATTCTCGGCTACCCGCATCATGCCACTCGACGGACAACACAACATTCACACCCTTCTACATGACACGAGAAAGGGGCGGGGGCGGCTGTCTGCCTACGTAGGTCACCTGGTGATTGAAGACCTATATATTCGAGGAGGTGTTTGGATGGAAGGGCACGGATGGTGCGCGTTTCGCGAGGCAGGCATTTGAGGGGGAACGCACCGATCACCGCATGGATTGTCAGTGGTTCACGAGTCGGCAGGGATGTCACGTTCTCTTAATCCGCGTTGCACATTCGCTTCCAAGAGAGCAAAGTCCGGATGACAGGGGCTTTGATGGAATCCAGTTGCGACTGCTAGCACCGACACGCAGAATCTGCAAAAGGCACTGAATTTTTTCTGATAGATCGAGAAGGACACTCGGTCAAGATCCCCGGGTGAGGCCGTGACGCCTCTTTGAAAGTCCGTCAAGTGGGTGGCTGGTGTAGTTCGACTGTTCGGGCCGTCGTCAGGTGAGTCGCGGCGATAAGGTGTTTTGTGGATCGGCCATCGAAGGGTAATACGTCAGAAGCTTTTCTCATCGTGGCTCCAGAAAGCGGCCGGTCCAGCAATAGCGCGACAAGGACGTGTTCAACCTTGAGGGCCGACTTTCCGGTTGACCGATCTCAAGCTCTCACCCCATCGTTGGTCGACCTAATCTGATTGCGATGCGCGCAGACCAGCGTGAAATCTGGGTGCTTCATCTCTAATGTCTCGGAACGTCTACCACGAGATTGCTACCCCCGTCCTGTCTCTTGACGCGACCTCCCCTCCCCGCAGCGGTTGGCTAGTAGCAGAGATTTGCTTGTTTCTCTCATCAAGGTCAACCACTGTGGGTGGCCTAGCGTGGAAAGTTGGAAAAAGCTCATCGAGTAAGGGGGGCTGCCTCTGGATGCGGGACCAACCCTTGGCAAGCTGAGGGGTGGGTCCAGTGCCGACAAGATTCGACCAAGGGCCTTGGCAACGACCAGCCCCTGGCGTGGGCCAGGGCGGGAGCGTAACGTTGGGGAAGCGAATGGCGGTGTTGGTGGGACGGGGACCTGACGGGTGTGCCGACGCTCAAAGGGCGATGTAGAGCGATGCAGAGCGATGCAGAGCTGGTCTTGAGGCTACTGCGCAGAAGGGTACTGATCTCCAGGTCCCACCACGCCGCCGATGCTCTATTGAGAGGTAGTGTGGTGTAAAGTGTGGAAGCTGGCGGTCACCATGACAATAGACATGTTGGTCGTTTTCGTTGGCAGAAGAGCTTTGCTTTGGGAGTTCGATATGCGCTCCGACGTCAGACGAGTCAATCCTTGTCAGAGGAGAACAGTAACATAGTTTATGGGCCATAATTTAGCTCACGATGAGTTTTGGCACAAAAGGGAAGCAATTGAGTGTCTCGTGGCATCCGGCGCAAAAGCATGAACAGATGAATGATGGAGAAAGAAAGTGTGGGAGAAGTCGTTGGTATGTGGGAATTGACTCTGAATGCCCGAACCCCCCAGGCATAAGGTAGGAAGCTCAACCCCTGTCTCCTTCCCTCCCCGTCCTTTCCCTTTTTGCCGAACCTGCCCAATCAAATATCCGAGTACACAGAGTGGAGCGCCACGGCGCCACAACAGAGGGCTCCCGGGGTCATTGGCGAATCGGACGCATCGATGTGCATTCGATTGACCTCATCCCTCTTGGTACTGCGATAGCCACGCAACCACGTCCTGCCCAGACCTTGCCAGCTAGCACTTTTTTTTCCTTGTTTCCAGCCGTAACTGACTGCAACTCCCCCCTCAGTCACCAATGGCCCGGCGGGATCTGTCTGCCCACGATGATTTTTCTTCTGTTGTCAACCTTCGTCACTAACGGTCAATGTAGAAGCTATCATGCTGCCGACTTCCGGCTGCCTCTTTCTAGCATGACGAGAGGCCAAGCGTCGGACGGTGTACTCCTCCCAAATCAAGGCCATCATGATGCAAGATGACCGAAGTCAGCTTCACGTGGCAGATACAGACTACGTTGGCTTGCGCGTCGCACATGTATTCGTACTGTACCTTACAATGAGGTAAATGCGAGTTTCTCCGGCTACCTCCCAGCTTCCTCGCTTTTGGGAGCCCCGGAATTTGTTTCGAGCTTTCCACCCCAAGTCCCTGTTTCCTGTCCCTCAATTCTGGCCCCAGAAGCTTGATTGTTGCATTGAGAAACAGACCTTGCCTCCTGCCTCGTTAGTGCTGCAAAAAGCAGGTTGGCATGGGTATCTTGGGAGGCAGGGTTCGAAATCAGCAAACAGCCCCCCTTCCCATGTCTCGCAGTTCGCTTGAATTGTGAACCCAGGCTTCCGATAAGGAAAGAGGTAGCGGTAGAGCCTCCCATCATCCATGGACCCATACATACTGTGGTGATGTAGATAGAGGTTCTGGTTGCTGGGCACGGTTCCACCAGGAAGGTGGTTTTTTTTTTACTTGACATCGCATCCGTTGCCTTAGCCTGCAGATTCGCACGTCCCCCAGCCTTCTTGCCTTAGTTTGGCAGTGTTTGACAGCGTTGCAGCGGAAGGGATGGAGTCAAAAGTGCGTCAGAGCTCAGGCCGAACGATACCACATGGCATTAGGTCGTTTCTTTACTTACTGGAACCTGAGAGCTTGGAACGGGGATTAAATCTCCCGACTGAGGGGAGGTGAGGTACGGAGTACTCTGTATTCGTAGACGCTTGCAGGCGGCGGCAGGAGGGTTACATCAAGCATATCCTGGTCAACATCGCATTTCAACCCCGAAAGTAGGTCGCATCTCTCATCTCGTTGCGAGATCTAGCCCGCGCTGGCCCCCAAGATTGGTTTCTTGGGATATTACAATTTACTCGAGGGGCACTTTGCCGGGAGCTAATTCCACTCTTCTGGCTGTTTGCGCGCGACTCGCTGTTCACAAAGAGAATTCAGCTTGCCTCACAACATGAGCATGCAAGCGTGGTCGGTCTTAGCTGAGATTCCAGCCACCGGGCCGACAACTTTCGGGTCTCGGTAAGTCGAAGAGGATGCAGCTTTGGGTTTGTGGCTTAGGATCCAAGCAGGATTTTTTCTTGTGTTGACTTTTGGTGCTGGAGTTGCCAGCAACGGGCGTGGAGCAACGAGAGAGCTTCCACCGCTTGGGGCCGAGCTTGAGCTGTAAACACCAACCTGGCGCCACTTTTGCTGCAGTACTAGCCTGGAAGATAGATGAATTCCACATCAGATACCCACATCGACTTGACCATCTTAGCTTCGGGTGGCTTCTCATTTGCTGGCTAGCGGCATGTCAACGTCAGGACAAGCGTGAGAGGCAAAGCCGACTAAAGTTGGGGCAGCCGAAATGACATGGTTCTCCAAAAATCTGGGTATCAAACAATCCAACGTTGATCGACGGGAAAGCCCACCTCGCAGTTCACCGCAGATGCTCTGCATGCTAAGGCCGGGTTCCCGTCGGCCAGGCCAAGTTAAGGTACCTTGTCCAATGGTTCGAAAATCGAATAGGTGGTGGCTATGAAATAAGGCCTGCCCATGAATTCAGGTCTACAGGGTAGGTAGCGACGTAGCCAAGTATCCATACGTAGGTAGGAAGGCACGGCCCTGAGTTCGCACGTCGTGCCCAACTGCCATCCCGCACCTTCTTCTCCCGATTGACTTATAAACGGGAAGGCACTCCCTTTACCTTCCGCGTTCCTGCCCTCTGTCCTTCAATTAAGGTACTCTACTGCAATACTCAGCGCTCCACGTGACATTCCAATTGTTTACCTACCTACCTCGATTCGGCACTCTCGAATAATATCTCCCCTATCCACCGAGACACCTCACCTCACCTCACCTCGAGTAACCACCAACTTCTCTCCACCAACACTCTTCCATCGTCACCTCACATCATCACACACTTTCGCTCCCCCACTGCGAAATACTCTCAAGCACGCTTCCAACAGCCTCGACAGCTTTGACATCAATATCAATCGTAGGTAAGTTGATATATCCCCGATATCTCTGATATCACGCGCCTTCATCATTTTCTTTTTGCGCTGCCGCAAGCTGCTTGCTTCGGATTTCCACCTTTGCCTATTCAGTTTTCAAGCACACGAAAAACGGAACACCAACATTTCACTGTCAGTTTGTTGACTCGTCTTGTGCAACCTTGGACCTGCCTCGTTCTTTCCCCAGTTACACCACATCTTCCCCCAGGCGCAGCTTCCCAAATTTGCGTAACACTCATTTCCTTCACCACCTGCCACTCACCATCTCGTGGCCTTCTTTTTCCCCTTCCACCCACCCACAAAGTTGTCTCTCTTCCCTTTTCACCACACCACCTTTTCCGTTCTTCACCATCGCAAACAATCTTTTAGGCTTTCTTTCCAGGCCCACGCACGCTCTTTGTCACCAGGTAATTTTGTTCATTGACTGCTTTTGCGGATTACCTCTCCTCACGCTTATACCTTATTTCTATTCTGGTTCGATTGCGAAAATCCGAGCTCTGCTGATTTCCACCTCCAGGTCCTTCATTGCCGACTTTGTTCTCGCAAACGATTAACTCTTCTCCAGTCTTACAGAACCCATCAACAATCATTCACAATGAAGTCTTCCATCATCCTCGGTGCTGGCCTTCTTTCTGGTGCCATGGCTCAGGGCGCCTGTGGCGTAAGTAAATTTCCTCCCTCAACTGTGAACATGGAAAACCCAGTCACACGGACTTCCATTCTCAGATGCTCATTCTTCACCGTCTTGAATCATGTGATTCTAACTCGATCAACAGACTGGCTGTATCTCCGCCATGCAGGGTCTCGCCTCTGACCTGGGCTGCACCGCTGGCGACAACGCCTGCCTCTGCCGCAACCCTAACTTCGCCTATGGCATTCGCGACTGCTCTTTCCAGAGCTGCGCTCAGTCTTCTGATGCTGAGGCCGCTGTCGCCTCTGGCATTGAGCTCTGCCGCCGTAAGTTCTGCTCTTCCCAGCAATCTCAAGCTTGACTTGAAACCACTAACAACCGTATCAGAGGCTGGTGTCGTTGTCACCGTTATCCCTGGTGCCACTGTCACTCAGCCTACTGGCACCGTCACTGCCACCGCTGTTCCGGTCGTTTCCTCGATCTTCTCTGAGATCACCTCTGGTGGCAGCACTCTCACCACCCTCCTTGGTGTTACCACCCTCACCGGTGCTGCCTCTGGTGGCGGCGAGTCTGCGACCCCTAGCCCGGTTTCCACCTCCACCTTCACCACTGTCATTACCAGCGGCGAGTCCACCATCACCTCCACTGGCGAGACCACCCTCTTCGGTGTTGGCGGTGTCCCTGGTGCCACCTCCCTTCCCCAGACCGCTGTCACTACCGAGCCTATTGTTAGCACCATCACCTCTGATGGCAGCGTTATCACCTCCACCATCGGCTCGACCACTGTCCTTTCCTCCCTCACTGGAGGCGAGGCTTCCAGCGCTCTCTCCAGCCAGGCTAGCGAGGCTACTGGTGCCACCACCACCACTGGCGGCTCTGGCTCTGCTTCCGGTTCTGCCACTGGCACCGCTGCCAGCTCCAGCTCCAGCGGCCTTGTAAGTTCCTAATTGCCTGTCTACCTTACTCTACTCGCAATACTAACATCTTTCTCCAGGCCAAGCAGACTGCTGTCCCGGTTGCCGGCTTCCTGGCTGCCGCTGGCTTTGCCGCCATGTTCATCTAAGCGCCTTTCGCTCAGATGACGATGTACTTGCTTTTCTAAGTTGCGGTAAATACCCGTCTGGACCCATAATCTTGGTTTCGACATCCGGATTCATCCTCGCCTTCTACCAATTTCGACTTGACACGACACGGTTGTGACGGGCACATATTAGTGAAATGGACAGGGAAGATGAGGTGTGGAATACGGACGATTCGGAATTTTTCTTGAGGGTCAATCAGGCACAACGAGTTCTGGGCTGTCGATTTTCGGACGGCAATTAACAATGGTTTGATGATACAAATGGCTTTACACAAGGGACGTAATGACTTGACGGACTGATATCCAATGTGGTTTTGGTGGCCATCATAGGCACATCGTAGGCATTTGGCCGTAAAATGGTGGTGGTGAGGTAGTTGGGGGCAACGTCTGTCCAAAAGTAGCAACACATTTTTCCGCCATTCTGTTGAACCTAGCAAGCGATGATGCAAGTCGCCTTCGTGATGTTGGTTACGCCTGGCTATAGTGACTTGATGTTTACGGTGTCGCAATCCATACTCTGTGATATCTCTGGGAAATCAATGACACCCCCCCCCCCCCCCACCCCCCAAAAGCTGGCGTCTGTTATGTCTTCCCAAATCTTGATGCTTATACCATGTGAACAGTATTTGATAGTGCCGCAAATATATTGTTTGTTGCACGTCATTGATGTACAAAGGCTGTATGCAGGGCCTCGAGGGTATCATGGTCTTCTACGTATAAGGTGATATTGTACAATGGTCCATCTCACGCCGCTCTCTTCTTCAACAGTGCCAACTTGGCAGCGAGGCTGGCGCTGACGCCTTCATCGCTCTCCGAATCCGATGAGCCGGAGCTGCTCGTTGTGCTGTCGTCTTCTTCCTCGCCCAGACTTTGCTCGGCAATGATCTGGTCGACGGCGGCCGCGAACCTATCAACGTCGGCGTCGGCAAGGTCACCACCACTGTCGTCCCCGTCACTCGGCAGCTCGCCATCTTCCAGGTTCTTGCGAAGCCTCTTGGCCTTGCCGCCGCCGTCTGCCCTTCTACCGTTGCTCTCGTGCTTCCGTTTGGGAATGAGGCGCATCGGCTTCGGTTCCGGGAGTAAGGTCGCCGGTAGGGCCGCTCCAGCTTCAACTACGTAGATTGTAGGGAACTCCGGCACCGTCATGTCGCGCAGGGCCTCGCCGAGGGGCGTCGTTGCTTCCACGGGGTGGACGACCGTCTTGCCCGTGGCTGCCGTCGCCGCGGAGGTCGTACCCGCGACGTAGAACCTGTACCTCGTCTTTTGCGCCTCTTCCTCCTCCGTTGTGCCCGTGAATGGCTGGACGCCGGTGTGAGAAGCCCAGGTACTGCGCGGAGTGGACTGCATGAAGAATCGGCCGGGGTGCCAGGCTCCCGTCTCCGTGTCTTGGGCCGTGGCGATGGACTGGCCTGGTTTGTGTTGGTTCTTGCGGCGCTTCTTGTTTCGGCCGGGGCCGCCGATGTGAGTATTGGCTTCCTGAGTCTCATCGTCGTCGTCGTCTGGTGGTTGCTGTCGTTGCTGTTCCTTTCTGGTCTGCTCGTCGTTGAACGATTTCTGCCCCGTGACGAAGGCCTTGTAAAGCGGCACGTCGTCAAGTGCCTTTGCTAGTACCCTCTTTATCGTTGTTGTATCGGTGTTCCCCGCGCTCTCCTGCTGTTGTGATGGTGTCTTTGTGTCTGTGGACGAAGTGAGAAGCCATTCAATCTGCCAATTGATTCTGCCAGAGGCTTTGCTGAAGTTGGTCCCGTTCTCCTTCTGTCTAACCATTCCCACCGGCGCACGCTTAAGCAGGATCCCAAAAGTAGCCAACCTCTTCTTGAAGGGCATGCTGGAGAGCGCCTCATACCGCGCGCCTCCTGTGCCGCTGTCCCCCCGCAGGACCTCGGTGACCATGACTCTCTTCTTGCGCCCATCGCGGCCCGTCTTCCACTGCACGCTGCGCACCTCGACCGGCCGCAGGTCCTCGGGTTTCAGGAGGTGCCGCTCCTCGATAATCTCCTTTTCGGAACGCTGGACGGCGCGCTCGATGCCTGAAAGAAAGTTGAAGTCGTGGTCGACGCCCGCGGCGGTCTTTAGCTTCGAGGGCGGGATGTAGGCCGTCGCGTCGCGAATGCCGTTACACTGGGACCAGGACTTGTGGCGCTTCGTGCAGGTCATGGAGCAGGTTTGGAGGGTGCATCGCGGGCACTTGTATTTGGGGGGCTCGATGTGGCAGATTGCGCAAAGGCTTGTGAGGAGGGGGTCGGCCATAGCCGCTTTCGTGTGCGTATTGGCGGTTGTGGAAATGGACAATAGATACAGCCGAAATCAAGAATTGAACTAATACACTAGAGAGTGTGAAGTCATAGCTCAATTGCTATCTGGAAGGTCGTGACGGGCTTGTAATGCTGAAGAGGACGTCCAAACCCAGTACGCAGACTCGGTCCAGGAACTTTTTCTGTTATCGCTAGCTTATCGCTAGCTTAGCGGTGTTAGAGGATCTGTATCCACCTAGACGTCACATTGCCGGCGAAATACATCTTCCGGCACCGTTGCACCGATACCCAACGTCGCATCAAGACATTTCAATAGAGCCAGGGTTCGCCAGTACTCGAAAATCGTGAGACTTTGATGTTAGAGATGACTGTACTATTGACGGAAGAAACGGCTGTCTTCTCTGTCCTAGCCCGCTCTATGATACTGTGGGATTGTTGTCGGAATCGAGCCCACTCTCCGTAGGCAACTCCAGTACTTCAGTCGGACGGGTTCGTTCTCGAAAGAAAATAGCTACTGCCCCAAGCGAATATGGGCGTCACTCACCTGATGAGAGAGGAAGGCCTTTACACGATAGATGAAAGGGGTGTTGACTTGAGCATGATATTGTGGAAGGAAAATTAGGGCAACACTATCTCATTTCCTCAGGGGTACTTTGTATCACCCGCAAGACTTCATAGCCATGCCTGTCTAGTCAAGAGTTCACAAAAGTCAGATGAGCCTGCGCCGGGGTACGTCTATATGGCGATGATCAGACTTCTTCCCATGTAGGCTGATGAGGCTGAGCATGGGACCTGATGGACGTGTGTCTACCACACCTCCTGCCAGGCGGCCTTTTTGCTGTCCATGATGTGGACGAGCGCCACGATGAAGCGAAAGTAGAAAAAGCGCGGGCTGACCGGCTATCGTTGAGGTATTTCACCTCCCTGCTATAGAGTAACCACTTCTTATCCCAGCTGGTTGTATTTGCGAGAAACATCCTACATCCAATGGAAGTGCTGCCATGTCTCCAAAGCAGTTGGCGCGACTTGCGCAACTGTGAAGTTGCCTGACGAAGCCCAGTCTTGATTGGCAGGACCAGAAGAAGTCTAAGACCATAGCCAGTATCTCTGCCATTTTCTTGCTATTCTGTTCGGAGTGACCATTAAAGTTGGCTTGTACAGGTGCTTGGTAGTCGGCATGAATCTGCTACCGCCAGCTAGGTGAACTCGCGAACGCCATCACGTTTCCTCAAGTCATCACGTTCCGATTGATCCGTCACTTCATGTGACGCATTGATGTGCTGAATGGTAGGGGCCTTTCAAAGATCCGTTATCTTTCAACGCCTTCTAGGCAAACACACTGTTACGGCCTCAATGTCTCTGACTTAGATCGTTAGTGTGGATACAACATCAAATTAGTCTCCTGAGCACTTCAAAGCGACATATCAGTCGTCGTCAGTCTTTTCAATATCTTCTCTATTATCACATCATTGTGAGTTCGTTGGTAGTAATCGCAGTACCAGCGTAGCGCAACAGGATACCGTCTGGGTCGATGTGAGCAAGACGGACCCTCCTAAGTACGTGCAAGCCAACATAGGTCTTCAAGTATTATCACTCAGACGAGGGCTTCAGCAGGGTGAGGGAGCTAAACAGCCTCCTCTGAAACTGCGATGATATCAAAACTCGCATATTTCGCCGCTGTCGTACCCCTCAGCCCGAAAAGACACCCACGCCCTTTGGCTTGGGAATTAAAACATGATAGATATTGGGTCACAGGACAAGGTATACCTGTCAGATCGCCAGGTAATTCAGTCCACTTAGTATACTCATTGACATCACGCGCATTCATACTTGAAACGGTAGTTTCCTTCAACTCTCGCTGGATTCGGATTGTGGGTACTAGATAATAAGGAGGGACATGAATTGAACTAAGCAGAAGGCTCCTCCCTTGGGATACAAATGATATAAAAATCGTGATAACATCCAATCCGGACACCAGCGAGCCCTGTTCAGCTTTCACAGGCAGAAAAACAAAAAGCCAAGACATTCGTCTCTTGAGAAAGACAGGAATATGAAAATTGCAAACGCCGGACACAACGAAATTTTGTCCACGACCACACAGGTGCAAAAAGGTATCAGGTAAAAAAGTGTATGCACAATGTCGGTAAATCGTCCTCCCCATCGGCAAAGAGAGAGAAAGTAAATTCTCTTTAGCCGCTTGTTACTCCGAATGGAGTAAATCAAAACCGCCAAAGATAGTTCTTCAGCGGGTACCGCCAAGAGCGCTGATGCGTGCTCCAGACGGACGGTGGATCAGGCTGTCGGTGTGCTTACCGACGGTCTGCTGAGGCATCGTCTCGGACTCGCTGCGATCCTCCTCGAAGTCCTCATCATCCTCAACAATCTTGGTAGGGATGTCCTGATGGATCATATACTGCTGACTTGAGCGCTCGGGAGTTGCAGCGCTGGAAGCGAAGGACATCGCTGTGCTACTCCGGTTGGGGACCAGGTCCGGGGTGGGGGGGATGCTGGATATCCGACCAGAAGCAGGGTGAAGGAGGCTATCTTCGCCCATGTCAGATGTTGCGTTTGACTGAGTCTCGTGACCGTCATCGCTGTGGGTGGCGGAGAGGTTGCTGCGACGGCGCTGGGCGCGAAGGCGGGCCGCGCTAGCAGAGCGCTCATCGAAGTCGGCGTCTTGGGCCAACTGCAGGCCCTCAACGGCAGCCTGGCATTGCTCGGCAATGTTTCTAATAATGTGCGCGATGGCATCAGTCTTGTCCTTGAGGTGGCGATCGGCCACATCCTTGAAGCTCGAAGTGGAGAGCCTCTTGTTCGCCTCAGCGGCGGCAGAGAGGAGGCGGGCCTGGTTGACGTCGGCTTCTCTGGGAGTGATGCCATCCTCACCCATCTCTGGCTCGAAGCCTTCCTCGATTTCGTGCGCCAAGTCATCGGGCTTGGTCAAAGATTGAACCAGATGCTCCATGTGATGGCTCTGGCCGCCAATCAAGCTGCGCAGATGCAGCACAACACGGCGAGCCTCGTCACGCTGTCTGAGGATGGTGACGTTGGTGTGCTGAAGAGCAGCAAGCTCCTTCTTGTTCCGCTTACGCTCGCGCTCGAGTTCCTCGGCGATCTCCTGTTGGAGGACCAATGCTTCGAGAGCGTCATCACGCTGCTTCTCAGTAGCACCGAGACGGACATTGAGACGACCGTTGTCATCCTTCTGCTGATCAATGAGACCTGCAAGGCGTCTGTTCTCCCTCTTGTGAGTTTCGATCTTGGCCTTGAGATCCTGGGTCTCCTTGGTGAGCTGTTCAGCAAATGCCTGGAACTTGAGGAACTGCTGCTTCCAGCTCTCCAGCTCCTCGTTGAGATAGTTGTTGCGTTTTGTGACCTTGTTGAGCTCGGTATCCATGCGGCCCTTCAGGTTGATGAAGTCCTGCCAAGCCTCGAGAGCATCACGGGAGTACTGGTTTCTCTCGCGGACAATCTCGTTGAGATGTCTCATCGAGACCTTGGTCATCAAGGGCTTCTTGACGGAGCCACCAAAGACAGCCTTGATGCCCGTGTTGCGGCCCATCTTCTCGCAGACATGATCCATGACGGCCATAACAGTATCCTGGTTCCACCATTCGGGATCTTGGATGGACTCGACTTCTCCACGCATAACAATGATCTGGCCGGCGGGGACGAGCTTGCCGCCACCGTAAGCGGAGCGGAGATGAGGGGGAACGCCGGAGGGAGTCACATCTCCGTTGAGAGACTGTGTCAGGCGGGTGACGAACTTGTTACGCTGGCTGGGGTTGAGTGCGGTCGGGGGGCTGGAAGTGAGAACGAAGTTGCGGTCGAGGTCAACAACCAGAGCATCCGTTGGCGCGGTGAACAAGGAGCGGCACTCGGCCGTGACACCGAGGATATATGGACCGGGCTCCTGAACTAAATCCTTGGCATGGCGAGCATGCACAACTGGGACATAGAGGCCACTCCATTCGTAGACGCGAACGCAGTATCTGACAGTCTCTGCAGCCATGGTGAGCATGGCCGGGTAGTGACTGACAAAGATGATGCGACGAGTTGGTGAAATGGCGGCCTCAACGACACCCACAATGTTGGGGATGGACAAGCAGCAGAACAGTGGCCACATGGCGAAGTTCTGGAAGCCAGTAGGCGACGAGGGGAATTGGTAGCAAAGAGCATAATCTTTCATGTCAATGCGAACCAAGTCGTTGAGTCTCGGAGCTGGAAAGCTGAGAATGCGCGAGACCTCCTCGGCGTGGAACAAGTTAGTAGCCTTGTTCCAGTGGATCCACATGCCTCGCAAGTAGTCTCCAAGAAGGTTGTACAGCGGGTACCGAGACAGGAACGACAAGCAGTAGGGAATCCAGTAAGTCTCATCGGGGTTGTCGTAATAGTCTGGTTCAGTTCTTTTACGCAGATCCCGAATTGTCTCGGCCCTCTTCTCGTCGGCTCGCGACCATACGCGAAGACAGATTCCATACAAAGTGTGGGACGAGTCTTGCTGCAGAACGAAGGCATGGTGGACGCAGTGAGGCTGGCTGCGGCCAGTGCAGATCTCAACGTCGTGGGGAAAGCAAGCCTGTAAAATGTCAGCCACTCAAACTCTAGACAAAACTTATGGCAAACAGCCACTAACCCGCATGGCAGCGTGCAACGACCTGGCGATCTCGTTGTCTTGCTCCAACCTCGGGCTGCTTCCAAGAATCTCGGGCAGCCAGAATTGACCAACAGCGCCCTTCATGTGGCCAATCTTGCCCTGTGCAGGGGCTGGGGCCTTGACCCATTGCGAAGGTTCTCTGCCAACACCGCATACCATGTAGGCGTGAGTAAGCGTCTTTGGGGTGCGCTGCTGGGGCTTCGCATTCAGGGTCGAGGGAATTGGCTGGGTGATGCGCGAGTGAAGGGAGGAAGTACGGCTCGGGATAATGAGGTTGTTGTCTCCCTGATCACGGGTGGTAGGTCGACCATCGCGGTCGCCGGTCCGGGGCCGGGTGAAGGACGAGTGTGCGTTCAGCGAAGGCGCCATTTCGTCGGTTATTAGTCGTCGTTAAGAAAGAAAAGTTATCTTGAAGTTATATAGGTGGACGTGAGAGCGAAGGAGAAGGTGACGAGGTGGTTGATGATCCGGGCCACACACGAGCTGACCAGCGTGTCGAAGGAAAAGGGCCTGGCTTGATTGGATGAATCAAAACACGGCAAGGAAGCTATCCAGAGAGCAAGCTCTCGTCAAGGAGTCGTCGGTCGAAGGAGTTGCTCAAAAAGGCGCCATTCGAAGGAGCCTCAAGGAGCAACTTGAATTGTCTGGTCTGGTTGAGCGAAAGTTGAGGCTCTAGCACAGACTACTTGGTTGACTGACTGACTGACTGCTCGGTGACAGGTGGGGAGAGAAGAAACAAGAAAGGAGAGAGGGAGGAAGGGAAAGAAATCGGAGACGAGGCAAGAAGAGGCAGTTCCAGCTGAGGTAAAAGGGGAGAGTGGTGTCCAGGGGGGGTGTTTGAATAGGAGGACGGGGAGGGGGGAGAAGTGAGGGCGAAGGAGAGGGTGTGTGGGAGAAACAAGAGGCAGATGGCGAGAAAACGAGGGTGTGCCACTGGCGGGCGAGCTAAGATGAAGCGAAAGGGGGACCAAGCACCCGACGCGAAGCTGGAAAGGGAAGTGTACGGTCGAGCAGCAGCAGCAGCAGTAGCAGCAGCAGCACGGAGTGTCCACCTTTGGTGTAAAGGCAGGCACAGGCACAGGCACAGGCACGGCAGGTCAGAGGACAAACTGTGTGGCCGTGTGTGCGTACGGCGGGGAGCAGGCAGAGAAGAGATGGGCAGAGACAGGGGCGAGGACAGAAACACGGGCGGGCAGGCCAAGAGATGTAGCAGCGACTTTCCATTGAGAGCAGCAGGCCGGGGGACGGGGAATTAAGGTCTGCAGCCAACGTGCAGCAGCGTACGCAGTAGTCAGGTTCCTGGATGCAGGTTCCAATGATGTACCTTGGCCGGTATTCTTAGCGCATCTCAAGGCAGAACAGCGTGGGCAGATACCTTGCCATGCCGAGTCCTGGGGGAGCTCACTACATACAACCAACCGCAGAATTTGACGAGTACTCCGTATCCATACGGATAGGTACCTTACCTTACAGTAGAAACCACGGGGCCCCAACTCAGCAAGGAAACCTAAGGGAGCAGTAATGATATAGGTAGTGCTAGCCTGAGTGAGTTGCCTGCCGGGACATGAAGCCACAACTACCTCAGGTACCTTACTGTGTAGAAGAGGTGATCAGGGAGCACTGTGAGGGGAGAGAAGCACGGAGAACAGCCGTTCGCAGGTACAGGCGGGACACAGATGGGGCAGAGGACGGGTGTGCAAGGGGGCATGCAGCGCAGTGTTGCGGTACCACTGTTCGACAGGGGATAAGGTGAGGTGGGGTTCAGGAACACGCGGACAGGGGTCACACCATTTGCTCAACTTTCATGGAAGGAAGGCTCCAACTTGATATCTGCAAGGTACAGACCAAGTACCGCCCAATATACATTCTGAGGGCTGTTACTGCTGACGTTGGGAACAAGAGGGGCATTGTGATGGGCACGCCAACCACGCGCCAGATGGAGACGGCAGCTTCACGGGTCGTCAAATTGAAGTTGCTCCATGGCGGCGTGGCTCTGGCAATGGGGACTGTTCCGGGGGTTTGACTCTTGCAGCAGCTGCTGTTACATTTCGGGCTGGAGGCGGGCATGGCATGATACTCTTCCATACGGCACCTTGGGCTCCTGGTGTTTGGAATTGGACAGCGCTACCTGGCTCGCCTCACTCACTCGCACTCGCACTATTCGTGACCCAAGGTACAGACAGATACGCAGGACGGCTACGGATACAGGATTGTATCGAGGTCGGTAGAGGATGACAAGTGAAGCCGATGCTTGCCCAAGCTAAGGGCCAGTTCAAAACTCCAGACAATAAGAGGACCCTGACGTGGAAAACCGTTTCTCTCTCTTTCTCTACTATGTATTTTCCTTTGTGTACTGAGTGAGACATTACTTCGTACCGGCTCCGCTATGCGCCGCGACGAGGAAACGAACCAGTCCAGTCGATCGACAAAAGCCAAGCAAGTCCAGTTAGAGCTTCCAATAGCTTATTCGGCTTCCAAATCCCGATTCTCACTGAAAGCGTGACATTAACCTCGATATGAAAGTGGCAAACGCGACACATGGCAGCTGGAACAGGGGAAAGCAAGACGAACTCATCCCATCAGTACTTACCAACCAAGCCCCAAAAGAGCCAAGCGTGATTCGGGCAGCTCAGACAGAAGAACCGTTGGAACGAGCGGTTAAAGGAAGACAATAAAAGACAAAACGAAACAAAGCCGCTTCGGGCAATTTGCTATCTATTGGGGCGCTACTTACTTTTGTTACTTTTGTAAATAGCAGCAACAGCA
This sequence comes from Colletotrichum costaricense, assembly GCF_030867565.1. Lineage (NCBI taxonomy): Eukaryota > Fungi > Ascomycota > Sordariomycetes > Glomerellales > Glomerellaceae > Colletotrichum > Colletotrichum costaricense. The sequence goes on along the minus strand of NW_026848232.1, from coordinate 6,377 downwards.
GCAAAGGACCCCAAATTCCAAACTACTGCAATTCGTGCAGTAAGTAAGCCCCTCAAAACGATCCGATGGTCGGTCGAATCAGTCGCTTCACAAGTTCAGCCCAATCGGCAGAAGCAAAGAGCTAATTTTTATTTTATTTTTTTCCATTTCCATCTGACACTCGACACCGGCCAGAGAGCCGTCGAGTCGTGTCTTTGTTCTCTGCCGTTCCCGTTGGCTCCGGGGATTGCAAGCCGTCAAGCCTCTCAGCAGAAGCTGCAGTTGTAGCGGCGACCTAGACTCCTTGACTCCTCCAGAGATTCAAGTCGACTCGTGGGAGCCCGCGAAGATGTGAGGAGCTAGCGTGCACTTGTGAAATACTAGCGTCATGCGGCGCCGCGTTAGCGGCTTCAATCTCTGTCCCTCGTTTTTCTCCCTTCTTTCCCTTCCATCCTTTGGTGTTCGTTCGCCCCAATCCCCTCGATGACTGAAGAGTCGTGGCCAAAGGTACTTTAATCATTCTCTTTTTGACAGTCTTCTTCTGCTGTACTCCGTATGTACAGAGTAAGGCATATTCTCGTCAGGTCCCATCCATCACACGCACGGGCCTCTCCTTCCAAAGAAGAAGTGGATGAGGGAGAAACCCCCGGTCAAATCCAGAAAGACCCTTGCCAAAATCTGGACCTTCCTGGTCGTTCTCCTAATATTGGATCTCCACCTTTGGCTGGTGGAGACTGACGATCTACAGCCAATGACAGTCACAGCTGGCGCCGCTCAGTACCAACTGCTCTCGAAAGAAATTGGCAAGCCTCGTTTGGAAATTCTGTCGCCTCTTCCTCACCACAGTCCCACGGGATGATTGGCGACTACACCAGTTCCCTGGTTTATTGGGCCTAAAACGATGACAGCTACCTGCTTTGGGTCGCGATTGTCGTCCCCGGTCTGAAGCCTCTTTGTCAGTGCTGGCATCGTCTTACCGTCCGCCAAACCCTTCACGTCTCGCTCTTCTTGGGGCGGCGCCCACTTTCGCCCTCGTCTGTACTCCGGCGCGCCGCTCACAGATACTTTCTTTTCGCCTGACGAGCGAATGGGGTGTGTCGTACGAAGTACTTGGTGGACGGACCGGCGATACGGTAATTTTTTTTATGGTAGGAACGCCTCAAAAGTTTGGACGGAATAGCACTCTGCTGATCCGCCTGTTCTTTGGCCAGGGAGATCATTAAACATCAGCTCGATACGATTATGCAATTCCACGCATAGCATGCTGGGCAGACCTTCCGACACGAAGGTCCATGTTACGGTGTTACCATGTGCCATGTCCTCCGACAACGAATCATGACTTTGACCCGTCTCCATACAGCACTTTCGATGGCACTCCAGCGCAAACGTAAATCACCGAGGGAAAAGGCATCCGAGCGGGCGTGAGAACCCAAGTTACCCAACGTGCGGCGTACATACCAACTTTCCACTGTTCCAGCCGTGCCAGCCATCCTGCAAAATAACGCGCACAAAATGCAACCCTCAAGGGGCCTTCTCCAGATGGATGACGAATTCAAGCTCAAGAAAGATCATCTGCCGAAGCGCTCAAGCCCCATCTCTGATCCCCCCAAGACACGCTCTCCTTGCACGGGTCGTCCCTGGAGTCTGGGACGGGATAACTCGACAGCTCCTGGTCGCTCCTCGGCTGGTTGGCTGAAGGGGTGTCCACGACCAACGAACCCAGATCGACGCACCTGCAGCACATCCCACACAAACAGAGGCTTGAGTGTTTGACGAGGGGACAGATCCGTATGGGTTGCTGCACTGTTGTGCCAGCAAGACGCGGCCCTTGATATAAGAATACTGACATTTTTCACTATCACTGTGTTAGCGATAGCTGTCGCACATACTCTAGCACAAGCGCTACGCCTGTCAGCCAGCTGCGAGCCATCGGGCCTTAGCAGGCGTATAGTGCGAGGAAATCATGGCGTCCACGCTAGGCCCCGGGGGCCGAAGTGGGCGGTTTGCCGGGGCGGGGACTTGGTCTCATGGCACCAAGTCTCTGTTCAGTATCTTCCGCGACGCGATTCATCTGTGGCGGCTTCGCATTTTCTTCTATCAGGGGCCTCCTTGGTTCCGCGACGGAGAAAAAAGATCTCAAATCAAGTAGGCCGGGTTGCGGAACGACTGGAGGCTACGGGAAATGGGTCACGACAGAGGGCAGAAGAAGCAGAACACGCCGAAAGCCCCGCGACCCAGCCCGATGCTGCCTTGGTCTACGGATACTTGAACGGCGATCTAATTACCTATGGCTTCCGCCTGGTGGAGGCAAAGCTGTTGGTGCTTGGCATGAGATTGTCAGTGCAGCCTGCAAAGTATCCATACACTCTGTCGCCGGACATCAACGAAGCGCCAGCCGCGCTAACGAATGGGCCTCATCAACAAATGGCGTACAATCTTTGCGAAAGTGGGAGCTGCTCACTCTATTTAAACAAGGTGTTTGATGGACCGCAAGCACCCGTCGGGATCTCTCCAGAGAGACAAACTAAAAAGGACTAGTATGTACCAATTTACCAACTGCTGTCTGTTGGTGGGCGCGGTTTGCTTCCTCGAACCCATGGATGTATGCTTACTTATCTAAATGTACCAGATATATTGAAATCTGCTCCTTCACTTCCAGAAGCTCAGCACGTCAATCTGTCTCCCGTGGCCTGGAACTGGAGGTGCCCGCATATCCACCAAAGCCAGCCATACGCATCATCGTTCGAACAAGCCGTCCAATTGTCCTGAAGCCTCGAACTCCGCCTGTCATTTACAGCAGACGCGGCCCGACTTGCACTACCGCCATTGTCTGAAAAGCGCCACATCCATCAGGGCGCTTTGACCCGCCGCTCTGGATACCAGGAGAATCTGGCAGTTTGGGTGACGCTGGCACGAACCTGGCTGGCTCCTTCGGGGCCGGAGCACTCAGCGACTTTAGATATCTCGTCCGTGTTAAGGCCTGGCTACCTGTATTAATGGCCCGCATAAAACGCAAGCCGTGGATCTGTAACCCGAACGATGGTCCCCCACGGGCCGGAGACAGGTCCAGTTCCATGTTGCTCCGACTTTACCTGGCTATACGGCGGAGACTTTGGTGCTTACAGTCCTAGAGGCTGGGAGAACGTCCAAAGAAGGGGGGATGGATCGTGAATCTTTTTTGAGAAAGAAGACTTCCACTACTCTTTGTCTTTCACTGTTGGTGGCCCCAGCTCTCTTCTTGCAGTTGCAACTTGTTGGTACCGCCCAGCTCTAGATCAATTTGCACTTGTCAGCTGCGCGCTCCACCGAAGAACCGACCTGGACCTGGTCGTGATCTGAGCACGAGTCCCGAGGCCCTGATCGCTGTCTTATCTCGTACATACGCACCGCACTGATTCACTGAGGGTCAGTTACATACAGCAACAGCAACGGGGCAGTTCCAGACTGCCAGCTCCCCATCTTGCTGAATATTCGACAGCGGGCTCTCGGGCGATCCCCGTCTTCTATCTATCTGAGGCTGGTTTCGATCTCTTTGATCCAAAGTCCGCATGTGGGCAAACACCCTACCCAAATCCACTTAGTCCTCCTGCAGGCTGCAAACACCGACCGTGAAAGTGGTATTAGGTCAAAGTCTCCATCCGCATCCCTGGCTCTGACACCGTTATTGATGAGAAACCCTGGTCTTTTCGGTACGTACCTACCCGATTGTGCCGTCACTTCGTCAAACGAGAGAAGGGAAGAAAAAGAAAGAGGGAAAAGGCCCAAACGCGGTAAAACAAGATTAGAGAGAGACTTGCTGCCGAGAACCTCAGAGCTCAAGGCCATTACAACGCCTTGATCCTGAAATGTGACTGTGATGTAGTCAGCGATAGGCAGCATGGTTCTCGTCTGCGCAATTTCATTTGCAGCTCGAGTTCCTCGAGTATACTACGTATGTGACAATTTGATCACAATGAAACTTATTTCAACGGTCACGCCCTTCCCGGTAGCCCCGGTAGCATGGGCAGATGGACGATATGCCCAAGCCTTGCTAACCGCTCAATACGAAGTACCTCAGCCCATGATAAATGAGGTCTTGGCGCACTGTCCCTCGAAGCTGTGAGCCGTCATTTCTTTGAAAAGGTGATAAGAGGTGGTTCACTTAAACCTTGACAGTCAAGGTCAGCATTTCGTATCTCCCGAACAGACCGTGCGACGAGTTCGTCCTGAGGTGTTTGGAAATCAATATTGACTGCGGCCAGGAGCCCCAAAAAATCCGGTTCGTTTCTCGACGAAGAGCCTTCGTTCGTTCGAGTACCCCCCGTTGTCCTCGGGCGAGTATCCCATGGGCCATGAGTCATCTCTGAGACTCCCACGCTGCGCGGATTCTTGGCCTTTTCGATTGCTGGTGATCTATCACCTGCGGAAGCCTTTGTCAACATCACATCGTGTTGCAATATCGGGATCCCCGGCCAAAGTCCAACTATGCTTCGTGACTCGACGTAGAGCCTTCGCTGGCTCAAGCTTCGGATGTTGACGATATCAAACCAACCCAACAGGCACCAACAGGCACCAACAATATGCCGAGAGGGCACTAGCACTTGCGACCAAACGGCCTACCGTAGGAGCATGAATTCTGTCTCCGCAAGATACCGAACCCGTGCCTTGTCCGCGAGTTTCTACCAGGCTTGGCAACCGTCTTTCCCAGCCAGCCGAGCCGCGCGATCGACACGGGGCGAGACTCGTGGGCCGGGAGGACGGCGCGATGCTATTCCAAGGCAGGACGGTTTGCTATGCTGGTCTAGGAAGGTTCAACGACGGGGCTACGGCATCATTGCTAGCCACGGACGCTCCGTGGTGGGAGTGGTCGAGTCCACGAGCTGGCCCTGGGCAAAAGATCTAGACTCATGTTTCGAAACAATGAACCTGAGCAACCGGCTCTTTGCATCATCGAGTCATTCTCGGAGACGAGGAATTATTCTATTGTTTTTCTTCGGGCAAAGCCGTTTTGATTCCACTTACCGACGACACTAGCGGGTATTGGTAGAGGATTTCATCTGTAGCGGCACGAGTCTGATCAAACTTCTGGTTGAAAGGCCTCTAGTTGACGAAGCTTGCGAAGCTCGTGGAGCTTGATGAGGCCACTTTGGCCACCTATTTGTGGCGCCTCTATTTTCTTTGTCAAGGAAAAGATTCAAAGAAGTCAACCATTACAAGGCCGCCTCTAGGAACTGATTCATCAACAAAACCACCCTCGTCCAGTGTCGTACGGAAGTTTCAAATTCATCAGGCGAATCTTCCCAAAAACCAGATCGGTCAACTTTTCCCAGTTTCGGTGCCATTGGACGTACCGTACCCGCCAACCTTTGGCTCGGATCATGTTCCATGAAGCAGTAGCCGGAGCTCAAACACGTTGCAGGTATCCTATGGAACACAATGGCTTCTGTCGAATTATTATGAAGCCAGCTTCCAGCGCAAGTCCAACACCAGAATTCCCTCCTCCCATCCCCGGCCATGACGGATCGGATGCGGAGATATTATGGGGCCGTATTCTGCATACGAATCGGAGCCTTCGGACCTTGCCCCCTCTTTTCCCGGGACCCGAGTCCGAGCATCGAGATCAACAATATTGGACCGCCGCAATTTCGCGCTTGCCAGTCAGCCGGAGCGGTCAAGAGGCCCTTCGGCTATGCAAAGCAAAGTCAAGGCCGACGAGCCCAGCCAAGACTTGCGAAGTGCCGCATTCCCATCGGGTGAGGTGGCGAACTGGTCCTCTTTTTTCTTCTTCTTTTCCCACTTACGTTGCAGAAGGAAGCGTTCCTTCCAACAACTGAGGTGGATGGCACACTTCCAAAATGCTGAGTTCCCACGCAAGATGCAGGGGCATCCACACCCGTCCAACATCTGTGGGAGGAAAGCGTGTGTGTGTACGGATGCCTACTCGCCTTCGCAAGGGATGGATGGGACGGGAGGCGAGTGCTCCCTCCCGCCTCTGCACACCTTTGATGTTATGTCTCTCCTGAAAGACTAGCCCGTGACGTTGGGAGCGCATTCGCGCCTAAGGATTATGACGATTTGTCGCAGACTTACAGAATGACGAATTCGAAGAGGATTGCAAAACATGACAGCAGAACACGAAAGCCAAAACAATGCCTTTTGCTCCCGCGTCATCCGACCTTTCGTCAGTTCCTTCCAGCATCTATAGCTTCTCATACTGGCGAAAAAGGTGCCGCAGGTGTTCACGTCACTTCTCACTGTCATGCAGAATGCGACGCAAGAGCTCTCAACGTTGAGGTTGTCCCTGCAGGTAGGCGAGACATTGCTTGACATGTGAATGTGGGCACATGTGGCTGGTGCAGGTGGAGACAATTGAGAGAACGCTATCAGGGTACAGGGAAGGTTCGCCGCCTCCCCCCCCC